>NC_139696.1:11621138-14211138 GCF_964106915.1 Podarcis gaigeae | reverse complement strand
CCCTAACCCTAACCCTAACCCCTAACCGCTAACCCTAACCCTAACCCTAACCCTAACCCTAACCCCTAACCCTAACCCTCTAACCCTAACCCCTAACCCTAACCCTCTAACCCTAACCCTAACCCTCTAACCCTAACCCTCTAACCCTAACCCTAACCCTAACTGTCAGGGTTTCAGGGACAGAGAGCGAGGGGGAGGGGTCCCAGGGTGACGAGGAAGAGGACGACGATGACCCGAGGTTGTCAGTGAGTCCGTCAAGTGAATCCGAGGATTCCCAAAAGGCAGCCCCCCTGGTCAGGCCAAGGGGCAGTAGAGAGGGAAGCAGTCAGAAGCAGGGGAACGAAGAGGGAATCCCCAGTGGGGGTTGGAGATCGGGACCGGCCTCTCCGTCGGAACGGAGTGAAGGGGGTGGAGTTAACAGTGTGTCAGAAGGAGCAGAACAGGGAGCAGAGAGGGGAAGGAGTTCGGAGCAGAACGTCCTGCAGGAAGGGGAGGAGTGTAGTACCGAGAGTAGCGTAACGGTCGAAAGGAAGGTCAGAAGCAACGTACGCGCGCCAAGTTCAAATGTGGAGGCGCGCGGAAATGAGGAGAGCCCTGAGGAGGAGCCTGGTCCCAAAGCACGAAGGAGGGGGGAGCAGGCGTCAGAAGACTCAGCCTCGGGGGAGTCCCGAAGGGAGGGAGCACAGGGGGGCAGGAAGACCCTGCGGAAAAGGAAGGAGAGGAAAAGTTGGAGCAGTACAAGCCTCTTAAGCTGGTGCAGGGGTGGGACTGACTCAGAGGGGACTTCAAACATCTAAGGGTAACAGATGCTGAGCCACGGAGCTTGGATGTAACGACAACAATGTTCTTCAATAAAACCTTTTGTATATAACTTGGACTGGATTTTGGTCTCTTGTGAGCTGGGACCTCGGGTGGCTCTGACAGTAAGTCCCCTCCCAAAGAACGCAAAATTTTTTTTTGCAAAGCTCACAAACGGTGACAGCCATGAGTGCGGAGGATCAGCTGACAGCACTGCGATCTACAGTTTCCGAACTCACCGCTGCAGTCCTTGGGTCTCAGAAGAAGCATGACGAAATGGAGAAGCGCTGCCAGGACCTGCAAACAAGGTGGGAGCGTGCAAACAGGGAAGGGTTCCCAGGGTCCAGATCAGAGGGAATAGGACTTGGAAGGCGGGGGGGCAGCCTAGTCACCCACTTCGATGGGAACCTGAAGCACTACCCCAGTTTCAGAGCAGACGTTTTGTATGCATTACACTTGCTTCGTCATGACTTTAAAGATGAGGAGGAGAAAGTGGGGTTTATTGTTTCTCACTTGCATGGGCCGGCCAGAGACTGGTTGCGCAATTTGTGGCGTGAAGATGGCCCTGCCCGCCGCGATTCTGATGAATTCATTAAAGCGATGGATGCCTCCTTCCAGTCAACCGTAGATTTGGATCTTGCACGCAGGGAGATATTTGGACTGCGGCAAGGCAAAGCCACTGTGCGTCAGTACCATTCCAGATTTTTTGCTTTACTGACTGCGTTACGCTGGGAGAAAGACTGCACACCTGTGAGGGATTTGTTCTGGGAGGGTCTCAGCGGTCCCATAAAGGACGAACTTGCCAGGGGAGACAGACCTCAGACCCTGGAGCAGGTGGTGCAGAGGGCTCTGGCGATTGGCATACGTCACGAGGGACGTCATTGGCACAATGAGGAAGAACGTCAGGTGCGTCCACCAGCGAGGACGTCTTCTTTCATCCCCAGGGAGTTCAGTCAGTCACATCCCTCGCCGCTCGGGAGGCAGGGGGAGGAGCCGATGGAACTTGGTGGTGCTAAGGCTCAAGCAACAGCCAGAGCCCCAGTTTCCGGTGCAGTAAAGGCGAAGCCTCCTAGAGGGACCAGGAAGTGTTACATCTGCGACAGTGCACTGCACATGGCGAAAGAGTGCCCCCAGAGGCTCCAGAAGCACACTGCAGCTTTAGCGACGGTAGCTGCAGAAGTGATCCAGGAAGAGGAACCTCAGGGAAACGACAATGCCTGGCTGCAAGCAGAATTGCTGGGGCTCAGCCAGGCGAATCTGTAGAACAGTCCCCAGCGTCTTTGCAACCCACAGACCCTTTACCACCCAAGCCAGCGGTGCAGCTCACTGCAACACTTCAGTTGCCAAATGGGACCACCCTAGAAGTGCCCCTCACGATCGATTCGGGGAGCAATGCCGATTTCGTGGGGATGCAATTCGTCAAGCAGCATCGCATAGCGCTTCTGCCCGCCACAACGCCTCTGAAAGTATTCACAGTGGATGGCAGGAAATTGCTAGGAGGGCAAGTTGTGCAACAGACACCTCCCATGGTGATGCGGATAGGAGATCACCGAGAAGTCATTAGCTTCAATGTCACCCAACTGTCTGACACGCCTATAGTATTAGGCATGAGTTGGCTGGAGAAACACAGTCCTGCTGTAGCGTGGTACCAACGCCAGATCACCTTTTGCTCATCGTACTGTGCTCAAAATTGCATCCAGTCCTGCCAGGAGGAGGGGGCTGAGCAGCAGCTGCGACTTGGCATGGTGCAGGCAGTACCTAGCAAGTACGAAGGGTTCCTGGAGGTTTTCTGCGAGAAGGAAGCTGACCAGTTGCCGCCCCACAGACCTTATGATTGTGCCATCGACCTGGTGCCGGGGGCGCAGTTGCCGACTGCGAAACTGTATTCCATGTCTGAGGACGAGATGCAAGAGCTCAGGGAGTTCATAGAGCACAATTTGAAGCGTGGATTCATCCGGGAATCTAAAGCAGTGGGGGGCAGTCCTGTGTTCTTTGTAAAGAAGAGAGACACGCCCCAAAAAAGACTCATTGTGGATTACAGGTTCATAAACAGTATGACCAAGCCCAAGGCCTTCCCCATACCCAAGATAGATGATCTCCTAGCAACCGTGAGGAAGGGGAAGATCTTCACCAAATTGGATCTGCGTGGAGCGTATAACCTCATACGCATCCGGGAGGGCGATGAGTGGAAAACGGCCATGTTCACGCCTCTGGGCACGTATGAATACAGAGTTATGCCGTTTGGTCTCCAAAATGGATCTCACGTATTCCAAGCCTTTATGCATCACGTGCTAGCGGGACTCCTCTACAAGAAATGTGTGTGTTTCCTCGACGACATCCTGATCTTTTCGGAGACGGAAGAGGCCCACGAGAGGGACGTAAAGGAAGTCCTGCAAAGACTACGGGAGAACAGGCTCTACGCCAAGTTAGAGAAGTGCCAGTTTGATGTGACGGAGGTGGATTTCCTGGGCTACAAGCTGTCCGACATGGGGCTCGCCATGGACAGCGTCAAGGTCCGCGCGGTGTTGGACTGGAAGAGCCCACGCAATCGGAAGGAAGTCCAGAGATTCGTCGGCTTCGCCAACTTCTACCGCAAATTCATCAGAGGTTTTGCAAAGGAGACAGCAGCGATCACGGACACTCTGAGTTCCAAGAAGAAGAGGTTCGTGTGGACGGAACAGGCGGAGCGCTCTTTTCGGAAGCTTAAAAGCCTTTTCGCCTCCGAGGAGCAACTGCTGCACGTGAATCCAGGCAGGCCCATGCGAGTGGAGACCGACGCGTCAGACAGGGCGGTTGGAGCTGTACTCCTGCAAGAAGATCCACATGGAAACTGGAGACCCGGTGCCTTTTACTCCCGAAAGCTCAGCAAGGTAGAGCAAAACTACACCATATGGGACAGGGAGCTGTTAGCCATTCACGCAGCTTTCAAAGCGTGGCGACACTTCCTCATAGGAGCCAAGCACACAGTACAGGTCCGCACGGATCACAAGAACCTAGAGTATTGGCGCACGGCGAAGCTCCAAAGCCAGAGACACATGCGCTGGGCGGAATTCTTCGCGGATTTCGACTTTCGGATAGAGTACATCCCAGGAGATTCCAACGTTATAGCCGATGCGCTACCCAGAAAACCGCAATATCTCGATGAAGCGGCGCCAGTAGCAGCCAAGCACATTTTTGCACCGCAGGCGTGGTCGTGCGCTGCCATCGCAGTAGATCTGGACGCGGTGCGACGCGCGTTGCAAGTGGATCAGTTCGCACAGTCCAAAATGGAGGAGTTGCGCAGAGGTGTGCAGAGTGGAGAAGAGTTCCAACTGCGCGACGGACTGCTAACTCGCAAAGGTGCCCTCTACGTGCCAAGCGACGAGCTTTGCGCAAAGGTTCTGCAGCAGTTGCACGACGCCCCCAGTGCTGGCCACTTCGGTAAGGAGAAGACAATACAACTGGTGGCAAGGGACTTTTGGTGGCCCCGGATGCGCGGAGAGGTAGCGGATTACGTCGCCAGGTGTGACACTTGTCAGAGGTTCAAGCCAGTACACCAGAAGCCAGCGGGGCTGTTGGAACCGCTGGAAACGCCACAGCAACCGTGGGAGAGGGTAGCCCTGGACTTCGTTACTGACCTGCCCAGCTCCAGAGGGAAGACAGCGGTACTGGTGGTTGTGGACCTGTTCACCAAGATGGCGCACTTCATTCCGTGCGCAAAGGTGGCGACGGCGGAGCAGACTGCCAAACTCTTCATTGATCACGTGTTCAAGGTGCATGGGCTGCCGCAGTCCATCCTGTCCGACAGGGGGCGCCAGTTTGTTTCCAATTTTTGGCAGAAGCTTTTAGGTATCCTGAACGTCAAGATCAACCTTACGTCGGCGAGACACCCACAGACCAACGGCCAAGCTGAGAGGGTCAACGCGATCATGCAGCAGTACCTGAGATGTTACGCCAATCAGCGACCCGCAGCTTGGGTGGACTACCTGCCGATGGCAGAGTTTGCCTATAACAACACGAAGCACGCGTCCACGGGGGTGACGCCGTTCTTCGCGAACAACGGTCGTCATCCCAGAACCTTCCCGGGGTTCGGGGCACCGAGAGAGGGGGTGCCGCAAGAAGCCGACCAGTTTGCAGCGGAGCTGCAGGAGGTGCACGAAGAGTTGCGGAGACATTTGGAGCTGGCCAAGCAAGCATATAAGGTGCAGGCAGACAAAAACAGGAGAGCGGGGGAGGAGATCCAGGTGGGGGACTGGGTGTGGTTAGCCGCCCAAGCCATGCCAGCCAAGTCGTTGGCCAAGAAGAAGCTAGGGCACAGGCAGTTAGGGCCGTACCAAGTGGAGGCTAAGATCAACCCTGTAGCCTTTTGACTAGCCCTCCCCGAAGGTTCCAGAGTGCATCCGGTATTTCATAGTGTCAGGACTGCCGCTAGGTCCCAGCTCACAGAGGACCAACGCCCAGTGGATATTATATACAAAAGTCTTTATTGAAGTTTAGTTTCCATTTCCAAGCTCTGGGCGCGCAGCCCCACGTCTTAACGCTAGACCGGCTAAGTCCCCTCTGACTCACTGCTCCACCCACACCAGTTTAAGATTCTAGCCCGGCTCCACCTCTTGCGCTGCTCTTTCCTGCGTTGGGTCCTTCTGCCCTCTGGGGTTCCCTCCTTCCTGGACTCCTCTGACGCGGGGCCTCCTGAGTCTTGCCCCTCCCTCCGGCGGGCTTTAGGACCTGGCTCCCTTCCCGGGCTCCCCGCTGTGCCGCGCTCCTGTACATTTGAACTTGGCGCGCGCGCCCAGCCGGTGACTTTCCTTCTGACCGTTTCCCCGCTTCCTGATGTGGGTGTTGCCAAACCTGACTCCTCTCCTCCCTCTGGTGGTGAGGACACTGGTCCCGACTCCTGGGACTCCCCCTCCCCACTGCGCTCTGGTGGAGACGCTGGCCCTGATCTCCAGCTGCTGTTCAGGGACTCCCCGCTGGCCCCTCCCTCTTGAGGTTTCTCCCTTGGAATCTCCCTTGCTCTGGCCACCGGCGCTCCCTTCTGTGAGTCCTCCGATTCGCTAGAGAGGCTTGTGGAATAACTCTGGCCACTGTCACTGCCTGCGCCCCCCTCGTACTCCTCCTCCTCACTCTCCATTTGCTCCCCCTCCTGTGTCTCTCCTTCTGAACCCCTGACATCCATCCCCCCCTCGAAGCCCCCCCTTCCCCCCTCCCCCTCTTCCGGTGCGGGTTCCGGGTGCTCCATTGTTGTAGGGGTGAGTCCAGGATACAGCTCGTCCCCTGAGGCTTGCAACCATCGAGATAAGTCCGGGAAGTCCCCCATGGGCTCGTCGACGACGACCTCCTCCGCTTCCATCTCCTGCGCGGTGTGCTCGAAATCTGAGCTCGACCCCAAATCACCCAAGAGCCCTCCTCCCCCTGTTGCTTGATGGGGGTCCACCTCCCAGGGCCCCTTCGGCATGTCTATGCGCCAGCCCACTTCGGGTTGGTCCTCCCACCAATAAGATCCCCCCGTGCCAAAACCTGAAAGCGATCCCTCCGGGGAGCTGCCTCCCGGAGCCGAGTCCTCAGCTGACGAGAAACCCCGGAAAGTGCTGGCCGAGAGTGTGGGTGTGAACAAACAATCCTCGAAAAAGCCCGCCGGCATAGGCTTGTGCGGGAAAAGCCCGCCGGCATAGGCTTGTGCGGGAAAAGTGTGTGGAATTCTTCCTTGAGCAACTGCTCTTCCACTGCGTAATCCGGCACCCACCTGTTGGCGCTGGCCGGGGTGTCCTCTGTGGCGAGAAGATATTCAATCCCGTCCTCCCCCCACCTTGAGTCTAAAATATCAGTGGCTTCATTAAGTGGCTCCCCTTTCGGCGACCCCCCTTTTTTGGGCGCTTCTCTGAGCGGGTCTGGCGCCTTCCCCGGTGCTTGAAACCTGTGGGGCTCTCTGTAGGGCGTGAGCACTGATCTATGAAAGACCGGGTGCATTCTGGAACCCTCCGGGAGTGTCAACCGGAAGGCCACTGGGTTGATCTGCGCCTCTACTTGGTAAGGCCCTAGCTGCTTGTGCCCTAGTTTCTTCTTGGCTAACGATCTGGCTGGAACTGCTTGTGCTGCCAACCAGACCCAGTCTCCCACCTGGATGTCCTCCCCAACCCTCCTGTGTCGATCTGCCTGCACTTTGTAAGCCTGTTTTGCCAACTCTAACTGCCTCCTGAGCTGCTCGTGGATCTCCTGCAACTCCGCTGCCACGTCCTCTGCTCCCTGTGGCTCCCCCTCCCGCACTGTGTCCAGACCCGGGAAGGTTCCGGGATGCCTCCCGTAGTTGGCGAAAAATGGTGTCACCCCCGTGGACCCGTGCTTCGTGTTGTTGTAGGCAAACTCGGCCAACGGTAGATAGTCCACCCAGGTCGATGGCTGCTGGTTCGCGTAGCATCTCAGGTATTGCTGCATGATAGCGTTGACCCTTTCCGCCTGCCCATTAGTTTGCGGGTGTCTCGCCGACGCCAGGCTGACCTTGACGTTCAGGAATCCCATCAGCTTTTGCCAGAAGTTGGAGATGAACTGGCGCCCCCGGTCGGACAAAATAGACCGTGGTAGGCCGTGCACCTTGAACACGTGGTCTATGAACATCTTAGCGGTCTGCTCGGCCGTGGCCACCTTCGCGCACGGAATGAAGTGGGCCATCTTGGTGAACAGGTCCACTACCACGAGCACTGCCGTCTTGCCCCTTGAGCTGGGTAGATCTGTGACAAAGTCCAGGGCCACCCTCTCCCACGGTACGAACGGTGTCTGTAGCGGTTCCAACAGGCCCGCCGGCGGCTGGTGCACAGGCTTAGCCCTTTGGCAGGTGTCGCACCTATTGACATAGTCCGCGACATCCCCCCGCATCTTAGGCCACCAAAAGTCTCTGGCTACTAAGTCCACCGTCTTCTCCTTGCCGAAGTGCCCCGCGCTGGGCGCGTCGTGCAGCTGTTGCAGGACCTTCGCACGGAGGCTGTCTCCTGGTACGTAGAGGACTCCCTTGCGTAGGAGCAGGCCGTCGCGCACTTGGAATTCGTCGCCCCTCGCCTTGCCACTGCACACCTCCTCCATCTTGGCTCGGGCGAACGAGTCCGTTTGCAGCGCGCGGCGCACCGCGTCCAGGTCCACCGTGGCTGACGCGCATGCCCACGCCTGTGGTGTGAAAATGTGCTTGGCCGCCGCCGGTGCCTCTGCCTCCAGATACTGCTGTTTCCTGGGATGTACTCAATTCTGAAGTCGAAATCTGCAAAGAACTCCGCCCAGCGGATGTGTCGCTGGTTCAGGAACCTCGCCGTGCGCCAGTACTCCAAGTTCTTATGGTCTGTGCGGACCTGCACCGTGTGCTTGGCTCCGACGAGGAAGTGCCGCCACGCCTTGAAGGCTGCATGTATGGCCAGCAACTCCCTGTCCCAAATGGTGTAGTTCTGCTCCGCTTTGCTGAGTTTTCTGGAGTAGAAAGCGCACGGCCTCCAGTCCCCCTGGTGGTCTTGCTGCAACAGAACGGCTCCCACGGCCCTGTCTGAGGCGTCCGTCTCCACCCTCATTGGCCTGCTGGGATTTACGTGCAGTAGGTTCTCCTCGGAAGCGAAGAGCTGCTTGAGCTTCTGAAAGGACTGCTCTGCCTGCTCCGTCCAGATGAGCCTCTTCTTCTTGGAACTGAGGGTGTCGGTGATGGCCGCTGTCTGAATGGCGAAACCCTTGATGAACTTGCGATAAAAGTTGGCAAAACCGACAAACCTCTGTACTTCCTTCCTATTGCGTGGGCTCTTCCAGTCCAGTACTGCACGTACCTTGGCACCGTCCATAGCCAGTCCCTTGTCGGACAGTTTGTAGCCCAAGAAATCCACCTCCGTCTTGTCGAACTGGCACTTCTCCAGCTTGGCGTACAGCCTGTGCTCCCGCAGCCTCTGCAGAACTTCCCTAACATCTCTCTCGTGAGCCTCCGGCGATTCCGAGAAGATTAGGATGTCATCCAGGAAGCAGACGCACTTCTTGTAGAGGAGACCCGCCAAGACATGATGCATGAAGGCTTGAAAGCAGTGGGAACCATTTTTTAATCCAAAAGGCATAACTCTGTATTCATAAGTGCCCAGCGGCGTAAACATGGTTGTTTTCCACTCGTCGCCTTCCCGTACGCGAATGAGATTGTACGCTCCGCGCAGATCCAACTTGGTAAAGATGCGACCCTTCCTCACCGTCGCCAGCAGGTCATCGATCTTGGGCATAGGGAAGGCTGAGGGCTTGGTCTTAAGGTTCAAGAAGCGGAAATCAACGACCAGCCTCTTTTGGGGCGTGTCCCGCTTCTTTACAAAGAATACAGGGCTGCCCCCTGCCGCCTTGGACTCCCGGATGAATCCCCGCTTCAGGTTGTGATCTATGAACTCCCTGAGCTCTTGCAATTCATCCTCAGACATGGAGTACAGTTTCCCCGTTGGGAGCGTCGCCCCGGGCAGGAGGTCGATCTTGCAGTCGTAGGGTCTGTGGGGAGGCAGCTTATCCGCCTCTTTCTCGCAGAAGACCTCCAAAAACTCCTTGTATTTGTTAGGCACCGCTTGCAACATGCCCAAGTTCAGCTGTGGTCCATCCTCGTGCCCCTCATCTTCCAAGTCCGCCAGGATGCAGTGTTCTGCGCAGTAAGAGGAGCCGAAGGTCAGTTGCCGCTGGTACCAAGCTAATGCCGGGCTGTGCCTATCCAGCCAACTCATTCCCAACACTATGGGCGTGTCTGACAGGCGGGTGACGTTGAAGCTGATGACCTCACGGTGGTTTCCAATGCGCATCACCATTGGTGGCGTCTGCTGTAGCACTTGCCCTCCCAGTAGCTCCCTGCCGTCCACTGTGACGACTTTCAGAGGTACCGCCGCTGGCAGAAGGGCTATGCCATGTTGCTGGATGAACTGCATGTCTATAAAATCTGCATTGCTCCCCGAGTCTATGGTGATGGGAATTTCCACAAGTAGCCCATTGGGGAGCTGAAGGGATGCGGTGAGCTGCACTACTGGTTTGGGTGGGAGGGGGTCGGTGGGCTGTAAGATCCCTGGGGATTGCTTCACTGACTTGTCTGGCTGGTCCCCAGAGACGCTATCTCCAGCCAGACAGTGGAGTTTTCCTGCTGCGACTCCCTCTGCTGAATTGCGTCTGTTACTGTCGCTGCGGCTGCAGTATGCTTGTGAAACCGCTGGGGACACTCTTTTGCCATATGCTGAGCACTGTCGCAGATGTAGCACTTCCTGGTTCCTCTAGGAGGCTTCATCTTGACTGCTCCCGGAGTTAGGGCTCCGACTGTGGAGTGAGCCTTAGCACCACCTATCTCCATCGGCTCCTCTCCCCCTCCCAGCGGAGGCATGGATCGAGCGCGCGCCGCCTCCTTGGGAAGGGAGGCAGTCCTCTCGCTGGCGTGCGTCCCAAATGCCCTTCCTCCTTGCCCCAAGGGCGTCCTTCCAACCGAACCCCAATGGAGAGTGCCCGTTCCACCACGTCCTTGGTGGTTTGGGGTCTTCCCCCCCTTGCGATCTCGTCTTTCACAGCTCCGCTCAACCCCTCCCAGAACAGGTCTCTGACGGCAGGCGATTCTTTCTCCCAGGCTAGTACATTCACCAATCCGAAAAAACGTGAATGATATTGCCTCACAGTGGCTTTACCTTGTCTTAGTCCGTGAATCTCCCTCCTAGCGATATCCACATCAATCTCAGATAAAAAACACGCATCCATCACTTTAATGAAGGCAGCCGCATTTTGGAGGGCTGGATCCTTGTCTCTCCAGAGATTGCGCAGCCACGATTTTGCCTCCCCCCGTAAATGCGAAATAATAAATCCCACTCTCTCTTCCTCATTTTTAAAGTCTTTGTCCAGCAGCTGCAATGCATAAATTACATCTGCTCTGAAGTTAGGATACTCCTGCAGGTCCCCATTGAAGTGAGAAACCAGGCTCCCTCCTCTGTTTCCCAGCCCAATCCCTTCTGGTCCGGTGGCCGGTAGCCTCTGTGTACTTAGCACTTCTTACCTGGTTCGCAGATCCTGGCAGGCAGCAGCTGCTTCCTGTTCTTTCTTTCTGGAAGCCGCAATTTCTGCAGCCAACTGCGTCACTGCGTTTTGCAAACTCGCTATCCTCTCTTCGGTAGTCATTTCCCTGTTTTTCGTGAGCTCGCGAAGCACCAATCTTCACCCCTCGCTGCTTTCCCGCACTCCACGAGGTTGCAAAATTGGTGAAAAAAGGTGAGGGGACTTACTGTCAGGACTGCCGCTAGGTCCCAGCTCACAGAGGACCAACGCCCAGTGGATATTATATACAAAAGTCTTTATTGAAGTTTAGTTTCCATTTCCAAGCTCTGGGCGCGCAGGCCCACGTCTTAACGCTAGACCGGCTAAGTCCCCTCTGACTCACTGCTCCACCCACACCAGTTTAAGATTCTAGCCCGGCTCCACCTCTTGCGCTGCTCTTTCCTGCGTTGGGTCCTTCTGCCCTCTGGGGTTCCCTCCTTCCTGGACTCCTCTGACGCGGAGCCTCCTGAGTCTTGCCCCTCCCTCCGGCGGGCTTTAGGACCTGGCTCCCTTCCCGGGCTCCCCGCTGTGCCGCGCTCCTGTACATTTGAACTTGGCGCGCGCGCCCAGCCGGTGACTTTCCTTCTGACCGTTTCCCCGCTTCCTGATGTGGGTGTTGCCAAACCTGACTCCTCTCCTCCCTCTGGTGGTGAGGACACTGGTCCCGACTCCTGGGACTCCCCCTCCCCACTGCGCTCTGGTGGAGACGCTGGCCCTGATCTCCAGCTGCTGTTCAGAGACTCCCCGCTGGCCCCTCCCTCTTGAGGTTTCTCCCTTGGAATCTCCCTTGCTCTGGCCACCGGCGCTCCCTTCTGTGAGTCCTCCGATTCGCTAGAGAGGCTTGTGGAATAACTCTGGCCACTGTCACTGCCTGCGCCCCCCTCGTACTCCTCCTCCTCACTCTCCATTTGCTCCCCCTCCTGTGTCTCTCCTTCTGAACCCCTGACACATAGGTCGGTGCTCACCCCCTACAAGGCACCGCACAGGTTTCAGGAGTCTGAAACAGTCCCGCAACTACACACTAAGTCACAGGAGAGGGAGAGGGCGCCTAGGGCCGAACCGCTCAACGAGGTCACAGAAATCCTGGACTCGAGATGGGGGGAAGAGGGGGTAGAATACCTTCTAGCCACAGAGGGCACTCCAGCCAGTGCCAACGGTTGGGTGCCGGGCTACGCTTTAGACGAATCTCTTCTAAAAGACGAGTTCCATGCCCTTTTCCCGCATAGACCCATGCCAGCCGAGTACTTTGATGACTGGCTCTTTACGCCCACACTCTCAGGCAGTACTTTCCGGGGTTTTTCTTCAGCCGAGGAGAGAACGCCAGAATCTAGCCCGCCCAGGGGATCGTGCTCAGGGGTGGACACAGAAACCTCCTATTGGTGGGACGAGCAACCAGAGGAGGACTGGCGCAGGAAATGGCTGACGGGACCTTGGCCGGCAGCACCAGACGAGGTACCAATGGAAGAGGGAGAAGAGAACACTTTGGGTCAAGAACCCGAATTCGAACACTCATACACCGAACTGCAAGCAGGGGATATGGAGGTACACAACCTGTATCCTGCATCCACCTCCGAAGAGCTGCAGCTCCTACAACCTGCACCCGATGGGCGGGAGGGGGGAAGGGGGGTGTCAGGACTGCCGCTAGGTCCCAGCTCACAGAGGACCAACGCCCAGTGGATATTATATACAAAAGTCTTTATTGAAGTTTAGTTTCCATTTCCAAGCTCTGGGCGCGCAGGCCCACGTCTTAACGCTAGACCGGCTAAGTCCCCTCTGACTCACTGCTCCACCCACACCAGTTTAAGATTCTAGCCCGGCTCCACCTCTTGCGCTGCTCTTTCCTGCGTTGGGTCCTTCTGCCCTCTGGGGTTCCCTCCTTCCTGGACTCCTCTGACGCGGAGCCTCCTGAGTCTTGCCCCTCCCTCCGGCGGGCTTTAGGACCTGGCTCCCTTCCCGGGCTCCCCGCTGTGCCGCGCTCCTGTACATTTGAACTTGGCGCGCGCGCCCAGCCGGTGACTTTCCTTCTGACCGTTTCCCCGCTTCCTGATGTGGGTGTTGCCAAACCTGACTCCTCTCCTCCCTCTGGTGGTGAGGACACTGGTCCCGACTCCTGGGACTCCCCCTCCCCACTGCGCTCTGGTGGAGACGCTGGCCCAGATCTCCAGCTGCTGTTCAGAGACTCCCCGCTGGCCCCTCCCTCTTGAGGTTTCTCCCTTGGAATCTCCCTTGCTCTGGCCACCGGCGCTCCCTTCTGTGAGTCCTCCGATTCGCTAGAGAGGCTTGTGGAATAACTCTGGCCACTGTCACTGCCTGCGCCCCCCTCGTACTCCTCCTCCTCACTCTCCATTTGCTCCCCCTCCTGTGTCTCTCCTTCTGAACCCCTGACAGGGGGGCTTCGAGGGGGGGGTGGATGTCAGGGTTTCAGGGACAGAGAGCGAGGGGGAGGGGTCCCAGGGTGACGAGGAAGAGGACGATGATGACCCGAGGTTGTCAGTGAGTCCGTCAAGTGAATCCGAGGATTCCCAAAAGGGAGCCCCCCTGGTCAGGCCAAGGGGCAGTAGAGAGGGAAGCAGTCAGAAGCAGGGGAACGAAGAGGGAATCCCCAGTGGGGGTTGGAGATCGGGACCGGCCTCTCCGTCGGAACGGAGTGAAGGGGGTGGAGTTACCAGTGTGTCAGAAGGAGCAGAACAGGGAGCAGAGAGGGGAAGGAGTTCGGAGCAGAACGTCCTGCCGGAAGGGGAGGAGTGTAGTACCGAGAGTAGCGTAACGGTCGAAAGGAAGGTCAGAGGCAACGTACGCGCGCCAAGTTCAAATGTGGAGGCGCGCGGAAATGAGGAGAGCCCTGAGGAGGAGCCTGGTCCCAAAGCACGAAGGAGGGGGGAGCAGGCGTCAGAAGACTCAGCCTCGGGGGAGTCCCGAAGGGAGGGAGCACAGGGGGGCAGGAAGACCCTGCGGAAAAGGAAGGAGAGGAAAAGGTGGAGTAGTACAAGCCTCTTAAGCTGGTGCAGGGGCGGGACTGACTCAGAGGGGACTTCAAACATCTAAGGGTAACAGATGCTGAGCCACGGAGCTTAGATGTAACGACAACAATGTTCTTCAATAAAACCTTTTGTATATAACTTGGACTGGATTTTGGTCTCTTGTGAGCTGGGACCTCGGGTGGCTCTGACAGATGTAATGCCAACAATGTTCTTCAATAAAACCTTTTGTATATAACTTGGACTGGACTTTGGTCTCTTGTGAGCTGGGACCACGGGTGGCTCTGACCCTAACCCTAACCCTAACCCTAACTCTAACCCTAACCCTAACCCTAACCCTAACCCTAACCCTAACCCTAACCCTAACTGTCAGGGTTTCAGGGACAGAGAGCGAGGGGGAGGGGTCCCAGGGTGACGAGGAAGAGGACGACGATGACCCGAGGTTGTCAGTGAGTCCGTCAAGTGAATCCGAGGATTCCCAAAAGGGAGCCCCCCTGGTCAGGCCAAGGGGCAGTAGAGAGGGAAGCAGTCAGAAGCAGGGGAACGAAGAGGGAATCCCCAGTGGGGGTTGGAGATCGGGACCGGCTTCTCCGTCGGAACGGAGTGAAGGGGGTGGAGTTACCAGTGTGTCAGAAGGAGCAGAACAGGGAGCAGAGAGGGGAAGGAGTTCGGAGCAGAACGTCCTGCAGGAAGGGGAGGAGTGTAGTACCGAGAGTAGCGTAACGGTCGAAAGGAAGGTCAGAAGCAACGTACGCGCGCCAAGTTCAAATGTGGAGGCGCGCGGAAATGAGGAGAGCCCTGAGGAGGAGCCTGGTCCCAAAGCACGAAGGAGGGGGGAGCAGGCGTCAGAAGACTCAGCCTCGGGGGAGTCCCGAAGGGAGGGAGCACGGGGGGGCAGGAAGACCCTGCGGAAAAGGAAGGAGAGGAAAAGGTGGAGCAGTACAAGCCTCTTAAGCTGGTGCAGGGGCGGGACTGACTCAGAGGGGACTTCAAACATCTAAGGGTAACAGATGCTGAGCCAGGGAGCTTGGATGTAACGACAACAATGTTCTTCAATAAAACCTTTTGTATATAACTTGGACTGGATTTTGGTCTCTTGTGAGCTGGGACCTCGGGTGGCTCTGACACTAACCCTAACCCTAACCCTAACCCTAACCCTAACCCTAACCCTAACCCTAACCCTAACCCTAACCCCTAACCCCTAACCCCTAACCCTAACCCTAACCCTAACCCTAACCCTAACCCTAACCCTAACCCCTAACCCTAACCCTAACCCTAACCCTAACCCTAACCCTAACCCTAACCCCTAACCCCTAACCCCTAACCCTAACCCTAACCCTAACCCTAACCCTAACTGTCAGGGTTTCAGGGACAGAGAGCGAGGGGGAGGGGTCCCAGGGTGACGAGGAAGAGGACGACGATGACCCGAGGTTGTCAGCGAGTCCGTCAAGTGAATCCGAGGATTCCCAAAAGGGAGGCCCCCTGGTCAGGCCAAGGGGCAGTAGAGAGGGAAGCAGTCAGAAGCAGGGGAACGAAGAGGGAATCCCCAGTGGGGGTTGGAGATCGGGACCGGCCTCTCCGTCGGAACGGAGTGAAGGGGGTGGAGTTACCAGTGTGTCAGAAGGAGCAGAACAGGGAGCAGAGAGGGGAAGGAGTTCGGAGCAGAACGTCCTGCCGGAAGGGGAGGAGTGTAGTACCGAGAGTAGCGTAACGGTCGAAAGGAAGGTCAGAGGCAACGTATGCGCGCCAAGTTCAAATGTGGAGGCGCGCGGAAATGAGGAGAGCCCTGAGGAGGAGCCTGGTCCCAAAGCACGAAGGAGGGGGGAGCAGGCGTCAGAAGACTCAGCCTCGGGGGAGTCCCGAAGGGAGGGAGCACAGGGGGGCAGGAAGACCCTGCGGAAAAGGAAGGAGAGGAAAAGGTGGAGCAGTACAAGCCTCTTAAGCTGGTGCAGGGGCGGGACTGACTCAGAGGGGACTTCAAACATCTAAGGGTAACAGATGCTGAGCCACGGAGCTTGGATGTAACGACAACAATGTTCTTCAATAAAACCTTTTGTATATAACTTGGACTGGATTTTGGTCTCTTGTGAGCTGGGACCTCGGGTGGCTCTGACAGTAAGTCCCCTCCCAAAGAACGCAAAATTTTTTTTTTGCAAAGCTCACAAAGGGTGACAGCCATGAGTGCGGAGGATCAGCTGACAGCACTGCGAACTACAGTTTCCGAACTCACCGCTGCAGTCCTTGCGTCTCAGAAGAAGCATGACGAAATGGAGAAGCGCTGCCAGGACCTGCAAACAAGGTGGGAGCGTGCAAACAGGGAAGGGTTCCCAGGGTCCAGATCAGAGGGAATAGGACTTGGAAGGCGGGGGGGCAGCCTAGTCACCCACTTCGATGGGAACCTGAAGCACTACCCCAGTTTCAGAGCAGACGTTTTGTATGCATTACACTTGCTTCGTCATGACTTTAAAGATGAGGAGGAGAAAGTGGGGTTTATTGTTTCTCACTTGCATGGGCCGGCCAGAGACTGGTTGCGCAATTTGTGGCGTGAAGATGGCCCTGCCCGCCGCGATTCTGATGAATTCATTAAAGCGATGGATGCCTGCTTCCAGTCAACCGTAGATTTGGATCTTGCACGCAGGGAGATATTTGGACTGCAGCAAGGCAAAGCCACTGTGCGTCAGTACCATTCCAGATTTTTTGCTTTACTGACTGCGTTACGCTGGGAGAAAGACTGCACACCTGTGAGGGATTTGTTCTGGGAGGGTCTCAGCGGTCCCATAAAGGACGAACTTGCCAGGGGAGACAGACCTCAGACCCTGGAGGAGGTGGTGCAGAGGGCTCTGGCGATTGGGGTACGTCACGAGGGACGTCCTTGGCACAATGAGGAAGAACGTCAGGTGCGTCCACCAGCGAGGACGTCTTCTTTCATCCCCAGGGAGTTCAGTCAGTCACATCCCTCGCCGCTGGGGAGGCAGGGGGAGGAGCCGATGGAACTTGGTGGTGCTAAGGCTCAAGCAACAGCCAGAGCCCCAGCTTCCGGTGCAGTAAAGGCGAAGCCTCCTAGAGGGACCAGGAAGTGTTACATCTGCGACAGTGCACTGCACATGGCGAAAGAGTGCCCCCAGAGGCTCCAGAAGCACACTGCAGCTTTAGCGACGGTAGCTGCAGAAGTGATCCAGGAAGAGGAACCTCAGGGAAACGACAATGCCTGGCTGCAAGCAGAATTGCTGGGGCTCAGCCAGGCGAATCTGTAGAACAGTCCCCAGCGTCTTTGCAACCCACAGACCCTTTGCCACCCAAGCCAGCGGTGCAGCTCACTGCAACACTTCAGTTGCCAAATGGGACCACCCTAGAAGTGCCCCTCACGATCGATTCGGGGAGCAACGCCGATTTCGTGGGGATGCAATTCGTCAAGCAGCATCGCACAGCGCTTCTGCCCGCCACAACGCCTCTGAACGTAGTCACGGTGGATGGCAGGAAATTGCTAGGAGGGCAAGTTGTGCAACAGACACCTCCCATGGTGATGCGGATAGGAGATCACCGAGAAGTCATTAGCTTCAATGTCACCCAACTGTCTGACACGCCTATAGTATTAGGCATGAGTTGGCTGGAGAGACACAGTCCTGCTGTAGCGTGGTACCAACGCCAGATCACCTTTTGCTCATCGTACTGTGCTCAAAATTGCATCCAGTCCTGCCAGGAGGAGGGGGCTGAGCACCAGCTGCGACTTGGCATGGTGCAGGCAGTACCTAGCAAGTACGAAGGGTTCCTGGAGGTTTTCTGCGAAAAGGAAGCTGACCAGTTGCCGCCCCACAGACCTTATGATTGTGCCATCGACCTGGTGCCGGGGCGCAGTTGCCGACTGCAAAACTGTATTCCATGTCTGAGGACGAGATGCAAGAGCTCAGGGAGTTCATAGAGCACAATTTGAAGCGTGGATTCATCCGGGAATCGAAAGCAGTGGGGGGCAGTCCTGTGTTCTTTGTAAAGAAGAAAGACACGCCCCAAAAAAGACTCATTGTGGATTATAGGTTCATAAACAGTATGTCCAAGCCCAAGGCCTTCCCCATGCCCAAGATAGATGATCTCCTAGCAACCGTGAGGAAGGGGAAGATCTTCACCAAGTTGGATCTGCGTGGAGCGTATAACATCATACGCATCCGGGAGGGCGATGAGTGGAAAACGGCCATGTTCACGCCTCTGGGCACGTATGAATACAGAGTTATGCCGTTTGGTCTCCAAAATGGATCTCACGTATTCCAAGCCTTTATGCATCACGTGCTAGCGGGACTCCTCTACAAGAAATGTGTGTGTTTCCTCGACGACATCCTGATCTTTTCGGAGACGGAAGAGGCCCACGAGAGGGACGTAAAGGAAGTCCTGCAAAGACTACGGGAGAACAGGCTCTACGCCAAGTTAGAGAAGTGCCAGTTTGATGTGACGGAGGTGGATTTCCTGGGCTACAAGCTGTCCGACAAGGGGCTGGCCATGGACAGCGTCAAGGTCCGCGCGGTGTTGGACTGGAAGAGCCCACGCAATCGGAAGGAAGTCCAGAGGTTCGTTGGCTTCGCCAACTTCTACCGCAAATTCATCAGAGGTTTTGCAAAGGAGACAGCAGCGATCACGGACACTCTGAGTTCCAAGAAGAAGAGGTTCGTGTGGACGGAACAGGCGGAGCGCTCTTTTCGGAAGCTTAAAAGCCTTTTCGCCTCCGAGGAGCAGCTGCTGCACGTGGATCCAGGCAGGCCCATGCGAGTAGAGACCGACGCGTCAGACAGGGCGGTTGGAGCCGTGCTCCTGCAAGAAGATCCACATGGGAACTGGAGACCCGGTGCCTTTTACTCCCGAAAGCTCAGCAAGGCGGAGCAAAACTACACCATATGGGACAGAGAGCTGTTGGCCATTCACGCAGCGTTCAAAGCGTGGCGACACTTCCTCATAGGAGCCAAGCACACAGTACAGGTCCGTACGGATCACAAGAACCTAGAGTATTGGCGCACGGCGAAGCTCCAAAGCCAGAGACACATGCGCTGGGCGGAATTCTTCGCGGATTTCGACTTTCGGATAGAGTACATCCCCGGAGATTCCAACATTATAGCCGATGCGCTATCCAGGAAACCGCAATATCTCGATGAAGCGACACCAGTAGCAGCCAGGCACATTTTCGCACCGCAGGCGTGGTCGTGCGCTGCCATCACAGTAGATCTGGACGCGGTGCAACGCGCGTTGCAAGTGGATCAGTTCGCACAGTCCAAAATGGAGGAGTTGCGCAGAGGTGTGCAGAGTGGCGAAGATTTCCAACTACGCGACGGGCTGCTAACTCGCAAAGGTGCCCTCTACGTGCCAAGCGACGAGCTTCGCGCAAAGGTTCTGCAGCAGTTGCACGACGCCCCCAGTGCGGGCCACTTCGGCAAGGAGAAGACAATAGAACTGGTGGCAAGGGACTTTTGGTGGCCTCGGATGCGTGGAGAGGTAGCGGATTACGTCGCCAGGTGTGACACTTGTCAAAGGTCCAAGCCAGTACACCAGAAGCCAGCGGGGCTGTTGGAACCGCTGGAAACGCCACAGCAACCGTGGGAGAGGGTAGCCCTGGACTTCGTTACTGACCTGCCCAGCTCCAGAGGGAAGACGGCGGTACTGGTGGTTGTGGACCTGTTCACCAAGATGGCGCACTTCATTCCGTGCGCAAAGGTGGCGACGGCGGAACAGACTGCCAAACTCTTCATTGATCACGTGTTCAAGGTGCATGGGCTGCCGCAGTCCATCCTGTCCGACAGGGGGCGCCAGTTTGTTTCCAATTTTTGGCAGAAGCTTTTAGGTATCCTGAACGTCAAGATCAACCTTACGTCGGCGAGACATCCACAGACCAACGGCCAAGCTGAGAGGGTCAACGCGATCATGCAGCAGTACCTGAGATGTTACGCCAATCAGCGACCCACAGCTTGGGTGGACTACCTGCCGATGGCAGAGTTTGCCTATAACAACACGAAGCACGCGTCCACGGGGGTGACGCCGTTCTTCGCGAACAACGGTCGTCATCCCAGAACCTTCCCGGGGTTCGGGGCACCGAGAGAGGGGGTGCCGCAAGAAGCCGACCAGTTTGCAGCGGAGCTGCAGGAGGTGCACGAAGAGTTGCGGAGACATTTGGAGCTGGCCAAGCAAGCATATAAGGTGCAGGCAGACAAAAACAGGAGAGTGGGGGAGGAGATCCAGGTGGGGGACTGGGTGTGGTTAGCCGCCCAAGCCATGCCAGCCAAGTCGTTGGCCAAGAAGAAGCTAGGGCACAGGCAGTTAGGGCCGTACCAAGTGGAGGCTAAGATCAACCCTGTAGCCTTTCGACTAGCCCTCCCCGAAGGTTCCAGAGTGCATCCGGTATTTCATAGGTCGGTGCTCACCCCCTACAAGGCACCGCACAGGTTTCAGGAGTCTGAAACAGTCCCGCAACTACACACTAAGTCACAGGAGAGGGAGAGGGCGCCTAGGGCCGAACCACTCAACGAGGTCACAGAAATCCTGGACTCGAGATGGGGGGAAGAGGGGGTAGAATACTTTCTAGCCACAGAGGGCACTCCAGCCAGTGCCAACGGTTGGGTGCCGGGCTACGCTTTAGACGAACCTCTTCTAAAAGACGAGTTCCATGCCCTTTTCCCGCATAGACCCATGCCAGCCGAGTACTTTGATGACTGGCTCTTTACGCCCACACTCTCAGGCAGTACTTTCCGGGGTTTTTCTTCAGCCGAGGAGAGAACGCCAGAATCTAGCCCGCCCAGGGGATCGTGCTCAGGGGTGGACACAGAACCCTCTTATTGGTGGGACGAGCAACCAGAGGAGGACTGGCGCAGGAAATGGCTGACGAGACCTTGGCCGGCAGCACCAGACGAGGTACCAATGGAAGAGGGAGAAGAGAACACTTTGGGTCAAGAACCCGAATTCGAACACTCTTACACCGAACTGCAAGCAGAGGATATGGAGGTACACAACCTGTATCCTGCATCCACCTCCGAAGAGCTGCAGCTCCTACAACCTGCACCCGATGGGCGGGAGGGGGGAAGGGGGGGCTTCAAGGGGGGGATGGATGTCAGGGTTTCAGGGACAGAGAGCGAGGGGGAGGGGGCTCTGACCCTAACCCTAACCCTAACCCTAACCCTAACCCTAATCCTAACCCTAACCCTAACCCTAACCCTAACCCTAACCCTAACCCTAACCCTAACCCTAACCCCCTAACCCTAACCCCCTAACCCTAACCCTAACCCTAACCCTAACCCCCTAACCCTAACCCCCTAACCCTAACCCCCTAACCCTAACCGTAAGTCTAACCCTAACCCTAACCCTAACCCTAAACCCTAAACCCTAACCCTAACCCTAACCCTAACCCTAACCCTAACCCTAACCCTAACCCTAACCCTAACTGTGAGAGCCACCCGAGGTCCCAGCTCACAAGAGACCAAAATCCAGTCCAAGTTATATACAAAAGGTTTTATTGAAGAACATTGTTGTCGTTACATCCAAGCTCCGTGGCTCAGCATCTGTTACCCTTAGATGTTTGAAGTCCCCTCTGAGTCAGTCCCGCCCCTGCACCAGCTTAAGAGGCTTGTACTGCTCCACCTTTTCCTCTCCTTCCTTTTCCGCAGGGTCTTCCTGCCCCCCTGTGCTCCCTCCCTTCGGGACTCCCCCGAGGCTGAGTCTTCTGACGCCTGCTCCCCCCTCCTTCGTGCTTTGGGACCAGGCTCCTCCTCAGGGCTCTCCTCATTTCCGCGCGCCTCCACATTTGAACTTGGCGCGCGTACGTTGCTTCTGACCTTCCTTTCGACCGTTACGCTACTCTCGGTACTACACTCCTCCCCTTCCTGCAGGACGTTCTGCTCCGAACTCCTTCCCCTCTCTACTCCCTGTTCTGCTCCTTCTGACACACTGGTAACTCCACCCCCTTCACTCCGTTCCGACGGAGAGGCTGTTCCCGATCTCCAACCCCCACTGGGGATTCCCTCTTCGTTCCCCTGCTTCTGACTGCTTCCCTCTCTACTGCCCCTTGGCCTGACCAGGGGGGCTCCCTTTTGGGAATCCTCGGATTCACTTGACGGACTCACTGACAACCTCGGGTCATCGTCGTCCTCTTCCTCGTCACCCTGGGACCCCTCCCCCTCGCTCTCTGTCCCTGAAACCCTGACATCCATCCCCCCCTCGAAGCCCCCCCTTCCCCCCTCCCGCCCATCGGGTGCAGGTTGTAGGAGCTGCAGCTCTTCGGAGGTGGATGCAGGATACAGGTTGTGTACCTCCATATCCTCTGCTTGCAGTTCGGTGTATGAGTGTTCGAATTCGGGTTCTTGACCCAAAGTGTTCTCTTCTCCCTCTTCCATTGGTACCTCGTCTGGTGCTGCCGGCCAAGGTCCCGTCAGCCATTTCCTGCGCCAGTCCTCCTCTGGTTGCTTTTCCCACCAATAGGAGGTTTCTGTGTCCACCCCTGAGCACGATCCCCTGGGCGGGCTAGATTCTGGCGTTCTCTCCTCGGCTGAAGAAAAACCCCGGAAAGTACTGCCTGAGAGTGTGGGCGTAAAGAGCCAGTCATCAAAGTACTCGGCTGGCATGGGTCTATGCGGGAAAAGGGCATGGAACTCGTCTTTTAGAAGAGGTTCGTCTAAAGCGTAGCCCGGCACCCAACCGTTGGCACTGGCTGGAGTGCCCTCTGTGGCTAGAAAGTATTCTACCCCCTCTTCCCCCCATCTCGAGTCCAGGATTTCTGTGACCTCGTTGAGCGGTTCGGCCCTAGGCGCCCTCTCCCTCTCCTGTGACTTAGTGTGTAGTTGCGGGACTGTTTCAGACTCCTGAAACCTGTGCGTTGCCTTGTAGGGGGTGAGCACCGACCTATGAAATACCGGATGCACTCTGGAACCTTCGGGGAGGGCTAGTCGAAAGGCTACAGGGTTGATCTTAGCCTCCACTTGGTACGGCCCTAACTGCCTGTGCCCTAGCTTCTTCTTGGCCAACGACTTGGCTGGCATGGCTTGGGCGGCTAACCACACCCAGTCCCCCACCTGGATCTCCTCCCCTGCTCTCCTGTTTTTGTCTGCCTGCACCTTATATGCTTGCTTGGCCAGCTCCAAATGTCTCCGCAACTCTTCGTGCACCTCCTGCAGCTCCGCTGCAAACTGGTCGGCTTCTTGCGGCACCCCCTCTCTCGGTGCCCCGAACCCCGGGAAGGTTCTGGGATGCCGACCGTTGTTCGCGAAGAACGGCGTAACCCCCATGGACGCGTGCTTCGTGTTGTTATAGGCAAACTCTGCCATCGGCAGGTAGTCCACCCAAGCTGCGGGTCGCTGATTGGCGTAACATCTCAGGTACTGCTGCATGATCGCGTTGACCCTCTCAGCTTGGCCGTTGGTCTGTGGGTGTCTCGCCGACGTAAGGTTGATCTTGATGTTCAGGATACCTAAAAGCTTCTGCCAAAAATTGGAAACAAACTGGCGCCCCCTGTCGGACAGGATGGACTGCGGCAGCCCATGCACCTTGAACACGTGATCAATGAAGAGTTTGGCAGTCTGCTCCGCCGTCGCCACCTTTGCGCACGGAATGAAGTGCGCCATCTTGGTGAACAGGTCCACAACCACCAGTACCGCTGTCTTCCCTCTGGAGCTGGGCAGGTCAGTAACGAAGTCCAGGGCTACCCTCTCCCACGGTTGCTGTGGCGTTTCCAGCGGTTCCAACAGCCCCGCTGGCTTCTGGTGTACTGGCTTGAACCTCTGACAAGTGTCACACCTGGCGACGTAATCCGCTACCTCTCCGCGCATCCGGGGCCACCAAAAGTCCCTTGCCACCAGTTCTATTGTCTTCTCCTTACCGAAGTGGCCAGCACTGGGGGCGTCGTGCAACTGCTGCAGAACCTTTGCGCGAAGCTCGTCACTTGGCATGTAGAGGGCACCTTTGCGAGTTAGCAGTCCGTCGCGCAGTTGGAACTCTTCTCCACTCTGCACACCTCTGCGCAACTCCTCCATTTTGGACTGTGCGAACTGATCCACTTGCAACGCGCGTCGCACCGCGTCCAGATCTACTGCAATGGCAGCGCACGACCACGCCTGCGGTGCGAAAATGTGCTTGGCTGCTACTGGCGCCGCTTCATCGAGATATTGCAGTTTCCTGGATAGCGCATCGGCTATAACGTTGGAATCTCCTGGGATGTACTCTACCCGAAAGTCGAAATCCGCGAAGAATTCCGCCCAGCGCATGTGTCTCTGGCTTTGGAGCTTCGCCGTGCGCCAATACTCTAGGTTCTTGTGATCCGTGCGGACCTGTACTGTGTGCTTGGCTCCTATGAGGAAGTGTCGCCACGCTTTGAAAGCTGCGTGAATGGCTAACAGCTCCCTGTCCCATATGGTGTAGTTTTGCTCCGCCTTGCTGAGCTTTCGGGAGTAAAAGGCACCGGGTCTCCAGTTTCCATATGGATCTTCTTGCAGGAGTACAGCTCCAACCGCCCTGTCTGATGCGTTGGTCTCCACTCGCATGGGCCTGCCTGGATTCACGTGCAGCAGTTGCTCCTCGGAGGCGAAAAGGCTTTTAAGCTTCCGAAAAGAGCGCTCCGCCTGTTCCGTCCACACGAACCTCTTCTTCTTGGAACTCAGAGTGTCCGTGATCGCTGCTGTCTCCTTTGCAAAACCTCTGATGAATTTGCGTTAGAAGTTGGCGAAGCCGACGAATCTCTGGACTTCCTTCCGATTGCGTGGGCTCTTCCAGTCCAACACCGCGCGGACCTTGACGCTGTCCATGGCGAGCCCCTTGTCGGACAGCTTGTAGCCCAGGAAATCCACCTCCGTCACATCAAACTGGCACTTCTCTAACTTGGCGTAGAGCCTGTTCTCCCGTAGTCTTTGCAGGACTTCCTTTACGTCCCTCTCGTGGGCCTCTTCCGTCTCCGAAAAGATCAGGATGTCGTCGAGGAAACACACACATTTCTTGTAGAGGAGTCCCGCTAGCACGTGATGCATAAAGGCTTGGAATACGTGAGATCCATTTTGGAGACCAAACGGCATAACTCTGTATTCATACGTGCCCAGAGGCGTGAACATGGCCGTTTTCCACTCATCGCCCTCCCGGATGCGTATGAGGTTATACGCTCCACGCAGATCCAACTTGGTGAAGATCTTCCCCTTCCTCACGGTTGCTAGGAGATCATCTATCTTGGGCATGGGGAAGGCCTTGGGCTTGGTCATACTGTTTATGAACCTGTAATCCACAATGAGTCTTTTTTGGGGCGTGTCTCTCTTCTTTACAAAGAACACAGGACTGCCCCCCACTGCTTTCGATTCCCGGATGAATCCACGCTTCAAATTGTGCTCTATGAACTCCCTGAGCTCTTGCATCTCGTCCTCAGACATGGAATACAGTTTTGCAGTCGGCAACTGCGCCCCCGGCACCAGGTCGATGGCACAATCATAAGGTCTGTGGGGCGGCAACTGGTCAGCTTCCTTCTCGCAGAAAACCTCCAGGAACCCTTCGTACTTGCTAGGTACTGCCTGCACCATGCCAAGTCGCAGCTGGTGCTCAGCCCCCTCCTCCTGGCAGGACTGGATGCAATTTTGAGCACAGTACGATGAGCAAAAGGTGATTTGGCGTTGGTACCACGCTACAGCAGGACTGTGTTTCTCCAGCCAACTCATGCCTAATACTATAGGCGTGTCAGACAGTTGGGTGACATTGAAGCTAATGACTTCTCGGTGATCTCCTATCCGCATCACCATGGGAGGTGTCTGTTGCACAACTTGCCCTCCTAGCAATTTCCTGCCATCCACCGTGACTACGTTCAGAGGCGTTGTGGCGGGCAGAAGCGCTATGCGATGCTGCTTGACGAATTGCATCCCCACAAAATCGGCATTGCTCCCCGAATCGATCGTGAGGGGCACTTCTAGGGTGGTCCCATTTGGCAACTGAAGTGTTGCAGTGAGCTGCACCGCTGGCTTGGGTGGTAAAGGGTCTGTGGGTTGCAAAGACGCTGGGGACTGTTCTGCAGATTCGCCTGGCTGAGCCCCAGCAATTCTGCTTGCAGCCAGGCATTGTCGTTTCCCTGAGGTTCCTCTTCCTGGATCACTTCTGCAGCTACCGTCGCTAAAGCTGCAGTGTGTTTCTGGAGCCTCTGGGGGCACTCTTTCGCCATGTGCAGTGCACTGTCGCAGATGTAACACTTCCTGGTCCCTCTAGGAGGCTTCGCCTTTACTGCACCGGAAACTGGGGCTCTGGCTGTTGCTTGAGCCTTAGCACCACCAAGTTCCATCGGCTCCTCCCCCTGCCTCCCCAGCGGCGAGTGATGTGACTGACTGAACTCCCTGGGGATGAAAGAAGACGTCCTCGCTGGTGGACGCACCTGACGTTCTTCCTCATTGTGCCAAGGACGTCCCTCGTGACGTATCCCAATCGCCAGAGCCCTCTGCACCACCTCCTCCAGGGTCTGAGGTCTGTCTCCCCTGGCAAGTTCGTCCTTTATGGGACCGCTGAGACCCTCCCAGAACAAATCCCTCACAGGTGTGCAGTCTTTCTCCCAGCGTAACTGATACGGATCGGAAAGGGGGGGTACCTTCTTTGCCCCTCTCCCTTGAACAACCGAGGCGATGACCTCAAGGGTATTCCCCGTTCACCCACCCTCAGTTCCCCTCACCGTTGCACAAGCACCACACCTTCCCCAGAGCCCCTTTCTACTCTTTCTTCCACGAGCGAAATAAGCTCGAATATATGAATGTATTCTCCTATCTTTTCCTATGGCTATTTTCGCTCCATACTCAGAACGAGTAGACCGGGCGCTCCTGTATCTCCGCTTATTCCTATGGCTGCGTCTTGGCCAATCACAGCCATGCATTCGTCCTGCAGGAGCTAGCTCAGGCAGCTTTGCACGCCTCATTGAACCTACTGACAAGCTGTTGACGGCCCCCCACTGTGAGAACAATGGATCCGAAACTGGAGACCTCATAAAACTGTCAAAATGTATCCATTCCTGCTACAATGTGTCCATTTTGTTTCCGCTTTTGATCACCAATACCGAATAGGCCAAATCACATAGGAAACCTTTGGAAATTGACATAAAATCAACCACAGCTTCGATTTCTTTGCTCTTGGTGTCATTCAACTCAGCCCCTTCTGGACTCCATGATGTGATCCCTACTTCCATAATCCCCGGAGCGGCAAGGCACGTACACAGTGTAGCAGGAACCCCCCCACCCCAATCATTCTGTTTGTATAAACTTCACACTCACACACTACATACGCCACATTTCTGTTATAAATTCATAGAAAATCAACCATACATTGGATTTGCACTGTTCCATTTTTATTTTACTCCCTATGACAAGAACTAACAAAGGGGGGTGACTTAGTCAGCCATAATCCCTTCACTGTCTCAGCACATACACTGGAGCCCTGCCCATGCCAACCCTGATGATCCCAGACAGAAGACAATCAAGATCACAAAGAACCTGCATATGGGAGTGGATTCGACATGGACTGAAACAAAGGACACTGATCAGATCTTCCCTCAGGGGGCAGGAAACTGCAAAATCCCCTTTGTCTCCTAGAAATTCCTGGAAGGGGAGGGGGGAAGGAGGAACCAGCCAGGTGACAAGACACTCAAGTTACCACCAACTCCTCCCTCAGCCCCTCCTTTCTGTAATGTATGCCTCCCACAACCCCTCCTTTCTGTAATGTATGCCTCCCTCAGCACCTCCTTTCTGTAATGTATGCCTCCCTCAACCCCTCCTTTCTGGGGGTGGGCTAGACCTAGAGGAGGGGAATTTCAAAAGTTTTTATAAGACCTTGCACACTATTCTTCTGGGTCTTTCCTCTCTCCTGCACGTGAGGGGAATACCCTGTTGCAACAGTTCAATAAAGACCAAGCCTACAGGCTGCTGTTTTGCTCCAAGTTATCCTGGTTGGTGTCTTTGTTTTGTCCAAGGGAGCCCTCGGATTTTTCCTGTAACAGTTTGGCGACCATGCTCAGGGACACTTGGTTCTCCTGCAAAGGTGAGAGGGGAGATAGAGGGGATCGGGCGCCACTGGGCAACCTTAGCCCAGGGATCCTTCTTCCTCTCCCTGTCTCCTCTTTGCGGGCGGTAATCAATCGTCACCAAAAGCCCAACCAGGGGGAGCAAAGGCGAGGTCAAGCCGGCTAAAAAAAAAAAAAAAGAAAAAGGATCCCGGGATCCGCGGGGGACATCTTCAAACGTGAGTATGGTTTGAAGTAAATACATTGGGAGGGGGGTGGAGAAGCAGTGTCCCCACGACAGCCAGACTTTCCTTCTTTCATTTCTGGCGTAGCCCCTCGGAGTCGGCCGGGTACGCTTTAACTCTGCCCTTTTCTACCCCGATTCTCCCCTTCGGAAAGTGGCCAGGAGATTGCGGAACTTTACTGTCTGGCGTTACCTCTCGGAGTCGTCTGGGTACGCCAAAACCTTTCTCTTTCTCTCCCCTCAATTTCTTACGCGGAGTGTGACCGGGGAAATTGTGGCACCTTTTACTGTTTTCCGGCGTTACCTCTCGGAGTCGTCTGGGTATGCCAAACCCTTTCTCTTTCTCTCCCCCCAATTTCTTACGCGGAACAGGTCTGGGGAAATTGTGGTACTTTTACTGTTTTCCGGCGTTACCTCTCGGAGTTGTCTAGGGACGCCTTAATCTCTCTATCCCTTTTCTCCCCCGTTTTCCGTCTTGGAATTGAGTCCGGGAAAGCGTGGCTCTTAGTTATTTCTCTGACGTTCCTCCCTCGGAGTCGTCTGGAGGCTTCCTTCAAAGAAAAATTCTCCTCCTATCCTTTTCTCCCCCGTTTTCCGTCTTGGAATTGAGTCCGGGAAAGCGCGGCTCTTTACTGTTTTTCTCTGACGTCCCTCTCTCGGAGTCGTCTAGAGGCGTCCATCCAAGCTTTTTTTCTCTCTCTCTCTCTCTTTTCTTGTCTATTATGCAAACAAAGCCGCCCCTGCTGCCTGGCGACCTTTGTTAGGGATGACCCGGGTACGTCAGAACGCAAGGTTGTTTGTTTCCTTTCCAAACCTTCATTTTCTCGGGCCTTAATCTGGCATTGCACTGCGCAAGCGTCCAGTAGGGGTTCCGAACTTAGTCTCAAAGGCTAGGCAGGAGGCTGTCGTGGAGGGTAGAGGGGGGAATTGGAGCCCCACACTAGGGTTAGTCTTGTAAGCAGCGCTGAGGTAAAGGAATTCCGGGTAGAGAGACCCGTGGTTTGAGGTTCCGGGCAGAGACCCGTGGTTTTGTTTCAGGTTCAGGTTTGAGATTTCCAGAAATTAATTCGTGGTTTATTGATAAGTAGGAATTGTGTTAGTCAAGGGTACTTTGAGTACTGAAAGGATCCTTTTCTGTCCCCCCTTTCTTTCCCATTGCCCCTCCTCCCTTGTGTGTGTGCGTCCACTCTTTCTGTCTTTAGCGTACTTCGTTAATGAAATGAAAAGAAAAAAGCCTAATAATAACATATGAGAGAATGGGAGCTCACTAAACACCCTAACTGGACTCCTCCTGGCAACAAGGCTTCCATGAAGCCTTTTGCCCCAGAGAGGATTCTAATATGCCCCTCCAGCTTGTCATTTCCAATTAAAATAAATAAATAAAATAAAAATAAAGGGGCAAAATGGTCTTTCCAAGTACAAAGTACGAGACCATTGTAACTTTTAGTGGGTGGATTAGGCCCACCACCTGGAACCCAGGGCACAGTGGCCACCCCAGGAATCCTTCAACAAAATCAGGGTTTGAACCCTTAGGGAGAGCTGAACACATCAAATTTGTGGTGTTGAACTATAACCTAAAGCTAGAACATGAAACCGTAAATTTAATGGTGCTCAGAAGGCAGTAGATATAATAACAGCCCAGCCTGAGAGCCCACGCATTTGAGATCTTAGTTTCTCAAGAAAAGAGGGGAAAAAAGAAAAAAAGAGAAAAAAAGGATAAGAGATGTACTAAAGGATTTGGAAATATTTCAAGGGTTTGTGTTTACATTGGCTCCGGCATCCACAGACTGTTCTTAAATGCACATAGTTTTAAATTGCAAGCATGCTTCGAAATTTTAAATCTAAGGAAGCCATGTTGGGCCTCATCAATCTTAAACAGGACCAATAAATAAATAAATAAAAATCATTAGAATGAAGTGTGCAAATGTTTGTTCTTTGAGAGAGGCTCCAAGGAGTCTTCCTCCGAGTAGCTTGAGTAAGGAGCATGATTTTAAGTTGATGGTAGATAATGTTATGTTGTAACGTTTGAGTTTATGAGTTTATATCTGTGTTCCAGTATTTTTTCCCAGTATTTTGAGATGTGCTGTGAAGGAACTAATGTTTCTGCTGCAAAAGCCTAGTAGAGCCAACTGCTCTCTCAAGCTAAAATGCAGTGTATGTATTTCATTAAGCGTCCGCCTATGAAAATGTGTTCTTTCTAAGAAAATTTGTATTAAAATTGGTATTAAATGTAGAGGCTTCCATAGCCAGCAAAATTGTCTATCTGAGTCCAGTCCTGATATCAGTCTTCCTGGCCTCTTTTCTTAAAAAAATGCCCCTTTGTTTCATTCTGTCTCTTTCAGGGTTTTTTCCCCCTTCTCCTTCTTACTTCTGTGCCAGGTAAATTTACTCCCAAGTAAGCTTCCTTTAAAGGAAACTGCAAAGGGGGGGGGGCATAGATTAGGCTTACTATTCCTCTGCAAGTTCAGGAAAAACTCACTTTTGTATTCCTTTTAAATCAAATCTATGGCTGTTTTAACTATGCTTTATAAGAGATCCTCTCCCTCTTAGGAAAAATGTTCACTTCAATCTTCCTTTAAAGATAATTTCTCTAGGAACTTGAAGGAAGCAAACTCACTCAAACGTATCTCAAGATCTGCTAAAACGGTTCTGTGTAAAGTTGGCTACTTTTCTTTTCCTCTTCCTTAGTACATGATAGGATCATAGATGTTTCCTTTCCCAGTTGAGAATCTGTACTTAAATGTATATGTCCTTTTGGTAGTGCAAATCTTGCTTTGAAATCTTGCTATGAACACTGTATTTAGGGTTGGACTAGATGACCCAAGGGTCCTTTTTAGCTCTCCCAATTTGTGGCTGTGTGGAGGGCCATGTGTCTGCAAGCATGTGATGAGTTGAAATTCAGCCCAACTTTGCTCTTTGTTTTACTTTAAAAAAGGTGAGAGATAAAATCCGTGATGTTTTGAAGCAGAACTGGTAATTTCAAGCATTTGAGTGATTACAGTGTTTATCATTTTCTCTACTATTAAAAAAAAAATCAAACTTCAAAGTCAATTCAAAGTTTAAGCACATAAAATACATATGGGTCTTGACCATTTATCCTGTAAATAAAGGGCAGAAAAATTTGTCTGCAAATGGTAAGGCTAAAATGACTGAGAATGTTAAAAAAATCCTATGAATTCTGACTCTCTGGCCATTTTCCCCATATATAAGGGCGTGGCATTGTTCCACGAATGGCCAGAGGGATATCAGCCCTTTCCTGTACATAAAGGAAGCAGTCCTTTTGCTTGTTTGGTGAATACTTAAATTGCTGAGTTTCTCTTTTTTTGTTTAAAAAATCTAACCCTATTTTTAAAATCTACTCCATACCCTTCATTCCCTTTATTCAAATGGTAATTTAGCCAAAAGATTCAACATTTTCAATAGTATAAAAGGTTTGCTGAGACATGAACTCTGCACATGCACAGAGGCTAGATCAGCAAAAAAAAAAGGGGAGAGAGAGATAGAGAGAGGAAGGAGGGGGAACTGTAGGGAGTGAGAGGAGCTTGGGCTGCAGGGGGAAATTTATCCAAATTTCCTTATGTAAAACTTGGAGCCACTGAGGGAAATCACCCTTAATGTGTCCTTTGCTCCAGGGGCTTTGCAAGACAAAAGGTGTGCCAAGTTTCAAATCTTAACATGATTAACATGCCAAATTCTTTTCACAGGTAAATTTCAAAGCACTCCCCCCCCCAAGGGATTTAAATCACAGACTTTGTGTGCATTTTAGGAACAGCATTTCCTGACAGGCTTCTCACATGAAATAATTTTTCCCTTTTAACAGGATATGTGAACCCCGATAACAAAGTGTTTGTCCCTTCTTTTCTCCCACAGCAACTTTCTTTCCTGTTCTGTGGAGCAAGTCAACAAGTCTGAATCCCTGACACTTTAAGTGACAAATAATCTCTTTTCATTTATTTGATCAGTTTTTCCATGATGTCTATGAAATTAATCGAAGCACAACCAAATATTGTTTGTGGAATGGTATTTGTTTACACTTTGCCTGATCATTTCTTATTAATTCTGTCATTTTGGCTAGTTCAAGGTACTTGCACAACTTTAAATTGCCATTCATTTTCTTGGTATTAAGTCATTTCCCAGTATTTTGCTATTAACATTCTAACTGATGTTGTCACATCAAGAAACACTCTTTTATTTTCATTTGGGATTCCTTGAAATTGTGTGTCTTAGCATTTATTTATTTTTCGTTCCTCATAGGTCATTGTGTGTGCGTGTGTGTGTTTTATTATTATTTTTGACCTTGTATTTTTTTTTTACAGTGAAGGAAAGCAAACAAACTTAGCAGATAATAACAGTAATTATATGAAAATGTGATAATAAGATTGAGATGAGTAGAATGCTTAACATGCTAAGATTTTATTATTTGCAGCTAATAACTCAAGGAGATTTTCTTGGGGAGGGGGTTTTTGCTCTTCCCTTTTCTAACTGTCTTTTTAAGTCCCTAAAAAACAAAACAAAAAAAAAAAACTTAACCCCTTGCAGGATATCACTTCTACAGATGTGCAATAATGAAAAAGCAGCAACAACCCCCCAACTCAGTTCTTCGCCATCACAAGACCTGCGACAACAGAAGACACCAAAGTTTACAGAGTGGCCACAGCTATCTCTTTCAAAAGATATAGACTGCCGGGGGAGTGGGGCTGACAAAGGGGGGTGGAGTTGAATTGCAAGGACATTTTCTGACTTTTGAACCTCAAGATACATGCGTAAAAAATATCCCAATTGTCTCAAGATATGCAACTGATATTTGATTAGTTTGTTTTGTATTGTGTGTTATTATGTAGGAATGTTGAAATGTGTCTGACGGTGTGTTATTTCCACAAAAGGGGAGGGGGCTATTTTTGTGACTATTTTTGTGTGTAATTGGTTTTGTGTTTTATGTCTTGTTGCTTACACCCCAGTGGAGGATTCTCATGCATTTTATGCTTTTTCTACAGATCAGGCTATTATGTAGTTGTCAGGGGTTCAGAAGGAGAGACACAGGAGGGGGAGCAAATGGAGAGTGAGGAGGAGGAGTACGAGGGGGGCGCAGGTAGTGACAGTGGCCAGAGTTATTCCACAAGCCTCTCTAGCGAATCGGAGGACTCACAGAAGGGAGCGCCGGTGGCCAGAGCAAGGGAGATTCCAAGGGAGAAACCTCAAGAGGGAGGGGCCAGCGGCGAGGTTCCTGAACCAGCGACACATCCGCTGGGCGGAGTTCTTTGCAGATTTCGACTTCAGAATTGAGTACATCCCAGGAAACAGCAACGTCTTGGCGGACGCGCTGTCCAGAAAACCGCAGTATCTGGAGGCAGAGGCACCGGCGGCGGCCAAGCACATTTTCACACCACAGGCGTGGGCATGCGCGTCAGCCACGGTGGACCTGGACGCGGTGCGCCACGCGCTGCAAACGGACTCGTTCGCCCGAGCCAAGATGGAGGAGGTGTGCAGTGGCAAGGCGAGGGGCGACGAATTCCAAGTGCGCGACGGCCTGCTCCTACTCAAGGGAGTCCTCTACGTACCAGGAGACAGCCTCCGCGCGAAGGTCCTGCAACAGCTGCACGACGCGCCCAGCGCGGGGCACTTCGGCAAGGAGAAGACGGTGGACTTAGTAGCCAGAGACTTTTGGTGGCCTAAGATGCGGGGGGATGTCGCGGACTATGTCAATAGGTGCGACACCTGCCAAAGGGCTAAGCCTGTGCACCAGCCGCCGGCGGGCCTGTTGGAACCGCTACAGACACCGTTCGTACCGTGGGAGAGGGTGGCCCTGGACTTTGTCACAGATCTACCCAGCTCAAGGGGCAAGACGGCAGTGCTCGTGGTAGTGGACCTGTTCACCAAGATGGCCCACTTCATTCCGTGCGCGAAGGTGGCCACGGCCGAGCAGACCGCTAAGATGTTCATAGACCACGTGTTCAAGGTGCACGGCCTACCACGGTCTATTTTGTCCGACCGGGGGCGCCAGTTCATCTCCAACTTCTGGCAAAAGCTGATGGGATTCCTGAACGTCAAGGTCAGCCTGGCGTCGGCGAGACACCCGCAAACTAACGGGCAGGCGGAAAGGGTCAACGCCATCATGCAGCAGTACCTGAGATGCTACGCGAACCAGCAGCCATCGACCTGGGTGGACTATCTACCGTTGGCCGAGTTTGCCTACAACAACACGAAGCACGGGTCCACGGGGGTGACCGCATTTTTCGCCAACTACGGGAGGCATCCCAGAACCTTCCCGGGTCTGGACACAGTGCGGGAGGGGGAGCCACAGGGAGCAGAGGAAGTGGCAGCGGAGTTGCAGGAGATCCACGAGCAGCTCAGGAGGCAGTTAGAGTTGGCAAAACAGGCTTACAAAGTGCAGGCAGATCGACACAGGAGAGTTGGGGAGGACATCCAGGTGGGAGACTGGGTCTGGTTGGCAGCACAAGCAGTTCCAGCCAGATCGTTAGCCAAGAAGAAACTAGGGCACAAGCAGCTAGGGCCTTACCAAGTAGAGGCGCAGATCAACCCAGTGGCCTTCCGGTTGACACTCCCGGAGGGTTCCAGAATGCACCCGGTCTTTCATAGATCAGTGCTCACGCCCTACAGAGAGCCCCACAGGTTTCAAGCACCGGGGAAGGCGCCAGACCCGCTCAGGGAAGCGCCCAAAAAAGGGGAGTCGCCGAAAGGGGAGCCACTTAATGAAGCCACTGAGATTTTAGACTCAAGGTGGGGGGAGGACGGGATTGAATATCTTCTCGCCACAGAGGACACCCCGGCCAGCGCCAACAGGTGGGTGCCGGATTACGCAGTGGAAGAGCAGTTGCTCAAGGAAGAATTCCACACACTTTTCCCGCACAAGCCTATGCCGGCGGGCTTTTTCGAGGATTGTTTGTTCACACCCACACTCTCGGCCAGCACTTTCCGGGGTTTCTTGTCAGCTGAGGACTCGGCTCCGGGAGGCAGCTCTCCGGAGGGATCGCTTTCAGGTTTTGGCACGGGGGGATCTTATTGGTGGGAGGACCAACCCGAAGTGGGCTGGCGCAGAGACATGCCGAAGGGGCCCTGGGAGGTGGACCCCCATCAAGCAACAGGGGGAGGAGGGCTCTTGGGTGATTTGGGGTCGAGCGCAGATTTCGAGCACACCGCGCAGGAGATGGAAGCGGAGGAGGTCGTCGTCGACGAGCCCATGGGGGACTTCCCGGACTTATCTCGATGGTTGCAAGCCTCAGGGGACGAGCTGTATCCTGGACTCACCCCTACAACAATGGAGCACCCGGAACCCGCACCGGAAGAGGGGGAGGGGGGAAGGGGGGGCTTCGAGGGGGGGATGGATGTCAGGGGTTCAGAAGGAGAGACACAGGAGGGGGAGCAAATGGAGAGTGAGGAGGAGGAGTACGAGGGGGGCGCAGGCAGTGACAGTGGCCAGAGTTATTCCACAAGCCTCTCTAGCGAATCGGAGGACTCACAGAAGGGAGCGCCGGTGGCCAGAGCAAGGGAGATTCCAAGGGAGAAACCTCAAGAGGGAGGGGCCAGCGGGGAGTCCCTGAACAGCAGCTGGAGATCAGGGCCAGCGTCTCCACCAGAGCGCAGTGGGGAGGGGGAGTCCCAGGAGTCGGGACCAGTGTCCTCACCACCAGAGGGAGGAGAGGAGTCAGGTTTGGCAACACCCACATCAGGAAGCGGGGAAACGGTCAGAAGGAAAGTCACCGGCTGGGCGCGCGCGCCAAGTTCAAATGTACAGGAGCGCGGCACAGCGGGGAGCCCGGGAAGGGAGCCAGGTCCTAAAGCCCGCTGGAGGGAGGGGCAAGACTCAGGAGGCTCCGCGTCAGAGGAGTCCAGGAAGGAGGGAACCCCAGAGGGCAGAAGGACCCAACGCAGGAAAGAGCAGCGCAAGAGGTGGAGCCGGGCTAGAATCTTAAACTGGTGTGGGTGGAGCAGTGAGTTAGAGGGGACTTAGCCGGTCTAGCGTTAAGACGTGGGGCTGCGTGCCCAGAGCTTGGAAATGGAAACTAAACTTCAATAAAGACTTTTGTATATAATATCCACTGGGCGTTGGTCCTCTGTGAGCTGGGACCTAGCGGCAGTCCTGACAGTAGTCCAATGTTTAGAATTAGATAAATTTATAACCACATTTAGTTGTTTCACCTGGCACTCTGCCAACTTCCCTACCCATTTTAAAAATGTGCTAAACTCACTTTACCAAGGAGACGCTTCTAAGATACATGAAGGTGGATATGCTTTGGTTTAGCAGGAATGATCCCTTATAGAGTTAAATTGACTTATTTGGACAAGTGCCCTTTTAAGAATGGTTTTCTTTTAACAGATTGGTTTGAAGAGCTGAGAACCATGGGGCAAGATAAATTCAAATTGGACTCACTTTGAATTGGGCAAGTGTATCCAGGCTGCAAGTAGCTTTTTGGTCCTTAAAGTGCAAGTGAGCAACTTCCCATGACTGCAAGACGAATAATAAAACTCCATAGGAAGCCAAGGTAAGGACATTTCCCTCAGGACGTGTCCAAACCTGTGGCAGCTGTGGTGAGTGCCAGGCAACATGGTTAATATGAAAGCCCTAAGGGGATTCACCAGGGATTGCTACTACTGTTACACCAGGCCGTGTGAGACCACAGAAGAGCTACCTTGACACCTGAGAACACAAAAATGGTGGGGGGGCAAAGCAAACTGCATTTTCAGTCATCAGTGGACCTTCCTGCTAAATGTAAAGCATATGCCACTATTGAGAGAAATATTCCTTCCAAGGTACTAGAATACCACAAGTAACTGAGCAACAAAATATTAATTTTACATGATATCCTATGTCTAACTATGTGCACTGTTACACCATTATATTTCTATACAAATATGCTTAAGAAACATGACATCCAAGTCCCTTTCAACTTCACATGGACACACGCATCTGGGACGGAGAAAAGCAGGTTAATATTTACCACCTTAAATTGTGCGGAGAAAAGGATTGCAAAGTAACCACCTTTGCAATCTTATCTCCGAAGGGGGGAACTGTAGCAGGAACCCCCCCACCCCAATCATTCTGTTTGTATAAACTTCACACTCACACACTACATACGCCACATTTCTGTTATAAATTCATAGAAAATCAACCATACATTGGATTTGCACTGTTCCATTTTTATTTTACTCCCTATGACAAGAACTAACAAAGGGGGGTGACTTAGTCAGCCATAATCCCTTCACTGTCTCAGCACATACACTGGAGCCCTGCCCATGCCAACCCTGATGATCCCAGACAGAAGACAATCAAGATCACAAAGAACCTGCATATGGGAGTGGATTCGACATGGACTGAAACAAAGGACACTGATCAGATCTTCCCTCAGGGGGCAGGAAACTGCAAAATCCCCTTTGTCTCCTAGAAATTCCTGGAAGGGGAGGGGGGAAGGAGGAACCAGCCAGGTGACAAGACACTCAAGTTACCACCAACTCCTCCCTCAGCCCCTCCTTTCTGTAATGTATGCCTCCCACAACCCCTCCTTTCTGTAATGTATGCCTCCCTCAGCACCTCCTTTCTGTAATGTATGCCTCCCTCAACCCCTCCTTTCTGGGGGTGGGCTAGACCTAGAGGAGGGGAATTTCAAAAGTTTTTATAAGACCTTGCACACTATTCTTCTGGGTCTTTCCTCTCTCCTGCACGTGAGGGGAATACCCTGTTGCAACAGTTCAATAAAGACCAAGCCTACAGGCTGCTGTTTTGCTCCAAGTTATCCTGGTTGGTGTCTTTGTTTTGTCCAAGGGAGCCCTCGGATTTTTCCTGTAACAACAGGAACTTCTTAATCCTGTCAGATCGCTTCGCATAACCCTTTCCCCGGGCAATACCAGGTGGCAGACGATGCATATCTCTGGCCCTTTGTCCTGCCACCACCGGTACTTGATAAATGATTGTCTATGTGTATTTCTCGCTCTACATATTTCCCCCTCCCTTGTCTCAAATGTAAATGAGTGTAACCCCACCTTTTCTCTGAGACACTCATGACGTGTGTAATATATTCATGATGTAATCCGTGAAACCCAACCCTCCCATAATGAATTCATGACGTTTCATGCACTGTATTCTGGGACTTGGGGGGAACTTTTAAAAGTTTATGTCGCCCCACTCTCGGGGTTCAATCTCGTCTTGAACCTGTTGGCCAATAAACTTGGATCTTCGGCAGTTTGCTCCTGTCTCCGGCTGAGCTTCTTTCTTCCGCAAAGACCCACGGACTCTGTCCGATTGGCTGGGTGGCAGGGTAAATACGCACCCAGATTTCCGTAACAGCTTGGCGCCCAACGTGGGGCTTTGAGCGGTTCTCCCGAGCTGCTGACCGGGGGCCCCGAGATCTTCAGCCGGCTCCGGGCCACTTTGCCTGGGAAGACCCTCCTGGGACCTCCGGCCATCTTCCGGGCGGTAATCGAAAGCCCCAGGAGTTCAGCCGGGGAGCAAAAGGGATCCAGCCGGCTTATTCATCGATCCCGGGATCGGATCAACACAGAAGACTCGTGAGTATAGGAAAGAAATCCAGTGCACTGGTGGGAAAAGGGGTGGAATTCTCCTGGCAACCGAATTCTCTGCCCTCCTCTCTATCGCTTCTTCTCACCTTTCTCTTGGTCCAGTTAGCGAGAGAGACCGTGGACCGCCGCTCGACCCGAAAGGGGGGTTCTGAGCTCTATCCCTTTCTCTAAACTCTCCAGCCAGCCGCACCAATTGGGAGCCCGAAGGGTAAGACGGAGAGACCCGACTTGAAAGATAGCCGACTCTCCGCAACGGGCATCCCAGTTGAAAGCAAGGGGTTGGAGCTCTTTTTCCGATCTTCCCGAGCGTCCTTTCTAGGGGGCAGGAAGTGGTCTTGCTTTCTATCCTGATCCCAGCCGCACCGGTCGGACTACGTACCCCGTGTATCGTAAGCCCGCTTCCGAAAGCAAGGGGGATTTTCGATCCGAAATTCTATCCAGGGACAACCCGATCTGGCACCGCACGGCGCGGGCGTTCAGTAGGGCCCCTTTTCCTGAGAGTGATCGATAGGTAGGAGGTTGCCAGGGGGGAATAGCCCATGAGGAATTGGGCGGGACCGGCAGAGTGGAAAGGGACCCCAGATTACTGGTCAAGGAAATAGGAAAGGAAATAATACCGGATAGCTAGAGCTCTTTAAACTCTCTAAGGAAGTTGCCAAGCGACTAGAGGCCACTCTTATACTGCAAGCCCTTTATTGAATATACCGAACACCTTAGACCCACCAAACTTTACCGACCCCTATCCCTCTCTCCTCTTTCTTGTCTAGACACGCGTGAAATATACTATGGGTACCCAGGCTTCCAAACACGAGCGGGCTCACTCTGGGAGGAAGGCTTCCAGAAAGCCATCCCGATCCCAGAAGGATCCCGACTCTCCTCTCCAATTTGTTATCACACATTGGAAGTCGATTCCTGGCCACGAGTTATTATCTAAAGAAAAGTTAGAGGACCTCTGCTCTGAGATCTGGCCCGCCAGTACCGCCTCGGCTAAACCTGAATTGCGCTGGCCGACAGGGGGTTCGTTTAATGAAGAGCGCTTGAACTATTTAAAGAAATACTTAATGGAAGAAAAACCTCGCCAGTTGGAATACCTGGCTGCCTTCGAGGCCGTAAGGAGAGTGCTCCAAGCCCCGAAGGGAACAACTTCTTACCAGCTACCTATATTGAATCCCGGGCGACAGCAGATGCCCCCCCCTTATGAAGACGAGGATATACAGCAGGCCCTGGTTCACTTTTACTACCAAGGACCACCGCCGTCTGACAGCGGTTCGAGTAGCGATGGAGAAGGGGGGGGGAAGGGGCTCAAGACAGTAGAAGAGTCACAAGGCTACAAGCCAAGAAGGACCAAAAGGACCTCGGGCTGGCTAAAACTAAGGACTCTGGACAGGCTAAAACCAAAGACCCCGGGCAGACCAAAGCTAAAACCCCTTCCTCAATGCTTCACAACACCATTGAAGATCCTGCCCCAAACAGAGATAGAGATCTCCCCTCCGAACCTTGTGGGTCTACAGCAGAGTCCCTGAACTATGACCAAGGAACCCCAGGACCTTCTGACCAAGTGAGCTCTACTGTGAGCTCTACCGCGATCCAAATGCCTCTAAGGGCTTTGCCGATCCTGCCTCTCTCACCTGACGGAACCCCAAGAATGGTGTATACGCATCATCCCTTTTATACTTCGGACCTCGTAACTTGGTCCAACCAGATGCCCTCCCTGAGGGACGATCCGGACAAATGTCACCGCCAGATCAGCGCAATCTTTTCCACCCACAATCCTACCTGGGCAGATGTCCACGTCCTTCTGAATGCCCTCTTTAACGAGGCAGAGAAGGCGGACATCCTGGCTAAAGCCGGGGAAGCTATAGAATCGCCCGATTACCAGAGGGGACGGCCCCAAGGATTGCAGGCGCTCACCGCACAATGTCTCCGAGTAGAACCTACATGGCATTATAACACGACAAATGGGATCTGGTGCTTAAAATTATTTAAGAAAGCCATTCTGGACGGCGTAAAGGCTGCCGGCCAACGCACCGTTAATTGGACCAAAGTCCAAACGGTAATGCAGGGACCAAACGAACACCCTTCTGATTATTATACGAGATTGGTCTCTGCCATCAAGACCTGGGGAGGGATAGACCCCGAGAATCCACAACATGAAGTAATCGTTAAAGGTTTCTTCAAGGATCAGGCCTGCCCAGACATTAGGAAAGCCCTGAATCTTCAAATTGGATACGATGGAAAGAGTATAAATGAAATCTTGTCCATTGCGAAATCCATCTACAACTCTCGAGATGAAAGAAAGAAAAAGGAGAGTAAATCCGAGGTCGAACAGATCTTGGCCTTAAGCATGGAGACTACCTATGGCCCTAACCGAGGTAGAGGTCTCAACCGAGGAAAGGGGGTCCGGGGAGGAGGACCTCCTAACCCCTATAGGCAATGGGGACCGGGGACTGGAGGGTGTTACTACTGCCAGGAAGAAGGTCACATAAAAAGATTCTGCCCTTACCTAAATACGCCAACCTACGGGGGGCAGGAATCCAAGCCCTTCTCTGCTCGAACCAGCCACCCTCCTTTCCCCCCGCAACCCAACGTAACCCCAGGGTACACCAACCACCAACCGGCGACTTATGCTCCACCAACGCCCTCGAACCCGATACCTCGAACCCGACCCCAATCGGGACCCCGGACCCAGATGGCAGCCATGGACCAGTCTGCTCACCCTTGGGCGAATGCCACTGCGCCTCCCTTGCATCCTCCAAACCAACCACCTCCCGATGATCAGGACACCTATTGACAATTAGAAGGGGATCCCACTCAGGCCCAAACCATCTGCCCCGTCCTTGCACTGTCACCTGAGGACCCGGTCTGCACTATCGAGATTGACGGCCACCCCTATCAATGTCTATTGGACACAGGGGCTACTTATTCCACCCTAACCAACAGCCACCTGGAACCAGGGACAGTGACCAAGAAAGTAATGGGACTGGATGGGATACCCCGCACTTGCCCGCTCTCGCGACCGGCTAAGGTCACCCTCGGACCATTACTAGCGGAACACACTTTCCTTTTAACAAGCAGCCCTGTCAATCTCCTCGGCAGAGACCTCCTCTGCAAACTTAACGCCACCATTAAATGCTCCTCCGATGGCATTTACCTACATATGCCAGGGGACTCTATTCCCATGTTCCAAGGTATCGTTCAGGAATCTAAAGCGGATCGACAGTTTCCCGAACTCCCTCTTGACCTAGAAACCGACTTGCCCCCCTCCCTATGGGGCACTGAATCAACCTCGGTCGGGCTCTTACTCTCCGCCACTCCAGTCAAGATCACTTACCGAAGTGACCTACCCTTCCCGTGCACCAAACAATACCCTCTGCCCAAAGAAGCCATAGAAGGCCTAACACCCATGATTGAGGACTTCCTCGAAAAGGGGATCCTAGTCTCGTGCGCTTCACCCTGTAATACTCCAGTTCTCCCGGTCAAGAAACCCGCTAAAGAAGGGGAACCTATACGGTACCGTTTCGTGCAGGACTTGAGATTAGTGAACCAATTCGTAATACCCCGGCACCCAGTAGTGGGAAACCCGAACTCCCTCCTAAACGCAATTCCAGCGGGAACGACTTGGTACTCCGCTGCGGACCTGTGCTCCGCCTTCTTCAGTATACCCCTGGACCCGACCAGCCAATTCCTCTTTGCATTTACCTGGGGGCCCGGCCAACTAACTTGGACCAGACTTCCCCAAGGCTATGTAGAGTCGCCCGCAATTTTTTCGGCCATATTACATCAAGACTTAGAGGACATCCATTTACCGGCTAGCTCCACCTTACTCCTTTACGTGGATGATATTTTATTGTGTTCTACCACTGAAGAGGCGTGTAAGATAGATACTAAACACCTCCTATCAGAACTGGCAAAGAAGGGACATAAGGTGTCCCCAAAGAAACTCCAATATTGTAAACAAGAGGTCAAGTATCTGGGACACATCCTGGGTGTAGGGACCCGAAGTCTAGCCACTGACAGGATTGAAGCAGTCACTAAAATCCCTCTCCCAAAAACGAAGCGACAGCTGCGCGGCTTCCTTGGCATGGCCGGCTTCTGCCGAGCATGGATCGCTGGTTACAGCGAAATAACGAAGCCCTTAACTGTTATGGCGCGTCAGGACCACCCAGACACTTTGGTCTGGGAAGAGGAAGCTTACAACTCTTTTGAACGACTAAAACGGGAACTCAGATCCGCTCCTGCCCTAGGATTACCCGACTACCGAATCCCGTTCAACCTATTTATTCACGAGCAAATGGGAGTAGCCTCCGGTGTCCTAACCCAACCCTTCCGCGACCAAGAGAGGCCAGTAGCATATTACAGTCTGCAACTTGACAACACTGCTAAAGGGGCTGTCAGTTGCCTGAGAGCCATTGCAGCCGCTGCAGTCCTCCTCGAGAAGGCCCAAGAAACAGTTCTGGGCCATGAAATCACCCTTCACGTTCCCCATTCGGTCTCAACCCTCCTAACTCTAAAAGGATGCCACCATTTCTCAAACTCACGCCTCAACCGGTACGAAGCCCTCCTCCTAACCCCAACCAATGTTACCATTAAACGTGTCAACTCGCTAAACCCCGCTACCCTGCTACCCCTTCCCGATGATGGCACCCCACATCATGACTGCACCACCATAGTCCGGCAAGCCGAAAAGCCCCGTGAAGACTTAGATCATCTTCCCCTGGAGAACCCGGACCTAATACTATATACTGACGGCAGCTCTAAAGTAATCGACGGGGTTAGAAAGACTGGGTATGCGGTGGTCACCGACTTCGAAGTACTAGAATCAAACCCAATCAACTCCCAGTACAGTGCCCAAGCCGCTGAGTTAATCGCGCTACTGCGTGCCTGCGAGATAGGTGAAGGGAAGCGGATAACCATTTATACCGACAGTAAATACTGTTTCGGCCTGGTGCACACAACCGGTCAAATTTGGCTCCAGAGAGGCTTTCTAACCGCCGCCGGGTCTCAAATCTCGCACGCCGCCCTAGTTGAGCGACTTCTCACGGCGATCCATTTACCTGCCGCTATAGCCGTCGTCCACTGCAAAGCCCATACCAAGGGTAGGGACTCAGTTTCTAAAGGAAACAGACGAGCCGACAAAGCCGCACAAATGGCTGCCCTACGCATTCCTAACAATGAATCCGAGTTTCAAGCCCTCCTGCTACCAGCAGACCTAGACCTTACAGAAATTTACAAATCTGCCCCAGGGGATGAAAAGGCTATGTGGGAATCGATAGGTGCCACCGAACAACAAGGCATCTGGGTCCTCCCCGATGGAAGAACCGTCCTTCCAAAGGCCTGGACTCCAAAAGTAGTGAGGATTCTTCATCAGCGGACACATTGGGGAAAAGGGAGATTAATGGAACATGTAATTAGATCTTGGTATGCACCCGGGATAGCTGCTGCCGCAGCAGCAGCATCAAAGAATTGCATTACCTGCCATCGCTTCAATCCGAAACGTGAACCCAGGAGGCCACCGGGAGCCAGACCATGGGCCTTTGTCCCTTTTGAGAACTTGCAACTTGACTTTATTGATCTGCCCCAATGCCAAGGCTTTAAGCATGCTTTGATTATAGTGGACCAATTCTCCTCGTGGGTGGAGGGATTCCCTTGCCGAAGAGCTACCGCATCCGTAGTTGCCAGGGCCCTCCTACAGGATATTATTCCCCGCTATGGCATACCCCGATGCCTTGACAGCGACAGGGGAACCCACTTTACTGCAGAAGTGGTGCAATTAGTTGCCAAGACACTCCAAATTAGATGGGACCTCCACACCCCATACCACCCACAATCCTCTGGCCAAGTAGAGCGCATGAACCAGGAAATAAAAATACAGTTGGGCAAACTTTGCAAGCTCACTGGCCTAAAATGGGTGAATGCACTCCCACTGGTCCTTCATAACATCCGCAGCGCCCCAACCGAACGTTTGAAACTCTCTCCATTCGAACTTTTATTCGGGAGACCTCCTCCCGTCTACAACACTTTATTCCCACTCTCAGAACTGGAGCTAGGAGAAACAGAACTTACTAATTATGTTATTCAGCTCCAGACACAATTACAACGTCTCCACCACTACGCGGCCATCGAGGGACAAAACCTGCCCATCGACGTCCATGCTCACTCCTTCCACCCTGGTGACTGGATTCTCGTCAAGGTCTACCAGAAAGAACCACTCCAACCCGCGTGGGAAGGCCCCTACCAAGTACTCTTGACCTCGCCAACCGCCGTGAAAGTAGGTGAGAAGTATTCTTGGTTACATCATACTAGATGCAAGTCCTCACCCCCTCCACAGGAGACGGAAGAAAGCAACGGCGAGGACTTCACCTTTTCGACTCCACCTGCTCCACCGACCTCATATATTGACGACGACGACCAACAGACCGGACCAGCAGATCGGGGCCAAGGTCGGGCTCAACAGACCGGACCAGCAGATCGGAGCCAAGGTCGGGCTCAACAGACCGGACCAGTAGATCGGGGCCAAGGTCGGGCTCAACAGACTGGACCAGCAGATCGGGGCCAAAGTCGGGCTCAACAGACCGGACCAGACACCGCGACATCCAACTGGACGTCCGAAATCATCCCAGATACCAACACCATTAAGCTACGTTTCAGACGCGGTGACAGCCGCGTTTGACAGCTTCCTTCGTTTGACAGCCTCGCTTTTGACAGTTCATTTGACAGCTTCATTTGACAGCTCCATTTGACAGCTCCGTTGACAGCTTCCTTCGTTTGACAGCCTCGCTTTTGACAGTTCATCTGACAGCTTCATTTGACAGCTCCATTTGACAGCTCCGTTGACAGCTTCCTTCGTTTGACAGCCTCGCTTTTGACAGTTCATCTGACAGCTTCATTTGACAGCTCCATTTGACAGCTCTGTTGACAGCTTCCTTCGTTGACAGCCTCGCTTTTGACAGTTCATCTGACAGCTCCGTTGACAGCTTCCTTCGTTGACAGCCTCGCTTTTGACAGTTCATCTGACAGCTTCATTTGACAGCTCCATTTGACAGCTCCGTTGACAGCTTGCTTCGTTTGACAGCCTCGCTTTGCAGCCTCACTCTATCTGACACCCTCATTCGTTTGCCCCACACGCATCTAAACCATGAATCTGGCCTACACCGCCCTTCTTCTCGCCGCCATATCCTGGGTCACGCCCACACCATCAGACCACTGCACAGGGTTGCAAACAGACTATCACTTCTTGGACTATCATGAGGTCGAGACGGGAAGGTCTAACCCTGATCGAATGGGGGACTTTGATTTCTGCCTTCCAGAGTCTCGGGTCTTACTGCGCCATTCTTTAGTACCCCGACTCGCCAACGACGAATACTGGGAACTTTTCGTCCGAAACAAGGACTTGCGCCGTATCGGGTCCGCGGCCCTCACTCTTGACCACTCCTCTTACCGGCTGACCTGCCAAAACGGGACTTATCTTCTCTAGGCCAACGGAGAGATCTCTCAAAACCCGAACTGGACCGAAATCGAGATAGGAGGGGCCTCCCACGCTTATACGGACTCAAACCACCCCTCTGGAAACTTGATTTTCGGGTTCCAGTGTCTCCTCTCCACCCCAGAAACCCGGAAGTCTCAACTCCAGGGACTCTGCCTGCGACGATTCTGCTGCTTATGGAACCTAGGGGTCACTCGCGAGTGGAAAGGGGCTGAATATCTCGAAGGTTGGCATCATCCTATACACCCTTCACGCCCCCCCTCATGGGACCACGTCGGACCCCTGAGATGCGGCGGTATCGCCAGGGATAGGCGACTATTAAACACTACTGACCCACTCCACCCAGTCGGCACGGCACCTCGACAATTCGGCACTGACTCTGCACTCCCGGGAGAAGACCTCCTCTCATCCTGGGAGCAAAACTCCTACATTAAACTTCTCAGTCAGGTGGCAAAGGAAGCACCCTACCCAGACTGCTGGATCTGTGCCCACGCGCCTAGCCACCTCCAGCAGAGTCTCCCACTAGTCCCAGTGCCAGTGACCCTTGAACAATTCCGTTCCGGAAACGTTACTTCCTGGAACCTAACGGCGCTCAACTTGACACATCAATATCTCTATCTTACCGGCCCTACGAAGGGGCCCCTTTGCTGCAGCTTCTCCGGAGAAGGAACCTTCATTGGATCCAGTACATGTTCCAACACTCTCGAAATCCTGCCAACTGGCCTGGTCACCGTCACCAATGCAAGGGAGTCCCGGACTTTTCCTAACCTTACCGTCGCCTGGGCCGCTGCCGTCGGACACCCCTTTAACTGGAAACCCCAACCCTCGGACTCCATGCTGTTGCAAACCTTTGCCTCAGGCAGAATGGAATCTTACCTCAGCGGCCTATTCTGGGTGTGCGGACACCGTGCATATACGTGGGTGAGCCCGCACATGTCCGGATCCTGCTTCGTCGGCTACATTGTCCCCGGAATTAGGATAGTCCCACATCTACCCCCCGGAAGACAACGGAATAAAAGGAAGCAAAAGGAGTTGTCAGATCTGTCAGATGTTGCTGCAAATGGAGAGACCGTAGGCCGAGCACTTTTCCCGGCCTACGGTGCCGGTTCAAACCATGTGGATATCCTTCGACTCACCGACATCCTCCTTAAGTTCATGCAGGAAGCGACCCAGATCACGGACTCTCTCATGTCGGAACTAACCGAGGTAAGACAGATGGCCTTACAGACGAGGATTGCTACGGACTTCCTCTTATCTAGTCAAGGAGGCACCTGTGCCTTAATAGGCACCGAGTGCTGCACATACGTGACTGACCAGACCTTAAACATAACTGGGCATTTGAACAATATTCACGAGTTAGCAGGGAGGCTACACGATATCCAGCATGAGGGACTATCCGATGTGGACCTGTGGGGATGGTTACCCAAGTTGGGCTGGCTCCGACAATTATTGAAAGTCATGCTGCTCATCGTCTTGACCGCTGGTCTTTGTGTGTCTATCTTATGTTGTACTGTGCACTGTATTAATCCCTGTTGTTCCCTCCTCCGCCTCCGCCACCCTGCCTCGCCTAACTCCTTCTCTCTTCGAGCCTATTCTCGTTCCCAACATACCCCCACCTTCCCTGACTATGTACAGATGAGGCATCTAGGAGAAGGGGAATATGAGATCACAGAAATTTAGCGTTCCTGTGGTGCGGAGAAAGGATTTGCAAGTTCCTTCAGAACTTTGATGTAAATCTATCTCCGAATGGGGGACTGATACGGATCGGAAAGGGGGGGGTACCTTCTTTGCCCCTCTCCCTTGAACAACCGAGGCGATGACCTCAAGGGTATTCCCCGTTCACCCACCCTCAGTTCCCCTCACCGTTGCACAAGCACCACACCTTCCCCAGAGCCCCTTTCTACTCTTTCTTCCACGAGCGAAATAAGCTCGAATATATGAATGTATTCTCCTATCTTTTCCTATGGCTATTTGCGCTCCATACTCAGAACGAGTAGACCGGGCGCTCCTGTATCTCCGCTTATTCCTATGGCTGCGTCTTGGCCAATCACAGCCATGCATTCGTCCTGCAGGAGCTAGCTCAGGCAGCTTTGCACGCCTCATTGAACCTACTGACAAGCTGTTGACGGCCCCCCACTGTGAGAACAATGGATCCGAAACTGGAGACCTCGTAAAACTGTCAAAATGTATCCATTCCTGCTACAATGTGTCCATTTTGTTTCCGCTTTTGATCACCAATACCGAATAGGCCAAATCACATAGGAAACCTTTGGAAATTGACATAAAATCAACCACAGCTCCGATTTCTTTGCTCTTGGTGTCATTCAACTCAGCCCCTTCTGGACTCCATGATGTGATCCCTACTTCCATAATCCCCGGAGCGGCAAGGCACGTACACAGGAACTTCTTAATCCTGTCAGATCGCTTCGCATAACCCTTTCCCCGGGCAATACCAGGTGGCAGACGATGCATATCTCTGGCCCTTTGTCCTGCCACCACCGGTACTTAATAAATGATTGTCTATGTGTATTTCTCGCTCTACATATTTCCCCCTCCCTTGTCTCAAATGTAAATGAGTGTAACCCCACCTTTTCTCTGAGACACTCATGACGTGTTGTCAGGGGTTCAGAAGGAGAGACACAGGAGGGGGGAGCAAATGGAGAGTGAGGAGGAGGAGTACGAGGGGGGCGCAGGCAGTGACAGTGGCCAGAGTTATTCCACAAGCCTCTCTAGCGAATCGGAGGACTCACAGAAGGGAGCGCCGGTGGCCAGAGCAAGGGAGATTCCAAGGGAGAAACCTCAAGAGGGAGGGGCCAGCGGGGAGTCCCTGAACAGCAGCTGGAGATCAGGGCCAGCGTCTCCACCAGAGCGCAGTGGGGAGGGGGAGTCCCAGGAGTCGGGACCAGTGTCCTCACCACCAGAGGGAGGAGAGGAGTCAGGTTTGGCAACACCCACATCAGGAAGCGGGGAAACGGTCAGAAGGAAAGTCACCGGCTGGGCGCGCGCGCCAAGTTCAAATGTACAGGAGCGCGGCACAGCGGGGAGCCCGGGAAGGGAGCCAGGTCCTAAAGCCCGCCGGAGGGAGGGGCAAGACTCAGGAGGCTCCGCGTCAGAGGAGTCCAGGAAGGAGGGAACCCCAGAGGGCAGAAGGACCCAACGCAGGAAAGAGCAGCGCAAGAGGTGGAGCCGGGCTAGAATCTTAAACTGGTGTGGGTGGAGCAGTGAGTCAGAGGGGACTTAGCCGGTCTAGCGTTAAGACGTGGGCCTGCGCGCCCAGAGCTTGGAAATGGAAACTAAACTTCAATAAAGACTTTTGTATATAATATCCACTGGGCGTTGGTCCTCTGTGAGCTGGGACCTAGCGGCAGTCCTGACACGTGTGTAATATATTCATGATGTAATCCGTGAAACCCAACCCTCCCATAATGAATTCATGACGTTTCGTGCACTGTATTCTGGGACTTGGGGGGAACTTTTAAAAGTTTATGTCGCCCCACTCTCGGGGTTCAATCTCGTCTTGAACCTGTTGGCCAATAAACTTGGATCTTCGGCAGTTTGCTCCTGTCTCCGGCTGAGCTTCTTTCTTCCGCAAAGACCCACGGACTCTGTCCGATTGGCTGGGTGGCAGGGTAAATACGCACCCAGATTTCCGTAACAGTAACGCAGTCAGTAAAGCAAAAAATCTGGAATGGTACTGACGCACAGTGGCTTTGCCTTGCCACAGTCCAAATATCTCCCTGCGTGCAAGATCCAAATCTACGGTTGACTGGAAGCAGGCATCCATCGCTTTAATGAATTCATCAGAATCGCGGCGGGCAGGGCCATCTTCACGCCACAAATTGCGCAACCAGTCTCTGGCCGCCCCATACAAGTGAGAAACAATAAACCCCACTTTCTCCTCCTCATCTTTAAAGTCATGACGAAGCAAGTGCAATGCATACAAAACGTCTGCTCTGAAACTGGGGTAGTGCTTCAGGTTCCCATCGAAGTGGGTGACTAGGCTGCCCCCCCGCCTTCCAAGTCCAATGCCCTCTGATCTGGACCCTGGGAACCCTTCCCTGTTTGCACGCTCCCACCTTGTTTGCAGGTCCTGGCAGCGCTTCTCCATTTCGTCATGCTTCTTCTGAGACGCAAGGACTGCAGCGGTGAGTTCGGAAACTGTAGTTCGCAGTGCTGTCAGCTGATCCTCCGCACTCATGGCTGTCACCGTTTGTGAGCTTTGCAAAAAAAAAATTTGCGTTCTTTGGGAGGGGACTTACTGTCAGAGCCACCCGAGGTCCCAGCTCACAAGAGACCAAAATCCAGTCCAAGTTAAATACAAAAGGTTTTATTGAAGAACATTGTTGTCGTTACATCCAAGCTCCGTGGCTCAGCATCTGTTGCCCTTAGATGTTTGAAGTCCCCTCTGAGTCAGTCCTGCCCCTGCACCAGCTTAAGAGGCTTGTACTGCTCCACCTTTTCCTCTCCTTCCTTTTCCGCAGGGTCTTCCTGCCCCCCTGTGCTCCCTCCCTTCGGGACTCCCCTGAGGCTGAGTCTTCTGACGCCTGCTCCCCCCTCCTTCGTGCTTTGGGACCAGGCTCCTCCTCAGGGCTCTCCTCATTTCCGCGCGCCTCCACATTTGAACTTGGCGCGCGTACGTTGCTTCTGACCTTCCTTTCGACCGTTACGCTACTCTCGGTACTACACTCCTCCCCTTCCTGCAGGACGTTCTGCTCCGAACTCCTTCCCCTCTCTGCTCCCTGTTCTGCTCCTTCTGACACACTGGTAACTCCACCCCCTTCACTCCGTTCCGACGGAGAGGCCGGTCCCGATCTCCAACCCCCACTGGGGATTCCCTCTTCGTTCCCCTGCTTCTGACTGCTTCCCTCTCTACTGCCCCTTGGCCTGACCAGGGGGGCTCCCTTTTGGGAATCCTCGGATTCACTTGACGGACTCACTGACAACCTCGGGTCATCGTCGTCCTCTTCCTCGTCACCCTGGGACCCCTCCCCCTCGCTCTCTGTCCCTGAAACCCTGACACTAACCCTAACCCTAACCCTAACCCTAACCCTAACCCTAACCCTAACCCTAACCCTAACCCTAACCCTGAACCCTAAACCCTAACCCTAACCCTAACCCTAACCCTAACCCTAAACCTAACCTTAACCCTAACCCTGACCCTGACCCTGACCCTGACCCTGACCCTGACCCTGACCCTGAACCTGACCCTGACCCTGACCCTAACCCTAACTGTCAGGGTTTCTGGGACAGAGAGCGAGGGGGAGGGGTCCCAGGGTGACGAGGAAGAGGACGACGATGACCCGAGGTTGTCAGTGAGTCCGTCAAGTGAATCCGAGGATTCCCAAAAGGGAGCCCCCCTGGTCAGGCCAAGGGGCAGTAGAGAGGGAAGCAGTCAGAAGCAGGGGAACGAAGAGGGAATCCCCAGTGGGGGTTGGAGATCGGGACCGGCCTCTCCGTCGGAACGGAGTGAAGGGGGTGGAGTTCCCAGTGTGTCAGGAGGAGCAGAACAGGGAGCAGAGAGGGGAAGGAGTTCGGAGCAGAACGTCCTGCAGGAAGGGGAGGAGTGTAGTACCGAGAGTAGCGTAACGGTCGAAAGGAAGGTCAGAAGCAACGTACGCGCGCCAAGTTCAAATGTGGAGGCGCGCGGAAATGAGGAGAGCTCTGAGGAGGAGCCTGGTCCCAAAGCACGAAGGAGGGGGGAGCAGGCGTCAGAAGACTCAGCCTCGGGGGAGTCCCGAAGGGAGGGAGCACAGGGGGGCAGGAAGACCCTGCGGAAAAGGAAGGAGAGGAAAAGGTGGAGCAGTACAAGCCTCTTAAGCTGGTGCAGGGGCGGGACTGACTCAGAGGGGACTTCAAACATCTAAGGGTAACAGATGCTGAGCCACGGAGCTTGGATGTAACGACAACAATGTTCTTCAATAAAACCTTTTGTATATAACTTGGACTGGATTTTGGTCTCTTGTGAGCTGGGACCTCGGGTGGCTCTGACAGATGTAATGCCAACAATGTTCTTCAATAAAACCTTTTGTATATAACTTGGACTGGACTTTGGTCTCTTGTGAGCTGGGACCACGGGTGGCTATGACCCTAACCCTAACACTAACCCTAACTCTAACCCTAACCCTAACCCTAACCCTAACCCTAACCCTAACCCTAACCCTAACTGTCAGGGTTTCAGGGACAGAGAGCGAGGGGGAGGGGTCCCAGGGTGACGAGGAAGAGGACGACGATGACCCGAGGTTGTCAGTGAGTCCGTCAAGTGAATCCGAGGATTCCCAAAAGGGAGCCCCCCTGGTCAGGCCAAGGGGCAGTAGAGAGGGAAGCAGTCAGAAGCAGGGGAACGAAGAGGGAATCCCCAGTGGGGGTTGGAGATCGGGACCGGCCTCTCCGTCGGAACGGAGTGAAGGGGGTGGAGTTACCAGTGTGTCAGAAGGAGCAGAACAGGGAGCAGAGAGGGGAAGGAGTTCGGAGCAGAACGTCCTGCCAGAAGGAGAGGAGTGTAGTACCGAGAGTAGCGTAACGGTCGAAAGGAAGGTCAGAGGCAACGTACGCGCGCCAAGTTCAAATGTGGAGGCGCGCGGAAATGAGGAGAGCCCTGAGGAGGAGCCTGGTCCCAAAGCACGAAGGAGGGGGGAGCAGGCGTCAGAAGACTCAGCCTCGGGGGAGTCCCGAAGGGAGGGAGCACAGGGGGGCAGGAAGACCCTGCGGAAAAGGAAGGAGAGGAAAAGGTGGAGCAGTACAAGCCTCTTAAGCTGGTGCAGGGGCGGGACTGACTCAGAGGGGACTTCAAACATCTAAGGGTAACAGATGCTGAGCCACGGAGCTTAGATGTAACGACAACAATGTTCTTCAATAAAACCTTTTGTATATAACTTGGACTGGATTTTGGTCTCTTGTGAGCTGGGACCTCGGGTGGCTCTGACAGTAAGTCCCCTCCCAAAGAACGCAAAATTTTTTTTTTGCAAAGCTCACAAAGGGTGACAGCCATGAGTGCGGAGGATCAGCTGACAGCACTGCGAACTACAGTTTCCGAACTCACCGCTGCAGTCCTTGCGTCTCAGAAGAAGCATGACGAAATGGAGAAGCGCTGCCAGGACCTGCAAACAAGGTGGGAGCGTGCAAACAGGGAAGGGTTCCCAGGGTCCAGATCAGAGGGCATTGGACTTGGAAGGCGGGGGGGCAGCCTAGTCACCCACTTCGATGGGAACCTGAAGCACTACCCCAGTTTCAGAGCAGACGTTTTGTATGCATTACACTTGCTTCGTCATGACTTTAAAGATGAGGAGGAGAAAGTGGGGTTTATTGTTTCTCACTTGCATGGGCCGGCCAGAGACTGGTTGCGCAATTTGTGGCGTGAAGATGGCCCTGCCCGCCGCGATTCTGATGAATTCATTAAAGCGATGGATGCCTGCTTCCAGTCAACCGTAGATTTGGATCTTGCACGCAGGGAGATATTTGGACTGCGGCAAGGCAAAGCCACTGTGCGTCAGTACCATTCCAGATTTTTTGCTTTACTGACTGCGTTACGCTGGGAGAAAGACTGCACACCTGTGAGGGATTTGTTCTGGGAGGGTCTCAGCGGTCCCATAAAGGACGAACTTGCCAGGGGGGACAGACCTCAGACCCTGGAGGAGGTGGTGCAGAGGGCTCTGGCGATTGGGGTACGTCACGAGGGACGTCCTTGGCACAATGAGGAAGAACGTCAGGTGCGTCCACCAGCGAGGACGTCTTCTTTCATCCCCAGGGAGTTCAGTCAGTCACATCCCTCGCCGCTCGGGAGGCAGGGGGAGGAGCCGATGGAACTTGGTGGTGCTAAGGCTCAAGCAACAGCCAGAGCCCCAGTTTCCGGTGCAGTAAAGGCGAAGCCTCCTAGAGGGACCAGGAAGTGTTACATCTGCGACAGTGCACTGCACATGGCGAAAGAGTGCCCCCAGAGGCTCCAGAAGCACACTGCAGCTTTAGCGACGGTAGCTGCAGAAGTGATCCAGGAAGAGGAACCTCAGGGAAACGACAATGCCTGGCTGCAAGCAGAATTGCTGGGGCTCAGCCAGGCGAATCTGTAGAACAGTCCCCAGCGTCTTTGCAACCCACAGACCCTTTGCCACCCAAGCCAGCGGTGCAGCTCACTGCAACACTTCAGTTGCCAAATGGGACCACCCTAGAAGTGCCCCTCACGATCGATTGGGGAGCAACGCCGATTTCGTGGGGATGCAATTCGTCAAGCAGCATCGCATAGCCCTTCTGCCCGCCACAACGCCTCTGAACGTAGTCACGGTGGATGGCAGGAAATTGCTAGGAGGGCAAGTTGTGCAACAGACACCTCCCATGGTGATGCGGATAGGAGATCACCGAGAAGTCATTAGCTTCAATGTCACCCAACTGTCTGACACGCCTATAGTATTAGGCATGGGTTGGCTGGAGAGACACAGTCCTGCTGTAGCGTGGTACCAACGCCAGATCACCTTTTGCTCATCGTACTGTGCTCAAAATTGCATCCAGTCCTGCCAGGAGGAGGGGGCTGAGCACCAGCTGCGACTTGGCATGGTGCAGGCAGTACCTAGCAAGTACGAAGGGTTCCTGGAGGTTTTCTGCGAAAAGGAAGCTGACCAGTTGCCGCCCCACAGACCTTATGATTGTGCCATCGACCTGGTGCCGGGGGCGCAGTTGCCGACTGCAAAACTGTATTCCATGTCTGAGGACGAGATGCAAGAGCTCAGGGAGTTCATAGAGCACAATTTGAAGCGTGGATTCATCCGGGAATCGAAAGCAGTGGGGGGCAGTCCTGTGTTCTTTGTAAAGAAGAAAGACACGCCCCAAAAAAGACTCATTGTGGATTATAGGTTCATAAACAGTATGACCAAGCCCAAGGCCTTCCCCATGCCCAAGATAGATGATCTCCTAGCAACCGTGAGGAAGGGGAAGATCTTCACCAAGTTGGATCTGCGTGGAGCGTATAACCTCATACGCATCCGGGAGGGCGATGAGTGGAAAACGGCCATGTTCACGCCTCTGGGCACGTATGAATACAGAGTTATGCCGTTTGGTCTCCAAAATGGATCTCACGTATTCCAAGCCTTTATGCATCACGTGCTAGCGGGACTCCTCTACAAGAAATGTGTGTGTTTCCTCGACGACATCCTGATCTTTTCGGAGACGGAAGAGGCCCACGAGAGGGACGTAAAGGAAGTCCTGCAAAGACTACGGGAGAACAGGCTCTACGCCAAGTTAGAGAAGTGCCAGTTTGATGTGACGGAGGTGGATTTCCTGGGCTACAAGCTGTCCGACAAGGGGCTGGCCATGGACAGCGTCAAGGTCCGCGCGGTGTTGAACTGGAAGAGCCCACGCAATCGGAAGGAAGTCCAGAGATTCGTTGGCTTCGCCAACTTCTACCGCAAATTCATCAGAGGTTTTGCAAAGGAGACAGCAGCGATCACGGACACTCTGAGTTCCAAGAAGAAGAGGTTCGTGTGGACGGAACAGGCGGAGCGCACTTTTCGGAAGCTTAAAAGCCTTTTCGCCTCCGAGGAGCAGCTGCTGCACGTGGATCCAGGCAGGCCCATGCGAGTAGAGACCGACGCGTCAGACAGGGCGGTTGGAGCCGTGCTCCTGCAAGAAGATCCACATGGGAACTGGAGACCCGGTGCCTTTTACTCCCGAAAGCTCAGCAAGGCGGAGCAAAACTACACCATATGGGACAGAGAGCTGTTGGCCATTCACGCAGCGTTCAAAGCGTGGCGACACTTCCTCATAGGAGCCAAGCACACAGTACAGGTCCGCACGGATCACAAGAACCTAGAGTATTGGCGCACGGCGAAGCTCCAAAGCCAGAGACACATGCGCTGGGCGGAATTCTTCGCGGATTTCGACTTTCGGATAGAGTACATCCCCGGAGATTCCAACGTTATAGCCGATGCGCTATCCAGGAAACCGCAATATCTCGATGAAGCGACACCAGTAGCAGCCAGGCACATTTTCGCACCGCAGGCGTGGTCGTGCGCTGCCATCACAGTAGATCGGGACGCGGTGCGACGCGCGTTGCAAGTGGATCAGTTTGCACAGTCCAAAATGGAGGAGTTGCGCAGAGGTGTGCAGAGTGGCGAAGATTTCCAACTACGCGACGGGCTGCTAACTCGCAAAGGTGCCCTCTACGTGCCAAGCGACGAGCTTCGCGCAAAGGTTCTGCAGCAGTTGCACGACGCCCCCAGTGCGGGCCACTTCGGCAAGGAGAAGACAATAGAACTGGTGGCAAGGGACTTTTGGTGGCCTCGGATGCGTGGAGAGGTAGCGGATTACGTCGCCGGGTGTGACACTTTTCAAAGGTCCAAGCCAGTACACCAGAAGCCAGCGGGGCTGTTGGAACCGCTGGAAACGCCACAGCAACCGTGGGAGAGGGTAGCCCTGGACTTCGTTACTGACCTGCCCAGCTCCAGAGGGAAGACGGCGGTACTGGTGGTTGTGGACCTGTTCACCAAGATGGCGCACTTCATTCCGTGCGCAAAGGTGGCGACGGCGGAACAGACTGCCAAACTCTTCATTGATCACGTGTTCAAGGTGCATGGGCTGCCGCAGTCCATCCTGTCCGACAGGGGGCGCCAGTTTGTTTCCAATTTTTGGCAGAAGCTTTTAGGTATCCTGAACGTCAAGATCAACCTTACGTCGGCGAGACATCCACAGACCAACGGCCAAGCTGAGAGGGTCAACGCGATCATGCAGCAGTACCTGAGATGTTACGCCAATCAGCGACCCGCAGCTTGGGTGGACTACCTGCCGATGGCAGAGTTTGCCTATAACAACACGAAGCACGCGTCCATGGGGGTGACGCCGTTCTTCGCGAACAACGGTCGTCATCCCAGAACCTTCCCGGGGTTCGGGGCACCGAGAGAGGGGGTGCCGCAAGAAGCCGACCAGTTTGCAGCGGAGCTGCAGGAGGTGCACGAAGAGTTGCGGAGACATTTGGAGCTGGCCAAGCAAGCATATAAGGTGCAGGCAGACAAAAACAGGAGAGCGGGGGAGGAGATCCAGGTGGGGGACTGGGTGTGGTTAGCCGCCCAAGCCATGCCAGCCAAGTCGTTGGCCAAGAAGAAGCTAGGGCACAGGCAGTTAGGGCCGTACCAAGTGTAGGCTAAGATCAACCCTGTAGCCTTTTGACTAGCGCTCCCCGAAGGTTCCAGAGTGCATCCGGTATTTCATAGGTCGGTGCTCACCCCTTACAAGGCACCGCACAGGTTTCAGGAGTCTGAAACAGTCCCGCAACTACACACTAAGTCACAGGAGAGGGAGAGGGCGCCTAGGGCCGAACCACTCAACGAGGTCACAGAAATCCTGGACTCGAGATGGGGGGAAGAGGGGGTAGAATACTTTCTAGCCACAGAGGGCACTCCAGCCAGTGCCAACGGTTGGGTGCCGGGCTACGCTTTAGACGAACCTCTTCTAAAAGACGAGTTCCATGCCCTTTTCCCGCATAGACCCATGCCAGCCGAGTACTTTGATGACTGGCTCTTTACGCCCACACTCTCAGGCAGTACTTTCCGGGGTTTTTCTTCAGCCGAGGAGAGAACGCCAGAATCTAGCCCGCCCAGGGGATCGTGCTCAGGGGTGGACACAGAACCCTCTTATTGGTGGGACGAGCAACCACAGGAGGACTGGCGCAGGAAATGGCTGACGGGACCTTGGCCGGCAGCACCAGACGAGGTACCAATGGAAGAGGGAGAAGAGAACACTTTGGGTCAAGAACCCGAATTCGAACACTCATACACCGAACTGCAAGCAGAGGAAATGGAGGTACACAACCTGTATCCTGCATCCACCTCCGAAGAGCTGCAGCTCCTACAACCTGCACCCGATGGGCGGGAGGGGGGAAGGGGGGGCTTCGAGGGGGGATGGATGTCAGGGTTTCAGGGACAGAGAGCGAGGGGGAGGGGTCCCAGGGTGACGAGGAAGAGGACGACGATGACCCGAGGTTGTCAGTGAGTCCGTCAAGTGAATCCGAGGATTCCCAAAAGGGAGCCCCCCTGGTCAGGCCAAGGGGCAGTAGAGAGGGAAGCAGTCAGAAGCAGGGGAACGAAGAGGGAATCCCCAGTGGGGGTTGGAGATCGGGACCGGCCTCTCCGTCGGAACGGAGTGAAGGGGGTGGAGTTACCAGTGTGTCAGAAGGAGCAGAACAGGGAGAAGAGAGGGGAAGGAGTTCGGAGCAGAACGTCCTGCCGGAAGGAGAGGAGTGTAGTACCGAGAGTAGCGTAACGGTCGAAAGGAAGGTCAGAGGCAACGTACGCTCGCCAAGTTCAAATGTGGAGGCGCGCGGAAATGAGGAGAGCCCTGAGGAGGAGCCTGGTCCCAAAGCACGAAGGAGGGGGGAGCAGGCGTCAGAAGACTCAGCCTCGGGGGAGTCCCGAAGGGAGGGAGCACAGGGGGGCAGGAAGACCCTGCGGAAAAGGAAGGAGAGGAAAAGGTGGAGCAGTACAAGCCTCTTAAGCTGGTGCAGGGGCGGGACTGACTCAGAGGGGACTTCAAACATCTAAGGGTAACAGATGCTGAGCCACGGAGCTTAGATGTAACGACAACAATGTTCTTCAATAAAACCTTTTGTATATAACTTGGACTGGATTTTGGTCTCTTGTGAGCTGGGACCTCAGGTGGCTCTGACACTAACCCTAACCCTAACCCCTAAACCCTAACCCTAACCCTAACCCTAACCCTAACCCTAACCCTAACCCCTAACCCTAACCCCTAACCCTAACCCTAACCCTAACCCTAACCCTAACCCTAACTGTCAGGGTTTCAGGGACAGAGAGCGAGGGGGAGGGTTCCCAGGGCGACGAGGAAGAGGACGACGACGACCCGAGGTTGTCAGTGAGTCCGTCAAGTGAATCCGAGGATTCCCAAAAGGGAGCCCCCCTGGTCAGGCCAAGGGGCAGTAGAGAGGGAAGCAGTCAGAAGCAGGGGAACGAAGAGGGAATCCCCAGTGGGGGTTGGAGATCGGGACCGGCCTCTCAGTCGGAACGGAGTGAAGGGGGGGGAGTTGCCAGTGTGTCAGAAAGAGCAGAACAGGAAGCAGAGAGGGGAAGGAGTTCGGAGCAGAACGTCCTGCCGGAAGGGGAGGAGTGTAGTACCGAGAGTAGCGTAACGGTCGAAAGGAAGGTCAGAGGCAACGTACGCGCGCCAAGTTCAAATGTGGAGGCGCGCGGAAATGAGGAGAGCCCTGAGGAGGAGCCTGGTCCCAAAGCACGAAGGAGGGGGGAGCAGGCGTCAGAAGACTCAGCCTCGGGGGAGTCCCGGAGGGAGGGAGCACAGGGGGGCAGGAAGACCCTGCGGAAAAGGAAGGAGAGGAAAAGGTGGAGCAGTACAAGCCTCTTAAGCTGGTGCAGGGGCGGGACTGACTCAGAGGGGACTTCAAACATCTAAGGGTAACAGATGCAGAGCCACGGAGCTTGGATGTAACGACAACAATGTTCTTCAATAAAGCCTTTTGTATATAACTTGGACTGGACTTTGGTCTCTTGTGAGCTGGGACCTCGGGTGGCTCTGACAGTAAGTCCCCTCCCAAAGAACGCAAAATTTTTTTTTGCAAAGCTCACAAACGGTGACAGCCATGAGTGCGGAGGATCAGCTGACAGCACTGCGAACTACAGTTTCCGAACTCACCGCTGCAGTCCTTGCGTCTCAGAAGAAGCATGACGAAATGGAGAAGCGCTGCCAAGACCTGCAAACAAGGTGGGAGCGTGCAAACAGGGAAGGGTTCCCAGGGTCCAGATCAGAGGGAATAGGACTTGGAAGGCGGGGGGGCAGCCTAGTCACCCACTTCGATGGGAACCTGAAGCACTACCCCAGTTTCAGAGCAGACGTTTTGTATGCATTGCACTTGCTTCGTCATGACTTTAAAGATGAGGAGGAGAAAGTGGGGTTTATTGTTTCTCACTTGTATGGGGCGGCCAGAGACTGGTTGCGCAATTTGTGGCGTGAAGATGGCCCTGCCCGCCGCGATTCTGATGAATTCATTAAAGCGATGGATGCCTGCTTCCAGTCAACCGTAGATTTGGATCTTGCACGCAGGGAGATATTTGGACTGTGGCAAGGCAAAGCCACTGTGCGTCAGTACCATTCCAGATTTTTTGCTTTACTGACTGCGTTACGCTGGGAGAAAGACTGCACACCTGTGAGGGATTTGTTCTGGGAGGGTCTCAGCGGTCCCATAAAGGACGAACTTGCCAGGGGAGACAGACCTCAGACCCTGGAGGAGGTGGTGCAGAGGGCTCTGGCGATTGGGGTACGTCACGAGGGACGTCCTTGGCACAATGAGGAAGAACGTCAGGTGCGTCCACCAGCGAGGACGTCTTCTTTCATCCCCAGGGAGTTCAGTCAGTCACATCCCTCGCCGCTGGAGAGGCAGGGGGAGGAGCCGATGGAACTTGGTGGTGCTAAGGCTCAAGCAACAGCCAGAGCCCCAGCTTCCGGTACAGTAAAGGCGAAGCCTTCTAGAGGGACCAGGAAGTGTTACATTTGCGACAGTGCACTGCACATGGCGAAAGAGTGCCCCCAGAGGCTCCAGAAACACACTGCAGCTTTAGCAACGGTAGCAGCAGAAGTGTTCCAGGAAGAGGAGCCTCAGGGAAACGAAAGTGCCTGGCTGTAAGCACGAATGCTGGGGCTCAGCCAGGCGGATCTATAGAACAGTCCCCAGCGTCTTTGCAACCCACAGACCCTTTACCACCCAAGCCAGCGGTGCAGCTCACCGCAACACTTCAGTTGCCAAATGGGACCACCCTAGAAGTGCCCATCACGATCGATTCTGGGAGCAACGCCGATTTCGTAGGGATGCAATTCGTCAAGCAGCATCGCATAGCGCTTCTGCCCGCCACAACGCCTCTGAACGTAGTCACGGTGGATGGCAGGAAATTGCTTGGAGGGCAAGTTGTGCAACAGACACCTCCCATGGTGATGCGGATAGGAGATCACCGAGAAGTCATTAGCTTCAATGTCACCCAACTGTCTGACACGCCTATAGTATTAGGCATGAGTTGGCTGGAGAGACACAGTCCTGTTGTAGCGTGGTACCAACGCCAGATCACCTTTTGCTCATCGTACTGTGCTCAAAATTGCATCCAGTCCTGCCAGGAGGAGGGGGCTGAGCACCAGCTGCGACTTGGCATGGTGCAGGCAGTACCTAGCAAGTACGAAGGGTTCCTGGAGGTTTTCTGCGAGAAGGAAGCTGACCAGTTGCCGCCCCACAGACCTTATGATTGTGCCATCGACCTGGTGCCGGGGCGCAGTTGCCGACTGCAAAACTGTATTCCATGTCTGAGGACGAGATGCAAGAGCTCAGGGAGTTCATAGAGCACAATTTGAAGCGTGGATTCATCCGGGAATCGAAAGCAGTGGGGGCAGTCCTGTGTTCTTTGTAAAGAAGAAGGAAACGCCCCAAAAAAGACTCATTGTGGACAATAGGTTCATAAACAGTATGACCAAGCCCAAGGCCTTCCCCATGCCCAAGATAGATGATCTCCTAGCAACCGTGAGGAAGGGGAAGATCTTCACCAAATTGGATCTGCGTGGAGCGTATAACCTCATACGCATCCGGGAGGGCGATGAGTGGAAGACGGCCATGTTCACGCCTCTGGGCACGTATGAATACAGAGTTATGCCGTTTGGTCTCCAAAATGGATCTCACGTATTCCAAGCCTTTATGCATCACGTGCTAGCGGGACTTCTCTACAAGAAATGTGTGTGTTTCCTCGACGACATCTTGATCTTTTCGGAAACGGAAGAGGCCCATGAGAAGGACGTAAAGGAAGTCCTGCAGAGACTACGGGAGAACAGGCTCTACGCCAAGTTAGAGAAGTGCCAGTTTGATGTGACGGAGGTGGATTTCCTAGGCTACAAGCTGTCCGACAAGGGGCTCGCCATGGACAGCGTCAAGGTCCGCGCGGTGTTGAACTGGAAGAGCCCACGCAATCGGAAGGAAGTCCAGAGATTCATCGGCTTCGCCAACTTCTACCGCAAATTCATCAGAGGTTTTGCAAAGGAGACGGCAGCGATCACGGACACTCTGAGTTCCCAGAAGAAGAGGTTCGTGTGGACGGAACAGGCGGAGCGCTCTTTTCGGAAGCTTAAAAGCCTTTTCGCCTCCGAGGAGCAGCTGCTGCACGTGAATCCAGGCAGGCCAATGCGAGTGGAGACCGACGCGTCAGACAGAGCGGTTGGAGCCGTACTCCTGCAAGAAGATCCACATGGGAACTGGAGACCCGGTGCCTTTTACTCCCGAAAGCTCAGCAAGGCGGAGCAAAACTACACCATATGGGACAGGGAGCTGTTAGCCATTCACGCAGCTTTCAAAGCGTGGCGACACTTCCTCATAGGAGCCAAGCACACAGTACAGGTCCGCACGGATCACAAGAACCTAGAGTATTGGCGCACGGCGAAGCTCCAAAGCCAGAGACACATGCCCTGGGCGGAATTCTTCGCGGATTTCGACTTTCGGATAGAGTACATCCCAGGAGATTCCAACGTTATAGCCGATGCGCTATCCAGGAAACCGCAATATCTCGATGAAGCGGCGCCAGTAGCAGCCAAGCACATTTTCGCACGGCAGGCGTGGTCGTGCGCTGCCATCACAGTAGATCTGGACGCGGTGCGACGCGCGTTGCAAGTGGATCAGTTCGCACAGTCCAAAATGGAGGAATTGCGCAGAGGTGTGCAGAGTGGAGAAGAGTTCCAACTGCGCGACGGACTGCTAACTCGCAAAGGTGCCCTCTACGTGCCAAGCGACGAGCTTCGCGCAAAGGTTCTGCAGCAGTTGCACGACGCCCCCAGTGCTGGCCACTTCGGTAAGGAGAAGACAATAGAACTGGTGGCAAGGGACTTTTGGTGGCCCCGGATGCGCGGAGAGGTAGCGGATTACGTCGCCAGGTGTGACACTTGTCAGAGGTTCAAGCCAGTACACCAGAAGCCAGCGGGGCTGTTGGAACCGCTGGAAACGCCACAGCAACCGTGGGAGAGGGTAGCCCTGGACTTCGTTACTGACCTGCCCAGCTCCAGAGGGAAGACAGCGGTACTGGTGGTTGTGGACCTGTTCACCAAGATGGCGCACTTCATTCCGTGCGCAAAGGTGGCGACGGCGGAGCAGACTGCCAAACTCTTCATTGATCACGTGTTCAAGGTGCATGGGCTGCCGCAGTCCATCCTGTCCGACAGGGGGCGCCAGTTTGTTTCCAATTTTTGGCAGAAGCTTTTAGGTATCCTGAACGTCAAGATCAACCTTACGTCGGCGAGACACCCACAGACCAACGGCCAAGCTGAGAGGGTCAACGCGATCATGCAGCAGTACCTGAGATGTTACGCCAATCAGCGACCCGCAGCTTGGGTGGACTACCTGCCGATGGCAGAGTTTGCCTATAACAACACGAAGCACGCGTCCATGGGGGTGACGCCGTTCTTCGTGAACAACGGTCGTCATCCCAGAACCTTCCCGGGGTTCGGGGCACCGAGAGAGGGGGTGCCGCAAGAAGCCGACCAGTTTGCAGCGGAGCTGCAGGAGGTGCACGAAGAGTTGCGGAGACATTTGGAGCTGGCCAAGCAAGCATATAAGGTGCAGGCAGACAAAAACAGGAGAGCGGGGGAGGAGATCCAGGTGGGGGACTGGGTGTGGTTAGCCGCCCAAGCCATGCCAGCCAAGTCGTTGGCCAAGAAGAAGCTAGGGCACAGGCAGTTAGGGCCGTACCAAGTGGAGGCTAAGATCAACCCTGTAGCCTTTCGACTAGCCCTCCCCGAAGGTTCCAGAGTGCATCCGGTATTTCACAGGTCGGTGCTCACCCCCTACAAGGCACCGCACAGGTTTCAGGAGTCTGAAACAGTCCCGCAACTACACACTAAGTCACAGGAGAGGGAGAGGGCGCCTAGGGCCGAACCACTCAACGAGGTCACAGAAATCCTGGACTCGAGATGGGGGGAAGAGGGGGGTAGAATACTTTCTAGCCACAGAGGGCACTCCAGCCAGTGCCAACGGTTGGGTGCCGGGCTACGCTTTAGACGAACCTCTTCTAAAAGACGAGTTCCATTCCCTTTTCCCGCATAGACCCATGCCAGCCGAGTACTTTGATGACTGGCTCTTTACGCCCACACTCTCAGACAGTACTTTCCGGGGTTTTTCTTCAGCCGAGGAGAGAACGCCAGAATCTAGCCCGCCCAGGGGATCGTGCTCAGGGGTGGACACAGAACCCTCTTATTGGTGGGACGAGCAACCAGAGGAGGACTGGCGCAGGAAATGGCTGACGGGACCTTGGCCGGCAGCACCAGACGAGGTACCAATGGAAGAGGGAGAAGAGAACACTTTGGGTCAAGAACCCGAATTCGAACACTCATACACCGAACTGCAAGCAGAGGATATGGAGGTACACAACCTGTATCCTGCATCCACCTCCGAAGAGCTGCAGCTCCTACAACCTGCACCCGATGGGCGGGAGGGGGAAAGGGGGGGCTTCGAGGGGGGGTGGATGTCAGGGTTTCAGGGACAGAGAGCGAGGGGGAGGGGTCCCAGGGCGACGAGGAAGAGGACGACGACGACCCGAGGTTGTCAGTGAGTCCGTCAAGTGAATCCGATGATTCCCAAAAGGGAGCCCCCCTGCTCAGGCCAAGGGGCAGTAGAGAGGGAAGCAGTCAGAAGCAGGGGAACGAAGAGGGAATCCCCAGTGGGGGTTGGAGATCGGGACCGGCCTCTCCGTCGGAACGGAGTGAAGGGGGTGGAGTTGCCAGTGTGTCAGAAAGAGCAGAACAGGAAACAAAGGGGGGAAGGAGTTCGGAGCAGAACGTCCTGCCGGAAGGAGAGGAGTGTAGTACCGAGAGTAGCGTAACGGTCGAAAGGAAGGTCAGAAGCAACGTACGCGTGCCAAGTTCAAATGTGGAGGCGCGCGGAAATGAGGAGAGCCCTGAGGAGGAGCCTGGTCCCAAAGCACGAAGGAGGGGGGAGCAGGCGTCAGAAGACTCAGCCTCGGGGGAGTCCCGGAGGGAGGGAGCACAGGGGGGCAGGAAGACCCTGCGGAAAAGGAAGGAGAGGAAAAGGTGGAGCAGTACAAGCCTCTTAAGCTGGTGCAGGGGCGGGACTGACTCAGAGGGGACTTCAAACATCTAAGGGTAACAGATGCTGAGCCACGGAGCTTGGATGTAACGACAACAATGTTCTTCAATAAAACCTTTTGTATATAACTTGGACTGGACTATGGTGTCTTGTGAGCTGGGACCTCGGGTGGCTCTGACACTAACCCTAACCCTAACCCTAACCCTAACCCTCTAACCTTAACCCTAACCCTAACCCTAACCCTAACCCTAACCCTAACCCTAACCCTAACCCTAACTGTCAGGGTTTCAGAGACAGAGAGCGAGGGGGAAGGGTCCCAGGGTGATGAGGAGGAGGACGACAACGACCCGAGTTTGTCTCAGAGTCCGTCAAGCTATTCGGAGGATTCCCAAAAGGGAGCCCCCCTGGCCAGGCCGAGGGGCGAAAGAGGGGGAAGCAGTCAGAAGCAGGAGAGCGGAGGGGGAACCCCCCGTGGGAGTTGGAGATCGGGACCGGCTCCTCTGTCGGAACGGAGTGAAAGGGGTGGAGTTACCAGTGTGTCAGAAAGAGCAGAACTGGAAACAAAGGGGGGAAAGAGTTCGGAGCAAGACGTCCTGCCGGAAGGGGTGGAGAGTAGCACCGAGAGCAGCGTAACTGTCGAAAGGAAGGTCAGAGGCAACGTACACACGCCAAGTTCAAATGTGGAGGCGCACGGAAGTGAGGAGAGTCCTGGGGAGGAGCCTGGTCCCAAAGCGCGGAGGAGGGGGGAGCAGGCGTCAGAAGACTCAGCCTCGGGGGAGTCCCGGAGGGAGGGAATACAGGGGGGCAGGAAGACCCTGCGGAAAAGGAAGGAGAGGAAAAGGTGGAGCAGTACAAGCCTCTTAAACTGGTGCAGAGGCAGGACGGATTCAGAGGGGACTTCTACGATCTAAGAGCAACAGATCCGGAGCCACGGAGCTTGGATGTAATGCCAACAATGTTCTTCAATAAAACCTTTTGTATATAACTTGGACTGGACTTTGGTCTCTTGTGAGCTGGGACCACGGGTGGCTCTGACAGTAAGTCCCCTCCCAAAGAACGCAAATTTTTTTTTTGCAAAGCTCACAAACGGTAACGGCCATGAGTGCGGAGGATCAGCTGATAGCGCTGCAAACTACAGTTTCCGAACTCACCGCTGCAGTCCTTGCGTCTCAGAAGAAGCATGACGAAATGGAGAAGCGCTGCCAGGACCTGCAAACAAGGTGGGAGCGTGCAAGCAGGGAAGGGTTCCCAGGGTCCAGATCAGAGGGAATTGGACTTGGAAGGCGGGGGGGGCAGTCTAGTCACCCACTTCGATGGGAACCTGAAGCACTACCCCAGTTTCAGAGCAGACGTCTTGTATGCACTGCACTTGCTTCGTCATGACTTTAAAGATGAGGAAGAGAAAGTGGGATTTATTATTTCTCATTTGCATGGGGCGGCCAGAGACTGGTTGCGCAATTTGTGGCGTGAAGATGGCCCTGCCCGCCGCGATTCTGATGAATTCATTAAAGCGATGGATGCGTGCTTCCAGTCAACCGTGGATTTGGATCTTGCGCGCAAGGAAATATTTGGACTGCGGCAAGGCAAAGCCACTGTGCGTCAGTACCATTCCAGATTTTTTGCGTTACTGACTGCGTTACGCTGGGAAAAAGACTGCACACCTGTGAGGGATTTGTTCTGGGAGGGTCTCAGCGGTCCCATAAAGGATGAGCTTGCCAGGGGAGACAGACCTCAAACCCTGGAGGAGGTGGTGCTGAGGGCTCTTGCGATAGGGATACGACACGAGGGACGTCCTTGGCACAATGAGGAAGAACGTCAGGTGCGTGCACCAGCAAGGACGTCTCCTTTCATCCCCAGGGATTTCGGCCAGGCACATCCCTCGCCGCTGGTGAGGCAGGGGGAGGAGCCGATGGAAATTGGTGGTGCTGAGGCTCAAGCAACAGCCAGAGCCCCAGCTTCCGGTGCAGTAAAGGCGAAGCCTCCTAGAGGGACCAGGAAGTGTTACATCTGTGACAGTGCACTGCACATGGCGAAAGAGTGCCTACAGAGGCTCCAGAAGCACACTGCAGCTTTAGCAACAGTAGCAGCAGAAGTGATCCAAGAAGAGGAACCTCAGGGAAACGACAATGCCTGGCTGGAAGCAGAATTGCTGGGGCTCAGCCAGGCGAATCTATAGAACAGTCCCCAGCGTCTTTGCAACCCACAGACCCTTTACCACCCAAGCCAGTGGTGCAGCTCACCGCAACACTTCAGTTGCCGAATGGGACCACCCTAGAAGTGCCCATCACGATCGATTCTGGGAGCAACACCGATTTCGTGGGGATGCAGTTCGTCAAGCAGCATCGCATAGCGCTTCTGCCCGCCACAACGCCTCTGAACGTAGTCACGGTGGATGGCAGGAAATTGCTTGGAGGGCAAGTTGTGCAACAGACACCTCCCATGGTGATGCGTATTGGAGATCACCGAGAAGTCATTAGCTTCAATGTCACCCACCTGTCCGACACGCCTATAGTATTAGGCATGAGTTGGCTGGAGAGACACAGTCCTGCTGTAGCGTGGTACCAACGCCAGATCACCTTTTGCTCATCGTACTGTGCTCAAAATTGCATCCAGTCCTGCCAGGAGGAGGGGGCTGAGCAGCAGCTGCGACTTGGCATGGTGCAGGCAGTACCTAGCAAGTACGAAGGGTTCCTGGAGGTTTTCTGCGAGAAGGAAGCTGACCAGTTGCCGCCCCACAGACCTTATGATTGTGCCATCGACCTGTTGCCGGGGGCGCAGCTGCCGACTGCGAAACTGTATTCCATGTCTGAGGACGAGATGCAAGAACTCAGAGAGTTCATAGAGCACAATTTGAAGCGTGGATTCATCCGGGAATCTAAAGCAGTGGGGGGCAGTCCTGTGTTCTTTGTGAAGAAGAAGGACACGCCCCAAAAAAGACTCATTGTGGACTATCGGACCATAAACAGTATGACCAAACCCAAGGCCTTCCCCATGCCCAAGATTGATGATCTCCTAGCGACCGTGCGGAAGGGGAAGATCTTCACCAAATTGGATCTGCGTGGAGCGTATAACCTCATACGCATCCTGGAGGGCGATGAGTGGAAGACGGCCATGTTCACGCCTCTGGGCACGTATGAATACAGAGTTATGCCGTTTGGCCTCCAAAATGGATCTCACGTCTTCCAAGCCTTTATGCATCACGTGCTAGCGGGACTCCTCTACAAGAAATGTGTGTGTTTTCTCGACGACATCCTGATCTTTTCGGAAACGGAAGAGGCCCATGAGAGGGACGTAAAGGAAGTCCTGCAGAGACTACGGGAAAACAGGCTCTACGCCAAGTTAGAGAAGTGCCAGTTTGATGTGACGGAGGTGGATTTCCTAGGCTACAAGCTGTCCGACAAGGGGCTGGCCATGGACAGCGTCAAGGTCCGCGCGGTGTTGGACTGTAAGAGCCCACGCAATCGGAAGGAAGTCCAGAGATTCGTCGGTTTCGCCAATTTCTACCGCAAATTCATCAGAGGTTTTGCAAAGGAGACGGCAGCCATCACGGACACTCTGAGTTCCAAGAAGAAGAAGTTCGTTTGGACGGAACAGGCGGAGCGCTCTTTTCGGAAGCTTAAAAGCCTCTTCGCCTCCGAGGAGCAGCTGCTGCATGTGAAGTCAGGCAGGCCCATGCGAGTAGAAACCGACGCGTCAGACAGAGCGGTTGGAGCCGTACTCCTACAAGAAGATTCGCAAGGGAACTGGAGACCCGGTGCCTTTTACTCCCGAAAGCTCAGCAAGGCGGAGCAAAACTACACCATATGGGACAGGGAGCTGTTAGCCATTCACGCAGCTTTCAAAGCGTGGCGACACTTCCTCATAGGAGCCAAGCACACAGTACAGGTCCGCACGGACCACAAGAACCTAGAGTATTGGCGCACGGCGAAGCTCCAGAGCCAGAGACACATGCGCTGGGTGGAATTCTTCGCGGATTTCGACTTCCGAATAGAGTACATCCCGGGAGATTCCAACGTTATAGCCGATGCGCTCTCCAGGAAACTGCAATATCTCGATGAAGCGGCGCCAGTAGCGGCCAAGCACATTTTCGCGCCGCAGGCGTGGGCGTGCGCTGCCATCACAGTAGACCTGGACGCGGTGCGACGCGCGTTGCAAGTAGATCAGTTCGCGCAATCCAAGATGGAGGAGTTGCGCAGAGGTTTGCAGAGAGACGAAGAGTTCCAACTACGCGACGGGCTGTTAACTCGCAAAGGTGCCCTCTACGTACCAAGAGACGAGCTTCGCGCAAAGGTTCTGCAGCAGTTGCACGACGCCCCCAGTGCGGGCCATTTCGGAAAGGAGAAGACAATAGAACTGGTGGCAAGAGACTTTTGGTGGCCACGGAAGCATGGAGAGGTAGCGGATTACGTCGCCAGGTGTGACACTTGTCAAAGGTCCAAGCCAGTACACCAGAAGCCAGCGGGGCTGCTGGAACCGCTGGAAACTCCACAGCAACCGTGGGAGAGGGTAGCCTTGGACTTCGTTACTGACCTGCCCAGCTCCAGAGGGAAGACGGCGGTACTGGTGGTAGTGGACCTGTTCACCAAGATGGCGCACTTCATTCCATGCGCAAAGGTGGCGACGGCGGAACAGACTGTCAAACTCTTCATCGATCACGTGTTCAGGGTGCATGGGCTGCCGCAGTCCATCCTGTCTGACAGGGGGCGCCAGTTTGTTTCCAATTTTTGGCAGAAGCTTCTAGGTATCCTGCACATCAAGATCAACCTAACGTCGGCGAGACATCCACAGACAACGGCCAAGCTGAGAGGGTCAACGCGATCATGCAGCAGTACCTGAGATGTTACGCCAATCAGCGACCAGCAGCTTGTGTGGACTACCTGCCGATGGCAGAGTTTGCCTATAACAACACGAAGCACGCGTCCACGGGGGTGACGCCGTTCTTTGCGAACAACGGTCGTCATCCCAGAACCTTTCCGGGGTTCGTGGCACCAGGAGAGGGGGTGCCGCAAGAGGCCCACCAGTTTTCAGCGGAGCTGCAGGAGGTGCACGAAGAGCTGCGGAGACATTTGGAGCTAGCCAAGCAAGCATATAAGGTGCAGGCAGACAAAAACAGGAGAGTGGGGGAGGACATCCAGGTGGGGGACTGGGTGTGGTTAGCGGCCCAAGCGATGCCAGCCAAGTCGTTGGCCAAGAAGAAACTAGGGCACAGGCAGTTAGGGCCGTACCAGGTGGAGGCTAGAATCAACCCTGTAGCCTTTCGACTGGCCCTCCCCGAAGATTCCAGAGTGCACCCGGTCTTCCATAGGTCGGTGCTCACTCCCTACAAGGCACCGCACAGGTTTCAGGAGTCTGAAACAGTACCGGACCCACACATTAAGTCACCGGAGAGGGAGAGAGCGCCTAGGGCCGAACCTCTCAACGAGGTCACAGAAATCCTGGACTCGAGATGGGGGGAAGAGGGGGTAGAATACTTTCTAGCCAGAGAGGGTACTCCAGCCAGTGCCAACAGTTTGGTGCCGGACTACGCTTTAGACGAACCTCTTCTAAAAGACGAGTTCCATGCCCTTTTCCCGCATAGACCCATGCCAGCCGAGTACTTTGATGACTGGCTCTTTACGCCCACACTTTCAGACAGTACTTTCCGGGGGTTTTCTTCCGCCGAGGAGAGAACGCCAGAATCAAGCCCGCCCAGGGGATCGTGCTCAGGGGTGGACACAGAACCCTCTTATTTGTGGGACGAGCAACCAGAGGAAGACTGGCGCAGGAAATGGCTGACGGGACCTTGGCCGGCAGCACCAGACGAAGTGCCAATGGAAGAGGGAGAAGAGAACACTTTGGGTGAAGAACCTGAATTCGAACACTCATACACCGAACTGCAAGCAGAGGACATGGAAGTACAAAAACTGTATCCTGCATCTACCTCCGAAGAGCTGCAGCTCCCACAACCTGCACCCGATGGGCGGGAGGGGGGAAGGGGGGGCTTCGAGGGGGGATGGATGTCAGGGTTTCAGAGACAGAGAGCGAGGGGGAAGGGTCCCAGGGTGATGAGGAGGAGGACGACAACGACCCGAGGTTGTCTCAGAGTCCGTCAAGCGATTCGGAGGATTCCCAAAAGGGAGCCCCCCTGGCCAGGCCGAGGGGCGATAGGGGGAAGCAGTCAGAAGCAGGAGAGCGGGGGGGGGGAACCCCCAGTGGGAGTTGGAGATCGGGACCGGCTCCTCTGTCGGAACGGAGTGAAAGGGGTGGAGTTACCAGTGTGTCAGAAAGAGCAGAACAGGAAACAAAGGGGGGAAAGAGTTCGGAGCAAGACGTCCTGCCGGAAGGGGTGGAGAGTAGCACCGAGAGCAGCGTAACTGTCGAAAGGAAGGTCAGAGGCAACGTACGCGCGCCAAGTTCAAATGTGGAGGCGCGCGGAAGTGATGAGAGTCCTGGGGAGGAGCCTGGTCCCAAAGCGCGAAGGAGGGGGGAGCAGGCATCAGAGGACTCAGCCTCTGGGGAGTCCCGGAGGGAGGGAACACAGGGGGGCAGGAAGACCCTGCGGAAAAGGAAGGAGAGTAAAAGGTGGAGCAGTACAAACCTCTTAAACTGGTGCAGAGGCGGGACGGATTCAGAGGGGACTTCTACGATCTAAGAGTAACAGATCCGGAGCCACGGAGCTTGGATGTAATGCCAACAATGTTCTTCAATAAAACCTTTTGTAAATAACTTGGACTGGACTTTGGTCTCTTGTGAGCTGGGACCATGGGTGGCTCTGACAGTTAGGGTTAGGGTTTAGGGTTAGGTTTAGGGTTAGGGTTAGGGTTAGGGTTTTACGGTTAGTGTTAGTGTTAGGGTTAGGGTTAGGGTTAGGGTTAGGGTTTAGGGTTTAGGGTTTAGGGTTTAGGGTTAGGGTTAGGGTTAGGGTTAGGGGTTAGGGTTAGGGTTAGGGTTAGGGTTAGGGTTAGGGGTTATGGGTTAGGGGTAAGGGGTTAGGGGTTAGGGGTTAGGGGTTAGGGTTAGGGTTAGGGTTAGGGTAAGGGTTAGGGTTTTAGGGTTTTAGGGTTAGGGTTGGGGTTGGGGTTGGGGTTGGCGTTGGGGTTGGGGTTGGGGTTGGGGTTTGGGGTTTGGGGGTTGGGGTTTGGGGTTAGGGTTAGGGTTAGGGTTAGGGTTAGGGTTAGTGTCAGGGGTTCAGGGAGAGAGGCGCAGGTGGGGGAGGAGACAGAGAGCGAGGGGGAAGGATCCCAGGACGACGAGGAAGAGGATGACAATGACCCGAGGTTGTCCATGAGTCCGTCCAGTGAATCGGAGGACTCCCAAAGAGGAGCCCCCCTGGTCAGGCCAAGGGGAGCTAGAGGGGGAAGCAGTCAGGAGCAGGGGAACGAAGGGGGAACTCCCAGTGGGAGTTGGAAATCGGGACCGGCTTCTCCGCCGGAACGGAGTGAAGGGGGTGGAGTTACCAGTGTGTCAGAAAGAGCAGAACAGGAAACAAAGGGGGGAAAGAGTTCGGAGCAAGACGTCCTGCCGGAAGGGGCGGAGAGTAGTACCGAGAGCAGTGTAACTGTCAAAAGGAAGGTCAGAAGCAACGTACGCGCGCCAAGTTCAAATGTGGAGGCGCGCGGAAGTGAGGAGAGTCCTGGGGAGGAGCCTGGTCCCAAAGCGCGAAGGAGGGGGGAGCAGGCGTCAGAGGATTCAGCCTCTGGGGAGTCCCGGAGGGAGAGAACACAGGGGGGCAGAAAGACCCTGCGGAAAAGAAAGGAGAGGAAGAGGTGGTCCAGCACAAGCCTCTTAAACTGGTGTAGAGGCGGGACTGACTCAGAGGGGACTTCAGCGGTCTAAGGGTAACAGACGTAGAGCCATGGAGCTCGGATGTAAAACCAAGAATGTTCTTCAATAAAAGCTTTTGTATATAACCCGGACTGGACTTTGGTCTCTTGTGAGCTGGGACCTCGGGTGGCTCTGACAGTAAGTCCCCTCCCAAAGAACGCAAAATTTTTTTTTGCAAAGCTCACGAACGGTTAGGGTTAGGGTTAGGGTTAGGGTTAGGGTTAGGGTCAGGGGTTCAGGGAGAGAGGCGCAGGTCGGGGAGGAGACAGAGAGTGAGGGGGTTAGGGTTAGGGTTAGGGTTAGGGTTAGGGTTAGGGTTAGGGTTAGGGTTAGGGTTAGGGTTAGGGTTAGGGTTAGGGTTAGGGTTAGGGTTAGTGTCAGAGCCACCCGTGGTCCCAGATCACTAGAGACCAAAGTCCAGTCCAAGTTATATACAAAAGGTTTTATTGAAGAACATTGTCAGAGCCACCCGAGGTCCCAGCTCACAAGAGACCAAAGTCCAGTCCAAGATATATACGAAAGGTTTTATTGAAGAACATTGTTGTCGTTACATCCAAGCTCCGTGGCTCCGCATCTGTTACCCATAGATGTTAGAAGTCCCCTCTGAGTCAGTCCCGCCCCTGCACCAGCTTAAGAGGCTTGTACTGCTCCACCTTTTCCTCTCTTTCCTTTTCCGCAGGGTCTTCCTGCCCCCCTGTGCTCCCTCCCTCCGGGACTCCCCCGAGGCTGAGTCTTCTGCCGCCTGCTCCCCCCTCCTTCGTGCTTTGGGACCAGGCTCCTCCTCAGGGCTCTCCTCATTTCCGCGCGCCTCCACATTTGAACTTGGCGCGCGTACGTTGCCTCTGACCTTCCTTTCGACCGTTACGCTACTCTCGGTACTACACTCCTCCCCTTCCGGCAGGACGTTTTTGCTCCGAACTCCTTCCCCTCTCTGCTTCCTGTTCTGCTCTTTCTGACACACTGGCAACTCCACCCCCTTCACTCCGTTCCGACGGAGAGGCCGGTCCCGATCTCCAGCCCCCGCTGGGGATTCCCCCTTCGTTCCCCTGCTTCTGACTGCCTCCCTCTCTACTGCCCCTTGGCCTGACCAGGGGGGCTCCCTTTTGGGAATCCTCGGATTCACTTGACGGACTCACTGACAACCTCGGGTCGTCGTCGTCCTCTTCCTTGTCGCCCTGGGACCCCTCCCCCTCGCTCTCTGTCCCTGAAACCCTGACAAACATTGTTGGCATTACATCCAAGCTCCGTGGCTCCGGATCTTAGATCTTAGAAGTCCCCTCTGAATCCGTCCCGCCTCTGCACCAGTTTAAGAGGCTTGTACTGCTCCACCTTTTCCTCTCCTTCCTTTTCCGCAGGGTCTTCCTGCCCCCCTGTGTTACCTCCCTCCGGGACTCCCCAGAGGCTGAGTCCTCTGACGCCTGCTCCCCCCTCCTTCGCGCTTTGGGACCAGGCTCCTCCCCAGGGTTAGGGTTAGGGTTAGGGTTTAGGGTTAGGGTTAGGGTTAGGGTTTAGGGTTAGGGTTAGGGGTTAGGGTTAGGGGTTAGGGTTAGTGTTAGTGTTAGGTTTAGGGTTAGGGTTAGGGTTAGGGTTGGGGTTGGGGTTGGGGTTGGGGTTGGGGTTGGGGTTAGGGTTGGGGTTAGGGTTAGGGTTAGGGTTAGGGTTAGGTTAGGGTTAGGGTTAGGGTTAGGGTTAGGGTTAGGGTTAGGGTTAGGGTTAGGGTTAGGGTTAGGGTTAGGTTCAGAGCCACCAGTGGTCCCAGCTAACAAGAGACCAAAGTCCAGTCCAAGTTATATACAAAAGGTTTTATTGAAGAACATTGTTGGCATTACATCCAAGCTCCGTGGCTCCGGATCTGTTGCTCTTAGATCGTAGAAGTCCCCTCTGAATCCGTCCCGCCTCTGCACCAGTTTAAGAGGCTTGTACTGCTCCACCTTTTCCTCTCCTTCCTTTTCCGCAGGGTCTTCCTGCCCCCCTGTGTTCCCTCCCTCCGGGACTCCCCAGAGGCTGAGTCCTCTGACGCCTGCTCCCCCCTTCTCCGCGCTTTGGGACCAGGCTCCTCCCCAGGACTCTCCTCACTTCCGCGCGCCTCCACATTTGAACTTGGCGCGCGTACGTTGCCTCTGACCTTCCTTTCGACAGTTACGCTGCTCTCGGTGCTACTCTCCACCCCTTCCGGCAGGACGTCTTGCTCCGAACTCTTTCCCCCCTTTGTTTCCTGTTCTGCTCTTTCTGACACACTGGTAACTCCACCCCTTTCACTCCGTTCCGACAGAGGAGCCGGTCCCGATCTCCAACTCCCACTGGGGGTTCCCCCTCCGCTCTCCTGCTTCTGACTGCTTCCCCCTCTATCGCCCCTCGGCCTGGCCAGGGGGGCTCCCTTTTGGGAATCCTCCGAATCGCTTGACGGACTCTGAGACGACCTCGGGTCGTTGTCGCCCTCCTCCTCATCACCCTGGGACCCTTCACCCTCGCTCTCTGTCTCTGAAACCCTGACATCCATCCCCCCTCGAAGCCCCCCCTTCCCCCCTCCCGCCCATCAGGTGCAGGTTGTAGGAGCTGCAGCTCTTCGGAGGTAGATGCAGGATACAGTTTTTGTACTTCCATGTCCTCTGCTTGCAGTTCGGTGTATGAGTGTTCGAATTCGGGTTCTTCACCCAAAGTGTTCTCTTCTCCCTCTTCCATTGGCACTTCGTCTGGTGCTGCCGGCCAAGGTCCCGTCAGCCATTTCCTGCGCCAGTCTTCCTCTGGTTGCTCGTCCCACAAATAAGAGGGTTCTGTGTCCACCCCTGAGCACGATCCCCTGGGCGGGCTTGATTCTGGCGTTCTCTCCTCGGCGGAAGAAAACCCCCGGAAAGTACTGTCTGAAAGTGTGGGCGTAAAGAGCCAGTCATCAAAGTACTCGGCTGGCATGGGTCTATGCGGAAAAAAGGCATGGAACTCGTCTTTTAGAAGAGGTTCGTCTAAAGCGTAGTCCGGCACCCAACTGTTGGCACTGGCTGGAGTACCCTCTCTGGCTAGAAAGTATTCTACCCCCTCTTCCCCCCATCTCGAGTCCAGGATTTCTGTGACCTCGTTGAGAGGTTCGGCCCTAGGCGCTCTCTCCCTCTCCGGTGACTTAATGTGTGGGTTCGGTACTGTTTCAGACTCCTGAAACCTGTGCGGTGCCTTGTAGGGAGTGAGCACCGACCTATGGAAGACCGGGTGCACTCTGGAACCTTCGGGGAGGGCCAGTCGAAAGGCTACAGGGTTGATTCTAGCCTCCACCTGGTACGGCCCTAACTGCCTGTGCCCTAGTTTCTTCTTGGCCAACGACTTGGCTGGCATCGCTTGGGCCACTAACCACACCCAGTCCCCTACCTGGATGTCCTCCCCCACTCTCCTGTTTTTGTCTGCCTGCACCTTATATGCTTGCTTGGCTAGCTCCAAATGTCTCCGCAGCTCTTCGTGCACCTCCTGCAGCTCCGCTGCAAACTGGTGGGCCTCTTGCGGCACCCCCTCTCCTGGTGCCACAAACCCCGGAAAGGTTCTGGGATGACGACCGTTGTTCGCGAAGAACGGCGTCACCCCCGTGGACGCGTGCTTCGTGTTGTTATAGGCAACAACACGTTTCCCTGAGGTTGCTCTTCTTGGATCACTTCTGCTGCTACTGTTGCTAAAGCTGCAGTGTGCTTCTGGAGCCTCTGGGGGCACTCTTTCGTCATGTGCTGTGCACTGTCACAGATGTAACACTTCCTGGTCCCTCTAGGAGGCTTCGCCTTTACTGCACCGGAAGCTGGGGCTCTGGCTGGTGCTTGAGCCCTAGCACCACCAATTTCCATCGGCTCCTCTCCCTGCCTCACCAGAGGCGAGGGATGTGCCTGGCCGAAGTCCCTGGGGATGAAAGGAGGCGACCTTGCTGGTGCACGCGCCTGGCGTCCTTCCTCATTGTGCCAAGGACGTTCCTCGTGTCGTATCCCTATCGCAAGAGCCCTCTGCACCACGTCCTCCAGGGTCTGAGGTCTGTCGCCCCTGGCAAGTTCATCCTTTATGGGGCCGCTGAGACCCTCCCAGAACAAATCTCTCACAGGTTTGCAGTCTTTTTCCCAGCCCAACACAGTCAGTAACGCGAAAAATCGGGAATGATACTGACGCACAGTGGCTTTGCCTTGCCGCAGTCCATGTATTTCCCTGCGCGCAAGATCAAGATCCACGGTTGACTGGAAACAAGCATCCATCGCTTTAATAAATTCATCAGAATTGCGGCGGGCAGGGCCATCTTCACGCCACAAATTGCGCAACCACGCTCTAGCTTCCCCATGCAAATGAGAAACAATAAATCCCACTTTCTCCTCTTCATCTTTAAAGTCATTACGAAGCAAATGCAGTGCATACAAGACGTCTGCTCTGAAACTGGGGTAGTGCTTCAGGTTCCCATCGAAGTGGGTGACTAGACTGCCCCCCCGCCTTCCAAGTCCAATTCCCTCCGATCTGGACCCTGGGAACCCTTCCCTGCTTGCACGCTCCCACCTTGTTTGCAGGTCTTGGCAGTGCTTCTCCATTTCGTCATTCTTCTTCTGAGATGCAAGGACTGCAGCGGTGAGTTCGGTAACTGCAGTCCGCAGCGTTGTCAGCTGTTCCTCCGCACTCATGGCCGTTACCGTTCGTGAGCTTTGCAAAAAAAAAATTTGCGTTCTTTGGGAGGGGACTTACTGTCAGAGCCACCCGAGGTCCCAGCTCACAAGAGACCAAAGTCCAGTCCGGGTTATATACAAAAGCTTTTATTGAAGAACATTCTTGGTTTTACATCCGAGCTCCGTGGCTCTACGTCTGTTACCCTTAGACCGCTGAAGTCCCCTCTGAGTCAGTCCCGCCTCTACACCAGTTTAAGAGGCTTGTGCTGGTCCACCTCTTCCTCTCCTTTCTTTTCCGCAGGGTCTTTCTGCTCCCCTGTGTTCTCTCCCTCCGGGACTCCCCAGAGGCTGAATCCTCTGACGCCTGCTCCCCCCTCCTTCGCGCTTTGGGACCAGGCTCCTCCCCAGGACTCTCCTCACTTCCGCGCGCCTCCACATTTGAACTTGGCGCGCGTACGTTGCTTCTGACCTTCCTTTTGACAGTTACACTGCTCTCGGTACTATTCTCCGCCCCTTCCGGCAGGACGTCTTGCGCTGATCTCCTTCCCCCCTCTGCTCTCTGTTCTGCTGCTTCTGACACACTGGTAACTCCACCCCCTTCACTCCGTTCCGGCGGAGAAGCCGGTCCCGACTTCCAACTCCCACTGGGAGTTCCCCCTTCGTTCCCCTGCTCCTGACTGTTTCCCCCTCTAGGTCCCCTTGGCCTGACCAGGGGGGCTCCTCTTTGGGAGTCCTCCGATTCACTGGACGGACTCATGGACAACCTCGGGTCATTGTCATCCTCTTCCTCGTCGTCCTGGGATCCTTCCCCCTCGCTCTCTGTCTCCTCCCCCACCTGCGCCTCTCCTCCTGAACCCCTGACACTAACCCTAACCCCTAACCCCTAACCCTAACCCTAACCCTCACCCTAACCCTCACCCTCACCCTCACCCTCACCCTAACCCTAACCCTACCTAACCCTAACCCTAACCCTAACCCTAACCTTAACGCTAACCCTAACCCTAACCCTAACCCTAACCCTAACCCTACACAAGCAGCTAGGCCCTTACCAAGTCGAGGCACAGCTCAACCCAGTGGCCTTCTGGTTGACACTCCCGGAGGGATCCAGAATGCACCCGGTCTTTCATAGATCAGTGCTCACGCCCTTCAAGGCACCTCACAGGTTTCAGGCGCCAGAGACAGCTCCAAGCCCGATCAGAGACGCACCCACGAAGGGGGGGGGTCGCCGAGGACGGAGCCACTCAACGAGGTCACAGAGATTTTGGACTCGAGATGGGGGGAAGAGGGGGTTGAATATCTCCTCGCCAGGGAAGGTACCCTGGCCTGCGCCAACAGCTGGGTACCGTACTATGCGGTGGAGGAGCACTACCTCAAAGACTAGTTCCATGCACTTTTCCCACACAGGCCCATGCTGGCAGATTATTTCGACGAATATCTTTTCACACCCACACTTTCAGCCAGCACGTTCCCGGGGTTCTCATCAGACGAGGAACCAGCACCCGACACACGCTCCCCGGAGGGATCACTCTCGGGGTCTGTTACGGACCGCTCGTATTGGTCGGACGATCGACAGGAGGGGGGCTGGAGCAGGGAACTGCTGAAGGGGCCTTGGCAGGCAGCCTCCCCCGAGGCGACCGGGGGGGGGAGACGGACATGGACGTGTTGGGGGAGGATCCTGGGTTCGAGCAAAGCTGCAGAGAGATGGAAGCAGAGGAGATCGACGTCAACGAACCCATTGAGGACTGGCCAGATCCAGCCGGCTGGCTGCACACCAGGGGGGAAGAACTGTATCCTGCACTCACCCCCACAACACTGGAGCACCCAGAACCCACACCTGAAGAGGGAGAGGGGGGAAGGGGGGGCTTCGAGGGGGGATGGATGTCAGGGGTTCAGGAGCAGAAGCACAGGGGAGCGAAGGGGAAGAATCCGAGGGGGGCGTAGGAGAAGAGGACAGTGGCCCGAGAGATTCCATGAGCCTCTCCAGCGAATCGGAAGATTCACAGAAGGGGGCGCCAGTGGCCAGGGCAAGGGGATTCCCAAGGGGGACCCCCCAGGAGGAAGGGGCCAGCAGGGACTCCCAGAGCAGCAGTTGGAAATCAGGACCAGCTTCCCCACCAGAGCATAGTGGGGGGGAAGAGTCCCAGGTATCGAGGCCAGAGGATTCCACACCAGGGAGTGAAGATAAGTCAGGGCTGACCACGCCTCCATCGGAGAGCCAGACAACGGAGGGGAGGTCAGATCCGGCCAGTATCCCGGAAGAGGGAAGCAGTGACAGAAGCAGTGTGACGGTCAGGAGGAAGGTCACTGGGTTGGCGCGAGAGGCAAGTTCAAATGTACAGGAGCGTGGGACAGCAGAGAATGACGATTGGGAACCGGGTCCTAAAGCCTGCCGGAGGCAGGGGGAGGAGTCAGGCGACTCAGCGTCGGAAGAGTGCAGAAAGGGGAATGCCCCAGCGGGCAGGAGGACCAAGAGGAGGAGAGAGCAGCGGAAAAGGTGGAGCAGGGCTAGGATCTTAAACTGGTGTCAGAGGGGAGGAGATTCAGACGGGACTTCGCCGGTCTAGGGTTTAAGACGTAGAGCTGCGCGCTGCGGCTTTGGAATGGAAGTTGAACTTCAATAAAGACTTTGGTACATAACGACGATCTGGCGTTGGTCCTCTGTGAGCTGGGACCTAGGGGCAGCTCTGACAGTAAGTCCCGTCTCACATTTAAACCTTCGCAGCGTGAATTGACGCGGCGAAGGACGAAGCTCGGTGCTTTGCGAGCTCACGAAGATCGGGAAGGATGAGTACTGATGAAAGAATGGCAGCCTTGCAAGAAGCAGTCACAAGGCTTAACATGGAAATAGCAGCATCCAGAAAGAGAGAGGATGAAGCAGCCGCTGTCTGCCAGGATCTGCAGACCAGGTTGGAAATGCTGATCAAACAGGGGCTGCCGGGTGCCAGACCGGAGGGAATTGGTCTCGGTAAGAGGGGGGGCAGTCTCGTGTCTCATTTCGATGGGAGCCTGCAGCAGTATCCTAATGTCAGAGCAGACGTAGTTCTCACGCTCAAGTTGCTGCAAAAGGATTTTAGAGATGAGCAGGAGAAAGTGGGCTTCATATTAACTCATCTCCATGGGGAAGCGAAGGCATGGCTGCGCAATCAGTGGCGCGATAATGACACAGCCCTCCAAAATTCGGATGCCTTTATTAAAGCGATGGATGCTTGTTTTCTATCGGCTGTGGATGTGGATGTGGCCAGAAGGGAGATCCATGGACTGAAACAGGGCAAAGCCACTGTCAGGGGCTCAGGAGCAGAGGCACAGGGAAGAGAGGAGATGGAGAGCGAAGGGGAAGAATCCGAGGGGATCGTAGGAGAAGATGACAGTGGCCCGAGGGATTCCATGAGCCTCTCCAGCGAATCGGAAGATTCACAGAAGGGGGCGCCAGTGGCCAGGGGTAGGGGGTTCCCAAGGGGAACGCCCCAGGAGGAAGGGGGCAGCAGGGACTCCCAGAGCAGTAGTTGGAAATCAGGACCAGCTTCCCCACCAGAGCAGAGTGGGGGGGAAGAGTCCCAAGCATCGGGGCCAGTGCATTCCCCACCAGGGAGAGAAGACGAGGGAGGGCTATACACGCCTCCATCAGAGAGTCGGACAACGGAGGGGAGGTCAGATCCGGCCAGTATCCCGGAAGAGGGAAGCAGTGACAGAAGTAGTCTAACGGTTAGGAGAAAGGTCACTGGGTTGGCGCGAGAAGCAAGTTCAAATGTACAGGAGCGCGGGACAGCAGAGAATGAGAATTGGGAACCGGGTCCTAAAGCCCGCCGGAAGCAGGGGTAGGAGCTAAGCGACTCAGCGTCGGAAGAGTGCAGAAAGGGGAATTCCCCAGCGGGCTGGAGGACCCAGAGGAGGAGAGAGCAGCGGAAAAGGTGGAGCAGGGCCAGGATCTTAAACTGGTGTCAGAGGGGAGGAGACTCAGACGGGACTTCGCCGATCTAGGTTTTAAGACGTAGGGCTGCGCGCTGCGGCTTTGAAATGGAAACTGAACTTCAATAAAGACTTTTGTACATTACGACAGCCTAGCGTTGGTCCTCTGTGAGCTGGGACCTAAAGGAAGCTCTGACAGCCACTGTACGGCAATATCACTCCCGCTTTTTTGCATTGGTCAACGTGCTGGGATGGGAAAAGAACTCAGCCGCCGTCAGGGACCTGTTCTGGGAGGGGCTGAATGTGGCTGTGAAAGATGAAATTGCGAGGGGGAGAGACCCCAGAGCACTAAGGAAGTCGTCCAGAGAGCGCTGGCGATTGGAGTGAGGCTGGAAGAACGTCCTTGGAGCAAGGATGAAGGAAGTTGGGGACGCACGCCAGCTAGATCACCTCCTTTCTTTCCCAGAGAGACAGCGCGCGCCCAGTACACGCCTCCACTGGGAGGGGGAGAGGAGCCGATGGAGATAGGTGGTGCCAGGGTTCAGACAGCAACCAGAGCCCAAACACCGGGAGCAGTCAAAGCAAAGGCTCCTAGAGGGACAAGGAAGTGTTACATCTGCGACAGTGCTCAGCATATGGTCACCCAGCAGCTGCATGTGGAGGAGCGGAGACGCGAACCTGGTTCCCTAGGATTACGAGACTACCACTCTTAACCACTACACCACACTGGTGTTACATCTGCGACAGTGCTCAGCATATGGCGAAAGAGTGTCCCCAGAGGATCCACAAGCACACTGCAGCCTCAGCAACAGTAAAGGAAGCAGTGCAGCAAGGGGAACCACTGCAGAGAAACGACGGAGTCTGGCTGGAGACAGAGGCACTGGGGCCCAGTCAGACGAGTCAGTGAAGCAGTCCCCAGGGATCTTACGGCCCACAGACCCCCTCCCGCCCAAACCAGTGGTGCAACTCACTGCATCGCTCCAGCTACCCAATGGACTAACCATGGAAGTTCCTATTACTATTGATTCTGGTAGTCATGCAGACTTTGTAGGAGTGGACTTCATCAAGCAACATCGCATAGCACTCCTACCAGCCACGATGCCCCTGCACGTTGTCACGGTCGATGGCAGAGAGCTACTGGGAGGACAAGTGGTACAGCAAACGCCGCCAATGGTGCTGCAAATTGGAAATCACCGCGAAGTCATCAGCTTCAACGTCACCCAATTGTCGAACACGCCCATAGTGTTGAGCATGAGTTGGCTGGACAGGCACAGCCCGGCATTGGCATGGTACCAGCGCCAATTGACCTTCTGCTCCTCCTACTGCGCAGAAAACTGCATACTGCCTAACCAGGAAGATGAGGGGCAAGAGGATGGGCCGCAGCTACACTTGGGCATGCTGCAAGCGGTACCCAACAAGTACAAAGGGTTTTTGGAGGTCTTCTGCGAGAAGGAAGCGGACGAGCTGCCCCCCCACAGACCATACGACTGCAAAATTGACCTCCTGCCGGGGGCGACGCTGTCGACTGGAAAACTGTATTCCATGTCTGAAGACGAACTGCAAGAGCTCAGGGAGTTCATAGATCACAACTTGAAGTGGGGATTCATCCGGGAATCCAAAGCAGTGGGGGGCAGTCCTGTGTTCTTCGTGAAGAAAAAGGACACGCCCCAAAAGAGTCTTGTAGTTGATTATAGGGTCATAAATTCGAGGACAAAGCCCACGGCATTCCCCATGCCCAGAATCGACGACCTGCTGGCGACGGTGAGGAAGGGACGCATCTTCACCAAGCTGGATCTACGAGGGGCGTACAATCTTATACGCATGCGGGAGGGCGACGAGTGGAAGACGGCCATGTTTACGCCCCTAGGCACCTACGGATATAGAGTTATGTCGTTTGGTTTACAAAATGGCTCCCACTGCTTCCAAGCCTTCATGCATCACGTGTTAGCGGGACTCCTCTACAAGAAGTGCGTCTGCTTCCTGGACGACATTCTGATCTTCTCAGAATCGCAGGAGGTTCACGAGAGGGACGTCAAGGAAGTATTGCAGAGACTGTGGGAGCACAGGCTTTACGCCAAGCTGGAGAAGTGCCAGTTCGACATGACGGAGGTGGATTTCCTGGGCAACAAGCTGTCCGACAAGGGACTGGCCTTGGACAGCGCCAAGGTCCGCTCAGTGTTGGACTGGAAGAGCCCGCGCAATCGGAAAGAGGTCCAGAAGTTTGTCGGCTTTGCCAACTTTTATCGCAAGTTTATCAAGGGGTTCGCTATGCAGACTGCGGCCATCACGGACACCCTCAGCTCCAAGAAGAAGAAGTTTATCTGGACAGAGCAGGCGGAGCAGTCCTTTCAGAAACTCAAGCGTCTCTTCGCGTCCGAAGAACAGCTGCTACATGTGAACCCCAGCAAACCCATGAGGGTTGAAACAGATGCCTCAGACAGAGCCGTGGGGGCGGTCCTGTTGCAGTAAGATCCGCAAGGGGACTGGAGGCCGTGCGCTTTCTACTCCAGGAAACTCAGCAAGTCGGAGCAGAACTACACCATCTGGGACAGGGAGTTGCTAGCCATCCATGCAGCCTTGAAGGCGTGGCGGCACTTCCTCATCGGAGCCAAACACACAGTGCAGGTTCGCACGGACCATAAGAACCTGGAGTACTGGCGCACGGCGCGGTTCCTGAACCAGAGACACATTCGCTGGGCGGAGTTCTTTGCGGATTTTGACTTCAGGATAGAATATATCCCGGGAGACAACAACATCATGGCTGATGCGCTATCCAGGAAGCCGCAGTATCTCGAGGAAGCGGCACCGGTGGCGGCCAAACACATTTTCGCACCTAAAGCGTGGGCATGCGCTTCGGCCACCGTGGACCTGGAAGCGGTACATCGCGCGCTGCAAACAGATTCCTTCGCACGCTCCAAGATGGAGGAAGTGCGAAGCGGCACAGCGAAGGACGACGAGTTCCAGATACGCGATGGGCTACTCATCCGCAAAGGGGCCATCTACGTACTGGGAGACCACCTCCGCGCGAGAGTACTACAACAGTTACACGACGCACCCAGCGCCGGACATTTTGGCACGGACAAGACGGTGGAATTAGTAGCCAGAGACTTTTGGTGGCCCAAGATGCGGGGAGAAGTCACGGATTACGTCACTAGGTGCGACACATGCCAAAGGGCCAAGCCAGTGCACAGACCGCCGGCGGGACTGTTGGAACCGCTACAGACCCCGCTCGAACCGTGGGAGAGGGTGGCACTGGACTTTGTCACTGATCTGCCCAGCTCGAGGGGCAAAACAGCAGTACTCGTGGTAGTAGACTTGTTCACCAAGATGGCCCACTTCATTCCTTGCGCGAAGGTGGCCACAGCGGAGCAGACCGCCAAGCTGTTCATAGACCACGTGTTCAAGGTGCACGGCTGTCAGTGGTTCAGGAGGAGAGACACAGGAGGGGGAACAAATGGAGAGCAAGGAGGAGGAATCCGAGGGGGGTGGAGGCAGTGACAGTGGAAAGAGTTACTCCACAAGCCTCTCCAGCGAATCGGAGGACTGACAGAAGGGAGCGCCAATGGCCAGCTGACTCTCTCTCCCACCCCAGCGCGTTCACCAGTGCAAAAAAGCGTGAGTGATATTGTCTTACAATGGCTCTGCCTTGTCTTAGTCCGTGAATCTCCCTCCTGGCCATATCCACATCAATCTCTGACAAAAAACACGCATCCATCGCTTTAATGAAGGCAGCAGCATTTTGGAGGGCTGGATCCTTATCTCTCCAGAGATTGCGCAGCCATGCCTTAGCTTCTCCATGGAGATGCGATACTATAAATCCCACTGTCAGGGGTTCAGAAGGAGAGACACAGGAGGGGGAGCAAATGGAGAGTGAGGAGGAGGAGTCCGAGGGGGGTGGAGGCAGTGACAGTGGAAAGAGTTACTCCACAAGCCTCTCCAGCGAATCGGAGGACTCACAGAAGGGAGCGCCAATGGCCAGAGCGAGGGGGGTTCCAGGGGGGAAGCCCCAGGAGGAAGGGGCTAGCGGGGAGTCCCTGAGCAGCAGTTGGAAGTCAGGACCATCTTCCCCACCAGAGCGCAGTGGGGAGGGGGAGTCCCAGGAATCGGGACCAGTGTCCTCACCACCAGCGGGAGGAGAGGAGTCAGGTTTGGCCACGCCCACATCAGGAAGCGGGGAAACGGTCAGGAGGAAGGTTACCGGCTGGGCGCGCGCGCCAAGTTCAAATGTACAGGCGAGCGGCACAGCAGGGAGCCCGGGAAGGGAGCCAGGTCCTAAAGCCCGCCGGAAGGAAGGGCAGGACTCAGGGGGCTCAGCGTCAGAGGAGTCCAGGAAGGAGGAAACCCCAGAGGGCAGAAGGACCCAGCGAAGGAAAGAACAGCGCAGGAGGTGGAGCCGGGCTAGGATCTTAAACTGGTGTGGGAGGAGCAGTGAGTCAGAGGGGACTTAGCCGGTCTAGAGTCAAGACGTGGGGCGGCACGCCCAGAGCTTTGAAATGGAAACTAAACTTCAATAAAGACTTTTGTACATTACATCCACCGGGCATTGGTCCTCTGTGAGCTGGGACCTAGAGGCAGTCCTGACAGTAAGTCCCCTCTCCAGTCCACCAATTTTACAACCTCGTGACGTGAGGGAAAGCAGCGAGGGGTGAAGATTGGTGCTTCGCGAGCTCACGCATACCAGGCAAATGACTACCAAAGAGAAGATAGCAAGCCTGCAGAACACAGTGACACAGCTGAACGCAGAAATTTTGGCGTCCAGAAAGAAGGAACAGGAAGCAGCTGCTGCATGCCAGGATCTGCGAACCAGGTTAGAAGTGCTGACTACACAGGGGCTACAGACCACCAGACCAGAAGGGATTGGGCTGGGGAATAGAGGGGGGAGCCTTGTGTCTCATTTCGATGGGAACCTGCAGCAGTATCCTAACTTCAGAGCGGATGTAATATATGCACTGCAGCTGCTAGAGAAAGACTTTAGAAGGGAGGAAGAGAAAGTGGGATTCATAGTATCGCATTTACGTGGAGAAGCTAAAGCGTGGCTGCGCAATCTCTGGAGAGATAAGGATCCAGCCCTCCAAAATGTGGTTGCCTTCATTAAAGCAATGGATGCGTGTTTTTTGTCTGAAATTGATGTTGATATCGCTAGGAAGGAGATTCACGGACTAAGACAAGGCAGAGCCACTGTAAGGCAATATCACTCACGCTTTTTTGCATTGGTGAACGCACTGGGGTGGGAGAGAGAATCGCCTGCCGTCAGAGACCTGTTCTGGGAGGGGCTGAACGGAGCTGTGAAAGACGAAATTGCAAGGGGGGAGAGACCCCAGACCACCAAAGACGTGGTGGAGAGGGCGCTCACGATTGGAGTCAGGCTGGAAGAACGCCCTTGGGGCAAGGAGGAAGGGCATTGGGGACGTACGCCAGCAAGAGCACCACCCCCCTTTCCCAAGGAAGCAGCGTGCGCTCGATCCATGCCTCCGCTGGGAGGGGGAGAGGAGCCGATGGAGATAGGTGGTGCTAAGGCTCAGTCCACCGCCGGAGCCCTAACGCCGGGAGCAGTCAAAATGAAGCCTCCTAGAGGGACCAGGAAGTGCTACATCTGCGACAGTGCTCAGCACATGGCGAAAGAGTGTCCCCAGAGGTTTCACAAGCACACTGCAGCCGCAGCAACAGTAACAGAAGCAGTTCAGCAAAGTGAACCACAGCAGGGAAACTCCACTGTCTGGCTGGAGATGGAGCCACTGGGGGCCAGCCAGACAAGTCAGTGAAGCAATCCCCAGGAATATTACAGCCCACAGACCCCCTCCCACCCAAACCAGTGGTGCAGCTCACCGCATCCCTTCAACTTCCCAATGGGCTCACCGTGGAAATCCCCATTACCATTGATTCTGGGAGCAATGCAGATTCTATAGGCATGGAGTTCATCCAGCAACATGGCATAGCCCTTCTGCCAGCGACGGTACCTCAGAACGTCGTCACGGTGGACGGCAGGGAGCTACTGGGAGGGCAAGTGCTGCAGCAGACGCCGCCAATGGTGATGCGCATTGGGAATCACCGCGAAGTCATCAGCTTCAACGTCACCCGCCTGTCAGACACTCTCATAGTGTTGGGCATGAGTTGGCTGGATAGGCACAGCCCGGCATTGGCATGGTACCAACGCCAACTGACCTTCTGCTCCTCCTACTGCGCAGAACACTGCATCCTAGCTGACCTGGAAGATGAGGGGCACGAGGATGGACCACAGCTAAACTTGGGCATGTTGCAAGCGGTACCCAACAAGTACAAAGAGTTTTTGGAGGTATTCTGTGAGAAAGAAGCCGACAGGCTGCCTCCCCACAGACCTTACGACTGCAAGATTGACCTCCTGCCGGGGGCGACGCTGCCGACGGGGAAACTGTATTCCATGTCTGAGGATGAACTGCAGGAACTCAGGGAGTTCATAGATCACAACTTGAAGCGGGGATTCATCCGGGAGTCCAAGGCGGTGGGGGGAAATCCTGTGTTTTTTGTAAAGAAGCGGGACACGCCACAGAAGAGGCTGGTCGTTGATTTTCGCGTCTTAAATTCGAAAACCAAGCCCTCACCCTTCCCTATGCCCAAGATCGATGACCTGCTGGCGACAGTGAGGAAGGGTCGCATCTTTACCAAGTTGGATCTGCGCGGAGCGTACAATCTCATTGGCGTGCGGGAAGGCGACGAGTGGAAAACGGCCATGTTTACGCCGCTGGGCACCTATGAATATAGAGTTATGCCTTTTGGATTACAAAATGGTTCCCATGGTTTTCAGGCCTTCATGCACCATGTCTTGGCGGGTCTTCTCTACAAGAAGTGCGTCTGTTTCCTGGACGACATCCTGATCTTCTCGGAGTCGCAGGAGGCTCACGAGAGAGATGTCAAGGAAGTCCTGCAGCGGCTGCGGGAGCACAGGCTTTACGCCAAGCTGGAGAAGTGCCAGTTTGACAAAACGGAGGTGGATTTCCTGGGCTACAAGCTGTCCGACAAGGGACTCGCCATGGACAGTGCCAAGGTACGTTCAGTGCTGGACTGGAAAAGCCCACGCAATCGGAAGGAAGTCCAGAGCTTCGTCGGCTTTGCCAACTTTTATCGCAAATTCATCAAAGGTTTCGCTATGCAGACAGCGGCCATCACCGACACCCTCAGTTCCAAGAAGAAGAAGTTCATCTGGACGGAGCAGGCGGAGCAGTCCTTTCAAAAGCTCAAGCGTCTCTTCGCGTCCGAAGAACACCTGCTACACGTGAACCCCAGCAGGCCCATAAGAGTGGAGACGGACGCCTCAGACAGGGCCGTGGGGGCTGTCCTGTTGCAGCAAGACCACCAGGGGGACTGGAGGCCGTGCGCTTTCTACTCTAGAAAACTCAGCAAGTCGGAGCAGAACTACACCATCTGGGACAGGGAGTTGCTGGCCGTACATTCAGCCTTCAAAGCGTGGCGGCACTTCCTCGTCGGAGGCAAACACACGGTGCAGGTCCGCACAGACCATAAGAACTTGGAGTACTGGCGCACGGCGAGGTTCCTGAACCAGAGACACATCCGCTGGGCGGAGTTCTTTGCAGATATCGACTTCAGGATAGAATACATCCCAGGAAACAACAACGTCATGGCGGACGCGCTGTCCAGGAAACCGCAGTATCTCGAGGAAGAGGCACCGGCGGCGGCCAAGCACATTTTCGCACCAAAGGCGTGAGCGTGCGCTTCAGCCACGGTGGACCTGGAAGCGGTACGTCGCGCGCTGCAGACGGACTCCTTCGCTCGAGCCAAGATGGAGGAGGTGCACAGCGGCACGGCGAGGGACGACGATTTCCAAATACGCGACGGCCTGCTCATCCGCAAAGGGGCCCTCGACGTACCGGGAGACACCCTCCGCGCGAATGTCCTGCAACAGCTGCACGACGCGCCCAGCGCTGGGCACTTCGGCAAGGAGAAGACGGTGGACTTAGTAGCCAGAGACTTTTGGTGGCCCAAGATGCGGGGGGGATATCGCGGACGACGTCAATACGTGCGACACCTGCCAAAGGGCCAAGCCAGTACACAAGCCGCCGGCGGGCCTGTTGGAACCGCTACAGACACCGTTCGAACTGTGGGAAAGGGTAGCCCTGGACTTTGTCACGGATCTGCCCAGCTCAAGAGGCAAGACGGCAGTACTCGTGGTAGTAGACTTGTTCACCAAGATGGCCCACTTCATTCCTTGCGCGAAGGTGGCCACGGCGGAGCAGACCGCTAAGCTGTTTATAGACCACGTGTTCAAGGTGCACGGCCTGCCACGGTCTATCTTGTCTGACCGGGGGCGCCAGTTCATCTCCAACTTCTGGCAAAAGCTAATGGGCTTCCTGAACGTCAAGGTCAGCCTGGCGTCGGCGAGACACCCGCAGACTAACAGACAGGCGGAGAGGGTCAACGCCATCATGCAGCAGTACCTGAGATGCTACGCGAACCAGCAGCCCTCGACCTGGGTGGACTATCTACCGCTGGCCGAGTTTGCCTACAACAACACGAAGCACGTGTCCACGGGGGTGACACCGTTTTTCGCCAACAATGGGCGGCATCCCAGAACCTTCCCGGGTTTGGAGAAAGTGAAGGAGAGGGAGCCGCAGGGAGCAGAGGCCGTAGCAGCGGAGTTGCAGGAGGTCCACGAGCAGCTCAGGAGGCAGTTAGAGCTAGCAAAACAGGCTTACAAAGTGCAGGCAGACAGACACAGGAGAGTTGGGGAGGACATCCGGGTGGGAGACTGGGTCTGGTTAGCAGTCCAGGCAGTTCCAGCCAGATCGTTGGCCAAGAAGAAGCTCGGGCACAAGCAGCTAGGGCCTTACCAAGTCGAGGCGCAGATCAACCCAGTGGCCTTCCGGTTGACACTCCCGGAGGGGTCCAGAATGCTCCCGGTCTTTCATAGATCAGTGCTCATGCCCTACAAGGCGCCTCACAGGTTTCAGGCGCCAGGGACAGCACCAGACCCGCTCAGGGAAGCGCCCAAGAAGGGGGGGTCGCCGAGAGGGGGCCCACTCAATGAAGCCACAGAGATTTTAGACTCAAGGTGGGGGGAGGACGGGGTTGAATATCTCCTCGCCACAGAGGACACCCCGGCCAGCGCCAACAGGTGGGTGCCGGATTATGCATTGGAGGAGCAGTGGCTCAAGGAAGAATTCCATACACTTTTCCCGCACAAGCCCATGCCAGCGGACTTTTTCGACGACTGTCTGTTCACACCCACACTCTCAGCCAGCACTTTCCAAGGTTTCTCTTCAGCTGAGGAATCGGCCCTGGGAGGCAGTTCCCCAGAGGGATCGCTCTCAGGGTTTGGCACGGGGGGATCTTATTGGTGGGAGGACCAACCCGAAGTGGGCTGGCGCAGAGACCTGCCGAAGGGACCCTGGGAAGTGGGGCCACCTCAGGCGACAGGGGGAGAGGGGGTCTTGGGTGATTTGGGGGCGGCCTCAGATTTCGAACACACCGCCCAGGAGATGGAAGCAGAGGAGATCGCCGTCGACGAGCCCATGGAGGACTTCCCGGACTTGTCCCGATGGCTGCACGCCTCGGGGGACGAACTGTATCCTGAACTCACCCCCACAACACTGGAGCACCCGGAACCTGCACCTGAAGAGGGGGAGGGGGGAAGGGGGGCTTCGAGGGGGGGATGGATGTCAGGGGTTCAGGAGGAGAGACACAGGAGGGGGAGCAAATGGAGAGCGAGGAGGAGGAATCCGAGGGGGGTGTAGGCAGTGACAGTGGCCAGAGTCATTCCACGAGCCTCTCCAGAGAATCGGAGGACTCACAGAAGGGAGTGCCGATGGCCAGGGCAAGGGGGTCTCCAGGGGGGAAACCCCAGGAGGAAGGGGCCAGCGGGTAATCCCTGAGCAGCAGTTGGAAATCAGGACCAGCTTCCCCACCAGAGCGCAGTAGGGAGGGGGAGTCCCAGGAATCGGGACCAGTGTTCTCACCACCAGCGAGAGGAGATGAGTCAGGTCTGGCCACGCCCACATCAGGGAGCGGGGAAACGGTCAGGAGGAAGGTTACCAGCTGGGCGCGCGCGCCAAGTTCAAATGTACAGGCGAGCGGCACAGCAGGGAGCCCGGATAGGGAGCCAGGTCCTAAAGCCCGCCGGAAGGAAGGGCAAGACTCAGGGGGGTCAGCGTCAGAGGAGTCAAGGAAGGAGGAAACCCCAGGGGGCAGAAGGACCCAGCGGAGGAAAGAACAGCGCAGGAGGTGGAGCCGGGCTAGGATCTTAAACTGGTGCGGAAGGAGTAGTGAGTCAGAGGGGACTTCGACGGTCTAGAGTCAAGACGTAGGGCTGCGCGCCCTGGGGTTTGAAATGGAAACTAAACTTCAATAAAGACTTTTGTACATTACATCAACCGGGCGTTGGTCCTCTGTGAGCTGGGACCTAGAGGCAGTCCTGACAACGGCCTACCACGGTCTATCCTGTCCGACCGGGGGCGCCAGTTCATCTCGAGCTTCTGGCAGAAGCTGATGGGCATCCTGAACGTCAAGGTCAACCTAGCGTCGGCAAGACACCCGCAGACCAACGGACAAGCGGAGAGGGTCAACGCCATCATGCAGCAGTACCTGACATGCTACGTGAATCAGCAGCCCTCGACCTGGGTGGACTACCTACCGCTAGCCGAGTTTGTCTACAACAACACGAAATACGTGTCCACGGGGGTGACACCGTTCTTCGCCAACAAAGGGCGGCATCCCAGAACCTCCCCGGGTTTAGAGAAAGTGGGGGAGGGAGAGCCACAGGGAGCAGAGGCCTTGGCAGCGGAGTTACAGGAGGTCCACGAGCAACCCTGAAGGCAGTTAGAGCTAGCAAAACACGCCTACAAAATGCAGGCAGACAGACACAGGAGAGTTGGGGAGGACATCCGGGTGGGGGACTGGGTCTGGTTAGCAGCCCAGGCAGTGCCGGCCAGATCGTTAGCTAAGAAGAAGCTCGGACACAAGCAGCTAGGCCCTTACCAAGTCGAGGCACAGATCAACCCAGTGGCCTTCTGGTTGACACTCCCGGAGGGATCCAGAATGCACCCGGTCTTTCATAGATCAGTGCTCAGGCCCTACAAGGCATCTCACAGGTTTCAGGCGCCAGAGACAGCTCCAAGCCCACTCAGAGACGCACCCACGAAGGGGGGGGGGGTCGCCGAGGACGGAGCCACTCAACGAGGTCACGGAGATTTTGGACTCGAGATGGGGGGAAGAGGGGGTTGAATATCTCCTCGCCAGGGAAGGTACCCCGGCCAGCGCCAACAGCTGGGTACCATACTATGCGGTGGAGGAGCACTACCTCAAAGACGAGTTCCATGCACTTTTCCCACACAGGCCCATGCTGGCAGATTATTTCGACGAATATCTTTTCACACCCACACTTTCAGCCAGCACGTTCCAGGAGTTCTCATCAGACGAGGAACCAGCACTCGACACACGCTCCCCGGAGGGATCACTCTCGGGGTCTGTTACGGACCGCTCGTATTGGTGGGACGATCGACAGGAGGGGGGCTGGAGCAGGGAACTGCTGAAGGGGCCTTGGCAGGCAGCCTCCCCCGAGGCGACCGGGGGGGGGAGACGGACATGGACGTGTTGGTGGAGGGTCCTGGGTTCGAGCACAGCTGCAGAGAGATGGAAGCAGAGGAGATCGACGTCGACGAGCCAATTGAGGACTGGCCAGATCCAGCCGGCTGGCTGCACACCAGGGGGGAAGAACTGTATCCTGCACTCACCCCCACAACACTGGAGCCCCCAGAACCCACACCTGAAGAGGAAGAGGGGGGAAGGGGGGCTTCGAGGGGGGGTGGATGTCAGGGGCTCAGGAGCAGAAGCACAGGAGAGCGAAGGGGAAGAATCCGAGGGGAGCGTAGGAGAAGAGGACAGTGGCCCGAGAGATTCCATGAGCCTCTCCAGCGAATCGGAAGATTCACAGAAGGGGGCGCCAGTGGCCAGGGCAGGGGGATTCCCAAGGGGGACACCCCAGGAGGAAGGGGCCAGCAGGGACTCCCAGAGCAGCAGTTGGAAATCAGGACCAGCTTCCCCACCAGAGCATAGTGGGGGGGAAGAGTCCCAGGTATCGAGGCCAGAGGATTCCACACCAGGGAGTGAAGATAAGTCAGGGCTGACCACGCCTCCATCGGAGAGCCAGACAACGGAGGGGAGGTCAGATCCGGGCAGTATCCCGGAAGAGGGAAGCAGTGACAGAAGCAGTGTGACGGTCAGGAGGAAGGTCACTGGGTTGGCGTGAGAGGCAAGTTCAAATGTACAGGAGCGTGGGACAGCAGAGAATGACGATTGGGAACCGGGTCCTAAAGCCCGCCGGAGGCAGGGGGAGGAGTCAGGCGACTCAGCGTCGGAAGAGTGCAGAAAGGGGAATGCCCCAGCGGGCAGGAGGACCCAGAGGAGGAGAGAGCAGCGGAAAAGGTGGAGCAGGGCCAGGATCTTAAACTGGTGTCAGAGGGGAGGAGATTCAGACGGGACTTCGCCGGTCTAGGGTTTAAGACGTAGAGCTGCGCGCTGCGGCTTTGGAATGGAAGTTGAACTTCAATAAAGACTTTGGTACATAACGACGATCTGGCGTTGGTACTCTGTGAGCTGGGACCTAGGGGCAGCTCTGACAGTAAGTCCCGTCTCACATTTAAACCTTCGCAGCGTGAGTTGACGCGGCGAAGGACGAAGCTCGTTGCTTTGTGAGCTCACGAAGATCGGGAAGGATGAGTACTGATGAAAGAATGGCAGCCTTGCAAGAAGCAGTCACAAGGCTTAACATGGAAATAGCAGCATCCAGAAAGAGAGAGGATGAAGCAGCAGCTGCCTGCCAGGATCTGCAGACCAGGTTGGAAATGCTGATCAAACAGGGGCTGCCGGGTGCCAGACCGGAGGGAATTGGTCTCGGTAAGAGGGGGGGCAGTCTCGTGTCTCATTTCGATGGGAACCTGCAGCAGTATCCTAACTTCAGAGCAGACGTAGTTTTCGCGCTCAAGTTGCTGCAAAAGGATTTTAGAGATGAGCAGGAGAAAGTGGGCTTCATATTAACTCATCTCCATGGGGAAGCGAAGGCATGGCTGCGCAATCAGTGGCGCGATAATGACACAGCCCTCCTAAATTCGGATGCCTTTATTAAAGCGATGGATGCTTGTTTTCTATCGGCTGTGGATGTGGATGTGGCCAGAAGGGAGATCCATGGACTGAAACAGGGCAAAGCCACTGTCAGGGGCTCAGGAGCAGAGGCACAGGGAAGAGAGGAGATGGAGAGCGAAGGGGAAGAATCCGAGGGGATCGTAGGAGAAGATGACAGTGGCCCGAGGGATTCCATGAGCCTCTCCAGCGAATCGGAAGATTCACAGAAGGGGGCGCCAGTGGCCAGGGGTAGGGGGTTCCCAAGGGGAACGCCCCAGGAGGAAGGGGGCAGCAGGGACTCCCAGAGCAGTAGTTGGAAATCAGGACCAGCTTCCCCACCAGAGCATAGTGGGGGGGAAGAGTCCCAGGTATCGAGGCCAGAGGATTCCACACCAGGGAGTGAAGATAAGTCAGGGCTGACCACGCCTCCATCGGAGAGCCAGACAACGGAGGGGAGGTCAGATCCGGGCAGTATCCCGGAAGAGGGAAGCAGTGACAGAAGCAGTGTGACGGTCAGGAGGAAGGTCACTGGGTTGGCGCGAGAGGCAAGTTCAAATGTACAGGAGCGTGGGACAGCAGAGAATGACGATTGGGAACCGGGTCCTAAAGCCCGCCGGAGGCAGGGGGAGGAGTCAGGCGACTCAGCGTCGGAAGAGTGCAGAAAGGGGAATGCCCCAGCGGGCAGGAGGACCCAGAGGAGGAGAGAGCAGCGGAAAAGGTGGAGCAGGGCTAGGATCTTAAACTGGTGTCAGAGGGGAGGAGATTCAGACGGGACTTCGCCGGTCTAGGGTTTAAGACGTAGAGCTGCGCGCTGCGGCTTTGGAATGGAAGTTGAACTTCAATAAAGACTTTGGTACATAACGACGATCTGGCGTTGGTCCTCTGTGAGCTGGGACCTAGGGGCAGCTCTGACAGTAAGTCCCGTCTCACATTTAAACCTTCGCAGCGTGAGTTGACGCGGCGAAGGACGAAGCTCGGTGCTTTGCGAGCTCACGAAGATCGGGAAGGATGAGTACTGATGAAAGAATGGCAGCCTTGCAAGAAGCAGTCACAAGGCTTAACATGGAAATAGCAGCATCCAGAAAGAGAGAGGATGAAGCAGCCGCTGCCTGCCAGGATCTGCAGACCAGGTTGGAAATGCTGATCAAACAGGGGCTGCCGGGTGCCAGACCGGAGGGAATTGGTCTCGGTAAGAGGGGGGGCAGTCTCGTGTCTCATTTCGATGGGAGCCTGCAGCAGTATCCTAACTTCAAAGCAGACGTAGTTTTCGCGCTCAAGTTGCTGCAAAAGGATTTTAGAGATGAGCAGGAGAAAGTGGGCTTCATATTAACTCATTTCCATGGGGAAGCGAAGGCATGGCTGCGCAATCAGTGGCACGATAATGACACAGCCCTCCAAAATTCGGATGCCTTTATTAAAGCGATGGATGCTTGTTTTCTATCGGCTGTGGATGTGGATGTGGCCAGAAGGGAGATCGATGGACTGAAACAGAGCAAAGCCACTGTACGGCAATATCACTCCCGCTTTTTTGCATTGGTCAACGCGCTGGGATGGGAAAAGAACTCAGCCACCGTCAGGGACCTGTTCTGGGAGGGGCTGAATGGGGCTGTGAAAGATGAAATTGCGAGAGGAGAGAGATCCATGGACTGAAACAGGGCAAAGGCACTGTCAGGGGCTCAGGAGCAGAGGCACAGGGAAGAGAGGAGATGGAGAGTGAAGGGGAAGAATCCGAGGGGATCGTAGGAGAAGATGACAGTGGCCCGAGGGATTCCATGAGCCTCTCCAGCGAATCGGAAGGTTCACAGAAGGGGGCGCCAGTGGCCAGGGGTAGGGGGTTCCCAAGGGGAACGCCCCAGGAGCAAGGGGGCAGCAGGGACTCGCAGAGCAGTAGTTGGAAATCAGGACCAGCTTCCCCACCAGAGCAGAGTGGGGGGGGAAGAGTCCCAAGCATCGGGGCCAGTGCATTCCCCACCAGGGAGAGAAGACGAGGGAGGGCTATACACGCCTCCATCAGAGAGTCGGACAATGGAGGGGAGGTCAGATCCGGCCAGTATCCCGGAAGAGGGAAGCAGTGACAGAAGTAGTCTAACGGTTAGGAGAAAGGTCACTGGGTTGGCGCGAGAAGCAAGTTCAAATGTACAGGAGCGCGGGACAACAGAGAATGAGGATTGGGAACCGGGTCCTAAAGCCCGCCGGAGGCAGTGGGAGGAGCTAAGCGACTCAGCGTCGGAAGAGTGCAGAAAGGGGAATGCCCCAGCGGGCTGGAGGACCCAGAGGAGGAGAGAGCAGCGGAAAAGGTGGAGCAGGGCCAGGATCTTAAACTGGTGTCAGAGGGGACTTCGCCGATCTAGGGTTTGAGACGTAGGGCTGCGCGCTGCTGCTTTGAAATGGAAACTGAACTTCAATAAAGACTTTTGTACATTATGACAGCCTAGCGTTGGTCCTCTGTGAGCTGGGACCTAAAGGAAGCTCTGACAGCCACTGTACGGCAATATCACTCCCGCTTTTTTGCATTGGTCAACGCGCTGGTATGGGAAAAGAACTCAGCCGCCGTCAGGGACCTGTTCTGGGAGGGGCTGAATGGGGCTGTGAAAGATGAAATTGCGAGGGGGGAGAGACCCCAGAGCACTAAGGAAGTCGTCCAGAGAGCGCTGGCGATTGGAGTGAGGCTGTAAGAACGTCCTTGGAGCAAGGATGAAGGAAGTTGGGGACGCACGCCAGCTAGATCACCTCCTTTCTTTCCCAGAGAGACAGCGCGCGCCCAGTCCACGCCTCCACTGGGAGGGGGAGAGGAGCCGATGGAGATAGGTGGTGCCAGGGCTCAGACAGCAACCAGAGCCCAAACACCGGGAGCAGTCAAAGCAAAGGCTCCTAGAGGGAACAGGAAGTGTTACATCTGCGACAGTGCTCAGCATATGGCGAAAGAGTGTCCCCAGAGGATCCACAAGCACACTGCAGCCTCAGCAACAGTAAAGGAAGCAGTGCAGCAGGGGGAACCACTGCAGGGAAACGACGGAGTCTGGCTGGAGACAGAGGCACTGGGGCCCAGTCAGACGAGTCAGTGAAGCAGTCCCCAGGGATCTTACGGCCCACAGACCCCCTCCCGCCCAAACCAGTGGTGCAACTCACTGCATCGCTCCAGCTACCCAATGGACTAACCATGGAAGTTCCTATTACTATTGATTCTGGTAGTAATGCAGACTTCGTAGGAGTGGACTTCATCAAGCAACATCGCATAGCACTCCTACCAGCCACGATGCCCCTGCACGTTGTCACGGTCGATGGCAGAGAGCTACTGGGAGGACAAGTGGTACAGCAAATGCCGCCAATGGTGCTGCAAATTGGAAATCACCGCGAAGTCATCAGCTTCAACGTCACCCGCCTGTCAGACACGCCCATAGTGTTGGGCATGAGTTGGCTGGACAGGCACAGCCCGGCATTGGCATGGTACCAGCGCCAATTGACCTTCTGCTCCTCCTACTGCGCAGAACACTGCATACTGCCTAACCAGGAAGATGAGGGGCAAGAGGATGGGCCGCAGCTACACTTGGGCATGCTGCAAGCGGTACCCGACAAGTACAAAGGGTTTTTGGAGGTCTTCTGCGAGAAGGAAGCGGACGAGCTGCCCCCCCACAGACCATACGACTGCAAAATTGACCTCCTGCCGGGGGCGACGCTGCCGACTGGAAAACTGTATTCCATATCTGAAGACGAACTGCAAGAGCTCAGGGAGTTCATAGATCACAACTTGAAGCGGGGATTCATATCTCGAGGAAGCGGCACCGGTGGCGGCCAAACACATTTTCGCACCTAAAGCGTGGGCATGCGCTTCGGCCACCGTGGACCTGGAAGCGGTACGTCGCGCGCTGCAAACAGATTCCTTCGCACGCTCCAAGATGGAGGAAGTGCGAAGCGGCACAGCGAAGGACGACTAGTTCCAGATACGCGACGGGCTACTCATCCGCAAAGGGGCCATCTACGTACCGGGAGACGACCTTCGCGCGAGAGTACTACAACAGTTACACGACGCACCCAGCGCCGGACATTTTGGCACGGACAAGACGGTGGAATTAGTAGCCAGAGACTTTTGGTGGCCCAAGATGCGAGGAGAAGTCACGGATTACGTCACTAGGTGCGACACATGCCAAAGGGCCAAGCCAGTGCACAGACCGCCGGCGGGACTGTTGGAACCGCTACAGACCCCGCTCGAACCGTGGGAGAGGGTGGCACTGGACTTTGTCACTGATCTGCCCAGCTCGAGGGGCAAAACAGCAGTACTCGTGGTAGTAGACTTGTTCACCAAGATGGCCCACTTCATTCCTTGCGCGAAGGTGGCCACAGCGGAGCAGACCGCCAAGCTGTTCATAGACCACGTGTTCAAGGTGCACGGCCTACCGCGGTCTATCCTGTCCGACCGGGGGCGCCAGTTCATCTCGAGCTTCTGGCAGAAGCTGATGGGCATCCTGAACGTCAAGGTCAACCTAGCGTCGGCAAGACACCCGCAGACCAACGGACAAGCGGAGAGGGTCAACGCCATCATGCAGCAGTACCTGAGATGCTACGCGAATCAGCAGCCCTCGACCTGGGTGGACTACCTACCGCTAGCCGAGTTTGCCTACAACAACACGAAACACGTGTCCACGGGGGTGACCCCGTTCTTCGCCAACAATGGGCGGCATCCCAGAACCTTCCCAGGTTTAGAGAAAGTGGGGGAGGGGGAGCCACAGGGAGCAGAGGCCTTGGCAGCGGAGTTACAGCAGGTCCACGAGCAACTCCGAAGGCAGTTAGAGCTAGCAAAACACGCCTACAAAATGCAGGCAGACAGACACAGGAGAGTTGGGGAGGACATCCGGGTGGGGGACTGGGTCTGGTTAGCAGCCCAGGCAGTGCCGGCCAGATCGTTAGCTAAGAAGAAGCTCGGACACAAGCAGCTAGGCCCTTACCAAGTCGAGGCACAGATCAACCCAGTGGCTTTCCGGTTGACACTCCCGGAGGGATCCAGAATGCACCCGGTCTTTCATAGATCAGTGCTCACGCCCTACAAGGCACCTCACAGGTTTCAGGCGCCAGAGACAGCTCCAAGCCCGCTCAGAGACGCACCCACGAAGGGGGGGGGGTCGCCGAGGACGGAGCCACTCAACGAGGTCACGGAGATTTTGGACTCGAGATGGGGGGAAGAGGGGGTTGAATATCTCCTCGCCAGGGAAGGTACCCCGGCCAGCGCCAACAGCTGGGTACCGTACTATGCGGTGGAGGAGCACTACCTCAAAGACGAGTTCCATGCACTTTTCCCACACAGGCCCATGCCGGCAGATTATTTCAACGAATATCTTTTCACACCCACACTTTCAGCCAGCACGTTCCAGGAGTTCTCATCAGACGAGGAACCAGCACTCGACACACGCTCCCCGGAGGGATCACTCTCGGGGTCTGTTACGGACCGCTCGTATTGGTGGGACGATCGACAGGAGGGGGGCTGGAGCAGGGAACTGCTGGAGGGGCCTTGGCAGGCAGCCTCCCTCGAGGCGACCGGGGGGGGAGACGGACATGGACGTGTTGGGGGAGGGTCCTGGGTTCGAGCACAGCTGCAGAGATATGGAAGCAGAGGAGATCGACGTCGACGAGCCCATTGAGGACTGGCCAGATCCAGCCGGCTGGCTGCACACCAGGGGGGAAGAACTGTATCCTGCACTCACCCCCACAACACTGGAGCCCCCAGAACCCACACCTGAAGAGGGAGAAGGGGGAAGGGGGGCTTCGAGGGGGGGATGGATGTCAGGGGCTCAGGAGCAGAAGCACAGGAGAGCGAAGGGGAAGAATCCGAGGGGAGCGTAGGAGAAGAGGAATGTGGCCCGAGAGATTCCATGAGCCTCTCCAGCGAATCGGAAGATTCACAGAAGGGGGCGCCAGTGGCCAGGGCAGGGGGATTCCCAAGGGGGACACCCCAGGAGGAAGGGGCCAGCAGGGACTCCCAGAGCAGCAGTTGGAAATCAGGACCAGCTTCCCCACCAGAGCATAGTGGGGGGGAAGAGTCCCAGGTATCGAGGCCAGAGGATTCCACACCAGGGAGTGAAGATAAGTCAGGGCTGACCACGCCTCCATCGGAGAGCCAGACAACGGAGGGGAGGTCAGATCCGGGCAGTATCCCGGAAGAGGGAAGCAGTGACAGAAGCAGTGTGACGGTCAGGAGGAAGGTCACTGGGTTGGCGCGAGAGGCAAGTTCAAATGTACAGGAGCGTGGGACAGCAGAGAATGAGGATTGGGAACCGGGTCCTAAAGCCCGCCGGAGGCAGGGGGAGGAGTCAGGCGACTCAGCGTCGGAAGAGTGCAGAAAGGGGAATGCCCCAGCGGGCAGGAGGACCCAGAGGAGGAGAGAGCAGCGGAAAAGGTGGAGCAGGGCTAGGATCTTAAACTGGTGTCAGAGGGGAGGAGATTCAGACGGGACTTCGCCGGTCTAGGGTTTAAGACGTAGAGCTGCGCGCTGCGGCTTTGGAATGGAAGTTGAACTTCAATAAAGACTTTGGTACATAACGACGATCTGGCGTTGGTCCTCTGTGAGCTGGGACCTAGGGGCAGCTCTGACAGTAAGTCCCGTCTCACATTTAAACCTTCGCAGCGTGAGTTGACGCGGCGAAGGACGAAGCTCGGTGCTTTGCGAGCTCACGAAGATCGGGAAGGATGAGTACTGATGAAAGAATGGCAGCCTTGCAAGAAGCAGTCACAAGGCTTAACATGGAAATAGCAGCATCCAGAAAGAGAGAGGATGAAGCAGCCGCTGTCTGCCAGGATCTGCAGACCAGGTTGGAAATGCTGATCAAACAGGGGCTGCCGGGTGCCAGACCGGAGGGAATTGGTCTCGGTAAGAGGGGGGGCAGTCTCGTGTCTCATTTCGATGGGAGCCTGCAGCAGTATCCTAACTGCAGAGCAGACGTAGTTTTCGCGCTCAAGTTGCTGCAAAAGTATTTTAGAGATGAGCAGGAGAAAGTGGGCTTCATATTAACTCATCTCCATGGGGAAGCGAAGGCATGGCTGCGCAATCCGTGGCGCGATAATGACACAGCCCTCCAAAATTCGGATGCCTTTATTAAAGCAATGGATGCTTGTTTTCTATCGGCTGTGGATGTGGATGTGGCCAGAAGGGAGATCCATGGACTGAAACAGGGCAAAGCCACTGTCAGGGGCTCAGGAGCAGAGGCACAGGGAAGAGAGGAGATGGAGAGCGAAGGGGAAGAATCCGAGGTGATCGTAGGAGAAGATGACAGTGGCCCGAGGGATTCCATGAGCCTCTCCAGCGAATCGGAAGGTTCACAGAAGGGGGCGCCAGTGGCCAGGGGTAGGGGGTTCCCAAGGGGAACGCCCCAGGAGCAAGGGGGCAGCAGGGACTCGCAGAGCAGTAGTTGGAAATCAGGACCAGCTTCCCCACCAGAGCAGAGTGGGGGGGGAAGAGTCCCAAGCATCGGGGCCAGTGCATTCCCCACCAGGGAGAGAAGACGAGGGAGGGCTGACCACGCCTCCATCAGAGAGTCGGACAACGGAGGGGAGGTCAGATCCGGCCAGTATCCCGGAAGAGGGAAGCAGTGACAGAAGTAGTCTAACGGTTAGGAGAAAGGTCACTGGGTTGGCGCGAGAAGCAAGTTCAAGTGTACAGGAGCGCGGGACAACAGAGAATGAGGATTGGGAACCGGGTCCTAAAGCCCGCCGGAGGCAGTGGGAGGAGCTAAGCGACTCAGCGTCGGAAGAGTGCAGAAAGGGGAATGCCCCAGCGGGCTGGAGGACCCAGAGGAGGAGAGAGCAGCGGAAAAGGTTGAGCAGGGCCAGGATCTTAAACTGGTGTCAGAGGGGAGGAGACTCAGACGGGACTTCGCCGATCTAGGGTTTAAGACGTAGGGCTGCGCGCTGCTGCTTTGAAATGGAAACTGAACTTCAATAAAGACTTTTGTACATTATGACAGCCTAGCGTTGGTCCTCTGTGAGCTGGGACCTAAAGGAAGCTCTGACAGCCACTGTACGGCAATATCACTCCCGCTTTTTTGCATTGGTCAACGCGCTGGTATGGGAAAAGAACTCAGCCGCCGTCAGGGACCTGTTCTGGGAGGGGCTGAATGGGGCTGTGAAAGATGAAATTGCGAGGGGGGAGAGACCCCAGAGCACTAAGGAAGTCGTCCAGAGAGCGCTGGCGATTGGAGTGAGGCTGTAAGAACGTCCTTGGAGCAAGGATGAAGGAAGTTGGGGACGCACGCCAGCTAGATCACCTCCTTTCTTTCCCAGAGAGACAGCGCGCGCCCAGTCCACGCCTCCACTGGGAGGGGGAGAGGAGCCGATGGAGATAGGTGGTGCCAGGGCTCAGACAGCAACCAGAGCCCAAACACCGGGAGCAGTCAAAGCAAAGGCTCCTAGAGGGAACAGGAAGTGTTACATCTGCGACAGTGCTCAGCATATGGCGAAAGAGTGTCCCCAGAGGATCCACAAGCACACTGCAGCCTCAGCAACAGTAAAGGAAGCAGTGCAGCAGGGGGAACCACTGCAGGGAAACGACGGAGTCTGGCTGGAGACAGAGGCACTGGGGCCCAGTCAGACGAGTCAGTGAAGCAGTCCCCAGGGATCTTACGGCCCACAGACCCCCTCCCGCCCAAACCAGAGGAAGCGGCACCGGTGGCATTTTCGCACCTAAAGCGTGGGCATGCGCTTCGGCCACCGTGGACCTGGAAGCGGTACGTCGCGCGCTGCAAACAGATTCCTTCGCACGCTCCAAGATGGAGGAAGTGCGAAGCGGCACAGCGAAGGACGACTAGTTCCAGATACGCGATGGGCTACTCATCCGCAAAGGGGCCATCTACGTACCGGGAGACGACCTTCGCGCGAGAGTACTACAACAGTTACACGACGCACCCAGCGCCGGACATTTTGGCACGGACAAGACGGTGGAATTAGTAGCCAGAGACTTTTGGTGGCCCAAGATGCGGGGAGAAGTCACGGATTACGTCACTAGGTGCGACACATGCCAAAGGGCCAAGCCAGTGCACAGACCGCCGGCGGGACTGTTGGAACCGCTACAGACCCCGCTCGAACCGTGGGAGAGGGTGGCACTGGACTTTGTCACTGATCTGCCCAGCTCGAGGGGCAAAACAGCAGTACTCGTGGTAGTAGACTTGTTCACCAAGATGGCCCACTTCATTCCTTGCGCGAAGGTGGCCACAGCGGAGCAGACCGCCAAGCTGTTCATAGACCACGTGTTCAAGGTGCACGGCTGTCAGTGGTTCAGGAGGAGAGACACAGGGGGGGAGCAAATGGAGAGCGAGGAGGAGGAATCCGAGGGGGGTGGAGGCAGTGACAGTGGAAAGAGTTACTCCACAAGCCTCTCCAGCGAATCGGAGGACTGACAGAAGGGAGCGCCAATGGCCAGCTGACTCTCTCTCCCACCCCAGCGCGTTCACCAGTGCAAAAAAGCGTGAGTGATATTGTCTTACAATGGCTCTGCCTTGTCTTAGTCCGTGAATCTCCCTCCTGGCCATATCCACATCAATCTCTGACAAAAAACACGCATCCATCGCTTTAATGAAGGCAGCAGCATTTTGGAGGGCTGGATCCTTATCTCTCCAGAGATTGCGCAGCCATGCCTTAGCTTCTCCATGGAGATGCGATACTATAAATCCCACTGTCAGGGGTTCAGAAGGAGAGACACAGGAGGGGGAGCAAATGGAGAGTGAGGAGGAGGAGTCCGAGGGGGGTGGAGGCAGTGACAGTGGAAAGAGTTACTCCACAAGCCTCTCCAGCGAATCGGAGGACTCACAGAAGGGAGCGCCAATGGCCAGAGCGAGGGGGGTTCCAGGGGGGAAGCCCCAGGAGGAAGGGGCTAGCGGGGAGTCCCTGAGCAGCAGTTGGAAGTCAGGACCATCTTCCCCACCAGAGCGCAGTGGGGAGGGGGAGTCCCAGGAATCGGGACCAGTGTCCTCACCACCAGCGGGAGGAGAGGAGTCAGGTTTGGCCACGCCCACATCAGGAAGCGGGGAAACGGTCAGGAGGAAGGTTACCGGCTGGGCGCGCGCGCCAAGTTCAAATGTACAGGCGAGCGGCACAGCAGGGAGCCCGGGAAGGGAGCCAGGTCCTAAAGCCCGCCGGAAGGAAGGGCAGGACTCAGGGGGCTCAGCGTCAGAGGAGTCCAGGAAGGAGGAAACCCCAGAGGGCAGAAGGACCCAGCGAAGGAAAGAACAGCGCAGGAGGTGGAGCCGGGCTAGGATCTTAAACTGGTGTGGGAGGAGCAGTGAGTCAGAGGGGACTTAGCCGGTCTAGAGTCAAGACGTGGGGCGGCACGCCCAGAGCTTTGAAATGGAAACTAAACTTCAATAAAGACTTTTGTACATTACATCCACCGGGCATTGGTCCTCTGTGAGCTGGGACCTAGAGGCAGTCCTGACAGTAAGTCCCCTCTCCAGTCCACCAATTTTACAACCTTGTGACGTGAGGGAAAGCAGCGAGGGGTGAAGATTGGTGCTTCGCGAGCTCACGCATACCAGGCAAATGACTACCAAAGAGAAGATAGCAAGCCTGCAGAACGCAGTGACACAGCTGAACGCAGAAATTTTGGCGTCCAGAAAGAAGGAACAGGAAGCAGCTGCTGCATGCCAGGATCTGCGAACCAGGTTAGAAGTGCTGACTACACAGGGGCTACAGACCACCAGACCAGAAGGGATTGGGCTGGGGAATAGAGGGGGGAGCCTTGTGTCTCATTTCGATGGGAACCTGCAGCAGTATCCTAACTTCAGAGCGGATGTAATATATGCACTGCAGCTGCTAGAGAAAGACTTTAGAAGGGAGGAAGAGAAAGTGGGATTCATAGTATCGCATTTACGTGGAGAAGCTAAAGCGTGGCTGCGCAATCTCTGGAGAGATAAGGATCCAGCCCTCCAAAATGTGGTTGCCTTCATTAAAGCAATGGATGCGTGTTTTTTGTCTGAAATTGATGTTGATATCGCTAGGAAGGAGATTCACGGACTAAGACAAGGCAGAGCCACTGTAAGGCAATATCACTCACGCTTTTTTGCATTGGTGAACGCACTGGGGTGGGAGAGAGAATCGCCTGCCGTCAGAGACCTGTTCTGGGAGGGGCTGAACGGAGCTGTGAAAGACGAAATTGCAAGGGGGGAGAGACCCCAGACCACCAAAGACGTGGTGGAGAGGGCGCTCACGATTGGAGTCAGGCTGGAAGAACGCCCTTGGGGCAAGGAGGAAGGGCATTGGGGACGTACGCCAGCAAGAGCACCACCCCCCTTTCCCAAGGAAGCAGCGTGCGCTCGATCCATGCCTCCGCTGGGAGGGGGAGAGGAGCCGATGGAGATAGGTGGTGCTAAGGCTCAGTCCACCGCCAGAGCCCTAACGCCGGGAGCAGTCAAAATGAAGCCTCCTAGAGGGACCAGGAAGTGCTACATCTGCGACAGTGCTCAGCACATGGCGAAAGAGTGTCCCCAGAGGTTTCACAAGCACACTGCAGCCGCAGCAACAGTAACAGAAGCAGTTCAGCAAAGTGAACCACAGCAGGGAAACTCCACTGTCTGGCTGGAGATGGAGCCACTGGGGGCCAGCCAGACAAGTCAGTGAAGCAATCCCCAGGAATATTACAGCCCACAGACCCCCTCCCACCCAAACCAGTGGTGCAGCTCACCGCATCCCTTCAACTTCCCAATGGGCTCACCGTGGAAATCCCCATTACCATTGATTCTGGGAGCAATGCAGATTCTATAGGCATGGAGTTCATCCAGCAACATGGCATAGCCCTTCTGCCAGCGACGGTACCTCAGAACGTCGTCACGGTGGACGGCAGGGAGCTACTGGGAGGGCAAGTGCTGCAGCAGACGCCGCCAATGGTGATGCGCATTGGGAATCACCGCGAAGTCATCAGCTTCAACGTCACCCGCCTGTCAGACACGCTCATAGTGTTGGGCATGAGTTGGCTGGATAGGCACAGCCCGGCATTGGCATGGTACCAACGCCAACTGACCTTCTGCTCCTCCTACTGCGCAGAACACTGCATCCTAGCTGACCTGGAAGATGAGGGGCACGAGGATGGACCACAGCTAAACTTGGGCATGTTGCAAGCGGTACCCAACAAGTACAAAGAGTTTTTGGAGGTATTCTGCGAGAAAGAAGCCGACAAGCTGCCTCCCCACAGACCTTACGACTGCAAGATTGACCTCCTGCCGGGGGCGACGCTGCCGACGGGGAAACTGTATTCCATGTCTGAGGATGAACTGCAGGAACTCAGGGAGTTCATAGATCACAACTTGAAGCGGGGATTCATCCGGGAGTCCAAGGCGGTGGGGGGAAATCCTGTGTTTTTTGTAAAGAAGCGGGACACGCCACAGAAGAGGCTGGTCGTTGATTTTCGCGTCTTAAATTCGAAAACCAAGCCCTCACCCTTCCCTATGCCCAAGATCGATGACTGGCTGGCGACAGTGAGGAAGGGTCGCATCTTTACCAAGTTGGATCTGCGCGGAGCGTACAATCTCATTGGCGTGCGGGAAGGCGACGAGTGGAAAACGGCCATGTTTACGCCGCTGGGCACCTATGAATATAGAGTTATGCCTTTTGGATTACAAAATGGTTCCCACGGTTTTCAGGCCTTCATGCACCATGTCTTGGCGGGTCTTCTCTACAAGAAGTGCGTCTGTTTCCTGGACGACATCCTGATCTTCTCGGAGTCGCAGGAGGCTCACGAGAGAGATGTCAAGGAAGTCCTGCAGCGGCTGCGGGAGCACAGGCTTTACGCCAAGCTGGAGAAGTGCCAGTTTGACAAAACGGAGGTGGATTTCCTGGGCTACAAGCTGTCCGACAAGGGACTCGCCATGGAATGTGCCAAGGTACGTTCAGTGCTGGACTGGAAAAGCCCACGCAATCGGAAGGAAGTCCAGAGCTTCGTCGGCTTTGCCAACTTTTATCGCAAATTCATCAAAGGTTTCGCTATGCAGACAGCGGCCATCACCGACACCCTCAGTTCCAAGAAGAAGAAGTTCATCTGGACGGAGCAGGCGGAGCAGTCCTTTCAAAAGCTCAAGCGTCTCTTCGCGTCCGAAGAACACCTGCTACACGTGAACCCCAGCAGGCCCATAAGAGTGGAGACGGACGCCTCAGACAGGGCCGTGGGGGCCGTCCTGTTGCAGCAAGACCACCAGGGGGACTGGAGGCCATGCGCTTTCTACTCTAGAAAACTCAGCAAGTCGGAGCAGAACTACACCATCTGGGACAGGGAGTTGCTGGCCGTACATGCAGCCTTCAAAGCGTGGCGGCACTTCCTCGTCGGAGGCAAACACACGGTGCAGGTCCGCACAGACCATAAGAACTTGGAGTACTGGCGCACGGCGAGGTTCCTGAACCAGAGACACATCCGGTGGGCGGAGTTCTTTGCAGATATCGACTTCAGGATAGAATACATCCCAGGAAACAACAACGTCATGGCGGACGCGCTGTCCAGGAAACCGCAGTATCTCGAGGAAGAGGCACCGGCGGCGGCCAAGCACATTTTCGCACCAAAGGCGTGAGTGTGCGCTTCAGCCACGGTGGACCTGGAAGCGGTACGTCGCGCGCTGCAGACGGACTCCTTCGCTCGAGCCAAGATGGAGGAGGTGCACAGCGGCACGGCGAGGGACGACGATTTCCAAATACGCGACGGCCTGCTCATCCGCAAAGGGGCCCTCTACGTACCGGGAGACACCCTCCGCGCGAAAGTCCTGCAACAGCTGCACGACGCGCCCAGCGCTGGGCACTTCGGCAAGGAGAAGACGGTGGACTTAGTAGCCAGAGACTTTTGGTGGTCCAAGATGCGGGGGGGATATCGCGGACGACGTCAATACGTGCGACACCTGCCAAAGGGCCAAGCCAGTACACAAGCCGCCGGCGGGCCTGTTGGAACCGCTACAGACACCGTTCGAACCGTGGGAAAGGGTAGCCCTGGACTTTGTCACGGATCTGCCCAGCTCAAGAGGCAAGACGGCAGTACTCGTGGTAGTAGACTTGTTCACCAAGATGGCCCACTTCATTCCTTGCGCGAAGGTGGCCACGGCGGAGCAGACCGCTAAGCTGTTTATAGACCACGTGTTCAAGGTGCACGGCCTGCCACGGTCTATCTTGTCTGACCGGGGGCGCCAGTTCATCTCCAACTTCTGGCAAAAGCTAATGGGCTTCCTGAACGTCAAGGTCAGCCTGGCGTCGGCGAGACACCCGCAGACTAACGGACAGGCGGAGAGGGTCAACGCCATCATGCAGCAGTACCTGAGATGCTACGCGAACCAGCAGCCCTCGACCTGGGTGGACTATCTACCGCTGGCCGAGTTTGCCTACAACAACACGAAGCACGTGTCCACGGGGGTGACACCGTTTTTCGCCAACAATGGGCGGCATCCCAGAACCTTCCCGGGTTTGGAGAAAGTGAAGGAGAGGGAGCTGCAGGGAGCAGAGGCCGTAGCAGCGGAGTTGCAGGAGGTCCACGAGCAGCTCAGGAGGCAGTTAGAGCTAGCAAAACAGGCTTACAAAGTGCAGGCAGACAGACACAGGAGAGTTGGGGAGGACATCCGGGTGGGAGACTGGGTCTGGTTAGCAGCCCAGGCAGTTCCAGCCAGATTGTTGGCCAAGAAGAAGCTCGGGCACAAGCAGCTAGGGCCTTACCAAGTCGAGGCGCAGATCAACCCAGTGGCTTTCCGGTTGACACTCCCGGAGGGGTCCAGAATGCTCCCAGTCTTTCATAGATCAGTGCTCACGCCCTACAAGGCGCCTCACAGGTTTCAGGCGCCAGGGACAGCACCAGACCCGCTCAGGGAAGCGCCCAAGAAGGGGGGGTCGCCGAGAGGGGGCCCACTCAATGAAGCCACAGAGATTTTAGACTCAAGGTGGGGGGAGGACGGGGTTGAATATCTCCTCGCCACAGAGGACACCCCGGCCAGCGCCAACAGGTGGGTGCCGGATTATGCATTGGAGGAGCAGTGGCTCAAGGAAGAATTCCATACACTTTTCCCGCACAAGCCCATGCCAGCGGACTTTTTCGACGACTGTCTGTTCACACCCACACTCTCAGCCAGCACTTTCCAAGGTTTCCCTTCAGCTGAGGAATCGGCCCTGGGAGGCAGTTCCCCAGAGGGATCGCTCTCAGGGTTTGGCACGGGGGGATCTTATTGGTGGGAGGACCAACCCGAAGTGGGCTGGCGCAGAGACCTGCCGAAGGGACCCTGGGAAGTGGGGCCACCTCAGGCGACAGGGGGAGAGGGGGTCTTGGGTGATTTGGGGGCGGCCTCAGATTTCGAACACACCGCCCAGGAGATGGAAGCAGAGGAGATCGCCGTCGACGAGCCCATGGAGGACTTCCCGGACTTGTCCCAATGGCTGCACGCCTCGGGGGACGAACTGTATCCTGAACTCACCCCCACAACACTGGAGCACCCGGAACCCGCACCTGAAGAGGGGGAGGGGGGAAGGGGGGCTTCGAGGGGGGGATGGATGTCAGGGGTTCAGGAGGAGAGACACAGGAGGGGGAGCAAATGGAGAGCGAGGAGGAGGAATCCGAGGGGGGTGTAGGCAGTGACAGTGGCCAGAGTCATTCCACGAGCCTCTCCAACGAATCGGAGGACTCACAGAAGGGAGCGCCGATGGCCAGAGCAAGGGGGGCTCCAGGGGGGAAACCCCAGGAGGAAGGGGCCAGCGGGTAATCCCTGAGCAGCAGTTGGAAATCAGGACCAGCTTCCCCACCAGAGCGCAGTAGGGAGGGGGAGTCCCAGGAATCGGGACCAGTGTTCTCACCACCAGCGAGAGGAGATGAGTCAGGTCTGGCCACGCCCACATCAGGGAGCGGGGAAACGGTCAGGAGGAAGGTTACCAGCTGGGCGCGCGCGCCAAGTTCAAATGTACAGGCGAGCGGCACAGCAGGGAGCCCGGATAGGGATCCAGGTCCTAAAGCCCGCCGGAAGGAAGGGCAAGACTCAGGGGGGTCAGCGTCAGAGGAGTCAAGGAAGGAGGAAACCCCAGGGGGCAGAAGGACCCAGCGGAGGAAAGAACAGCGCAGGAGGTGGAGCCGGGCTAGGATCTTAAACTGGTGCGGAAGGAGTAGTGAGTCAGAGGGGACTTCGACGGTCTAGAGTCAAGACGTAGGGCTGCGCGCCCTGGGGTTTGACTTTTGTACATTACATCAACCGGGCGTTGGTCCTCTGTGAGCTGGGACCTAGAGGCAGTCCTGACAACGGCCTACCACGGTCTATCCTGTCCGACCGGGGGCGCCAGTTCATCTCGAGCTTCTGGCAGAAGCTGATGGGCATCCTGAACGTAAAGGTCAACCTAGCGTAGGCAAGACACCCGCAGACCAACGGACAAGCGGAGAGGGTCAACGCCATCATGCAGCAGTACCTGAGATGCTACGTGAATCAGCAGCCCTCGACCTGGGTGGACTACCTACCGCTAGCCGAGTTTGTCTACAACAACACGAAACACGTGTCCACGGGGGTGACACCGTTCTTCGCCAACAAAGGGCGGCATCCCAGAACCTTCCCGGGTTTAGAGAAAGTGGGGGAGGGGGAGCCACAGGGAGCAGAGGCCTTGGCAGCGGAGTTACAGGAGGTCCACGAGCAACTCCGAAGGCAGTTAGAGCTAGCAAAACACGCCTACAAAATGCAGGCAGACAGACACAGGAGAGTTGGGGAGGACATCCGGGTGGGGGACTGGGTCTGGTTAGCAGCCCAGGCAGTGCCGGCCAGATCGTTAGCTAAGAAGAAGCTCGGACACAAGCAGCTAGGCCTTTACCAAGTCGAGGCACAGATCAACCCAGTGGCCTTCTGGTTGACACTCCCGGAGGGATCCAGAATGCACCCGGTCTTTCATAGATCACTGCTCAGGCCCTACAAGGCATCTCACAGGTTTCAGGCGCCAGAGACAGCTCCAAGCCCGCTCAGAGACGCACCCACGAAGGGGGGGGGGTCGCCGAGGACGGAGCCACTCAACGAGGTCACGGAGATTTTGGACTCGAGATGGGGGGAAGAGGGGGTTGAATATCTCCTCGCCAGGGAAGGTACCCCGGCCAGCGCCAACAGCTGGGTACCATACTATGCGGTGGAGGAGCACTACCTCAAAGACGAGTTGCATGCACTTTTCCCACACAGGCCCATGCAGGCAGATTATTTCGACGAATATCTTTTCACACCCACACTTTCAGCCAGCACGTTCCAGGGGTTCTCATCAGACGAGGAACCAGCACCCGACACACGCTCCCCGGAGGGATCACTCTCGGGGTCTGTTACGGACCGCTCGTATTGGTGGGACGATCGACAGGAGGGAGGCTGGAGCAGGGAACTGCTGAAGGGGCCTTGGCAGGCAGCCTCCCCCGAGGCGACCAGGGGGGGGGGGAGACGGACATGGACGTGTTGGGGGAGGGTCCTGGGTTCGAGCACAGCTGCAGAGAGATGGAAGCAGAGGAGATCGACGTCGACGAGCCCATTGAGGACTGGCCAGATCCAGCCGGTTGGCTGCACACCAGGGGGGAAGAACTGTATCCTGCACTCACCCCCACAACACTGGAGCCCCCAGAACCCACACCTGAAGAGGGAGAAGGGGGAAGGGGGGCTTCGAGGGGGGGATGGATGTCAGGGGCTCAGGAGCAGAAGCACAGGAGAGCGAAGGGGAAGAATCCGAGGGGAGCGTAGAAGAGGACTGTGGCCCGAGAGATTCCATGAGCCTCTCCAGCGAATCGGAAGATTCACAGAAGGGGGCGCCAGTGGCCAGGGCAGGGGGATTCCCAAGGGGGACACCCCAGGAGGAAGGGGCCAGCAGGGACTCCCAGAGCAGCAGTTGGAAATCAGGACCAGCTTCCCCACCAGAGCATAGTGGGGGGGAAGAGTCCCAGGTATCGAGGCCAGAGGATTCCACACCAGGGAGTGAAGATAAGTCAGGGCTGACCACGCCTCCATCGGAGAGCCAGACAACGGAGGGGAGGTCAGATCCGGGCAGTATCCCGGAAGAGGGAAGCAGTGACAGAAGCAGTGTGACGGTCAGGAGGAAGGTCACTGGGTTGGCGCGAGAGGCAAGTTCAAATGTACAGGAGCGTGGGACAGCAGAGAATGAGGATTGGGAACCGGGTCCTAAAGCCCGCCGGAGGCAGGGGGAGGAGTCAGGCGACTCAGCGTCGGAAGAGTGCAGAAAGGGGAATGCCCCAGCGGGCAGGAGGACCCAGAGGAGGAGAGAGCAGCGGAAAAGGTGGAGCAGGGCTAGGATCTTAAACTGGTGTCAGAGGGGAGGAGATTCAGACGGGACTTCGCCGGTCTAGGGTTTAAGACGTAGAGCTGCGCGCTGCGGCTTTGGAATGGAAGTTGAACTTCAATAAAGACTTTGGTACATAACGACGATCTGGCGTTGGTCCTCTGTGAGCTGGGACCTAGGGGCAGCTCTGACAGTAAGTCCCGTCTCACATTTAAACCTTCGCAGCGTGAGTTGACGCGGCGAAGGACGAAGCTCGGTGCTTTGCGAGCTCACGAAGATCGGGAAGGATGAGTACTGATGAAAGAATGGCAGCCTTGCAAGAAGCAGTCACAAGGCTTAACATGGAAATAGCAGCATCCAGAAAGAGAGAGGATGAAGCAGCCGCTGTCTGCCAGGATCTGCAGACCAGGTTGGAAATGCTGATCAAACAGGGGCTGCCGGGTGCCAGACCGGAGGGAATTGGTCTCGGTAAGAGGGGGGGCAGTCTCGTGTCTCATTTCGATGGGAGCCTGCAGCAGTATCCTAATGTCAGAGCAGACGTAGTTTTCGCGCTCAAGTTGCTGCAAAAGGATTTTAGAGATGAGCAGGAGAAAGTGGGCTTCATATTAACTCATCTCCATGGGGAAGCGAAGGCATGGCTGCGCAATCCGTGGCGCGATAATGACACAGCCCTCCAAAATTCGGATGCCTTTATTAAACGATGGATGCTTGTTTTCTATCGGCTGTGGATGTGGATGTGGCCAGAAGGGAGATCCATGGACTGAAACAGGGGAAAGCCACTGTCAGGGGCTCAGGAGCAGAGGCACAGGGAAGAGAGGAGATGGAGAGCGAAGGGGAAGAATCCGAGGGGATCGTAGGAGAAGATGACAGTGGCCCGAGGGATTCCATGAGCCTCTCCAGCGAATCGGAAGATTCACAGAAGGGGGCGCCAGTGGCCAGGGGTAGGGGGTTCCCAAGGGGAATGCCCCAGGAGCAAGGGGGCAGCAGGGACTCCCAGAGCAGTAGTTGGAAATCAGGACCAGCTTCCCCACCAGAGCAGAGTGGGGGGGAAGAGTCCCAAGCATCGGGGCCAGTGCATTCCCCACCAGGGAGAGAAGACGAGGGAGGGCTGACCACGCCTCCATCAGAGAGTCGGACAACGGAGGGGAGGTCAGATCCGGCCAGTATCCCGGAAGAGGGAAGCAGTGACAGAAGTAGTCTAACGGTTAGGAGAAAGGTCACTGGGTTGGCGCGAGAAGCAAGTTCAAATGTACAGGAGCGCGGGACAGCAGAGAATGAGAATTGGGAACCGGGTCCTAAAGTCCGCCGGAAGCAGGGGTAGGAGCTAAGCGACTCAGCGTCGGAAGAGTGCAGAAAGGGGAATTCCCCAGCGGGCTGGAGGACCCAGAGGAGGAGAGAGCAGCGGAAAAGGTGGAGCAGGGCCAGGATTTTAAATTGGTGTCAGAGGGGAGGAGACTCAGACGGGACTTCGCCGATCTAGGTTTTAAGACGTAGGGCTGCGCGCTGCGGCTTTGAAATGGAAGTTGAACTTCAATAAAGACTTTTGTACATTACGACAGCCTAGCGTTGGTCCTCTGTGAGCTGGGACCTAAAGGAAGCTCTGACAGCCACTGTACGGCAATATCACTCCCGCTTTTTTGCATTGGTCAACGCGCTGGGATGGGAAAAGAACTCAGCCGCCGTCAGGGACCTGTTCTGGGAGGGGCTGAATGTGGCTGTGAAAGATGAAATTGCGAGGGGGAGAGACCCCAGAGCACTAAGGAAGTCGTCCAGAGAGCGCTGGCGATTGGAGTGAGGCTGGAAGAACGTCCTTGGAGCAAGGATGAAGGAAGTTGGGGACGCACGCCAGCTAGATCACCTCCTTTCTTTCCCAGATAGACAGCGCGTGCCCAGTACACGCCTCCACTGGGAGGGGGAGAGGAGCCGATGGAGATAGGTGGTGCCAGGGTTCAGACAGCAACCAGAGCCCAAACACCGGGAGCAGTCAAAGCAAAGGCTCCTAGAGGGAACAGGAAGTGTTACATCTGCGACAGTGCTCAGCATATGGTCACCCAGCAGCTGCATGTGGAGGAGCGGAGACGCGAACCTGGTTCCCCAGTATTACGAGACTACCACTCTTAACCACTACACCACACTGGTGTTACATCTGCGACAGTGCTCAGCATATGGCGAATGAGTGTCCCCAGATGATCCACAAGCACACTGCAGCCTCAGCAACAGTAAAGGAAGCAGTGCAGCAGGGGGAACCACTGCAGAGAAACGACGGAGTCTGGCTGGAGACAGAGGCACTGGGGCCCAGTCAGACGAGTCAGTGAAGCAGTCCCCAGGGATCTTACGGCCCACAGACCCCCTCCCGCCCAAACCAGTGGTGCAACTCACTGCATCGCTCCAGCTACCCAATGGACTAACCATGGAAGTTCCTATTACTATTGATTCTGGTAGTAATGCAGACTTCGTAGGAGTGGACTGCATCAAGCAACATCGCATAGCACTCCTACCAGCCACGATGCCCCTGCACGTTGTCACGGTCGATGGCAGAGAGCTACTGGGAGGACAAGTGGTACAGCAAACGCCGCCAATGGTGCTGCAAATTGGAAATCACCGCGAAGTCATCAGCTTCAACGTCACCCAATTGTCGAACACGCCCATAGTGTTGAGCATGAGTTGGCTGGACAGGCACAGCCCGGCATTGGCATGGTACCAGCGCCAATTGACCTTCTGCTCCTCCTACTGCGCAGAAAACTGCATACTGCCTAACCAGGAAGATGAGGGGCAAGAGGATGGGCCGCAGCTACACTTGGGCATGCTGCAAGCGGTACCCGACAAGTACAAAGGGTTTTTGGAGGTCTTCTGCGAGAAGGAAGCGGACGAGCTGCCCCCCCACAGACCATACGACTGCAAAATTGACCTCCTGCCAGGGGCGACGCTGTCGACTGGAAAATTGTATTCCATGTCTGAAGACGAACTGCAAGAGCTCAGGGAGTTCATAGATCACAACTTGAAGTGGGGATTCATCCGGGAATCCAAAGCAGTGGGGGGCAGTCCTGTGTTCTTCGTGAAGAAAAAGGACACGCCCCAAAAGAGTCTTGTAGTTGATTATAGGGTCATAAATTCGAGGACAAAGCCCACGGCATTCCCCATGCCCAGAATCGACGACCTGCTGGCGACGGTGAGGAAGGGACGCATCTTCACCAAGCTGGATCTACGAGGGGCGTACAATCTTATACGCATGCGGGAGGGCGACGAGTGGAAGACGGCCATGTTTACGCACCTAGGCACCTACGGATATAGAGTTATGCCATTTGGTTTACAAAATGGCTCCCACTGCTTCCAAGCCTTCATGCATCACGTGTTAGCGGGACTCCTCTACAAGAAGTGCGTCTGCTTCCTGGACGACATCCTGATCTTCTCAGAATCGCAGGAGGTTCACGAGAGGGACGTCAAGGAAGTTCTGCAGAGACTGTGGGAGCACAGGCTTTACGCCAAGCTGGAGAAGTGCCAGTTCGACATGACGGAGGTGGATTTCCTGGGCAACAAGCTGTCCGACAAGGGACTGGCCATGGACAGCGCCAAGGTCCGCTCAGTGTTGGACTGGAAGAGCCCGAGCAATCAGAAAGAGGTCCAGAAGTTTGTCGGCTTTGCCAACTTTTATCGCAAGTTTATCAAGGGGTTCGCTATGCAGACGGCGGCCATCACGGACACCCTCAGCTCCAAGAAGAAGAAGTTTATCTGGACAGAGCAGGCGGAGCAGTCCTTTCAGAAACTCAAGCGTCTCTTCGCGTCCGAAGAACAGCTGCTACATGTGAACCCCAGCAAACCCATGAGGGTTGAAACAGATGCCTCAGACAGAGCCGTGGGGGCGGTCCTGTTGCAGTAAGATCCGCAAGGGGACTGAAGGCCGTGCGCTTTCTACTCCAGGAAACTCAGCAAGTCGGAGCAGAACTACACCATCTGGGACAGGGAGTTGCTAGCCATCCATGCAGCCTTCAAGGCGTGGCGGCACTTCCTCATCGGAGCCAAACACACAGTGCAGGTTCGCACGGACCATAAGAACCTGGAGTACTGGCGCACGGCGCGGTTCCTGAACCAGAGACACATTCGCTGGGCAGAGTTCTTTGCGGATTTCGACTTCAGGATAGAATATATCCCGGGAGACAACAACATCATGGCTGATGCGCTATCCAGGAAGCCGCAGTATCTCGAGGAAGCGGCACCGGTGGCGGCCAAACACATTTTCGCACCTAAAGCGTGGGCATGCGCTTCGGCCACCGTGGACCTGGAAGCGGTACGTCGCGCGCTGCAAACAGATTCCTTCGCACGCTCCAAGATGGAGGAAGTGCGAAGCGGCACAGCGAAGGACGACGAGTTCCAGATACGCGACGGGCTACTCATCCGCAAAGGGGACATCTACGTACCGGGAGACGACCTCCGCGCAAGAGTACTACAACAGTTACACGACGCACCCAGCGCCGGACATTTTGGCACGGACAAGACGGTGGAATTAGTAGCCAGAGACTTTTGGTGGCCCAAGATGCGGGGAGAAGTCACGGATTACGTCACTAGGTGCGACACATGCCAAAGGGCCAAGCCAGTGCACAGACCGCCGGCGGGACTGTTGGAACCGCTACAGACCCCGCTCGAACCGTGGGAGAGGGTGGCACTGGACTTTGTCACTGATCTGCCCAGCTCGAGGGGCAAAACAGCAGTACTCGTGGTAGTAGACTTGTTCACCAAGATGGCCCACTTCATTCCTTGCGCGAAGGTGGCCACAGCGGAGCAGACCGCCAAGCTGTTCATAGACCACGTGTTCAAGGTGCACGGCTGTCAGTGGTTCAGGAGGAGAGACACAGGAGGGGGAGCAAATGGAGAGCGAGGAGGAGGAGTCCGAGGGGGGTGTAGGCAGTGACAGTGGCCAGAGTCATTCCACGAGCCTCTCCAGAGAATCGGAGGACTCACAGAAGGGAGCGCCGATGGCCAGGGCAAGGGGGGCTCCAGGGGGGAAACCCCAGGAGGAAGGGGCCAGCGGGGACTCCCTGAGCAGCAGTTGGAAATCAGGACCAGCTTCCCCACCAGAGCGCAGTAGGGAGGGGGAGTGCCAGGAATCGGGACCAGTGTTCTCACCACCAGCGAGAGGAGAGGAGTCAGGTCTGGCCACGGCCACATCAGGGAGCGGGGAAACAGTCAGGAGGAAGGTTACCGGCTGGGCGCGCGCGCCAAGTTCAAATGTACAGGCGAGCGGCACAGCAGGGAGCCCGGATAGGGAGCCAGGTCCTAAAGCCCGCCGGAAGGAAGGGCAAGACTCAGGGGGGTCAGCGTCAGAGGAGTCAAGGAAGGAGGAAACCCCAGGGGGCAGAAGGACCCAGCGGAGGAAAGAACAGCGCAGGAGGTGGAGCCGGGCTAGGATCTTAAACTGGTGCGGAAGGAGTAATGAGTCAGAGGGGACTTCGACGGTCTAGAGACAAGACGTAGGGCTGCGCGCCCTGGGGTTTGAAATGGAAACTAAACTTCAATAAAGACTTTTGTACATTACATCAACCGGGCGTTGGTCCTCTGTGAGCTGGGACCTAGAGGCAGTCCTGACAGTAAGTCCCCTCTCACTTTTACAACCTCGCGACGTGAGGGAACGCAGCGAGGGGCGAAGATTGGTGCTTCGCGAGCTCACGAATACCAGACAAATGACTACCGAGGAGCAAATAGAAAGCCTGCGAAACGCAGCGAAACAACTGAACGCAGAAATTTTGGCGTCCAGAAAGAAGGAAGAGGAAGCAGCTGCTGCCTGCCAGGATCTGCGAACCAGGTTAGAAGTGTTGACTACACAGGGGCTACCGGCAACCAGACCAGAAGGCATTGGGCTGGGAAGGAGAGGAGGGAGCCTTGTGTCTCATTTCGATGGGAACCTGCAGCAGTATCCTAACTTCAGAGCAGATGTGATTTATGCACTACAGTTGCTGGAGAAGGACTTTAGAAGGGAGGAGGAGAAAGTGGGTGTCAGGACTGCCTCTAGGTCCCAGCTCACAGAGGACCAACGCCCGGTGGATGTAATGTACAAAAGTCTTTATTGAAGTTTAGTTTCCATTTCAAAGCTCTGGGCGTGCCGCCCCACGTCTTGACTCTAGACCGGCTAAGTCCCCTCTGACTCACTGCTCCTCCCACACCAGTTTAAGATCCTAGCCCGGCTCCACCTCCTGCGCTGTTCTTTCCTTCGCTGGGTCCTTCTGCCCTCTGGGGTTTCCTCCTTCCTGGACTCCTCTGACGCTGAGCCCCCTGAGTCCTGCCCTTCCTTCCGGCGGGCTTTAGGACCTGGCTCCCTTCCCGGGCTCCCTGCTGTGCCGCTCGCCTGTACATTTGAACTTGGCGCGCGCGCCCAGCCGGTAACCTTCCTCCTGACCGTTTCCCCGCTTCCCGATGTGGGCGTGGCCAAACCTGACTCCTCTCCTCCCGCTGGTGGTGAGGACACTGGTCCCGATTCCTGGGACTCCCCCCCCCACTGCGCTCTGGTGGGGAAGATGGTCCTGACTTCCAACTGCTGCTCAGGGACTCCCCGCTAGCCCCTTCCTCCTGGGGCTTCCCCCCTGGAACCCCCCTCGCTCTGGCCATTGGCGCTCCCTTCTGTGAGTCCTCCGATTCGCTGGAGAGGCTTGTGGAGTAACTCTTTCCACTGTCACTGCCTCCACCCCCCTCGGACTCCTCCTCCTCACTCTCCATTTGCTCCCCCTCCTGTGTCTCTCCTTCTGAACCCCTGACAGTGGGATTTATAGTATCGCATCTCCATGGAGAAGCTAAGGCATGGCTGCGCAATCTCTGGAGAGATAAGGATCCAGCCCTCTAAAATGCTGCTGCCTTCATTAAAGCGATGGATGCGTGTTTTTTGTCAGAGATTGATGTGGATATCGCCAGGAGGGAGATTCACAGACTAAGACAAGGCAGAGCCATTGTAAGACAATATCACTCACGCTTTTTTGCACTGGTGAACGCGCTGGGGTGGGAGAGAGAGTCAGCTGCCGTCAGAGACCTGTTCTGGGAGGGGCTGAACGGAGCTGTGAAAGACGAAATTGCAAGGGGGGAGAGACCCCAGACCACCAAAGACGTGGTGGAGAGGGCGCTCACGATTGGAGTGAGGCTGGAAGAACGCCCTTGGGGCAAGGAGGAAGGGCGTTGGGGACGCACGCCAGCAAGAGCACCGCCCCCCTTTCCCAAGGAAGCGGCGCGCGCTCAATCCATGCCTCCGCTGGGAGGGGGAGAGGAGCCGATGGAGATAGGTGGTGCCAAGGCTCAGTCACCAGCCAGAGCCCTAACGCCGGGAGCAGTCAAAATGAAGCCTCCTAGAGGGACCAGGAAGTGCTACATCTGCGACAGTGCTCAGCACATGGCGAAAGAGTGTCCCCAGAGGTTTCACAAGCACACTGCAGCCTCAGCAACAGTAACAGAAGCAGTTCAGCAAAGTGAACCACAGCAGGGAAACGACAGTGTCTGGCTGGAAATGGAGCCACTGGGGGCCAGCCAGACAAATCAGTGAAACAATCCCCAGGAATATTACAGCCCACAGACCCCCTCCCACCCAAACCAGTGGTGCAGCTCAGCGCATCCCTTCAACTTCCCAATGGGCTCACCATGGAAGTCCCCATTACCGTTGATTCTGGAAGCAATGCAGATTTTATAGGCGTGGATTTCATCCAGCAACATAGCATAGCACTTCTGCCAGCGACGGTGCCCCTGAACGTCGTCACGGTGGACGGCAGGGAGCTACTGGGAGGGCAAGTGCTGCAGCAGACGCCGCCAATGGTGATGCGAATTGGTAATCACCGCGAAGTCATCAGCTTCAACGTCACCCGCCTGTCAGACACGCCCATAGTGTTGGGCATGAGTTGGCTGGATAGGCACAGCCCGGCATTAGCATGGTACCAGCGTCAACTGACCTTCTGCTCCTCCTATTGCGCAGAACACTGCATCCTAGCTAACCAGGAAGATGAGGGGCGCGAGGATGGACCACAGCTAAACTTGGGCATGTTGCAAGCGGTACCCAACAAGTACAAAGAGTTTTTGGAGGTCTTCTGCGAAAAGGAAGCGGACAAGCTGCCTCCCCACAGACCCTACGACTGCAAGATTGTCCTCCTGCCGGGGGCGACGCTGCCGACGGGGAAACTGTATTCCATGTCTGAGGATGAACTGCAGGAACTCAGGGAGTTCATAGATCACAACTTGAAGCGGGGATTCATCCGGGAGTCCAAGGCGGTGGGGGGCAGTCCCGTGTTCTTTGTAAAGAAGAAAGACACGCCCCAAAAGAGGCGGGTCGTTGATTTCAGAATCTTGAATTCGAAAACCAAGCCGTCAGCCTTCCCCATGCCCAAGATCGATGACCTGCTAGCGATGGTAAGGAAGGGTCGCATCTTTACCAAGTTGGATCTACGCGGATCTCATTGGCGTGCGGGAAGGCGACGAGTGGAAAACGGCCATGTTTACGCCGCTGGGCACCTATGAATATAGAGTTATGCCTTTTGGATTACAAAATGGTTCCCACGGTTTTCAGGCCTTCATGCACCATGTCTTGGCGGGTCTTCTCTACAAGAAGTGCGTCTGTTTCCTGGACGACATCCTGATCTTCTCGGAGTCGCAGGAGGCTCACGAGAGAGATGTCAAGGAAGTCCTGCAGCGGCTGCGGGAGCACAGGCTTTACGCCAAGCTGGAGAAGTGCCAGTTTGACAAAACGGAGGTGGATTTCCTGGGCTACAAGCTGTCCGACAAGGGACTCGCCATGGACAGTGCCAAGGTACGTTCAGTGCTGGACTGGAAAAGCCCACGCAATCGGAAGGAAGTCCAGAGCTTCGTCGGCTTTGCCAACTTTTATCGCAAATTCATCAAAGGTTTCGCTATGCAGACAGCGGCCATCACCGACACCCTCAGTTCCAAGAAGAAGAAGTTCATCTGGACGGAGCAGGCGGAGCAGTCCTTTCAAAAGCTCAAGCGTCTCTTCGCGTCCGAAGAACACCTGCTACACGTGAACCCCAGCAGGCCCATAAGAGTGGAGACGGACGCCTCAGACAGGGCCGTGGGGGCCGTCCTGTTGCAGCAAGACCACCAGGGGGACTGGAGGCCGTGCGCTTTCTACTCTAGAAAACTCAGCAAGTCGGAGCAGAACTACACCATCTGGGACAGGGAGTTGCTGGCCGTACATGCAGCCTTCAAAGCGTGGCGGCACTTCCTCGTCGGAGGCAAACACACGGTGCAGGTCCGCACAGACCATAAGAACTTGGAGTACTGGCGCACGGCGAGGTTCCTGAACCAGAGACACATCCGGTGGGCGGAGTTCTTTGCAGATTTCGACTTCAGGATAGAATACATCCCAGGAAACAACAACGTCATGGCGGACGCGCTGTCCAGGAAACCGCAGTATCTCGAGGAAGAGGCACCGGCGGCGGCCAAGCACATTTTCGCACCAAAGGCGTGAGCGTGCGCTTCAGCCACGGTGGACCTGGAAGCGGTACGTCGCGCGCTGCAGACGGACTCCTTCGCTCGAGCCAAGATGGAGGAGGTGCACAGCGGCACGGCGAGGGACGACGATTTCCAAATACGCGACGGCCTGCTCATCCGCAAAGGGGCCCTCTATGTACCGGGAGACACCCTCCACGCGAATGTCCTGCAACAGCTGCACGACGCGCCCAGCGCTGGCCACTTCGGCAAGGAGAAGACGGTGGACTTAGTAGCCAGAGACTTTTTGTGGCCCAAGATGCGGGGGGGATATCGCGGACGACGTCAATACGTGCGTGTCAGGACTGCCGCTAGGTCCCAGCTCACAGAGGACCAACGCCCAGTGGATATTATATACAAAAGTCTTTATTGAAGTTTAGTTTCCATTTCCAAGCTCTGGGCGCGCAGGCCCACGTCTTAACGCTAGACCGGCTAAGTCCCCTCTGACTCACTGCTCCACCCACACCAGTTTAAGATTCTAGCCCGGCTCCACCTCTTGCGCTGCTCTTTCCTGCGTTGGGTCCTTCTGCCCTCTGGGGTTCCCTCCTTCCTGGACTCCTCTGACGCGGAGCCTCCTGAGTCTTGCCCCTCCCTCCGGCGGGCTTTAGGACCTGGCTCCCTTCCCGGGCTCCCCGCTGTGCCGCGCTCCTGTACATTTGAACTTGGCGCGCGCGCCCAGCCGGTGACTTTCCTTCTGACCGTTTCCCCACTTCCTGATGTGGGTGTTGCCAAACCTGACTCCTCTCCTCCCTCTGGTGGTGAGGACACTGGTCCCGACTCCTGGGACTCCCCCTCCCCACTGCGCTCTGGTGGAGACGCTGGCCCTGATCTCCAGCTGCTGTTCAGGGACTCCCCGCTGGCCCCTCCCTCTTGAGGTTTCTCCCTTGGAATCTCCCTTGCTCTGGCCACCGGTGCTCCCTTCTGTGAGTCCTCCGATTCGCTAGAGAGGCTTGTGGAATAACTCTGGCCACTGTCACTGCCTGCGCCCCCCTCGTACTCCTCCTCCTCACTCTCCATTTGCTCCCCCTCCTGTGTCTCCCCTTCTGAACTCCTGACTGTGCGACACCTGCCAAAGGGCCAAGCCAGTACACAAGCCGCCGGCGGGCCTGTTGGAACCGCTACAGACACCGTTTGAACCGTGGGAAAGAGTAGCCCTGGACTTTGTCACGGATCTGCCCAGCTCAAGAGGCAAGACGGTAGTACTCATGGTAGTAGACTTGTTCACCAAGATGGCCCACTTCATTCCTTGCGCGAAGGTGGCCACGGCGGAGCAGACCGCTAAGCTGTTTATAGACCACGTGTTCAAGGTGCACGGCCTGCCACGGTCTATCTTGTCTGACCGGGGGCGCCAGTTCATCTCCAACTTCTGGCAAAAGCTAATGGGCTTCCTGAACGTCAAGGTCAGCCTGGCGTCGGCGAGACACCCGCAGACTAACGGACAGGCGGAGAGGGTCAACGCCATCATGCAGCAGTACCTGAGATGCTACGCGAACCAGCAGCCCTCGACCTGGGTGGACTATCTACCGCTGGCCGAGTTTGCCTACAACAACACGAAGCACGTGTCCACGGGGGTGACACCGTTTTTCGCCAACAATGGGCGGCATCCCAGAACCTTCCCGGGTTTGGAGAAAGTGAAGGAGAGGGAGCCGCAGGGAGCAGAGGCCGTAGCAGCGGAGTTGCAGGAGGTCCACGAGCAGCTCAGGAGGCAGTTAGAGCTAGCAAAACAGGCTTACAAAGTGCAGGCAGACAGACACAGGAGAGTTGGGGAGGACATCCGGGTGGGAGACTGGGTCTGGTTAGCAGCCCAGGCAGTTCCAGCCAGATCGTTGGCCAAGAAGAAGCTCGGGCACAAGCAGCTAGGGCCTTACTAAGTCGAGGCGCAGATCAACCCAGTGGCCTTCCGGTTGACACTCCCGGAGGGGTCCAGAATGCTCCCGGTCTTTCATAGATCAGTGCTCACGCCCTACAAGGCGCCTCACAGGTTTCAGGCGCCAGGGACAGCACCAGACCCGCTCAGGGAAGCGCCCAAGAAGGGGGGGTCGCCGAGAGGGGGCCCACTCAATGAAGCCACAGAGATTTTAGACTCAAGGTGGGGGGAGGACGGGGTTGAATATCTCCTCGCCACAGAGGACACCCCGGCCAGCGCCAACAGGTGGGTGCCGGATTATGCATTGGAGGAGCAGTGGCTCAAGGAAGAATTCCATACACTTTTCCCGCACAAGCCCATGCCAGCGGACTTTTTCGACGACTGTCTGTTCACACCCACACTTTCAGCCAGCACTTTCCAAGGTTTCTCTTCAGCTGAGGAATCGGCCCCGGGAGGCAGTTCCCCAGAGTGATCGCTCTCAGGGTTTGGCACGGGGGGATCTTATTGGTGGGAGGACCAACCCGAAGTGGGCTGGCGCAGAGACCTGCCGAAGGGACCCTGGGAAGTGGGGCCACCTCAGGCGACAGGGGGAGAGGGGTTCTTGGGTGATTTGGGGGCGGCCTCAGATTTCGAACACACCGCCCAGGAGATGGAAGCAGAGGAGATCGCCGTCGACGAGCCCATGGAGGACTTCCCGGACTTGTCTCGATGGCTGCACGCCTCAGGGGACGAACTGTATCCTGAACTCACCCCCACAACACTGGAGCACCCGGAACCCGCACCTGAAGAGGGGGAGGGGGGAAGGGGGGCTTCGAGGGGGGGATGGATGTCAGGGGTTCAGGAGGAGAGACACAGGAGGGGGAGCAAATGGAGAGCGAGGAGGAGGAATCCGAGGGGGGTGTAGGCAGTGACAGTGGCCAGAGTCATTCCACGAGCCTCTCCAACGAATCGGAGGACTCACAGAAGGGAGCGCCGATGGCCAGGGCAAGGGGGTCTCCAGGGGGGAAACCCCAGGAGGAAGGGGCCAGCGGGTAATCCCTGAGCAGCAGTTGGAAATCAGGACCAGCTTCCCCACCAGAGCGCAGTAGGGAGGGGGAGTCCCAGGAATCTGGACCAGTGTTCTCACCACCAGCGAGAGGAGATGAGTCAGGTCTGGCCACGCCCACATCAGGGAGCGGGGAAACGGTCAGGAGGAAGGTTACCGGCTGGGCACGCGCGCCAAGTTCAAATGTACAGGCGAGCGGCACAGCAGGGAGCCCGGATAGGGAGCCAGGTCCTAAAGCCCGCCGGAAGGAAGGGCAAGACTCAGGGGGGTCAGCGTCAGAGGAGTCAAGGAAGGAGGAAACCCCAGGGGGCAGAAGGACCCAGCGGAGGAAAGAACAGCGCAGGAGGTGGAGCCGGGCTAGGATCTTAAACTGGTGCGGAAGGAGTAGTGAGTCAGAGGGGACTTCGACGGTCTAGAGTCAAGACGTAGGGCTGCGCGCCCTGGGGTTTGAAATGGAAACTAAACTTCAATAAAGACTTTTGTACATTACATCAACCGGGCGTTGGTCCTCTGTGTGCTGGGACCTAGAGGCAGTCCTGACAACGGCCTACCACGGTCTATCCTGTCCGACCGGGGGCGCCAGTTCATCTCGAGCTTCAGGCAGAAGCTGATGGGCATCCTGAACGTCAAGGTCAACCTAGCGTCGGCAAGACACCCGCAGACCAACGGACAAGCGGAGAGGGTCAACGCCATCATGCAGCAGTACCTGAGATGCTACGTGAATCAGCAGCCCTCGACCTGGGTGGACTACCTACCGCTAGCCGAATTTGCCTACAACAACACGAAACACGTGTCCACGGGGGTGACACCGTTCTTCGCCAACAAAGGGCGGCATCCCAGAACCTTCCCGGGTTTAGAGAAAGTGGGGGAGGGGGAGCCACAGGGAGCAGAGGCCTTGGCAGCGGAGTTACAGGAGGTCCACGAGCAACTCCGAAGGCAGTTAGAGCTAGCAAAACACGCCTACAAAATGCAGGCAGACAGACACAGGAGAGTTGGGGAGGACATCCGGGTGGGGGACTGGGTCTGGTTAGCAGCCCAGGCAGTGCCGGCCAGATCGTTAGCTAAGAAGAAGCTCGGACACAAGCAGCTAGGCCCTTACCAAGTCGAGGCACAGATCAACCCAGTGGCCTTCTGGTTGACACTCCCGGAGGGATCCAGAATGCACCCGGTCTTTCATAGATCACTGCTCAGGCCCTACAAGGCATCTCACAGGTTTCAGGCGCCAGAGACAGCTCCAAGCCCGCTCAGAGACGCACCCACGAAGGGGGGGGGGTCGCCGAGGACGGAGCCACTCAACGAGGTCACGGAGATTTTGGACTCGAGATGGGGGGAAGAGGGGGTTGAATATCTCCTCGCCAGGGAAGGTACCCCGGCCAGCGCCAACAGCTGGGTACCATACTATGCGGTGGAGGAGCACTACCTCAAAGACGAGTTCCATGCACTTTTCCCACACAGGCCCATGCCGGCAGATTATTTTGACGAATATCTTTTCACACCCACACTTTCAGCCAGCACGTTCCAGGGGTTCTCATCAGACGAGGAACCAGCACTCGACACACGCTCCCCGGAGGGATCACTCTCGGGGTCTGTTACGGACCGCTCGTATTGGTGGGACGATCGACAGGAGGGGGGCTGGAGCAGGGAACTGCTGAAGGGGCCTTGGCAGGCAGCCTCCCCCGAGGCGACCGGGGGGGGGAGACGGACATGGACGTGTTGGTGGAGGGTCCTGGGTTCGAGCACAGCTGCAGAGAGATGGAAGCAGAGGAGATCGACGTCGACGAGCCCATTGAGGACTGGCCAGATCCAGCCGGCTGGCTGCACACCAGGGGGGAAGAACTGTATCCTGCACTCACCCCCACAACACTGGAGCCCCCAGAACCCACACCTGAAGAGGGAGAGGGGGAAGGGGGGGCTTCGAGGGGGGGGTGGATGTCAGGGGCTCAGGAGCAGAAGCACAGGAGAGCGAAGGGGAAGAATCCGAGGGGAGCGTAGGAGAAGAGGACAGTGGCCCGAGAGATTCCATGAGCCTCTCCAGCGAATCGGAAGATTCACAGAAGGGGGCGCCAGTGGCCAGGGCAGGGGGATTCCCAAGGGGGACACCCCAGGAGGAAGGGGCCAGCAGGGACTCCCAGAGCAGCAGTTAAAAATCAGGACCAGCTTCCCCACCAGAGCATAGTGGGGGGGAAGAGTCCCAGGTATCGAGGCCAGAGGATTCCACACCAGGGAGTGAAGATAAGTCAGGGCTGACCACGCCTCCATCGGAGAGCCAGACAATGGAGGGGAGGTCAGATCCGGGCAGTATCCCGGAAGAGGGAAGCAGTGACAGAAGTAGTGTAACGGTTAGGAGAAAGGTCACTGGGTTGGCGTGAGAAGCAAGTTCAAATGTACAGGAGCGCGGGACAGCAGAGAATGAGGATTGGGAACCGGGTCCTAAAGCCTGCCGGAGGCAGGGGGAGGAGCTAAGCGACTCAGCGTCGGAAGAGTGCAGAAAGGGGAATGCCCCAGCGGGCAGGAGGACCCAGAGGAGGAGAGAGCAGCGGAAAAGGTGGAGCAGGGCTAGGATCTTAAACTGGTGTCAGAGGGGAGGAGATTCAGACGGGACTTCGCCGGTCTAGGGTTTAAGACGTAGAGCTGCGCGCTGCGGCTTTGGAATGGAAGTTGAACTTCAATAAAGACTTTGGTACATAACGACGATCTGGCGTTGGTCCTCTGTGAGCTGGGACCTAGGGGCAGCTCTGACAGTAAGTCCCGTCTCACATTTAAACCTTCGCAGCGTGAGTTGACGCGGCGAAGGACGAAGCTCGGTGCTTTGCGAGCTCACGAAGATCGGGAAGGATGAGTACTGATGAAAGAATGGCAGCCTTGCAAGAAGCAGTCACAAGGCTTAACATGGAAATAGCAGCATCCAGAAAGAGAGAGGATGAAGCAGCCGCTGTCTGCCAGGATCTGCAGACCAGGTTGGAAATGCTGATCAAACAGGGGCTGCCGGGTGCCAGACCGGAGGGAATTGGTCTCGGTAAGAGGGGGGGCAGTCTCGTGTCTCATTTCGATGGGAGCCTGCAGCAGTATCCAAACTTCAGAGCAGACGTAGTTTTCGCGCTCAAGTTGCTGCAAAAGGATTTTAGAGATGAGCAGGAGAAAGTGGGCTTCATATTAACTCATCTCCATGGGGAAGCGAAGGCATGGCTGCGCAATCCGTGGCGCGATAATGACACAGCCCTCCAAAATTCGGATGCCTTTATTAAACGATGGATGCTTGTTTTCTATCGGCTGTGGATGTGGATGTGGCCAGAAGGGAGATCCATGGACTGAAACAGGGCAAAGCCACTGTACGGCAATATCACTCCCGCTTTTTTGCATTGGTCAACGCGCTGGGATGGGAAAAGAACTCAGCCGCCGTCAGGGACCTGTTCTGGGAGGGGCTGAATGGGGCTGTGAAAGATGAAATTGCGAGGGGAGAGAGACCCCAGAGCACTAAGGAAGTCGTCCAGAAAGCGCTGGCGATTGGAGTGAGGCTGGAAGAACGTCCTTGGAGCAAGGAGGAAGGACGTTGGGGACGCACGCCAGCTAGATCACCTCCTTTCTTTCCCAGAGAGACAGCGCGCGCCCAGTCCACGCCTCCACTGGGAGGGGGAGAGGAGCCGATGGAGATAGGTGGTGCCAGGGCTCAGACAGCAACCAGAGCCCAAACACCGGGAGCAGTCAAAGCAAAGGCTCCTAGAGGGAACAGGAAGAAGAAGAAGAAGAAGAGTTTGGATTTGATATCCCACCTTTCACTCGCTTTTTAAGGAGTCTCAAAGCGGCTAACATTCTCCTTTCCCTTCCTCCTCCACAACAAACACTCTGTGAGGTGAGTGGGGCTGAGAGACTTCAAGGAAGTGTGACTGGCCCAAGGTCACCCAGCAGCTGCATGTGGAGGAGCGGAGACGCGAACCTGGTTCCCCAGGATTACGAGACTACCGCTCTTAACCACTACACCACACTGGTGTTACATCTGCGACAGTGCTCAGCATATGGCGAAAGAGTGTCCCCATATGATCCACAAGCACACTGCAGCCTCAGCAACAGTAAAGGAAGCAGTGCAGCAGGGGGAACCACTGCAGAGAAACGACAGAGTCTGGCTGGAGACAGAGGCACTGGGGCCCAGTCAGACGAGTCAGTGAAGCAGTCCCCAGGGATCTTATGGCCGACAGACCCCCTCCCGCCCAAACCAGTGGTGCAACTCACTGCATCGCTCCAGCTACCAAATGGACTAACAATGGAAGTTCCTATTTGTCAGGGGTTCAGGAGGAGAGACACAGGAGGGGGAGCAAATGGAGAGCGAGGAGGAGGAATCCGAGGGGGGTGTAGGCAGTGACAGTGGCCAGAGTCATTCCACGAGCCTCTCCAGCGAATCGGAGGACTCACAGAAGGGAGCGCCAATGGCCAGGGCAAGGGGGGCTCCAAGGGGGAAACCCCAGGAGGAAGGGGCCAGCGGGGACTCCCTGAGCAGCAGTTGGAAATCAGGACCAGCTTCCCCACCAGAGCGCAGTAGGGAGGGGGAGTGCCAGGAATCGGGACCAGTGTTCTCACCACCAGCGAGAGGAGATGAGTCAAGTTTGGCCACGCCCACATCGGGGAGCGGGGAAACGGTCAGGAGGAAGGTTACCGGCTGGGCGCGCGCGCCAAGTTCAAATGTACAGGCGAGCGGCACAGCAGGGAGCCCGGATAGGGAGCCAGGTCCTAAAGCCCGCCGGAAGGAAGGGCAAGACTCAGGGGGGTCAGCGTCAGAGGAGTCCAGGAAAGAGGAAACCCCAGGGGGCAGAAGGACCCAGCGGAGGAAAGAACAGCGCAGGAGGTGGAGCCGGGCTAGGATCTTAAACTGGTGCGGAAGGAGTACTGAGTCAGAGGGGACTTCGCCGATCTGAAGTCCAGACGTAGGGTTGCACGCTCAGAGGTTTTGAAATGGAAACTAAACTTCAATAAAGACTTTTGTACATTACATCAACCGGGCGTTGGTCCTCTGTGAGCTGGGACCTAGAGGCAGCTCTGACAGTCAGTCCCCTCTCCTTTTTACAACCTCGCGACGTAAGGGAACGCAGCGAGGGGCGAAGATTGGTGCTTCGCGAGCTCACGAAAAGGAGGAAAAATGACTACCGAAGAACACATAGCAAGCCTGCGGAACGCAGTGTCGCAACTTAACGCGGAGATTTTGGCATCCAAGAAAAAGGAAGAGGACACAGCAGCTGCCTGCCAGGATCTGCGAGCCAGGTTAGAAGAATTGACTAGACGGGGGCTGCCGGGACCCAGACAAGAGGGGATTGTACTGGGGAGGAGAGGAGGGAGCCTTGTGTCTCATTTCGATGGGAATCTGCAGCAGTATCCTAACTTCAGAGCAGACGTGATTTATGCGCTAAAGTTGCTAGAGAAAGACTTTAGAGATGAGGAGGAGAAAGTAGGATTCATAGTCAGTCATCTCTATGGAGAAGCTAAAGCATGGTTGCGCAATCTCTGGAGAGATAAGGATCCAGCCCTCCGGAATGCGGATGCCTTCATTAAAGCGATGGATGCGTGTTTTTTGTCAGAGATTGATGTAGATATTGCCAGGAAAGAGATTCATGGACTAAGACAAGGCAGAGCCACTGTAAGGCAATATCAATCCCGCTTCTTTGCACTGGTCAACGCTTTGGGGTGGGAGAAAGAGTCAGCTGCCGTCAGAGATCTGTTCTGGGAGGGGCTGAACGGAGCTGTGAAAGACGAAATTGCAACGGGGGAGAGACCCCAGACCACCAAAGATGTGGTGCAGAGGGCGCTAACGATCGGGGTGAGGCTGGAAGAACGCCCTTGGGGCAAGGAGGAAGGGCGTTGGGGACGCACGCCAGCAAGAGCACAGCCCTCATTTCCTAGGGAAACAGCACGCGCTCAATCCACGCCTCCGCTGGGAGGAGGAGAGGAGCCGATGGAGATAGGTGGTGCTAAGGCTCAGTCAGCAGCCGGAGCCATTACGCCGGGAGCAGTGAAAACGAAGCCTCCTAGAGGGAACAGGAAATGTTACATCTGCGACAGTGCTCAGCACATGGCGAAAGAGTGTCCCCGGAGGATTCACAAACACACTGCAGCCTCAGCGACAGTAACAGAATCAGTTCAGCAGGATGCACCACAGCAGGGAAACGGAATGGTCTGGCTGGAATCGGAGGTACTGGGGCCCAGCCAGACAAGTCAGTGAAGCAGTCCCCAGGGATCTTACAGCCCACAGACCCCCTCCCACCCAAACCAGTGGTGCAGCTCACCGCATCCCTTCAACTTCCCAATGGGCTCACCATGGAAGTCCCCATTACCGTTGATTCTGGAAGCAATGCAGATTTTATAGGCGTGGATTTCATCCAGCAACATAGCATAGCACTTCTGCCAGCGACGGTGCCCCTGAACGTAGTCACGGTGGACGGCAGGGAGCTACTGGGAGGGCAAGTGCTGCAGCAGACACCTCCAATGGTGATGCGAATTGGAAATCACCGCGAACTCATCAGCTTCAATGTCACCCACCTGTCAGACACGCCCATAGTGTTGGGCATGAGTTGGCTGGACAGGCACAGCCCGGCATTAGCATGGTACCAGCGTCAACTGACCTTCGGCTCCTCCTACTGCGCAGAACACTGCATCCTCACTAACCAGGAAGAGGAGGGGCACGAGGATGGACCACAGCTGAACTTGGGCATGTTGCAAGCAGTACCCAGCAAGTACAAGGAGTTTTTGGAGGTTTTCTGCGAGAAGGAAGCGGACAAGCTGCCTCCCCACAGACCCTACGACTGCAAGATTGACCTCCTGCCGGGGGCGACGCTGCCGACGGGGAAGCTGTATTCCATGTCTGAGGATGAACTGCAGGAACTCAGGGAGTTCATAGACCACAACTTGAAACGGGGATTCATCCGGGAGTCCAAGGCGGTGGGGGGCAGTCCCGTGTTCTTTGTAAAGAAGAAAGACACGCCCCAAAAGAGGCGGGTCGTTGATTTCAGAATCTTGAATTCGAAAACCAAGCCGTCAGCCTTCCCCATGCCCAAGATCGATGACCTGCTCGCAACGGTAAGGAAAGGTCGCATCTTTACCAAGTTGGATCTACGCGGAGCGTACAATCTCATTCGCGTGCGGGAAGGCGACGAGTGGAAGACGGCCATGTTTACGCCGCTGGGCACCTATGAATATAGAGTTATGCCTTTTGGATTACAAAATGGTTCCCACTGTTTTCAAGCCTTCATGCACCATGTCTTGGCGGGTCTTCTCTACAAGAAGTGCGTTTGTTTCCTGGACGACATCCTGATCTTCTCGGAGTCGCAGGAGGCTCACGAGAGAGATGTCAAGGAAGTCCTGCAGCGGCTGCGGGAGCACAGGCTTTACGCCAAGCTGGAGAAGTGCCAGTTCGACAAAACGGAGGTGGATTTCCTGGGCTACAAGCTGTCAGACAAGGGACTCGCCATGGACAGCGCCAAGGTCCATTCGGTGCTGGACTGGAAGAGCCCGCGCAGTCGGAAGGAGGTCCAGAGGTTTGTCGGCTTTGCCAACTTTTATCGCAAGTTCATCAAGGGTTTCGCTATGCAGACGGCGGCCATCACTGACACCCTCAGCTCCAAGAAGAAGAAGTTCATCTGGACCCAGCAGGCGGAGCAATCCTTTCAGAAGCTCAAGCGTCTCTTCGCGTCCGAGGAACAACTACGACATGTGAACCCCAGCAGGCCCATGAGGGTGGAGACGGACGCCTCTGACAGGGCCGTGGGGGCCGTCCTGTTGCAGCAAGACCACCAAGGGGACTGGAGGCTGTGCGCTTTCTACTCCAGGAAGCTCAGCAAGTCGGAACAGAACTACACCATCTGGGACAGGGAGTTGCTGGCTATTCATGCAGCCTTCAAGGCGTGGCGGCACTTCCTCGTCGGAGCCAAACACACGGTGCAGGTCCGCACAGACCATAAGAACTTGGAGTACTGGCGCACGGCGAGGTTCCTGAACCAGAGACACATCCGCTGGGCGGACTTCTTTGCAGATTTCCACTTCAGGATTGAATATATCCCAGGAAGCAACAACGTCATGGCGGACGCGCTGTCCAGGAAACCGCAGTATATCGAGGAAGAGGCACCAGCGGCGGCCAAGCACATTTTCGCAGCAAAGGCATGGGCGTGCGCTTCAGCCACGGTGGACCTGGAAGCGGTACGTCGCGCGCTGGAGACGGACTCCTTCGCTCGAGGAGGTACGCAGCGGCACGGCGAGGGATGACGATTTCCAAATACGCGACGGCCTGCTCATCCGCAAAGGGGCCCTCTACGTACCGGGAGACACCCTCCGCGCGAAAGTCCTGCAACAGCTGCACGACGCGCCCAGCGCTGGGCACTTCGGCAAGGAGAAGACGGTGGACTTAGTAGCCAGAGACTTTTGGTGGCCCAAGATGCAGGGGGATATCGCGGACTACGTCAATAGGTGCGACACCTGCCAAAGGGCCAAGCCAGTACACAAGCCGCCGGCGGGCCTGTTGGAACCGCTACAGACACCGTTCGAACCGTGGGAAAGGGTAGCCCTGGACTTTGTCACGGATCTGCCCAGCTCGAGAGGCAAGACGGCAGTACTTGTGGTAGTAGACTTATTCACCAAGATGGCCCACTTCATTCCTTGCGCGAAGGTGGCCACGGCGGAGCAGACCGCTAAGCTGTTTATAGACCACGTGTTCAAGGTGCACGGCCTGCCACGGTCTATCTTGTCCGACCGGGGGCGCCAGTTCATCTCCAACTTCTGGCAAAAGCTAATGGGTTTCCTGAACGTCAAGGTCAGCCTGGCGTCGGCGAGACACCCGCAGACTAACGGACAGGCGGAGAGGGTCAACGCCATCATGCAGCAGTACCTGAGATGCTACGCGAACCAGCAGCCCTCGACCTGGGTGGACTATCTACCGCTGGCCGAGTTTGCCTACAACAACACGAAGCACGTGTCCACGGGGGTGACACCGTTTTTCGCCAACAATGGGCGGCATCCCAGAACCTTCCCGGGTTTGGAGAAAGTGAGGGAGGGGGAGCCGCAGGGAGCAGAGGCCGTGGCAGCGGAGTTGCAAGAGGTCCACGAGCAGCTCAGGAGGCAGTTAGAGCTAGCGAAACAGGCTTACAAAGTGCAGGCAGACAGACACAGGAGAGTTGGGGAGGACATCCGGGTGGGAGACTGGGTCTGGTTAGCAGCCCAGGCAGTTCCAGCCAGATCGTTGGCCAAGAAGAAGCTCGGGTACAAGCAGCTAGGGCCTTACCAAGTCGAGGCGCAGATCAACCCAGTGGCGTTCCGGTTGACACTCCCGGAAGGGTCCAGAATGCACCCGGTCTTTCATAGATCAGTGCTCACGCCCTACAAGGCGCCTCACAGGTTTCAGGCGCCAGGGACAGCACCAGACCCGCTCAGGGAAGCGCCCAAGAAGGGGGGGGGTCGCCGAGAGGGGGACCACCCAATGAAGCCACAGAGATTTTAGACTCAAGGTGGGGGGAGGACGGGGTTGAATATCTCCTCGCCACAGAGGACACCCCGGCCAGCGCCAACAGGTGGGTGCCGGATTATGCATTGGAGCAGCAGTGGCTCAAGGAAGAATTCCATACACTTTTCCCGCACAAGCCCATGCCAGCGGACTTTTTCGACGACTGTCTGTTCACACCCACACTCTCAGCCAGCACCTTCCAGGGCTTCTCTTCAGCTGAGGAATCAGCCCTGGGAGGCAGTTCCCCAGAGGGGTCGCTCTCAGGGTTTGGCACGGGGGGATCTTATTGGTGGGAGGACCAACCCGAAGTGGGCTGGCGCAGAGACCTGCCGAAGGGACCCTGGGAGGTGGGGTCACCTCAGGCGACAGGGGGAGAGGGGGTCTTGGGTGATTTGGGGGCGGACTCAGATTTCGAACACACTGCCCAGGAGATGGAAGCAGAGGAGATCGCCGTCGACGAGCCCATGGAGGACTTCCCGGACTTATCCCGATGGCTGCACGCCTCGGGGGACGAACTGTATCCTGAACTCACCCCCACAACACCGGAGCACCCGGAACCCGCACCTGAAGAGGGGGAGGGGGAAGGGGGGCTTCGAGGGGGGATGGATGTCAGGGGTTCAGGAGGAGAGACACAGGAGGGGGAGCAAATGGAGAGCGAGGAGGAGGAATCCGAGGGGGGTGTAGGCAGTGACAGTGGCCAGAGTCATTCCACGAGCCTCTCCAGCGAATCGGAGGACTCACATAAGGGAGCGCCGATGGCCAGGGCAAGGGGGCTCCAAGGGGGAAACCCCAGGAGGAAGGGGCCAGCGGGGACTCCCTGAGCAGCAGTTGGAAATCAGGACCAGCTTCCCCACCAGAGCGCAGTAGGGAGGGGGAGTGCCAGGAATCGGGACCAGTGTTCTCACCACCACCGAGAGGAGATGAGTCAGGTCTGGCCACGGCCACATCAGGGAGCGGGGAAACGGTCAGGAGGAAGGTTACCAGCTGGGCGCGCGCGCCAAGTTCAAATGTACAGGCGAGCGGCACAGCAGGGAGCCCGGATAGGGAGCCAGGTCCTAAAGCCCGCCGGAAGGAAGAGCAAGACTCAGGGGGGTCAGCGTCAGAGGAGTCCAGGAAAGAGGAAACCCCAGGGGGCAGAAGGACCCAGCGGAGGAAAGAACAGCGCAGGAGGTGGAGCCGGGCTAGGATCTTAAACTGGTGCGGAAGGAGTAGTGAGTCAGAGGGGACTTCGCCGATCTGAAGTCCAGACGTAGGGTTGCACGCTCAGAGGTTTTGAAATGGAAACTAAACTTCAATAAAGACTTTTGTACAATACATCAACCAGGCGTTGGTCCTCTGTGAGCTGGGACCTAGAGCTCTGACACTATTACTATTGATTCTGGTAGTAATGCAGACTTCGTAGGAGTGGACTGCATCAAGCAACATCGCATAGCACTCCTACCAGCCACGATGCCCCTGCACGTTGTCACGGTCGATGGCAGAGAGCTACTGGGAGGACAAGTGGTACAGCAAACGCCGCCAATGGTGCTGCAAATTGGAAATCACCGCGAAGTCATCAGCTTCAACGTCACCCAATTGTCGGACACGCCCATAGTGTTGGGCATGAGTTGGCTGGACAGGCACAGCCCGGCATTGGCATGGTACCAGCGCCAATTGACCTTCTGCTCCTCCTACTGCGCAGAAAACTGCATACTGCCTAACCAGGAAGATGAGGGGCAAGAGGATGGGCCGCAGCTACACTTGGGCATGCTGCAAGCGGTACCCGACAAGTACAAAGGGTTTTTGGAGGTCTTCTGCGAGAAGGAAGCGGACGAGCTGCCCCCCCACAGACCATACGACTGCAAAATTGACCTCCTGCCGGGGGCGACGCTGCCGACTGGAAAACTGTATTCCATGTCTGAAGACGAACTGCAAGAGCTCAGGGAGTTCATAGATCACAACTTGAAGCGGGGATTCATCCGGGAATCCAAAGCGGTGGGGGGCAGTCCTGTGTTCTTCGTGAAGAAAAAGGACACGCCCCAAAAGAGGCTTGTAGTTGATTATAGGGTCATAAATTCGAGGACAAAGCCCACGGCATTCCCCATGCCCAGAATCGACGACCTGCTGGCGACGGTGAGGAAGGGACGCATCTTCACCAAGCTGGATCTACGAGGGGCGTACAATCTTATACGCATGCGGGAGGGCGACGAGTGGAAGACGGCCATGTTTACGCCCCTAGGCACCTACGGATATAGAGTTATGCCGTTTGGTTTACAAAATGGCTCCCACTGCTTCCAAGCCTTCATGCATCACGTGTTAGCGGGACTCCTCTACAAGAAGTGCGTCTGCTTCCTGGACGACATCCTGATCTTCTCGGAATCGCAGGAGGTTCACGAGAGGGACGTCAAGGAAGTTCTGCAGAGACTGAGGGAGAACAGGCTTTACGCCAAGCTGGAGAAGTGCCAGTTCGACATGACGGAGGTGGATTTCCTGGGCTACAAGCTGTCCGACAAGGGACTGGCCATGGACAGCGCCAAGGTCCGCTCAGTGCTACATCTGAACCCCAGCAAACCCATGAGGGTTGAAACAGATGCCTCAGACAGAGCCGTGGGGGCGGTCCTGTTGCAGCAAGATCCGCAAGGGGACTGGAGGCCGTGCGCTTTCTACTCCAGGAAACTCAGCAAGTCGGAGCAGAACTACACCATCTGGGACAGGGAGTTGCTAGCCATCCATGCAGCCTTCAAGGCGTGGCGGCACTTCCTCATCGGAGCCAAACACACAGTGCAGGTTCGCACGGACCATAAGAACCTGGAGTACTGGCGCACGGCGCGGTTCCTGAACCAGAGACACATTCGCTGGGCGGAGTTCTTTGCGGATTTCGACTTCAGGATAGAATATATCCCGGGAGACAACAACATCATGGCTGATGCGCTATCCAGGAAGCCGCAGTATCTCGAGGAAGCGGCACCGGTGGCGGCCAAACACATTTTCGCACCTAAAGCGTGGGCATGCGCTTCGGCCACCGTGGACCTGGAAGCGGTACCTCGCACGCTGCAAACAGATTCCTTCGCACGCTCCAAGATGGAGGAAGTGCGAAGCGGCACAGCGAAGGACGACGAGTTCCAGATACGAGACGGACTACTCATCCGCAAAGGGGCCATCTACGTACCGGGAGACGACCTCCGCGCGAGAGTACTACAACAGTTACACGACGCACCCAGCGCCGGACATTTCGGCACGGACAAGACGGTGGAATTAGTAGCCAGAGACTTTTGGTGGCCCAAGATGCGGGGAGAAGTCGCGGATTACGTCACTAGGTGCGACACATGCCAAAGGGCCAAGCCAGTGCACAGACCGCCGGCGGGACTGTTGGAACCGCTACAGACCCCGCTCAAACCGTGGGAGAGAGTGGCACTGGACTTTGTCACTGATCTGCCCAGCTCGAGGGGCAAAACAGCAGTACTCGTGGTAGTAGACTTGTTCACCAAGATGGCCCACTTCATTCCTTGCGCGAAGGTGGCCACAGCGGAGCAGACCGCCAAGCTGGCAGAAGCTGATGGGCATCCTGAACGTCAAGGTCAACCTAGCGTCGGCAAGACACCCGCAGACCAACGGACAAGCGGAGAGGGTCAACGCCATCATGCAGCAGTACCTGAGATGCTACGCGAATCAGCAGCCCTCGACCTGGGTGGACTACCTACCGCTAGCCGAGTTTGCCTACAACAACACGAAACACGTGTCCACGGGGGTGACACCGTTCTTCGCCAACAATGGGTGGCATCCCAGAACCTTCCCGGGTTTAGAGAAAGTGGGGGAGGGGGAGCCACAGGGAGCAGAGGCCTTGGCAGCGGAGTTACAGGAGGTCCACGAGCAACTCGAAGGCAGTTAGAGCTAGCAAAACACGCCTACAAAATGCAGGCAGACAGACACAGGAGAGTTGGGGAGGACATCTGGGTGGGGGACTGGGTCTGGTTAGCAGCCCAGGCAGTGCCGGCCAGATCGTTAGATAAGAAGAAGCTCGGACACAAGCAGCTAGGCCCTTACCAAGTCGAGGCACAGATCAACCCAGTGGCCTTCTGGTTGACACTCCCGGAGGGATCCAGAATGCACCCGGTCTTTCATAGATCAGTGCTCACGCCCTACAAGGCACCTCACAGGTTTCAGGCGCCAGAGACAGCTCCAAGCCCGCTCAGAGACGCACCCACGAAGGGGGGGTCGCCGAGGGCGGAGCCACTCAACGAGGTCACGGAGATTTTGGACTCGAGATGGGGGGAAGAGGGGGTTGAATATCTCCTCGCCAGGGAAGGTACCCCGGCCAGCGCCAACAGCTGGGTACCGTACTATGCGGTGGAGGAGCACTACCTCAAAGACGAGTTCCATGCACTTTTCCCACACAGGCCCATGCCGGCAGATTATTTCGACGAATATCTTTTCACACCCACACTTTCAGCCAGCACGTTCCAGGGGATCTCATCAGACGAGGAACCAGCATCCGACACATGCTCCCCGGAGGGATCACTCTCGGGGTCTGTTACGGACCGCTCGTATTGGTGGGACGATCGACAGGAGGGGGGCTGGAGCAGGGAACTGCTGAAGGGGCCTTGGCAGGCAGCCTCCCCCGAGGCGACCGGGGGGGGGAGACGGACATGGACATGGATGTCAGGTGTTCAGAAGGAGAGACACAGGAGGGGGAGCAAATGGAGAGTGAGGAGGAGGAGTACGAGGGGGGCGCAGGCAGTGACAGTGGCCAGAGTTATTCCACAAGCCTCTCTAGCGAATCGGAGGACTCACAGAAGGGAGCGCCGGTGGCCAGAGCGAAGGGGGGTCCAGGGGGGAAGCCCCAGGAGGAAGGGGCCAGCGGGGAGTCCCTGAGCAGCAGCTGGAGATCAGGACCAGCGTCTCCACCAGAGCGCAGTGGGGAGGGGGAGTCCCAGGAGTCGGGACCAGTGTCCTCACCACCAGAGGGAGGAGAGGAGTCAGGTTTGGCAACACCCACATCAGGAAGCGGGGAAACGGTCAGAAGGAAAGTCACCGGCTGGGCGCGCGCGCCAAGTTCAAATGTACAGGAGCGCGGGACAGTGGGGAGCCCGGGAAGGGAGCCAGGTCCTAAAGCCCGCCGGAGGGAGGGGCAAGACTCAGGAGGCTCAGCGTCAGAGGAGTCCAGGAAGGAGGGAACCCCAGAGGGCAGAAGGACCCAGCGCAGGAAAGAGCAGCGCAAGAGGTGGAGCCGGGCTAGAATCTTAAACTGGTGTGGGTGCAGCAGTGAGTCAGAGGGGACTTAGCCGGTCTAGCGTCGAGACGTGGGTCTGCGCGCCCAGAGCTTGGAAATGGAAACTAAACTTTAATAAAGACTTTTGTATATAACATCCACTGGGCGTTGGTCCTCTGTGAGCTGGGACCTAGCGGCAGTCCTGACAGACGTGTTGGGGGAGGATCCTGGGTTCGAGCACAGCTGCAGAGAGATGGAAGCAGAGGAGATCGACGTCGACAAGCCCATTGAGGACTGGCCAGATCCAGCCGGCTGGCTGCACACCAGGGGGGAAGAACTGTATCCTGCACTCACCCCCACAACACTGGAGCCCCCAGAACCCACACCTGAAGAGGGAGACGGGGGAAGGGGAGGCTTCGAGGGGGGGATGGATGTCAGGGGCTCAGGAGCAGAAGCACAGGGGAGTGAAGGGGAAGAAACCGAGGGGAGCTTAGGAGAAGAGGACAGTGCCCCGAGAGATTCCATGAGCCTCTCCAGCGAATCGGAAGATTCACAGAAGGGGGCGCCAGTGGCCAGGGCAAGGGGATTCCCAAGGGGGACACCCCAGGAGCAAGGGGCCAGCAGGGACTCCCAGAGCAGCAGTTGGAAATCAGGACCAGCTTCCCCACCAGAGCATAGTGGGGGGGAAGAGTCCCAGGTATCGAGGCCAGAGGATTCCACACCAGGAGTGAAGATAAGTCAGGGCTGACCACGCCTCCATCGGAGAGCCAGACAACGGAGGGGAGGTCAGATCCGGGCAGTATCCCGGAAGAGGGAAGCAGTGACAGAAGCAGTGTGACGGTCAGGAGGAAGGTCACTGGGTTGGCGCGAGAGGCAAGTTCAAATGTACAGGAGCACGGGACAGCAGAGAATGAGGATTGGGAACCGGATCATAAAGCCCGCCGGAGGCAGGGGGAGGAGTCAGGCGACTCAGCGTCGGAAGAGTGCAGAAAGGGGAATGCCCCAGCGGGCAGGAGGACCCAGAGGAGGAGAGAGCAGCGGAAAAGGTGGAGCAGGGCTAGGATCTTAAACTGGTGTCAGAGGGGAGGAGATTCAGACGGGACTTCGCCGGTCTAGGGTTTAAGACGTAGAGCTGCGCGCTGCGGCTTTGGAATGGAAGTTGAACTTCAATAAAGACTTTGGTACATAACGACGATCTGGCGTTGGTCCTCTGTGAGCTGGGACCTAGGGGCAGCTCTGACAGTAAGTCCCGTCTCACATTTAAACCTTCGCAGCGTGAGTTGAAGCGGCGAAGGGCGAAGCTCGGTGCTTCGCGAGCTCACGAAGATCGGGAAGGATGAGTACTGATGAAAGAATGGCAGCCTTGCAAGAAGCAGTAACAAGGCTTAACATGGAATTAGCAGCATCCAGAAAGAGAGAGGATGAAGCAGCCGCTGCCTGCCAGGATCTGCAGACCAGGTTGGAAATGCTGATCAAACAGGGGCTGCCGGGTGCCAGACCGGAGGGAATTGGTCTCGGTAAGAGGGGGGGCAGCCTCGTGTCTCATTTCGATGGGAGCCTGCAGCAGTATCCTAACTTCAGAGCAGACGTAGTTTTCGCGCTCAAGTTGCTGCAAAAGGACTTTAGAGATGAGCAGGAGAAAGTGGGCTTCATACTAACTCATCTCCATGGGGAAGGTAAGGCATGGCTGCGCAATCTGTGGCGCGATAATGACCCAGCCCTCCAAAATTCGGATACCTTTATTAAAGCGATGGATGTTTGTTTTCTATCGGCTGTGGATGTGGATGTGGCCAGAAGGGAGATCCATGGACTGAAACAGGGCAAAGCCACTGTACGGCAATATCACTCCCGCTTTTTTGCATTGGTCAACGCGCTGGGATGGGAAAAGAACTCAGCCGCCGTCAGGGACCTGTTCTGGGAGGGGCTGAATGGGGCTGTGAAAGATGGAATTGCGAGAGGAGAGAGACCCCAGAGCACTAAGGAAGTCGTCCAGAGAGCGCTGGTGATTGGAGTGAGGCTGGAAGAACGTCCTTGGAGCAAGGATGAAAGACGTTGGGGACGCACGCCAGCTAGATCACCTCCTTTGTTTCCCAGAGAGACAGCGCGCGCCCAGTCCACGCCTCCACTGGGAGGGGGAGAGGAGCCGATGGAGATAGGTGGTGCCAGGGCTCAGACAGCAACCAGAGCCCAAACACCGGGAGCAGTCAAAGCAAAAGGCTCCTAGAGGGAACAGGAAATGTTACATCTGCGACAGTGCTCAGCATATGGCGAAAGAGTGTCCCCAGAGGATCCACAAGCACACTGCAGCCTCAGCAACAGTAAAGGAAGCAGTGCAGCAGGGGGAACCACTGCAGGGAAACGACGGAGTCTGGCTGGAGACAGAGGCACTGGGGCCCAGTCAGACCGGTCAGTGAAGCAGTCCCCAGGGATCTTACGGCCCACACACCCCCTCCCGCCCAAACCAGTGGTGCAACTCACTGCATCGCTCCAGCTACCCAATGGACTAACCATGGAAGTTCCTATTACTATTGATTCTGGTAGTAATGCAGACTTCGTAGGAGTGGACTTCATCAAGCAACATCACATAGCACTCCTACCAGCCACGATGCCCCTGCACGTTGTCACGGTCGATGGCAGAGAGCTACTGGGAGGACAAGTGGTACAGCAAACGCCGCCAATGGTGATGCAAATTGGAAATCACCGCGTAGTCATCAGCTTCAACGTCACCCAATTGTCGGACACGCCCATAGTGTTGGGCATGAGTTGGCTGGACAGGCACAGCCCGGCATTGGCATGGTACCAGCGCCAATTGACCTTCTGCTCCTCCTACTGCGCAGAAAACTGCATACTGCCTAACCAGGAAGATGAGGGGCAAGAGGATGGGCCGCAGCTACACTTGGGCATGCTGCAAGCGGTACCCGACAAGTACAAAGGGTTTTTGGAGGTCTTCTGCGAGAAGGAAGTGGACGAGCTGCCCCCCCACAGACCATACGACTGCAAAATTGACCTCCTGCCAGGGGCGACGCTGCCGACTGGAAAACTGTATTCCATGTCTGAAGACGAACTGCAAGAGCTCAGGGAGTTCATAGATCACAACTTGAAGCGGGGATTCATCCAGGAATCCAAAGCAGTGGGGGGCAGTCCTGTGTTCTTCGTGAAGAAAAAGGACACGCCCCAAAAGAGGCTTGTAGTTGATTATAGGGTCATAAATTCGAGGACAAAGCCCACGGCATTCCCCATGCCCAGAATCGACGACCTGCTGGCGACGGTGAGGAAGGGACGCATCTTCACCAAGCTGGATCTACGAGGGGCGTACAATCTTATACGCATGCGGGAGGGCGACGAGTGGAAGACGGCCATGTTTACGCCCCTAGGCACCTACAGATATAGAGTTATGCCGTTTGGTTTACAAAATGGCTCCCACTGCTTCCAAGCCTTCATGCATCACGTGTTAGCGGGACTCCTCTACAAGAAGTGCGTCTGCTTCCTGGACGACATCCTGATCTTCTCGGAATCGCAGGAGGTTCACGAGAGGGACGTCAAGGAAGTTCTGCAGAGAGTGTGGGAGCACAGGCTTTACGCCAAGCTGGAGAAGTGCCAGTTCGACATGACGGAGGTGGATTTCCTGGGCTACAAGCTGTCCGACAAGGGACTGGCCATGGACAGCGCCAAGGTCCGCTCAGTGTTGGATTGGAAGAGCCCGCGCAATCGGAAGGAGGTCCAGAAGTTTGTCGGCTTTGCCAACTTTTATTGCAAGTTTATCAAGGGGTTCGCTATGCAGACGGCGGCCATCACGGACACCCTCAGCTCCAAGAAGTTGAAGTTTATCTGGACAGAGCAGGCGGAGCAGTCCTTTCAGAAACTCAAGCGTCTCTTCGCGTCCGAAGAACAGCTGCTACATGTGAACCCCAGCAAACCCATGAGGGTTGAAACAGATGCCTCAGACAGAGCCGTGGGGGCGGTCCTGTTGCAGCAAGATCCGCAAGGGGACTGGAGGCCGTGCGCTTTCTACTCCAGGAAACTCAGCAAGTCGGAGCAGAACTACACCATCTGGGACAGGGAGTTGCTAGCCATCCATGCAGCCTTCAAGGCGTGGCGGCACTTCCTCATCGGAGCCAAACACACAGTGCAGGTTCGCACGGACCATAAGAACCTGGAGTACTGGCGCACGGCGCGGTTCCTGAACCAGAGACACATTCGCTGGGCGGAGTTCTTTGCGGATTTCGACTTCAGGATAGAATATATCCCGGGAGACAACAACATCATGGCTGATGTGCTATCCAGGAAGCCGCAGTATCTCGAGGAAGCGGCACCGGTGGCGGCCAAACACATTTTCACACCTAAAGCGTGGGCATGCGCTTCGGCCACCGTGGACCTGGAAGCGGTACCTCGCGCGCTGCAAACAGATTCCTTCGCACGCTCCAAGATGGAGGAAGTGCGAAGCGGCACAGCGAAGGACGACGAGTTCCAGATACGCGGCGGACTACTCATCCGCAAAGGGGCCATCTACGTACCGGGAGACGACCTCCGCGCGAGAGTACTACAACAGTTACACGACGCACCCAGCGCCGGACATTTCGGCACAGACAAGACGGTGGAATTAGTAGCCAGAGACTTTTGGTGGCCCAAGATGCGGGGAGAAGTCGCGGATTACGTCACTAGGTGCGACACATGCCAAAGGGCCAAGCCAGTGCAACGACCGCTGGCGGGACTGTTGGAACCGCTACAGACCCCGCTCGAACCATGGGAGAGGGTGGCACTGGACTTTGTCACTGATCTGCCCAGCTCGAGGGGCAAAACAGCAGTACTCGTGGTAGTAGACTTGTTCACCAAGATGGCCCACTTCATTCCTTGCGCGAAGGTGGCCACAGCGGAGCAGACCGCCAAGCTGTTCATAGAGCACGTGTGCAAGGTGCACGGCCTACCGCGGTCTATCCTGTCGGACCAGGGGCGCCAGTTCATCTCGAGCTTCTGGCAGAAGCTGATAGGCATCCTGAACGTCAATGTCAACCTAGCGTCGGCAAAACATCCGCAGACCAACGGACAAGCGGAGAGGGTCAACGCCATCATGCAGCAGTACCTGAGATGCTACGCGAATCAGCAGCCCTCGACCTGGGTGGACTACCTACCGCTAGCCGAGTTTGCCTACAACAACACGAAACACGTTGTCAGGGGCTCAGGAGCAGAGGCACAGGGAAGAGAGGAGATGGAGAGCGAAGGGGAAGAATCCGAGGGGAGCGTAGGAGAAGATGACAGTGGCCCGAGGGATTCCATGAGCCTCTCCAGCGAATCGGAAGATTCACAGAAGGGGGCGCCAGTGGCCAGGGGTAGGGGGTTCCCAAGGGGAACGCCCCAGGAGCAAGGGGGCAGCAGGGACTCCCAGAGCAGTAGTTGGAAATCAGGACCAGCTTCCCCACCAGAGCAGAGTGGGGGGGAAGAGTCCCAAGCATCGGGGCCAGTGCATTCCCCACCAGGGAGAGAAGACGAGGAGGGCTGACCACGCCTCAATTGGAGAATCGGACAACGGAGGGGAGGTCAGATCCGACCAGTATCCCGGAAGAGGGAAGCAGTGACAGAAGTAGTGTAACAGTTAGGAGAAAGGTCACTGGGTTGGCGCGAGAAGCAAGTTCAAATGTACAGGAGCGCGGGACAGCAGAGAATGAGGATTGGGAACCGGGTCCTAAAGCCTGCCGGAGGCAGGGGGAGGAGCTAAGCGACTCAGCGTCGGAAGAGTGCAGAAAGGGGAATGCCCCAGCGGGCAGGAGGACCCAGAGGAGGAGAGAGCAGCGGAAAAGGTGGAGCAGGGCTAGGATTTTAAATTGGTGTCAGAGGGGAGGAGACTCAGACGGGACTTCGCCGATCTGGGGTTTAAGACGTAGGGCTGCGCGCTGCATCTTTGAAATGGAAACTGAACTTCAATAAAGACTTTTGTACATTACGACAGCCTAGCGTTGGTCCTCTGTGAGCTGGGACCTAGAGGCAGCTCTGACACACGTGTCCACGGGGGTGACACCATTCTTCGCCAACAATGGGCGGCATCCCAGAACCTTCCCGGGTTTAGAGAAAGTGGGGGAGGGGGAGCCACAGGGAGCAGAGGCCTTGGCAGCGGAGTTACAGGAGGTCCACGAGCAACTCCGAAGGCAGTTAGAGCTAGCAAAACACGCCTACAAAATGCAGGCAGGCAGACACAGGAGAGTTGGGGAGGACATCCGGGTGGGGGACTGGGTCTGGTTAGCAGCCCAGGCAGTGCCGGCCAGATCGTTAGCTAAGAAGAAGCTCGGACACAAGCAGCTAGGCCCTTACCAAGTCGAAGCACAGATCAACCCAGTGGCCTTCCGGTTGACACTCCCGGAGGGATCCAGAATGCACCCGGTCTTTCATAGATCAGTGCTCACGCCCTACAAGGCACCTCACAGGTTCCAGGCGCCAGGGACAGCTCCTAGCCCACTCAGAGACGCACCCACGAAGGGGGGGTCGCCGAGGGCGGAGCCGCTCATTGAGGTCACGGAGATTTTGGACTTGAGATGGGGGGAAGAGGGGGTTGAATATCTCCTCGCCAGGGAAGGTACCCCGGCCGGCGCCAACAGCTGGGTACCGTACTATGTGGTGGAGGAGCACTACCTCAAAGACGAGTTCCACGCACTTTTCCCACACAGGCCCATGCCGGCGGATTATTTCGACGAATATCTTTTCACACCCACACTCTCAGCCAGCACGTTCCAGGGTTTCTCTTCAGCTGAGGACACGGCGCCGGAGACTAGCTCCCCAGAGGGATCACTCTCAGGGTTTGGTACAAGCAGCTCTTATTGGTGGGAAGATCAACCTGAGGTGGGGTGGCGCAGAGAACTGCCGAGTGGCCCCTCGTACGCAGCGTCACCCCAGGCGACAGGGGGAGAGGGGGTCATGGACGTGTTGGGGGAGGATCCGGGGTTCGAACACACCTGCAGAGAGATGGAAGCTGAGGAGATCGACATCGACGAGCCCATTGAGGACTTGCCGGATCTAACCGGCTGGCTGCACACCACGGGGGAAGAACTGTATCCTGCACTCACCCCCACAACACTGGAGCACCCAGAACCCACTCCAGAAGAGGGGGAGGGGGAAGGGGGGGCTTCGAGGGGGGATGGATGTCAGGGGCTCAGGAGCAGAGGCACAGGGAAGAGAGGAAATGGACAGCGAAGGGGAAGAATCCGAGGGGAGCGTAGGAGAAGATGACAGTGGCCCGAGGGATTCCATGAGCCTCTCCAGCGAATCGGAAGATTCACAGAAGGGGGCGCCAGTGGCCAGGGGTAGGGGGTTCCCAAGGGGAACGCCCCAGGAGCAAGGGGGCAGCAGGGACTCCCAGAGCAGTAGTTGGAAATCAGGACCAGCTTCCCCACCAGAGCAGAGTGGGGGGGAAGAGTCCCAAGCATCGGGGCCAGTGCATTCCCCACCAGGGAGAGAAGACGAGGGAGGGCTGACCACGCCTCCATCGGAGAGTCGGACAACGGAGGGGAGGTCAGATCCGGCCAGTATCCCGGAAGAGGGAAGCAGTGACAGAAGTAGTCTAACGGTTAGGAGAAAGGTCACTGGGTTGGCGTGAGAAGCAAGTTCAAATGTACAGGAGCGCGGGACAGCAGAGAATGAGGATTGGGAACCGGGTCCTAAAGCCTGCCGGAGGCAGGGGGAGGAGCTAAGCGACTCAGCGTCGGAAGAGTGCAGAAAGGGCAATGCCCCAGCGGGCTGGAGGACCCACAGGAGGAGAGAGCAGCGGAAAAGGTGGAGCAGGGCCAGGATCTTAAACTGGTGTCAGAGGGGAGGAGACTCAGACGGGACTTCGCCGATCTGGGGTTTAAGACGTAGGGCTGCGCGCTGCGGCTTTGTAATGGAAACTGAACTTCAATAAAGACTTTTGTACATTACGACAGCCTAGCGTTGGTCCTCTGTGAGCTGGGACCTAGAGGCAGCTCTGACACACGTGTCCACGGGGGTGACACCGTTCTTCGCCAACAATGGGCAGCATCCCAGAACCTTCCCGGGTTTAGAGAAAGTGGGGGAGGGGGAGCCACAGGGAGCAGAGGCCTTGGCAGCGGAGTTACAGGAGGTCCACGAGCAACTCCGAAGGCAGTTAGAGCTAGCAAAACACGCCTACAAAATGCAGGCAGGCAGACACAGGAGAGTTGGGGAGGACATCCGGGTGGGGGACTGGGTCTGGTTAGCAGCCCAGGCAGTGCCGGCCAGATCGTTAGCTAAGAAGAAGCTCGGACACAAGCAGCTAGGCCCTTACCAAGTCGAGGCACAGATCAACCCAGTGGTCTTCCGGTTGACACTCTCGGAGGGATCCAGAATGCACCCGGTCTTTTATAGATCAGTGCTCACGCCCTACAAGGCACCTCACAGGTTTCAGGCGCCAGAGACAGCTCCAAGCCCGCTCAGAGACGCACCCACGAAGGGGGGGTCGCCGAGGGCGGAGCCACTCAACGAGGTCACAGAGATTTTGGACTCGAGATGGGGGGAAGAGGGGGTTGAATATATCCTCGCCAGGGAAGGTACCCCGGCCAGCGCCAACAGCTGGGTACCGTACTATGCGGTGGAGGAGCACTACCTCAAAGACGAGTTCCATGCAGAAAACCCGGATTGGGAACCAGGTCCTAAAGCCCGCCGGAGGCAGGGGGAAGACTCAGGGGACTCAGCGTCAGAAGAGTCTAGAAAGGGCAAGACCCCAGCGGACAGGCGGACCCAGAGGAGGAAAGAGCAAAGGAAGAGGTGGAGCAAGGCTAGAGTCTTAAACTGGTGTCTGGGGGGACGAGATTCAGACGGAGCTTCAGCGGTCTAGAGTTTGAGACGTAGAGCTGCGTGCTGCGGCTTTGAAATAGAAACTGAACTTCAATAAAGACTTTTGTATATAACTAGGAACTGGCGTTTGTCCTTTGTGAGCTGGGACCTCGGGCAGCTCTGACAATACACATCCTGAGCCTCTACTGCCCTGGCCTCTGCCGCTGCTGCTGGTGCCTTCGCCGCCAGAGCCTCTCCACTTGGTCCTCTGCCACTGCCGCTGGTGCCTCCGCAGCCCGAGCCTCTATTGCCCTGGCCTCTGCCACTGCTGCTCGTTCCTTCGCCGCCAGAGCCTCTACCGCCTGGACCCTTGCCTCTGCCGCTGGTGCTACCGCCGCCAGAGCCTCTAACGCCTCGGCCTCTGCCACTGTCACTGTTGCCTCTGTCACCAGAAGCTCTACTGCCTGGGTCTCTGCCGCTGCCGCTGGTGCCTCCGCAGCCCCAGCCTCTACCGCCTGGGCCCTTGCCGCTGCCGCTGGTGCCTCCGCAGCCCAAGCCTCTACCACCTGGGCCTCTGGCACTGCCGCTGGAGCCTCTACCGCCTGGGCCTCTGGCACTGCCCCTGGTGCCTCCAGAGCTTTAGCCTATACTGCCTGGGCCTCGGCCACTGCCGCTGGTGCCTCCGGAGCCTTAGCCTCTACTGCCTGGGCCTCGGCCACTGCCGCTGGTGCCTCCGCAGCCCGAGCCTCTACAGCCTGGGCCTCTTCCACTGCCGCTGGTGCCTCCGCAGCCCGAGCCTCTACAGCCTGGGCCTCTTCCACTGCCTCTGCTTCCTTCGTCGCCAGAGCCTCTAACGCCTGGTCCCTTGCCGCTGCCACTGGTGCCTCCGCAGCCCGAGCCTCTACCGCCTGTGGCTCTACCGCTGCCGCTGGTGCCTCCGCAGCCCAGGTCTCTATCGCCTAGGCCTCTGGCACTGCCGCTCGTGCATCCGCCACCAGAACCTCTACCGTCTGGGCCTTTGCCGTTGCCGCTGGTGCTTCCGCAGCCCGAGCCTCTACCGCCTGGGCCTCTGTCAGTGCCGCTGGTGCCTCCGCAGCCTGAGCCTCTACCGCGTGGGCCCTTGACGCTGCCGCCGCCAGAGCCTCTACTGCTTCGGCCTCTGCCGCTGGTGCCTCCGCAGCCCGAGCCTCTACCGCCTGGGCTTCTGCCGGTGCCGCTGGTGCCTTCGCCGCCAGGGCCTCTACCACTTAGTCCTTTGCCGCTGGTGCATACACAACCTGAGCCTCTACTGCCCTGGCCTCTGCCGCTGTCACTGGTGCCTTCGCCGCCAGAGCCTCTACCCCTTGGTCCTCTGCCAGTGCCGCTGGTGGCTCCGCAACCCGAGCCTCTACCTCCTGCACCTCTGTCGTTGCCGCTGGTGTCTCTACAGCCTGAGCCTCTACCGCCTGGTCCTCTGGCACTGCCACTCGTGCATCCGCCACCAGAGTCTCTACCACTTGGCCTCTGCCGCTGTCACTGGTGCCTCCGCAGCCCGAGCCTCTACCGCATGGGCCTCTGCCACTGCCTCTGCTTCCTTCGCCGCCAGAGCCTCTACCGCCTGGTCCCCTGCCGCTGCCACTGGTGCCTCCGCAGCCCGAGCCTCTACCGCCTGGGACTCTGCCGCTGCTGCTGGTGCCTCCGCAGCCCAGGTCTCTATCGCCTAGGCCTGTGCCAATGCCGCTGGTGGCTCCGCAGCCCGAGCCTCTACCTCCTGGACCTCTGTCGTTGCTGCTGGTGCCTCTACAGCCTGAGCCTCTACCGCCTGGGCCTCTGGCACTGCCGCTCGTGCATCCGCCACCAGAACCTCTACTGTCTGGGCCTTTGCCGGTGCCGCTGGTACTTCCGCAGCCCGAGCCTCTACCGCCTGGGCCTCTGTCAGTGCCGCTGGTGCCTCCGTAGCCTGAGCCTCTACCGCGTGGGCCCTTGCCGCTGCCACCGCCAGAGCCTCTACTGCTTCGGCCTCTGCCGCTGGTGCCTCTGCAGCCCGAGCCTCTACCGCCTGGGCTTCTGCCGGTGCCGCTGGTGCCTTCACAGCCCGAGCCTCTACCGCCTGGGCTTCTGCCGGTGCCGCTGGTGCCTTTGCCGCCAGAGCCTCTACCACTTAGTCCTTTGCCGCTGGTGCATACACATCCTGAGCCTCTTCTGCCCTGGCCTCTGGCGCTGACGCTGGTGCCTTCGCCGCCAGAGCCTCTACCGCCTGGACCATTGCCTCTGCCGCTGGTTCCTCGGGAGCCCGAGCCTTCCGTCTGGACCTCTGCCGCTGCCGCTGGTTCCTCCCCCGCCTGAGCCTCTTCCGCCTTGGCCTCTACCGCTGCCGCCTCTGCCGCCAGAGTGTCTCAGCCGCTGGTGCTTCCTCCACCTGAGCCCCTTCTGTCTGGACCTCTGCCGCTGCTTCCTCCCCCGCCTGGGCCTCTGCCGGTGCCGCTGGTGCCCCCGCCGCCAGAGCCTCTATCGCCTGGACCATTGCCTCTGTCGCTGGTGCTACCGCCGCCAGAGCCTCTATCACCTCGGCCTTTGCCAGTGTCACTGTTGCCTCCGTCACCAGAAGCTCTACTGCCTGGGCCTTTGCCGGTGCCGCTGGTGCTTCCGCAGCCCGAGCCTCTACCACCTGGGCCTCTGTCAGTGCCGCTGGTGCCTCCGTAGCCTGAGCCTGTACCGCGTGGGCCCTTGCCGCTGCCGCCGCCAGAGCCTCTACTGCTTCCGCCTCTGCCGCTGGTGCCTCCACAGCCCGAGCCTCTACCGCATGGGCTTCTGCCGGTGCCGCTGGTGCCTTCGCCGCCAGAGCCTCTACCACTTAGTCCTTTGCCACTGGTGCATACACATCCTGAGCCTCTACTGCCCTGGCCTCTGACGCTGACGCTGGTGCCTTCGCCGCCAGAGCCTCTACCGCCTGGACCCTTGCCTCTGCCGCTGGTGCTACCGCCCCCAGAGCCTCTACCACCTCGGCCTCTGCCATTGTCACTGTTGCCTCCGTCACCAGAAGCTCTACTGCCTGGGTCTCTGCCACTGCCACTGGTACCTCCGCAGCCCCAGCCTCTACCACCTGGGCCTCTGGCACTGCCGCTGGAGCCTCTACCGCCTGGGCCTCTGGCACTGCCCCTGGTGCCTCCGGAGCTTTAGCCTCTACTGCCTGGGCCTTGGCCACTGCCGCTGGTGCCTCCGGAGCCTTAGCCTCTACTGCCTGGGACTCGGCCACTGCCGCTGGTGCCTCTGCAGCCCGAGTCTCTACTGCCTGGGCCTCTGGCACTGCCGCTCGTGCATCCGCCACCAGAACCTCTACTGTCTGGGCCTTTGCCGGTGCCGCTGGTGCTTCCGCAGCCCGAACCTCTACTGCCTGGGCCTCGGCCACTGCCGCTGGTGCTTCCGCCGCCAGAGCCTCTACTGCCCGGGCCCTTACCGCTGCCACTACTGCTTACGCCGCCAGAGCCTCTACCACCTGGGCCAATGCCGGTGCCGCTGGTGCCTCCGCAGCCCGAGCCTCTACCGCATGGGCCTCTGCCACTGCCGTTGCTTCCTTTGCTGCCAGAGCCTCTACTGCCTGGGCCCTTGTTGCTGTCGCTGGTGCTTCCGCCGCCAGAGCCTCTACCGCCCTGGCTTCTGCCGCTGCCGCTGGTGCCTCCGCCTGGGCCTCTGCTGCTCTTGCTGGTCCCGCCGCTGTGCAGGCTGCATCGCCTGGACCTCTGCAGCTGTCAGTGGTGCCTTGGCAGAGTGAGCTTCTTCCACCTGTGGCTCTACCGCTGCCGCTGGTTCCTCCACCGCCAGAACATCTACCACCTGGGTTTCTGCCGCTGCTGCTGGTTCCTCGGGAGCCCGAGCCTTCCGTCTGGACCTCTGCCGCTGGTTCCTCCCCCGCCTGAGCCTCTTCCCCCTTGGCCTCTACCGCTGCCGCCTCTGCCGCCAGAGTGTCTCTGCCGCTGGTGCTTCCTCCACCTGAGCCGCTTCTGTCTGGACCTCTACCGCTGCTTCCTCCCCCGCCTCAGCCTCTTCCGCCTGGGCCTCTGCCGGTGCCGCTGGTGCCCCTGCCGTCAGAGCCTCTACCGCCTGGGCCCTTGCCGCTGCCGCTGGTGCCTCCACCGCCAGAGCCTCTGCTACCTGGGTCTCTGTACATGCTGCTGGTGCCTCCGGCATCAGAGCTTCAATGGCCTGGTCCTCTGCCGCTATCACTGGTGCTTCCACCGCTGCTGCCACTGCCACCTGAGCCTCTCGGGTGTGGGACTCTGCCACTGGTGCCTCCGCCACCAGAGACTCTACCGCCTGGACCTTTGCTGTTACCGCTTGGTTCCTCCGCCGCCAGAGCCTCTACTGTCTGGGCATCTGCCGCTACTGCTGGTGCCTCCTCCACCTGAGCCTCTTCCACCTGGACCTCTGCCGCTGCCGCTGGTGCCGCCGCCACCAGAGACTCTACCGCCTGGACCTTTGCTGTTACCCCTTGGTGCCTCCGCCGCCAGAGCCTCTACTGTCTGGGCATCTGCCGCTACTGCTGGTGCCTCCTCCACCTGAGCCTCTTCCACCTGGACCTCTGCCGCTGCCACTGGTGCCTCCTCCACCTGAGCCTCTTCCGCCTGGGCCTCTGCCGCTGCCGCTGGTTGTCTGCCGCCCGAGCCTCTTCCGCAAGGACCTCTGCCGCTGCCGCTGCTACCTCCCCCACCTGAGCCTGTACCGATTGGGCCTCTGCCTCTGCCGCTGGTTTTCTGCCGCCATAGCCTCTACCGCCTGGGCCCTTTCCTCTGCCGCTGCTGCCTCCGGCGCCAGAGCCTCTGCCACCTGGGTCTTTGTCGCTGCTGCTGCCGCCGCCGCCTCCAGGACCTATAACGCTTGGTCCCTTTCCGCTGCCGCTGGTGCCTCCGCAGCCCGAGCCTCTACCGCCTGGGCCCGTACCGCTGGTGCTTACGCCGCCAGAGCCTCTACCGCGTGGGCCTCTGCAGGTGCCGCTGGTGCCTCTGCCGCCAGAGCCTTTACCGCCTGGGCGTCGGCCAGTGCCTCTGGTGCCTCCGCAGCCCGAGCCTCTACCGCCTGGGCCTCTTCCACTGCCGCTGGTGCCTTCGCCTCCAGAGACTTTAACGCTTGGACACTTCCCTCTGATGCTGGTGCTTCCGCCGCAAGAGCCTCTACCGCTTGGACCCTTGCCTCTGATGCTGGTGCTTCCGCCGCCAGAGCCTCTACTGCCTGGGCCTCTGCCAGTGCCGCTGCTGCCTCCACAGCCTGAGCCTCTACCGCCTGGGCCCTTAACGCTGCCGCTGGTGCTTCCGCCGCCAGAGCCTCTGCTGCCTGGGCCTCTGGGCTGCTGTTGGTGCCTCCGCAGCCCGAGCCTCTACCGCCTGGACCTCTGGCACTGCCGCTGGTGCCTCCGCATCCCAAGCCTCTACTGCCTGGGCCTCTGCCGGTGCGGCTGGTGTCTCCTCAGCCGGAGCCTCTACCACCTCGGCCTCTGGCACTGCCCTGCTGCCTTCGCAACCACAGCCTCTACCGCCTGGGCCTTTGTCGCTGTCGCTGGTGCCTCCATCACCAGAGCCTCTGCCACCTGGGTCTCTGTCGCTGCTGCAGGTGCTTTCTCCACCTTAGCCTCTTCCTTTTGGACCTCTGCCGCTGCCGCTGGTGCCTCGCCCGCCTGAGCCTCTTCCGCCTTGGCCTCTGCTGCTGGTTTTCCGCTGCCTGAGCCTCTTCTGCCTGGGCCTCTGCCGCTGCCACTGGTTTTCTGCCCCCTGAGCCTTTACCGCCTGAGCCTCTGCTACTGCAGCTGGTGCCTCCGCCGCCAGAGCCTCTACCTTCAGGGCCTCTGCCACGCCCGCTGATGCCTCCGCCACCAGAGCCTCTAACGCCTGGGCCCTTGCCGCTGCCGCTTGTGCTTCCGCCGCCAGAGCCTCTACTGCCTGGGCCTCTGGGTGCCGTTGGTGCCTCCGCAGCCCGAGCCTCTACCGCCCTGGCCTCTGCCGCTGCCGCTGGTGCCTCCGCAGCCTGAGCCTCTACCGCCTGGGTCTCTGCCACTGCCCCTGCTTCCTTCGCTGCCAGAGCCTCTACCGCCTGGGCCCTTGCCGCTGTTGCGGGTGCCTCCGCCGCCAGAGCCTCAACCACCAGGGACCTTACGGGTGCCACTGGTGCTTCCGCCGCCAGACTCTACTGCCTGGGCCTCTGGGTTACCGTTGGTGCCTCCGCAACCCGAGCCTCTACCGCATGGGCCTCTGCCACTGCCTCTGCTTCCTTCGCCGCCAGAGCCTCTACCGCCTGGTCCCTTGCCGCTGCCACTGGTGCCTCCGCAGCCTGAGCCTCTACCGCCTGGGACTCTGCCGCTGCCGCTGGTGCCTCCGCAGCCCAGGTCTCTACCGCCTGGGCCTCTGGCACTGCCCCTGGTGCCTCCGGAGCCTTAGCCTCTACTGCCTGGGCCTCTTCCACTGCCCCTGGTGCCTCCGCTCCAGAGCCTCTACCGCATGGGCCTCTGCCACAGCCTCTGCTTGCTTCGTCGCCAGAGCCTCTACCGCCTGGTCCCTGCCCGCTGCCACTGGTGCTTCCGCAGCCCGAGCCTCTACGGCCGGTGACTCTGCCGCTGCTGCTGGTGCCTCCGCAGCCCAGGTCTCTATCGCCTAGGCCTGTGCCAGTGCCGCTGGTGGCTCCGCAGCCCGAGCCTCTACCTCCTGGACCTCTGTCGTTGCCGCTGGTGCCTCTACAGCCTGAGCCTCTACCGCCTGGGCCTCTGGCACTGCCGCTCGTGCATCCGCCACCAGAACCTCTACCGTCTGGGCCTTTGCCGGTGCCGCTGGTGCTTCCGCAGCCTGAACCTCTACTGCCTGGGCCTCGGCCACTGCCGCTGGTGCTTCCGCCGCCAGAGCCTCTACTGCCCGGGCCCTTACCGCTGCTACTAGTGCTTACGCCGCCAGAGCCTCTACCGCCTGGGCCAATGCCGCTGCCGCTGGTGCCTCCGCAGCCTGAGCCTCTACCGCCGGGGTATCTGCCACTGCCCCTGCTTCCTTCGCTGCCAGAGCCTCTACCACCTGGGCCCTTGCCGCTGTCGCTGGTGCCTCCGCCGCCAGTGCCTCTACCACCAGGGACCTTACGGGTGCCACTGGTGCTTCCGCTGCCAGACTCTCTACTGCCTGGGCCTCTGGGTTATTATTGGTGCCTCCGCAGCCCGAGCCTCTACCGCATGGGCCTCTTCCACTGCCTCTGCTTCCTTCGCCGCCAGAGCCTCTACCGCCTGGTCCCTTGCCGCTGCCACTGGTGCCTCCACAGCCCGAGCCTCTACCGCCTGGGACTCTGCCGCTGCCGCTGGTGCCTCCGCAGCCCAGGTCTCTATCGCCTAGCCCTGTGCCAGTGCCGCTGGTGGCTCCGCAGCCCGAGCCTCTACCTCCTGGACCTGTGGCATTGCCGCTCGTGCATCCGCCACCAGAACCTCTACCGTCTGGGCCTTTGCCGGTGCCGCTGGTGCTTCCGCAGTACGAGCCTCTACCGCCTGGGCCTCTGTCAGTGCCGCTGGTGCCTCCGCAGCCTGAGCCTCTACCGCGTGGGCCCTTGCCGCTGCCGCCGCCAGAGCCTCTACTGCTACGGCCTCTGTCGCTGGTGCCTCCGCAGCCCGAGCCTCTACCGCCTGGGCTTCTGCCGGTGCCGCTGGTGCCTTCGCCGCCAGAGCCTCTACCACTTAGTCCTTTGCCGCTGGTTCATACACATCCTGAGCCTCTACTGCCCTGGCATCTGCCGCTGCCGCTGGTGCTACATCCGCCAGAGTCTCTACCGCCTGGGCCTCTGCGACTGCCACTGGTGCCTCTGCAGCCCAAGCCTCTGCCACCTGGGCCTCTGCTGCTCTTGCTGGTCCCGCCGCTGTGCAGGCTGCATCGCCTGGACCTCTGCAGCTGCCAGTGATGCCTTGGCAGTGTGAGCTTCTTCCACCTGTGGCTCTACCGCTGCCGCTGGTTCCTCCACCGCCAGAACATCTACCACCTGGGTCTCTGCCGCTGCTGCTGGTTCCTCGGGAGCCCGAGCCTTCCATCTGGACCTCTGCCGCTGCCGGTGGTTCCTCCCCCGCCTGAGCCTCTTCCCCCTTGGCCTCTACCGCTGCCGCCTCTGCCGCCAGAGTGTCTCTGCCGCTGGTGCTTCCTCCACCTGAGCCGCTTCTGTCTGCACCTCTACCGCTGCTTCCTCCCCCGCCTCAGCCTCTTCCGCCTGGGCCTCTGCCGGTGCCGCTGGTGCCCCCACTGCCAGAGCCTCTACCGCCTGGGCCCTTGCCGCTGCCGCTGGTGCCTCCACCGCCAGAGCCTCTGCTACCTGGGTCTCTGTCGCTGCTGCTGCTGCCGCCGCCTCCAGAACCTATACCGCTTGGCCCCTTCCCGCTGCCGCTGGTGCCTCCGCAGCCCGAGCCTCTACCGCCTGGGCCCTTGCCACTGCCGCTGGTGCCTCCGCAGCCCAAGCCTCTACTGCCTGGGTGTCTTCCGGCACCGCTGGTGCCTCCACAGCCTAACCGTTTACCGCCTGGTCCTCTGCCACTGCCGCTGCTTCCTTCGCCGCCAGAGCCTCTACCGCCTGGTCCCTTGCCGCTGCCGCTGGTGCTTCCGCCGCCAGAGCCTCTACTGCCGCTGGTGCCTCCGCAGCCTTAGCCTCCACCGCCTGGGCCTCTGCGACTGCCACTGGTGCCTCCGCCGCCAGAGCCTCTACCGCCTGGGCCCTTGCCGCTGCCGCTGGTGCTTCCACAGCCTGAGCCTCTTCCACCTGGACCTCTGCCGCTGCCGTTGGTGTCTCCCCCTCCTGAGCCTCTTCCACATAGACATCTGCCGCTGCCGCTGGTTTTCCACCACCTGAGCCTCTACGACCTGGGACTCTGCCGCTGCCGCTGGTGCTTCCTCCACCTGAGCCTCTTCCGCCTGGACCTCTGCCGCTGCCGTTGGTGTCTCCCCTTCCTGAGCCTCTTCCACATAGACGTCTGCCGCTGCCGCTGGTGTTCTGCTGCCCGAGCCTCTTCCGCTGGACCTCTGCCGCTGCCGCTGGTACCTCCCCCACCTGAGCCTGTACCGATTGGGCCTCTGCCTCTGCCTCTGGTTTTCTGCCGCCATAGCCTCTACAACCTGGGCCCTTTCCTCTGCCGCTGCTGCCTCCGGCGCCAGAGCCTCTGCCACCTGGGTTTCTGTCGCTGATGCTGCTGCCAATGCCTCCAGAACCTATACCGCTTGGTCCCCAGCCGCTGCCGCTGGTGCCTCCGCAGCCCGAGCCTGTACCGCCTGGGCCCTTGCCACTGCCGCTGGTGCCTCCGCAGCCCGAGCCTCTACTGCCTGGGTCTCTTCCGGCACCACTGGTGCCTCCACAGCCTAACCCTTTACCGCCTGGGCCTCTGCCACTGCCGCTGCTTCCTTTGCCGCCATAGCCTCTACCGCCTGGGCCCTTTCCTCTGCCGCTGCTGCCTCCGGCGCCAGAGCCTCTGCCACCTGGGTTTCTGTCGCTGCTGCTGGTGCCAATGCCTCCAGAACATATACCGCTTGGTCCCCAGCCGCTGCCACTGGTGCCTTCGCAGCCCGAGCCTCTACCGCCTGGGTCTCTTCCGGCACCGCTGGTGCCTCCACAGCCTAACCCTTTACCACCTGGGCCTCTGCCACTGCCGCTGCTTCCTTTGCCACCAGAGCCTCTACCGCCTGGTCCCTTGCCGCTGTCGCTGGTGCTTCCACCGCCAGAGCCTCTACTGCCGTTGGTGCCTCAACAGCCCGAGCCTCTACTGCCTGGGCTTCTGCCGGTACCGCTGTTGCCTCCGCAGCCTGAGCCTCTACCGCCTGGGCCTCTGCCACTGCCACTGGTGCCTCCGCCGCCAGAGCCTCTACCGCCTGGGCCCTTGCCGCTGCCGCTGGTGCTTCCGCAGCCAGAGCCTCTACGGCATGGGCCTCAGCCACTGCTGCTGGTGCTTCCATTTCCGCAGCCTGAGCCTCTACTGCCTGGGCCTCTGCCACTGCTGCTGGTGCTTCCATTTCCGCAGCCTGAGCCTCTACTGCCTGGGCCTCTGCCTCTGATCCTGGTGCTTCCGCCGCCAGAGCCTCTACCGCTTGGACCCTTGCCTCTGATGCTGGTGATTCCGCCGCCAGAGATTCTACCGCGTGGACCCTTGCCTCTGATGCTGGTGTTCCGCCACCAGAGCCTCTACCGCCTGGGCCTCTGCCACTGCTGCCTCCGCTGCCAGAGCCTCTACGGCGTGGGCCCTTGCCACTACAGCTGGTGCTTCCGCAGCCTGAGTCTCTACTGCCTGGGCCTCAGCCGCTGGTGCCTTCACTGCCAGAGCCTCTACCGCATGGGCCCTTGCCGCTGCCGCTGGTGCCTTCGCAGCCAGACGCTCTACCGCCTGGGCCTCTGCCGCTGCCGCTGGTGCCTCCGCAGCCCGAGCTTCTACCCCCTGGGCCTCTGCCGGTGCCGCTGGTGCCTCCGGAGCCTTAGCCTCTACCGCCTGAGCCTCGGCCACTGCCGCTGGTGCCTAGGCCGCCAGATCCTCTACCGCCTGGGCCCTTGTCGCTGCCCCTGGTGCCTCCGCAGCCTGAGCCTCTACCACCTGGGCCTCTGCCACTGCCGTTGGTGCCTCCGCCGCCAGAGCCTCTACCTCCTGGGCCTCTGCCGCTGCCACTGGTGCCTCCGCAGACCGAGCCTCTAGTGCCTCGTCCTCTTACACTGCCGCTGGTGCCTCCGCCTCCGCCTCTACGCTTGGACTCTTGCCTCTGATGCTGGTGCTTCCGCCGCCAGAGCCTCTACCACCTGAGCCTCTACCGCTGCCGCTGGTATTTCCGCCGCCAGAGCCTCTACCACCTGCGCCCTTGCCGCAGCCGCTCGTGCTTTCGCCGCCAGAGCCTCTGCTGCTTGGACCCTTGCCTCTGATGCTGGTGCCTCCTCAGCCTGAGCCTCTACTACCTCGGCCTTTGCCGCTGCCGCTGATGCGTTCGCAGCCCAAGCCTCTACCGCCTGTCCCTCTTCCACAGCCGCGGGTGCCTCCGCCGCCAGAGCCTCTACCATCTGGGCCTCTGTCGGTGCCTCTGGTGCCTCCGCAGCCAGAGCCTCTTCCCCCACGGCACCTACCTCTAGCGGCGAAGGCGGCAGCCTGAGCCTCTACTGCCTTGCCCTCTGCCGCCGCCCAGGCTGGATCGCATGTACGTCTACAGCTAGTGCCTAGGCCGCCAGATCCTCTACCGCCTGGGCCGCTGACACTGCTGCTGGTGCCTCCGCCGCCAGAACCTCTACCGCCTAGGCCTCTGCCGGTGCTGCTGGTGTATCCGCAGCCCGAGCCTCTACCGCATGGGCCTGTGCAACTGCCGCTGCTGCCTCTGCCGCCGGAGCCTCTACCGCCTGGGCCCTTGCTGCCTCCTCTGGTGCTTCCGCCACCAGAGCCTCTACCGCCTGGGCCTCTGCTAGTACCGCTGGAGGCTCCGCAGCCTGAGCCTCTACCGCCTGGGCTCCTGCCGCTGGTATTTCTGCTGCTAGAGCCTCTACCGCCTGGACCCGTGCCTCTGCCGCTGGTGCTACCGCAGCTCAAGCCTCTACCACCTCGGCCTCTGCCACTGCCGCTGGTGCCGCCGCCAGAGCCTCTACTGCCTGGGTCTCTGCCGATGTCGCTGGTACCTCCGCAGCCCGAGCCTCTACCACCTGGACCTCTGGCACTGCCACTGGTTCCTCTGCCGCCTGAGCCTCTACCGCCTGGGCCTCTGCCTCTGCCGCTGGTGCCTCCGCAGCCCGAGCTTCGACCGCTGTTTCTGTTGGTGCTTCCGCAACCAGAGTCTCTGCCGCCTGGGCCTCTGCCAGTGCCGCTGGTGCCTCCGCAGCCTGAGCTTCTACCGCCTGGGCCTCTGCCGGTGCCGCTGGTGCCTCCTCTGCCGGTGCCGCTGTTGCCTCCTCAGCCAGAGCCTCTACCACCTTGGCCTCTGCTACTGCCGCTGGTGCCTCCGCCTCCAGAGCCTCTAGCACTTGGACACTTGCCTCTGATGCTGGTGCTTCCGCCGCCAGAGCCTTTACTGCCTGGGCCAAGGCGGCAGAGGCCAAGGCGGAAGAGGCACAGACGGGGGAGGCACCAGCGGCAGCGGCAGAGGTGCAAACGGAAGAGGCTCATGTGGAGGAGGCACCAGTGGCAGAGGCCCAGCCGATGGAGCCTGGGAGGCGGAGGATGCAGCAAGACCAGCCTAGGCCCAGGCATTACAGGCTCAGGCGGCGGCACCTGCAACAGCGACAGATGGAGGCAACAGCAGCAGCAGCAAAGGCCCAGGCGGTAGAGGCTCTTGTGTCAGAGGCACCAGCACCAGCAGCAGTGGCAGAGGCCCAGGCGGTAGAGGCTCTGGCGGCGGAAGCACCAGCAGCAGCGGCAAGGGCCCAGACAGTAGACGCTCTGGCGGCGGAGGCACCAGCGGCAGTGGCAGAGGCCCACTGCGGTTGGGGCTCTGGAAGTGAAGGCACCAACGTCAGGGGCCCAGGCAGTAGAGGCTCGGGCTGCGGAGGCACCAGCGGCAGTGGCAGAGGCCCAGGTGGTAGAGGCTCAGGCTGCCGAGGCACCAGTGGCAGCGGCAGAGGCCCAGGTGGCAGAGGCTCTGGGGGCGGAAGCACCAGCGGAGGCAGCAAGGGCCAGGCGATAGAGGCTCTGGCGCCAGAGGCAGCAGCGGCAGTGGCAGAGGCCCATGTGGTAGAGGCTCGGGTTGCGGAGGCACCAGTGGCAGCGGCAGAGGCCCAGTCGGTAGAGGCTCTGGCGGCGGAGGCAGCAGCGGCAGTGGCAGAGGCCCATGCAGTAGAGGCTCTGGCTGCGGAGGCACCAGCGGAACCGACAGAGGCCCAGGCGGTAGAGGCTTGGGGGTGGATGCACCAGCGGCAGTGGCAGAGGCCCAGGCGGTAGAGGCTCAGGCTGCGGAGGCACCAGTGGCAGCGGCAAGGGACCAGGCGGTAGAGGCTCTGGCGGCGAAGGAAGCAGAGGCAGTGGCAGAGGCCCATGCGGTAGAGGCTCGGGTTGCGGAGGCACCAACGGTAACCCAGAGGCCCAGGCAGTAGAGTCTGGCGGCGGAAGCACCAGTGGCACCCGTAAGGTCCCTGGTGGTAGAGGCTCTGGCGGCGGAGGCACCAGCAACAGCGGCAAGGGCCCAGGCGGTAGAGGCTCTGGCAACGAAGGAAGCAGGGGCAGTGGCAGAGACCCAGGCGGTAGAGGCTCAGGCTGCGGAGGCACCAGCGGCAGCGGCAGAGGCCAGGGCGGTAGAGGCTCTGGCGGCGGAAGCACCAGGGACAGCAATAAGGGCCCAGGCAGTAGAGGCTCTGGCAGCAAAGGAAGCAACGGCAGTGGCAGAGGCCCATGCGGTAGAGGCTCTGGCGGCGGAGGCACCAGCTGCAGTAGCAGAGGCTCAGGCGGTAAAGGCTCAGGGGGCAGAAAACCAGTGGCAGCGGCAGAGGCCCAGGCAGAAGAGGCTCAGGCGGCGGAAAACCAGCAGCAGAGGCCAAGGCGGAAGAGGCTCAGGCGGGCGAGGCACCAGCGGCAGCGGCAGAGGTCCAAAAGGAAGAGGCTAAGGTGGAGAAAGCACCTGCAGCAGCGACAGAGACCCAGGTGGCAGAGGCTCTGGTGATGGAGGCAACAGCGGCAGCAGAAGGGCCCCTGTGGTAGAGGCTCTGGTGTCGAAGGCAGCAGCGGCAGTGCCAGAGGCCGAGGTGGTAGAGGCTCTGGCTGAGGAGACACCAACCGCACTGGCAGAGGCCCAGGCAGTAGAGGCTTGGGATGCGGAGGCACCAGCGGCAGTGCCAGAGGTCCAGGCGGTAGAGGCTCGGGCTGCAGAGGCACCAACGGCAGCCCAGAGGCCCAGGCAGTAGAGGCTCTGGTGGCGGAAGCACCAGCGGCAGCGTTAAGGGCCCAGGCGGTAGAGGCTCAGGCTGCGGAGGCAGCAGCGGCACTGGCAGAGGCCCAGGCAGTAGAGGCTCTGGCGGCGGAAGCACCAGCATCAGAGGCAAGGGTCCAAGCGGTAGAGGCTCTTGCGGCGGAAGCACCAGCATCAGAGTGTCCAAACGGTAAAGGAGGCGAAGGCACCGGCGGCAGTGGAAGAGGCCCAGGCGGTAGAGGCTCGGGCTGCGGAGGCACCAGAGGCAATGGCCAAGGGCCAGGCGGTAAAGGCTCTGGCGGCCTCTGCCACTGCCACTGGTGCATCCGCCGCCAGAGCCTCTACCGCCTGGGCCCTTGCCGCTGCCGCTGGTGCTTCTGCAGCCAGAGCCTCTACTGTCTGGGCATCTGCCACTACTGCTGGTGCCTCCTCCACCTGAGCCTCTACCACCTGGGCCTCTGCAGCTGCCGCTGGTTGTCTGCCGCCCGAGGCTCTTCCGCATGGACCTCTGCCGCTGCCGCTGGTACCTCCCCCACCTGAGCCTGTACCGATTGGGCCTCTGCCTCTGCCGCTGGTTTTCTGCCACCATAGCCGCTACCGCCTTTGTCCTTTCTTCTGCCGCTGCTGCCTGGGGCGCCAGAGCCTCTGCCACCTGGGTCTCTGTCGCTGCTGCTGCCGCCGCCTCCAGAACCTATACCGCTTGGTACCTTCCCGCTGCCGCTGGTGCCTCCGCCGCCAGAGCCTCTACCGCCTGGGCCCTTGCCGCTGCCGCTGGTGCCTCCGCAGCCCGAGCCTCTACTGCCTGGGTGTCTTCCGGCACCGCTGGTGCCTCCACAGCCTAACCCTTTACCGCCTGGGCCTCTGCCACTGCCGCTGCTTCCTTCGCCACCAGAGCCTCTACTGCCTGGTCCCTTGCCGCTGTCGCTGGTGCTTCCGCCGCCAGAGCCTCTACTGCCGCTGGTGCCTCCGCAGCCCAAGCCTATACCGCCTGGGTCTCTGCCGCTGCCGCTGGTGCCTCCTCCACCTCAGCCTCTTACGCCTGGGCCTCTGCCGCTGCCGTTGGTATCTCCCCCTCCTGAGCCTCTTCCACATAGACGTCTGCCGCTGCCGCTGGTTGTCTGCCGCCCGAGCCTCTTCCGCCTGGACATCTGCCGCTGCCGCTGGTACCTCCCCCACCTGAGCCTGTACCGATTGGGCATCTGCCTCTGCCTCTGGTTTTCTGCCGCCATAGCCTCTACCGCCTGGGCCCTTTCCTCTGCCGCTGCTGCCTCCGGCGCCAGAGCCTCTGCCACCTGGGTTTCTGTCGCTGCTGCTGGTGCCAATGCCTCCAGAACCTATACCACTTGGTCCCCAGCCGCTGCCGCTGGTGCCTCCGCAGCCCGAGCCTCTACCACCTGGGCCCTTGCCCCTGCCGCTGGTGCTTCCGCAGCCCGAGCCTCTACTGCCTGGGTCTCTTCCGGCACCGCTGGTCCCTCCACAGCCTAACCCCTTACCGCCTGGGCCTCTGCCACTGCCGCTGGCATTTCCGCCGCCAGAGCCTCTACCGCCTGGGCCCTTGCCGCTGCCGCTCGTGCTTTCGCCGCCAGAGCCTCTGCTGCTTGGACCCTTGCCTCTGATGCTGGTGCTTCCGCCGCCAGAACCTCTACCGCTTGGACCCTTGCCTGTGATGCTGGTGCTTCTGCCGCCAGATCGTCTACTGCCTGGCCCTCTGGGTGCCGTTGGTTCCTCCGCAGCCCGAGCCTCTACCGCCTGAGGTTCTGCCGGTGCCGCTGTTGCCTCCGCAGTCTGAGCCTCTACCGCCTGGGCCCTTGCCGCTGCCGCTGCTGCCTCCACCGCCAGAGCCTCTACTGCCTGGGCCTCTGCCGCCTTGGCCTCTGCCGCTGGTTTTCTGCTGCCTGAGCCTTTACCGCCAGGGCCTCTACCACTGCAGCTGGTGCCTCCGCCGCCGTAGCCTCTACCTTCAGGCCCTCTGTCACGGCCACTGGTGCCTCGGCAACCTTAGCCTCTACTGCCTGGGCCTCTGCCGCTCTTGCTGGTTCCGCCGCTGCCCAGGCTGCATCGCCTGGACCTCTGCAGCTGCCGGTGGTGCCTTGGCAGAGTGAGCTTCTTCCATCTGTGGCTATACCGCTGCCGCTGGTTCCTCCGCCTCCCAGGCTGCATGCCTGGGCATTTGCCACTGCCGCTGGTGCCTCCGCCGCCAGAGCATCTACCACCTGGGCCTTCCGCTGCTGCTAGTAACTCCTCAGCCTGCGCCTCCAGCGATTGGGCCTCGGGCACTGCCACTGGTGCCTTCGCCGCCAGAGCCTCTAACGCGTGGGCACTTTCCTCTGCGGCTGGTGCTTCCGCCGCCAGAGCCTCTATTTTTTTTTTTTATGATAATTTTTTATTATTTTTACAAAACAAAAAAAAACAGGGAACAAGGGTATAGGAAAAACAAACAAATCACAAACAGATACATAAAACATGACTTCCCCATACCTCCCCTTCTCTGCATCATTATTTTATAATGTGTCAGCAACCCTTCAGTCAATTTCTCTATATATTCTCATTAAGTTTCCCCCTTTAATTTACGATTTACAGCTGTAGTTCTTTGTTTCTAGCCTCTCGACATCTTAACCGTCCAATATTTTACAGTAGTTCTTAAGGTATACTTTAAATTTTCTCCAATCTTCCTCCACCGCCTCCTTCCTCTGGTCACGGATTCTGCCGGTCATCTCTGCCAATCCCATATATTCGATCACCTTCATCTGCCATTCCTCCAGAGTGGGTAGTTCTTGCATCTTCCAATACTTTGCTAAAAGAATTCTTGCTGCCGTGGTAGCATACATAAAGAAAGTCTTATCCTTCTTCGGTACCAATTGGCCCACCATACCCAGAAGAAAAGCCTCTGGTTTCTTTGAAAACGTCCATTTAAGGACTTTCTTAATTTCATTATAGATCATTTCCCAGTAGGCCTTAATTTTTGGGCAGGTCCACCAAAGGTGATAGAAGGTTCCTTCAGCTTCCTTACATTTCCAACATTTGTTATTGGGCAAATGATAGATCTTAGCAAGCTTGACTGGAGTCATGTACCACCTGTAAATCATTTTCATAATATTTTCTTTCAAAGCAGTACATGCTGTGAATTTCAAACCGGTGGTCCATAACTGTTCCCAGTCAGCAAACATAATGTCATGACCAACATCTTGTGCCCATTTAATCATAGCTGATTTTACCGTTTCATCCTGTACATTCCATTTCAGCAGCAGGTTATACATTCTAGATAAGTTTTTTGTATTGGGTTCTAACAGTTCCGTTTCTAGCTTTGACTTTTCACTCTGGAATCCTACTTTCCTGTCCAGCTTAAACACTTCATTTATTTGGTGGTAATGTAGCCAATCTCTAACTCTATGTTTTAATTTTTCATAGCTCTTTAATTTAAACTTTTCTCCATCCTTTTCTAACATTTCATCATATTTTAACCAATTTGAGTCCATGTTAAGTTTTTTAACTGCTTTTGCTTCCATTGGTGATAACCATCTGGGGGTTTTATTTTCCATTAAATCTTTGTACCTGATCCAGACATTATACAATGCCTTCCGTACCATATGGTTTTTAAAACTCTTATGCACTTTCACCTTGTCATACCACAGATACTCATGCCAGCCGAGGTTATTATCATAACCTTCTAGATCTAAGATGTCTGTGTCCTCAAGAAGTAGCCATTGTTTTAACCAGCAGAAAGCTGCTGCCTCATAGTAGAGCCTCAAGTCCGGCAGGGCAAACCCCCCTCTATCTTTTGCGTCTGTTAAGATCTTAAACTTAATTCTGGGCTTTTTGCCCTGCCAGACAAATTTAGATATATCTTTTTGCCACCTCTTGAAACACTCCATCTTGTCCAGAATTTGTAAAGTCTGAAACAAGAATAACACTCTCGGCAATACATTCATTTTGATAACAGCTATACGGCCTAACAAGGAAAGTTTCAGTCTAGACCATATATCTAGATCCCTTTTGACTTCTGTCCAACATTTCTCATAATTGTCCTTAAATAAATTAGCATTTTTTGATGTTAAGTTTACCCCCAGATATTTAACTTTTTTAACAATTTCCAAACCCGTTACGTTTTGAAATCTATCTTTTTCTTCCGGTGTCAAATTTTTCCCCAACACTTTGGTTTTTTGTCTGTTCAATTTGAATCCTGCCACTTGACCAAATATCTCAATTAGGTCCAACACTCTTTTCGTACTCTCCTCTGGCTGTTGTAATGTTAGAACTAAGTCGTCTGCAAATGCCCTTAATTTATAATGTTTCGCTCCGACCTGAATACCTTTAACCAGCGGGTCCATTCTAATCATGTTTAACAAAACCTCCAGGACAGATATAAACAGGAGGGGAGACATAGGGCATCCCTGTCGTGTACCCTTTTCTATTGATATATCATCCATCACCATACCATTCACGATTAATTTTGCTTTTTGTTCTGCATATATCGCACCTATACCATTTTGAAATCTTTGGCCTACCCCCATTCCCTGGAGATTCTTCATCATAAAACTCCAATTGATATTGTCAAAGGCTTTCTCCGCATCCACAAAGATCAAAACTGCCTTTTTGTTAATGTCCATTTCCAACAGTTCCAGAATGTCTAAAATATTTCTCACATTACTTGACATATATCTCCCTGGGAGAAAGCCTGTTTGGTCCTTATGAATCTCCCCTACTAGCACTCTTTTAAATCTTTTTGCCAGAATGTCTGCAAAAATTTTATAATCCACATTCAATAGTGATATAGGCCTATAGTTTTTTACTTGGCTTTTGCCAGTCTCTGTCTTTGGTATAAGTGAGATGAATGCCTCTTTCCACGATTCGGGAGCCTTTTTCCCCTCCAAAATTTGATTGCAAACTTCTTTCAATGGTTGAATCAACCATTCTTTTAACATTTTGTAATATCCTGCAGTTAAACCATCCGGTCCTGGAGATTTCCCCAATTTCATATTCTGAATGGCACCCTCTATTTCTTGTTCTGTTATTCTCCCATTTAAGGTCGTCTTATTCTGTTCTGAGATTTTTGAAAGTCCATATTTTCTGATGAATTCCTCTATTTCTTGCTCGTTTGTTGGGCCTTGCGCGTACAGTTTTTTGAAGAAGCTTTGAAAACAATTGCTTATCTCATTTGGTCTAGTGATTATTCTTCCATCTTCTTCCAAAGATGTTACAGTATTCAGTTTTTGTCTTTTTTTCAATTGCCATGATAGCAGTTTCCCGCATTTATCTGCCGATTCAAATGTCTTTTGTCTCATCTGCTTTATCTTCCATTCTATTTCTTGATTCATCAGTTCCATATATTGCATCTGATAGAATTTTATTTCTCTTAATATTTCTTGTGACTTTGGTTTAGATCTTAACTTCTTCTCTTCTTCCTTTATTTTTTCCAGGATTTTCTCTTCCCTCTCCTTTTGCTTTCTTCTCTTTAGGGAATTCTGCTGAATAAGAAAACCACGCATCACGGCTTTACTTGCATCCCAGATTGTTCTTTTCTCCACATTTGTTCTTAAATTTATCTCAAAGTATTCTCTTAAAGTTTTTTGGGCCTTCTTGTAGATTTCTTCATCTTTTAAAAGGGTGTCATTCATTCTCCATTGAAATGTTCCCGCCGTTGTTTGTTTCATTTCCATTTTTACAGCATTATGGTCGGAGCAGGTTTTTGGGCAGATTTCTATCTTCTTAACTTTTGATGCCAGATTACTGGAGATCCAAATTTGGTCAATTCTAGTCCATGTCATCTTTGCTTCGGAGAAAAAGGTTCCCTCTCTTTCTAGAGGGTTCCTTGTTCTCCAAATGTCTATTAAGTCCATATTGTCGGTCATTTCAAAGAAAGCCTTTGGTAGTCTCCCGTCCTTGGATATCACAAGTCTTTGAGCTTTGTCCATGTTTGTGGAGACTACTCCGTTCATATCGCCCATCATTACAATTTTATAGTCCATAAAGTCTGATAGAGTCTCATGCAGTTTCTTGAAAAATTCCGCCTTCCCCTCATTAGGTGCATACACCCCTACTATTAAAAGTTTTTCTCCTTGCGATTGAATTTCAACTGCCAAATATCTTCCTTGCTCGTCCTTAAATATCATTTTTGGGGCCAATTTTTCTTTAATGTACATCACTACGCCTCTTTTTTTGACTTTATCTGATGATATAAATTCCAATCCTAGTCTCTTATTTATCAGAAGCTTCCTGTGGGTCCTGGCTATATGTGTTTCTTGGAGGCATATTATGTCCAATTGTTCTTTTTTTAGAATGTAAAAAACTTGTTTTCTTTTTCGGGGAAGGTTCAAACCATTACAGTTCCAGGTTAATAGTTGCAGAGACATCTTTGTTTATTGATGGGTATCTGTTCCTCCGACCGCACCCAATAATTGTTCTTCTTCGGTTGGTGGTGGTGAAGTAAGTCCAAATGATAGATTTGAAATGTCTGTTGGTTCTCTTAGGGTCACAGTCCCTTTTTGTAAGTCCTCAAAGTTTCTTTCCAAAAACTGGTCCTTGTCCTGTATTGTTTTGATCTTTATCTTCCTCCCTTTAAAGTTGAAGGACAATCCTTGTGGGAATTCCCACCTAAATGGGATGCTATTTCCCTTCAGCAGGTCAACAAGGTCTTTAAAGTAGGTCCTTACTTGCAAGATGTAACGGGGGATGTCTTCGCCGCCAGAGCCTCTATTGCCTGGGCCTCTACCACTGCTGCTGGTGCCTCTGCAGCGAGAGCCTCTACCGCCTGGGCCCTTTCCGTTGCCGCTGGTTTTCCGCCGCCAGAGCCTCTACTGCCTGGGCCCGGTGCTGCTGGTGCCTCCGCAGCCTGAGCCTCTACCACCTGGGCTTCTACCCCTGCCGCTGGTGACTCCACCGCCAGAGCCTCTACTGCATGGGACTCTGCCGCTGGTGCCTTCACTGCCCGAGGCCCAACCGCATGGGCCTTTGCTGCTGGTGCATCCGCAGCCCGAGCCTGTACTGCCTGGGCCTCTGCCGCTGGTGCCTCCGCCGCCAGAGCCTCTACCATCTGGGCCTCTGTCAGTGCCGCTGGTGCCTCCGCAGCCAGAGCCTCTTCCCCCACAGCCTCTACCTCTGGCGGCGAAGGTGGCAGCCTGAGCCTCTACTACCTTCCCCTCTGCCGCCGCCCAGGCTGCATCGCATGGACGTCTACAGCTAGTGCCTAGGGCGCCAGATCCTCTACCGCCTGGGCCGCTGACACTGCCGCAGGTGCAGCAGCAGCAGCGGCAGAGGCCCAGGCAGTAGAGGCTCGGGCTGCGGAGGCACCAGCGGCAGCGGCAGGCGGCAGAGGCCCAGGCGGTAGAAGCTCCGGCTGCAGAGGCACCAGCGACAGTGGCAAAGGCCCAGGCGATGCAGCCGGGGAGGCAGACGAACCAGCAGTAGCGGCAGAGCCACAGGTGGAAGAAGCTTATGCTGGCGAGGCACCATGGCAGCGGCAAAGGTCCAGGCAGTAGAGGCTCAGGCTGCAGAGGCACCAGCGGCAATGGCAGAGGACCAGGTGGTAGAGGCTCTGGCGGTGGAGGCACCAGCGGGAGCAGCAGAGGTCCAGTCGGTAGAGGCTCTGGCGGCCGAAGCACCAGCATCAGAGTCCTAGGCAGTAGAGGCTCGGGCAGCAGAAGCACCAGCGACAGCGGCAAAGGCCCAGGTGGTAGAGGATCTGGCGGTGGAGGCACCAACGGCAGCTGCAGAGGTCCAGGCGATGCAGCCTGGGCAGCGGCAGATCCAGCAAGTGCAGCAGAGGCCAAGGCAGTAGAGGCTCAGGCTGCCGAGGCACCAGTGGCAGCGGCAGAGGCCCAGGCAGTAGAGGCTCAGGTTGCGGAGGCACGAGCGGCAGCGGCAGAGACCCCGGCAGTAGAGCGTCTGGCGGTGGAGGCACCAGCAGCAGTGGCAGAGGCCCTGGCAGTAGAGGCTCAGGCTGCGGATGCACCAGCGGCAGTGGTAGAGGCCCAGGCGGTAGTATCTCTGGAGGCGGAAGTACCAGCAGCAGTGGCAGAGGCCCAGACAGTAGAGGCTCAGGCTGCGGAGGCACCAGCGGCAGCGGCAAGGGCCCAGGAGGTAGAGGCTCTGGCAGCGAAGGCACCAGCGGCAGAGGCCCAGGCGGTAGAGTCTCTGGTGGCGGAAACACCAGCAGAGGCAGCAAGGGCCCAGGCAAGGGCCCATGCGGTTGGGGCTCTGGCAGTGAAGGCACCAGCGGCAGAGGCCCAGGCAGTAGAGGCTCGGGCTGCGGAGGCACCAGGGGCAAGGGTCCATGCGGTTGGGGCTCTGGCAGTGAAGGCACCAGCAGCAGGGGCCCAGGCAGTAGAGGCTCGGGCTGCGGAGGCACCAGCGGCAAGGGTCCATGCGGTTGGGGCTCTGGCAGTGAAGGCACCAGCGGCAGGGGCCCAGGCAGTAGAGGCTCGGGCTGCGGAGGCACCAGCGGCAGTGGCAGAGGCCCAGGCGGTAGAGGCTCAGGCTGCGGAGGCACCAGCGGCAGCGGCAGAGGCCCAGGTGGCAGAAGCTCTGGGGGCGGAAGCACCAGCGGAGGCAGCAAGGGCCAGGCGGTAGAGGCTCTGGCGCCAGAGGCAGCAGCGGCAGTGGCAGAGGCCCATGCGGTAGAGGCTCGGGTTGCGGAGGCACCAGCGGCAGCAGCAGAGGCCCAGCAGATGCAGCCTGGGAGGCGGAGGATCAGCAAGAGCAGCATAGGCCCAGGCAGTACAGGCTCAGGCAGCGGCGGCACCTGCAGTAGCGACAGAGACCCTGGTGGCAGAGCCTCTGGCGATGGAGGCAACAGCAGCAGCAGCAGCAGCAAAGGCCCAGGCGGCAGAGGCTCTGGTGGCAGAGGCACCAGCAGCAGTGGCAGAGGCCCAGGCGGTAGAGGCTCTGGCGGCGGAAGCACCAGCGGCAGCGGCAAGGGCCCAGACGGTAGACGCTCTGGCGGCGGAGGCACCAGCGGCAGTGGCAGAGGCCCAGGCAGTAGAGGCTCTGGCGGCAGAGGCAGCAGCGGCAGTGGCAGAGGCCCAGGCAGTAGAGGCTCGGGCTGCGGAGGCACCAGCGGCAGCGGCAGAGGCCCAGGCGGTAGAAGCTCCGGCTGCAGAGGCACCAGCGACCGCGGCAAAGGCCCAGGCGATGCAGCCGGGGAGGCAGACGAACCAGCAGTAGCGGCAGAGCCACAGGTGGAAGAAGCTTATGCTGGCGAGGCACCAACGGCAGCTGCAAAGGTCCAGGCAGTAGAGGCTCAGGCTGCAGAGGCACCAGCGGCAGTGGCAGAGGACCAGGCGGTAGAGGCTCTGGCGGCGGAGGCACCAGCGGGAGCGGAAAAGGTCCAGTCGGTGGAGGCTCTGGCGGCCGAAGCACCAGCATCAGAGGCCTAGGCAGTAGAGGCTCGGGCAGCGGAAGCACCAGCGACAGCGGCAAAGGCCCAGGTGGTAGAGGATCTGGCGGCGGAGGCACCAACGGCAGCTGCAGAGGTCCAGGCGATGCAGCCTGGGCAGCGGCAGATCCAGCAAGTGCAGCAGAGGCCAAGGCAGTAGAGGCTCAGGCTGCCGAGGCACCAGTGGCTGCGGCAGAGGCCCTGGCAGTAGAGGCTCAGGCTGCGGATGCACCAGCGGCAGTGGCAGAGGCCCAGGCAGTAAAGGCTCAGGCTGCGGAGGCACCAGCGGCAGCGGCAAGGGCCCAGGAGGTAGAGGCTCTGGCAGCGAAGGCACCGGCGGCAGAGGCCCAGGCGGTTGAGGCTCGGGTGGCGGAAACACCAGCAGAGGCAGCAAGGGCCCAGGCAAGGGCCCATGCGGTTGGGGCTCTGGCAGTGAAGGCACCAGCGGCAGAGGCCCAGGCAGTAGAGGCTCGGGCTGCGGAGGCACCAGGGGCAAGGGTCCATGCGGTTGGGGCTCTGGCAGTGAAGGCACCAGCGGCAGGGGCCCAGGCAGTAGAGGCTCGGGCTGCGGAGGCACCAGCGGCAGTGGCAGAGGCCCATGCGGTAGAGGCTCAGGCTGCGGAGGCACCAGCGGAAGTGGCAGCGGCAGCGGCCCAGGTGGCAGAGGCTCTGGGGGCGGAAGCACCAGCGGAGGCAGCAAGGGCCAGGCAGTAGAGGCTCTGGCGCCAGAGGCAGCAGTGGCAGTGGCAGAGGCCCATGCGGTAGAGGCTCGGGTTGCGGAGGCACCAGTGGCAGCGGCAGAGGCCCAGGCGGTAGAGGCACCAACGACATTGGCAGAGGCCCAGATGGTAGAGGCTCAGGCTGCGGAGGCACCAGCGGCAGCGACAAGGGCCCAGGCAGTAGAGGATCTGGCGGCCTAGGCACCAGCGGCAGTGGCCGAGGCTCAGGCGGTAGAGGCGAAGGTTCCGGAGGCACCAGCGGCACCGGCAGAGGCCCAGGCGGTAGAAGCTCAGGTTGCGGAGGCACCAGCGGCAGAGGCCCAGGCGGTAGAGCGTCTGGCTGCGAAGGCACCAGCGGCAGCGGCAAGGGCCCATGCGGTAGAGGCTCTGGCAGTGAAGGCACCAGCGGCAGAGGCCCAGGCAGTAGAGGCTCAGGCTGCGGAAGCGGCAGCGGCAGGGGCCCAGGCCGTAGAGGCTCTGGCGGCGGAGGCAGGAGTGGCAGAGGCCCAGGCAGTAGAGGCGCTGGCGGCGGAACACCAGCATCAGAGGCAAGGGTCCACGCGATAGAACCTCTGGCGGCGGAATCACCAGCATCGGAGGCAAGGGTCCAAGCGGTAGAGGCTCTGGCGGCGGAATCACCAGCATCAGAGGCAAGGGTCCAAGCGGTAGAGGCTCTGGCGGCGGAAGTACCAGCATCAGAGGCAAGTGTCCAAGCGATAGAGCCTCTGGCGGCAGAAGCACCAGCGGCAGCGGCAGAGGCGCAGGCAGTAGAGGCTCAGGCTGTGGAAGTGTAAGCACCAGCAGCAGTGGCAGAGGCCCAGGCAGTAGAGGCTCAGGCTGCGGAAGCGGAAGCACCAGCAGCAGTTGCAGAGGCCCAGGCGGTAGAGGCTCTGGCTGCGGAGGCAACAGCGGCACCAGCAAGGGCCCAGACGGTAGAGGCTTGCGCTGCGGAGGCACCAGCGGCAGTAGAGGCTCTGGCGGCGGAAGCACCAGCGACAGTGGCAATGGACCAGGCGGTAGAGGCTCTGGCGGCAAAGGAAGCAGCGGCAGTGGCAGAGGCCCAGGCGGTAAAGGGTTAGGCTGTGGAGGCACCAGGCAGTAGAGGCTCGGGCTGCGGAGGCACAAGCGGCAGCGGCAAGGGCCCAGGCGGTAGAGGCTCGGGCTGCGGAGGCACCAGCGGCAAGGGACCAAGCGGTATAGGTTCTGTAGGCGGCGGCAGCAGCAGCAGCGACAGAGACCCAGGTGGTAGAGGCTCTGGCGCCAGAGGCAGCAGCGGCAGAGGAAAGGGCCAAGGCGGTAGAGGCTATGGCGGCAGAAAACCAGCGGCAGAGGCAGAGTCCCAATCGGTACAGGCTCAGGTGGGGGAGGTACCAGCGGCAGGGGCAGAGGTGCAGGCGGAAGAGACTCGGGTGGCAGACAACCAGCGGCAGCGGCAAAGGCCCAGGCGGAAGAGGCTCAGGTGCAGGAGGCACCAGTGGCAGCGGCAGAGTCCCAGGTGGTAGAGGCTCAGGTGGCGGAAAACCAGCGGCAGCGGCAGATGCCTATGCGGAAGAGGCTCAGGAGGGGGAGACACCAGCGGCAGCGGCAGAGGTCCAGGTGGAAGAGGCTCAGGTGGAGGAGGCACCAGCGGTAGCGGCAGATGCCCAGACAGTAGAGGCTCTGGCGGCGGAGGCACCAGGCGGTAACAGCAAAGGCCCAGGCGGTAGAGTCTCTGGTGGCGGAGGCAACAGCGGTGGAAGCACCAGTGGTAGCGGCAGAGGACCAGGCCGTAGAAGCTCTGACGGCGGAGACACCAGCACCAGCAGCATGTACAGAGACCCAGGTAGCAGAGGCTCTGGCGGTGGAGGCACCAGCGGCAAGGGCCCAGGCGGTAGAGGCTCTGGCGGCGGGGGCACCAGTGGCACCGGCAGAGGCCCAGGCGGAAGAGGCTGAGGCGGGGGAGGAAGCAGCGGCAGAGGTCCAGACAGAAGCGGCTCAGGGGGAGGAGGCACCAATGGCAGAGACACTCTGGCGGCAGAGGCGGCAGCGGTAGAGGCCAAGGGGGAAGAGGCTCAGGCGGGGGAGGAACCAGCGGTAGCGGCAGAGGTCCAGACGGAAGGCTCGGGCTCCCGAGGAACCAGCAGCATCGGCAGAGGTGGTAGATGTTCTGGCGGTGGAGGAACCAGCGGCAGCGGTAGAGCCACAGGTGGAAGAAGCTCACTCTGCCAAGGCACCACTGGCAGCTGCAGAGGTCCAGGCGATGCAGCCTGCACAGCGGCGGGACCAGCAAGAGCAGCAGAGGCCCAGGCGGGAGAGGCTCTGGCTGTGGAGGCACCAGCGGCAGCAGCAGAGGCCCAGGCGGTAGAAACTCGGGCTGCAGAGGCACCAGTGGCAGTCACATAGGCCCAGTCGGTAGAGACTCTGGCGGCGGTAGCACCAGCGGCAGAGGCAATGATCCAGGCTGTAGAGGCTCTGGCGGCAAAGGCAGCAGCGGCAGTGGCAGAGGCCCATGCAGTAGAGGCTCTGGCTGCGGAGGCACCAGCGGAACCGACAGAGGCCCAGGCGGTAGAGGCTTGGGGGGCGGATGCACCAGCGGCAGTGGCAGAGGCCCAGGCGGTAGAGGCTCAGGCTGTAGAGGCACCAGCGGCAGCGACAGAGGTCCGGGCGGGAGAGGCTCAGGCTGCGGAGCCACCAGCGGCAGCGGCAGAGAACCAAGCGGTAGAGGCTCTAGCAGCGGAAGCACCAGCGGCAGCTGCAAGGGTCCAGGCGGTAGAGGCTGTTGCGGCGGAGGCACCAGCGGCAGCGGCAAGGGCCCAGGCGGTAGAGGCTCTGGCGGCAAAGGAAGCAGCGGCAGTGGCAGAGGCCCAGGCGGTAAAGGGTTAGGCTGTGGAGGCACCAGGCAGTAGAGGCTCGGGCTGCGGAGGCACAAGCGGCAGCAGCAAGGGCCCAGGCGGTAGAGGCTCGGGCTGCGGAGGCACCAGCGGCAAGGGACCAAGCGGTATAGGTTCTGTAGGCGGCGGCAGCAGCAGCAGCGACAGAGACCCAGGTGGTAGAGGCTCTGGCGCCAGAGGCAGCAGCGGCAGAGGAAAGGGCCAAGGCGGTAGAGGCTATGGCGGCAGAAAACCAGCGGCAGAGGCAGAGTCCCAATCGGTACAGGCTCAGGTGGGGGAGGTACCAGCGGCAGGGGCAGAGGTGCAGGCGGAAGAGACTCGGGTGGCAGACAACCAGCGGCAGTGGCAAAGGCCCAGGCGGAAGAGGCTCAGGTGCAGGAGGCACCAGTGGCAGCGGCAGAGTCCCAGGTGGTAGAGGCTCAGGTGGCGGAAAACCAGCGGCAGCGGCAGATGCCTATGCGGAAGAGGCTCAGGAGGGGGAGACACCAGCGGCAGCGGCAGAGGTCCAGGTGGAAGAGGCTCAGGTGGAGGAGGCACCAGCGGTAGCGGCAGATGCCCAGACAGTAGAGGCTCTGGCGGCGGAGGCACCAGGCGGTAACAGCAAAGGCCCAGGCGGTAGAGTCTCTGGTGGCGGAGGCAACAGCGGTGGAAGCACCAGTGGTAGCGGCAGAGGACCAGGCCGTAGAAGCTCTGACGGCGGAGGCACCAGCACCAGCAGCATGTACAGAGACCCAGGTAGCAGAGGCTCTGGCGGTGGAGGCACCAGCGGCAAGGGCCCAGGCGGTAGAGGCTCTGGCGGCGGGGGCACCAGTGGCACCGGCAGAGGCCCAGGCGGAAGAGGCTGAGGCGGGGGAGGAAGCAGCGGCAGAGGTCCAGACAGAAGCGGCTCAGGGGGAGGAGGCACCAATGGCAGAGACACTCTGGCGGCAGAGGCGGCAGCGGTAGAGGCCAAGGGGGAAGAGGCTCAGGCGGGGGAGGAACCAGCGGCAGCGGCAGAGGTCCAGACGGAAGGCTCGGGCTCCCGAGGAACCAGCAGCATCGGTAGAGGTGGTAGATGTTCTGGCGGTGGAGGAACCAGCGGCAGCGGTAGAGCCACAGGTGGAAGAAGCTCACTCTGCCAAGGCACCACTGGCAGCTGCAGAGGTCCAGGCGATGCAGCCTGCACAGCGGCGGGACCAGCAAGAGCAGCAGAGGCCCAGGCGGGAGAGGCTCTGGCTGTGGAGGCACCAGCGGCAGCAGCAGAGGCCCAGACGGTAGAAACTCGGGCTGCAGAGGCACCAGTGGCAGTCACATAGGCCCAGTCGGTAGAGACTCTGGCGGCGGTAGCACCAGCGGCAGAGGCAATGATCCAGGCTGTAGAGGCTCTGGCGGCAAAGGCAGCAGCGGCAGTGGCAGAGGCCCATGCAGTAGAGGCTCTGGCTGCGGAGGCACCAGCGGAACCGACAGAGGCCCAGGCGGTAGAGGCTTGGGGGGCGGATGCACCAGCGGCAGTGGCAGAGGCCCAGGCGGTAGAGGCTCAGGCTGTAGAGGCACCAGCGGCAGCGACAGAGGTCCGGGCGGGAGAGGCTCAGGCTGCGGAGCCACCAGCGGCAGCGGCAGAGAACCAAGCGGTAGAGGCTCTAGCAGCGGAAGCACCAGCGGCAGCTGCAAGGGTCCAGGCGGTAGAGGCTGTTGCGGCGGAGGCACCAGCGGCAGCGGCAAGGGCCCAGGCAGTAGAGGCTCTGGCCGCGGAGGCACCAGTGGCAGTCGCAGAGGCCCAGGCGGTAGAGGCTTAGGCTGCGGAGGCAACAGCGGCACCAGCAGAAGCACAGTCGGTAGAGACTTGTGCTGCGTAGGAACCAACGGCAGTGGCAGAGGCCCAGGCGGTAGAGACTCAGGCTGCGGAAGCAACAACGGCACCCAGAGGCCCAGGCAATAGACGCTCTGGCGGCGGAAGCACCAGCATCAGAGGCAAGGGTGCAAGCTGTAAAGGCTCTGGTGGTGGAAGCACCAGCATCAGAGGCAAGTGTCCAAGCGGTAGAGGCTCTGGAGGCGGAGGCAGCAACGGCAGTGGAAGAGGCCCAGGCGGTAGAGTCTCTTGCGGCGGAGGCACCAGCGGCAGCGGCGAGGGCCCAGGCGGTAGAGGCTTGGGATGCAGAGGCACCAGCGGCAGTGCCAGAGGTCCAGGCGGTAGAGGCTCGGGCTGCGGAGGCACCAGCGGCACCGGCAGAGGTCCAGGCGGTAGAGGCTCTGGCGGCGTTAGCACTGTTACGGTAAATTCCGTCTGCGGAGTTGCCCTGCCACCCAGCTCGTCGGACTAAGTCCGCGGGTCCTAGCGGAAGAAATGAGTTCAGCCGGAGACGGAGCAAGATGCGGAGATCCGAGTTTATTGGCCAACAGGTTCAAGGCGAGATTGAACCCCGAGAATGGGGCGACATAAACTTTTAAAAGTTCCCTCCAAGTCCCAGAATACAGTGCAGAAAACGTCATGAATACATTATTGGAAGGTTGGGTTACATGGAAAAACGTCATGAATACATTACAGAAAGGTGGGGTTACACAGATCAGCACTTCAGGAAGGGAGGGGGAGATATGCAGAGTGGGGAATATGCATAGATAAGCATGGATAAATGTTTCCTGAGTACAGGTGATGACGGAACAATGGAACAGATATGCATCGTCTGCCACCTGGCATTGCCCGGAGGAAGGGTTTGGCAGAACGATCCGACCGGATTAGGGTCTTCCTGAGTACGTGACGTGTCGCTCAGGGGATTATGGAAGTGGGCAGCAACATGGAGTCCAGAGGGGACAAAGTAGAACGACGTCAAAATGGAGAAAATCGGAGCTTTGGTTGATTTTATATCATTTTCCGAAGCTTTCGGCCCCTTTGCCGGTCAAGTGTATATTGCATATTGAAAACGGAAACAAATGGATACATTGTAACAAGACTTTGACAGTTTTACAAGGTCGCTGGTTTCGGTTCCATTGTTCTCGCAGCGGGGGGCCGTCAGCAACTTGTCAGGAGGTTAAATGAGGCGTGCAAGGGCTCCCTGAGCTAGCTGCTGCTGGGGAATGCATGCTCCTGATTGGCTGAGGCGCGGCCATTATAGTCAATGGAGGACGTAGTTTGATACGGTCAACTCATGTTAAAATAGGGCGAAAGGAAGGCATAAGAAAGAAGGGCTTATTCCGCCCGTATAAAGAGAAAGTGAAGGGGTATAGTGTGGTGCTTGTGCAACGGTGTAGGGGGGTTTCAGGAGCTGGGCGCCGCCGAGGTCATCGCCTCGGGCCGCCTTTGACGAGGAGGAGGAGGTGGGGAAAGGTGCCCCCCCTCTCCTTCCGTATCAGTCCCCCATTCGGAGATAGATTTGCATTAAAGTTCTGTAAGAACTTGCAAATCCTTTCTCCGCACCCTATACCCCTGTGATTTCGTACTCTCCTTCCCCCAAGTGTCTCATTTGCACATATTCAGGGAAGACGGGGGCGTTGTGGGAACGGGAATAGGCTCGGAGAGAAAGAGGGGTGGATTGAGCAGGACAGCGGAGAAGAGAGCAGCAAGGAGGGACACAGCGTATAGTACAGCAGAGTACAGAGATGCAAAGGACAACAATAAGGGCAGTAAGCAATATCACCTTAAGCAGCTGTCGGAGCCATCCGAGCTTGGGCAACCAGTTCCATAAGTCCACATCGGACAGCCCCTCGTGCTGTATCTCGGTCAACCTCCCTGCCAGCTCATGGATGTTATTCAGATGTCCGGTGATATTCAGGGTCTGGTCAGTCACATACGTACAGCACTCTGTACCTATTAATGCACACGTCCCTCCTTGGCTGGACAGCAAAAAGTCCGTCGCAATCCTGGTCTGTAAGCCCATCTGTCTCACCTCTGACAGCTCCGACACCAGGGAGTCTGTGATTTGGGTTGTTTCTTGCATAAACTTAAGGAGGATGTCAGTAAGTCGGAGGATGTCGACGTGGTTACATCCTGCCCCGTAGGCGGGGAAGAGTGCCCGACCTACGGTCTCTCCGTTTGCAGCGACGTCAGATAGGTCTGATAGTCCCTTCTGGTCCCTTTTATTCTTCTGTCTTCCCGGGGGCAGACGAGGGACTACTCTGATGCCCGGGACGATGTAACCCACGAAGCAGGAACCCGACATATGTGGACTTACCCAGGTGTATGCGCGATGGCCACATACCCAAAATAAGCCACTGAGGTAGGATTCCATCCTTCCTGAGGCAAAGGCTTGTAATAACAGAGAGTCAGTATGTTGAGGTTGCCAGGTCGGAGGGTGTCCGATGACATTGGCCCAAGCGAGAGTAAGATCTTGGAAAGTCCGGGATCCTGTCACATCGGTGACGGTGGTTTGGCCGTTAGGTAGGAGTTCTAAGTTGGAGGTGCAGGTACTGGACCCGATAAATGTCCCTTCTCCGGTGAAGGTGCGGCAAAGGGGTCCCTTCGTAGGGCCAGTCAGATAAAGGTATTGATGAGTCAAGTTCAATGCTGTTAAATTCCACGAGGCGACGTCTCCTGACTGGAACTGTTGTATAGTTACGGGAACCGGAACGAGGGGGAGGCTTTGCTGGAGGTGGCTGGGCGCATGGGCACAGACCCAGCACTCCGGATAGGGCGCCTCTTGGGCCACTCGGCTGAGGAGTTTGATGTAGGAGTTCTGCTCCCAGGAGGAAAGAAGATCTTCTCCCGGGAGAGAGGCGTCGCCGCCAAGCTGGCGAGGTGCAGTGCCGAGAGGATGAAGTGGGTCGGTGGTATTGAGGAGTCGCCGATCCCTGGCTATGCCCCCGCATCTCAAAGGTCCAGCAGCATCCCACGTGGGGGGGCGAGAGGGGTGTGCCGGGTGGTACCAACCTTCAAGGTACTCTGCCCCCTTCCAGTCGTAGGTGGCTCCGAGGTTCCAAAGGCAGCAGAACCCCCTCAGGCAAAGTCCTTGAAGCTGGGGCTTTCTGGGTTCCGGGGTCATGAGGAGGCATTGGAATCCGAAAATCAGGTTGTCCGAGGGGTCAGTTGTGTCAGTGTAGGACGATGTGGTCCCTCCCTTTTCGATTTCGGTCCAATTAGGGTTTCTCAAGAGTTCCCCGCCTCCATATAGGAAGTGAGTCCCGTTTTTACATTGGAGGCGGTAATAGGAGCGGTCAATGGTGACGGCGGCTGACCCAATTCGGTGTAAGTTTTTGTCTCGAACGAAGAGTTCCCAATATTCATTATCAGTTAGTCGGGGTACGAGGGAATGGCGCAGCAGTGTCCGAGATTCGGGGAGGCAGAAATCAAAGTCCCCCATTCGGTCAGGATTCGACTTCCCCCCAGTTTCCACTCGGTGGTAGTCTAAGAAATGGTAGTCCGTGGGTAGTCCAATACAGTGGTCCGTGGGTGTAGCTGCAGATCGGGTCAGGATACCGACAAAGAGGAAGCTGAAAAGGAGGTCCATGATCAGCTGTCAAACGAGCTATCAAAGGAGCTGTCAAACGAGCTGTCAAACGAGAGGAGCTGTCAAACGAGGGGAGCTGTCAAACGCGCTGTCAAAGGAGCTGTCAAATGAACTGTCAAATGAGGGGAGCTGTCAGACGCGCTGTCAAAGGAGCTGTCAAATGAGCTGTCAAACGAGGGGAGCTGTCAGACGCGCTGTCAAATGAGCTGTCAAATGAACTGTCAAACGAGGGGAGCTGTCAGACGCGCTGTCAAATGAGCTGTCAAATGAACTGTCAAACGAGGGGAGCTGTCAAACACGCTGTCAAATGAGCTGTCAAATGAACTGTCAAACGAGGGGAGCTGTCAAACGTGCTGTCAAATGAGCTGTCAAGTGAACTGTCAAACGAGGGGAGCTGTCAAACACGCTTCAGGCGCAACTTGACAGCGTCGGGATCCGGGATGATTTTGGATGTCCAGTTGGATGGTGGTGTATCAGGTCTGGTCTGTTGGGCCCGATTTTGGCCCCGATCTGGTCCGGTCTGTTGAGCCCGAATTTGGCCCCGATCTGGTCCGGTCTGTTGGGCCCGATTCTGACCCCGATCTGGTCCGGTCTGTTGGGCCCGATTCTGACCCCGATCTGGTCCGGTCTGTTGGGCCCGATTCTGACCCCGATCTGGTCCGGTCTGTTGGTTGTCGTCGTCGTCGATGTATGAAGTTGGTGGGGTGGGCGGAGTCAAGAAGGTGAAGTCCTCGCCGAGACTGTCCTCTGGCTCTTGGGGAGGGGGCGATGACTTACACCTAGTGTGGTGTAGCCAGGAGTTCTTTTCACCTACTTTCACGGCGGTTGGTGAGGTCAAAAGGACCTGGTAGGGACCTTCCCACGCTGGTTGGAGCGGTTCCTTTTGGTAGACCTTGGTTAGGATCCAATCTCCGGGATGGAAGGAGTGGGCTTGGACGTCAATGGGTAGGTTCTGCCCTTCAATGGCGGCGTACTGGTGGAGGCGTTGTAGCTGTGTCTGGAGCTGAATAACATAATTAGTAAGTTCTGCTTCTCCCAGTTCCAGTTCTGAGAGTGGGAATAGAGTGTTGTAGACTGGAGGGGGTCTCCCAAATAGAAGTTCGAACGGGGAGAATTTTAAACGTTCAGTTGGGGCACTACGTATGTTGTGGAGAAGCAGTGGGAGTGCATTGACCCACTTCAGGCCCGTAAGGTTGCAAAGTTTTCCCAACTGTATTTTTATTTCTTGGTTCATTCGTTCTACTTGGCCAGAGGATTGTGGGTGATATGGTGTGTGGAGGTCCCACCTAATTTGGAGGGCCTAATAGTTGCACTATTTCGGCAGTAAAGTGAGTTCCCCTGTCGCTGTCTAGGCGGCGAGGTATTCCATATCGGGGAATAATATCTTGAAGGAGAGCCCTAGCAACTACAGATGCGGTAGCTTTTTGGCAAGGGAATCCCTCCACCCATGAAGAGAATTGGTCCACTATAATTAAAGCGTGTTTAAAACCCTGGCATTGGGGCAGATCGATAAAGTCGAGTTGTAAGTTCTCGAAAGGGACAAAGGTCCATGGTCTAGCTCCTGGTGGTCTCCGGGGTTCGCGCTTGGGATTAAAGCGGTGACAGGTTATGCAATTCTTTGATGCTGCCGCTGTGGCGGCAGCTATCCCTGGGGCATACCAAGATCTAATAACATGTTCCATCAACCTCCCTTTTCCCCAGTGTGTCCATTGGTGAAGAATCCTCACTAATTTTGGAGTCCAGGCCTTTGGAAGGACGGTTCTTCCATCGGGGAGGACCCAGATGCCGTTCTGTTCTGTGGCCCCTATAGATTGCCACATGGCCCTTTCGTCCTCTGGGGCAGATTTGTAAATTTCTGTTAAGTCTAGGTCGGCGGGTAGCTGCAATGCTTGGAATTCAGAGTCGTTGTTAGGGATGCGAAGGGCAGCTATTTGTGCGGCTTTGTCAGCTCGTCTATTCCCTTTGGAGACCAAGTCCCTACCTTTGGTATGGGCCTTGCAGTGGACAACGGCTATCGCGGCGGGTAAGTGAATTGCCGTCAGAAGTCGTTCTACCAAGGCGGCATGTGAAATTTGGGATCCGGCGGCGGTCAGGAAACCTCTCTGAAGCCAAATTTGGCCGGTTGTATGTACTAAGCCGAAACAGTATTTACTGTCCGTATAAATGGTTATCCTTTTCGCTTCGCCAATCTCTCAGGCGCGTATAAGCGCAATTAACTCGGCAGCTTGGGCACTGTATTGTGGGTTGATTGGATTTGATTCTAGCACTTCGAAGTCGGAGACCACTGCATACCCAGTCTTCCTTACCCCGTCAATAACTTTAGAACTGCCATCGGTATTGTCAGGGGTTCGGAAGGAGAGACACAGGAGGGGGAGCAAATGGAGAGTGAGGAGGAGGAGTACGAGGGGGGCGCAGGCAGTGACAGTGGCCAGAGTTATTCCACAAGCCTCTCTAGCGAATCGGAGGACTCACAGAAGGGAGCGCCGGTGGCCAGAGCGAAGGGGGGTCCAGGGGGGAAGCCCCAGGAGGAAGGGGCCAGCGGGGAGTCCCTGAGCAGCAGCTGGAGATCAGGACCAGCGTCTCCACCAGAGCGCAGTGGAGAGGGGGAGTCCCAGGAGTCGGGACCAGTGTCCTCACCACCAGAGGGAGGAGAGGAGTCAGGTTTGGCAACACCCACATCAGGAAGCGGGGAAACGGTCAGAAGGAAAGTCACCGGCTGGGCGCGCGCGCCAAGTTCAAATGTACAGGAGCGCGGCACAGCGGGGAGCCCGGGAAGGGAGCCAGGTCCTAAAGCCCGCCGGAGGGAGGGGCAAGACTCAGGAGGCTCAGCGTCAGAGGAGTCCAGGAAGGAGGGAACCCCAGAGGGCAGAAGGACCCAGCGCAGGAAAGAGCAGCGCAAGAGGTGGAGCCGGGCTAGAATCTTAAACTGGTGTGGGTGGAGCAGTGAGTCAGAGGGGACTTAGCCGGTCTAGCGTCAAGACGTGGGTCTGCGCGCCCAGAGCTTGGAAATGGAAACTAAACTTTAAAAAAGACTTTTGTATATAACATCCACTGGGCGTTGGTCCTCTGTGAGCTGGGACCTAGCGGCAGTCCTGACAGTAAGTCCCCTCTCACTTGTCCACCAATTCTACAACCTCGTGGAGTGTGGGAAAGCAGCGAGGGGTGAAGAATGGTGCTTCGCGAGCTCACGAAAACCAGGGAAATGACTACCGAAGAGAAGATAGCGAGTCTGCAAAACGCAGTGACGCAGCTGACTGCAGAAATTGCGGCGTCCAGAAAAAAGGAGCAGGAAGCAGCTGTTACCTGCCAGGATCTGCGAACCAGGTTAGAAGTGCTAACTACACAGAGGCTACCGGCCGCCAGACCAGAAGGGATTGGGCTGGGGAACAGAGGAGGGAGCCTTGTGTCTCACTTCAATGGGGACCTGCAGGAGTATCCTAACTTCAGAGCAGATGTACTATATGCACTGCAGCTACTTGACAAGGACTTTAAAAATGAGGAAGAAAGAGTGGGATTTATTGTTTCGCATTTACGGGGAGAGGCGAAAACGTGGTTGCGCAATCTCTGGAGAGATAAGGATCCAGCCCTACGAGATGCGGGTGCCTTCCTTAAAGTGATGGATGCGTGTTTTTTGTCTGAGATTGATGTGGATATCGCTAGGAAACAGATTCACGGACTAAGACAAGGTAGAGCCACTGTAAGGCAATATCACTCCCTTTTTTTGCATTGGTGAACGCACTGGGGTGGGAGAGAGATTCGCCTGCCGTCAGAGATCTGTTCTGGGAGGGGCTAAACGGAGCTGTGAAAGACGAAATTGCAAGGGGGGAGAGACCCCAAACCACCAAGGACATTGTTGAGAGGGCACTCACCATTGGGGTTAGGCTGGAAGGACGCTCTTGGGACAAAGAGGAGGGGCATTGGGGCCGCACGCCAACGAAAGCACCACCCCCCTTTCCCAAGGAAGCGGCGCGCGCTCGATCCATGCCTCCGCTGGGAGGAGGAGAGGAGCCGATGGAGATAGGTGGTGCTAAGGCTCAGTCCACAGCCGGAGCCCTAACGCCGGGAGCAGTCAAAATGAAGCCTCCTAGAGGGACCAGGAAGTGCTACATCTGCGACAGTGCTCAGCACATGGCGAAAGAGTGTCCCCAGCGGTTTCACAAGCACACTGCAGCCGCAGCGACAGTAACAGAAGCAGTTCAGCAGAGTGAATCACAGCAGGAAAACTCCACTGTCTGGCTGGAAATGGAGTCACTGGGGGCCAGCCAGACAAGTCAGTGAAGCAATCCCCAGTAAGGTTACAGCCCACAGACCCCCTCCCACCCAAACCAGTAGTGCAGCTCACCGCATTCCTTCAACTTCCCAAGGGGCTCACTATAGAGATCCCCATTACGATTGACTCTGGGAGCAATGCAGATTTTATAGGCATGGACTTCATCCAGCAACATGGCATAGCCCTTCTGCCAGCGACGGTACCTCTGAACGTTGTCACGGTGGACGGCAGGGAGCTACTGGGAGGGCAAGTGCTGCAGCAGACGCCGCCAATGGTGATGCGCATTGGTAATCACCGCGAAGTCATCAGCTTCAACGTCACCCGCCTGTCAGACACACCCATTGTGTTGGGCATGAGTTGGCTGGACAGGCACAGCCCGGCATTGGCATGGTACCAGCGTCAACTGACCTTCTGCTCCTCCTACTGCGCAGAACACTGCATCCTCGTTAACCAAGAAGATGAGGGGCACGAAGACGGACCACAGCTGCACTTAGGCATGTTGCAAGCGGTACCCAACAAGTACAAAGAGTTTTTGGAGGTCTTCTGCGAGAAGGAAGCGGACAAGCTGCCTCCCCACAGACCCTACGACTGCAAGATTGACCTCCTGCCGGGGGCGACGCTCCCGACGGGGAAGCTGTATTCCATGTCTGAGAATGAATTGCAGGAGCTCAGGGAGTTCATAGATCACAACTTGAAGCGGGGATTCATCCGAGAGTCCAAGGCGGTGGGGGGCAGCCCTGTATTCTTTGTAAAGAAGCGGGACACGCCCCAAAAGAGGCTTGTAGTTGATTACCGCATCTTAAATGCGAAAACTAAGCCCTCAGCCTTCCCTATGCCCAATATCGATGACCTGCTGGTGACGGTGAGGAAGGGTCGCATCTTTACCAAGTTGGATCTGCGCGGAGCGTACAATCTCATTTGCGTGAGGGAAGGTGACGAGTGGAAAACGGCCATGTTTACGCCGTTGGGCGCCTATGAATATAGAGTTATGCCTTTTGGATTACAAAATGGCTCCCACTGTTTTCAAGCATTCATGCATCATGTCTTGGCGGGTCTTCTCTACAAGAAGTGCGTCTGCTTCCTGGACGACATCCTCATCTTCTCGGAGTCGCCGGAGGCTCACGAGAGAGATGTCAGGGAAGTCCTGCAGCGGCTGCGGGAGCACCGGCTTTACGCCAAGCTGGAGAAGTGCCAGTTCGACAAGACGGAGGTGGACTTCCTGGGCTACAAACTGTCCGACAAGGGACTCGCCATGGACAGTACCAAGGTACAGGCAGTGCTGGACTGGAAGAGCCCACGCAATCGAAAGGAAGTCCAGAGGTTTGTCGGCTTTGCCAACTTTTATCGCAAGTTCATCAAGGGTTTCGCCATGCAGACAGCGGCCATCACTGACACCCTCAGTTCCAAGAAGAAGAAGTTCATCTGGACGGAGCAGGCAGAGCAGTCCTTTCAGAAGCTCAAGCACCTCTTCGCGTCCGAGGAACACCTGCTACACGTGAACCCCAGCAGGCCCATGAGAGTGGAGACGGACGCGTCAGACAGGGCCGTGGGGGCCGTCCTGTTGCAGCAAACCCACCAGGGGGACTGGAGGCCGTGCGCTTTCTACTCCAGGAAACTCAGCAAGTCGGAGCAGAACTACACCATCTGGGACAGGGAGTTACTGGCCATACATGCAGCCTTCAAGGCGTGGCGGCATTTCCTCGTCGGGGCCAAACACACGGTGCAGGTCCGTACAGACCATAAGAACTTGGAGTACTGGCGCACGGCAAGGTTCCTGAACCAGAGACACATCCGCTGGGCGGAGTTCTTTGCAGATTTCGACTTCAGAATAGAATACATCCCTGGAAGCAACAACATCATGGCGGACGAGCTGTCCAGGAAACCGCAGTATCTCGAGGAAGAGGCGGCGGCGGCCAAGCATATTTTCGCACCCAAGGCGTGGGCATGCGCGTCAGCCACGGTGGACCTGGACGCGGTGCGTCGCGCGCTGCAGACGGACTCCTTCGCGCGAGCCAAGATGGAGGAGCTGCGTAGCGGAACGGCGAGGGACGACGACTTCCAAATACGCGACGGCCTGCTCATCCGCAAAGGAGCCCTCTACGTGCCGGGAGACAACCTCCGCGCGAGGGTCCTGCAACAGCTGCACGACGCGCCCAGCGCGGGACACTTCGGCAAGGAGAAGACGGTGGACCTAGTGGCCAGAGACTTTTGGTGGCCCAAGATGAGGGGGGATGTCGCGGAATACGTCAGGAGGTGCGACACCTGCCAAAGGGCCAAACCAGTACACCAGCCGCCGGCGGGCCTCTTGGAACCGTTACAGACACCGTTCGAACCGTGGGAGAGGGTGGCCCTGGACTTTGTCACGGATCTGCCCAGCTCGAGAGGCAAGACGGCAGTACTCGTGGTAGTAGACTTGTTCACCAAGATGGCCCACTTCATTCCTTGCGCGAAGGTGGCCACAGCCGAGCAGACCGCCAAGCTGTTTATAGACCACGTGTTCAAGGTGCACGGCCTACCACGGTCCATCCTGTCCGACAGGGGGCGCCAGTTCATATCCAACTTCTGGCAAAAGCTGATGGGTTTCTTGAACGTCAAGGTCAGCCTGGCGTTGGCACGACACCCGCAGACTAACGGACAGGCGGAGAGAGTCAACGCCATCATGCAGCAGTACCTGAGATGCTACGCGAACCAGCAGCCCTCAACCTGGGTGGACTACCTACCGCTAGCCGAGTTCGCCTACAACAACACGAAACACGTGTCCACGGGGGTGACACCGTTTTTCGCCAACAATGGGCGGCATCCCAGAACCTTCCCGGGTTTGGAGAAAGTGAGGGTGGGGGAGCCGCAGGGAGCAGAGGCAGTGGCAGCGGAGTTGCAGGAGATCCACGAGCAGCTCAGGAGGCAGTTAGAGATGGCGAAACAGGCTTACAAAGTGCAGGCAGACCGACACAGGAGGGTTGGGGAAGATATCCGGGTAGGAGACTGGGTCTGGTTAGCAGCCCAGGCAGTTCCGGCCAGATCGTTGGCCAAGAAGAAGCTCGGGCACAAGCAGTTAGGGCCTTACCAAGTAGAGGCGCAGATCAACCCAGTGGCCTTCCGTTTAACACTCCCGGAGGGGTCCAGAATGCACCCGGTCTTTCATAGATCAGTGCTCACACCCTACAAAGAGCCCCACAGGTTTCAGGCACCAGGGACAGCGCCAGACCCGCTCAGGGAAGCGCCGAAAAAGGGGGGGTCGCCGAGAAGGGGGCCACTCAACGAAGCCACAGAGATTTTAGACTCAAGGTGGGGGGAGGACGGGATTGAATATCTTCTCGCCACAGAGGACACCCCGGCCAGTGCCAACAGGTGGGTGCCGGATTACGCATTGGAGGAGCAGTTGCTCAAGGAAGAATTCCATACACTTTTCCCGCACAAGCCTATGCCGGTGGGCTTTTTCGATGATTGTCTGTTCACACCCACACTCTCGGCCAGCACTTTCCGGGGTTTCTCGTCAGCGGAGGACTCGGCTCCGGGAGGCAGCTCCCCAGAGGGATCGCTCTCAGGTTTTGGCACGGGGGGATCTTATTGGTGGGAGGACCAACCCGAAGTGGGATGGCGCAGAGACGTGCCGGAGGGACCCTGCGAAGTGGCGGCACCTCAGGCGACAGGGGGAGAAGGGGTTGTGAGTGATTTGGGGGCGGCCTCAGATTTCGAACACACCGCCCAGGAGATGGAAGCAGAGGGAATCGCAGTCGACGAGCCCATGGAGGACTTTCCGGACTTCTCACGATGGCTGCACGCCTCGGGGGACGAACTGTATCCTGAACTCACCCCGACAACTTTAGAGCACCCGGAACCCGCACCTGAAGAGGGGGAGGGGGGAAGGGGGGGCTTCGAGGGGGGGATGGATGTCAGGGGTTCAGAAGGAGAGACACAGGAGGGGGAGCAAATGGAGAGTGAGGAGGAGGAGTACGAGGGGGGCGCAGGCAGTGACAGTGGCCAGAGTTATTCCACAAGCCTCTCTAGCGAATCGGAGGACTCACAGAAGGGAGCGCCGGTGGCCAGAGCAAGGGAGATTCCAAGGGAGAAACCTCAAGAGGGAGGGGCCAGCGGGGAGTCTCTGAACAGCAGCTGGAGATCAGGGCCAGCGTCTCCACCAGAGCGCAGTGGGGAGGGGGAGTCCCAGGAGTCGGGACCAGTGTCCTCACCACCAGAGGGAGGAGAGGAGTCAGGTTTGGCAACACCCACATCAGGAAGCGGGGAAACGGTCAGAAGGAAAGTCACCGGCTGGGCGCGCGCGCCAAGTTCAAATGTACAGGAGCGCGGCACAGCGGGGAGCCCGGGAAGGGAGCCAGGTCCTAAAGCCCGCCGGAGGGAGGGGCAAGACTCAGGAGGCTCCGCGTCAGAGGAGTCCAGGAAGGAGGGAACCCCAGAGGGCAGAAGGACCCAGCGCAGGAAAGAGCAGCGCAAGAGGTGGAGCCGGGCTAGAATCTTAAACTGGTGTGGGTGGAGCAGTGAGTCAGAGGGGACTTAGCCGGTCTAGCGTCAAGACGTGGGTCTGCGCGCCCAGAGCTTGGAAATGGAAACTAAACTTTAAAAAAGACTTTTGTATATAACATCCACTGGGCGTTGGTCCTCTGTGAGCTGGGACCTAGCGGCAGTCCTGACAGGTATACATTATTAACTCCGCATTTTCCAGGGGAAGGTGATCTAAGTCTTCCCGGGGTTTTTCGGCTTGCCGGACTATGGTAGCGCAGTCATGATGCGGAGTGCCATCGTCAGGAAGGGGTAGCAAGGTGGCTGGATTTAGGGAATTGACACGCTTAATTGTGACATTAGACGGGGTTAATAAAAGGGCCTCGTACCGGTTGAGGTGGGAGTTTGAGAAATGGTGACATCCTTTTAGGGTTAGGAGGTTTGAGACCGAGTGGGGCACATGAATTGTGATCTCATGGCCCAAGACAGTTTCTTGAGCTTTCTCAAGGAGAAGTGCAGCAGCAGCGATAGCTCTTAGGCAACTGACTGCCCCTTTTGCCGTGGTGTCAAGTTGTAAACTGTAATAGGCTACTGGCCTTTCCTGGTCCCGAAAGGGTTGGGTTAGGACACCTGAGGCAACTCCCATCTGTTCATGAATGAATAAGTTAAAGGGGACCCGGTAGTCGGGCAGTCCTAAGGCAGGAGCGGATCTCAGTTCTTGTTTTAAACGTTCAAAGGATTTATAAGCTTCCTCTTCCCAGACCAATGTGTCTGGGTGGTCCTGGCGGGTCATAGCGGTTAAAGGTTTCGTTATTTTGCCGTAGCCAGCAATCCATGCTCGACAAAAGCCGGCCATACCAAGGAAGCCGCGCAACTGTCGCTTTGTTTTTGGGAGGGGAATTTTTGTGACCATTTCAACTCTGTCGGTGGCGAGACTTCGGGTACCCACTCCCAAGATGTGCCCGAGGTACTTTACTTCTTGTTTACAGTATTGGAGTTTCTTTGGGGACACTTTATGTCCCTTCCTCGCTAGTTCAGATAGGAGGTGTTTAGTGTCTATTTTGCATGCCTCCTCACTAGTAGAGCATAGTAAGAGATCATCTACGTAAAGCAAGAGGGCGGAGCTTGCAGGGAGATGGATGTCCTGTAAATCTTGGTGTAAGATGGCTGAAAATATAGCAGGTGATTCCACATATCCCTGGGGTAGCCTTGTCCAAGTTAACTGACTGGGTCCCCAGGTAAAAGCGAAAAGGAATTGGCTAGCTGGGTCCAGGGGTATGCTGAAGAAGGTGGAGCATAAGTCCGCGGCCGAGTACCAGGTTGTTCCTGCCGGAATTGCGTTTAGGAGAGAGTTCGGGTTACCCACCACTGGGTGTCGGGGTATTACAAACTGGTTTACTAGTCTCAGGTCCTGGACAAAGCGGTATCGGACTGGGGCTCCCTCCTTCGAGGGCTTCTTTACAGGGAGTACGGGGGTATTACAGGGCGAGGCACATGGAACTAGGATCCCTTTCTCGAGGAAGTCCTCAATCATGGGTGTTAATCCTTCGATGGCTTCTTTAGGCAAGGGGTATTGCTTGGTACAAGGAAAGGGCAGGTCGGTTCTGTAGGTGATCTTAACGGGAGTGGCTGATATTAGGAGTCCGACAGAGGTTGATTCAGTGCCCCACAAGGAAGGGGGTAATTCGTTCTCTAATTCCGGGGGGAGTTCGGGAAACTGACGGTCCAATCTCGCTTCCTGTACGATACCCTGGAACGCGGGGATGGAGTCCTCGGGCATATATAGTTAGATGCCATCCGAGGAACATTTTATGGTGGCGTTGAGTTTACAAAGGAGGTCTCTGCCGAGGAGGTTAACAGGACTGCTAGTCAAAAGGAAGGTGTGTTCTGCTAGTAGGGGTCCAAGGGTTACTTTAGCCGGTTGCGAGAGTGGGCAAGTGCGGGGTATCCCGTCTAGTCCCATTACTTTATTGGTCACTGTCCCTGGTTCCAGATGACTATCGGTTAGGGTGGAATATGTAGCCCCTGTGTCCAGTAGACATTGATAGGGGTGGCCATCGATCTCGATAGTGCAGACAGGATCTTCAGGTGACAATGTTATCATGGGGCAGATGGTTTGGGTTGGACTTTGACTGGGATCCCCTTCTAGTTGTCAATAAGTGTCTTGGCCATCAGGTGGCGGCTGGTTTGGGGGGTGCAAGGGGGGAGCCGTGGCGTTTGCCCAAGGGTGAGTAGGCGCGTCTATGGCTGGCATTTGAGTTCTAGGGCCCGGTTGAGGTCGTTGGGTCTGAGGCATTTGGTTCGGATGCAATGGCGGGGTGTAGCCCTCCGGTTGGTGGTTAGCGTGCCCCTGGGTTAGATTGGATTGCGAGGGAAGAGGAGGATAGTTCGTTCGGGTAGGAAATGGCTTGGAGTCCTGCCCCCCATAGGATGGTGTGTTGAGGTAGGGGCAGAATCTTTTTATGTGTCCCTCCTCTTGGCAGTAATAGCACCCCCCGGTACCTGGCCCCCATTGTCTATAGGGATTTGGAGGTCCTCCACCCCGGACTCCCCTACCTCGGTTGAGACCTCTACCTCGGTTAAGGCCATAAGTAGTTTCCATACTTAAGGCCAGAATTTGTTCGGCCTCGGATTTCGTTTCCTTTTTCCTTCTTTCATCTCGAGAGTTGTAAACGGATTTGGCAATGGATAAGATTTCGCTTACGCTCTTTCCATCGTATCCAATTTGGAGATTTAGAGCTTTCCTAATGTCTGGGCAAGCCTGATCCTTGAAGAAACCTTTAACGATTACTTCATGCTGTGGATTCTCGGGGTCTATCCCTCCCCACGTCTTGATGGCATAATAATCAGACGGGTGTTCGTTTGGTCCCTGCATGATCGTCTGGACTTTGGTCCAATTTACGGTGCGTTGTCCGGCAGCCTTTACGCCGTCTAGAATGGCTTTCTTAAATAGGTTCAGGTACCAGATTCCGTTAGTGGTGTTGTAATCCCATGCAGGTTCTACTCGGAGGCATTGCGCTGTGAGAGCCTGCAATCCTTGGGGCCGTCCCCTCTGATAGTCGGGTGATTCTATTGCTTCCCCCGCTTTCGTTAGAATATCCACCTTCTCTGCCTCGTTGAAGAGGGCGCTCAGAAGGACATGTACATCTGGCCAGGTGGGGTTATGGGTGGAAAAGATGGCGCTGATCTGGCGGTGGCATTTGTCGGGGTCGTCCCTTAGAGAGGGCATCTGGTTTGACCAAGTTACGAGGTCTGAGGTATAGAAGGGTTGATGTGTATAAACCATCCGCGGGGGTCCATCAGGTTGGAGAGGTGGAATCGGCAAAGCCCTTAGGGGCATCTGGACGGCGGTAGAGCTCACGGTAGAGCTCACCTGATCCGAGGTTCCTGGAGTTTCTGTACAGAGATCTAGGAGTTCTGCAGTGGGCACACGAGATTCTGAGGGGAGGGGGCTTCTTCTGGCCTGGATGGGGTCCTCAACTGTGGTGCGAAGCGTTGAGGGGGGAATTTTAGTTTTTGCCTGTCCGGGGTCTTTCTGGTCCCTTTTAGCCTGTAGCCTTGTGACTCTTTTGTTCTCATTGCTTTGTGTCCCTTCATCCCCCGTATCGTCATCACTACTTGAGTTGCTACTAGGCGGTGGCGGTGGTGGTCCTCTATAGTAAAAGGGAATCAGGGCCTGTTGTACATCATCGTCTACGGAGTGCCCTTCGTAAGGGGGGGGCATGAGCTGTCGTCCGGGATTCAATATAGGTAGCTGGTAGGATGTAGTCCCTTCCGGGGCTTGGAGGAATCCCTTTACGGTCTCGAAGGTAGCCAGATATTCCAGCTGCCGGGGTTTTTCCTCCATCAAGTATTTCTTTAGGTGGTTTAAGCGTTCTTCATTAAACGAACCCCCTGCCGGCCAACGCAATTCGGGCTTGGCGGAGGCGGTGCTGGCGGGCCAGATTTCAGAACAGAGGTCCTCTAATTTTTGCTTCGATAATAATCTGTGGCCAGGAATCATCCTCCAATACGTGATGACAAATTGGAGAGGAGAGTCAGGGTCCTTCTGAGACTGAGATGGCTTTCTAGAAGCCTTCTTCCCAGAGTGAGCCCGCTCGCGTTTGGAAGCCTGGGTACCCATTTTATATTTTACGCGTGTCTAGACAGAAAGAGGGAAGAGAAAGGGTGGTAAGGATTGGTATATCTAGGAGATTGATATACTTAATATAGGGATTTATAGTAAAGAGGGGTCTTTAGTCGCTTGGCAACTTCCTTAGAGGGTTTTTAAAGAGCTCTAGCTATCCGGTATTCCTTCCTATTTCCTTAATCAATAACCTGGGGTCCTTTTCCACTCTGCCAATCCCGCCCAATTCCTCATGGGCTATCCCTCCTGGCAACCTCCTACCTATCGTCAATCTCAGGAAAAGGGGCCCTACTGAACGCCCGCGCCGTGCGGTGCCAGATCGGGTGGTCCCTGGATAGAATTTCGGGTCAAAAATCCCCCTTGCTTTCGGAAGCGGGCTTACGATACACGTGGTACGTAGCCCGACCGGTGCGGCTGGGATTAGGATAGAAAGCAAGACCACTTCCTGCCCCCTAGAAAGGACGCTTGGGAAGTTCGGAAAAAGAACTCTGTCAGGGGTTCAGGGAGAGAGGCGCAGGTGGGGGAGGAGACAGAGAGCGAGGGGGAAGGATCCCAGGACGACGAGGAAGAGGATGACAATGACCCGAGGTTGTCCATGAGTCCGTCCAGTGAATCGGAGGACTCCCAAAGAGGAGCCCCCCTGGTCAGGCCAAGGGGAGCTAGAGGGGGAAGCAGTCAGGAGCAGGGGAACGAAGGGGGAACTCCCAGTGGGAGTTGGAAATCGGGACCGGCTTCTCCGCCGGAACGGAGTGAAGGGGGTGGAGTTACCAGTGTGTCAGAAGCAGCAGAACAGGAAGCAGAGGGGGGAAGGAGATCAGCGCAAGACGTCCTGCCGGAAGGGGCGGAGAGTAGTACCGAGAGCAGTGTAACTGTCAAAAGGAAGGTCAGGAGCAACGTACACGCGCCAAGTTCAAATGTGGAGGCGCGCGGAAGTGAGGAGAGTCCTGGGGAGGAGCCTGGTCCCAAAGCGCGAAGGAGGGGGGAGCAGGCGTCAGAGGATTCAGCCTCTGGGGAGTCCCGGAGGGAGAGAACACAGGGGGGCAGAAAGACCCTGCGGAAAAGAAAGGAGAGGAAGAGGTGGTCCAGCACAAGCCTCTTAAACTGGTGTAGAGGCGGGACTGACTCAGAGGGGACTTCAGCGGTCTAAGGGTAACAGACGTAGAGCCACGGAGCTCGGATGTAAAACCAAGAATGTTCTTCAATAAAAGCTTTTGTATATAACCCGGACTGGACTTTGGTCTCTTGTGAGCTGGGACCTCGGGTGGCTCTGACAGTAAGTCCCCTCCCAAAGAACGCAAAAATTTTTTTTGCAAAGCTCACGAACGGTAACGGCCATGAGTGCGGAGGAACAGCTGACAACGCTGCGGACTGCAGTTACCGAACTCACCGCTGCAGTCCTTGCATCTCAGAAGAAGAATGACGAAATGGAGAAGCGCTGCCAAGACCTGCAAACAAGGTGGGAGCGTGCAAGCAGGGAAGGGTTCCCAGGGTCCAGATCGGAGGGAATTGGACTTGGAAGGCGGGGGGGCAGTCTAGTCACCCACTTCGATGGGAACCTGAAGCACTACCCAAGTTTCAGAGCAGACGTCTTGTATGCACTGCATTTGCTTCGTAATGACTTTAAAGATGAGGAGGAGAAAGTGGGATTTATTGTTTCTCATTTGCATGGGGAAGCTAGAGCGTGGTTGCGCAATTTGTGGCGTGAAGATGGCCCTGCCCGCCGCAATTCTGATGAATTTATTAAAGCGATGGATGCTTGTTTCCAGTCAACCGTGGATCTTGATCTTGCGCGCAGGGAAATACATGGACTGCGGCAAGGCAAAGCCACTGTGCGTCAGTATCATTCCCGATTTTTCGCGTTACTGACTGTGTTGGGCTGGGAAAAAGACTGCAAACCTGTGAGAGATTTGTTCTGGGAGGGTCTCAGCGGCCCCATAAAGGATGAACTTGCCAGGGGCGACAGACCTCAGACCCTGGAGGACGTGGTGCAGAGGGCTCTTGCGATAGGGATACGACACGAGGAACGTCCTTGGCACAATGAGGAAGGACGCCAGGCGCGTGCACCAGCAAGGTCGCCTCCTTTCATCCCCAGGGACTTCGGCCAGGCACATCCCTCGCCTCTGGTGAGGCAGGGAGAGGAGCCGATGGAAATTGGTGGTGCTAGGGCTCAAGCACCAGCCAGAGCCCCAGCTTCCGGTGCAGTAAAGGCGAAGCCTCCTAGAGGGACCAGGAAGTGTTACATCTGTGACAGTGCACAGCACATGGCGAAAGAGTGCCCCCAGAGGCTCCAGAAGCACACTGCAGCTTTAGCAACAGTAGCAGCAGAAGTGATCCAAGAAGAGCAACCTCAGGGAAACGACAGTGCCTGGCTGGAAGCAGAATTGCTGGGGCTCAGCCAGGCGAGTCTATAGAGCAGTCCCCAGCGCCTTTGCGACCCACAGACCCTTTACCACCCAAGCCAGCGGTGCAGCTCACTGCAACACTTCAGTTGCCTAATGGAACCACCCTAGAAGTACCCATCACGATCGATTCTGGGAGCAACGCGGATTTCGTGGGGATGCAATTCGTCAAGCAGCATCGCATAGCGCTTCTGCCCGCAACAACGCCTCTGAACGTAGTCACGGTGGATGGCAGGAAATTGCTAGGAGGGCAAGTTGTGCAACAGACACCTCCCATGGTGATGCGGATAGGAGATCATCGAGAAGTCATTAGCTTCAATGTCACCCACCTGTCTGACACGCCTATAGTATTAGGCATGAGTTGGCTGGAGAGACACAGTCCTGCTGTAGCGTGGTACCAACGTCAGATCACCTTTTGCTCATCGTACTGTGCTCAACATTGCATCCAGTCCTGCCAGGAGGAGGGGGCTGAGCAGCAGCTGCGACTTGGCATGGTGCAGGCAGTACCTCGCAAGTATGAGGGGTTCCTGGAGGTTTTCTGCGAGAAGGAAGCTGACCGGTTGCCGCCCCACAGACCTTATGATTGTGCGATCGACCTGTTGCCGGGGGCGCAGCTGCCGACTGCGAAGCTGTATTCCATGTCTGAGGACGAGATGCAGGAACTCAGAGAGTTCATAGAGCATAATTTGAAGCGTGGATTCATCCGGGAATCTAAAGCAGTGGGGGGCAGTCCTGTGTTTTTTGTGAAGAAGAAGGACACGCCCCAGAAAAGACTCATTGTGGACTATAGGGCCATCAATTCTATGACCAAGCCCAAGGCCTTTCCCATGCCCAAGATTGATGATCTCCTAGCGACCGTGCGGAAAGGGAAGATCTTCACCAAGTTGGATCTGCGTGGAGCGTATAACCTCATACGCATCCAGGAGGGCGATGAGTGGAAGACGGCCATGTTCACGCCTCTGGGCACGTATGAATACAGAGTTATGCCGTTTGGTCTCCAAAATGGATCTCACGTCTTCCAAGCCTTTATGCATCACGTGCTGGCGGGACTCCTCTACAAGAAATGTGTGTGTTTCCTCGAAGACATCCTGATCTTTTCGGAATCGCAGGAAGCTCATGAGAGGGACGTAAAGGAGGTCCTGCAGAGACTACGGGAACACAGGCTCTACGCCAAGTTAGAGAAGTGCCAGTTTGATGTGATGGAGGTGGATTTCCTCGGCTACAAGCTGTCCGACAAGGGGCTGGCCATGGACAGCGTCAAGGTCCGCGCGGTGTTGGACTGGAAGAGCCCCCGCAATCGGAAGGAAGTCCAGAGATTTGTCGGTTTCGCCAATTTCTACCGCAAATTCATCAGAGGTTTTGCAAAGGAGACGGCAGCGATCACGGACACTCTCAGTTCCAAGAAGAAGAAGTTCGTTTGGACGGAACAGGCGGAGCGCTCTTTTCGGAAGCTTAAAAGCCTCTTCGCCTCCGAGGAGCAGCTGCTGCACGTGAATCCAGGCAGGCCCATGCGAGTAGAAACCGACGCGTCAGACACAGCGGTTGGAGCCGTACTCCTGCAAGAAGATTCGCAAGGGAATTGGAGACCCAGTGCCTTTTACTCCCGAAAGCTCAGCAAGGCGGAGCAAAACTACACCATGTGGGACAGGGAGCTGTTAGCCATTCACGCAGCTTTCAAAGCGTGGCGACACTTCCTCATAGGAGCCAAGCACACAGTACAGGTCCGCACGGATCACAAGAACTTAGAGTATTGGCGCACGGCGAAGCTCCAGAGCCAAAGACACATGCGCTGGGCGGAATTCTTCGCGGATTTCGACTTCAGGATAGAGTACATCCCGGGGGACTCCAACGTTATAGCCGATGCGCTCTCCAGAAAACCGCAATATCTCGATGAAGCGGCGCCAGTAGCGGCCAAGCACATTTTCGCACCGCAGGCGTGGGCGTGCGCTGCCATCGCAGTCGACCTGGACGCGGTGCGACGCGCGTTGCAAGTAGATCAGTTCGCACAATCCAAGATGGAGGAGCTGCGCAGGGGTTCGCAGAGAGACGATGAGTTCCAATTACGCGACGGGCTGTTAACTCGCAAAGGTGCCCTCTACGTACCAAGCGACGAGCTCCGCGCAAAGGTTCTGCAGCAGTTGCACGGCGCCCCCAGTGCGGGCCATTTCGGCAAGGAGAAGACAATGGAACTGGTGGCAAGGGACTTTTGGTGGCCCCGGATGCGTGGAGAGGTAGCGGATTACGTCGCCAGGTGTGACACTTGTCAAAGGTCCAAGCCAGTACACCAGAAGCCAGCGGGGTTGCTGGAACCGCTGGAGACACCACAGCAACCGTGGGAGAGGGTAGCATTGGACTTCGTTACTGACCTGCCCAGCTCCAGAGGGAAGACGGCGGTACTGGTGGTAGTGGACCTGTTCACCAAGATGGCGCACTTCATTCCATGCGCAAAGGTGGCGACGGCGGAACAGACTGCCAAACTCTTCATCGATCACGTGTTCAGGGTGCATGGGCTGCCGCAGTCCATCCTGTCCGACAGGGGACGCCAGTTTGTTTCCAATTTTTGGCAGAAGCTTCTAGGTATCCTGCACGTCAAGATCAACCTAGCGTCGGTGAGACATCCACAAACCAACGGCCAAGCTGAGAGGGTCAACGCCATCATGCAGCAGTACCTGGGATGTTACGCCAATCAGCGACCCGCAGCTTGGGTGGACTACCTGCCGATGGCAGAGTTTGCCTATAACAACACGAAGCACGCGTCGACGGGGGTGACGCCGTTCTTCGCGAACAATGGTCGTCATCCCAGAACCTTCCCGGGTTTCGTAGCACTGGGAGAGGGGGTGCCGCAAGAGGCCGACCAGTTTGCAGCAGAACTGCAGGAGGTGCACGAAGAGCTGCGGAGACATTTGGAGCTAGCCAAACAAGCATATAAGGTGCAGGCGGACAAAAGCAGGAGAGTGGGGGAGGACATCCAGGTGGGGGACTGGGTATGGTTAGCGGCCCAAGCGATGCCAGCCAAGTCGTTGGCTAAGAAGAAACTAGGGCACAGGCAGCTGGGGCCGTACCAGGTGGAGGCTAGGATCAACCCTGTAGCTTTTCGACTGGCTCTCCCCGAAGGTTCCAGAGTGCACCCGGTCTTTCATAGGTCGGTGCTCACTCCCTACAAGACCCCGCACAGGTTTCAGGAGTCTGAAACAGTACCGGACCCACGCACAGAGTCGCCCGAAAGGGAGGGGGCGCCTAGGGCCGAACCACTCAACGAGGTCACAGAAATCCTGGACTCGAGATGGGGGGAAGAGGGGGTAGAATACTTTCTAGCCAGAGAGGGTACTCCGACCAGTGCCAACAGTTGGGTGCCGGACTACGCTTTAGACGAACCTCTTCTAAAAGACGAGTTCCATGCCCTTTTCCCGCATAGACCCATGCCAGCCGAGTACTTTGATGACTGGCTCTTTACGCCCACTCTTTCAGACAGTACTTTCCGGGGCTTTTCTTCCGCCGAGGAGAGAACGCCGGAATCAAGCCCGCCCAGGGGATCGTGCTCGGGGGTGGACACGGAACCCTCTTATTGGTGGGACGAGCAACCAGAGGAAGACTGGCGCAGGAAATGGCTGACGGGACCTTGGCCGGCAGCACCAGACGAAGTAGCAATGGAAGAGGGAGCTGAGAACACTTTGGGTGAAGAACCCGAATTCGAACACTCATACACCGAGCTGCAAGCAGAGGACATTGAAGTAGACGAACTGTATCCTGCATCTACCTCCGAAGAGCTGCAGCTCCCACAACCTGCACCCGATGGGCGGGAGGGGGGAAGGGGGGGCTTCGAGGGGGGGATGGATGTCAGGGGTTCAGGGAGAGAGGCGCAGGTGGGGGAGGAGACAGAGAGCGAGGGGGAAGGATCCCAGGACGACGAGGAAGAGGATGACAATGACCCGAGGTTGTCCATGAGTCCGTCCAGTGAATCGGAGGACTCCCAAAGAGGAGCCCCCCTGGTCAGGCCAAGGGGAGCTAGAGGGGGAAGCAGTCAGGAGCAGGGGAACGAAGGGGGAACTCCCAGTGGGAGTTGGAAATCGGGACCGGCTTCTCCGCCGGAACGGAGTGAAGGGGGTGGAGTTACCAGTGTGTCAGAAGCAGCAGAACAGGAAGCAGAGGGGGGAAGGAGATCAGCGCAAGACGTCCTGCCGGAAGGGGCGGAGAGTAGTACCGAGAGCAGTGTAACTGTCAAAAGGAAGGTCAGGAGCAACGTACGCGCGCCAAGTTCAAATGTGGAGGCGCGCGGAAGTGAGGAGAGTCCTGGGGAGGAGCCTGGTCCCAAAGCGCGAAGGAGGGGGGAGCAGGCGTCAGAGGATTCAGCCTCTGGGGAGTCCCGGAGGGAGAGAACACAGGGGGGCAGAAAGACCCTGCGGAAAAGAAAGGAGAGGAAGAGGTGGTCCAGCACAAGCCTCTTAAACTGGTGTAGAGGCGGGACTGACTCAGAGGGGACTTCAGCGGTCTAAGGGTAACAGACGTAGAGCCACGGAGCTCGGATGTAAAACCAAGAATGTTCTTCAATAAAAGCTTTTGTATATAACCCGGACTGGACTTTGGTCTCTTGTGAGCTGGGACCTCGGGTGGCTCTGACAAACTCCAACCCCTTGCTTTCAACTGGGATACCCGTTGCGGAGAGTCGGCTATCTTTCAAGTCGGGTCTCTCCGTCTTACTTTCGGGCCCCCAATTGGTGCGGCTGGCTGGAGAAATATAGACAAAGAGATAGAGCTCAGAACCCCCCTTTTGGGTCGAGCAGCGGTCCACGGTCTCTCTCACCAATTAGACCAAGAGACAGGCAAGAAGGAGCGATAGAGAGGAGGGCAGAGAATTCAGTTGCCAGGAGATTTCCACCCCCTTCCCACCAGTGCACTGGATTTACTTTTCCTATACTCACGCGTCTTCTACGGCGATCCCGGGATCGATGAATAAGCCGGCCTTATTCCCTTTGCTCCCCGGCTGAACCCTTGGGACGTTCGATTACCGCCCGGAGGATGGCCGGAGGTCCACAGGATCTTCCCGGGCAAAATGGCCCGGAGCCGGCTGAAGATTTCGGGGCCCCCGGTCAGCAACACGGGAGTACCGCCCGCCCCACGTTGGGCGCCAAATGTTACGGTAAATTCCGGGTGCGGAGTTGCCCTGCCACCCAGCTCGGCGGACTAAGTCCGCGGGTCCTAGCGGAAGAAATGAGTTCAGCCGGAGACGGAGCAAGATGCGGAGATCCGAGTTTATTGGCCAACAGGTTCAAGGCGAGATTGAACCCCGAGAATGGGGCGACATAAACTTTTAAAAGTTCCCTCCAAGTCCCAGAATACAGTGCAGAAAACGTCATGAATACATTATTGGAAGGTTGGGTTACATGGAAAAACGTCATGAATACATTACAGAAAGGTGGGGTTACACAGATCAGCACTTCAGGAAGGGAGGGGGAGATATGCAGAGTGGGGAATATGCATAGATAAGCATGGATAAATGTTTCCTGAGTACAGGTGATGACGGAACAATGGAACAGATATGCATCGTCTGCCACCTGGCATTGCCCGGAGGAAGGGTTTGGCAGAACGATCCGACCGGATTAGGGTCTTCCTGAGTACGTGACGTGTCGCTCAGGGGATTATGGAAGTGGGCAGCAACATGGAGTCCAGAGGGGACAAAGTAGAACGACGTCAAAATGGAGAAAATCGGAGCTTTGGTTGATTTTATATCATTTTCCGAAGCTTTCGGCCCCTTTGCCGGTCAAGTGTATATTGCATATTGAAAACGGAAACAAATGGATACATTGTAACAAGACTTTGACAGTTTTACAAGGTCGCTGGTTTCGGTTCCATTGTTCTCGCAGCGGGGGGCCGTCAGCAACTTGTCAGGAGGTTAAATGAGGCGTGCAAGGGCTCCCTGAGCTAGCTGCTGCAGGGGAATGCATGCTCCTGATTGGCTGAGGCCATTATAGTCAATGGAGGACGTAGTTTGATACGGTCAACTCATGTTAAAATAGGGCGAAAGGAAGGCATAAGAAAGAAGGGCTTATTCCGCCCGTATAAAGAGAAAGTGAAGGGGTATAGTGTGGTGCTTGTGCAACGGTGTAGGGGGGTTTCAGGAGCTGGGCGCCGCCGAGGTCATCGCCTCGGGCCGCCTTTGACGAGGAGGAGGAGGTGGGGAAAGGTGCCCCCCCTCTCCTTCCGTATCAGCACCAGTGGCAGCGTTAAGGGCCCAGGCAGTAGAGGCTCTGGTGGCGGAAGCACCTACATCAGAGGCAAGTGTCCAAGTCCTAGAGGCTCTGGAGGCGGAGGCACCAGCGGCAGTGGCCGAGGCCCAGGCAGTAGAGGCTAAGGCTCCGGAGGCACCAGCGGCAGCAGCAGAGGCCCAGGCAGTAGAGGCTAAGGCTCCGGAGGCACCAGGGGCAGTGCCAGAGGCCCAGGTGGTAGAGGCTCGGGCTGCGGAGGCACCAGCGGCAGCGACAGAGACCCAGGCAGTAGAGCTTCTGGTGACGGAGGCAACAGTGACAGTGGCGGAGGCCGAGGTAGAACAGGCTTTGGCGGCGGTAGCACCAGCGGCAGAGGCAAGGGTCCAGGAGGTAGAGGCTCTGGCGGCAAAGGAATGAGCAGCAGCGGCAGAGGCCAGGGCAGTAGAGGCTCGGGCTGCGGAGGCACCAGCGGCAGTGGCAGAGGACCAAGTGGTAGAGGCTCTGGAGGCGAAGGCACCAGCGGCAGCGGCAGAGGCCAGGGCAGTAGAGACTCAGGATGTGTATGCACCAGCGGCAAAGGACTAAGTGGTAGAGGCTCTGGCGGCGAAGGCAGAAGCGGCACCGGCAGAAGTCCAGGCGGTAGAGGCTCGGGCTGCGGAGGCACCAGCGGCAGAGGCCGAAGCAGTAGAGGCTCTGGCGGCGGCAGCGGCAAGGGCCCACGCAGTAGAGGCTTAGGCTGTGGAGGCACCAGCGGCACTGACAGAGGCCCAGGCGGTAGAGGCTCGGGCTGCGGAAGCACCAGCGGCACCGGCAAAGGCCCAGACGGTAGAGGTTCTGGTGGCGGATGCACGAGCGGCATTGCCACAGGTACAGGAGGTAGAGGCTCGGGCTGCGGAGCCACCAGCGGCACTGGCACAGGCCTAGGCAATAGAGACCTGGGCTGCGGAGGCACCAGCGGGAGTGGCAAAGTCCCAGGCGGTAGAGGCTCGGGCTGCGGAGGCACCAGTGGCAGCGGCAAGGGACCAGGCGGTAGAGGCTCTGGCGGCGAAGGAAGCAGAGGCAGTGGCAGAGGCCCATGCGGTAGAGGCTCGGGCTGCGGAGGCACCAACGGCAGCGGCAGAGGCCAGGGCGGTAGAGGCTCTGGCGGCGGAAGCACCAGCGACAGCGACAAGGGCCCAGGCAGTAGAGGCTCTGGCAGCAAAGAAAGCAACGGCAGTGGCAGAGGCCCATGCGGTAGAGGCTCGGGCTGCGAAGGCACCAACGGCACCCAGAGGCCCAGGCAGTAGAGGCTCTGGTGGCGGAAGCACCAGCGGCAGCGGCAAGGACCCAGGCGTTAGAGGCTCTGGTGGCGGAGGAATCAGTGGGCGTGGCAGAGGGCCTGAAGGTAGAGGCTCTGGCGGCGGAGGGACCAGCTGCAGTAGCAGAGGCTCAGGCGGTAGAGGCTCAGGGGGCAGAAAACCAGTGGCAGCGGCAGTGGCCCAGGCAGAAGAGGCTCAGGCGGGCGAGGCACCAGCGGCAGCGGCAGAGGTCCAAAAGGAAGAGGCTAAGGTGGAGAAAGCACCTGCAGCAGCGACAGAGACCCAGGTGGCAGAGGCTCTGGTGATGGAGGCAACAGCGGCAGCAGTAAGGGCCCCTGTGGTAGAGGCTCTGGTGGCGAAGGCAGCAGCGGCAGTGCCAGAGGCCGAGGAGGTAGAGGCTCTGGCTGAGGAGACACCAGCCGCACCGGCAGAGGCCCAGGCAGTAGAGGCTTGGGATGCGGAGGCACCAGCGGCAGTGCCAGAGGTCCAGGCGGTAGAGGCTCGGGCTGCAGAGGCACCAACGGCAGCCCAGAGGCCCAGGCAGTAGAGGCTCTGGCGGCGGAAGCACCAGCGGCAGCGTTAAGGGCCCAGGCGGTAGAGGCTTGGGCTGCGGAGGCACCAGAGGCACTTGCCGAGGCCCGGGCGGTAAAGGCTCTTGCGGCCTCTGCCACTGCCACTGGTGCCTCCGCCGCCAGAGACTCTACCGCCTGGGCCCTTGCCGCTGCCGCTGGTGCTTCCGCAGCCAGAGCCTCTAGCGCATGGGCCTCTGCCACTGCTGCTGGTGCTTCCGCAGCCTGAGCCTCTACCACCTCGGCCTCTGCCACTGTCGCTGTTGCCTCCGCCGCCAGAGGCTCCACTGCCTGGGTCTCTGCCGCTGCCGCTGATGCCTGCGCAGCCCGAGCCTCTACCGCCTGGACCTCTGGCACTGCCGCTGGTGCCTCCGCCACCAGATCCTCTACGGCCTGGGCCTCTGCCGGTGCCGCTGCTGCCTCCGCCGCCTGAGCCTCTACCGCCTGGGCCCTTAACGCTGCCACTGGGGCTTCTGCCGCCAGAGCCTCTACTGCCTGGGCCTCTGCCGCTGCCGCTGGTGCCTCTGCAGCCAGAACCTCTACCACCTCGGCCTTTGCCGCTGCCGCTGGTGCCTCAGTCGCCAGAGGCTCTACCGCCAGGGCCTCTGCCTCTGCCGCTGGTGCCTCCGCAGCGCGAGCAACTACCGCTGTCTCTGCTGGTGCTTCCGTAACCAGAGCCTCTGCCGCTTGGGCATCTGCCAGTGCTGCTGGTGCCTCCGCAGCCTGAGCCTCTACTTCATGGGGCCTTGCTGCTACCGCTGGTGCCTCCTCTGACGGTGCCGCTGTTGCCTCCTCAGCCAGAGTCTCTACCATCTCGGCCTCTGCCTTCACCACCAGAGCCTATACCGCCTGGGCCCTTACCGCTGCCACTGGTGCTTCTGCCGCCAGAGCCTCTACCGCCTGGGCCTCTGCCACTGCCCCTGGTGCCTCCACCGCCAGAGGCTCTACTGCCGGGGTCTCTGCCGCTGCCGCTCGTGCCTCCTCAGCCCGAGCCTCTACTGCCTGGGCCCTTGCCGCTGCCGCTGATGCTTCCACCACCAGAGCCTCTACCGCTTGGACACATGCCTCTGATGCTGGTGCTTCCGCCACCAGAGCCTGGGCCTCTGCCGCTGCCGCTGGTCCCTTCGCTGCCAGAGCCTCTAACCCCTCGGCCTCTGCCACTGCCGCCTTCGCCGCCAGAGCCTCTACCGCCTGGGCACTTGCCGCTAGTGCTTCCGCCGCCAGAACCTCTACTCCATGGGCCTCTGCCACTGCTCCTGGTGCTTCCGCTTCCAGAACCTCTACTGCCTGGGCCTCTGCCGCTGCCACTGGTGACTCGGCAGCCTGAGCCTCTACTGCCTTGGCCTCTGCTGCACTTGCTGGATCTGCCGCTGATGCTTCTGCCACCAGAGCCTCTACCGCTTGGACACTTGCCTGTGATGCCTGTGCTTCCGCCGCCAGAGCCTGGGCCTCTGCCGCTGGTCCCTTCGCTGCCAGAGCCTCTGTCACCTGGGCTTCTGCCGGTGCCGCTGGTGCCTCCGCAGCCAGAGACTCTACCCCCTTGGCCTCTAGCGGCGAAAGCGGCAGCCTGAGCCTCTACTGCCTTGGCCTCTGCTTCACTTTCTGGATCAGCCTGAGCCTCTAGTGCCTTGGCCTCTGCTGCACTTGCTGGATCTGCCGCTGATGCTTCTGCCACCAGAGCCTCTACCGCTTGGACACTTGCCTGTGATGCCTGTGCTTCCGCCGCCAGAGCCTGGGCCTCTGCCACTGGTCCCTTCGCTGCCAGAGCCTCTGTCGCCTGGGCTTCTGCAGCTGCCGTTGGTGCCTCCGCCGCCAGATCCTCTACCACCTGGGCCTTTGCCGCTGTCGCTGGTGCTTCCGCTGCCCGATCCTGTACTGCCTAGGCCTCTGATGCTGGTGCTTCGGCCGCCAGAGCCTCTACTGCCTGGGCCTCTGCCGCTGTGCTGGTGCTTCCGCCACCAGAGGCTCTACTGCCTGGGACTCTGGGTGCCGTTAGTTACTCCGCAGCCCGAGCCTCTGCTACCTGGGCCTCTTCCACTGCCACTGGTGCCTCCACCGCCAGAGCCTCTACCGCCTGGGCACTTGCTGCTGCCGCTGGTGCTTCTGCCGCCAGAGCCTCTACTGCCTGGGCCTCTGCCGCTGCCGCTGGTGCTTCCGCAACCAGAGCCTCTACCGCCTGGGCCCTTACCACTGCCGCTGGTGCCTCCGCCGCCAAAGCCTCTAACCCCTGGGCCCTTGCCGCTGACGCTGGTGCTTCCACCGCCAGACCCTCTGCTGCCTGGGCCTCTGCTGCTGGTGCCTCCGCAGCCTGAGCCTCTACTGCCTGGGCCTCTCCCGCTGCCGCTGGTGCCTTCGCTGCCAGAGCCTCTACCGCCTGGGCCCTTGCCGCTGCCGCTGGTGCTTCTACTGCCTAGGCCTCTGATGCTGGTGCTTCGGCCGCCAGAGCCTCTACTGCCTGGGCCTCTGCCGCTGCTGCTGGTGCTTCCGCCACCAGAGCCTCTACCGCCTGGGCCCTTACCGCTGCCGATGGTCCTTCCGCTTCCAGAGCCTCAACCGCCTGGGCCTCTACCACTGCCGCTGATGCCTCCGCAGCCTCAGCCTCTACTGCCTGGGTCTCTGCCACTGCTGCTGGTGCTTAGGCCGCCAGATCCTCTACCGCCTGGGCCTCTACCGCTGCCGCTGGTGCCTCCACAACCTAAGCCTTTACGCCTGGGTCTCTGTCCCTGCCGCTGGTGCCTCCGCCGCCAGAGCCTCTTCCGCCTGGGCCCTTGCCACTGCCGCTGGTGCTTCCACTGCCAAACCCTCTACTGCCTGGGCCTCTGCTGCTGCCATTGGTGCCTCCGCCGCCAGAGCCTCTACTGCCTGGGCCTCTGCCGCTGCCACTGGTGCTTCCGCCACCAGAGCCTCTACCGCCTGGGCCCTTACCGCTGCCGCTGGTGCCTCCGCCGCCAAACCTCTAACCCCTGGGCCCTTGCCGCTGCCGCTGGTGCTTCTGCCGCCAGACCCTCTACTGCCTGGGCCTCTGCTGCTGGTGCCTCCGCAGCCTGAGCCTCTACTGCCTGGGCCTCTCCCGCTGCCGCTGGTGCCTTCGCTGCCAGAGCCTCTACTGCCTGGGCCCTTGCCGCTGCCGCTGGTGCTTCCGCTGCCCAATCCTCTACTGCCTAGGCCTCTGATGCTGGTGCTTCGGCCACCAGAGCCTCTACTGCCTGTGCCTCTGCCGCTGCTGCTGGTGCTTCCGCCACCAGAGCCTCTACCGCCTGGGCCCTTACCGCTGCCGCTGGTCCTTCCGCTTCCAGAGCCTCTACCGCCTGGGCCTCTACCACTGCCGCTGGTGCCTCCGCCGCCTGAGCCTCTACTGCCTGGGTCACTGCCACTGCTGCTGGTGCTTACGCCACCAGAGCCTCTACCGCCTGAGCCCTTACTGCTGCCGCTGGTGCTTCCACCACCAGAGCTTCTACCGCTTGGACACTTGCCTCTGATGCTGGTGCTTCCACACCAGATGCCTTGGTGCCTAGGTGCCAGATGCCGCTGGTGCCTAGGCCGCCAGATCCTCTACCACCTCGGCCTCTGCCACTGCCGCTGGTGCCTCCGCAGCCTGAGCCTCTACCGCCTGGGCCTCTACCGCTGCCGCTGGTGCCTCCACAACCTAAGCCTTTACGCCTGGGCCTCTGTCCCTGCCGCTGGTGCCTCCGCCGCCAAAGCCTCTACTGCCTGGGCCTCTGCTGCTGCCATTGGTGCCTCCACCGCCAAAGTCTCTACCGTCTGGGCCCTGGACACTGCCGCTGGTGTTTCCGCAGCCGGAGTCTCTAACGCCTGGGCCTCTGCAACTGCCGCTGCTGCCTCCGCAGCCGGAGCCTCTAACGCCTGGGCCTCTGCCGCTGCCGCTGGTGCCTCCGCAGCCCGAGCCTGTACCGCCCGGGCCTCTGCCGGTTCCGCTGCTGCCTCTGTAGCCTGAGCCTCTACCGCCTGGACCCTTGCCACTGGTGCTGGTGCCTCCGCAGCCAGAGCCTCTACCGCCTGGGCCTCTGGCACTGCTGCTGGTGCCTCCGCCGCCAGAGCGTCTACCGTCTGGGCCCTTGCCGCTGCCGCTGGTGCTTCCGCCGCCAGAGACTCTACCGCCTCGGCCTCTGCCACTGCTGCTGGTGCCTCTGCCGCCAGAGCCTCTACCGCCTGGTCCTTTGCTGCTGCCGCTGTTGCCTCCATTGCCAGAGCCTCTGCCACCTGGGTCTCTGTCGCTACTGCAGGTGTCGCCGCCGCCTGAACCTGTACTGCCTGGGCCTACGCCGCTCTTGCTGCTTCCTCCGCCTCCCAGGCTCCATCGGCTGGGCCTCTGCCGCTGGTGCCTCCTCCACATGAGCCTCTTCCGTTTGCACCTCTGCTGCTGCCGCTGGTGCTTTCCCCGCCTGACCCTCTTCCGCCTTGGCCTCTGCCAATGGTTTTCCGCCGCCAGAGCCTCTTCCACCTGGGCCTCTGCCGCCTGGGCCTCTGCCGCTGCCGCTGGTTTTCTGCCGCCTGAACCTTTACCGCCTGGGCCTCTGCCACTGCCGCTGGTGCCTCCGCTGCCAGAGCCTCTACCGCTGGGCCTTTGCTGCTACCGCTGTTGCCTCCGTCACCAGAGCCTCTACCACCTGGGTCTCTGTCGCTGCTGCAGGTGCCTCCTACACCTGAGCCTCTTCCGTTTGTACCTCTGACGCGGCCGCTGGTGCCTCCCCGCCTGAGGCCTTTCCGCCTTGGCCTCTGCTGCTGGTTTTCCGGGGCCTGAGTTTCTTCTGCCTGGGCCTCTGCCGCTGCCGCTGGTCTTCTGACGCCTGAGCCTTTACCACCTGAGCCTCTGCTACTGCAGCTGGTGCCTCCGCAGCCCGAGCCTCTACCACCTGGGCCTCTGCCGGTGCCGCTGGTGCTTCCGCCGCCAAAGCCTCTACCGCCTGGGTCTCTGCCGCTGCCGCTGGTGCCTCCGTAGCCCGAGCCTCTACCGCCTGGGCCTATGTCAGTGCCGCTGGTGCCTCCGCCGCCAGAGCCTCTAACGCCTGGGCACTTGCCGCTGCCGCTGGTGCTTCCGCTGCCCGATCCTCTACTGCCTAGGCCTCTGATGCTGGTGCTTCGGCCGCCAGAGCCTCTACTGCCTGGGCCTCTGGCCCTGCTGCTGGTGCTTCAGCCACCAGAGCCTCTACCTCCTGGACCCTTACCGCTGCCGCTGGTTCTTCCGCTTCCAACGCCTCTACCGCCTGGGCCTCTACCACTGCCGCTGGTGCCTCCGCAGACTGAGCCTCTACTGCCTGGGTCTCTGCCACTGCTGCTGGTGCTTACGCCACCAGAGCCTCTACCGCCTGGGCCCTTACCGCTGCCGCTGGTGCTTCCACCAACAGAGCTTCTACCGCTTGGACACTTGCCTCTGATGCTGGTGCTTCCACGCCAGATGCCTTGGTGCCTAGGTGCCAGATGTCACTGTTGCCTAGGCCGCCAGATCCTCTACCACCTCGGCCTCTGCCACTGCCGCTGGTGCCTCCGCAGCCTGAGCCTCTACCGCCTGGGCCTCTACCGCTGCCGCTGGTGCCTCTACAACCTAAACCTTTACGCCTGGGCCTCTGTCCCTGCCGCTGGTACCTCCGCCGCCAAAGCCTCTACCGTCTGGGCCCTGGACGCTGCCGCTGGTGTTTCCGCAGCCGGAGTCTCTAACGCCTGGGCCTCTGCAACTGCCGCTGCTGCCTCCGCAGCCGGAGCCTCTAACGCCTGGGCCTCTGCCGCTGACACTGGTGCCTCAGCAGCCCGAGCCTGTACCGCCCGGGCCTCTGCCGGTTCCGCTGCTGCCTCCATAGCCTGAGCCTCTACCGCCTGGACCCTTGCCACTGGTGCTGGTGCCTCCGCAGCCCGAGCCTCTACCGCCTGGACCTCTGGCACTGCTGCTGGTGCCTCCGCCGCCAGAGCGTCTACCGTCTGGGCCCTTGCCGCTGCCGCTGGTGCTTCCGCCGCCAGAGACTCTACCGCCTCGGCCTCTGCCACTGCTGCTGGTGCCTCTGCCGCCAGAGCCTCTACCGCCTGGGCCTTTGCTGCTGCCGCTGTTGCCTCCATTGCCAGAGCCTCTGCCACCTGGGTCTCTGTCGCTACTGCAGGTGTCGCCGCCGCCTGAGACTGTACTGCCTGGGCCTACGCCGCTCTTGCTGCTTCCTCCGCCTCCCAGGCTCCATCGGCTGGGCCTCTGCCGCTGGTGCCTCCTCCACATGAGCCTCTTCCGTTTGCACCTCTGCTGCTGCCGCTGGTGCTTTCCCCGCCTGACCCTCTTCCGCCTTGGCCTCTGCCAATGGTTTTCCGCCGCCAGAGCCTCTTCCACCTGGGCCTCTGCCGCCTGGGCCTCTGCCACTGCCGCTGGTGCCTCCGCTGCCAGAGCCTCTACCGCTGGGCCTTTGCTGCTACCGCTGTTGCCTCCGTGACCAGAGCCTCTGCCACCTGGGTCTCTGTCGCTGCTGCAGGTGCCTCCTACACCTGAGCCTCTTCCGTTTGTACCTCTGACGCGGCCGCTGGTGCCTCCCCGCCTGAGCCCTTTCCGCCTTGGCCTCTGCTGCTGGTTTTCCGGGGCCTGAGTTTCTTCTGCCTGGGCCTCTGCCGCTGCCGCTGGTCTTCTGACGCCTGAGCCTTTACCGCCTGAGCCTCTGCTACTGCAGCTGGTGCCTCCGCAGCCCGAGCCTCTACCACCTGGGCCTCTGCCGGTGCCGCTGGTGCTTCCGCCGCCAAAGCCTCTACCGCCTGGGTCTCTGCCGCTGCCGCTGGTGCCTCCGTAGCCCGAGCCTCTACCGCCTGGGCCTATGTCAGTGCCGCTGGTGCCTCCGCCGCCAGAGCCTCTAACGCCTGGGCACTTGCTGCTGCCGCTGGTGCTTCTGCCGCCAGAGCCTTTACTGCCTGGGCCTCTGCCGCTGCCACTGGTGCTTCCGCCACCAGAGCTTCTACCGCCTGGGCCCTTACCGCAGCCGCTGGTGCCTCCGCCCCAAAGCCTCTACCGCCTGGGCCTCTACCACTGCCGCTGGTGCCTCCGCAGCCTGAGCCTCTACTGCCTGGGTCTCTGCCACTGCTGCTGGTGCTTACGCCACCAGAGCCTCTTGCCGCTGGCCCTTGCCGCTGACGCTGGTGCTTCCGCCGCCAGACCCTCTACTGCCTGGGCCTCTGCTGCTGGTGCCTCCGCAGCCTGAGCCTCTACTGCCTGGGCCTCTCCCGCTGCCGCTGGTGCCTTCGCTGCCAGAGCCTCTACCGCCTGGGCCCTTGCCGCTGCCACTGGTGCTTCCGCTGCCCGATCCTCTACTGCCTAGGCCTCTGATGCTGGTGCTTCGGCCGCCAGAGCCTCTACTGCCTGGGCCTCTGGCGCTGCTGCTGGTGCTTCCGCCACCAGAGCCTCTACCTCCTGGACCCTTACCGCTGCCGCTGGTTCTTCCGCTTCCAACGCCTCTACCGCCTGGGCCTCTACCACTGCCGCTGGTGCCTCCGCAGCCTGAGCCTCTACTGCCTGGGTCTCTGCCACTGCTGCTGGTGCTTACGCCACCAGAGCCTCTACCGCCTGGGCCCTTACCGCTGCCGCTGGTGCTTCCACCAACAGAGCTTCTACCGCTTGGACACTTGCCTCTGATGCTGGTGCTTCCACGCCAGATGCCTTGGTGCCTAGGTGCCAGATGTCACTGTTGCCTAGGACGCCAGATCCTCTACCACCTCGGCCTCTGCCAATGCCGCTGGTGCCTCTGCAGCCTGAGCCTCTACCGCCTGGGCCTCTACCGCTGCCGCTGGTGCCTCTACAACCTAAACCTTTACGCCTGGGCCTCTGTCCCTGCCGCTGGTACCTCCGCCGCCAAAGCCTCTACCGTCTGGGCCCTGGACGCTGCCGCTGGTGTTTCCGCAGCCGGAGTCTCTAACGCCTGGGCCTCTGCAACTGCCGCTGCTGCCTCCGCAGCCGGAGCCTCTAACGCCTGGGCCTCTGCCGCTGCCACTGGTGCCTCCGCAGCCCGAGCCTGTACCGCCCGGGCCTCTGCCGGTTCCGCTGGTGCCTCCGTAGCCTGAGCCTCTACCGCCTGGGTCTCTGTCCCTGCCGCTGGTGCCTCCTCCGCCAGAGCCTCTACCGCCTGGGCCCTTGCCACTGCCGCTGGTGCTTCCACCGCCAAAGCCTCTACTGCCTGGGCCTCTGCTGCTGCCATTGGTGCCTCCGCCGCCAGAGCCTCTACTGCCTGGGCCCTTACCGCTGACGCTGGTGCCTCCGCCGCCAAAGCCTCTAACCCCTGGGCCCTTGCCGCTGACGCTGGTGCTTCCGCCGCCATACCCTCTACTGCCTGGGCCTCTGCTGCTGGTGCCTCCGCAGCCTGAGTCTCTACTGCCTGGGCCTCTCCCGCTGCCGCTGGTGCCTTCACTGCCAGAGCCTCTACCGCCTGGGCCCTTGCCGCTGCCGCTGGTGCTTCTGCTGCCCGATCCTCTACTGCCTAGGCCTCTAATGCTGGTTCTTCGGCCGCCAGAGCCTCTACTGCCTGGGCCTCTGCCGCTGCTGCTGGTGCTTCCGCCACCAGAGCCTCTACCGCCTGGGCCTTTACCGCTGCCGCTGGTCCTTCCGCTTCCAGAGCCTCTACCGCCTGGGCCTCTACCACTGCCGCTGGTGCCTCCGCAGCCTGAGCCTCTACTGCCTGGGTCTCTGCCACTGCCACTGGTGCCTCCGCCGCCAAAGCCTCTACTGCCTGGGCCTCTGCTGCTGCCATTGGTGCCTCCGCCGCCAAAGCCTGTACCGCCCGGGGCTCGGCCGGTTCTGCTGGTGCCTCCGTAGCCTGAGCCTCTACCGCCTGGACCCTTGCCACTGGTGCTGGTGCCTCCGCAGCCCGAGCCTCTACCGCCTGGGCCGCTGCCGCTGGTGCTTCCACCGCCAGAGCCTCTACCGCCTGGGCCTCTGCCACTTCCGCTGGTGCCTCTGAAGTCTGAGCCTCTACCGCCTGGGCCTCCGGCACTGCCGCTGGTGCCTCCGCCGTCAGAGCGTCTACCGTCTGGGCCCTTGCCGCTGCCGCTGGTGCTTCCGTCGCCAGAGACTCTACCGCCTGGGCCTCTGCCACTGCTGCTGGTGCCTCTGCCGCCAGAGACTCTACCGCCTGGGCCTTTGCTGCTGCCGCTGTTGCCTCCATTGCCAGAGCCTCTGCCACCTGGGTCTCTGTCGCTACTGCAGGTGTCGCCGCCGCCTGAGACCGTACTGCCTGGGCCTACGCCGCTCTTGCTGCTTCCTCCGCCTCCCAGGCTCCATCGGCTGGGCCTCTGCCACTGGTGCCTCCTCCACATGAGCCTCTTCCGTTTGCACCTCTGCCGCTGCCGCTGGTGCTTCCCCCGCCTGAGCCTCTTCCGCCTTGGCCTCTGCTGCTGGTTTTCCGCCGCCAGAGCCTTTTCCGCCTGGGCCTCTGCCGCTGCCGCTGGTTTTCTGCCACCTGAACCTTTACCGCCTGGGCCTCTGCCACTGCCGCTGGTGCCTCCGCTGCCAGAGCCTCTACCACCTGGGCCTTTGCTGCTACCGCTGTTGCCTCCTACACCTGAGCCTCTTCCGTTTGTACCTCTGCTGCGGCCGCTGGTGCCTCCCCCGCCTGAGCCCTTTCCGCCTTGGCCTCTGCTGCTGGTTTTCCGCAGCCTGAGTCTCTTCTGCCTGGGCCTCTGCCGCTGCCGCTGGTCTTCTGACGCCAGAGCCTTTACCGCCTGAGCCTCTGCTACTGCAGCTGGTGCCTCCGCAGCCCGAGCCTCTACTGCCTGGGCCTCTCCCGCTGCCGCTGGTGCCTTCGCTGCCAGAGCCTCTACCGCCTGGGCCCTTACCGCTGCCGCTGGTCCTTCTGCTTTTAACGCCTCTACCGCCTGGGCCTCTACCACTGCCGCTGGTGCCTCTGCAGCCTGAGCCTCTACTGCCTGGGTCTCTGCCACTGCTGCTGGTGCTTACGCACCCAGAGTTTCTACCGCCTGGGCCCTTACCGCTGCCGCTGGTGCTTCCACCACCAGAGCTTCTACCGCTTGGACACTTGCCTCTGATGCTGGTGCTTTCACCGCCAGATGCCTTGGTGCCTAGGTGCCAGATGCCGCTGGTGCCTAGGCCGCCAGATCCTCTACCACCTCAGCCTCTGCCACTGCCGCTGGTGCCTCCGCAGCCTGAGCCTCTACCGCCTGGGCCTCTACCGCTGCCATTGGTGCCTCCGCCGCCAGAGCCTCTACCGTCTGGGCCCTGGACACTGCCGCTGGTGTTTCTGCAGCCGGAGTCTCTAACGCCTGGGCCTCTGCAACTGTGGCTGCTGCCTCCGCAGCCGGAGCCTCTAAAGCCTGGGCCTCCGGCACTGCTGCTGGTGCCTCGGCTGTTAGAGCCTCTACTGCCTGGGCCTCTGCCGCTGGTGCCTCCGCCGCCAGAGCCTCTACTGCCTGGGCCTCTGCCGCTGCCGCTGCCGCTGCCGCTGCCGCTGCCGCTGCCGCTGGTGCCTCCGCCGCCAGAGCCTCTACAGCCTGGGCCCTTGCCGCTGCCGCTGGTGCCTTCACCGCCAGACCCTTCCCCGCTTGGGCCCTTACCGCTGGTGCTGGTAACTCCGCAGCCCAAGCCTCTACCATCTGGGCCTCTCCCGGCGCCGCTGGTGCCTCCGCAGCCCGAGCCTCTACCACCTGGGCCTCTGCCGGTGCCGCTGTTGCCTTCCCAGCCTGAGTCTCTACCACCTCTGCCACTTCTGCTGGTGCCTCCGCAGCCTGATCGTCCACCGCCTGGGCCTCTGCCACTGCTGCTGGTGCTTCCGCCACCAGAGCCTCTACTGCCTGGGCCCTTACCGCTGCCGCTGGTGCTTACGCCGCCAGAGCCTCTACTGCCTGGGACTCTGGTTGCCGTTACTTACTCCGCAGCCTGAGCCTCTACTGCCTGGGCCTCTTCCACTGCCACTGGTGCCTCCGCCGCCAGAGCCTCTACCGCCTGGGCACTTGCTGCTGCCGCTGGTGCTTCTGCCGCCAGAGCCTCTACTTCCTGGGCCTCTGCCGCTGCCCCTGGTGCTTCCGCCACCAGAGCCTCTACCGCCTGGGCCCTTGCCGCTACCGCTGGTGCCTCCGCCGCCAGAGCCTCTTACCCCTGGGCCCTTGCAGCTGACGCTGGTGCTCCCACCGCCAGACCCTCTACTGCCTGGGCCTCTGCTGCTGGTGCCTCCGCAGCCTGAGCCTCTACTGCCTGGGCCTCTCCCGCTGCCTCTGGTGTCTCCTCCACATGAGCCTCTTCTGTTTGCACCTCTGCAGCTGCCGCTGGTGCTTCCCCCGCCTGAGCCTCTTCCGCCTTGCCCTCTGCCGCTGGTTTTCTGCCCCCTGATCCTTTACCGCCTGGGCCACTGCCACTGCCGCTGGTGCCTCCGCTGCCAGAGCCTCTACTGCCTGGGCCTTTGCTGCTACCGCTGTTGCCTCCGTCACCAGAGCCTCTGCCACCTTGGTCTTTGTCGCTGCTGCAGGTGCCTCCTACACCTGAGCCTCTTCCGTTTGTACCTCTGCCGCGGCCGCTGGTGCCTCCCCCCCTGAGCCCTTTCCACCTTGGCCTCTGCTGCTGGTTTTCCGCCGCCTGAGTCTCTTCTGCCTGGACCTCTGCCGCTGGTCTTCTGCCGCCTGAGCCTCTACCGCCTGAGCCTCTGCTACTGCAGCTGGTGCCTCCGCAGCCCGAGCCTCTACCACCTGGGCCTCTGCCGGTGCCGCTGGTGCTTACGCCGCCAGAGCCTCTACCACCTGGGACTCTGCCGCTGCCGCTGGTGCCTCCGTAGCCCGAGCCTCTACCGCCTGGGCCTCTGTCAGTGCCACGGGTGCCTCCGCCGCCAGAGCCTCTAACGCCAGGGCCCTAGCCGCTGCTGCTTCGGCCGCCAGACCCCTCTACTGCCTGGGCCCTTGCCGCTGCCGTCAGAGCCTCTACTGCCTGGGCCTCTGCCGCTGCCGCTGCTGCCTCCGCCGCCAGAGCCTCTACAGCCTGGGCCCTTGCCGCTGCCGCTGGTGCCTTCCTAGCCTGAGTCTCTACCACCTCTGCCGCTCCCGCTGGTGCCTCCGCAGCCTGATCGTCCACCGCCTGGGCCTCTGCCACTGCTGCTGGTGCTTCCGCCACCAGAGCCTCTACTGCCTGGGCCCTTACCGCTGCCGCTGGTGCTTACGCCGCCAGAGCCTCTACTGCCTGGGACTCTGGGTGCCGTTAGTTACTCCGCAGCCCGAGCCTCTACTGCCTGGGCCACTTCCACTGCCACTGGTGCCTCCGCCGCCAGAGCCTCTACCGCCTGGGCACTTGCTGCTGCCGCTGGTGCTTCTGCCGCCAGAGCCTCTACTGCCTGGGCCTCTGCCGCTGCCGCTGGTGCTTCCGCCACCAGAGCCTCTACCGCCTGGGCCCTTACCGCTGCCGCTGGTGCCTCCGCCGCCAGAGCCTCTAACCCCTGGGCCCTTGCAGCTGACGCTGGTGCTTCCGCCGCCAGACCCTCTACTGCCTGGGCCTCTGCTGCTGGTGCCTCCGCAGCCTGAGCCTCTACTGCCTGGGCCTCTCCCGCTGCCGCTGGTGCCTTCGCTGCCAGTGCCTCTACCGCCTGGGCCCTTGCCGCTGCCGCTGGTGTTTCCGCTGCCCGATCCTCTACTGCCTAGGCCTCTGATGCTGGTGCTTCGGCCGCCAGAGCCTCTACTGCCTGGGCCTCTGCCGCTGCTGCTGGTGCTTCCGCCACCAGAGCCTCTACCGCCTGGGCCCTTACCGCTGCCGCTGGTCCTTCCGCTTCCAGAGCCTCTACCGCCTGGGCCTCTACCACTGCCGCTGGTGCCTCCGCAGCCTGAGCCTCTACTGCCTGGGTCTCTGCCACTGCTGCTGGTGCTTACGCCACCAGAGCCTCTACCGCCTGGGCCCTTACCGCTGCCACTGGTGCTTCCACCACCAGAACTTCTACCACTTGGACACTTGCCTCTGATGCTGGTGCTTCCACCGCCAGATGCCTTGGTGCCTAGGTGCCAGATGCCGCTGGTGCCTAGGCCGCCAGATCCTGAACCACCTCAGCCTCTGCCACTGCCGCTGGTGCCTACGCAGCCTGAGCCTCTACCGCCTGGGCCTCTACCGCTGCCGTTGGTGCCTCCACAACCTAAGCCTTTACGCCTGGGCCTCTGTCCCTGCCGCTGGTGCCTCCGCCGCCAGAGCCTCTACCGCCTGGGCCCTTACCACTGCCGCTGGTGCTTCCACCGCCAAAGCCTCTACTGCCTGGGCCTCTGCTGCTGCCATTGGTGCCTCCGCCGCCAGAGCCTCTACCATCTGGGCCCTGGACACTGCCGCTGGTGTTTCTGCAGCCGGAGTCTCTAACGCCTGGGCCTCTGCAACTGCCGCTGCTGCCTCCGCAGCCGGAGCCTCTAACGCCTGGGCCTCCGGCACTGCCGCTGGTGCCTCCGCCGCCAGAGTATCTACCGTCTCGGCCCTTGCCGCTGCCGCTGGTGCTTCCGCCGCCAGAGACTCTACCGCCTGGGCCTCTGCCACTGCTGCTGGTGCCTCTGCCGCCAGAGCCTCTACCGCCTCGGCCTTTGCTACTGCGGCTGTTGCCTCCATTGCCAGAGCCTCTGCCACCTGGGTCTCTGTCGCTACTGCCTGTGTCGCCGCCGTCTGAGCCTCTACCACCTGGGCCTCTGCCGGTGCCGCTGGTACTTCCGCCGCCAGAGCCTCTACCGCCTGGGCCTCTGCCACTGCCGCTGGTCTTCTGACACCTGAGCCTTTACCGCCTGAGCCTCTGCTACTGCAGCTGGTGCCTCCGCAGCCCGAGCCTCTACCACCTGGGCCTCTGCCGGTGCCGCTGGTGCTTCCGCCGCCAGAGCCTCTACCGCCTGGGTCTCTGCCGCTTCCGCTGGTGCCTCCGTAGCCCGAGCCTCTACCGCCTGGGCCTATGTCAGTGCCGCTGGTGCCTCCGCCCCCAGAGCCTCTACAGCCTGGGCCCTTGCCGCTGCCGCTGATGCCTTCACCGCCAGAGCCTCCCCCGCCTGGGCCCTTACCGCTGGTCCTGGTGCCTCCGCAGCCCAAGCCTCTACCATCTGAGCCTCTGCCGCTCCCGCTGGTGCCTCCGCAGCCTGATCGTCCACCGCCTGGGCCCTTACCGCTGCCGCTGGTGCTTACGCCGCCAGAGCCTCTACTGCCTGGGACTCTGGGTGCCGTTAGTTACTCCGCAGCTAGAGCCTCTACTGCCTGGGCCACTTCCACTGCCACTGGTGCCTCCGCCGCCAGAGACTCTACCGCCTGGGCACTTGCTGCTGCCGCTGGTGCTTCTGCCGCCAGAGCCTCTATTGCCTGGGCCTCTGCAGCTGCCGCTGGTGCTTCCGCCACCAGAGCCTCTACCGCCTGGGCCCTTACCGCTGTCGCTGGTGCCTCCGCCGCCAAAGTCTCTAACCCCTGGGCCCTTTCCGCTGACGCTGGTGCTTCCACCGCGAGACCCTCTACTGCCTGGGCCACTTCCACTGCCACTGGTGCCTCCGCCCCCAGAGCCTCTACCGCCTGGGCACTTGCTGCTGCCGCTGGTGCTTCTGCCGCCAGAGCCTCTATTGCCTGGGCCTTTGCAGCTGCCGCTGGTGCTTCCGCCACCAGAGCCTCTACCGCCTGGGCCCTTGCCGCTGCCGCTGGTGCTTCCGCTGCCCGATCCTCTACTGCCTAGGCCTCTGATGCTGGTGCTTCGGCCGCCAGAGCCTCTACTGCCTGGGCCTCTGGCGCTGCTGCTGGTGCTTCCGCTTCCAGAGCCTCTACCGCCTGGGCCTCTACCACTGCCGCTGGTGCCTCCGCAGCCTGAGCCTCTACTGCCTGGGTCTCTGCCACTGCTGCTGGTGGTTACGCCACCAGAGCCTCTACCGCCTGGGCCCTTACCGCTTCCGCTGGTGCTTCCACCACCAGAGCTTCTACCGCTTGGACACTTGCCTCTGATGCTGGTGCTTCCACGCCAGATGCCTTGGTGCCTAGGTGCCAGATGCCGCTGGTGCCTAGGACGCCAGATCCTCTACCACCTCGGCCTCTGCCACTGCCGCTGGTGCCTCCGCAGCCTGAGCCTCTACCGCCTGGGCCTCTACCGCTGCCGCTGGTGCCTCCACAACCTAAGCCTTTACGCCTGGGCCTCTGTCCCTGCCGCTGGTGCCTCCGCCGCCAAAGCCTCTACTGCCTGGGCCTCTGCTGCTGCCATTGGTGCCTCCGCCGCCAAAGCCTCTTCCGTCTGGGCCCTGGACACTGCCGCTGGTGTTTTCGCAGCCGGAGTCTCTAACGCCTGGGCCTCTGCAACTCCCGCTGCTGCCTCCGCAGCCAGAGCCTCTAACGCTTGGGCCTCTGACGCTGCCACTGGTGCCTCCGCAGCCCAAGCTTGTACCGCCCGGGCCTCTGCCGGTTCTGCTGGTGCCTCCGTAGCCTGAGCCTCTACCGCTTGGACCTTTGCCACTGGTGCTGGTGCCTCCGCAGCCCGGGCCTCTACCGCCTGGGCCGCTGGCGCTGGTGCTTCCACCGCCAGAGCCTCTACTGCCTGGGCCTCTGCCACTTCCGCTGGTGCCTCCGAATCCTGAGCCTCTACCGCCTGGGCCTCCGGCACTGCCGCTGGTGCCTCCGCCGTCAGAGCGTCTACCGTCTGGGCCCTTGCCGCTACCGCTGGTGCTTCCGCCGCCAGAGACTCTACCGCCTGGGCCTCTGCCACCTGGGCCGCTGCCGCTGCCGCTGGTGCCTCCGCACCCGAGCCTGTACCACCTGGGCCTCTGCCGGTGCCGCTGTTGCCTTCCCAGCCTGAGTCTCTACCACCTCTGCTTCTGCCGCTGGTGCCTCCGCAGCCTGATCGTCTACCGCCTGGGCCTCTGCCACTGCTGCTGCTGCTTCCGCCACCAGAGCCTCTACTGCCTGGGCCCTTACCGCTGCCGCTGGTGCTTATGCCGCCAGAGCCTCTACTGCCTGGGACTCTGGGTGCCGTTGGTTACTCCGCAGCCCGAGCCTCTACTACCTGGGCCTCTTCCACTGCCACTGGTGCCTCCGCCGCCAGAGCCTCTACCGCCTGGGCATTTGCTGCTGCCGCTGGTGCTTCTGCCGCCAGAGCCTCTACTTCATGGGCCTCTGCCGCTGCCGCTGGTGCTTCCGCCACCAGAGCCTCTACCGCCTGGGCCCTTACCGCTGCCACTGGTGCCTCCGCCGCCAAAGGCTCTAACGCATGGGCCCTTGCCGCTGCCGCTGGTGCTTCCGCCGCCAGACCCTCTACTGCCTGGGCCCCTGCTGCTGGTGCCTCTGCAGCCTGAGCCTCTACTGCCTGGGCCTCTCCCGCTGCCGCTGGTGCCTTCGCTGCCAGAGCCTCTACCGCCTGGGCCCTTGCCGCTGCCGCTGGTGCTTCCGCTGCCCGATCCTCTACTGCCTAGGCCTCTGATGCTGGTGCTTCGGCCGCCAGAGCCTCTACTGCCTGGGCCTCTGCCGCTGCTGGTGGTGCTTCCGCTTCCAGAGCCTCTACCGCCTGGGCCTCTACCACTGCCGCTGGTGCCTCCGCAGCCTGAGCCTCTACTGCCTGGGTCTCTGCCACTGCTGCTGGTGGTTACGCCACCAGAGCCTCTACCGCCTGGGCCCTTACCGCTGCCGCTGGTGCTTCCACCACCAGAGCTTCTACCGCTTGGACACTTGCCTCTGATGCTGGTGCTTCCACGCCAGATGCCTTGGTGCCTAGGTGCCAGATGCCGCTGGTGCCTAGGACGCCAGATCCTCTACCACCTCGGCCTCTGCCACTGCCGCTGGTGCCTCCGCAGCCTGAGCCTCTACCGCCTGGGCCTCTACCGCTGCCGCTGGTGCCTCCACAACCTAAGCCTTTACGCCTGGGCCTCTGTCCCTGCCGCTGGTGCCTCCGCCGCCAAAGCCTCTACTGCCTGGGCCTCTGCTGCTGCCATTGGTGCCTCCGCCGCCAAAGCCTCTTCCGTCTGGGCCCTGGACACTGCCGCTGGTGTTTTCGCAGCCGGAGTCTCTAACGCCTGGGCCTCTGCAACTCCCGCTGCTGCCTCCGCAGCCAGAGCCTCTAACGCTTGGGCCTCTGACGCTGCCACTGGTGCCTCCGCAGCCCAAGCTTGTACCGCCCGGGCCTCTGCCGGTTCTGCTGGTGCCTCCGTAGCCTGAGCCTCTACCGCTTGGACCTTTGCCACTGGTGCTGGTGCCTCCGCAGCCCGGGCCTCTACCGCCTGGGCCGCTGGCGCTGGTGCTTCCACCGCCAGAGCCTCTACTGCCTGGGCCTCTGCCACTTCCGCTGGTGCCTCCGAATCCTGAGCCTCTACCGCCTGGGCCTCCGGCACTGCCGCTGGTGCCTCCGCCGTCAGAGCGTCTACCGTCTGGGCCCTTGCCGCTACCGCTGGTGCTTCCGCCGCCAGAGACTCTACCGCCTGGGCCTCTGCCACTGCCGCTGCTGCCTCTGGCGCCAGAGCCTCTACCGCCTGGCCCTTGCTGCCTCCGCTGGTACTTCCGCCCCCAGAGCCTCTGCCACCTGGGCCGCTGCCGCTGGTGCCTCCGCGCCCGAGCCTGTACCACCTGGGCCTCTGCCGGTGCCGCTGTTGCCTTCCCAGCCTGAGTCTCTACCACCTCTGCTTCTGCCGCTGGTGCCTCCGCAGCCTGATCGTCTACCGCCTGGGCCTCTGCCACTGCTGCTGCTGCTTCCGCCACCAGAGCCTCTACTGCCTGGGCCCTCACCGCTGCCGCTGGTGCTTACGCCGCCAGAGCCTCTACTGCCTGGGACTCTGGGTGCCGTTGGTTACTCCGCAGCCCGAGCCTCTACTACCTGGGCCTCCGGCACTGCCGCTGGTGCCTCCACCACCAGAGCCTCTACCGCCTGGGCCCTTACCGCTGCCACTGGTGCCTCCGCCGCCAAAGGCTCTAACGCATGGGCCCTTGCCGCTGCCGCTGGTGCTTCCGCCGCCAGACCCTCTACTGCCTGGGCCCCTGCTGCTGGTGCCTCTGCAGCCTGAGCCTCTACTGCCTGGGCCTCTCCCGCTGCCGCTGGTGCCTTCGCTGCCAGAGCCTCTACCGCCTGGGCCCTTGCCGCTGCCGCTGGTGCTTCCGCTGCCCGATCCTCTACTGCCTAGGCCTCTGATGCTGGTGCTTCGGCCGCCAGAGCCTCTACTGCCTGGGCCTCTGCCGCTGCTGCTGGTGCTTCTGCCACCAGAGCCTCTATCGCCTGGGCCCTTACCGCTGCCGCTGGTCCTTCCGCTTCCAACGCCTCTACCGCCTGGGCCTCTACCACTGCCGCTGGTGCCTCCGCAGCCTGAGCCTCTACTGCCTGGGTCTCTGCCACTGCTGCTGGTGCTTACGCCACCAGAGCCTCTACCGCCTGGGCCCTTACCGCTGCCGCTGGTGCTTCCACCACCAGAGCTTCTACCACTTGGACACTTGCCTCTGATGCTGGTGCTTCCACCGCCAGATGACTTGGTGCCTAGCTGCCAGATGCCGCTGGTGCCTAGGCCACCAGATCCTCTACCACCTCGGCCTCTGCCACTGCCGCTGTTGCCTCTGCAGCCTGAGCCTCTACCGCCTGGGCCTCTTCCGCTGCCGCTGGTGCCTCCACAACCTAAGCCTTTACGCCTGGGCCTCTGTCCCTGCCGCTGGTGCCTCCGCCGCCAGAGCCTCTACCGCCTGGGCCCTTGCCACTGCCGCTGGTGCTTCCACCGCCAAAGCCTCTACTGCCTGGGCCTCTGCTGCTGCCATTGGTGCCTCCGCCGCCAGAGCCTCTACTGCCTGGGCCTCTGCCGCTGCCGCTGGTGCTTCCGCCACCAGAGCCTCTACCGCCTGGGCCCTTACCGCTGCCGCTGGTGCCTCCGCCGCCAAAGCCTCTAACCCCTGGGCCCTTGCCGCTGACGCTGGTGCTTCCGCCGCCAGACCCTCTACTGCCTGGGCCTCTGCTGCTGGTGCCTCCGCAGCCTGAGCCTATACTGCCTGGGCCTCTCCCGCTGCCGCTGGTGCCTTCGCTGCCAGAGCCTCTACCGCCTGGGCCCTTGCCGCTGCCGCTGGTGCTTCCGCTGCCCGATCCTCTACTGCCTAGGCCTCTGATGCTGGTGCTTCGGCCGCCAGAGCCTCTACTGCCTGGGCCTCTGCCGCTGCTGCTGGTGCTTCCGCCACCAGAGCCCCTACCGCCTGGGCCCTTACCGCTGCCGCTGGTCCTTCCGCTTCCAGAGCCTCTACCGCCTGGGCCTCTACCACTGCCGCTAGTGCCTCCGCAGCCTGAGCCTCTACTGCCTGGGTCTCTGCCACTGCTGCTGGTGCTTATGCCACCAGAGCCTCTACCGCCTGGGCCCTTACCGCTGCCGCTGGTGCTTCCACCACGAGAGCTTCTACCACTTGGACACTTGCCTCTGATGCTGGTGCTTCCACGCCAGATGCCTTGGTGCCTAGGTGCCAGATGCCGCTGGTGTCTAGGCCGCCAGATCCTCTACCACCTCGGCCTCTGCCACTGCCGCTGGTGCCTCCACAGCCTGTGCCTCTACCGCCTGGGCCTCTACCGCTGCCGCTGGTGCCTCCACAACCTAAGCCTTTACGCCTGGGCCTCTGTCCCTGCCGCTGGTGCCTCCGCCGCCAAAGCCTCTACTGCCGGGGCCTCTGCTGCTGCCGCTGGTGCCTCTGCCGCCAGAGCCTCTACCGCCTGGGCCTTTGCTGCTGCCGCTGTTGCCTCCATTGCCAGAGCCTCTGCCACCTGGGTCTCTGTCGCTACTGCAGGTGTCGCCGCCGCCTGAGCCTGTACTGCCTGGGCCTACGCCGCTCTTGCTGCTTCCTCCGCCTCCCAGGCTCCATCGGCTGGGCCTCTGCCGCTGGTGCCCCCTCCACATGAGCCTCTTCCGTTTGCACCTCTGCCGCTGCCGCTGGTGCTTCCCCCGCCTGAGCCTCTTCCGCCTTGGCCTCTGCCGCTGGTTTTCCGCCGCCAGAGCCTCTTCCGCCTGGGCCTCTTCCGCCTGGGCCTCTGCCGCTGCCGCTGGTTTTCTGCCGCCTGAACCTTTACTGCCTGGGCCTCTGCCACTGCCGCTGGTGCCTCCGCTGCCAGAGCCTCTACCGCCTGGGCCTTTGCTGCTACCGCTGTTGCCTCCGTCACCAGAGCCTCTGCCACCTGGGTCTCTGTCGCTGCTGCAGGTGCCTCCTAAACCTGAACCTCTTCCGTTTGTACCTCTGCCGCGGCCGCTGATGCCTCCCCCGCCTGAGCCCCTTCCACCTTGGCCTCTGCTGCTGGTTTTCCGCCGTCTGAGTCTCTTCTGCCTGGGCCTCTGCCGCTGCCACTGGTTTTCTGACGCCTGAGCCTCTACCACCTGGGCCTCTGCCGGTGCCGCTGGTGCTTCCGCCGCCTGAGCCTCTACCGCCTGGGTCTCTGCCGCTGCCGCTGGTGCCTCCGTAGCCCGAGCCTATACCGCCTGGGCCTCTGTCAGTGCCGCTGGTGCCTCCGCCGCCAGAGCCTCTAACGCCTGGGCCCTAGCCGCTGCCGCTTCGGCCGCCAGACCCCTCTACTGCCTGGGCCTCTGCCACTGGTGATTCCGCTGTCAGAGCCTAGACTGCCTGGGCCTCTGCCGCTGCCTCTGCCGCTGGTGCCTCCGCCGCCAGAGCCTCTACAGCCTGGGCCCTTGCCGCTGCCGCTGGTGCCTTCACCGCCAGAGCCTCCCCCGCCTGGGCCTTTACCGCTGGTGCTGGTGCCTCCGCAGCCCAAGCCTCTACCATTTGGGCCTCTCCCAGTGCCACTGGTGCCTCCGCGCCCGAGCCTCTGCCACCTGGGCCTCTGCTGGTGCCGCTGTTGCCTTCCCAGCCTGAGTCTCTACCACCTCTGCCTCTGCCGCTGGTGCCTCCGCAGCCTGATCGTCTACTGCCTGGGCCTCTGCCACTGCTGCTGGTGCTTCCGCCACCAGAGCCTCTACTGCCTGGGCCCTTACCGCTGCCGCTGGTGCTTACGCCGCCAGAGCTTCTACTGCCTGGGACTCTGGGTGCCGTTAGTTACTCCGCAGCCCGAGCCTCTACTACCTGGGCCTCTTCCACTGCCACTGGTGGCTCCGCCGCCAGAGCCTCTTCCGCCTGGGCCTCTTCCGCCTGGGCCTCTGCCGCTGCCGCTGGTTTTCTGCCGCCTGAACCTTTACCGCCTGGGCCTCTGCCACTGCCGCTGGTGCCTCCGCTGCCAGAGCATCTACCGCCTGGGCCTTTGCTGCTACCGCTGTTGCCTCCGTCACCAGAGCCTCTGCCACCTGGGTCTCTGTCGCTGCTGCAGGTGCCTCCTACACCTGAGCCTCTTCCGTTTGTACCTCTGCCGCGGCCGCTGGTGCCTCCCCCGCCTGAGCCCTTTCCGCCTTGGCCTCTGCTTCTGGTTTTCCGCCGCCTGAGTCTCTTCTGCCTGGGCCTCTGCCGCTGCCGCTGGTCTTCAGATGCCTGAGCCTTTACCGCCTGAGACTCTGCTACTGCAGCTGGTGCCTCCGCAGCCCGAGCCTCTACCGCCTGGGCCCTTACTGCTGCCGCTGGTCCTTCCGCTTCCAACGCCTCTACCGCCTGGGCCTCTACCACTGCCGCTGGTGCCTCCGCAGCCTGAGCCTCTACTGCCTGGGTCTCTGCCACTGCCGCTGGTGCTTCCACCACCAGAGCTTCTACCGCTTGGACACTTGCCTCTGATGCTGGTGCTTCCACCACCAGATGCCTTGGTGCCTAGGTGCCAGATGCCGCTGGTGCCTAGGCCGCCAGATCCTCTACCACCTCAGCCTCTGCCACAGCCACTGGTGCCTCCGCAGCCTGAGCCTCTACCGCCTGGGCCTCTACCGCTGCCGCTGGTGCCTCCACAACCTAAGCCTTTACGCCTGGGCCTCTGTCCCTGCCGCTGGTGCCTCCGCCGCCAGAGCCTCTACCGCCTGTGCACTTGCCACTGCCGCTGGTGCTTCCACCGCCAAAGCATCTACTGCCTGGGCCTCTGCTGCTGCGATTGGTGCCTCCGCTGCCAGAGCCTCTACCGTCTGGGCCCTGGACACTGCCGCTGGTGTTACTGCAGCCGGAGTCTCTAACGCCTGGGCCTCTGCAACTGCCGCTGCTGCCTCCGCAGCCGGAGCCTCTAACGCCTGGGCCTCCGGCACTGTAGCTGGTGCCTCCGCCGCCAAAGTGTCTACCATCTGAGCCCTTGCCGCTGCCGCTGGTGCTTCCGCCGCCAGAGACTCTACGGCCTGGGCCTCTGCCACTGCTGCTGGTGCCTCCATTGCCAGAGCCTCTGCCACCTGGGTCTCTGTTGCTACTGCAGGTGTCGCCGCCGCCTGAGCCTCTACCACCTGGGCCTCTGCTGGTGCAGCTGGTGCTTCCGCCGCCAGAGCCTCTACCGCCTGGGCCTCTGCCGCTGCCGCTGGTCTTCTGACACCTGAGCCTTTACCGCCTGAGCCTCTGCTACTGCAGCTGGTTCCTCCGCAGCCCGAGCCTCTACCACCTGGGCCTCTGCCGGTGCCGCTGGTGCTTCCGCCGCCAGAGCCTCTACCGCCTGGGTCTCTGCCGCTGCCGCTGGTGCCTCCGTAGCCCGAGCCTCTACCGCCTGGGCCTATGTCAGTGCCGCTGGTGCCTCCGCCCCCAGAGCCTCTAACGCCTGGGCCCTAGCCGCTGCCGCTTCGGCCGCCAGACCCCTCTACTGCCTGGGCCTCTGCCGCTGGTGCCTCCGCCGTCAGAGCCTCTACTGCCTGGGCCTCTGCCGCTGCCGCTGGTGCCTTCACCGCCAGAGCCTCCCCCGCCTGGGCCCTTACCGCTGGTGCTGGTGCTTACGCCGCTGGTGACTCCGCAGCCCAAGCCTCTACCATCTGAGCCTCTCCCGGTGCCGCTGGTGCCTCCGCAGCCTGAACCTCTACCACCTGGGCCTCTGCCGGTGCCGCTGTTGCCTTCCCAGCCTGAGTCTCTACCACCTCTGCCGCTCCCGCTGGTGCCTCCACAGCCTGATCGTCCACCGCCTGGGCCTCTGCCACTGCTGCTGGTGCTTCCGCCACCAGAGCCTCTACTGCCTGGGCCCTTACCGCTGCCGCTGGTGCTTACGCCGCCAGAGCCTCTACTGCCTGGGACTCTGGGTGCCGTTAGTTACTCCGCCGCCAGAGCCTCTACCGCCTGGGCACTTGCTGCTGCCGCTGGTGCTTCTGCCGCCTGAGTCTCTTCTGCCTGGGCCTCTGCCGCTGCCACTGGTCTTCTGACGACTGAGCCTTTACTGCATGAGCCTCTGCTACTGCGGCTGGTGCCTCCGCAGCGCGAGCCTCTACCACCTGGGCCTTTGCCGGTGCCGCTGGTGCTTCCGCCGCCAGAGCCTCTACCGCCTGGGTCTCTGTCAGTGCCGCTGGTGCCTCCGCCGCCAGAGTCTCTAACGCCTGGGCCTCTGTCAGTGCTGCTGGTGCCTCCGCCGCCAGAGCCTCTAAAGCCTGGGCCCTAGTCGCTGCCGCTTCGGAAGCCAGACCCCTCTACTGCCTGGGCCTCTGCCGCTGGTGCCTCCGCCGTCAGAGCCTCTACCGCCTGGGCCTCTGCCGCTGCTGCTGGTGCCTCCGCCGCCAGAACCTCTACAGCCTGGGCCCTTGCCGCTGCCGCTGGTGCCTTCACCGCCAGAGCCTCCCCCGCCTGGGCCCTTACCGCTGGTGCTGGTGCCTCCGCAGCCCAAGCCTCTACCATCTTGGCCTCTCCCAGTGCCGCTGGTGCCTCCGCGCCCGAGCCTCTACCACCTGGGCCTCTGCCGGTGCCGCTGTTGCCTTCCCAGCCTGAGTCTCTACCACCTCTGCCTCTGCCGCTGGTGCCTCCGCAGCCTGATCGTCTACCGCCTGGGCCTCTGCCACTGCTGCTGGTGCTTCCGCCACCAGAGCCTCTACTGCCTGGGCCCTTACCGCTGCCGCTGGTGCTTACGCCGCCAGAGCCTCTACTGCCTGGGACTCTGGGTGCCGTTAGTTACTCCGGAGCCCAAGCCTCTACTACCTGGGCCTCTTCCACTGCCACTGGTGCCTCCACCGCCAGAGCCTCTACCGCCTGGGCACTTGCTGCTGCCGCTGGTGCTTCTGGCGCCAGAGCCTCTACTGCCTGGGCCTCTGCCGCTGCCGCTGGTGCTTCCGCCACCAGAGCCTCTTCCGCCTGGGCCCTTACCGCTGCCGCTGGTGCCTCCGCCGCCAAAGCCTCTAACCCCTGGGCCCTTGCCGCTGACGCTGGTGCTTCCGCCGCCAGACCCTCTACTGCCTGGGCCTCTGCTGCTGGTGCCTCCGCAGCCTGAGCCTCTACTGCCTGGGCCTCTCCCGCTGCCGCTGGTGCCTTCGCTGCCAGAGCCTCTACCGCCTGGGCCCTTGCCGCTGCCGCTGGTGCTTCCGCTGCCCGATCCTCTACTGCCTAGGCCTCTGATGCTGGTGCTTCGGCCGCCAGAGCCTCTACTGCCTGGGCCTCTGCCGCTGCTGCTGGTGCTTCCGCCACCAGAGCCTCTACCGCCTGGACCCTTACCGCTGCCGCTGGTTCTTCCGCTTCCAACGCCTCTACCGCCTGGGCCTCTACCACTGCCGCTGGTGCCTCCGCAGCCTGATATTCCACTTAATATCACACATCTTTTAAAAGTGACTTCCTTCAACCTTTCCACAAATCATCCGTATTAATAAAGGCAAATAATTCCGCATTTCTTATTTTGTAATGCCGTTAATCATTCTAGTTCATCTGTTTTTCTTTAGACATTACCCTTTGCTTCTTACAGAGCTCCCTTAAAACCCACTAGTGTTATCTGTCCATCGCTTATGTTTTCCAGATATTTCGTAAGACTTTCCCAATCTTTTACAAACCTCTGGTCTTTTATATATCTGATTTTCCCTGTCATCTTATCCATCTCCACATAATCTAGTAATTTGGATCTCCAATCCTCAATTGTCGGCAAACCCTCTAATTTCCAATTTTTAGCTAACAGGACCCTTGCTGCCGTTGTTGCGTACTGAAACAGCTTGTAGTCTTTCCTTTTTATCTCCCTTCCTACCAATCCCAGCAGGAATGCCTCGGGTTTTTTAACAAAAGTATAGCTGTCAGGGGTTCAGAAGGAGAGACACAGGAGGGGGAGCAAATGGAGAGTGAGGAGGAGGAGTACGAGGGGGGCGCAGGCAGTGACAGTGGCCAGAGTTATTCCACAAGCCTCTCTAGCGAATCGGAGGACTCACAGAAGGGAGCGCCGGTGGCCAGAGCAAGGGAGATTCCAAGGGAGAAACCTCAAGAGGGAGGGGCCAGCGGGGAGTCCCTGAACAGCAGCTGGAGATCAGGGCCAGCGTCTCCACCAGAGCGCAGTGGGGAGGGGGAGTCCCAGGAGTCGGGACCAGTGTCCTCACCACCAGAGGGAGGAGAGGAGTCAGGTTTGGCAACACCCACATCAGGAAGCGGGGAAACGGTCAGAAGGAAAGTCACCGGCTGGGCGCGCGCGCCAAGTTCAAATGTACAGGAGCGCGGCACAGCGGGGAGCCCGGGAAGGGAGCCAGGTCCTAAAGCCCGCCGGAGGGAGGGGCAAGACTCAGGAGGCTCCGCGTCAGAGGAGTCCAGGAAGGAGGGAACCCCAGAGGGCAGAAGGACCCAACGCAGGAAAGAGCAGCGCAAGAGGTGGAGCCGGGCTAGAATCTTAAACTGGTGTGGGTGGAGCAGTGAGTCAGAGGGGACTTAGCCGGTCTAGCGTTAAGACGTGGGCCTGCGCGCCCAGAGCTTGGAAATGGAAACTAAACTTCAATAAAGACTTTTGTATATAATATCCACTGGGCGTTGGTCCTCTGTGAGCTGGGACCTAGCGGCAGTCCTGACAGTAAGTCCCCTCACCATTTTCACCAATTTTGCAACCTCGTGGAGTGCGGGAAAGCAGCGAGGGGTGAAGATTGGTGCTTCGCGAGCTCACGAAAAACAGGGAAATGACTACCGAAGAGAGGATAGCGAGTTTGCAAAACGCAGTGACGCAGTTGACTGCAGAAATTGCGGCTTCCAGAAAGAAAGAACAGGAAGCAGCTGCTGCCTGCCAGGATCTGCGAACCAGGTTAGAAGTGCTAAGTACACAGAGGCTACCCGCCACCAGACCAGAAGGGATTGGGCTGGGAAACAGAGGAGGGAGCCTGGTATCTCACTTCAATGGGGACCTGCAGGAGTATCCTAACTTCAGAGCAGATGTGATTTATGCATTGCAGCTGCTTGACAAAGACTTTAAAAATGAGGGAGAGAGAGTGGGATTTATTATTTCGCATTTACGGGGGGAGGCAAAATCGTGGCTGCGCAATCTATGGAGAGACAAGGATCCAGCCCTCCAAAATGCGGCTGCCTTCATTAAAGTGATGGATGCGTGTTTTTTATCTGAGATTGATGTGGATATCGCTAGGAGGGAGATTCACGGACTAAGACAAGGTAAAGCCACTGTGAGGCAATATCATTCACGTTTTTTCGGATTGGTGAATGTACTAGCCTGGGAGAAAGAATCGCCTGCCGTCAGAGACCTGTTCTGGGAGGGGTTGAGCGGAGCTGTGAAAGACGAGATCGCAAGGGGGGGAAGACCCCAAACCACCAAGGAAGTGGTGGAACGGGCACTCTCCATTGGGGTTCGGTTGGAAGGACGCCCTTGGGGCAGGGAGGAAGGGCATTTGGGACGCACGCCAGCGAGAGGACTGCCTCCCTTCCCCAAGGAGGCGGCGCGCGCTCGATCCATGCCTCCGCTGGGAGGGGGAGAGGAGCCGATGGAGATAGGTGGTGCTAAGGCTCACTCCACAGTCGGAGCCCTAACTCCGGGAGCAGTCAAGATGAAGCCTCCTAGAGGAACCAGGAAGTGCTACATCTGCGACAGTGCTCAGCATATGGCAAAAGAGTGTCCCCAGCGGTTTCACAAGCATACTGCAGCCGCAGCGACAGTAACAGACGCAATTCAGCAGAGGGAGTCGCAGCAGGAAAACTCCACTGTCTGGCTGGAGATGGCGTCTCTGGGGACCAGCCAGACAAGTCAGTGAAGCAATCCCCAGGGATCTTACAGCCCACCGACCCCCTCCCACCCAAACCAGTAGTGCAGCTCACCGCATCCCTTCAGCTCCCCAATGGGCTACTTGTGGAAATTCCCATCACCATCGACTCGGGGAGCAATGCAGATTTTATAGACATGCAGTTCCTCCAGCAACATGGCATAGCCCTTCTGCCAGCGGCGGTACCTCTGAAAGTCGTCACAGTGGACGGCAGGGAGCTACTGGGAGGGCAAGTGCTACAGCAGACGCCGCCAATGGTGATGCGCATTGGAAACCACCGTGAGGTCATCAGCTTCAACGTCACCCGCCTGTCAGACACGCCCATAGTGTTGGGAATGAGTTGGCTGGATAGGCACAGCCCGGCATTAGCTTGGTACCAGCGGCAACTGACCTTCGGCTCCTCTTACTGCGCAGAACACTGCATCCTGGCGGACTTGGAAGATGAGGGGCACGAGGATGGACCACAGCTGAACTTGGGCATGTTGCAAGCGGTGCCTAACAAATACAAGGAGTTTTTGGAGGTCTTCTGCGAGAAAGAGGCGGATAAGCTGCCACCCCACAGACCCTACGACTGCAAGATCGACCTCCTGCCCGGGGCGACGCTCCCGACGGGGAAACTGTACTCCATGTCTGAGGATGAATTGCAAGAGCTCAGGGAGTTCATAGATCACAACCTGAAGCGGGGATTCATCCCGGAGTCCAAGGCGGCAGGAGGCAGTCCCGTGTTCTTTGTAAAGAAGCGGGACACGCCCCAAAAGAGGCTGGTCGTTGATTTCCGCTTCTTGAACCTCAAGACCAAGCCCTCAGCATTCCCTATGCCCAAGATCGATGACCTGCTGGCGACGGTGAGGAAGGGTCGCATCTTTACCAAGTTGGATCTGCGCGGAGCGTACAATCTCATTCGCGTACGGGAAGGCGACGAGTGGAAAACAACCATGTTTACGCCGCTGGGCACTTATGAATACAGAGTTATGCCTTTTGGATTAAAAAATGGTTCCCACTGCTTTCAAGCCTTCATGCATCATGTCTTGGCGGGTCTCCTCTACAAGAAGTGCGTCTGCTTCCTGGATGACATCCTAATCTTCTCGGAATCGCCGGAGGCTCACGAGAGAGATGTTAGGGAAGTTCTGCAGAGGCTGCGGGAGCACAGGCTGTACGCCAAGCTGGAGAAGTGCCAGTTCGACAAGACGGAGGTGGATTTCTTGGGCTACAAACTATCCGACAAGGGACTGGCTATGGACGGTGCCAAGGTACGTGCAGTACTGGATTGGAAGAGCCCACGCAATAGGAAGGAAGTACAGAGGTTTGTCGGTTTTGCCAACTTTTATCGCAAGTTCATCAAGGGTTTCGCCATGCAGACAGCGGCCATCACCGACACCCTCAGTTCCAAGAAGAAGAGGTTCATCTGGACGGAGCAGGCAGAGCAGTCCTTTCAGAAGCTCAAGCAGCTCTTCGCTTCCGAAGAGAACCTACTGCACGTAAATCCCAGCAGGCCCATGAGAGTGGAGACGGACGCCTCAGACAGGGCCGTGGGAGCCGTTCTGTTGCAGCAAGACCACCAGGGGGACTGGAGGCCGTGCGCTTTCTACTCCAGAAAACTCAGCAAAGCGGAGCAGAACTACACCATTTGGGACAGGGAGTTGCTGGCCATACATGCAGCCTTCAAGGCGTGGCGGCACTTCCTCGTCGGAGCCAAGCACACGGTGCAGGTCCGCACAGACCATAAGAACTTGGAGTACTGGCGCACGGCGAGGTTCCTGAACCAGCGACACATCCGCTGGGCGGAGTTCTTTGCAGATTTCGACTTCAGAATTGAGTACATCCCAGGAAACAGCAACGTCTTGGCGGACGCGCTGTCCAGAAAACCGCAGTATCTGGAGGCAGAGGCACCGGCGGCGGCCAAGCACATTTTCACACCACAGGCGTGGGCATGCGCGTCAGCCACGGTGGACCTGGACGCGGTGCGCCGCGCGCTGCAAACGGACTCGTTCGCCCGAGCCAAGATGGAGGAGGTGTGCAGTGGCAAGGCGAGGGGCGACGAATTCCAAGTGCGCGACGGCCTGCTCCTACGCAAGGGAGTCCTCTACGTACCAGGAGACAGCCTCCGCGCGAAGGTCCTGCAACAGCTGCACGACGCGCCCAGCGCGGGGCACTTCGGCAAGGAGAAGACGGTGGACTTAGTAGCCAGAGACTTTTGGTGGCCTAAGATGCGGGGGGATGTCGCGGACTATGTCAATAGGTGCGACACCTGCCAAAGGGCTAAGCCTGTGCACCAGCCGCCGGCGGGCCTGTTGGAACCGCTACAGACACCGTTCGTACCGTGGGAGAGGGTGGCCCTGGACTTTGTCACAGATCTACCCAGCTCAAGGGGCAAGACGGCAGTGCTCGTGGTAGTGGACCTGTTCACCAAGATGGCCCACTTCATTCCGTGCGCGAAGGTGGCCACGGCCGAGCAGACCACTAAGATGTTCATAGACCACGTGTTCAAGGTGCACGGCCTACCACGGTCTATTTTGTCCGACCGGGGGCGCCAGTTCATCTCCAACTTCTGGCAAAAGCTGATGGGATTCCTGAACGTCAAGGTCAGCCTGGCGTCGGCGAGACACCCGCAAACTAATGGGCAGGCGGAAAGGGTCAACGCCATCATGCAGCAGTACCTGAGATGCTACGCGAACCAGCAGCCATCGACCTGGGTGGACTATCTACCGTTGGCCGAGTTTGCCTACAACAACACGAAGCACGGGTCCACGGGGGTGACCCCATTTTTCGCCAACTACGGGAGGCATCCCAGAACCTTCCCGGGTCTGGACACAGTGCGGGAGGGGGAGCCACAGGGAGCAGAGGAAGTGGCAGCGGAGTTGCAGGAGATCCACGAGCAGCTCAGGAGGCAGTTAGAGTTGGCAAAACAGGCTTACAAAGTGCAGGCAGATCGACACAGGAGGGTTGGGGAGGACATCCAGGTGGGAGACTGGGTCTGGTTGGCAGCACAAGCAGTTCCAGCCAGATCGTTAGCCAAGAAGAAACTAGGGCACAAGCAGCTAGGGCCTTACCAAGTAGAGGCGCAGATCAACCCAGTGGCCTTCCGGTTGACACTCCCGGAGGGTTCCAGAATGCACCCGGTCTTTCATAGATCAGTGCTCACGCCCTACAGAGAGCCCCACAGGTTTCAAGCACCGGGGAAGGCGCCAGACCCGCTCAGAGAAGCGCCCAAAAAAGGGGGGTCGCCGAAAGGGGAGCCACTTAATGAAGCCACTGAGATTTTAGACTCAAGGTGGGGGGAGGACGGGATTGAATATCTTCTCGCCACAGAGGACACCCCGGCCAGCGCCAACAGGTGGGTGCCGGATTACGCAGTGGAAGAGCAGTTGCTCAAGGAAGAATTCCACACACTTTTCCCGCACAAGCCTATGCCGGCGGGCTTTTTCGAGGATTGTTTGTTCACACCCACACTCTCGGCCAGCACTTTCCGGGGTTTCTCGTCAGCTGAGGACTCGGCTCCGGGAGGCAGCTCTCTGGAGGGATCACTTTCAGGTTTTGGCACGGGGGGATCTTATTGGTGGGAGGACCAACCCGAAGTGGGCTGGCGCAGAGACATGCCGAAGGGGTCCTGGGAGGTGGACCCCCATCAAGCAACAGGGGGAGGAGGGCTCTTGGGTGATTTGGGGTCGAGCGCAGATTTCGAGCACACCGCGCAGGAGATGGAAGCGGAGGAGGTTGTCGTCGACGAGCCCATGGGGGACTTCCCGGACTTATCTCGATGGTTGCAAGCCTCAGGGGACGAGCTGTATCCTGGACTCACCCCTACAACAATGGAGCACCCGGAACCCGCACCTGAAGAGGGGGAGGGGGGAAGGGGGGCTTCGAGGGGGGGATGGATGTCAGGGGTTCAGAAGGAGAGACACAGGAGGGGGAGCAAATGGAGAGTGAGGAGGAGGAGTACGAGGGGGGCGCAGGCAGTGACAGTGGCCAGAGTTATTCCACAAGCCTCTCTAGCGAATCGGAGGACTCACAGAAGGGAGCGCCGGTGGCCAGAGCAAGGGAGATTCCAAGGGAGAAACCTCAAGAGGGAGGGGCCAGCGGGGAGTCCCTGAACAGCAGCTGGAGATCAGGGCCAGCGTCTCCACCAGAGCGCAGTGGGGAGGGGGAGTCCCAGGAGTCGGGACCAGTGTCCTCACCACCAGAGGGAGGAGAGGAGTCAGGTTTGGCAACACCCACATCAGGAAGCGGGGAAACGGTCAGAAGGAAAGTCACCGGCTGGGCGCGCGCGCCAAGTTCAAATGTACAGGAGCGCGGCACAGCGGGGAGCCCGGGAAGGGAGCCAGGTCCTAAAGCCCGCCGGAGGGAGGGGCAAGACTCAGGAGGCTCCGCGTCAGAGGAGTCCAGGAAGGAGGGAACCCCAGAGGGCAGAAGGACCCAACGCAGGAAAGAGCAGCGCAAGAGGTGGAGCCGGGCTAGAATCTTAAACTGGTGTGGGTGGAGCAGTGAGTCAGAGGGGACTTAGCCGGTCTAGCGTTAAGACGTGGGCCTGCGCGCCCAGAGCTTGGAAATGGAAACTAAACTTCAATAAAGACTTTTGTATATAATATCCACTGGGCGTTGGTCCTCTGTGAGCTGGGACCTAGCGGCAGTCCTGACAATAGCTTAAAACTTTCTTCATTTCATCATACACACTCTCCCAGAACCCTTTAACCTTTTGGCATTTCCACCACATATGGTAGAAGGTCCCCTCTCTTTCCTTGCACTTCCAGCATTTATTACAGGATCCGTACATTCTGGCTAATTTAACGGGAGTCATATACCAATGGTAGAACATTTTCATTAGATTCTCCTTAAGTGTCACACAAGCCGTAAACTTAAGATGTTGTTTCCATAGTTTTTCCCATTCTTCGAAGTAGATGTTACGGCCAAAGTCTTTGGCCCAGTGTGTCATTACCGACTTGACTTCCTCATCAATTAGATTCCAGTCCAGTAACTGATTGTACATTTTAGACAAAGTTTTTATATTATTTTCCAGGATCTCAATTTGGAATCTAGAGTTTTTATCAGCATATCCTTTATCTTTGATATCTTTCCTAAACATGTCATTTATCTGGAAGTAATGTAGCCAATCATAAACTTGGTTCTTGACCTGCTCATACGGCCTCATTTTCCACTTTCCTTCCTCTTTCATGACCAGTTGTTCATATGTGGCCCAATTGGCCCTCATATTGGTCTTTTTAACGGACATAACCTCTAATGGTGACAGCCAGTGGGGTGTTTTAGGTTCTAGCACGTCTTTATACCTTTCCCATATCTCAATCAGTGGGCCCCTAAATATGTGATTTCCAAATTCCTTATGCGTTCTCCTCCGCCCATGCCACAAGTAGGCGTGCCACCCAAATCGATTGTCGTGGCCCTCTAAGTCCAACACTTCTCTGTCCTCCAGATTGATCCATGTCTTTACCCAGCATAGGCATGATGCCTCGTAATATAATTTCAGATCTGGCAGGGCGAAGCCTCCCCTTTCCTTCACATCCGTCAACAATTTAAATTTTATTCTGGGCTTCTTCCCCTGCCAGATGAATTTTGAGATCTCCCTATGCCAGACTTTAAATATCCTTGTACCTTTGATCACTGGGATATTTTGGAAGAGAAATAATAATCTTGGAAGTACGGACATTTTAATTGTGGCTATTCTACCCCAAAATGACAATCTGAGCCTGCCCCACGTTTCTATATCTTTCTTATTTCCTTTCCATACTATTTCATAATTATTTTTAAATAAATCTATATTTTTTGGCGTTACCCATACTCCTAGATATTTCACCCTCTTAGTCACCTCTAATTCCGTTTCTCTTTGTAGTTCTTCAACTTTGTCCTTGTGCATATTCTTAACTATCATTTTTGTTTTCCTTTTATTAAGTTTGAAGCCCGATACTTTTCCGAATTGATCAAATTCTTCAAGTACCTCTTTTGTTGAGTCTATTGGGTCTTCCATTGTTACAACCAGATCGTCAGCGAAAGCTTTAATTTTATATTCGTTCTGACCGACCCTTACTCCTTTTATTTTTTTGTTGTCTCTTATGGAATTAAGTAAGACCTCTAATACCATTACAAACAGTAATGGGGACAGTGGGCATCCCTGTCTTGTTCCTTTTGTTACTATTATTTCTGCAGTCTCTACATTGTTTATTATGAGTCTGCCACTTCCGCTGGTGCCTCCGAAGCCTGAGCCTCTACCGCCTGGGCCTCTACCGCTGCCGCTGGTGCCTCCACAACCTAAGCCTTTACGCCTGGACCTCTGTCCCTGCCGCTGGTGCCTCCGCCGCCAAAGCCTCTATTGCCTGGGCCTCTGTCCCTGCCGCTGGTGCCTCCGCCGCCAAAGCCTCTACTGCCTGGGCCTCTACTGCTGCCATTGGTGCCTCCGCCGCCAAAGCCTCTACCGTCTGGGCCCTGGACACTGAAGATGGTGTTTCCGCAACCGGAGTCTCTCACGCCTGGGACTCTGCAACTGCCGCTGCTGCCTCCGCAGCCGGAGCCTTTAACGCCTGGGCCTCTGCCGCTGCCACTGGTGCCTCCGCAGCCCGAGCCTGTACCGCCCGGGCCTCTGCCGATTCCGCTGGTGCCTCCGTAGCCTGAGCCCCTACCGCCTGGACCCTTGCCCCTGGTGCTGGTGCCTCCGCAGCCCGAGCCTCTACCGCCTGGGCCGCTGCCGCTTCCACCGCCAAAGCCTCTACCGCCTGGGCCTCTGCCACTTCCGCTGGTGCTTCCGAAGCCTGAGCCTCTACCGCCTGGGCCTCCGGCACTGCCGCTCTTCTGCCTGCGCCTCTGCCGCTGCCGCTGGTCTTCTGACGCCTGAGCCTTTACCGCCTGAGCCTCTGCTACTGCAACTGGTGCCTCCGCAGCCCGAGCCTCTACTGCCTGGGCCTCTCCCGCTGCCGCTGGTGCCTCCGTAGCCAGAGCCTCTACCGCCTGGGCCCTTGCCGCTGCCGCTGGTGCTTCCGCTGCCCGATCCTCTACTGCCTAGGCCTCTGATGCTGGTGCTTCGGCCGCCAGAGCCTCTACTGCCTGGGCCTCTGCCGCTGCTGCTGGTGCATCCGCCGCCAGAGTGTCTACCGTCAGGGCCCTTGCCGCTGCCGCTGGTGCTTCCGCCGCCAGAGACTCTACCGCCTGGGCCTCTGCCACTGCTGCTGGTGCCTCTGCCGCCAGAGCCTCTACCGCCTGGGCCTTTGCTGCTGCCGCTGTTGCCTCCATTGCCAGAGCCTCTGCCACCTGGGTCTCTGTCGCTACTGCAGGTGTCGCCGCCGCCTGAGCCTGTACTGCCTGGGCCTACGCCGCTCTTGCTGCTTCCTCCGCCTCCCAGGCTCCATCGGCTGGGCCTCTGCCGCTGGTGCCTCCTCCACATGAGCCTCTTCCGTTTGCACCTCTGCCGCTGCCGCTGGTGCTTCCCCCGCCTGAGCCTCTTCCGCCTTGGCCTCTGCCGCTGGTTTTCCGCCGCCAGAGCCTCTTCCGCCTGGGCCTCTTCCGCCTGGGCCTCTGCCGCTGCCGCTGGTTTTCTGCCGCCTGAACCTTTACCGCCTGGGCCTCTGCCACTGCCGCTGGTGCCTCCGCTGCCAGAGCCTCTACCGCCTGGGCCTTTGCTGCTACCGCTGTTGCCTCCGTCACCAGAGCCTCTGCCACCTGGGTCTCTGTCGCTGCTGCAGGTGCTTCCTACACCTGAGCCTCTTCCGTTTGTACCTCTGCCGCGGCCGCTGGTGCCTGTCCCGCCTGAGCCCTTTCCGCCTTGGCCTCTGCTGCTGGTTTTCCGCCACCTGAGTCTCTTCTGCCTGGGCCTCTGCCGCTGCCGCTGGTCTTCTGATGCCTGAGCCTTTACCGCCTGAGCCTCTGCTACTGCAGCTGGTGCCTCCGCAGCCCGAGCCTCTACTGCCTGGACCTCTCCCGCTGCCGCTGGTGCCTCCGTAGCCACAGCCTCTACCGCCTGGGCCCTTGCCGCTGCCGCTGGTGCTTCCGCTGCCCGATCCTCTACTGCCTAGGCCTCTGATGCTGGTGCTTCGGCCACCAGAGCCTCTACTGCCTGGGCCTCTGCCGCTGCTGCTGGTGCTTCCGCCACCAAAGCCTCTACCGCCTGGGCCCTTACCGCTGCCGCTGGTCCTTCCGCTTCCAGAGCCTCAACCGCCTGGGCCTCTAGCACTGCCGCTGGTGCCTCCGCAGCCTGAGCCTCTACTGCCTGGGTCTCTGCCACTGCTGCTGGTGCTTACGCCACCAGAGCCTCTACCGCCTGGGCCCTTACCGCTGCCGCTGCTGCTTCCACCACCAGAGCTTCTACCGCTTGGACACTTGCCTCTGATGCTGGTGCTTCCACCGCCAGATGCCTTGGTGCCTAGGTGCCAGGTGCCGCTGGTACCTAGGCCGCCAGATCCTCTACCACCGCGGCCTCTGCCACTGCCGCTGGTGCCTCCGCAGCCTGAGCCTCTACCGCCTGGGCCTCTACCGCTGCCGCTGGTGCCTCCACAACCTAAGCCTTTACTCCTGGGCCCTTGCCACTGCCGCTGGTGCCTCCGCCGCCAAAGCCTCTATTGCCTGGGCCTTTGCTGCTGCCATTGGTGCCTCCGCCGCCAGAGCCTCTACCATCTGGGCCCTGGACACTGCCGCTGGTGTTTCCGCAGCCGGAGTCTCTAACGCCTGGGCCTCTGCAACCGCCGCTGCTGCCTCCGCAGACGGAGCCTCTAACGCCTGGGCCTCTGCCGCTGCCACTGGTGCCTCCGCAGCCCGAGCCTGTACCGCCCGGGCCTCTGCCGGTTCTGCTGGTGCCTCCGTAGCCTGAGCCTCTACCGCCTGGACCCTTGCCACCGGTGCTGGTGCCTCCGCAGCCCGAGCCTCTACCGCCTGGGCCGCTGCCGCTTCCACCGCCAGAGCCTCTACCGCCTGGGCCTCTGCCACTTCCGCTGGTGCTTCCGAAGCCTGAGCCTCTACCGCCTGGGCCTCCGGCACTGCGGCTGGTGACTCCGACGCCAGAGCGTCTACCGTCTGGGCCCTTGCCGCTGCCGCTGGTGCTTCCGCCGCCAGAGACTCTACCGCCTGGGCCTCTGCCACTGCTGCTGGTGCCTCTGCCGCCAGAGCCTCTACCGCCTGGGCCTTTGCTGCTGCCGCTGTTGCCTCCATTGCCAGAGCCTCTGCCACCTGGGTCTCTGTCGCTACTGCAGGTGTCGCCGCCACCTGAGCCTGTACTGCCTGGGCCTACGCCGCTCTTGCTGTTTCCTCCGCCTTCCAGGCTCCATCGGCTGGGCCTCTGCCGCTGGTGCCTCCTCCACATGAGCCTCTTCCGTTTGCACCTCTGCCGCTGCCGCTGGTGCTTCCCCCGCCTGAGCCTCTTCCGCCTTGGCCTCTGCCGCTGGTTTTCCGCCGCCAGAGCCTCTTCCGCCTGGGCCTCTTCCGCCTGGGCCTCTGCCGCTGCCGCTGGTTTTCTGCCGCCTGAACCTTTACCGCCTGGGCTTCTGCCGCTGCCGCTGGTGCCTCTGCTGCCAGAGCCTCTACCGCCTGGGCCTTTGCTGCTACCGCTGCTGCCTCCATTGCCAGAGCCTCTGCCACCTGGGTCTCTGTCGCTGCTGCAGGTGCCTCCCACACCTGAGCCTCTTCCGTTTGTACCTCTGCCGCGGCCGCTGGTGCCTCCCCCGCCTGACCCCTTTCCGCCTTGGCCTCTGCTGCTGGTTTTCCGCTGCCTGAGTCTTCTCTGCCTGGGCCTCTGCCGCTGCCGCTGGTGCCTCCGCAGCCCAAGCCTCTACTGCCTGGGCCTCTCCCGCTGCCGCTGGTGCCTTCGCTGCCAGAGCCTCTACCGCCTGGGCCCTTGCCGCTGCCGCTGGTGCTTCCACTGCCCGATCCTCTACTGCCTAGGCCTCTGATGCTGGTGCCTCGGCCGCCAGAGCCTCTACTGCCTGGGCCTCTGCCGCTGCTGCTGGTGCTTCCGCCACCAGAGCCTCTACCGCCTGGGCCCTTACCGCTGCCGCTGGTCCTTCCGCTTCCAGAGCCTCAACCGTCTGGGCCTCTACCACTGCCGCTGGTGCCTCCGCAGCCTGAGCCTCTACTGCCTGGGTCTCTGCCACTGCTGCTGGTGCTTACGCCACCAGAGCCTCTACCGCCTGGGCCTTTACCGCTGCCGCTGGTGCTTCCACCACCAGAGCTTCTACCGCTTGGACACTTACCTCTAATGCTGGTGCTTCCACCGCCAGATGCCTAGGTGCCAGATGCCGCTGGTGCCTAGGCCGCCAGATCCTCTACCACCTCGGCCTCTGCCACTGCCGCTGGTGCCTCCGCAGCCTGAGCCTCTACCGCCTGGGCCTCTACCGCTGCCGCTGGTGCCTCCACAACCTAAGCCTTTACTCCTGGGCCCTTGCCACTGCCGCTGGTGCCTCCGCCGCCAAAGCCTCTATTGCCTGGGCCTCTGCTGCTGCCATTGGTGCCTCCGCCGCCAGAGCCTCTACCGTCTGGGCCCTGGACACTGCCGCTGGTGTTTCCGCAGCCGGAGTCTCTAACGACTGGGCCTCTGCAACCGCCGCTGCTACCTCCGCAGCCGGAGCCTCTAACGCCTGGGCCTCTGCCACTGCCACTGGTGCCTCCGCAGCCCGAGCCTGTACCGCCCGGGCCTCTGCCGGTTCCGCTGGTGCCTCCGTAGCCTGAGCCTCTACCGCCTGGACCCTTGCCACTGGTGCTGGTGCCTCCGCAGCCCGAGCCTCTACTGCCTGGGCCGCTGCCGCTGGTGCTTCCACCGCCAGAGCCTCTACCGCCTGGGCCTCTGCCACTTCCGCTGGTGCCTCTGAAGCTTGACCCTCTACCGCCTGGGCCTCCGGCACTGCCGCTGGTGCCTTCGCCGCCAGAGCGTCTACCGTCTGGGCCCTTGCCGCTGCCGCTGGTGCTTCCGCCGCCAGAGACTCTACCGCCTGGGCCTCTGCCACTGCTGCTGGTGCCTCTGCCGCCAGAGCCTCTACCGCCTGGGCCTTTGCTGCTGCCGCTGTTGCCTCCATTGCCAGAGCCTCTGCCACCTGGGTCTCTGTCGCTACTGCAGGTGTCGCCGCCACCTGAGCCTGTACTGCCTGGGCCTACGCCGCTCTTGCTGCTTCCTCCGCCTTCCAGGCTCCATCGGCTGGGCCTCTGCCGCTGGTGCCTCCTTCACATGAGCCTCTTCCGTTTGCACCTCTGCCGCTGCTGCTGGTGCTTCCCCCGCCTGAGCCTCTTCCGCCTTGGCCTCTGCCGCTGGTTTTCCGCTGCCAGAGCCTCTTCCGCCTGGGCCTCTTCCGCCTGGGCCTCTGCCGCTGCCGCTGGTTTTCTGCCGCCTGAACCTTTACCGCCTGGGCTTCTGCCACTGCCGCTGGTGCCTCTGCTGCCAGAGCCTCTACCGCCTGGGCCTTTGCTGCTACCGCTGCTGCCTCCATTGCCAGAGCCTCTGCCACCTGGGTCTCTGTCGTTGCTGCAGGTGCCTCCCACACCTGAGCCTCTTCCGTTTGTACCTCTGCCGCGGCCGCTGGTGCCTCCCCCGCCTGAGCCCTTTCCGCCTTGGCCTCTGCTGCTGGTTTTCCGCTGCCTGAGTCTCTTCTGCCTGGGCCTCTGCCGCTGCCGCTGGTGCCTCCGCAGCCAGAGCCTGTACCGCCTGGGCCTTTGCTGCTGCCGCTGTTGCCTCCATTGCCAGAGCCTCTGCCACCTGGGTCTCTGTCGCTACTGCAGGTGTCGCCGCCGCCTGAGCCTGTACTGCCTGGGCCTACGCCGCTCTTGCTGCTTCCTCCGCCTCCCAGGCTCCATCGGCTGGGCCTCTGCCGCTGGTGCCTCCTCCACATGAGCCTCTTCCGTTTGCACCTCTGCCGCTGCCGCTGGTGCTTCCCCCGCCTGAGCCTCTTCCGCCTTGGCCTCTGCCGCTGGTTTTCCGCCGCCAGAGCCTCTTCCGCCTGGGCCTCTTCCGCCTGGGTCTCTGCCGCTGCCGCTGGTTTTCTGCCGCCTGAACCTTTACTGCCTGGGCCTCTGCCACTGCCGCTGGTGCCTCCGCTGCCAGAGCCTCTACCGCCTGGGCCTTTGCTGCTACCGCTGTTGCCTCCGTCACCAGAGCCTCTGCCACCTGGGTCTCTGTCACTGCTGCAGGTGCCTCCTACACCTGAGCCTCTTCCGTTTGTACCTCTGCCGCGGCCGCTGGTGCCTCCCCCGCCTGAGCCCTTTCCGCCTTGGCCTCTGCTGCTGGTTTTCCGCCGTCTGAGTCTCTTCTGCCTGGGCCTCTGCCGCTGCCGCTGGTTTTCTGACGCCTGAGCCTCTACCGCCTGGGTCTCTGCCGCTGCCGCTGGTGCCTCCGTAGCCCGAGCCTCTACTGCCTGGGCCTCTGTCAGTTCCGCTGGTGCCTCCGCCGCCAGAGCCTCTAACGCCTGGGCCCTAGCCGCTGCCGCTTCGGCCGCCAGACCCCTCTACCACCTCTGCCTCTGCCTCTGCCGCTGTCTCTACCACCTCTGCCTCTGCCGCTGGTGCCTCCGAAGCCTGATCGTCTACCGCCTGGGCCTCTGCCACTGCTGCTGGTGCTTCCGCCACCAGAGCCTCTACTGCCTGGGCCCTTACCGCTGCCGCTGGTGCTTCCGCCGCCAGACCCTCTACTGCCTGGGCCTCTGCTGCTGGTGCCTCAGCAGCCTGAGCCTCTACTGCCTGGGCCTCTCCCGCTGCCGCTGGTGCCTTCGCTGCCAGAGCCTCTACCGCCTGGGCCCTTGCCGCTGCCGCTGGTGCTTCCGCTGCCCGATCCTCTACTGCCTAGGCCTCTGATGCTGGTGCTTCGGCCGCCAGAGCCTCTACTGCCTGGGCCTCTGCCGCTGCTGCTGGTGCTTCCTCCACCAGAGCCTCTACCGCCTGGGCCCTTACCGCTGCCGCTGGTCCTTCCGCTTCCAGAGCCTCTACCGCCTAGGCCTCTACCGCTGCCGCTGGTGCCTCCGCAGCCTGAGCCTCTACCACTGCCGCCGGTGCCTCCGCAGCCTGAGCCTCTACTGCCTGGGTCTCTGCCACTGCTGCTGGTGCTTACGCCACCAGAGCCTCTACCGCCTGGGCCCTTACCGCTGCCGCTGGTGCTTCCACCACCAGAGCTTCTACCACTTGGACACTTGCCTCTGATGCTGGTGCTTCCACGCCAGATGCCTTGGTGCCTAGGTGCCAGATGCCGCTGGTGCCTTCGCTGCCAGATCCTCTACCACCTCGGCCTCTGCCACTGCCGCTGGTGCCTCCGCAGCCTGAGCCTCTACCGCCTGGGCCTATACCGCTGCCGCTGGTGCCTCCGTAGCCCGAGCCTCTACCGCCTGGGCCTATGTCAGTGCCGCTGGTGCCTCCGCCGCCAGAGCCTCTAACGCCTGGGCCCTAGCCGCTGCCGCTTCGGAAGCCAGACCCCTCTACTGCCTGGGCCTCTGCCGCTGGTGCCTCCGCCGTCAGAGCCTCTACTGCCTGGGCCTCTGCCGCTGCCGCTGGTGACTCCGCCGCCAGAGCCTCTACAGCCTGGGCCCTTGCCGCTGCCGCTGGTGCCTTCACTGCCAGAGCCTCCCCCGCCTGGGCCCTTACCGCTGGTGCTGGTGACTCCGCAGCCCAAGCCTCTACCATCTGACCCTCTCCCGGTGCCGCTGGTGCCTCCGCAGCCCGAACCTCTACCACCTGGGCCTCTGCCGGTGCCGCTGTCGCCTTCCCAGCCTGAGTCTCTACCACCTCTGCCGCTCCCGCTGGTGCCTCCGCAGCCTGATCGTCCACCGCCTGGGCCTCTGCCACTGCTGCTGGTGCTTACGCCGCTAGAGCCTCTACTGCCTGGGACTGTGGGTGCCGTTAGTTACTCCGCAGCCCGAGCCTCTACTGCCTGGGCCTCTTCCACTGCCACTGGTGCCTCCGCCGCCAGAGCCTCTACCGCCTGGGCCCTTACCGCTGCCGCTCGTGCTTCCGCCGCCAGAGGCTCTACTGCTTGGACCCTTCCCTCTGATACTGGTGCTTCCGCCGCCAGAGCCTCTACTGCCTGGGCCTCTGCCACTGCTGCTGGTGCTTCCGCCACCAGAGCCTCTACCGCCTGGGCCCTTACCGCTGCCGCTGGTTTTCTGCCACCTGAGCCTTTACCGCCTGGGCCTCTGCCACTGCCGCTGGTGCCTCGGCTGCCAGAGCCTCTACCGCCTGGGCCTTTGCTGCTGCTGCTGTTTCCTCCGTCACCAGAGCCTCTGCCACCTGGGTCTCTGTCGCTGCTGCAGGTGCCTGCTCCACCTGAGCCTCTTCCGTTTGGACCTCTGCCGCTGCCGCTGGTGCCTCCCCCGCCTCAGCCTCTTCTGCCTTGGCCTCAGCTGCTGGTTTTCCGCCGCCTGAGCCTCTTCTGCCTGGACCCTTGCCTCTGCCGCTGGTGCTACCGCCGCCAGAGCCTCTACCACCTCGGCCTCTGCCACTGTCACTGTTGCCTCCGTCACCAGAAGCTCTACTGCTTGGGTCTCTGCCGCTGGTGCCTCCGCAACCCCAGTCTCTACCGCCTTGGCTCTTGCCGCTGCTGCTGGTGCCTCCGCAGCCCGAGCCTTTACCACCTGGGCCTCTGGCACTGCCGCTGGAGCCTCTACCGCCTGGGCCTCTGGCACTGCCCCTGGTGCCTCCGGAGCCTTAGCGTCTACTGCCTGGGCCTCTTCCACTGCCGCTGGTGCCTCCGCCTCCAGAGCCTCTACCGCATGGGCCTCTGCCACTGCCTCTGCTTCCTCCGTCGCCAGAGCCTCTACCGCCTGGTCCCTTGCCGCTGCCACTGGTGCTTCTGCAGCCCGAGCCTCTACCGCCGGTGACTCTGCCGCTGCCGCTGGTGCCTCCGCAGCCCAGGTCTCTATCGCCTAGGCCTGTGCCAGTGCCGCTGGTGGCTCTACAGCCTGAGCCTCTACCGCCTGGGCCTCTGGCACTGCCGCTCGTGCATCCACCACCAGAACCTCTACCATCTGGGCCTTTGCCGGTGCCGCTGGTGCTTCCGCAGCCCGAGCCTCTACCTCCTGGGCCTCTGTCAGTGCCGCTGGAGCCTCCGTAGCCTGAGCCTCTACCGCGTGGGCCCTTGCCGCTGCCGCCGCCAGAGCCTCTACTGCTTCGGCCTCTGCCGCTGGTGCCTCCACAGTCCGAGCCTCTACCGCCTGGGCTTCTTCCGGTGCCTCTAGTGCCTTCGCTGCCAGAGCCTCAACCACTTAGTCCTTTGCCGCTGGTGCATACACATCCTGAGCATCTACTGCCCTGGCCTCTGCCGCTGACGCTGGTGCCTTCGCCGCCAGAGCCTCTACCACTTGGTCCTCTGCCACTGCCGCTGGTGCCTCCGCAGCCCGAGCCTCTACTGCCCTGGCCTCTGCCGCTGCTGTTCGTTCCTTCGCCGCCAGAGCCTCTACCGCCTAGGCCTCTGCCGGTGCCGCTGGTGCCTCCGCAGCCCGAGCCTCTACTGCCCTGGCCTCTGCCGCTGCTGTTCGTTCCTTCGCCGCCAGAGCCTCTACCGCCTAGGCCTCTGCCGGTGCCGCTGGTGCCTCCGCAGCCAGAGCCTCAACCACCTCGGCCTCTGCCACTGTCACTGTTGCCTCCGCCGCTAGAGGCTCCACTGCCTGGGTCTCTGCCACTGCCGCTGGTGCCTCCGCAGCCCCAGCCTCTACCGCCTGGGCCCTTGCCGCTGCCGCTGGTGCCTCCGCAGCCCGAGCCTCTACCACCTGGGCCTCTGGCACTGCCGCTGGAGCCTCTACCGCCTGGGCCTCTGGCACTGCCCCTGGTGCCTCCGGAGCCTTAGCCTCTACTGCCTGGGCCTCGGCCACTGCCGCTGGTGCCTCCGGAGCCTTAGCCTCTACTGCCTGGGCCTCGGCCACTGCCGCTGGTGCTTCCGCCGCCAGAGCCTCTACTGCCTGGGCCCTTACCGCTGCCGCTGGTGCTTACGCCGCCAGAGCCCCTACCGCCTGGGCCTCTGCCGGTGCCACTGGTGCCTCCGCAGCCCGCGCCTCTACTGCCTGGACCTCTGGAACTGCCGCTGGTGCCTCCGCATCCGAAGCCTCTACTGCCTGGGCCTCTGCCACTGTGGCTGGTGTCTCCTCAGCCAGAGCCTCTACCACCTCGGCCTCTGGCACTGCCGCTGCTGCCTTGCCACCAGAGCCTCTACCGCCTGGGCCTCTGCCGTTGCCACTGGTGCCTCCGCCGCAAGAGACTCTACCGCCTGGGCCTCTTCCACTGCCGCTCGTGCCTCCGCCTCCAGAGCTTCTACCGCTTGGACACTTTCGTCTGATGCTGGTGCTTCCGCCACCAGAGCCTCTACAGCTTGGACCCTTGCCTCTGATGCTGCTGCTTCTGCCACCAGAGCGTCTACTGCCTGGACCCTTGCAGCTGCCGCTGGTGCTTCCGCTGCCAGAGCCTCTACCGCCTGGGCCTCTGCGACTGCCACTGGTGCCTCCGCGGCCAGAGCCTCTACCGCCTGGGCCCTTGCCGCTGCCGCTGGTGCCTCCGCCACAACAGCCTCTACTGCCTGGACCCTTGCAGCTGCCGCTGGTGCTTCCGCTGCCCGAGTCTCTACCGCCTGGGCCTCTGTCGGGGCTGCTGGTGGCTCTACAGCCTGAGCCTCTACCGCCTGGGCCTCTGGCACTGCCGCTCGTGCATCCGCCACCAGAACCTCTACCATCTGGGCCTTTGCCGGTGCCGCTGGTGCTTCCGCAGCCCGAGCCTCTACCTCCTGGGCCTCTGTCAGTGCCGCTGGAGCCTCCGTAGCCTGAGCCTCTACCGCGTGGGCCCTTGCCGCTGCCGCCGCCAGAGCCTCTACTGCTTCGGCCTCTGCCGCTGGTGCCTCCACAGTCCGAGCCTCTACCGCCTGGGCTTCTTCCGGTGCCTCTAGTGCCTTCGCTGCCAGAGCCTCAACCACTTAGTCCTTTGCCGCTGGTGCATACACATCCTGAGCATCTACTGCCCTGGCCTCTGCCGCTGACGCTGGTGCCTTCGCCGCCAGAGCCTCTACCACTTGGTCCTCTGCCACTGCCGCTGGTGCCTCCGCAGCCCGAGCCTCTACTGCCCTGGCCTCTGCCGCTGCTGTTCGTTCCTTCGCCGCCAGAGCCTCTACCGCCTAGGCCTCTGCCGGTGCCGCTGGTGCCTCCGCAGCCAGAGCCTCAACCACCTCGGCCTCTGCCACTGTCACTGTTGCCTCCGCCGCTAGAGGCTCCACTGCCTGGGTCTCTGCCACTGCCGCTGGTGCCTCCGCAGCCCCAGCCTCTACCGCCTGGGCCCTTGCCGCTGCCGCTGGTGCCTCCGCAGCCCGAGCCTCTACCACCTGGGCCTCTGGCACTGCCGCTGGAGCCTCTACCGCCTGGGCCTCTGGCACTGCCCCTGGTGCCTCCGGAGCCTTAGCCTCTACTGCCTGGGCCTCGGCCACTGCCGCTGGTGCCTCCGGAGCCTTAGCCTCTACTGCCTGGGCCTCGGCCACTGCCGCTGGTGCTTCCGCCGCCAGAGCCTCTACTGCCTGGGCCCTTACCGCTGCCGCTGGTGCTTACGCCGCCAGAGCCCCTACCGCCTGGGCCTCTGCCGGTGCCACTGGTGCCTCCGCAGCCCGCGCCTCTACTGCCTGGACCTCTGGAACTGCCGCTGGTGCCTCCGCATCCGATGCCTCTACTGCCTGGGCCTCTGCCACTGTGGCTGGTGTCTCCTCAGCCAGAGCCTCTACCACCTCGGCCTCTGGCACTGCCGCTGCTGCCTTGCCACCAGAGCCTCTACCGCCTGGGCCTCTGCCGTTGCCGCTGGTGCCTCCGCCGCAAGAGACTCTACCGCCTGGGCCTCTTCCACTGCCGCTCGTGCCTCCGCCTCCAGAGCTTCTACCGCTTGGACACTTTCGTCTGATGCTGGTGCTTCCGCCACCAGAGCCTCTACAGCTTGGACCCTTGCCTCTGATGCTGCTGCTTCTGCCACCAGAGCGTCTACTGCCTGGACCCTTGCAGCTGCCGCTGGTGCTTCCGCTGCCAGAGCCTCTACCGCCTGGGCCTCTGCGACTGCCACTGGTGCCTCCGCGGCCAGAGCCTCTACCGCCTGGGCCCTTGCCGCTGCCGCTGGTGCCTCCGCCACAACAGCCTCTACTGCCTGGACCCTTGCAGCTGCCGCTGGTGCTTCCGCTGCCCGAGTCTCTACCGCCTGGGCCTCTGTCGGGGCTGCTGGTGGCTCTACAGCCTGAGCCTCTACCGCCTGGGCCTCTGGCACTGCCGCTCGTGCATCCGCCACCAGAACCTCTACCATCTGGGCCTTTGCCGGTGCCGCTGGTGCTTCCGCAGCCCGAGCCTCTACCTCCTGGGCCTCTGTCAGTGCCGCTGGAGCCTCCGTAGCCTGAGCCTCTACCGCGTGGGCCCTTGCCGCTGCCGCCGCCAGAGCCTCTACTGCTTCGGCCTCTGCCGCTGGTGCCTCCACAGTCCGAGCCTCTACCGCCTGGGCTTCTTCCAGTGCCTCTAGTGCCTTCGCTGCCAGAGCCTCAACCACTTAGTCCTTTGCCGCTGGTGCATACACATCCTGAGCATCTACTGCCCTGGCCTCTGCCGCTGACGCTGGTGCCTTCGCCGCCAGAGCCTCTACCACTTGGTCCTCTGCCACTGCCGCTGGTGCCTCCGCAGCCCGAGCCTCTACTGCCCTGGCCTCTGCCGCTGCTGTTCGTTCCTTCGCCGCCAGAGCCTCTACCGCCTAGGCCTCTGCCGGTGCTGCTGGTGCCTCCGCAGCCAGAGCCTCAACCACCTCGGCCTCTGCCACTGTCACTGTTGCCTCCGCCGCTAGAGGCTCCACTGCCTGGGTCTCTGCCACTGCCGCTGGTGCCTCCGCAGCCCCAGCCTCTACCGCCTGGGCCCTTGCCGCTGCCGCTGGTGCCTCCGCAGCCCGAGCCTCTACCACCTGGGCCTCTGGCACTGCCGCTGGAGCCTCTACCGCCTGGGCCTCTGGCACTGCCCCTGGTGCCTCCGGAGCCTTAGCCTCTACTGCCTGGGCCTCGGCCACTGCCGCTGGTGCTTCCGCCGCCAGAGCCTCTACTGCCTGGGCCCTTACCTCTGCCGCTGGTGCTTACGCCGCCAGAGCCCCTACCGCCTGGGCCTCTGCCGGTGCCACTGGTGCCTCCGCAGCCCGCGCCTCTACTGCCTGGACCTCTGGAACTGCCGCTGGTGCCTCCGCAGCCCGAGCCTCTACTGCCCTGGCCTCTGCCGCTGCTGTTCGTTCCTTCGCCGCCAGAGCCTCTACCGCCTAGGCCTCTGCCGGTGCTGCTGGTGCCTCCGCAGCCAGAGCCTCAACCACCTCGGCCTCTGCCACTGTCACTGTTGCCTCTGCCGCTAGAGGCTCCACTGCCTGGGTCTCTGCCACTGCCGCTGGTGCCTCCGCAGCCCCAGCCTCTACCGCCTGGGCCCTTGCCGCTGCCGCTGGTGCCTCCGCAGCCCGAGCCTCTACCACCTGGGCCTCTGGCACTGCCGCTGGAGCCTCTACCGCCTGGGCCTCTGGCACTGCCCCTGGTGCCTCCGGAGCCTTAGCCTCTACTGCCTGGGCCTCGGCCACTGCCGCTGGTGCTTCCGCCGCCAGAGCCTCTACTGCCTGGGCCCTTACCGCTGCCGCTGGTGCTTACGCCGCCAGAGCCCCTACCGCCTGGGCCTCTGCCGGTGCCACTGGTGCCTCCGCAGCCCGCGCCTCTACTGCCTGGACCTCTGGAACTGCCGCTGGTGCCTCCGCATCCGAAGCCTCTACTGCCTGGGCCTCTGCCACTGTGGCTGGTGTCTCCTCAGCCAGAGCCTCTACCACCTCGGCCTCTGGCACTGCCGCTGCTGCCTTGCCACCAGAGCCTCTACCGCCTGGGCCTCTGCCGTTGCCGCTGGTGCCTCCGCCGCAAGAGACTCTACCGCCTGGGCCTCTTCCACTGCCGCTCGTGCCTCCGCCTCCAGAGCTTCTACCGCTTGGACACTTTCGTCTGATGCTGGTGCTTCCGCCACCAGAGCCTCTACAGCTTGGACCCTTGCCTCTGATGCTGGTGCTTCTGCCACCAGAGCGTCTACTGCCTGGACCCTTGCAGCTGCCGCTGGTGCTTCCGCTGCCAGAGCCTCTACCGCCTGGGCCTCTGCGACTGCCACTGGTGCCTCCGCGGCCAGAGCCTCTACCGCCTGGGCCCTTGCCGCTGCCGCTGGTGCCTCCGCCGCAACAGCCTCTACTGCCTGGACCCTTGCAGCTGCCGCTGGTGCTTCCGCTGCCCGAGTCTCTACCGCCTGGGCCTCTGTCGGGGCTGCTGGTGCCTCTACAGCCTGAGCCTCTACCGCCTGGGCCTCTGCCACTGCCACTGGTGCATCCGCCCCCCAAGCCTCTACCGCCTGGTCCTCTGTTGGTTCCGCTGGTGCCTCCTCCACCTGCGCCTCTACTGCATTGGCCTCTGCCACTGCGGCTGGTTGTCTGCCGCCCAAGCCTCTTCCGCATGGACCTCTGCCGCTGCCGCTGGTACATCCCCCACCTGAGCCTGTACCGATTGGGCCTCTGCCTCTGCCGCTGGTTTTCTGCCGCCATAGCCTCTACCGCCTTGGTCCTTTCCTCTGCCGCTGCTGCCTGGGGCGCCAGAGCCTCTGCCACCGGGGTCTCTGTTGCTACTGCTGCTGCTGCCGCCTCCAGAACCTATACCGCTTGGTCCCTTCCCGCTGCCGCTGGTGCCTCCGCAGCCCCAGCCTCTACTGCCTGGGTGTCTTCCGGCACCGCTGGTGCCTCCACAGCCTAACCCTTTACCGCCTGGGCCTCTGCCACTGCCGCTGCTTCCTTCGCCGCCAGAGCCTCTACTGCCTGGTCCCTTGCCGCTGTCGCTGGTGCTTCCGCCACCAGAGCCTCTACTGCCGCTGGTGCCTCCGCAGCCCAAGCCTCTACCGTCTGGGCCCTTGCTGGTGCCGCTGTTGCCTCCGCAGCCTGAGCCTCTACCGCCTGGGCCTCTGCGCCTGCCACTGGATCCTCCGCCGCCAGAGCCTCTACCGCCTGGGCCCTTGCCGCTGCCGCTGGTGCTTCCGCAGCCTGAGCCTCTTCCACGTGGACCTCTGCCGGTGCCGTTGGTGTCTCCCCCTCCTGAGCCTCTTCCACATAGACGTCTGCCGCTGCCGCTGGTTTTTCGCCACCTGAGCCTCTACCACCTGGGACTCTGCAGCTGCCGCTGGTGCCTCCTCCACCTCAGCCTCTTCCGCCTGGGCCTCTGCCGCTGCCGCTGGTTGTCTGCCGCCCAAGCCTCTTCTGCATGGACCTCTGCCGCTGCCGCTGGTACCTCCCCCACCTGAGCCTGTACCGATTGGGCTTGTGCCTCTGCCGCTCGTTTTCTGTCGCCATAGCCTCTACTGCCTTGGCCTTTTCCTCTGCCGCTGCTGCCTCCGGCACCAGAGCCTCTGCCACCTGGGTCTCTGTCACTGCTGTTGCTGCCGCCAACTCCAGAGCCTATACCGCTTGGTCCCTTCCCGCTGCCGCTGGTGCCTCCGGAGCCAGAGCCTCTACCGCCTTGGCCCTTGCCGCTGCCGCTGGTGCCTCCGCAGCCCAAGCCTCTACTGCCTGGGTGTCTTCCGGCACCGCTGGTGCCTCCACAGCCTAACCCTTTAGTGCCTGGGCCTCTGCCACTGCCGCTGCTTCCTTCGACGCCAGAGCCTCTACCGCCTGGTCCCTAGCCGCTGCCGCTGGTGCTTCCGCCGCCAGAGCCTCTACTGCCGCTGGTGCCTCCGCAGCCCAAGCCTCTACAGTCTGGGCCCTTGCCGGTGCCGCTGTTGCCTCCGCAGCCTGAGCCTCTACGGCATGGGCCTCTGCGACTGCCACTGGTGCCTCCGCCGCCAGAGCCTCTACCGCCTGGGCCCTTGCCGCTGCCGCTGATGCTTCCGCAGCCAGAGCCTCTACTGCCTGGGCCTCTGCCACTGCTGCTGGTGCTTCCATTTCCGCAGCCTGAGCCTCTACTGCCTGGGCCTCTGCCTCTGATGCTGGTGCTTCCGCCGCCAGAGCCTCTACCGCTTGGACCCTTGCCTCTGATGCTGGTGATTCCGCCGCCAGAGGTTCTACCGCGTGGACCCTTGCCTCTGATGCTGGTGTTCCACCACCAGAGCCTCTACCGCCTGGGCCTCTGCCACTGCTGCCTCTGCTGCCAGAGCCTCTACGGCCTGGGCCCTTGCCGCTGCCGCTGGTGCCTTCGCAGCCAGACGCTCTACCGCCTGGGCCTCTGCCGCTGCCGCCTCCGCAGCCCGTGCTTCTACCCCCTGGGCCTCTGCCGGTTCCGCTGGTGCCTCCGGAGCCTTAGCCTCTACCGCCTGAGCCTTGGCCACTGCCGCTGGTGCCTAGGCCACCAGATCCTCTACCGCCTGGGCCCTTGTCGCTGCCGCTGGTGCCTCCGCCGCCAGAACCTCTACTGCCTGGGCCTCTGCCGCTGCCACTGGTGCCTCCGCAATCTGAGCCTCTACCGCCTGGGCCCTTGCCGCTGCCGCTGCTGCTTCCGCAGCCTGAGCCTCTTCTACCTGGACCTCTGCCGGTGCCGTTGGTGTCTCCCCCTCCTGAGCCTCTTCCACATAGACGTCTGCCGCTGCCGCTGGTTTTTCGCCACCTGAGCCTCTACCACCTGGGACTCTGCAGCTGCCGCTGGTGCCTCCTCCACCTCAGCCTCTTCCACCTGGGCCTCTGCCGCTGCCGCTGGTTGTCTGCCGCCCAAGCCTCTTCCTCATGGACCTCTGCCGCTGGTACCTCCCCCACCTGAACCTGTACCGATTGGGCTTGTGCCTCTGCCGCTCGTTTTCTGTCGCCATAGCCTCTACCGCCTTGGCCCTTTCCTCTGCCGCTGATGCCTCCAGCGCCAGAGCCTCTGCCACCTGGGTCTCTGTCACTGCTGTTGCTGCCGCCGACTCCAGAGCCTATACCGCTTGGTCCCTTCCCGCTGCCGCTGGTGCCTCCGGAGCCAGAGCCTCTACCGCCTGGGCCCTTGCCGCTGCCGCTGGTGCCTCCGCACCCCAAGCCTCTACTGCCTGGGTGTCTTCCGGCACCGCTGGTGCCTCCACAGCCTAACCCTTTAGTGCCTGGGCCTCTGTCACTGCCGCTGCTTCCTTCGCCGCCAGAGCCTCTACCGCCTGGTCCCTTGCCGCTGCCGCTGGTGCTTCCGCCGCCAGAGCCTCTACTGCCGCTGGTGCCTCCACAGCCCAAGCCTCTACCGTCTGGGCCCTTGCCGGTGCCGCTGTTGCCTCCGCAGCCTGAGCCTCTACCCCCTGGGCCTCTGCAACTGCCACTGGTGCCTCCGCCGCAAGAGCCTCCACCGCCTGGGCCCTTGCCGCTGCCGCTGGTGCTTCCACAGCCTGAGCCTCTTCCACCTGGACCTCTGCCGCTACCGTTGGTGTCTCCCCCCTCCTGAGCCTCTTCCACATAGACGTCTGCCGCTGCCGCTGGTTTTCCGCCACCTGAGCCTCTACCACATGGGACTGTGCCGCTGCCGCTGGTGCCTCCTCCACCTCAGCCTCTTCCGCCTGGTCCTCTGCCGCTGCCGTTGGTGTCTCCCCCTCCTGAGCCTCTTCCACATAGACGTCTGCCGCTGCCGCTGGTACCTCCCCCACCTGAGCCTGTACCGATTGGGCCTCTGCCTCTGCCTCTGGTTTTCTGCCGCCATAGCCTCTACCGCCTGGGCCCTTTCCTCTGCCGCTGCTGCCTCCGGCGCCAGAGCCTCTGCCACCTGGGTTTCTGTCGCTGCTCCTGGTGCCAATGCCTCCAGAACCTATACCGCTTGGTCCCCAGCCACTGCCGCTGGTGCCTCCACAGCCCGAGCCTCTACCGCCTGGGCCCTTGCCCCTGCCGCTGGTGCCTCCGCAGCCCGAGCCTCTACTGTCTGGATATCTTCCGGCACCGCTGGTCCCTCCACAGCCTAACCCTTTACCGCCTGGGCCTCTGCCACTGCCGCTGCTTCCTTTGCCGCCAGAGCCTCTACCGCCTGGTTCCTTGCCGCTGTCGCTGGTGCTTCCGCCGCCAGAGCCTCTAATGCCGATGGTGCCTCAACAGCCCGAGCCTCTACCGCCTGGGCTTCTGCCGGTACCGCTGTTGCCTCCGCAGCCTGAGCCTCTACCGCCTGGGCCTCTGCCACTGCCACTGGTGCCTCCGCCGCCAGAGCCTCTACCGCCTGGGCCCTTGCCGCTGCCGCTGGTGCTTCCGCAGCCAGAGCCTCTACGGCATGGGCCTCTGCCACTGCTGCTGGTGCTTCCACTTCCGCAGCCTGAGCCTCTACTGCCTGGGCCTCTGCCACTGCTGCTGGTGCTTCCATTTCCGCAGCCTGAGCCTCTACTGCCTGGGCCTCTGCCTCTGATGTTGGTGCTTCCGCCGCCAGAGCCTCTACCGCTTGGACCCTTGCCTCTGATGCTGGTGATTCCGCCGCCAGAGGTTCTACCGCGTGGAGCCTTGCCTCCGATGCTGGTGTTCCGCCACCAGAGCCTCTACTGCCTGGGCCTCTGCCACTGCTGCTGGTGCTTCCATTTCCGCAGCCTGAGCCTCTACTGCCTGGGCCTCTGCCTCTGATGCTGGTGCTTCCGCCGCCAGAGCCTCTACCGCTTGGACCCTTGCCTCTGATGCTGGTGATTCCGCCGCCAGAGGTTCTACCGCGTGGACCCTTGCCTCTGATGCTGGTGTTCCACCACCAGAGCCTCTACCGCCTGGGCCTCTGCCACTGCTGCCTCTGCTGCCAGAGCCTCTACCGCCTGGGCCCTTGCCGCTGCCGCTGGTGCCTTCACAGCCAGACGCTCTACCGCCTGGGCCTCTGCCGCTGCCGCCTCCGCAGCCCGAGCTTCTACCCCCTGGGCTTCTGCCGGTGCCGCTGGTGCCTCCGGAGCCTTAGCCTCTACCGCCTGAGCCTTGGCCACTGCCGCTGGTGCCTAGGCCACCAGATCCTCTACCGCCTGGGCCCTTGTCGCTGCCGCTGGTGCCTCCGCCGCCAGAACCTCTACTGCCTGGGCCTCTGCCGCTGCCACTGGTGCCTCCGCAGTCTGAGCCTCTACCGCCTGTTCCCTTGCCGCTGCCGCTGCTGCCTCCGCCGCCAGAGACTATAACGGAGGAAGAAAAAATTCAATTAAATAACCCTATAAAAATAGAAGAGATTCAAGAAGCAATAAAGAAGATGAAACCAGGGAAAGCGCCGGGACCGGATGGACTATCAGTGAAATATTATAAAGCATTAGAGAACCAATTAACCCCAGTCCTTTGTGACATCATGAATAAGATATTAAAAGAAGGGAAAATACCAGAGTCTTGGAGAGAGGCCTATATAACGATGATCCCCAAACCAGATATGGACAAACTGAACCTTAAGAATTACAGACCCATTTCATTATTAAATAATGATTATAAAATATTTGCGGAGGTGTTGGCAAATAGGCTTAAGAAATGCCTGGTGAAATTAATACATAAAGATCAGGTAGGATTTCTTCCAAACAGGCAACTTAGAGATAACGTAAGGCATGCCATAAATATAATTGAGTACTTGGAAAGAAAAAGCGAGATACCCGCAGCGCTGATCTTTGTTGATGCTGAAAAGGCATTTGATAATGTCTCTTGGCAGTTCCTACAGAAGAGCATGGAAAAAGCGGGGCTAGAGGGCGAGTTCATGAACGGAATAAAAGCGATATATTCGAAACAATCGGCGAAACTAATAATAAATAACAACCTAACAAACTCATTCAAAATAGAAAAAGGAACTAGACAAGGATGCCCTCTATCCCCGCTCTTATTTATTATGGCGCTAGAGGCAATTACAAATAAAATAAGAGCTACATCAGAGATCCAAGGGATCAAATTAGGAACAAAAGAGTATAAGCTAAAAGCGTACGCGGACGACCTGATGCTGTCACTGGAAAGTTCACAAGAAAGTGTGGGTAAGGCCTTGGAGATGCTAGAAGAATTTGGCAAGGTATCTGGCTTTAAATTAAATAAAGGGAAGACTAAAATGCTGACGAAGAATTTGGGCAAAGAGGAAAATGAAAAATTAGAATCACAATATGGAATTAAAGTGGCAAAAAAAAAAAATATTTAGGAATTTGGCTAACTAATAAAAATATAAATCTGATACAAGATAATTATCTTACGACATGGAAACAAATAAAGAAAGACCTGGATACCTGGAGTAGAGTGAAACTTTCATGGACGGGAAGGATGGCCGCAATAAAAATGAACTTACTTCCAAGAATGCTGTATCTCTTTCAAAACATACCAGTGATTAGAGGATCCAAACTTTTCACAGAATGGCAAAGAACTATCTCAAAATTTATATGGCAAGGAAAAAGGCCAAGAATTAGGTTCAAACTTTTGACAGACCGGAAAGAGAGAGGGGGTTTTTCGGTACCCAACCTGAAATTATATTTTGAGGCAGCCTGTCTTTGTTGGATTAGGGATTGGATTAATTTGGAAAACTCCGATTTGTTGGATCTTGAGGGGTTTGACAATAGGTTTAGCTGGCATTTTTATTTATGGCAAAATAAAGGAAAATCACATAAAGGATTCACAAGTCACATCGTTAGGGGCCCTCTCTATGAAGTCTGGGAGAAAAACAAAAAGCTCCTAGAGGAAAAAACACCCTGGTGGCTTTCGCCAGTTGATATCTCAATGATTAAAAAAGTAAATATGGAAGGAAAAAGACTTACCTATGAAGATCTATTAATAAGATCAGAAAACAGATGGAAGATGAGAACGTATGAAGAGCTGAAAGGTAATTTAACAAGTTGGCTACAATTCCACGAAATAAATGCAATATGGACAGATCACAAAAAAGTAGGGATGAACGAGAAGAAATCCAAATTCCAGACAGATATAATTGAGGGTAATTGTAAGTTATTATCTAAAATGTATGACTTATTATTGGAGTGGGATACGAAAGACGAAGAAATAAAGGAAGTTATGACTAGATGGGCAATGGATCTGGGATATAACATAGACTATGATAAGTGGCGGAATTTATGGACTAACGGAATGAAATTCACAGCATGTGCAACACTAAGGGAAAACTTAGAAAAGATGATGTACAGGTGGTACATCACCCCGGCAAAACTGGGGAAGATGTACAAAACAGCTAGTAAGTCTTGTTGGAAATGTAAAACTAGAGAAGGTAATTTTTTCCACATGTGGTGGACATGCGAAGTAATGAAGAAATATTGGGAAGGCATTTATAATGAACTAAAAAAAATATTTAAATATACCTTTATTAAAAAGCCGGAGGCCTTCCTATTGGGTATAATCGGGGATGAAATTAAAAACGAAGATAAAACATTATTTCAATATGCCACAGCTGCTGCCAGATTATTAATTGCCCAAAATTGGAAAAGCCAAAGAGTCCCAGAAATTAGAGATTGGCAAACAAAGTTATTTGAATTTGTACAACTTGCAAAAATGACACAAAAAATTAGAAACCAAAAAAACAAAAAGTTTACGAATGACTGGAAAAAATTCATGACCTACATTGAAGAGAACTATAAGAACATAAAAACCACAGCAGGATTGATTTAGATCTTATGATGTATAAGTCTATTATAATTAGTAACTGCAAGAGAAATAAATTATTTAATATAAAAAGCCTGAAACCAATAGGGATGGAAGTCAATAGGTGTACAAAGGAAGGATTAAAATATCTAGAGATATAAAGAGACAATTGAACAAGCAAAGAAGTGTAAAAGGAAATAGTCATTATGTTTAGAAATCTGTTTTATTTTATTTCGATGTAATGGCTGTAACCGTTTTTCTTTTTGTGTTTTTGTTTTTCCGTGCTGTCATTGTTTTTCTTTTTGATCATTTAAGCAAAAATTAATAAAAAGAATTCACGACGATTGGGCCTCGGGCACTGCCACTGGTGCCTTCGCCGCCAGAGCCTCTAACGCGTGGGCACTTTCCTCTGCGGCTGGTGCTTCCGCCGCCAGAGCCTCTATTGCCTGGGCCTCTACCACTGCTGCTGGTGCCTCTGCAGCGAGAGCCTCTACCGCCTGGGCCCTTTCCGTTGCCGCTGGTTTTCCGCCGCCAGAGCCTCTACTGCCTGGGCCCGGTGCTGTTGGTGCCTCCGCAGCCTGAGCCTCTACCACCTGGGCTTCTACCCCTGCCGCTGGTGACTCCACCGCCAGAGCCTCTACTGCATGGGCCTCTGCCGCTGGTGCCTTCACTGCCCGAGGCCCAACCGCATGGGCCTTTGCTGCTGGTGCATCCGCAGCCCGAGCCTGTACTGCCTGGGCCTCTGCCGCTGGTGCCTCCGCCGCCAGAGCCTCTACCATCTGGGCCTCTGTCGGTGCCGCTGGTGCCTCCGCAGCCAGAGCCTCTTCCCCCACGGCTTCTACCTCTGGTGGCGAAGGTGGCAGCCTGAGCCTCTACTACCTTCCCCTCTGCCGCCGCCCAGGCTGCATCGCATGGACGTCTACAGCTAGTGCCTAGGCCGCCAGATCCTCTACCGCCTGGGCCGCTGACACTGCCGCAGGTGCAGCAGCAGCAGCGGCAGAGGCCCAGGCAGTAGAGGCTCGGGCTGCGGAGGCACCAGCGGCAGCGGCAGAGGCCCAGGCGGTAGAAGCTCTGGCTGCAGAGGCACCAGCGACAGTGGCAAAGGCCCAGGCGATGCAGCCGGGGAGGCAGAAGAACCAGCAGTAGCGGCAGAGCCAGAGGTGGAAGAAGCTTATGCTGGCGAGGCACCAACGGCAGCTGCAAAGGTCCAGGCAGTAGAGGTTCAGGCTGCAGAGGCACCAGCGGCAGTGGCAGAGGACCAGGCGGTAGAGGCTCTGGCGGCGGAGGCACCAGCGGGAGCGGCAGAGGTCCAGGCGATGCAGCCTGGGCAGCGGCAGATCCAGCAAGTGCAGCAGAGGCCAAGGCAGTAGAGGCTCAGGCTGCCGAGGCACCAGTGGCAGCGGCAGAGGCCCAGGCAGTAGAGGCTCAGGCTGCGGAGGCACGAGCGGCAGCGGCAGAGACCCCGGAAGTAGAGCGTCTGGCGGTGGAGGCACCAGCAGCAGTGGCAGAGGCCCTGGCAGTAGAGGCTCAGGCTGCGGAGGCACCAGCGGCTGCGGCAAGGGCCCAGGAGGTAGAGGCTCTGGCAGCGAAGGCACCAGCGGCAGGGGCCCAGGCAGTAGAGGCTCGGGCTGCGGAGGCACCAGCGGCAAGGGTCCATGCGGTTGGGGCTCTGGCAGTGAAGGCACCAGCGGCAGGGGCCCAGGCAGTAGAGGCTCGGGCTGCGGAGGCACAAGCGGCAGTGGCAGAGGCCCAGGCGGTAGAGGCTCAGGCTGCGGAGGCACCAGCGGCAGCGGCAGAGGCCCAGGTGGCAGAGGCTCTGGGGGCGGAAGCACCAGCGGAGGCAGCAAGGGCCAGGCAGTAGAGGCTCTGGCGCCAGAGGCAGCAGCGGCAGTGGCAGAGGCCCATGCGGTAGAGGCTCGGGTTGCGGAGGCACCAGCGGCAGCAGCAGAGGCCCAGCAGATGCAGCCTGGGAGGCGGAGGAAGCAGCAAGAGCAGCATAGGCCCAGGCAGTACAGGCTCAGGCAGCGGCGGCACCTGCAGCAGCGACAGAGACCCTGGTGACAGAGCCTCTGGCGATGGAGGCAACAGCAGCAGCAGCAGCAGCAAAGGCCCAGGCGGCAGAGGCTCTGGTGGCAGAGGCACCAGCAGCAGTGGCAGAGGCCCAGGCGGTAGAGGCTCTGGCGGCAGAAGCACCAGCGGCAGCGGCAAGGGCCCAGACGGTAGACGCTCTGGCGGCGGAGGCACCAGCGGCAGTGGCAGAGGCCCAGGCAATAGAGGCTCTGGCGGCAGAGGCAGCAGCGGCAGTGGCAGAGGCCCAGGCAGTAGAGGCTCGGGCTGCGGAGGCACCAGCGGCAGCGGCAGCGGCAGAGGCCCAGGCGGTAGAAGCTCCGGCTGCAGAGGCACCAGCGACAGCGGCAAAGGCCCAGGCGATGCAGCCGGGGAGGCAGACGAACCAGCAGTAGCGGCAGAGCCACAGGTGGAAGAAGCTTATGCTGGCGAGGCACCAACGGCAGCTGCAAAGGTCCAAGCAGTAGAGGCTCAGGCTGCAGAGGCACCAGCGGCAGTGGCAGAGGACCAGGCGGTAGAGGCTCTGGCGGCGGAGGCACCAGCGGGAGCGGCAGATGTCCAGTCGGTAGAGGCTCTGGCGGCCGAAGCACCAGCATCAGAGGCCTAGGCAGTAGAGGCTCGGGCAGCGGAAGCACCAGCGACAGCGGCAAAGGCCCAGGTGGTAGAGGATCTGGCGGCGGAGGCACCAACGGCAGCTGCAGAGGTCGAGGCGATGCTGCCTGGGCAGCGGCAGATCCAGCAACTGCAGCAGAGGCCAATGCAGTAGAGGCTCAGGCTGCCGAGGCACCAGTGGCAGCGGCAGAGGCCCAGGCAGTAGAGGCTCAGGCTGCGGAGGCACAAGCGGCAACGGCAGAGACCCCGGCAGTAGAGCGTCTGGCGGTGGAGGCACCAGCAGCAGTGGCAGAGGCCCTGGCAGTAGAGGCTCAGGCTGCGAATACACCAGCGGCAGTGGTAGAGGCCCAGGCGGTAGTATCTCTGGAGGCGGAAGTACCAGCAGCAGTGGCAGAGGCCCAGGCAGTAGAGGCTCAGGCTGCGGAGGCACCAGCGGCTGCGGCAAGGGCCCAGGAGGTAGAGGCTCTGGCAGCGAAGGCACCAGCGGCAGAGGCCCAGGCGGTAGAGGCTCTGGTGGCAGAAACACCAGCAGAGGCAGCAAGGGCCCAGGCAAGTGCCCATGCGGTTGGGGCTCTGGCAGTGAAGGCACCAGCGGCAGAGGCCCAGGCAATAGAGGCTTGGGCTGCGGAGGCACCAGGGGCAAGGGTCCATGCGGTTGGGGCTCTGGCAGTGAAGGCACCAGCGGCAGGGGCCCAGGCAGTAGAGGCTCGGGCTGCGGAGGCACCAGCGGCAAGGGTCCATGCGGTTGGGGCTCTGGCAGTGAAGGCACCAGCGGCAGGGGCCCAGGCAGTAGAGGCTCGGACTGCGGAGGCACCAGCGGCAGTGGCAGAGGCCCAGGCAGTAGAGGCTCAGGCTGCGGAGGCACCAGCGGCAGCGGCAGAGGCCCAGGTGGCAGAGGCTCTGGGGGCGGAAGCACCAGCGGAGGCAGCAAGGGCCAGGCGGTAGAGGCTCTGGCGCCAGAGGCAGCAGCGGCAGTGGCAGAGGCCCATGCGGTAGAGGCTCGGGTTGCGGAGGCACCAGTGGCAGCGACAGAGGCCCAGGCGGTAGAGGCTCTGGCGGCGGAGGCACCAACGGCAGTGGCAGAGGCCCAGATGGTAGAGGCTCAGGCTGCGGAGGCGCCAGAGGCAACGACAAGGGCCCAGACAGTAGAGGATCTGGCGGCCTAGGCACCAGAGGCAGTGGCCGAGGCTCAGGCGGTAGAGGCGAAGGTTCCGGAGGCACCAGCGGCACTGGCAGAGGCCCAGGCGGTAGAAGCTCAGGCTGCGGAGGCCCCAGCGGCAGACGCCCAGGCGGTAGAGCGTCTGGCTGCGAAGGCACCAGCGGCAGAGGCCCAGGCAGTAGAGGCTCAGGCTGCGGAAGCACCAGCGGCAGCGGCAGGGGCCCAGGCCGTAGAGGCTCTGGCGGCGGAGGCAGGAGTGGCAGAGGCCCAGGCAGTAGAGGCGCTGGCGGCGGAACACCAGCATCAGAGGCAAGGGTCCACGCGATAGAACTTCTGGCGGCGGAATCACCAGCATCAGAGGCAAGGGTCCAAGCGGTAGAGGCTCTGGCGGCGGAAGTACCAGCATCAGAGGCAAGTGTCAAAGTGATAGAGCCTCTGGCGGCAGAAGCACCAGTGGCAGCGGCAGAGGCGCAGGCAGTAGAGGCTCAGGCTGCAGAAGTGGAAGCACCAGCAGCAGTGGCAGAGGCCCAGGCAGTAGAGGCTCAGGCTGCGGAAGCGGAAGCACCAGCAGCAGTAGCAGAGGCCCAGGCGGTAGAGGCTCTGGCTGGGGAGGCAACAGCGGCACCGGCAAGGGCCCAGATGGTAGAGGCTTGCGCTGCGGAGGCACCAGCGGCAGTAGAGGCTCTGGCGGCGGAAGCACCAGCGACAGTGGCAATGGACCAGGCGGTAGTGGCTCTGGCGGCAAAGGAAGCAGCGGCAGTGGCAGAGGCCCAGGCGGTAAAGGGTTAGGCTGTGGAGGCACCAGCGGTGCCGGAAGAGACCCAGGCAGTAGAGGCTCGGGCTGCGGAGGCACAAGCGGCAGCGGCAAGGGCCCAGGCGGTAGAGGCTCGGGCTGCGGAGGCACCAGCGGCAAGGGACCAAGCGGTATAGGTTCTGTAGGCGGCGGCACCAGCAACAGAGACCCAGGTGGTAGAGGCTCTGGCGCCAGAGGCAGCAGCGGCAGAGGAAAGGGCCAAGGCGGTAGAGGCTATGGCGGCAGAAAACCAGCGGCAGAGGCAGAGTCCCAATCGGTACAGGCTCAGGTGGGGGAGGTACCAGCGGCAGCGGCAGAGGTGGAGGCGGAAGAGACTCGGGTGGCAGACAACCAACGGCAGCGGCAAAGGCCCAGGCGGAAGAGGCTCAGGTGCAGGAGGCACCAGCGGCAGCGGCAGAGTCCCAGGTGGTAGAGGCTCAGGTGGCGGAAAACCAGCGGCAGCGGCAGATGCCTATGCGGAAGAGGCTCAGGAGGGGGAGACACCAGCGGCAGCGGCAGAGGTCCAGGTGGAAGAGGCTCAGGTGGAGGAGGCACCAGCGGTAGCGGCAGATGCCCAGACACAAGCGGCAGCGGGAAGGGACCAAGCGGTATAGGTTCTGGAGGCGGCGGCAGCAGCAGCAGCGACAGAGACCCAGGTGGCAGAGGCTCTGGCGCCCCAGGCAGCGGCGGCAGAGGAAAGGAGCAAGGCGATAGAGGCTATGGTGGCAGAAAACCAGCGGCAGAGGCAGAGGCCCAATCGGTACAGGCTCAGGTGGGGGAGGTACCAGCGGCAGCGGCAGAGGTCCATGCGGAAGAGGCTTGGGCGGCAGACAACCAGCGGCAGCGGCAGAGGCCCAGGTGGTAGAGGCTCATGTGGAGGAGGCACCAGCAGTAGTGGCAGATGCCCAGACAGTAGAGGCTCTGGCGGCGGAGGCACCAGGCGGTAACAGCAAAGGCCCAGGCGGTAGAGTCTCTGGTGGCGGAGGCACCAGTGGCAGAGGCCCAGGCGCGACAGGCTCAGGTGGCAGAGGCAGCAGCAGTGGAAGCACCAGTGGTAGCGGCAGAGGACCAGGCCGTAGAAGCTCTGACGGCGGAGGCACCAGCAGCATGTACAGAGACCCAGGTAGCAGAGGCTCTGGCGGTGGAGGCACCAGCGGCAAGGGCCCAGGCGGTAGAGGCTCTGGCGGCGGGGGCACCAGTGGCACCGGCAGAGGCCCAGGCGGAAGAGGCTGAGGCGGGGGAGGAAGCAGCGGCAGAGGTCCAGACAGAAGCGGCTCAGGGGGACGAGGCACCAATGGCAGAGACACTCTGGCGGCAGAGGCGGCAGCGGTAGAGGCCAAGGGGGAAGAGGCTCAGGCGGGGGAGGAACCAGCGGCAGCGACAGAGGTCCAGACGGAAGGCTCGGGCTCCCGAGGAACCAGCAGCAGCGGCAGAGGTGGTAGATGTTCTGGCGGTGGAGGAACCAGCGGCAGCGGTAGAGCCACTGGTGGAAGAAGCTCACTCCGCCAAGGCACCACTGGCAGCTGCAGAGGTCCAGGCGATGCAGCCTGCACAGCGGCGGGACCAGCAAGAGCAGCAGAGGCCCAGGCGGGAGAGGCTCTGGCTGCGGAGGCACCAGCGGCACCGCCAGAAGCCGAGATGGTAGAGACTGTGGCTGTGGAGGCACCAGCAGCAGCAGCAGAGGCCCAGGCGGTAGAAACTCGGGCTGCGGAGGCACCAGTGGCAGTCGCATAGGCCCAGTCGGTAGAGACTCTGGCAGCAGTAGCACCAGCGGCAGAGGCAATGATCCAGGTGGTAGAGGCTCTGGCGGCAAAGGCAGCAGCGGCAGTGGCAGAGGCCCATGCAGTAGAGGCTCTGGCTGCGGAGGCACCAGCGGAACCGACAGAGGCCCAGGCGTTAGAGGCTTGCGGGGCGGATGCACCAGCGGCAGTGGCAGAGGCCCAGGCAGTAGAGGCTCAGGCTGTAGAGGCACCAGCGGCAGCGACAGAGGTCCGGGCGGGAGAGGCTCAGGCTGCGGAGCCACCAGCGGCAGCGGCAGAGAACCAAGCGGTAGAGGCTCTGGCAGCGGAAGCACCAGCGGCAGCTGCAAGGGTCCAGGTGGTAGAGGCTGTTGCGGCGGAGGCACCAGCGGCAGCGGCAAGGGCCCAGGCAGTAGAGGCTCTGGCCGCGGAGGCACCAGTGGCAGTCGCAGAGGCCCAGGAGGTAGAGGCTCAGGCTGCGGAGGCAACAGCGGCACCAGCAGAAGCACAGGCGGTAGAGACTTGGGCTGCGTAGGAACCAACGGCAGTGGCAGAGGCCCAGGCGGTAGAGACTCAGGCTGCGGAAGCAACAACGGCACCCAGAGGCCCAGGCAGTAGACGCTCTGGCGGCGGAAGCACCAGCATCAGAGGCAAGGGTGCAAGCTGTAGAGGCTCTGGTGGCGGAAGCACCACATCAGAGGCAAGTGTCCAAGCGGTAGAGGCTCTGGAGGCGGAGGCAGCAGCGGCAGTGGAAGAGGCCCAGGCGGTAGAGTCTCTTGCGGCGGAGGCACCAGCGGCAGCGGCGAGGGCCCAGGCGGTAGAGGCTTGGGATGCAGAGGCACCAGCGGCAGTGCCAGAGGTCCAGGCGGTAGAGGCTCGGGCTGCGGAGGCACCAGCAGCACCGGCAGATGTCCAGGCGGGAGAGGCTCAGGCTGCGGAGCCACCAGCGGCAGCGGCAGAGAACCAAGCGGTAGAAGCTCTGGCAGCGTAAGCACCAGCGGCAGCTGCAAGGGTCCAGGTGGTAGAGGCTGTTGCGGCGGAGGCACCAGTGGCAGCGGCAAGGGCCCAGGCAGTAGAGGCTCTGGCCGCGGAGGCACCAGTGGCAGTCGCAGAGGCCCAGGCAGTAGAGGCTCAGGCTGCGGAGGCAACAGCGGCACCAGCAGAAGCACAGGCGGTAGAGACTTGGGCTGCGTAGGAACCAACGGCAGTGGCAGATGCCCAGGCGGTAGAGACTCAGGCTGCGGAAGCAACAACGGCACCCAGAGGCCCAGGCAGTAGACGCTCTGGCGGCGGAAGCACCAACATCAGAGGCAAGTGTCCAAGTGCTAGAGGCTCTGGAGGCGGAGGCACCAGCGGCAGTGGCCGAGGCCCAGGCAGTAGAGGCTAAGGCTCCGGAGGCACCAGCGGCAGCAGCAGAGGCCCAGGCAGTAGACGCTAAGGCTCCGGAGGCACCAGGGGCAGTGCCAGAGGCCCAGGCGGTAGAGGCTCCAGCGGCAGTGCCAGAGGCCCAGGTGGTAGAGGCTCGGGCTGCGGAGGCACCAGCAGCAGCGGCAAGGGCCCAGGCGGTAGGGGCTGGGGCTGCGGAAGCACCAGCGGCAGCGGCAGAGACCCAGGCAGTAGAGCTTCTGGTGACGGAGGCAACAGTGACAGTGGCGGAGGCCGAGGTAGAACAGGCTTTGGCGGCGGTAGCACCAGCGGCAGAGGCAAGGGTCCAGGCGGTAGAGGCTCCTGCGGCGAAGGAACGAGCAGCAGCGGCAGAGGCCAGGGCAGTAGAGGCTCGGGCTACGGAGGCACCAGCGGCAGTGGCAGAGGACCAAGTGGTAGAGGCTCTGGAGGCGAAGGCACCAGCGGCAGCGGCAGAGGCCAGGGGAGTAGTGGCTCAGGATGTGTATGCACCAGCGGCGAAGGACTAAGTGGTAGAGGCTCTGGCGGCGAAGGCACCAGCGGCACCGCCAGAAGCCCAGGCGGTAGAGGCTCGGGCTGCGGAAGCACCAGCGGCACCGGCAAAGGCCCAGACGGTAGAGGCTCGGGCTGCGGAAGCAGCAGCGGCACCGGCAAAGGCCCAGACGGTAGAGGGTCTGGTGGCGGATGCACGAGCGGCAATGCCACAGGTCCAGGAGGTAGAGGCTCGGGCTGCGGAGGCACCAGCAGCACTGGCACAGGCCTAGGCGATAGAGACCTGGACTGCGTTGGCACCAGCGGGAGCGGCAAAGTCCCAGGCGGTAGAGGCTCGGGCTGAGGAGGCACCAGTGGCAGCGGCAAGGGACCAGGCGGTAGAGGCTCTGGCGGCGAAGGAAGCAGAGGCAGTGGCAGCGGCCCATGCGGTAGAGGCTCGGGCTGCGGAGGCACCAACGGCAGCGGCAGAGGCCAGGGCGGTAGAGGCTCTGGCGGCGGAAGCACCAGCGACAGCAACAAGGGCCCAGGCAGTAGAGGCTCTGGCAGCAAAGGAAGCAACGGCAGTGGCAGAGGCCCATGCGGTAGAGGCTCGGGCTGCGGAGGCACCAACGGCACCCAGAGGCCCAGGCAGTAGAGGCTCTGGTGGCGGAAGCACCAGCGGCAAGGGCCCAGGCGTTAGAGGCTCTGGTGGCGACTTCCGGTTTGGATCGCTAGCAGGAAGGGAGCGCGGAGAAGTCTCTCCGAACTGCATGGGGGTTTTCAAGGGGCAACGCATAGGCACTGCGACCCCAAAATCTCAAGGGGGTCCCCCTTGAGAGAAGCGCAACCAGCTGCGTCGGAGTGGTCCTGAAGCTCTTTCGGGTTTTTTCTATTTTTGGAGAAGACTCGGGAGCGGCAGATCGAGAGACGCATCCCGGTAAGCTCTGCAAACCCTATGCGGTAATGCCTCAAGCTCCCACTGGAACAAAGCGACAAACCTCTGTAATTCTAAAAAACCTGATGCTCCTGGTCCTAGGTGATAAATGAGGGGACCGAAAATTGAAGGATAAGAATCAAGGAGCGAAGGATGGTAACAGATTTAGTTAAAAGAGCCCGACCTGTTTTCGGATTTAAGATGGCGCTGGGACTGAAATCGTAAGAGTGAGACAAAGAGATTGTTACTTACCCGCTGTAGCAACGGAGAAGTGAAAGTCCCTGCCGGCAGCGCGCAGGGTAGAAATATAACCTGTAAGAAAGTAACTAAGTAAAAGAGATCTTTAGAGACTTTGTATCATTTGGGGTGAGCACGAAAGAGCAGGAGGAGGTTTTAAAGACGTAACGGAGGCATTAACCAGCTATAAATAGGAACGGAAAAGCAAGAGGGGGAGAAGGGAGAGTCGAATAAAAAGGAAAAGTACAAAGACCAGACGGCGCCGAAGAAGCAAACGTCCTCCCCCCCCCCCCGGCGGTTCAAAATAACTAGAGAATTTCAAACTCTCCCCTTTGATTCTGATTCTGATTTTGACCTTTCGGACTTTGCCTTTCCAAACGTCTTTCTTTTTTTTTCTCTTTCTTTTTTACCAACAACGGAAGGGAACATTTGCGTAAGATTTGCGGCCACACGGATTTAAGTATCTCCTCCCTACAGCACCCTGACCGGACTTTATATTTACTTTACACACTCCTGTCGGCCCTTGCCGGCTTAGAAGGGATTTAATTTAATTTAAGGTCTGAAAGTAAACCGCACGACGAAGGCTGCAACACGGTTAGGACTTGATCTATCTGTGGAACATATCCCCGGAGGGAAATAGAAGTTCTATCAAGACCCCTTTGTTATCTCTTTCTCTTCGTTGGATAAATTATGGACAATAGTGACTCGGAAATTTCAGCAGAGAAGTGCAAAGTAAAGAAGCTGGAACCCAATTCCAGACACCTTGCTCATTTGTGAACTATTTTTTGGACTACAAAGAGACCCCTTACTCATCTGTGAATTATTTTTGGAAAACAAAGAGACTTCGAAATTTACTCTTATTTTATTTTATTTTTTCTTTATTCTCTATCTCTCTTTGAACTTCTCACTTTTCTCATCCATCCCCTACCCCCCCCCGTTCTCGTCTCACACCATTACCTTCTCTTATTTCCTCTCCCCTTTTTTCTTTCTTTTCTTTTTCTCGGTGTCCCTTCCTTATCTTAACCCCAACAGGGTTATTAACCAGTGCGCGCTTTGGAAAAAGTTCTCACCATGCAAAACGGATTAGGCCAAACAAGTGGCTGAAGACGGGCCAAAGAAAGGAGAAATAAATCTGCCTTAATCTGGAAAACAGGACAAATAGAACATCATAACCCCGTTCTTTTCTGTCTCTCCTCAGTGTTCCCTCCCTCCAGTCTGTTTCCAAGTTCCCCTCCCCCTCCCTTTACTACCCCCCTGTTTCCCCACCTTTGTGATTGTCTCACTAATGCTCAAACGTTAACCTTCTAAGGTGGTGACAGGGTAATACCATACCTTTAAATAGTTAATAAGCTGAGATTCTGCCTGACCCCCGGGAAGTAGATGTGAGAGAGAGGGGAGAAACATTGGTTTGCTGTCCAATCAGGGATACAAGAGGATAGACCAATTACAGTGTTTTGACCCGGAGTGAAAGCAGACCAGCAAATTATCTGTTGAAATAATTGAGACGATACAAGATTGTGCGCCCCCTAGGGGAGAGTTAGAAGAGATTAAACAAAAATTTTGTTTATAACTAAAGACAGGGGGAGATGGCGGGAAAGGACGGGAAAAAGTCAGTGGGTACACCAGTAGAGAGGAGAACCTCTCGACAGGAGGAAATTAGAGATCTAGATGTACTCTGGACAAAAATAAAAGAAGAATTTAAACAGAATGAAACATACATGGAGAGAAAGCTAGGAGAGATGCAGGAATTGATAGATAAAAAAATAGAAGGTGTGGTAGGAGAACTGTCTAATAAGATAAAAGATTTAACGATTCGCACAAAGTCCCTAGAAGATTCAAATAAAAAAATACAAAGAGAGATGAGAGACCAGAGAAAGGAAGCTGAGAAAATAAAGGAGAATTTTGGAGAACTAGGTAAGAGCCAGGACCAGATCTTGGATAATTTAGCATTGATGGAAATGAAACAAAAACAGTTAAATTTAAAATTCAGAGGAGTGGGGGAAGAAATCAACGAAGATATCAAAGGAAAAATGATCAAAGAACTGGCGAAGTGGTTAACTTTGAAAGAAGAAGATGTTGCACAAACAATAGAAAATGTTTTCAGAATAAAAATAAGACCCAAACAAGATAAATTGAAAAAGGTCCCAGGAGATTGCTTAGTGATCTTTAAATCGATAGAGCTGAGAAACATAATTCTGAGAGAAAGCTATCAGAAGAAACTCGTAATTGATGGAAGACCAATCATCATATTTAAAGAAATACCGATGAGGCTCCTTCGTAAGAGGGAAGGTTACAAACAACTAGTCAACACCCTGAAAAAGAATGGTATACAACACAGATGGGAATTCCCAGAAGGGATTTCCTTTTTCTACAAGGAAAAAAGATTTAAGATTACTGAAAGTCAGGAAGTCAGTAAATTTTTACGCAGATACGAGAAAGATCTTGGGAGGATGGAGGAAAGATTCGGAGGGAGGGGTAGAGAGAAGGAGGAGAGAGGTGGTGAGGGATTGGGGGGAGGGGGGGGAGAGGGATCTAGGGGGGGAAGAGGTGGGACAGGGGGAAGGGGGTGAGACAGGAGAGGAGGAAGTAGGTGAGGAAGAAGAAGAAACAGAAAGCAAAACCACCCGAATTTAATCCAGCAAAAACCCAAATCGGTAAATTACTGACTTATTAGTAGATAAAAACAAGAATTAATCTTAAAATTTTAACATGGAATGTAAACGGTTTGAATGACAAAACAAAAAGGAATAAAATTGTAAATATCTTGAAAAAGAAAAAATTGGATGTAATTTGTATGCAAGAGACCCATGTGGCCAAAAAGCACAAACATGTCTTGTCAAACAAGAATCTGGGAACGGAATTTATAAGCTCCATGGCAGAGGAAAAAAAAGGAGTAGTAACATGTCAATGAAAAATGGGAACCTAAACTGATCTACAAAGATGAAGAAGGTAGGATACTAGGGGTGCAAATCAGTTTTCAGGGGGAAAAGATTAATGTGGTAAATATATATGCCCCAAACTCAGATAGGCCAGAATTCTTTAAGAAACTAGAACAAATTTTAATAAAATTAGAAAGTAATAGGACGATACTATTGGGAGACTTCAACGCAGTGCCAACACTAGAATTTGACAGACAAACAGAAAAGAAAAAACGAAAACAAGGGAAGCTACCAAAATCATTCCAAGATTTGGAAGAAAACATGGACTTAATAGACATATGGAGACACAAACACCCAACAGAAAAGCAGTTTACTTTTTTTTCAGAGGTACACAAAAGTTGGGGTAGAATAGACCAAATTTGGATTTCGAGGGAACTTACCTTAAGGGCCTCAAAATGTGAAATCCAACCGAGAACCCTCTCAGACCACAACTCAATAACATTGGAAGTAAAAGGGGCAACGCAGGGTGGTTTCAGATGGAGGTTAAACGAATATCTATTAGACAATGAGGAGGTTACGGAAAAAGCCAAAGCCACTTTAAAAGAGTATTTCGATCTGAATCTCAACACGGCAACGAATTTAGAAGTGGTATGGGATGCTAGTAAGGCGGTTCTAAGAGGTTTCTTCATCCAACAAAATAGTTACAAGAAGAAAATAAGACAGCAAAAGACAGAAGAAATTATTAGACAGCTAAGGGAGTCTGAGAAGAAACTAACAGAGAACCCGAAAGATGAACAAAGTATACAATCAATAAAATTATTACAAACACAATATTCGATGTTGACGAATCAGGAAATTGAATGGAAAATCAAGCAAATGAGGCAAAGATATTTCGAATCGGCAAATAAAATTGGAAAACTTCTAGCTTGGCAACTGAGGAAAAGACAAAAGCAAAATGTGATAAATAAAATAAAAGTAGAGGAAGAGTTGATAGAAGACCCAAAAAGGATACAAATTTTTTTCCTCAAATTCTATGAGGAGCTATACAAAAAAGGAGAAGAAGACCCAATCCAAATAGAAAAGTATCTTGAGAACTGTAAAGGAAAGACTGTAACGGAAGAAGAAAGATTTCAATTAAACAGACCCATAAGAATAGAAGAGATCCAGAATGCGATCAAAAAAATGAAACCAGGGAAAGCACCGGGACCGGATGGTTTATCGGCAAAATACTATAAAGTCTTGGGAAATCAACTGGCACCAGCACTTTGCGAGACCATGAACAATATCTTAAGAGGAGGAAAAATACCTGAGTCCTGGAGGGAGGCCTTTATAACGTTAATTCCAAAACCGGACACAGATAGACTGAACATCAAGAATTATAGGCCAATATCCCTATTAAACAATGATTATAAAATATATGCGGATATTATGGCAAACAGATTGAAAAAGTGCTTAACAAATTTAATCCATAAAGACCAGGCGGGTTTCCTGCCGAACAGGTTTATGAAGGATAATGTGAGACATATCATAAACATAATAGAATATTTGGGGATTAATAATAATGTTCCGGCGGCTCTGATGTTTATAGATGCCGAAAAGGCATTCGATAATGTTTCTTGGTCGTTTTTAATAAAATCCATGGAGAGGGCAGGAATAGAGGGCGAATTTCTGAAGGGAATACAGGCAATATACTCAGCCCAAACTGCCAAATTAGTAATAAACAATAATCTTACAAACACATTTAAAATCGAGAAGGGAACAAGGCAAGGATGCCCTCTCTCCCCGCTCTTATTCATCATGGTATTAGAAGTACTGGCGAATAAAATAAGATCGACATCGGAAATACAAGGAATTAAAATAGGACTGAAGGAGTACAAATTAAAAGCCTATGCGGACGACCTGATGTTATCCCTAGAAGAACCGCAAGAAAGTATGGGCAAAGCGCTGGAGATATTAGAAGAATATGGCAAGCTATCCGGATTCAAATTGAACAAATTAAAGACAAAAATGTTAACAAAGAACCTGGGAAATGAGCAAAATGAAAAATTAGAGAGAAATCATGGAATAAAGGTGGCAAAAAAAAACAAAATATTTAGGAATATGGCTCACACCAAAAAACATAAATTTAATTGAAGATAATTATTCGACAACATGGAATGAAATTAAAAAAGACTTAGACATTTGGAATAGAATTAACCTCTCGTGGCTGGGCAGGATGGAGGTAATAAAAATGAATGTTCTTCCAAAGATGCTGTTCTTATTCCAGAACATACCTGTAATCAGGGGACCTAGACTATTCAAGGACTGGCAGAAAACCCTTGCAAGATTCATATGGCAGGGAAAGAGGCCCAGGATTAGATTTAAACTACTCACGGACCGAAAGGAGAGAGGGGGGTTTGCAGTTCCCAATCTAAAATTGTATTATGAAGCTGCTTTTCTCTGCTGGGTTAAAGACTGGATAACCTTGGAAAATAATGACCTATTGGACTTGGAAGGGGCAGACAACAGGTTTGGCTGGCACGCCTACCTGTGGGCAAATAAAGAGAAAGTGCACAAAGGGTTCTCAAGCCACATTATCAGGGGCCCACTGTATGAAGTGTGGGGAAAAAACAAAAAACTGCTGGAATGGAGAGTACCTTGGTGGCTATCCCCAACAAACATCCTAATAAACAAAAAAATAAACACAGAGGAGCAAAAATTGACTTACGAAGATTTACTGATTAGATCGGAAGACAGCTGGAAACTAAGACCGTACGAAGAACTAAAGGGAAAGATGACAGGCTGGCTACAGTATCACCAAATCAACGCAATTTGGTCGGAGGATAAAAAAATTGGAATGAATGAAAAAAAATCAAAATTTCAGATTGAGATAATTGAAAGTAATTCTAAATTATTGTCTAAAATGTATAAAATATTATTGGACTGTGTCAGGACAGCCGCTAGGTCCCAGCTCACAGAGGACCAACGCCCAGTGGATATTATATACAAAAGTCTTTATTGAAGTTTAGTTTCCATTTCCAAGCTCTGGGCGCGCAGACCCACGTCTTAACGCTAGACCGGCTAAGTCCCCTCTGACTCACTGCTCCACCCACACCAGTTTAAGATTCTAGCCCGGCTCCACCTCTTGCGCTGCTCTTTCCTGCGTTGGGTCCTTCTGCCCTCTGGGGTTCCCTCCTTCCTGGACTCCTCTGACGCGGAGCCTCCTGAGTCTTGCCCCTCCCTCCGGCGGGCTTTAGGACCTGGCTCCCTTCCCGGGCTCCCCGCTGTGCCGCGCTCCTGTACATTTGAACTTGGCGCGCGCGCCCAGCCGGTAACCTTCCTTCTGACCGTTTCCCCGCTTCCGGATGTGGGCGTGCCCAGCCCTGCCTCCTCTCCTCCCGCTGGTGGCAAGAACCCTGGTTCCGACTCCTGGGACTCCCCCTCCCCACTGCGCTCTGGTGGGGAAGCTGGTCCCGATTTCCAACTGCTGCTCAGGGACTCCTCGCTGGCCCCTCCCTCTTGAGGTTTCTCCCCTGGAATCTCGCTTGCTCTGGCCATCGGTGCTCCCTTCTGCGAGTCTTCCGATTCACTAGAGAGGCTTGCGGAATGACTCTGGCAGCTGTCACTTCCTGCTCCCCCTTCGTCCTCTTCCTCCTCACTCTCCATTTGCTCCCCCTCCTGTGTCTCTCCTTCTGAACCCCTGACATCCATTCCCCCTCGAAGCCCCCCCTTCCCCCCTCCCCCTCTTCCGGTGCGGGTTCCAGGTGCTCCATTGTTGTAGGGGTGAGTCCAGGATACAGCTCGTCCCCTGAGGCTTGCAACCATCGAGATAAGTCCGGGAAGTCCCCCATGGGCTCGTCGACGACGACCTCCTCCGCTTCCATCTCCTGCGCGGTGTGCTCGAAATCTGATCTCGACCCCAAATCACCCAAGAGCCCTCCTCCCCCTGTTGCTTGATGGGGATCCATCGGCATGTCTCTGCGCCAGCCCACTTCGGGTTGGTCCTCCCACCAATAAGATCCCCCCGTGCCAAAACCTGAAAGCGATCCCTCCGGGGAGCTGCCTCCCGGAGCCGAGTCCTCAGCTGACGAGAAACCCCGGAAAGTGCTGGCCGAGAGTGTGGGTGTGAACAAACAATCCTCGAAAAAGCCCGCCGGCATAGGCTTGTGCGGGAAAAGTGTGTGGAATTCTTCCTTGAGCAACTGCTCTTCCACTGCGTAATCCGGCACCCACCTGTTGGCGCTGGCCGGGGTGTCCTCTGTGGCGAGAAGATATTCAATCCCGTCCTCCCCCCACCTTGAGTCTAAAATCTCAGTGGCTTCGTTAAGTGGCTCCCCTTTTGGCGACCCCCCTTTTTTGGGCGCTTCTCTGAGCGGGTCTGGCGCCTTCCCCGGTGCTTGAAACCTGTGGGGCTCTCTGTAGGGCGTGAGCACTGATCTATGAAAGACCGGGTGCATTCTGGAACCCTCCGGGAGTGTCAACCAGAAGGCCACTGGGTTGATCTGCGCCTCTACTTGGTAAGGCCCTAGCTGCTTGTGCCCTAGTTTCTTCTTGGCTAACGATCTGGCTGGAACTGCTTGTGCTGCCAACCAGACCCAGTCTCCCACCTGGATGTCCTCCCCAACCCTCCTGTGTCGATCTGCCTGCACTTTGTAAGCCTGTTTTGCCAACTCTAACTGCCTCCTGAGCTGCTCGTGGATCTCCTGCAACTCCGCTGCCACGTCCTCTGCTCCCTGTGGCTCCCCCTCCCGCACTGTGTCCAAACCCGGGAAGGTTCTGGGATGCCTCCCGTAGTTGGCGAAAAATGGTGTCACCCCTGTGGACCCGTGCTTCGTGTTGTTGTAGGCAAACCCGGCCAACGGTAGATAGTCCACCCAGGTCGATGGCTGCTGGTTCGCGTAGCATCTCAGGTACTGCTGCATGATGGCGTTGACCCTTTCCGCCTGCCCGTTAGTCTGCGGGTGTCTCGCCGACGCCAGGCTGACCTTGACGTTCAGGAATCCCATCAGCTTTTGCCAGAAGTTGGAGATGAACTGGCGCCCCCTGTCGGACAAAATAGACCGTGGTAGGCCGTGCACCTTGAACACGTGGTCTATAAACAACTTAGCGGTCTGCTCGGCCGTGGCCACCTTCGCGCACGGAATGAAGTGGGCCATCTTGGTGAACAGGTCCACTACCACGAGCACTGCTGTCTTGCCCCTCGAGCTGGGTAGATCCGTGACAAAGTCCAGGGCCACCCTCTCCCACGGTACGAACGGTGTCTGTAGCGGTTCCAACAGGCCCGCCGGCGGCTGGTGCACAGGCTTAGCCCTTTGGCAGGTGTCGCACCTATTGACATAGTCCGCGACATCCCCCCGCATCTTAGGCCACCAAAAGTCTCTGGCTACTAAGTCCACCGTCTTCTCCTTGCCGAAGTGCCCCGCGCTGGGCGCGTCGTGCAGCTGTTGCAGGACCTTCGCGCGGAGGCTGTCTCCTGGTACGTAGAGGACTCCCTTGCGTAGGAGCAGGCCGTCGCGCACTTTGAATTCGTCGCCCCTCGCCTTGCCGCTGCACACCTCCTCCATCTTGGCTCGGGCGAACGAGTCCGTTTGCAGTGCGCGGCGCACCGCGTCCAGGTCCACCGTGGCTGACGCGCATGCCCACGCCTGTGGTGTGAAAATGTGCTTGGCCGCCGCCGGTGCCTCTGCCTCCAGATACTGCGGTTTTCTGGACAGCGCGTCCGCCAAGACGTTGCTGTTTCCTGGGATGTACTCAATTCTGAAGTCGAAATCTGCAAAGAACTCCGCCCAGCGGATGTGTCGCTGGTTCAGGAACCTCGCCGTGCGCCAGTACTCCAAGTTCTTATGGTCTGCACCGTGTGCTTGGCTCCGACGAGGAAGTGCCGCCACGCCTTGAAGGCTGCATGTATGGCCAGCAACTCCCTGTCCCAGATGGTGTAGTTCTGCTCCGCTTTGCTGAGTTTTCTGGAGTAGAAAGCGCACGGCCTCCAGTCCCCCTGGTGGTCTTGCTGCAACAGAACGGCTCCCACGGCCCTGTCTGAGGCGTCCGTCTCCACTCTCATGGGCCTGCTGGGATTTACGTGCAGTAGGTTCTCCTCGGAAGCGAAGAGCTGCTTGAGCTTCTGAAAGGACTGCTCCGCCTGCTCCGTCCAGATGAACCTCTTCTTCTTGGAACTGAGGGTGTCGGTGATGGCCGCTGTCTGCATGGCGAAACCCTTGATGAACTTGCGATAAAAGTTGGCAAAACCGACAAACCTCTGTACTTCCTTCCTATTGTGTGGGCTCTTCCAGTCCAGTACTGCACGTACCTTGGCACCATCCATAGCCAGTCCCTTGTCGGACAGTTTGTAGCCCAAGAAATCCACCTCCGTCTTGTCGAACTGGCACTTCTCCAGCTTGGCGTACAGCCTGTGCTCCCGCAGCCTCTGCAGAACTTCCCTGACATCTCTCTCGTGAGCCTCCGGCGATTCCGAGAAGATCAGGATGTCGTCCAGGAAGCAGACGCACTTCTTGTAGAGGAGACCCGCCAAGACATGATGCATGAAGGCTTGAAAGCAGTGGGAACCATTTTTTAATCCAAAAGGCATAACTCTGTATTCATAAGTGCCCAGCGGCGTAAACATGGTCGTTTTCCACTCGTCGCCTTCCTGCACGCGAATGAGATTGTACGCTCCGCGCAGATCCAACTTGGTAAAGATGCGACCCTTCCTCACTGTCGCCAGCAGGTCATCGATCTTGGGCATAGGGAAGGCTGAGGGCTTGGTCTTGAGGTTCAAGACGCGGAAATCAACGACCAGCCTCTTCTGGGGCGTATCCCTCTTCTTTACAAAGAACACGGGACTGCCTCCTGCTGCCTTGGACTCCCGGATGAATCCCCGCTTCAGGTTGTGATCTATGAACTCCCTGAGCTCTTGCAATTCATCCTCAGACATGGAGTACAGTTTCCCCGTCGGGAGCGTCGCCCCGGGCAGGAGGTCGATCTTGCAGTCGTAGGGTCTGTGGGGAGGCAGCTTATCCGCTTCTTTCTCGCAGAAGACCTCCAAAAACTCCTTGTATTTGTTAGGCACCGCTTGCAACATGCCCAAGTTTAGCTGTGGTCCATCCTCGTGCCCCTCATCTTCCAGGTCCGCCAGGATGCAGTGTTCTGCGCAGTAAGAGGAGCCGAAGGTCAGTTGCCGCTGGTACCAAGCTAATGCCGGGCTGTGCCTATCCAGCCAACTCATTCCCAACACTATGGGCGTGTCTGACAGGCGGGTGACGTTGAAGCTGATGACCTCACGGTGGTTTCCAATGCGCATCACCATTGGCGGCGTCTGCTGTAGTACTTGCCCTCCCAGTAGCTCCCTGCCGTCCACTGTGACGACTTTCAGAGGTACCGCTGCTGGCAGAAGGGCTATGCCATGTTGCTGGATGAACTGCATGTCTATAAAGACTGCATTGCTCCCCGAGTCGATGGTGATGGGAATTTCCACAAGTAGCCCATTGGGGAGCTGAAGGGATGCGGTGAGCTGCACTACTGGTTTGGGTGGGAGGGGGTCGGTGGGCTGTAAGATCCCTGGGGATTGCTTCACTGACTTGTCTGGCTGGTCCCCAGAGACGCCATCTCCAGCCAGACAGTGGAGTTTTCCTGCTGCGACTCCCTCTGCTGAATTGCGTCTGTTACTGTCGCTGCGGCTGCAGTGTGCTTGTGAAACCGCTGGGGACACTCTTTTGCCATATGTTGAGCACTGTCGCAGATGTAGCACTTCCTGGTTCCTCTAGGAGGCTTCATCTTGACTGCTCCCGGAGTTAGGGCTCCGACTGTGGAGTGAGCCTTAGCACCACCTATCTCCATCGGCTCCTCTCCCCCTCCCAGCGGAGGCATGGATCGAGCGCGCGCCGCCTCCTTGGGGAAGGGAGGCAGTCCTCTCGCTGGCGTGCATCCCAAATGCCCTTCCTCCTTGCCCCAAGGGCGTCCTTCCAACCGAACCCCAATGGAGAGTGCCCGTTCCACAACGTCCTTGGTGGTTTGGGGTCTCCCCCCCCTTGCGATCTCGTCTTTCACAGCTCCGCTCAACCCCTCCCAGAACAGGTCTCTGACGGCAGGCGATTCTTTCTCCCAGGCTAGCACATTCACCAATGCGAAAAAACGTGAATGATATTGCCTCACAGTGGCTCTACCTTGTCTTAGTCCGTGAATCTCCTTCCTAGCGATATCCACATCAATCTCAGATAAAAAACACGCATCCATCACTTTAATGAAGGCAACCGCATTTTGGAGGGCTGGATCCTTGTCTCTCCAGAGATTGCGCAGCCACGATTTCGCCTCCCCCCGTAAATGCGAAACAATAAATCCCACTCTCTCTTCCTCATTTTTAAAGTCTTTGTCAAGCAGCTGCAGTGCATAAATTACATCTGCTCTGAAGTCAGGATACTCCTGCAGGTCCCCATTGAAGTGAGATACCAGGCTCCCTCCTCTGTTCCCCAGCCCAATCCCTTCTGGTCTGGTGGCCGGTAGCCTCTGTGTAGTTAGCACTTCTAACCTGGTTCGCAGATCCTGGCAGGCAGCAGCTGCTTCCTGTTCTTTCTTTCTGGAAGCCGCAATTTCTGCAGTCAACTGCGTCACTGCGTTTTGCAAACTCGCTATCTTCTCTTCGGTAGTCATTTCCCTGTTTTTCGTGAGCTCGCGAAGCACCAATCTTCACCCCTCGCTGCTTTCCCGCACTCCACGAGGTTGCAAAATTGGTGAAAAGAGAGAGGGGACTTACTGTCAGGACTGCCGCTAGGTCCCAGCTCACAGAGGACCAACGCCCAGTGGATATTATATACAAAAGTCTTTATTGAAGTTTAGTTTCCATTTCCAAGCTCTGGGCGCGCAGACCCACGTCTTAACGATAGACCGGCTAAGTCCCCTCTGACTCGCTGCTAAAGCCACACCAGTTTAAGATTCTCGCTTTGCTCCACCTCCTACGCTGCTCCTTCCTACGCTGGGTCCTTCTGCCCTCTGGGGTTATCTCCTTCCTTGATTCCTCTGAAGCTGACCCCCCTGAGTCCCGCCCTTCCTTCCGGCGGGCTTTAGGACCTGGCTCCCTGTCAGGACTTCCTGCTGTGCCGCTCGCCTGTACATTTGAACTTGGCGCGCGCGCCCAGCCGGTAACCTTCCTTCTGACCGTTTCCCCGCTTCCGGATGTGGGCGTGCCCAGCCCTGCCTCCTCTCCTCCCGCTGGTGGCAAGAACCCTGGTTCCGACTCCTGGGACTCCCCCTCCCCACTGTGCTCTGGTGGGGAAGCTGGTCCCGATTTCCAACTGCTGCTCAGGGACTCCTCGCTGGCCCCTCCCTCTTGAGGTTTCTCCCCTGGAATCTCCCTTGCTCTGGCCATCGGTGCTCCCTTCTGCGAGTCTTCCGATTCACTAGAGAGGCTTGCGGAATGACTCTGGCAGCTGTCACTTCCTGCTCCCCCTTCGTCCTCTTCCTCCTCACTCTCCATTTGCTCCCCCTCCTGTGTCTCTCCTTCTGAACCCCTGACAGACTGGGATACAAAGGATGAAGAAATCAAAGAAGTTATGGTTAAATGGGCAATAGACTTGGGGCATAACATAGAATATGAAAAATGGACAAAATTGTGGAATGAGGGAATAAAATTTACGGCGAGTGCTGCAATCAGAGAAAACCTAGAGAAGATGATATATAGATGGTATATAACACCAGAAAAACTAAGTAGGATATATAAGAATGGAAATAAGGCTTGCTGGAGATGTAAAACAAAAGAGGGCAATTTCATACATATGTGGTGGGCATGTGAGGAAATAAAGAAATTTTGGGACATGATATATAATGAGTTAAAAAAAATACTTAGATACACATTCCCTAAAAAACCAGAGGCCTTCCTACTAGGTATTATTGGAGAAGAAATTAGGAAAGAAGATAAAATTTTATTTCAATATTCAACAGCAGCGGCCAGAATGTTAATTGCCCAAAACTGGAAAAGCATCAATATTCCAACGGTGAGGGAATGGCAAACGAAATTATTCGATTTCGTTGAATTGGCAAAAATGACGCAGAGAATTAGAAACCAAAAGAATACAAAGTTAATTGATGACTGGATTAAATTTATGACATATATTGAAGGTAATCATAGAAACCTACCAACTATAGCAGGACTGTTATAAAACCTCCGATGTAAAAACTAATAACCAATACCAGCTGTAAAAATGAAACTTTTAAAATTAGAAACCCGAAATCAGGAGGGAAGGAAGTCAGACAGTGTGTATTATGTATTAGTTTTTATTTTTCTGTAGTTTTCACCCTTTCTTTTTCCCTTTTTGTTTTGGTGCCTTTAATGTATTTGTGTGTGTTTTTTTCTTTCTTGTGTGTATGTGATAAGTGAAACTCAATAAAAAGACTTAAAAAAAAAATAGAGGCTCTGGTGGCGGAGGCATCAGCGGGCGTGGCAGAGGCCCTGAAGGTAGAGGCTCTGGCGGCGGAGGCACCAGCTGCAGTAGCAGAGGCTCAGGCGGTAAAGGCTCAGGGGGCAGAAAACCGGTGGCAGCGGCAGAGGCCCAGGCAGAAGAGGCTCAGGCGGCGGAAAACCAGCAGCAGAGGCCAAGGCGGAAGAGGCTCAGGTGGGGGAGGCACCAGCGGCAGCGGCAGAGGTCCAAAAGGAAGAGGCTAAGGTGGAGAAAGCACCTGCAGCAGCGACAGAGACCCAGGTGGCAGAGGCTCTGGTGATGGAGGCAACAGCGGCAGCGGTAAGGGCCCCTGTGGTAGAGGCTCTGGTGGCGAAGGCAGCATCGGCAGTGCCAGAGGCCGAGGTGGTAGAGGCTCTGGCTGAGGAGACACCAGCCGCACCGGCAGAGGCCCAGGCAGTAGAGGCTTGGGATGCGGAGGCACCAGCGGCAGTGCCAGAGGTCCAGGCGGTAGAGGCTCGGGCTGCAGAGGCACCAACGGCAGCCCAGAGGCCCAGGCAGTAGAGGCTCTGGCGGCGGAAGCACCAGCGGCAGCGTTAAGGGCCCAGGCGGTAGAGGCTCGGGCTGCGGAGGCACCAGAGGCACTTGCCGAGGCCCAGGCGGTAAAGGCTCTTGCGGCCTCTGCCACTGCCACTGGTGCCTCCGCCGCCAGAGCCTCTACCGCCTGGGCCCTTGCCACTGCTGCTGGTGCTTCCGCAGCCTGAGCCTCTACCACCTCGGCCTCTGCCACTGTCGCTGTTGCCTCCGCCGCCAGAGGCTCCACTGCCTGGGTCTCTGCCGCTGCCGCTGATGCCTGCGCAGCCCGAGCCTCTACCGCCTGGACCTCTGGCACTGCCGCTGCTGCCTCCGCGGCCAGAGCCTCTACTGCCTGGGCCTCTGCTGCTCCCGCTGGTGCTTCCGCCACCAGATCCTCTACGGCCTGGGCCTCTGCCGGTGCCGCTGGTGCTTCCACCACCAGAGCTTCTACCGCTTGGACACTTGCCTCTGATGCTGGTGCTTCCACCGCCAGATGCCTTGGTGCCTATGTGCCAGGTGCCGCTGGTGCCCAGGCCGCCAGATCCTCTACCACCTCGGCTTCTGCCACTGCCGCTGGTGCCTCCGCAGCCTGAGCCTCTACCGCCTGGGCCTCTACCGCTGCCGCTGGTGCCTCCACAACCTAAGCCTTTACGCCTGGGCCTCTGTCCCTGCCGCTGGTGCCTCCTCCGCCAGAGCCTCTATCGCCTGGGCCCTTGCCACTGCCGCTGGTGCTTCCACCGCCAAAGCCTCTACTGCCTGGGCCTCTGCTGCTGCCATTGGTGCCTCCGCCGCCAGAGCCTCTACCGTCTGGGCCCTGGACACTGCCGCTGGTGTTTCCGCAGCCGGAGTCTCTAACGCCTGGGCCTCTGCAACTGCCGCTGCTGCCTCCGCAGCCCGAGCCTGTACCGCCCGGGCCTCTGCCGGTTCCGCTGCTGCCTCTGCAGCCCGAGCCTGTACCGCCTGGGCCTCTGCCGCTTCCGCTGGTGCCTCCAAAGCCTGAGCCTCTACCGCCTGGGCCCTTGCCGCTGCCGCTGGTGCTTCCGCCGCCAGAGACTCTACCGCCTGGGCCTCTGCCACTGCTGCTGGTGCCTCTGCCGCCAGAGCCTCTACCGCCGGGGCCTTCGCTGCTGCCGCTCTTGCCTCCATTGCCAGAGCCTCTGCCACCTGGGTCTCTGTCGCTGCTGCAGGTGTCGCCGCCGCCTGAGCCTGTAATGCCTGGGCTTACGCCGCTCTTGCTGCTTCCTCCGCCTCCCAGGCTCCATCGGCTGGGCCTCTGCCGCTGGTGCCTCCTCCACATGAGCCTCTTCCTTTTTTTTTTTTTTTTTGTAAAATATTTATTGAGGTTTTTTATAAAAGGAGTATAAAGATAATAAACAACATTGCTTTGTTTTAACAAAGTTTCACAACTTCTTTGGACTTCCTCACGTCTCCCGCTCCCACTTACATCGTTAATAAGTTTTTCCAAGCAAATTATCATCTTATTTGCAATTTTATAACCGCTCATTTCAATATAATATAACAATTCTCCAACAACTTTTTGTTTCTCTTAATCTCACTTATCATCAAATTCCAATCCAGTTTAGTGATGGCTAATTATTTATAATCAAGCATCCTTCTTAACATTCCACTAAATCACAATATTTTTGTAGGTAAATCTTAAATTTCTTCCAATCTTCTTCAATCCTTTCTTCTCCCAGGTCTCGAATTCTGCCAGTCATCTCCGCCAGTTGCATATAGTCCATCAGCTGCATCTGCCATTCTTCCAGTGTGGGTAGATCTTGAGTTTTCCAGTTCTTAGCGATGAGTATCCTTGCTGCCGTTGTTGCATACATAAAGAATGTTCTGTCCTTCTTTAGCACCTTCTGGCCGACAATACCCAGAAGGAAGGCCTCTGGTTTCTTAGTGAAGGTATACTTAAATACCTTTTTCAACTCATTATATATCATTTCCCAGAAGGCCTTCACTTTAGGGCAGGTCCACCAGAGGTGAAAGAATGTTCCTTCATTTTCTTTACATTTCCAACATTTATTATCAGACAAATGGTATATTTTGGCAAGTTTAACTGGGGTCATGTACCATCTGTATATCATTTTCATTACATTTTCCTTCAAAGCATTACATGCAGTAAAGTTCAGCCCCGTGGTCCACAACCTTTCCCAGTCCTCCAACATAATGTTATGCCCAATATCCTGTGCCCATTTTATCATAGCCGATTTAACCATTTCGTCTTGTGTGTTCCATTTCAACAGCAAGTTATACATTCTTGAAAGTACCTTAGTCTTAGGTTCTAACAGTTCTGTTTCCAACTTCGATTTCTCCACCTGGAACCCTAACTTTTTGTCATTTTTAAAAACTTCTTTAATCTGAGCGTAATGTAGCCAGTCTCGCACTTTATCCTTCATTTTCTCCAAACTCTGCAATTTCCAATTATTTCCATCTTTTTCTAATATTTCCCAATATTTTGGCCAATTGGCTTCCATATTGGGTCTTTTTCAGGCCTTAGCTTCCAGAGGTGAAAGCCACCTTGGAGTTTTATTTTCCAATAAGTCTTTATATTTTGTCCAGACATTAAACACTGCTTTCCTGACAATATGGTTCTTAAAGGCCTTATTGATCTTAACTTTGTCATACCATAAGTATGCATGCCAACCAAAAGCATTGTTAAAACCTTCCAAGTCCAACACATCAGTGTCTTCGAGAAGTAGCCAGTCTTTTAGCCAGCAGAAAGCTGCGGCTTCATAGTACAACCTTAAGTCTGGCAGGGCAAAGCCCCCTCTTTCTTTCGCATCGGTTAGTATCTTAAACTTAATTCTGGGCTTTTTGCCCTGCCAGACAAATTTGGAAATATCTTTCTGCCACTTCCGGAAGCACTCCGTCTTGTCCACAATTTGCAACGTTTGAAACAAAAACAACATCTTTGGCAATACATTCATCTTAATAGCAGCAATTCGGCCTAACAAAGAAAGCTTCAATTTTGTCCAACTGTCCAAGTCTCTCTTAATTTCAGACCAACATTTTTCATAATTATCCTTAAATAGACTCAGATTTTTTACTGTTATGTTTACCCCTAGGTACTTTACCTTTTTCACCAATGATAGTTCTGTTTCTCTCTGAAACCGTTCTGACTCTGTATCTGTCAAATTTTTTCCCAACACCTTAGTTTTCTGTTTATTTAGCTTGAATCCCGCCACCCGACCAAAATCATGAATCAATTGTAATACTCTTTTCGTACTAGATTCTGGCTCCTGCAGTGTCAAGACTAGGTCATCTGCAAAAGCTTTAAGTTTATATTGTTTCGCTCCGACCTGTATCCCTTGCACCAACCGGTCCCCTCTAATCAAATTCAAGAGCACCTCCAAAACTGAGATAAATAACAGAGGGGAAATCGGGCAGCCTTGTCGTGTTCCTTTTTCAATTTTAAACTCTTCTGTTACCACATTGTTAACTATCAATTTTGCCTTTTGTTCTGAATATATCGCATCAATCCCATTTTCAAAACCCCGCCCCACTCCCATTTCTTTTAAGTTTCCCTTCATGAATTTCCAAGAGATGTTGTCAAAGGCCTTCTCCGCATCTATAAAGATTAGCACTGCTTTAGTGTTTATATCTGTTTGCAAAAGTTCCAAAATGTCAATAATGTTCCTTGCATTAGCAAACATGTGTCTACCTGGGAGAAAGCCAGCCTGGTCTTTGTGAATTACTTCATTTAAAACTCTTTTGAGTCTGCCTGCCAAAACATCAGCAAATATTTTATAATCCACATTTAAAAGGGAGATGGGGCGATAGTTCTTGAGTTGTGTTGTCAGGACTGCCGCTAGGTCCCAGCTCACAGAGGACCAACGCCCTTCTGTGAGTCCTCCGATTCGCTAGAGAGGCTTGTGGAATAACTCTGGCCACTGTCACTGCCTGCGCCCCCCTCGTACTCCTCCTCCTCACTCTCCATTTGCTCCCCCTCCTGTGTCTCTCCTTCTGAACCCCTGACATCCATCCCCCCCTCGAAGCCCCCCCTTCCCCCCTCCCCCTCTTCCGGTGCGGGTTCCGGGTGCTCCATTGTTGTAGGGGTGAGTCCAGGATACAGCTAGTCCCCTGAGGCTTGCAACCATCGAGATAAGTCCGGGAAGTCCCCCATGGGCTCGTCGACGACGACCTCCTCCGCTTCCATCTCCTGCGCGGTGTGCTCGAAATCTGAGCTCGACCCCAAATCACCCAAGAGCCCTCCTCCCCCTGTTGCTTGATGGGGGTCCGCCTCCCAGGGTCCCTTCGGCATGTCTCTGCGCCAGCCCACTTCGGGTTGGTCCTCCCACCAATAAGATCCCCCCGTGCCAAAACCTGAAAGCGATCCCTCCGGGGAGCTGCCTCCCGGAGCCGAGTCCTCAGCTGACGAGAAACCCCGGAAAGTGCTGGCCGAGAGTGTGGGTGTGAACAAACAATCCTCGAAAAAGCCCGCCGGCATAGGCTTGTGCGGGAAAAGTGTGTGGAATTCTTCCTTGAGCAACTGCTCTTCCACTGCGTAATCCGGCACCCACCTGTTGGCGCTGGCCGGGGTGTCCTCTGTGGCGAGAAGATATTCAATCCCGTCCTCCCCCCACCTTGAGTCTAAAATCTCAGTGGCTTCATTAAGTGGCTCCCCTTTCGGCGACCCCCCTTTTTTGGGCGCTTCACTGAGCGGGTCTGGCGCCTTCCCCGGTGCTTGAAACCTGTGGGGCTCTCTGTAGGGCGTGAGCACTGATCTATGAAAGACCGGGTGCATTCTGGAACCCTCCGGGAGTGTCAACCGGAAGGCCACTGGGTTGATCTGCGCCTCTACTTGGTAAGGCCCTAGCTGCTTGTGCCCTAGTTTCTTCTTGGCTAACGATCTGGCTGGAACTGCTTGTGCTGCCAACCAGACCCAGTCTCCCACCTGGATGTCCTCCCCAACCCTCCTGTGTCGATCTGCCTGCACTTTGTAAGCCTGTTTTGCCAACTCTAACTGCCTCCTGAGCTGCTCGTGGATCTCCTGCAACTCCGCTGCCACGTCCTCTGCTCCCTGCGGCTCCCCCTCATCTCACAGGTCCGCCAGGATGCAGTGTTCTGCGCAGTAAGAGGAGCCGAAGGTCAGTTGCCGCTGGTACCAAGCTAATGCCGGGCTGTGCCTATCCAGCCAACTCATTCCCAACACTATGGGCGTGTCTGACAGGCGGGTGACGTTGAAGCTGATGACCTCACGGTGGTTTCCAATGCGCATTACCATTGGCGGCGTCTGCTGTAGCACTTGCCCTCCCAGTAGCTCCCTGCCGTCCACTGTGACGACTTTCAGAGGTACCGCCGCTGGCAGAAGGGCTATGCCATGTTGCTGGATGAACTGCATGTCTATAAAGTCTGCATTGCTCCCCGAGTCTATGGTGATGGGAATTTCCACAAGTAGCCCATTGGGGAGCTGAAGGGATGCGGTGAGCTGCACTACTGGTTTGGGTGGGAGGGGGTCGGTGGGCTGTAAGATCCCTGGGGATTGCTTCACTGACTTGTCTGGCTGGTCCCCAGAGATGCCATCTCCAGCCAGACAGTGGAGTTTTCCTGCTGCGACTCCCTCTGCTGAATTGCGTCTGTTACTGTCGCTGCGGCTGCAGTATGCTTGTGAAACCGCTGGGGACACTCTTTTGCCATATGCTGAGCACTGTCGCAGATGTAGCACTTCCTGGTTCCTCTAGGAGGCTTCATCTTGACTGCTCCCGGCGTTAGGGCTCCGACTGTGGAGTGAGCCTTAGCACCACCTATCTCCATCGGCTCCTCTCCCCCTCCCAGCGGAGGCATGGATCGAGCGCGCACCGCCTCCTTGGGGAAGGGAGGCAGTCCTCTCGCTGGCGTGCGTCCCAAATGCCCTTCCTCCTTGCCCCAAGGGCGTCCTTCCAACCGAACCCCAATGGAGAGTGCCCGTTCCACCACGTCCTTGGTGGTTTGGGGTCTTCCCCCCCTTGCGATCTCGTCTTTCACAGCTCCGCTCAACCCCTCCCAGAACAGGTCTCTGACGGCAGGCGATTCTTTCTCCCAGGCTAGCACATTCACCAATGCGAAAAAACGTGAATGATATTGCCTCACAGTGGCTCTACCTTGTCTTAGTCCGTGAATCTCCTTCCTAGCGATATCCACATCAATCTCAGATAAAAAACACGCATCCATCACCTTAATGAAGGCAGCCGCATTTTGGAGGGCTGGATCCTTGTCTCTCCATAGATTGCGCAGCCACGATTTCGCCTCCCCCCGTAAATGCGAAATAATAAATCCCACTCTCTCTTCCTCATTTTTAAAGTCTTTGTCAAACAGCTGCAGTGCATAAATTACATCTGCTCTGAAGTTAGGATACCCACACCAGTTTAAGATTCTAGCCCGGCTCCACCTCTTACGCTGTTCTTTCCTTCGCTGGGTCCTTCTGCCCTCTGGGGTTCCCTCCTTCCTGGACTCCTCTGACGCTGAGCCTCCTGAGTCTTGCCCCTCCCTCCGGCGGGCTTTAGGACCTGGCTCCCTTCCCGGGCTCCCCGCTGTGCCGCACTCCTGTACATTTGAACTTGGCGCGCGCGCCCAGCCGGTGACTTTCCTTCTGACCGTTTCCCCGCTGGGGGCCAGCCAGACAAGTCAGTGAAGCAATCCCCAGTAATGTTACAGCCCACAGACCCCCTCCCACCCAAACCAGTAGTGCAGCTCACCGCATCCCTTCAACTTCCCAATGGGCTCACTGTGGAAATCCCCATTACGATTGACTCTGGGAGCAATGCAGATTTTTTAGGCATGGACTTCATCCAGCAACATGGCATAGCCCTTCTGCCAGCGACGGTACCTCTGAACGTCGTCACGGTGGACGGCAGGGAGCTACTGGGAGGGCAAGTGCTGCAGCAGACGCCGCCAATGGTGATGCGCATTGGTAATCACCGCGAAGTCATCAGCTTCAACGTCACCCGCCTGTCAGACACGCCCATTGTGTTGGGCATGAGTTGGCTGGACAGGCACAGCCCGGCATTGGCATGGTACCAGCGTCAACTGACCTTCTGCTCCTCCTACTGCGCAGAACACTGCATCCTCACTAACCAAGAAGATGAGGGGCACGAAGACGGACCACAGCTGCACTTAGGCATGTTGCAAGCGGTACCCAACAAGTACAAAGAGTTTTTGGAGGTCTTCTGCGAGAAGGAAGCGGACAAGCTGCCTCCCCACAGACCCTACGACTGCAAGATTGAACTCCTGCCGGGGGCGACGCTGCCGACTGGGAAACTGTATTCCATGTCTGAGGATGAACTGCAGGAACTCAGGGAGTTCATAGATCACAACTTGAAGCGGGGGTTCATCCGAGAATCCAAAGCAGTGGGGGGCAGTCCCGTGTTTTTTGTGAAGAAGCGGGACACGCCCCAAAAGAGGGTTGTAGTTGATTTCAGAATTTTGAATTCAAAAACCAAGCCCACAGCCTTCCCCATGCCCAAGATCGATGACCTGCTGGCGACGGTGTGGAAGATGCGCATCTTTACCAAGTTGGATCTACGCGGAGCGTACAATCTCATACGCGTGAGGGAGGGTGACGAGTGGAAGACGGCCATGTTTACGCCACTGGGCACCTATGAATATAGAGTTATGCCTTTTGGATTACAAAATGGCTCCCACTGTTTTCAAGCATTCATGCATCATGTCTTGGCGGGTCTTCTCTACAAGAAGTGCGTCTGCTTCCTGGACGACATCCTCATCTTCTCGGAGTCGCCGGAGGCTCACGAGAGAGATGTCAGGGAAGTACTGCAGCGGCTGCGGGAACACCGGCTTTACGCCAAGCTGGAGAAGTGCCAGTTCGACAAGACGGAGGTGGACTTCCTGGGCTACAAACTGTCCGACAAGGGACTCGCCATGGACAGTACCAAGGTACGGGCAGTGCTGGACTGGAAGAGCCCACGCAATCGAAAGGAAGTCCAGAGGTTTGTCGGCTTTGCCAACTTTTATCGCAAGTTCATCAAAGGTTTCGCCATGCAGACAGCGGCCATCACTGACACCCTCAGTTCCAAGAAGAAGAAGTTCATCTGGACGGAGCAGGCAGAGCAGTCCTTTCAGAAGCTCAAGCACCTCTTCGCGTCCGAGGAACACCTGCTACACGTGAACCCCAGCAGGCCCATGAGAGTGGAGACAGACGCGTCAGACAGGGCCGTGGGGGCCGTCCTGTTGCAGCAAGACCACCAGGGGGACTGGAGGCCGTGCGCTTTCTACTCCAGGAAACTCAGCAAGTCGGAGCAGAACTACACCATCTGGGACTTGGTGTTACTGGCCATACATGCAGCCTTCAAGGCGTGGCGGCATTTCCTCGTCGGGGCCAAACACACGGTGCAGGTCCGTACAGACCATAAGAACTTGGAGTACTGGCGCACAGCGAGGTTCCTGAACCAGAGACACATTCGCTGGGTGGAGTTCTTTGCAGATTTCGACTTCAGAATAGAATACATCCCTGGAAACAACAACATCATGGCGGACGCGCTGTCCAGGAAACCGCAGTATCTCGAAGAAGAGGCGCCGGCGGCGGCCAAGCATATTTTCGCACCAAAGGCGTGGGCATGCGCGTCAGCCACAGTGGACCTGGACGCGGTGCGTCGCGCGCTGCAGACGGACTCCTTCGCGCGAGCCAAGATGGAGGAGGTGCGTAGCGGCACGGCGAGGGACGACGACTTCCAAATACGCGACGGCCTGCTCATCCGCAAAGGAGCCCTCTACGTGCCGGGAGACAACCTCCGCGCGAAGGTCCTGCAACAGCTGCACGACGCGCCCAGCGCGGGACACTTCGGCAAGGAGAAGACGGTGGACCTAGTGGCCAGAGACTTTTGGTGGCCCAAGATGAGGGGGGATGTCGCGGAATACGTCAGGAGGTGCGACACCTGCCAAAGGGCCAAACCAGTACACCAGCCGCCGGCGGGCCTGTTGGAACCGCTACAGACACCGTTCGAACCGTGGGAGAGGGTGGCCCTGGACTTTGTCACGGATCTGCCCAGCTCGAGAGGCAAGACGGCAGTACTCGTGGTAGTAGACTTGTTCACCAAGATGGCCCACTTCATTCCTTGCGCGAAGGTGGCCACAGCCGAGCAGACCGCCAAGCTGTTTATAGACCACGTGTTCAAGGTGCACGGCCTACCACGGTCCATCCTGTCCGACAGGGGGCGCCAGTTCATATCCAACTTCTGGCAAAAGCTGATGGGTTTCCTGAACGTCAAGGTCAGCCTGGCGTCGGCGCGACACCCGCAGACTAACGGACAGGCGGAGAGAGTCAATGCCATCATGCAGCAGTACCTGAGATGCTACGCGAACCAGCAGCCCTCGACCTGGGTGGACTACCTACCGCTAGCCGAGTTTGCCTACAACAACACGAAACACGTGTCCACGGGGGTGACCTTCCCGGGTTTAGAGAAAGTGAGGGAGGGGGAGCCGCAGGGAGCAGAGGCCGTGGCAGCGGAGTTGCAGGAGATCCACGAGCAGCTCAGGAGGCAGTTAGAGATGGCGAAACAGGCTTACAAAGTGCAGGCAGACCGACACAGGAGGGTTGGGGAGGACATCCAGGTGGGAGACTGGGTCTGGTTGGCAGCACAAGCAGTTCCAGCCAGATCGTTAGCCAAGAAGAAACTAGGGCACAAGCAGCTAGGGCCTTACCAAGTAGAGGCGCAGATCAACCCAGTGGCCTTCCGGTTGACACTCCCGGAGGGTTCCAGAATGCACCCGGTCTTTCATAGATCAGTGCTCACGCCCTACAGAGAGCCCCACAGGTTTCAAGCACCGGGGAAGGCGCCAGACCCGCTCAGTGAAGCGCCCAAAAAAGGGGGGTCGCCGAAAGGGGAGCCACTTAATGAAGCCACTGAGATTTTAGACTCAAGGTGGGGGGAGGACGGGATTGAATATCTTCTCGCCACAGAGGACACCCCGGCCAGCGCCAACAGGTGGGTGCCGGATTACGCAGTGGAAGAGCAGTTGCTCAAGGAAGAATTCCACACACTTTTCCCGCACAAGCCTATGCCGGCGGGCTTTTTCGAGGATTGTTTGTTCACACCCACACTCTCGGCCAGCACTTTCCGGGGTTTCTCGTCAGCTGAGGACTCGGCTCCGGGAGGCAGCTCCCCGGAGGGATCGCTTTCAGGTTTTGGCACGGGGGGATCTTATTGGTGGGAGGACCAACCCGAAGTGGGCTGGCGCAGAGACATGCCGAAGGGACCCTGGGAGGTGGTCCCCATCAAGCAACAGGGGGAGGAGGGCTCTTGGGTGATTTGGGGTCGAGCTCAGATTTCGAGCACACCGCGCAGGAGATGGAAGCGGAGGAGGTCGTCGTCGACGAGCCCATGGGGGACTTCCCGGACTTATCTCGATGGTTGCAAGCCTCAGGGGACTAGCTGTATCCTGGACTCACCCCTACAACAATGGAGCACCCGGAACCCGCACCGGAAGAGGGGGAGGGGCGAAGGGGGGCTTCGAGGGGGGGATGGATGTCAGGGGTTCAGAAGGAGAGACACAGGAGGGGGAGCAAATGGAGAGTGAGGGGAGCAGGAAGTGACAGCTGCCAAAGTCATTCCACAAGCCTCTCTAGTGAATCGGAGGACTCACAGAAGGGAGCGCCGGTGGCCAGAGCGAGGGGGGCTCCAGGGGGGAAGCCCCAGGAGGAAGGGGCCAGCGGGGAGTCCCTGAGCAGCAGTTGGAGATCAGGACCAGCGTCTCCACCAGAGCGCAGTGGGGAGGAGGAGTCCCAGGAGTCGGGACCAGTGTCCTCACCACCAGAGGGAGGAGAGGAGTCAGGTTTGGCAACGCCCACATCAGGAAGCGGGGAAACGGTCAGAAGGAAAGTCACCGGCTGGGCGCGCGGGCCAAGTTCAAATGTACAGGAGCGCGGCACAGCGGGGAGCCCGGGAAGGGAGCCAGGTCCTAAAGCCCGCCGGAGGGAGGGGCAAGACTCAGGAGTCTCAGCGTCAGAGCAGTCCAGGAAGGAGGGAACCCCAGAGGGCAGAAGGACCCAGCGAAGGAAAGAACAGCTGTCAGGGTTTCAGAAGGAGAGACACAGGAGGGGGAGCAAATGGAGAGTGAGGAGGAGGAGTACGAGGGGGGCGCAGGCAGTGACAGTGGCCAGAGTTATTCCACAAGCCTCTCTAGCGAATCGGAGGACTCACAGAAGGGAGCGCCGGTGGCCAGAGCAAGGGAGATTCCAAGGGAGAAACCTCAAGAGGGAGGGGCCAGCGGGGAGTCCCTGAGCAGCAGCTGGAGATCAGGACCAGCGTCTCCACCAGAGCGCAGTGGGGAGGGGGAGTCCCAGGAGTCGGGACCAGTGTCCTCACCACCAGAGGGAGGAGAGGAGTCAGGTTTGGCAACACCCACATCAGGAAGCGGGGAAACGGTCAGAAGGAAAGTCACCGGCTGGGCGCGCGCGCCAAGTTCAAATGTACAGGAGTGCGGCACAGCGGGGAGCCCGGGAAGGGAGCCAGGTCCTAAAGCCCGCCGGAGGGAGGGGCAAGACTCAGGAGGCTCAGCGTCAGAGGAGTCCAGGAAGGAGGGAACCCCAGAGGGCAGAAGGACCCAGCGAAGGAAAGAACAGCGTAAGAGGTGGAGCCGGGCTAGAATCTTAAACTGGTGTGGGTGGAGCAGTGAGTCAGAGGGGACTTAGCCGGTCTAGCGTCGAGACGTGGGTCTGCGCGCCCAGAGCTTGGAAATGGAAACTAAACTTTAATAAAGACTTTTGTATATAACATCCACTGGGCGTTGGTCCTCTGTGAGCTGGGACCTAGCGGCAGTCCTGACAGTAAGTCCCCTCTCGCATTTTCCACCAATTTTACAACCTCGTGGAGTGTGGGAAAGCAGCGAGGGGTGAAGATTGGTGCTTTGCGAGCTCACGAAAACCAGGGAATTGACTACCGAAGAGAAGATAGCGAGTCTGCAAAACGCAGTGACGCAGCTGACTGCAGAAATTGCGGCGTCCAGAAAGAAGGAGCAGGAAGCAGCTGTTACCTGCCAGGATCTGCGAACCAGGTTAGAAGTGCTAACTACACAGAGGCTACCGGCCGCCAGACCAGAAGGGATTGGGCTGGGGAACAGAGGAGGGAGCCTTGTGTCTCACTTCAATGGGGACCTGCAGGAGTATCCTAACTTCAGAGCAGATGTACTATATGCACTGCAGCTGCTTGACAAGGACTTTAAAAATGAGGAAGAAAGAGTGGGATTTATTGTTTCGCATTTACGGGGAGAGGCGAAAACGTGGCTGCGCAATCTCTGGAGGGATAAGGATCCAGCCCTCCAAGATGCGGGTGCCTTCCTTAAAGTGATGGATGCGTGTTTTTTGTCTGAGATTGATGTGGATATCGCTAGGAAACAGATTCACGGACTAAGACAAGGTAGAGCCACTGTAAGGCAATATCATTCACGTTTTTTCGCATTGGTGAATGTATTAGGCTGGGAGAGAGAATCGTCTGCCGTCAGAGATCTGTTCTGGGAGGGGCTGAACGGAGCTGTGAAAGACGAAATTGCAAGGGGGGAGAGACCCCAAACCACCAAGGACATTGTGGAGAGGGCACTCACCATTGGGGTTAGGCTGGAAGGACGCTCTTGGGACAAAGAGGAAGGGCATTGGGGCCGCACGCCAACGAAAGCACCACCCCCCTTTCCCAAGGAAGCGGCGCGCGCTCGATCCATGCCTCTCTTCGGTAGTCATTTCCCTGTTTTTCGTGAGCTCGCGAAGCACCAATCTTCACCCCTCGCTGCTTTCCCGCACTCCACGAGGTTGCAAAATTGGTGAAAATGGAGAGGGGACTTACTGTCAGGACTGCCGCTAGGTCCCAGCTCACAGAGGACCAACGCCCAGTGGATATTATATACAAAAGTCTTTATTGAAGTTTAGTTTCCATTTCCAAGCTCTGGGCGCGCAGACCCACGTCTTAACGCTAGACCGGCTAAGTCCCCTCTGACTCACTGCTCCACCCACACCAGTTTAAGATTCTAGCCCGGCTCCACCTCTTGCGCTGCTCTTTCCTGCGTTGGGTCCTTCTGCCCTCTGGGGTTCCCTCCTTCCTGGACTCCTCTGACGCGGAGCCTCCTGAGTCTTGCCCCTCCCTCCGGCGGGCTTTAGGACCTGGCTCCCTTCCCGGGCTCCCCGCTGTGCCGCGCTCCTGTACATTTGAATTTGGCGCGCGCGCCCAGCCGGTGACTTTCCTTCTGACCGTTTCCCCGCTTCCTGATGTGGGCGTTGCCAAACCTGACTCCTCTCCTCCCTCTGGTGGTGAGGACACTGGTCCCGACTCCTGGGACTCCCCCTCCCCACTGCGCTCTGGTGGAGACGCTGGTCCTGATCTCCAGCTGCTGCTCAGGGACTCCCCGCTGGCCCCTCCCTCTTGAGGTTTCTCCCTTGGAATCTCCCTTGCTCTGGCCACCGGCGCTCCCTTCTGTGAGTCCTCCGATTCGCTAGAGAGGCTTGTGGAATAACTCTGGCCACTGTCACTGCCTGCGCCCCCCTCGTACTCCTCCTCCTCACTCTCCATTTGCTCCCCCTCCTGTGTCTCTCCTTCTGAACCCCTGACATGTGTCTTTTCAGTTTCTGATTTTGGTATCAATGTGATGAAAGCTTCCTTCCACGATTCCGGCGCCTTCTTTCCCTCCATGATTTCGTTGCTAACCTCCAACAATGGTTGGATCAGATAGTCACTTAATGTCTTATAGTACTTGGAGGTCAGGCCATCTGGCCCAGGAGATTTGCCCAATTTCATGTTCTGAATGGCATGTTCAATCTCTTGTCGTGTTATTTTACTGTTCAGGAGTAGTCTGTTTTCTTGTGACAGTTTTTTAAGTCCATTTTTTTCCAGGAATTGTTCAATCTCAACCTCATTTTGCGGCCCTTGAGTATATAATTTTTTTAAATATTTCTGGAAACACTTTCTAATCTCCACGGGGTTCTGGATATTTCTTCCTTCAATTTCCAAATTTGTTACTATATTCAACTTTTGTCTCTTCTTCAACTGCCAGGCCAGCAGTTTCCCGCATTTATTTGCCGATTCAAACGTTTTTTGTTTCATTGATTTAATCTTCCATTCTATTTCCTGGTTTATCAGTTTAGAATATTGTGCCTGGTGAAGTTTAATTTCTCTCAAAATCAGCTGTGACTTCGGGTTTATTCTTAACTTCTTCTCTAATTCTTTAATTTTCTCCAGAATCCTGTCTTTCATTTCATTTTGTGTTCTTTTCTTTATAGCATTCTGTTGTATCAAGAACCCTCTCATCACGGCTTTGCTTGCGTCCCAAATTATTCCTTTTTCCACCGTAGTGTTCAAGTTTATCTCAAAATAGTCCTTTAAAACTTTTTGGGCCTTCTTAATGATCTCCTGATCTCTAAACAAATTGTCATTCATCTTCCATCTAAAGGAGCCGGTTGGTAGTAGTGTCATGTCCATTTTCAAAGCGTTATGGTCGGAGCAGGTCTTTGGGCAGATTTCCACTTTCCTAACCTTAGGTGCCAGACCTCTAGTAATCCATATTTGGCCGATTCTTGTCCAAGTCAGCTGGGCTTCAGAGAAGAATGTTCCTTCTTTTCCCAAGGGGTTCTTTGTTCTCCATATATCAATCCAGTCCATATTGTCTGTCATTTCGAAAAAAGTCTTTGGTAGTCTGCCATCTTTAGTAACTTTTTGGCTTTGTGACTTATCCATGTTAGTTGATACGATCCCGTTCATATCTCCCATCATAATGATGTTGTCATAGTCCAGATATTCCAGCATTCTCTCATGCAACTTCTTGTAAAATTCCGATTTTCCTTCATTTGGTGCGTAAATTCCTAATAGCAAAATTTTTTCTCCTTGGTGTTGTATTTCAATTGCCAAAATTCTGCCATGTTCATCTTTAAATAAAAATTTAGGTGAAAGGCTCTCTTTTGCATATATCACCACACCTCTCTTCTTTACTATGTCTGAAGATATAAATTCCTGACCAAGTCTTTTGTTTATCAACACTTTTCTGTGGAGCCTAGTCACATGTGTTTCTTGCAAACAAATAATGTCCAATTGTTCCTTTTTTAATATATGAAAAATTTTCTTCCTTTTTTCCGGAATGTTGCAGCCATTTATATTCCAACTCAAAAGTTGCAGAGACATCCTGAATAAATTTGGTTATTTTTCTGGGGGTGGTACCTTATTTGCTGGATCTTCAGAATCCAAGGGTGCAGGTGCCTCTGGTGCTCCAGGCCCCGAAGGTAATCCAAGTCCTTTATGAAGGTCTTCTCCGTGTTGGTTCAGAAACTTATCTCTGTCTTCCAATGTTCTAATTTTAATCTTCCTCCCTCTAAACGTAAAAGATAGTCCTTGAGGAAAGTCCCACCTGAAGATGATTGAGTTACTCCTCAACAGTCTTGCTAGTTCCAAATACTCAGATCTCAAATCCAAAAGCTGTTTAGGGATGTCCTTGTAAATTTCAATTCTTTTGTCCAAAATGTCCAGTGACTTTCCGTAGTGTAGGCCCAAAATCTTGTCCCTCTCCTCCTTTGATCTCAGTGTTATCAAACAGTCTCTGGGTTTGTCTTTTTTTGTCAATCTTCCAAGTCTGAAAGCTGATGTGATTTTAAAATCTTTCTCCTCTAAGTTCCAATGCTCGGAAAATATTTTGGTCAGAAACTCAGCCAAGTTATCTTCTTCCACTTCCACATGAGCCTCTTCCGTTTGCACCTCTGCCGCTGCCGCTGGTGCTTCCCCCGCCTGAGCCTCTACCACCTCGGCCTCTGCCACTGTCGCTGTTGCCTCCGCCGCCAGAGGATCCACTGCCTGGGTCTCTGCCGCTGCCGCTGATGCCTGCGCAGCCCGAGCCTCTACCGCCTGGACCTCTGGCACTGCCGCTGGTGCCTCCGCGGCCAGAGCCTCTAGCGCATGGGCCTCTGCCACTGCTGCTGGTGCTTCCGCAGCCTGAGCCTCTACCACCTCTGCCTCTGCCACTGTCGCTGTTGCCTCCGCCGCCAGAGGCTCCACTGCCTGGGTCTCTGCCACTGCCACTGCCGCTGATGCCTGCGCAGCCCGAGCCTCTACCGCCTGGACCTCTGGCACTGCCGCTGGTGCCTCCGCGGCCAGAGCCTCTACCGCCTGGGCCCTTGCCGCTGCCGCTGCTGCCTCAGCCAGAGCCTCTACTGCCTGGGCCTCTGCCGCTCCCGCTGGTGCTTCCGCCACCAGATCCTCTACGGCCTGGGCCTCTGCCGGTGCCGGTGCTGCCTCCGCCGCCTGAGCCTCTACCGCCTGGGCCCTTAACGCTGCCACTGGGGCTTCTGCCGCCAGAGCCTCTACTGCCTGGGCCTCTGCCGCTGCCGCTGGTGCCTCCGCAGCCAGAACCTCTACCACCTCGGCCTTTGCCGCTGCCGCTGGTGCCTCAGTCGCCAGAGCCTCTACCGCCAGGGCCTCTGCCTCTGCCGCTGGTGCCTCCGCAGCGCGAGCTACTACCGCTGTCTCTGCTGGTGCTTCCGTAACCAGAGCCTCTGCCGCTTGGGCATCTGCCAGTGCTGCTGGTGCCTCCGCAGCCTGAGCCTCTACTTCATGGGGCCTTGCCGCTGCCGCTGGTGCCTCCTCTGATGGTGCTTCGGCCGCCAGAACCTCTACCACCTCGGCCTTTGCCGCTGCCGCTGGTGCCTCAGTCGCCAGAGCCTCTACCGCCAGGGCCTCTGCCTCTGCCGCTGGTGCCTCCGCAGCGCGAGCTACTACCGCTGTCTCTGCTGGTGCTTCCGTAACCAGAGCCTCTGCCGCTTGGGCATCTGCCAGTGCTGCTGGTGCCTCCGCAGCCTGAGCCTCTACTTCATGGGGCCTTGCCGCTGCCGCTGGTGCCTCCTCTGATGGTGCTTCGGCCGCCAGAGCCTCTACTGCCTGGGCCTCTGCCGCTGCTGCTGGTGCTTCCGCTACCAGAGCCTCTACCGCATTGGCCCTTACCGCTGCCGCTGGTCCTTCCGCTTCCAGAGCCTCTACCGCCTGGGCCTCTACCACTGCCGCTGGTGCCTCCGCAGCCTGAGCCTCTACTGCCTGGGTCTCTGCCACTGCTGCTGGTGCTTATGCCACCAGAGCCTCTACCGCCTGGGCTCTTACCGCTGCCGCTTCCACCACCAGAGCTTCTACCGCTTGGACACTTGCCTCTGATGCTGGTGCTTCCACCGCCAGATGCCTTGGAGCCTATGTGCCAGATGCCGCTGGTGCCTAGGCCGCCAGATCCTCTACCACCTCGGCCTCTGCCACTGCCGCTGGTGCCTCCGCAGCCTGAGCCTCTACCCATGGGCCTCTACCAATGCCGCTGGTGCCTCCACAACCTAAGCCTTTACGCCTGGGCCTCTGTCCCTGCCGCTGGTGCCTCCGCCGCCAGAGCCTCTACCGCCTGGGCCCTTGCCACTGCCGCTGGTGCTTCCACCGCCAAAGCCTCTACTGCTTGGGCCTCTGCTGCTGCCATTGATGCCTCCGCCGCCAGAGCCTCTACCGTCTGGGCCCTGGACACTGAAGCTGGTGTTTCCGCAGCCGGAGTCTCTAACGCCTGGGCCTCTGCAACTGCCGCTGCTGCCTCCGCAGCCGGAGCCTCTAACGCCTGGGCCTCTGCCGCTGCCACTGGTGCCTCCGCAGCCCGAGCCTGTACCGCCCGGGCCTCTGCCGGTTCCACTGGTGCCTCCGTAGCCTGAGCCTCTACCGCCTGGACCCTTGCCACTGGTGCTGGTGCCTCCGCAGCCGGAGCCTCTACCGCCTGGGTCGCTGCCGCTGGTGCTTCCACCGCCAGAGCCAATACCGCCTGGGCCTCTGCCACTTCCGGTGGTGCCTCCGAAGCCTGAGCCTCTACCGCCTGGGCCTCCGGCACTGCCGCTGGTGCCTCCACAACCTAAGCCTTTACGCCTGGGCCTCTGTCCCTGCCGCTGGTGCCTCCGCCGCCAGAGCTTCTACCGCCCGGGCCGCTGCCGGTTCCGCTGGTGCCTCCGTAGCCTGAGCCTCTACCGCCTGGGCCTTTGCTGCTACCGCTGTTGCCTCCGTCACCAGAGCCTCTGCCACCTGGGTCTCTGTCGCTGCTGCAGGTGCCTCCTACACCTGAACCTATTTCGTTTGTACCTCTGCCGCGGCCGCTGGTGCCTCCCCCGCCTGAGCCCTTTCCGCCTTGGCCTCTGCTGCTGGTTTTCCGCCGCCTTAGTCTCTTCTGCTTGGGCCTCTGCCGCTGCCGCTGGTCTTCTGCCGCCTGAGCCTTTACCGCCTGAGCCTCTGCTACTGCAGCTGGTGCCTCTGCAGCCCGAGCCTGTACCACCTGGGCCTCTGCCGGTGCCGCTGGTGCTTCCGCCGCCAGAGCCTCTACCGCCTGGGTCTCTGCCGCTGCCGCTGGTGCCTCCGTAGCCCGAGCCTCTACCGCCTGGGCCTCTGTCAGTGCCGCTGGTGCATCCGCCGCCAGAGCCTCTAACGCCTGGGCCCTAGCCGCTGCCGCTTCGGCCGCCAGACCCCTCTACTGCCTGGGCCTCTACCGCTGGTGCCTCCGCCGCCAGAGCCTCTACTGCCTGGGCCTCTGCCGCTTCCGCTGGTGCCTCCGCCGCCAGAGCCTCTACAGCCTGGGCCCTTGCCGCTGCCGCTGGTGCCTTCACCGCCAGAGCCTCCCCCACCTGGGCCCTTACCGCTGGTGCTGGTGCCTCCGCAGCCCAAGCCTCTACCATCTGGGCCTCTGCCAGTGCCGCTTGTGCCTCTGCATCAGAGCCTCTACCACCAGGGCCTCTGCCGGTGCCGCTGTTGCCTTCCCAGCCTGAGTCTCTACCACCTCTGCCTCTGCAGCTGGTGCCTCCGCAGCCTGATCGTCTACCGCCTGGGCCTCTGCCACTGCTGCTGGTGCTTCCGCCACCAGAGCCTCTACTGCCTGGGCCCTTACCGCTGCCGCTGGTGCTTACGCCCCCAGAACCTCTACTGCCTGGGACTCTGGGTGCCGTTAGATACTCCGCAGCCCGAGCCTCTACTGCCTGGGCCTCTTCCACTGCCACTGGTGCCTCTACCGCCAGAGCCTCTACCGCCTGGGCACTTGCTGCTGCCGCTGGTGCTTCTGCCGCCAGAGCCTCTACTGCCTGGGCCTCTGCTGCTGCCGCTGGTGCTTCCGCCACCAGAGCCTCTACCGCCTGGGCCCTTACCGCTGCCGCTGGTGCCTCCGCCACCAAAGCCTCTAACCCCTGGGCCCTTGCCGCTGACGCTGGTGCTTCCGCCGCCAAACCCTCTACTGCCTGGGCCTCTGCTGCTGGTGCCTCCGCAGCCTGAGCCTCTACAGCCTGGGCCTCTCCCGCTGCCGCTGGTGCCTTCGCTGCCAGAGCCTCTACCGCCTGGGCGCTTGCTGCTGCCGCTGGTGCTTCCGCTGCCCGATCCTCTACTGCCTAGGCCTCTGATGCTGGTGCTTCCGCCGCCAGAGACTCTACCGCCTGGGCCTCTGCCACTGCTGCTGGTGCCTCTGCCGCCAGAGCCTCTACCGCCTGGGCCTTTGCTGCTGCCGCTGTTGCCTCCATTGCCAGAGCCTCTGCCACCTGGGTCTCTGTCGCTACTGCAGGTGTCGCAACCGCCTGAGCCTGTACTGCCTGGGCCTACGCCGCTCTTGCTGCTTCCTCCGCCTCCCAGGCTCCATCGGCTGGGCCTCTGCCGCTGGTGCCTCCTCCACATGAGCCTCTTCCGTTTGCACCTCTGCCGCTGCCGCTGGTGCTTCCCCCACCTGAGCCTCTTCCACCTTGGCCTCTGCCGCTGGTTTTCCGCCGCCAGAGCCTCTGCCGCCTGGGCCTCTGCCGCCTGGGCCTCTGCCGCTGCCGCTGGTTTTCTGCCGCCTGACCCTTTACCGCCTGGGCCTTTGCCGGTGCCGCTGGTGCCTCCGCCGCAAGACACTCTACCGCTTGGGCCTCTTCCACTGTCGCTGGTGCCTCCGCCTCCAGAGCCTCTACCGCTTGGACACTTGCGTCTGATGCTGGTGCTTCCGCCGCCAGAGCCTATACCGCCTGGACCTCTGCGACTGCCACTGGTGCCTCCGCGGCCAGAGCCTCTACCCCCTGGGCCCTTGCCGCTGCCGCTGGTGCCTCCGCCGCGACAGCCTCTACTGCCTGGACCCTTGCAGCTGCCGCTGGTGCTTCCACTGGCAGAGCATGTACCGCTTGGTTCTCTGCCGCTGCCGCTGGTGCCTCCGCCGCGACAGCCTCTACTGCCTGGACCCTTGCAGCTGCCGCTGGTGCTTCCACTGCCAGAGCCTGTACCGCTTGGTTCTCTGCCACTGCCACTGGTGCATCCGCCCCCCCAAGCCTCTACCGCCTGGGCCTCAGTCGGTTCCGCTGGTGCCTCCGCAGCCAGAGCCTCTACTGCATTGGCCTCTGCCACTGCCGCTGCTGCCTTCGCCACCAGAGCCTCTACCGCCTGGTTCCTTGCCTCTGCCGCTGGTGCTACATCCGCCAGAGTCTCTACCGACTGGGCCTCTGCGACTACCACTGGTGCCTCTGCAGCCCGAGCCTCTCCCGCTTGGGCCTCTGCTGCTCTTGCTGGTCCCGCCGCTGTGCAGGTTGCATCGCCTGGACCTCTGCAGCTGCCAGTGGTGCCTTGGCAGAGTGAGCTTCTTCCACCTGTGGCTCTACCGCTGTCGCTGGTTCCTCTACCGCCAGAACATCTACCACCTGGGTCTCTGCCGCTGCTGCTGGTTCCTAGGGAGCCCGAGCCTTCCGTCTGGACCTCTGCCGCTGCCGCTGGTTCCTCCCCCGCCTGAGCCTCTTCCCCCTTGGCCTCTACCGCTGCCGCCTCTGCCGCCAGAGTGTCTCTGCCGCTGGTGCTTCCTCCACCTGAGCTGCTTCTGTCTGGACCTCTACCGCTGCTTCCTCCCCCGCCTCAGCCTCTTCCGCCTGGGCCTCTGCCGGTGCCGCTGGTGCCCCCACCACCAGAGCCTCTACCGCCTGGGCCCTTGCCGCTGCCACTGGTGCCTCCACCGCCGGAGCCTCTGCTACCTGGGTCTCTGTACATGCTGCTGGTGCCTCCACCGTCAGAGCTTCTACGGCCTGGTCCTCTGCCGCTATCACTGGTGCTTCCACCGCTGCTGCCTCTGCCACCTAGGCCTCTTGGGCCTGGGCCTCTGCCACTGGTGCCTCCGCCACCAGAGACTCTACTGCCTGGGCCTTTCCTGTTATTGCCTGGTGCCTCCGCCGCCAGAGCCTCTACTGTCTGGGCATCTGCCACTACTGCTGGTGCCTCCTCCACCTGAGCCTCTACCACCTGGGACTCTGCCGCTGCCGCTGGTTGTCTGCCGCCCGAGCCTCTTCCGCATGGACCTCTGCCGCTGCCGCTGGTACCTCCCCCACCTGAGCCTGTACCGATTGGGCCTCTGCCTCTGCCGCTGGTTTTCTGCCACCATAGCCTCTACCGCCTTGGTCCTTTCCTCTGCCGCTGCTGCCTGGGGCGCCAGAGCCTCTGCCACCTGGGTCTCTGTCACTGCTGTTGCTGCCGCCGACTCCAGAGCCTATACCGCTTGGTCCCTTCCTGCTGCCGCTGGTGCCTCCGCAGCCCGAGCCTCTACTGCCTGGGTGTCTTCCGGCACCGCTGGTGCCTCCACAGCCTAACCCTTTACCGCCTGGGCCTCTGCCACTGCCGCTGCTTCCTTCCCAACCAGAGCCTCTACTGCCTGGTCCCTTGCCGCTGTCGCTTGTGCTTCCGCCGCCAGAGCCTCTACTGCCGCTGGTGCCTCCGCAGCCCAAGCCTCTACCGTCTGGGCCCTTGCTGGTGCCGCTGTTGCCTCCGCAGCCTGAGCCTCTACCCCCTGGGCCTCTGCGACTGCCACTGGTGCCTCCGCCGCAAGAGCCTCCACCGCCTGGGCCCTTGCCGCTGCCGCTGGTGCTTCCACAGCCTGAGCCTCTTCCACCTGGACCTCTGCCGCTACCGTTGGTGTCTCCCCCCTCCTGAGCCTCTTCCACATAGACGTCTGCCGCTGCCGCTGGTTTTCCTCCACCTGAGCCTCTACCACCTGGGACTCTGCCGCTGCCGCTGGTGCCTCCTCCACCTCAGCCTCTTCCGCCTGGGCCTCTGCCGCTGCCGTTGGTGTCTCCCCCTCTGAGCCTCTCCCACATAGACGTCTGCCGCTGCCGCTGGTTGTCTGCCGCCCGAGCCTCTTCCGCCTGGACATCTGCTGCTGCCGCTGGTACCTCCCCCACCTGAGCCTTTACCGATTGGGCATCTGCCTCTGCCTCTGGTTTTCTGCCGCCATAGCCTCTACCGCCTGGGCCCTTTCCTCTGCCGCTGCTGCCTCCGGCGCCAGAGCCTCTGCCACCTGGGTTTCTGTCGCTGCTGCTGGTGCCAATGCCTCCAGAACCTATACCGCTTGGTCCCCAGCCGCTGCCGCTGGTGCCTCCGCAGCCCGAGCCTCTACCGCCTGGGCCCTTGCCCCTGCCGCTGGTGCCTCCGCAGCCCGAGCCTCTACTGCCTGGGTCTCTTCCGGCACCGCTGGTCCCTCCACAGCCTAACCCTTTACCGCCTGGGCCTCTGCCACTGCCGCTGCTTCCTTTGCCGCCAGAGCCTCTACCGCCTGGTGCCTTGCCGCTGTCGCTGGTGCTTCCGCCGCCAGAGCCTCTACTGCCGATGGTGCCTCAACAGCCCGAGCCTCTACCGCCTGGGCTTCTGCCGGTACCGCTGTTGCTTCCGCAGCCTGAGCCTCTACCGTCTGGACCTCAGCCACTGCCACTGGTGCCTCCGCCGCCAGAGCCTCTACCGCCTGGGCCCTTGCCGCTGCCGCTGGTGCTTCCGCAGCCAGAGCCTCTACGGCATGGGCCTCTGCCACTGCTGCTGGTGCTTCCACTTCCGCAGCCTGAGCCTCTACTGCCTGGGCCTCTGCCACTGCTGCTGGTGCTTCCATGTCCACAGCCTGAGCCTCTACTGCCTGGGCCTCTGCCACTGCCACTGGTGCCTCCGCCCCCAGAGCCTCTACCGCCTGGGCCCTTGCCGCTGCCGCTGGTGCTTCCGCAGCCAGAGCCTCTACGGCATGGGCCTCTGCCACTGCTGCTGGTGCTTCCACTTCCGCAGCCTGAGCCTCTACTGCCTGGGCCTCTGCCACTGCTGCTGGTGCTTCCATTTCCGCAGCCTGAGCCTCTACCGCCTGGCACTCTGCCTCTGATGCTGGTGCTTCCGCCGCCAGAGCCTCTACCGCCTGGGCCCTTGCCGCTGCCGCTGGTGCTTCCGCAGCCAGAGCCTCTACCGCCTGGGCCTCAGCCACTGCCACTGGTGCTTCCGCCGCCAGAGCCTCTACCGCCTGGGCCCTTGCCGCTGCCGCTGGTGCTTCCGCAGCCAGAGCCTCTACGGCATGGGCCTACGCCGCTCTTGCTGCTTCCTCCGCCTCCCAGGCTGCATCGGCTGGGTCTCTGCCGCTGGTGCCTCCTCCACATGAGCCTCTTCCGTTTGCAGCTCTGCCGCTGCCGCTGGTGCTTCTCCCGCCTGAGCCTCTTCCGCCTTGGCCTCTGCCGCTGGTTTTCCGCCGCCAGAGCCTCTTTCGCCTGGGCCTCTGCCACTGCCGCTGGTTTTCTGCCGCCTGAACCTTTACCGCCTGGGCCTCTGCCACTGCCGCTGGTGCCTCCGCTGCCAGAGCCTCTAACGCCTGGGCCTTTGCTGCTACCGCTGTTGCCTCCGTCACCAGAGCCTCTGCCACCTGGGTCTCTGTCGCTGCTGCAGGTGCCTCCTACACCTGAGCCTCTTTCGTTTGTACCTCTGCTGCGGCCACTGGTGCCTCCCCCGCCTGAACCCTTTCCGCCTTGGCCTCTGCTGCTGGTTTTCCGCCGCCTTAGTCTCTTCTGCCTGGGCCTCTGCCGCTGCCGCTGGTCTTCAGCCGCCTGAGCCTTTACCGCCTGAGCCTCTGCTACTGCAGCTGGTGCCTCTGCAGCCCGAGCCTGTACCACCTGGGCCTCTGCCAGTGCCGCTGGTGCTTCCGCCGCCAGAGCCTCTACCGCCTGGGTCTCTGCCGCTTCCGCTGGTGCCTCCGAAGCCTGAGCCTCTACCGCCTGGGCCTCCGGCACTGCCGCTGGTGCCTCCGCCGCCAGAGCGTCTACCGTCTGGGCCCTTGCTGCTGCCGCTGGTGCTTCCGCCGCCAGAGACTCTTCTGCCTGGGCCTCTGCCACTGCTGCTGGTGCCTCTGCCGCCAGAGCCTCTACCGCCTGGGCCTTTGCTGCTGCCGCTGTTGCCTCCATTGCCAGAGCCTCTGCCACCTGGGTCTCTGTCGCTACTGCAGGTGTCGCCGCCGCCTGAGCATGTACTGCCTGGGCCTACACTGCTCTTGCTGCTTCCTCCGCCTCCCAGGCTCCATCGGCTGGGCCTCTGCCGCTGGTGCCTCCTCCACATGAGCCTCTTCCGTTTGCACCTCTGCCGCTGCCGCTGGTGCTTCCCCCGCCTGAGCCTCTTCCGCCTTGGCCTCTGCCGCTGGTTTTCCGCCGCCAGAGCCTCTTCCGCCTGGGCCTCTGCCGCTGCCGCTGGTTTTCTGCCGCCTGAACCTTTACCGCCTGGGCCTCTGCCACTGCCGCTGGTGCCTCCGCTGCCAGAGCCTCTACCGCCTGGGCCTTTGCTGCTACCGCTGTTGCCTCCGTCACCAGAGCCTCTGACACCTGGGTCTCTGTCGCTGCTGCAGGTGCCTCCTACACCTGAGCCTCTTTCGTTTGTACCTCTGCCGCGGCCGCTGGTGCCTCCCCCGCCTGAACCCTTTCCGCCTTGGCCTCTGCTGCTGCTTTTCCGCCGCGTTAGTCTCTTCTGCCTGGGCCTCTGCCGCTGCCGCTGGTCTTCAGCCGCCTGAGCCTTTACCGCCTGAGCCTCTGCTACTGCAGCTGGTGCCTCTGCAGCCCGAGCCTGTACCACCTGGGCCTCTGCAAGTGCCGCTGGTGCTTCCGCCGCCAGAGCCTCTACCGCCTGGGTCTCTGCCGCTTCCGCTGGTGCCTCTGAAGCCTGAGCCTCTACCGCCTGGGCCTCCGGATCTGCCGCTGGTGCCTCCGCTGCCAGAGCGTCTACCGTCTGGGCCCTTGCTGCTGCCGCTGGTGCTTCCGCCGCCAGAGACTCTTCCGCCTGGGCCTCTGCCACTGCTGCTGGTGCCTCTGCCGCCAGAGCCTCTACCGCCTGGGCCTTTGCTGCTGCCGCTGTTGCCTCCATTGCCAGAGCCTCTTCCGCCTGGGCCTCTGCCGCTGCCGCTGGTTTTCTGCCGCCTGAACCTTTACCGCCTGGGCCTCTGCCACTGCCGCTGGTGCCTCCGCTGCCAGAGCCTCTACCGCCTGGGCCTTTGCTGCTACCGCTGTTGCCTCCGTCACCAGAGCCTCTGCCACCTGGGTCTCTGTCGCTGCTGCAGGTGCCTCCTACACCTGAGCCTCTTTCGTTTGTACCTCTGCCGCGGCCGCTGGTGCCTCCGCCGCCTGAGCCCTTTCTGCCTTGGCCTCTGCTGCTGGTTTTCTGCCGCCTTAGTCTCTTCTGCCTGGGCCTCTGCCGCTGCTGCTGGTCTTCTGCCGCCTGAGTCTTTACTGCCTGAGCCTCTGCTACTGCAGCTGGTGCCTAGCCCGAGCCTGTACCACCTGGGCCTCTGCTGGTGCCGCTGGTGCCTCCGCCGCCAGAGTGTCTACCGTCTGGGCCCTTGCCGCTGCCGCTGGTGCTTCCATTGCCAGAGCCTCTGCCACCTGGGTCTCTGTCACTACTGCAGGTGTTGCCGCCGCCTGAGCCTGTACTGCCTGGGCCTACGCCGCTCTTGCTGCTTCCTCCGCCTCCCAGGCTCCATCGGCTGGGCCTCTGCCGCTGGTGCCTCCTCCACATGAGCCTCTTCCGTTTGCACCTCTGCTGCTACCGCTGGTGCTTCCCCCGCCTGAGCCTCTTCCGCCTTGGCCTCTGCCGCTGGTTTTCCGCCGCCAGAGCCTCTTCCGCCTGGGCCTCTGCCGCTGCCGCTGGTTTTCTGCCACCTGAACCTTTACCGCCTGGGCCTCTGCCACTGCCGCTGGTGCCTCCGCTGCCAGAGCCTCTACCGCCTGGGCCTTTGCTGCTACCGCTGTTGCCTCCTACACATGAGCCTCTTCCGTTTGTACCTTTGCCGCGGCCGCTGGTGCCTCCCCCGCCTGAGCCCTTTCCGCCTTGGCCTCTGCTGCTGGTTTTCCGCAGCCTGAGTCTCTTCTGCCTGGGCCTCTGCCGCTGCCGCTGGTCTTCTGACGCCTGAGCCTTTACCGCCTGAGCCTCTGCTACTGCAGCTGGTGCCTCCGCAGCCCGAGCCTCTACTGCCTGGGCCTCTCCCGCTGCCGCTGGTGCCTTCCCTGCCAGAGCCTCCACCGCCTGGGCCCTTACCGCTGCCGCTGGTCCTTCTGCTTCCAACGCCTCTACCGCTGCCGCTGGTGCCTCCACAACCTAAGCCTTTACGCCTGGGCCTCTGTCCCTGCCGCTGGTGCCTCCGCCGCCAAAGCCTCTACTGCCTGGGCCTCTGCTGCTGCCATTGGTGCCTCCGCCGCCAAAGCCTCTACCGTCTGGGCCCTGGACACTGCCGCTGGTGTTTCCGCAGCCGGAGTCTTTAACGCCTGGGCCTCTGCAACTGCCGCTGCTGCCTCCGCAGCCGGAGCCTCTAACGCCTGGGCCTCTGCCGCTGGTGCTGGTGCCTCCGCCACCAGAGCCTCTACCGCCTGGGCCCTTACCGCTGCCGCTGGTCCTTCCGCTTCCAGAGCCTCTACCGCCTGGGCCTCTACCACTGCCGCTGGTGCCTCCGCAGCCTGAGCCTCTAACGCCTGGGCCTCTGCCGCTGGTGCTGGTGCCTCCGCCACCAGAGCCTCTACCGCCTGGGCCCTTACCGCTGCCGCTGGTCCTTCCGCTTCCAGAGCCTCTACCGCCTGGGCCTCTACCACTGCCGCTGGTGCCTCCGCAGACTGAGCCTCTACTGCCTGGGTCTCTGCCACTGCTCCTGGTGCTTACGCCACCAGAGCCTCTACCGCCTGAGCCCTTACTGCTGCCGCTGGTGCTTCCACCACCAGAGCTTCTACCGCTTGGACACTTGCCTCTGATGCTGCTGCTTCCACACCAGATGCCTTGGTGCCTAGGTGCTTCCACCGCCAAAGCCTCTACTGCCTGGGCCTCTGCTGCTGCCATTGGTGCCTCCGCCGCCAGAGCCTCTACCGTCTGGGCCCTGGACACTGCCGCTGGTGTTTCTGCAGCCGGAGTCTCTAACGCATGGGCCTCTGCAACTGCCGCTGCTGCCTCCGCAGCCGGAGCCTCTAACGCCTGGGCCTCCGGCACTGCCGCTGGTGCCTCCGCCGCCAGAGTGTTTACCGTCTGGGCCCTTGCCGCTGCCGCTGGTGCTTCCATTGCCAGAGCCTCTGCCACCTGGGTCTCTGTCGCTACTGCAGGTGTTGCCGCCGCCTGAGCCTGTACTGCCTGGGCCTACGCCGCTCTTGCTGCTTCCTCCGCCTCCCAGGCTCCATCGGCTGGGCCTCTGCCGCTGGTGCCTACTCCACATGAGCCTCTTCTGTTTGCACCTCTGCCGCTGCCGCTGGTGCTTCCCCCGCCTGAGCCTCTTCCGCCTTGGCCTCTGCCGCTGGTTTTCCGCCGCCAGAGCCTCTTCCGCCTGGACCTCTTCCGCCTGGGCCTCTGCCGCTGCCGCTGGTTTTCTGCCGCCTGAACCTTTACCGCCTGGGCCTCTGCCACTGCCGCTGGTGCCTCCGCTGCCAGAGCCTCTACTGTCTGGGCCTCTGATGCTGGTGCTTCGGCCGCCAGAGCCTCTACTGCCTGGGCCTCTGCCGCTGCTGCTGGTGCTTCCGCCACCAGAGCCTCTACCGCCTGGGCCCTTACAGCTGCCGCTGGTCCTTCCGCTTCCAGAGCCTCTACCGCCTGGGCCTCTACCACTGCCGCTGGTGCCTCCGCAGCCTGAGCCTCTACTGCCTGGGTCTCTGCCGGTGCTGCTGGTGCTTACGCCACCAGAGCCTCTACGGCCTGGGCCCTTACCGCTGCCGCTGCTGCTTCCACCACCAGAGCTTCTACCGCTTGGACACTTGCCTCTGATGCCAGATGCCGCTGGTGCCTAGGCAGCCAGATCCTCTACCACCTCGGCCTCTGCCACTGCCGCTGGTTCATACGCAGCCTGAGCCTCTACCGCCTGGGCCTCTACCGCTGCCGCTGGTGCCTCCACAACCTAAGCCTTTACGCCTGGGCCTCTGTCCCTGCCGCTGGTGCCTCCGCCGCCAGAGCCTCTACCGCCTGGGCCCTTGCCACTGCCGCTGGTGCTTCCACCGCCAAAGCCTCTACTGCCTGGGCCTCTGCTGCTGCCATTGGTGCCTCCGCCGCCAGAGCCTCTAACGTCTGGGCCCTGGACACTGCCGCTGGTATTTCTGCAGCCGGAGTCTCTAACGCCTGGGCCTCTGCAACTGCCGCTGCTGCCTCCGCAGCCGGAGGCTCCAACGCCTGGGCCTCCGGAACTGCCGCTGGTGCCTCCGCCGCCAGAGTGTCTACCGTCTGGGCCCTTGCCGCTGCCGCTGGTGCTTCTGCCGCCAGAGACTCTACCGCTTGGGCCTCTGCCACTGCTGCTGGTGCCTCTGCCGCCAGAGCCTCTACCGCCTGGGCCTTTGCTACTGCCGCTGTTGCCTCCATTGCCAGAGCCTCTGCCACCTGGGTCTCTTTTGCTACTGCAGGTGTCGCCGCCGCCTCAGCCTCTACCACCTGGGCCTCTGCCGGTGCCGCTGGTGCTTCCACCGCTAGAGCCTCTACCGCCTGGGCCTCTGCCGCTGCCGCTGATCTTCTGACACCTGAGCCTTTACCGCCTGAGCCTCTGCTACTGCAGCTGGTGCCTCCGCAGCCCAAGCCTCTACCATCTGGGCCTCTGCCGGTGCCGCTGATGCTTCCGCCGCCAGAGCCTCTACCGCCTGGGTCTCTGCCGCTGCCGCTGGAGCCTCCGTAGCCCGAGCCTCTACCGCCTGGGCCTATGTCAGTGCCACTGGTGCCTCCGCCGCCAGAGCCTCTAACGCCTGGGCCCCAGCCGCTGCCGCTTCGGCCGCCAGACCCCTCTACTGCCTGGGCCTCTGCCGCTGGTGCCTCCGCCGTAAGAGCCTCTACTGCCTGGGCCTCTGCCGCTGCCACTGCCGCTGGTGCCTCCGCCGCCAGAGCATCTACAGTCTGGGCCCTTGCCTCTGCCGCTGGTGCCTTCACCTCCAGAGCCTCCCCCGCCTGGGCCCTTACCGCTGGTGCTGGTAACTCCGCAGCCCAAGCCTCTACCATCTGGGCCTCTCCCGGTGCCGCTGGTGCCTCCGCAGCCCGAGCCTCTACCACCTGGGCCTCTGCCGGTGCCGCTGTTGCCTTCCCAGCCTGAGTCTCTACCACCTCTGCCTCTGCCGCTGGTGCCTCCGCAGCCTGATCGTCTACCGCCTGGGCCTCTGACACTGCTGCTGGTGCTTCCGCCACCAGAGCCTCTACTGCCTGGGCCCTTACCGATGGCCCCTGGTGCTTACGCCGCCAGAGCCTCTACTGCCTGGGACTCTGGGTGCCGTTAGTTACTCCGCAGCCCGAGCCTCTACTGCCTGGGCCTCTTCCACTGCCACTGGTGCCTCCGCCGCCAGAGCCTCTACCGCCTGGGCACTTGCTGCTGCCGCTGGTGCTTCTGCCGCCAGAGCCTCTACTGCCTGGGCCTCTGCCGCTGCCGCTGGTGCTTCCGCCACCAGAACCTCTACCCCCTGGGCCCTTACCGCTGCCGCTGGTGCCTCCGCCGCCAAAGCCTCTAACCCCTGGGCCCTTGCCGCTAACGCTCGTGCTTCTGCCGCCAGACCCTATACTGCCTGGGCCTCTGATGCTGGTGCCTCCGCAGCCTGAGCCTCTACTGCCTGGGCCTCTCCCGCTGCCGCTGGTGCATTCGCTGGCAGAGCCTCTACCGCCTGGGCCCTTGCCGCTGCCGCTGGTGCTTCCGCTGCCCGATCCTCTACTGCCTAGGCCTCTGATGCTGGTGATTCGGCCGCCAGAGCCTCTACTGCCTGGGCCTCTGGCGCTGCTGCTGGTGCTTCCGCCACCAGAGCCTCTAACGCCTGGGCCCTTACCGCTGCCGCTGGTCCTTCCGCTTCCAGAGCCTCTACCGCCTGGGCCTCTACCACTGCCGCTGGTGCTTACGCCACCAGAGCCTCCACCGCCTGGGCCCTTACCGCTGCCGCTGGTGCTTCCACCACCAGAGCTTCTACCGCTTGGACACTTGCCTCTGATGCTGGTGCTTCCACGCCAGATGCCTTGATGCCTAGGTGCCAGATGCCGCTGGTGCCTAGGCCGCCAGATCCTCTACCACCTCGGCCTCTGCCACTGCCGCTGGTGCCTCCGCAGCCTGAGCCTCTACCGCCTGGGCCTCTACTGCTGCTGCTGGTGCCTCCACAACCTAAGCCTTTACGCCTGGGCCTCTGTCCCTGCCGCTGGTGCCTCCGCCGCCAAAGCCTCTACTGCCTGGGCCTCTGCTGCTGCCATTGGTGCCTCCGCCGCCAGAGCCTCTTCCGTCTGGGCCCTGGACACTGCCGCTGGTGTTTCCGCAGCCGGAGTCTCTAACGCCTGGGCCTCTGCAACTGCCGCTGCTGCCTCCGCAGCCGGAGCCTCTAACGCCTGGGCCTCTGCCGCTGCCACTGGTGCCTCCGCAGCCCGAGCCTGTACCGCACGGGCCTCTGCCGGTTCCGCTGCTGCCTCCGTAGCCTGAGCCTCTACCGCATGGACCCTTGCCACTGGTGCTGGTGCCTCCGCAGCCCGAGCCTCTACCGCCTGGGCCGCTGCCGCTTCCACCGCCAGAGCCTCTACTGCCTTGGCCTCTGCCACTTCCGCTGGTGCTTCCGAAGCCTGAGCCTCTACCGCCTGGGCCTCCGGCACTGCCGCTGGTGCCTCCGCCGCCAGAGCGTCTACCGTCTGGGCCCTTGCCGCTGCCGCTGGTGCTTCCGCCGCCAGAGCCTCTGCCACCTGGGTCTCTGTCGCTACTGCAGGTGTCGCCGCCGCCTGAGCCTGTACTGCCTGGGCCTAGGCCGCTCTTGTTGCTTCCTCCGCCTCCCAGGCTCCATCGGCTGGGCCTCTGCCGCTGGTGCCTCCTCCACATGAGCCTCTTCCGTTTGCACCTCTGCCGCTGCCGCTGGTGCTTCCCCCGCCTGAGCCTCTTCCGCCTTGGCCTCTGCCGCTGGTTTTCCGCCGCCAGAGCCTCTTCCACCTGGGCCTCTTTCGCCTGGGCCTCTGCCGCTGCCGCTGTTTTTCTGCCGCCTGAACCTTTACCGCCTGGGCCTCTGCCACTGCCGCTGGTGCCTCCGCTGCCAGAGCCTCTACCGCCTGGGCCTTTGCTGCTACCGCTGTTGCCTCCGTCACCAGAGCCTCTGCCACCTGGGTCTCCTTCGCTGCTGCAGGTGCCTCCTACACCTGAGCCTTTCCGTTTCTACCTTTGCCGCGGCCGCTGGTGCCTCCCACGCCTGAGCACTTTCCGCCTTGGCCTCTGCTGCTGGTTTTCCGCCGCCTTAGTCTCTTCTGCCTGGGCCTCTGCCGCTGCCGCTGGTCTTCTGACGCCTGAGCCTTTACCGCCTGAGCCTCTGCTACTGCAGCTGGTGCCTCCGCAGCCCGAGCCTCTACTGCCTGGGCCTCTCCCGCTGCCGCTGGTGCCTTCCCTGCCAGAGCCTCTACCGCCTGGGCCCTTGCCGCTGCCGCTGGTGCTTCCGCTGCCCGATCCTCTACTGCCTAGGCCTCTGATGCTGGTGCTTCGGCCGCCAGAGCCTCTACTGCCTGGGTCTCTGCCGCTGCTGCTGGTGCTTCAGCCACCAGAGCCTCTACCGCATGGGCCCTTACCGCTGCCGCTGGTCCTTCCGCTTCCAGAGCCTCTACCGCCTGGGCCTCTACCACTGCCGCTGGTGCCTCCGTAGCCTGAGCCTCTACTGCCTGGGTCTCTGCCACTGTTGCTGGTGCTTACGCCACCAGAGCCTCTACCGCCTGGGCCCTTACCGCTGCCGCTGGTGCTTCCACCACCAGAGCTTCTACCGCTTGGACACTTGCCTCTGATGCTGGTGCTTCCACTGCCAGATGCCTTGGTGCCTAGGTGCCAGATGCCGCTGGTGCCCTGGCCGCCAGATCCTCTACCACCTTGGCCTCTGCCACTGCCGCTGGTGCCTCTGCAGCCTGAGCCTCTACCGCCTGGGCCTCTACCGCTGCCGCTGGTGCCTCCACAACCTAAGCCTTTACGCCTGGGCCCTTGCCACTGCCGCTGGTGCCACCGCCGCAAAAGCCTCTATTGCCTGGGCCTCTGCTGCTGCCATTGGTGCCTCCGACGCCAGAGCCTCTACCGTCTGGGCCCTGGACACTGCCGCTGGTGTTTCCGCAGCCGGAGTCTCTAACGCCTGGGCCTCTACAACTGCTGCTGCTGCCTCCGCAGCCGGAGCCTCTAACGCCTGGGCCTCTGCCGCTGCCACTGGTGCTTCCGCAGCCCGAGCCTGTACCTCCCGGGGCTCGGCCGGTTCCGCTGGTGCCTCCGTAGCCTGAGCCTCTACCGCCTGGACCTTTGCCACTGGTGCTGGTGCCTCCGCAGCCCGAGCCTCTACCGCCTGGTCCGCTGCCGCTGGTGCTTCCACCGCCAGAGCCTCTACCGCCTGGGCCTCTGCCACTTCCGCTGGTGCCTCTGAAGACTGAGCCTCTACCGCCTGGGCCTCCGGCACTGCCGCTGGTGCCTCCGCCGCCAGAGCGTCTACCGTCTGGGCCCTTGCCGCTGCCGCTGGAGCTTCCGCCGCCAGAGACTCTACCGCCTGGGCCTCTGCCACTGCTGCTGGTGCCTCTGCCGCCAGAGCCTCTACCGCCTGGGCCTTTGCTGCTCCCGCTGTTGCCTCCATTGCCAGAGCCTCTGCCACCTGGGTCTCTGTCGCTATTGCAGGTGTCGCCGCCGCCTGAGCCTCTACTGCCTGGGCCTACGCCGCTCTTGCTGCTTCCTCCGCCTCCCAGGCTCCATCAGCTGGGCCTCTGCCGCTGGTGCCTCCTCCACATGAGCCTCTTCTGTTTGCACCTCTGCCGCTGCCGCTGGTGGTTCCCCCGCCTGAGCCTCTTCCGCCTTGGCCTCTGCCGCTGGTTTTCCGCCGCCAGAGCCTCTTCCGCCTGGGCCTCTTCCGCCTGGGCCTCTGCAGCTGCCGCTGGTTTTCTGCCGCCTGAACCTTTACTGCCTGGGCCTCTGCCACTGCCGCTGGTGCCTCCGCTGCCAGAGCCTCTACCGCCTGGGCCTTTGCTGCTACCGCTGTTGCCTCCATCACCAGAGCCTCTGCCACCTGGGTCTCTGTCGCTGCTGCAGGTGCCTCCTACACCTGAGCCTCTTCCGTTTGTACCTCTGACGCGGCCGCTGGTGCCTCCCCCGCCTGAGCCCTTTCCGCCTTGGCCTCTGCTGCTGGTTTTCCGCCGCCTGAGTCTCTTCTGCCTGGGCCTCTGCCGCTGCCGCTGGTTTTCTGACGCTTGAGCCTTTACCGCCTGAGCCTCTGCTACTGCAGCTGGTACCTCCGCAGCCCGAGCCTCTACCACCTGGGCCTCTGCCGGTGCCGCTGGTGCTTCCGCCGCCAGAGCCTCTACCGCCTGGGTCTCTGCCGCTGCCGCTGGTGCCTCCGTAGCTCGAGCCTCTACCGCCTGGGCCTCTGTCAGTGCCGCTGGTGCCTCCGCCGCCAGAGCCTCTAACGCCTGGGCCCTAGCCGCTGCCGCTTCGGCCGCCAGACCCCTCTAGTGCCTGGGCCTCTGCTGCTGGTGCCTCCGCCGTCAGAGCCTCTACTGCCTGGGCCTCTACCGCTGCCGCTGGTGCCTCCGCCGCCAGAGCCTCTACAGCCTGGGCCCTTTCCGCTGCCGCTGGTGCCTTCACCGCCAGAGCCTCCCCCGCCTGGGCCCTTACCGCTGGTGCTGGTGACTCCGCAGCCCAAGCCTCTACCATCTGGGCCTCTCCCGGTGCCGCTGGTGCCTCCGCGCCCGAGCCTGTACCACCTGGGCCTCTGCCGGTGCCGCTGTTGCCTTCCCAGTCTGAGTCTCTACCACCTCTGCCTCTGCCGCTGGTGCCTCCGCAGCCTGATCGTCTACCGCCTGGGCCTCTGCCACTGCTGCTGGTGCTTCCACCACCAGAGCCTCTACTGCCTGGGCCCTTACCGCTGCCGCTGGTGCTTACACCGCCAGACCTTCTACTGCCTGGGACTCTGGGTGCCGTTAGTTACTCCGCAGCCCGAGCCTCTACTACCTGGGCCTCTTCCACTGCCACTGGTGCCTCCGCCGCCAGAGCCTCTACTGCCTGGGCCTCTACCACTGCCGCTGGTGCCTCCGCAGCCTGAGCCTCTACTGCCTGGGCCTCTGCCACTGCCGCTGGTGCTTCCGCCACCAGAGCCTCTACCGCCTGGGACCTTACCGCTGCCGCTGGTGCCTCCGCCGCCAAAGCCTCTAACCCCTGGGCCCTTGCCGCTGACGCTGGTGCTTCCGCCGCCAGACCCTCTACTGCCTGGGCCTCTCCCGCTGCCGCTGGTGCCTTCGCTGCCAGAGCCTCTACTGCCTGGGCCCTTGCCGCTGCCGCTGGTGCTTCCGCTGCCCGATCATCTACTGCCTAGGCCTCTGATGCTGGTGCTTCGGCCGCCAGAGCCTCTACTGCCTGGGCGTCTGCCGCTGCTGCTGGTGCTTCTGCCACCAGAGCCTCTACCGCCTGGGCCCTTACCGCTGCCGCTGGTCCTTCCTCTTCCAACGCCTCTACCGCCTGGGCCTCTACCACTGCCGCTGGTGCCTCCGCAGCCTGAGCCTCTACCACTGCTGCTTGTGCTTACGCCACCAGAGCCTCTACCGCCTGGGCCCTTACCGCTGCCGCTGGTGCTTCCACCACCAGAGCTTCTACCGCTTGGAAACTTGCCTCTGATGCTGGAGCTTCCATGCCAGATGCCTTGGTGCCTAGGTGCCAGATGCCGCTGGTGCCTAGGCCGCCAGATCCTCTACCACCTCGGCCTCTGCCACTGCCGCTGGTGCCTCCGCAGCCTGAGCCTCTACCGCCTGAGCCTCTACCGCTGCCGCTGGTGCCTCCACAACCTAAGCCTTTACGCCTGGGTCTCTGTCCCTGCCGCTGGTGCCTCCACCGCCAGAACCTCTACCGCCTGGGCCCTTGCCACTGCCGCTGGTGCTTCCACCGCCAAAGCCTCTACTGCCTGGGCCTCTGCTGCTGCCATTGGTGCCTCCGCCGCCAGAGCCTCTACTGCCTGGGCCTCTGCTGCTGGTGCCTCCGCAGCATGAGCCTATACTGCCTGGGCCTCTCCCGCTGCTGCTGGTGCCTTCGCTGCCAAAGCCTCTACCGCCTGGGCCCTTGCCGCTGCCGCTGGTGCTTCCGCTGCCCGATCCTCTACTGCCTAGGCCTCTGATGCTGGTGCTTCGGCCGCCAGAGCCTCTACTGCCTGGGCCTCTGCCGCTGCTGCTGGTGCTTCCGCCACCAGAGCCTCTACCGCCTGGGCCTTTACCGCTGCCGCTGGTCCTTCCGCTTCCAGAGCCTCTACCGCCTGTGCCCTTGCCGCTGCCGCTGGTGCTTCCGCAGCCCGAGCCTCTACCACCTCGGCCTCTGCCACTTCCGCTGATGCCTCCGCAGCTTGAGCCTCTACCGCCTGGGCCTCTGCCGGTTCCGCTGGTGCCTCCGTAGCCTGAGCCTCTACCGCCTGGGCCTCCGGCACTGCCGCTGGTGCCTCCGCCGCCAGAGCGTCTACCATCTGGGCCCTTGCCACTGCCGCTGGTGCCTCTGCCGCCAGAGCCTCTACCGCCTGGGCCTTTGCTGCTGCCGCTTTTGCCTCCATTGCCAGAGCTTCTACCGCTTGGACAGTTGCCTCTGATGCTGGTGCTTCCACGCCAGATGCCTTGGTGCCTGGGTGCCAGATGCCGCTGGTGCCTAGGCCGCCAGATCCTCTGGCCGCCACCTGGGTCTCTGTCGCTACTGCAGGTGTCGCCGCCGCCTGAGCCTGTACTGCCTGGGCCTACGCCGCTCTTGCTGCTTCCTCCGCCTCCCAGGCTCCATCGGCTGGGCCTCTGCCGCTGGTGCCTCCTCCACATGAGCCTCTTCCGTTTGCACCTCTGCCGCTGCCGCTGGTGCTTCCCCCATCTGAGCCTCTTCTGCTTGGGCCTCTGCCGCTGCCGCTGGTTTTCTGCCACCTGAACCTTTACCGCCTGGGCCTCTGCCACAGCCACTGGTGCCTCCGCTGCCAGAGCCTCTACCGCCTGGGCCATGCTGCTACCGCTGTTGCCTCCGTCACCAGAGCCTCTGCCACCTGGGTCTCTCTCGCTGCTGCAGGTGCCTCCTACACCTGAGCCTCTTCAATTTGTACCTCTGCCGTCGCCGCTGATGCCTCCCCCGCCTGAGCCCTTTCCGCCTTGGCCTCTGCTTCTGGTTTTCCGCCGCCTGAGTCTCTTCTGCCAGGGCCTCTGCCACTGCCGCTGGTCTTCAGACGCCTGAGCCTTTACCGCCTGAGGCTCTGCTACTGCAGCTGGTGCCTCCGCAGCCCGAGCCTCTACCGCCTGGGCCTCTCCCGCTGCCGCTGGTGCCTTCGCTGCCAGAGCCTCTACCGCCTGGGCCCTTGCCGCTGCCGCTGGTCCTTCCGCTTCCAACGCCTCTACCACTGCCGCTGGTCCCTCTGCAGCCTGAGCCTCTACTGCTTGGGTTTCTGCCACTGCTGCTGGTGCTTACGCCACCAGAGCTTCTACCGCCTGGGCCCTTACCGCTGCCGCTGGTGCTTCCACCACCAGAGCTTCTACCGCTTGGACACTTGCCTCTGATGCTGGTGCTTCCACCGCCAGATGCCTTGGTGCCTAGGTGCCAGATGCCGCTGGTGCCTAGGCCGCCAGATCCTCTACCACCTCGGCCTCTGCCACTGCCGCTGGTGCCTCCGCAGCCTGAGCCTCTACCGCCTGGGCCTCTACCGCTGCCGCTGGTGCCTCCACAACCTAAGCCTTTACTCCTGGGCCTCTGTCCCTGCCGCTGGTGCCTCCGCCGCCAGAGCCTCTACCGCCTGGGCCCTTGCCACTGCCGCTGGTGCTTCCACCGCCAAAGCCTCTACTGCCTGGGCCTCTGCTGCTGCCATTGGTGCCTCCGCCGCCAGAGCCTCTACCGTCTGGGCCCTGGACACTGCCGCTGGTGTTTCTGCAGCCGGAGTCTCTAACGCCTGGGCCTCTGCAACTGCCGCTGCTGCCTCCGCAGCCGGAGCCTCTAACGCCTGGGCCTCCGGCACTGCCACTGGTGCCTCCGCCGCCAGAGTGTCTACCGTCTGGGCCCTTGCCGCTGCCGCTGGTGCTTCTGCCGCCAGAGACTCTACCGCCCGGGCCTCTGCCACTGCTGCTGGTGCCTCTGTCGCCAGAGTCTCTACCGCCTGGGCCTCTGCCGGTGCCGCTGTTGCCTTCCCAGCCTGAGTGTCTACCACCTCTGCCTCTGCCGCTGATGCCTCCGCAGCCTGATCGTCCACCGCCTGGGCCTCTGCCACTGCTGCTGGTGCTTCCGCCACCAGAGCCTACGGCCTGGGCCCTTACCGCTGCCGCTGGTGCTTACGCCGCCAGAGCCTCTACTGCCTGGGACTCTAGGTGCCGTTAGTTACTCCGCAGCCCGAGCCTCGACTGCCTGGGCCTCTTCCACTGCCACTGGTGCCTCCGCAGCCTGAGCCTCTACTGCCTGGGTCTCTACCACTGCTGCTGGTGCTTACGCCACCAGAGCCTCTACCGCCTGGGCCCTTACCGCTGCCGCTGGTGCTTCCACCACCAGAGCTTCTACCGCTTGGACACTTGCCTCTGTTGCTGGTGCTTCCGCCACCAGAGCCTCTACCGCCTGGGCCCTTACCGCTGCCGCTGATCCTTCCGCTTCCAGAGCCTCTACCGCCTCGGCCTCTGCCACTGCCGCTGGTGCATCCGCAGCCCGAGCCTCTACCTCCTGGGCCTCTCCCGCTGCCGCTGGTGCCTTCGCTGCCAGAGCCTCTACCGCCTGGGCCCTTGCCGCTGCCGCTGGTCCTTCCGCTTCCAACGCCTCTACCACTGCCGCTGGTGCCTCTGCAGCTTTAGCCTCTACTGCTTGGGTTTCTGCCACTGCTACTGGTGCTTACGCCACCAGAGCTTCTACCGCCTGGGCCCTTACCGCTGCCGGTGGTGCTTCCACCACCAGAGCTTCTACCGCTTGGACACTTGCCTCTGATGCTGGTGCTTCCACCGCCAGATGCCTTGGTGCCTAGGTGCCAGATGCCGCTGGTGCCTAGGCCGCCAGATCCTCTACCACCTCGGCCTCTGCCACTGCCGCTGGTGCCTCCGCAGCCTGAGCCTCTACCGCCTGGGCCTTTACCGCTGCCGCTGGTGCCTCCACAACCTAAGCCTTTACTCCTGGGCCTCTGTCCCTGCCGCTGGTGCCTCCGCCGCCAGAGCCTCTACCGCCTGGGCCCTTGCCACTGCCGCTGGTGCTTCCACCGCCAAAGCCTCTACTGCCTGGGCCTCTGCTGCTGCCATTGGTGCCTCCGCCGCCAGAGCCTCTACCGTCTGGGCCCTGGACACTGCCGCTGGTGTTTCTGCAGCCGGAGTCTCTAACGCCTGGGCCTCTGCAACTGCCGCTGCTGCCTCCGCAGCCGGAGCCTCTAACGCCTGGGCCTCCGGCACTGCCACTGGTGCCTCCGCCGCCAGAGTGTCTACCGTCTGGGCCCTTGCCGCTGCCGCTGGTGCTTCTGCCACCAGAGACTCTACCGCCCGGGCCTCTGCCACTGCTGCTGGTGCCTCTGTCGCCAGAGTCTCTACCGCCTGGGCCTCTGCCGGTGCCGCTGTTGCCTTCCCAGCCTGAGTCTCTACCACCTCTGCCTCTGCCGCTGGTGCCTCCGCAGCCTGATCGTCCACCGCCTGGGCCTCTGCCACTGCTGCTGGTGCTTCCGCCACCAGAGCCTACGGCCTGGGCCCTTACCGCTGCCGCTGGTGCTTACGCCGCCAGAGCCTCTACTGCCTGGGACTCTAGGTGCCGTTAGTTACTCCGCAGCCCGAGCCTCTACTGCCTGGGCCTCTTCCACTGCCACTGGTGCCTCCGCAGCCTGAGCCTCTACTGCCTGGGCCCTTACCGCTGCCGCTGGTGCTTCCACCACCAGAGCTTCTACCGCTTGGACACTTGCCTCTGATGCTGGTGCTTCCGCCACCAGAGCCTCTACCGCCTGGGCCCTTACCGCTGTCGCTGATCCTTCCGCTTCCTGAGCCTCTACCGCCTCGGCCTATGCCACTGCCGCTGGTGCCTCCGCAGCCTGAGCCTTTACTGCCTGGGCCTCTGCTGCTGCCATTGGTGCCTCGGCCGCCAAAGCCTCTACAGTCTGGGACCAGGACACTGCCGCTGGTGTTTCCGCAGCCGGAGTCTCTAACTCCTGGGCCTCTGCAACTGCCGCTGCTGCCTCCGCAGCCGGAGCCTCTAACGCCTGGGCCTCTGCCGCTGCAACTGGTGCCTCCGCAGCCCGAGCCTGTACCGCCCGGGCCTCTGCCAGTTCCGCTGGTGCCTCCGAAACCTGAGCCTCTACCGCCTGGACCCTTGCCACTGGTGCTGGTGCCTCCGCAGCCCGAGCCTCTATCGCCTGGGACGCTGGTGCTTCCACCGCCAGAGCCTCTACCGCCTGGGCCTCTGCCACTTCCGCTGGTGCCTCCGAAGCCTGAGCCTCTACCGCCTGGGCCTTTGGCACTGCCGCTGCTGCCTCCGCCGCCAGAGCGTCTACCGTCTGGGCCCTTGCCGCTGCCGCTGGTGCTTCCGCCACCAGAGACTCTACCGCCTGGGCCTCTGCCACTGCTGCTGGTGCCTCTTCCGCCAGAGCCTCTATCGCCTGGGCCTTTGCTGCTGCCGCTGTTGCCTGCATTGCCAGAGCCTCTGCCACCTGGGTCTCTGTCGCTACTGCAGGTGTCGCCGCCGCCTGAGCCTGTACTGCCTGGGCCTACGCCGCTCTTGCTGCTTCCTCCGCCTCCCAGGCTCCATCGGCTGGGCCTCTGCCGCTGGTGCCTCCTCCACATGAGCCTCTTCCGTTTGCACTTCTGCCGCTGCCGCTGGTGCTTCCCCCGCCTGAGCCTCTTCCGCCTTGGCCTCTGCCGCTGGTTTTCCGCCGCCAGAGCCTCTTCCGCCTGGGCCTCTTCCGCCTGGGCCTCTGCCGCTGCCGCTGGTTTTCTGCCGCCTGAACATTTACTGCCTGGGCCTCTGCCACTGCCGCTGGTGCCTCCGCTGCCAGAGCCTCTACCGCCTGGGCCTTTGTTGCTACCGCTGTTGCCTCCGTCACCAGAGCCTCTGCCACCTGGGTCTCTGTCGCTGCTGCAGGTGCCTCCTACACCTGAGCCTCTTTCGTTTGTACCTCTGCCACGGCCGCTGGTGCCTCCCCCGCCTGAGCCCTTTCCACCTTGGCCTCTGCTGCTGGTTTTCCGCCGCCTGAGTCTCTTCTGCCTGGGCCTCTGCCGCTGCCGCTGGTTTTCTGACGTGTGAGCCTTTACCGCCTGAGCCTCTGCTACTGCAGCTGGTGCCTCCGCAGCCCGAGCCTCCACCACCTGGGCCTCTGCCGGTGCCGCTGGTGCTTCCGCCGCCAGAGCCTCTACCGCCTGGGTCTCTGCCTCTGCCGCTGGTGCCTCCGTAGCCCGAGCCTCTACCGCCTGGGCCTCTGTAAGTGCCGCTGGTGCCTCCGCCGCCAGAACCTCTAACGCCTGGGCCATAGCCGCTGCCGCTTCGGCCGCCAGACCCCTCTACTGCCTGGGCCTCTGCCACTGGTGCCTCCGCCGTCAGAGCCTCTACTGCCTGGGCCTCTGCCGCTGCCTCTGCCGCTGGTGCCTCCGCATCCCAAGCCTCTACTGCCTGGGCCTCTGCCGGTGCGGCTGGTGTCTCCTCAGCCAGAGCCTCTACCACCTCGGCCTCTGGCACTGCCCTGCTGCCTTCGCCACCAGAGCCTCTACCGCCTGGGCTCTGCCGCTGTCGCTGGTGCCACCCCTGCCTGAGCCTCTTCCGCCTTGGCCTCTGCTGCTGGTTTTCCGCCACCTGAGCCTCTTCTGCCTGGACCCTTGCCTCTGCCACTGGTGCTACCGCCGCCAGAGCCTCTGCCACCTCGGCCTCTGCCACTCTCACTGTTGCCTCCATCACCAGAAGCTCTACTGCCTGGGTCTCTGCCGCTGCCTCTGGTGCCTCCGCAGCCCCAGCCTCTACCGCCTGGGCCCTTGCCACTGCCGCTGGTGCCTCCACAGCCCGAGCCTCTACGGCCGGTGACTCTGCCGCTGCTGCTGGTGCCTCCGCAGCCCAGGTGTCTATCGCCTAGGCCTGTGCCAGTGCCGCTGGTGGCTCCGCAGCCCGAGCCTCTAGCTCCTGGACCTCTGTCGTTGCCGCTGGTGCCTCTACAGCCTGAGCCTCTACCGCCTGGGCCTCTGGCACTGCCGCTCGTGCATCCGCCACCAGAACCTCTACCGTCTGGTCCTTTGCCGGTGCCGCTGGTGCTTCCGCAGCCCGAGCCTCTACCGCCTGGGCCTCTGTCAGTGCCGCTGGTGCCTCCGCCGCCTGAGCCTCTACCACTTAGTCCTTTGCCGCTGGTGCATACACATCCTGAGCATCTACTGCCCTGGCCTCTGCCACTGACACTGGTGCCTTCGCCGCCAGAGCCTCTACCACTTGGTCCTCTGCCACTGCCGCTGGTGCCTCCACAGCCCGAGCCTCTACTGCCCTGGCCTCTGCCGCTGCTGTTCGTTCTTTCGCCGCCAGAGCCTCTACCGCCTAGGCCTCTGCCGGTGCCGCTGGTGCCTCCGCAGCCAGAGCCTCAACCACATCGGCCTCTGCCACTTTCACTGTTGCCTCCGCCGCTAGAGGCTCCACTGCCTGGGTCTCTGCCACTGCCGCTGGTGCCTCCGCAGCCCCAGCGTCTACCGCCTGGGCCCTTGCCGCTGCCGCTGGTGCCTCCGCAGCCCCAGCCTCTACCACCTGGGCCTCTGGCACTGCCGCTGGAGCCTCTACCGCCTGGGCCTCTGGCACTGCCCCTGGTGCCTCCGGAGCCTTAGCCTCTACTGCCTGGGCCTCGGCCACTGCCGCTGGTGCTTCCGGAGCCTGAGCCTCTACGGCTTGGGCCTCCGGCACTGCCGCTGGTGCCTCCGCCGCCAGAGCGTCTACCGTCTGGGCCCTTGACGCTGCCGCTGGTGCATCCGCCGCCAGAGACTCTACCGCCTGGGCCTCTGCGACTGCTGCTGGTGCCTCTGCCGCCAGAGCCTCTACCGCCTGGGCCTTTGCTGCTGCCGCTGTTGCCTCCATTGCCAGAGCCTCTGCCACGTGGGTCTCTGTCGCTACTGCAGGTGTCGCCGCCGCCTGAGCCTGTACTGCCTGGGCCTACGCCGCTCTTGCTGCTTCCTCCGCCTCCCAGGCTCCATCGGCTGGGCCTCTGCCGCTAGTGCCTCCTCCACATGAGCCTATTCCGTTTGCACCTCTGCCGCTGCCGCTGGTGCTTCCTCCGCCTGAGCCTCTTCCGCCTTCGCCTGTGCCGCTGGTTTTCCGCCGCCAGAGCCTCTTCCGCCTGGGCCTCTTCCGCCTGGGCCTCTGCCGCTGCCGCTGGTTTTCTGCCGCCTGAACCTTTACTGCCTGGGCCTCTGCCACTGCCGCTGGTGCCTCCGCTGCCAGAGCCTCTACCGCCTGGGCCTTTGCTGCTACCGCTGTTGCCTCCGTCACCAGAGCCTCTATCACCTGGGTCTCTGTCGCTGCTGCAGGTGCCTCCTACACCTGAGCCTCTTCCGTTTGTACCTCTGCCACTGCCGCTGGTGCCTCCCCCGCCTGAGCCCTTTCCGCCTTGGCCTCTGCTGCTGGTTTTCCGCCGCCTGAGTCTCTTCTGCCTGGGCCTCTGCCGCTGCCGCTGGTTTTCTGACGCCTGAGCCTTTACCGCCTGAGCCTCTGCTACTGCAGCTGGTGCCTCCGCAGCCCGAGCCTCTACCACCTGGGCCTCTGCCGGTGCCGCTGGTGCTTCCGCCGCCAGAGCCTCTACCGCCTGGGTCTCTGCCGCTGCCGCTTTGGCCGCCAGACCCCTCTACTGCCTGGGCCTCTGTCAGTGCCGCTGGTGCCTCCGCCGCCAGAGCCTCTAACGCCTGGGCCCTAGCCGCTGCCGCTTCGGCCGCCAGACCCCTCTACTGCCTGGGCCTCTGCCGCTGGTGCCTCCGCCGTCAGAGCCTCTACTGCCTGGGCCTCTGCCGCTGCTGCTGGTGCCTCCGCCGCCAGAGCCTCTACAGCCTGGGCCCTTGCCGCTGCCGCTGGTGCCTTCACCGCCAGAGCCTCCCCCGCCTGGGCCCTTACCGCTGGTGCTGGTGACTCCGCAGCCCAAGCCTGTACCATCTGGGCCTCTCCCAGTGCCGCTGGTGCCTCCGCGCCCGAGTCTGTACCACCTGGGCCTCTGCCGGTGCCGCTGTTGCCTTCCCAGCCTGAGTCTCTACCACCTCTGCCTCTGCCGCTGGTGCCTCCGCAGCCTGATCGTCTACCGCCTGGGCCTCTGCCACTGCTGCTGGTGCTTCCGCCACCAGAGCCTCTACTGCCTGGGCCCTTACCGCTGCCGCTGGTGCTTACGCCGCCAGAGCTTCTACTGCCTGGGACTCTGGGTGCCGTTAGTTACTCCGCAGCCCGAGCCTCTACTACCTGGGCCTCTTCCACCGCCACTGGTGCCTCCGCCGCCAGAGCCTCTACCGCCTGGGCACTTGCTGCTGCCGCTGGTGCTTCTGCCGCCAGAGCCTCTACTGCCTGGGCCTCTGCCGCTGCTGCTGGTGCTTCCGCCACCAGAGCCTCTACCGCCTGGGCCCTTACCGCTGCCGCTGGTGCCTCCGCCGCCAAAGCCTCTAACCCCTGGGCCCTTGCCGCTGACGCTGGTGCTTCCGCCGCCAGACCCTCTACTGCCTGGGCCTCTGCTGCTGGTGCCTCCGCAGCCTGAGCCTCTACTGCCTGGGCTTCTCCCGCTGCCGCTGGTGCCTTCGCTGCCAGAGCCTCTACCGCCTGGGCCCTTGCCGCTGCCGCTGGTGCTTCCGCTGCCCGATCATCTACTGCCTAGGCCTCTGATGCTGGTGTTTGGCCGCCAGAGCCTCTACTGCCTGGGCGTCTGCCGCTGCTGCTGGTGCTTCCGCCGCCAGAGCCTCTACCGCCTGGGCCCTTACCGCTGCCGCTGGTCCTTCCGCTTCCAACGCCTCTACCGCCTGGACCTCTACCACTGCCGCTGGTGCCTCCGCAGCCTGAGCCTCTACCACTGCCGCTTGTGTCTCCACAGCCTGAGCCTTTACCACCTGAGCCTCTGCTACTGCAGCTGGTGCCTCCGCAGCCCGAGCCTCCACCACCTGGGCCTCTGCCGGTGCCGCTGGTGCTTCCGCCGCCAGAGCCTCTACCGCCTGGGTCTCTGCCGCTGCCCCTGGTGCCTCCGTAGCCCGAGCCTCTACCGCCTGGGCCTCTGTCAGTGCCGCTGGTGCCTCCGCCGCCAGAACCTCTAACGCCTGGGCCCTAGCCGCTGCCGCTTCGGCCGCCAGACCCCTCTACTGCCTGGGCCTCTGCCACTGGTGCCTCCGCCGTCAGAGCCTCTACTGCCTGGGCCTCTGCCGCTGCCTCTGCCGCTGCTGCCTCCGCATCCCAAGCCTCTACTGCCTGGGCCTCTGCCGGTGCGGCTGGTGTCTCCTCAGCCAGAGCCTCTACCACCTCGGTCTCTGGCACTGCCCTGCTGCCTTCGCCACCAGAGCCTCTACCGCCTGGGCTCTGCCGCTGTCGCTGGTGCCACTCCTGCCTGAGCCTCTTCCGCCTTGGCCTCTGCCGCTGGTTTTCTGCCGCCAGAGCCTCTTCTGCCTGGGCCTCTTCCGCCTGGGCCTCTGCCGCTGCCGCTGGTTTTCTGCCGCCTGAGCCTTTACCGCCTGGGCCTCTGCCACTGCCGCTGGTGCCTCTGCTGCCAGAGCCTCTACCGCCTGGGCCTTTGCTGCTGCCGCTGTTGCCTCCGTCACCAGAGCCTCTGCCACCTGGGTCTCTGTCGCTGCTGCAGGTGCTTTCTCCACCTTAGCCTCTTCCGTGTGCACCTCTGCCACTGCCGCTGGTGCCTCCCCCGCCTGAGCCTCTTCCGCCTTGGCCTCTGCCGCTGGTTTTCTGCCGCCAGAGCCGCTTCCGCCTGGGCCTCTTCCGCCTGGGCCTCAGCCGCTGCCGCTGGTTTTCTGCCGCCTGAGCCTTTACCGCCTGGGCCTCTGCCACTGCCGCTGGTGCCTCTGCTGCCAGAGCCTCTACCGCCTGGGCCTTTGCTGCTGCCGCTGTTGCCTCCGTCACCAGAGCCTCTGCCACCTGGGTCTCTGTCGCTGCTGCAGGTCCTTTCTCCACCTTAGCCTCTTCCATTTGCACCTCTGCCACTGCCGCTGGTGCCTCCCCCGCCTGAGCCTCTTCCGCCTTGGCCTCTGCTGCTGGTTTTCCGCCGCCTGAGCCTCTTCTGCCTGGACCCTTGCCTCTGCCACTGGTGCTACCGCCGCCAGAGCCTCTGCCACCTCGGCCTCTGCCACTCTCACTGTTGCCTCCATCACCAGAAGCTCTACTGCCTGGGTCTCTGCCGCTGCCGCTGGTGCCTCCGCAGCCCCAGCCTCTACCGCCTGGGCCCTTGCCGCTGCCGCTGGTGCCTCCGTAGCCCGAGCCTCTACCAACTGGGCCTCTGGCACTGCCTTTGGAGCCTTTACCGCCTGGGCGTCTCGCACTGCCCCTGGTGCCTCCGGAGCCTTAGCCTCTACTGCCTGGGACTCTTCCACTGCCCCTGGTGCCTCCGCTCCAGAGCCTCTACCGCATGGGCCTCTGCCACAGCCTCTGCTTGCTTCGTCGCCAGAGCCTCTACCGCCTGGTCCCTGCCCGCTGCCACTGGTGCTTCCGCAGCCCGAGCCTCTACGGCCGGTGACTCTGCCGCTGCTGCTGGTGCCTCCGCAGCCCAGGTCTCTATCGCCAAGGCCTGTGCCAGTGCCGCTGGTGGCTCCGCAGCCCGAGCCTCTACCTCCTGGACCTCTGTCGTTGCCGCTGGTGCCTCTACAGCCTGAGCCTCTACCGCCTGGGCCTCTGGCACTGCCGCTCGTGCATCCGCCACCAGAACCTCTACCGTCTGGGCCTTTGCCGGTGCCGCTGGTGCTTCCGCAGCCAAAGCCTCTACCGCCTGGGCCTATGTCAGTGCCGCTGGTGCCTCCGCCGCCTGAGCCTCTACCACTTAGTCCTTTGCAGCTGGTGCATACACATCCTGAGCATCTACTGCCCTGGCCTCTGCCGCTGACACTGGTGCCTTCGCCGCCAGAGCCTCTACCACTTGGTCCTCTGCCACTGCCGCTGGTGCCTCCGCAGCCCGAGCCTCTACTGCCTTGGCCTCTGCCGGTGCCGCTGGTGCCTCCGCAGCCAGAGCCTCAACCACATCGGCCTCTGCCACTGTCACTGTTGCCTCCGCCGCTAGAGGCTCCACTGCCTGGGTCTCTGCCACTGCCGCTGGTGCCTCTGCAGCCCCAGCCTCTACCGCCTGGGCCCTTGCCGCTGCCGCTGGTGCCTCCGCAGCCCCAGCCTCTACCACCTGGGCCTCTGGCACTGCCGCTGGAGCCTCTACCGCCTGGGCCTCTGGCACTGCCCCTGGTGCCTCCGGAGCCTTAGCCTCTACTGCCTGGGCCTCGGCCACTGCCGCTGGTGCTTACGCCGCCAGAGCCTCTACCGCTTGGGCCTCTGCCGGTGCCGCTGGTGCCTCCGCAGCCCGAGCCTCTACCGCATGGGCCTCTGCCACTGCCGTTGCTTCCTTTGCTGCCAGAGCCTCTACTGCCTGGGCCCTTGTTGCTGTCGCTGGTGCTTCCGCCGCCAGAGCCTCTACCGCCCTGGCCTCTGCCGCTGCCGCTGGTGCCTCCGCAGCCTGAGCCTCTACTGCCTGGGTCCCTGCCCCTGCCCCTGCTTCCTTCGCTGCCAGAGCCTCTACTGCCTGGGCCCTTGCCGCTGTCGCTGGTGCCTCCGCCGCCAGAGCCTCTACCACCAGGGACCTTACGGGTGCCACCGGTGCTTCCGCCGCAAGACTCTCTACTGCCTGGGCCTCTGGGTTACCGTTGGTGCCTCCGCAGCCCGAGCCTCTACCGCATGGGCCTCTGCCACTGCCTCTGCTTCCTTCGCCGCCAGAGCCTCTACCGCCTGGTCCCTTGCCGCTGCCACTGGTGCCTCCACAGCCCGAGCCTCTACCGCCTGGGACTCTGCCGCTGCCGCTGGTGCCTCCGCAGCCCAGGTCTCTATCGCCTAGGCCTGTGCCAGTGCAGCTGGTGGCTCCGCAGCCCGAACCTCTACCTCCTGGACCTCTGGCATTGCCGCTCGTGCATCCGCCACCAGAACCTCTACCGTCTGGGCCTTTGCCGGTGCCGCTGGTGCTTCCGCAGCCCGAGCCTCTACCGCCTGGGCCTCTGTCAGTGCCGCTGGTGCCTCCGCAGCCTGAGCCTCTAGCGCGTGGGCCCTTGCCGCTGCCGCCGCTAGAGCCTCTACTGCTACGGCCTCTGCCGCTGGTGCCTCCGCAGCCCGAGCCTCTACCGCCTGGGCTTCTGCCGGTGCCGCTGGTGCCTTCGCCGCCAGAGCCTCTACCACTTAGTCCTTTGCCGCTGGTGCATACACATCCTGAGCCTCTACTGCCCTGGCATCTGCCGCTGCCGCTGGTGCTACATCCGCCAGAGTCTCTACCGACTGGGCCTCTGCGACTGCCACTGGTGCCTCTGCAGCCCGAGCCTCTCCCGCCTGGGCCTCTGCTGCTCTTGCTGGTCCCGCCGCTATGCAGGCTGCATCGCCTGGACCTCTGCAGCTGCCAGTGGTGCCTTGGCAGATTGAGCTTCTTCCACCTGTGGCTCTACCGCTGCCGCTGGTTTCACCACCGCCAGAACATCTACCACCTGGGTCTCTGCTGCTGCTGGTGGTTCCTCGGGAGCCCGAGCCTTCCATCTGGACCTCTGCCGCTGCTGCTGGATCCTCCCCCGCCTGAGCCTCTTCCCCCTTGGCCTCTACCGCTGCCGCCTCTGCCGCCAGAGTGTCTCTGCCGCTGGTGCTTCCTCCACCTGAGCCGCTTCTGTCTGGACCTCTACAGCTGCTTCCTCCCACGCCTCAGCCTCTTCCGCCTGGGCCTCTGCCGGTGCCGCTGGTGCCCCCACACCCAGAGCCTCTACCGCCTGGGCCCTTGCCGCTGCTGCTGGTGCCTCCACCGCCAGAGCCTATGCTACCTGGGTCTCTGTACATGCTGCTGGTGCCTCCGCCGTCAGAGCTTCTACGGCCTGGTCCTCTGCCGCTACCACTGGTGCTTCCACCACTGCTGCCTTTGCCACCTGAGCCTCTCGGTCCTGGGCCTCTGCCACTGGTGCCTCCGCCACCAGAGACTCTACCGCCTGGACCTTTGCTGTTACCGCCTGGTGCCTCCGCCGCCAGAGCCTCTACTGTCTGGGCATCTGCCGCTACTGCTGGTGCCTCCTCCACCTGAGCCTCTTCCACCTGGACCTCTGCCGCTGTCGATGGTGTCTCCCCCTCCTGAGCCACTTCCGCTTAGGCGTCTGCCGCTGCCGCTGGTTTTCTGCCACCTGAGCCTCTACCACCTGGGACTCTGCCGCTGCCGCTGGTGCCTCCTCCACCTCAGCCTCTTCCGCATGGACCTCTGACGCTGCCGCTGGTACCTCCCCCACCTGAGCCTGTACCGATTGGGCCTCTGCTGCTGGTTTTCTACCGCCATAGCCTCTACCGCCTTGGCCCTTTCCTCTGCTGCTGCTGCCTCCGGCGCCAGAGCCTCTGCCACCTGGGTCTCTGTCGCTGCTGCTGCTGCCGCCGCCTCCAGAACCTATACCGCTTGGTCCCTTCCCGCTGCCGCTGGTGCCTCCGCAGCCCGAGCCTCTACCGCCTGGGTGTCTTCCGGCACCGCTGGTGCCTCCGCAGCCCAAGCCTCTACTGCCTGGGTGTCTTCCGGCACCGCTGGTGCCTCCACAGCCTAACCCTTTACCGCCTGGGCCTCTGCCACTGCCGCTGCTTCCTTCACCGCCAGAGCCTCTACCGCCTGGTCCCTTGCCACTGCCGCTGGTGCTTCCGCCGCCAGAGCCTCTACTGCCGCTGGTGCCTCCGCAGCCCAAGCCTCTACAGTCTGGGCCCTTGCCGGTGCCGCTGTTGCCTCCGCAGCCTGAGCCTCTACCGCCTGGGCCTCTGCGACTGCCACTGGTGCCTCCGCCGCCAGAGCCTCTACCGCCTGGGCCCTTGCCGCTGCCGCTGGTGCTTCCACAACCTGAGCCTCTTCCAACTGGACCTCTGCCGCTGCCGTTGGTGTCTCCCCCTCCTGAGCCTCTTCCACATAGACGTCTGCCGCTGCCGCTGGTTTTCTGCCGCCCGAGCCTCTTCCGCCTGGACCTCTGCCGCTGCTGCTGGTACCTCCCCCACCTGAGCCTGTACCAATTGGGCCTCTGCCTCTGCCTCTGGTTTTCTGCTGCCATAGCCTCTACCGCCTGGGCCCTTTCCTCTGCCGCTGCTGCCTCCGGCGCCAGAGCCTCTGCCACCTGGGTTTCTGTCGCTGCTGGTGGTGCCAATGCCTCCAGAACCTATACCGCTTTGGTCCCCAGCCGCTGCCGCTGGTGCCTCCACAGCCCGAGCCTCTACTGCCTGGGTCTCTTCCGGCACCGCTGGTGCCTCCACAGCCTAACCCTTTACCGCCTGGGCCTCTGCCACTGCCGCTGCTTCCTTTGCCGCCATAGCCTCTACTGCCTGGGCCCTTTCCTCTGCCGCTGCTGCCTCCGGCGCCAGAGCCTCTGCCACCTGGGTTTCTGTCGCTGCTGCTGGTGCCAATGCCTCCAGAACCTATACCGCTTGGTCCCCAGCTGCTGCCGCTGGTGCCTCCGCAGCCCGAGCCTCTACCGCCTGGGCCCTTGCCGCTGCTGCTGGTGCCTCCGCAGCCCGAGCCTCTACTGCCTGGGTCTCTTCCGGCACCGCTGGTGCCTCCACAGCCTAACCCTTTACCGCCTGGGCCTCTGCCAGTGCCGCTGCTTCCTTTACCGCCAGAGCCTCTACCGCCTGGTCCCTTGCCGCTGTCACTGGTGCTTTCCCCGCCAGAGCCTCTACTGCCGATGGTGCCTCAACAGCCCGAGCCTCTACTGCCTGGGCTTCTGCCGGTACCGCTGTTGCCTCCGCAGCCTGAGCCTCTACCGTCTGGGCCTCTGCCACTGCCACTGGTGCTTCCGCAGCCAGAGCCTCTATGGCATGGGCCTCTGCCACTGCTGCTGGTGCTTCCACCTCCGCCGCCAGAGCCTCTACCGCTTGGACCCTTGCCTCTGATGCTGGTGATTCCGCCGCCAGAGGTTCTACCGCGTGGACCCTTGCCTCTGATGCTGGTGTTCCGCCACCAGAGCCTCTACCGCCTGGGCCTCTGCCACTGCTGCCTCCGCTGCCAGAGCCTCTACGGCCTGGGCCCTTGCCGCTACAGCTGGTGCTTCCGAAGCCTGAGCCTCTACTGCCTGGGCCTCTGCCGCTGGTGCCTTCACTGCCAGAGCCTCTACCACCTGGGCCTCTGCCGCTGCCGCTGGTGCCTCCGCAACCCGAGCTTCTACCCCCTGGGCCTCTGCCGGTGCCGCTGGTGCCTCCGGAGCCTTAGCCTCTACCGCCTGAGCCTCGGCCACTGCCGCTGGTGCCTAGGCCGCCAGATCCTCTACCGCCTGGGCCGTTGTCACTGCCCCTGGTGCCTCCGCAGCCTGAGCCTCTACCACCTGGGCCTCTGGCACTGCCATTGGTGCCTCCGCCGCCAGAGCCTCTACCGCCTGGGCCGTTGTCGCTGCCACTGGTGCCTCCGCAGACCGAGCCTCTACCGCCTCGTACTCTTCCACTGCCGCTGGTGCCTCCGCCTCCACGCTTGGACACTTGCCTCTGATGCTGGTGCTTCCGCCGCCATAGCCTCCACCACCTGAGCCTCTACCGCTGCCGCTGGTATTTCCGCCGCCAGAGCCTCTACCGCCTGGGCCCTTGCCGCTGCCGCTCGTGCTTTGGCCGCCAGAGCCTCTGCTGCTTGGACCCTTGCCTCTGATGCTGGTGCCTCCTCAGCCTGAGCCTCTACTACCTCGGCCTTTGGCGCTGCCGCTGATGCGTCCGCAGCCCAAGCCTCTACCGCCTGTGCCTCTTCCACTGCCGCTGGTGCCTCCGCCAGAGCATCTACTGCATGGGCCTCTGCCGCTGGTGCCTTCACTGCCAGAGCCCCAACCGCATGGGCCCTTGCCTGGGCCCTTGCTGCCTCGGCTGGTGTTTCCGCCACCAGAGCCTCTACCTACTGGGCCCTTGCCGCTGCCGCTGCCGCTGCCGCTGCCGCCTCCGCAGCCTGAGCCTCTACCACCTCGGCCTTTGCCGCTGCCGCTGGTGCGTCCGCAGCCCAAGCCTCTACCGCCTGGGCCTCTTCCACTGCCGCTGGTGCCTCCGCCGCCAGAGCCTCTACCATCTGGGCCTCTGTCGGTGCCGCTGGTGCCTCCGCAGCCAGAGCCTCTTCCCCCACGGCCTCTACCTCTGGCGGCGAAGGCGGCAGCCTTAGCCTCTACTGCCTTCCCCTCTGCCACCGCACCGGCTGCATCGCATGGACGTCTACAGCTAGTGCCTAGGCCGCCAGATCCTCTACCGCCTGGGCCGCTGACACTGCCGCTGGTGCCTCCGCTGCCAGAACCTCTACCGCCTGGGCCTCTGCCGGTGCCGCTGGTGTATCCACAGCCCGAGCCTCTACCGCATGGGCCTGTGCCACTGCCGCGGCTGCCTCTGCTGCCGGAGCCTCTACCGCCTGGGCCCTTGCTGCCTCCGCTGGTGCTTCCGCCACCAGAGCCTCTACCGCCTGGGCCTCTACCAGTACCCCTGGAGGCTCCGCAGCCTGAGCCTCTACCGCCTGGGCCCCTGCTGCTGGTGTTTCCGCTGCCAGAGCCTCTACCGCCTGGAGCCGTGCCTCTGCCGCTGGTGCTACCGCAGCCCAAGCCTCTACCGCCTGGGCCACTACCGGTGCCGCTGGTGCCTCCGCAGCCGGAGCCTCTACTACCTGGACCTCTGGCACTGCCGCTGGTGCCTCTGGAGCATTAACCTCTACCGCCTGGGCATTGGCCACTGCCACTGGTGCCTAGGCCGCCAGATCCTCTACCACCTCAGCCTCTGCCACTGCCGCTGGTGCCTCCGCAGCCTGAGCCTCTACCGCCTGGGCCTCTGCTGCTGCCGCTGCTGCCTCTACCGCTGGAGCCTCTACCGCCTGGGCCCTTGCTGCCTCCGCTGGTGCTTCCGCCACCAGAGCCTCTAGCGCCTGGGCCTCTGCCAGTACCGCTGGTGGCTCCGCAGCCTGAGCCTCTAACACCTCGGCCTCTGCCACTGCCACTGGTGCCGCCGCCGCCAGAGCCTCTACCGCGTGGGCACTTGCCGCTGCCACTGGTGCTTCCGCCGCCAGAGCCTCTACTGCATGGGCCTCTGCCACTGCTGCTGGTGCTTCGGCAGCCTGAGCCTCTATCACCTCGGTAGAGGCTCGGTAGAGGCGGTAGAGGCTCAGGCTGCGGAAGCACCAGCAGCAGTGGCAGAGGCCCATGCGCTAGAGGCTCTGGCTGCGGAAGCACCAGCGGCAGCGGCAAGGGCCCAGGCGGTAGAGTCTCTGGCGGCGGAGGCACCAGTGGCAGTGGCAGAGGCCGCAAGAGCCTTTACCGCCCGGGCCTCGGCAAGTGCCTCTGGTTCCTCCGCAGCCCGAGCCTCTACAGCCTGGGCCCTTAACGCTGCCGCTGGTGCTTCCGCCGCCAGAGCCTCTACTGCCTGGGCCTCTGGGCTGCCGTTGGTGCCTCTGCAGCCCGAGCCTCTACCGCCTGGACCTCTGGCACTGCCGCTGGTGCCTCCGCATCCCAAGCCTCTACTGCCTGGGCCTCTGCCGGTGCGGCTGGTGTCTCCTCAGCCAGAGCCTCTACCACCTCGGCCTCTGGCACTGCCGCTGCTGCCTTCGCCACCAGAGCCTCTACCACAGGGGCCCTTACTGCTGCCGCTGTTGCGTCCATCACCAGAGCCTCTGCCACCTGGGTCTCTGTCGCTGCTGCAGGTGCTTTCTCCACCTTAGCCTCTTCCTTTTGGACCTCTGCCGCTGCCGCTGGTGCCTCGCCCGCCTGAGCCTCTTCCGCCTTGGCCTCTGCTGCTGGTTTTCCGCCGCCTGAGCCTCTTCTGCCTGGGCCTCTGCCGCTGCCACTGGTTTTCTGCCCCCTGAGCCTTTACCGCCTGAGCCTCTGCTACTGCAGCTGGTCCCTCCGCCGCCAGAGCCTCTACCTTCAGGGCATCTGCCACGCCCACTGATTCCTCCGCCACCAGAGCCTCTAACGCCTGGGCCCTTGCCGCTGCCACTGGTGCTTCCGCCACCAGAGCCTCTACTGCCTGGGCCTCTGGGTGCCGTTGGTGCCTTCGCAGCCCGAGCCTCTACCGCATGGGCCTCTGCCACTGCCGTTGCTTTCTTTGCTGCCAGAGCCTCTACTGCCTGGGCCCTTGTCGCTGTCGCTGGTGCTTCCGCCGCCAGAGCCTCTACCGCCCTGGCCTCTGCCGCTGCCGTTGGTGCCTCCGCAGCCCGAGCCTCTACCGCATGGGCCTCTGCCACTGCCTCTGCTTCCTTCGCCGCCAGAGCCTCTACCGCCTGGTCCCTTGCCGCTGCCACTGGTGCCTCCGCAGCCCGAGCCTCTACCGCCTGGGACTTTGCCACTCCCGCTGGTGCCTCCGCAGCCCAGGTCTCTATCGCCTAGGCCTGTGCCAGTGCCGCTGGTGGCTCCGCAGCCCGAGCCTCTACCTCCTGTACCTGTGGCAATGCCGCTCGTGCATCCGCCACCAGAACCTCTACCGTCTGGGCCTTTGCCGGTGCCGCTGGTGCTTCCGCAGCCCGAGCCTCTACCGCCTGGGCCTCTGTCAGTGCCACTGGTGCCTCCGCAGCCTAAGCCTCTACTGCGTGGGCCCTTGCCGCTGCCGCCGCCAGAGCCTCTACTGCTTCGGCCTCTGCCGCTGGTGCCTCCGCAGCCCGAGCCTCTACCGCCTGGACTTCTGCCGGTGCCGCTTCTGCCTTCGCCGCCAGAGCCTCTACCACTTAGTCCTTTGCCGCTGGTGCATACACATCCTGAGTATCTACTGCCCTGGCCTCTGCCGCTGCCGCTGGTGCCTTCGCCTCCAGAGCCTCTACCACTTGGTCCTCTGCCACTGCCGCTGGTGCCTCCGCAGCCCGAGCCTCTACTGCCCTGGCCTCTGCCGCTGCTGCTCATTCCTTTGCCGCGAGAGCCTCTACCTCCTGGACCCTTGCCTCTGCCGCTGGTGCTACCGCCGCCAAAGCCTGTTCTACCTCGGCCTCCGCCACTGTCACTGTTGCCTCCGTCACCAGAAGCTCTACTGCCTGGGTCTCTGTCGCTGCCGCTGGTGCCTCCGCAGCCCGAGCCTCTACCACCTGGGCCTCTGGCACTGCCCCTGGTGCCTCCGGAGCCTTAGCCTCTACTGCCTGGGCCTCTGCTGCTGCCGCTGGTGCCTCCGGAGCCTTAGCCTCTACTGCCTGGGCCTCGGCCACTGCCGCTGGTGCCTCCGCCTCCAGAGCCTCTAGGACTTGGACACTTGCCTCTGATGTAGGTGCTTCCGCCACCAGAGCCTCTACTGCCTGGGCCCTTAACGCTGCCACTGGTGCTGATACGGAAGGAGAGGGGGGGCACCTTTCCCCACCTCCTCCTCCTCGTCAAAGGCGGCCCGAGGCGATGACCTCGGCGGCGCCCAGCTCCTGAAACCCCCCTACACCGTTGCACAAGCACCACACTATACCCCTTCACTTTCTCTTTATACGGGCGGAATAAGCCCTTCTTTCTTATGCCTTCCTTTCGCCCTATTTTAACATGAGTTGACCGTATCAAACTACGTCCTCCATTGACTATAATGCCTCAGCCAATCAGGAGCATGCATTCCCCTGCAGCAGCTAGCTCAGGGAGCCCTTGCACGCCTCATTTAACCTCCTGACAAGTTGCTGACGGCCCCCCGCTGCGAGAACAATGGAACCGAAACCAGCGACCTTGTAAAACTGTCAAAGTCTTGTTACAATGTATCCATTTGTTTCCGTTTTCAATATGCAATATACACTTGACCGGCAAAGGGGCCGAAAGCTTCGGAAAATGATATAAAATCAACCAAAGCTCCGATTTTCTCCATTTTGACGTCGTTCTACTTTGTCCCCTCTGGACTCCATGTTGCTGCCCACTTCCATAATCCCCTGAGCGACAGGTCACGTACTCAGGAAGACCCTAATCCGGTCGGATCGTTCTGCCAAACCCTTCCTCCGGGCAATGCCAGGTGGCAGACGATGCATATCTGTTCCATTGTTCCGTCATCACCTGTACTCAGGAAACATTTATCCATGCTTATCTATGCATATTCCCCACTCTGCATATCTCCCCCTCCCTTCCTGAAGTGCTGATCTGTGTAACCCCACCTTTCTGTAATGTATTCATGACGTTTTTCCATGTAACCCAACCTTCCAATAATGTATTCATGACGTTTTCTGCACTGTATTCTGGGACTTGGAGGGAACTTTTAAAAGTTTATGTCGCCCCATTCTCGGGGTTCAATCTCGCCTTGAACCTGTTGGCCAATAAACTCGGATCTCCGCATCTTGCTCCGTCTCCGGCTGAACTCATTTCTTCCGCTAGGACCCGCGGACTTAGTCCGCCGAGCTGGGTGGCAGGGCAACTCCGCACCCGGAATTTACCGTAACATTTGGCGCCCAACGTGGGGCGGGCGGTACTCCCGTGTTGCTGACCGGGGGCCCCGAAATCTTCAGCCGGCTCCAGGCCATTTTGCCCGGGAAGATCCTGTGGACCTCCGGCCATCCTCCGGGCGGTAATCGAACGTCCCAAGGGTTCAGCCGGGGAGCAAAGGGAATAAGGCCGGCTTATTCATCGATCCCGGGATCGCCGTAGAAGACGCGTGAGTATAGGAAAAGTAAATCCAGTGCACTGGTGGGAAGGGGGTGGAAATCTCCTGGCAACTGAATTCTCTGCCCTCCTCTCTATCGCTCCTTCTTGCCTGTCTCTTGGTCTAATTGGTGAGAGAGACCGTGGACCGCTGCTCGACCCAAAAGGGGGGTTCTGAGCTCTATCTCTTTCTCTATATTTCTCCAGCAAGCCGCACCAATTGGGGGCCCGAAAGTAAGACGGAGAGACCCGACTTGAAAGATAGCCGACTCTCCGCAACGGGTATCCCAGTTGAAAGCAAGGGGTTGGAGTTTGTCAGAGCCACCCGAGGTCCCAGCTCACAAGAGACCAAAGTCCAGTCCGGGTTATATACAAAAGCTTTTATTGAAGAACATTCTTGGTTTTACATCCAAGCTCCGTGGCTCTACGTCTGTTACCCTTAGACCGCTGAAGTCCCCTCTCAGTCAGTCCCGCCTCTACACCAGTTTAAGAGGCTTGTGCTGGACCACCTCTTCCTCTCCTTTCTTTTCCGCAGGGTCTTTCTGCCCCCCTGTGTTCTCTCCCTCCGGGACTCCCCAGAGGCTGAATCCTCTGACGCCTGCTCCCCCCTCCTTCGCGCTTTGGGACCAGGCTCCTCCCCAGGACTCTCCTCACTTCCGCGCGCCTCCACATTTGAACTTGGCACGCGTACGTTGCTCCTGACCTTCCTTTTGACAGTTACACTGCTCTCGGTACTACTCTCCGCCCCTTCCGGCAGGACGTCTTGCGCTGATCTCCTTCCCCCCTCTGCTTCCTGTTCTGCTGCTTCTGACACACTGGTAACTCCACCCCCTTCACTCCGTTCCGGCGGAGAAGCCGGTCCCGATTTCCAACTCCCACTGGGAGTTCCCCCTTCGTTCCCCTGCTCCTGACTGCTTCCCCCTCTAGCTCCCCTTGGCCTGACCAGGGGGGCTCCTCTTTGGGAGTCCTCCGATTCACTGGACGGACTCATGGACAACCTCGGGTCATTGTCATCCTCTTCCTCGTCGTCCTGGGATCCTTCCCCCTCGCTCTCTGTCTCCTCCCCCACCTGCGCCTCTCTCCCTGAACCCCTGACACTAACCCTAACCCTAACCCTAACCCTAACCCCAACCCCAACCCCAACTCCAACCCCAACCCCAACCCCAACCCCAACCCTAACCCTAACCCTAACTGTCAGGGTTTCAGAGACAGAGAGCGAGGGGGAAGGGTCCCAGGGTGATGAGGAGGAGGACGACAACGACCCGAGGTTGTCTCAGAGTCCGTCAAGCGATTCGGAGGATTCCCAAAAGGGAGCCCCCCTGGCCAGGCCGAGGGGCGATAGAGGGGGAAGCAGTCAGAAGCAGGAGAGCGGAGGGGGAACCCCCAGTGGGAGTTGGAGATCGGGACCGGCTCCTCTGTCGGAACGGAGTGAAAGGGGTGGAGTTACCAGTGTGTCAGAAAGAGCAGAACAGGAAACAAAGGGGGGAAAGAGTTCGGAGCAAGACGTCCTGCTGGAAGGGGTGGAGAGTAGCACCGAGAGCAGCGTAACTGTCGAAAGGAAGGTCAGGGGCAACGTACGCGCGCCAAGTTCAAATGTGGAGGCGCGCGGAAGTGAGGAGAGTCCTGGGGAGGAGCCTGGTCCCAAAGCGCGAAGGAGGGGGGAGCAGGCGTCAGAGGACTCAGCCTCTGGGGAGTCCTGGAGGGAGGGAACACAGGGGGGCAGGAAGACCCTGCGGAAAAGGAAGGAGAGGAAAAGGTGGAGCAGTACAAGCCTCTTAAACTGGTGCAGAGGCGGGACGGATTCAGAGGGGACTTCTACGATCTAAGAGTAACAGATCCGGAGCCACGGAGCTTGGAGGTAATGCCAACAATGTTCTTCAATAAAACCTTTTGTATATAACTTGGACTGGACTTTGGTCTCTTGTGAGCTGGGACCACGGGTGGCTCTGACAGTAAGTCCCCTCCCAAAGAACGCAAAAAATTTTTTTGCAAAGCTCACAAACGGTGACAGCCATGAGTGCGGAGGATCAGCTGACAGCGCTGCAAACTACAGTTTCCGAACTCACCGCTGCAGTCCTTGCGTCTCAGAAGAAGCACGACGAAATGGAGAAGCGCTGCCAGGACCTGCAAACAAGGTGGGAGCGTGCAAGCAGGGAAGGGTTCCCAGGGTCCAGATCAGAGGGAATTGGACTTGGAAGGCGGGGGGGCAGTCTAGTCACCCACTTCGATGGGAACCTGAAGCACTACCCCAGTTTCAGAGCAGACGTCTTGTATGCACTGCACTTGCTTCGTCATGACTTTAAAGATGAGGAAGAGAAAGTGGGATTTATTATTTCTCATTTGCATGGGGAGGCCAGAGCGTGGTTGCGCAATTTGTGGCGTGAAGATGGCCCTGCCCGCCGCGATTCTGATGAATTCATTAAAGCGATGGATGCGTGCTTCCAGTCAACCGTAGATTTGGATCTTGCGCGCAAGGAAATATTTGGACTGCGGCAAGGCAAAGCCACTGTGCGTCAGTACCATTCCAGATTTTTTGCGTTACTGACTGCGTTACGCTGGGAAAAAGACTGCACACCTGTGAGGGATTTGTTCTGGGAGGGTCTCAGCGGTCCCATAAAGGATGAGCTTGCCAGGGGAGACAGACCTCAAACCCTGGAGGAGGTGGTGCAGAGGGCTCTTGCGATAGGGATACGACACGAGGGACGTCCTTGGCACAATGAGGAAGAACGTCAGGTGCGTGCACCAGCAAGGACGTCCCCTTTCATCCCCAGGGATTTCGGCCAGGCACATCCCTCGCCGCTGGTGAGGCAGGGGGAGGAGCCGATGGAAATTGGTGGTGCTAAGGCTCAAGCAACAGCCAGAGCCCCAGCTTCCGGTGCAGTAAAGGCGAAACCTCCTAGAGGGACCAGGAAGTGTTACATCTGTGACAGTGCACTGCACATGGCGAAAGAGTGCCCCCAGAGGCTCCAGAAGCACACTGCAGCTTTAGCAACAGTAGCAGCAGAAGTGATCCAAGAAGAGGAACCTCAGGGAAACGACAATGCCTGGCTGGAAGCAGAATTGCTGGGGCTCAGCCAGGCGAATCTGTAGAACAGTCCCCAGCGTCTTTGCAACCCACAGACCCTTTGCCACCCAAGCCAGCGGTGCAGCTCACCGCAACACTTCAGTTGCCGAATGGGACCACCCTAGAAGTGCCCATCACGATCGATTCTGGGAGCAACGCCGATTTCGTGGGGATGCAGTTCGTCAAGCAGCATCGCATAGCGCTTCTGCCCGCCACAACGCCTCTGAACGTAGTCACGGTGGATGGCAGGAAATTGCTAGGAGGGCAAGTTGTGCAACAGACACCTCCCATGGTGATGCGTATTGGAGATCACCGAGAAGTCATTAGCTTCAATGTCACCCACCTGTCTGACACGCCTATAGTATTAGGCATGAGTTGGCTGGAGAGACACAGTCCTGCTGTAGCGTGGTACCAACGCCAGATCACCTTTTGCTCATCGTACTGTGCTCAAAATTGCATCCAGTCCTGCCAGGAGGAGGGGGCTGAGCAGCAGCTGCGACTTGGCATGGTGCAGGCAGTACCTAGCAAGTACGAAGGGTTCCTGGAGGTTTTCTGCGAGAAGGAAGCTGACCAGTTGCCGCCCCACAGACCTTATGATTGTGCCATCGACCTGTTGCCGGGGGCGCAGCTGCCGACTGCGAAACTGTATTCCATGTCTGAGGACGAGATGCAAGAACTCAGAGAGTTCATAGAGCACAATTTGAAGCGTGGATTCATCCGGGAATCTAAAGCAGTGGGGGGCAGTCCTGTGTTCTTTGTGAAGAAGAAGGACACGCCCCAAAAAAGACTCATTGTGGACTATCGGACCATAAACAGTATGACCAAACCCAAGGCCTTCCCCATGCCCAAGATTGATGATCTCCCAGCGACCGTGCGGAAGGGGAAGATCTTCACCAAATTGGATCTGCGTGGAGCGTATAACCTCATACGCATCCGGGAGGGCGATGAGTGGAAGACGGCCATGTTCACGCCTCTGCGCACGTATGAATACAGAGTTATGCCGTTTGGCCTCCAAAATGGATCTCACGTCTTCCAAGCCTTTATGCATCACGTGCTAGCGGGACTCCTCTACAAGAAATGTGTGTGTTTTCTCGACGACATTCTGATCTTTTCGGAATCGGAAGAGGCCCATGAGAGGGACGTAAAGGAAGTCCTGCAGAGACTACGGGAAAACAGGCTCTACGCCAAGTTAGAGAAGTGCCAGTTTGATGTGACGGAGGTGGATTTCCTAGGCTACAAGCTGTCCGACAAGGGGCTGGCCATGGACAGCGTCAAGGTCCGCGCGGTGTTGGACTGGAAGAGCCCACGCAATCGGAAGGAAGTCCAGAGATTCGTCGGTTTCGCCAATTTCTACCGCAAATTCATCAGAGGTTTTGCAAAGGAGACGGCAGCCATCACGGACACTCTGAGTTCCAAGAAGAAGAAGTTCGTTTGGACGGAACAGGCGGAGCGCTCTTTTCGGAAGCTTAAAAGCCTTTTCGCCTCCGAGGAGCAGCTGCTGCATGTGAATCCAGGCAGGCCCATGCGAGTAGAAACCAACGCGTCAGACAGAGCGGTTGGAGCCGTACTCCTACAAGAAGATTCGCAAGGGAACTGGAGACCCGGTGCCTTTTACTCCCGAAAGCTCAGCAAGGCGGAGCAAAACTACACCATATGGGACAGGGAGCTGTTAGCCATTCACGCAGCTTTCAAAGCGTGGCGACACTTCCTCATAGGAGCCAAGCACACAGTACAGGTCCGCACGGACCACAAGAACCTAGAGTATTGGCGCACGGCGAAGCTCCAGAGCCAGAGACACATGCGCTGGGCGGAATTCTTCGCGGATTTCGACTTCCGAATAGAGTACATCCCGGGAGATTCCAACGTTATAGCCGATGCGCTCTCCAGGAAACCGCAATATCTCGATGAAGCGGCGCCAGTAGCGGCCAAGCACATTTTCGCGCCGCAGGCGTGGGCCTGGACAGTAGACCTGGACGCGGTGCGACGCGCGTTGCAAGTAGATCAGTTCGCGCAATCCAAGATGGAGGAGTTGCGCAGAGGTTTGCAGAGAGACGAAGAGTTCCAACTACGCGACGGGCTGTTAACTCGCAAAGGTGCCCTCTACGTACCAAGCGACGAGCTTCGCGCAAAGGTTCTGCAGCAGTTGCACGACGCCCCCAGTGCGGGCCATTTCGGCAAGGAGAAGACGATAGAACTGGTGGCAAGAGACTTTTGGTGGCCACGGATGCGTGGAGAGGTAGCGGATTACGTCACCAGGTGTGACACTTGTCAAAGGTCCAAGCCAGTACACCAGAAGCCAGCGGGGCTGCTGGAACCGCTGGAAACACCACAGCAACCGTGGGAGAGGGTAGCCTTGGACTTCGTTACTGACCTGCCCAGCTCCAGAGGGAAGACGGCGGTACTGGTGGTAGTGGACCTGTTCACCAAGATGGCGCACTTCATTCCATGCGCAAAGGTGGCGACGGCGGAACAGACTGCCAAACTCTTCATCGATCACGTGTTCAGGGTGCATGGGCTGCCGCAGTCCATCCTGTCCGACAGGGGGCGCCAGTTTGTTTCCAATTTTTGGCAGAAGCTTCTAGGTATCCTGCACATCAAGATCAACCTAACGTCGGCGAGACATCCACAGACCAACGGCCAAGCTGAGAGGGTCAACGCGATCATGCAGCAGTACCTGAGATGTTACGCCAATCAGCGACCCGCAGCTTGGGTGGACTACCTGCCGATGGCAGAGTTTGCCTATAACAACACGAAGCACGCGTCCACGGGGGTGACGCCATTCTTCGCGAACAACGGTCGTCATCCCAGAACCTTTCCGGGGTTCGTGGCACCGGGAGAGGGGGTGCCGCAAGAGGCCGACCAGTTTGCAGCGGAGCTGCAGGAGGTGCACGAAGAGCTGCGGAGACATTTGGAGCTAGCCAAGCAAGCATATAAGGTGCAGGCAGACAAAAACAGGAGAGTGGGGGAGGACATCCAGGTGGGGGACTGGGTGTGGTTAGCGGCAGAGGCTCAGGCGGTAAAGGCTCAGGCGGCGGAAAACCAGCAGCAGAGGCCAAGGCGGAAGAGGATCAGGCGGGGGAGGCACCAGCGGCAGCGGCAGAGGTCCAAAAGGAAGAGGCTAAGGTGGATAAAGCACCTGCAGCAGCGACAGAGACCCAGGTGGCAGAGGCTCTGGTGATGGAGGCAACAGCGGCAGCGGTAAGGGCCCCTGTGGTAGAGGCTCTGGTGGCGAAGGCAGCAGCGGCAGTGCCAGAGGCCGAGGTGGTAGAGGCTCTTGCTGAGGAGACACCAGCCGCACCGGCAGAGGCCCAGGCAGTAGAGGCTTGGAATGCGGAGGCACCAGCGGCAGTGCCAGAGGTCCAGGCGGAAGAGGCTCGGGCTGCAGAGGCACCAACGGCAGCCCAGAGGCCCAGGCAGTAGAGGGTCTGGCGGCGGAAGCCTGGGCCCTTAACGCTGCCACTGGGGCTTCTGCCGCCAGAGCCTCTACTGCCTGGGCCTCTGCCGCTGCCGCTGGTGCCTCCGCAGCCAGAACCTCTACCACCTCGGCCTTTGCCGCTGCCGCTGGTGCCTCAGTCGCCAGAGCCTCTACCGCCAGGGCCTCTGCCTCTGCCGCTGGTGCCTCCGCAGTGCGAGCAACTACCGCTGTCTCTGCTGGTGCTTCCGTAACCAGAGCCTCTGCTGCTTGGGCATCTGGCAGTGCTGCTGGTGCCTCCGCAGCCTGAGCCTGTACTTCATGGGGCCTTGCCGCTGCCGCTGGTGACTCCTCTGACGGTGCCGCTGTTGCCTCCTCAGCCAGAGTCTCTACCACCTCGGCCTCTGCCTTCGCCACCAGAGCCTCTACTGCCTGGGCCCTTACCGCTGCCGCTCGTGCTTCCACCGCCGGAGGCTCTACTGCTTGGACCCTTCCCTCTGATACTGGTGCTTCCGCCGCCAGAGCCTCTACTGCCTGGGCCTCTACCACTGCCGCTGGTGCCTCCGCAGCCTGAGCCTCTACTGCCTGGGCCTCTGCCACTGCTGATGGTGCTTTCGGCACCAGAGCCTCTACCGCCTGGGCCCTTACCGCTGCCACTGGTGCTTCTGCCACCAGAGCCTCTACCGCCTGGGCCTCTGCCACTGCCCCTGGTGCCTCCACCGCCAGAGGCTCTACTGCCATGGTCTCTGCCGCTGCCGCTCGTGCCTCCTCAGCCCGAGCCTCTACTGCCTGGGCCCTATGCCGCTGCCGCTGATGCTTCCACCACCAGAGCCTCTACCGCTTGGACACTTGCCTCTGATGCTGGTGCTTCCGCCACCAGGGCCTGGGCCTCTGCCGCTGCCTCTGGTCCCTTCGCTGCCAGAGCCTCTACCCCCTCGGCCTCTGCCACTGCCGCCTTCGCCGCCAGAGCCTCTACCGCCAGGGCACTTGCCGCTGGTGCTTCCGCCGCCAGAGCCTCTACTCCATGGGCCTCTGCCACTGCTGCTGGTGCTTCCGCTTCCAGAGCCTCTACTGCCTGGGCCTCTGCCGCTGCCACTGGTGCATCGGCAGCCTGAGCCTCTACTGCCTTGGCCTCTGCTGCACTTGCTGGATCTGCCGCTGATGCTTCTGCCACCAGAGCCTCTACCGCTTGGACACTTGCCTGTGATGCTGGTGCTTCCGCCGCCAGAGCCTGGGCCTCTGCCGCTGGTCCCTTCACTGCCAGAGCCTCTGTCGCCTGGGCTTCTGCCCGTGCCGCTGGTGCCTCCGCAGCCAGAGCCTCTACCCCCTTGGCCTCTGCCTCTAGCGGCAAAGGCGGCAGCCTGAGCCTCTACTGCCTTGGCCTCTGCTGCACTTGCTGGATCTGCTGCCGCCCAGGCTGCATCGCTTGGACCTCTGCAGCTGCCGTTGGTGCCTCCGCCGCCAGATCCTCTACCACCTGGGCCTTTGCCGCTGTCGCTGGTGCTTCCACAGCCTGAGCCTCTACCACCTCGGCCTCTGCCACTGTCGCTGTTGCCTCGGCCGCCAGAGGCTCCACTGCCTGGGTCTCTGCCGCTGCCGCTGATGCCAGCGCACCCCGAGCCTCTACCGCCTGGACCTCTGGCACTCCCGCTGGTGCCTCCGCGGCCAGAGCCTCTACCGCCTGGGCCTTTGCCGATGCTGCTGCCTCCGCCGGAGCCTCTACTGCCTGGGCCTCTGCCGCTCCCGCTGGTGTTTCCGCTAACAGATCCTCTATGGCCTGGGCCTCTGCCGGTGCCGCTGCTGCCTCCGCCGCCTGAGCCTCTACCGCCTGGGCCCTTAACGCTGCCACTGGGGCTTCTGCCGCCAGAGCCTCTACTGCCTGGGCCTCTGCCGCTGCCTCTGGTGCCTCCGCAGCCAGAACCTCTACCACCTCGGCCTTTGCCGCTGCCGCTGGTGCCTCAGTCGCCAGAGCCTCTACCGCCAGGGCCTCTGCCTCTGCCGCTGGTGCCTTCGCAGCGCGAGCAACTACCGCTGTCTCTGCTGGTGCTTCCGTAACCAGAGCCTCTGCCGCTTGGGCATCTACCAGTGCTGCTGGTGCCTCCGCAGCCTGAGCCTCTACTTCATGGGGCCTTGCCGCTGCCGCTGGTTCCTCCTCTGACGGTGCCGCTGTTGCCTCCTCAGCCAGAGTCTCTACCACCTCGGCCTCTGCCTTCGCCACCAGAGCCTCTACTGCCTGGGCCCTTACCGCTGCCGCTCGTGCTTCCACCGCCGGAGGCTCTACTGCTTGGACCCTTCCCTCTGATACTGGTGCTTCCGCCGCCAGAGCCTCTACTGCCTGGGCCTCTGCCACTGCTGCTGTTGCTTCCGCCACCAGAGCCTCTACCGCCTGGGCCCTTACCGCTGCCGCTGGTGCTTCCGCCTCCAGAGCCTCTACTGCCTGGGCCTCTGCCACTGCCCCTGGTGCCTCCACCGCCAGAGGCTCTACTGCCGGGGTCTCTGCCGCTGCCGCTCGTGCCTCCTCAGCCCGAGCCTCTACTGCCTGGGCCCTTGCCGCTGCCGCTTCCACCACCAGAGCCTCTACCGCTTAGACACTTGCCTCTGATGCTGGTGCTTCCGCCACCAGAGCCTGGGCCTCTGCCGCTGCCGCTGGTCCCTTCGCCGCCAGAGCCTCTACCGCCTGGGCACTTGCCGCTAGTGCTTCCGCCGCCAGAACCTCTTCTCCATGGGCCTCTGCCACTGCTGCTGGTGCTTCCGCTTCCAGAGCCTCTACTGCCTGGGCCTCTTCCGCTGCCACTGGTGCATCGGCAGCCTGAGCCTCTACTGCCTTGGCCTCTGCTGCACTTGCTGGATCTGCCGCTGATGCTTCTGCCACCAGAGCCTCTACCGCTTGGACACTTGCCTGTGATGCTGGTGCTTCCGCCGCCAGAGCCTGCGCCTCTGCCGCTGGTCCCTTCGCTGCCAGAGCCTCTGTCGCCTGGGCTTCTGCCGGTGCCGCTGGTGCCTCCGCAGCCAGAGCCTCTACCCCCTTGGCCTCTGCCTCTAGCGGTGAAGGCGGCAGCCTGAGCCTCTACTGCCTTGGCCTCTGCTGCACTTGCTGGATCTGCCGCCGCCCAGGCTGCATCGCTTGGACCTCTGCAGCTGCCGTTGGTGCCTCCGCCGCCAGATCCTCTACCGCCTGGGCCTTTGCCGCTGTCGCTGGTGCTTCCGCTGCCCGATCCTCTACTGCCTAGGCCTCTGATGCTGGTGCTTCGGCCGCCAGAGCCTCTACTGCCTGGGCCTCTGCCGCTGCTGCTGGTGCTTCCACCACCAGAGCCTCTACCGCCTGGGCCTCTACCACTGCCGCTGGTGCCTCCGCAGCCTGAGCCTCTACTGCCTGGGTCTCTGCCACTGCTGCTGGTGCTTACGCCACCAGAGCCTCTACTGCCTGGGCCCTTACCGCTGCTGCTGGTGCTTCCACCACCAGAGCTTCTACCGCTTGGACACTTGCCTCTGATGCTAGTGCTTCCACCGCCAGATGCCTTGGTGCCTAGGTGCCAGATGCCGCTTGGTGCCTAGGCCGCCAGATCCTCTACCACCTCGGCTTCTGCCACTGCCGCTGGTGCCTCCGCAGACTGAGCCTCTACCGCCTGGGCCTCTACCGCTGCCGCTGGTGCCTCCACAACCTAAGCCTTTACCCCTGGGCCTCTGTCCCTGCCGCTGGTGCCTCCTCCGCCAGAGCGTCTACTGCCTGGGCCCTTGCCACTGCCGCTGGTGCTTCCACCGCCAAAGCCTCTACTGCCTGGGCCTCTGCCACCAGAGCCTCTACCGTCTGGGCCCTGGACACTGCCGCTGGTTTTTCCGCAGCCGGAGTCTCTAACGCCTGGGCCTCTGCATCTGCCGCTGCTGCCTCCGCAGCCCGAGCCTCTACTGCCTGGGTGTCTTCCGGCACCGCTGGTGCCTCCACAGACTAACCCTTTACCGCCTGGGCCTCTGCCACTGCCGCTGCTTCCTTCCCAACCAGAGCCTCTACTGCCTGGTCCCTTGCCGCTGTCGCTGGTGCTTCTGCCGCCAGAGCCTCTACTGCCGCTGCTGCCTCCGCAGCCCAAGCCTCTACCGTCTGGGCCCTTGCCGGTGCCGCTGGTGCTTCCGCCTCCAGAGCCTCTACCGCCTGGGCCTCTGCGACTGCCACTGGTGCCTCCCCCGCCAGAGCCTCTACCGCCTGGGCCCTTGCCGCTGCCGCTGGTGCTTCCGCAGCCTGAGCCTCTTCCACCTGGACCTCTGCCGGTGCCGTTGGTGTCTCCCCCTCCTGAGCCTCTTCCACATAGACGTCTGCCGCTGCCGCTGGTTTTCCGCCACCTGAGCCTCTACCACCTGGGACTCTGCAGCTGCCGCTGGTGCCTCCTCCACCGCAGCCTCTTCCGCCTGGGCCTCTGCCGCTGCCGCTGGTTGTCTGCCGCCCAAGCCTCTTCCGCATGGACCTCTGCCGCTGCCGCTGGTACCTCCTCCACCTCAGCCTCTTCCGCCTGGGCCTCTGCCGCTGCCGTTGGTGTCTCCCCCTCCTGAGCCTCTTCCACATAGACGTCTGCCGCTGCCGCTGGTTGTCTGCCGCCCGAGCTTCTTCCGCCTGGACATCTGCCGCTGCCGCTGGTACCTCCCCCACCTGAGCCTGTACCGATTGGGCATCTGCCTCTGCCTCTGGTTTTCTGCCGCCATAGCCTCTACCGCCTGGGCCCTTTCCTCTGCCGCTGCTGCCTCCGGCGCCAGAGCCTCTGCCACCTGGGTTTCTGTCGCTGCTGCTGGTGCCAATGCCTCCAGAACCTATACCGCTTGGTCCCCAGCCGCTGCTGCTGGTGCCTCCGCAGCCCGAGCCTCTACCGCCTGGGCCCTTGCCCCTGCCGCTGGTGCCTCCGCAGCCCGAGCCTCTACTGCCTGGGTCTCTTCCGGCACCGCTGATCCCTCCACAGCCTAACCCTCTACCGCCTGGGCCTCTGCCACTGCCGCTGCTTCCTTTGCCGCCAGAGCCTCTACCGCCTGGTCCCTTGCCGCTGTCGCTGGTGCTTCCGCCGCCAGAGCCTCTACTGCCGATGGTGCCTTAACAGCCCGAGCCTCTACCGCCTGGGCTTCTGCCGGTACCGCTGTTGCCTCCACATCCTGAGCCTCTACCTCCTGGGCCTCAGCCACTGCCACTGGTGCCTCCGCCGCCAGAGCCTCTACCGCCTGGGCCCTTGCCGCTGCCGCTGGTGCTTCCGCAGCCAGAGCCTCTACGGCATGGGCCTCTGCCACTGCTGCTGGTGCTTCCACTTCCGCAGCCTGAGCCTCTACTGCCTGGGCCTTTGCCACTGCTGCTGGTGCTTCCATTTCCACAGCCTGAGCCTCTACTGCCTGGGCCTCTGCCTCTGATGCTGGTGCTTCCGCCGCCAGAGCCTCTACCGCTTGGACCCTTGCCTCTGATGCTGGTGATTCCGCCGCCAGAGGTTCTACCGCGTGGACCCTTGCCTCTGATGCTGGTGTTCCACCACCAGAGCCTCTACCGCCTGGGCCTCTGCCACTGCTGCCTCCGCTGCCAGAGCCTCTACGGCCTGGGCCCTCGCCGCTACAGCTGGTCCTTCTGCAGCCTGAGCCTCTACTGCCTGGGCCTCTGCTGCTGGTGCCTTCACTGCCAGAGCCTCTACCGCATGGGCCCTTGCCGCTGCCGCTGGTGCCTTCGCAGCCAGACGCTCTACCGCCTGGGCCTCTGCCGCTGCCGCTGGTGCCTCCGCAGCCCGAGCTTCTACCCCCTGGGCCTCTGCCGGTGCCGCTGGTGCCTCCGGAGCCTTAGCCTCTACCGCCTGAGCCTTGGCCACTGCCGCTGGTGCCTAGGCCGCCAGACCCTCTACCGCCTGGGCCCTTGTCGCTGCCGCTGGTTCCTCTGCCGCCAGAACCTCTACTGCCTGGGCCTCTGCCGCTGCCACTGGTGCCTCCGCAGACCGAGCCTCTACCGCCTCGTCCTCTTCCACTGCCGCTGGTGCCTCCGCCTCCGCCTCTACTGCTTGGACACTTGCCTCTGATGCTGGTGCTTCCGCCGCCAGAGCCTCTACCACCTGGGCCTCTGCCGCTGCCGCTGGCATTTCCGCCGCCAGAGCCTCTACCGCCTGGGCACTTGCCGCTGCGGCTCGTGCTTTCGCCGCCAGAGCCTCTGCTGCTTGGACCCTTGCCTCTGATGCTGGTGCTTCCGCCGCCAGAGCCTCTACCGCTTGGACCCTTGCCTCTGATGCTGGTGCTTCCGCCGCCAGATCGTCTACTGCCTGGCCCTCTGGGTGCCGTTGGTTCCTCCGCAGCCCGAGCCACTACCGCCTGGGGTTCTGCCGGTGCCGCTGTTGCCTCCGCAGTCTGAGCCTCTACCGCCTGGGTCCTTGCCGCTGCCGCTGCTGCCTCCGCCGCGAGAGCCTCTACTGCCTGGGCCTCTGCCGCCTTGGCCTCTGCCGCTGGTTTTCTACTGCCTGAGCCTTTACCGCCAGGGCCTCTAGCACTGCAGCTGGTGCCTCCGCCGCCATAGCCTCTACCTTCAGGCCAGATCTTCTACTGCCTGGCCCTCTGGGTGCCGTTAGTTCCTCCGCAGCCCAAGCCTCTACCGCCTGGGGTTCTGCCGGTGCCGCTGTTGCCTCCGCAGTCTGAGCCTCTACCGCCTGGGCCCTTGCTGCCTCCGCTGGTGCTTCTGCCACAAGAGCCTCTACCGCCTGGGCCTCTGCCAGTACCGCTGGAGGCTCCGCCGCCATAGCCTCTACCTTCAGGCCCTCTGTCACGGCCACTGGTGCCTCGGCAACCTTAGCCTCTACTGTCTGGGCCTCTGCCGCTCTTGCTGGTTCTGCCACTGCCCAGGCTGCATCGCCTGGACCTCTGCAGCTGCTGGTGGTGCCTTGGCAGAGTGAGCTTCTTCCATCTATGGCTATACCGCTGCCGCTGGTTCCTCCGCCTCCCAGGCTGCATCGCCCGGGCATTTGCCGCTGCTGGTGGTGCCTCCGCCGCCAGAGCATCTACCACCTGGGCCTTCCGCTGCTGCTAGTAACTCCTCAGCCTGCGCCTCTACCGATTGAGCCTCAGGCACTGCCACTGGTGCCTTCACCGCCAGAGCCTCTAACGCGTGGGCACTTTCCTCTGCGGCTGGTGCTTCCGCCGCCAGAGCCTCTTTTGCCTGGGCCTCTACCACTGCTGCTGGTGCCTCTGCAGCGAGAGCCTCTACCGCCTGGGCCCTTTCCGTTGCCGCTGGTTTTCCGCCGCCAGAGCCTCTACTGCATGGGCCCGGTGCTGCTGGTGCCTCCGCAGCCTGAGCCTCTACCACCTGGGCTTCTACCCCTGCCGCTGGTGACCCCACCGCCAGAGCCTCTACTGCATGGGCCTCTGCCGCTGGTGCCTTCACTGCCAGAGCCCCAACCGCATGGGCCCTTGCTGCTGGTGCATCCGCAGCCCGAGCCTGTACTGCCTGGGCCTCTGCCGCTGGTGCCTCCGCCGCCAGAGCCTCTACCATCTGGGCCTCTGTCGGTGCCGCTGGTGCCTCCGCAGCCAGAGCCTCTTCCCCCACGGCCTCTACCTCTGGCGGCGAAGGCGGCAGCCTGAGCCTTTACTACCTTCCCCTCTGCCGCTGCCCAGGCTGCATCGCATGGACGTCTACAGCTAGTGCCTAGGCCGCCAGATCCTCTACCGCCTGGGCCGCTGACACTGCCGCTGCTGCCTCTGCCGCCGGAGCCTCTACCGCCTGGGCCCTTGCTGCCTCCGCTGGTGCTTCCGCCACCAGAGCCTCTACCGCCTGGGTCTCTGCCGATGTCGCTGGTGCCTCTGCAGCCTGAGCCTCTACCACCTGGACCTCTGGCACTGCCGCTGGTGCCTCTGGAGCATTAGCCTCTACCGCCTGGACATTGGACACTGCCACTGGTGCCTAGGCCGCCAGATCCTCTAACCACCTCAGCCTCTGCCACTGCCGCTGGTGCCTCCGCAGCCTGAGCCTCTACCGCCTGGGCCTCTGCCGCTGCCGCTGCTGCCTCTACCGCCGGAGCCTCTACCGCCTGGGCACTTGCTGCTGCCACTGGTGCTTCCGCCGCCAGAGCCTCTACTGCATGGGCCTCTGCCACTGCTGCTGGTGCTTCGGCAGCCTGAGCTTCTATCACTTCGGCCTCTGCCACTGTCGCTGTTGCCTCCGCCGCCAGAGGTTCCACTGCCTGGGTCTCTGCCACTGTCGCTGGTGCCTGTGCAGCCCGAGCCTCTACCGCCTGGAACTCTGGAACTGCCGCTGGTGCCTCCGGAGCCTCTACAGAGCCTCTACTGAGCCTCTACCGCCTGGGCCTCTTCCACTGCCGCTGGTGCCTCCGGAGCCTTAGCCTCTACCGCCTGGGCCTCTGCCGGTGCCGCTGGTGCATCCGCAGCTCGAGCCTCTACCGCATGGGCGTCTGCCACTGCCGCTGCTGCCTCTGCCGCCGTAGCCTCTACCGGATGGGCCCTTGCTGCCTCCGCTGGTGCTTCCGCTGGAGCCTTAGCCTCTTCCTCCTGGGCCTCAGCCACTGCCACTGGTGCCTAGGCCGCCAGATCCTCTAGCACCTCGGCCTCTGACACTGCCGCTGGTGCCTCCGCAACCTGAGCCTCTACCGCCTGGGCCTCTTCCACTGCCGCTGGTGCCTCCGGAGCCTTAGCCTCTACCGTGTGGGCCTCTGCCGCTGCCGCTGGTGCATCCGCAGATCGAGCCTCTACCGCATGGGCCTCTGCCACTGCCGCTGCTGCCTCTGCCGCCGTAGCCTCTACCGGATGGGCCCTTGCTGCCTTCGCTGGTGCTTCCGCCAGCAGAGCCTCTACCGCCTGGGCCTCTGCCAGTACCGCTGGTGGCTCCGCAGCCTGAGCCTCTACCGCCTCGGCCTCTGCCACTGCTGCCTTCGCCACCAGAGCCTCTACCGCCTGGGCCCTGCCGCTGGTGTTTCCGCCGCCAAAACCTCTACCGCCTGGACCCTTGCCTCTGCCGCTGGTGCTACTGCAGCCCAAGCCTGTACTGCCTAGGCCTCTGCCGGTGCCGCTGGTGCCTCCGCAGTCAGTGCCTCAACCACCTCGGCCTCTGCCACTGTCGCTGTTGCCTCTGCCGCTAGAGGCTCCACTGCCTGGGTCTCTGCCGCTGCTGCCTCCACCGCCAGAGCCTCTACTGCCTGGGTCTCTGCCGCTGCTGCCTCCACCGCCAGAGCCTCTACTCCCTGGGCCTCTGCCGCTGCCGCTGGTGCTTCCGCCACCAGAGCCTCTACCGCCTGGGCCTCTGCGGGTGCCGCTGCTGCCTCCACCACCTGTGCCTCTACCGCCTGGGCCCCTAAGGCTGCCGCTGGTGCTTCTGCCGCGAGAGCCTCTTCTGCATGGACCTCTGCCGCTGCCACTGGTGCCTCTGCCGCCTGAGCCTCTACCGCCTGGGCCTCTGCCTCTGCCGCTGTTGCCTCCGCAGCCCGAGCTTCAACCGCTGTCTCTGTTGGCAGAGCCACAGGTGGAAGAAGCTTATGCTGGCGAGGCACCAACGGCAGCTGCAAAGGTCCAGGCAGTAGAGGCTCAGGATGCAGAGGCACCAGCGGCGGTGGCAGAGGACCAGGCGGTAGAGGCTCTGGCGGCGGAGGCACCAGTGGGAGCGGCAGAGGTCCAGTCGGTAGAGGCTCTGGCGGCCGAAGCACCAGCATCAGAGGCCTAGGCAGTTGAGGCTCAGGCAGTGGAAGCACCAGCGACCGCGGCAAAGGCCCAGGTGGTAGAGGATCTGGCGGCGGAGGCACCAACGGCAGCTGCAGAGGTCCAGGCGATGCAGCATGGGCAGCGGCAGATCCAGCAAGTGCAGCAGAGGCCAAGGAAGTAGAGGCTAAGGCTGCCGAGGCACCAGTGGCAGCGGCAGAAGCCTAGGCAGTAGAGGCTCAGGCTGCGGAGGCACGAGCGGCAGCGGCAGAGACCAGGGCAGTAGAGCGTCTGGCGGTGGAGGCACCAGCAGCAGTGGCAGAGGCCCTGGCAGTAGAGGCTCTGGCTGCGGATGCACCAGCGGCAGTGGTAGAGGCCCAGGCGGTAGAGGCTCTGGAGGCGGAAGTACCAGCAGCAGTGGCAGAGGCCCAGGCAGTAGAGGCTCAGGCTGCGGAGGCACCAGCGGCAGCGGCAAGGGCCCAGGAGGTAGAGGCTCTGGCAGCGAAGGCACCAGCGGCAAAGGCCCAGGCAGTAGAGGCTCTGGTGGCGGAAACACCAGCAGAGGCAGGAACGGCCCAGGCAAGGGCCCATGCGGTTGGGGCTCTGGCAGTGAAGGCACCAGCGGCAGAGGCCCAGGCAGTAGAGGCTCGGGCTGCGGAGGCACCAGGGGCAAGGGTCCATGCGGTTGGGGCTCTGGCAGTGAAGGCACCAGGGGCAGGGGCCCAGGCAGTAGAGGCTCGGGCTGCGGAGGCACCAGCGGCAAGGGTCCATGCGGTTGGGGCTCTGGCAGTGAAGGCACCAGCGGCAGGGGCCCAGGCAGTAGAGGCTCGGGCTGCGGAGGCACCAGCGGCAGTGGCAGAGGCCCAGGCGGTAGAGGCTCAGGCTGCGGAGGCACCAGCGGCAGCGGCAGCGGCCCAGGTGGCAGAGGCTCTGGGGGCGGAAGCACCAGCGGAGGCACCAAGGGCCAGGCGGTAGAGGCTCTGGCGCCAGAGGCAGCAGCGGCAGTGGCAGAGGCCCATGCGGTAGAGGCTCCGGTTGCGGAGGCACCAGTGGCAGCGGCAGAGGCCCAGGCAGTAGAGGCTCTGGCGGCGGAGGCACCAACGGCAGTGGCAGAGGCCCAGATGGTAGAGGCTCAGGCTGCGGAGGCACCAGCGGCAGCGACAAGGGCCCAGGCAGTAGAGGATCTGGCGGCCTAGGCACCAGCGGCAGTGGCCGAGGCTCAGGCAGTAGAGGCGAAGGTTCCGGAGGCACCAGCGGCACCAGTAGAGGCCCAGGCGGTAGAAGCTCAGGCTGCGGAGGCCCCAGTGGCAGAGGCCCAGGCGGTAGAGCGTCTGGCTGCGAAGGCACCAGCGGCAGCGGCAAGGGCCCATGCGGTAGAGGCTCTGGCAGTGAAGGCACCAGCGGCAGAGGCCCAGGCAGTAGAGGCTCAGGCTGCGGAAGCACCAGCGGCAGCGGCAGGGGCCCAGGCCGTAGAGGCTCTGGCGGCGGAGGCAGGAGTGGCAGAGGCCCAGGCAATAGAGGCGCTGGCGGCAGAACACCAGCATCAGAGGCAAGGGTCCACGCGATTGAACCTCTGGCGGCGGAATCACCAGCATCAGAGGCAAGGGTCCAAGCGGTAGAGGCTCTGGCGGCGGACGTACGAGCATCAGAGGCAAGTGTCCAAGCGATAGAGCCTCTGGCGGCAGAAGCACCAGCCCCAGGTGGCTGCAGAGGTCCAGGCGATGCAGCCTGGGCAGCGGCAGATCCAGCAAGTGCAGCAGAGGCCAAGGCAGTAGAGGCTCAGGCTGCCGAGGCACCAGTGGCATCGGCAGAGTCGCAGGCAGTAGAGGCTCAGGCTGCGGAAGCGGAAGCACCAGCAGCAGTGGCAGAGGCCCAGGCGGTAGAGGCTCTGGCTGCGGAGGCAACAGCGGCACCGGCAAGGGCCTAGACGGTAGAGGCTTGCGCTGCGGAGGCAGCAGCGGCAGTAGAGGCTCTGGCGGCGGAAGCACCAGCGACAGTGGCAATGGACCAGGCGGTAAAGGGTTAGGCTGTGGAGGCACCAGCGGTGCCGGAAGAGACCCAGGCAGTAGAGGCTCGGGCTGCGGAGGCACAAGCGGCAGCGGCAAGGGCCCAGGCGGTAGAGGCTCAGGCTGCGGAGGCACCAGCGGCAAGGGACCAAGCGGTATAGGTTCTGTAGGCGGCGGCAGCAGCAGCAGCGACAGAGACCCAGGTGGTAGAGGCTCTGGCGCCAGAGGCAGCAGTGGCAGAGGAAAGGGGCAAGGCGGTAGAGGCTATGGCGGCAGAAAACCAGCGGCAGAGGCAGAGTCCCAATCGGTACAGGCTCAGGTGGGGGAGGTACCAGCGGCAGCGGCAGAGGTGCAGGCGGAAGATACTCGGGTGGCAGACAACCAACGGCAGCGGCAAAGGCCCAGGCGGAAGAGGCTCAGGTGCAGGAGGCACCAGCGGCAGCGGCAGAGTCCCAGGTGGTAGAGGCTCAAGTGGCGGAAAACCAGCGGCAGCGGCAGATGCCTATGCGGAAGAGGCTCAGGAGGGGGAGACACCAGCGGCAGCGGCAGAGGTCCAGGTGGAAGAGGCTCAGGTGGAGGAGGCACCAGCGGTAGCGGCAGATGCCCAGACAGTAGAGGCTCTGACGGTGGAGGCACCAGGCGGTAACAGCAAAGGCCCAGGCGGTAGAGTCTCTAGTGGCGGAGGCACCAGTGGCAGAGGCCCAGGCGCGAGAGGCTCAGGTGGTAGAGGCAGCAGCGGTGGAAGCACCAGTGGTAGCGGCAGAGGACCAGGCCATAGAAGCTCTGACGGCGGAGGCACCAGCAGCATGTACAGAGACCCAGGTAGCAGAGGCTCTGGCGGTGGAGGCACCAGCGGCAAGGGCCCAGGCGGTAGAGGCTCTGGCGGCGGGGGCACCAGTGGCACCGGCAGAGGCCCAGGCGGAAGAGGCTGAGACGGGGGAGGAAGCAGCGGCAGAGGTCCAGACAGAAGCGGCTCAGGGGGAGGAGGCACCAATGGCAGAGACACTCTGGCGGCAGAGGCGGCAGCGGTACAGGCCAAGGGGGAAGAGGCTCAGGCGGGGGAGGAACCAGCGGCAGCGACAGAGGTCCAGACGGAAGGCTCGGGCTCCCGAGGAACCAGCAGCAGCGGCAGAGGTGGTAGATGTTCTGGCGGTGGAGGAACCAGCGGCAGCGGTAGAGCCACAGGTGGAAGAAGCTCACTCTGCCAAGGCACCACTGGCAGCTGCAGAGGTCCAGGCGATGCAGCCTGCACAGCGGCGGGACCAGCAAGAGCAGCAGAGGCCCAGGCGGGAGAGGCTCTGGCTGCGGAGGCACCAGCGGCACCGCCAGAAGCCGAGATGGTAGAGGCTGTGGCTGTGGAGGCACCAGCAGCAGCAGAAGCCCAGGCGGTAGAAACTCGGGCTTCAGAGGCACCAGTGGCAGTCGCATAGAGGCTCTGGTGGTGGAACACCAGCATCAGAGGCAAGGGCCCAGGCGGTAGGGGCTGGGGCTGCGGAGGCACCAGCGGCAGCGGCAGAGACCCAGGCAGTAGAGCTTCTGGTGATGGAGGCAACAGTGACAGTGGCGGAGGCCGAGGTAGAACAGGCTTTGGCGGCGTTAGCACCAGCGGCAGAGGCAAGGGTCCAGGCGGTAGAGGCTCTGGCGGCGAAGGAACGAGCAGCAGCAGCAGAGGCCAGGGCAGTAGAGGCTCTGGCAGTGAAGGCACCAGCGGCAGAGGCCCAGGCAGTAGAGGCTCAGGCTGCGGAAGCACCAGCGGCAGCGGCAGGGGCCCAGGCCGTAGAGGCTCTGGCGGCGGAGGCAGGAGTGGCAGAGGCCCAGGCAGTAGAGGCTCTGGCGGCGGAAGCACCAACATCAGAGGCAAGTGTCCAAGTGCTAGAGGCTCTGGAGGCGGAGGCACCAGCGGCAGTGGCCGAGGCCCAGGCAGTAGAGGCTAAGGCTCCGGAGGCACCAGCGGCAGCAGCAGAGGCCCAGGCAGTACAGGCTAAGGCTCCAGAGGCACCAGGGGCAGTGCCAGAGGCCCAGGTGGTAGAGGCTCGGGCTGCGGAGGCACCAGTGGCAGCGGCATGGGCCCAGGCGGTAGGGGCTGGAGCTGCGGAGGCACCAGCGGCAGCGGCAGAGACCCAGGCAGTAGAGCTTCGTGTGACGGAGGCAACAGTGACAGTGGCGGAGGCCGAGGCTTTGGCGGTGGTAGCACCAGCGGCAGAGGCAAGGGTCCAGGCGGTAGAGGCTCTGGTGGCGAAGGAACGAGCAGCAGCGGCAGAGGCCAGGGCAGTAGAGGCTCGGGCTGCGGAGGCACCAGCGGCAGTGGCAGAGGACCAAGTGGTAGAGGCTCTGGAGGCGAAGGCACCAGCGGCAGTGGCAGAGGCCAGGGCAGTAGAGGCTCAGGATGTGTATGCACCAGCGGCGAAGGACTAAGTGGTAGAGGCTCTGGCGGCGAAGGCTCCAGCGGCACCAGCAGAAGCCCAGGCGGTAGAGGCTCGGGCTGCGGAGGCACCAGCGGCAGAGGTCGAAGCAGTAGAGGCTCTGGCGGCGAAAGCAGCAAGGGCCCACGCAGTAGAGGCTTAGGCTGCGGAGGCACCAGCGGCACTGACAGAGGCCCAGGCGGTAGTGGCTCGGGCTGCGGAAGCACCAGCGGCACCGGCAAAGGCCCAGACGGTAGAGGTTCTGGTGGCGGATGCACGAGCGGCATTGCCACAGGTCCAGGAGGTAGAGGCTCGGGCTGCGGAGCCACCAGCGGCACTGGCACAGGCCTAGGCAATAGAGACCTGGGCTGCGGAGGCACCAGCGAGAGGGGCAAAGTCCCAGGCGGTAGAGGCTCGGGCTGCGGAGGCACCAGTGGCAGCGGCAAGGGACCAGGCGGTAGAGGCTCTGGCGGCGAAGGAAGCAGAGGCAGTAGCAGAGGCCCATGCGGTAGAGGCTCGGGCTGCGGAGGCACCAACGGCAGCGGCAGAGGCCAGGGCGGTAGAGGCTCTGGCGGCGGAAGCACCAGCGACAGCGATAAGGGCCCAGACAGTAGAGGCTTTGGCAGCAAAGGAAGCAACGGCAGTGGCAGAGGCCCATGCGGTAGAGGCTCGGGCTGCGAAGGCACCAAGGGCACCCAGAGGCCCAGGCAGTAGAGGCTCTGGCGGCGGAAGCACCAGCGGCAGCGGCAAGGGCCCAGGCGTTAGAGGCTCTGGTGGCGGAGGCATCAGTGGGCGTGGCAGAGGCCCTGAAAGTAGAGGCTCTGGCGGCGGAGGGACCAGCTGCAGTAGCAGAGGCTCAGGGGGTAAAGGCTCAGGGGGCAGAAAACCAGTGGCAGCGGCAGAGGCCCAGGCAGAAGAGGCTCAGGCGGCGGAAAACCAGCAGCAGAGGCCAAGGCGGAAGAGGCTCAGGCGGGGGAGGCACCAGCGGCAGCGGCAGAGGTCCAAAAGGAAGAGGCTAAGGTGGAGAAAGCACCTCCAGCAGCGACAGAGACCCAGGTGGCAGAGGCTCTGGCTGAGGAGAAACCAGCCGCACCGGCAGAGGCCCAGGCCGTAGAGGATCTGGTGGCGGAGGCACCAGCGGCAATGCCAGAGGTCCAGGCGGTAGAGGCTCGGGCTGCAGAGGCACCAATGGCAGCCCAGAGGCCCTGGCAGTAGAGGCTCTGGCGGCGGAAGCACCAGCGGCAGCATTAAGGGCCCAGGCGGTAGAGGCTCGGGCTGCGGAAGCACCAGAGGCACTTGCCGAGGCCCGGGCGGTAAAGGCTCTTGCGGCCTCTGCCACTGCCACTGGTGCCTCCGCCGCCAGAGCCTCTACCGCCTGGGCCCTTGCCGCTGCCGCTGTTTCTTCCGCAGCCAGAGCCTCTAGCGCATGGGCCTCTGCCACGGCTGCTGGTGCTTCCGCAGCCTGAGCCTCTACCACCTCGGCCTCTGCCACTGTCGCTGTTGCCTCCGCCGCCGGAGGCTCCACTGCCTGGGTCTCTGCCGCTGCCGCTGAATCCTGCGCAGCCCGAGCCTCTACCGCCTGGACCTCTGGCACTGCCGCTGGTGCCTCCGCCACCAGATCCTCTACGGCCTGGGCCTCTGCCGGTGCCGCTGCTGCCTCCGCCGCCTGAGCCTCTACCGCCTGGGCCCTTAACGCTGCCACTGGGGCTTCTGCCGCCAGAGCCTCTACTGCCTGGGCCGCTGCCGCTGGTGCCTCCGCAGCCAGAACCTCTACCACCTCGGCCTTTGCCGCTGCCGCTGGTGCCTCAGTCGCCAGAGCCTCTACCGCCAGGGCCTCTGCCGCTGGTGCCTCCGCTGTCTCTGCTGGTGCTTCCGTAACCAGAGCCTCTGCCGCTTGGGCATCTGCCAGTGCTGCTGGTGCCTCCGCAGCCTGAGCCTGTACTTCATGGGGCCTTGCCGCTGCCGCTGGTGCCTCCTCTGACGGTGCCGCAGTTGCCTCCTCAGCCAGAGTCTCTACCACCTCGGCCTCTGCCTTCGCCACCAGAGCCTCTACCGCCTGGGCCCTTACCGCTGCCGCTCGTGCTTCCGCCGCCGGAGGCTCTACTGCTTGGACCCTTCCCTCTGATACTGGTGCTTTCGCCGCCAGAGCCTCTACGGCCTGGGCCTCTGCCACTGCTGCTGGTGCTTCCGCCACCAGAGCCTCTACCGCCTGGGCCCTTACCGCTGCCGCTGGTGCTTCCGCCTCCAGAGCCTCTACCGCCTGGGCCTCTACCACTGCCGCTAGTGCCTCCGCAGCCTGAGCCTCTACTGCCTGGGCCTCTGCCACTGCTGATGGTGCTTTCGGCACCAGAGCCTCTACCGCCTGGGCCCTTACCGCTGCCACTGGTGCTTCTGCCGCCAGAGCCTCTACCGCCTGGGCCTCTGCCACTGCCCCTGGTGCCTCCACCGCCAGAGGCTCTACTGCCGGGGTCTCTGCGCTGCCGCTCGTGCCTCCTCAGCCCGAGCCTCTACTGCCTGGGCCCTTGCCGCTGCCGCTGATGCTTCCACCACCAGAGCCTCTACCGCTTGGACACATGCCTCTGATGCTGGTGCTTCCGCCACCAGAGCCTGGGCCTCTGCCGCTGCCGCTGGTCCCTTCGCTGCCAGAGCCTCTACCCCCTCGGCCTCTGCCACTGCCGCCTTCGCCGCCAGAGCCTCTACCGCCTGGGCACTTGCCGCTAGTGCTTCCGCCGCCAGAACCTCTACTCCATGGGCCTCTGCCACTGCTGCCGGTGCTTCCGCTTCCAGACCCTCTACTGCCTGGGCCTCTGCCGCTGCCACTGGTGACTCGGCAGCCTGAGCCTCTACTGCCTTGGCCTCTGCTGCACTTGCTGGATCTGCCGCTGATGCTTCTGCCACCAGAGCCTCTACCGCTTGGACACTTGCCTGTGATGCTGGTGCTTCCGCCGCCAGAGCCTGGGCCTCTGCCGCTGGTCCCTTCGCTGCCAGAGCCTCTGTCGCCTGGGCTTCTGCCGGTGCCGCTGGTGTCTCCGCAGCCAGAGCCTCTACCCCCTTGGCCTCTGCCTCTAGCGGCGAAGGCGGCAGCCTGAGCCTCTACTGCCTGGGCCTCTGCTGCTGGTGCCTCCGCAGCCTGAGCCTCTACTGCCTGGGCCTCTCCCACTGCCGCTGGTGCCTTCGCTGCCAGAGCCTCTACCGCCTGGGCCCTTGCCGCTGCCGCTGGTGCTTCCGCTGCCCGATCCTCTACTGCCTAGGCCTCTGATGCTGGTGCTTCGGCCGTCAGAGCCTCTACTGCCTGGGCCTCTGCCGCTGCTGCTGGTGCTTCCGCCACCAGAGCCTCTACCGCCTGGGCCCTTACTGCTGCCGCTGGTCCTTCCGCTTCCAGAGCCTCTACCGCCTGGGCCTCTACCACTGCCGCTGTTGCCTCCGCAGCCTGAGCCTCTGCTGCCTGGGTCTCTGCCGGTGCTGCTGGTGCTTACGCCACCAGAGCCTCTACGGCCTGGGCCCTTACCGCTGCCGCTGGTGCTTCCACCACCAGAGCGTCTACCGCTTGGACACTTGCCTCTCATGCCAGATGCCGCTGGTGCCTAGGCCACCAGATCCTCTACCACCTCGGCCTCTGCCACTGCCGTTGGTGCCTACGCAGCCTGAGCCTCTACCGCCTGGGCCTCTACCGCTGCCGCTGGTGCCTCCACAACCTAAGCCTTTACGCCTGGGCCTCTGTCCCTGCCGCTAGTTCCTCCGCCGCCAGAGCCTCTACCGCCTGGGCCCTTGCCACTGCCGCTGGTGCTTCCACCGCCAAAGCCTCTACTGCATGGGCCTCTGGTGCTGCCATTGGTGCCTCCGCCGCCAGAGCCTCTACCGTCTGGGCCCTGGACACTGCCGCTGGTGTTTCTGCAGCCGGAGTCTCTAACGCCTGGGCCTCTGCAAATGCCGCTGCTGCCTCCGCAGCGGGAGCCTCTAACGCCTGGGCCTCCGGCACTGCCGCTGGTGCCTCCACCCCCAGAATGTCTACCATCTGGGCCCTTGCCGCTGCTGCTGGGGCTTCCTTCCGCCAGAGACTCTACCGCCTGGGCCTCTGCCACTGCTGCTGGTGCCTCTGCCGCCAGAGCCTCTACCGCCTGGATCTTTGCTACTGCCACTGTTGCCTCCATTGCCAGAGCCTCTGCCACCTGGGTCTCTGTTGCTACTGCAGGTGTCGCCGCCGCCTCAGCCTCTACCACCTGGGCCTCTGCCGGTGCCACTGGTGCTTCCGCCGCCAGAGCCTCTACCGCCTGGGCCTCTGCCGCTGCCGCTGGTCTTCTGACACCTGAGCCTTTACCGCCTGAGCCTCTGCCACTGCCCCTGGTGCCTCCACCGCCAGAGGCTCTACTGCCGGGGTCTCTGCGCTGCCGCTCGTGCCTCCTCAGCCCGAGCCTCTACTGCCTGGGCCCTTGCCGCTGCCGCTGATGCTTCCACCACCAGAGCCTCTACCGCCTGGGCCCTTACCGCTGCCACTGGTGCTTCTGCCGCCAGAGCCTCTACCGCCTGGGCCTCTGCCACTGCCCCTGGTGCCTCCACCGCCAGAGGCTCTACTGCCGGGGTCTCTGCGCTGCCGCTCGTGCCTCCTCAGCCCGAGCCTCTACTGCCTGGGCCCTTGCCGCTGCCGCTGATGCTTCCACCACCAGAGCCTCTACCGCTTGGACACATGCCTCTGATGCTGGTGCTTCCGCCACCAGAGCCTGGGCCTCTGCTACTGCAGCTGGTGCCTCCGCAGCCCAAGCCTCTACCACTTGGGCCTCTGCCGGTGCCGCTGGTGCTTCCGCCGCCAGAGCCTCTACCTCCTGGGTCTCTGCCGCTGGTGCCTCCGTAGCCCGAGCCTCTACCGCCTGGGCCTATGTCAGTGCTGCTGGTGCCTCCGCCGCCAGAGCCTCTAACGCCTGGGCCGTAGCCAAGCGGAGACCCATTAAGAAAAACCGCAGGCAGAGTGAGCCTGCGGCCGTGGGACTCGGCGGGCGCCCAAAGCCCCCCCGGAAACGAAGAAGGGGCTCCATAAGGGGCTCCGGAACGTGAAAGGGGGAGCGGCGCTGTGAGTTCATCGCTCTTTTCGTGGATGCAAAGCCACGCTGCTGCTGCTGATGAGCGCCGACCTTTCTTCTTGAAAACATCAAAATTGGCTGCTACATACCCGTAAGGGGAGCTAAACATCGGAAAATTTGGGAATTTGGTTAAAATTCGGCTGAAAACGGGAGGCGAGTAACAGGAAGTCCGTCTCCCGATCCTGCTAACCAGATTAAAGCAATTGCGCAGAAGAGCACTGAAGCGCTGAAAAGGGACTGTAAAAGTAAAACGAGGGTGTATTTGACAGACTTTGTAGCGAAAAGACAAGCAGGAAATCTTTGTAAAAGTTGTGGATTTTATTTTTGGGACCTTCTTCCTAATTTTGAACTATGTGGAGTTAAAAGAGACAACCCAGCGATCGGGCTGTCAGCGTGCAAAGGAGAACTGTCAAACTGCTGATACTGTTATTGGAGCTTGATTGATACATAGACTGAGACATTAACGTTTAAACATTGTTGCTGGGACCCTTCTTGACACCTTGTGGCTTCTCTTTAAGACAAAGAAAGCCTGTGGAAACTTCCTTTTGTGCTCTGGAACTATCAAAGACTTAACATAGGGAATATAAGAACTTCAATGGCGGACAAGAGTTCTCTCCTTCCTTGAAACTTTGAAATACCCCCACCTAGAGGATTGTGGAGATATAGAGGCCTGGGAACTGTACTTTATTGTGATTCTCTGTGGTTAAATTGTTTACACTCTGGACTTTGTCTAACTTATGAAACAAAAGAAAATTTGACCTTGAGCAGAGGCAGGTGTGGAATGAGTGGCACAGGGAGAACAAGAGCAGCTAAAGCTAAAGAGAAAGAAAAGAAACCAGGGCAACTTGTTCAAACAACCCTATCTCATCAACGAAGATCATCCGTCCCAACTGTGCTGACAGCACAGGAGGTGGAATTTGAAGAGCCTGCTGCAGAGCCCGTTGCAGAAGATATGGCAACTGGAGGATCTGAAATAGTTCTGAAGCAAATCTTGGAACAACTTGGAATTCTAAATCAAAAAGTGGACAACCAATCATCAAAAATTGACCAAGCTACATCCTCTATTACTAAATTATCTGAGCAAGTTTCCCATCATACTCAGGCAATTGAAAAATTACAAGGGGCAACGACTGAAAATTATAAGCTTGCGGTGGAAGCTTGTCAAAAAGCAGAACAGGCGAACCAAAAGGTTGATGAGATTAGGGGGGAAGTAAGGCCTCTGAAAAGACAGGTAGGGGAACAACAAGCCTACCTGTCATTGGTTGAATTGAAAAGTAAGGAAAATAATCTCAGATTAAGGGCTATCCCAGAATTGGAGGAAGGAAACTTACAGGGATTTTTAACACTTTTGTTCTCCAAATTCTGGGGGATAGAGGAAGATAAGGACTTTAAAATTGTGACTGCCTTTAGACTGGGAAAATTGATAAAGAAGGACAAGTCCAGAGACTGTTTGGTTATTTTGAGATCGAGAGAGGAAAGAGACAAGATACTAGGCCTACACTTCAAAAAATCCTTGGAGATAGAAGGAAAAAAGGCTGAAATTTACAGAGATATACCTAAACACCTTTTGGACCTTAGGACTACTTATACAGATTTGACCAAATTGTTGAGATATAACACAATCCCTTATAGGTGGGAGTTTCCGCAAGGACTATCATTTACCTACAAAGGAAGGAAAGTAAGAATTAAAACACCGGAGGACCAACAGAAGTTCTTACACGACCACGAGGAGGACCTCCAGAAAGGAGCCGCAGCTTCTTGGCCTCCACCACCACCGGGACCATCTCCAAAGCCTACACCGCCTGGATCTGGACCAACATTACCACCTCCGGGATCGGAGGGAAGCCTAGATACCCCATTGTAGACCCACCAATTAGACCAGGATGTCGCTGCAGCTTCTTAGTTGGAATATAAATGGCGGAAATTCTCCGGAAAAAAGAAGAAAAGTATTTCATATTTTGAAAAAAGAACAATTGGACATTATTTGCCTGCAAGAAACGCATGTGACAAGGCTCCACAGAAAAGTGCTAATTAATAAAAGACTAGGCCAATAATTTATCTCTTCGGACAAAGTGAAGAAAAGAGGTGTGGTGATATATGCAAAGGAGAGCCTGTCACCGAAATTCTTATTTAAAGATGAACACGGCAGAATTTTGGCGATTGAAATTCAGACACAAGGAGAAAAATTTCTGATATTAGGAATATATGCCCCAAATGAAGGAAAATCGGAATTTTTCATGAAGCTGCATGAGATTATGCTGGATTACTTAGACTATAACAACATCATCATGATGGGTGACATGAATGGGGTTGTGTCTGTAAATATGGATAAGTCGCAAAGTGCTAACATAACGAAAGATGGCAGACTACCTAAAACTTTTTTTGAAATGACTGACAATGTGGACTTAATTGACATATGGAGGGTTAAGAACCCCCTAGGAAAAGAAGGGACTTTCTTTTCTGAAGCTCATCTGACATGGACACGAATCGACCAAATATGGATAACTAGAGGACTGGCACCCAAGACTAGAAAGGTGGAAATCTGCCCAAAAACCTGCTCCGACGATAATGCTTTGAAAATGGAATTGAGACTAAATACAACCGGATCCTTCAGATGGAAAATGAATGACACCTTATTAAGGGACGAGAAGATTGTTAAGAAGGCCCAAAAAACTTTAAAGGACTATTTTGAGATAAATTTAAATACCTCTGTCCCTGCCGCTGGTGCCTTCGCTGCCAGAGCCTCTACCGCCTGGGCCCTTGCCGCTGCCGCTGGTGCTTCCGCTGCCCGATCCTCTACTGCCTAGGCCTCTGATGCTGGTGCTTCGGCCGCCAGAACCTCTTCTGCCTGGGCCTCTGCCGCTGCTGCTGGTGCTTCCGCCACCAGAGCCTCTACCGCATGGGCCCTTACCGCTGCCGCTGGTCCTTCCGCTTCCAGTGCCTCTACCGCCTGGGCCTCTACGACTGCCGCTGGTGACTCCGCAGCCTGAGCCTCTACTGCCTGGGTCTCTGCCAATGCTGCTGGTGCTTCCACCACCAGAGCTTCTACCGCTTGGACACTTGCCTCTGATGCTGGTGCTTCCACCGCCAGATGCCTTGGTGCCTAGGTGCCAGATGCCGCTGGTGCCTAGGCCGCCAGATCCTCTACCACCTCGGCCTCTGCCACTGCTGCTGGTGCCTCCGCAGCCTGAGCCTCTACCGCCTGGGCCTCTACCGCTGCCGCTGGTGCCTCCAAAACCTAAGCCTTTACGCCTGGGCCCTTGCCACTGCCGCTGGTGCCTCTGCCGCCAAAGCCTCTATTGCCTGAGCCTCTGCTGCTGCCATTGGTGCCTCCGCCGCCAGAGCCTCTACCGTCTGGGCCCTGGACACTGCCGCTGGTGTTTCCGCAGCCGGAGTCTCTAACGCCTGGGCCTCTGCAACTGCCGCTGCTGCCTCCGCAGCCGGAGCCTCTAACGCCTGGGCCTCTGCCGCTGCCACTGGTGCTTCCACAGCCCGAGCCTGTACCGCCCGGGCCTCTGCCGCGGCTGCTGGTGCCTCCGTAGCCTGAGCCTCTACCGCCTGGACCCTTGCCACTGGTGCTGGTGCCTCCGCAGCCCGAGCCCCTACCGCCTGGGCCGCTGCCGCTGGTGCTTCCACCGCCAGAGCCTCTACCGCCTAGGCCTATGCCACTTCCGCTGGTGCCTCTGAAGCCTGAGCCTCTACCGCCTGGGCCTCCGGCACTGCCGCTGGTGCCTCCGCCGCCAGAGCGTCTACCGTCTGGGCCCTTGCCGCTGCGGCTGGTGCTTCCGCCGCCAGAGACTCTACCGCCTGGGCCTCTGCCACTGCTGCTGGTGCCTCTGCCGCCAGAGCCTCTACCGCCTGGGCCTTTGCTGCTGCCGCTGTTGCCTCCATTGCCAGAGCCTCTGCCACCTGGGTCTCTGTCGCTACTGCAGGTGTCGCCGCCGACAGAGCCTGTACTGCCTGGGCCTACGCCGCTCTTGCCGCTTCCTCCGCCTCCCAGGCTCCATCGGCTGGGCCTCTGCCGTTGGTGCCTCCTCCACATGAGCCTCTTCCGTTTGCACCTCTGCCGCTGCCGCTGGTGCCTCCGCTGCCAGAGCCTCTACCGCCTGGGCCTTTGCTGCTACCGCTGTTGCCTCCGTCACCAGAGCCTCTGCCACCTGGGTCTCTGTCGCTTCTGCAGGTGCCTCCTACACCTGAGCCTCTTCCGTTTGTACCTCTGCCGCGGCCGCTGGGGCCTCCCCCGCCTGAGCCCTTTCCGCCTTGGCCTCTGTTGCTGGTTTTCCGCCGCCTGAGTCTCTTCTGCCTGGGCCTCTGCCGCTGCCGCTGGTTTTCTGACGCCTGAGCCTTTACCGCCTGAGCCTCTGCTACTGCAGCTGGTACCTCCGCAGCCCGAGCCTCTACCACCTGGGCCTCTGCCAGTGCCGCTGGTGCTTCTGCCGCCAGAGCCTCTACCGCCTGGGTCTCTGCCGCTGCCGCTGGTGCCTCCGTAGCCCGAGCCTCTACCGCCTGGGCCTCTGTCAGTGCCGCTGGTGCCTCCGCCGCCAGAGCCTCTAACGCCTGGGCTCTAGCCGCTGCCGCTTCGGCCGCCAGACCCCTCTACTGCCTGGGCCTCTGCCGCTGGTGCCTCCGCCGTCAGAGCCTCTACAGCCTGGGCCCTTGCCGCTGCCGCTGGTGCCTTCACCGCCAGAGCCTCCCCCGCCTGGGCCCTTACCGCCTGGGCCTCCGCAGCCCAAGCCTCTACCACCTGGGCCTCTGCCGGTGCCGCTGTTGCCTTCCCAGCCTGAGTCTCTACCACCTCTGCCTCTGCCGTTGGTGCCTCCGCAGCCTGATCGTCTACCGCCTGGGCCTCTGCCACTGCTGTTGGTGCTTCCGCCACCAGAGCCTCTACTGCCTGGGCCCTTACCGCTGCCGCTGGTGCTTACACCGCCAGACCTTCTACTTCCTGGGACTCTGGGTGCCGTTAGTTACTCCGCAGCCCAAGCCTCTACTACCTGGGCCTCTTCCACTGCCACTGGTGCCTCCGCCGCCAGAGCCTGTACCGCCTGGGCACTTGCTGCTGCCGCTGGTGCTTCTGCCGCCAGAGCCTCTACTGCCTGGGCCTCTGCCGTTGCCGCTGGTGTTTCTGCCACCAGAGCCTCTACCGCCTGGGCCCTTATCGCTGCCGCTGGTGCCTCCGCCGCCAAAGCCTCTAACCCCTGGGCCCTTGCCGCTGCCGCTGGTGCTGCTGCCGCCAGAGCCTCTACTGCCTGGGCCTCTCCCGCTGCCGCTGGTGCCTTCGCTGCCACAGCCTCTACCGCCTGGGCCCTTGCCGCTGCCGCTGGTGCTTCCGCTGCCCGATCATCTACTGCCTAGGCCTCTGATGCTGGTGCTTCGGCTGCCAGAGCCTCTACTGCCTGGGCGTCTGCCGCTGCTGCTGGTGCTTCCGCCACCAGAGCCTCTACCGCCTGGGCCCTTACCGCTGCCGCTGGTCCTTCCGCTTCTAACGCCTCTACCACCTGGGCCTCTACCACTGCTGCTGGTGCCTCCGCAGCCTGAGCCTCTACCACTGCCGCTTGTGTCTCCACAGCCTGAGCCTCTACTGCCTGGGTCTCTGCCACTGCTGCTGGTGCTTACGCCACCAGAGCCTCTACCGCCTGGGCCCTTACCGCTGCCGCAGGTGCTTCCACCACCAGAGCTTCTACCGCTTGGACACTTGCCTCTGATGCTGGTGCTTCCACCGCCAGATGCCTTGGTGCCTAGGTGCCAGATGCCGCTGGTGCCTAGGCCGCCAGATCCTCTACCACCTCGGCCTCTGCCACTGCCGCTGGTGCCTCCGCAGCCTGAGCCTCTACCGCCTGGGCCTCTACCGCTGCCGCTGGTGCCTCCACAACCTAAGCCTTTACGCCTGGGTCTCAGTCCCTGCCGCTGGTGCCTCCGCCGCCAGAACCTCTACCGCCTGGGCCCTTGCCACTGCCGCTGGTGCTTCCACCGCCAAAGCCTCTACTGCCTGGGCCTCTGCTGCTGCCATTGGTGCCTCCGCCTCCAGAGCCTCTACTGCCTGGGCCTCTGCCGCTGCCGCTGGTGCTTCCGCCACCAGAGCCTCTACCGCCTGGGCCCTTACCGCTGCCGCTGGTGCCTCCGCCGCCAAAGCCTCTAACCCCTGGGCCCTTGCCGCTGACGCTGGTGCTTCCGCCGCCAGACCCTCTACTGCCTGGGCCTCTGCTGCTGGTGCCTCCGCAGCATAAGCCTATACTGCCTGGGCCTCTCCCGCTGCTGCTGGTGCCTTCGCTGCCAGAGCCTCTACCGCCTGGGCCCTTACCGCTGCCGCTGGTGCTTCCGCTGCCCGATCCTCTACTGCCTAGGCCTCTGATGCTGGTGCTTCGGCCGCCAGAGCTTCTACTGCCTGGGCCTCTGCCGCTGCTGCTGGTGCTTCTGCCACCAGAGCCTCTACCGCCTGGGCCTTTACCGCTGCCGCTGGTCCTTCCGCTTCCAGAGCCTCTACCGCCTGGGCCTCTCCCGCTGCTTCTGGTGCCTTCGCTGCCAGAGCCTCTACCGCCTGGGCACTTGCCGCTGCCGCTGGTGCTTCCGCTGCCCGATCCTCTACTGCCTAGGCCTCTGATGCTGGTGCCTAGGCCGCCAGATCCTCTACCACCTCGGCCTCTGTCCCTGCCGCTGGTGCTTACGCCACCAGAGCCTCTACTGCCTGGGCCTCTGCTGCTGCCATTGGTGCCTCCGCCGCCAAAGCCTCTACCGTCTGGGCCCTGGACACTGCCGCTGGTGTTTCCGCAGCCGGAGTCTCTAACGCCTGGGCCTCTGCAACTGCCGCTGCTGCCTCCGCAGCCGGAGCCTCTAACGCTTGGGCCTCTGCCGCTGCCACTGGTGCCTCCGCAGCCCGAGCCTGTACCGCCCGGGCCTCTGCCGGTTCAGCTGGTGCCTCCGTAGCCTTAGCCTCTACCGCCTGGACCCTTGCCACTGGTGCTGGTACCTCCACAGCCCGAGCCTCTACCGCCTATGCCGCTGCCGCTGGTGCTTCCACCGCCAGAGCCTGTACCGCCCGGGCCTCTGCCGGTTCCGCTGGTGCCTCCGTAGCCTGAGCCTTTACCGCCTGGGCCTCCGGCACTGCCGCTGGTGCCTCCTCCGCCAGAGCATCTACCGTCTGGGCCCTTGCCGCTGCCGCTGGTGCCTCTGCCGCCAGAGCCTCTACCGCCTGGGCCTTTGCTGCTGCCGCTTTTGCCTCCATTGCCAGAGCTTCTACCGCTTGGACACTTGCCTGTGATGCTGGTGCTTCCACGCCAGATGCCTTGGTGCCTGGGTGCCAGATGCCGCTGGTGCCTAGGCCGCCAGATCCTCTGGCCGCCACCTGGGTCTCTGTCGCTACTGCAGGTGTCGCCGCCGCCTGAGCCTGTACTGCCTGGGCCTACGCCGCTCTTGCTACTTCCTCCGCCTCCCAGGCTCCATCGGATGGGCCTCTGCCGCTGGTGCCTCCTCCACATGAGCCTCTTCCGTTTGCACCTCTGCCGCTGCCGCTGGTGCTTCCCCCGCCTGAGCCTCTTCCGCCTTGGCCTCTGCCACTGGTTTTCCGCCGCCAGAGCCTCTTCCGCCTGGGCCTCTTCCGCCTGGGCCCTTACCGCTGCCGCTGGTGCTTCCGCCTCCAGAGCCTCTACTGCCTGGGCCTCTGCCACTGCTGATGGTGCTTTCGGCACCAGAGCCTCTACCGCCTGGGCCCTTACCGCTGCCACTGGTGCTTCTGCCGCCAGAGCCTCTACCGCCTGGGCCTCTGCCACTGCCCCTGGTGCCTCCACCGCCAGAGGCTCTACTGCCGGGGTCTCTGCCGCTCGTGCCTCCTCAGCCCGAGCCTCTACTGCCTGGGCCCTTGCCGCTGCCGCTTCCACCACCAGAGCCTCTACCGCTTAGACACTTGCCTCTGATGCTGGTGCTTCCGCCACCAGAGCCTGGGCCTCTGCCGCTGCCGCTGGTCCCTTCGCCGCCAGAGCCTCTACCGCCTGGGCACTTGCCGCTAGTGCTTCCGCCGCCAGAACCTCTTCTCCATGGGCCTCTGCCACTGCTGCTGGTGCTTCCGCTTCCAGAGCCTCTACTGCCTGGGCCTCTTCCGCTGCCACTGGTGCATCGGCAGCCTGAGCCTCTACTGCCTTGGCCTCTGCTGCACTTGCTGGATCTGCCGCTGATGCTTCTGCCACCAGAGCCTCTACCGCTTGGACACTTGCCTGTGATGCTGGTGCTTCCGCCGCCAGAGCCTGCGCCTCTGCCGCTGGTCCCTTCGCTGCCAGAGCCTCTGTCGCCTGGGCTTCTGCCGGTGCCGCTGGTGCCTCCGCAGCCACAGCCTCTACCCCCTTGGCCTCTGCCTCTAGCGGCGAAGGCGGCAGCCTGAGCCTCTACTGCCTTGGCCTCTGCTGCACCTGCTGGATCTGCCGCCGCCCAGGCTGCATCGCTTGGACCTCTGCAGCTGCCGTTGGTGCCTCCGCCGCCAGATCCTCTACCGCCTGGGCCCTTACCGCTGCCGCTGGTGCTTCCGCCTCCAGAGCCTCTACTGCCTGGGCCTCTGCCACTGCTGATGGTGCTTTCGGCACCAGAGCCTCTACCGCCTGGGCCCTTACCGCTGCCACTGGTGCTTCTGCCTCCAGAGCCTCTACCGCCTGGGCCTCTGCCACTGCCCCTGGTGCCTCCACCGCCAGAGGCTCTACTGCCGGGGTCTCTGCCGCTGCCGCTCGTGCCTCCTCAGCCCGAGCCTCTACTGCCTGGGCCCTTGCCGCTGCCGCTTCCACCACCAGAGCCTCTACCGCTTAGACACTTGCCTCTGATGCTGGTGCTTCCGCCACCAGAGCCTGGGCCTCTGCCGCTGCCGCTGGTCCCTTCGACGCCAGAGCCTCTACCGCCTGGGCACTTGCCGCTAGTGCTTCCGCCGCCAGAACCTCTTCTCCATGGGCCTCTGCCACTGCTGCTGGTGCTTCCGCTTCCAGAGCCTCTACTGCCTGGGCCTCTTCCGCTGCCACTGGTGCATCGGCAGCCTGAGCCTCTACTGCCTTGGCCTCTGCTGCACTTGCTGGATCTGCCGCTGATGCTTCTGCCACCAGAGCCTCTACCGCTTGGACACTTGCCTGTGATGCTGGTGCTTCCGCCGCCAGAGCCTGCGCCTCTGCCGCTGGTCCCTTCGCTGCCAGAGCCTCTGTCGCCTGGGCTTCTGCCGGTGCCGCTGGTGCCTCCGCAGCCAGAGCCTCTACCCCCTTGGCCTTTGCCTCTAGCGGCGAAGGCGGCAGCCTGAGCCTCTACTGCCTTGGCCTCTGCTGCACTTGCTGGATCTGCCGCCGCCCAGGCTGCATCGCTTGGACCTCTGCAGCTGCCGTTGGTGCCTCCGCCGCCAGATCCTCTACCACCTGGGCCTTTGCCGCTGTCGCTGGTGCTTCCGCTGCCCGATCCTCTACTCCCTAGGCCTCTGATGCTGGTGCTTCGGCCGCCAGAGCCTCTACTGCCTGGGCCTCTGCCGCTGCTGCTGGTGCTTCCACCACCAGAGCCTCTACCGCCTGGGCCTCTACCACTGCCGCTGGTGCCTCCGCAGCCTGAGCCTCTACTGCCTGGGTCTCTGCCACTGCTGCTGGTGCTTACGCCACCAGAGCCTCTACTGCCTGGGCCCTTTCCGCTGCTGCTGGTGCTTCCACCACCAGAGCTTCTACCGCTTGGACACTTGCCTCTGATGCTAGTGCTTCCACCGCCAGATGCCTTGGTGCCTAGGTGCCAGATGCCGCTGGTGCCTAGGCCGCCAGATCCTCTACCACCTCGGCTTCTGCCACTGCCGCTGGTGCCTCCGCAGACTGAGCCTCTACCGCCTGGGCCTCTACCGCTGCCGCTGGTGCCTCCACAACCTAAGCCTTTACGCCTGGGCCTCTGTCCCTGCCGCTGGTGCCTCCTCCGCCAGAGCGTCTACTGCCTGGGCCCTTGCCACTGCCGCTGGTGCTTCCACCGCCAAAGCCTCTACTGCCTGGGCCTCTGCCACCAGAGCCTCTACCGTCTGGGCCCTGGACACTGCCGCTGGTTTTTCCGCAGCCGGAGTCTCTACCGCCTGGGCCCTTGCCACTGCCGCTTGTGCTTCCACCACCAAAGCCTCCACTACCTGGGCCTCTGCTGCTGCCATTGGTGCCTCCGCCGCCGGAGCCTCTACCATCTGGGTCCTGGCCACTGCCGCTGGTGTTTCTGCAGCCGGAGTCTCTAACGCCTGGGCCTCTGCAACTGCCGCTGCTGCCTCCGCAGCCGGAGCCTCTAACGCCTGGGCCTCCGGCACTGCCGCTGGTGCCTCCGCCGCCAGAGTGTCTACCGCCTGGGCCTTTGCTGCTACCGCTGTTGCTTCCGTCACCAGAGCCTCTGCCACCTGGGTCTCTGTCGCTGCTGCAGGTGCCTCCTACACCTGAGCCTCTTCCGTTTGTACCTCTGCCGCGGCCGCTGGTGCCTCCCCCGCCTGAGCCCTTTCCGCCTTGGCCTCTGCTGCTGGTTTTCCGCCGCCTGAGTCCCTTCTGCCTGGGCCTCTGCCGCTGCCGCTGGTTTTCTGACGCCTGAGCCTTTACCGCCTGAGCCTCTGCTACTGCAGCTGGTGCCTCCGCAGCCCGAGCCTCTACCACCTGGGCCTCTGCCGGTGCCGCTGGTGCTTCCACCGCCAGAGCCTCTACCGCCTGGGTCTCTGCCGCTGCCGCTGGTGCCTCCATAGCACGAGCCTCTACCGCCTGGGCCTCTGTCAGTGCCGCTGGTGCCTCCGCCGTCAGAGCCTCTACTGCCTGGGCCTCTACCGCTGCCGCTGGTGCCTCCGCCGCCAGAGCCTCTACAGCCTGGGCCCTTGCCGCTGCCGCTGGTGCCTTCACCGCCAGAGCCTCCCCCGCCTGGGCCCTTACCGCTGGTGCTGGTGACTCCGCAGCCCAAGCCTCTACCATCTGGGCCTCTCCGGTGCCGCTGGTGCCTCCGCGCCCGAGCCTGTACCACCTGGGCCTCTGCCGCTGCCGCTGTTGCCTTCCCAGCCTGAGTCTCTACCACCTCTGCCTCTGCCGCTGGTGCCTCCGCAGCCTGATCGTCTACCGCCTGGGCCTCTGCCACTGCTGCTGGTGCTTCCGCCACCAGAGCCTCTACTGCCTGAGCCCTTACCGCTGCTGCTGGTGCTTACGCCGCCAGAGCTTCTACTGCCTGGGACTCTGGGTGCCGTTACTTACTCCGCAGCCCGAGCCTCTACTACCTGGGCCTCTTCCACTGCCACTGGTGCCTCCGCCGCCAGAGCCTCTACCGCCTGGGCACTTGCTGCTGCCGCTGGTGCTTCTGCCGCCAGAGCCTCTACTGCCTGGGCCTCTGCCGCTGCTGCTGGTGCTTCCGCCACTAGAGCCTCTACCGCCTGGGCCCTTACCGCTGCCACTGGTCCTTCCGCTTCCAACGCCTCTACCGCCTGGGCCTCTACCACTGCCGCTGGTGCCTCCGCAGCCTGAGCCTCTACTGCCTGGGTCTCTGCCACTGCTGCTGGTGCTTATGCCACCAGAGCCTCTACCGCCTGGGCCCTTACCGCTGCCGCTGGTGCTTCCATCACCAGAGCTTCTACCGCTTGGACACTTGCCTCTGATGCTGGTGCTTCCACGCCAGATGCCCTGGTGCCTGGGTGCCAGATGCCGCTGGTGCCTAGGCCGCTAGATCCTCTACCACCTCTGCTGCTGGTGCCTACGCAGCCTGAGCCTCTACTGCCTGGGCCTCTCCCGCTGCCGCTGGTGCCTTCGCTGCCAGAGCCTCTACCGCCTGGGCCCTTGCCGCTCCCGCTGGTGCTTCCGCTGCCCGATCCTCTACTGCCTAGGCCTCTGATGCTGGTGCTTCGGCCGCCAGAGCCTCTACTGCCTGGGCCTCTGCCGCTGCTGCTGGTGCTTCTGCCGCTAGAGCCTCTAACCCCTGGGCCCTTGCAGCTGACGCTGGTGCTTCCGCCGCCAGACCCTCTACTGCCTGGGCCTCTGCTGCTGGTGCCTCCGCAGCCTGAGCCTCTACTACCTGGGCCTCTCCCGCTGCCGCTGGTGCCTTCGCTGCCAGAGCCTCTACCGCCTGGGCCCTTGCCGCTGCCGCTGGTGCTTCCACTGCCCAATCCTCTACTGCCTAGGCCTCTGATGCTGGTTCTTCGGCCGCCAGAGCCTCTACTGCCTGGGCCTCTGCCGCTGCTGCTGGTGCTTCCGCCACCAGAGCCTCTACCGCCTGGGCCCTTACCGCTGCTGCTGGTCCTTCCACTTCCAGAGCCTCTACCGCCTGGGCCTCTACCACTGCCGCTGGTGCCTCCGCAGCCTGAGCCTCTACTGCCTGGGTCTCTGCCACTGCTGCTGGTGCTTACGCCACCAGAGCCTCTACCGCCTGGGCCCTTACCGCTGCCGCTGGTGCTTCCACCACCAGAAATTCTACCGCTTGGACACTTGCCTCTGATGCTGGGGCTTCCACCGCCAGATGCCTTGGTGCCTAGGTGCCAGATGCCGCTGGTGCCTAGGCCGCCAGATCCTCTACCACCTCGGCCTCTGCCACTGCCGCTGGTGCCTCCGCAGCCTGAGCCTCTACCGCCTGGGCCTCTACCGCTGCCGCTGGTGCCTCCACAACCTAAGCCTTTACGCCTGGGCCTCTGTCCCTGCCGCTGGTGCCTGCGCCGCCAGAGCCTCTACCGCCTGGGCCCTTGCCAATGCCGCTTGTGCTTCCACCACCAAAGCCTCCACTGCCTGGGCCTCTGGTGCTGCCATTGGTGCCTCCGCCGCCGGAGCCTCTACCATCTGGGTCCTGGACACTGCCGCTGGTGTTTCTGCAGCCGGAGTCTCTAACGCCTGGGCCTCTGCAACTGCCGCTGCTGCCTCCGCAGCCGGAGCCTCTAACGCCTGGGCCTCCGGCACTGCCGCTGGTGCCTCCGCCGTGTCTACCGTTTGGGCCCTTGCCGCTGCCGCTGGTGCTTCCGCCGCCAGAGACTCTACCGCCTGGGCCTCTGCCACTGCTGCTGGTGCCTCTGCCGCCAGAGCCTCTACCGCTTGGGCCTTTGCTGCTGCCGCTGTTGCCTCTATTGCCAGAGCCTCTGCCACCTGGTCTCTGTCGCTACTGCAGGTGTCGCCGCCGCCTGAGCCTCTACCACCTGGGCCTCTGCCGGTGCCGCTGGTGCTTCCGCCGCCAGAGCCTCTACCGCCTGGGCCACTGCCGCTGCCGCTGGTCTTCTGACACCTGAGCCTTTAGCGCCTTATCCTCTGCTACTGCAGCTGGTGCCTCCGCAGCCCGAGCCTCTACCACCTGGGCCTCTGCCGGTGCAGCTGGTGCTTCCGCCGCCAGAGCCTCTACCGCCTGGGTCTCTGCCGCTGCCGCTGGTGCCTCTGTAGCCCGAGCCTCTACCGCCTGGGCCTATGTCAGTGCCGCTGGTGCCTCCGCCGCCAAAGCCTCTAACGCCAGGGCCCTAGCCGCTGCCGCTTCGGCCGCCAGACCCCTCTACTGCCTGGGCCTCTGCCGCTGGTGCCTCCGCCGTCAGAGCCTCTACTGCCTGGGCCTCTGCCGCTGCCGCTGGTGCCTACGCCGCCCGAGCCTCTACAACCTGGGCCCTTGCCGCTGCCGCTGGTGCCTTCACCGCCAGAGCCTCCCCCGCCTGGGCCCTTACCGCTGGTGCTGGTGCCTCCGCAGCTCAAGCCTCTACCATCTGAGCCTCTCCGGGTGCCGCTAGTGCCTCCGCAGCCCGAACCTCTACCACCTGGGCCTCTGCCGGTGCCGCTGTTGCCTTCCCAGCCTGAGTCTCTACCACCTCTGCCGCTCCCGCTGGTGCCTCCGCAGCCTGAGCCTCTACAGCCTGTGACCTTGCTGCTGCCGCTGGTGCCTTCACCGCCAGAGCCTCCCCCGCCTGGGCCCTTACCGCTGGTCTGGTGCCTACGCAGCCCAAGCCTCTACCATCTGAGCCTCTCCCGGTGCCGCTGGTGCCTCCGCAGCCCGAACCTCTACCACCTGGGCCTCTGCCGTTGCCGCTGTTGCCTTCCCAGCCTGAGTCTCTACCACGTCTGCTGCTCCCGCTGGTGCTTCTGCCGCCAGAGCCTCTACGGCCTGGGCCTCTGCCGCTGCCGCTGGTGCTTCCGCCACCAGAGCCTCTACCGCCTGGGCCCTTACCGCTGCCGCTGGTGCCTCCGCCACCAAAGCCTCTAACCCCTGGGCCCTTGCCGCTGACGCTGGTGCTTCCGCCGCCAGAGCCTCTACTGCCTGGGCCTCTGCTGCTGGTGCCACCGCAGCCTGAGCCTCTACTGCCTGGGCCTCTCCCGCTGCCGCTGGTGCCTTCGCTGCCAGAGCCTCTACCGCCTGGGCCCTTGCCGCTGCCGCTGGTGCTTCCGCTGCCCGATCCTCTACTGCCTAGGCCTCTGATGCCGGTGCTTCGGGCGCCAGAGCCTCTACTGCCTGGGCCTCTGCCGCTGCTGCTGGTGCTTCCGCTTCCAGAGCCTCTACCGCCTGGGCCTCTACCACTGCCGCTGGTGCTTACGCCACCAGAGCCATCACCGCCTGGGCCCTTACCGCTGCCACTGGTGCTTCCACCACCAGAGCTTCTACCGCTTGGACACTTGCCTCTGATGCTGGTGCTTCCACGCCAGTTGCCTTGGTGCCTAGGTGCCAGATGCCGCTGGTGCCTAGGCCGCTAGATCCTCTACCACCTCGGCCTCTGCCACTGCCGCTGGTGCCTCCGCAGCCTGAGCCTCTACCGCCTGGGCCTCTACCGCTGCCGCTGGTGCCTCGACAACCTAAGCCTTTACGCCTGGGCCTCTGTCCATGCCGCTGGTGCCTCCGCCGCCAAAGCCTCTATTGCCTGGGCCTCTGCTGCTGCCATTGGTGCCTACGCCGCCAGAGCCTCTACCGTCTCGGCCCTGGACACTGCCGCTGGTGTTTCCGCAGCCGGAGTCTCTAACGCCTGGGCCTCTGCAACTGCCGCTGCTGCCTCCGCAGCCGGAGCCTCTAACGCCTGGGCCTCTGCCGCTGCCACTGGTGCCTCCGCAGCCCGAGCCTGTACCGCCCGGGCCTCTGCCGCTTCCGCTGGTGCCTCCGTAGCCTGAGCCTCTACCGCCTGGACCCTTGCCACTGGTGCTGGTGCCTCCGCAGACCGAGCCTCTACCGCCTGGGCGGCTGCCGCTTCAACCGCCAGAGTCTCTACCGCCTGGGCCTCTGCCATTTCCGCTGGTGCCTCCGCCGCCAGAGCGTCTACCGCCTGGGCCCTTGCCGCTGCCGCTGGTGCCTCTGAAGCCTGAGCCTCTACCGCCTGGGCCTCCAGCACTGCCGCTGGTGCCTCCGCCGCCAGAGCGTCTACCGTCTGGGCCCTTGCCGCTTCCGCTGGTGCTTCCGCCGCCAGAGCCTCTACTGCCGCTGGTGCCTCCGCAGCCCAAGCCTCTACCGTCTGGGCCCTTGCCGGTGCCACTGTTGCCTCCGCAGCCTGAGCCTCTACCGCCTGGGCCTCTGCGACTGCCACTGGTGCCTCCGCCGCCAGAGCCCCTACCGCCTAGGCCCTTGCCACAGCCGCTGGTGCTTCCGCAGCCTGAGCCTCTTCCACCTGGACCTCTGCCGGTGCCGTTGGTGTCTCCCCCTCCTGAGCCTCTTCCACATAGACGTCTGCCGCTGCCGTTGGTTTTCTGCCACCTGAGCCTTTACCGCCTGGGCCTCTGCCACTGCCGCTGGTGCCTCGGCTGCCAGAGCCTCTACCGCCTGGGCCTTTGCTGCTGCTGCTGTTTCCTCCGTCACCAGAGCCTCTGCCACCTGGGTCCCTGTCGCTGCTGCAGGTGCCTGCTCCACCTGAGCCTATTCCGTTTGGACCTCTGCCGCTGCCGCTGGTGCCTCCCCCGCCTGAGCCTCTTCTGCCTTGGCCTCAGCTGCTGGTTTTCCACCGCCTGAGCCTCTTCTGCCTGGACCCTTGCCTCTGCCGCTGGTGCTACCGCCGCCAGAGCCTCTACCACCTCGGCCTCTGCCACTGTCACTGTTGCCTCCGTCACCAGAGCCTCTACCGCCTGGGCACTTGCTGCTGCCGCTGGTGCTTCTGCCGCCAGAGCCTCTACTGCCTGGGCCTCTGCCGCTGCCGCTGGTGCTTCCGCCACCAGAGCCTCTACCGCCTGGGCCCTTACCGCTGCCGCTGGTGCCTCCGCCGCCAAAGCCTCTAACCCCTGGGCCCTTGCCGCTGACGCTGGTGCTTCCGCCGCCAGACCCTCTACTGCCTGGGCCTCTGCTGCTGGTGCCTCAGCAGCCTGAGCCTCTACTGCCTGGGCCTCTCCCGCTGCCGCTGGTGCCTTCACTGCCAGAGCCTCTACCGCCTGGGCCCTTGCCGCTGCCGCTGGTGCTTCCGCTGCCCGATCCTCTACTGCCTAGGCCTCTGATGCTGGTGCTTCGGCCGCTGTTGCCTCCGCCGCTAGAGGCTCCACTGCCTGGGTCTCTGCCACTGCCGCTGGTGCCTCCGTAGCCCCAGCCTCTACCGCCTGGGCCCTTGCCGCTGCTGCTGGTGCCTCAGCAGCCCGAGCCTCTACCACCTGGGCCGGTGGCACTGCCGCTGGAGCCTCTACCGCCTGGGCCTCTGGCACTGCCGCTGGAGCCTCTACCGCCTGGGCCTCTGGCACTGCCCCTGGTGCCTCAGGAGCCTTAGCCTCTACTGCCTGGGCCTCGGCCACTGCCGCTGGTGCCTCCGGAGCCTTAGCCTCTACTGCCTGGGCCTCGGCCACTGCCGCTGGTGCTTCCGCCTCCAGAGCCTCTACTGCCCGGGCCCTTACCGCTGCCGCTGGTGCTTACGCCGCCAGAGCCTCTACCGCCTGAGCCTCTGCCGGTGCCGCTGGTGCCTCCGCAGCCCGAGCCTCTACCGCATGGGCCTCTGCCACTGCCGTTGCTTCCTTTGCTGCCAGAGCCTCTACTGCCTGTGCCCTTGTTGCTGTCGCTGGTGCTTCCGCCGCCAGAGCCTCTACCGCCCTGGCCTCTGCCGCTGCCGCTGGTGCCTCCGCAGCCTGAGCCTCTACCGCCTGGGTCTCTGCCACTGCCCCTGCTTCCTTCGCTGCCAGAGCCTCTACCGCCTGGGCCCTTGCCGCTGTCGCTGGTGCCTCCGCCGCCAGAGCCTCTACCACCAGGGACCTTACGGGTGCCACTGGTGCTTCCGCCGCCACACTCTCTACTGCCTGGGCCTCTGGTTTACCGTTGGTGCCTCCGCAGCCCGAGCATCTACCGCATGGGCCTCTGCCACTGCCTCTGCTTCCTTCGCCGCCAGAGCCTCTACCGCCTGGTCCCTTGCTGCTGCCTCTGGTGCCTCCACAGCCCGAGCCTCTACCGCGTGGGACTCTGCCGCTGCCGCTGGTGCCTCCGCAGCCCAGGTCTCTATCGCCTAGGCCTGTGCCAGTGCCGCTGGTGGCTCCGCAGCCCGAAGCTCTACCTTCTAGACCTGTGACATTGCCGCTTGTGCATCCGCCACCAGAACCTCTACCGTCTGGGCCTTTGCCGGTGCCGCTGGTGCTTCCGCAGCCCGAGCCTCTACCGCCTGGGCCTCTGTCAGTGCCGCTGGTGCCTCCGCAGCCTGAGCCTCTACCGCGTGGGCCCTTGCCGCTGCCGCCGCCAGAGCCTCTACTGCTACGGCCTCTGTCGCTGGTGCCTCCGCAGCCCGAGCCTCTACCGCCTGAGCTTCTGCCGGTGCCGCTGGTGCCTTCGCCGCCAGAGCATCTACCACTTAGTCCTTTGCCGCTGGTGCATACACATCCTGAGCCTCTACTGCCCTGGCACCTGCCGCTGCCGCTGGTGCTACATCCGCCAGAGTCTCTACCGACTGGGCCTCTGTGACTGCCACTGGTGCCTCTGCAGCCAGAGCCTCTCCCGCCTGGGCCTCTGCTGCTCTTGCTGGTCCCACCGCCATGCAGGCTGCATCGCCTGGACCTCTGCAGCTGCCAGTGGTGCCTAGCAGAGTGAGCTTCTTCCACCTGTGGCTCTACCGCTGCCGCTGGTTCCTCCACCGCCAGAACATCTACCACCTGGGTCTCTGCCGCTGCTGCTGGTTCCTCGGGAGCCCGAGCCTTCCATCTGGACCTCTGCCGCTGCCGCTGGTTCCTCCCCCGCCTGAGCCTCTTCCCCCTTGGCCTCTACCGCTGCCGCCTCTGCCGCCAGAGTGTCTCTGCCGCTGGTGCTTCCTCCACCTGAGCCGCTTCTGTCTGGACCTCTACTGCTGCTTCCTCCCCCGCCTCAGCCTCTTCCGCCTGGGCCTCTGCCGGTGCCGCTGGTGCCCCCACCCCCAGAGCCTCTACCGCCTGGGCCCTTGCCGCTGCTGGTGGTGCCTCCACCGCCAGAGCCTCTGCTACCTGGGTCTCTGTACATGCTGCTGGTGCCTCCGCCGTCAGAGCTTCTACAGCCTGGTCCTCTGCCGCTACCACTGGTGCTTCCACCGCTGCTGCCTCTGCCACCTGAGCCTCTCGGTCCTGGGCCTCTGCCACTGGTGCCTCCGCCACCAGAGACTCTACCGCCTGGACCTTTGCTGTTACCGCCTGGTGCCTCCGCCGCCAGAGCCTCTACTGTCTGGGCATCTGCCGCTACTGCTGGTGCCTCCTCCACCTGAGCCTCTTCCACCTGGACCTCTGCCGCTGCCTATGGTGTCTCCCCCTCCTGAGCCTCTTCCACATAGGCGTCTGCCGCTGCCGCTGGTTTTCCGCCACCTGAGCCTCTACCACCTGGGACTCTGCCGCTGCTGCTGGTACCTCCCCCACCTGAGCCTGTACCGATTGGGCCCCTGCCGCTGGTTTTCTGCCGCGATAGCCTCTACCACCTTGGCCCTTTCCTCTGCCGCTGCTGCCTCCGGCGCCAGAGCCTCTGCCACCTGGGTCTCTGCCGCTGCTGCTGCTGCCGCCGCCTCCAGAACCTATACCGCTTGGTCCCTTCCCGCTGCCGCTGGTGCCTCCGCAGCCCGAGCCTCTACCGCCTGGGCCCTTGCCGCTGCCGCTGGTGCCTCCGCAGCCCAAGCCTCTACTGCCTGGGTGTCTTCCGGCACCGCTGGTGCCTCCACAGCCTAACCCTTTACCGCCTGGGCCTCTGCCACTGCCGCTGCTTCCTTCGCCGCCAGAGCCTCTACCGCCTGGTCCCTTGCCGCTGCCGCTGGTGTTTCCGCCGCCAGAGCCTCTACTGCCGCTGGTGCCTCCGCAGCCCAAGCCTCTACCGTCTGGGCCCTTGCCGGTGCCGCTGTTGCCTCCGCAGCCTGAGCCTCTACTGCCTGGGCCTCTGCGACTACCACTGGTGCCTCCGCCGCCAGAGCCTCTACCGCCTGGGCCCTTGCTGCTGCCGCTGGTGCTTCCACAGCCTGAGCCTCTTCCACCTGGACCTCTGCCGCTGCCGTTGGTGTCTCTCCCTCCTGAGCCTCTTCCACATAGACATCTGCCGCTGCCGCTGGTTTTCCACCACCTCAGCCTCTACCACCTGGGACTCTGCCGCTGCCGCTGGTACCTCCTCCACCTGAGCCTTTTCCGCCTGGACCTCTGCCGCTGCCGTTGGTGTCTCCCCCTCCTGAGCCTCTTCCACATAGACGTCTGCCACTGCCGCTGGTTTTCTGTCGCCCGAGCCTCTTCCGCCTGGACCTCTGCCGCTGCCGCTGGTACCTACCCCACCTGAGCCTGTACCGATTGGGCCTCTGCCTCTGCCTCTGGTTTTCTGCCGCCATAGCCTCTACCGCCTGGGCCCTTTCCTCTGCCGCTGCTGCCTCCGGCGCCAGAGCCTCTGCCACCTGGGTTTCTGTCGCTGCTGCTGGTGCCAATGCCTCCAGAACCTATACCGCTTGGTCCCCAGCCGCTGCCGCTGGTGCCTCCGCAGCCTGAGCCTCTACCGCCTGGGCCCTTGCCGCTGCCGCTGGTGCCTCCGCAGCCCGAGCCTCTACTGCCTGGGTCTCTTCCGGCACCGCTGGTGCCTCCACAGCCTAACCCTTTACCGCCTGGGCCTCTGCCACTGCCGCTGCTTCCTTTGCCGCCAGAGCCTCTACCGCCTGGTCCCTTGCTGCTGTCGCTGGTGCTTCCGCCGCCAGAGCCTCTACTGCCGATGGTGCCTCAACAGCCCGAGCCTCTACTGCCTGGGCTTCTGCCGGTACCGCTGTTGCCTCCGCAGCCTGAGCCTCTACCGTCTGGGCCTCTGCCACTGCCACTGGTTCTTCCGCAGCCAGAGCCTCTATGGCATGGGCCTCTGCCACTGCTCCTGGTGCTTCCACTTCCGCCGCCAGAGCCTCTACCGCCTGGGCCTCTGCCACTGCTGCCTCCACTGCCAGAGCCTCTACGGCCTAGGCCTTTGACGCTACAGCTGGTGCTTCCGCAGCCTGAGCCTCTACTGCCTGGGCCTCTGCCGCTGGTGCCTTCACTGCCAGAGCCTCTACCGCCTGGGCCTCTGCTGCTGCCGCTGGTGCCTCCGCAGCCCGAGCTTCTACCCCTTGGGTCTCTGCCGGTGCCGCTGGTGCCTCCGGAGCCTTAGCCTCTACCGCCTGAGCCTGGGCCACTGCCGCTGGTGCCTAGGCCGCCAGATCCTCTACCGCCTGGGCCGTTGTCGCTGCCGCTGGTGTTTCCGCCGCCAGAGCCTCTACTGCCGCTGGTGCCTCCACAGCCCAAGCCTCTACCGTCTGGGCCCTTGCCGGTGCCGCTGTTGCCTCCGCAGCCTGAGCCTCTACCGCCTGGGCCTCTGCGACTACCACTGGTGCCTCCGCCGCCAGAGCCTCTACCGCCTGGGCCCTTGCTGCTGCCGCTGGTGCTTCCACAGCCTGAGCCTCTTCCACCTGGACCTCTGCCGCTGCCGTTGGTGTCTCCCCCTCCTGAGCCTCTTCCACATAGACATCTGCCGCTGCCGCTGGTTTTCCACCACCTCAGCCTCTACCACCTGGGACTCTGCCGCTGCCGCTGGTGCCTCCTCCACTTGAGCCTCTTCCGCCTGGACCTCTGCCGCTGCCGTTGGTGTCTCCCCCTCCTGAGCCTCTTCCACATAGACGTCTGCCGCTGCCGCTGGTTTTCTGCCGCCCGAGCCTCTTCCGCCTGGACCTCTGCCACTGCCGCTGGTACCTCCCCCACCTGAGCCTGTACCGATTGGGCCTCTGCCTCTGCCTCTGGTTTTCTGCCGCCATAGCCTCTACCGCCTGGGCCCTTTCCTCTGCCGCTGCTGCCTCCAGCGCCAGAGCCTCTGCCACCTGGGCCTCTACCACTAACCCCGGTAAGGGCCCAGGCAGTAGAGGCTTGGGATGCAGAGGCACCAGCGGCAGTGCCAGAGGTCCAGGCGGTAGAGGTTCGGGCTGCGGAGGCACCAGCGGCACCGGCAGAGGCCCAGGCGGTAGAGGCTCTGGCGGCGTAAGCACCAGTGGCAGCGGTAAGGTCCCAGGCAGTAGAGGCTCTGGCGGCGGAAGCACCAACATCAGAGGCAAGTGTCCAAGCACTAGAGGCTCTGGAGGCGGAAGCACCAGCGGCAGTGGAAGAGGCCCAGGTAGTAGAGGCTCGGGCTGCGGAGGCACCAGCGGCAGTGGCCGAGGCCCAGGCAGTAGAGGCTAAGGCTCCGGAGGCACCAGGGGCAGTGCCAGAGGCCCAGGCGGTAGAGGCTCGGGCTGCGGAGGCACCAGTGGCAGCGGCAAGGGCCCAGGCAGTAGAGGCTGGGGCTGCGGAGGCACCAGCGGCAGCGGCAGAGACCCAGGCAGTAGAGCTTCTGGTGACGGAGGTAACAGTGACAGTGGCAGAGGCCGAGGTGGAAGAGGCTCTGGCGGCGGTAGCACCAGCGGCAGAGGCAAGGGTCCAGGCGGTAGAGGCTCTGGCGGCGAAGGAACGAGCAGCAGCGGCAGAGGCCAGGGCAGTAGAGGCTCGGACTGCGGAGGCATAAGGGGCAGTGGCAGAAGACCATGTGGTAGAGGCTCTGGAGGCGAAGGCACCAGCGGCAGCGGCAGAGGCCAGGGCAGTAGAGGCTCAGGATGTGTATGCACCAGCGGCGAAGGACTAAGTGGTAGAGGCTCTGGCGGTGAAGGCACCAGCGGCACCAGCAGAAGCACAGGCGGTAGAGGGTCACGCTGCGGAGGCACCAGCGGCACTGACAGAGGCCCAGGCGGTAGAGGCTTGGGCTGCGGAAGCACCAGCGGCACCGGCAAAGGCCCAGACGGTAGAGGTTCTGGTGGCGGATGCACGAGCGGCAATGCCAGAGGTCCAGGAGGTAGAGGCTCAGGCTGCGGAGCCACCAGCTTCACTGGCACAGGCCTAGGCAATAGAGACCTGGGCTGCGGAGGCACCAGCGGCAGCGGCAGAGTCCCAGGTGGTAGAGGCTCGGGCTGCGGAGGCACCAGTGGCAGCGGCAAGGGACCAGGCGGTAGAGGCTCTGGCGGCGAAGGAAGCAGAGGCAGTGGCAGAGGCCCATGCGGTAGAGGCTCGGGCTGCAGAGGCACCAACGGTAACCCAGAGACCCAGGCGGTAGAGCGTCTGGCGGCAAAAGCAACAGTGGCACCCGTAAGGTCCCTGGTGGTAGAGGCTCTGGCGGTGGAGGCACCAGCAACAGCGGCAAGGGCCCAGGCGGTAGAGGCTCTGGCAGCGAAGGAAGCAGGGGCAGTGGCAGAGACCCAGGCGGTAGAGGCTCAGGCTGCGGAGGCACCAGCGGCAGCGGCAGAGGCCAGGGCGGTAGAGGCTCTGGCGGCGGAAGCACCAGCGACAGCAATAAGGGCCCAGGCAGTAGAGGCTCTAGCAGCAAAGGAAGCAACGGAAGTGTCAGAGGCCCATGCGGTAGAGGCTCGGGCTGCGGAGGCACCAACGGCACCCAGAGGCCCAGGCAGTAGAGGCTCTGACGGCGGAAGCACCAGCGGCAGCGGCAAGGGCCCAGGCGTTAGAGGCTCTGTTGGCGGAGGCATCAGCGGGCGTGGCAGAGGCCCTGAAGGTAGAGACTCTGGCGGCGGAGGCACCAGCTGCGGTAGCAGAGGCTCAGGCGGTAAAGGCTCAGGCGGCGGAAAACCAGCAGCAGAGGCCAAGGCGGAAGAGGCTCAGGCGGGGGAGGCACCAGCGGCAGCGGCAGAGGTCCAAAAGGAAGAGGCTAAGGTGGAGAAAGCACCTGCAGCAGCGACAGAGACCCAGGTGGCAGAGGCTCTGGTGATGGAGGCAACAGCGGCAGCGGTAAGGGCCCCTGTGGTAGAGGCTCTGGTGGCGAAGGCGGCAGTGGCAGTGCCAGAGGTCCAGGCGGTAGAGGCTCTGGCGGCGGAAGCACCAGCGGCAGCGTTAAAGGCCCAGGCGGTAGAGGCTCAGGCTGCGGAGGCAGCAGCGGCACTTGCGTAGGCCCAGGCAGTAGAGGCTCTGGCGGCGGAAGAACGAGCATCAGAGGCAAGGGTCCAAGCGGTAGAGGCTCTTGCGGCGGAAGCACCAGCATCAGAGGCAAGTGTCCAAACGGTAAAGTCTCTGGAGGCGAAGGCACCAGCGGCAGTGGAAGAGGCCCAGGCAGTAGAGGCTCGGGCTGCGGAGGCACCAGAGGCACTGGCCGAGGGCCAGGCGGTAAAGGCTCTGGCGGCCTCTGCCACTGCCACTGATACCTCCGCTGCCAGAGCCTCTACTGCCCGGGCCCTTGCCGCTGCCGCTGGTGCTTCCGCAGCCAGAGCCTCTAGCGCATGGGCCTCTGCCACTGCTGCTGGTGCTTCCACAGCCTGAGCCTCTACCACCTCAGCCTCTGCCACTGTCGCTGTTGCCTCCGCCGCCAGAGGCTCCACTGCCTGGGTCTCTGCCGCTGCCGCTGGTGCCAGCGCAGCCCGAGCCTCTACTGCCTGGACCTCTGACACTGCCGCTGGTGCCTTTGCGGCCAGAGCCTCTACCGCCTGGGCCCTTGCCGCTGCCGCTGCTGCCTCCGCCGGAGCCTCTACTGCCTGGGCCTCTGCCGCTCCCGCTGGTGCTTCCGCCACCAGATCCTCTACGGCCTGGGCCTCTGCCGGTGCCGCTGCTGCCTCCGCCGCCTGAGCCTCTACCGCCTGGGCCCTTAAAGCTGCCACTGGGGCTTCTGCCGCCAGAGCCTCTACTGCCTGGGCCTCTGCCGCCTCCGCTGGTGCCTCCGCAGCCAGAACCTCTACCACCTCGGCCTTTGCCGTTGCCGCTGGTGCCTCAGTCGCCAGAGCCTCTACCGCAAGGGCCTCTGCCTCTACCGCTGGTGCCTCCGCAGCGCTAGCTTCTACCGCTGTCTCTGCTGGTGCTTCCGCAACCAGAGCCTCTGCCGCTTGGGCATCTGCCAGTGCCGCTGGTGCCTCCGCAGCCTGAACCTCTGCTTCATGGGCCCTTGCCGCTGCCGCTGGTGCCTCCTCTGACGGTGCCGCTGTTGCCTCCTCAGCCAGAGCCTCTACCACCTCGGCCTCTGCCTTCGCCACCAGAGCCTGTACCGCCTGGGCCCCTGCCGCTGGTCTTTCCACCGCCAGAGCCTCTACCGCCTGGGCCCTTACCGCTGCCGCTCGTGCTTCCGCCGCCAGAGGCTCTACTGCTTGGACCCTTCCCTCTGATACTGGTGCTTCCGCCACCAGAGCCTCTACTGCCTGGGCCTCTGCCACTGCTGCTGGTGCTTCCGCCACCAGAGCCTCTACCGCCTGGGCCCTTACCGCTGCCGCTGGTGCTTCTGCCTCCAGAGCCTCTACTGCCTGGGCCTCTACCACTGCCGCTGGTGCCTCGGCTGCCAGAGCCTCTACCGCCTGGGCCTTTGCTGCTGCTGCTGTTTCCTCCGTCACCAGAGCCTCTGCCACCTGGGTCTCTATCGCTGCTGCAGGTGCCTGCTCCACCTGAGCCTCTTCCGTTTGGACCTCTGCCGCTGCCGCTGGTGCCTCCCCCGCCTGAGCCTCTTCCGCCTTGGCCTCTGCTGCTGGTTTTCCGCCGCCTGAGCCTCTTCTGCCTGGACCCTTGCCTCTGCCGCTGGTGCTACCGCCGCCAGAGCCTCTACCACCTCGGCCTCTGCCACTTTCACTGTTGCCTCCGTCACCAGAAGCTCTACTGCCTGGGTCTCTGCCGCTGGTGCCTCCGCAGCGCTACCTTCTACCGCTGTCTCTGCTGGTGCTTCCGCAACCAGAGCCTCTGTCGCTTGGGCATCTGCCAGTGCCGCTGGTGCCTCCGCAGCCTGAACCTCTGCTTCATGGGCCCTTGCCGCTGCCGCTGGTGCCTCCTCTGACGGTGCCGCTGTTGCCTCCTCAGCCAGAGCCTCTACCACCTCGGCCTCTGCCTGCGCCACCAGAGCCTGTACCGCCTGGGCCCCTGCCGCTGGTCTTTCCACCGCCAGAGCCTCTACCGCCTGGGCCCTTACCGCTGCCGCTCGTGCTTCCGCCGCCAGAGGCTCTACTGCTTGGACCCTTCCCTCTGATACTGGTGCTTCCGCCGCCAGAGCCTCTACTGCCTGGGCCTCTGCCACTGCTGCTGGTGCTTCCGCCACCAGAGCCTCTACCGCCTGGGCCCTTACCGCTGCCGCTGGTGCTTCCGCCTCCAGAGCCTCTACCGCCTGGGCCTCTACCACTGCCGCTGGTGCCTCGGCTGCCAGAGCCTCTACCGCCTGGGCCTTTGCTGCTGCTGCTGCTGTTTCCTCCGTCACCAGAGCCTCTGCCACCTGGGTCTCTGTCGCTGCTGCAGGTGCCTGCTCCACCTGAGCCTCTTCCGTTTGGACCTCTGCCGCTGCCGCTGGTGCCTCCCCCGCCTGAGCCTCTTCCGCCTTGGCCTCTGCTGCTGGTTTTCCGCCGCCTGAGCCTCTTCTGCCTGGACCCTTGCCTCTGCCGCTGGTGCTACCGCCGCCAGAGCCTCTACCACCTCGGCCTCTGCCACTGTCACTGTTGCCTCCGTCACCAGAAGCTCTACTGCCTGGGTCTCTGCCGCTGGTGCCTCCGCAACCCCAGTCTCTACCGCCTTGGCCCTTGCCGCTGCTGCTGGTGCCTCCGCAGCCCGAGCTTCTACCACCTGGGCCTCTGGCACTGCCGCTGGAGCCTCTACCGCCTGGGCCTCTGGCACTGCCCCTGGTGCCTCCGGAGCCTTAGCCTCTACTGCCTGGGCCTCTTCCACTGCCGCTGGTGCCTCCGCCTCCAGAGCCTCTACCGCATGGGCCTCTGCCACTGCCTCTGCTTCCTTCGTCGCCAGAGCCTCTACCGCCTGGTCCCTTGCCGCTGCCACTGGTGCTTCTGCAGCCCGAGCCTTTACCGCCGGTGACTCTGCCGCTGCCGCTGGTGCCTCCGCAGCCCAGGTCTCTATCGCCTAGGTCTGTGCCAGTGCCGCTGGTGGCTCTACAGCCTGAGCCTCTACCGCCTGGGCCTCTGGCACTGCCGCTCGTGCATCCACCACCAGAACCTCTACCGTCTGGGCCTTTGCCGGTGCCGCTGGTGCTTCCGCAGCCTGAGCCTCTACCGCCTGGGCCTCTGTCAGTGCCGCTGGTGCCTCCGTAGCCTGAGCCTCTACCGCGTGGGCCCTTGCCGCTGCCGCCGCCAGAGCCTCTACTGCTTCGGCCTCTGCCGCTGGTGCCTCCACAGTCTGAGCCTCTACCGCCTGGGCTTCTTCCGGTGCCTCTAGTGCCTTCGCTGCCAGAGCCTCCACCACTTAGTCCTTTGCCGCTGGTGCATACATATCCTGAGCATCTACTGCCCTGGCCTCTGCTGCTGACGCTGGTGCCTTCACTACCAGAGCCTCAACCACTTAGTCCTTTGCTGCTGGTGCCTCCGCAGCCCGAGCCTCTACTGCCCTGGCCTCTGCCGCTGCTGTTCGTTCCTTCGCCGCCAGAGCCTCTACCGCCTAGGCCTCTGCCGGTGCCGCTGGTGCCTCCGCAGCCAGAGCCTCAACCACCTCAGCCTCTGCCACTGTCACTGTTGCCTCCGCCGCTAGAGGCTCCACTGCCTGGGTCTCTGCCACTGCCGCTGGTGCCTCTGTGATAGGAATTTTATGGTCTTAGATATATGGCAACGTTCATAACCACACGTACGCAACGTTCACAACCACATGTACATAGATCAGCACAGGAAAGCCAACCTGGAACCATTTTGATTCCTAAACTGAGCAAATGTTTCTCTGCATGGTCAAAATGGAAAAGTCTCCCCATTGTCTCTTTCCTCACAAATCCTGTCTTAAGGACACATTTAAGATACAAGGTGTGAGCCTGTGACCTGGCCCAGGAAATAAGTATTTTACCACTACAAAAGAATGGCCAGGCTCCCCAGGAAATCCAATCAAGTAACCTGCCAGACAGGAGATAAACAAGGACAAGAGAAAAACAACATTTAAATTTCTGTGATGTAGGTGGGATGTATCTGAGGGGTGGTCTTAGGTGATGTATGCATAATGTTCTGGGGGTGGTCTTGATCTACAGGGTGGCAATTTCAATAGTCTTTATAAGGCCTTGCAGGCCATTGTTCTGGGTCCTCTTCCTCTCCTGCGTGTGAGGGGAGCACCCTGTTGCAACAGATCAATAAAGATCAAGCTTACTAGCTGCTTTGCTTCTCAATATTCTCTGGTTGGCCTCTGTTATTTTCTCCTACCAATAGGGAACCTATGTAAGGACTCTATATGGGCTCTTGGATACCCCATAAGGGAAAAGGGCATATTTTTATTTACAACAGATGGCGACCACGAAGGGACTTTTGGTTACCCGGATTCTGGAAGCGAGGAAGGACTGGTTATCCAGCGCGCACCAGGCAGTTTGCCAGGAGGAATAGCCAGTCTTCCATCGATCCCAGGGTCTGGAAATAACTGGAGGTTCAGCGGGGCTAACCAGAGGAAGCAACGCTTGATCAGGCCGGCCTTAAACAACCAGTCAAGAGATCGTGGGATCACCAGGAACAGCGCATGCGGAAGTGAGTATTAAGTAGGAAACACGGGTAGTGGGTTGGGTTCTCTAAACCACAGCAACCAAAATTCTTTAACTCTTCCTTTTCCCTTCAAATCTAAACTTTCTATTTTTTTCCTCATCTAAAAATTGCCTTCTCCTCCTTTCTGTCCCCTTAATTTCAACACCAGCCCTAGCCCTTCGGAGTATGCCCAGGCAAAAGTTGTGTGTGACTTCTTTCATTTCCCTTCTACAGTCTATATGCTGACCTATTCCTTCGGAGTTTTGCCCAGAAAAAAGGTCGTGCTTTTTCTTCTGTACTGAAAACTATAACTCCCAGGTGCAGCCGCACCTCTGCCATGGCGATCTTTGTTAGAGATGACCTGTGAGCAGAGAAAGCAGGGGCACCTGATTCCTTTCCTTCTTTGTCATTTCTGAGTCCCAATCTGGCAGTGCGCTACGCAAGCGTCCAGTAGGGAACTCTCAGGTTAGATTGTAAGAGGCAGGAGGTTGCTGTGGGCTCCCTGGCTGAGAAATGACCAAAGGGGGGGTTTGAGATCGCTGACCGCACTGTTAGCTTAGTAGCCAGGAAAGGCCAACAGCTGTACCAGCCTAGTAAGTCAGGCCAGACGAACGGCGGTGTGTCACAGTACTAATTCTCGGAGTTGTCCAAATTGAGTCTACTGTGGGTTATTTATTGTGTTTCCTGAAAAGTGGGGATAAAACCCCGGCTGCAGTATAAAAGTAAAAGCTAGCGCTATTAAAATTCTTAAAATGGGTGCACCTCAATCAAAAGAAATGAACCCGCAGACTCCTGATGGGAAAGAAGCCCAGTTGGTGCTTACTTCCCGCCTGGACTCTGACAGTCCCCTTCAATTTGTGTTTAAGAAACATTTTTCCAGTGTTTAAATTGTACTTAGGTAACATCCAGCAGCTGCTTATCTTAAATGTGCCATCTAAAATAAAAATGCAAGCTTGCTCCAAAATTTTAAATCTAAGAAAGCCATGTTGGGCCTTATCAATCTTAAACAAGACGAAAATGAGAATGTAGTGTTTGTTATTTGTTATGTTTTATATATAGATAGATTATTAGATAGATAGATAGATAGATAGATAGATAGATAGATAGATATAAATGTTTGTTATTTGAGAGAGGCTCAAAAGAGTCTTCCTCCTTGTATGTACTTCATTAAGCATATGCCTATGAAAGTATGGTCTTCCTTCTAAGAAAAATATCTGAGTCCAGTTTTAACTTTGATTTGGTTGGACAGAAGAGTTATTGTAAGGCTCCTGATATCAGTCTCTATAAGACTTCTTGGCCTCTTTTCTTAGAAAATGCCCCCCCCTGTTTCATTCTGTCTCTTTCAGGGGTTTTTTCTTTTCTTCTTTTTCTGTGCCAGGTAAATTTACTCCTGAGTAAGCTTCCTTTAAAGGAAACTGCAAAAGGGAAGGGGGGCATAGATTAGGTTTACTATTCCTCTGCAAGTTCAGGAAAAATTGTCACTTTTGTATTCCTTTTAAATCAAATCTATGGCTGTTTTAACTATGCTTTATAAGAAATCCTCTCCCTATCCTAGGAAAAAATGTTCACTTCAATCTTCCTTTAAAGATCACTTCTCTCACTCAAACTATCTCAAGATCTACTAAAAGGGTTCTGTATAAAGTTGATAGGCACATGGCTTGTGGTCTCTTCCCCAGTTGTGTCTGTGTACATAAGTATGTGCGTGTTTCTGGTAGTACAAATCTTGCTATGAACCCTGTATTTTAGGGTTGGACTAGATGACCCCAGGTCCCTTTCAACTTTCCCAATTTGTGGCTGATGAGTTGAAATTTAGCCCAGATTTGCTCTTTGTTTTTTTTTAAAAAAGGTGAGAGGTAAAGGCCGTGATGTTTTGAAGCAGAACTGATGATATCAGGCATTTAAGTGATTACAGTGTTTATCATTTTGTCTATTATTTACAAAAATCAGACTCAAAGTTTAAGCACATACAAATTCATATAATCAAGTAGAGTAGCCTTGACCAATCCTGTAAATAAAGGGCAGGAAAATTTTGTCTGCAAATGGTAAGGCTGAAATGACAGAATGTTAAAAGTCTTATGAAGTCTGACTCTCTGGCCATTTTTCCCCATATATAAGGGCGTGGCAGATTGTTCCGCGAATGGCCAGAGGGATATTAGCCCTTTCCTGTACATAAAGGAAGCAATTGTCCCTTTGCTTGGGCTGCAATTGTTAGCTTTGGTGAATACTTCAATTGCTGAGTTTCTCTTTTTTGTTTTAAAATCTAACCCTATTTTTAAAATCTACTCCTTACCCTTCCCTTCCCTTATTCAAATTCTAATTCAGCCAAAAGATGGAACATTTTCAATAGTATAAAAGGTTTGCTGAGACATGAACTCTGCACATGCACAGAGGCTAGATCAGCTTAAAAAAAAGAGAGAGGGGGGGGAAGGGGGAGAGGTTTGCAGAGTGTGTGCTTGCAGGGAGAAACCTATCCAAATTTCCTTATGTAAAACCTGGAACCATTGAGGGAAATCACCCTTAATGTGTCTTTTGCTCCAAGGGCTACTTAATCAAGAGGTTGTCAAGTTTCAAATCTAACATGCCAAATTCTTTTCACAGGTAAATATCAAAGCACTCCCACTGTGAGTTCCTCTCTTGAGTAGTTTGCCACCCCAATGGGATTTAAATTTTATAACAGTTTTGTGTGTGTGTGTGTATGCCTATGCATTTTAGGAACAGCATTTCCTGACTGACTTCTCACATGAAATAATTTTCCCTTTTAACAGGATATGTGAACCCCATTAACAAAGTGTTTGTCCCTTCTTTTCTCCCACAGCACAAATGATAATGAGGGGATGCAAACAGTGATTTAAATACTCTATAAAAAGTAATTGCATTTGTATTTCTTTTTGTCTTTCTTCCCTTAAAGCCAAACAGTCACTCTCTTTCTGTTCAGCAAAACAAGTCTGAATCCCTGCTATATTAGTTGATTTCCCTCTATCTCTTTGTGGCTTTGACATTTTTTAGGTTACAAATAATCTGTTTTTCATTTATTAATCAGTTTTTCATTGGGTTGTTAGAATGCCAAAAACAGATTACTTCAGGTTACTTCAGGTTTCTTTAAAAATTGTGTGTCTTAGCATTTATTTATTTTTGGTTCCTCATAGGTCATTTTGTGTGTGTGTGTGTGTGTGTGTGTTTTACTTTGGGGACATGTTCATCACATGTTGAAAGTCAGTTTCATGAAGTTCTTTTATCAGATAGCACATGGTGAATTTTAAGTTATTTTCCCCATTGTTTTCCCATTTTTTCAGTCCAGTAGTAATCTGTGGTTTTGATAATATCTTTGTATTATTTAATAATAATTCTTTTCTAAATCTGATGTCTTTGGGTCAAAATCTGTTTTCATCTGACTGGTAATCTATTTTTTTTTGCTTTATTTTTTATTTTTTAACCTTTGTTGTATTTTTTACAGTTCTCTTTCTATACATGTGGAGTAATTTTTATTTAATAACATGAAAAAACAACAACAAAAACTAAGTGAAGGAAAACAAACAAACTTAGCAGATAATAACAGTAATTATGTGAAAATGTGATAATAATATTAAATTGAGTAAAATGCTTAACATGCTAAGATTTTATTATTTGCAGCTAATAACTCAAGGAGATTTACTTGGGGAGGGGGCTTTTGATCCTTCCTTTTGTCTTTTAAGTCCCCCCAAAACCCTGCCCCCTTACAGGATATCACTTCTACAGATGTGCAATGATGAAAAAGCAGCAACAACCCCTCAACTCAGTTCTTCGCCATCACAAGACCTGCAACAACAGTTTTCAAAATGCCCACAGCTATCTCTTTCAAAGTATATAGACTGACGGAGGAGTGGGGCTGACAAAGGGGGGAGGAGTTGAATTGCAAGGACATTTTGCCACTTTTGAACCTTAAAAACTGTGCTCCAGGATTGAGAAGATCACAATTGTCTCAAGATATGCAACTGATATTTAATTAGTTTTTTTTGTATTATGTATTATTACGTAGGAATGTTGAAATGTGTCTGACAGTGTGTTATTTCCACAAAGGGGGGGGCAATTTTTTGTGTGTAATTGTTTTATGTTTAATGTCTTATTGCTTACACACCAATGGAGAATTCTCATGCATTTTATACTTTCTAATAGCTCACACTATTGTGTAGTCCAATGTTTAGATCAATTTATAACCACATTTCATTGTTCCACCTGGCACTATGCCAACCTTCCCTACCCATTTTTAAAATGTGCTAAAACTCGCTTTACCAAGGAGAAGCTTCTAAGATACATGAAGGTGGATATGCTTTGGTTTAGCATGAATGATCCATTATAGAGTTAAATTGACTTATTTGGACAAGTGCCCTTTTTAAGAATGGTTTTCTTTTAACAAGATTGGTTTGAAGAGTTGAGAACCATGAGGCAATACAAATTCAAATTGGACTCAGTTTGAATTGGGCAAGTGTATCCAGGCTGCAATTAGCTTTTTGGTCCTTTAAGTGCAAGTGAGCAACTTCCCATGAGTGCAAGACCACAGCCTAAAATAAAATCCCATAGAAAGGCCAAGGCAAAGACATCTCTCTCATGATATGTCCAAACCTGTGGCAGCTATGGTGAGTGCCAGGCGACATGGTTAAATGAAAGCCCCGAGGGGATTCAACAGACAGGATGTGTTGCTGTAGCACTATGCCGGTGTGAGACCACAGAAGAGCTACCTTGACACCTGAGAACACAAAAATGGCGGGGGGCAAAGCAAACTGCATTTTTCAGTCATTAGTGGACCTTCCTGCTAAATGTAAAGCATAGCCACTATTGAGAAAATGTTTCTCCCAAGAGCTAGAATGCCACAAGTAATTTAGTAACAGAATGCAACATATGTTATTTTTATGATATATTTATACAAAGGCATCCATTTACAACATACGATGTTATTATTTGTGGGGCAAAAATTTTAAAGAAAAATTCTAGCCCCAAAGGGGGGATAATGTGATAGGAATTTTATGGTCTTAGATATATGGCAACGTTCATAACCACACGTACGCAACGTTCATAACCACACGTACATAGATCAGCACAGGAAAGTCAACCTGGAACCATTTTGATTCCTAAACTGAGCAAATGTTTCTCTGCATGGTCAAAATGGAAAAGTCTCCCCATTGTCTCTTTCCTCACAAATCCTGTCTTAAGGACACATTTAAGATACAAGGTGTGAGCCTGTGACCTGGCCCAGGAAATAAGTATTTTACTACTAAAAAAGAATGGCCAGGCTCCCCAGGAAATCCAATCAAGTAACCTGCCAGACAGGAGATAAACAAGGACAAGAGAAAAACAACATTTAAATTTCTGTGATGTAGGTGGGATGTATCTGAGGGGTGGTCTTAGGTGATGTATGCATAATGTTCTGGGGGTGGTCTTGATCTACAGGGTGGCAATTTCAATAGTCTTTATAAGGCCTTGCAGGCCATTGTTCTGGGTCCTCTTCCTCTCCTGCATGTGAGGGGAGCACCCTGTTGCAACAGATCAATAAAGATCAAGCTTACTAGCTGCTTTGCTTCTCAATATTCTCTGCTTGGCCTCTGTTATTTTCTCCTACCAATAGGGAACCTATGTAAGGACTCTATATGGGCTCTTGGATACCCCATAAGGGAAAAGGGCATATTTTTATTTACAACACCTCCGCAGCCCCAGGCTCTACCGCCTGGGCCCTTGCCGCTGCCGCTGGTGCCTCCGCAGCCCGCGCCTCTACCACCTGGGCCTCTGGCACTGCCGCTGGAGCCTCTACCGCCTGGGCCTCTGGCACTGCCCCTGGTGCCTCCGGAGCCTTAGCCTCTACTGCCTGGGCCTCGGCCACTGCCGCTGGTGCCTCCGGAGCCTTAGCCTCTACTACCTGGGCCTCGGCCACTGCCGCTGGTGCTTCCGCCGCCAGAGCCTCTACTGCCTGGGCCCTTACCGCTGCCGCTGGTGCTTACGCCGCCAGAGCCCCTACCGCCTGGGCCTCTGCCGGCGCCACTGGTGCCTGCGCAGCCCGAGCCTCTACTGCCTGGACCTCTGGAACTGCCGCTGGTGCCTCCGCATCCGAAGCCTCTACTGCCTGAGCCTCTGCCGGTGTGGCTGGTGTCTCCTCAGCCAGAGCCTCTACCACCTCCGCCGCAAGAGACTCTACCGCCTGGGCCTCTTCCACTGCCGCTCGTGCCTCCGCCTCCAGAGCTTCTACCACTTGGACACTTTCGTCTGATGCTGGTGCTTTCGCCACCAGAGCCTCTACAGCTTGGACCCTTGCCTCTGATGCTGGTGCTTCCGCCACCAGAGCGTCTACTGCCTGGACCCTTGCAGCTGCCACTGGTGCTTCCGCTGCCAGAGCCTCTACCGCCTGGGCCTCTGCGACTGCCACTGGTGCCTCCGCGGCCAGAGCCTCTACCGCCTGGGCCCTTGCCGCTGCCGCTGGTGCCTCCGCCGCAACAGCCTCTACTGCCTGGACCCTTGCAGCTGCTGCTGGTGCTTCCGCTGCCAGAGCCTGTACTGCTTGGTTCTCTGCCGCTGCCGCTGGTGGCTCCGCTGCCCGAGTCTCTACCGCCTGGGCCTCTGTCGGGGCTGCTGGTGCCTCTACAGCCTGAGCCTCTACCGCCTGGGCCTCTGCCACTGCCACTGGTGCATCCGCCCCCCAAGCCTCTACCGCCTGGTCCTCTGTAGGTTCCGCTGGTGCCTCCGCAGCCAGAGCCTCTACTGCATTGGCCTCTGCCACTGCCGCTGCTGCCTTCGCCACCAGAGCCTCTACCGCCTGGTTCCTTGCCTCTGCCGCTGGTGCTACATCCGCCAGAGTCTCTACCGACTGGGCCTCTGTGACCTCCACTGGTGCCTCCGCAGCCCGAGCCTCTACCGCCTGGGCCTCTGCTGTTCTTGCTGGTCCCGCCGCTGTGCAGGCTGCATCGCCTGGACCTCTGCAGCTGCCAGTGGTGCCTTGGCAGAGTGAACTTCTTCCACCTGTGGCTCTACCGCTGCCGCTGGTTCCTCCACCGCCAGAACATCTACCACCTGGGTCTCTGCCGCTGCTGCTGGTTCCTAGGGAGCCCGAGCCTTCCGTCTGGACCTCTGCCGCAGCTGCTGGTTCCTCCCCCGCCTGAGCCTCTTCCCCCTTGGCCTCTACCGCTGCCGCCTCTGCCGCCAGAGTGTCTCTGCCGCTGGTGCTTCCTCCACCTGAGCTGCTTCTGTCTGGACCTCTACCGCTGCTTCCTCCCCCGCCTCAGCCTCTTCCGCCTGGGCCTCTGCCGGTGCCGCTGGTGCCCCCACCGTCAGAGCCTCTACCGCCTGGGCCCTTGCCGCTGCCGCTGGTGCCTCCACCGCCGGAGCCTCTGCTACCTGGGTCTCTGTACATGCTGCTGGTGCCTCCGCCGTCAGAGCTTCTACGGCCTGGTCCTCTGCCGCTATCACTGGTGCTTCCACCGCTGCTGCCTCTGCCACCTGAGCCTCTCGGGCCTGGGCCTCTGCCACTGGTGCCCCCGCCACCAGAGACTCTACCGCCTGGGCCTTTGCTGTTACCGCCTGGTGCCAGAACCTATACCGCTTGGTCCCTTCCCGCTGCCGCTGGTGTCTGGGCATCTGCCGCTACCGCTGGTGCCTCCTCCACCTGAGCCTCTACCACCTGGGCCTCTGCCGCTGCCGCTGGTTGTCTGCCGCCCAAGCCTCTTCCGCCTGGACCTCTGCCGCTGCCGCTGGTACCTCCCCCACCTGAGCCTGTACCGATTGGGCCTCTGCCTCTGCCGCTGGTTTTCTGCCACCATAGCCTCTACCGCCTTGGTCCTTTCCTCTGCCGCTGCTGCCTGGGGCGCCAGAGCCTCTGCCACCTGGGTCTCTGTCGCTACTGCTGCTGCCGCCGCCTCCAGAACCTATACCGCTTGGTCCCTTCCCGCTGCCGCTGGTGCCTCCGCAGCCCGAGCCTCTACCGCCTGGACCCTTGCCGCTGCCGCTGGTGCCTCCGCAGCCCGAGCCTCTACTGCCTGGGTGTCTTCCGGCACCGCTGGTGCCTCCACAGCCTAACACTTTACCGCCTGGGCCTCTGCCACTGCCGCTGCTTCCTTCGCCGCCAGAGCCTCTACTGCCTGGTCCCTTGCCGCTGTCGCTGGTGCTTCCGCCGCCAGAGCCTCTACTGCCGCTGGTGCCTCCGCAGCCCAAGCCTCTACCGTCTGGGCCCTTGCCGGTGCCGCTGTTGCCTCCGCAGCCTGAGCCTCTACCGCCTGGGCCTCTGCGACTGCCACTGGTGCCTCCGCCGCCAGAGCCACTACCGCCTGGGCCCTTGCCGCTGCCGCTGGTGCTTCCGCAGCCTGAGCCTCTTCCACCTGGACCTCTGCCGGTGCCGTTGGTGTCTCCCCCTCCTGAGCCTCTTCCACATAGACGTCTGCCGCTGCCGCTGGTTTTCTGCCACCTGAGCCTTTACCGCCTGGGCCTCTGCCACTGCCGCTGGTGCCTCGGCTGCCAGAGCCTCTACCGCCTGGGCCTTTGCTGCTGCTGCTGTTTCCTCCGTCACCAGAGCCTCTGCCACCTGGGTCCCTGTCGCTGCTGCAGGTGCCTGCTCCACCTGAGCCTCTTCCGTTTGGACCTCTGCCGCTGCCGCTGGTGCCTCCCCCGCCTGAGCCTCTTCTGCCTTGGCCTCAGCTGCTGGTTTTCCACCGCCTGAGCCTCTTCTGCCTGGACCCTTGCCTCTGCCGCTGGTGCTACCGCCGCCAGAGCCTCTACCACCTCGGCCTCTGCCACTGTCACTGTTGCCTCCGTCACCAGAAGCTCTACTGCCTGGGTCTCTGCCGCTGGTGCCTCCGCAACCCCAGTCTCTACCGCCTTGGCCCTTGCCGCTGCTGCTGGTGCCTCCGCAGCCCGAGCCTCTACCACCTGGGCCTCTGGCACTGCCGCTGGAGCCTCTACCGCCTGGGCCTCTGGCACTGCCCCTGGTGCCTCCGGAGCCTTAGCGTCTACTGCCTGGGCCTCTTCCACTGCCGCTGGTGCCTCCGCCTCCAGAGCCTCTACCGCATGGGCCTCTGCCACTGCCTCTGCTTCCTTCGTCGCCAGAGCCTCTACCGCCTGGTCCCTTGCCGCTGCCACTGGTGCTTCTGCAGCCCGAGCCTCTACCGCCGGTGACTCTGCCGCTGCCGCTGGTGCCTCCGCAGCCCAGGTCTCTATCGCCTAGGCCTGTGCTCAGGTGCAGGAGGCACCAGTGGCAGAGTCCCAGGTGGTAGAGGCTCAGGTGGCGGAAAACCAGCGGCAGCGGCAGATGCCTATGCGGAAGAGGCTCAGGAGGGGGAGACACCAGTGGCAGCGGCAGAGGTCCAGGTGGAAGAGGCTCAGGTGGAGGAGGCACCAGCGATAGCGGCAGATGCCCAGACACCAGCGGCAGCGGGAAGGGACCAAGCGGTATAGGTTCTGGAGGCGGCGGCAGCAGCAGCAGCGACAGAGACCCAGGTGGCAGAGGCTCTGGCGCCCCAGGCAGCAGCGGCAGAGGAAAGGACCAAGGCGGTAGAGGCTATGGTGGCAGAAAACCAGCGGCAGAGGCACAGGCCCAATCGGTACAGGCTCAGGTGGGGGAGGTACCAGCGGCAGCGGCAGAGGTCCATGCGGAAGAGGCTTGAGCGGCAGACAACCAGCGGCAGCGGCAGAGGCCCAGGTGGTAGAGGCTCAGGTGGAGGAGGCACCAGCAGTAGTGGCAGATGCCCAGACAGTAGAGGCTCTGGCGGCGGAGGCACCAGGCGGTAACAGCAAAGGCCCAGGCGGTAGAGTCTCTGGTGGCGGAGGCACCAGTGGCAGAGGCCCAGGCGCGAGAGGCTCAGGTGGCAGAGGCAGCAGCGGTGGAAGCACCAGTGGTAGCGGCAGAGGACCAGGCCGTAGAAGCTCTGACAGCGGAAGGCACCAGCAGCATGTACAGAGACCCAGGTAGCAGAGGCTCTGGCGGTGGAGGCACCAGCGGCAAGGGCCCAGGCGGTAGAGGCTCTGGCGGCGGGGGCACCAGTGGCACCGGCAGAGGCCCAGGCGGAAGAGGCTGAGGCGGGGGAGGAAGCAGCGGCAGAGGTCCAGACAGAAGCGGCTCAGGGGGACGAGGCACCAATGGCAGAGACACTCTGGCGGCAGAGGCGGCAGCGGTAGAGGCCAAGGGGGAAGAGGCTCAGGCGGGGGAGGAACCAGCGGCAGCGACAGAGGTCCAGACGGAAGGCTCGGGCTCCCGAGGAACCAGCAGCAGCGGCAGAGGTGGTAGATGTTCTCGCGGTGGAGGAACCAGCGGCAGCGGTAGAGCCACAGGTGGAAGAAGCTCACTCTGCCAAGGCACCACTGGCAGCTGCAGAGGTCCAGGCGATGCAGCCTGCACAGCGGCGGGACCAGCAAGAGCAGCAGAGGCCCAGGCGGGAGAGGCTCTGGCTGCGGAGGCACCAGCGGCACCGCCAGAAGCCGAGATGGTAGAGACTGTGGCTGTGGAGGCACCAGCAGCAGCAGCAGAGGCCCAGGCGGTAGAAACTCGGGCTGCGGAGGCACCAGTGGCGGTCGCATAGGCCCAGTCGGTAGAGACTCTGGCGGCAGTAGCACCAGCGGCAGAGGCAATGATCCAGGCGGTAGAGGCTCTGGCGGCAAAGGCAGCAGCTGCAGTGGCAGAGGCCCATGTAGTAGAGGCTCTGGCTGTAGAGGCACCAGCGGAACCGACAGAGGCCCAGGCGGTAGAGGCTTGCGGGGCGGATGCACCAGCGGCAGTGGCAGAGGCCCAGGCAGTAGAGGCTCAGGCTGTAGAGGCACCAGCGGCAGCGACAGAGGTCCGGGCGGGAGAGGCTCAGGCTGCGGAGCCACCAGCGGCAGCGGCAGAGAACCAAGCGGTAGAGGCTCTGGCAGCGGAAGCACCAGCGGCAGCTGCAAGGGTCCAGGTGGTAGAGGCTGTTGCGGCGGAGGCACCAGCGGCAGCGGCAAGGGCCCAGGCAGTAGAGGCTCTGGCCGCGGATGCACCAGTGGCAGTCGCAGAGGCCCAGGCGGTAGAGGCTCAGGCTGCGGAGGCAACAGCGGCACCAGCAGAAGCACAGGCGGTTGAGACTTGGGCTGCGTAGGAACCAACGGCAATGGCAGAGGCCCAGGCGGTAGAGACTCAGGCTGCGGAAGCAACAACGGCACCCAGAGGCCCAGGCAGTAGACGCTCTGGCGGCGGAAGCACCAGCATCAGAGGCAAGGGTGCAAGCTGTAGAGGCTCTGGTGGCGGAAGCATCAGCATCAGAGGCAAGTGTCCAAGCGGTAGAGGCTCTGGAGGCGGAGGCAGCAGCGGCAGTGGAAGAGGCCCAGGCGGTAGAGTCTCTTGCGGCGGAGGCACCAGCGGCAGCAGAGGCCCAGGCAGTAGAGGCTAAGGCTCCGGAGGCACCAGGGGCAGTGCCAGAGGCACAGGCGGTAGAGGCTCCAGCGGCAGTGCCAGAGGCCCAGGTGGTAGAGGCTCGGGCTGCGGAGGCACCAGTGGCAGCGGCAAGGGCCCAGGCGGTAGGGGCTGGGGCTGCGGAGGCACCAGCAGCAGCGGCAGAGACCCAGGCAGTAGAGCTTCTGGTGATGGAGGCAACAGTGACAGTGGCGGAGGCCGAGGTAGAACAGGCTTTGGCGGCGGTAGCACCAGCGGCAGAGGCAAGGGTCCAGGCGGTAGAGGCTCCGGCGGCAAAGGAACGAGCAGCAGCGGCAGAGGCCAGGGCAGTAGAGGCTCGGGCTGCGGAGGCACCAGCGGCAGTGGCAGAGGAACAAGTGGTAGAGGCTCTGGAGGCGAAGGCACCAGCGGCAGCGGCAGAGGCCAGGGGAGTAGAGGCTCAGGATGTGTATGCACCAGCGGCGAAGGACTAAGTGGTAGAGGCTCTGGCAGCGAAGGCACCAGCGGCACCGCCAGGAGCCCAGGCGGTAGAGGCTCGGGCTGCAGAAGCACCAGCGGCACCGGCAAAGGCCCAGGCGGTAGAGGGTCTGGTGGCGGATGCACGAGCGGCAATGCCACAGGTCCAGGAGGTAGAGGCTCGGGCTGCGGAGGCACCAGCGGCACTGGCACAGGCCTAGGCGATAGAGACCTGGACTGCGTTGGCACCAGCGGGAGCGGCAAAGTCCCAGGCGGTAGAGGCTCGGGCTGAGGAGGCACCAGTGGCAGCGGCAAGGGACCAGGCGGTAGAGGCTCTGGCGGTGAAGGAAGCAGAGGCAGTGGCAGAGGCCCATGCGGTAGAGGCTCGGGCTGCGGAGGCACCAACGGCAGCGGCAGAGGCCAGGGCGGTAGAGGCTCTGGCGGCGGAAGCACCAGCGACAGCAACAAGGGCCCAGGCAGTAGAGGCTCTGGCAGCAAAGGAAGCAACGGCAGTGGCAGAGGCCCATGCGGTAGAGGCTCGGGCTGCGGAGGCACCAACGGCACCCAGAGGCCCAGGCAGTAGAGGCTCTGGCAGCGGAAGCACCAGCGGCAGCGGCAAGGGCCCAGGCGTTAGAGGCTCTGGTGGCGGAGGCACCAGCTGCAGTAGCAGAGGCTCAGGCGGTAAAGGTTCAGGGGGCAGAAAACCAGTGGCAGCGGCAGAGGCCCAGGCAGAAGAGGCTCAGGCGGCGGAAAACCAGCAGCAGAGGCCAAGGCGGAAGAGGCTCAGGCGGGGGAGGCACCAGCGGCAGCGGCAGAGGTCCAAAAGGAAGAGGCTAAGGTGGAGAAAACACCTGCAGCAGCGACAGAGACCCAGGTGGCAGAGGCTCTGGTGATGGAGGCAACAGCGGCAGCGGTAAGGGCCCCTGTGGTAGAGGCTCTGGTGGCGAAGGCAGCAGCGGCAGTGCCAGAGGCCGAGGTGGTAGAGGCTCTGGCTGAGGAGACACCAGCCGCACCGGCAGAGGCCCAGGCAGTAGAGGCTTGGGATGCGGAGGCACCAGCGGCAGTGCCAGAGGTCCAGGCGGTAGAGGCTCGGGCTGCAGAGGCACCAACGGCAGCCCAGAGGCCCAGGCAGTAGAGGCTCTGGCGGTGGAAGCACCAGCGGCAGCGCTAAGGGCCCAGGCGGTAGAGGCTCGGGCTGCGGAGGCACCAGAGGCAATTGCCGAGGCCCAGGCGGTAAAGGCTTTTGCGGCCTCTGCCACTGCCACTGGTGCCTCCGCCGCCAGAGCCTCTACCGCCTAGGCCCTTGCTGCTGCCGCTGGTGCTTCCGCAGCCAGAGCCTCTAGCGCATGGGCCTCTGCCACTGCTGCTGGTGCTTCCGCCGCCTGAGCCTCTACCACCTCGGCCTCTGCCACTGTCGCTGTTGCCTCCGCCGCCAGAGGCTCCACTGCCTGGGTCTCTGCCGCTGCCGTTGATGCCTGCGCAGCCCGAGCCTCTACCGCCTGGACCTCTGGCACTGCCGCTGGTGCCTCCGCGGCCAGAGCCTCTACCGCCTGGGCCCTTGCCGCTGCCGCTGCTGCCTCCGCCGGAGCCTCTACTGCCTGGGCCTCTGCCGCTCCCGCTGGTTCTTCCGCCACCAGATCCTCTACGGCCTGGGCCTCTGCCGGTGCCGCTGGTGCTTCCACCACCAGAGCTTCTACCGCTTGGACACTTGCCTCTGATGCTGGTGCTTCCACCGCCAGATGCCTTGGTGCCTAGGTGCCAGATGGGGCTGGTGCCTAGGCCGCCAGATCCTCTACCACCTCGGCTTCTTCCACTGCCGCTGGTGCCTCCGCAGCCTGAGCCTCTACCGCCGGGCCTCTACCGCTGCCACTGGTGCCTCCACAACCTAAGCCTTTACGCCTGGGCCTCTGTCCCTGCCGCTGGTGCCTCCTCCGCCGGAGCCTCTACCGCCTGGGCCCTTGCCACTGCCGCTGGTGCTTCCACCGCCAAAGCCTCTACTGCCTGGGCCTCTGCTGCTGGCATTGGTGCCTCCGCCGCCAGAGCCTCTACCGTCTGGGCCCTGGACACTGCCGCTGGTGTTTCCGCAGCCGGAGTCTCTAACGCCTGGGCCTCTGCAACTGCCGCTGCTGCCTCCGCAGCCGGAGCCTCTAACGCCTGGGCCTCTGCCGCTGCCACTGGTGCCTCCGCAGCCTGAGCCTGTACCGCCTGGGCCTCTGCCGCTTCCGCTGGTGCCTCCAAAGCCTGAACCTCTACCGCCTGGGCCCTTGCCACTGCCGCTGGTGCTTCCGCCGCCAGAGACTCTACCGCCTGGGCCTCTGCCACTGCTGCTGGTGCCTCTGCCGCCAGAGCCTCTACCGCCGGGGCCTTCGCTGCTGCCGCTGTTGCCTCCATTGCCAGAGCCTCTGCCACCTGGGTCTCTGTCGCTGCTGCAGGTGTCGCCGCCGCCTGAGCCTGTAATGCCTGGGCCTACGCCGCTCTTGCTGCTTCCTCCGCCTCCCAGGCTCCATCGGCTGGGCCTCTGCCGCTGGTGCCTCCTCCACATGAGCCTCTTCCTTTTTTTTTTTTTTTTGTAAAATATTTATTGAGGTTTTTTATAAAAGGAGTATAAAGATAATAAACAACATTGCTTTGTTTTAACAAAGTTTCACAACTTCTTTGGACTTCCTCACGTCTCCCGCTCCCACTTACATCGTTAATAAGTTTTTCCAAGCAAATTATCATCTTATTTGCAATTTTATAACCGCTCATTTCAATATAATATAACAATTCTCCAACAACTTTTTGTTTCTCTTAATCTCACTTATCATCAAATTCCAATCCAGTTTAGTGATGGCTAATTATTTATAATCAAGCATCCTTCTTAACATTCCACTAAATCACAATATTTTTGTAGGTAAATCTTAAATTTCTTCCAATCTTCTTCAATCCTTTCTTCTCCCAGGTCTCGAATTCTGCCAGTCATCTCCGCCAGTTGCATATAGTCCATCAGCTGCATCTGCCATTCTTCCAGTGTGGGTAGATCTTGAGTTTTCCAGTTCTTAGCGATGAGTATCCTTGCTGCCGTTGTTGCATACATAAAGAATGTTCTGTCCTTCTTTAGCACCTTCTGGCCGACAATACCCAGAAGGAAGGCCTCTGGTTTCTTAGTGAAGGTATACTTAAATACCTTTTTCAACTCATTATATATCATTTCCCAGAAGGCCTTCACTTTAGGGCAGGTCCACCAGAGGTGAAAGAATGTTCCTTCATTTTCTTTACATTTCCAACATTTATTATCAGACAAATGGTATATTTTGGCAAGTTTAACTGGGGTCATGTACCATCTGTATATCATTTTCATTACATTTTCCTTCAAAGCATTACATGCAGTAAAGTTCAGCCCCGTGGTCCACAACCTTTCCCAGTCCTCCAACATAATGTTATGCCCAATATCCTGTGCCCATTTTATCATAGCCGATTTAACTATTTCGTCTTGTGTGTTCCATTTCAACAGCAAGTTATACATTCTTGAAAGTACCTTAGTCTTAGGTTCTAACAGTTCTGTTTCCAACTTCGATTTCTCCACCTGGAACCCTAACTTTTTGTCATTTTTAAAAACTTCTTTAATCTGAGCGTAATGTAGCCAGTCTCGCACTTTATCCTTCATTTTCTCCAAACTCTGCAATTTCCAATTATTTCCATCTTTTTCTAATATTTCCCAATATTTTGGCCAATTGGCTTCCATATTGGGTCTTTTTCAGGCCTTAGCTTCCAGAGGTGAAAGCCACCTTGGAGTTTTATTTTCCAATAAGTCTTTATATTTTGTCCAGACATTAAACACTGCTTTCCTGACAATATGGTTCTTAAAGGCCTTATTGATCTTAACTTTGTCATACCATAAGTATGCATGCCAACCAAAAGCATTGTTAAAACCTTCCAAGTCCAACACATCAGTGTCTTCGAGAAGTAGCCAGTCTTTTAGCCAGCAGAAAGCTGCGGCTTCATAGTACAACCTTAAGTCTGGCAGGGCAAAGCCCCCTCTTTCTTTCGCATCGGTTAGTATCTTAAACTTAATTCTGGGCTTTTTGCCCTGCCAGACAAATTTGGAAATATCTTTCTGCCACTTCCGGAAGCACTCCGTCTTGTCCACAATTTGCAACGTTTGAAACAAAAACAACATCTTTGGCAATACATTCATCTTAATAGCAGCAATTCGGCCTAACAAAGAAAGCTTCAATTTTGTCCAACTGTCCAAGTCTCTCTTAATTTCAGACCAACATTTTTCATAATTATCCTTAAATAGACTCAGATTTTTTACTGTTATGTTTACCCCTAGGTACTTTACCTTTTTCACCAATGTCAGGACTGCCGCTAGGTCCCAGCTCACAGAGGACCAACGCCCAGTGGATATTATATACAAAAGTCTTTATTGAAGTTTAGTTTCCATTTCCAAGCTCTGGGCGCGCAGGCCCACGTCTTAACGCTAGACCGGCTAAGTCCCCTCTGACTCACTGCTCCACCCACACCAGTTTAAGATTCTAGCCCGGCTCCACCTCTTGCGCTGCTCTTTCCTGCGTTGGGTCCTTCTGCCCTCTGGGGTTCCCTCCTTCCTGGACTCCTCTGACGCGGAGCCTCCTGAGTCTTGCCCCTCCCTCCGGCGGGCTTTAGGACCTGGCTCCCTTCCCGGGCTCCTCGCTGTGCCGCGCTCCTGTACATTTGAACTTGGCGCGCGCGCCCAGCCGGTGACTTTCCTTCTGACCGTTTCCCCGCTTCCTGATGTGGGTGTTGCCAAACCTGACTCCTCTCCTCCCTCTGGTGGTGAGGACACTGGTCCCGACTCCTGGGACTCCCCCTCCCCACTGCGCTCTGGTGGAGACGCTGGTCCTGATCTCCAGCTGCTGTTCAGGGACTCCCCGCTGGCCCCTCCCTCTTGAGGTTTCTCCCTTGGAATCTCCCTTGCTCTGGCCACCGGCGCTCCCTTCTGTGAGTCCTCCGATTCGCTAGAGAGGCTTGTGGAATAACTCTGGCCACTGTCACTGCCTGCGCCCCCCTCGTACTCCTCCTCCTCACTCTCCATTTGCTCCCCCTCCTGTGTCTCTCCTTCTGAACCCCTGACATCCATCCCCCCCTCGAAGCCCCCCCTTCCCCCCTCCCCCTCTTCCGGTGCGGGTTCCGGGTGCTCCATTGTTGTAGGGGTGAGTCCAGGATACAGCTCGTCCCCTGAGGCTTGCAACCATCGAGATAAGTCCGGGAAGTCCTCCATGGGCTCGTCGACGACGACCTCCTCCGCTTCCATCTCCTGCGCGGTGTGCTCGAAATCTGCGCTCGACCCCAAATCACCCAAGAGCCCTCCTCCCCCTGTTGTGTGATGGGGGTCCACCTCCCAGGGCCCCTTCGGCATGTCTCTGGGCCAGCCCACTTCGGGTTGGTCCTCCCACCAATAGGATCCCCCCGTGCCAAAACCTGAAAGTGATCCCTCCGGAGAGCTGCCTCCCGGAGCCGAGTCCTCCGCTGACGAGAAACCCCGGAAAGTGCTGGCCGAGAGTGTGGGTGTGAACAAACAATCCTCGAAAAAGCCCGCCGGCATAGGCTTGTGCGGGAAAAGTGTGTGGAATTCTTCCTTGAGCAACTGCTCTTCCACTGCGTAATCCGGCACCCACCTGTTGGCGCTGGCCGGGGTGTCCTCCGTGGCGAGAAGATATTCAATCCCGTCCTCCCCCCACCTTGAGTCTAAAATCTCAGTGGCTTCATTAAGTGGCTCCCCTTTCGGCGACCCCCCTTTCTTGGGCGCTTCTCTGAGCGGGTCTGGCGCCTTCCCCGGTGCTTGAAACCTGTGGGGCTCTCTGTAGGGCGTGAGCACTGATCTATGAAAGACCGGGTGCATTCTGGAACCCTCCGGGAGTGTCAACCGGAAGGCCACTGGGTTGATCTGCGCCTCTACTTGGTAAGGCCCTAGCTGCTTGTGCCCTAGTTTCTTCTTGGCTAACGATCTGGCTGGAACTGCTTGTGCTGCCAACCAGACCCAGTCTCCCACCTGGATGTCCTCCCCAACCCTCCTGTGTCGATCTGCCTGCACTTTGTAAGCCTGTTTTGCCAACTCTAACTGCCTCCTGAGCTGCTCGTGGATCTCCTGCAACTCCGCTGCCACTTCCTCTGCTCCCTGTGGCTCCCCCTCCCGCACTGTGTCCAGACCCGGGAAGGTTCTGGGATGCCTCCCGTAGTTGGCAAAAAATGGGGTCACCCCCGTGGACCCGTGCTTCGTGTTGTTGTAGGCAAACTCGGCCAACGGTAGATAGTCCACCCAGGTCGATGGCTGCTGGTTCGCGTAGCATCTCAGGTACTGCTGCATGATGGCGTTGACCCTTTCCGCCTGCCCGTTAGTTTGCGGGTGTCTCGCCGACGCCAGGCTGACCTTGACGTTCAGGAATCCCATCAGCTTTTGCCAGAAGTTGGAGATGAACTGGCGCCCCCGGTCGGACAAAATAGACCGTGGTAGGCCGTGCACCTTGAACACGTGGTCTATGAACATCTTAGCGGTCTGCTCGGCCGTGGCCACCTTAGCGCACGGAATGAAGTGGGCCATCTTGGTGAACAGGTCCACTACCACGAGCACTGCCGTCTTGCCCCTTGAGCTGGGTAGATCTGTGACAAAGTCCAGGGCTACCCTCTCCCACGGTACGAACGGTGTCTGTAGCGGTTCCAACAGGCCCGCCGGCGGCTGGTGCACAGGCTTAGCCCTTTGGCAGGTGTCGCACCTATTGACATAGTCCGCGACATCCCCCCGCATCTTAGGCCACCAAAAGTCTCTGGCTACTAAGTCCACCGTCTTCTCCTTGCCGAAGTGCCCCGCGCTGGGCGCGTCGTGCAGCTGTTGCAGGACCTTCGCGCGGAGGCTGTCTCCTGGTACGTAGAGGACTCCCTTGCGTAGGAGCAGGCCGTCTCGCACTTGGAATTCGTCGCCCCTCGCCTTGCCACTGCACACCTCCTCCATCTTGGCTCGGGCGAACGAGTCCGTTTGCAGTGCGCGGCGCACCGCGTCCAGGTCCACCGTGGCTGACGCGCATGCCCACGCCTGTGGTGTGAAAATGTGCTTGGCCGCCGCCGGTGCCTCTGCCTCCAGATACTGCGGTTTTCTGGACAGCGCGTCCGCCAAGACGTTGCTGTTTCCTGGGATGTACTCAATTCTGAAGTCGAAATCTGCAAAGAACTCCGCCCAGCGGATGTGTCACTGGTTCAGGAACCTCGCCGTGCGCCAGTACTCCAAGTTCTTATGGTCTGTGCGGACCTGCACCGTGTGCTTGGCTCCGACGAGGAAGTGCCGCCACGCCTTGAAGGCTGCATGTATGGCCAGCAACTCCCTGTCCCAAATGGTGTAGTTCTGCTCCGCTTTGCTGAGTTTTCTGGAGTAGAAAGCGCACGGCCTCCAGTCCCCCTGGTGGTCTTGCTGCAACAGAACGGCTCCCACGGCCCTGTCTGAGGCGTCCGTCTCCACTCTCATGGGCCTGCTGGGATTTACGTGCAGTAGGTTCTCTTCGGAAGCGAAGAGCTGCTTGAGCTTCTGAAAGGACTGCTCTGCCTGCTCCGTCCAGATGAACCTCTTCTTCTTGGAACTGAGGGTGTCGGTGATGGCCGCTGTCTGCATGGCGAAACCCTTGATGAACTTGCGATAAAAGTTGGCAAAACCGACAAACCTCTGTACTTCCTTCCTATTGCGTGGGCTCTTCCAATCCAGTACTGCACGTACCTTGGCACCGTCCATAGCCAGTCCCTTGTCGGACAGTTTGTAGCCCAAGAAATCCACCTCCGTCTTGTCGAACTGGCACTTCTCCAGCTTGGCGTACAGCCTGTGCTCCCGCAGCCTCTGCAGAACTTCCCTAACATCTCTCTCGTGAGCCTCCGGCGATTCCGAGAAGATTAGGATGTCATCCAGGAAGCAGACGCACTTCTTGTAGAGGAGACCCGCCAAGACATGATGCATGAAGGCTTGAAAGCAGTGGGAACCATTTTTTAATCCAAAAGGCATAACTCTGTATTCATAAGTGCCCAGCGGCGTAAACATGGTTGTTTTCCACTCGTCGCCTTCCCGTACGCGAATGAGATTGTACGCTCCGCGCAGATCCAACTTGGTAAAGATGTGACCCTTCCTCACCGTCGCCAGCAGGTCATCGATCTTGGGCATAGGGAATGCTGAGGGCTTGGTCTTGAGGTTCAAGAAGCGGAAATCAACGACCAGCCTCTTTTGGGGCGTGTCCCGCTTCTTTACAAAGAACACGGGACTGCCTCCTGCCGCCTTGGACTCCCGGATGAATCCCCGCTTCAGGTTGTGATCTATGAACTCCCTGAGCTCTTGCAATTCATCCTCAGACATGGAGTACAGTTTCCCCGTCGGGAGCGTCGCCCCGGGCAGGAGGTCGATCTTGCAGTCGTAGGGTCTGTGGGGTGGCAGCTTATCCGCCTCTTTCTCGCAGAAGACCTCCAAAAACTCCTTGTATTTGTTAGGCACCGCTTGCAACATGCCCAAGTTCAGCTGTGGTCCATCCTCGTGCCCCTCATCTTCCAAGTCCGCCAGGATGCAGTGTTCTGCGCAGTAAGAGGAGCCGAAGGTCAGTTGCCGCTGGTACCAAGCTAATGCCGGGCTGTGCCTATCCAGCCAACTCATTCCCAACACTATGGGCGTGTCTGACAAGCGGGTGACGTTGAAGCTGATGACCTCACGGTGGTTTCCAATGCGCATCACCATTGGCGGCGTCTGCTGTAGTACTTGCCCTCCCAGTAGCTCCCTGCCGTCCACTGTGACGACTTTCAGAGGTACCGCTGCTGGCAGAAGGGCTATGCCATGTTGCTGGATGAACTGCATGTCTATAAAGACTGCATTGCTCCCCGAGTCGATGGTGATGGGAATTTCCACAAGTAGCCCATTGGGGAGCTGAAGGGATGCGGTGAGCTGCACTACTGGTTTGGGTGGGAGGGGGTCGGTGGGCTGTAAGATCCCTGGGGATTGCTTCACTGACTTGTCTGGCTGGTCCCCAGAGACGCCATCTCCAGCCAGACAGTGGAGTTTTCCTGCTGCGACTCCCTCTGCTGAATTGCGTCTGTTACTGTCGCTGCGGCTGCAGTATGCTTGTGAAACCGCTGGGGACACTCTTTCGCCATGTGCTGAGCACTGTCGCAGATGTAGCACTTCCTGGTTCCTCTAGGAGGCTTCATCTTGACTGCTCCCGGAGTTAGGGCTCCGACTGTGGAGTGAGCCTTAGCACCACCTATCTCCATCGGCTCCTCTCCCCCTCCCAGCGGAGGCATGGATTGAGCGCGCGCCGCCTCCTTGGGGAAGGGAGGCAGTCCTCTCGCTGGCGTGCGTCCCAAATGCCCTTCCTCCCTGTCCCAAGGGCGTCCTTCCAACCGAACCCCAATGGAGAGTGCCCGTTCCACCACTTCCTTGGTGGTTTGGGGTCTTCCCCCCCTTGCGATCTCATCTTTCACAGCTCCGCTCAACCCCTCCCAGAACAGGTCTCTGACGGCAGGCGATTCTTTCTCCCAGGCTAGTACATTCACCAATCCGAAAAAACGTGAATGATATTGCCTCACAGTGGCTTTACCTTGTCTTAGTCCGTGAATCTCCCTCCTAGCGATATCCACATCAATCTCAGATAAAAAACACGCATCCATCACTTTAATGAAGGCAGCCGCATTTTGGAGGGCTGGATCCTTGTCTCTGCATAGATTGCGCAGCCACGATTTTGCCTCCCCCCGCAAATGCGAAATAATAAATCCCACTTTCTCTCCCTCATTTTTAAAGTCTTTGTCAAGCAGCTGCAATGTATAAATCACATCTGCTCTGAAGTTAGGATACTCCTGCAGGTCCCCATTGAAGTGAGATACCAGGCTCCCTCCTCTGTTTCCCAGCCCAATCCCTTCAGGTCTGGTGGCTGGTAGCCTCTGTGTACTTAGCACTTCTAACCTGGTTCGCAGATCCTGGCAGGCAGCAGCTGCTTCCTGTTCTTTCTTTCTGGAAGCCGCAATTTCTGCAGTCAACTGCGTCACTGCGTTTTGCAAACTCGCTATCCTCTCTTCGGTAGTCATTTCCCTGTTTTTCGTGAGCTCGCGAAGCACCAATCTTCACCCCTCGCTGCTTTCCCGCACTCCACGAGGTTGCAAAATTGGTGAAAATGGAGAGGGGACTTACTGTCAGGACTGCCGCTAGGTCCCAGCTCACAGAGGACCAACGCCCAGTGGATATTATATACAAAAGTCTTTATTGAAGTTTAGTTTCCATTTCCAAGCTCTGGGCGCGCAGGCCCACGTCTTAACGCTAGACCGGCTAAGTCCCCTCTGACTCACTGCTCCACCCACACCAGTTTAAGATTCTAGCCCGGCTCCACCTCTTGCGCTGCTCTTTCCTGCGTTGGGTCCTTCTGCCCTCTGGGGTTCCCTCCTTCCTGGACTCCTCTGACGCGGAGCCTCCTGAGTCTTGCCCCTCCCTCCGGCGGGCTTTAGGACCTGGCTCCCTTCCCGGGCTCCCCGCTGTGCCGCGCTCCTGTACATTTGAACTTGGCGCGCGCGCCCAGCCGGTGACTTTCCTTCTGACCGTTTCCCCGCTTCCTGATGTGGGTGTTGCCAAACCTGACTCCTCTCCTCCCTCTGGTGGTGAGGACACTGGTCCCGACTCCTGGGACTCCCCCTCCCCACTGCGCTCTGGTGGAGACGCTGGCCCTGATCTCCAGCTGCTGTTCAGAGACTCCCCGCTGGCCCCTCCCTCTTGAGGTTTCTCCCTTGGAATCTCCCTTGCTCTGGCCACCGGCGCTCCCTTCTGTGAGTCCTCCGATTCGCTAGAGAGGCTTGTGGAATAACACTGGCCACTGTCACTGCCTGCGCCCCCCTCGTACTCCTCCTCCTCACTCTCCATTTGCTCCCCCTCCTGTGTCTCTCCTTCTGAACCCCTGACAACCAATGATAGTTCTGTTTCTCTCTGAAACCGTTCTGACTCTGTATCTGTCAAATTTTTTCCCAACACCTTAGTTTTCTGTTTATTTAGCTTGAATCCCGCCACCCGACCAAAATCATGAATCAATTGTAATACTCTTTTCGTACTAGATTCTGGCTCCTGCAGTGTCAAGACTAGGTCATCTGCAAAAGCTTTAAGTTTATATTGTTTCGCTCCGACCTGTATCCCTTGCACCAACCGGTCCCCTCTAATCAAATTCAAGAGCACCTCCAAAACTGAGATAAATAACAGAGGGGAAATCGGGCAGCCTTGTCGTGTTCCTTTTTCAATTTTAAACTCTTCTGTTACCACATTGTTAACTATCAATTTTGCCTTTTGTTCTGAATATATCGCATCAATCCCATTTTCAAAACCCCGCCCCACTCCCATTTCTTTTATGTTTCCCTTCATGAATTTCCAAGAGATGTTGTCAAAGGCCTTCTCCGCATCTATAAAGATTAGCACTGCTTTAGTGTTTATATCTGTTTGCAAAAGTTCCAAAATGTCAATAATGTTCCTTGTATTAGCAAACATGTGTCTACCTGGGAGAAAGCCAGCCTGGTCTTTGTGAATTACTTCACTTAAAACTCTTTTGAGTCTGCCTGCCAAAACATCAGCAAATATTTTATAATCCACATTTAAAAGGGAGATGGGGCGATAGTTCTTGAGTTGTGTTGTCGGGACTGCCGCTAGGTCCCAGCTCACAGAGGACCAATGCCCAGCGGATGTTATATACAAAAGTCTTTATTAAAGTTTAGTTTCCATTTCCAAGCTCTGGGCGTGCAGACCCACGTCTCGACGCTAGACCGGCTAAGTCCCCTCTGACTCACTGCTCCACCCACACCAGTTTAAGATTCTAGCCCGGCTCCACCTCTTACGCTGTTCTTTCCTTCGCTGGGTCCTTCTGCCCTCTGGGGTTCCCTCCTTCCTGGACTCCTCTGACGCTGAGCCTCCTGAGTCTTGCCCCTCCCTCCGGCGGGCTTTAGGACCTGGCTCCCTTCCCGGGCTCCCCGCTGTGCCACGCTCCTGTACATTTGAACTTGGCGCGCGCGCCCAGCCGGTGACTTTCCTTCTGACCGTTTCCCCGCTTCCTGATGTGGGCGTTGCCAAACCTGACTCCTCTCCTCCCTCTGGTGGTGAGGACACTGGTCCCGACTCCTGGGACTCCTCCTCCCCACTGCGCTCTGGTGGAGACGCTGGTCCTGATCTCCAACTGCTGCTCAGGGACTCCCCGCTGGCCCCTTCCTCCTGGGGCTTCCCCCCTGGAGCCCCCCTCGCTCTGGCCACCGGCGCTCCCTTCTGTGAGTCCTCCGATTCACTAGAGAGGCTTGTGGAATAACTCTGGCCACTGTCACTGCCTGCGCCCCCCTCGTACTCCTCCTCCTCACTCTCCATTTGCTCCCCCTCCTGTGTCTCTCCTTCTGAACCCCTGACATCCATCCCCCCCTCGAAGCCCCCCCTTCCCCCCTCCCCCTCTTCAGGTGTGGGTTCCGGGTGCTCTAGAGTTGTCGGGGTGAGTTCAGGATACAGTTCGTCCCCCGAGGCGTGCAGCCATCGTGATAAGTCCGGAAAGTCCTCCATGGGCTCGTCGACTGCGATTCCCTCCGCTTCCATCTCCTGGGCGGTGTGTTCGAAATCTGAGGCCGCCCCCAAATCACTCACAACCCCTTCTCCCCGTCGCCTGAGGTGACGCCACTTCCCAGGGTCCCTCCGGCATGTCTCTGCGCCATCCCACTTCGGGTTGGTCCTCCCACCAATAAGATCCCCCCGTGCCAAAACCTGAGAGCGAGCCCTCTGGGGAGCTGCCTCCCGGAGCCGAGTCCTCCGCTGACGAGAAACCCCGGAAAGTGCTGGCCGAGAGTGTGGGTGTGAACAGACAATCATCGAAAAAGCCCGCCGGCATAGGCTTGTGCGGGAAAAGTGTATGGAATTCTTCCTTGAGCAACTGCTCCTCCAATGCGTAATCCGGCACCCACCTGTTGGCGCTGGCCGGGGTGTCCTCTGTGGCGAGAAGATATTCAATCCCGTCCTCCCCCCACCTTGAGTCTAAAATCTCTGTGGCTTCGTTGAGTGGCCCCCTTCTCGGCGACCCCCCCTTTTTGGGCGCTTCCCTGAGCGGGTCTGGCGCTGTCCCTGGTGCCTGAAACCTGTGGGGCTCTTTGTAGGGTGTGAGCACTGATCTATGAAAGACCGGGTGCATTCTGGACCCCTCCGGGAGTGTTAACCGGAAGGCCACTGGGTTGATCTGCGCCTCTACTTGGTAAGGCCCTAGCTGCTTGTGCCCGAGCTTCTTCTTGGCCAACGATCTGGCCGGAACTGCCTGGGCTGCTAACCAGACCCAGTCTCCTACCCGGATGTCTTCCCCAACCCTCCTGTGTCGGTCTGCCTGCACTTTGTAAGCCTGTTTCGCCATCTCTAACTGCCTCCTGAGCTGCTCGTGGATCTCCTGCAACTCCGCTGCCACGGCCTCTGCTCCCTGCGGCTCCCCCTCCCTCACTTTCTCTAAACCCGGGAAGGTTCTGGGATGCCGCCCATTGTTGGCAAAAAACGGTGTCACCCCCGTGGACACGTGTTTCGTGTTGTTGTAGGCAAACTCGGCTAGCGGTAGGTAGTCCACCCAGGTCGAGGGCTGCTGGTTCGCGTAGCATCTCAGGTACTGCTGCATGATGGCGTTGACTCTCTCCGCCTGTCCGTTAGTCTGCGGATGTCGCGCCGACGCCAGGCTGACCTTGACGTTCAGGAAACCCATCAGCTTTTGCCAGAAGTTGGATATGAACTGGCGCCCCCTGTCGGACAGGATGGACCGTGGTAGGCCGTGCACCTTGAACACGTGGTCTATAAACAGCTTGGCGGTCTGCTCGGCTGTGGCCACCTTCGCGCAAGGAATGAAGTGGGCCATCTTGGTGAACAAGTCTACTACCACGAGTACTGCCGTCTTGCCTCTCGAGCTGGGCAGATCCGTGACAAAGTCCAGGGCCACCCTCTCCCACGGTTCGAACGGTGTCTGTAGCGGTTCCAACAGGCCCGCCGGCGGCTGGTGTACTGGTTTGGCCCTTTGGCAGGTGTTGCACCTCCTGACGTATTCCGCGACATCCCCCCTCATCTTGGGCCACCAAAAGTCTCTGGCCACTAGGTCCACCGTCTTCTCCTTGCCGAAGTGTCCCGCGCTGGGTGCGTCGTGCAGCTGTTGCAGGACCCTCGCGCGGAGGTTGTCTCCCGGCACGTAGAGGGCTCCTTTGCGGATGAGCAGGCCGTCGCGTATTTGGAAGTCGTCGTCCCTCGCCGTGCCGCTACGCACCTCCTCCATCTTGGCTCGCGCGAAGGAGTCCGTCTGCAGCGCGCGACGCACCGCGTCCAGGTCCACCGTGGCTGACGCGCATGCCCACGCCTTTGGTGCGAAAATATGCTTGGCCGCCGCCGGCGCCTCTTCTTCGAGATACTGCGGTTTCCTGGACAGCGCGTCCGCCATGATGTTGTTGTTTCCAGGGATGTATTCTATTCTGAAGTCGAAATCTGCAAAGAACTCCGCCCAGCGGATGTGTCTCTGGTTCAGGAACCTCGCCGTGCGCCAGTACTCCAAGTTCTTATGGTCCGTACGGACCTGCACCGTGTGTTTGGCCCCGACGAGGAAATGCCGCCACGCCTTGAAGGCTGCATGTATGGCCAGTAACTCCCTGTCCCAGATGGTGTAGTTCTGCTCCGACTTGCTGAGTTTCCTGGAGTAGAAAGCGCACGGCCTCCAGTCCCCCTGGTGGTCTTGCTGCAACAGGACGGCCCCCACGGCCCTGTCTGACGCGTCCGTCTCCACTCTCATGGGCCTGCTGGGGTTCACGTGTAGCAGGTGTTCCTCGGACGCGAAGAGGTGCTTGAGCTTCTGAAAGGACTGCTCTGCTTGCTCCGTCCAGATGAACTTCTTCTTCTTGGAACTGAGGGTGTCAGTGATGGCCGCTGTCTGCATGGCGAAACCTTTGATGAACTTGCGATAAAAGTTGGCAAAGCCGACAAACCTCTGGACTTCCTTCCTATTGCGTGGGCTCTTCCAGTCCAGCACTGCCCGTACCTTGGTACTGTCCATGGCGAGTCCCTTGTCAGACAGTTTGTAGCCCAGGAAGTCCACCTCCGTCTTGTCGAACTGGCACTTCTCCAGCTTGGCGTAAAGCCGGTGTTCCCGCAGCCGCTGCAGTACTTCCCTGACATCTCTCTCGTGAGCCTCCGGCGACTCCGAGAAGATGAGGATGTCGTCCAGGAAGCAGACGCACTTCTTGTAGAGAAGACCCGCCAAGACATGATGCATGAATGCTTGAAAACAGTGGGAGCCATTTTGTAATCCAAAAGGCATAACTCTATATTCATAGGTGCCCAGCGGCGTAAACATGGCCGTCTTCCACTCGTCACCCTCCCTCACGCGTATGAGAATGTACGCTCCGCATAGATCCAACTTGGTAAAGATGCGCCCCTTCCGCACCGTCGCCAGCAGGTCATCGATCTTGGGCATGGGGAAGGCTGTGGGCTTGGTTTTTGAATTCAAAATTCTGAAATCAACTACAAGCCTCTTTTGGGGCGTGTCCCGCTTCTTCACAAAAAACACAGGACTGCCCCCCACTGCTTTGGATTCTCGGATGAACCCCCGCTTCAAGTTGTGATCTATGAACTCCCTGAGTTCCTGCAGTTCATCCTCAGACATGGAATACAGTTTCCCAGTCGGCAGCGTCGCCCCCGGCAGGAGTTCAATCTTGCAGTCGTAGGGTCTGTGGGGAGGCAGCTTGTCCGCTTCCTTCTCGCAGAAGACCTCCAAAAACTCTTTGTACTTGTTGGGTACCGCTTGCAACATGCCTAAGTGCAGCTGTGGTCCGTCTTCGTGCCCCTCATCTTCTTGGTTAGCGAGGATGCAGTGTTCTGCGCAGTAGGAGGAGCAGAAGGTCAGTTGACGCTGGTACCATGCCAATGCCGGGCTGTGCCTGTCCAGCCAACTCATGCCCAACACAATGGGCGTGTCTGACAGGCGGGTGACGTTGAAGCTGATGACTTCGCGGTGATTACCAATGCGCATCACCATTGGCGGCGTCTGCTGCAGCACTTGCCCTCCCAGTAGCTCCCTGCCGTCCACCGTTACGACGTTCAGAGGTACCGTCGCTGGCAGAAGGGCTATGCCATGTTGCTGGATGAAGTCCATGCCTATAAAATCTGCATTGCTCCCAGAGTCAATCGTAATGGGGATTTCCACAGTGAGCCCATTGGGAAGTTGAAGGGATGCGGTGAGCTGCACTACTGGTTTGGGTGGGAGGGGGTCTGTGGGCTGTAACATTACTGGGGATTGCTTCACTGACTTGTCTGGCTGGCCCCCAGTGACTCCATTTCCAGCCAGACAGTGGAGTTTTCCTGCTGTGATTCACTCTGCTGAACTGCTTCTGTTACTGTCGCTGCGGCTGCAGTGTGCTTGTGAAACCGCTGGGGACACTCTTTCGCCATGTGCTGAGCACTGTCGCAGATGTAGCACTTCCTGGTCCCTCTAGGAGGCTTCATTTTGACTGCTCCCGGCGTTAGGGCTCCGGCTGTGGACTGAGCCTTAGCACCACCTATCTCCATCGGCTCCTCTCCTCCTCCCAGCGGAGGCATGGATCGAGCGCGCGCCGCTTCCTTGGGAAAGGGGGGGTGGTGCTTTCGTTGGCGTGCGGCCCCAATGCCCTTCCTCTTTGTCCCAAGAGCGTCCTTCCAGCCTAACCCCAATGGTGAGTGCCCTCTCCACAATGTCCTTGGTGGTTTGGGGTCTCTCCCCCCTTGCAATTTCGTCTTTCACAGCTCCGTTCAGCCCCTCCCAGAACAGATCTCTGACGGCAGACGATTCTCTCTCCCAGCCTAATACATTCACCAATGCGAAAAAACGTGAATGATATTGCCTTACAGTGGCTCTACCTTGTCTTAGTCCGTGAATCTGTTTCCTAGCGATATCCACATCAATCTCAGACAAAAAAAACATGCATCCATCACTTTAAGGAAGGCACCCGCATTTTGGAGGGCTGGATCCTTATCTCTCCAGAGATTGCGCAGCCACGTTTTCGCCTCTCCCCGTAAATGCGAAACAATAAATCCCACTCTTTCTTCCTCATTTTTAAAGTCCTTGTCAAGCAGCTGCAGTGCATATAGTACATCTGCTCTGAAGTTAGGATACTCCTGCAGGTCCCCATTGAAGTGAGACACAAGGCTCCCTCCTCTGTTCCCCAGCCCAATCCCTTCTGGTCTGGTGGCCGGTAGCCTCTGTGTAGTTAGCACTTCTAACCTGGTTCGCAGATCCTGGCAGGTAACAGCTGCTTCCTGCTCCTTCTTTCTGGACGCCGCAATTTCTGCAGTCAGCTGCGTCACTGCGTTTTGCAGACTCGCTATCTTCTCTTCGGTAGTCAATTCCCTGGTTTTCGTGAGCTCGCGAAGCACCAATCTTCACCCCTCGCTGCTTTCCCACACTCCACGAGGTTGTAAAATTGGTGGAAAATGCGAGAGGGGACTTACTGTCAGGACTGCCGCTAGGTCCCAGCTCACAGAGGACCAACGCCCAGTGGATGTTATATACAAAAGTCTTTATTAAAGTTTAGTTTCCATTTCCAAGCTCTGGGCGCGCAGACCCACGTCTCGACGCTAGACCGGCTAAGTCCCCTCTGACTCACTGCTCCACCCACACCAGTTTAAGATTCTAGCCCGGCTCCACCTCTTACGCTGTTCTTTCCTTCGCTGGGTCCTTCTGCCCTCTGGGGTTCCCTCCTTCCTGGACTCCTCTGACGCTGAGCCTCCTGAGTCTTGCCCCTCCCTCCGGCGGGCTTTAGGACCTGGCTCCCTTCCCGGGCTCCCCGCTGTGCCACGCTCCTGTACATTTGAATTTGGCGTGCGCGCCCAGCCGGTGACTTTCCTTCTGACCGTTTCCCCGCTTCCTGATGTGGGCGTTGCCAAACCTGACTCCTCTCCTCCCTCTGGTGGTGAGGACACTGGTCCCGACTCCTGGGACTCCTCCTCCCCACTGCGCTCTGGTGGAGACGCTGGTCCTGATCTCCAACTGCTGCTCAGGGACTCCCCGCTGGCCCCTTCCTCCTGGGGCTTCCCCCCTGGAGCCCCCCTCGCTCTGGCCACCGGCGCTCCCTTCTGTGAGTCCTCCGATTCGCTAGAGAGGCTTGTGGAATAACTCTGGCCACTGTCACTGCCTGCGCCCCCCTCGTACTCCTCCTCCTCACTCTCCATTTGCTCCCCCTCCTGTGTCTCTCCTTCTGAACCCCTGACATGTGTCTTTTCAGTTTCTGATTTTGGTATCAATGTGATGAAAGCTTCCTTCCACGATTCCGGCGCCTTCTTTCCCTCCATGATTTCGTTGCTAACCTCCAACAATGGTTGGATCAGATAGTCACTTAATGTCTTATAGTACTTGGAGGTCAGGCCATCTGGCCCAGGAGATTTGCCCAATTTCATGTTCTGAATGGCATGTTCAATCTCTTGTCGTGTTATTTTACTGTTCAGGAGTAGTCTGTTTTCTTGTGACAGTTTTTTAAGTCCATTTTTTTCCAGGAATTGTTCAATCTCAACCTCATTTTGCGGCCCTTGAGTATATAATTTTTTAAAATATTTCTGGAAACACTTTCTAATCTCCACGGGGTTCTGGATATTTCTTCCTTCAATTTCCAAATTTGTTACTATATTCAACTTTTGTCTCTTCTTCAACTGCCAGGCCAGCAGTTTCCCGCATTTATTTGCCGATTCAAACGTTTTTTGTTTCATTGATTTAATCTTCCATTCTATTTCCTGGTTTATCAGTTTAGAATATTGTGCCTGGTGAAGTTTAATTTCTCTCAAAATCAGCTGTGACTTCGGGTTTATTCTTAACTTCTTCTCTAATTCTTTAATTTTCTCCAGAATCTTGTCTTTCTTTTCATTTTGTGTTCTTTTCTTTATAGCATTCTGTTGTATCAAGAACCCTCTCATCACGGCTTTGCTTGCGTCCCAAATTATTCCTTTTTCCACCGTAGTGTTCAAGTTTATCTCAAAATAGTCCTTTAAAACTTTTTGGGCCTTCTTAATCTCTAAACAAATTGTCATTCATCTTCCATCTAAAGGAGCCGGTTGGTAGTAGTGTCATGTCCATTTTCAAAGCGTTATGGTCGGAGCAGGTCTTTGGGCAGATTTCCACTTTCCTAACCTTAGGTGCCAGACCTCTAGTAATCCATATTTGGCCGATTCTTGTCCAAGTCAGCTGGGCTTCAGAGAAGAATGTTCCTTCTTTTCCCAAGGGGTTCTTTGTTCTCCATATATCAATCCAGTCCATATTGTCTGTCATTTCGAAAAAAGTCTTTGGTAGTCTGCCATCTTTAGTAACTTTTTGGCTTTGTGACTTATCCATGTTAGTTGATACGATCCCGTTCATATCTCCCATCATAATGATGTTGTCATAGTCCAGATATTCCAGCATTCTCTCATGCAACTTCTTGTAAAATTCCGATTTTCCTTCATTTGGTGCGTAAATTCCTAATAGCAAAATTTTTTCTCCTTGGTGTTGTATTTCAATTGCCAAAATTCTGCCATGTTCATCTTTAAATAAAAATTTAGGTGAAAGGCTCTCTTTTGCATATATCACCACACCTCTCTTCTTTACTATGTCTGAAGATATAAATTCCTGACCAAGTCTTTTGTTTATCAACACTTTTCTGTGGAGCCTAGTCACATGTGTTTCTTGCAAACAAATAATGTCCAATTGTTCCTTTTTTAATATATGAAAAATTTTCTTCCTTTTTTCCGGAATGTTGCAGCCATTTATATTCCAACTCAAAAGTTGCAGAGACATCCTGAATAAATTTGGTTATTTTTCTGGGGGTGGTACCTTATTTGCTGGATCTTCAGAATCCAAGGGTGCAGGTGCCTCTGGTGCTCCAGGCCCCGAAGGTAATCCAAGTCCTTTATGAAGGTCTTCTCCGTGTTGGTTCAGAAACTTATCTCTGTCTTCCAATGTTCTAATTTTAATCTTCCTCCCTCTAAACGTAAAAGATAGTCCTTGAGGAAAGTCCCACCTGAAGATGATTGAGTTACTCCTCAACAGTCTTGCTAGTTCCAAATACTCAGATCTCAAATCCAAAAGCTGTTTAGGGATGTCCTTGTAAATTTCAATTCTTTTGTCCAAAATGTCCAGTGACTTTCCGTAGTGTAGGCCCAAAATCTTGTCCCTCTCCTCCTTTGATCTCAGTGTTATCAAACAGTCTCTGGGTTTGTCTTTTTTTGTCAATCTTCCAAGTCTGAAAGCTGATGTGATTTTAAAATCTTTCTCCTCTAAGTTCCAATGCTCGGAAAATATTTTGGTCAGAAACTCAGCCAAGTTATCTTCTTCCACTTCCACATGAGCCTCTTCCGTTTGCACCTCTGCCGCTGCCGCTGGTGCTTCCCCCGCCTGAGCCTCTACCACCTCGGCCTCTGCCACTGTCGCTGTTGCCTCCGCCGCCAGAGGATCCACTGCCTGGGTCTCTGCCGCTGCCGCTGATGCCTGCGCAGCCCGAGCCTCTACCGCCTGGACCTCTGGCACTGCCGCTGGTGCCTCCGCGGCCAGAGCCTCTAGCGCATGGGCCTCTGCCACTGCTGCTGGTGCTTCCGCAGCCTGAGCCTCTACCACCTCTGCCTCTGCCACTGTCGCTGTTGCCTCCGCCGCCAGAGGCTCCACTGCCTGGGTCTCTGCCGCTGCCGCTGATGCCTGCGCAGCCCGAGCCTCTACCGCCTGGACCTCTGGCACTGCCGCTGTTGCCTCCGCGGCCAGAGCCTCTACCGCCTGGGCCCTTGCCGCTGCCGCTGCTGCCTCCGCCGGAGCCTCTACTGCCTGGGCCTCTGCCGCTCCCGCTGGTGCTTCCGCCACCAGATCCTCTACGGCCTGGGCCTCTGCCGGTGCCGCTGCTGCCTCCGCCGCCTGAGCCTCTACCGCCTGGGCCCTTAACGCTGCCACTGGGGCTTCTGCCGCCAGAGCCTCTACTGCCTGGGCCTCTGCCGCTGCCGCTGGTGCCTCCGCAGCCAGAACCTCTACCACCTCGGCCTTTGCCGCTGCCGCTGGTGCCTCAGTCGCCAGAGCCTCTACCGCCAGGGCCTCTGCCTCTGCCGCTGGTGCCTCCGCAGCGCGAGCAACTACCGCTGTCTCTGCTGGTGCTTCCGTAACCAGAGCCTCTGCCGCTTGGGCATCTGCCAGTGCTGCTGGTGCCTCCGCAGCCTGAGCCTCTACTTCATGGGGCCTTGCCGCTGCCGCTGGTGCCTCCTCTGACGGTGCTTCGGCCGCCAGAGCCTCTATGGCCTGGGCCCCTGCCGCTGCTGCTGGTGCTTCCGCTACCAGAGCCTCTACCGCATTGGCCCTTACCGCTGCCGCTGGTCCTTCCGCTTCCAGAGCCTCTACCGCCTGGGCCTCTACCACTGCCGCTGGTGCCTCCGCAGCCTGAGCCTCTACTGCCTGGGTCTCTGCCACTGCTGCTGGTGCTTATGCCACCAGAGCCTCTACCGCCTGGGCTCCTACCGCTGCCGCTGGTGCTTCCACCACCAGAGCTTCTACCGCTTGGACACTTGCCTCTGATGCTGGTGCTTCCACCGCCAGATGCCTTGGTGCCTATGTGCGAGATGCCGCTGGTGCCTAGGCCGCCAGATCCTCTACCACCTCGGCCTCTGCCACTGCCGCTGGTGCCTCCGCAGCCTGAGCCTCTACCCATGGGCCCTTGCCACTGCCGCTGGTGCTTCCACCGCCAAAGCCTCTACTGCCTGGGTCTCTGCTGCTGCCATTGGTGCCTCCGCCGCCAGAGCCTCTACCGTCTGGGCCCTGGACACTGAAGCTGGTGTTTCCGCAGCCGGAGTCTCTAACGCCTGGGCCTCTGCAACTGCCACTGCTGCCTCCGCAGCCGGAGCCTCTAACGCCTGGGCATCTGCCGCTGACACTGGTGCCTCCGCAGCCCGAGCCTGTACCGCCCGGGCCTCTGCCGGTTCCGCTGGTGCCTCCGTAGCCTGAGCCTCTACCGCCTGGACCCTTGCCACTGGTGCTGGTGCCTCCGCAGCCCGAGCCTCTACCGCCTGGGTCGCTGCCGCTGGTGCTTCCACCGCCAGAGCCTCTACCGCCTGGGCCTCTGCCACTTCCGGTGGTGCCTCCGAAGCCTGAGCCTCTACCGCCTGGGCCTCCGGCACTGCCGCTGGTGCCTCCACAACCTAAGCCTTTACGCCTGGGCCTCTGTCCCTGCCGCTGGTGCCTCCGCCGCCAGAGCTTCTACCGCCTGGGCCGCTGCCGCTGCTGCTTCCACCGCCAAAGCGTCTACCGCCTGGGCCTCTGCCACTTCGGCTGGTGCCTCCGAAGCCTGAGCCTCTACCGCCTGGGCCTCTACCGCTGTCGCTGGTGCCTCCACAACCTAAGCCTTTACGCCTGGGCCTCTGTCCCTGCCGCTGGTGCCTTCGCCGCCAGAGCCTCTACCGCCTGGGCCCTTGCCACTGCCGCTGGTGCTTCCACCGCCAAAGCCTCTGCTGCCTGGGCCTCTGCTGCTGCCATTGGTGCCTCCGCCGCCAGAGCCTCTACCGTCTGGGCCCTGGACACTGCCGCTGGTGTTTCCGCAGCCGGAGTCTCTAACGCCTGGGCCTCTGCAACTGCCACTGCTGCCTCCGCAGCCGGAGCCTCTAACGCATGGGCCTCTGCCGCTGCAACTGGTGCCTCCGCAGCCCGAGCCTGTACCGCCCGGGCCTCTGCCGGTTCCGCTGGTGCCTCCGTAGCCTGAGCCTCTACCGCCTGGACCCTTGCCACTGGTGCTGGTGCCTCCGCAGCCCGAGACTCTACCGCCTGGGCCGCTGCCGCTGGTGCTTCCACCGCCAGAGCCTCTACCGCCTGGGCCTCTGCCGCTTCCGCTGGTGCCTCAGAATCCTGAGCCTCTACCGCCTGGGCCTCCGGCACTGCCGCTGGTGCCTCCGCCGACAAAGCGTCTACCGTCTGGGCCCTTGCCGCTGCCGCTGGTGCTTCCGTCGCCAGAGACTCTACCGCCTGGGCCTCTGCCACTGGTGCTGGTGCCTCTGCCGCCAGAGCCTCTACCGCCTGGGCCTTTGCTGCTGCCGCTGTTGTCTCCATTGACAGAGCCTCTACCACCTGGGTCTCTGTCGCTACTGCAGGTGTCGCCGCCGCCTGAGCCTGTACTGCCTGGGCCTACGCCACTCTTGCTGCTTCCTCCGCCTCCCAGGCTCCATCGGATGGGCCCTGCTGCTGGTGCCTCCTCCACATGAGCCTCTTCCGTTTGCACCTCTGCTGCTGCCGCTGGTGCTTCCCCCGCCTGAGCCTCTTCCGCCTTGGCCTCTGCCGCTGGTTTTCCGCCGCCAGAGCCTCTTCCGCCTGGGCCTCTGCCGCTGCCGCTGGTTTTCTGCCACCTGAACCTTTACCGCCTGGGCCTCTGCCAGTGCCGCTGTTGCCTCCGCTGCCAGAGCCTCTACCGCCTGGGCCTTTGCTGCTACCGCTGTTGCCTCCTACACATGAGCCTCTTCCGTTTGTACCTCTGCCGCGGCCGCTGGTGCCTCCCCCGCCTGAGCCCTTTCCGCCTTGGCCTCTGCTGCTGGTTTTCCGCAGCCTGAGTCTCTTCTGCCTGGACCTCTGCCGCTGCCGCTGGTCTTCTGACGCCTGAGCCTTTACCGCCTGAGCCTCTGCTACTGCAGCTGGTGCCTCCGCAGCCCGAGCCTCTACTGCCTGGGCCTCTCCCGCTGCCGCTGGTGCCTTCGCTGCCAGAGCCTCCACCGCCTGGGCCCTTACCGCTGCCGCTGGTCCTTCTGCTTCCAACGCCTCTACCGCTGCCGCTGGTGCCTCCACAACCTAAGCCTTTACGCCTGGGCCTCTGTCCCTGTCGCTGGTGCCTCCGCCGCCAAAGCCTCTACTGCCTGGGCCTCTGCTGCTGCCATTGGTGCCTCCGCCGCCAAAGCCTCTACCGTCTGGGCCCTGGACACTGCCGCTGGTGTTTCCGCAGCCGGAGTCTCTAACGCCTAGGCCTCTGCAACTGCCGCTGCTGCCTCCGCAGCCGGAGCCTCTAACGCCTGGGCCTCTGCCGCTGGTGCTGGTGCCTCCGCCACCAGAGCCTCTACCGCCTGGGCCCTTACCGCTGCCGCTGGTCCTTCCGCTTCCAGAGCCTCTACCGCCTGGGCCTCTACCACTGCCGCTGGTGCCTCCGCAGCCTGAGCCTCTACTGCCTGGGTCTCTGCCACTGCTCCTGGTGCTTACGCCACCAGAGCTTCTCCCGCTTGGACACTTGCCTCTGATGCTGGTGCTTCAACACCAGATGCCTTGGTGCCTAGGTGCTTCCACCGCCAAAGCCTCTACTGCCTGGGCCTCTGCTGCTGCCATTGGTGCCTCCGCCGCCAGAGCCTCTACCGTCTGGGCCCTGGACACTGCCGCTGGTGTTTCTGCAGCCGGAGTCTCTAACGCCTGGGCCTCTGCAACTGCCGCTGCTGCCTCCGCAGCCGGAGCCTCTAACGCCTGGGCCTCCAGCACTGCCGCTGGTGCCTCCGCCGCCAGAGTGTCTACCGTCTGGGCCCTTGCCGCTGCCGCTGGTGCTTCCATTGCCAGAGCCTCTGCCACCTGGGTCTCTGTCGCTACTGCAGGTGTTGCCGCCGCCTGAGCCTGTACTGCCTGGGCCTACGCCGCTCTTGCTGCTTCCTCCGCCTCCCAGGCTCCATCGGCTGGGCCTCTGCCGCTGGTGCCTCCTCCACATGAGCCTCTTCTGTTTGCACCTCTGCCGCTGCCGCTGGTGCTTCCCCCGCCTGATCCTCTTCCGCCTGGGCCTCTGCCGCTGCCACTGGTTTTCTGCCGCCTGAACCTTTACCGCCTGGGCCTCTGCCACTGCCGCTGGTGCCTCCGCTGCCAGAGCCTCTACTGCCTGGGCCTTTGCTGCTACCGCTGTTGCCTCCGTCACCAGAGCCTCTGCCACCTGGGTCTCTGTCGCTGCAGCAGGTGCCTCCTACACCTGAGCCTCTTCCGTTTGTACCTCTGCCGCGGCTGCTGGTGCCTCCCCCGCCTGAGCCCTTTCCAAATTGGCCTCTGCTGCTGGTTTTCCGCCGCCTGAGTCTCTTCTGCCTGGACCTCTGCCGCTGGTCTTCTGCCGCCTGAGCCTTTACCGCCTGAGCCTCTGCTACTGCAGCTGGTGCCTCCGCAGCCCAAGCCTCTACCACCTGGGCCTCTGCCGGTGCCGCTGGTGCTTCCGCCGCCAGAGCCTCTACCGCCTGGGTCTCTGCCGCTGCCGCTGGTGCCTCCGTAGCCCGAGCCTCTACCGCCTGGGCCTCTGTCAGTGCCACTGGTGCCTCCGCCGCCAGAGCCTCTAACGCCTGGGCCCTAGCCGCTGCCGCTTCGGCCGCCAGACCCCTCTATTGCCTGGGCCTCTGCCGCTGCCGCTGCCGCTGGTGCCTCCGCCGACAGAGACTCTACAGTCTGGGCCCTTGCCGCTGCCGCTGGTGCCTTCACCGCCAGAGCCTCCCCCGCCTGGGCCCTTACCGCTGGTGCTGGTGCCTCCGCAGCCCAAGCCTCTACCATCTGGGCCTCTCCAGGTGCCGCTGGTGCCTCCGCAGCCCGAGCCTCTACCACCTGGGCCTCTGCCGGTGCCGCTGTTGCCTTCCCAGCCTGAGTCTCTACCACCTCTGCCTCTGCCGCTGGTGCCTCCGCAGCCTGATCGTCTACCGCCTGGGCCTCTGCCACTGCTGCTGGTGCTTCCACACCAGATGCCTTGGTGCCTAGGTGCCAGATGCCGCTGGTGCCTAGGCCGCCAGATCCTCTACCACCTCGGCCTCTGCCACTGCTGCTGGTGCCTCCGCAGCCTGAGCCTCTGCCGCCTGGGCCTCTACCGCTGCCGCTGGTGCCTCCACAACCTAAGCCTTTACGCCTGGGCCTCTGTCCCTGCCACTGGTGCCTCCGCCGCCAGAGCCTCTACCGCCTGGGCCCTTGCCACTGCCGCTGGTGCCTTCCCAGCCTGAGTCTCTACCACCTCTGCCTCTGCCGCTGGTGCCTCCGCAGCCTGATCGTCTACTGCCTGGGCCTCTGCCACTGCTGCTGGTGCTTCCCCCACCAGAGCCTCTACTGCCTGGGCCCTTACCGCTGCCGCTGGTGCTTACGTCGCCAGAGCCTCTACTGCCTGGGACTCTGGGTGCCGTTAGTTACTCCGCAGCCCGAGCCTCTACTGCCTGGGTGTCTTCCACTGCCACTGGTGCCTCCGCCGCCAGAGCCTCTACCGCCTGGGCACTTGCTGCTGCCGCTGGTGCTTCTGCCGCCAGAGCCTCTACTGCCTGGGCCTCTGCCGCTGCCGCTGGTGCTTCCGCCACCAGAGCCTCTACCGCCTGGGCCCTTACCGCTGCCACTGGTGCCTCCGCCACCAGAGCCTCTAACCCCTGGGCCCTTGCAGCTGACGCTGGTGCTTCCGCGGCCAGACCCTCTACTGCCTGGGCCTCTGCTGCTGGTGCCTCCGCAGCCTGAGCCTCTACTGCCTGGGCCTCTCCCGCTGCCGCTGGTGCCTTCGCTGCCAGAGCCTCTACCGCCTGGGCCCTTGCCGCTGCCGCTGGTGCTTCCGCTGCCCGATCCTCTACTGCCTAGGCCTCTGATGCTGGTGCTTCGGCCGCCAGAGCCTCTACTGCCTGGGCCTCTGCGGCTGCTGCTGGTGCTTCCGCCACCAGAGCCTCTACCACCTGGGCCCTTACCGCTGCCGCTGGTCCTTCCGCTTCCAGAGCCTCTACCGCCTGGGCCTCTACCACTGCCGCTGGTGCCTCAGCAGCCTGAGCCTCTACTGCCTGGGTCTCTGCCGGTGCTGCTGGTGCTTACGCCACCAGAGCCTCTGCGGCCTGGGCCATTACCGCTGCCGCTGGTGCTTCCACCACCAGAGCTTCTACCGCTTGGACACTTGCCTCTGATGCCAGATGCCGCTTGTGCCTAGGCCGCCAGATCCTGTACCACCTTGGCCTCTGCCACTGCCGCTGGTGCCTACGCAGCCTGAGCCTCTACCGCCTGGGCCTCTACCGCTGCCGCTGGTGCCTCCACAACCTAAGCCTTTACGCCTGGGCCTCTGTCCCTGCCGCTGGTGCCTCCGCCGCCAGAGCCTCTACCGCCTGGGCCCTTGCCACTGCCGCTGGTGCTTCCACCGCCAAAGCCTCTACTGCCTGGGCCTCTGCTGCTGCCATTGGTGACTCCGCCGCCAGAGCCTCTACCGTCTGGGCCCTGGACACTGCCGCTGGTGTTTCTGCAGCCGGAGTCTCTAACGCCTGGGCCTCTGCAACTGCCGCTGCTGCCTCCGCAGCCGGAGCCTCTAACGCCTGGGCCTCCGGCACTGCCGCTGGTGCCTCCGCCGCCAGAGTGTCTACCGTCTGGGCCCTTGCCGCTGCCGCTGGTGCTTCCGCCACCAGAGCCTCTACTGCCTGGGCCCTTACCGCTGCCGCTGGTGCTTACGCCGCCAGAGCCTCTACTGCCTGGGACTCTGGGTGCCGTTAGTTACTCCGTAGCCCGAGCCTCTACTGCCTGGGCCTCTTCCACTGCCACTGGTGCCTCCGCCGCCAGAGCCTCTACCTCCTGGGCACTTGCTGCTGCCGCTGGTGCTTCTGCCGCCAGAGCCTCTACTGCCTGGGCCTCTGCCGCTGCCGCTGGTGCTTCCGCCACCAGAGCCTCTACCGCCTGTGCCCTTACCGCTGCCGCTGGTGCCTCGTCCGCCAAAGCCTCTAACCCCTGGGCCCTTGCAGCTAACGCTGGTGCTTCTGCCGCCAGACCCTCTACTGCCTGGGCCTCTGCTGCTGGTGCCTCCGCAGCCTGAGCCTCTACTGCCTGGGCCTCTCCCGCTGCCGCTGGTGCCTTCACTGCCAGAGCCTCTACCGCCTGGGCCCTTGCCGCTGCCGCTGGTGCTTCTGCTGCCCGATCCTCTACTGCCTAGGCCTCTGATGCTGGTGCTTCGGCCGCCAGAGCCTCTACTGCCTGGGCCTCTGCCGCTGCCGCTGGTGCCTCTTCTGCCAGAGCCTCTGCCACCTGGGTCTCCGTCGCTGCTGCAGGTGCCTCCTACACCTGAGCCTCTTCCGTTTGTACCTCTGCCGCGGCCGCTGGTGCCTCCCCTGCCTGAGCCCTTTCCACCTTGGCCTCTGCTGCTGGTTTTCCGCCGCCTGAGTCTCTTCTGCCTGGTCCTCTGCCGCTGCCGCTGGTTTTCTGACGCCTGAGCCTTTACCGCCTGAGCCTCTGCTACTGCAGCTGGTGCCTCCGCACTCCGAGCCTCCACCACCTGGGCCTCTGCTGGTGCCGCTGGTGCTTCCGCCGCCAAAGCCTCTACCGCCTGGGTCTCTGCCGCTGCCGCTGGTGCCTCCGTAGCCCGAGCCTCTACCGCCTGGGCCTCTGTCAGTGCTGCTGGTGCCTCCGCCGCCAGAACCTCTAACGCCTGGGCCCTAGCCGCTGCCGCTTCGGCCGCCAGACCCCTCTACTGCCTGGGCCTCTGCCACTGGTGCCTCCGCCGTCAGAGCCTTTACTGCCTGGGCCTCTGCCGCTGCCTCTGCCGCTGGTGCCTCCACATCCCAAGCCTCTACTGCCTGGGCCTCTGCCGGTGCGGCTGGTGTCTCCTCAGCCAGAGCCTCTACCACCTCGGCCTCTGGCACTGCCCTGCTGCCTTCGCCACCAGAGCCTCTACCGCCTGGGCTCTGCCGCTGTGGCTGGTGCCACCCCTGCCTGAGCCTCTTCCGCCTTGGCCTCTGCCGCTGGTTTTCTGCCGCCAGAGCCTCTTCCGCCTGGGCCTCTTCCGCCTGGGCCTCTGCCGCTGCCGCTGGTTTTCTGCCGCCTGAGCCTTTACCGCCTGGGCCTCTGCCACTGCCGCTGGTGCCTCTGCTGCCAGAGCCTCTACCGCCTGGGCCTTTGATGCTGCCGCTGTTGCCTCCGTCACCAGAGCCTCTGCCACCTGGGTCTCTGTCGCTGCTGCAGGTGCCTCCTCCACCTGAGCCTCTTCCGTTTGGACCTCTGCCACTGCCGCTGGTGCCTCCCCCGCCTGAGCCTCTTCCGCCTTGGCCTCTGCTGCTGGTTTTCCGCTGCCTGAGCCTCTTCTGCCTGGACCCTTGCCTCTGCCACTGGTGCTACCGCCGCCAGAGCCTCTGCCACCTCGGCCTCTGCCACTCTCACTGTTGCCTCCATCACCAGAAGCTCTACTGCCTAGGTCTCTGCCGCTGCCGCTGGTGCCTCCGCAGCCCCAGCCTCTACCGCCTGGGCCCTTGCCGCTGCCGCTGGTGCCTCCGCAGCCCGAGCCTCTACCAACTGGGCCTCTGCCGGTGCCGCTGGAGCCTCTACCGCCTGGGCGTCTGGCACTGCCCCTGGTGCCTCCGGAGCCTTAGCCTCTACTGCCTGGGCCTCTTCCACTGCCCCTGGTGCCTCCGCTCCAGAGCCTCTACCGCATGGGCCTCTGCCACAGCCTCTGCTTGCTTCGTCGCCAGAGCCTCTACCGCCTGGTCCCTGCCCGCTGCCACTGGTGCTTCCGCAGCCCGAGCCTCTACGACCGGTGACTCTGCCGCTGCTGCTGGTGCCTCCGCAGCCCAGGTCTCTATCGCCTAGGCCTGTGCCAGTGCCGCTGGTGGCTCCGCAGCCCGAGCCTCTACCTCCTGGACCTCTGTCGTTGCCGCTGGTGCCTCTACAGCCTGAGCCTCTACCGCCTGGGCCTCTGGCACTGCCGCTCGTCCATCTGCCACCAGAACCTCTACCGTCTGGGCCTTTGCCGGTGCCGCTGGTGCTTCCGCAGCCCGAGCCTCTACCGCCTAGGCCTCTGTCAGTGCCGATGGTGCCTCCGCCGCCTGAGCCTCTACCACTTAGTCCTTTGCCGCTGGTGCATACACATCCTGAGCATCTACTGCCCTGGCCTCTGCCGCTGACACTGGTGCCTTCGCCGCCAGAGCCTCTACCACTTGGTCCTCTGCCACTGCCGCTGGTGCCTCCGCAGCCCGAGCCTCTACTGCCCTGGCCTCTGCCGCTGCTGTTCGTTCCTTCGCCGCCACAGCCTCTACCGCCTAGGCCTCTGCCGGTGCCTCTGGTGCCTCCGCAGCCAGAGCCTCAACCACATCGGCCTCTGCCACTGTCACTGTTGCCTCCGCCGCTAGAGGCTCCACTGCCTGGGTCTCTGCCACTGCCGCTGGTGCCTCCGCAGCCCCAGCCTCTACCGCCTGGGCCCTTGCCGCTGCCGCTGGTGCCTCCGCAGCCCCAGCCTCTACCACCTGGGCCTCTGGCACTGCCGCTGGAGCCTCTACCGCCTGGGCCTCTGGCACTGCCGCTGGTGCCTCCGGAGCCTTAGCCTCTACTGCCTGGGCCTCGGCCACTGCCGCTGGTGCCTCCGGAGCCTTAGCCTCTACCGCCTGGGCCTCTGGCACTGCCCCTGGTGCCTCCGGAGCCTTAGCCTCTACTGCCTGGGCCTCGGCCACTGCCGCTGGTGCCTCCGGAGCCTTAGCCTCTACTGCCTGGGCCTCGGCCACTGCCGCTGGTGCCTCCGGAGCCTTAGCCTCTACCGCCTGGGCCTCTGGCACTGCCCCTGGTGCCTCCGGAGCTTTAGCCTCTACTGCCTGGGCCTCGGGCACTGCCGCTGGTGCCTCCGGAGACTTAGCCTCTTCTGCCTGGGCCTCGGCCACTGCCGCTGGTGCTTCCGCCGCCAGAGCCTCTACTGCCCGGGCCCTTACCACTGCCGCTGGTGCTTACGCCGCCAGAGCCTCTACCGCTTGGGCCTCTGCCGGTGCCGCTGGTGCCTCCGCAGCCCGAGCCTCTACCGCATGGGCCTCTGCCACTGCCGTTGCTTCCTTTGCTGCCAGAGCCTCTACCGCCTGGGCCCTTGCCGCTGTCGCTGGTGCCTCCGCCGCCAGAGCCTCTACCACCAGGGACTTTACGGGTGCCACTGGTGCTTCCGCCGCCAGACTCTCTACTGCCTGGGCCTCTGGGTTACCGTTGGTGCCTCCGCAGCCCGAGCCTCTACCGCATGGGCCTCTGCCACTGCCTCTGCTTCCTTCGCCGCCAGAGCCTCTACAGCCTGGTCCCTTGCCGCTGCCACTGGTGCCTCCACAGCCCGAGCCTCTACCGCCTGGGACTCTGCCGCTGCCGCTGGTGCCTCCGCAGCCCAGGTCTCTATCGCCTAGGCCTGTGCCAGTGCAGCTGGTGGCTCCACCACCTGAGCCTCTACCGCTGGTATTTCCGCCGCCAGAGCCTCTACCGCCTGGGCCCCTGCCGCTGCCGCTCGTGCTTTGGCCGCCAGAGCCTCTGCTGCTTGGACCCTTGCCTCTGATGCTGGTGCCTCCTCAGCCTGAGCCTCTACTACCTCGGCCTTTGCTGCTGCCGCTGATGCGTCCGCAGCCCAAGCCTCTACCGCCTGTGCCTGTTCCACTGCCGCTGGTGCCTCCGCCAGAGCATCTACTGCATGGGCCTCTGCCGCTGGTGCCTTCACTGCCAGAGCCCCAACCGCATGGGCCCTTGCTGCTGGTGCCTCCGCAGCCCGAGCCTGTACTGCCTGGGCCTCTGTCACTGGTGCCTTCAATGCCAGAGCCCCAACCGCATGGGCCCTTGCCTGGGCCCTTGCTGCCTCGGCTGGTGTTTCCGCCACCAGAGCCTCTACCTCCTGGGCCCTTGCCGCTGCCGCTGCCGCCCCCGCAGCCTGAGCCTCTACCACCTCGGCCTCTGTCTCCACCGCCAGAGCATCTACTGCATGGGCCTCTGCCGCTGGTGCCTTCACTGCCAGAGCCCCAACCGCATGGGGCCTGGTGCCTCCGCAGCCTGAGCCTCTACTGCCTGGGTCTCTGCCACTGCTGCTGGTGCTTACGCCACCAGATCCTCTACTGCCTGGGCCCTTACCGCTGCCGCTGGTGCTTCCACCACCAGAGCTTCTACCGCTTCAACACTTGCCTCTGATGCTAGTGCTTCCACCGCCAGATGCCTTGGTGCCTAGGTGCCAGATGCCGCTGGTGCCTAGGCCGCCAGATCCTCTACCACCTCGGCTTCTGCCACTGCCGCTGGTGCCTCCGCAGACTGAGCCTCTACCGCCTGGGCCTCTACCGCTGCCGCTGGTGCCTCCACAACCTAAGCCTTTACGCCTGGACCTCTGTCCCTGCCGCTGGTGCCTCCTCCGCCGCCAGAGCCTCTACTGCCTGGGCCCTTGCCAATGCCGCTGGTGCTTCCACCGCCAAAGCCTCTACTGCCTGGGCCTCTGCTGCTGCCATTGGTGCCTCCGCCACCAGAGCCTCTACCGTCTGGGCCCTGGACACTGCCGCTGGTTTTTCCGCAGCCGGAGTCTCTAACGCCTGGGCCTCTGCAACTGCCGCTGCTGCCTCCGCCGCCCGAGCCTCTACTGCCTGGGTGTCTTCCGGCACCGCTGGTGCCTCCACAGCCTAACCCTTTACCGCCTGGGCCTCTGCCACTGCCGCTGCTTCCTTCCCCACCAGAGCCTCTACTGCCTGGTCCCTTGCCGCTGTCGCTGGTGCTTCCGCCGCCAGAGCCTCTACTGCCGCTGGTCCCTCCGCAGCCCAAGCCTCTACCGTCTGGGCCCTTGCCGGTGCCCCTGTTGCCTCCGCAGCCTGAGCCTCTACCGCCTGGGCCTCTGCGACTGCCACTGGTGCCTCCCCCGCCAGAGCCTCTACCGCCTGGGCCCTTGCCGCTGCCGCTGGTGCTTCCGCAGCCTGAGCCTCTTCCACCTGGACCTCTGCCGGTGCCGTTGGTGTCTCCCCCTCCTGAGCCTCTTCCACATAGACGTCTGCCGCTGCCGCTGGTTTTCCGCCACCTGAGCCTCTACCACCTGGGACTCTGCAGCTGCCGCTGGTGCCTCCTCCACCGCAGCCTCTTCCGCCTGGGCCTCTGCCGCTGCCGCTGGTTGTCTGCCGCCCAAGCCTCTTCCGCATGGACCTCTGCCGCTGCCGCTGGTACCTCCCCCACCTAAGCCTGTACCTATTGGGCTTCTGCCTCTGCCGCTCGTTTTCTGTCGCCATAGCCTCTACCGCCTTGGCCCTTTCCTCTGCCTCTGCTGCCTCCGGCGCCAGAGCCTCTGCCACCTGGGTCTCTGTCACTGCTGTTGCTGCCGCCGACTCCAGAGCCTATACCGCTTGGTCCCTTCCCGCTGCCGCTGGTGCCTCCGCAGCCAGAACCTCTACCGCTTGGGCCCTTGCCGCTGCCGCTTGTGCCTCCGCAGCCCGAGCCTCTACTGCCTGGGTGTCTTCCGGCACCGCTGGTGCCTCCACAGCCTAACCCTTTACTGCCTGTGCCTCTGCCAATGCCGCTGCTTCCTTCGCCGCCAGAGCCTCTACCCCTGGTCCCTTGTCGCTGCCGCTGGTGCTTCCACCGCCAGAGCCTCTACTGCCGCTGCTGCCTCCGCAGCCCAAGCCTCTACCGTCTGGGCCCTTGCCGGTGCCGCTGTTGCCTCCGCAGCCTGAGCCTCTACCGCCTGGGCCTCTGCGACTGCCACTGGTGCCTCCGCCGCCAGAGCCTCTACCGCCTGGGCCCTTGCCGCTGCCGCTGGTGCTTCCACAGCCTGAGCCTCTTCCACCTGGACCTCTGCCGCTGCCGTTGGTGTCTCCCCCTCCTGAGCCTCTTCCACATAGACGTCTGCCGCTGCCGCTGGTTTTCCGCCACCTGAGCCTCTACCACCTGGGACTCTGCAGCTGCCGCTGGTGCCTCCTCCACCTCAGCCTCTTCCGCCTGGGCCTCTGCCGCTGCCGTTGGTGTCTCCCCCTCCTGAGGCTCTTCCACATAGACGTCTGCCGCTGCCGCTGGTTGTCTGCCGCCCGAGCCTCTTCCGCCTGGACATCTGCCGCTGCCGCTGGTACCTCCCCCACCTGAGCCTGTACCGATTGGGCATCTGCCTCTGCCTCTGGTTTACTGCCGCCATAGCCTCTACCGCCTGGGCCCTTTCCTCTGCCGCTGCTGCCTCCGGCGCCAGAGCCTCTGCCACCTGGGTTTATGTCGCTGCTGCTGGTGCCAATGCCTCCAGAACCTACACCGCTTGGTCCCCAGCCGCTGCCGCTGGTGCCTCCGCAGCCCAAGCCTCTACCGCCTGGGCCCTTGCCCCTGCCGCTGGTGCCTCCGCAACCCGAGCCTCTACTGCCTGGGTCTCTTCCGGCACCGCTGGTCCCTCCACAGCCTAACCCTTTACTGCCTGGGCCTCTGCCACTGCCGCTGCTTCCTTTGCCGCCAGAGCCTCTACCGCCTGGTCCCTTGCCGCTGTCGCTAGTGCTTCCGCCGCCAGAGCCTCTACTGCCGATGGTGCCTTAACAGCCCGAGCCTCTACCGCCTGGGCTTCTGCCGGTACCGCTGTTGCCTCCACATCCTGAGCCTCTACCGCCTGGGCCTCAGCCACTGCCACTGGTGCCTCCGCCGCCAGAGCCTCTACCGCCTGGGCCCTTGCCGCTGCCGCTGGTGCTTCCGCAGCCAGAGCCTCTACGGCATGGGCCTCTGCCACTGCTGCTGGTGCTTCCACTTCCGCAGCCTGAGCCTCTACTGCCTGGGCCTCTGCCACTGCTGCTGGTGCTTCCATTTCCGCAGCCTGAGCCTCTACTGCCTGGGCCTCTGCCTCTGATGCTGGTGCTTCCGCCGCCAGAGGTTCTACCGCGTGGACCCTTGCCTCTGATGCTGGTGTTCCGCCACCAGAGCCTCTACCGCCTGGGCCTCTGCCACTGCTGCCTCCGCTTCCAGAGCCTCTACGGCCTGGGCCCTTGCCGCTACAGCTGGTCCTTCTGCAGCCTGAGCCTCTACTGCCTTGGCCTCTGCTGCTGGTGCCTTCACTGCCAGAGCCTCTACCGCATGGGCCCTTGCCGCTGCCACTGGTGCCTTCGCAGCCAGACGCTCTACCGCCTGGGCCTCTGCCGCTGCCGCTGGTGCCTCCGCAGCCCGAGCTTCTACCCCCTGGGCCTCTGCCGGTGCCGCTGGTGCCTCCGGAGCCTTAGCCTCTACCGCCTGAGCCTTGGCCACTGCCGCTGGTGTCTAGGCCGCCAGATCCTCTACCGCCTGGGCCCTTGTCGCTGCCGCTGGTTCCTCCGCCGCCAGAACCTCTACTGCCTGGGCCTCTGCCGCTGCCACTGGTGCCTCCACAGACCGAGCCTCTACCGCCTCGTCCTCTTCCACTGCCGCTGGTGCCTCCGCCTCCGCCTCTACTGCTTGGACACTTGCCTCTGATGCTGGTGCTTCCGCCGCCAGAGCCTCTACCACCTGGGCCTCTGCCGCTGCCGCTGGCATTTCCGCCGCCAGAGCCTCTACCGCCTGGGCCCTTGCCGCTGCGGCTCGTGCTTTCGCCGCCAGAGCCTCTGCTGCTTGGACCCTTGCCTCTGATGCTGGTGCTTCCGCCGCCAGAGCCTCTACCGCTTGGACCCTTGCCTCTGATGCTGGTGCTTCCGCCGCCAGATCGTCTACTGCCTGGCCCTCTGGGTGCCGTTGGTTCCTCCGCAGCCCGAGCCACTACCGCCTGGGGTTCTGCCGGTGCCGCTGTTGCCTCCGCAGTCTGAGCCTCTACCGCCTGGGTCCTTGCCGCTGCTGCTGCTGCCTCCGCCGCCAGAGCCTCTACTGCCTGGGCCTCTGCCGCCTTGGCCTCTGCCGCTGGTTTTCTGCTGCCTGAGCCTTTACCGCCAGGGCCTCTACCACTGCAGCTGGTGCCTCCGCCGCTGTCAGGGGTTCAGAAGGAGAGACACAGGAGGGGGAGCAAATGGAGAGTGAGGAGGAGGAGTACGAGGGGGGCGCAGGCAGTGACAGTGGCCAGAGTTATTCCACAAGCCTCTCTAGCGAATCGGAGGACTCACAGAAGGGAGCGCCGGTGGCCAGAGCAAGGGAGATTCCAAGGGAGAAACCTCAAGAGGGAGGGGCCAGCGGGGAGTCCCTGAGCAGCAGCTGGAGATCAGGACCAGCGTCTCCACCAGAGCGCAGTGGGGAGGGGGAGTCCCAGGAGTCGGGACCAGTGTCCTCACCACCAGAGGGAGGAGAGGAGTCAGGTTTGGCAACGCCCACATCAGGAAGCGGGGAAACGGTCAGAAGGAAAGTCACCGGCTGGGCGCGCGCGCCAAGTTCAAATGTACAGGAGCGCGGCACAGCGGGGAGCCCGGGAAGGGAGCCAGGTCCTAAAGCCCGCCGGAGGGAGGGGCAAGACTCAGGAGGCTCCGCGTCAGAGGAGTCCAGGAAGGAGGGAACCCCAGAGGGCAGAAGGACCCAACGCAGGAAAGAGCAGCGCAAGAGGTGGAGCCGGGCTAGAATCTTAAACTGGTGTGGGTGGAGCAGTGAGTCAGAGGGGACTTAGCCGGTCTAGCGTTAAGACGTGGGTCTGCGCGCCCAGAGCTTGGAAATGGAAACTAAACTTCAATAAAGACTTTTGTATATAATACAAAATAAAGACTTTTGTATATAATATCCACTGGGCGTTGGTCCTCTGTGAGCTGGGACCTAGCGGCAGTCCTGACAGTAAGTCCCCGAGCTCACGAAAAACAGGGAAATGACTACCGAAGAGAAGATAGCGAGTTTGCAAAACGCAGTGACGCAGTTGACTGCAGAAATTGCGGCTTCCAGAAAGAAAGAACAGGAAGCAGCTGCTGCCTGCCAGGATCTGCGAACCAGGTTAGAAGTGCTAACTACACAGAGGCTACCGGCCACCAGACCAGAAGGGATTGGGCTGGGGAACAGAGGAGGGAGCCTGGTATCTCACTTCAATGGGGACCTGCAGGAGTATCCTAACTTCAGAGCAGATGTAATTTATGCACTGCAGCTGCTTGACAAAGACTTTAAAAATGAGGAAGAGAGAGTGGGATTTATTATTTCGCATTTACGGGGGGAGGCGAAATCGTGGCTGCGCAATCTATGGAGAGACAAGGATCCAGCCCTCCAAAATGCGGCTGCCTTCATTAAAGTGATGGATGCGTGTTTTTTATCTGAGATTGATGTGGATATCGCTAGGAAGGAGATTCACGGACTAAGACAAGGTAGAGCCACTGTGAGGCAATATCATTCACGTTTTTTCGCATTGGTGAATGTGCTAGCCTGGGAGAAAGAATCGCCTGCCGTCAGAGACCTGTTCTGGGAGGGGTTGAGCGGAGCTGTGAAAGACGAGATCGCAAGGGGGGGAAGACCCCAAACCACCAAGGACGTGGTGGAACGGGCACTCTCCATTGGGGTTCGGTTGGAAGGACGCCCTTGGGGCAAGGAGGAAGGGCATTTGGGACGCACGCCAGCGAGAGGACTGCCTCCCTTCCCCAAGGAGGCGGCGCGCGCTCGATCCATGCCTCCGCTGGGAGGGGGAGAGGAGCCGATGGAGATAGGTGGTGCTAAGGCTCACTCCACAGTCGGAGCCCTAACTCCGAGAGCAGTCAAGATGAAGCCTCCTAGAGGAACCAGGAAGTGCTACATCTGCGACAGTGCTCAGCATATGGCAAAAGAGTGTCCCCAGCGGTTTCACAAGCATACTGCAGCCGCAGCGACAGTAACAGACGCAATTCAGCAGAGGGAGTCGCAGCAGGAAAACTCCACTGTCTGGCTGGAGATGGCATCTCTGGGGACCAGCCAGACAAGTCAGTGAAGCAATCCCCAGGGATCTTACAGCCCACCGACCCCCTCCCACCCAAACCAGTAGTGCAGCTCACCGCATCCCTTCAGCTCCCCAATGGGCTACTTGTGGAAATTCCCATCACCATAGACTCGGGGAGCAATGCAGACTTTATAGACATGCAGTTCATCCAGCAACATGGCATAGCCCTTCTGCCAGCGGCGATACCTCTGAAAGTCGTCACAGTGGACGGCAGGGAGCTACTGGGAGGGCAAGTGCTACAGCAGACGCCGCCAATGGTGATGCGCATTGGAAACCACCGTGAGGTCATCAGCTTCAACGTCACCCGCCTGTCAGACACGCCCATAGTGTTGGGAATGAGTTGGCTGGATAGGCACAGCCCGGCATTAGCTTGGTACCAGCGGCAACTGACCTTCGGCTCCTCTTACTGCGCAGAACACTGCATCCTGGCGGACTTGGAAGATGAGGGGCACGAGGATGGACCACAGCTGAACTTGGGCATGTTGCAAGCGGTGCCTAACAAATACAAGGAGTTTTTGGAGGTCTTCTGTGAGAAAGAGGCGGATAAGCTGCCTCCCCACAGACCCTACGACTGCAAGATCGACCTCCTGCCCGGGGCGACGCTCCCGACGGGGAAACTGTACTCCATGTCTGAGGATGAATTGCAAGAGCTCAGGGAGTTCATAGATCACAACCTGAAGCGGGGATTCATCCGGGAGTCCAAGGCGGCAGGAGGCAGTCCCGTGTTCTTTGTAAAGAAGAGGGATACGCCCCAGAAGAGGCTGGTCGTTGATTTCCGCGTCTTGAACCTCAAGACCAAGCCCTCAGCCTTCCCTATGCCCAAGATCGATGACCTGCTGGCGACGGTGAGGAAGGGTCGCATCTTTACCAAGTTGGATCTGCGCGGAGCGTACAATCTCATTCGCGTACGGGAAGGCGACGAGTGGAAAACGACCATGTTTACGCCGCTGGGCACTTATGAATACAGAGTTATGCCTTTTGGATTAAAAAATGGTTCCCACTGCTTTCAAGCCTTCATGCATCATGTCTTGGCGGGTCTCCTCTACAAGAAGTGCGTCTGCTTCCTGGATGACATCCTGATCTTCTCGGAATCGCCGGAGGCTCACGAGAGAGATGTTAGGGAAGTTCTGCAGAGGCTGCGGGAGCACAGGCTGTACGCCAAGCTGGAGAAGTGCCAGTTCGACAAGACGGAGGTGGATTTCTTGGGCTACAAACTGTCCGACAAGGGACTGGCTATGGACGGTGCCAAGGTACGTGCAGTACTGGACTGGAAGAGCCCACGCAATAGGAAGGAAGTACAGAGGTTTGTCGGTTTTGCCAACTTTTATCGCAAGTTCATCAAGGGTTTCGCCATGCAGACAGCGGCCATCACCGACACCCTCAGTTCCAAGAAGAAGAGGTTCATCTGGACGGAGCAGGCGGAGCAGTCCTTTCAGAAGCTCAAGCAGCTCTTCGCTTCCGAGGAGAACCTACTGCACGTAAATCCCAGCAGGCCCATGAGAGTGGAGACGGACGCCTCAGACAGGGCCGTGGGAGCCGTTCTGTTGCAGCAAGACCACCAGGGGGACTGGAGGCCGTGCGCTTTCTACTCCAGAAAACTCAGCAAAGCGGAGCAGAACTACACCATCTGGGACAGGGAGTTGCTGGCCATACATGCAGCCTTCAAGGCGTGGCGGCACTTCCTCGTCGGAGCCAAGCACACGGTGCAGGTCCGCACAGACCATAAGAACTTGGAGTACTGGCGCACGGCGAGGTTCCTGAACCAGCGACACATCCGCTGGGCGGAGTTCTTTGCAGATTTCGACTTCAGAATTGAGTACATCCCAGGAAACAGCAACGTCTTGGCGGACGCGCTGTCCAGAAAACCGCAGTATCTGGAGGCAGAGGCACCGGCGGCGGCCAAGCACATTTTCACACCACAGGCGTGGGCATGCGCGTCAGCCACGGTGGACCTGGACGCGGTGCGCCGCGCGCTGCAAACGGACTCGTTCGCCCGAGCCAAGATGGAGGAGGTGTGCAGCGGCAAGGCGAGGGGCGACACCAGAGCCTCTACCGCCTGGGCCTCTGCCGGTGCCGCTGCTGCCTCCACCAACTGTGCCTCTACCGCCTGGGCCCTTAAGGCTGCCGCTGGTGCTTCTGCCGCCAGAGCCTCTTCTGCATGGACCTCTGCCGCTGCCACTGGTGCCTCTGCCGCCTGAGCCTCTACCGCCTGGGCCTCTGCCGCTGCCGCTGTTGCCTCCGCAGCCCGAGCTTCAACCGCTGCCTCTGTTGGCAGAGCCACAGGTGGAATAAGCTTATGCTGGTGAGGCACCAATGGCAGCTGCAAAGGTCCAGGCAGTAGAGGCTCAGGCTGCAGAGGCACCAGCGGCAGTGGCAGAGGACCAGGCGGTAGAGGCTCTGGCGGCGGAGGCACCAGCGGGAGCGGCAGAGGTCCAGTCGGTAGAGGCTCTGGCGGCCGAAGCACCAGCATCAGAGGCCTAGGCAGTTGAGGCTCGGGCAGCGGAAGCACCAGCGACAGCGGCAAAGGCCCAGGTGGTAGAGGATCTGGCGGCGGAGGCACCAACGGCAGCTGCAGAGGTCCAGGCGATGCAGCCTGGGCAGCGGCAGATCCAGCAAGTGCAGCAGAGGCCAAGGCAGTAGAGGCTCAGGCTGCCGAGGCACCAGTGGCAGCGGCAGAGGCCTAGGCAGTAGAGGCTCAGGCTGCGGAGGCACGAGCGGCAGCGGCAGAGACCACGGCAGTAGAGCGTCTGGCGGTGGAGGCACCAGCAGCAGTGGCAGAGGCCCTGGCAGTAGAGGCTCTGGCTGCGGATGCACCAGCGGCAGTGGTAGAGGCTCAGGCGGTAGAGGCTCTGGAGGCATAAGTACCAGCAGCAATGGCAGAGGCCCAGGCAGTAGAGGCTCAGGCTGCGGAGGCACCAGCGGCAGCGGCAAGGGCCCAGGAGGTAGAGGCTCTGGCAGCGAAGGCACCAGCGGCAAAGGCCCAGGCGGTAGAGGCTCTGGTGGCGGAAACACCAGCAGAGGCAGCAAGGGCCCAGGCAAGGGCCCATGCGGTTGGGGCTCTGGCAGTGAAGGCACCAGCGGCAGAGGCCCAGGCAGTAGAGGCTCGGGCTGCGGAGGCACCAGGGGCAATGGTCCATGCGGTTGGGGCTCTGGCAGTGAAGGCACCAGCGGCAGGGGCCCAGGCAGTAGAGGCTCGGGCTGCGGAGGCACCAGCGGCAAGGGTCCATGCGGTTGGGGCTCTGGCAGTGAAGGCACCAGCGGCAGGGGCCCAGGCAGTAGAGGCTCGGGCTGCGGAGGCACCAGCAGCAGTGGCAGAGGCCCAGGCGGTAGAGGCTCTGGGGGCGGAAGCACAAGCGGAGGCAGCAAGGGCCAGGCGGTAGAGGCTCTGGCGCCAGAGGCAGCAGCGGCAGTGGCAGAGGCCCATGCGGTAGAGGCTCGGGTTGCGGAGGCACCAGTGGCAGCGGCAGAGGCCCAGGCGGTAGAGGCTCTGGCGGCGGAGGCACCAACGGCAGTGGCAGAGGCCCAGATGGTAGAGGCTCAGGCTGCGGAGGCACCAGCGGCAGCGACAAGGGCCCAGGCAGTAGAGGATCTGGCAGCCTAGGCACCAGCGGCAGTGGCCGAGGCTCAGGCAGTAGAGGCGAAGGTTCTGGAGGCACCAGCGGCACCAGTAGAGGCCCAGGCAGTAGAAGCTCAGGCTGCGGAGGCCCCAGCGGCAGAGGCCCAGGCGGTAGAGCGTCTGGCTGCGAAGGCACCAGCGGCAGCGGCAAGGGCCCATGTGGTAGAGGCTCTGGCAGTGAAGGCACCAGCGGCAGAGGCCCAGGCAGTAGAGGCTCAGGCTGCGGAAGCACCAGCGGCAGCGGCAGGGGCCCAGGCCGTAGAGGCTCTGGCGGCGGAGGCAGGAGTGGCAGAGGCCCAGGAAATAGAGGCGCTGGCGGCGGAACACCAGCATCAGAGGCAAGGGTCCACGCGATAGAACCTCTGGCGGCGGAATCACCAGCATCAGAGGCAAGGGTCCAAGCGCTAGAGGCTCTGGCGGCAGACGTACCAGCATCAGAGGCAAGTGTCCAAGCGATAGAGCCTCTGGCGGCAGAAGCACCAGCGGCAGCGGCAGAGGCGCAGGCAGTAGAGGCTCAGGCTGCGGAAGCACCAGCGACAGTGGCAATGGACCAGGCGGTAAAGGGTTAGGCTGTGGAGGCACCAGCGGTGCCGGAAGAGACCCAGGCAGTAGAGGCTCGGGCTGCGGAGGCACAAGCGGCAGCGGCAAGGGCCCAGGCGGTAGAGGCTCGGGCTGCGGAGGCACCAGCGGCAAGGGACCAAGCGGTATAGGTTCTGTAGGCGGCGGCAGCAGCAGCAGCGACAGAGACCCAGGTGGTAAAGGCTCTGGCGCCAGAGGAAGCAGTGGCAGAGGAAAGGGCCAAGGCGGTAGAGGCTATGGCGGCAGAAAACCAGCGGCAGAGGCAGAGGCCCAATCGGTACAGGCTCAGGTGGGGGAGGTACCAGCGGCAGCGGCAGAGGTGCAGGCGGAAGAGACTCGGGTGGCAGACAACCAACGGCAGCGGCAAAGGCCGAGGCGGAAGAGGCTCAGGAGGGGGAGACACCAGCGGCAGCGGCAGAGGTCCAGGTGGAAGAGGCTCAGGTGGAGGAGGCACCAGCGATAGCGGCAGATGCCCAGACAGTAGAGGCTCTGGCGGCGGAGGCACCAGGCGGTAACAGCAAAGGCCCAGGCGGTAGAGTCTCTGGTGGCGGAGGCACCAGTGGCAGAGGCCCAGGCGCGAGAGGCTCAGGTGGTAGAGGCAGCAGCGGTGGAAGCACCAGTGGTAGCGGCAGAGGACCAGGCCATAGAAGCTCTGACGGCGGAGGCACCAGCAGCATGTACAGAGACCCAGGTAGCAGAGGCTCTGGCGGTGGAGGCACCAGCGGCAAGGGCCCAGGCGGTAGAGGCTCTGGCGGCGGGGGCACCAGTGGCACCGGCAGAGGCCCAGGCGGAAGAGGCTGAGGCGGGGGAGGAAGCAGCGGCAGAGGTCCAGACAGAAGCGGCTCAGGGGGAGGAGCCACCAATGGCAGAGACACTCTGGCGGCAGAGGCGGCAGCGGTACAGGCCAAGGGGGAAGAGGCTCAGGCGGGGGAGGAACCAGCGGCAGCGACAGAGGTCCAGACGGAAGGCTCGGGCTCCCGAGGAACCAGCAGCAGCGGCAGAGGTGGTAGATGTTCTGGCGGTGGAGGAACCAGCGGCAGCGGTAGAGCCACAGGTGGAAGAAGCTCACTCTGCCAAGGCACCACTGGCAGCTTCAGAGGACCAGGCGATGCAGCCTGCACAGCGGCGGGACCAGCAAAAGCAGCAGAGGCCCAGGCGGGAGAGGCTCTGGCTGCGGAGGCACCAGCGGCACCGCCAGAAGCCGAGATGGTAGAGACTGTGGCTGTGGAGGCACCAGCGGCAGCAGCAGAAGCCCAGGCGGTAGAAACTCGGGCTGCAGAGGCACCAGTGGCAGTCGCATAGGCCCAGTCGGTAGAGACTCTGGCGGCGGTAGCACCAGCGGCAGAGGCAATGATCCAGGCGGTAGAGGCTCTGGCGGCAAAGGCAGCAGCGGCAGTGGCAGAGGCCCATGCAGTAGAGGCTCTGGCTGCGGAGGCACCAGCGGAACCGACAGAGGCCCAGGCGGTAGAGGCTCGGGGGGCGGATGCACCAGCGGCAGTGGCAAAGGCCCAGGCGGTAGAGGCTCAGGCTGTAGAGGCATCAGCGGCAGCGACAGAGGTCCGGGCGGGAGAGGCTCAGGCTGCGGAGCCACCAGCGGCAGCGGCAGAGAACCAAGCGGTAGAGGCTCTGGCAGCGGAAGCACCAGCGGCAGCTGCAAGGGTCCAGGCGGTAGAGGCTGTTGCGGCGCAGGCACCAGCGGCAGCGGCAAGGGCCCACGCGGTAGAGGCTCTGGCCGCGGAGTCACCAGTGGCAGTAGTAGAGGCCCAGGCGGTAGAGGCTCAGGCTGCGGAGGCAACAGCGGCACCAGCAGAAGTACAGGAGGTGGAGACTTGGGCTGCGTAGGAACCAACGGCAGTGGCAGAGGCCCAGGCAGTAGACGCTCTGGCGGCGGAAGCACCAGCATCAGAGGCAAGGGTGCAAGCTGTAGAGGCTCTGGTGGCGGAAGCACCAGCATCAAAGGCAAGTGTCCAAGCGGTAGAGGCTCTAGAGGCGGAGGGAGCAGCGGCAGTGGAAGAGGCCCAGGCGGTAGAGTCTCTTGCGGCGGAGGCACCAGCGGCAGCGGCAAGGGCCCAGGCGGTAGAGGCTTGGGATGCAGAGGCACCAGCGGCAGTGCCAGAGGTCCAGGCGGTAGAGGCTCGGGCTGCGGAGGCACCAGTGGCAGCTGTAAGGGCCCAGGCAGTAGAGGCTCTGGCGGCGGAAGCAGCAACATCAGAGGCAAGTGTCCAAGTGCTAGAGGCTCTGGAGGCGGAGGCACCAGCGGCAGTGGCCGAGGCCCAGGCAGTAGAGGCTAAGGCTCCGGAGGCACCAGCGGCAGCAGCAGAGGCCCAGGCAGTAGAGGCTAAGGCTCCGGAGGCACCAGGGGCAGTGCCAGAGGCCCAGGCGGTAGAGGCTCCAGCGGCAGTGCCAGAGGCCCAGGTGGTAGAGGCCCGGGCTGCGGAGGCACCAGTGGCAGCGGCAAGGGCCCAGGGGGTAGGGGCTGGGGCTGCGGAGGCACCAGCGGCAGCGGCAGAGACCCAGGCAGTAGAGCTTCTGGTGACGGAGGCAACAGTGACAGTGGCGGAGGCCGAGGTAGAACAGGCTTTGGCGGCGGTAGCACCAGCGGCACAGGCAAGGGTCCAGGCGGTAGAGGCTCTGGCGGCGAAGGAACGAGCAGCAGCGGCAGAGGCCAGGGCAGTAGAGGCTCGGGCTGCGGAGGCACCAGCATCAGAGGCCTAGGCAGTAGAGGCTCGGGCAGCGGAGGCACCAGGGGCAAGGGTCCATGCGGTTGGGGCTCTGGCAGTGAAGGCACCAGCGGCAGGGGCCCAGGCAGTAGAGGTTCGGGCTGCGGAGGCACCAACGGCAATGGTCCATGCGGTTGGGGCTCTGGCAGTGAAGGCACCAGCGGCAGGGGCCCAGGCAGTAGAGGCTCGGGCTGCGGAGGCACCAGCAGCAGTGGCAGAGGCCCAGGCGGTAGAGGCTCAGGCTGCGGAGGCACCAGCGGCAGCGGCCCAGGTGGCAGAGGCTCTGGGGGCGGAAGCACCAGCGGAGGCAGCAAGGGCCAGGCGGTAGAGGCTCTGGCGCCAGAGGCAGCAGCGGCAGTGGCAGAGGCCCATGCGGTAGAGGCTCGGGTTGCGGAGGCACCAGTGGCAGCGGCAGAGGCCCAGGCGGTAGAGGCTCTGGCGGCGGAGGCACCAACGGCAGTGGCAGAGGCCCAGATGGTAGAGGCTCAGGCTGCGGAGGCACCAGCGGCAGCGACAAGGGCCCAGGCAGTAGAGGATCTGGCGGCCTAGGCACCAGCGGCAGTGGCCGAGGCTCAGGCGGTAGAGGCGAAGGTTCCGGAGGCACCAGCGGCACCGGCAGAGGCCCAGGCGGTAGAAGCTCAGGCTGAGGAGGCACCAGCGGCAGAGGCCCAGGCGGTAGAGCGTCTGGCTGCGAAGGCACCAGCGGCAGCAGCAAGGGCCCATGCGGTAGAGGCTCTGGCAGTGAAGGCACCAGCGGCAGAGGCCCAGGCAGTAGAGGCTCAGGCTGAGGAAGCACCAGCGGCAGCGGCAGGGGCCCAGGCCGTAGAGGCTCTGGCGGCGGAGGCAGGAGTGGCAGAGGCCCAGGCAGTAGAGGCGCTGGCGGCGGAAGCACCAACATCAGAGGCAAGTGTCAAAGTGCTAGAGGCTCTGGAGGCGGAGGCACCAGCGGCAGTGGCTGAGGCCCAGGCAGTAGAGGCTAAGGCTCCGGAGGCACCAGCGGCAGCAGCAGAGGCCCAGGCAGGAGAGGCTAAGGCTCCGGAGGCACCAGGGGCAGTGCCAGAGGCCCAGGCGGTAGAGGCTCCAGCGGCAGTGCCAGAGGCCCAGGTGGTAGAGGCTCGGGCTGCGGAGGCACCAGTGGCAGCGGCAAGGGCCCAGGCGGTAGGGGCTGGGGCTGCGGAGGCACCAGCGGCAGCGGCAGAGACCCAGGCAGTAGAGCTTCTGGTGATGAAGGCAACAGTGACAGTGGCGGAAGCCGAGGTAGAACAGGCTTTGGCGGCGGTAGCACCAGCGGCAGAGGCAAGGGTCCAGGCGGTAGAGGCTCTGGCGGCGAAGGAACGAGCAGCAGCGGCAGAGGCCAGGGCAGTAGAGGCTCGGGCTGCGGAGGCACCAGCGGCAGTGGCAGAGGACCAAGTGGTAGAGGCTCTGGAGGCGAAGGCACCAGCGGCAGTGGCAGAGGCCAGGGCAGTAGAGGCTCAGGATGTGTATGCACCAGCGGCGAAGGACTAAGTGGTAGAGGCTCTGGCGGCGATGGTACCAGCGGCACCAGCAGAAGCCCAGGCGGTAGAGACTCGGGCTGCGGAGGCACCAGCGGCAGAGGCCGAAGCAGTAGAGGCTCTGGCGGCGGCAGCCGCAAGGGCCCACGCAGTAGAGGCTTAGGCTGCGGAGGCACCAGCGGCACTGACAGAGGCCCAGGCGGTAGAGGCTCGGGCTGCGGAAGTACCAGCGGCACCGGCAAAGGCCCAGACGGTAGAGGTTCTGGTGGCGGATGCACAAGCGGCATTGCCACAGGTCCAGGAGGTAGAGGCTCGGGCTGCGGAGCCACCAGCGGCACTGGCACAGGCCTAGGCAATAGAGACCTGGGCTGCGGAGGCACCAGCGGGAGGGGCAAAGTCCCAGGTGGTAGAGGCTCGGGCTGCGGAGGCACCAGTGGCAGCGGCAAGGGACCAGGCAGTAGAGGCTCTGGCGGCGGAAGCACCAGCGACAGCGACAAGGGCCTAGGCAGTAGAGGCTCTGGCAGCAAAGGAAGCAACTGCAGTGGCAGAGGCCCATGCGGTAGAGGCTCGGGCTGCGAAGGCACCAACGGCACCCAGAGGCCCAGGCAGTAGAGGCTCTGGCGGCGGAAGCACCAGCGGCAGCGGCAAGGGCCCAGGCGTTAGAGGCTCTGGTGGCGGAGGCATCAGTGGGCGTGGCAGAGGCCCTGAAGGTAGAGGCTCTGGCGGCGGAGGGACCAGCTGCAGTAGCAGAGGCTCAGGCGGTAAAGGCTCAGGGGGCAGAAAACCAGTGGCAGCGGCAGAGGCCCAGGCAGAAAAGGCTAAGGCGGCGGAAAACCAGCAGCATAGGCCAAGGCGGAAGAGGCTCAGGCGGGGGAGGCACCAGCGGCAGCGGCAGAGGTCCAAAAGGAAGAGGCTAAGGTGGAGAAAGCACCTGCAGCAGCGACAGAGACCCAGGTGGCAGAGGCTCTGGCTGAGGAGACACCAGCCGCACCGGCAGAGGCCCAGGCAGTAGAGGCTTGGGATGCGGAGGCACCAGCGGCAATGCCAGAGGTCCAGGCGGTAGAGGCTCGGGCTGCAGAGGCACCAACGGCAGCCCAGAGGCCCAGGCAGTAGAGGCTCGGGCTGCGGAAGCACCAGAGGCACTTGACGAGGCCCGGGCGGTAAAGGCTCTTGCGGCCTCTGCCACTGCCCCTGGTGCCTCCGCCGCCAGAGCCTCTACCGCCTGGGCCCTTGCCGCTGCCGCTGGTGCTTCCGCAGCCAGAGCCTCTAGCGCATGGGCCTCTGCCACTGCTGCTGGTGCTTCCGCAGCTTCTACCACCTCGGCCTCTGCCACTGTCGCTGTTGCCTCCGCCGCCGGAGGCTCCACTGCCTGGGTCTCTGCCGCTGCCGCTGAATCCTGCGCAGCCCGAGCCTCTACCGCCTGGACCTCTGGCACTGCCGCTGGTGCCTCCGCCACCAGATCCTCTACGGCCTGAGCCTCTGCCGGTGCCGCTGCTGCCTCCGCCGACTGAGCGTCTACCGCCTGGGCCCTTAACGCTGCCACTGGGGCTTCTGCCGCCAGAGCCTCTACTGCCTGGGCCGCTGCCGCTGGTGCCTCCGCAGCCAGAACCTCTACCACCTCGGCCTTTGCCGCTGCTGCTGGTGCCTCAGTCGCCAGAGCCTCTACCGCCAGGGCCTCTGCCTCTGCCGCTGGTGCCTCCGCTGTCTCTGCTGGTGCTTCCGTAACCAGAGACTCTGCCGCTTGGGCATCTGCCAGTGCTGCTGGTGCCTCCGCAGCCTGAGCCTGTACTTCATGGGGCCTTGCCGCTGCCGCTGGTGCCTCCTCTGATGGTGCCGCAGTTGCCTCCTCAGCCAGAGTCTCTACCACCTCGGCCTCGGCCTTCGCCACCAGAGCCTCTACCGCCTGGGCCCTTACCGCTGCCGCTCGTGCTTCCGCCGCCGGAGGCTCTACTGCTTGGACCCTTCCCTCTGATACTGGTGCTTCCGCCGCCAGAGCCTCTACGGCCTGGGCCTCTACCACTGCCGCTGGTGCCTCCGCCGCCGGAGACTCCACTGCCTGGGTCTCTGCCGCTGCCGCTGAATCCTGCGCAGCCCGAGCCTCTACCGCCTTGGCCTCTACCACTGCCGCTGGTGCCTCCGCCGCCAGAGCGTCTACCGTCTGGGACCTTGCCGCTGCCGCTGGTGCTTCCGCCGCCAGAGACTCTACCGCCTGGGCCTCTGCCACTGCTGCTGGTGCCTCTGCTGCCAGAGCCTCTACCGCCTGGGCCTTTGCTGCTGCCGCTGTTGCCTCCATTGCCAGAGCCTCTTCCACCTGGGTCTCTGTCGCTACTGCAGGTGTCGCTGCCGCCTGAGCCTGTACTGCCTGGGCCTACGCCGCTCTAGCTGCTTCCTCCGCCTCCCAGGCTCCATCGGCTGGGCCTCTGCCGCTGGTGCCTCCTCCACATGAGCCTCTTCCGTTTGCACCTCTGCTGCTGCCGCTGGTGCTTCCCCCGCCTGAGCCTCTTCCGCCTTGGCCTCTGCCGCTGGTTTTCCGCCGCCAGAGCCTCTTCCGCCTGGGCCTCTGCCGCTGCCACTGGTTTTCTGCCACCTGAACCTTTACCGCCTGGGCCTCTGCCACTGCCGCTGTTGCCTCCGCTGCCAGAGCCTCTACCGCCTGGGCCTTTGCTGCTACCGCTGTTGCCTCCTACACCTGAGCCTCTTCCGTTTGTACCTCTGCCGCGGCCGCTGGTGCCTCCCCCGCCTGAGCCCTTTCCGCCTTGGCCTCTGCTGCTGGTTTTCCGCAGCCTGAGTCTCTTCTGCCTGGGCCTCTGCAGCTGCCGCTGGTCTTCTGACGCCTGAGCCTTTACCGCCTGAGCCTCTGCTACTGCACCTGGTGCCTCCGCAGCCCGAGCCTCTACTGCCTGGGCCTCTCCCGCTGCCGCTGGTGCCTTCGCTGCCAGAGCCTCCACCGCCTGGGCCCTTACCGCTGCCGCTGGTCCTTCTGCTTCCAACGCCTCTACCGCTGCCGCTGGTGCCTCCACAACCTAAGCCTTTACGCCTGGGCCTCTGTCCCTGCCGCTGGTGCCTCCGCCGCCAAAGCGTCTACTGCCTGGGCCTCTGCTGCTGCCATTGGTGCCTCCGCCGCCAAAGCCTCTACCGTCTGGGCCCTGGACACTGCCGCTGGTGTTTCCGCAGCCGGAGTCTCTAACGCCTGGGCCTCTGCAACTGCCGCTGCTGCCTCCGCAGCCAGAGCCTCTAACGCCTGGGCCTCTGCCGCTGGTGCTGGTGCCTCCGCCACCAGAGCCTCTACCGCCTGGGCCCTTACCGCTGCCGCTGGTCCTTCCGCTTCCAGAGCCTCTACCGCCTGGGCCCTTACCGCTGCCGCTGGTGCTTCCGCCTCCAGAGCCTCTACCGCCTGGGCCTCTACCACTGCCGCTGGTGCCTCCGCCGCCGGAGGCTCCACTGCCTGGGTCTCTGCCGCTGCCGCTGAATCCTGCGCAGCCCGAGCCTCTACCGCCTGGGCCTCTACCACTGTCGCTGGTGCCTCCGCCGCCAGAGCGTCTACCGTCTGGGCCCTTGCCGCTGCCGCTGGTGCTTCCGCCGCCAGAGACTCTACCGCCTGGGCCTCTGCCACTGCTGCTGGTGCCTCTGCTGCCAGAGCCTCTACCGCCTGGGCCTTTGCTGCTGCCGCTGTTGCCTCCATTGCCAGAGCCTCTTCCACCTGGGTCTCTGTCGCTACTGCAGGTGTCGCCGCCGCCTGAGCCTGTACTGCCTGGGCCTACGCCGCTCTTGCTGCTTCCTCCGCCTCCCAGGCTCCATCGGCTGGGCCTCTGCGGCTGGTGCCTCCTCCACATGAGCCTCTTCCGTTTGCACCTCTGCTGCTGCCGCTGGTGCTTCCCCCGCCTGAGCCTCTTCCGCCTTGGCCTCTGCCGCTGGTTTTCCGCCGCCAGAGCCTCTTCCGCCTGGGCCTCTGCCGCTGCCGCTGGTTTTCTGCCACCTGAACCTTTACCGCCTGGGCCTCTGCCACTGCCGCTGTTGCCTCCGCTGCCAGAGCCTCTACCGCCTGGGCCTTTGCTGCTACCGCTGTTGCCTCCTACACCTGAGTCTCTTCCGTTTGTACCTCTGCCGCGGCCGCTGGTGCCTCCCCCGCCTGAGCCCTTTCCGCATTGGCCTCTGCTGCTGGTTTTCCGCAGCCTGAGTCTCTTCTGCCTGGGCCTCTGCCGCTGCCGCTGGTCATCTGACGCCTGAGCCTTTACCGCCTGAGCCTCTGCTACTGCAGCTGGTGCCTCCGCAGCCCGAGCCTCTACTGCCTGGGCCTCTCCCGCTGCCGCTGGTGCCTTCGCTGCCAGAGCCTCCACCGCCTGGGCCCTTACCGCTGCCGCTGGTCCTTCCGCTTCCAACGCCTCTACCGCCTGGGCCTCTACCACTGCCGCTGGTGCCTCTGCAGCCTGAGCCTCTACTGCTTGGGTTTCTGCCACTGCTGCTGGTGCTTACGCCACCAGAGCTTCTACCGCCTGGGCCCTTACCGCTGCCGCTGGTGCTTCCACCGCCAGATGCCTTGGTGCCTAGGTGCCAGATGCCGCTGGTGCCTAGGCCGCCAGATCCTCTACCACCTCGGCCTCTGCCACTGCCGCTGGTGCCTCCGCAGCCTGAGCCTCTACCGCCTGGGCCTCTACCGCTGCCGCTGGTGCCTCCACAACCTAAGCCTTTACGCCTGGGCCTCTGTCCCTGCCGCTGGTGCCTCCGCCGCCAGAGCCTCTACCGCCTGGGCCCTTGCCACTGCCGCTGGTGCTTCCACCGCCAAAGCCTCTACTGCCTGGGCCTCTGCTGCTGCCATGGGGCCTCCGCAGCCAGAGCCTCTACCATCTGGGCCCTGGACACTGCCGCTGGTGTTTCTGCAGCCGGAGTCTCTAACGCCTGGGCCTCTGCAACTGCCGCTGCTGCCTCCGCAGCCGGAGCCTCTAACGCCTGGGCCTCCGGCACTGCCACTGGTGCCTCCACCGCCAGAGTGTCTACCGTCTGGGCCCTTGCCGCTGCCGCTGGTGCTTCCGCCGCCAGAGACTCTACCGCCTGGGCCTCTGCCACTGCTGCTGGTGCCTCTGTCGCCAGAGTCTCTACCGCCTTGGCCTCTGCCGGTGCCGCTGTTGCCTTCCCAGCCTGAGTCTCTACCACCTCTGCCTCTGCCGCTGGTGCCTCCGCAGCCTGATCGTCCACCGCCTGGGCCTCTGCCACTGCTGCTGGTGCTTCCGCCACCAGAGCCTACTGCCTGGGCCCTTACCGCTGCCGCTGGTGCTGACGCCGCCAGAGCCTCTACTGCCTAGGACTCTGGGTGCCGTTAGTTACTCCGCTGCCCGAGCCTCTACTGCCTGGGCCTCTTCCACTGCCACTGGTGCCTCCGCCGCCAGAGCCTCTACCGCCTGGGCACTTGCTGCTGCCGCTGGTGCTTCTGCCGCCAGAGCCTCTACTGCCTGGGCCTCTGCCGCTGCCACTGGTGCTTCCGCCACCAGAGCCTCTACCGCCTGGGCCCTTACCGCTGCCGCTGGTGCCTCCGCCGCCAAAGCCTCTAACCCCTGGGCCCTTGCCGCTGACGCTGGTGCTTCCGCCGCCAGACCCTCTACTGCCTGGGCCTCTGCTGCTGGTGCCTCCGCAGCCTGAGCCTCTACTGCCTGGGCCTCTCCCGCTGCCGCTGGTGCCTTCGCTGCCACAGCCTCTACCGCCTGGGCCCTTGCCGCTGCCACTGGTGCTTACGCTGCCCGATCCTCTACTGCCTAGGCCTCTGATGCTGGTGCTTCGGCCCCCAGAGCCTCTGCCACCTGGGCCTCTGCCGCCGCTGCTGGTGCTTCCGCCACCAGAGCCTCTACCAACCTGAGCCCTTACCGCTGCCGCTGGTCCTTCCGCTTCCAGAGCCTCTACCGCCTGGGCCTCTACCACTGCCGCTGGTGCCTCCGCAGCCTGAGCCTCTACTGCCTGGGTCTCTGCCACTGCTGCTGGTGCTTACGCCACCAGAGCCTCTACCGCCTGGGCCCTTACCGCTGCCGCTGGTGCTTCCACCACCAGAGCTTCTACCGCTTGCACACTTGCCTCTGATGCTTGTGCTTCCACGCCAGATGCCTTGGTGCCTGGGCGCCAGATGCCGCTGGTGCCTAGGCCGCCAGATCCTCTACCACCTCGGCCTCTGCCACTGCCGCTGGTGCCTCCGCAGCCGGAGCCTCTACTGCCTGGGCCTCTGCTGCTGCCATTGGTGCCTCGGCCGCCAAAGCCTCTACCATCTGGGCCCTGGACACTGCCGCTGGTGTTTCCGCAGCCGGAGTCTCTAACTCCTGGGCCTCTGCAACTGCCACTGCTGCCTCCGCAGCCGGAGCCTCTAACGCCTGGGCCTCTGCCGCTGCAACTGGTGCCTCCGCAGCCTGAGCCTGTACCGCCCGGGCCTCTGCCGGTTCCGCTGGTGCCTCCGTAGCCTGAGCCTCTACCGGACCCTTGCCACTGGTGCTGGTGCCTCCGCAGCCCGAGCCACTATCGCCTGGGACGCTGGTGCTTCCACCGCCAGAGCCTCTACCGCCTGGGCCTCTGCCACTTCCGCTGGTGCCTCCGAAGCCTGAGCCTCTACCGCCTGGGCCTCTGCCATTTCCGCTGGTGCCTCCGCCGCCAGAGCGTTTACCGTCTGGGCCCTTGCCGCTGGTGCTTCCGCCGCCAGAAACTCTACCGCCTGGGCCTCTGCCACTGCTGCTGGTGCCTCTTCCGCCAGAGCCTCTACCGCCTGGGCCTTTGCTGCTGCCGCTGTTGCCTCCATTGCCAGAGCCTCGGCCACCTGGGCCTCAGTCGCTACTGCAGTTGTCGCCGCCGCCTGAGCCTGTACTGCCTGGGCCTACGCCGCTCTTGCTGCTTCCTCCGCTTCCCAGGCTCCATCGGCTGGGCCTCTGCCGCTGGTGCCTCCTCCACATGAGCCTCTTCCGTTTGCACCTCTGCCGCTGCCGCTGGTGCTTCCCCCGCCTGAGCCTCTTCCGCCTTGGCCTCTGCCGCTGGTTTTCCGCCGCCAGAGCCTCTTCCGCCTGGGCCTCTTCCGCCTTTGCCTCTGCCGCTGCCGCTGGTTTTCTGCCGCCTGAACCTTTACTGCCTGGGCCTCTGCCACTGCCGCTGGTGCCTCCGCTGCCAGAGCCTCTACCGCCTGGTCCATTGCTGCTACCGCTGTTGCCTCCGTCACCAGAGCCTCTGCAACCTGGGTCTCGGTCGCTGCTGCAGGTGCCTCGTACACCTGAGCCTCTTCCATTTGTACCTCTACCGCGGCCGCTGATGCCTCCCCCGCCTGAGCCCTTTCCGCCTTGGCCTCTGCTTCTGGTTTTCCGCCGCCTGAGTCTCTTCTGCCTGGGCCTCTGCCGCTGCCGCTGGTCTTCAGACGCCTGAGCCTTTACCGCCTGAGCCTCTGCTACTGCAGCTGGTGCCTCCGCAGCCCGAGCCTCTACTGCCTGGGCCTCTCCCGCTGCCGCTGGTGCCTTCGCTGCCAGAGCCTCTACCGCCTGGGCCTTTGCTGCTGCCGCTGTTGCCTCCGTCACCAGAGCCTCTGCCACCTGGGTCTCTGTCGCTGCTGCAGGTGCTTTCTCCACCTTAGCCTCTTCCGTTTGCACCTCTGCCACTGCTGCTGGTGCCTCCCCCGCCTGAGCCTCTTCCGCCTTGGCCTCTGCCGCTGGTTTTCTGCCGCCAGAGCCGCTTCCGCCTGGGCCTCTTCCGCCTGGGCCTCTGCCGCTGCCGCTGGTTTTCTGCCGCATGAACCTTTACTGCCTGGGCCTCTGCCACTCCCGCTGGTGCCTCCGCTGCCAGAGCCTCTACCGCCAGGGCCTTTGCTGCTACCGCTGTTGCCTCCGTCACCAGAGCCTCTGCCACCTGGGTCTCTGTCGCTGCTGCAGGTGCCTCCTACACCTGAGCCTCTTCCGTTTGTACCTCTGCCGCGGCCGCTGGTGCCTCCCCCGCCTGAGCCCTTTCCACCTTGGCCTCTGCTGCTGGTTTTCCGCCGCCTGAGTCTCTTCTGCCTGGGCCTCTGCCGCTGCCGCTGGTTTTCTGACGCCTGAGCCTTTACCGCCTGAGCCTCTGCTACTGCAGCTGGTGCCTCCGCAGCCCGAGCCTCCACCACCTGGGCCTCTGCCGGTGCTGCTGGTGCTTCCGCCGCCAGAGCCTCTACCGCCTGGGTCTCTGCCGCTGCCGCTGGTGCCTCCGTAGCCCGAGCCTCTACCGCCTGGGCCTCTGTCAGTGCCGCTGGTGCCTCCGCCGCCAGAACCTCTAACGCCTGGGCCCTAGCCGCTGCCGCTTCGGCCGCCAGACCCCTCTACTGCCTGGGCCTCTGCCACTGGTGCCTCCGCCGTCAGAGCCTCTACTGCCTGGGCCTCTGCCGCTGCCTCTGCCGCTGGTGCCTCCGCATCCCAAGCCTCTACTGCCTGGGCCTCTGCCGGTGCGGCTGGTGTCTCCTCAGCCAGAGCCTCTACCACCTCGGCCTCTGGCACTGCCCTGCTGCCTTCGCCACCAGAGCCTCTACCGCCTGGGCTCTGCCGCTGTCGCTGGTGACACCCCTGCCTGAGCCTCTTCCGCCTTGGCCTCTGCCGCTGGTTTTCTGCCGCCTGAGCCTTTACCGCCTGGGCCTCTGTCACTGCCGCTGGTGCCTCGGCTGCCAGAGCCTCTACCGCCTGGGCCTTTGCTGCTGCCGCTGTTGCCTCCGTCACCAGAGCCTCTGCCACCTGGGTCTCTGTCGCTGCTGCAGGTGCTTTCTCCACCTTAGCCTCTTCCGTTTGCACCTCTGCCACTGCTGCTGGTGCCTCCCCCGCCTGAGCCTCTTCCGCCTTGGCCTCTGCCGCTGGTTTTCTGCCGCCAGAGCCGCTTCCGCCTGGGCCTCTTCCGCCTGGGCCTCTGCCGCTGCCGCTGGTTTTCTGCCGCCTGAGCCTTTACCGCCTGGGCCTCTGCCACTGCCGCTGGTGCCTCTGCTGCCAGAGCCTCTACCGCCTGGGCCTTTGCTGCTGCCGCTGTTGCCTCCGTCACCAGAGCCTCTGCCACCTGGGTCTCTGTCGCTGCTGCAGGTGCTTTCTCCACCTTAGCCTCTTCCGTTTGGACCTCTGCCACTGCCGCTGGTGCCTCCCCCGCCTGAGCCTCTTCCGCCTTGGCCTCTGCCGCTGGTTTTCTGCCGCCAGAGCCGCTTCCGCCTGGGCCTCTTCCGCCTGGGCCTCTGCCGCTGCCGCTGGTTTTCTGCCGCCTGAGCCTTTACCGCCTGGGCCTCTGCCACTGCCGCTGGTGCCTCTGCTGCCAGAGCCTCTACCGCCTGGGCCTTTGATGCTGCCGCTGTTGCCTCCGTCACCAGAGCCTCTGCCACCTGGGTCTCTGTCGCTGCTGCAGGTGCCTGCTCCACCTGAGCCTCTTCCGTTTGGACCTCTGCCACTGCCGCTGGTGCCTCCCCCGCCTGAGCCTCTTCCGCCTTGGCCTCTGCTGCTGGTTTTCCGCCGCCTGAGCCTCTTCTGCCTGGACCCTTGCCTCTGCCACTGGTGCTACCGCCGCCAGAGCCTCTGCCACCTCGGCCTCTGCCACTCTCACTGTTGCCTCCATCACCAGAAGCTCTACTGCCTGGGTCTCTGCCGCTGCCGCTGGTGCCTCCGCAGCCCCAGCCTCTACCGCCTGGGCCCTTGCCGCTGCCGCTGGTGCCTCCGCAGCCCGAGCCTCTACCAACTGGGCCTCTGGCACTGCCGCTGGAGCCTCTACCGCCTGGGCGTCTGGCACTGCCCCTGGTGCCTCCGGAGCCTTAGCCTCTACTGCCTGGGCCTCTTCCACTGCCCCTGGTGCCTCCGCTCCAGAGCCTCTACCGCATGGGCCTCTGCCACAGCCTCTGCTTGCTTCGTCGCCAGAGCCTCTACCGCCTGGTCCCTGCCCGCTGCCACTGGTGCTTCTGCAGCCCGAGCCTCTACGGCCGGTGACTCTGCCGCTGCTGCTGGTGCCTCCGCAGCCCAGGTCTCTATCGCCTAGGCCTCTGCCAGTGCCGCTGGTGGCTCCGCAGCCCGAGCCTCTACCTCCTGGACCTCTGTCGTTGCCGCTGGTGCCTCTACAGCCTGAGCCTCTGGCACTGCCACTCGTGCATCCGCCACCAGAACCTCAACCGTCTGGGCCTTTGCCGGTGCCGCTGGTGCTTCCGCATCCCGAGCCTCTACCGCCTGGGCCTCTGTCAGTGCCGCTGGTGCCTCCGCCGCCTGAGCCTCTACCACTTAGTCCTTTGCCGCTGGTGCATACACATCCTGAGCATCTGCTGCCCTGGCCTCTGCCGCTGACACTGGTGCCTTCGCCGCCAGAGCCTGTACCACTTGGTCCTCTGCCACTGCCGCTGGTGCCTCCGCAGCCCGAGCCTCTACTGCCCTGGCCTCTGCCGCTGCTGTTCGTTCCTTCGCCGCCAGAGCCTCTACCGCCTAGGCCTCTGCCGGTGCCGCTGGTGCCTCCGCAGCCAGAGCCTCAACCACATCGGCCTCTGCCACTGTCACTGTTGCCTCCGCCGCTAGAGGCTCCACTGCCTGGGTCTCTGCCACTGCCGCTGGTGCCTCTGCAGCCCCAGCCTCTACCGCCTGGGCCCTTGCCGCTGCCGCTGGTGCCTCCGCAGCCCCAGCCTCTACCACCTTGGCCTCTGGCACTGCCGCTGGAGCCTCTACCGCCTGGGCCTCTGGCACTGCCCCTGGTGCCTCCGGAGCCTTAGCCTCTACTGCCTGGGCCTCGGCCACTGCCGCTGGTGCCTCCAGAGCCTTAGCCTCTACTGCCTGGGCCTCGGCCACTGCCGCTGGTGCTTCCGCCGCCAGAGCCTCTACTGCCCGGGCCCTTACCGCTGCCGCTGGTGCTTACGCCGCCAGAGCCTCTACCGCTTGGGCCTCTGCCGGTGCCGCTGGTGCCTCCGCAGCCCGAGCCTCTACCGCATGGGCCTCTGCCACTGCCGTTGCTTCCTTTGCTGCTAGAGCCTCTACTGCCTGGGCCCTTGTTTCTGTCGCTGGTGCTTCCGCCGCCAGAGCCTCTACCGCCCTGGCCTCTGCCGCTGCCGCTGGTGCCTCCGCAGCCTGAGCCTCTACCGCCTGGGCCCTTGCCGCTGTCGCTGGTGCCTCCGCCGCCAGAGCCTCTACCACTTAGTCCTTTGCCGCTGGTGCATACACATCCTGAGCCTCTACTGCCCTGGCATCTGCCGCTGCCGCTGGTGCTACATCCGCCAGAGTCTCTACCGACTGGGCCTCTGCGACTGCCACTGGTGCCTCTGCAGCCCGAGCCTCTCCCGCCTGCGCCTCTGCTGCTCTTGCTGGTCCCGCCGCTATGCAGGCTGCATCTTGCCAGTGGTGCCTTGGCAGAGTGAGCTTCTTCCACCTACCGCTGCCGCTGGTTTCACCACCGCCAGAACATCTACCACCTGGGTCTCTGCCGCTGCTGCTGGTTCCTCGGGAGCCCGAGCCTTCCATCTGGACCTCTGCCGCTGCCGCTGGTTCCTCCCCCGCCTGAGCCTCTTCCCTCTTGGCCTCTACTGCTACCGCCTCTGCCGCCAGAGTGTCTCTGCCGCTGGTGCTTCCTCCACCTGAGCCGCTTCTGTCTGGACCTCTACAGCTGCTTCCTCCCACGCCTCAGCCTCTTCCGCCTGGGCCTCTGCCGGTGCCGCTGGTGCCCCCACCCCCAGAGCCTCTACCGCCTGGGCCCTTGCCGCTGCTGCTGGTGCCTCCACCGCCAGAGCCTATGCTACCTGGGTCTCTGTACATGCTGCTGGTGCTTCCGCCGTCAGAGCTTCTACGGCCTGGTCCTCTGCCTCTACCACTGGGGCTTCCACCGCTGCTGCCTTTGCCACCTGAGCCTCTCGGTCCTGGGCCTCTGCCACTGGTGCCTCCACCACCAGAGACTCTACCGCCTGGACCTTTGCTGTTACCGCCTGGTGCCTCCGCCGCCAGAGCCTCTACTGTCTGGGCATCTGCCGCTACTGCTGGTGCCTCCTCCACCTGAGCCTCTTCCACCTGGACCTCTGCCGCTGCCGATGGTGTCTCCCCCTCCTGAGCCACTTCCGCATAGGCGTCTGCCGCTGCCGCTGGTTTTCCGCCACCTGAGCCTCTACCACCTGGACCTCTGACGCTGCCGCTGGTACCTCCCCCACCTGAGCCTGTACCGATTGGGCCTCTGCCGCTGGTTTTCTACCGCCATAGCCTCTACCGCCTTGGCCCTTTCCTCTGCCGCTGCTGCCTCCGGTGCCAGAGCCTCTGCCACCTGGGTCTCTGTCGCTGCTGCTGCTGCCGCCGCCTCCAGAACCTATACCGCTTGGTCCCTTCCCGCTGCCGCTGGTGCCTCCGCAGCCCGAGCCTCTACCGCCTGGGCCCTTGCCGCTGCCGCTGGTGCCTCCGCAGCCCAAGCCTCTACTGCCTGGGTGTTTTCCGGCACCGCTGGTGCCTCCACAGCCTAAACCTTTACCGCCTGGGCCTCTGCCAATGCCGCTGCTTCCTTCGCCGCCAGAGCCTCTACCGCCTGGTCCCTGGCCGCTGCCGCTGGTGCTTCCGCCGCCAGAGCCTCTACTGCCGCTGGTGCCTCCGCAGCCCAAGCCTCTACCGTCTGGGCCCTTGCCGGTGCCGCTGTTGCCTCCGCAGCCTGAGCCTCTACAGCCTGGGCCTCTGCGACTGCCACTGGTGCCTCCACCACCAGAGCCTCTACCGCCTGGACCTTTGCTGTTACCGCCTGGTGCCTCCGCCGCCAGAGCCTCTACTGTCTGGGCATCTGCCGCTGCCGCTGGTGCTTCCACAGCCTGAGCCTCTTCCACCTGGACCTCTGCCGCTGCCGTTGGTGTCTCCCCCTCCTGAGCCTCTTCCACATAGACATCTGCCGCTGCCGCTGGTTTTCCACCACCTGAGCCTCTACCACCTGGGACTCTGCCGCTGCCGCTGGTGCCTCCTCCACCTGAGCCTCTTCCGCCTGGACCTCTGCCGCTGCCGTTGGTGTCTCCCCCTCCTGAGCCTCTTCCACATAGACGTCTGCCGCTGCCGCTGGTTTTCTGCCGCCCGAGCATCTTCCGCCTGGACCTCTGACGCTGCCGCTGGTACCTCCCCCACCTGAGCCTGTACCGATTGGGCCTCTGCCTCTGCCTCTGGTTTTCTGCCGCCATAGCCTCTACCGCCTGGGCCCTTTCCTCTGCCGCTGCTGCCTCCGGCGCCAGAGCCTCTGCCACCTGGGTTTCTGTCGCTGCTGCTGGTGCCAATGCCTCCAGAACCTATACCGCTTGGTCCCCAGCCGCTGCCGCTGGTGCCTCCGCAGCCCGAACCTCTACTGCCTGGGCCCTTGCCGCTGCCGCTGGTGCCTCCGCAGCCCGAGCCTCTTCTGCCTGGGTCTCTTCTGGCACCGCTGGTGCCTCCACAGCCTAACCCTTTGCCGCCTGGGCCTCTGCCACTGCCGCTGCTTCCTTTGCCGCCATAGCCTCTACCGCCTGGGCCCTTTCCTCTGCCGCTGCTGCCTCCGGCGCCAGAGCCTCTGCCACCTGGGTTTCTGTCGCTGCTGCTGGTGCCAATGCCTCCAGAACCTATACCGCTTGGTCCCCAGCCGCTGCCGCTGGTGCCTCCGCAGCCCGAGCCTCTACCGCCTGGGCCCTTGCGGCTGCCGCTGGTGCCTCCGCAGCCCGAGCCTCTACTGCCTGGGTCTCTTCCGGCACCGCTGGTGCCTCCACAGCCTAACCCTTTACCGCCTGGGCCTCTGCCAGTGCCGCTGCTTGCTTTACCGCCAGAGCCTCTACCGCCTGGTCCCTTGCCGCTGTCGCTGGTGCTTCCGCCGCCAGAGCCTCTACTGCCGATGGTGCCTCAACAGCCCGAGCCTCTACTGCCTGGGCTTCTGCCGGTACCGCTGTTGCCTCCGCAGCCTGAGCCTCTACCGTCTGGGCCTCTGCCACTGCCACTGGTGCTTCCGCAGCCAGAGCCTCTATGGCATGGGCCTCTGCCACTGCTGCTGGTGCTTCCACTTCCGCCGCCAGAGCCTCTACCGCTTGGACCCTTGCCTCTGATGCTGGTGATTCCGCCGCCAGAGGTTCTACCGCGTGGACCCTTGCCTCTGATGCTGGTGTTCCGTCACCAGAGCCTCTACCGCCTGGGCCTCTGCCAATGCTGCCTCCGCTGCCAGAGTCTCTACGGCCTGGGCCCTTGCCGCTACAGCTGGTGCTTCCGAAGCATGAGCCTCTACTGCCTGGGCCTCTGCCTCTGGTGCCTTCACTGCCAGAGCCTCTACCGCATGGGCCCTTGCCGCTGCCGCTGGTGCCTTCGCAGCCAGACGCTCTACCGCCTGGGCCTCTGCCGCTGCCGCTGGTGCCTCCGCAGCCCGAGCTTCTACCCCCTGGGCCTCTGCCGGTGCCGCTGGTGCCTCCGGAGCCTTAGCCTCTACCGCCTGAGCCTCGGCCACTGCCGCTGGTGCCTAGGCCGCCAGATCCTCTACCGCCTGGGCCGTTGTCGCTGCCCCTGGTGCCTCCGCAGCCTGAGCCTCTACCACCTGGGCCTCTGCCACTGCCGTTGGTGCCTCCACCGCCAGAGCCTCTACCGCCTGGGCCGTTGTCGCTGCCACTAGTGCCTCCGCAGACCGAGCCTCTACCGCCTCGTCCTCTTCCACTGCCGCTGGTGCCTCCACCTCCGCCTCTACGCTTGGACACTTGCCTCTGATGCTGGTGCTTCCGCCGCCATAGCCTCCACCACCTGAGCCTCTACCGCTGCCGCTGGTATTTCCGCCGCCAGAGCCTCTACCGCCTGGGCCCCTGCCGCTGCCGCTCGTGGTTTGGCCGCCAGAGCCTCTGCTGCTTGGACCCTTGCCTCTGATGCTGGTGCCTCCTCAGCCTGAGCCTCTACTACCTCAGCCTTTGCCGCTGCAGCTCATGCGTCCGCAGCCCAAGCCTCTACCGCCTGCGACTCTTCCACTGCCGCTGGTGCCTCCGCCAGAGCATCTACTGCATGGGCCTCTGCCGCTGGTGCCTTTACTGCCAGAGCCCCAACCGCATGGGCCCTTGCTGCTGGTGCCTCCGCAGCCCGAGCCTGTACTGCCTGGGCCTCTGTCACTGGTGCCTTCAATGCCAGAGCCCCAACCGCATGGGCCCTTGCCTGGGCCCTTGCTGCCTCGGCTGGTGTTTCCGCCACCAGAGCCTCTACCTCCTGGGCCCTTGCCGCTGCCGCTGCCGCTGCCGCCCCCGCAGCCTGAGCCTCTACCACCTCGGCCTCTGCCTCCACCGCCAGAGCATCTACTGCATGGGCCTCTGCCGCTGGTGCCTTCACTGCCAGAGCCCCAACCGCATGGGCCCTTGCTGCTGGTGCCTCCGCAACCCGAGCCTGTACTGCCTGGGTCTCTGTCACTGGTGCCTTCAATGCCAGAGCCCCAACAGCATGGGCCCTTGCCTGGGCCCTTGCTGCCTCGACTGGTGTTTCCGCCACCAGAGCCTCTACCTCCTGGGCCCTTGCCGCTGCCGCTGCCGCTGCCGCCTCCGCAGCCTGAGCCTCTACCACCTCGGCCTTTGCCGCTGCCGCTGGTGCGTCCGCAGCCCAAGCCTCTACCGCCTGGGCCTCTTCCACTGCCGCTGGTGCCTCCGCCGCCAGAGCCTCTACCATCTGGGCCTCTGTCGGTGCCGCTGGTGCCTCCGCAGCCAGAGCCTCTTCCCCCACGGCCTCTACCTCTGGCGGCGAAGGCGGCAGCCTGAGCCTCTACTGCCTTCCCCTCTGCCACCGCCCCGGCTGCATCGCATGGACGTCTACAGCTAGTGCCTAGGCCGCCAGATCCTCTACCGCCTGGGCCGCTGACACTGCCGCTGGTGCCTCCGCCGCCAGAACCTCTACCGCCTGGGCCTCTGCCGGTGCCGCTGGTGTATCCACAGCCCGAGCCTCTACCGCATGGGCCTGTGCCACTGCCACGGCTGCCTCTGCCGCCGGAGCCTCTATCGCCTGGGCCCTTGCTGCCTCCGCTGGTGCTTCCGCCACCAGAGCCTCTACCGCCTGGGCCTCTGCCACTACCGCTGGAGGCTCCGCAGCCTGAGCCTCTACCGCCTGGGCCCCTGCCGCTGGTGTTTCCGCTGCCAGAGCCTCTACCGCCTGGACCCGTGCCTCTGCCGCTGGTGCTACCGCAGCCGAAGCCTCTACCGCCTGGGCCACTACCGGTGCCGCTGGTGCCTCCGCATCCAGAGCCTCTACCACCTCGGCCTCTGCCACTGCCGCTGGTGCCTCCGCCACCAGAGGCTAGACTGCCTGGGTCTCTGCCGATGTTGCTGGTGCCTCCGCAGCCCGAGCCTCTACTACCTGGACCTCTGGCACTGCCGCTGGTGCCTCTGGAGCATTAACCTCTACCGCCTGGGCTTTGGCCACTGCCACTGGTGCCTAGGCCGCCAGATCCTCTACCACCTCAGCCTCTACCACTGCCGCTGGTGCCTCCGCAGCCTGAGCCTCTGCCGCCTGGGCCTCTGCCACTGCCGCTGCTGCCTCTACCGCTGGAGCCTCTACCGCCTGGGCCCTTGCTGCCTCCGCTGGTGCTTCCGCCAGCAGAGCCTCTAGCGCCTGGGCCTCTGCCAGTACCGCTGGTGGCTCCGCAGCCTGAGCCTCTAACACCTCGGCCTCTGCCACTGCCACTGGTGCCGCCGCCGCCAGAGCCTCTACCGCGTGGGCACTTGCCGCTGCCACTGGTGCTTCCGCCGCCAGTGCCTCTACTGCATGGGCCTCTGCCACTGCTGCTGGTGCTTCCGCAGCCTGAGCCTCTATCACCTCGGCCTCTGCCACTGTCGCTGTTGCGTCCGCCGCCAGAGGCTCCACTGCCTGGATCTCTGCCACTGTCGCTGGTGCCTGCGCAGCCCGAGCCTCTACCGCCTGGAAGTCTGGCACTGCCGCTGGTGCCTCCGGAGCCTTAGCCTCTTCCTCCTGGGCCTCGGCCACTGCCGCTGGTGCCTAGGCCGCCAGATCCTCTACCACCTCGGCCTCTGCCACTGCCGCTGGTGCCTCCGCAACCTGAGCCTCTACCGCATGGGCCTCTTCCACTGGCGCTGGTGCCTCCGGAGCCTTAGCCTCAACCGCCTGGGCCTCTGCCGGTGCCGCATGTGCATCCGCAGCTCGAGCCTCTACCGCATGGGCCTCTGCCACTGCCGCTGCTGCCTCTGCCGCCGTAGCCTCTACCGGATGTGCCCTTGCTGCCTCCGCTGGTGCTTCCGCCACCAGAGCCTCTACCGCCTGGGCCTCTGACAGTACCGCTGGTGGCTCCGCAGCCTGAGCCTCTACCTCCTCGGCCTCTGCCACTGCTGCCTTCGCCACCAGAGCCTCTACCGCCTGGGCCCTGCCGCTGGTTTTTCCGCCGCCAAAGCTTCTACAGCCTGGACCCTTGCCTCTGCCGCTGGTGCTACTGCAGCCCAAGCCTCTACTGCCTAGGCCTCTGCCGGTACCGCTGGTGCCTCCACAGTCAGAGCCTCAACCACCTCGGCCTCTGCCACTGTCGCTGTTGCCTCTGCCGCTAGAGGCTCCACTGCCTGGGTCTCTGCCGCTGCCGCTGCTGCCTCCACCGCCAGAGCCTCTACTGCCTGGGCCTCTGCCGCTGACGCTGGTGCTTCCGCCACCAGAGCCTCTACCGCCTGGGCCTCTGCCGGTGCCGCTGCTGCCTCCGCCACCTGAGCCTCTACCGCCTGGGCCCTTAAGGCTGCCGCTGGTGCTTCTGCCGCCAGAGCCTCTACTGCATGGACCTCTGCCGCTGCCACTGGTGCCTCTGCCGCCTGAGCCTCTACCGCCTGGGCCTCTGCCTCTGCCGCTGGTGCCTCCGCAGCCCGAGCTTCGACCGCTGTCTCTGTTGGTGCTTCCGCAACCAGAGTCTCTGCCGCCTGGGCCTCTGCCAGTGCCGCTGGTGCCTCCGCAGCCTGAGCTTCTACCGCCTGGGCCTCTGCCGGTGCCGCTGGTGCCTCCTCTGCCGTTGCCGCTGTTGCCTCCTCAGCCAGAGCCTCTACCACCTTGGCCTCTGCTACTTCCGCTGCTGCCTTCGCCACCAGAGCCTCTACCCCTTGGGCCCCTGCCGCTGTTGCTCGTGCTTCCACCGCCAGAGCCTCTACTGCTTGGCTCAGGCGGGGGAAGCACCAGCGGCAGCGGCAGAGGTCCAAACGGAAGAGGCTCATGTGGAGGAGGCACCAGCGTCAGAGGCCCAGCCGATGGGGCCAGGGAGGCGGAGGAAGCAGCAAGAGCGGCATAGGCCCCGGCATTAGAGGCTCAGGCGGCAGCACCTGCAGCAGCGACAGAGACCCAGGTGGCAGAGCCTCTGGCGATGGAGGCAACAGCAGCAGCAGCAAAGGCCCAGGCGGCAGAGGCTCTGGTGTCAGAGGCACCAGCAGCAGTGGCAGAGGCCCAGGCGGTATAGGCTCTGGCGGCGGAAGCACCAGCGGCAGCGGCAAGGGCCCAGACAGTAGATGCTCTGGCAGCGGAGGCACCAGCGGAAGTGGCAGAGGCCCACTGCGGTTGGGGCTCTGGCAGTGAAGGCACCAGCGGCAGGGGCCCAGGCAGTAGAGGCTCGGTCTGCGGAGGCACCAGCGGCAGTGGCAGAGGCCCAGGTGGTAGAGGCTCAGGCTGCCGAGGCACCAGCGGCAGCGGCAGAGGTCCAGGTGGCAGAGGCTCTGGGGGCGGAAGCACCAGCGGAGGCAGCAAGGACCAGGCGGTAGAGGCTCTGGTGCCAGAGGCAGCAGCGGCAGTGGCAGAGGCCCATGCGGTAGAGGTTCGGGTTGCGGAGGCACCAGTGGCAGCGGCAGAGGTCCAGGCGGTAGAGGCTCTGGCGGTGGAGGCACCAACGGCAGAGGCAAGGATCCAGGCGGTAGAGGCTCTGGCGGCGAAGGCAGCAGCGGCAGTGGCAGAGGCCCATGCAGTAGACGCTCTGGCTGCGGAGGCACCAGCGGAACCGACAGAGGCCCAGGCGGTAGAGGCTTGGGGGCGGATGCACCAGCGGCAGTGGCAGAGGCCCAGGCGGTAGAGGCTCAAGCTGTAGAGGTACCAGCGGCAGCGACAGAGGTCCGGGCGGGAGAGGCTCAGGCTGCGGAGCCACCAGCGGCAGCTGCAAGGGTCCAGGCGGTAGAGGCTGTTGCGGCGGAGGCACCAGCGGCAGCGGCAAGGGCCCAGGCGGTAGAGGCTCTGGCCGCGGAGGCACCAGTGGCAGTCGCAGAGGCCCAGGCGGTAGAGGCTCAGGCTACGGAGGCAACAGCGGCACCAGCAGAAGCACAGGCGGTAGAGACTTGGGCTGCGTAGGAACCAACGGTAGTGGCAGAGGCCCAGGCGGTAGAGACTCAGGCTGCGGAAGCAACAGCATCAGAGGCAAGGGTGCAAGCTGTAGAGGCTCTGGTGGCGGAAGCACCAGCATCAGAGGCAAGTGTCCAAGCAGTAGAGGCTCTGGAGGCGGAGGCAGCAGCGGCAGTGGAAGAGGCCCAGACGGTAGAGGCTCTGGAGGCGGAGGCACCAGCGGCAGCGGCAAGGGCCCAGGTGGTAAAGGCTCTGGCGGCGGAGGCACCAGAGGCACCTGCAGAGGCCCAGGCGGTAGAGGCTCGGGTGGCGAAGGCAGCAGCGGCAGTGCCAGAGGCCAAGGTAGTAGAGGCTCTGGCTGAGGCGACACCAGCCGCACCGGCAGAGGCCCAGGCAGTAGAGGCTTGGGATTCAGAGGCACCAGCGGCAGTGCCAGAGGTCCAGGCGGTAGAGGCTCGGGCTGTGGAGGCACCAGCGGCACCGGCAGAGGCCCAGGCGGTAGAGGCTCTGGCGCCATAAGCACCAGTGGCAGCGGTAAGGGCCCAGGCACTAGAGGCTCTGGAGGCCGAAGCACCAGCGGCAGTGGAAGAGGCCCAGGTAGTAGAGGCTCGGGTTGCGGAGGCACCAGCGGCAGTGGCCGAGGCCCAGGCAGTAGAGGCTAAGGCTCCGGAGGCACCAGGGGCAGTGCCAGAGGCCCAGGCGGTATAGGCTCCAGCGGCAGTGCCAGAGGCCCAGGCGGTAGAGGCTGGGGCTGCGGAGGCACCAGTGGCAGCGGCAAGGGCCCAGGCGGTAGAGGCTGGGGCTGCGGAGGCACCAGCGGCAGCGGCAGAGACCCAGGCAGTAGAACTTCTGGTGACGGAGGCAACAGTGACAGTGGCAGAGGCCGAGGTGGAAGAGGCTCTGGCGGCGGTAGCACCAGCGGCAGAGGCAAGGGTCCAGGCGGTAGAGGCTCTGGCGGCGAAGGAACGAGCAGCAGCGGCAGAGGCCAGGGCAGTAGAGGCTCGGGCTGCGGAGGCACCAGCGGCAGTGGCAGAAGACCAAGTGGTAGAGGCTCTGGAGGCGAAGGCACCAGCGACAGCGGCAGAGGCCAGGGCAGTAGAGGCTCAGGATGTGTATGCACCAGCGGCGAAGGATTAAGTGGTAGAGGCTCTGGCGGCGAAGACACCAGCGGCACCGACAGAAGCCCAGGCGGTAAAGGCTCGGGCTGCGGAGGCACCAACGGCAGAGGCCGAAGCAGTAGGGGCTCTGGCGGCAGCAGCGGCAAGGGCCCACGCGGTAGTGGCTCAGGCTGCGGAGGCACCAGCGGCACTGACAGAGGCCCAGGCGGTAGAGGCTCGGGCTGCGGAAGCACCAGCGGCACCGGCAAAGGCCCAGACGGTAGAGGTTCTGGAGGCGGATGCACGAGCGGCAATGCCAGAGGTCCAGGACGTAGAGGCTCAGGCTGCGGAGCCACCAGCTGCACTGGCACAGGCCTAGGCGATAGAGACCTGGGCTGAGGAGGCACCAGCGGCAGCGGCAGAGTCCCAGGTGGTAGAGGCTCGGGCTGCGGAGGCACCAGTGGCAGCGGCAAGGGACCAGGCGGTAGAGGCTCTGGCAGCGAAGGAAGCAGAGGCAGTGGCAGAGGCCCATGCGATAGAGGCTCGGGCTGCGGAGGCACCAACGGTAACCCAGAGGCCCAGGCAGTAGAGAGTCTGGCGGCGGAAACACCAGTGGCACCCGTAAGGTCCCTGGTGGTAGAGGCTCTGGCGGCGGAGGCACCAGCAACAGCGGCAAGGGCCCAGGCTGTAGAGGCTCTGGCAGCGAAGGAAGCAGGGGCAGTGGCAGACACCCAGGCGGTAGAGGCTCTGGTGCCGAAAGCACCATCAGCAGTGGCAGAGGCAAAGGCAGTAGAGGCTCAGGCTGCGGAGGCACCAGCGGCAGCGGCAGAGGCCAGGGCGGTAGAGGCTCTGGCGGCGGAAGCACCAGCGACAGCAATAAGGGCCCAGGCAGTAGAGGCAATGGCAGCAAAGGAAGCAACGGCAGTGGCAGAGGCCCATGCGGTAGAGGCTCGGGCTGCGGAGGCACCAACGGCACCCAGAGGCCCAGGCAGTAGAGGCTCTGACGGCGGAAGCACCAGCGGCAGCGGCAAGGGCCCAGGCGTTAGAGGCTCTGGTGGCGGAGGCATCAGCGGGCGTGGCAGAGGCCCTGAAGGTAGAGGCTCTGGCGGCGGAGGCACCAGCTGCAGTAGCAGAGGCTCAGGCGGTAAAGGCGCAGGCGGCGGAAAACCAGCAGCAGAGGCCAAGGCGGAAGAGGCTCAGGCGGGGGCGGCACCAGCGGCAGCGGCAGAGGTCCAAAAGGAAGAGGCTAAGGTGGAGAAAGCACCTGCAGCAGCGACAGAGACCCAGGTGGCAGAGGCTCTGGTGATGGAGGCAACAGCGGCAGCGGTAAGGGCCCCTGTGGTAGAGGCTCTGGTGGCGAAGGCAGCAGCGGCAGTGCCAGAGGCCGAGGTGGTAGAGGCTCTGGCTGAGGAGATACCAGCCGCACCGGCAGAGGCCCAGGCAGTAGAGGCTTGGGATGCGGAGGCACCAGCGGCAGTGCCAGAGGTCCAGGCGGTAGAGGCTCGGGCTGCGCAGGCACCAGAGGCACTTGCCGAGGCCCAGGAGGTAAAGGCTCTTGCGGCCTCTGCCACTGCCACTGGTGCCTCCGCCGCCAGAGCTTCTACCGCCTGGGCCCTTGCTGCTGCCGCTGGTGTTTCCGCAGCCAGAGCCTCTACCACCTCGGCCTCTGCCACTGTCGCTGTTGCCTCCGCCGCCAGAGGCTCCACTGCCTGGGTCTCTGCCGCTGCCGCTGATGCCTGCGCAGCCCGAGCCTCTACCTCCTGGACCTCTGGCACTGCCGCTGGTGCCTCCGTGGCCAGAGCCTCTACCGCCTGGGCCCTTGCCGCTGCCGCTGCTGCCTCCGCCGGAGCCTCTACTGCCTGGGCCTCTGCCGCTCTTGCTGGTGCTTCCGCCACCAGATCCTCTACGGCCTGGGCCTCTGCCGGTGCCGCTGATGGCTCCGCCGCCTGAGCCTCTACCGCCTGGGCCCTTAACGCTGCCACTGGGGCTTCTGCCGCCAGAGCCTCTACTGCCTGGGCCTCTGCCGCTGCCGCTGGTGCCTCTGCAGCCAGAACCTCTACCACCTCGGCCTTTGCCGCTGCCGCTGGTGCCTCAGTCGCCAGAGCGTCTACCGCCAGGGCCTCTGCCTCTGCCGCTGGTGCCTCCCCAGCGCGAGCAACTACCGCTGTCTCTGCTGGTGCTTCCGTAACCAGAGCCTCTGCTGCTTGGGCATCTGGCAGTGCTGCTGGTGCCTCCGCAGCCTGAGCCTCTACTTCATGGGGCCTTGCCGCTTCCGCTGGTGCCTCCTCTAACGGTGCCGCTGTTGCCTCCTCAGCCAGAGTCTCTACCACCTCGGCCTCTGCCTTCGCCACCAGAGCCTCTACCGCCTGGGCCCTTACAGCTGCCGCTCGTGCTTCCGCCGCCGGAGGCTCTACTGCTTGGACCCTTCCCTCTGATACTGGTGCTTCCGCCGCCAGAGCCTCTACTGCCTGGGCCTCTGTCACTGCTGCTGGTGCTTCCGCCACCAGAGCCTCTACCGCATGGGCCCTTACCGCTGCCGCTGGTGCTTCTGCCTCCAGAGCCTCTACCGCCTGGGCCTCTACCACTGCCGCTGGTGCCTCCGCAGCCTGAGTCTCTACTGCCTGAGCCTCTGCCACTGCTGATGGTGCTTTCGGCACCAGAGCCTCTACCGCCTGGGCCCTTACCGCTGCCACTGGTGCTTCTGCCACCAGAGCCTCTACCGCCTGGGCCTCTGCCACTGCCCCTGGTGCCTCCACCGCCAGAGGCTCTACTGCCGGGGTCTCTGCCGCTGCCGCTCGTGCCTCCTCAGCCCGAGCCTCTACTGCCTGGGCCCTTGCCGCTGCCGCTGATGCTTCCACCACCAGAGCCTCTACCGCTTGGACACTTGCCTCTGATGCTGGTGCTTCCGCCACCAGAGCCTGGGCCTGTGCCGCTGCCGCTGGTCCCTTCGCTGCCAGAGCCTCTACCCCCTCGGCCTCTGCTACTGCCGCCTTCGCCGCCAGAGCCTCTACCGCCAGGGCACTTGCCGCTGGTGCTTCCGCCGCCAGAGCCTCTACTCCATGGGCCTCTGCCACTGCTGCTGGTGCTTCCGCTTCCAGAGCCTCTACTGCCTGGGCCTCTGCCGCTGCCACTGGTGCATCGGCAGCCTGAGCCTCTACTGCCTTGGCCTCTGCTGCACTTGCTGGATCTGCCGCTGATGCTTCTGCCACCAGAGCCTCTACCGCTTGGACACTTGCCTGTGATGCTGGTGCTTCCGCCGCCAGAGCCTGGGCCTCTGCCGCTGGTCACTTCACTGCCAGAGCCTCTGTCGCCTGGGCTTCTGCCCGTGCCGCTGGTGCCTCCGCAGCCAGAGCCTCTACCCCCTTGGCCTCTGCCTCTAGCGGCGAAGGCGGCAGCCTGAGCCTCTACTGCCTTGGCCTCTGCTGCACTTGCTGGATCTGCCGCCGCCCAGGCTGCATCGCTTTGACCTCTGCAGCTGCCGTTGGTGCCTTCGCCGCCAGATCCTCTACCACCTGGGCCTTTGCCGCTGTCGCTGGTGCTTCCACAGCCTGAGCCTCTACCACCTCGGCCTCTGCCACTGTCGCTGTTGCCTTCGCCGCCAGAGGCTCCACTGCCTGGGTCCCTGTCGCTGCCGCTGATGCCTGCGCACCCCGAGCCTCTACCGCCTGGACCTCTGGCACTGCCGCTGGTGCCTCCGCGGCCAGAGCCTCTACCGCCTGGGCCTTTGCCGCTGCTGCTGCTGCCTCCGCCGGAGCCTCTACTGCCTGGGCCTCTGCCGCTCCCGCTGGTGCTTCCGCCAACAGATCCTCTATGGCCTGGGCCTCTGCCGGTGCCGCTGCTGCCTCCGCCACCTGAGCCTCTACCGCCTGGGCCCTTAACGCTGCCACTGGGGCTTCTGCCGCCAGAGCCTCTACTGCCTGGGCCTCTGCCGCTGCCTCTGGTGCCTCCGCAGCCAGAACCTCTACCACTTCGGCCTTTGCCGCTGCCGCTGGTGCCTCAGTCGCCAGAGCCTCTACCGCCAGGGCCTCTGCCTCTGCTGCTGGTGCCTCCGCAGCGCGAGCAACTACCGCTGTCTCTGCTGGTGCTTCCGTAACCAGAGCCTCTGCCGCTTGGCCATCTACCAGTGCTGCTGGTGCCTCCGCAGCCTGAGCCTCTACTTCATGGGGCCTTGCCGCTGCCGCTGGTGCCTCCTCTGACGGTGCTGCTGTTGCCTCCTCAGCCAGAGTCTCTACCACCTCGGCCTCTGCCTTCGCCACCAGAGCCACTACCGCCTGGGCCCTTACCGCTGCCGCTCGTGCTTCCGCCACCAGAGGCTCTACTGCTTGGACCCTTCCCTCTGATACTGGTGCTTCCGCCGCCAGAGCCTCTACTGCCTGGGCCTCTGCCACTGCTGCTGTTGCTTCCGCCACTAGAGCCTCTACCGCCTGGGCCCTTACCGCTGCCGCTGGTGCTTCCGCCTCCAGAGCCTCTACTGCCTGGGCCTCTACCACTGCCGCTGGTGCCTCCGCAGCCTGAGCCTCTACTGCCTTTGCCTCTGCCACTGCTGATGGTGCTTTCGGCACCAGAGCCTCTACCGCCTGGGCCCTTACCGCTGCCACTGGTGCTTCTGCCGCCAGAGCCTCTACCGCCTGGGCCTCTGCCACTGCCCCTGGTGCCTCCACCGCCAGAGGCTCTACTGCCGGGGTCTCTGCCACTGCCGCTCGTGCCTCCTCATCCCGAGCCTCTACTGCCTGGGCCCTTGCCGCTGCCGCTTCCACCACCAGAGCCTCTACCGCTTAGACACTTGCCTCTGATGCTGGTGCTTCCGCCACCAGAGCCTGGGCCTCTGCCGCTGCCGCTGGTCCCTTCGCCGCCAGAGCCTCTACCGCCTGGGCACTTGCCGCTAGTGCTTCCGCCGCCAGAACCTCTACTCCATGGGCCTCTGCCACTGCTGCTGGTGCTTCCGCTTCCAGAGCCTCTACTGCCTGGGCCTCTTCCGCTGCCACTGGTGCATCGGCAGCCTGAGCCTCTACTGCCTTGGCCTCTGCTGCACTTGCTGGATCAGCCGCTGATGCTTCTGCCACCAGAGCCTCTACCACTTGGACACTTGCCTGTGATGCTGGTGCTTCCGCCGCCAGAGCCTGGGCCTCTGCCGCTGGTCCCTTCGCTGCCAGAGCCTCTGTCGCCTGGGCTTCTGCCGGTGCCGCTGGTGCCTCCGCAGCCAGAGCCTCTACCCCCTTGGCCTCTGCCTCTAGCGGCGAAGGCGGCAGCCTGAGCCTCTACTGCCTTGGCCTCTGCTGCACTTGCTGGATCTGCCGCCGCCCAGGCTGCATCGCTTGGACCTCTGCAGCTGCCGTTGGTGCCTCCGCCGCCATATCCTCTACCACCTGGGCCTTTGCCGCTGTCACTGGTGCTTCCGCTGCCCGATCCTCTACTGCCTAGGCCTCTGATGCTGGTGCTTCGGCCGTCAGAGCCTCTACTGCCTGGGCCTCTGCCGCTGCTGCTGGTGCTTCCGCCACCAGAGCCTCTACCGCCTGGGCCTCTACCACTGCCGCTGGTGCCTCCGCAGCCTGAGCCTCTACTGCCTGGGTCTCTGCCACTGCTGCTGGTGCTTACGCCACCAGAGCCTCTACCGCCTGGGCCCTTACCGCTGCCGCTGGTGCTTCCACCACCAGAGCTTCTACCGCTTGGACACTTGCCTCTGATGCTAGTGCTTCCACCGCCAGATGCCATGGTGCCTAGGTGCCAGATGCCGCTGGTGCCTAGGCCGCCAGATCCTCTACCACCTCGGCTTCTGCCACTGCCGCTGGTGCCTCCGCAGACTGAGCCTCTACCGCCTGGGCCTCTACCGCTGCCGCTGGTGCCTCCACAACCTAAGCCTTTACGCCTGGGCCTCTGTCCCTGCCGCTGGTGCCTCCTCCGCCAGAGCCTCTACTGCCTGGGCCCTTGCCACTGCCGCTGGTGCTTCCGCTTCCAGAGCCTCTACTGCCTGGGCCTCTGCTGCTGCCATTGGTGCCTCCGCCACCAGAGCCTCTACCGTCTGGGCCCTGGACACTGCCGCTGGTTTTTCCGCAGCCGGAGTCTCTAACGCCTGGGCCTCTGCAACTGCCGCTGCTGCCTCCACAGCCCGAGCCTCTACTGCCTGGGTGTCTTCCGGCACCGCTGGTGCATCCACAGCCTAACCCTTTACCACCTGGGCCTCTGCCACTGCCGCTGCTTCCTTCCCCACCAGAGCCTCTACTGCCTGGTCCCTTGCCGCTGTCGCTGGTGCTTCCGCCGCCAGAGCCTCTACTGCCGCTGGTGCCTCCGCAGCCCAAGCCTCTACCGTCTGGGCCCTTGCCGGTGCCCCTGTTGCCTCCGCAGCCTGAGCCTCTACCGCCTGGGCCTCTGTCGGTTCTGCTGGTGCCTCCGCAGCCAGAGCCTCTACTGCATGGGCCTCTGCCACTGCCGCTCCTGCCTTTGCCGCCAGAGCCACTACCGCCTGGATCATTGCCTCTGCCGCTGGTGCTACCGCCGCCAGAGCCTCTACCGCCTGGGCCTCTGCGACTGCCACTGGTGCCTCCCCCGCCAGAACCTCTACCGCCTGGGCCCTTGCCGCTGCCGCTGGTGCTTCCGCAGCCTGAGCCGCTTCCACCTGGACCTCTGCTGGTGCCGTTGGTGTCTCCCCCTCCTGAGCCTCTTCCACATAGACGTCTGCCGCTGCCGCTGGTTTTCCGCCACCTGAGCCTCTACCACCTGGGACTCTGCAGCTGCCGCTGGTGCCTCCTCCACCGCAGCCTCTTCCGCCTGGGCCTCTGCCGCTGCCGCTGGTTGTCTGCCGCCCAAGCCTCTTCCGCATGGACCTCTGCCGCTGCCGCTGGTACCTCCCCCACCTGAGCCTGTACCTATTGGGCTTCTGCCTCTGCCGCTCGTTTTCTGTCGCCATAGCCTCTACCGCCTTGGCCCTTTCCTCTGCCGCTGCTGCCTCCGGCGCCAGAGCCACTGCCACCTGGGTCTCTGTCACTGCTTTTGCTGCCGCCGACTCCAGAGCCTATACCGCTTGGTCCCTTCCCGCTGCCGCTGGTGCCTCCGCAGCCAGAGCCTCTACCGCTTGGGCCCTTGCCACTGCCGCTTGTGCCTCCGCAGCCCAAGCCTCTACTGCCTGGGTGTCTTCCGGCACCGCTGGTGCCTCCACAGCCTAACCCTTTACTGCCTGGGCCTCTGCCAATGCCGCTGCTTCCTTCGCCGCCAGAGCCTCTACCGCCTGGTCCCTTGCCGCTGCCGCTGGTGCTTCCACCGCCAGAGCCTCTACTGCCGCTGCTGCCTCCGCAGCCCAAGCCTCTACCGTCTGGGCCCTTGCCGGTGCCGCTGTTGCCTCCGCAGCCGGAGCCTCTACCGCCTGGGCCTCTGCGACTGCCACTGGTGCCTCCGCCGCCAGAGCCTCTACCGCCTGGGCCCTTGCCGCTGCCGCTGGTGCTTCCACAGCCTGAGCCTCTTCCACCTGGACCTCTGCCGCTGCCGTTGGTGTCTCCCCCTCCTGAGCCTCTTCCACATAGACGTCTGCCGCTGCCGCTGGTTTTCCGCCACCTGAGCCTCTACCACCTGGGACTCTGCCACTGCCGCTGGTGCCTCCTCCACCTCAGCCTCTTCCGCCTGGGCCTCTGCCGCTGCCGTTGGTGTCTCCCCCTCCTGAGCCTCTTCCACATAGACGTCTGCCGCTGCCGCTGGTGTTCTGCCGCCCGAGCCTCTTCCGCCTGGACATCTGCCGCTGCCGCTGGTACCTCCCCCACCTGAGCCTGTACCGATTGGGCATCTGCCTCTGCCTCTGGTTTTCTGCCGCCATAGCCTCTACCGCCTGGGCCCTTTCCTCTGCCGCTGCTGCCTCCGGCGCCAGAGCCTCTGCCACCTGGGTTTATGTCGCTGCTGCTGGTGCCAATGCCTCCAGAACCTATACCGCTTGGTCCCCAGCCGCTGCCGCTGGTGCCTCCGCAGCCCGAGCCTCTACCGCCTGGGCCCTTGCCCCTGCCGCTGGTGCCTCCGCAGCCCGAGCCTCTACTGCTGGGTCTCTTCCGGCACCGCTGGTCCCTCCACAGCCTAACCCTTTACCGCCTGGGCCTCTGCCACTGCCGCTGCTTCCTTTGCCGCCAGAGCCTCTACCGCCTGGTCCCTTGCCGCTGTCGCTGGTGCTTCCGCTGCCAGAGCCTCTACTGCCAATGGTGCCTTAACAGCCCGAGCCTCTACCGCCTGGGCTTCTGCCGGTACCGCTGTTGCCTCCACATCCTGAGCCTCTACCGCCTGGGCCTCAGCCACTGCCACTGGTGCCTCCGCCGCCAGAGCCTCTACCGCCTGGGCCCTTGCCGCTGCCGCTGGTGCTTCCGCAGCCAGAGCCTCTACGGCATGGGCCTCTGCCACTGCTGCTGGTGCTTCCACTTCCGCAGCCTGAGCCACTACTGCCTGGGCCTCTGCCACTGCGGCTGGGGCTTCCATTTCCGCAGCCTGAGCCTCTACCGCCTGGGCCTCTGCCACTGCCACTGGTGCCTCCGCCGCCAGAGCCTCTACCGCCTGGGCCCTTGCCACTGCCGCTGGTGCTTCCGCAGCCAGAGCCTCTACGGCATGGGCCTCTGCCACTGCTGCTGGTGCTTCCACTTCCGCAGCCTGAGCCTCTACTGCCTGGGCCTCTGCCACTGCTGCTGGTGCTTCCATTTCCGCAGCCTGAGCCTCTACTGCCTGGGCCTCTGCCTCTGATGCTGGTGCTTCCGCCGCCAGAGCCTCTACCGCTTGGACCCTTGCCTCTGATGCTGGTGATTCCGCCGCCAGAGGTTCTACCGCGTGGACCCTTGCCTCTGATGCTGGTGTTCCGCCACCAGAGCCTCTACCGCCTGGGCCTCTGCCACTGCTGCCTCCGCTGCCAGAGCCTCTACGGCCTGGGCCCTTGCCGCTACAGCTGGTCCTTCTGCAGCCTGAGCCTCTACTGCCTGGGCCTCTGCTGCTGGTGCCTTCACTGCCAGAGCCTCTACCGCATGGGCCCTTGCCGCTGCCACTGGTGCCTTCGCAGCCAGACGCTCTACCGCCTCGTCCTCTTCCACTGCCGCTGGTGCCTCCGCCTCCGCCTCTACTGCTTGGACACTTGCCTCTGATGCTGGTGCTTCCGCCGCCAGAGCCTCTACCACCTGGGCCTCTGCCGCTACCGCTGGCATTTCCGCCGCCAGAGCCTCTACCGCCTGGGCCCTTGCCGCTGCGGCTCGTGCTTTCGCCGCCAGAGCCTCTGCTGCTTGGACCCTTGCCTCTGATGCTGGTGCTTCCGCCACCAGAGCCTCTACCGCTTGGACCCTTGCCTCTGATGCTGGTGCTTCCGCCGCCAGATCGTCTACTGCCTGGCCCTCTGGGTGCCGTTGGTTCCTCCGCAGCCCGAGCCACTACCGCCTGGGGTTCTGCTGGTGCCGCTGTTGCCTCCGCAGTCTGAGCCTCTACCGCCTGGGTCCTTGCCGCTGCCGCTGTTGCCTCCGCCGCCAGAGCCTCTACTGCCTGGGCCTCTGCCGCCTTGGCCTCTGCCGCTGGTTTTCTGCTGCCTGAGCCTTTACCGCCAGGGCCTCTACCACTGCAGCTGGTGACTCCGCCTCCATAGCCTCTACCTTCAGGCCAGATCGTCTACTGCCTGGCCCTCTGGGTGCCGTTAGTTCCTCCGCAGCCCGAGCCTCTACCGCCTGGGGTTCTGCCGGTGCCGCTGTTGCCTCCGCAGTCTGAGCCTCTACCGCGTGGGCCCTTGATTCCTCCGCTGGTGCTTCTGCCACAAGAGCCTCTACCGCCTGGGCCTCTGCCAGTACCGCTGGAGGCTCCGCCGCCATAGCCTCTACCTTCAGGCCCTCTGTCACGGCCACTGGTGCCTCGGCAACCTTAGCCTCTACTGCCTGGGCCTCTGCCGCTCTTGCTGGTTCTGCCGCTGCCCAGGCTGCATCGCCTGGACCTCTGCAGCTGCCGGTGGTGCCTTGGCAGAGTGAGCTTCTTCCATCTGTGGCTATACCGCTGCCGCTGGTTCCTCCGCCTCCCAGGCTGCATCGCCCGGGCATTTGCCGCTGCTGCTGGTGCCTCCGCCGCCAGAGCATCTACCACCTGGGCCTTCCGCTGCTGCTAGTAACTCCTCAGCCTGCGCCTCTACCGATTGGGCCTCGGGCACTGCCACTGGTGCCTTCGCCGCCAGAGCCTCTAATGCGTGGGCACTTTCCTCTGCGGCTGGTGCTTCCGCCGCCAGAGCCTCTACCGCCTGGTCCCTTGCCGCTGTCGCTGGTGCTTCCGCTGCCAGAGCCTCTACTGCCAATGGTGCCTTAACAGCCCGAGCCTCTACCGCCTGGGCTTCTGCCGGTACCGCTGTTGCCTCCACATCCTGAGCCTCTACCGCCTGGGCCTCAGCCACTGCCACTGGTGCCTCCGCCGCCAGAGCCTCTACCGCCTGGGCCCTTGCCGCTGCCGCTGGTGCTTCCGCAGCCAGAGCCTCTACGGCATGGGCCTCTGCCACTGCTGCTGGTGCTTCCACTTCCGCAGCCTGAGCCACTACTGCCTGGGCCTCTGCCACTGCGGCTGGGGCTTCCATTTCCGCAGCCTGAGCCTCTACCGCCTGGGCCTCTGCCACTGCCACTGGTGCCTCCGCCGCCAGAGCCTCTACCGCCTGGGCCCTTGCCACTGCCGCTGGTGCTTCCGCAGCCAGAGCCTCTACGGCATGGGCCTCTGCCACTGCTGCTGGTGCTTCCACTTCCGCAGCCTGAGCCTCTACTGCCTGGGCCTCTGCCACTGCTGCTGGTGCTTCCATTTCCGCAGCCTGAGCCTCTACTGCCTGGGCCTCTGCCTCTGATGCTGGTGCTTCCGCCGCCAGAGCCTCTACCGCTTGGACCCTTGCCTCTGATGCTGGTGATTCCGCCGCCAGAGGTTCTACCGCGTGGACCCTTGCCTCTGATGCTGGTGTTCCGCCACCAGAGCCTCTACCGCCTGGGCCTCTGCCACTGCTGCCTCCGCTGCCAGAGCCTCTACGGCCTGGGCCCTTGCCGCTACAGCTGGTCCTTCTGCAGCCTGAGCCTCTACTGCCTGGGCCTCTGCTGCTGGTGCCTTCACTGCCAGAGCCTCTACCGCATGGGCCCTTGCCGCTGCCACTGGTGCCTTCGCAGCCAGACGCTCTACCGCCTCGTCCTCTTCCACTGCCGCTGGTGCCTCCGCCTCCGCCTCTACTGCTTGGACACTTGCCTCTGATGCTGGTGCTTCCGCCGCCAGAGCCTCTACCACCTGGGCCTCTGCCGCTACCGCTGGCATTTCCGCCGCCAGAGCCTCTACCGCCTGGGCCCTTGCCGCTGCGGCTCGTGCTTTCGCCGCCAGAGCCTCTGCTGCTTGGACCCTTGCCTCTGATGCTGGTGCTTCCGCCACCAGAGCCTCTACCGCTTGGACCCTTGCCTCTGATGCTGGTGCTTCCGCCGCCAGATCGTCTACTGCCTGGCCCTCTGGGTGCCGTTGGTTCCTCCGCAGCCCGAGCCACTACCGCCTGGGGTTCTGCTGGTGCCGCTGTTGCCTCCGCAGTCTGAGCCTCTACCGCCTGGGTCCTTGCCGCTGCCGCTGTTGCCTCCGCCGCCAGAGCCTCTACTGCCTGGGCCTCTGCCGCCTTGGCCTCTGCCGCTGGTTTTCTGCTGCCTGAGCCTTTACCGCCAGGGCCTCTACCACTGCAGCTGGTGACTCCGCCTCCATAGCCTCTACCTTCAGGCCAGATCGTCTACTGCCTGGCCCTCTGGGTGCCGTTAGTTCCTCCGCAGCCCGAGCCTCTACCGCCTGGGGTTCTGCCGGTGCCGCTGTTGCCTCCGCAGTCTGAGCCTCTACCGCGTGGGCCCTTGCTGCCTCCGCTGGTGCTTCTGCCACAAGAGCCTCTACCGCCTGGGCCTCTGCCAGTACCGCTGGAGGCTCCGCCGCCATAGCCTCTACCTTCAGGCCCTCTGTCACGGCCACTGGTGCCTCGGCAACCTTAGCCTCTACTGCCTGGGCCTCTGCCGCTCTTGCTGGTTCTGCCGCTGCCCAGGCTGCATCGCCTGGACCTCTGCAGCTGCCGGTGGTGCCTTGGCAGAGTGAGCTTCTTCCATCTGTGGCTATACCGCTGCCGCTGGTTCCTCCGCCTCCCAGGCTGCATCGCCCGGGCATTTGCCGCTGCTGCTGGTGCCTCCGCCGCCAGAGCATCTACCACCTGGGCCTTCCGCTGCTGCTAGTAACTCCTCAGCCTGCGCCTCTACCGATTGGGCCTCGGGCACTGCCACTGGTGCCTTCGCCGCCAGAGCCTCTAATGCGTGGGCACTTTCCTCTGCGGCTGGTGCTTCCGCCGCCAGAGCCTCTTTTGCCTGGGCCTCTACCACTGCTGCTGGTGCCTCTGCAGCGAGAGCCTCTACCGCCTGGGCCCTTTCCGTTGCCGCTGGTTTTCCGCCGACAGAGCCTCTACTGCCTGGGCGCGGTGCTGCTGGTGCCTCCGCAGCCTGAGCCTTTACCACCTGGGCTTCTACCCCTGCCGCTGGTGACTCCACCGCCAGAGCCTCTACTGCATGGGCCTCTGCCGCTGGTGCCTTCACTGCCAGAGCCCCAACCGCATGGGCCCTTGCTGCTGGTGCATCCGCAGCCCGAGCCTGTACTGCCTGGGCCTCTGCCGCTGGTGCCTCCGCCACCAGAGCCTCTACCATCCAGGCACCAGCAGCATGTACAGAGACCCAGGTAGCAGAGGCTCTGGCGGTGGAGGCACCAGCGGCAAGGGCCCAGGCGGTAGAGGCTCTGGCGGCGGGGGCACCAGTGGCACCGGCAGAGGCCCAGGCGGAAGAGGCTGAGGCGGGGGAGGAAGCAGCGGCAGAGGTCCAGACAGAAGCGGCTCAGGGGGAGGAGCCACCAATGGCAGAGTTACTCTGGCGGCAGAGGCGGCAGCGGTACAGGCCAAGGGGGAAGAGGCTCAGGCGGGGGAGGAACCAGCGGCAGCGACAGAGGTCCAGACGGAAGGCTCGGGCTCCCGAGGAACCAGCAGCAGCGGCAGAGGTGGTAGATGTTCTGGCGGTGGAGGAACCAGCCGCAGCGGTAGAGCCACAGGTGGAAGAAGCTCACTCTGCCAAGGCACCACTGGCAGCTGCAGAGGTCCAGGCGATGCAGCCTGCACAGCGGTGGGACCAGCAAGAGCAGCAGAGGCCCAGGCGGGAGAGGCTTTGGCTGCGGAGGCACCAGCGGCACCGCCAGAAGCCGAGATGGTAGAGACTGTGGCTGTGGAGGCACCAGCGGCAGCAGCAGAAGCCCAGGCGGTAGAAACTCGGGCTGCAGAGGCACCTGTGGCAGTTGCATAGGCCCAGTCGGTAGAGACTCTGGCGGTGGTAGCACCAGCGGCAGAGGCAATGATCCAGGCGGTAGTGGCTCTGGCGGCAAAGGCAGCAGCGGCAGTGGCAGAGGCCCATGCAGTAGAGGCTCTGGCTGCGGAGGCACCAGCGGAACCGACAGAGGCCCAGGCGGTAGAGGCTCGGGGGGGCGGATGCACCAGCGGCAGTGGCAAAGGCCCAGGCGGTAGAGGCTCAGGCTGTAGAGGCACCAGCGGCAGCGACAGAGGTCCGGGCGGGAGAGGCTCAGGCCGCAGAGCCACCAGCGGCAGCGGCAGAGAACCAAGCGGTAGAGGCTCTGGCAGCGGAAGCACCAGCGGCAGCTGCAAGGGTCCAGGCGGTAGAGGCTCTGGCCGCGGAGGCACCAGTGGCAGTCGCAGAGGCCCAGGCGGTAGAGGCTCAGGCTGCGGAGGCAACAGCGGCACCAGCAGAAGTACAGGCGGTAGAGACTTGGGCTGCGTAGGAACCAACAGCAGTGGCAGAGGCCCAGGCGGTAGAGACTCAGGCTGCGGAAGCAACAACGGCACCCAGAGGCCCAGGCAGTAGACGCTCTGGCGGCGGAAGCACCACCATCAGAGGCAATGGTGCAAGCTGTAGAGGCTCTGGTGGCGGAAGCACCAGCATCAGAGGCAAGTGTCCAAGCGGTAGACTTGAACTCGATTAGACAAAACAAGATTATAAAGGGAGTGACAATCGGCCAGAACGAATATAAGATCAAAGCATTCGCAGATGACTTGGTTATAATGATCGAGGAACCAATAAGTACGATAAAAGCAGTTTTGGAGGAAATGGAACAGTTTGGAAATTTGGCAGGCTTCAAACTTAATAAGAATAAAACAAAAATGATGGTCAAGAATATGGATCAAGAACAAATAGAAGCATTACAACTACAAACCCAAATAGAAGTGGTTAAGAAGGTAAAATACCTGGGTATTTGGATAACCCCCAAAAACATAGACCTATATAAAAACAATTATGAACCAGCCTGGAAGGGAATCAAAAAGGACTTGGAGATGTGGGGAAAACTGAAGTTGTCATTTTGGGGAAGAATCTCTACTATCAAAATGAATCTGCTCCCCAAGATATTATTCTTATTTCAGACTATCCCTATAATTAAGGGAAGTAAGATCTTTAGGGAGTGGAGAAGAGTGATCTCGAAATACATATGGCAGGGCAAAAAGCCGAGAATTTAATTTAAGTTGCTAACAGACTTGAAAGAAAGAGGCGGCTTTGCCCTGCCGGATCTAAAGCTATATTACGAGGCCTCTTGTCTCTGCTGGACGAAAGAGTGGATTAAATTGGAGAATAACGAGTTGCTGGATCTAGAGGGATTCAACAATAGATTTGGGTGGCACGCCTACCTATGGCACGAAAAAAAGAGAGCCCACAAGGGCTTTGAGAACCACATCTTTCGAGGCCCCTTAATTGAAGTATGGGACAGATATAAAAATCTGCTAGAACCTAGAACACCACGCTGGCTATCACCCCTAGAAGTAAAGAGCATAAAGAGACCAAATAGGGGAAATAGGTGGATAACATATGATCAACTGTTATATAAAGAAGGGGGAAAGTGGAAAATAAAATCGTATGAGCAGGTGAAAGAATATGTAGATGATTGGATGCTCTATTTCCAAATGAATGAGGTGTTTAAAAAAGACGGTAAAGAGCGAGGTTTTATGGAGAAGGAATCGATATTTCAGAAAGAGGTTATAAATAATGATATGAAAAATCTATCTAAAGTGTACAAACTGCTGCTAGACTGGAACCTGGCAGACGAAGAGGTTAAGTTGGTAATGATCAGTTGGGCAAAGGATGTGGGCCATAATATAGAATTTGAGGAATGGGAAAAACTATGGAAAGAGGGTTTAAAATTCACTGCATGTATGACGTTAAAAGAGAACACGATGAAAATGTTCTATAGATGGTATATGACACCGGTGAAATTGGCGAAGATGTATAAGACATGCAATAGGTGCTGGAAGTGTAAGGATAAGGAGGGCACGTTTTATCACATGTGGTGGGGCTGCGGGAAGGTGAAAGACTTCTGGGAAAAAATATATAATGAGTTAAAGAAGATTTTAAAATATACGTTTAGGAAGGAGCCAGAGGTCTTTTTGTTAGGAATGGTGGGAAAGGAGATTAAAAGAGAGGACTGTAAATTTTTTAGATACGCAATTACGGCTGCAAGAATGGTATTGGCCCAGAGATGGAGACAACAGGATATACCGACTGTAGAAGACTGGAGAACAAAATTGCTAGAATATGTAGAGCTAGATAAAATGACAGGGAAGATCAGATACTTAAGAGACCAAAAGTTCATCGGGGACTGGGAGAAATTTGTAGAGTATCTGGATAGCATAAGTAAAGGACAGATGACGCTTAAGGGATTTAAAGAAGCACTGTAAAAAAGTAGCAAGTATTGTCTAAAGGGAATAGGATGAAAAGAGATAAATAATGTCAATACAAGTTTGAGGAATGCGTAAAGAATGTGATGAACACGGATGATTTACGGGACAGCTGAGGGAAGTTCAAAAGAGAAAGAAGTTAGGAAAACGATATGAAATTATTATATTTTTTGTTGTTGTTGTTGTTGTTTTGTTCTGTGTTATGTTCTATGTACTATGTTTAATAATAAAAATTCATTTGGAAAGAGGCTCTGGAGGCGGAGGCAGCAGCGGCAGTGGAAGAGGCCCAGGCGGTAGAGTCTCTTGCGGTGGAGGCACCAGCGGCAGCGGCAAGGGCCCAGGCGGTAGAGGCTTGGGATGCAGAGGCACCAGCGGCAGTGCCAGAGGTCCAGGCGGTAGAGGCTCGGGCTGCGGAGGCACCAGCGGCACCGGCAGAGGTCCAGGCGGTAGAGGCTCTGGCGGCGTTAGCACCAGTGGCAGCGGTAAGGGCCCAGGCAGTAGAGGCTCTGGCGGCGGAAGCAGCAACATCAGAGGCAACTGTCCAAGTGCTAGAGGCTCTGGAGGCGGAGGCACCAGCGGCAGTGGCCGAGGCCCAGGCAGTAGAGGCTAAGGCTCCGGAGGCACCAGCGGCAGCAGCAGAGGCCCAGGCAGTAGAGGCTAAGGCTGCGGAGGCACCAGCGGCAGCGACAAGGGCCCAGGCAGTAGAGGATCTGGCGGCCTAGGCACCAGCGGCAGTAGCCGAGGCTCAGGCGGTAGAGGTGAAGGTTCCGGAGGCACCAGCGGCACCGGCAGAGGCCCAGGCGGTAGAAGCTCAGGCTGAGGAGGCACCAGCGGCAGAGGCCCAGGCGGTAGAGCGTCTGGCTGCGAAGGCACCAGCGGCAGCGGCAAGGGCCCATGCGGTAGAGGCTCTGGCAGTGAAGGCACCAGCGGCAGAGGCCCAGGCAGTAGAGGTTCAGGCTGCGGAAGCACCAGCGGCAGCGGCAGGGGCCCAGGCCGTAGAGACTCTGGCGGCGGTGGCAGGAGTGGCAGAGGCCCAGGCAGTAGAGGCGCTGGCGGCGGAACACCAGCATCAGAGGCAAGGGTCCACGCGATAGAAGATCTGGCGGCGGAATCACCAGCATCAGAGGCAAGTGTCCAAGCGATAGAGCCTCTGGCGGCAAAAGCACCAGCGGCAGCGGCAGAGGCGCAGGCAGTAGAGGCTGAGGCTGCAGAAGCGGAAGCACCAGCGGCAGTGGCAGAGGCCCAGGCGGTAGAGGCTCTGGCTGCGGAGGCAACAGCGGCACCGGCAAGGGCCCAGACGGTAGAGGCTTGCGCTGCGGAGGCACCAGCGGCAGTAGAGGCTCTGGCGACGGAAGCACCAGTGACAGTGGCAATGGACCAGGCGGTAGAGGCTCTGGCGGCAAAGGAAGCAGCGGCAGTGGCAGAGGCCCAGGCGGTAAAGGGTTAGGCTGTGGAGGCACCAGCGGTGCCGGAAGACACCCAGGCAGTAGAGGCTCGTGCTGCGGAGGCACAAGCGGCAGCGGCAAGGGCCCAGGCGGTAGAGGCTCGGGCTGCGGAGGCACCAGCGGCAAGGGACCAAGCGGTATAGGTTCTGTAGGCGGCGGCAGCAGCAGCAGCGACAGAGACCCTGGTGGTAGAGGCTCTGGCGCCAGAGGCAGCAGCGGCAGAGGAAAGGGCCAAGGCGGTAGAGGCTATGGCGGCAGAAAACCAGCGGCAGAGGCAGAGTCCCAATCGGTACAGGCTCAGGTGGGGGAGGTACCAGCGGCAGCGGCAGAGGTGCAGGCGGAAGAGACTCGGGTGGCAGACAACCAGCGGCAGCGGCAAAGGCCCAGGCGGAAGAGGCTCAGGTGCAGGAGGCACCAGCGGCAGCGGCAGAGTCCCAGGTGGTAGAGGCTCAGGTGGCGGAAAACCAGCGGCAGCGGCAGATGCCTATGCGGAAGAGGCTCAGGAGGGGGAGACACCAGCGGCAGCAGCAGAGGTCCAGGTGGAAGAGGCTCAGGTGGAGGAGGCACCAGCGGTAGCGGCAGATGCCCAGACAGTAGAGGCTCTGGCGGCGGAGGCACCAGGCGGTAACAGCAAAGGCCCATGCGGTAGAGTCTCTGGTGGCGAAGGCACCAGTGGCAGAGGCCCAGGCGCGAGAGGCTCAGGTGGCAGAGGCAACAGCGGTGGAAGCACCAGTGGTAGCGGCAGAGGACCAGGCCGTAGAAGCTCTGACGGCGGAGGCACCAGCAGCATGTACAGAGACCCAGATAGCAGAGGCTCTGGCGGTGGAGGCACCAGCGGCAAGGGCCCAGGCGGTAGAGGCTCTGGCGGCGGGGGCACCAGTGGCACCGGCAGAGGCCCAGGCGGAAGAGGCTGAGGCGGGGGAGGAAGCAGCGGCAGAGGTCCAGACAGAAGCGGCTCAGGGGGAGGAGGCACCAATGGCAGAGACACTCTGGCGGCAGAGGCGGCAGCGGTAGAGGCCAAGGGGGAAGAGGCTCAGGCGGGGGAGGAACCAGCGGCAGCGACAGAGGTCCAGACGGAAGGCTCGGGCTGCCGAGGAACCAGCAGCAGCGGCAGAGGTGGTAGATGTTCTGGCGGTGGAGGAACCAGCGGCAGTGGTAGAGCCACAGGTGGAAGAAGCTCACTGTGCCAAGGCACCACTGGCAGCTGCAGAGGTCCAGGCGATGCAGCCTGCACAGCGGCGGGACCAGCAAGAGCAGCAGAGGCCCAGGCGGGAGAGGCTCTGGCTGTGGAGGCACCAGCGGCAGCAGCAGAGGCCCAGGCGGTAGAAACCCGGGCTGCAGAAGCACCAGTGGCAGTCGCATAGGCCCAGTCGGTAGAGACTCTCGCGGCAGTAGCACCAGTGGCAGAGGCAATGATCCAGGCGGTAGAGGCTCTGGCTGCGGAGGCACCAGCGGAACCGACAGAGGCCCAGGCAGTAGAGGCTTGGGGGGCGGATGCAAAAGCGGCAGTGGCAGAGGCCCAGGCGGTAGAGGCTCAGGCTGTAGAGGCACCAGCGGCAGCGACAGAGGTCCGGGCGGGAGAGGCTCAGGCTGCGGAGCCACCAGCGGCAGCGGCAGAGAACCAAGCGGTAGAGGCTGTGGCAGCGGAAGCACCAGCGGCAGCTGCAAGGGTCCAGGCGGTAGAGGCTGTTGCGGCGGAGGCACCAGCGGCAGTGGCAAGGGCCCAGGCAGTAGAGGCTCTGGCCGCGGAGGCACCAGTGGCAGTCGCAGAGGCCCAGGCGGTAGAGGCTCAGGCTGCGGAGGCAACAGCGACACCACCAGAAGCACAGGCGGTAGAGACTTGGGCTGCGTAGGAAACAACGGCAGTGGCAGAGGCCCAGGCGGTAGAGACTCAGGCTGCGGAAGCAACAACGGCACCCAGAGGCCCAGGCAGTAGACGCTCTGGCGGTGGAAGCACCAGCATCAGAGGCAAGGGTGCAAGCTGTAAAGGCTCTGGTGGCGGAAGCACCAGCATCAGAGGCAAGTGTCCAAGCGGTAGAGGCTCTGGAGGCGGAGGCAGCAACGGCAGTGGAAGAGGCCCAGGCGGTAGAGTCTCTTGCGGCGGAGGCACCAGCGGCAGCGGCGAGGGCCCAGGCGGTAGAGGCTTGGGATGCAGAGGCACCAGTGGCAGTGCCAGAGGTCCAGGCGGTAGAGGCTCGGGCTGCGGAGGCACCAGCGGCACCAGCAGAGGTCCAGGCGGTGGAGGCTCTGGCGGCGTTAGCACCAGTGGCAGCGGTAAGGGCCCAGGCAGTAGAGGCTCTGGTGGCGGAAGCACCAACATCAGAGGCAAGTGTCCAAGTGCTAGAGGCTCTGGAGGCGGAGGCACCAGCGGCAGGGGCCGAGGCCCAGGCAGTAGAGGCTAAGGCTCCGGAGGCACCAGCGGCAGTGGCCGAGGCCCAGGCAGTAGAGGCTAAGGCTCCGGAGGCACCAGGGGCAGTGCCAGAGGCCCAGGCGGTAGAGGCTCCAGCGGCGGTGCCAGAGGCCCAGGTGGTAGAGGCTCGGGCTGCGGAGGCACCAGTGGCAGCGGCAAGGGCCCAGGCGGTAGGGGCTGGGGCTGCGGAGGCACCAGCGGCAGCGGCAGAGACCCAGGCAGTAGAGCTTCTGTTGACGGAGGCAACAGTGACAGTGGCGGAGGCCGAGGTAGAACAGGCTTTGGCGGCGGTAGCACCAGCGGCAGAGGCAAGGGTCCAGTCGGTAGAGGCTCTGGCGGCAAAGGAACGAGCAGCAGCGGCAGAGGCCTGGGCAGTAGAGGCTCGGGCTGCGGAGGCACCAGCGGCAGTGGCAGAGGACCAAGTGGTAGAGGCTCTGGAGGCGAAGGCACCAGCGGCAGCGGCAGAGGCCAGGGCAGTAGAGGCTCAGGATGTGTATGCACCAGCGGCGAAGGACTAAGTGGTAGAGGCTCTGGCGGCGAAGGCACCAGCGGCACCGGCAGAAGCCCAGGCGATAGAGGCTTGGGCTGCGGAGGCACCAGCGGCAGAGGCCGAAGCAGTAGAGGCTCTGGCGGCGGCAGCGGCAAGGGCCCACGCAGTAGAGGCTTAGGCTGCGGAGGCACCAGTGGCACTGACGGAGGCCCAGGCGGTAGAGGCTCGGGCTGCGGAAGCACCAGCGGCACCGGCAAAGGCCCAGACGGTAGAGGTTCTGGTGGCGGATGCACGAGCGGCATTGCCACAGCCCTAGGCGATAGAGACCTGGGCTGCGGAGGCACCAGCGGGAGCGGCAAAGTCCCAGGCAGTAGAGGCTCGGGCTGCGGAGGCACCAGTGGCAGCGGCAAGAGACCAGGCGGTAGAGGCTCTGGCAGCGAAGGAAGCAGAGGCAGTGGCAGAGGCCCATGCGGTAGAGGCTCGGGCTGCGGAGGCACCAACGGCAGCGGCAGAGGCCAGGGCGGTAGAGGCTCTGGTGGCGGAAGCACCAGCGACAGCGACAAGGGCCCAGGCAGTAGAGGCTCTGGCAGCAAAGGAAGCAACGGCAGTGGCAGAGGCCCATGTGGTAGAGGCTCGGGCTGCGAAGGCACCAACGGCACCCAGAGGCACAGGCAGTAGAGGCTCTGGCGGCGGAAGCACCAGCGGAGGCGGCAAGGGCCCAGGCGTTAGAGGCTCTGGTGGCGGAGGCATCAGTGGGCGTGGCAGAGGCCCTGAAGGTAGAGGCTCTGGCGGCGGAGGGACCAGCTGCTTTAGCAGAGGCTCAGGCGGTAAAGGCTCAGGGGGCAGAAAACCAGCGGCAGCGGCAGAGTCCCAGGCGGAAGAGGCTCTGGCGGCGGAAAACCAGCGGCAGAGGCCAAGGCGGAAGAGGCTCAGGCGGGGGAAGCACCAGCGGCAGCGGCAGAGGTACAAACGGAAGAGGCACATGTGGAGGAGGCACCAGCAGCAGAGGCCCAGCCGATGGAGCCTGGGAGGCAGTGTCCAGGGCGCAGACGGTAGAGGCTCTGGCGGCGGAGGCACCAATGGCAGCACCAGAGGCCCAGGCAATAGAGGCTTTGGCGGCGGAGGCACCAGCGGCAGTGGCAAGGGCCCAGGCGTAAAGGCTTAGGTTGTGGAGGCACCAGCGTCAGCGGTAGAGGCCCAAGCGGTAGAGGCTCAGGCTGCGGAGGCACCAGCGGCAGTGGCAGAGGCCGAGGTGGTAGAGGATCTGGCGGCCTAGGCACCAGCGGAATCTGGCACCTAGGCACCAAGGCATCTGGCGGTGGAAGCACCAGCATCAGAGGCAAGTGTCCAAGCGCTAGAAGCTCTGGTGGTGGAAGCACCAGCGGCAGCGGTAAGGGCCCAGGCGGTAGAGGCTCTGGTGGCGTAAGCACCAGCAGCAGTGGCAAAGACCCAGGCAGTAGAGGCTCAGGCTGCGGAGGATCCAGCGGCAGTGGTAGAGGCTCAGGCGGTAGAGGCTCTGGAAGCGGAAGGACCAGCGGCAGCGGTAAGGGCCCAGGTGGTAGAGGCTCTGGTGGCGGAAGCACAAGCAGCAGCGGCAGAGGCCCATGCAGTAGAGGCTCTGGCGGCCGAAGCACCAGCATCAGAGGCCTAGGCAGTAGAGGATCGGGCAGCGGAAGCACCAGCGGCAGCGGCAAGGGCCCAGGCGGTAGAGGCTCTGGCCTCGAAGGCACCAGCGGCAGCGGGAGAGGCCCAGGCAGTAGAGGCTCAGGCTGCGGAGGCACCAGCAGCAGAGGTCCAGGCAGTAGAGGGTCTGGCGGCGGAAGCACCAGCGTCAGCGGCAAGGGCCCAGGGGTTAGAGGCTTTGGCGGCGGAGGCACCAGCGGCAGCGGTAAGGGCCCAGGCGGTAGAGGCTCAGGTGGCGGAAGCACCAGCGGCAGCGGCAGAGGCCCAGGCAGTAGAGGCTCTGGCGGCAGAAGCACCAGCGGCAGCAGCAAGTGCCCAGGCGGTAGAGGCTCTGGCGGAGGAGGCACCAGTGGCAGTGGAAGAGGCCCAGGTAGCAGAGGCTCGGGCTGTGGAGTAACTAACGGCACCCAGAGTCCCAGGCAGTAGAGGCTCTGGTGGCGGAAGCACCAGCAGCAGCGGTAGAGGCCCAGGCAGTAGAGGCTCTGGCGGCCGAAGCACCAGCATCAGAGGACTAGGCAGTAGAGGATCGTGCAGCGGAAGCACCAGCGACAGCGGCAAAGGCCCAGGTGGTAGAGGATCTGGCGGCGGAGGCACCAACGGCAGCTGCAGAGGTCCAAGCGATGCAGCCTGGGCGGCGGCAGATCCAGAAAGTGCAGCAGAGGCCAAGGCAGTAGAGGCTCAGGCTGCCGCCTTCGCCGCTAGAGGCGGAGGCCAAGGGGGTAGAGGCTCTGGCTGCGGAGGCACCAGCGGCACCGGCAGAAGCCCAGGCGACAGAGGCTCTGGCAGCGAAGGGACCAGCGGCAGAGGCCCAGGCTCTGGCAGCAGAAGCACCAGCATCACAGGCAAGTGTCCAAGCGGTAGAGGCTCTGGTGGCAGAAGCATCAGCGGCAGATCCAGCAAGTGCAGTAGAGGCCAAGGCAGTAGAGGCTCAGGCTGCCGAGTCACCAGTGGCAGCGGCAGAGGCCCAGGCAGTAGAGGCTCTGGAAGCGGAAGCACCGGCAGCAGTGGCAGAGGCCCATGGAGTAGAGGTTCTGGCGGCGGAAGCACTAGCAGCAAGTGCCCAGGCGGTAGAGGCTCTGGTGGCGAAGGGACCAGCGGCAGCGGCAGAGGCCCAGGCTCTGGTGGCGGAAGCACCAGCATCAGAGGCATGTGTCCAAGCGGTAGAGGCTCTGGTGGTGGAAGCATCAGCGGCAGCCGCAAGGGCCCAGGCAGTAGAGGCTCGGGCTGAGGAGGCACGAGCGGCAGCGGCAGAGACCCCGGCAGTAGAGCCTCTGGCGGTGGAGGCACCAGGGGCAGTGGCAGAGGCCCAGGCGGTAGAGGCTCTGGCGGCAGAAGCACCAGTGGCAGCGGTAAGGGCCCAGGCGGTAGAGGCTCTGGTGCCGAAAGCACCATCAGCAGTGGCAGAGGCCCAGGCAGTAGAGGCTCTGGAGGCGGAAGCACCAGCGGCAGCGGTAAGGACCCAGGCGGTAGAGGCTCTGGTGGCGGAAGCACCAGCATCAGAGGACTAGGCAGTAGAGGATCATGCAGCGGAAGCACCAGCGACAGCGGCAAAGGCCCAGGTGGTAGAGGATCTGGCGGCGGAGGCACCAACGGCAGCTGCAGAGGTCCAAGCGATGCAGCCTGGGCGGCGGCAGATCCAGAAAGTGCAGCAGAGGCCAAGGCAGTAGAGGCTCAGGCTGCCGCCTTCGCCGCTAGAGGCAGAGGCCAAGGCGGTAGAGGCTCTGGCTGCGGAGGCACCAGCGGCACCGGCAGAAGCCCAGGCGACAGAGGCTCTGGCAGCGAAGGGACCAGCGGCAGAGGCCCAGGCTCTGGCAGCAGAAGCACCAGCATCACAGGCAAGTGTCCAAGCGGTAGAGGCTCTGGTGGCAGAAGCATCAGCGGCAGATCCAGCAAGTGCAGTAGAGGCCAAGGCAGTAGAGGCTCAGGCTGCCGAGTCACCAGTGGCAGCGGCAGAGGCCCAGGCAGTAGAGGCTCTGGAAGCGGAAGCACCGGCAGCAGTGGCAGAGGCCCATGGAGTAGAGGTTCTGGCGGCGGAAGCACTAGCAGCAAGTGCCCAGGCGGTAGAGGCTCTGGTGGCGAAGGCGGCAGTGGCAGAGGCCGAGGGGTTAGAGGCTCTGGCAGCGAAGGGACCAGCGGCAGCGGCAGAGGCCCAGGCTCTGGTGGCGGAAGCACCAGCATCAGAGGCATGTGTCCAAGCGGTAGAGGCTCTGGTGGTGGAAGCATCAGCGGCAGCCGCAAGGGCCCAGGCAGTAGAGGCTCGGGCTGAGGAGGCACGAGCGGCAGCGGCAGAGACCCCGGCAGTAGAGCCTCTGGCGGTGGAGGCACCAGGGGCAGTGGCAGAGGCCCAGGCGGTAGAGGCTCTGGCGGCAGAAGCACCAGTGGCAGCGGTAAGGGCCCAGGCGGTAGAGGCTCTGGTGCCGAAAGCACCATCAGCAGTGGCAGAGGCCCAGGCAGTAGAGGCTCTGGAGGCGGAAGCACCAGCGGCAGCGGTAAGGACCCAGGCGGTAGAGGCTCTGGTGGCGGAAGCACCAGCATCAGAGGACTAGGCAGTAGAGGATCATGCAGCGGAAGCACCAGCGACAGCGGCAAAGGCCCAGGTGGTAGAGGATCTGGCGGCGGAGGCACCAACGGCAGCTGCAGAGGTCCAAGCGATGCAGCCTGGGCGGCGGCAGATCCAGAAAGTGCAGCAGAGGCCAAGGCAGTAGAGGCTCAGGCTGCCGCCTTCGCCGCTAGAGGCAGAGGCCAAGGCGGTAGAGGCTCTGGCTGCGGAGGCACCAGCGGCACCGGCAGAAGCCCAGGCGACAGAGGCTCTGGCAGCGAAGGGACCAGCGGCAGAGGCCCAGGCTCTGGCGGCAGAAGCACCAGCATCACAGGCAAGTGTCCAAGCGGTAGAGGCTCTGGTGGCAGAAGCATCAGCGGCAGATCCAGCAAGTGCAGCAGAGGCCAAGGCAGTAGAGGCTCAGGCTGCCGAGTCACCAGTGGCAGCGGCAGAGGCCCAGGCAGTAGAGGCTCTGGAAGCGGAAGCACCGGCAGCAGTGGCAGAGGCCCATGGAGTAGAGGTTCTGGCGGCGGAAGCACTAGCAGCAAGTGCCCAGGCGGTAGAGGCTCTGGTGGCGAAGGGACCAGCGGCAGAGGCCCAGGCTCTGGTGGCGGAAGCACCAGCATCAGAGGCATGTGTCCAAGCGGTAGAGGCTCTGGTGGTGGAAGCATCAGCGGCAGCCGCAAGGGCCCAGGCAGTAGAGGCTCGGGCTGAGGAGGCACGAGCGGCAGCGGCAGAGACCCCGGCAGTAGAGCCTCTGGCGGTGGAGGCACCAGGGGCAGTGGCAGAGGCCCAGGCGGTAGAGGCTCTGGCGGCAGAAGCACCAGTGGCAGCGGTAAGGGCCCAGGCGGTAGAGGCTCTGGTGCCGAAAGCACCATCAGCAGTGGCAGAGGCCCAGGCAGTAGAGGCTCAGGCTGCGGAGGCACCAGCGGCAGTGGTAGAGGCCCAGGCGGTAGAGGCTCTGGAGGCGGAAGCACCAGCGGCAGCGGTAAGGACCCAGGCGGTAGAGGCTCTGGTGGCGGAAGCACCAGCAGCAGTGGCAGAGACCCAGGCAGTAGAGGCTCTGGTGGCGGAAGCACCAGTATCAGAGGGAAGGGTCCAAGCAGTAGAGCCTCCGGCGGCGGAAGCACGAGCGGCAGCTGTAAGGGCCCAGGCGGTAGAGGCTCTGGTGGCGAAGGCAGAGGCCGAGGTGGTAGAGACTCTGGCTGAGGAGGCAACAGCGGCACCGTCAGAGGAGGCACCAGTGGCAGCGGCAAGGCCCCATGAAGTAGAGGCTCAGGCTGCGGAGGCACCAGCAGCACTGGCAGATGCCCAAGCAGCAGAGGCTCTGGTTACGGAAGCACCAGCAGAGACAGCGGTAGTTGCTCGCGCTGCGGAGGCACCAGCGGCAGAGGCAGAGGCCCTGGCGGTAGAGGCTCTGGCGACTGAAGCACCAGCGGCAGCGGCAAAGGCCGAGGTGGTAGAGGTTCTGGCTGCGGAGGCACCAGCGGCAGCGGCAGAGGCCCAGGCAGTAGAGGCTCTGGCGGCAGAAGCCCCAGTGGCAGCGTTAAGGGCCCAGGCGGTAGAGGCTCAGGCGGCGGAGGCAGCAGCAGCACCGGCAGAGGCCCAGGCCGTAGAGGATCTGGTGGCGGAGGCACCAGCGGCAGTGCCAGAGGTCCAGGCGGTAGAGGCTCGGGCTGCGCAGGCAACAGCGGCAGCGGCAGAGACCCAGGCAGTGGAGCCTCTGGCGGCGGAGGCAACAGCGACAGTGGCAGAGGCCAAGGTGGTAGAGGCTCAGGCTGCGGAAGCACCAGCAGCAGTGGCAGAGGCCCATGCGCTAGAGGCTCTGGCTGCGGAAGCACCAGCGGCAGCGTCAAGGGCCCAGGCGGTAGAGGCTCTGGCGGCGGAGGCACCAGTGGCAGTGGCAGAGGCCGCAAGAGCCTTTACCGCCTGGGCCTCGGCAAGTGCCTCTGGTGCCTCCGCAGCCCGAGCCTCTACCGCCTGGGTCCTTAACGCTGCCGCTGGTGCTTCCGCCGCCAGAGCCTCTACTGCCTGGGCCTCTGGGCTGCCGTTGGTGCCTCTGCAGCCCGAGCCTCTACCGCCTGGACCTCTGGCACTGTCGCTGGTGCCTCCGCATTCCAAGCCTCTACTGCCTGGGCCTCTGCCGGTGCGGCTGGTGTCTCCTCAGCCAGAGCCTCTACCACCTCGGCCTCTGGCACTGCCGCTGCTGCCTTCGCCACCAGAGCCTCTACCACAGGGGCCCTTACCGCTGCCGCTGTTGCCTCTATCACCAGAGCCTCTGCCACCTGGGTCTCTGTCGCTGCTGCAGGTGCTTTCTCCACCTTAGCCTCTTCCTTTTGGACCTCTGCCGCTGCCGCTGCCGCTGGTGCCTCCCCCGCCTGAGCCTCTTCCGCCTTGGCCTCTGCCGCTGGTTTTCTGCCGCCTGAACCTTTACCGCCTGGGCCTCTGCCACTGCCGCTGGTGCCTCCGCTGCCAGAGCCTCTACCGCCTGGGCCTTTGCTGCTACCGCTGTTGCCTTCGTCACCAGAGCCTCTGCCACCTGGGTCTCTGTCGCTGCTGTAGGTGCCTCCTACCCCTGAGCCTCTTCCGTTTGTACCTCTGCCGCGGCCGCTGGTGCCTCCCCCGCCGGAGCCATTTCTGCCTTGGCCTCTGCTGCTGGTTTTCCGCCGCCTGAGTCTCTTCTGCCTGGGCCTCTGCCGCTGCCGCTGGTTTTCTGACACCTGAGCCTTTAACGCCAGAGCCTCTGCTACTGCAGCTGGTGCCTTCACCGCCAGAGCCTCCCCCGCCTGGGCCCTTACCGCTGGTGCTGGTAACTCCGCAGCCCAAGCCTCTACCATCTGGGCCTCTCCCGGTGCCGCTGGTGCCTCCGCAGCCCGAGCCTCCACCACCTGGGCCTCTGCCGGTGCCGCTAGTGCTTCCGCCGCCAGAGCCTCTACCGCCTGGGTCTCTGCCGCTGCCGCTGGTGCCTCCGTAGCCCGAGCCTCTACCGCCTAGGCCTCTGTCAGTGCCGCTGGTGCCTCCGCCGCCAGAGCCTCTAACGCCTGGGCCCTAGCCGCTGCCGCTTCGGCCGCCAGACCACTCTACTGCCTGGGCCTCTGCCGCTGGTGCCTCCGCCGTCAGAGCCTCTACTGCCTGGGCCTCTGCCGCTGCCGCTGCCGCTGGTGCCTCCACCGCCAGAGCCTCTACAGCCTGGGCCCTTGCCGCTGCCGCTGGTGCCTTCAAGGCCAGAGCCACCCCCGCCTGGGCCTTTACCGCTGGTGCTGGTGCCTCCGCAGCCCAAGCCTCTACCATCTGGGCCTCTCCCAGTGCCGCTGGTGCCTCCGCGCCCGAGCCTGTACCACCTGGGCCACTGCCGGTGCCGCTGTTGCCTTCCCAGCCTGAGTCTCTACCACCTCTGCCTCTGCCGCTGGTGCCTCCGCAGCCTGATCGTCTACCGCCTGGGCCTCTGCCACTGCTGCTGGTGCTTCCGCCACCAGAGCCTCTACTGCCTGGGCCCTTACCGCTGCCGCTGGTGCTTACGCCGCCAGAGCCTCTACTGCCTGGGACTCTGGGTGCCGTTAGATACTCCGCAGCCCGAGCCTCTACTGCCTGGGCCTCTTCCACTGCCACTGGTGCCTCCGCCAACAGAGCCTCTACCGCCTGGGCCCTTACCGCTGCTGCTGGTGCCTCCGCTGCCAAAGCCTCTAACCCCTGGGCCCTTGCCGCTGACGCTGGTGCTTCCGCCGCCAGACCCTCTACTGCCTGGGCCTCTGCTGCTGGTGCCTCCGCAGCCTGAGCCTATACTGCCTGGGCCTCTCCCGCTGCCGCTGGTGCCTTCGCTGCCTTCGCCTCTACCGCCTGGGCCCTTGCCGCTGCCGCTGGTGCTTCCGCTGCCCGATCCTCTACTGCCTAGGCCTCTGATGCTGGTGCTTCGGCCGCCAGAGCCTCTACTGCCTGGGCCTCTGCCGCTGCTACTGGTGCTTCCGCAACCAGAGCCTCTACCGCCTGGGCCCTTACCGCTGCCGCCGGTCCTTCCGCCGCCAGAGCCTCTACCGCCTGGGTATCTGCCGCTGGTGCCTCCGTAGCCCGAGCCTCTACCGCATGGGCCTCTGTCAGTGCCACTGGTGCCTCCGCCGTCAGAGCCTCTACTGCCAGGGCCTATGCTGCTGCCGCTGCCGCTGGTGCCTCCGCCGCCAGAGCCTCTACAGCCTGGGCCCTTGCCGCTGCAGCTGGTGCCTTCACCGCCAGAGCCTCCCCCGCCTGGGCCCTTACCGCTGGTGCTGGTAACTCCGCAGCCCAAGCCTCTACCATCTGGTCCTCTCCCGGTGCCGCTGGTGCCTCCGCAGCCCGAGCCTCTAACACCTGGGCCCTTACCGCTGGTGCTGGTAGCTCCGCAGCCCAAGCCTCTACCATCTGGTCCTCTCCCGGTGCCGCTGGTGCCTCCGCAGCCCGAGCCTCTAACACCTGGGCCTCTGCCGGTGCCGCTGTTGCCTTCCCTGCCTGAGTCTCTACCACCTCTGCCTCTGCCGCTGGTTCCTCTGCAGCCTGATCGTCTACCGCTTGGGCCTCTGCCACTACTGTGGGTGATTCCGCCACCAGAGCCTCTACTGCCTGGGCCCTTACCGCTGCCGCTGGTGCTTACGCCGCCAGAGCCTCTACTGCCTGGGACTCTGGGTGCCGTTAGTTACTCCGCAGCCCGAACCTCTACTGCCTGGGCCTCTTCCACTGCCACTGGTGCCTCCGCCGCCAGAGCCTCTACCGCCTGGGCACTTGCTGCTGCCGCTGGTGCTTCTGCCGCCAGAGCATCTACTGCCTGGGCCTCTGCCGCTGCCGCTGGTGCTTCCGCCACCAGAGCCTCTACCGCCTGGGCCCTTACCGCTGCCGCTGGTGCTTCCGATGCCCGATCCTCTACTGCCTAGGTCTCTGATGCTGGTACTTCCGCCGCCAGAGCCTCTACTGCCTGGGCCTCTGCCGCTGCTGCTGGTGCTTCCGCCACCAGAGCCTCTACCGCCTGGGCCCTTACCGCTGCCGCTGGTCCTTCCGCTTCCAGAGCCTCTACCGCCTGGGCCTCTACCACTGCCGCTGGTGCCTCCGCGGCCTGAGCCTCTACTGCCTGGGTCTCTGCCACTGCTGCTGGTGCTTACGCCACCAGAGCCTCTACCGCCTGGGCCCTTACCGCTGCCGCTGTTGCTTCCACCACCAGAACGTCTACCGCTGGGACACTTGCCTCTGATGCTGGTGCTTCCACCGCCAGATGCCTTGGTGCCTAGGTGCCAGATGCCGCTGGTGCCTAGGCCGCCAGATCCTCTACCACCTCGGCCTCTGCCACTGCCGCTGGTGCCTCCGCAGCCTGAGCCTCTACCGCCTGGGCCTCTACCGCTGCTGCTGGTGCCTCCATAACCTAAGCCTTTACGCCTGGGCCTCTGTCCCTGCCGCTGGTGCCTCCGCCGCCAGAGATTCTACCGCCTGGGCCCTTGCCACTGCCGCTGGTGCTTCCACCTCCAAAGCCTCTACTGCCTGGGCCTCTGCAGCCGCCATTGGTGCCTCCGCCCCCAGAGCCTCTACCGTCTGGGCCCTGGACACTGTCGATGGTGTTTCTGCAGCCAGAGTCTCTAACGCCTGGGCCTCTGCAACTGCCGCTGCTGCCTCCGCAGCGGGAGCCTCTAACGCCTGGGCCTCCGGCACTGCCGCTGGTGCCTCCGCCGCCAGAGTGTCTACCGTCTGGGCCTCTGCTGGTGCCGCTGGTGCTTCCGCCGCCAGAGCCTCTACCGCCTGGGTCTCTGCTGCTGCCGCTGGTGACTCCGTAGCCTGAGCCTCTACCGCCTGGGCCTATGTCAGTGCCGCTGGTGCCTCCGCCGCCAGAGCCTCTAAGGCCTGGGCCCTAGCCGCTGCCGCTTTGGCCGCCAGACCCCTCTAACTGCCTGGGCCTCTGCCGCTGGTGCCTCCGCCGTCAGAGCCTCTACTGCCTGGGCCTCTGCCGCTGCCGCTGGTGCCTCCGCCGCCAGAGCCTCTACAGCCTGGGCCGTTGCCGCTGCCGCTGGTGCCTTCACCGCCAGAGCCTCCCCCGCCTGGGCCCTTACCGCTGGTGCTGGTGCCTCCGCAGCCCAAGCCTCTACCATCTGAGCCTCTCCCGGTGCCGCTGGTGCCTCCGCAGCCCGAACCTCTACCACCTGGGCCTCTGCCGGTGCCGCTGTTGCCTTCCCAGCCTGAGTCTCTACCACCTCTGCCGCTCCCACTGGTGCCTCCGCAGCCTGATCGTCCACCGCCTGGGCCTCTGCCACTGCTGCTGGTGCTTCCGCCACCAGAGCCTCTACTGCCTGGGCCCTTACCGCTACCGCTGGTGCTTACGCCGCCAGAGCCTCTACTGCCTGGGACTCTGGGTGCCGTTAGTTACTCCGCAGCCCGAGCCTCTACCCCCTGGGCCCTTACCGCTGCCACTGGTCCTTCCGCTTCCAGAGCCTCTACCGCCTGGGCCTCTACCACTGCCGCTGGTGCCTCCGCGGCCTGAGCCTCTACTGCCTGGGTCTCTGCCACTGCTGCTGGTGCTTACGCCACCAGAGCCTCTACCGCCTGGGCCCTTACCGCTGCCGCTGTTGCTTCCACCACCAGAACGTCTACCGCTGGGACACTTGCCTCTGATGCTGGTGCTTCCACCGCCAGATGCCTTGGTGCCTAGGTGCCAGATGCCGCTGGTGCCTAGGCCGCCAGATCCTCTACCACCTCGGCCTCTGCCACTGCCGCTGGTGCCTCCGCAGCCTGAGCCTCTACCGCCTGGGCCTCTACCGCTGCTGCTGGTGCCTCCACAACCTAAGCCTTTACGCCTGGGCCTCTGTCCCTGCCGCTGGTGCCTCCGCCGCCAGAGATTCTACCGCCTGGGCCCTTGCCACTGCCGCTGGTGCTTCCACCGCCAAAGCCTCTACTGCCTGGGCCTCTGCAGCCGCCATTGGTGCCTCCGCCCCCAGAGCCTCTACCGTCTGGGCCCTGGACACTGTCGATGGTGTTTCTGCAGCCAGAGTCTCTAACGCCTGGGCCTCTGCAACTGCCGCTGCTGCCTCCGCAGCGGGAGCCTCTAACGCCTGGGCCTCCGGCACTGCCGCTGGTGCCTCCGCCGCCAGAGTGTCTACCGTCTGGGCCCTTGCCGCTGCCGCTGGTGCTTCCGCCGCCAGAGACTCTACCGCCTGGGCCTCTGCCACTGCTGCTGGTGCCTCTGCCGCCAGAGCCTCTACCGCCTGGGCCTTTGCTACTGCCGCTGTTGCCTCCATTGCCAGAGCCTCTGCCACCTGGGTCTCTGTTGCTACTGTAGGTGTCGCCGCCGCCTCAGCCTCTACCACCTGGGCCTCTGCCGGTGCCGCTGGTGCTTCCGCCGCCAGAGCCTCTACCGCCTGGGCCTCTGCCGCTGCCGCTGGTCTTCTGACACCTGAGCCTTTACCGCCTGAGCCTCTGCTACTGCAGCTGGTGCCTCCGCAGCCCGAGCCTCTACCACCTGGGCCTCTGCTGGTGCCGCTGGTGCTTCCGCCGCCAGAGCCTCTACCGCCTGGGTCTCTGCTGCTGCCGCTGGTGCCTCCGTAGCCTGAGCCTCTACCGCCTGGGCCTATGTCAGTGCCGCTGGTGCCTCCGCCGCCAGAGCCTCTAAGGCCTGGGCCCTAGCCGCTGCCGCTTCGGCCGCCAGACCCCTCTAACTGCCTGGGCCTCTGCCGCTGGTGCCTCCGCCGTCAGAGCCTCTACTGCCTGGGCCTCTGCCGCTGGTGCTGGTGCCTCCGCCGCCAGAGCCTCTACAGCCTGGGCCGTTGCCGCTGCCGCTGGTGCCTTCACCGCCAGAGCCTCCCCCGCCTGGGCCCTTACCGCTGGTGCTGGTGCCTCCGCAGCCCAAGCCTCTACCATCTGAGCCTCTCCCGGTGCCGCTGGTGCCTCCGCAGCCCGAACCTCTACCACCTGGGCCTCTGCCGGTGCCGCTGTTGCCTTCCCAGCCTGAGTCTCTACCACCTCTGCCGCTCCCACTGGTGCCTCCGCAGCCTGATCGTCCACCGCCTGGGCCTCTGCCACTGCTGCTGGTGCTTCCGCCACCAGAGCCTCTACTGCCTGGGCCCTTACCGCTGCCGCTGGTGCTTACGCCGCCAGAGCCTCTACTGCCTGGGACTCTGGGTGCCGTTAGTTACTCCGCAGCCCGAGCCTCTATTGCCTGGGCCTCTTCCACTGCCACTGGTGGCTCCGCCGCCAGAGCCTCTACCGCCTGGGCACTTGCTGCTGCCGCTGGTGCTTCTGCCGCCAGAGCCTCTACTGCCTGGGCCTCTGCCACTGCCGCTGGTGCTTCCGCCACCAGAGCCTCTACCGCCTGGGCCCTTACCGCTGCCGCTGATGCCTCCGCCGCCAAAGCCTCTAACCCCTGGGCCCTTGCCGCTGACGCTGGTGCTTCCGCCGCCAGACCCTCTACTGCCTGGGCCTCTGCTGCTGGTGCCTCCGCAGCCTGAGCCTCTACTGCGTGGGCCTCTCCCGCTGCCGCTGGTGCCTTCGCTGCCTTCGCCTCTACCGCCTGGGCCCTTGCCGCTGCCGCTGGTGCTTCCGCTGCCCGATCCTCTACTGCCTAGGCCTCTGATGCTGGTGCTTCGGCCGCCAGAGCCTCTACTGCCTGGGCCTTTGCCGCTGCTGCTGGTGCTTCCGCCACCAGAGCCTCTACCACCTGGGCCCTTACCGCTGCCGGTGGTCCTTCCGCTTCCAGAGCCTCTACCGCCTGGGCCTCTACCACTGCCACTGGTGCTTAAGCCACCAGAGCCTCCACCGCCTGGGCCCTTACCGCTGCTGCTGGTGCTTCCACCACCAGAGCTTCTACCGCTTGGACACTTGCCTCTGATGCTGGTGCTTCCACACCAGATGCCTTGGTGCCTAGGTGCCAGATGCCGCTGGTGCCTAGGCCGCCACATCCTCTACCGCCTCTGCCACTGCCGCTGGTGCCTCCGCAGCCTGAGCCTCTACCGCCTGGGCCTCTACCGCTGCCGCTGGTGCCTCCACAACCTAAGCCTTTACGCCTGGGCCTCTGTCCCTGCCGCTGGTGCCTCTGCCGCCAAAGCCTCTATTGCCTGGGCCTCTGCTGCTGCCACTGGTTCCTCCGCCGCCAGGGCCTCTACCGTCTGGGCCCTGGACACTGCCGCTGGTGTTTCCGCAGCCGGAGTCTCTAACGCCTCGGCCTCTGCAACTGCCGCTGCTGCCTCCGGAGCCGGAGCCTCTAACGCCTGGGCCTCTGCCGCTGCCACTGGTGCCTCCGCAGCCCGAGCCTGTACCGCCCGGGATTCTGCCGATTCCGCTGGTGCCTCCGTAGCCTGAGCCTCTACCACCTGGACACTGCCACTGGTGCTGGTGCCTCTGCAGCCCAAGCCTCTACCGCCTGGGCCGCTGCCGCTTCCACCGCCAGAGCCTCTACCGCCTGGGCCTCTGCCACTTCCACTGGTGCTTCCGAAGCCTGAGCCTCTACCGCCTGGGCCTCCGGCACTGCCGCTGGTGCCTCCGCCGCCAGAGCGTCTACTGTCTGGGCCCTTGCCGCTGCCGCTGGTGCTTCCGCCGATAGAGACTCTACCGCCTGGGCCTCTGCAACTGCCACTGGTGCTTACGCCGCCAGTGCCTCTACTGCCTGGGACTCTGGGTGCCGTTAGTTACTCCGCAGCCCGAACCTCTACTGCCTGGGCCTCTTCCACTGCCACTGGTGCCTCCGCCGCCAGAGCCTCTACCGCCTGGGCACTTGCTGCTGCCGCTGGTGCTTCTGCCGCCAGAGCCTCTACTGCCTGGGCCTCTGCCGCTGGTGCTTCCGCCACCAGAGCCTCTACCGCCTGGGCCCTTACCGCTGCCGCTGGTGCTTCCGCTGCCCGATCCTCTACTGCCTAGGCCTCTGATGCTGGTGCTTCCGCCGCCAGAGCCTCTACTGCCTGGGCCTCTGCCGCTGCTGCTGGTGCTTCCGCCACCAGAGCCTCTACCGCCTGGGCCCTTACCGCTGCCGCTGTTCCTTCCACCACCAGAACGTCTACCGCTGGGACACTTGCCTCTGATGCTGGTGCTTCCACCGCCAGATGCCTTGGTGCCTAGGTGCCAGATGCCGCTGGTGCCTAGGCCGCCAGATCCTCTACCCCCTCGGCCTCTGTCCCTGCCGCTGGTGCCTCCGCCGCCAGAGCCTCTACCGCCTGGGCCCTTGCCACTGCCGCTGGTGCTTCCACCGCCAAAGCCTCTACTGCCTGGGCCTCTGCTGCTGCCATTGGTGCCTACGCCCCCAGAGCCTCTACCGTCTGGGCCCTGGACACCGTCGATGGTGTTTCTTCAGCCGGAGTCTCTAACGCCTGGGCCTCTGCAACTGCCGCTGCTGCCTCCGCAGCCGGAGCCTCTAACGCCTGGGCCTCCGGCACTGCCGCTGGTGCCTCCGCCGCCAGAGCGTCTACCGTCTGGGCCCTTGCCGCTGCCGCTGGTGCTTCCACCGATAGAGACTCTACCGCCTGGGCCTCTGCCACTGCTGCTGGTGCCTCTGCCGCCAGAGCCTCTACCGCCTGGGCCTTTGCTGCTGCCGCTGTTGCCTCCATTGCCAGAGCCTCTGCCACCTGGGTCTCTGTCGCTACTGCAGGTGTCGCCGCCGCCTGAGCCTGTACTGCCTGGGCCTACGCCGCTCTTGCTGCTTCCTCCGCCTCCCAGGCTCCATCGGCTGGGCCTCTGCCGCTGGTGCCTCCTCCACATGAGCCTCTTCCGTTTGCACCTCTGCCGCTGCCGCTGGTGCTTCCCCCGCCTGAGCCTCTTCCGCCTTGGCCTCTGCCGCTGGTTTTCTGCCGCCAGAGCCTCTTCCGCCTGGGCCTCTTCTGCCTGGGCCTCTGCCGCTGCCGCTGGTTTTCTGCCGCCTGAACCTTTACCGCCTGGGCCTCTGCCACTGCCACTGGTGCCTCCACTGCCGGAGCCTCTACCGCCTGGGCCTCTAACGCTGCCGCTGGTGCCTCCCCCGCCTGAGCCCTTTCCGCCTTGGCCTCTGCTGCTGGTTTACCGCCGCCTGAGTCTCTTCTGCCTGGGCCTCTGCCGCTGCCGCTGGTCTTCTGACGCCTGAGCCTTTACCGCCTGAGCCTCTGCTACTGCAGCTGGTGCCTCCACAGCCCGAGCCTCTACTGCCTGGGCCTCTCCCGCTGTCGCTGGTGCCTTCGCGGCCACAGCCTCTACCGCCTGGGCCCTTGCCGCTGCCGCTGGTGCTTCCACCGCCAAAGCCTCTACTGCCTGGGCCTCTGCTGCTGCCATTGGTGCCTCCGCCGCCAGAGCCTCTACTGCCTGGGCCTCTGCCGCTGCCGCTGGTGCTTCCGCCACCAGAGCCTCTACCGCCTGGGCCCTTACCGCTGCCGCTGGTGCCTCCGCCGCCAAAGCCTCTAACCCCTGGGCCCTTGCCGCTGACGCTTGTGCTTCCACCGCCAGACCCTATACTGCCTGGGCCTCTCCCGCTGCCGCTGGTGCCTTCGCTGCCAGTGCCTCTACCGCCTGGGCCCTTGCCGCTGCCGCTGGTGTTTCCGCTGCCCGATCCTCTACTGCCTAGGCCTCTGATGCTGGTGCTTCCGCCACCAGAGCCTCTACCGCCTGGGTCCTTACCGCTGCCGCTGGTGCTTCCGCTGCCCGATCCTCTACTGCCTAGGCCTCTAATGCTGCTGCTTCGGCCGCCAGAGCCTCTACTGCCTGGGCGTCTGCCGCTGCTGCTTCCGCCACCAGAGCCTCTACCGCCTGGGCCCTTACCGCTGCCGCTGGTGCTTCCACCACCAGAGCTTCTACCGCTTGGACACTTGCCTCTGATGCTGGTGCTTCCACGCCAGATGCCTTGGTGCCTAGGCCGCCAGATCCTCTACCACCTCGGCCTCTGCCACTGCCGCTGGTGCCTCCGCAACCTGAGCCTCTACCGCCTGAGCCTCTACCGCTGCCGCTGGTGCCTCCACAACCTAAGCCTTTATGCCTGGGTCTCTGTCCCTGCCGCTGGTGCCTCCGCCGCCAGAGCCTCTACCGCCTGGGCCCTTGCAACTGCCGCTGGTGCTTCCACCGCCAAAGCCTCTACTGCCTGGGCCTCTGCTGCTGCCATTGGTGCCTCCGCCGCCAGAGCCTCTACTGCCTGGGCCTCTGCCGCTGCCGCTGGTGCTTCCGCCACCAGAGCCTCTACCGCCTGGGCCCTTACCGCTGCCGCTGGTGCCTCCGCCGCCAAAGCCTCTAACCCCTGGGCCCTTGCCGCTGACGCTGGTGCTTCCACCGCCAGACCCTCTACTGCCTGGGCCTCTGCTGCTGGTGCCTCTGGAGCCTGAGCCTATACTGCCTGGGCCTCTCCCGCTGCCGCTGGTGCCTTCGCTGCCAGTGCCTCTACCGCCTGGGCCCTTGCCGCTGCCGCTGGTGTTTCCGCTGCCCGATCCTCTACTGCCTAGGCCTCTGATGCTGGTGCTTCGGCCGCCAGAGCCTCTACTGCCTGGGCCTCTGCCGCTGCTGCTGGTGCTTCCGCCACCAGAGCCTCTACCGCCTGGGCCCTTACCGCTGCCGCTGGTCCTTCCGCTTCCAGAGCCTCTACCGCCTGGGCCTCTACCACTGCCGCTGGTGCCTCAGCAGCCTGAGCCTCTACTGCCTGGGTCTCTGCCACTGCTGCTGGTGCTTACGCCACCAGAGCCTCTACCGCCTGGGCCCTTACCGCTGCCGCTGGTGCTTCCACCACCAGAGCTTCTACCGCTTGGACACTTGCCTCTGATGCTGGTGCTTCCACGCCAGATGCCTTGGTGCCTAGGTGCCAGATGCCACTGGTGCCTAGGCCGCCAGAGCCTCTACCGCCTGGACCCTTGCCGCTGCCGCTGGTGCTTCCGCTGCCCGATCCTCTACTGCCTAGGCCTCTAATGCTGCTGCTTCGGCCGCCAGAGCCTCTACTGCCTGGGCGTCTGCCGCTGCTGCTGGTGCTTCCGCCACCAGAGCCTCTACCGCCTGGGCCCTTACCGCTGCCGCTGGTCCTTCCGCTTCCAACGCCTCTACCGCCTGGGCCTCTACCACTGCCGCTGGTGCCTCCGCAGCCTGAGCCTCTACCACTGCCGCTGGTGCCTCCGCAGCCTGAGCCTCTACTGCCTGGGTCTCTGCCACTGCTGCTGGTGCTTACGCCACCAGAGCCTCTACCGCCTGGGCCCTTACCGCTGCCGCTGGTGCTTCCACCACCAGAGCTTCTACCGCTTGGACACTTGCCTCTGATGCTGGTGCTTCCACGCCAGATGCCTTGGTGCCTAGGTGCCAGATGCCGCTGGTGCCTAGGCCGCCAGATCCTCTACCACCTCGGCCTCTGCCACTGCCGCTGGTGCCTCCGCAGCCTGAGCCTCTACCGCCTGGGCCTCTACCGCTGCCGCTGGTGCCTCCACAACCTAAGCCTTTACGCCTGGGTCTCTGTCCCTGCCGCTGGTGCCTCCGCCGCCAGAGCCTCTACCGCCTGGGCCCTTGCCACTGCCGCTGGTGCTTCCACCGCCAAAGCTTCTACTGCCCTGGCCTCTGCTGCTGCCATTGGTGCCTCCGCCGCCAGAGCCTCTACTGCCTGGGCCTCTGCCGCTGCCGCTGGTGCTTCCGCCACCAGAGCCTCTACCGCCTGGGCCCTTACCGCTGCCGCTGGTGCCTCCACCGCCAAAGCCTCTAACCCCTGGGCCCTTGCCGCTGACGCTGGTGCTTCCACCGCCAGACCCTCTACTGCCTGGGCCTCTGCTGCTGGTGCCTCTGGAGCCTGAGCCTATACTGCATGGGCCTCTCCCGCTGCCGCTGGTGCCTTTGCTGCCAGTGCCTCTACCGCCTGGGCCCTTGCCGCTGCCGCTGGTGCTTACGCTGCCCGATCCTCTACTGCCTAGGCCTCTGATGCTGGTGCTTCGGCCGCCAGAGCCTCTACTGCCTGGGCCTCTGCCGCTGCTGCTGGTGCTTCCACCGCCAGAGCCTGTACCGCCCGGGCCTCTGCCGGTTCCGCTGGTGCCTCCGTAGCCTGAGCCTCAACCGCCTGGGCCTCCGGCACTGCCGCTGGTGCCTCCGCCGCCAGAGCGTCTACCGTCTGGGCCCTTGCCGCTGCCGCCTCTGCCGCCAGAGCCTCTACCGCCTGGGCCTTTGCTGCTGCCGCTTTCACCTCCATTGCCAGAGCCTCTGCCACCTGGGTCTCTGTCGCTACTGCAGGTGTCGCCGCCTCCTGAGCCTGTACTGCCTGGGCCTACGCCGCTCTTGCTGCTTCCTTCGCCTCCCAGGCTCCATCGGCTGGGCCTCTGCCGCTGGTGCCTCCTCCACATGAGCCTCTTCCGTTTGCACCTCTGCCGCTGCCGCTGGTGCTTCCCCCACCTGAGCCTCTTCTGCCTTGGCCTCTGCCGCTGGTTTTCCGCCGCCAGAGCCTCTTCCGCCTGGGCCTCTGCCGCTGCCGCTGGTTTTCTGCCACCTGAACCTTTACCGCCTGGGCCTCTGCCACTGCCGCTGCTGCCTCCGCTGCCAGAGCCTGTACCGCCTGGGCCTTTGCTGCTACCGCTGTTGCCTCCGTCACCAGAGCCTCTGCCACCTGGGTCTCTGTTGCTGCTGCAGGTGCCTCCTACACCTGAGCCTCTTAGATTTGTACCTCTGCCGCGGCCGCTGGTGCCTCCCCCGCCTGAGCCCTTTCCGCCTTGGCCTCTGCTTCTGGTTTTCCGCCGCCTGAGTCTCTTCTGCCTGGGCCTCTGCCGCTGCCGCTGGTCTTCTGACGCCTGAGCCTTTACCGCCTGAGCCTCTGCTACTGCAGCTGGTGCCTCCGCAGCCCGAGCCTCTACTGCCTGGGCCTCTACCACTGCCGCTGGTGCCTTCGCTGCCAGAGCCTCTACCGCCTGGGCCCTTACCGCTGCCGCTGGTGCTTCCACCACCAGAGCTTCTACCGCTTGGACACTTGCCTCTGATGCTGGTGCTTCCACCGCCAGATGCCTTGGTGCCTAGGTGCCAGATGCCGCTGGTGCCTAGGCCGCCAGATCCTCTACCACCTCGGCCTCTGCCACTGCCGCTGGTGCCTCCGCAGCCTGAGCCTCTACCGCCTGGGCCTCTACCGCTGCCGCTGGTGCCTCCACAACCTAAGCCTTTACGCCTGGGCCTCTGTCCCTGACGCTGGTGCCTCCGCCGCCATAGCCTCTACCGCCTGGGCCCTTGCCACTGCCGCTGGTGCTTCCACCGCCGAAGCTTCTACTGCCTGGGCCTCTGCTGCTGCCATTGGTTCCTCCGCCGCCAGAGCCTCTACCGTCTGGGCCCTGGACACTGCCACTGGTGTTTCCGCAGCCGGAGTCTCTAACGCCTGGGCCTCTGCAACTGCCGCTGCTGCCTCCGCAACTGGAGCCTCTAACGCCTGGGCCTCCGGCACTGCCGCTGGTGCCTCCGCCGCCAGAGACTGTACCGCCTGGGCCTCTGCCACTGCTGCTGGTGCCTCTGCCGCCCGAGCCTCTACCACCTGGGCCTCTGCCGGTGCCGCTGTTGCCTTCCCAGCCTGAGTCTCTACCACCTCTGCCTCTGTCGCTTGTGCCTCCGCAGCCTGATCGTCTACCGCCTGGGCCTCTGCCACTGCTGCTGGTGCTTACGCCACCAGAGCCTCTACTGCCTGGGCCCTTACCGCTGCCGCTGGTGCTTACGCCGCCAGAGCCTCTACTGCCTGGGCCTCTGGGTGCCGTTAGTTACTCCGCAGCCCGAGCCTCTACTGCCTGGGCCTCTTCCACTGCCACTGGTGCCTCCGCCGCCAGAGCCTCTACCGCCTGGGCACTTGCTGCTGCCGCTGGTGCTTCTGCCGCCAGAGCCTCTACTCCCTGGGCCTCTGCCGCTGCCGCTGGTTCTTCCGCCACCAGAGCCTCTACCGCCTGGGCCCTTAACGCTGCCGCTGGTGCCTCCGCCGCCAGAGCCTCTACCGCCTGGGCCTTTTCTGCTGCCGCTGTTTCCTCCGTCACCAGAGCCTCTGCCACCTGGGTCTCTGTCGCTGCCGCTGGTGCCTCCCCCGCCTGAGCCTGTTCCGCCTTGGCCTCTGCCGCTGCTACTGGTTTTCTGCCGCCTGAGCCTTTACCGCCCAAGCCTATGCTACTGCAGCTGGTGCCTCCGCCGCCAGAGCCTCTACCTTCAGGACCTCTGCCACGCCCGCTGATGCCTCCGCCACCAGAGCCTCTAACGCCTGGGCCCTTGCCGCTGCCGCTGGTGCTTCCTCCTCCAGAGCCTCTACTGCCTGGGCCTCTGGGTGCCGTTGGTGCCTCCGCAGCCTGAGCCTCTACCGCCTGGACCTCTGCCACTGCCCCTGCTTCCTTCACTGCCAGAGCCTCTACCGCCTGGGCCCTTGCTGCTGTCGCTGGTGCCTCCGCCACCAGAGCCTCTAACGCCTGGGCCCTTGCCGCTGCCGCTGGTGCTTCCTCCTCCAGAGCCTCTACTGCCTGGGCCTCTGGGTGCCGTTGGTGCCTCCGCAGCCCGAGCCTCTACCGCATGGGCCTCTGCCACTGCCGTTGCTTCCTTTGCTGCCAGAGCCTCTACTGCCTGGGCCCTTGTTGCTGTTGCTGTTGCTTCTGCCGCCAGAGCCTCTACCACCCTGGCGTCGGCTGCTGCCGCTGGTGCCTCCGCAGCCTGAGCCTCTACCGCCTGGACCTCTGCCACTGCCCCTGCTTCCTTCGCTGCCAGAGCCTCTACCGCCTGGGCCCTTGCTGCTGTCGCTGGTGCCTCCGCCGCCACAGCCTCTACCACCTGGGCCTCTGCCGCTGCCGCTGGTGGCTCCGCTGCCCGAGTCTCTACAGCCTGGGCCTCTGTCGGTGCTGCTGGTGCCTCTACAGCCTGAGCCTCTACCGCCTGGGCCTCTGCCACTGCCGCTGGTGCATCCGCCCCCAAGCCTCTACCGCCTGGGCCTCTGTCGGTTCCGCTGGTGCTTCCGCAGCCAGAGCCTCTACTGCATAGGCCTCTGCCACTGCCGCTGCTGCCTTCGCCACCAGAGCCTCTACTGCCTGGATCCTTGCCTCTGCCGCTGGTGCTACATCCGCCAGAGTCTCTACCGAGTGGGCCTTTGCGGCTGCCACTGGTGCCTCCGCAACCAGAGCCTCTACCGCCTGGGCCTCTGCTGCTCTTGCTGGTCCCACCGCTGTGCAGGCTGCATCGCCTGGACCTCTGCAGCTGCCAGTGGTGCCTTGGCAGAGTGAGCTTCTTCCACCTGTGGCTCTACCGCTGCCGCTGGTTCCTCCACCGCCAGAACATCTACCACCTGGGTCTCTGCCGCTGCTGCTGGTTCCTCGGGAGCCCGAGCCTTCCGTCTGGACCTCTGCCGCTGCCGCTGGTTCCTCCCCCGCCTGAGCCTATTCCCCCTTGGCCTCTACCGCTGCCGCCTCTGCCGCCAGAGTGTCTCTGCCGCTGGTGCTTCCTCCACCTGAGCCCCTTCTGTCTGGACCTCTACCGCTGCTTCCTCCCCCGCCTCAGCCTCTTCCGCCTGGGCCTCTGCCGGTGCGGCTGGTGCCCCCGCCGTCAGAGCCTCTACCGCCTGGGCCCTTGCCGCTGCCGCTGGTGCCTCCACCGCCAGAGCCTCTGCTACCTGGGTCTCTGTACATGCTGCTGGTGCCTCCGCCGTCAGAGCTTCTACGGCCTGGTCCTCTGCCGCTACCACTGGTGCTTCCACCGCTGCTGCCACTGCGACCTGAGCCTCTCGGGTGTGGGACTCTGCCACTGGTGCCTCCGCCACCAGAGACTCTACCGCCTGGACCTTTGCTGTTACCGCCTGGTGCCTCCGCCGCCAGAGCCTCTACTGTCTGGGCATCTGCCGCTACTGCTGGTGCCTCCTCCACCTGAGCCTCTTCCACCTGGACCTCTGCCGCTGCCGCTGGTGCCTCCTCCACCTGAGCCTCTTCCGCCTGGGCCTCTGCCGCTGCCGCTGGTTGTCTGCCGCCCGAGCCTCTTCCGCCTGGACCTCTGCCGCTGCCGCTGGTACCTCCCCCACCTGAGCCTGTACCGACTGGGCCTCTGCGGCTGCCGCTGGTGCCTCTGCCGCCAAAGCCTCTACTGCCTGGGCCCTTTCCTCTGCCGCTGCTGCCTCCGGCGCCAGAGCCTCTGCCACCTGGGTCTTTGTCGCTGCTGCTGCTTCCGCCGCCTCCAGAACCTATACCGCTTGGTCCCTTCCCGCTGCCGCTGGTGCCTCCGCAGCCCGAGCCTCTACCGCCTGGGCCCGTACCACTGGTGCTTACGCCGCCAGAGCCTCTACCGCGTGGGCCTGTTCCGCCTTGGCCTCTGCCGCTGCTACTGGTTTTCTGCCGCCTGAGCCTTTACCGCCCAAGCCTATGCTACTGCAGCTGGTGCCTCCGCCGCCAGAGCCTCTACCTTCAGGACCTCTGCCACGCCCGCTGATGCCTCCGCCACCAGAGCCTCTAACGCCTGGGACCTTGCCGCTGCCGCTGGTGCTTCCTCCTCCACAGCCTCTACTGCCTGGGCCTCTGGGTGCCGTTGGTGCCTCCGCAGCCTGAGCCTCTACCGCATGGGCCTCTGCCACTGCCGTTGCTTCCTTTGCTGCCAGAGCCTCTACTGCCTGGGCCCTTGTTGCTGTTGCTGTTGCTTCCGCTGCCAGAGCCTCTACCACCCTGGCCTCGGCTGCTGCCGCTGGTGCCTCCGCAGCCTGAGCCTCTACCGCCTGGACCTCTGCCAATGCCCCTGCTTCCTTCGCTGCCAGAGCCTCTACCGCCTGGGCCCTTGCCGCTGTCGCTGGTGCCTCCGCCGCCACAGCCTCTACCACCTGGGCCTCTGCCGCTGGTGGCTCCGCTGCCCGAGTCTCTACAGCCTGGGCCCTTGCCGCTGCCGCTGGTGCCTCTACAGCCTGAGCCTCTACCGCCTGGGCCTCTGCCACTGCCGCTGGTGCATCCGCCCCCAAGCCTCTACCGCCTGGGCCTCTGTCGGTTCCGCTGGTGCCTCCGCAGCCAGAGCCTCTACTGCATAGGCCTCTGCCACTGCCGCTGCTGCCTTCGCCACCAGAGCCTCTACTGCCTGGATCCTTGCCTCTGCCGCTGGTGCTACATCCGCCAGAGTCTCTACCGACTGGGCCTCTGCGGCTGCCACTGGTGCCTCCGCAACCAGAGCCTCTACCGCCTGGGCCTCTGCTGCTCTTGCTGGTCCCGCCGCTGTGCAGGCTGCATCGCGTGGACCTCTGCAGCTGCCAGTGGTGCCTTGGCAGAGTGAGCTTCTTCCACCTGTGGCTCTACCGCTGCCGCTGGTTCCTCCACCGCCAGAACATCTACCACCTGGGTCTCTGCCGCTGCTGCTGGTTCCTCGGGAGCCCGAGCCTTCCGTCTGGACCTCTGCCGCTGCCGCTGGTTCCTCCCCCGCCTGAGCCTCTTCCCCCTTGGCCTCTACCGCTGCCGCCTCTGCCGCCAGAGTGTCTCTGCCGCTGGTGCTTCCTCCACCTGAGCCCCTTCTGTCTGGACCTCTACCGCTGCTTCCTCCCCCGCCTCAGCCTCTTCCGCCTGGGCCTCTGCCGGTGCCGCTGGTGCCCCCGCCGTCAGAGCCTCTACCGCCTGGGCCCTTGCCGCTGCCGCTGGTGCCTCCACCGCCAGAGCAACTGCTACCTGGGTCTCTGTACATGCTGCTGGTGCCTCCGCCGTCAGAGCTTCTACGGCCTGGTCCTCTGCCGCTACCACTGGTGCTTCCACCGCTGCTGCCACTGCCACCTGAGCCTCTCGGGTGTGGGACTCTGCCACTGGTGCCTCCGCCACCAGAGAATCTACCGCCTGGACCTTTGCTGTTACCGCCTGGTGCCTCCGCCGCCAGAGCCTCTACTGTCTGGGCATCTGCCGCTACTGCTGGTGCCTCCTCCACCTGAGCCTCTTCCACCTGGACCTCTGCCGCTGCCGCTGGTGCCTCCTCCACCTGAGCCTCTTCCGCCTGGGCCTCTGCCGCTGCCGCTGGTTGTCTGCCGCCCGAGCCTCTTCCCCCTTGGCCTCTACCGCTGCCGCCTCTGCCGCCAGAGTGTCTCTGCCGCTGGTGCTTCCTCCACCTGAGCCCCTTCTGTCTGGACCTCTACCGCTGCTTCCTCCCCCGCCTCAGCCTCTTCCGCCTGGGCCTCTGCCGGTGCCGCTGGTGCCCCCGCCGTCAGAGCCTCTACCGCCTGGGCCCTTTCCTCTGCCGCTGCTGCCTCCGGCGCCAGAGCCTCTGCCACCTGGGTCTTTGTCGCTGCTGCTGCCGCCGCCTCCAGAACCTATACCGCTTGGTCCCTTCCCGCTGCCGCTGGTGCCTCCGCAGCCCGAGCCTCTACCGCCTGGACCCGTACCGCTGGTGCTTACGCCGCCAGAGCCTCTACCGCGTGGGCCTCTGCCGGTGCCGCTGGTGCCTCTGCCGCCAGAGCCTTTACCGCCTGGGCCTCGGCCAGTGCCTCTGGTGCCTCCGCTGCCCGAGCCTCTACCGCCTGGGCCTCTTCCACTGCCGCTGGTGCCTTCGCCTCCAGAGACTTTACCGCTTGGACACTTGCCTCTGATGCTGGTGCTTCCGCCGCAAGAGCCTCTACCTCTTGGACCCTTGCCTCTGATGCTGGTGCTTCCGCCGCCAGAGTCTCTACTGCCTGGGCCTCTGCCAGTGCCGCTGCTGCCTCCGCAGCCTGAGCCTCTACCGCCTGGGCCCTTAACGCTGCCGCTGGTGCTTCCGCCGCCAGAGCCTCTGCTGCCTGGGCCTCTGGGCTGCCGTTGGTGCCTCCGCAGCCCGAGCCTCTACCGCCTGGAACTCTGGCACTGCCGCTGGTGCCTCCGCATCCCAAGCCTCTACTGCCTGGGCCTCTGCCAGTGCGGCTGGTGTCTCCTCAGCCAGAGCCTCTACCACCTCGGCCTCTGGCACTGCCCTGCTGCCTTCTCCACCAGAGCCTCTATCGCCTGGGCTCTGCCGCTGTCGCTGGTGCCACCCCTGCCTGAGCCTCTTCCGCCTTGGCCTCTGCCGCTGGTTTTCTGCCGCCAGAGCCTCTTCCGCCTGGGCCTCTTCCGCCTGGGCCTCTGCCGCTGCCGCTGGTTTTCTGCCGCCTGAGCCTTTACCGCCTGGGCCTCTGCCACTGCCGCTGGTGCCTCTGCTGCCAGAGCCTCTACCGCCTGGGCCTTTGCTGCTGCCGCTGTTGCCTCCGTCACAAGAGCCTCTGCCACCTGGGTCTCTGTCGCTGCTGCAGGTGCTTTCTCCACCTTAGCCTCTTCCGTTTGGACCTCTGCCACTGCCACTGGTGCCTCCCCCGCCTGAGCCTCTTCCGCCTTGGCCTCTGCCGCTGGTTTTCTGCCGCCAGAGCCTTTACGGCCTGGGCCTCGGCCAGTGCCTATGGTGCCTCCGCAGCCCGAGCCTCTACCGCCTGGGCCTCTTCCACTGCCGCTGGTGCCTTGGCCTCCAGAGACTTTACCGCTTGGAAACTTGCCTCTGATGCTGGTGCTTCTGCCGCCAGAGCCTCTACTACCTGGGCCTCTGCCAGTGCAGCTGCTGCCTCCGCAGCCTGAGCCTCTACCGCCTGGGCCCTTAACGCTGCCGCTGGTGCTTCCGCCACCAGAGCCTCTACTGCCTGGGCCTCTGGGCTGCCGTTGGTGCCTCCGCAGCCCGAGCCGCTACCTCCTGGACCTCTGGCACTGCCGCTGGTGCCTCCGCATCCCTAGCCTCTACTGCCTGGGCCTCTGCCGGTGCGGCTGGTGTCTCCTCAGCCAGAGCCTCTACCACCTCGGCCTCTGGCACTGCCGCTGCTGCTTTCGCCACCAGAGCCTCTACCGCCTGGGCTCTGCTGCTGCCGCTGGTGCCAACCCCGCCTGAGCCTCTTCCACCTTGGCCTCTGCCGCTGGTTTTCTGCCGCCAGAGCCTCTTCCGCCTGGGCCTCTTCCGCCTGGGCCTCTTCCACTGCCGCTGGTGCCTTCACCTCCAGAGACCTTACCGCTTGGACACTTGCCTCTGATGCTGGTGCTTCCGCCGCCAGAGCCTCTACTGCCTGGGCCTCTGCCAGTGCCGCTGCTGCCTCCGTAGCCTGAGCCTCTACCACCTGGGCCCTTAACGCTGCCGCTGGTGCTTTCGCCGCCAGAGCCTCTACTGCCTGGGCCTCTGGGCTGCCGTTGGTGCCTCCGCAGCCCGAGCCTCTACCACCTCGGCCTCTGGCACTGCCGCTGCTGCCTTCGCCACCAGAGCCTCTACCGCCTGGGCTCTGCCGCTGCCGCTGTTGCCTCCCCCGCCTGAGCCTCTTCCGCCTTGGCCTCTGCCGCTGGTTTTCTGCCGCCTGAGCCTCTTCCGCCTGGGCCTCTTCCGCCTGGGCCTCTGCCGCTGGTTTTCTGCCGCCTGAGCCTTTACCGCCTTTACCGCCTGGGCCTCTGCCACTGCCGCTGGTGCCTCTGCTGCCAGAGCCTCTACCGCCTGGGCCTTTGCTGCTGCCGCTGTTTCCTCCGTCACCAGAGCCTCTGCCACCTGGGTCTCTGTCGGTGCTGCAGGTGCCTCCTCCACCTGAGCCTCTTCCGTTTGGACCTCAGCCTCTACCGCCTGGGCCCGTACCGCTGGTGCTTACGCCGCCAGAGCCTCTACCGCGTGGGCCTCTGCCGGTGCCGCTGGTGCCTCTGCCGCCAGAGCCTTTACCGCCTGGGCCTCGGCCAGTGCCTCTGGTGCCTCCGCAGCCCGAGCCTCTACCGCCTGGGCCTCTTCCACTGCCGCTGGTGGCTTCGCCTCCAGAGACTTTACCGCTTGGACACTTGCCTCTGATGCTGGTGCTTCTGCCGCAAGAGCCTCTACCGCTTGGACCCTTGCCTCTGATGCTGGTGCTTCCGCCGCCTGGGCCTCTGCCGGTGCGGCTGGTGTCTCCTCAGCCAGAGCCTCTACCACCTCGGCCTCTGGCACTGCCCTGCTTCCTTCGCCTGGGCTCTGCCGCTGGTGCTACCGCCGCCAGAGCCTCTGCCACCTCGGCCTCTGCCACTCTCACTGTTGCCTTCATCACCAAAAGCAGAGTGAGCTACTTCCACCTGTGGTTCTACCGCTGCCTCCGCTGCCCCAGCCTCTACCGCCTGGGCCCTTGCCGCTGCCGCTGGTGCCTCCGCAGCCCGAGCCTCTACCAACTGGGCCTCTGGCACTGCCGCTGGAGCCTCTACCGCCTGGGCCTCTGGCACTGCCCCTGGTGCCTCCGGAGCCTTAGCCTCTACCGCCTGGGCCTCTGGCATTGCCCCTGGTGCCTCCGGAGCCTTAGCCTCTACTGCCTGAGCCTCGGCCACTGCCGCTGGTGCCTCCGGAGCCTTAGCCTCTACCGCATGGGCCTCTGCCACAGCCTCTGCTTGCTTCGTCGCCAGAGCCTCTACCGCCTGGTCCCTGCCCGCTGCCACTGGTGCTTCCGCAGCCCGAGCCTCTACGGCCGGTGACTCTGCCGCTGCTGCTGGTGCCTCCGCAGCCCAGGTCTCTTTCGCCTAGGCCTGTGCAAGTGCCGCTGGTGGCTCCGCAGCCCGAGCCTCTACCTCCTGGACCTCTGTCGTTGCCGCTGGTGCCTCTACAGCCTGAGCCTCTACCGCCTGGGCCTCTGGCACTGCCGCTCGTGCATCCGCCACCAGAACCTCTACCGTCTGGGCCTTTGCCGGTGCCGCTGGTGCTTCCGCAGCCCGAGCCTCTACCGCCTGGGCCTCTGTCAGTGCCGCTGGTGCCTCCGCCGCCTGAGCCTCTACCACTTAGTCCTTTGCCGCTGGGGCATACACATCCTGAGCATCTACTGCCCTGGCCTCTGCCGCTGACACTGGTGCCTCTGCTGCCAGAGCCTCTACCGCCTGGGCCTTTGCTGCTGCCGCTGTTGCCTCCGTCACCAGAGCCTCTGCCACCTGGGTCTCTGTCGCTGCTGCAGGTGCTTTCTCCACCTTAGCCTCTTCCGTTTGGACCTCTGCCACTGCCGCTGTTGCCTCCGTCACCAGAGCCACCTGGGTCTCTGTCGCTGCTGCAGGTGCCTCCTCCACCTGAGACTCTTCCGTTTGGACCTCTGCCACTGCCGCTGGTGCCTCCCCCGCCTGAGCCTCTTCCGCCTTGGCCTCTGCTGCTGGTTTTCCGCCGCCTGAGCCTCTTCTGCCTGGACCCTTGCCTCTGCCGCTGGTGCTACCGCCGCCAGAGCCTCTGCCACCTCGGCCTCTGCCACTCTCACTGTTGCCTTCATCACCGAAAGCTCTACAGCCTCGGTCTCTGCTGCTGCCGCTGGTGCCTCCGCTGCCCCAGCCTCTACCGCCTGGGCCCTTGCCGCTGCCGCTGGTGCCTCCGCAGCCCGAGCCTCTACCAACTGGGCCTCTGGCACTGCCGCTGGAGCCTCTACCGCCTGGGCCTCTGGCACTGCCCCTGGTGCCTCCGGAGCCTTAGCCTCTACCGCCTGGGCCTCTGGCACTGCCCCTGGTGCCTCCGGAGCCTTAGCCTCTACTGCCTGAGCCTCGGCCACTGCCGCTGGTGCCTCCGGAGCCTTAGCCTCTACCGCATGGGCCTCTGCCACAGCCTCTGCTTGCTTCGTCGCCAGAGCCTCTACCGCCTGGTCCCTGCCCGCTGCCACTGGTGCTTCCGCAGCCCGAGCCTCTACGGCCGGTGACTCTGCCGCTGCTGCTGGTGCCTCCGCAGCCCAGGTCTCTTTCGCCTAGGCCTGTGCAAGTGCCGCTGGTGGCTCCGCAGCCCGAGCCTCTACCTCCTGGACCTCTGTCGTTGCCGCTGGTGCCTCTACAGCCTGAGCCTCTACCGCCTGGGCCTCTGGCACTGCCGCTCGTGCATCCGCCACCAGAACCTCTACCGTCTGGGCCTTTGCCGGTGCCGCTGGTGCTTCCGCAGCCCGAGCCTCTACCGCCTGGGCCTCTGTCAGTGCCGCTGGTGCCTCCGCCGCCTGAGCCTCTACCACTTAGTCCTTTGCCGCTGGGGCATACACATCCTGAGCATCTACTGCCCTGGCCTCTGCCGCTGACACTGGTGCCTTCGCCGCCAGAGCCTCTACCACTTGGTCCTCTGCCACTGCCGCTGGTGCCTCCGCAGCCCGAGCCTCTACTGCCCTGGCTGCTGTTCGTTCCTTCGCCGCCAGAGCCTCTACCGCCTAGGCCTCTGCCGGTGCCGCTGGTGCCTCCGCAGCCTGAGCCTCTACCGCCTGGGTCCCTGCCCCTGCCCCTGCTTCCTTCGCTGCCAGAGCCTCTACCGCCTGGGCCCTTGCCGCTGTCGCTGGTGCCTCCGCCGCCAGAGCCTCTACCACCAGGGACCTTACGGGTGCCACTGCTGCTTCCGCCGCCAGACTCTCTTCTGCCTGGGCCTCTGGGTTACCGTTGGTGCCTCCGCAGCCCGAGCCTCTACCGCATGGGCCTCTGCCACTGCCTCTGCTTCCTTCGCCGCCAGAGCCTCTACCGCCTGGTCCCTTGCCGCTGCCACTGGTGCCTCCACAGCCCGAGCCTCTACCGCCTGGGACTCTGCCGCTGCCGCTGGTGCCTCCGCAGCCCAGGTCTCTATCGCCTAGGCCTGTGCCAGTGCCGCTGGTGGCTCCGCAGCCCGAACCTCTACCTCCTGGACCTGTGGCATTGCCGCTCGTGCATCCACCACCAGAACCTCTACCGTCTGGGCCTTTGCCAGTGCCGCTGGTGCTTCCGCAGCCCGAGCCTCTACCGCTTGGGCCTCTGTCAGTGCCGCTGGTGCCTCCGCAGCCTGAGCCTCTACCGCCTGGGCCCTTGCCGCTGCCGCCGCCAGAGCCTCTACTGCTACGGCCTCTGTCGCTGGTGCCTCCGCAGCCCGAGCCTCTACCGCCTGGGCCTCTGCTGCTCTTGCTGGTCCCGCCGCTATGCAGGCTGCATCGCCTGGACCTCTGCAGCTGCCAGTGGTGCCTTGGCAGAGTGAGCTTCTTCCACCTGTGGCTCTACCGCTGCCGCTGGTTCCTCCACCGCCAGAACATCTACCACCTGGACCTCTGCCGCTGCTGCTGGTTCCTCCCCCGCCTGAGCCTCTTCCCCCTTGGCCTCTACCGCTGCCGCCTCTGCCGCCAGAGTGTCTCTGCCGCTGGTGCTTCCTCCACCAGAGCCGCTTCTGTCTGGACCTCTACAGCTGCTTCCTCCCCCGCCTCAGCCTCTTCCGCCTGGGCCTGTGCCGGTGCCGCTGGTGCCCCCACCCCCAGAGCCTCTACCGCCTGGGCCCTTGCCGCTGCTGCTGGTGCCTCCACCGCCAGAGCCTCTGCCACCTGAGCCTCTCGGTCCTGGGCCTCTGCCACTGGTGCCTACGCCACCAGAGACTCTACCGCCTGGACCTTTGCTGTTACCGCCTGGTGCCTCCGCCGCCAGAGCCTCTACTGTCTGGGCATCTGCCGCTACTGCTGGTGCCTCCTCCACCTGAGCCTCTTCCACCTGGACCTCTGCCGCTGCCGATGGTGTCTCCCCCTGCTGAGCCTCTTCCGCATAGGTGTCTGCCGCTGCCGCTGGTTTTCCGCCACCTGAGCCTCTACCACCTGGGACTCTGCCGCTGCCGCTGGTGCCTCCTCCACCTCAGCCTCTTCCGCATGGACCTCTGCCGCTGCCGCTGGTACCTCCCCCACCTGAGCCTGTACCGATTGGGCCTCTGCCGCTGGTTTTCTGCCGCCATAGCCTCTACCGCCTTGGCCCTTTCCTCTGCCGCTGCTGCCTCCGGCGCCAGAGCCTCTGCCACCTGGGTCTCTGTCGCTGCTGCTGCTGCCGCCGCCTCCAGAACCTATACCGCTTGGTCCCTTCCCGCTGCCGCTGGTGCCTCCGCAACCCGAGCCTCTACCGCCTGGGCCCTTGCCGCTGCCGCTGGTGCCTCCGCAGCCCAAGCCTCTACTGCCTGGGTGTCTTCTGGCACCGCTGGTGCCTCCACAGCCTAACCCTTTACCGCCTGGGCCTCTGCCACTGCCGCTGCTTCCTTCGCCGCCAGAGCCTCTACCGCCTGGTCCCTTGCCGCTGCCACTGGTGCTTCCGCCGCCAGAGCCTCTACTGCCGCTGGTGCCTCCGCAGCCCCAGCCTCTACCGTCTGGGCCCTTGCCGGTGCCGCTGTTGCCTCCGCAGCCTGAGCCTCTACCCCCTGGGCCTCTGCGACTGCCACTGGTGCCTCCGCCGCCAGAGCCTCTACCGCCTGGGCCCTTGCCGCTGCCACTGGTGCTTCCACAGCCTGAGCCTCTTCCACCTGGACCTCTGACGCTGCCGTTGGTGTCTCCCCCTCCTGAGCCTCTTCCACATAGACGTCTGAGGCTGGCGCTGGTTTTCTGCCGCCCGAGCCTCTTCCGCCTGGACTTCTGCCGCTGCCGCTGGTACCTCCCCCACCTGAGCCTGTACCGATTGGGCCTCTTCCTCTGCCTCTGGTTTTCTGCCGCCATATCCTCTACCGCCTGGGCCCTTTCCTCTGCCGCTGCTGCCTCCGGCGCCAGAGCCTCTGCCCCCTGGGTTTCTGTCGCTGCTGGTGGTGCCAATGCCTCCAGAACCTATACCGCTTGGTCCCAACCGCTGCCGCTGGTGCCTCCGCAGCCCGAGCCTCTACTGCCTGGGTCTCTTCCGGCACCGCTGTGCCTCCACAGCCTAACCCTTTACCGCCTGGGCCTCTGCCACTGCCGCTGCTTCCTTTGCCGCCATAGCCTCTACCGCCTGGGCCCTTTCCTCTGCCGCTGCTGCCTCCGGCGCCAGAGCCTCTGCCACCTGGGTTTCTGTCGCTGCTGCTGGTGCCAATGCCTCCAGAACCTATACCGCTTGGTCCCCAGCCGCTGCCGCTGGTGCCTCCGCAGCCCGAGCCTCTACCGCCTGGGCCCTTGCCGCTGCCGCTGGTGCCTCCGCAGCCCGAGCCTCTACTGCCTGGGTCTCTTCCGGCACCGCTGGTGCCTCCACAGCCTAACACTTTACCGCCTGGGCCTCTGCCAGTGCCGCTGCTTCCTTTGCCGCCAGAGCCTCTACCGCCTGGTCCCTTGCCGCTGTCGCTGGTGCTTCCGCCGCCAGACCCTCTACTGCCGATGGTGCCTCAACAGCCCGAGCCTCTACTGCCTGGGCTTCTGCCGGTACCGCTGTTGCCTCCGCAGCCTGAGCCTCTACCGTCTGGGCCTCTGCCACTGCCACTGGTGCTTCCGCAGCCAGAGCCTCTATGGCATGGGCCTCTGCCACTGCTGCTGGTGCTTCCACTTCCGCCGCCAGAGCCTCTACCGCTTGGACCCTTGCCTCTGATGCTGGTGATTCCGCCGCCAGAGGTTCTACCGCGTGGACCCTTGCCTCTGATGCTGGTGTTCCGCCACCAGAGCCTCTACCGCCTGGGCCTCTGCCACTGCTGCCTCCGCTGCCAGAGCCTCTACGGCCTGGGCCCTTGCCGCTACAGCTGGTGCTTCCGCAGCCTGAGCCTCTACTGCCTGGGCCTCTGCCGCTGGTGCCTTCACTGCCAGAGCCTCTACCGCATGGGCCCTTGCCGCTGCCGCTGGTGCCTTCGCAGCCAGACGCTCTACCGCCTGGGCCTCTGCCGCTGCCGCTGGTACCTCCCCCACCTGAGCCTGTACCGATTGGGCCTCTTCCTCTGCCTCTGGTTTTCTGCCGCCATATCCTCTACCGCCTGGGCCCTTTCCTCTGCCGCTGCTGCCTCCGGCGCCAGAGCCTCTGCCCCCTGGGTTTCTGTCGCTGATGGTGGTGCCAATGCCTCCAGAACCTATACCGCTTGGTCCCAACCGCTGCCGCTGGTGCCTCCGCAGCCCGAGCCTCTACTGCCTGGGTCTCTTCCGGCACCGCTGGTGCCTCCACAGCCTAACCCTTTACCGCCTGGGCCTCTGCCACTGCCGCTGCTTCCTTTGCCGCCATAGCCTCTACCGCCTGGGCCCTTTCCTCTGCCGCTGCTGCCTCCGGCGCCAGAGCCTCTGCCACCTGGGTTTCTGTCGCTGCTGCTGGTGCCAATGCCTCCAGAACCTATACCGCTTGGTCCCCAGCCGCTGCCGCTGGTGCCTCCGCAGCCCGAGCCTCTACCGCCTGGGCCCTTGCCGCTGCCGCTGGTGCCTCCGCAGCCCGAGCCTCTACTGCCTGGGTCTCTTCCGGCACCGCTGGTGCCTCCACAGCCTAACACTTTACCGCCTGGGCCTCTGCCAGTGCCGCTGCTTCCTTTGCCGCCAGAGCCTCTACCGCCTGGTCCCTTGCCGCTGTCGCTGGTGCTTCCGCCGCCAGACCCTCTACTGCCGATGGTGCCTCAACAGCCCGAGCCTCTACTGCCTGGGCTTCTGCCGGTACCGCTGTTGCCTCCGCAGCCTGAGCCTCTACCGTCTGGGCCTCTGCCACTGCCACTGGTGCTTCCGCAGCCAGAGCCTCTATGGCATGGGCCTCTGCCACTGCTGCTGGTGCTTCCACTTCCGCCGCCAGAGCCTCTACCGCTTGGACCCTTGCCTCTGATGCTGGTGATTCCGCCGCCAGAGGTTCTACCGCGTGGACCCTTGCCTCTGATGCTGGTGTTCCGCCACCAGAGCCTCTACCGCCTGGGCCTCTGCCACTGCTGCCTCCGCTGCCAGAGCCTCTACGGCCTGGGCCCTTGCCGCTACAGCTGGTGCTTCCGCAGCCTGAGCCTCTACTGCCTGGGCCTCTGCCGCTGGTGCCTTCACTGCCAGAGCCTCTACCGCATGGGCCCTTGCCGCTGCCGCTGGTGCCTTCGCAGCCAGACGCTCTACCGCCTGGGCCTCTGCCGCTGCCGCTGGTGCCTCCGCAGCCCGAGCTTCTACCCCCTGGGCCTCTGCCGGTGCCGCTGGTGCTTCCGGAGCCTTAGCCTCTACTGCCTGAGCCTCGGCCACTGCCGCTGGTGCCTAGGCCGCCAGATCCTCTACCGCCTGGGCCGTTGTCGCTGCCGCTGGTGCCTCCGCAGCCTGAGCCTCTACCACCTGGGCCTCTGCCACTGCCGTTGGTGCCTCCGCCGCCAGAGCCTCTACCGAATGGGCCGTTGTCGCTGCCACTGGTGCCTCCGCAGACCGAGCCTCTACCACCTCGTCCTCTTCCACTGCCGCTGGTGCCTCCGCCTCCACCTCTACGCTTGGACACTTGCCTCTGATGCTGGTGCTTCCGCCGCCAGAGCCTCCACCACCTGAGCCTCTACCGCTGCCGCTGGTATTTCCGCCGCCAAAGCCTCTACCACCTGGGCCCTTGCCGCTGCCGCTCGTGCTTTCGCCGCCAGAGCCTCTGCTGCTTGGACCCTTGCCTCTGATGCTGGTGCCTCCTCAGCCTGAGCCTCTACTACCTCGGCCTTTGCCGCTGCCGCTGATGCGTCCGCAGCCCAAGCCTCTACCGCCTGTGCCTCTTCCACTGCCGCTGGTGCCTCTGCCAGAGCATCTACTGCATGGGCCTCTGCCGCTGGTGCCTTCACTGCCAGAGCCCCAACCGCATGGGCCCTTGCTGCTGGTGCCTCCGCAGCCCGAGCCTGTACTGCCTGGGCCTCTGTCACTGGTGCCTTCAATGCCAGAGCCCCAACCGCATGGGCCCTTGCCTGGGCCCTTGCTGCCTCGGCTGGTGTTTCCGCCACCAGAGCCTCTACCTCCTGGGCCCTTGCCGCTGCCGCTGCCGCTGCCGCTGCCGCCCCCGCAGCCTGAGCCTCTACCACCTCGGCCTCTGCCTCCACCGCCAGAGCATCTACTGCATGGGCCTCTGCCGCTGGTGCCTTCACTGCCAGAGCCCCAACCGCATGGGCCCTTGCTGCTGGTGCCTCCGCAGCCCGAGCCTGTACTGCCTGGGTCTCTGTCACTGGTGCCTTCAATGCCAGAGCCCCAACCGCATGGGCCCTTGCCTGGGCCCTTGCTGCCTCGGCTGGTGTTTCCGACACCAGAGCCTCTACCTCCTGGGCCCTTGCCGCTGCCGCTGCCGCTGCCGCCTCCGCAGCCTGAGCCTCTACCACCTCGGCCTTTGCCGCTGCCGCTGGTGCGTCCGCAACCCAAGCCTCTACCGCCTGGGCCTCTTCCACTGCTGCTGGTGCCTCCGCCGCCAGAGCCTCTACCATCTGGGCCTCTGTCGGTGCCGCTGGTGCCTCCGCAGCCAGAGCCTCTTCCCCCACGGCCTCTACCTCTGGCGGCGAAGGCGGCAGCCTGAGCCTCTACTGCCTTCCCCTCTGCCACTGCCCCGGCTGCATCGCATGGACTTCTACAGCTAGTGCCTAGGCCGCCAGATCCTCTACCGCCTGGGCCGCTGACACTGCCGCTGGTGCCTCCGCCGCCAGAACCTCTACCGCCTGGGCCTCTGCCGGTGCCGCTGGTGTATCCACAGCCCAAGCCTCTACCGCATGGGCCTGTGCCACTGCCGCAGCTGCCTCTGCCGCCGGAGCCTCTACCGCCTGGGCCCTTGCTGCCTCCGCTGGTGCTTCCGCCACCAGAGCCTCTACCGCCTGGGCCTCTGCCAGTACCGCTGGAGGCTCCGCAGCCTGAGCCTCTACCGCCTGGGCCCCTGCCGCTGGTGTTTCCGCTGCCAGAGCCTCTACCGCCTGGACCCGTGCCTCTGCCGCTGGTGCTACCGCAGCCCAAGCCTCTACCACCTGGGCCACTGCCGGTGCCGCTGGTGCCTCCGTATCCAGAGCCTCAACCACCGCTGGAGCCTCTACCGCCTGGGCCCTTGCTGCCTCCGCTGGTGCTACCGCCACCAGAGCCTCTACCGCCTGGGCCTCTGCCAGTACCGCTGGTGGCTCCGCAGCCTGAGCCTCTAACACCTCGGCCTCTGCCACTGCCACTGGTGCCGCCGCTGCCAGAGCCTCTACCGCGTGGACACTTGCCGCTGCCACTGGTGCTTCCGCCGCCAGAGCCTCTACTGCATGGGCCTCTGCCACTGTCGCTGTTGCCTCCGCCGCCAGAGGCTCCACTGCCTGGGTCTCTGCCACTGTCGCTGGTGCCTGCGCAGCCCGAGCCTCTACCGCCTGGAACTCTGGCACTGCCGCAGGTGCCTCCGGAGCCTTAGCCTCTTTCTCCTGGGCCTCGGCCACTGCCGCTGGTGCCTAGGCCCCCAGATCCTCTACCACCTCGGCCTCTGCCACTGCCGCTGGTGCCTCCGCAACCCGAGCCTCTACCGCCTGGGCCTCTTCCACTGGCGCTGGTGCCTCCGGAGCCTTAGCCTCTACCGCCTGGGCCTCTGCCGGTGCCGCTGGTGCATCCGCAGCTCGAGCCTCTACCGCATGGGCCTCTGCCACTGCCGCTGCTGCCTCTGCCGCCGTAGCCTCTACCGGATGGGCCCTTGCTGCCTCCGCTGGTGCTTCCGCCACCAGAGCCTCTACCGCCTGGGCCTCTGCCAGTACCGCTGGAGGCTCCGCAGCCTGAGCCTCTACCGCCTGGGCCCCTGCCGCTGGTGTTACCGCTGCCAGGGCCTCTACCGCCTGGACCCGTGCCTCTGCCGCTGGTGCTACCGCAGCCCAAGCCTCTACCACCTGGGCCACTGCCGGTGCCGCTGGTGCCTCCGCATCCAGAGCCTCAACCACCGCTGGAGCCTCTACCGCCTGGGCCCTTGCTGCCTCCGCTGGTGCTACCGCCACCAGAGCCTCTACCGCCTGGGCCTCTGCCAGTACCGCTGGTGGCTCCGCAGCCTGAGCCTCTAACACCTCGGCCTCTGCCACTGCCACTGGTGCCGCCGCCGCCAGAGCCTCTACCGCGTGGGCACTTGCCGCTGCCACTGGTGCTTCCGCCGCCAGAGCCTGTACTGCATGGGCCTCTGCCACTGTCGCTGTTGCCTCCGCCGCCAGAGGCTCCACTGCCTGGGTCTCTGCCACTGTCGCTGGTGCCTGCGCAGCCCGAGCCTCTACCGCCTGGAACTCTGGCACTGCCGCAGGTGCCTCCGGAGCCTTAGCCTCTTTCTCCTGGGCCTCGGCCACTGCCGCTGGTGCCTAGGCCCTCAGATCCTCTACCACCTCGGCCTCTGCCACTGCCGCTGGTGCCTCCGCAACCCGAGCCTCTACCGCCTGGGCCTCTTCCACTGGCGCTGGTGCCTCCGGAGCCTTAGCCTCTACCGCCTGGGCCTCTGCCGGTGCCGCTGGTGCATCTGCAGCTCGAGCCTCTACCGCATGGGCCTCTGCCACTGCCGCTGCTGCCTCTGCCGCCGTAGCCTCTACCGGATGGGCCCTTGCTGCCTCCGCTGGTGCTTCCGCCACCAGAGCCTCTACCGCCTGGGCCTCTGCCAGTACCGCTGATGGCTCCGCAGCCTGAGCCTCTACCGCCTCTGCCTCTGCCACTGCTGCCTTCGCCACCAGAGCCTCTACCGCCTGGGCCCTGCCGCTGGTGTTCCCGCCGCCAAAGCCTCTACCGCCTGGACCCTTGCCTCTGCCGCTGGTGCTACTGCAGCCCAAGCCTCTACTGCCTAGGCCTCTGCCGGTACCGCTGGTGCCTCCGCAGTCAGAGCCTCAACCACCTCGGCCTCTGCCACTGTCGCTGTTGCCTCTGCCGCTAGAGGCTCCACTGCCTGGGTCTCTGCCGCTGCCGCTGCTGCCTCCACCGCCAGAGCCTCTACTGCCGGGGCCTCTGCTGCTGCCGCTGGTGCTTCCGCCACCAGAGCCTCTACCGCCTGGGCCTCTGCCGGTGCCGCTGCTGCCTCCGCCACCTGAGCCTCTACCGCCTGGGCCCTTATGGCTGCCGCTGGTGTTTCTGCCGCCAGAGCCTCTACTGCATGGACCTCTGCTGCTGCCACTGGTGCCTCTGCCGCCTGAGCCTCTACCGCCTGGGCCTCTGCCTCTGCCCCTGGTGCCTCTGCAGCCCGAGCTTTGACCGCTGTCTCTGTTGGTGCTTCCGCAACCAGAGTCTCTGCCGCCTGGGCCTCTGCCAGTGCCGCTGGTGCCTCCGCAGCCTGAGCTTCTACCGCCTGGGCCTCTGCCGGTGCCGCTGGTGCCTCCTCTGCCAGTGCCGCTGTTGCCTCCTCAGCCAGAGCCTCTACCACCTTGGCCTCTGCTACTGCCACTGCTGCCTTCGCCACCAGAGCCTCTACCCCTTGGGCCCCTGCCGCTGTTGCTCGTGCTTCCACCGCCAGAGCCTCTACTGCTTGGCTCAGGCAGAGGAAGCACCAGCGGCAGCGGCAGAGGTCCAAACGGAAGAGGCTCATGTGGAGGAGGAACCAGCGGCAGAGGCCCAGCCGATGGAGCCAGGGAGGCGGAGGAAGCAGCAAGAGCGGCGTAGGCCCCGGCATTAGAGGCTCAGGCGGCAGCACGTGCAGCAGCGACAGAGACCCAGGTGGCAGAGCCTCTGGCAATGGAGGCAACAGCAGCAGCAGCAAAGGCCCAGGCGCCAGAGGCTCTGGTGTCAGAAGCACCAGCAGCAGTGGCAGAGGCCCGGGCGGTAGAGGCTCTGGCGGCGGAAGCACCAGCGGCAGCGGCAAGGGCCCAGACAGTAGACGCTCTGGCGGCGGAGGCACCAGCGGCAGTGGCAGAGGCCCACTGCGGTTGGGGCTCTGGCAGTGAAGGCACCAGCGGCAGGGGCCCTGGCAGTAGAGGCTCGGGCTGCGGAGGCACCAGCGGCAGAGGCCCAGGTGGTAGAGGCTCAGGCTGCCGAGGCACCAGCGGCAGCGGCAGAGGCCCAGGTGGCAGAGGCTCTGGGGGCGGAAGCACCAGCGGAGGCAGCAAGGGCCAGGCGGTAGAGGCTCTGGCGCCAGAGGCAGCAGCGGCAGTGGCAGAGGCCCATGCGGTAGAGGCTCGGGTTGCGGAGGCACCAGTGGCAGCGGCAGAGTTCCAGGCGGTAGAGGCTCTGGCGGCGGAGGCACCAACGGCAGAGGCAAGGATCCAGGTGGTAGAGCCTCTGGCGGCGAAGGCAGCAGCGGCAGTGGCAGAGGCCCATGCAGTAGAGGCTCTGGCTGCGGAGGCACAAGCGGAACCGACAGAGGCCCAGGCGGTAGAGGCTTCGGGGCGGATGCACCAGCGGCAGTGGCAGAGGCCCAGGCGGTAGAGGCTCAGGCTGTAGAGGTACCAGCGGCAGCGACAGAGGTCCGGGCGGGAGAGGCTCAGGCTGCGGAGCCACCAGCGGCAGCTGCAAGGGTCCAGGCGGTAGAGGCTGTTGCGGCGGAGGCACCAGCGGCAGCGGCAAGGGCCCAGGCGGTAGAGGCTCTGGCCGCGGAGTCACCAGTGGCAGTCGCAGAGGCCCAGGCGGTAGAGGCTCAGGCTGCGGAGGCAACAGCGGCACCAGCAGAAGCACAGGCGGTAGAGACTTGGGCTGCGTAGGAACCAACGGCAGTGGCAGAGGCCCAGGCGGTAGAGGCTCTGGCCGCGGAGTCACCAGTGGCAGTCGCAGAGGCCCAGGCGGTAGAGGCTCAGGCTGCGGAGGCAACAGCGGCACCAGCAGAAGCACAGGCGGTAGAGACTTGGGCTGCGTAGGAACCAACGGCAGTGGCAGAGGCCCAGGCGGTAGAGACTCAGGCTGCGGAAGCAACAGCATCAGAGGCAAGGGTGCAAGCAGTAGAGGCTCTGGAGGCAGAGGCAGCAGCATCAGAGGCAAGTGTCCAAGCAGTAGAGGCTCTGGAGGCGGAGGCAGCAGCGGCAGTGGAAGAGGCCCAGGCGGTAGAGTCTTTTGCTGCGGAGGCACCAGCGGCAGCGGCAAGGGCCCAGGTGGTAAAGGCTCTGGCGGCGGAGGCCCCAGCGGCACCTGCAGAGGCCCAGGCGGTAGAGGCTCGGGTGGCGAAGGCAGCAGCGGCAGTGCCAGAGGCCAAGGTAGTAGAGGCTCTGGCTGAGGCGACACCAGCCGCACCGGCAGAGGCCCAGGCAGTAGAGGCTTGGGATGCAGAGGCACCAGCGGCACTGCCAGAGGTCCAGGCGGTAGAGGCTCGGGCTGTGGAGGCACCAGCGGCACCGGCAGAGGCCCAGGCGGTAGAGGCTCTGGCGGCGTAAGCACCAGTGGCAGCGGTAAGGGCCCAGGCAGTAGAGGCTCTGGCGGCGGAAGCACCAACATCAGAGGCAAGTGTCCAAGCGCTAGAGGCTCTGGAGGCGGAAGCACCAGCGGCAGTGGAAGAGGCCCAGGTAGTAGAGGCTCGGGCTGCGGAGGCACCAGCGGCAGTGGCCGAGGCCCAGGCAGTAGAGGCTAAGGCTCTGGAGGCACCAGGGGCAGTGCCAGAGGCCCAGGCGGTAGAGGCTCCAGCGGCAGTGCCAGAGGCCCAGGCGGTAGAGGCTCGGGCTGCGGAGGCACCAGTGGCAGCGGCAAGGGCCCAGGCGGTAGAGGCTGGGGCTGCGGAGGCACCAGTGGCAGCGGCAGAGACCCAGGCAGTAGAGCTTCTGGTGACGGAGGTAACAGTGACAGTGGCAGAGGCCGAGGTGGAAGAGGCTCTGGCGGCGGTAGCACCAGCGGCAGAGGCAAGGGTCCAGGCGGTAGAGGCTCTGGCGGCGAAGGAACGAGCAGCAGCGGCAGAGGCCAGGGCAGTAGAGGCTCGGGCTGCGGAGGCACCAGCGGCAGTAGCAGAAGACCAAGTGGTAGAGGCTCTGGAGGCGAAGGCACCAGCGGCAGCGGCAGAGGCCAGGGCAGTAGAGGCTCAGGATGTGTATGCACCAGCGGCGAAGGACTAAGTGGTAGAGGCTCTGGCGGCGAAGGCACCAGCGGCACCGACAGAAGCCCAGGCGGTAAAGGCTCGGGCTGCGGAGGCACCAGCGGCAGAGGCCGAAGCAGTAGAGGCTCTGGCGGCGGCGGCGGCAAGGGCCCACGCGGTAGAGGCTCAGGCTGCGGAGGCACCAGCGGCACTGACAGAGGTCCAGGCGGTAGAGGCTCGGGCTGCGGAAGCACCAGCAGCACCGGCAAAGCCCCAGACGGTAGAGGTTCTGGTGGCGGATGCACGAGCGGCAATGCCAGAGGTCCAGGAGGTAGAGGCTCAGGCTGCGGAGCCACCAGCTGCACTGGCACAGGCCTAGGCGATAGAGACCTGCGGAGGCACCAGCGGCAGCGGCAGAGTCCCAGGTAGTAGAGGCTCGGGCTGCGGAGGCACCAGTGGCAGCGGCAAGGGGCCAGGCGGAGGCACCAACGGTAACCCAGAGGCCCAGGCAGTAGAGAGTCTGGCGGCGGAAGCACCAGTGGCACCCGTAAGGTCCCTGGTGGTAGAGGCTCTGGCGGCGGAGGCACCAGCAACAGCGGCAAGGGCCCAGGCGGTAGAGGCTCTGGCAGCGAAGGAAGCAGGGGCAGTGGCAGACACCCAGGCGGTAGAGGCTCAGGCTGCGGAGGCACCAGCGGCAGCGGCAGAGGCCAGGGCGGTAGAGGCTCTGGCGGTGGAAGCACCAGCGACAGCAATAAGGGCCCAGGCAGTAGAGGCTCTGGCAGCAAAGGAAGCAACGGCAGTGGCAGAGGCCCATGCGGTAGAGGCTCGGGCTGCGGAGGCACCAACGGCACCCAGAGGCCCAGGCAGTAGAGGCTCTGACGGCGGAAGCACCAGCGGCAGCGGCAAGGGCCCAGGCGTTAGAGGCTCTGGCGGCGGAGGCACCAGCTGCAGTAGCAGAGGCTCAGGCGGTAAAGGCTCAGGCGGCGGAAAACCAGCAGCAGAGGCCAAGGCGGAAGAGGCTCAGGCGGGGGAGGCACCAGCGCCAGCGGCAGAGGTTCAAAAGGAAGAGGCTAAGGTGGAGAAAGCACCTGCAGCAGCGACAGAGACCCAGGTGGCAGAGGCTCTGGTGATGGAGGCAACAGCGGCAGCGGTAAGGGCCCCTGTGGTAGAGGCTCTGGTGGCGAAGGCAGCAGCGGCAGTGCCAGAGGCCGAGGTGGTAGAGGCTCTGGCTGAGGAGACACCAGCAGCACCGGCAGAGGCCCAGGCAGTAGAGGCTTGGGATGCGGAGGCACCAGCGGCAGTGCCAGAGGTCCAGGCGGTAGAGGCTCGGGCTGCAGAGGCACCAACGGCAGCCCAGAGGCCCAGGCAGTAGAGGCTCTGGCAGCAGAAGCACCAGCATCAGAGGCAAGGGTCCAAGCGGTAGAGGCTCTTGCGGCGGAAGCACCAGCATCAGAGGCAAATGTCCAAACGGTAAAGTCTCTGGAGGCGAAGGCACCAGCGGCAGTGGAAGAGGCCCAGGCAGTAGAGGCTCGGGCTGCGGAGGCACCAGAGGCACTGGCCGAGGGCCAGGCGGTAAAGGCTCTGGCGGCCTCTGCCACTGCCACTGGTGCCTCCGCTGCCAGATCCTCTACCGCCTGGGCCCTTGCCGCTGCCGCTGGTGCTTCCGCAGCCAGAGCCTCTAGCGCATGGGCCTCTGCCACTGCTGCTGGTGCTTCCGCAGCCTGAGCCTCTACCACCTTGGCCTCTGCCACTGTCGCTATTGCCTCCGCCGCCAGAGGCTCCACTGCCTGGGTCTCTGCTGCTGCCGCTGGTGCCTGCGCAGCCCGAGCCTCTACCGCCTGGACCTCTGGCACTGCCGCTGGTGCCTCCGCGGCCAGAGCCTCTACCGCCTGGGCCCTTGCCGCTGCCGTCTCCGCCGGAGCCTCTACTGCCTGGGCCTCTGCCGCTCCCGCTGGTGCTTCTGCCACCAGATCCTCTACGGCCTGGGCCTCTGCCGGTGCCGCTGCCTGGGCCCTTAACGCTGCCACTGGGGCTTCTGCCGCCAGAGCCTCTACTGCCTGGGCCTCTGCCGCCTCCGCTGGTGCCTCCGCAGCCAGAACCTCTACCACCTCGGCCTTTGCCCCTGCCGCTGGTGCCTCAGTCGCCAGAGCCTCTACAGCCAGGGCCTCTGCCTCTGCCGCTGGTGCCTCCGCAGCGCTAGCTTCTACCGCTGTCTCTGCTGGTGCTTCCGCAACCAGAGCCTCTGCCGCTTGGGCATCTGCCAGTGCCGCTGGTGCCTCCGCAGCCTGAGCCTCTGCTTCATGGGCCCTTGCCGCTGCCGCTGGTGCCTCCTCTGACGGTGCCGCTGTTGCCTCCTCAGCCAGAGCCTCTACCACCTCGGCCTCTGCCTTCGCCACCAGAGCCTCTACCGCCTGGGCCCCTGCCGCTGGTCTTTCCACCGCCAGAGCCTCTACCGCCTGGGCCCTTACCGCTGCCGCTCGTGCTTCCGCCGCCAGAGGCTCTACTGCTTGGACCCTTCCCTCTGATACTGGTGCTTCCGCCGACAGAGCCTCTACTGCCTGGGCCTCTGCCACTGCTGCTGGTGCTTCCGCCACCAGAGCCTCTACCGCCTGGGCCCTTACCGCTGCCGCTGGTGCTTCCGCCTCCAGAGCCTCTACTGCCTGGGCCCTTACCGCTGCCGCTGGTGCTTAGGCCGCCAGAGCCTCTACTGCCTGGGACTCTGGGTGCCGTTAGTTACTCCGCCGCCAGAGCCTCTACTGCCTGGGCCTCTTCCACTGCCACTGGTGGCTCCGCCGCCAGAGCCTCTACCGCCTGGGCACTTGCTGCTGCCGCTGGTGCTTCTGCCGCCAGAGCCTCTACTGCCTGGGCCTCTGCCGCTGCCGCTGGTGCTTCCGCCACCAGAGCCTCTACCGCCTGGGCCCTTACCGCTGCCGCTGGTGCCTCCGCCGCCAAAGCCTCTAACCCCTGGGCCCTTGCCGCTGACGCTGGTGCTTCCGCCGCCAGACCCTCTACTGCCTGGGCCTCTGCTGCTGGTGCCTCCGCAGCCTGAGCCTCTACTGCCTGGGCCTCTCCCGCTGCCGCTGGTGCCTTCGCTGCCTTCGCCTCTACCGCCTGGGCCCTTGCCGCTGCCGCTGGTGCTTCCGCTGCCCGATCCTCTACTGCCTAGGCCTCTGATGCTGGTGCTTCGGCCGCCAGAGCCTCTACTGCCTGGGCCTTTGCCGCTGCTGCTGGTGCTTCCGCCACCTGAGCCTCTACCACCTGGGCCCTTACCGCTGCCGCTGGTCCTTCCGCTTCCAGAGCCTCTACCGCCTGGGCCTCTACCACTGCCGCTGGTGCTTAAGCCACCAGAGCCTCCACCGCCTGGGCCCTTACCGCTGCTGCTGGTGCTTCCACCACCAGAGCTTCTACCGCTTGGACACTTGCCTCTGATGCTGGTGCTTCCACACCAGATGCCTTGGTGCCTAGGTGCCAGATGCCGCTGGTGCCTAGGCCGCCACATCCTCTACCGCCTCTGCCACTGCCGCTGGTGCCTCCGCAGCCTGAGCCTCTACCGCCTGGGCCTCTACCGCTGCCGCTGGTGCCTCCACAACCTAAGCCTTTACGCCTGGGCCTCTGTCCCTGCCGCTGGTGACTCCGCCGCCAAAGCCTCTATTGCCTGGGCCTCTGCTGCTGCCACTGGTTCCTCCGCCGCCAGGGCCTCTACCGTCTGGGCCCTGGACACTGCCGCTGGTGTTTCCGCAGCCGGAGTCTCTAACGCCTCGGCCTCTGCAACTGCCGCTGCTGCCTCCGGAGCCGGAGCCTCTAACGCCTGGGCCTCTGCCGCTGCCACTGGTGCCTCCGCAGCCCGAGCCTGTACCGCCCGGGACTCTGCCGATTCCGCTGCTGCCTCCGTAGCCTGAGCCTCTACCGCCTGGACACTGCCACTGGTGCTGGTGCCTCCGCAGCCCGAGCCTCTACCGCCTGGGCCGCTGCCGCTTCCACCGCCAGAGCCTCTACCGCCTGGGCCTCTGCCACTTCCACTGGTGCTTCCGAAGCCTGAGCCCCTACCGCCTGGGCCTCCGGCACTGCCGCTGGTGCCTCCGCCGCCAGAGCGTCTACTGTCTGGGCCCTTGCCGCTGCCGCTGGTGCTTCCGCCGATAGAGACTCTACCGCCTGGGCCTCTACCACTGCCACTGGTGCTTACGCCGCCAGTGCCTCTACTGCCTGGGACTCTGGGTGCCGTTAGTTACTCCGCAGCCCGAACCTCTACTGCCTGGGCCTCTTCCACTGCCACTGGTGCCTCCGCCGCCAGAGCCTCTACCGCCTGGGCACTTGCTGCTGCCGCTGGTGCTTCTGCCGCCAGAGCCTCTACTGCCTGGGCCTCTGCCGCTGGTGCTTCCGCCACCAGAGCCTCTACCGCCTGGGCCCTTACCGCTGCCGCTGGTGCTTCCGCTGCCCGATCCTCTACTGCCTAGGCCTCTGATGCTGGTGCTTCCGCCGCCAGAGCCTCTACTGCCTGGGCCTCTGCCGCTGCTGCTGGTGCTTCCGCCACCAGAGCCTCTACCGCCTGGGCCCTTACCGCTGCCGCTGTTCCTTCCACCACCAGAACGTCTACCGCTGGGACACTTGCCTCTGATGCTGGTGCTTCCACCGCCAGATGCCTTGGTGCCTAGGTGCCAGATGCCGCTGGTGCCTAGGCCGCCAGATCCTCTACCACCTCGGCCTCTGTCCCTGCCGCTGGTGCCTCCGCCGCCAGAGCCTCTACCGCCTGGGCCCTTGCCACTGCCGCTGGTGCTTCCACCGCCAAAGCCTCTACTGCCTGGGCCTCTGCTGCTGCCATTGGTGCCTCCGCCCCCAGAGCCTCTACCGTCTGGGCCCTGGACACTGTCGATGGTGTTTCTTCAACCGGAGTCTCTAACGCCTGGGCCTCTGCAACTGCCGCTGCTGCCTCCGCAGCCGGAGCCTCTAACGCCTGGGCCTCCGGCACTGCCGCTGGTGCCTCCGCCGCCAGAGCGTCTACCGTCTCGGCACTTGCCACTGCCGCTGGTGCTTCCGCCGATAGAGACTCTACCGCCTGAGCCTCTGCCACTGCTGCTGGTGCCTCTGCCGCCAGAGCCTCTACCGCCTGGGCCTTTGCTGCTGCCGCTGTTGCCTCCATTGCCAGAGCCTCTGCCACCTGGGTCTCTGTCGCTACTGCAGGTGTCGCCGCCGCCTGAGCCTGTACTGCCTGGGCCTACGCCGCTCTTGCTGCTTCCTCCGCCTCCCAGGCTCCATCGGCTGGGCCTCTGCCGCTGGTGCCTCCTCCATATGAGCCTCTTCCGTTTGCATCTCTGCCGCTGCTGCTGGTGCTTCCCCCGCCTGAGCCTCTTCCGCCTTGGCCTCTGCCGCTGGTTTTCCGCCGCTAGAGCCTCTTCCACCTGGGCCTCTTCTGCCTGGGCCTCTGCCGCTGCCGCTGGTTTTCTGCCGCCTGAACCTTTACCGCCTGGGCCTCTGCCACTGCCACTGGTGCCTCCGCTGCCGGAGCCTCTACCGCCTGGGCCTCTAACGCTGCCGCTGGTGCCTCCCCCGCCTGAGCCCTTTCCGCCTTGGCCTCTGCTGCTGGTTTACCGCCGCCTGAGTCTCTTCTGCCTGGGCCTCTGCCGCTGCCGCTGGTCTTCTGACGCCTGAGCCTTTACCGCCTGAGCCTCTGCTACTGCAGCTGGTGCCTCCACAGCCCGAGCCTCTACTGCCTGGGCCTCTCCCGCTGCCGCTGGTGCCTTCGCGGCCACAGACTCTACCGCCTGGGCCCTTGCCGCTGCCGCTGGTGCTTCCGCTGCCCGATCCTCTACTACTTGGCCTCTGATGCTGGTGCTTCGGCCGCCAGAGCCTCTACTGCCTGGGCCTCTGCCGCTGCTGCTGGTGCTTCCGCCACCAGAGCCTCTACCGCCTGGGCCTTTACCGCTGCTGCTGGTCCTTCCGCTTCCAGAGCCTCTACCGCCTGGGCCTCTACCACTGCCGCTGGTGCCTCCGCAGCCTGAGCCTCTACTGCCTGGGTCTCTTCCACTGCTGCTGGTGCTTACGCCACCAGAGCCTCTACCGCCTGGGCCCATACCGCTGCCGCTGGTGCTTCCACCACCAGAGCTTCTACCGCTTGGACACTTGCCTCTGATGCTGGTGCTTCCACGCCAGATGCCTTGGTGCCTAGGTGCCAGATGCCGCTGGTGCCTAGGCCGCCAGATCCTCTACCACCTCGGCCTCTGCCACTGCCGCTGGTGCCTCCGCAGCCTGAGCCTCTACCGCCTGGGCCTCTACCGCTGCCGCTGGTGCCTCCACAACCTAAGCCTTTATGCCTGGGTCTCTGTCCCTGCCGCTGGTGCCTCCGCCGCCAGAGCCTCTACCGCCTGGGCCCTTGCCACTGCCGCTGGTGCTTCCACCGCCAAAGCCTCTACTGCCTGGGCCTCTGCTGCTGCCATTGGTGCCTCCGCCGCCAGAGCCTCTACTGCCTGGGCCTCTGCCGCTGCCGCTGGTGCTTCCGCCACCAGAGCCTCTACCGCCTGGGCCCTTACCGCTGGTGCCTCCGCCGCCAAAGCCTCTAACCCCTAGGCCCTTGCCGCTGACGCTGGTGCTTCCACCGCCAGACCCTCTACTGCCTGGGCCTCTGCTGCTGGTGCCTCCGGAGCCTGAGCCTATACTGCCTGGGCCTCTCCCACTGCCGCTGGTGCCTTCGCTGCCAGTGCCTCTACCGCCTGGGCCCTTGCCGCTGCCGCTGGTGTTTCCGCTGCCCAATCCTCTACTGCCTAGGCCTCTGATGCTGGTGCTTCGGCCGCCAGAGCCTCTACTGCCAGGGCCTCTGCCGCTGCTGCTGGTGCTTCCGCCACCAGAGCCTCTACCGCCTGGGCCCTTACCGCTGCCGCTGGTGCTTCCGCTGCCCGATCCTCTACTGCCTAGGCCTCTAATGCTGCTGCTTCGGCCGCCAGAGCCTCTACTGCCTGGGCGTCTGCCGCTGCTGCTGGTGCTTCCGCCACCAGAGCCTCTACCGCCTGGGCCCTTACCGCTGCCGCTGGTCCTTCCGCTTCCAGAGCCTCTACCGCCTGGGCCTCTACCACTGCCGCTGGTGCCTCCGCAGCCTGAGCCTCTACAACTGCCGCTGGTGCCTCTGCAGCCTGAGCCTCTACTGCCTGGGTCTCTTCCACTGCTGCTGGTGCTTACGCCACCAGAGCCTCTACCGCCTGGGCCCTTACCGCTGCCGCTGGTGCTTCCACCACCAGAGCTTCTACCGCTTGGACACTTGCCTCTGATGCTGGTGCTTCCACGCCAGATGCCTTGGTGCCTAGGTGCCAGATGCCGCTGGTGCCTAGGCCGCCAGATCCTCTACCACCTCAGCCTCTGCCACTGCCGCTGGTGCCTCCGCAGCCTGAGCCTCTACCGCCTGGGCCTCTACCGCTGCCGTTGGTGCCTCCACAACCTAAGCCTTTATGCCTGGGTCTCTGTCCCTGCCGCTGGTGCCTCCGCCGCCAGAGCCTCTACCGCCTGGGCCCTTGCCACTGCCGCTGGTGCTTCCACCGCCAAAGCCTCTACTGCCTGGGCCTCTGCTGCTGCCATTGGTGCCTCCGCCGCCAGAGCCTCTACTGCCTGGGCCTCTGCCGCTGCCGCTGGTGCTTCCGCCACCAGAGCCTCTACCACCTGGGCCCTTACCGCTGCCGCTGGTGCCTCCGCCGCCAAAGCCTCTAACCCCTGGGCCCTTGCCGCTGACGCTGGTGCTTCCACCGCCAGACCCTCTACTGCCTGGGCCTCTGCTGCTGGTGCCTCCGGAGCCTGAGCCTATACTGCCTGGGCCTCTCCCGCTGCCGCTGGTGCCTTCGCTGCCAGTGCCTCTACCGCCTGGGCCCTTGCCGCTGCCGCTGGTGTTTCCGCTGCCCGATCCTCTACTGCCTAGGCCTCTGATGCTGGTGCTTCGGCCGCCAGAGCCTCTACTGCCTGGGCCTCTGCCGCTGCTGCTGGTGCTTCCGCAACCAGAGCCTCTACCGCCTGGGCCCTTACCGCTGCCGCTGGTCCTTCCGCTTCCAGAGCCTCTACCGCCTGGGCCTCTACCACTGCCACTGGTGCCTCCGCAGCCTGAGCCTCTACTGCCTGGGTCTCTGCCACTGCTGCTGGTGCTTACGCCACCAGAGCCTCTACCGCCTGGGCCCTTACCGCTGCCGCTGGTGCTTCCACCACCAGAGCTTCTACCGCTTGGACATTTGCCTCTGATGCTGGTGCTTCCACGCCAGATGCCTTGGTGCCTAGGTGCCAGATGCCGCTGGTGCCTAGGCCGCCAGATCCTCTACCACCTCGGCCTCTGCCACTGCCCCTGGTGCCTCCGCAGCCTGAGCCTCTACCGCCTGGGCCTCTACCGCTGCCGCTGGTGCCTCCACAACCTAAGCCTTTACGCCTGGGTCTCTGTCCCTGCCGCTGGTGCCTCCGCCGCCAGAGCCTCTACCGCCTGGGCCCTTGCCACTGCCGCTGGTGCTTCCACCGCCAAAGCTTCTACTGCCCTGGCCTCTGCTGCTGCCATTGGTGCCTCCGCCGCCAGAGCCTCTACTGCCTGGGCCTCTGCCGCTGCCGCTGGTGCTTCCGCCACCAGAGCCTCTACCGCCTGGGCCCTTACCGCTGCCGCTGGTGCTTACGCCGCCAGAGCCTCTACTGCCTGGGCCTTTGGGTGCTGTTAGTTACTCCGCAGCCCGAGCCTCTACTGCCTGGGCCTCTTCCACTGCCACTGGTGCCTCCGCCGCCAGAGCCTCTACCGCCTGGGCACTTGCTGCTGCCGCTGGTGCTTCTGCCGCCAGAGCCTCTACTCCCTGGGCCTCTGCCGCTGCCGCTGGTTCTTCCGCCACCAGAGCCTCTACCGCCTGGGCCCTTAACGTTGCCGCTGGTGCCTCCGCCGCCAGAGCCTCTACCGCCTGGGCCTTTTCTGCTGCCGCTGTTTCCTCCGTCACCAGAGCCTCTGCCACCTGGGTCTCTGTCGCTGCTGCAGGTGCCTCCTCCACCTGAGCCTCGTCCGTTTGGAACTCAGCCGCTGCCGCTGGTGCCTCCCCCGCCTGAGCCTGTTCCGCCTTGGCCTCTGCCGCTGCTACTGGTTTTCTGCCGCCTGAGCCTTTACCGCCCAAGCCTATGCTACTGCAGCTGGTGCCTCCGCCGCCAGAGCCTCTACCTTCAGGACCTCTGCCACGCCCGCTGATGCCTCCGCCACCAGAGCCTCTAACGCCTGGGCCCTTGCCGCTGCCGCTGGTGCTTCCTCCTCCACAGCCTCTACTGCCTGGGCCTCTGGGTGCCGTTGGTGCCTCCGCAGCCCGAGCCTCTACCGCATGGGCCTCTGCCACTGCCGTTGCTTCCTTTGCTGCCAGAGCCTCTACTGCCTGGGCCCTTGTTGCTGTTGCTGTTGCTTCCGCCGCCAGAGCCTCTGCCACCCTGGCCTCGGCTGCTGCCGCTGGTGCCTCCGCAGCCTGAGCCTCTACCGCCTGGACCTCTGCCACTGCCCCTGCTTCCTTCGCTGCCAGAGCCTCTACCGCCTGGGCCCTTGCTGCTGTCGCTGGTGCCTCCGCCGCCACAGCCTCTACCACCTGGGCCTCTTTCGCTGCCGCTGGTGGCTCCGCTGCCCGAGTCTCTACAGCCTGGGCCTCTGTCGGTGCTGCTGGTGCCTCTACAGCCTGAGCCTCTACCGCCTGGGCCTCTGCCACTGCCGCTGGTGCATCCGCCCCCAAGCCTCTACCGCCTGGGCCTCTGTCGGTTCCGCTGGTGCCTCCGCAGCCAGAGCCTCTACTGCATAGGCCTCTGCCACTGCCGCTGCTGCCTTCGCCACCAGAGCCTCTACTGCCTGGATCCTTGCCTCTGCCGCTGGTGCTACATCCGCCAGAGTCTCTACCGACTGGCCCTTTGCGGCTGCCACTGGTGCCTCCGCAACCAGAGCCTCTACCGCCTGGGCCTCTGCTGCTCTTGCTGGTCCCGCCTCTGTGCAGGCTGCATCGCGTGGACCTCTGCAGCTGCCAGTGGTGCCTTGGCAGAGTGAGCTTCTTCCACCTGTGGCTCTACCGCTGCCGCTGGTTCCTCCACCGCCAGAACATCTACCACCTGGGTCTCTGCCGCTGCTGCTGGTTCCTCGGGAGCCCGAGCCTTCCGTCTGGACCTCTGCCGCTGCCGCTGGTTCCTCCCCCGCCTGAGCCTCTTCCCCCTTGGCCTCTACCGCTGCCGCCTCTGCCGCCAGAGTGTCTCTGCCGCTGGTGCTTCCTCCACCTGAGCCCCTTCTGTCTGGACCTCTACCGCTGCTTCCTCCCCCGCCTCAGCCTCTTCCGCCTGGGCCTCTGCCGGTGCCGCTGGTGCCCCCGCCGTCAGAGCCTCTACTGCCTGGGCCCTTTCCTCTGCCGCTGCTGCCTCCGGCGCCAGAGCCTCTGCCACCTGGGTCTTTGTCGCTGCTACTGCTTCCGCCGCCTCCAGAACCTATACCGCTTGGTCCCTTCCCGCTGCCGCTGGTGCCTCCGCAGCCCGAGCCTCTACCGCCTGGGCCCGTACCGCTGGTGCTTACGCCGCCAGAGCCTCTACCGCGTGGGCCTCTGCCGGTGCCGCTGGTGCCTCTGCCGCCAGAGCCTTTACCGCCTGGGCCTCGGCCAGTGCCTCTGGTGCCTCCGCAGCCCGAGCCTCTACCGCCTGGGCCTCTTCCACTGCCGCTGGTGCCTTCGCCTCCAGAGACTTTACCGCTTGGACACTTGCCTCTGATGCTGGTGCTTCCGCCGCAAGAGCCTCTACCTCTTGGACCCTTGCCTCTGATGCTGGTGCTTCCGCCGCCAGAGTCTCTACTGCCTGGGCCTCTGCCAGTGCCGCTGCTGCCTCCGCAGCCTGAGCCTCTACCGCCTGGGCCCTTAACTCTGCCGCTGGTGCTTCCGCCGCCAGAGCCTCTGTTGCCTGGGCCTCTGGGCTGCCGTTGGTGCCTCCGCAGCCAGAGCCTCTACCGCCTGGAACTCTGGCACTGCTGCTGGTGCCTCCGCATCCCAAGCCTCTACTGCCTGGGCCTCTGCCGGTGCGGTTGGTGTCTCCTCAGCCAGAGCCTCTACCACCTCGGCCTCTGGCACTGCCCTGCTGCCTTCTCCACCAGAGCCTCTATCGCCTGGGCTCTGCCGCTGTCGCTGGTGCCACCCCTGCCTGAGCCTCTTCCGCCTTGGCCTCTGCCGCTGGTTTTCTGCCGCCAGAGCCTCTTCCGCCTGGGCCTCTTCCGCCTGGGCCTCTGCCGCTGCCGCTAGTTTTCTGCCGCCTGAGCCTTTACCGCCTGGGCCTCTGCCACTGCCGCTGGTGCCTCTGCTGCCAGAGCCTCTACCGCCTGGGCCTTTGCTGCTGCCGCTGTTGCCTCCGTCACCAGAGCCTCTGCCACCTGGGTCTCTGTCGCTGCTGCAGGTGCTTTCTCCACCTTAGCCTCTTCCGTTTGGACCTCTGCCACTGCCACTGGTGCCTCCCCCGCCTGAGCCTCTTCCGCCTTGGCCTCTGCCGCTGGTTTTCTGCCGCCAGAGCCTTTACCGCCTGGGCCTCGGCAAGTGCCTATGGTGCCTCCGCAGCCCGAGCCTCTACCGCATGGGCCTCTGCCACTGCCGTTGCTTCCTTTGCTGCCAGAGCCTCTACTGCCTGGGCCCTTGTTGCTGTTGCTGTTGCTTCCGCCGCCAGAGCCTCTACTACCGGGGCCTCTGCCAGTGCAGCTGCTGCCTCCGCAGCCTGAGCCTCTACCGCCTGGGCCCTTAACGCTGCCGCTGGTGCTCCCGCCACCAGAGCCTCTACTGCCTGGGCCTCTGGGCTGCCGTTGGTGCCTCCGCAGCCCGAGCCGCTACCGCCTGGACCTCTGGCACTGCCGCTGGTGCCTCCGCATCCAAAGCCTCTACTGCCTGGGCCTCTGCCGGTGCGGCTGGTGTCTCCTCAGCCAGAGCCTCTACCACCTCGGCCTCTGGCACTGCTGCTGCTGCTTTCGCCACCAGAGCCTCTACCGCCTGGGCTCTGCTGCTGCCGCTGGTGCCTACCCCGCCTGAGCCTCTTCCACCTTGGCCTCTGCCGCTGGTTTTCTGCCGCCAGAGCCTCTTCCGCCTGGGCCTCTTCCGCCTGGGCCTCTTCCACTGCCGCTGGTGCCTTCACCTCCAGAGACCTTACCGCTTGGACACTTGCCTCTGATGCTGGTGCTTCCGCCGCCAGAGCCTCTACTGCCTGGGCCTCTGCCAGTGCCGCTGCTGCCTCCGTAGCCTGAGCCTCTACCACCTGGGCCCTTAACGCTGCCGCTGGTGCTTTCGCCGCCAGAGCCTCTACTGCCTGGGCCTCTGGGCTGCCGTTGGTGCCTCCGCAGCCCGAGCCTCTACCACCTCGGCCTCTGGCACTGCCGCTGCTGCCTTCGCCACCAGAGCCTCTACTGCCTGGGCTCTGCCGCTGCCGCTGTTGCCTCCCCCGCCTGAGCCTCTTCCGCCTTGGCCTCTGCCGCTGGTTTTCTGCCGCCTGAGCCTCTTCCGCCTGGGCCTCTTCCGCCTGGGCCTCTGCCGCTGGTTTTCTGCCGCCTGAGCCTTTACCGCCTTTACCGCCTGGGCCTCTGCTACTGCCGCTGGTGCCTCTGCTGCCAGAGCCTCTACCGCCTGGGCCTTTGCTGCTGCCGCTGTTTCCTCCGTCACCAGAGCCTCTGCCACCTGGGTCTCTGTCGGTGCTGCAGGTGCCTCCTCCACCTGAGCCTCTTCCGTTTGGACCTCAGCCTCTACCGCCTGGGCCCGTACCGCTGGTGCTTACGCCGCCAGAGCCTCTACCGCGTGGGCCTCTGCCGGTGCCGCTGGTGCCTCTGCCGCCAGAGCCTTTACCGCCTGGGCCTCGGCCAGTGCCTCTGGTGCCTCCGCAGCCCGAGCCTCTACCGCCTGGGCCTCTTCCACTGCCGCTGGTGGCTTCGCCTCCAGAGACTTTACCGCTTGGACACTTGCCTCTGATGCTGGTGCTTCTGCCGCAAGAGCCTCTACCGCTTGGACCCTTGCCTCTGATGCTGGTGCTTCCGCCGCCAGAGCCTCTACTGCCTGGGCCTCTGCCAGTGCCGCTGCTGCCTCCGCAGCCTGAGCCTCTACCGCCTGGGCCCTTAACGCTGCCGCTGGTGCTTCCACCGCCAGAGCCTCTGCTGCCTGGGCCTGTGGGCTGCCATTGGTGCCTCCGCAGCCCGAGCCTCTACCGCCTGGACCTCTGGCACTGCTGCTGGTGCCTCCGCATCCCAAGCCTCTACTGCCTGGGCCTCTGCTGGTGCGGCTGGTGTCTCCTCAGCCAGAGCCTCTACCACCTCGGCCTCTGGCACTGCCCTGCTGCCTTCGCCTGGGCTCTGCCGCTGTCGCTGGTGCCACCCCTGCCTGAGACTCTTCCGCCTTGGCCTCTGCCGCTGGTTTTCTGCCGCCAGAGCCTCTTCTGCCTGGGCCTCTTCCGCCTGGGCCTCTGCCACTGCAGCTGGTGCCTCCGCAGCCCGAGCCTCTACCGCATGGCCCTCTGCCACTGCCGTTGCTTCCTTTGCTGCCAGAGCCTCTACTGCCTGGGCCCTTGTTGCTGTCGCTGGTGCTTCCGCCGCCAGAGCCTCTACCGCCTGGGCCTCTGTCAGTGCCGCTGGTGCCTCCGCCGCCTGAGCCTCTACCACTTAGTCCTTTGCCGCTGGGGCATACACATCCTGAGCATCTACTGCCCTGGCCTCTGCCGCTGACACTGGTGCCTCTGCTGCCAGAGCCTCTACCGCCTGGGCCTTTGCTGCTGCCGCTGTTGCCTCCGTCACCAGAGCCTCTGCCACCTGGGTCTCTGTCGCTGCTGCAGGTGCTTTCTCCACCTTAGCCTTTTCCGTTTGGACCTCTGCCACTGCCGCTGTTGCCTCCGTCACCAGAGCCACCTGGGTCTCTGTCGCTGCTGCAGGTGCCTCCTCCACCTGAGACTCTTCCGTTTGGACCTCTGCCACTGCCGCTGGTGCCTCCCCCGCCTGAGCCTCTTCCGCCTTGGCCTCTGCTGCTGGTTTTCCGCCGCCTGAGCCTCTTCTGCCTGGACCCTTGCCTCTGCCGCTGGTGCTACCGCCGCCAGAGCCTCTGCCACCTCGGCCTCTGCCACTCTCACTGTTGCCGTCATCACCAAAAGCAGAGTGAGCTTCTTCCACCTGTGGCTCTACCGCTGCCTCCGCTGCCCCAGCCTCTACCGCCTGGGCCCTTGCCGCTGCCGCTGGTGCCTCCGCAGCCCGAGCCTCTACCAACTGGGCCTCTGGCACTGCCGCTGGAGCCTCTACCGCCTGGGCCTCTGGCACTGCCCCTGGTGCCTCCGGAGCCTTAGCCTCTACCGCCTGGGCCTCTGGCACTGCCCCTGGTGCCTCCGGAGCCTTAGCCTCTACTGCCTGAGCCTCGGCCACTGCCGCTGGTGCCTCCGGAGCCTTAGCCTCTACCGCATGGGCCTCTGCCACAGCCTCTGCTTGCTTCGTCGCCAGAGCCTCTACCGCCTGGTCCCTGCCCGCTGCCACTGGTGCTTCCGCAGCCCGAGCCTCTACGGCCGGTGACTCTGCCGCTGCTGCTGGTGCCTCCGCAGCCCAGGTCTCTTTCGCCTAGGCCTGTGCAAGTGCCGCTGGTGGCTCCGCAGCCCGAGCCTCTACCTCCTGGACCTCTGTCGTTGCCGCTGGTGCCTCTACAGCCTGAGCCTCTACCGCCTGGGCCTCTGGCACTGCCGCTCGTGCATCCGCCACCAGAACCTCTACCGTCTGGGCCTTTGCCGGTGCCGCTGGTGCTTCCGCAGCCCGAGCCTCTACCGCCTGGGCCTCTGTCAGTGCCGCTGGTGCCTCCGCCGCCTGAGCCTCTACCACTTAGTCCTTTGCCGCTGGGGCATACACATCCTGAGCATCTACTGCCCTGGCCTCTGCCGCTGACACTGGTGCCTTCGCCGCCAGAGCCTCTACCACTTGGTCCTCTGCCACTGCCGCTGGTGCCTCCGCAGCCCGAGCCTCTACTGCCCTGGCTGCTGTTCGTTCCTTCGCCGCCAGAGCCTCTACCGCCTAGGCCTCTGCCGGTGCCGCTGGTGCCTCCGCAGCCTGAGCCTCTACCGCCTGGGTCCCTGCCCCTGCCCCTGCTTCCTTCGCTGCCAGAGCCTCTACCGCCTGGGCCCTTGCCGCTGTCGCTGGTGCCTCCGCCGCCAGAGCCTCTACCACCAGGGACCTTACGGGTGCCACTGGTGCTTCCGCCGCCAGACTCTCTACAGCCTGGGCCTCTGGGTTACCGTTGGTGCCTCCGCAGCCCGAGCCTCTACCGCATGGGCCTCTGCCACTGCCTCTGCTTCCTTCGCCGCCAGAGCCTCTACCGCCTGGTCCCTTGCCGCTGCCACTGGTGCCTCCACAGCCCGAGCCTCTACCGCCTGGGACTCTGCCGCTGCCGCTGGTGCCTCCGCAGCCCAGGTCTCTATCGCCTAGGCCTGTGCCAGTGCCGCTGGTGGCTCCGCAGCCCGAACCTCTACCTCCTGGACCTGTGGCATTGCCGCTCGTGCATCCACCACCAGAACCTCTACCGTCTGGGCCTTTGCCAGTGCCGCTGGTGCTTCCGCAGCCCGAGCCTCTACCGCTTGGGCCTCTGTCAGTGCCGCTGGTGCCTCCGCAGCCTGAGCCTCTACCGCCTGGGCCCTTGCCGCTGCCGCCGCCAGAGCCTCTACTGCTACGGCCTCTGTCGCTGGTGCCTCCGCAGCCCGAGCCTCTACCGCCTGGGCCTCTGCTGCTCTTGCTGGTCCCGCCGCTATGCAGGCTGCATCGCCTGGACCTCTGCAGCTGCCAGTGGTGCCTTGGCAGAGTGAGCTTCTTCCACCTGTGGCTCTACCGCTGCCGCTGGTTCCTCCACCGCCAGAACATCTACCACCTGGGTCTCTGCCGCTGCTGCTGGTTCCTCCCCCGCCTGAGCCTCTTCCCCCTTGGCCTCTACCGCTGCCGCCTCTGCCGCCAGAGTGTCTCTGCCGCTGGTGCTTCCTCCACCTCCACCTGGGTCTCTGTACATGCTGCTGGTGCCTCCGCCGTCAGAGCTTCTACGGCCTGGTCCTCTGCCGCTACCACTGGGGCTTCCACCGCTGCTGCCTCTGCCACCTGAGCCTCTCGGTCCTGGGCCTCTGCCACTGGTGCCTACGCCACCAGAGACTCTACCGCCTGGACCTTTGCTGTTACCGCCTGGTGCCTCCGCCGCCAGAGCCTCTACTGTCTGGGCATCTGCCGCTACTGCTGGTGCCTCCTCCACCTAAGCCTCTTCCACCTGGACCTCTGCCGCTGCCGATGGTGTCTCCCCCTGCTGAGCCTCTTCCGCATAGGTGTCTGCCGCTGCCGCTGGTTTTCCGCCACCTGAGCCTCTACCACCTGGGACTCTGCCGCTGCCGCTGGTGCCTCCTCCACCTCAGCCTCTTCCGCATGGACCTCTGCCGCTGCCGCTGGTACCTCCCCCACCTGAGCCTGTACCGATTGGGCCTCTGCCGCTGGTTTTCTGCCGCCATAGCCTCTACCGCCTTGGCCCTTTCCTCTGCCGCTGCTGCCTCCGGCGCCAGAGCCTCTGCCACCTGGGTCTCTGTCGCTGCTGCTGCTGCCGCCGCCTCCAGAACCTATACCGCTTGGTCCCTTCCCGCTGCCGTTGGTGCCTCCGCAACCCGAGCCTCTACCGCCTGGGCCCTTGCCGCTGCCGCTGGTGCCTCCGCAGCCCAAGCCTCTACTGCCTGGGTGTCTTCTGGCACCGCTGGTGCCTCCACAGCCTAACCCTTTACCGCCTGGGCCTCTGCCACTGCCGCTGCTTCCTTCGCCGCCAGAGCCTCTACCGCCTGGTCCCTTGCCGCTGCCGCTGGTGCTTCCGCCGCCAGAGCCTCTACTGCCGCTGGTGCCTCCGCAGCCCAAGCCTCTACCGTCTGGGCCCTTGCCGGTGCCGCTGTTGCCTCCGCAGCCTGAGCCTCTACCCCCTGGGCCTCTGCGACTGCCACTGGTGCCTCCGCCGCCAGAGCCTCTACCGCCTGGGCCCTTGCCGCTGCCACTGGTGCTTCCACAGCCTGAGCCTCTTCCACCTGGACCTCTGCCGCTGCCGTTGGTGTCTCCCCCCCTTCCTGAGCCTCTTCCACATAGACATCTGCCGCTGCCGCTGGTTTTCCACCACCTGAGCCTCTACCACCTGGGACTCTGCCGCTGCCGCTGGTGCCTCCTCCACCTGAGCCTCTTCCGCCTGGACCTCTGCCGCTGCCGTTGGTGTCTCCCCCTCCTGAGCCTCTTCCACATAGACGTCTGCCGCTGGCGCTGGTTTTCTGCCGCCCGAGCCTCTTCCGCCTGGACTTCTGCCGCTGCCGCTGGTACCTCCCCCACCTGAGCCTGTACCGATTGGGCCTCTTCCTCTGCCTCTGGTTTTCTGCCGCCATATCCTCTACCGCCTGGGCCCTTTCCTCTGCCGCTGCTGCCTCCGGCGCCAGAGCCTCTGCCCCCTGGGTTTCTGTCGCTGCTGGTGGTGCCAATGCCTCCAGAACCTATACCGCTTGGTCCCCAGCCGCTGCCGCTGGTGCCTCCGCAGCCCGAGCCTCTACTGCCTGGGTCTCTTCCGGCACCGCTGGTGCCTCCACAGCCTAACTCTTTACCGCCTGGGCCTCTGCCACTGCCGCTGCTTCCTTTGCCGCCATAGCCTCTACCGCCTGGGCCCTTTCCTCTGCCGCTGCTGCCTCCGGCGCCAGAGCCTCTGCCACCTGGGTTTCTGTCACTGCTGCTGGTGCCAATGCCTCCAGAACCTATACCGCTTGGTCCCCAGCCGCTGCCGCTGGTGCCTCCGCAGCCCAAGCCTCTACCGCCTGGGCCCTTGCCACTGCCGCTGGTGCCTCCGCAGCCCGAGCCTCTACTGCCTGGGTCTCTTCCGGCACCGCTGGTGCCTCCACAGCCTAACACTTTACCGCCTGGGCCTCTGCCAGTGCCGCTGCTTCCTTTGCCGCCAGAGCCTCTACCGCCTGGTCCCTTGCCGCTGTCGCTGGTGCTTCCGCCGCCAGACCCTCTACTGCCGATGGTGCCTCAACAGCCCGAGCCTCTACTGCCTGGGCTTCTGCCGGTACCGCTGTTGCCTCCGCAGCCTGAGCCTCTACCGTCTGGGCCTCTGCCACTGCCACTGGTGCTTCCGCAGCCAGAGCCTCTATGGCATGGGCCTCTGCCACTGCTGCTGGTGCTTCCACTTCCGCCGCCAGAGCCTCTACCGCTTGGACCCTTGCCTCTGATGCTGGTGATTCCGCCGCTAGAGGTTCTACCGCGTGGACCCTTGCCTCTGATGCTGGTGTTCCGCCACCAGAGCCTCTACCGCCTGGGCCTCTGCCACTGCTGCCTCCGCTGCCAGAGCCTCTATGGCCTGGGCCCTTGCCGCTACAGCTGGTGCTTCCGCAGCCTGAGCCTCTACTGCCTGGGCCTCTGCCGCTGGTGCCTTCACTGCCAGAGCCTCTACCGCATGGGCCCTTGCCGCTGCCGCTGGTGCCTTCGCAGCCAGACGCTCTACCGCCTGGGCCTCTGCCGCTGCCGCTGGTGCCTCCGCAGCCCGAGCTTCTACCCCCTGGGCCTCTGCCGGTGCCGCTGGTGCCTCCGGAGCCTTAGCCTCTACCGCCTGAGCCTCGGCGACTGCCGCTGGTGCCTAGGCCGCCAGATCCTCTACCGCCTGGGCCGTTGTCGCTGCCGCTGGTGCCTCCGCAGCCTGAGCCTCTACCACCTGGGCCTCTGCCACTGCCGTTGGTGCCTCCGCCGCCAGAGCCTCTACCGAATGGGCCGTTGTCGCTGCCACTGGTGCCTCCGCAGACCGAGCCTCTACCACCTCGTCCTCTTCCACTGCCGCTGGTGCCTCCGCCTCCACCTCTACGCTTGGACACTTGCCTCTGATGCTGGTGCTTCCGCCGCCAGAGCCTCCACCACCTGAGCCTCTACCGCTGCCGCTGGTATTTCCGCCGCCAAAGCCTCTACCACCTGGGCCCTTGCCGCTGCCGCTCGTGCTTTCGCCGCCAGAGCCTCTGCTGCTTGGACCCTTGCCTCTGATGCTGGTGCCTCCTCAGCCTGAGCCTCTACTACCTCGGCCTTTGCCGCTGCCGCTGATGCGTCCGCAGCCCAAGCCTCTACCGCCTGTGCCTCTTCCACTGCCGCTGGTGCCTCCGCCAGAGCATCTACTTCATGGGCCTCTGCCGCTGGTGCCTTCACTGCCAGAGCCCCAACCGCATGGGCCCTTGCTGCTGGTGCCTCCGCAGCCCGAGCCTGTACTGCCTGGGCCTCTGTCACTGGTGCCTTCAATGCCAGAGCCCCAACCGCATGGGCCCTTGCCTGGGCCCTTGCTGCCTCGGCTGGTGTTTCCGCCACCAGAGCCTCTACCTCCTGGGCCCTTGCCGCTGCCGCTGCCGCTGCCGCCCCCGCAGCCTGAGCCTCTACCACCTCGGCCTCTGCCTCCACCGCCAGAGCATCTACTGCATGGGCCTCTGCCGCTGGTGCCTTCACTGCCAGAGCCCCAACCGCATGGGCCCTTGCTGCTGGTGCCTCCGCAGCCCGAGCCTGTACTGCCTGGGTCTCTGTCACTGGTGCCTTCAATGCCAGAGCCCCAACCGCATGGGCCCTTGCCTGGGCCCTTGCTGCCTCGGCTGGTGTTTCCGACACCAGAGCCTCTACCTCCTGGGCCCTTGCCGCTGCCGCTGCCGCTGCCGCCTCCGCAGCCTGAGCCTCTACCACCTCGGCCTTTGCCGCTGCCGCTGGTGCGTCCGCAACCCAAGCCTCTACCGCCTGGGCCTCTTCCACTGCTGCTGGTGCCTCCGCCGCCAGAGCCTCTACCATCTGGGCCTCTGTCGGTGCCGCTGGTGCCTCCGCAGCCAGAGCCTCTTCCCCCACGGCCTCTACCTCTGGCGGCGAAGGCGGCAGCCTGAGCCTCTACTGCCTTCCCCTCTGCCACTGCCCCGGCTGCATCGCATGGACTTCTACAGCTAGTGCCTAGGCCGCCAGATCCTCTACCGCCTGGGCCGCTGACACTGCCGCTGGTGCCTCCGCCGCCAGAACCTCTACCGCCTGGGCCTCTGCCGGTGCCGCTGGTGTATCCACAGCCCAAGCCTCTACCGCATGGGCCTGTGCCACTGCCGCAGCTGCCTCTGCCGCCGGAGCCTCTACCGCCTGGGCCCTTGCTGCCTCCGCTGGTGCTTCCGCCACCAGAGCCTCTACCGCCTGGGCCTCTGCCAGTACCGCTGGAGGCTCCGCAGCCTGAGCCTCTACCGCCTGGGCCCCTGCCGCTGGTGTTTCCGCTGCCAGAGCCTCTACCGCCTGGACCCGTGCCTCTGCCGCTGGTGCTACCGCAGCCCAAGCCTCTACCACCTGGGCCACTGCCGGTGCCGCTGGTGCCTCCGTATCCAGAGCCTCAACCACCGCTGGAGCCTCTACCGCCTGGGCCCTTGCTGCCTCCGCTGGTGCTACCGCCACCAGAGCCTCTACCGCCTGGGCCTCTGCCAGTACCGCTGGTGGCTCCGCAGCCTGAGCCTCTAACACCTCGGCCTCTGCCACTGCCACTGGTGCCGCCGCCGCCAGAGCCTCTACCGCGTGGGCACTTGCCGCTGCCACTGGTGCTTCCGCCGCCAGAGCCTGTACTGCATGGGCCTCTGCCACTGTCGCTGTTGCCTCCGCCGCCAGAGGCTCCACTGCCTGGGTCTCTGCCACTGTCGCTGGTGCCTGCGCAGCCCGAGCCTCTACCGCCTGGAACTCTGGCACTGCCGCAGGTGCCTCCGGAGCCTTAGCCTCTTTCTCCTGGGCCTCGGCCACTGCCGCTGGTGCCTAGGCCCCCAGATCCTCTACCACCTCGGCCTCTGCCACTGCCGCTGGTGCCTCCGCAACCCGAGCCTCTACCGCCTGGGCCTCTTCCACTGGCGCTGGTGCCTCCGGAGCCTTAGCCTCTACCGCCTGGGCCTCTGCCGGTGCCGCTGGTGCATCCGCAGCTCGAGCCTCTACCGCATGGGCCTCTGCCACTGCCGCTGCTGCCTCTGCCGCCGTAGCCTCTACCGGATGGGCCCTTGCTGCCTCCGCTGGTGCTTCCGCCACCAGAGCCTCTACCGCCTGGGCCTCTGCCAGTACCGCTGGAGGCTCCGCAGCCTGAGCCTCTACCGCCTGGGCCCCTGCCGCTGGTGTTTCCGCTGCCAGAGCCTCTACCGCCTGGACCCGTGCCTCTGCCGCTGGTGCTACCGCAGCCCAAGCCTCTACCACCTGGGCCACTGCCGGTGCCGCTGGTGCCTCCGCATCCAGAGCCTCAACCACCGCTGGAGCCTCTACCGCCTGGGCCCTTGCTGCCTCCGCTGGTGCTACCGCCACCAGAGCCTCTACCGCCTGGGCCTCTGCCAGTACCGCTGGTGGCTCCGCAGCCTGAGCCTCTAACACCTCGGCCTCTGCCACTGCCACTGGTGCCGCCGCCGCCAGAGCCTCTACCGCGTGGGCACTTGCCGCTGCCACTGGTGCTTCCGCCGCCAGAGCCTGTACTGCATGGGCCTCTGCCACTGTCGCTGTTGCCTCCGCCGCCAGAGGCTCCACTGCCTGGGTCTCTGCCACTGTCGCTGGTGCCTGCGCAGCCCGAGCCTCTACCGCCTGGAACTCTGGCACTGCCGCAGGTGCCTCCGGAGCCTTAGCCTCTTTCTCCTGGGCCTCGGCCACTGCCGCTGGTGCCTAGGCCCTCAGATCCTCTACCACCTCGGCCTCTGCCACTGCCGCTGGTGCCTCCGCAACCCGAGCCTCTACCGCCTGGGCCTCTTCCACTGGCGCTGGTGCCTCCGGAGCCTTAGCCTCTACCGCCTGGGCCTCTGCCGGTGCCGCTGGTGCATCTGCAGCTCGAGCCTATACCGCATGGGCCTATGCCACTGCCGCTGCTGCCTCTGCCGCCGTAGCCTCTACCGGATGGGCCCTTGCTGCCTCCGCTGGTGCTTCCGCCACCAGAGCCTCTACCGCCTGGGCCTCTGCCAGTACCGCTGATGGCTCCGCAGCCTGAGCCTCTACCGCCTCTGCCTCTGCCACTGCTGCCTTCGCCACCAGAGCCTCTACAGCCTGGGCCCTGCCGCTGGTGTTCCCGCCGCCAAAGCCTCTACCGCCTGGACCCTTGCCTCTGCCGCTGGTGCTTCTGCAGCCCAAGCCTCTACTGCCTAGGCCTCTGCCGGTACCGCTGGTGCCTCCGCAGTCAGAGCCTCAACCACCTCGGCCTCTGCCACTGTCGCTGTTGCCTCTGCCGCTAGAGGCTCCACTGCCTGGGTCTCTGCCGCTGCCGCTGCTGCCTCCACCGCCAGAGCCTCTACTGCCGGGGCCTCTGCTGCTGCCGCTGGTGCTTCCGCCACCAGAGCCTCTACCGCCTGGGCCTCTGCCGGTGCCGCTGCTGCCTCCGCCACCTGAGCCTCTACCGCCTGGGCCCTTATGGCTGCCGCTGGTGTTTCTGCCGCCAGAGCCTCTACTGCATGGACCTCTGCTGCTGCCACTGGTGCCTCTGCCGCCTGAGCCTCTACCGCCTGGGCCTCTGCCTCTGCCCCTGGTGCCTCCGCAGCCCGAGCTTTGACCGCTGTCTCTGTTGGTGCTTCCGCAACCAGAGTCTCTGCCGCCTGGGCCTCTGCCAGTGCCGCTGGTGCCTCCGCAGCCTGAGCTTCTACCGCCTGGGCCTCTGCCGGTGCCGCTGGTGCCTCCTCTGCCGGTACCGCTGTTGCCTCCTCAGCCAGAGCCTCTACCACCTTGGCCTCTGCTACTGCCACTGCTGCCTTCGCCACCAGAGCCTCTACCCCTTGGGCCCCTGCCGCTGTTGCTCGTGCTTCCACCGCCAGAGCCTCTACTGCTTGGCTCAGGCAGAGGAAGCACCAGCGGCAGCGGCAGAGGTCCAAACGGAAGAGGCTCATGTGGAGGAGGAACCAGCGGCAGAGGCCCAGCCGATGGAGCCAGGGAGGCGGAGGAAGCAGCAAGAGCGGCGTAGGCCCCGGCATTAGAGGCTCAGGCGGCAGCACGTGCAGCAGCGACAGAGACCCAGGTGGCAGAGCCTCTGGCAATAGAGGCAACAGCAGCAGCAGCAAAGGCCCAGGCGCCAGAGGCTCTGGTGTCAGAAGCACCAGCAGCAGTGGCAGAGGCCCGGGCGGTAGAGGCTCTGGCGGCGGAAGCACCAGCGGCAGCGGCAAGGGCCCAGACAGTAGACGCTCTGGCGGCGGAGGCACCAGCGGCAGTGGCAGAGGCCCACTGCGGTTGGGGCTCTGGCAGTGAAGGCACCAGCGGCAGGGGCCCTGGCAGTAGAGGCTCGGGCTGCGGAGGCACCAGCGGCAGAGGCCCAGGTGGTAGAGGCTCAGGCTGCCGAGGCACCAGCGGCAGCGGCAGAGGCCCAGGTGGCAGAGGCTCTGGGGGCGGAAGCACCAGCGGAGGCAGCAAGGGCCAGGCGGTAGAGGCTCTGGCGCCAGAGGCAGCAGCGGCAGTGGCAGAGGCCCATGCGGTAGAGGCTCGGGTTGCGGAGGCACCAGTGGCAGCGGCAGAGTTCCAGGCGGTAGAGGCTCTGGCGGCGGAGGCACCAACGGCAGAGGCAAGGATCCAGGTGGTAGAGCCTCTGGCGGCGAAGGCAGCAGCGGCAGTGGCAGAGGCCCATGCAGTAGAGGCTCTGGCTGCGGAGGCCCCAGCGGCACCTGCAGAGGCCCAGGCGGTAGAGGCTCGGGTGGCGAAGGCAGCAGCGGCAGTGCCAGAGGCCAAGGTAGTAGAGGCTCTGGCTGAGGCGACACCAGCCGCACCGGCAGAGGCCCAGGCAGTAGAGGCTTGGGATGCAGAGGCACCAGCGGCACTGCCAGAGGTCCAGGCGGTAGAGGCTCGGGCTGTGGAGGCACCAGCGGCACCGGCAGAGGCCCAGGCGGTAGAGGCTCTGGCGCCAGAGGCAGCAGCGGCAGTGGCAGAGGCCCATGCGGTAGAGCCTCGGGTTGCGGAGGCACCAGTGGCAGCGGCAGAGTTCCAGGCGGTAGAGGCTCTGGCGGCGGAGGCACCAACGGCAGAGGCAAGGATCCAGGCGGTAGAGCCTCTGGCGGCGAAGGCAGCAGCGGCAGTGGAAGAGGCCCATGCAGTAGAGGCTCTGGCTGCGGAGGCACAAGCGGAACCGACAGAGGCCCAGGCGGTAGAGGCTTCGGGGCGGATGCACCAGCGGTAGTGGCAGAGGCCCAGGCGGTAGAGGCTCAGGCTGTAGAGGTACCAGCGGCAGCGACAGAGGTCCGGGCGGGAGAGGCTCAGGCTGCGGAGCCACCAGCGGCAGCTGCAAGGGTCCAGGCGGTAGAGGCTGTTGCGGCGGAGGCACCAGCGGCAGCGGCAAGGGCCCAGGCGGTAGAGGCTCTGGCCGCGGAGTCACCAGTCGCAGTCGCAGAGGCCCAGGCGGTAGAGGCTCAGGCTGCGGAGGCAACAGCGGCACCAGCAGAAGCACAGGCGGTAGAGACTTGGGCTGCGTAGGAACCAACGGCAGTGGCAGCGGCCCAGGCGGTAGAGACTCAGGCTGCGGAAGCAACAGCATCAGAGGCAAGGGTGCAAGCAGTAGAGGCTCCGGAGGCAGAGGCAGCAGCATCAGAGGCAAGTGTCCAAGCAGTAGAGGCTCTGGAGGCGGAGGCGGAGGCAGCAGCGGCAGTGGAAGAGGCCCAGGCGGTAGAGTCTTTTGCTGCGGAGGCACCAGCGGCAGCGGCAAGGGCCCAGGTGGTAAAGGCTCTGGCGGCGGAGGCCCCAGCGGCACCTGCAGAGGCCCAGGCGGTAGAGGCTCGGGTGGCGAAGGCAGCAGCGGCAGTGCCAGAGGCCAAGGTAGTAGAGGCTCTGGCTGAGGCGACACCAGCCGCACCGGCAGAGGCCCAGGCAGTAGAGGCTTGGGATGCAGAGGCACCAGCGGCACTGCCAGAGGTCCAGGCGGTAGAGGCTCGGGCTGTGGAGGCACCAGCGGCACCGGCAGAGGCCCAGGCGGTAGAGGCTCTGGCGGCGTAAGCACCAACATCAGAGGCAAGTGTCCAAGCGCTAGAGGCTCTGGAGGTGGAAGCACCAGCGGCAGTGGAAGAGGCCCAGGTAGTAGAGGCTCAGGCTGCGGAGGCACCAGCGGCAGTGGCCGAGGCCCAGGCAGTAGAGGCTAAGGCTCCGGAGGCACCAGGGGCAGTGCCAGAGGCCCAGGCGGTAGAGGCTCCAGCGGCAGTGCCAGAGGCCCAGGCGGTAGAGGCTCGGGCTGCGGAGGCACCAGTGGCAGCGGCAAGGGCCCAGGCGGTAGAGGCTGGGGCTGCGGAGGCACCAGTGGCAGCGGCAGAGACCCAGGCAGTAGAGCTTCTGGTGACGGAGGTAACAGTGACAGTGGCAGAGGCCGAGGTGGAAGAGGCTCTGGCGGCGGTAGCACCAGCGGCAGAGGCAAGGGTCCAGGCGGTAGAGGCTCTGGCGGCGAAGGAACGAGCAGCAGCGGCAGAGGCCAGGGCACTAGAGGCTCGGGCTGCGGAGGCACCAGCGGCAGTAGCAGAAGACCAAGTGGTAGAGGCTCTGGAGGCGAAGGCACCAGCGGCAGCGGCAGAGGCCAGGGCAGTAGAGGCTCAGGATGTGTATGCACCAGCGGCGAAGGACTAAGTGGTAGAGGCTCTGGCGGCGAAGGCACCAGCGGCACCGACAGAAGCCCAGGCGGTAAAGGCTCGGGCTGCGGAGGCACCAGCGGCAGAGGCCGAAGCAGTAGAGGCTCTGGCGGCGGCAGCGGCAAGGGCCCACGCGGTAGAGGCTCAGGCTGCGGAGGCACCAGCGGCACTGACAGAGGTCCAGGCGGTAGAGGCTCGGGCTGCGGAAGCACCAGCAGCACCGGCAAAGCCCCAGACGGTAGAGGTTCTGGTGGCGGATGCACGAGCGGCAATGCCAGAGGTCCAGGAGGTAGAGGCTCAGGCTGCGGAGCCACCAGCTGCACTGGCACAGGCCTAGGCGATAGAGACCTGCGGAGGCACCAGCGGCAGCGGCAGAGTCCCAGGTGGTAGAGGCTCGGGCTGCGGAGGCACCAGTGGCAGCGGCAAGGGGCCAGGCGGAGGCACCAACGGTAACCCAGAGGCCCAGGCAGTAGAGAGTCTGGCGGCGGAAGCACCAGTGGCACCCGTAAGGTCCCTGGTGGTAGAGGCTCTGGCGGCGGAGGCACCAGCAACAGCGGCAAGGGCCCAGGCGGTAGAGGCTCTGGCAGCGAAGGAAGCAGGGGCAGTGGCAGACACCCAGGCGGTAGAGGCTCAGGCTGCGGAGGCACCAGCGGCAGCGGCAGAGGCCAGGGCGGTAGAGGCTCTGGCGGTGGAAGCACCAGCGACAGCAATAAGGGCCCAGGCAGTAGAGGCTCTGGCAGCAAAGGAAGCAACGGCAGTGGCAGAGGCCCATGCGGTAGAGGCTCGGGCTGCGGAGGCACCAACGGCACCCAGAGGCCCAGGCAGTAGAGGCTCTGACGGCGGAAGCACCAGCGGCAGCGGCAAGGGTCCAGGCGTTAGAGGCTCTGGCGGCGGAGGCACCAGCTGCAGTAGCAGAGGCTCAGGCGGTAAAGGCTCAGGCGGCGGAAAACCAGCAGCAGAGGCCAAGGCGGAAGAGGCTCAGGCGGGGGAGGCACCAGCGGCAGCGGCAGAGGTTCAAAAGGAAGAGGCTAAGGTGGAGAAAGCACCTGCAGCAGCGACAGAGACCCAGGTGGCAGAGGTTCTGGTGATGGAGGCAACAGCGGCAGCGGTAAGGGCCCCTGTGGTAGAGGCTCTGGTGGCGAAGGCAGCAGCGGCAGTGCCAGAGGCCGAGGTGGTAGAGGCTCTGGCTGAGGAGACACCAGCAGCACCGGCAGAGGCCCAGGCAGTAGAGGCTTGGGATGCGGAGGCACCAGCGGCAGTGCCAGAGGTCCAGGCGGTAGAGGCTCGGGCTGCAGAGGCACCAACGGCAGCCCAGAGGCCCAGGCAGTAGAGGCTCTGGCAGCGGAAGCACCAGCATCAGAGGCAAGGGTCCAAGCGGTAGAGGCTCTTGCGGCGGAAGCACCAGCATCAGAGGCAAGTGTCCAAACGGTAAAGTCTCTGGAGGCGAAGGCACCAGCGGCAGTGGAAGAGGCCCAGGCAGTAGAGGCTCGGGCTGCGGAGGCACCAGAGGCACTGGCCGAGGGCCAGGCGGTAAAGGCTCTGGCGGCCTCTGCCACTGCCACTGGTGCCTCCGCTGCCAGATCCTCTACCGCCTGGGCCCTTGCCGCTGCCGCTGGTGCTTCCGCAGCCAGAGCCTCTAGCGCATGGGCCTCTGCCACTGCTGCTGGTGCTTCCGCAGCCTGAGCCTCTACCACCTCGGCCTCTGCCACTGTCGCTATTGCCTCCGCCGCCAGAGGCTCCACTGCCTGGGTCTCTGCTGCTGCCGCTGGTGCCTGCGCAGCCCGAGCCTCTACCGCCTGGACCTCTGGCACTGCCGCTGGTGCCTCCGCGGCCAGAGCCTCTACCGCCTGGGCCCTTGCCGCTGCCGCTGCCGTCTCCGCCGGAGCCTCTACTGCCTGGGCCTCTGCCGCTCCCGCTGGTGCTTCCGCCACCAGATCCTCTACGGCCTGGGCCTCTGCCGGTGCCGCTGCTGCCTCCGCCGCCTGAGCCTCTACCGCCTGGGCCCTTAACGCTGCCACTGGGTCTTCTGCCGCCAGAGCCTCTACTGCCTGGGCCTCTGCCGCCTCCGCTGGTGCCTCCGCAGCCAGAACCTCTACCACCTCGGCCTTTGCCGCTGCCGCTGGTGCCTCAGTCGCCAGAGCCTCTACAGCCAGGGCCTCTGCCTCTGCCGCTGGTGCCTCCGCAGCGCTAGCTTCTACCGCTGTCTCTGCTGGTGCTTCCGCAACCAGAGCCTCTGCCGCTTGGGCATCTGCCAGTGCCGCTGGTGCCTCCGCAGCCTGAGCCTCTGCTTCATGGGCCCTTGCCGCTGCCGCTGGTGCCTCCTCTGACGGTGCCGCTGTTGCCTCCTCAGCCAGAGCCTCTACCACCTCGGCCTCTGCCTTCGCCACCAGAGCCTCTACCGCCTGGGCCCCTGCCGCTGGTCTTTCCACCGCCAGAGCCTCTACCGCCTGGGCCCTTACCGCTGCCGCTCGTGCTTCTGCGCCAGAGGCTCTACTGCTTGGACCCTTCCCTCTGATACTGGTGCTTCTGCCGACAGAGCCTCTACTGCCTGGGCCTCTGCCACTGCTGCTGGTGCTTCCGCCACCAGAGCCTCTACCGCCTGGGCCCTTACCGCTGCCGCTGGTGCTTCCGCCTCCAGAGCCTCTACTGCCTGGGCCCTTACCGCTGCCGCTGGTGCTTACGCCGCCAGAGCCTCTACTGCCTGGGACTCTGGGTGCCGTTAGTTACTCCGCAGCCCGAGCCTCTACTGCCTGGGCCTCTTCCACTGCCACTGGTGGCTCCGCCGCCAGAGCCTCTACCGCCTGGGCACTTGCTGCTGCCGCTGGTGCTTCTGCCGCCAGAGCCTCTACTGCCTGGGCCTCTGCCGCTGCCGCTGGTGCTTCCGCCACCAGAGCCTCTACCGCCTGGGCCCTTACCGCTGCCGCTGGTGCCTCCGCCGCCAAAGCCTCTAACCCCTGGGCCCTTGCCGCTGACGCTGGTGCTTCCGCCGCCAGACCCTCTACTGCCTGGGCCTCTGCTGCTGGTGCCTCCGCAGCCTGAGCCTCTACTGCCTGGGCCTCTCCCGCTGCCGCTGGTGCCTTCGCTGCCTTCGCCTCTACCGCCTGGGCCCTTGCCGCTGCCGCTGGTGCTTCCGCTGCCCGATCCTCTACTGCCTAGGCCTCTGATGCTGGTGCTTCGGCCGCCAGAGCCTCTACTGCCTGGGCCTTTGCCGCTGCTGCTGGTGCTTCCGCCACCAGAGCCTCTACCACCTGGGCCCTTACCGCTGCCGGTGGTCCTTCCGCTTCCAGAGCCTCTACCGCCTGGGCCTCTACCACTGCCGCTGGTGCTTAAGCCACCAGAGCCTCCACCGCCTGGGCCCTTACCGCTGCTGCTGGTGCTTCCACCACCAGAGCTTCTACCGCTTGGACACTTGCCTCTGATGCTGGTGCTTCCACACCAGATGCCTTGGTGCCTAGGTGCCAGATGCCGCTGGTGCCTAGGCCGCCACATCCTCTACCGCCTCTGCCACTGCCGCTGGTGCCTCCGCAGCCTGAGCCTCTACCGCCTGGGCCTCTACCGCTGCCGCTGGTGCCTCCACAACCTAAGCCTTTACGCCTGGGCCTCTGTCCCTGCCGCAGGTGACTCCGCCGCCAAAGCCTCTATTGCCTAGGCCTCTGCTGCTGCCACTGGTTCCTCCGCCGCCAGGGCCTCTACCGTCTGGGCCCTGGATACTGCCGCTGGTGTTTCCGCAGCCGGAGTCTCTAACGCCTCGGCCTCTGCAACTGCCGCTGCTGCCTCCGGAGCCGGAGCCTCTAACGCCTGGGCCTCTGCCGCTGCCACTGGTGCCTCCGCAGCCCGAGCCTGTACCGCCCGGGACTCTGCCGATTCTGCTGCTGCCTCCGTAGCCTGAGCCTCTACCGCCTGGACACTGCCACTGGTGCTGGTGCCTCCGCAGCCCGAGCCTCTACCGCCTGGGCCGCTGCCGCTTCCACCGCCAGAGCCTCTACCGCCTGGGCCTCTGCCACTTCCACTGGTGCTTCCGAAGCCTGAGCCTCTACCGCCTGGGCCTCCGGCACTGCCGCTGGTGCCTCCGCTGCCAGAGCGTCTACTGTCTGGGCCCTTGCCGCTGCCGCTGGTGCTTCCGCCGATAGAGACTCTACCGCCTGGGCCTCTACCACTGCCACTGGTGCTTACGCCGCCAGTGCCTCTACTGCCTGGGACTCTGGGTGCCGTTAGTTACTCCGCAGCCCGAACCTCTACTGCCTGGGCCTCTTCCACTGCCACTGGTGCCTCCGCCGCCAGAGCCTCTACCGCCTGGGCACTTGCTGCTGCCGCTGGTGCTTCTGCCGCCAGAGCCTCTACTGCCTGGGCCTCTGCCGCTGGTGCTTCCGCCACCAGAGCCTCTACCGCCTGGGCCCTTACCGCTGCCGCTGGTGCTTCCGCTGCCCGATCCTCTACTGCCTAGGCCTCTGATGCTGGTGTTTCCGCCGCCCGAGCCACTACTGCCTGGGCCTCTGCCGCTGCTGCTGGTGCTTCCGCCACCAGAGCCTCTACCGCCTGGGCCCTTACCGCTGCCGCTGTTCCTTCCACCACCAGAGCTTCTACCGCTTGGACACTTGCCTCTGATGCTGGTGCTTCCACGCCAGATGCCTTGGTGCCTAGGTGCCAGATGCCGCTGGTGCCTAGGCCGCCAGATCCTCTACCACCTCGGCCTCTGTCCCTGCCGCTGGTGCCTCCGCCGCCAGAGCCTCTACCGCCTGGGCCCTTGCCACTGCCGCTGGTGCTTCCACCGCCAAAGCCTCTACTGCCTGGGCCTCTGCTGCTGCCATTGGTGCCTCCGCCCCCAGAGCCTCTACCGTCTGGGCCCTGGACACTGTCGATGGTGTTTCTTCAGCCGGAGTCTCTAACGCCTGGGCCTCTGCAACTGCCGCTGCTGCCTCCGCAGCCGGAGCCTCTAACGCCTGGGCCTCCGGCACTGCCGCTGGTGCCTCCGCCGCCAGAGCGTCTACCGTCTGGGCCCTTGCCGCTGCCGCTGGTGCTTCCGCCGATAGAGACTCTACCGCCTGGGCCTCTGCCACTGCTGCTGGTGCCTCTGCCGCCAGAGCCTCTACCGCCTGGGCCTTTGCTGCTGCCGCTGTTGCCTCCATTGCCAGAGCCTCTGCCACCTGGGTCTCTGTCGCTACTGCAGGTGTCGCCGCCGCCTGAGCCTGTACTGCCTGGGCCTACGCCGCTCTTGCTGCTTCCTCCGCCTCCCAGGCTCCATCGGCTGGGCCTCTGCCGCTGGTGCCTCCTCCATATGAGCCTCTTCCGTTTGCACCCCTGCCGCTGCCGCTGGTGCTTCCCCCGCCTGTGCCTCTTCCGCCTTGGCCTCTGCCGCTGGTTTTCCGCCGCCAGAGCCTCTTCCACCTGGGCCTCTTCTGCCTGGGACTCTGCCGCTGCCGCTGGTTTTCTGCCGCCTGAACCTTTACCGCCTGGGCCTCTGCCACTGCCACTGGTGCCTCCGCTGCCGGAGCCTCTACCGCCTGGGCCTCTAACGCTGCCGCTGGTGCCTCCCCCGCCTGAGCCCTTTCCGCCTTGGCCTCTGCTGCTGGTTTACCGCCGCCTGAGTCTCTTCTGCCTGGGCCTCTGCCGCTGCCGCTGGTCTTCTGACGCCTGAGCCTTTACCGCCTGAGCCTCTGCTACTGCAGCTGGTGCCTCCACAGCCCGAGCCTCTACTGCCTGGGCCTCTCCCGCTGCCGCTGGTGCCTTCGCGGCCACAGACTCTACCGCCTGGGCCCTTGCCGCTGCCGCTGGTGCTTCCGCTGCCCGATCCTCTACTACTTGGCCTCTGATGCTGGTGCTTCGGCCGCCAGAGCCTCTACTGCCTGGGCCTCTGCCGCTGCTGCTGGTGCTTCCGCCACCAGAGCCTCTACCGCCTGGGCCCTTACCGCTGCTGCTGGTCCTTCCGCTTCCAGAGCCTCTACCGCCTGGGCCTCTACCACTGCCGCTGGTGCCTCCGCAGCCTGAGCCTCTACCACTGCCGCTGGTGCCTCCGCAGCCTGAGCCTCTACTGCCTGGGTCTCTTCCACTGCTGCTAGTGCTTACGCCACCAGAGCCTCTACCGCCTGGGCCCATACCGCTGCCGCTGGTGCTTCCACCACCAGAGCTTCTACCGCTTGGACACTTGCCTCTGATGCTGGTGCTTCCACGCCAGATGCCTTGGTGCCTAGGTGCCAGATGCCGCTGGTGCCTAGGCCGCCAGATCCTCTACCACCTCGGCCTCTGCCACTGCCGCTGGTGCCTCCGCAGCCTGAGCCTCTACCGCCTGGGCCTCTACCGCTGCCGCTGGTGCCTCCACAACCTAAGCCTTTATGCCTGGGTCTCTGTCCCTGCCGCTGGTGCCTCCGCCGCCAGAGCCTCTACCGCCTGGGCCCTTGCCACTGCCGCTGGTGCTTCCACCGCCAAAGCCTCTACTGCCTGGGCCTCTGCTGCTGCCATTGGTGCCTCCGCCGCCAGAGCCTCTACTGCCTGGGCCTCTGCCGCTGCCGCTGGTGCTTCCGCCACCAGAGCCTCTACCGCCTGGGCCCTTACCGCTGCCGCTGGTGCCTCCGCCGCCAAAGCCTCTAACCCCTGGGCCCTTGCCGCTGACGCTGGTGCTTCCACCGCCAGACCCTCTACTGCCTGGGCCTCTGCTGCTGGTGCCTCCGGAGCCTGAGCCTATACTGCCTGGGCCTCTCCCGCTGCCGCTGGTGCCTTCGCTGCCAGTGCCTCTACCGCCTGGGCCCTTGCCGCTGCCGCTGGTGTTTCCGCTGCCCGATCCTCTACTACCTAGGCCTCTGATGCTGGTGCTTCGGCCGCCAGAGCCTCTACTGCCTGGGCCTCTGCCGCTGCTGCTGGTGCTTCCGCCACCAGAGCCTCTACCGCCTGGGCCCTTACCGCTGCCGCTGGTGCTTCCGCTGCCCGATCCTCTACTGCCTAGGCCTCTAATGCTGCTGCTTCGGCCGCCAGAGCCTCTACTGCCTGGGCGTCTGCCGCTGCTGCTGGTGCTTCCGCCACCAGAGCCTCTACCGCCTGGGCCCTTACCGCTGCCGCTGGTCCTTCCGCTTCCATCGCCTCTACCGCCTGGGCCTCTACCACTGCCGCTGGTGCCTCCGCAGCCTGAGCCTCTACAACTGCCGCTGGTGCCTCCGCAGCCTGAACCTCTACTGCCTGGGTCTCTTCCACTGCTGCTGGTGCTTACGCCACCAGAGCCTCTACCGCCTGGGCCCTTACCGCTGCCGCTGGTGCTTCCACCACCAGAGCTTCTACCGCTTGGACACTTGCCTCTGATGCTGGTGCTTCCACGCCAAATGCCTTGGTGCCTAGGTGCCAGATGCCGCTGGTGCCTAGGCCGCCAGATCCTCTACCACCTCGGCCTCTGCCACTGCCGCTGGTGCCTCCGCAGCCTGAGCCTCTACCGCCTGGGCCTCTACCGCTGCCGCTGGTGCCTCCACAACCTAAGCCTTTATGCCTGGGTCTCTGTCCCTGCCGCTGGTGCTTCCGCCACCAGAGCCTCTACCACCTGGGCCCTTACCGCTGCCGCTGGTGCCTCCGCCGCCAAAGCCTCTAACCCCTGGGCCCTTGCCGCTGACGCTGGTGCTTCCACCGCCAGACCCTCTAATGCCTGGGCCTCTGCTGCTGGTGCCTCCGGAGCCTGAGCCTAGACTGCCTGGGCCTCTCCCGCTGCCGCTGGTGCCTTCGCTGCCAGTGCCTCTACCGCCTGGGCCCTTGCCGCTGCCGCTGGTGTTTCCGCTGCCCGATCCTCTACTGCCTCGGCCTCTGATGCTGGTGCTTCGGCCGCCAGAGCCTCTACTGCCTGGGCCTCTGCCGCTGCTGCTGGTGCTGGTGCTTCCGCAACCAGAGCCTCTACCGCCTGGGCCCTTACCGCTGCCGCTGGTCCTTCCGCTTCCAGAGCCTCTACCGCCTGGGCCTCTACCACTGCCGCTGGTGCCTCCGCAGCCTGAGCCTCTACTGCCTGGGTCTCTGCCACTGCTGCTGGTGCTTACGCCACCAGAGCCTCTACCGCCTGGGCCCTTACCGCTGCCGCTGGTGCTTCCACCACCAGAGCTTCTACCGCTTGGACACTTGCCTCTGATGCTGGTGCTTCCACGCCAGATGCCTTGGTGCCTAGGTGCCAGATGCCACTGGTGCCTAGGCCGCCAGAGCCTCTACCGCCTGGGCCCTTGCCGCTGCCCCTGGTGCTTCCGCTGCCCGATCCTCTACTGCCTAGGCCTCTAATGCTGGTGCTTCGGCCGCCAGAGCCTCTACTGCCTGGGCGTCTGCCGCTGCTGCTGGTGCTTCCGCCACCAGAGCCTCTACCGCCTGGGCCTTTACCGCTGCCGCTGGTCCTTCCGCTTCCAACGCCTCTACCGCCTGGGCCTCTACCACTGCCGCTGGTGCCTCCGCAGCCTGAGCCTCTACCACTTCCGCTGGTGCCTCCGCAGCCTGAGCCTCTACTGCCTGGGTCTCTGCCACTGCTGCTGGTGCTTACGCCACCAGAGCCTCTACCGCCTGGGCCCTTACCGCTGCCGCTGGTGCTTCCACCACCAGAGCTTCTACCGCTTGGACACTTGCCTCTGATGCTGGTGCTTCCACGCCAGATGCCTTGGTGCCTAGGTGCCAGATGCCGCTGGTGCCTAGGCCGCCAGATCCTCTACCACCTCGGCCTCTGCCACTGCCGCTGGTGCCTCCGCAGCCTGAGCCTCTACCGCCTGGGCCTCTACCGCTGCCGCTGGTGCCTCCACAACCTAAGCCTTTACGCCTGGGTCTCTGTCCCTGCCGCTGGTGCCTCCGCCGCCAGAGCCTCTACCGCCTGGGCCCTTGCCACTGCCGCTGGTGCTTCCACCGCCAAAGCTTCTACTGCCCTGGCCTCTGCTGCTGCCATTGGTGCCTCCGCCGCCAGAGCCTCTACTGCCTGGGCCTCTGCCGCTGCCGCTGGTGCTTCCGCCACCAGAGCCTCTACCGCCTGGGCCCTTACCGCTGCCGCTGGTGCTTACGCCGCCAGAGCCTCTACTGCCTGGGCCTCTGGGTGCCGTTAGTTACTCCGCAGCCCGAGCCTCTACTGCCTGGGCCTCTTCCACTGCCACTGGTGCCTCCGCCGCCAGAGCCTCTACCGCCTGGGCACTTGCTGCTGCCGCTGGTGCTTCTGCCGCCAGAGCCTCTACTCCCTGGGCCTCTGCCGCTGCCGCTGGTTCTTCCGCCACCAGAGCCTCTACCGCCTGGGCCTTTAACGCTGCCGCTGGTGCCTCCGCCGCCAGAGCCTCTACCGCCTGGGCCTTTTCTGCTGCCGCTGTTTCCTCCGTCACCAGAGCCTCTGCCACCTGGGTCTCTGTCGCTGCTGCAGGTGCCTCCTCCACCTGAGCCTCGTCCGTTTGGAACTCAGCCGCTGCCGCTGGTGCCTCCCCCGCCTGAGCCTGTTCCGCCTTGGCCTCTGCCGCTGCTACTGGTTTTCTGCCGCCTGAGCCTTTACCGCCCAAGCCTATGCTACTGCAGCTGGTGCCTCCGCCGCCAGAGCCTCTACCTTCAGGACCTCTGCCACGCCCGCTGATGCCTCCGCCACCAGAGCCTCTAACGCCTGGGCCCTTGCCGCTGCCGCTGGTGCTTCCTCCTCCAGAGTCTCTACTGCCTGGGCCTCTGGGTGCAGTTGGTGCCTCCGCAGCCCGAGCCTCTACCGCATGGGCCTCTGCCACTGCCGTTGCTTCCTTTGCTGCCAGAGCCTCTACTGCCTGGGCCCTTGTTACTGTTGCTTCCGCCGCCAGAGCCTCTACCACCCTGGCCTCGGCTGCTGCCGCTGGTGCCTCCGCAGCCTGAGCCTCTACCGCCTGGACCTCTGCCACTGCCCCTGCTTCCTTCGCTGCCAGAGCCTCTACCGCCTGGGCCCTTGCTGCTGTCGCTGGTGCCTCCGCCGCCACAGCCTCTACCACCTGGGCCTCTGCCGCTGCCGCTGGTGGCTCCGCTGCCCGAGTCTCTACAGCCTGGGCCTCTGTCGGTGCTGCTGGTGCCTCTACAGCCTGAGCCTCTACCGCCTGGGCCTCTGCCACTGCCGCTGGTGCATCCGCCCCCAAGCCTCTACCGCCTGGGCCTCTGTCGGTTCCGCTGGTGCCTCCGCAGCCAGAGCCTCTACTGCATAGGCCTCTGCCACTGCCGCTGCTGCCTTCGCCACCAGAGCCTCTACTGCCTGGATCCTTGCCTCTGCCGCTGGTGCTACATCCGCCAGAGTCTCTACCGACTGGGCCTTTGCGGCTGCCACTGGTGCCTCCGCAACCAGAGCCTCTACCGCCTGGGCCTCTGCTGCTCTTGCTGGTCCCGCCGCTGTGCAGGCTGCATCGCCTGGACCTCTGCAGCTGCCAGTGGTGCCTTGGCAGAGTGAGCTTCTTCCACCTGTGGCTCTACCGCTGCCGCTGGTTCCTCCACCGCCAGAACATCTACCACCTGGGTCTCTGCCGCTGCTGCTGGTTCCTCGGGAGCCCGAGCCTTCCGTCTGGACCTCTGCCGCTGCCGCTGGTTCCTCCCCCGCCTGAGCCTCTTCCCCCTTGGCCTCTACCGCTGCCGCCTCTGCCGCCAGAGTGTCTCTGCCGCTGGTGCTTCCTCCACCTGAGCCCCTTCTGTCTGGACCTCTACCGCTGCTTCCTCCCCCGCTTCAGCCTCTTCCGCCTGGGCCTCTGCCGGTGCGGCTGGTGCCCCCGCCGTCAGAGCCTCTACCGCCTGGGCCCTTGCCGCTGCCGCTGGTGCCTCCACCGCCAGAGCCTCTGCTACCTGGGTCTCTGTACATGCTGCTGGTGCCTCCGCCGTCAGAGCTTCTACGGCCTGGTCCTCTGCCGCTACCACTGGTGCTTCCACCGCTGCTGCCACTGCGACCTGAGCCTCTCGGGTGTGGGACTCTGCCACTGGTGCCTCCGCCACCAGAGACTCTACCGCCTGGACCTTTGCTGTTACCGCCTGGTGCCTCCGCCGCCAGAGCCTCTACTGTCTGGGCATCTGCCGCTACTGCTGGTGCCTCCTCCACCTGAGCCTCTTCCACCTGGACCTCTGCCGCTGCCGCTGGTGCCTCCTCCACCTGAGCCTCTTCCGCCTGGGCCTCTGCCGCTGCCGCTGGTTGTCTGCCGCCCGAGCCTCTTCCGCCTGGACCTCTGCCGCTGCCGCTGGTACCTCCCCCACCTGAGCCTGTACCGATTGGGCCTCTGCCTCTGCCGCTGGTTTTCTGCCGCCATAGCCTCTACTGCCTGGGCCCTTTCCTCTGCCGCTGCTGCCTCCGGCGCCAGAGCCTCTGCCACCTGGGTCTTTGTCGCTGCTGCTGCTTCCGCCGCCTCCAGAACCTATACCGCTTGGTCCCTTCCCGCTGCCGCTGGTGCCTCCGCAGCCCGAGCCTCTACCGCCTGGGCCCGTACCGCTGGTGCTTACGCCGCCAGAGCCTCTACCGCGTGGGCCTGTTCCGCCTTGGCCTCTGCCGCTGCTACTGGTTTTCTGCCGCCTGAGCCTTTACCGCCCAAGCCTATGCTACTGCAGCTGGTGCCTCCGCCGCCAGAGCCTCTACCTTCAGGACCTCTGCCACGCCCGCTGATGCCTCCGCCACCAGAGCCTCTAACGCCTGGGCCCTTGCCGCTGCCGCTGGTGCTTCCTCCTCCACAGCCTCTACTGCCTGGGCCTCTGGGTGCCGTTGGTGCCTCCGCAACCTGAGCCTCTACCGCATGGGCCTCTGCCACTGCCGTTGCTTCCTTTGCTGCCAGAGCCTCTACTGCCTGGGCCCTTGTTGCTGTTGCTGTTGCTTCCGCCGCCAGAGCCTCTACCACCCTGGCCTCGGCTGCTGCCGCTGGTGCCTCCGCAGCCTGAGCCTCTACCGCCTGGACCTCTGCCACTGCCCCTGCTTCCTTCGCTGCCAGAGCCTCTACCGCCTGGGCCCTTGCCGCTGTCGCTGGTGTCTCCTCAGCCAGAGCCTCTACCACCTCGGCCTCTGGCACTGCCCTGCTGCCTTCTCCACCAGAGCCTCTATCGCCTGGGCTCTGCCGCTGTCGCTGGTGCCACCCCTGCCTGAGCCTCTTCCGCCTTGGCCTCTGCCGCTGGTTTTCTGCCGCCAGAGCCTCTTCCGCCTGGGCCTCTTCCGCCTGGGCCTCTGCCGCTGCCGCTGGTTTTCTGCCGCCTGAGCCTTTACCGCCTGGGCCTCTGCCACTGCCGCTGGTGCCTCTGCTGCTAGAGCCTCTACCGCCTGGGCCTTTGCTGCTGCCGCTGTTGCCTCCGTCACCAGAGCCTCTGCCACCTGGGTCTCTGTCGCTGCTGCAGGTGCTTTCTCCACCTTAGCCTCTTCCGTTTGGACCTCTGCCACTGCCACTGGTGCCTCCCCCGCCTGAGCCTCTTCCGCCTTGGCCTCTGCCGCTGGTTTTCTGCCGCCAGAGCCTTTACCGCCTGGGCCTCGGCCAGTGCCTATGGTGCCTCCGCAGCCCGAGCCTCTACCGCCTGGGCCTCTTCCACTGCCGCTGGTGCCTTGGCCTCCAGAGACTTTACCGCTTGGAAACTTGCCTCTGATGCTGGTGCTTCTGCCGCCAGAGCCTCTACTACCTGGGCCTCTGCCAGTGCAGCTGCTGCCTCCGCAGCCTGAGCCTCTACCGCCTGGGCCCTTAACGCTGCCGCTGGTGCTTCCGCCACCAGAGCCTCTACTGCCTGGGCCTCTGGGCTGCCGTTGGTGCCTCCGCAGCCCGAGCCGCTACCGCCTGGACCTCTGGCACTGCCGCTGGTGCCTCCGCATCCCTAGCCTCTACTGCCTGGGCCTCTGCCGGTGCGGCTGGTGTCTCCTCAGCCAGAGCCTCTACCACCTCGGCCTCTGGCACTGCTGCTGCTGCTTTCGCCACCAGAGCCTCTACCGCCTGGGCTCTGCTGCTGCCGCTGGTGCCTACCCCGCCTGAGCCTCTTCCACCTTGGCCTCTGCCGCTGGTTTTCTGCCGCCAGAGCCTCTTCTGCCTGGGCCTCTTCCGCCTGGGCCTCTTCCACTGCCGCTGGTGCCTTCACCTCCAGAGACCTTACCGCTTGGACACTTGCCTCTGATGCTGGTGCTTCCGCCGCCAGAGCCTCTACTGCCTGGGCCTCTGCCAGTGCCGCTGCTGCCTCCGTAGCCTGAGCCTCTACCACCTGGGCCCTTAACGCTGCCGCTGGTGCTTTCGCCGCCAGAGCCTCTACTGCCTGGGCCTCTGGGCTGCCGTTGGTGCCTCCGCAGCCCGAGCCTCTACCACCTCGGCCTCTGGCACTGCCGCTGCTGCCTTCGCCACCAGAGCCTCTACCGCCTGGGCTCTGCCGCTGCCGCTGTTGCCTCCCCCGCCTGAGCCTCTTCCGCCTGGGCCTCTTCCGCCTGGGCCTCTGCCGCTGGTTTTCTGCCGCCTGAGCCTTTACCGCCTTTACCGCCTGGGCCTCTGCCACTGCCGCTGGTGCCTCTGCTGCCAGAGCCTCTACCGCCTGGGCCTTTGCTGCTGCCGCTGTTTCCTCCGTCACCAGAGCCTCTGCCACCTGGGTCTCTGTCGGTGCTGCAGGTGCCTCCTCCACCTGAGCCTCTTCCGTTTGGACCTCAGCCTCTACCGCCTGGGCCCGTACCGCTGGTGCTTACGCCGCCAGAGCCTCTACCGCGTGGGCCTCTGCCGGTGCCGCTGGTGCCTCTGCCGCCAGAGCCTTTACCGCCTGGGCCTCGGCCAGTGCCTCTGGTGCCTCCGCAGCCCGAGCCTCTACCGCCTGGGCCTCTTCCACTGCCGCTGGTGGCTTCGCCTCCAGAGACTTTACCGCTTGGACACTTGCCTCTGATGCTGGTGCTTCTGCCGCAAGAGCCTCTACCGCTTGGACCCTTGCCTCTGATGCTGGTGCTTCCGCCGCCAGAGCCTCTACTGCCTGGGCCTCTGCCAGTGCCGCTGCTGCCTCCGCAGCCTGAGCCTCTACCGCCTGGGCCCTTAACGCTGCCGCTGGTGCTTCCGCCGCCAGAGCCTCTGCTGCCTGGGCCTCTGGGCTGCCGTTGGTGCCTCCGCAGCCCGAGCCTCTACCGCCTGGAACTCTGGCACTGCCGCTGGTGCCTCCGCATCCCAAGCCTCTACTGCCTGGGCCTCTGCCGGTGTGGCTGGTGTCTCCTCAGCCAGAGCCTCTACCACCTCGGCCTCTGGCACTGCCCTGCTGCCTTCGCCTGGGCTCTGCCGCTGTCGCTGGTGCCACCCCTGCCTGAGACTCTTCCGCCTTGGCCTCTGCCGCTGGTTTTCTGCCGCCAGAGCCTCTTCTGCCTGGGCCTCTTCCGCCTGGGCCTCTGCCGCTGCCGCTGGTGCCTCCGCAGCCCGAGCCTCTACCGCATGGCCCTCTGCCACTGCCGTTGCTTCCTTTGCTGCCAGAGCCTCTACTGCCTGGGCCCTTGTTGCTGTCGCTGGTGCTTCCGCCGCCAGAGCCTCTACCGCCTGGGCCTCTGTCAGTGCCGCTGGTGCCTCCGCCGCCTGAGCCTCTACCACTTAGTCCTTTGCCGCTGGGGCATACACATCCTGAGCATCTACTGCCCTGGCCTCTGCCGCTGACACTGGTGCCTCTGCTGCCAGAGCCTCTACCGCCTGGGCCTTTGCTGCTGCCGCTGTTGCCTCCGTCACCAGAGCCTCTGCCACCTGGGTCTCTGTCGCTGCTGCAGGTGCTTTCTCCACCTTAGCCTCTTCCGTTTGGACCTCTGCCACTGCCGCTGTTGCCTCCGTCACCAGAGCCACCTGGGTCTCTGTCGCTGCTGCAGGTGCCTCCTCCACCTGAGACTCTTCCGTTTGGACCTCTGCCACTGCCGCTGGTGCCTCCCCCGCCTGAGCCTCTTCCGCCTTGGCCTCTGCTGCTGGTTTTCCGCCGCCTGAGCCTCTTCTGCCTGGACCCTTGCCTCTGCCGCTGGTGCTACCGCCGCCAGAGCCTCTGCCACCTCGGCCTCTGCCACTCTCACTGTTGCCTTCATCACCAAAAGCAGAGTGAGCTACTTCCACCTGTGGCTCTACCGCTGCCTCCGCTGCCCCAGCCTCTACCGCCTGGGCCCTTGCCGCTGCCGCTGGTGCCTCCGCAGCCCGAGCCTCTACCAACTGGGCCTCTGGCACTGCCGCTGGAGCCTCTACCGCCTGGGCCTCTGGCACTGCCCCTGGTGCCTCCGGAGCCTTAGCCTCTACCGCCTGGGCCTCTGGCACTGCCCCTGGTGCCTCCGGAGCCTTAGCCTCTACTGCCTGAGCCTCGGCCACTGCCGCTGGTGCCTCCGGAGCCTTAGCCTCTACCGCATGGGCCTCTGCCACAGCCTCTGCTTGCTTCGTCGCCAGAGCCTCTACTGCCTGGTCCCTGCCCGCTGCCACTGGTGCTTCCGCAGCCCGAGCCTCTACGGCCGGTGACTCTGCCGCTGCTGCTGGTGCCTCCGCAGCCCAGGTCTCTTTCGCCTAGGCCTGTGCAAGTGCCGCTGGTGGCTCCGCAGCCCGAGCCTCTACCTCCTGGACCTCTGTCGTTGCTGCTGGTGCCTCTACAGCCTGAGCCTCTACCGCCTGGGCCTCTGGCACTGCCGCTCGTGCATCCGCCACCAGAACCTCTACCGTCTGGGCCTTTGCCGGTGCCGCTGGTGCTTCCGCAGCCCGAGCCTCTACCGCCTGGGCCTCTGTCAGTGCCGCTGGTGCCTCCGCCGCCTGAGCCTCTACCACTTAGTCCTTTGCCGCTGGGGCATACACATCCTGAGCATCTACTGCCCTGGCCTCTGCCGCTGACACTGGTGCCTTCGCCGCCAGAGCCTCTACCACTTGGTCCTCTGCCACTGCCGCTGGTGCCTCCGCAGCCCGAGCCTCTACTGCCCTGGCTGCTGTTCGTTCCTTCGCCGCCAGAGCCTCTACCGCCTAGGCCTCTGCCGGTGCCGCTGGTGCCTCCGCAGCCTGAGCCTCTACCGCCTGGGTCCCTGCCCCTGCCCCTGCTTCCTTCGCTGCCAGAGCCTCTACCGCCTGGGCCCTTGCCGCTGTCGCTGGTGCCTCCGCCGCCAGAGCCTCTACCACCAGGGACCTTACGGGTGCCACTGCTGCTTCCGCCGCCAGACTCTCTTCTGCCTGGGCCTCTGGGTTACCGTTGGTGCCTCCGCAGCCCGAGCCTCTACCGCATGGGCCTCTGCCACTGCCTCTGCTTCCTTCGCCGCCAGAGCCTCTACCGCCTGGTCCCTTGCCGCTGCCACTGGTGCCTCCACAGCCCGAGCCTCTACCGCCTGGGACTCTGCTGCTGCCGCTGGTGCCTCCGCAGCCCAGGTCTCTATCGCCTAGGCCTGTGCCAGTGCCGCTGGTGGCTCCGCAGCCCGAACCTCTACCTCCTGGACCTGTGGCATTGCCGCTCGTGCATCCACCACCAGAACCTCTACCGTCTGGGCCTTTGCCAGTGCCGCTGGTGCTTCCGCAGCCCGAGCCTCTACCGCTTGGGCCTCTGTCAGTGCCGCTGGTGCCTCCGCAGCCTGAGCCTCTACCGCCTGGGCCCTTGCCGCTGCCGCCGCCAGAGCCTCTACTGCTACGGCCTCTGTCGCTGGTGCCTCCGCAGCCCGAGCCTCTACCGCCTGGGCCTCTGCTGCTCTTGCTGGTCCCGCCGCTATGCAGGCTGCATCGCCCGGACCTCTGCAGCTGCCAGTGGTGCCTTGGCAGAGTGAGCTTCTTCCACCTGTGGCTCTACCGCTGCCGCTGGTTCCTCCACCGCCAGAACATCTACCACCTGGACCTCTGCCGCTGCTGCTGGTTCCTCCCCCGCCTGAGCCTCTTCCCCCTTGGCCTCTACCGCTGCCGCCTCTGCCGCCAGAGTGTCTCTGCCGCTGGTGCTTCCTCCACCAGAGCCACTTCTGTCTGGACCTCTACAGCTGCTTCCTCCCCCGCCTCAGCCTCTTCCGCCTGGGCCTCTGCCGGTGCCGCTGGTGCCCCCACCCCCAGAGCCTCTACCGCCTGGGCCCTTGCCGCTGCTGCTGGTGCCTCCACCGCCAGAGCCTCTGCCACCTGAGCCTCTCGGTCCTGGGCCTCTGCCACTGGTGCCTACGCCACCAGAGACTCTACCGCCTGGACCTTTGCTGTTACCGCCTGGTGCCTCCGCCGCCAGAGCCTCTACTGTCTGGGCATCTGCCGCTACTGCTGGTGCCTCCTCCACCTGACCCTCTTCCACCTGGACCTCTGCCGCTGCCGATGGTGTCTCCCCCTGCTGAGCCTCTTCCGCATAGGTGTCTGCTGCTGCCGCTGGTTTTCCGCCACCTGAGCCTCTACCACCTGGGACTCTGCCGCTGCCGCTGGTGCCTCCTCCACCTCAGCCTCTTCCGCATGGACCTCTGCCGCTGCCGCTGGTACCTCCCCCACCTGAGCCTGTACCGATTGGGCCTCTGCCGCTGGTTTTCTGCCGCCATAGCCTCTACCGCCTTGGCCCTTTCCTCTGCCGCTGCTGCCTCCGGCGCCAGAGCCTCTGCCACCTGGGTCTCTGTCGCTGCTGCTGCTGCCGCCGCCTCCAGAACCTATACCGCTTGGTCCCTTCCCGCTGCCGCTGGTGCCTCCGCAACCCGAGCCTCTACCGCCTGGGCCCTTGCCGCTGCCGCTGGTGCCTCCGCAGCCCAAGCCTCTACTGCCTGGGTGTCTTCTGGCACCGCTGGTGCCTCCACAGCCTAACCCTTTACCGCCTGGGCCTCTGCCACTGCCGCTGCTTCCTTCGCCGCCAGAGCCTCTACCGCCTGGTCCCTTGCCACTGCCGCTGGTGCTTCCGCCGCCAGAGCCTCTACTGCCGCTGGTGCCTCCGCAGCCCAAGCCTCTACCGTCTGGGCCCTTGCCGGTGCCGCTGTTGCCTCCGCAGCCTGAGCCTCTACCCCCTGGGCCTCTGCGACTGCCACTGGTGCCTCCGCCGCCAGAGCCTCTACCGCCTGGGCCCTTGCCGCTGCCACTGGTGCTTCCACAGCCTGAGCCTCTTCCACCTGGACCTCTGCCGCTGCCGTTGGTGTCTCCCCCCCTTCCTGAGCCTCTTCCACATAGACATCTGCCGCTGCCGCTGGTTTTCCACCACCTGAGCCTCTACCACCTGGGACTCTGCCGCTGCCGCTGGTGCCTCCTCCACCTGAGCCTCTTCCGCCTGGACCTCTGACGCTGCCGTTGGTGTCTCCCCCTCCTGAGCCTCTTCCACATAGACGTCTGCCGCTGGCGCTGGTTTTCTGCCGCCCGAGCCTCTTCCGCCTGGACTTCTGCCGCTGCCGCTGGTACCTCCCCCACCTGAGCCTGTACCGATTGGGCCTCTTCCTCTGCCTCTGGTTTTCTGCCGCCATATCCTCTACCGCCTGGGCCCTTTCCTCTGCCGCTGCTGCCTCCGGCGCCAGAGCCTCTGCCCCCTGGGTTTCTGTCGCTGCTGGTGGTGCCAATGCCTCCAGAACCTATACCGCTTGGTCCCCAGCCGCTGCCGCTGGTGCCTCCGCAGCCCGAGCCTCTACTGCCTGGGTCTCTTCCGGCACCGCTGGTGCCTCCACAGCCTAACTCTTTACCGCCTGGGCCTCTGCCACTGCCGCTGCTTCCTTTGCCGCCATAGCCTCTACCGCCTGGGCCCTTTCCTCTGCCGCTGCTGCCTCCGGCGCCAGAGCCTCTGCCCCCTGGGTTTCTGTCGCTGCTGCTGGTGCCAATGCCTCCAGAACCTATACCGCTTGGTCCCCAGCCGCTGCCGCTGGTGCCTCCGCAGCCCGAGCCTCTACTGCCTGGGCTTCTGCCGGTACCGCTGTTGCCTCCGCAGCCTGAGCCTCTACCGTCTGGGCCTCTGCCACTGCCACTGGTGCTTCCGCACCCAGAGCCTTTATGGCATGGGCCTCTGCCACTGCTGCTGGTGCTTCCACTTCCGCCGCCAGAGCCTCTACCGCTTGGACCCTTGCCTCTGATGCTGGTGATTCCGCCGCCAGAGGTTCTACCGCGTGGACCCTTGCCTCTGATGCTGGTGTTCCGCCACCAGAGCCTCTACCGCCTGGGCCTCTGCCACTGCTGCCTCCGCTGCCAGAGCCTCTACGGCCTGGGCCCTTGCCGCTACAGCTGGTGCTTCCGCAGCCTGAGCCTCTACTGCCTGGGCCTCTGCCGCTGGTGCCTTCACTGCCAGAGCCTCTACCGCATGGGCCCTTGCCGCTGCCGCTGGTGCCTTCGCAGCCAGACGCTCTACCGCCTGGGCCTCTGCCGCTGCCGCTGGTGCCTCCGCAGCCCGAGCTTCTACCCCCTGGGCCTCTGCCGGTGCCGCTGGTGCCTCCGGAGCCTTAGCCTCTACCGCCTGAGCCTCGGCCACTGCCGCTGGTGCCTAGGCCGCCAGATCCTCTACCGCCTGGGCCGTTGTCGCTGCCGCTGGTGCCTCCGCAGCCTGAGCCTCTACCACCTGGGCCTCTGCCACTGCCGTTGGTGCCTCCGCCGCCAGAGCCTCTACCGAATGGGCCGTTGTCGCTGCCACTGGTGCCTCCGCAGACCGAGCCTCTACCACCTCGTCCTCTTCCACTGCCGCTGGTGCCTCCGCCTCCACCTCTACGCTTGGACACTTGCCTCTGATGCTGGTGCTTCCGCCGCCAGAGCCTCCACCACCTGAGCCTCTACCGCTGCCGCTGGTATTTCCGCCGCCAAAGCCTCTACCACCTGGGCCCTTGCCGCTGCCGCTCGTGCTTTCGCCGCCAGAGCCTCTGCTGCTTGGACCCTTGCCTCTGATGCTGGTGCCTCCTCAGCCTGAGCCTCTACTACCTCGGCCTTTGCGCTGCCGCTGATGCGTCCGCAGCCCAAGCCTCTACCGCCTGTGCCTCTTCCACTGCCGCTGGTGCCTCCGCCAGAGCATCTACTGCATGGGCCTCTGCCGCTGGTGCCTTCACTGCCAGAGCCCCAACCGCATGGGCCCTTGCTGCTGGTGCCTCCGCAGCCCGAGCCTGTACTGCCTGGGCCTCTGTCACTGGTGCTTTCAATGTCAGAGCCCCAACCGCATGGGCCCTTGCCTGGGCCCTTGCTGCCTCGGCTGGTGTTTCCGCCACCAGAGCCTCTACCTCCTGGGCCCTTGCCGCTGCCGCTGCCGCTGCCGCCCCCGCAGCCTGAGCCTCTACCACCTCGGCCTCTGCCTCCACCGCCAGAGCATCTACTGCATGGGCCTCTGCCGCTAGTGCCTTCACTGCCAGAGCCCCAACCGCATGGGCCCTTGCTGCTGGTGCCTCCGCAGCCCGAGCCTGTACTGCCTGGGTCTCTGTCACTGGTGCCTTCAATGCCAGAGCCCCAACCGCATGGGCCCTTGCCTGGGCCCTTGCTGCCTCGGCTGGTGTTTCCGACACCAGAGCCTCTACCTCCTGAGCCCTTGCCGCTGCCGCTGCCGCTGCCGCTGCCGCCTCCGCAGCCTGAGCCTCTACCACCTCGGCCTTTGCCGCTGCCGCTGGTGCGTCCGCAACCCAAGCCTCTACCGCCTGGGCCTCTTCCACTGCTGCTGGTGCCTCCGCCGCCAGAGCCTCTACCATCTGGGCCTCTGTCGGTGCCGCTGGTGTCTCCGCAGCCAGAGCCTCTTCCCCCACGGCCTCTACCTCTGGCGGCGAAGGCGGCAGCCTGAGCCTCTACTGCCTTCCCCTCTGCCACTGCCCCGGCTGCATCGCATGGACTTCTACAGCTAGTGCCTAGGCCGCCAGATCCTCTACTGCCTGGGCCGCTGACACTGCCGCTGGTGCCTCCGCCGCCAGAACCTCTACCGCCTGGGCCTCTGCCGGTGCCGCTGGTGTATCCACAGCCCAAGCCTCTACCGCATGGGCCTGTGCCACTGCCGCAGCTGCCTCTGCCGCCGGAGCCTCTACCGCCTGGGCTCTTGCTGCCTCCGCTGGTGCTTCCGCCACCAGAGCCTCTACCGCCTGGGCCTCTGCCAGTACCGCTGGAGGCTCCGCAGCCTGAGCCTCTACCGCCTGGGCCCCTGCCGCTGGTGTTTCCGCTGCCAGAGCCTCTACCGCCTGGACCCGTGCCTCTGCCGCTGGTGCTACCGCAGCCCAAGCCTCTACCACCTGGGCCACTGCCGGTGCCGCTGGTGCCTCCGTATCCAGAGCCTCAACCACCGCTGGAGCCTCTACCGCCTGGGCCCTTGCTGCCTCCGCTGGTGCTACCGCCACCAGAGCCTCTACCACCTGGGCCTCTGCCAGTACCGCTGGTGGCTCCGCAGCCTGAGCCTCTAACACCTCGGCCTCTGCCACTGCCACTGGTGCCGCCGCCGCCAGAGCCTCTACCGCGTGGGCACTTGCCGCTGCCACTGGTGCTTCCGCCGCCAGAGCCTCTACTGCATGGGCCTCTGCCACTGTCGCTGTTGCCTCCGCCGCCAGAGGCTCCACTGCCTGGGTCTCTGCCACTGTCGCTGGTGCCTGCGCAGCCCGAGCCTCTACCGCCTGGAACTCTGGCACTGCCGCAGGTGCCTCCGGAGCCTTAGCCTCTTTCTCCTGGGCCTCGGCCACTGCCGCTGGTGCCTAGGCCCCCAGATCCTCTACCACCTCGGCCTCTGCCACTGCCGCTGGTGCCTCCGCAACCCGAGCCTCTACCGCCTGGGCCTCTTCCACTGGCGCTGGTGCCTCCGGAGCCTTAGCCTCTACCGCCTGGGCCTCTGCCGGTGCCGCTGGTGCATCCGCAGCTCGAGCCTCTACCGCATGGGCCTCTGCCACTGCCGCTGCTGCCTCTGCCGCCGAAGCCTCTACCGGATGGGCCCTTGCTGCCTCCGCTGGTGCTTCCGCCACAAGAGCCTCTACCGCCTGGGCCTCTGCCAGTACCGCTGGAGGCTCCGCAGCCTGAGCCTCTACCGCCTGGGCCCCTGCCGCTGGTGTTTCCGCTGCCAGAGCCTCTACCGCCTGGACCCGTGCCTCTGCCGCTGGTGCTACCGCAGCCCAAGCCTCTACCACCTGGGCCACTGCCGGTGCCGCTGGTGCCTCCGCATCCAGAGCCTCAACCACCGCTGGAGCCTCTACCGCCTGGGCCCTTGCTGCCTCCGCTGGTGCTACCGCCACCAGAGCCTCTACCGCCTGGGCCTCTGCCAGTACCGCTGGTGGCTCCGCAGCCTGAGCCTCTAACACCTCGGCCTCTGCCACTGCCACTGGTGCCGCCACCGCCAGAGCCTCTACCGCGTGGGCAGTTGCCGCTGCCACTGGTGCTTCCGCCGCCAGAGCCTCTACTGCATGGGCCTCTGCCACTGTCGCTGTTGCCTCCGCCGCCAGAGGCTCCACTGCCTGGGTCTCTGCCACTGTCGCTGGTGCCTGCGCAGCCCGAGCCTCTACCGCCTGGAACTCTGGCACTGCCGCAGGTGCCTCCGGAGCCTTAGCCTCTTTCTCCTGGGCCTCGGCCACTGCCGCTGGTGCCTAGGTCCTCAGATCCTCTACCACCTCGGCCTCTGCCACTACCGCTGGTGCCTCCGCAACCCGAGCCTCTACCGCCTGGGCCTCTTCCACTGGCGCTGGTGCCTCCGGAGCCTTAGCCTCTACCGCCTTGGCCTCTGCCGGTGCCGCTGGTGCATCCGCAGCTCGAGCCTCTACCGCATGGGCCTCTGCCACTGCCGCTGCTGCCTCTGCCGCCGTAGCCTCTACCGGATGGGCCCTTGCTGCCTCCGCTGGTGCTTCCGCCACCAGAGCCTCTACCGCCTGGGCCTCTGCCAGTACCGCTGATGGCTCCGCAGCCTGAGCCTCTACCGCCTCTGCCTCTGCCACTGCTGCCTTCGCCACCGGAGCCTCTACCGCCTGGGCCCTGCCGCTGGTGTTCCCGCCGCCAAAGCCTCTACCGCCTGGACCCTTGCCTCTGCCGCTGGTGCTACTGCAGCCCAAGCCTCTACTGCCTAGGCCTCTGCCGGTACCGCTGGTGCCTCCGCAGTCAGAGCCTCAACCACCTCGGCCTCTGCCACTGTCGCTGTTGCCTCTGCCGCTAGAGGCTCCACTGCCTGGGTCTCTGCCGCTGCCGCTGCTGCCTCCACCGCCAGAGCCTCTGCTGCCGCTGGTGCTTCCGCCACCAGAGCCTCTACCGCCTGGGCCTCTGCCGGTGCCGCTGCTGCCTCCGCCACCTGAGTCTCTACCGCCTGGGCCCTTATGGCTGCCGCTGGTGTTTCTGCCGCCAGAGCCTCTACTGCATGGACCTCTGCTGCTGCCACTGGTGCCTCTGCCGCCTGAGCCTCTACCGCCTGGGCCTCTGCCTCTGCCGCTGGTGCCTCCGCAGCCCGAGCTTTGACCGCTGTCTCTGTTGGTGCTTCCGCAACCAGAGTCTCTGCCGCCTGGGCCTCTGCCAGTGCCGCTGGTGCCTCCGCAGCCTGAGCTTCTACCGCCTGGGCCTCTGCCGGTGCCGCTGGTGCCTCCTCTGCCGGTGCCGCTGTTGCCTCCTCAGCCAGAGCCTCTACCACCTTGGCCTCTGCTACTGCCGCTGCTGCCTTCGCCACCAGAGCCTCTACCCCTTGGGCCCCTGCCGCTGTTGCTCGTGCTTCCACCGCCAGAGCCTCTACTGCTTGGCTCAGGCAGAGGAAGCACCAGCGGCAGCGGCAGAGGTCCAAACGGAAGAGGCTCATGTGGAGGAGGAACCAGCGGCAGAGGCCCAGCCGATGGAGCCAGGGAGGCGGAGGAAGCAGCAAGAGCGGCGTAGGCCCCGGCATTAGAGGCTCAGGCGGCAGCACGTGCAGCAGCGACAGAGACCCAGGTGGCAGAGCCTCTGGCAATGGAGGCAACAGCAGCAGCAGCAAAGGCCCAGGCGCCAGAGGCTCTGGTGTCAGAAGCACCAGCAGCAGTGGCAGAGGCCCGGGCGGTAGAGGCTCTGGCGGCGGAAGCACCAGCGGCAGCGGCAAGGGCCCAGACAGTAGACGCTCTGGCGGCGGAGGCACCAGCGGCAGTGGCAGAGGCCCACTGCGGTTGGGGCTCTGGCAGTGAAGGCACCAGCAGCAGGGGCCCAGGCAGTAGAGGCTCGGGCTGCGGAGGCACCAGCGGCAGTGGCAGAGGCCCAGGTGGTAGAGGCTCAGGCTGCCGAGGCACCAGCGGCAGCGGCAGAGGCCCAGGTGGCAGAGGCTCTGGGGGCGGAAGCACCAGCGGAGGCAGCAAGGGCCAGGCGGTAGAGGCTCTGGCGCCAGAGGCAGCAGCGGCAGTGGCAGAGGCCCATGCGGTAGAGGCTCGGGTTGCGGAGGCACCAGTGGCAGCGGCAGAGTTCCAGGTGGTAGAGGCTCTGGCGGCGGAGGCACCAACGGCAGAGGCAAGGATCCAGGCGGTAGAGCCTCTGGCGGCGAAGGCAGCAGCGGCAGTGGCAGAGGCCCATGCAGTAGAGGCTCTGGCTGCGGAGGCACAAGCGGAACCGACAGAGGCCCAGGCGGTAGAGGCTTCGGGGCGGATGCACCAGCGGCAGTGGCAGAGGCCCAGGCGGTAGAGGCTCAGGCTGTAGAGGTACCAGCGGCAGCGACAGAGGTCCGGGCGGGAGAGGCTCAGGCTGCGGAGCCACCAGCGGCAGCTGCAAGGGTCCAGGTGGTAGAGGCTGTTGCGGCGGAGGCACCAGCGGCAGCGGCAAGGGCCCAGGCGGTAGAGGCTCTGGCCGCGGAGTCACCAGTGGCAGTCGCAGAGGCCCAGGCGGTAGAGGCTCAGGCTGCGGAGGCAACAGCGGCACCAGCAGAAGCACAGGCGGTAGAGACTTGGGCTGCGTAGGAACCAACGGCAGTGGCAGAGGCCCAGGCGGTAGAGACTCAGGCTGCGGAAGCAACAGCATCAGAGGCAAGGGTGCAAGCAGTAGAGGCTCTGGAGGCAGAGGCATCAGCATCAGAGGCAAGTGTCCAAGCAGTAGAGGCTCTGGAGGCGGAGGCAGCAGCGGCAGTGGAAGAGGCCCAGGCGGTAGAGTCTTTTGCTGCGGAGGCACCAGCGGCAGCGGCAAGGGCCCAGGTGGTAAAGGCTCTGGCGGCGGAGGCCCCAGCGGCACCTGCAGAGGCCCAGGCGGTAGAGGCTCGGGTGGCGAAGGCAGCAGCGGCAGTGCCAGAGGCCAAGGTAGTAGAGGCTCTGGCTGAGGCGACACCAGCCGCACCGGCAGAGGCCCAGGCAGTAGAGGCTTGGGATGCAGAGGCACCAGCGGCACTGCCAGAGGTCCAGGCGGTAGAGGCTCGGGCTGTGGAGGCACCAGCGGCACCGGCAGAGGCCCAGGCGGTAGAGGCTCTGGCGGCGTAAGCACCAGTGGCAGCGGTAAGGGCCCAGGCAGTAGAGGCTCTGGCGGCGGAAGCACCAACATCAGAGGCAAGTGTCCAAGCGCTAGAGGCTCTGGAGGCGGAAGCACCAGCGGCAGTGGAAGAGGCCCAGGTAGTAGAGGCTCGGGCTGCGGAGGCACCAGCGGCAGTGGCCGAGGCCCAGGCAGTAGAGGCTAAGGCTCCGGAGGCACCAGGGGCAGTGCCAGAGGCCCAGGCGGTAGAGGCTCCAGCGGCAGTGCCAGAGGCCCAGGCGGTAGAGGCTCGGGCTGCGGAGGCACCAGTGGCAGCGGCAAGGGCCCAGGCGGTAGAGGCTGGGGCTGCGGAGGCACCAGTGGCAGCGGCAGAGACCCAGGCAGTAGAGCTTCTGGTGACGGAGGTAACAGTGACAGTGGCAGAGGCCGAGGTGGAAGAGGCTCTGGCGGCGGTAGCACCAGCGGCAGAGGCAAGGGTCCAGGCGGTAGAGGCTCTGGCGGCGAAGGAACGAGCAGCAGCGGCAGAGGCCAGGGCAGTAGAGGCTCGGGCTGCGGAGGCACCAGCGGCAGTAGCAGAAGACCAAGTGGTAGAGGCTCTGGAGGCGAAGGCACCAGCGGCAGCGGCAGAGGCCAGGGCAGTAGAGGCTCAGGATGTGTATGCACCAGCGGCGAAGGACTAAGTGGTAGAGGCTCTGGCGGCGAAGGCACCAGCGGCACCGACAGAAGCCCAGGCGGTAAAGGCTCGGGCTGCGGAGGCACCAGCGGCAGAGGCCGAAGCAGTAGAGGCTCTGGCGGCGGCAGCGGCAAGGGCCCACGCGGTAGAGGCTCAGGCTGCGGAGGCACCAGCGGCACTGACAGAGGTCCAGGCGGTAGAGGCTCGGGCTGCGGAAGCACCAGCAGCACTGGCAAAGGCCCAGACGGTAGAGGTTCTGGTGGCGGATGCACGAGCGGCAATGCCAGAGGTCCAGGAGGTAGAGGCTCAGGCTGCGGAGCCACCAGCTGCACTGGCACAGGCCTAGGCGATAGAGACCTGCGGAGGCACCAGCGGCAGCGGCAGAGTCCCAGGTGGTAGAGGCTCAGGCTGCGGAGGCACCAGTGGCAGCGGCAAGGGGCCAGGCGGAGGCACCAACGGTAACCCAGAGGCCCAGGCAGTAGAGAGTCTGGCGGCGGAAGCACCAGTGGCACCCGTAAGGTCCCTGGTGGTAGAGGCTCTGGCGGCGGAGGCACCAGCAACAGCGGCAAGGGCCCAGGCGGTAGAGGCTCTGGCAGCGAAGGAAGCAGGGGCAGTGGCAGACACCCAGGCGGTAGAGGCTCAGGCTGCGGAGGCACCAGCGGCAGCGGCAGAGGCCAGGGCGGTAGAGGCTCTGGCGGTGGAAGCACCAGCGACAGCAATAAGGGCCCAGGCAGTAGAGGCTCTGGCAGCAAAGGAAGCAACGGCAGTGGCAGAGGCCCATGCGGTAGAGGCTCGGGCTGCGGAGGCACCAACGACACCCAGAGGCCCAGGCAGTAGAGGCTCTGACGGCGGAAGCACCAGCGGCAGCGGCAAGGGCCCAGGCGTTAGAGGCTCTGGCGGCGGAGGCACCAGCTGCAGTAGCAGAGGCTCAGGCGGTAAAGGCTCAGGCGGCGGAAAACCAGCAGCAGAGGCCAACGCGGAAGAGGCTCAGGCGGGGGAGGCACCAGCGGCAGCGGCAGAGGTTCAAAAGGAAGAGGCTAAGGTGGAGAAAGCACCTGCAGCAGCGACAGAGACCCAGGTGGCAGAGGTTCTGGTGATGGAGGCAACAGCGGCAGCGGTAAGGGCCCCTGTGGTAGAGGCTCTGGTGGCGAAGGCAGCAGCGGCAGTGCCAGAGGCCGAGGTGGTAGAGGCTCTGGCTGAGGAGACACCAGCAGCACCGGCAGAGGCCCAGGCAGTAGAGGCTTGGGATGCGGAGGCACCAGCGGCAGTGCCAGAGGTCCAGGCGGTAGAGGCTCGGGCTGCAGAGGCACCAACGGCAGCCCAGAGGCCCAGGCAGTAGAGGCTCTGGCAGCGGAAGCACCAGCATCAGAGGCAAGGGTCCAAGCGGTAGAGGCTCTTGCGGCGGAAGCACCAGCATCAGAGGCAAGTGTCCAAACGGTAAAGTCTCTGGAGGCGAAGGCACCAGCGGCAGTGGAAGAGGCCCAGGCAGTAGAGGCTCGGGCTGCGGAGGCACCAGAGGCACTGGCCGAGGGCCAGGCGGTAAAGGCTCTAGCGGCCTCTGCCACTGCCACTGGTGCCTCCGCTGCCAGATCCTCTACCGCCTGGGCCCTTGCCGCTGCCGCTGGTGCTTCCGCAGCCAGAGCCTCTAGCGCATGGGCCTCTGCCACTGCTGCTGGTGCTTCCGCAGCCTGAGCCTCTACCACCTCGGCCTCTGCCACTGTCGCTATTGCCTCCGCCGCCAGAGGCTCCACTGCCTGGGTCTCTGCTGCTGCCGCTGGTGCCTGCGCAGCCCGAGCCTCTACCGCCTGGACCTCTGGCACTGCCGCTGGTGCCTCCGCGGCCAGAGCCTCTACCGCCTGGGCCCTTGCCGCTGCCGCTGCCGTCTCCGCCGGAGCCTCTACTGCCTGGGCCTCTGCCGCTCCCGCTGGTGCTTCCGCCACCAGATCCTCTACGGCCTGGGCCTCTGCCGGTGCCGCTGCTGCCTCCGCCGCCTGAGCCTCTACCGCCTGGGCCCTTAACGCTGCCACTGGGGCTTCTGCCGCCAGAGCCTCTACTGCCTGGGCCTCTGCCGCCTCCGCTGGTGCCTCCGCAGCCAGAACCTCTACCACCTCGGCCTTTGCCGCTGCCGCTGGTGCCTCAGTCGCCAGAGCGTCTACAGCCAGGGCCTCTGCCTCTGCCGCTGGTGCCTCCGCAGCGCTAGCTTCTACCGCTGTCTCTGCTGGTGCTTCCGCAACCAGAGCCTCTGCCGCTTGGGCATCTGCCAGTGCCGCTGGTGCCTCCGCAGCCTGAGCCTCTGCTTCATGGGCCCTTGCCGCTGCCGCTGGTGCCTCCTCTGACGGTGCCGCTGTTGCCTCCTCAGCCAGAGCCTCTACCACCTCGGCCTCTGCCTTCGCCACCAGAGCCTCTACCGCCTGGGCCCCTGCCGCTGGTCTTTCCACCGCCAGAGCCTCTACCGCCTGGGCCCTTACCGCTGCCGCTCGTGCTTCTGCCGCCAGAGGCTCTACTGCTTGGACCCTTCCCTCTGATACTGGTGCTTCTGCCGACAGAGCCTCTACTGCCTGGGCCTCTGCCACTGCTGCTGGTGCTTCCGCCACCAGAGCCTCTACCGCCTGGGCCCTTACCGCTGCCGCTGGTGCTTCCGCCTCCAGAGCCTCTACCGCCTGGGCCCTTACCGCTGCCGCTGGTGCTTACGCCGCCAGAGCCTCTACTGCCTGGGACTCTGGGTGCCGTTAGTTACTCCGCAGCCCGAGCCTCTACTGCCTGGGCCTCTTCCACTGCCACTGGTGGCTCCGCCGCCAGAGCCTCTACCGCCTGGGCACTTGCTGCTGCCGCTGGTGCTTCTGCCGCCAGAGCCTCTACTGCCTGGGCCTCTGCCTCTGCCGCTGGTGCTTCCGCCACCAGAGCCTCTACCGCCTGGGCCCTTACCGCTGCCGCTGGTGCTTCCGCTGCCCGATCCTCTACTGCCTAGGCCTCTGATGCTGGTGTTTCCGCCGCCAGAGCCTCTACTGCCTGGGCCTCTGCCGCTGCTGCTGGTGCTTCTGCCACCAGAGCCTCTACCGCCTGGGCCCTTACCGCTGCCGCTGGTGCTTCCGCTGCCCGATCCTATACTGCCTAGGCCTCTGATGCTGGTGTTTCCGCCGCCAGAGCCTCTACTGCCTGGGCCTCTGCCGCTGCTGCTGGTGCTTCCGCCACCAGAGCCTCTACCGCCTGGGCCCTTACCGCTGCCGCTGTTCCTTCCACCACCAGAGCTTCTACCGCTTGGACACTTGCCTCTGATGCTGGTGCTTCCACGCCAGATGCCTTGGTGCCTAGGTGCCAGATGCCGCTGGTGCCTAGGCCGCCAGATCCTCTACCACCTCGGCCTCTGTCCCTGCCGCTGGTGCCTCCGCCGCCAGAGCCTCTACCGCCTGGGCCCTTGCCACTGCCGCTGGTGCTTCCACCGCCAAAGCCTCTACTGCCTGGGCCTCTGCTGCTGCCATTGGTGCCTCCGCCCCCAGAGCCTCTACCGTCTGGGCCCTGGACACTGTCGATGGTGTTTCTTCAGCCGGAGTCTCTAACGCCTGGGCCTCTGCAACTGCCGCTGCTGCCTCCGCAGCCGGAGCCTCTAACGCCTGGGCCTCCAGCACTGCCGCTGGTGCCTCCGCCGCCAGAGCGTCTACCGTCTGGGCCCTTGCCGCTGCCGCTGGTGCTTCCGCCGATAGAGACTCTACCGCCTGGGCCTCTGCCACTGCTGCTGGTGCCTCTGCCGCCAGAGCCTCTACCGCCTGGGCCTTTGCTGCTGCCGCTGTTGCCTCCATTGCCAGAGCCTCTGCCACCTGGGTCTCTGTCGCTACTGCAGGTGTCGCCACCGCCTGAGCCTGTACTGCCTGGGCCTACGCCGCTCTTGCTGCTTCCTCCGCCTCCCAGGCTCCATCGGCTGGGCCTCTGCCGCTGGTGCCTCCTCCATATGAGCCTCTTCCGTTTGCACCTCTGCCGCTGCCGCTGGTGCTTCCCCCGCCTGAGCCTCTTCCGCCTTGGCCTCTGCCGCTGGTTTTCCGCCGCCAGAGCCTCTTCCACCTGGGCCTCTTCTGCCTGGGACTCTGCCGCTGCCGCTGGTTTTCTGCCGCCTGAACCTTTACCGCCTGGGCCTCTGCCACTGCCACTGGTGCCTCCGCTGCCGGAGCCTCTACCGCCTGGGCCTCTAACGCTGCCGCTGGTGCCTCCCCCGCCTGAGCCCTTTCCGCCTTGGCCTCTGCTGCTGGTTTACCGCCGCCAGAGCCTCTACCGCCTGGGCCCTTGCCACTGCCGCTGGTGCTTCCACCGCCAAAGCCTCTACTGCCTGGGCCTCTGCTGCTGCCATTGGTGCCTCCGCCGCCAGAGCCTCTACTGCCTGGGCCTCTGCCGCTGCCGCTGGTGCTTCCGCCACCAGAGCCTCTACCGCCTGGGCCCTTACCGCTGCCGCTGGTGCCTCCGCCGCCAAAGCCTCTAACCCCTGGGCCCTTGCCGCTGACGCTGGTGCCTCCACCGCCAGACCCTCTACTGCCTGGGCCTCTGCTGCTGGTTCCTCCGCAGCCTGAGCCTATACTGCATGGGCCTCTCCCGCTGCCGCTGGTGCCTTCGCTGCCAGTGCCTCTACCGCCTGTGCCCTTGCCGCTGCCGTTGGTGTTTCCGCTGCCCGATCCTCTACTGCCTAGGCCTCTGATGCTGGTGCTTCGGCCGCCAGAGCCTCTACTGCCTGCGCCTCTGCCGCTGCTGCTGGTGCTTCCGCCACCAGAGCCTCTACCGCCTGGGCCCTTACCGCTGCCGCTGGTGCTTCCGCTGCCCGATCCTCTACTGCCTAGGCCTCTAATGCTGCTGCTTCGGCCGCCAGAGCCTCTACTGCCTGGGCGTCTGCCGCTGCTGCTGGTGCTTCCGCCACCAGAGCCTCTACCGCTTGGGCCCTTACCGCTGCCGCTGGTCCTTCCGCTTCCATCGCCTCTACCGCCTGGGCCTCTACCACTGCCGCTGGTGCCTCCGCAGCCTGAGCCTCTACAACTGCCGCTGGTGCCTCCGCAGCCTGAGCCTCTACTGCCTGGGTCTCTGCCACTGCTGCTGGTGCTTACGCCACCAGAGCCTCTACCGCCTGGGCCCTTACCGATGCCGCTGGTGCTTCCACCACCAGAGCTTCTACCGCTTGGACACTTGCCTCTGATGCTGGTGCTTCCACGCCAGATGCCTTGGTGCCTAGGTGCCAGATGCTGCTGGTGCCTAGGCCGCCAGATCCTCTACCACCTCGGCCTCTGCCACTGCCGCTGGTGCCTCCGCAGCCTGAGCCTCTACCGCCTGGGCCTCTACCGCTGCCGCTGGTGCCTCCACAACCTAAGCCTTTATGCCTGGGTCTCTGTCCGCTTCTACCGCTTGGACACTTGCCTCTGATGCTGGTGCTTCCACGCCAGATGCCTTGGTGCCTAGGTGCCAGATGCCGCTGGTGCCTAGGCCGCCAGATCCTCTACCACCTCGGCCTCTGCCACTGCCGCTGGTGCTTCCACCGCCAAAGCCTCTACTGCCTGGGCCTCTGCTGCTGCCATTGGTGCCTCCGCCGCCAGAGCCTCTACCATGTGGGCCCTGGACACTGCCACTGGTTCCCCCCTGGTGTTTCCGCAGCCAGAGTCTCTAATGCCTGGACCTCTGCAACTGCCGCTGCTGCCTCCGCAGACGGAGCCTCTAACGCCTGGGCCTCTGCCGCTGCCACTGGTGCCTCCGCAGCCCGAGCCTGTACCGCCCGGGCCTCTGTCGGTTTTGCCTCCACAGCCGGAGTCTCTAACGCCTGGACCTCTGCAACTGCCGCTGCTGCCTCCGCAGACAGAGCCTCTAACGCCTGGGCCTCTGCCGCTGCCACTGGTGCCTCCGCAGCCTGAGCCTCTACCGCCTGGGCCTCTGCCGCTGCCGCTGGTGCCTCCACAACCTAAGCCTTTATGCCCGGGCCTCTGCTGGTTCCGCTGGTGCCTCCGTAGCCTGAGCCTCTACCGCCTGGACCCTTGCCACTGGTGCTGGTGCCTCCGCAGCCCGAGCCTCTACCGCCTGGGCCGCTGCCGCTGGTGCTTCCACCTCCAGAGCCTCTACCGCCTGGGCCTCTGCCGCTTCCGCTGGTGCCTCCGAAGCCTGAGCCTCTACCGCCTGGGCCTCCGGCACTGCCGCTGGTGCCTCCGCCGCCAGAGCGTCTACCGTCTGGGCCCTTGCCGCTGCCGCTGCTGCTTCCGCCGCCAGAGACTCTACCGCCTGCGCCTCTGCCACTGATGCTGGTGCCTCTGCCGCCAGAGCCTCTACCGCCTGGGCCTTTGCTGCTGCCGCTGTTGCCTCCATTGCCAGAGCCTCTGCCACCTGGGTCTCTGTCGCTACTGCAGGTGTCGCCGCCGCCTGAGCCTGTACTGCCTGGGCCTACGCCGCTCTTGCTGCTTCCTCCGCCTCCCAGGCTCCATCGGCTGGGCCTCTGCCGCTGGTGCCTCCTCCACATGAGCCTCTTCCGTTTGCACCTCTGCCGCTGCCGCTGGTGCTTCCCCCGCCTGAGCCTCTTCCGCCTTGGCCTCTGCCGCTGGTTTTCCGACGCCAGAGCCTCTTCCGCCTGAGCTTCTGCCGCTGCTGCTGGTTTTCTGCCGCCTGAACCTTTACCGCCTGGGCCTCTGCCACTGCCACTGGTGCCTCCGCTGCCAGAGCCTCTACCACCTGGGCCTTTGCTGCTACCGCTGTTGCCTCCGTCACCAGAGCCTCTGCCACCTGGGTCTCTGTCGCTGCTGCAGGTGCCTCCTACACCTGAGCCTCTTTCGTTTGTACCTCTGCCGCGGCCGCTGGTGCCTCCCCCGCCTGAGCCTCTTCCGCCTTGGCCTCTGCTGCTGGTTTTCCGCCGCCTTAGTCTCTTCTGCCTGGGCCTCTGCCGCTGCCGCTGGTCTTCTGCCGCCTGAGCCTTTACCGCCTGAGCCTCTGCTACTGCAGCTGGTGCCTCTGCAGCCCGAGCCTGTACCACCTGGGCCTCTGCCAGTGCCACTGGTGCTTCCGCCGCCAGAGCCTCTACCGCCTGGGTCTCTGCCGCTGCCGCTGGTGCCTCCGTAGCCCGAGCCTCTACCGCCTGGGCCTCTGTCAGTGCCGCTCGTGCATCCACCGCCAGAGCCTCTAACGCCTGGGCCCTAGCCGCTGCCGCTTCGGCCGCCAGACCCCTCTACTGCCTGGGCCTCTGCCGCTGGTGCCTCCGCCGTCAGAGCCTCTACTGCCTGGGCCTCTGCCGCTTCCGCTGGTGCCTCCGCCGCCAGAGCCTCTACAGCCTGGGCCCTTGCCGCTGCCGCTGGTGCCTTCACCGCCAGAGCCTCCCCCGCCTGGGCCCTTACCGCTGGTGCTGGTGCCTCCGCAGCCCAAGCCTCTACCACCTGGGCCTCTCCCAGTGCCGCTGTTGCCTTCCCAGCCTGAGTCTCTACCACCTCTGCCTCTGCAGCTGGTGCCTCCGCAGCCTGATCGTCCGCCGCCAAACCCTCTACCGTCTGGGCCCTGGACACTGCCGCTGGTGTTTCCGCAGCCGGAGTCTCTAACGCCTGGGCCTCTGCAACTGCCGCTGCTGCCTCCGCAGCCGGAGCCTCTAACGCCTGGGCCTCTGCCGCTGCCACTGGTGCCTCCGCAGCCCGAACCTGTACCGCCCGGGCCTCTGTCGGTTCCGCTGGTGCCTCCGTAGCCTGAGCCTCTACCGCCTGGACCCTTGCCACTGGTGCTGGTGCCTCCGCAGCCCGAGCCTCTACCGCCTGGGCCGCTGCCGCTGGTGCTTCCACCACCAGAGCCTCTACCGCCTGGGCCTCTGCCACTTCCGCTGGTGCCTCCGAAGCCTGAGCCTCTACCGCCTGGGCCTCTGGGAATGCCGCTGGTGCCTGCGCCACCAGAGCCTCTACCGCCTGGCCTCTACCACTGCCGCTGGTGCCTCCGCAGCCTGAGCCTCTACTGCCTGGGTCTCTGCCACTGCTGCTGGTGCTTACGCCACCAGAGCCTCTACCGCCTGGGCCCTTACCGCTGCCGCTGGTGCTTCCACCACCAGAGCTTCTACCGCTTGGACACTTGCCTCTGATGCTGGTGCTTCCACGCCAGATGCCTTGGTACCTAGGTGCCAGATGCCGCTGTTGCCTAGGCCGCCAGATCCTCTACCACCTCGGCCTCTGCCACTGCCGCTGGTGCCTCCGCAGCCTGAGCCTCTACCGCCTGGGCCTCTGTCCCTGCCGCTGGTGCCTCCGCCGCCAAAGCTTCTACTGCCTGGGCCTCTGCTGCTGCCATTGGTGCCTCCGCCGCCAAAGCCTTTACCGTCTGGGCCCTGGACACTGCCGCTGGTGTTTCCGCAGCCGGAGTCTGTAACGCCTGGGCCTCTGCAACTGCCGCTGCTGCCTCCGCAGCCGGAGCCTCTAACGCCTGGGCCTCCCCCGCTGCCGCTGGTGCCTCCACAACCCAAGACTTTACGCCTGGGCCTCTGTCCCTGCCGCTGGTGCCTCCGCCGCCATAGCCTCTACCGCCTGGGCCCTTGCCACTGCCGCTGGTGCTTCCACCGCCAAACCTCTACTGCCTAGGCCTCTGCTGCTGCCATTGGTGCCTCCGCCGCCAAAGCCTCTAACGCCAGGGCCTCTGCCGCTGCCACTGGTGCCTCCGCAGCCCGAGCCTGTACCGCCCGGGCCTCTGCCGGTTCCGCTGGTGCCTCCGTAGCCTGAGCCTCTACCGCCTGGACCCTTGCCACTGGTGCTGGTGCCTCCGCAGCCCGAGCCTCTACCGCCTGGGCCGCTGCCGCTGGTGCTTCCACCACCAGAGCCTCTACCGCCTGGGCCTCTGCCACTTCCGCTGGTGCCTCCGAAGCCTGAGCCTCTACCGCCTGGGCCTCTGGCACTGCCGCTGGTGCCTCCGCCGCCAGAGCGTCTACCGTCTGGACGCTTGCCGCTGCTGCTGGTGCTTCCGCCACCAGAGCCTCTACCGCCTGGGCCTCTACCACTGCCGCTGGTGCCTCCGCAGCCTGAGCCTCTACTGCCTGGGTCTCTGCCACTGCTGCTGGTGCTTACGCCACCAGAGCCTCTACCGCCTGGGCCCTTACCGCTGCCGCTGGTGCTTCCACCACCAGAGCTTCTACCGCTTGGACACTTGCCTCTGATGCTGGTGCTTCCACGCCAGATGCCTTGGTGCCTAGGTGCCAGATGCCGCTGTTGCCTAGGCCGCCAGATCCTCTACCACCTCGGCCTCTGCCACTGCCGCTGGTGCCTCCGCAGCCTGAGCCTCTACCGCCTGGGCCTCTACCGCTGCCGCTGGTGCCTCCACAACCTAAGCCTTTACGCCTGGGCCTCTGTCCCTGCCGCTGGTGCCTCCGCCGCCAAAGCTTCTACTGCCTGGGCCTCTGCTGCTGCAATTGGTGCCTCCGCCGCCAAAGCCTTTACCGTCTGGGGCCTGGACACTGCCGCTGGTGTTTCCGCAGCCGGAGTCTCTAATGCCTGGGCCTCTGCAACTGCCGCTGCTGCCTCCGCAGCCGGAGCCTCTAACGCCTGGGCCTCTCCCGCTGCCGCTGGTGCCTCCACAACCCAAGACTTTACGCCTGGGCCTCTGTCCCTGCCGCTGGTGCCTCCGCCGCCATAGCCTCTACCGCCTGGGCCCTTGCCACTGCCGCTGGTGCTTCCACCGCCAAACCTCTACTGCCTAGGCCTCTGCTGCTGCCATTGGTGCCTCCGCCGCCAGAGCCTCTAACGCCAGGGCCTCTGCCGCTGCCACTGGTGCCTCCGCAGCCCGAGCCTGTACCGCCCGGGCCTCTGCCGGTTCCGCTGGTGCCTCCGTAGCCTGAGCCTCTACCGCCTGGACCCTTGCCACTGGTGCTGGTGCCTCTGCAGCCCGAGCCTCTACCGCCTGGGCCGCTGCCGCTGGTGCTTCCACCACCAGAGCCTCTACCGCCTGGGCCTCTGCCACTTCCGCTGGTGCCTCCGAAGCCTGAGCCTCTACCGCCTGGGCCTCTGGCACTGCCGCTGGTGCCTCCGCCGCCAGAGCGTCTACCGTCTGGACGCTTGCCGCTGCTGCTGGTGCTTCCGCCACCAGAGCCTCTACCGCCTGGGCCTCTACCACTGCCGCTGGTGCCTCCGCAGCCTGAGCCTCTACTGCCTGGGTCTCTGCCACTGCTGCTGGTGCTTACGCCACCAGAGCCTCTACCGCCTGGGCCCTTACCGCTGCCGCTGGTGCTTCCACCACCAGAGCTTCTACCGCTTGGACACTTGCCTCTGATGCTGGTGCTTCCACGCCAGATGCCTTGGTGCCTAGGTGCCAGATGCCGCTGTTGCCTAGGCCGCCAGATCCTCTACCACCTCGGCCTCTGCCACTGCCGCTGGTGCCTCCGCAGCCTGAGCCTCTACCGCCTGGGCCTCTACCGCTGCCGCTGGTGCCTCCACAACCTAAGCCTTTACGCCTGGGCCTCTGTCCCTGCCGCTGGTGCCTCCGCCGCCAAAGCTTCTACTGCCTGGGCCTCTGCTGCTGCCATTGGTGCCTCCGCCGCCAAAGCCTTTACCGTCTGGGCCCTGGACACTGCCGCTGGTGTTTCCGCAGCCGGAGTCTCTAACGCCTGGGCCTCTGCAACTGCCGCTGCTGCCTCCGCAGCCGGAGCCTCTAACGCCTGGGCCTCTCCCGCTGCCGCTGGTGCCTCCACAACCCAAGACTTTACGCCTGGGCCTCTGTCCCTGCCGCTGGTGCCTCCGCCGCCATAGCCTCTACCGTCTGGGCCCTTGCCGCTGCCGCTGGTGCTTCCGCCGCCAGAGACTCTACCTCCTGGGCCTCTGCCACTGCTGCTGGTGCCTCTGCCGCCAGAGCCTCTACCGCCTGGGCCTTTGCTGCTGCCGCTGTTGCCTCCATTGCCAGAGCCTCTGCCACCTGGGTCTCTGTCGCTACTGCAGGTGTCGCCGCCGCCTGCCCCTGTACTGCCTGGGCCTACGCCGCTCTTGCTGCTTCCTCCGCCTCCCAGGCTCCATCGGCTGGGCCTCTGCCGCTGGTGCCTCCTCCACATGAGCCTCTTCCGTTTGCACCTCTGCCGCTGCCGCTGGTGCTTCCCCCGCCTGAGCCTCTTCCGCTGGTTTTCCGCCGCTAGAGCCTCTTCCGCTGGGCCTCTGCCGCCTGGGCCTCTGCCGCTGCCGCTGGTTTTCTGCCGCCTGAACCTTTACCGCCTGGGCTTCTGCCACTGCCGCTGGTGCCTCCGCTGCCAGAGCCTCTACCGTCTGGGCCTTTGCTGCTACCGCTGTTGCCTCCGTCACCAGAGCCTCTGCCACCTGGGTCTCTGTCGCTACTGCAGGTGTCGCCGCCGCCTGAGCCTGTACTGCCTGGGCCTACGCCGCTCTTGCTGCTTCCTCCGCCTTCCAGGCTCCATCGGCTGGGCCTCTGCCGCTGGTGCCTCCTCCACATGAGCCTCTTCCGTTTGCACCTCTGCCGCTGCCGCTGGTGCCTCCCCCGCCTGAGCACTTTCCGCCTTTGCCTCTGCTGTTGGTTTTCCGCCGCCTGAGTCTCTTCTGACTGGGCCTCTGCCGCTGCCGCTGGTCTTCTGACACCTGAACCTTTACCGCCTGAGCCTCTGCTACTGCAGCTGGTGCCTCCGCAGCCAGAGCCTCTACCACCTGGGCCTCTGCCGGTGCCGCTGGTGCTTCCGCCGCCAGAGCCTCTACCGCCTGGGTCTCTGCCGCTGCCGCTGGTGCCTCCGTAGCCCGATCCTCTATTGCCTAGGCCTCTGATGCTGGTGCTTCGGCCGCCAGAGCCTCTACCGCCTGAGCCCTTACCGCTGCCGCTGGTCCTTCCGCTTCCAGAGCCTCTACCGGCTGGGCCTCTACCACTGCCGCTGGTGCCTCCGGAGCCTGAGCCTCTACTGCCTGGGTCTCTGCCACTGCTGCTGGTGCTTACGCCACCAGAGCCTCTACCGCCTGGGCCCTTACCGCTGCCGCTGGTGCTTCCACCACCAGAGCTTCTATCACTTGGACACATGCCTCTGATGCTGGTGCTTCCACCGCCAGATGCCTTGGTGCCTAGGTGCCAGATGCCCCTGGTGCCTAGGCCGCCAGATCCTCTACCACCTCGGCCTCTGCCACTGCCGCTGGTGCCTCCGCAGCCTGAGCCTCTACCGCATGGGCCTCTACCGCTGCCGCTGGTGCCTCCACAACCTAAGCCTTTACGCCTGGGCCCTTGCCACTGCCGCTGGTGCCTCCGCCGCCAAAGCCTCTATTGCCTGGGCCTCTGCTGCTGCCATTGGTGCCTCCGCCGCCAGAGCCTCTACCGTCTGGGCCCTGGACACTGCCGCTGGTGTTTCCGCAGCCGGAGTCTCTAACGCCTGGGCCTCTGCAACTACCGCTGCTGCCTGCGCAGCCGGAGCCTCTAACGCCTGGGCCTCTGCCGCTGCCACTGGTGCCTCCGCAGCCCGAGCCTGTACCGCCCGGGCCTCTGTCGGTTCCGCTGGTGCCTCCGTAGCCTGAGCCTCTACGGCCTGGACCCTTGCCACTGGTGCTGGTGCCTCCGCAGCCCGAGCCTCTACCGCCTGGGCCTCTGCCACTGCTGCTGGTGCCTCTGCCGCCAGAGCCTACCGCCTGGGCCTTTGCTGCTGCCGCTGTTGCCTCCATTGCCAGAGCCTCTGCCACCTGGGTCTATGTCGCTACTGCAGGTGTCGCTGCCGCCTGAGCCTGTATTGCCTGGGCCTACGCCGCTCTTCCTGCTTCCTCCGCCTCCCAGGCTCTATCGGCTGGGCCTCTGCCGCTGGTGCCTCCTCCACATGAGGCTCTTCCGTTTGCACCTCTACCGCTGCCGCTGGTGCTTCCCCCGCCTGAGCCTCTTCCGCCTTGGCCTCTGCCACTGGTTTTCCGCCGCCAGAGCCTCTTCCGCCTGCGCCTCTTCCGCCTGGGCCTCTGCTGCTGCTGCTGGTTTTCTGCCGCCTGAACCTTTACCGCCTGGGCCTCTGCCACTGCCGCTGGTGCCTCCGCTGCCAGAGCCTCTACCGCCTGGGCCTTTGCTGCTACCGCTGTTGCCTCCGTCACCAGAGCCTCTGCCACCTGGGTCTCTGTCGCTGCTGCAGATGCCTCCTACACCTGAGCCTCTTCCGTTTGTACCTCTGCCGTGGCCGCTGGTGCCTCCCCCGCCTGAGCCCTTTCCGCCTTGGCCTCTGCTGCTGGTTTTCCGCCACCTGAGACTCTTCTGCCTGGGCCTCTGCGGCTGCCGCTGGTCTCCTGACGCCTGAGCCTTTACCGCCTGAGCCTCTGCTACTGCAGCTGGTGCCTCCGCAGCCCGAGCCTCTACCACCTGGGCCTCTGCCGGTGCCGCTGGTCTTCTGACGCCTGAGCCTTTACCGCCTGAGCCTCTGCTACTGCAGCTGGTGCCTCCGCAGCCCGAGCCTCTACCACCTGGGCCTCTGCCGGTGCCGCTGGTGCTTCCGTCGCCAGAGCCACTACCGCCTGGGTCTCTGCCGCCGCCGCTGGTGCCTCCACCGCCAGAGCCTTTACCGCCTGGGCCTCTGTCAGTGCCGCTGGTGCCTCCGCCGCCAGAGCCTCTAACGCCTGGGCCGTAGCCGCTGCCGCTTCGGCCGCCAGACTCCTCTACTGCCTGGGCCTCTGCCTCTGGTGCCTCCGCCGTCAGAGCCTCTAATGCCTGGGCCTCTGCCGCTGCCGCTGGTGCCTCCGCCGCCAGAGCCTCTACAGCCTGGGCCCTTGCCGCTGCCGCTGGTGCCTTAACCGCCAGAGCCTCCCCCGCCTGGGCCCTTACCGCTGGTGCTGGTGCATCCGCAGCCCATGCCTCTACCATCTGGGCCTCTCCCAGTGCTGCTGGTGCCTCCGCGCCCGAGCCTGTACCACCTGGGCCTCTGCCGGTGCTGCTGTTGCCTTCCCAGCCTGAGTCTCTACCACCTCTGCCTCTGCCGCTGGTGCCTTCGCAGCCTGATCGTCTACCGCCTGGGCCCCTGCCACTGTGCTGGTGCTTCCGCCACCAGAGCCTCTACTGCCTGGGCCCTTACCGCTGCCGCTGGTGCTTACGCCGCCAGAGCCTCTACTGCCTGGGACTCTGGGTGCCGTTAGTTACTCCGCAGCCCGAGCCTCTACTACCTGGGCCTCTTCCACTGCCACTGGTGCCTCCACCGCCAGAGCCTCTACCGCCTGGGCACTTGCTGCTGCCGCTGGTGCTTCTGCCGCCTGAACCTTTACCGCCTGAGCCTCTGCTACTGCAGCTGGTGCCTCCGCAGCCCGAGCCTCTACCACCTGGGCCTCTGCCGGTGCCGCTGGTGCTTCCGCCGCCAGAGCCTCTACCGCCTGGGTCTCTGCCGCCGCCGCTGGTGCCACCGTAGCCCGAGCCTCTACCGCCTGGGCCTCTGTCAGTGCCGCTGGTGCCTCCGCCGCCAGAGCCTCTAACGCCTGGGCCCTAGCCGCTGCCGCTTCGGCCGCCAGACCCCTCTACTGCCTGGGCCTCTGCCGCTGGTGCCTCCGCCGTCAGAGCCTCTAATGCCTGGGCCTCTGCCGCTGCCGCTGGTGCCTCCGCCGCCAGAGTCTCTAGAGCCTGGGCCCTTGCCGCTGCCGCTGGTGCCTTCACCGCCAGAGCCTCCCCCGCCTGGGCCCTTACCGCTGGTGCTGGTGCCTCCGCAGCCCATGCCTCTACCATCTGGGCCTCTCCCAGTGCCGCTGGTGCCTCTGCGCCCGAGCCTGTACCACCTGGGCCTCTGCCGGTGCCGCTGTTGCCTTCCCAGCCTGAGTCTCTACCACCTCTGCCTCTGCCGCTGGTGCCTCCGCAGCCTGATCGTCTACCGCCTGGGCCTCTGCCACTGTGCTGGTGCTTCCGCCACCAGAGCCTCTACTGCCTGGGCCCTTACCGCTGCCGCTGGTGCTTACGCCGCCAGAGCCTCTACTGCCTGGGACTCTGGGTGCCGTTAGTTACTCCGCAGCCCGAGCCTCTACTACCTGGGCCTCTTCCACTGCCACTGGTGCCTCCACCGCCAGAGCCTCTACCGCCTGGGCACTTGCTGCTGCCGCTGGTGCTTCTGCCGCCAGAGCCTCTACTGTCTGGGCCTCTGCCGCTGCCGCTGGTGCTTCCGCCGCCAGACCCTCTACTACCTGGGCCTCTGCTGCTGGTGCCTCCGGAGCCTGAGCCTCTACTGCCTGGGCCTCTGCCGCTGGTGCCTCCGCCGTCAGAGCCTCTAATGCCTGGACCTCTGCCGCTGCCACTGGTGCCTCCGCCGCCAGAGCCTCTACAGCCTGGGCCCTTGCCGCTGCCGCTGGTGCCTTCGCTGCCAGAGCCTCTACCGCCTGGGCCCTTACCGCTGGTGCTGGTGCCTCCGCAGCCCATGCCTCTACTGCCTAGGCCTCTGATGCTGGTGCTTCGGCCGCCAGAGCCTCTACTGCCTGGGCCTCTGCTGCTGCTGCTGGTGCTTCCACCACCAGAGCCTGTACCGCCTGGGCCTCTGCCGCTGCCGCAGGTCCTTCCGCTTCCAACGCCTTTACCGCCTGGGCCTCTACCACTGCCGCTGGTGCCTTCGCAGCCTGAGCCTCTACTGCCTGGGTCTCTGCCACTGCTGCTGGTGCTTATGCCACCAGAGCCTCTACCGCCTGGGCCCTTACCGCTGCCGCTGGTGCTTCCACCACCAAAGCTTCTACCGCTTGGACACTTGCCTCTGATGCTGGTGCTTCCATCGCCACATGCCTTGGTGCCTCGGTGCCAGATGCCGCTGGTGCCTAGGCCGCCAGATCCTCTACCACCTCGGCCTCTGCCACTGCCGCTGGTGCCTCCGCAGCCTGAGCCTCTACCGCCTGGGCCTCTACCGCTGCCGCTGGTGCCTCCACAACCTAAGCCTTTACGCCTGGGTCTCTGTCCCTGCCGCTGGTGCCTCCGCCGCCAGAGCCTCTACCGCCTGGGCCCTTGCGACTGCCGCTGGTGCTTCCACCGCCAAAGCCTCTACTGCCTGGGCCTCTGCTACTGCCATTTGTGCCTCCGCCGCCAGAGCCTCTACTGCCTGGGCCTCTGCCGCTGCCGCTGGTGCCTCCGCCGCCAGAGCCTCTACCGCCTGGGCCCTTACCGCTGCTGCTGGTGCCTCCGCCGCCAAAGCCTCTAACCCCTGGGCCCTTGCCGCTGCCGCTGGTGCTTCCGCCGCCAGACCCTCTACTACCTGGGCCTCTGCTGCTGGTGCCCCCGCAGCCTGAGCCTCTACTGCCTGGGCCTCTCCCGCTGCCGCTGGTGCCTTCGCTGCCAGAGCCTCTACCGCCTGGGCCCTTGACGCTGCCGCTGGTGCTTCCGCTGCCCGATCCTCTACTGCCTAGGCCTCTGATGCTGGTGCTTCGGTCGCCAGAACCTCTACTGCCTGGGCCTCTGCCGCTGCTGCTGGTGCTTCCGCCACCAGAGCCTCTACCACCTGGGCCCTTACCGCTGCCGCTGGTCCTTCCGCTTCCAGAGCCTCTACCGCCTGGGCCTCTACCACTGCCGCTGGTGCCTCCGCAGCCTGAGCCTCTACTGCCCGGGTCTCTGCCACTGCTGCTTACGACACCAGAGCCTCTACCGCCTGGGCCCTTACCGCTGCCGCTGGTGCTTCCACCACCAGAGCTTCTATAGCTTGGACACTTGCCTCTGATGCTGGTGCTTCCACCGCCAGATGCCTTGGTGCCTAGGTGCCAGATGCCGCTGGTGACTAGGCCGCCAAAGCCTCTACTGCCTGGGCCTCTGCTGCTGCCATTGGTGCCTCCGCCGCCAAAGCCTCTACCGTCTGGGCCCTGGACACTGCCGCTGGTGCTTCCGCCGCCAGAGAGTCTACCGCCTTGGCCTCTGCCACTGCTGCTGGTGCCTCTGCCGCCAGAGCCTCTACCGCCTGGGCCTTTGCTGCTGTCGCTGTTGCCTCCGCAGCCGGAGCCTCTAACGCCTGGGCCTCTGCCGCTGCAACTTGTGCCTCCTTAGCCCGAGCCTGTACCGCCCGGGCCTCTGCTGGTTCCGCTGGTGCCTCCGTAGCCTGAGCCTCTACCGCCTGGACCCTTGCCACTGGTGCTGGTGCCTCCGCAGCCCGAGCCTCTACCGCCTGGGCCGCTGCCGCTGGTGCTTCCACCGCCTGAGTCTCTGACCGCCTGGGCCTCTGCCGCTGCTGGTGGTCTTCTGCCGCCTGAGCCTTTACCGCCTGAGCCTCTGCTACTGCAGCTGGTACCTCTGCAGCCCGAGCCTTTACCACCTGGGCCTATGCCAGTGCCGCTGGTGCTTCGGCCGCCAGAGCCTCTACCGCCTGGGTCTCTGCCGCTTCCGCTGGTGCCTCCGAAGCTTGAGCCTCTACTGCCTGGGCCTCCGGCACTGCCGCTGGTGCCTCCGCCGCCAGAGACTCTACCGCCTGGGCCTCAGCCACTGTTGCTGGTGCCTCTGCCGCCAGAGCCTCTACCGCCTGAGCCTTTGCTGCTGCCGCTGTTGCCTCCATTGCCAGAGCCTCTGCCACCTGGGTCTCTGTCGCTACTGCAGGTGTCGCGCTGCCTGAGCCTGTACTGCCTGGGCCTACGCCGCTCTTGCTGCTTCCTCCGCCTCCCAGGCTCCATCGGCTGGGCCTCTGCCGCTGGTGCCTCCTCCACATGAGCCTCTTCCGTTTGCACCTCTGCCACTGCCGCTGGTGCTTCCCCCGCCTGAGCCTCTTCCGCCTTGGCCTCTGCCGCTGGTTTTCCGCTGCCAGAGCCTCTTCCGCCTGAGCCTCTTACGCCTGGGCCTCTGCCGCTGCCGCTGGTTTTCTGCCGCCTGAACCTTTACCGCCTGGGCCTCTGCCACTGCCGCTGGTGCCTCCGCTGCCAGAGCCTCTACCGCCTGGGCCTTTGCTGCTACCGCTGTTGCCTCCGTCACCAGAGCCTCTGCCACCTGGGTCTCTGTCGCTGCTGCAGGTGCCTCCTACACCTGAGCCTCTTCCGTTTGTACATCTGCCGCGGCCGCTGGTGCCTCCCCCGCCTGAGCCCTTTCCACCTTGGCCTCTGCTGCTGGTTTTCCGCCGCCTGAGTCTCTTCTGCCTGGGCCTCTGCCGCTGCCGCTGGTTTTCTGACGCCTGAGCCTTTACCGCCTGAGCCTCTGCGACTGCAGCTGGTGCCTCCGCAGCCCGAGCCTCTACCACCTGGGCCTCTGCCGGTGCCGCTGGTGCTTCCGCCGCCAGAGCCTCTACCGCCTGGGCCTCTGCCGCTGGTGCCTCCGCCGTCAGAGCCTCTACCGCCTGGGCCTCTGCCACTTCCGCTGGTGCCTCCGCCGCCAGAGCTTCTACCGTCTGGGCCCTTGCCGCTGCCGCTGGTGCTTCCGCCGCCAGAGACTCTACCGCCTGGCCCTCTGCCACTGCTGCTGGTGCCTCCGCCGCCAGAGCCTCTAATGCCTGGGCCCTAGCCGCTGCCGCTTCGGCCGCCAGACCCCTCTACTGATGGGCCTCTGCCGCTGGTGCCTCCGCCGTCAGAGCCTCTACTGCCTGGGCCTCTGCCGCTGCCTCTGCCGCTGGTGCCTCCGCTTCCAACGCCTCTACCGCCTGGGCCTCTACCACTGCCGCTGGTGCCTCCGGAGCCTGAGCCTCTACTGCCTGGGTCTCTGCCACTGCTGCTGGTGCTTACGCCACCAGAGCCTCTACCGCCTGGGCCCTTACCGCTGCCGCTGGTGCTTCCACCACCAGAGCTTCTACGGCTTGGACACTTGCCTTTGATGCTGGTGCTTCCACGCCAGATGTCTTGGTGCCTAGGTGCCAGATGCCGCTGGTGCCTAGGCCGCCAGATCCTCTACCACCTCGGCCTCTGCCACTGCCGCTGGTGCCTCCGCAGCCTGAGCCTCTACCGCCTAGGCCTCTACCGCTGCCGCTGGTGCCTCCGCCGCCAAAGCCTCTACTGCCTGGGCCTCTGCTGCTGCCATTGGTGCCTCCGCCGCCAAAGCCTCTACCGTCTGGGCCCCGGACACTGCCGCTGGTGTTTCCGCAGCTGGAGTCTCTAACGCCTGGGCCTCTGCAACTGCCGCTGCTGCCTGGGCAGCCGGAGCCTCTAACGCCTGGGCCTCTGCCGCTGCCACTGGTGCTTCCGCAGCCCGAGCCTGTACCGCCCGGGCCTCTGCCGGTTCCGCTGGTGCCTCCGTAGCCTGAGCCTCTACCGCCTGGACCCTTGCCACTGGTGCTGGTGCCTCCGCAGCCCGAGCCTCTACCGCCTGGGCCGCTGGCGCTGGTGCTTCCACCGCCAGAGCCTCTACCGCCTGGGCCTCTGCCGCTTCCGCTGGTGCCTCCGGAGCCTTAGACTCTACTGCCTGGGCCTTGGCCACTGCCGCTGGTGCCTCCGGAGCCTGAGCCTCTACCGCCTGGGCCTCCGGCACTGCCGCTGGTGCCTCCGCCGCCAGAGCGTCTACCGTCTGGGCCCTTGCCGCTGCCGCTGGTGCTTCCGCCGCCAGAGACTCTACCGCCTGGGCCTTTGCTGCTGCCGCTGTTGCCTCCATTGCCAGAGCCTCTGCCACCTGGGTCTCTGTCGCTACTGCAGGTGTCGCCGTTGCCTGAGCCTGTACAGCCTGGGCCTACGCCGCTCTTGCTGCTTCCTCCGCCTCCCAGGCTCCATCGGCTGGGCCTCTGCCGCTGGTGCCTCCTCCACATGAGCCTCTTCCGTTTGCACCTCTGCCGCTGCCGCTGGTGCTTCCCCCGCCTGAGCCTCTTCTGCCTTGGCCTCTGCCGCTGGTTTTCCGCCGCCAGAGCCTCTTCCGCCTGGGCCTCTGCCGCTGCCGCTGGTTTTCTGCCGCCTGAACCTTTACCGCCTGGGCCTCTGCCATTGCTGCTGGTGCCTCCGCTGCCAGAGCCTCTACCACCTGGGCCTTTGCTGCTACCGCTGTTGCCTCCGTCACCAGAGCCTCTGACACCTGGGTCTCTGTCGCTGTTGCAGGTGCCTCCTACACCTGAGCCTCTTCCGTTTGTACCTCTGCCGCGGCCGCTGGTGCCTCCCCCGCCTGAGCCCTTTCCGCTTGGCCTCTGCTGCTGGTTTTCCGCCGCCTGAGTCTCTTCTGCCTGGGCCTCTGCCGCTGCCGCTGGTCTTCTGACGCCTGAGCCTTTACCGCCTGAGCCTCTGCTACTGCAGCTGGTGCCTCCGCAGCCCGAGCCTCTACCACCTGGGCCTCTGCCGGTGCCGCTGGTGCTTCTGCCGCCAGAGCCTCTACCGCCTGGGTCTCTGCCGCTGCCGCTGGTGCCTCCGTAGCCCGATCCTCTACTGCCTAGGCCTCTGATGCTGGTGCTTCGGCCACCCGAGCCTCTACCGCCTGAGCCTTTACCACTGCCGCTGGTCCTTCCGCTTCCAGAGCCTCTACCGGCTGGGCCTCTACCACTGCCGCTGGTGCCTCCGCAGCCTGAGCCTCTACTGCCTGGGTCTCTGCCACTGCTGCTGGTGCTTACGCCACCAGAGCCTCTACCGCCTGGGCCCTTACCGCTGCCGCTGGTGCCTCCACCACCAGAGCTTCTACCGCTTGGACACATGCCTCTGATGCTGGTGCTTCCGCAGCCCGAGCCTCTACCGCCTGGGCCGCTGCCGCTGGTGCTTCCACCGCCTGAGTCTCTGACCGCCTGGGCCTCTGCCGCTGCCGCTGGTCTTCTGCCGCCTGAGCCTTTACCGCCTGAGCCTCTGCTACTGCAGCTGGTGCCTCTGCAGCCCGAGCCTTTACCACCTGGGCCTATGCCAGTGCCGCTGGTGCTTCCGCCGCCAGAGCCTCTACCGCCTGGGTCTCTGCCGCTTCCGCTGGTGCCTCCGAAGCTTGAGCCTCTACCGCCTGGGCCTCCGGCACTGCCGCTGGTGCCTCCGCCGCCAGAGACTCTACCGCCTGGGCCTCTGCCACTGCTGCTGGTGCCTCTGCCGCCAGAGCCTCTAACGCCTGGGCCCTAGCCGCTGCCGCTTCGGCCGCCAGACCCCTCTACTGCCTGGGCCTCTGCCGCTGGTGCCTCCGCCGTCAGAGCCTCTACTGCCTGGGCCTCTGCCGCTGCCGCTGGTGCCTCCGCCGCCAGAGCCTCTAGAGCCTGGGCCCTTGCCGCTGCCGCTGGTGCCTTCACCGCCAGAGCCTCCCCCGCCTGGGCCCTTACCGCTGGTGTTGGTGCCTCCGCAGCCCAAGCCTCTACCATCTGAGCCTCTCCCGGTGCCGCTGGTGCCTCCACAGCCCGAACCTCTACCACCTGGGCCTCTGCCGGTGCCGCTGTTGCCTTCCCAGCCTGAGTCTCTACCACCTCTGCCTCTGGTGCCTCCGCAGCCTGATCGTCTACCGCCTGGGCCTCTGCCACTGCTGCTGGTGCTTCCGCCACCAGGGCCTCTACCGCCTGGGCCCTTACCACTGCCGCTGGTGCCTTCGCCGCCAGAGCCTCTAACCCCTGGGCCCTTGCCGTTGACGCTGATGCTTCCGCCGCCAGACCCTCTACTGCCTAGGCCTCTGCTGCTGGTGCCTCTGCAGCCCGAGCCTTTACCACCTGGGCCTATGCCAGTGCCGCTGGTGCTTCCGCCGCCAGAGCCTCTACCGCCTGGGTCTCTGCCGCTTCCGCTGGTGCCTCCGAAGCTTGAGCCTCTACCGCCTGGGCCTCCGGCACTGCCGCTGGTTTTCCGCCGCCAGAGCCTCTTCCGCCTGGGCCTCTTACGCCTGGGCCTCTGCCGCTGCCGCTGGTTTTCTGCCGCCTGAACCTTTACCGCCTGGGCCTCTGCCACTGCCGCTGGTGCCTCCGCTGCCAGAGCCTCTACCGCCTGGGCCTTTGCTGCTACCGCTGTTGCCTCCGTCACCAGAGCCTCTGCCACCTGGGTCTCTGTCGCTGCTGCAGGTGCCTCCTACACCTGAGCCTCTTCCGTTTGTACATCTGCCGCGGCCGCTGGTGCCTCCCCCGCCTGAGCCCTTTCCACCTTGGCCTCTGCTGCTGGTTTTCCGCCGCCTGAGTCTCTTCTGCCTGGGCCTCTGCCGCTGCCGCTGGTTTTCTGACGCCTGAGCCTTTACCGCCTGAGCCTCTGCGACTGCAGCTGGTGCCTCCGCAGCCCGAGCCTCTACCACCTGGGCCTCTGCCGGTGCCGCTGGTGCTTCCGCCGCCAGAGCCTCTACCGCCTGGGTCTCTGCCGCTGCCGCTGCCGCCTCCGTAGCCCGAGCCTCTACCGCATGGGCCTCTGTCAGTGCCGCTGGTGCCTCCGCCGCCAGAGCCTCTAACGCCTGGGCCTCTGCCGCTGGTGCCTCCGCCGTCAGAGCCTCTACCGCCTGGGCCTCTGCCACTTCCGCTGGTGCCTCCGCCGCCAGAGCTTCTACCGTCTGGGCCCTTGCCGCTGCCGCTGGTGCTTCCGCCGCCAGAGACTCTACCGCCTGGGCCTCTGCCACTGCTGCTGGTGCCTCCGCAGCCCGAGCCTCTAATGCCTGGGCCCTAGCCGCTGCCGCTTCGGCCGCCAGACCCCTCTACTGATGGGCCTCTGCCGCTGGTGCCTCCGCCGCCAGAGCCTCTACTGCCTGGGCCTCTGCCGCTGCCTCTGACGCTGGTGCCTCCGCTTCCAACGCCTCTACCGCCTGGGCCTCTACCACTGCCGCTGGTGCCTCCGGAGCCTGAGCCTCTACTGCCTGGGTCTCTGCCACTGCTGCTGGTGCTTACGCCACCAGAGCCTCTACCGCCTGGGCCCTTACCGCTGCCGCTGGTGCTTCCACCACCAGAGCTTCTACGGCTTGGACACTTGCCTTTGATGCTGGTGCTTCCACGCCAGAAGTCTTGGTGCCTAGGTGCCAGATGCCGCTGGTGCCTAGGCCGCCAGATCCTCTACCACCTCGGCCTCTGCCACTGCCGCTGGTGCCTCCGCAGCCTGAGCCTCTACCGCCTGGGCCTCTACCGCTGCCGCTGGTGCCTCCGCCGCCAAAGCCTCTACTGCCTGGGCCTCTGCTGCTGCCATTGGTGCCTCCGCCGCCAAAGCCTCTACCGTCTGGGCCCTGGACACTGCCGCTGGTGTTTCCGCAGCTGGAGTCTCTAACGCCTGGGCCTCTGCAACTGCCGCTGCTGCCTGGGCAGCCGGAGCCTCTAACGCCTGGGCCTCTGCCGCTGCCACTGGTGCTTCCGCAGCCCGAGCCTGTACCGCCCGGGCCTCTGCCGGTTCCGCTGGTGCCTCCGTAGCCTGAGCCTCTACCGCCTGGACCCTTGCCACTGGTGCTGGTGCCTCCGCAGCCCGAGCCTCTACCGCCTGGGCCGCTGGCGCTGGTGCTTCCACCACCAGAGCCTCTACCGCCTGGGCCTCTGCCGCTTCCGCTGGTGCCTCCGGAGCCTTAGACTCTACTGCCTGGGCCTCGGCCACTGCCGCTGGTGCCTCCGGAGCCTGAGCCTCTACCGCCTGGGCCTCCGGCACTGCCGCTGGTGCCTCCGCCGCCAGAGCGTCTACCGTCTGGGCCCTTGCCGCTGCCGCTGGTGCTTCCGCCGCCAGAGACTCTACCGCCTGGGCCTTTGCTGCTGCCGCTGTTGCCTCCATTGCCAGAGCCTCTGCCACCTGGGTCTCTGTCGCTACTGCAGGTGTCGCCGTTGCCTGAGCCTGTACAGCCTGGGCCTACGCCGCTCTTGCTGCTTCCTCCGCCTCCCAGGCTCCATCGGCTGGGCCTCTGCCGCTGGTGCCTCCTCCACATGAGCCTCTTCCGTTTGCACCTCTGCCGCTGCCGCTGGTGCTTCCCCCGCCTGAGCCTCTTCTGCCTTGGCCTCTGCCGCTGGTTTTCCGCCGCCAGAGCCTCTTCCGCCTGGGCCTCTGCCGCTGCCGCTGGTTTTCTGCCGCCTGAACCTTTACCGCCTGGGCCTCTGCCATTGCTGCTGGTGCCTCCGCTGCCAGAGCCTCTACCACCTGGGCCTTTGCTGCTACCGCTGTTGCCTCCGTCACCAGAGCCTCTGCCACCTGGGTCTCTGTCGCTGTTGCAGGTGCCTCCTACACCTGAGCCTCTTCCGTTTGTACCTCTGCCGCGGCCGCTGGTGCCTCCCCCGCCTGAGCCCTTTCCGCTTGGCCTCTGCTGCTGGTTTTCCGCCGCCTGAGTCTCTTCTGCCTGGGCCTCTGCCGCTGCCGCTGGTCTTCTGACGCCTGAGCCTTTACCGCCTGAGCCTCTGCTACTGCAGCTGGTGCCTCCGCAGCCCGAGCCTCTACCACCTGGGCCTCTGCCGGTGCCGCTGGTGCTTCTGCCGCCAGAGCCTCTACCGCCTGGGTCTCTGCCGCTGCCGCTGGTGCCTCCCTAGCCCGATCCTCTACTGCCTAGGCCTCTGATGCTGGTGCTTCGGCCACCCGAGCCTCTACCGCCTGAGCCTTTACCGCTGCCGCTGGTCCTTCCGCTTCCAGAGCCTCTACCGGCTGGGCCTCTACCACTGCCGCTGGTGCCTCCGCAGCCTGAGCCTCTACTGCCTGGGTCTCTGCCACTGCTGCTGGTGCTTACGCCACCAGAGCCTCTACCGCCTGGGCCCTTACCGCTGCCGCTGGTGCCTCCACCACCAGAGCTTCTACCGCTTGGACACATGCCTCTGATGCTGGTGCTTCCACCGCCAGATGCCTTGGTGCCTAGGTGCCAGATGCCGCTGGTGCCTAGGCTGCCAGATCCTCTACCGTCTGGGCCCTGGACACTGCCGCTGGTGCTTCCGCCGCCAGAGAGTCTACCGCCTTGGCCTTTGCTGCTGCCGCTGTTGCCTCCGCAGCCGGAGCCTCTAACGTCTGGGCCTCTGCCGCTGCAACTTGTGCCTCCTTAGCCCGAGCCTGTACCGCCCGGGCCTCTGCTGGTTCCGCTGGTGCCTCCGTAGCCTAAGCCTCTACCGCCTGGACCGTTGCCACTGGTGCTGGTGCCTCCGCAGCCCGAGCCTCTACCGCCTGGGCCGCTGCCGCTGGTGCTTCCACCGCCTGAGTCTCTGACCGCCTGGGCCTCTGCCGCTGCCGCTGGTCTTCTGCCGCCTGAGCCTTTACCGCCTGAGCCTCTGCTACTGCAGCTGGTGCCTCTGCAGCCCGAGCCTTTACCACCTGGGCCTATGCCAGTGCCGCTGGTGCTTCCGCCGCCAGAGCCTCTACCGCCTGGGTCTCTGCCGCTTCCGCTGGTGCCTCCGAAGCTTGAGCCTCTACCGCCTGGGCCTCCGGCACTGCCGCTGGTGCCTCCGCCGCCAGAGACTCTACCGCCTGGGCCTCTGCCACTGCTGCTGGTGCCTCTGCCGCCAGAGCCTCTAACGCCTGGGCCCTAGCCGCTGCCGCTTCGGCCGCCAGACCCCTCTACTGCCTGGGCCTCTGCCGCTGGTGCCTCCGCCGTCAGAGCCTCTACTGCCTGGGCCTCTGCCGCTGCCGCTGGTGCCTCCGCCGCCAGAGCCTCTAGAGCCTGGGCCCTTGCCGCTGCCGCTGGTGCCTTCACCGCCAGAGCCTCCCCCGCCTGGGCCCTTACCGCTGGTGTTGGTGCCTCCGCAGCCCAAGCCTCTACCATCTGAGCCTCTCCCGGTGCCGCTGGTGCCTCCACAGCCCGAACCTCTACCACCTGGGCCTCTGCCGGTGCCGCTGTTGCCTTCCCAGCCTGAGTCTCTACCACCTCTGCCTCTGGTGCCTCCGCAGCCTGATCGTCTACCGCCTGGGCCTCTGCCACTGCTGCTGGTGCTTCCGCCACCAGGGCCTCTACCGCCTGGGCCCTTACCACTGCCGCTGGTGCCTTCGCCGCCAGAGCCTCTAACCCCTGGGCCCTTGCCGTTGACGCTGATGCTTCCGCCGCCAGACCCTCTACTGCCTAGGCCTCTGCTGCTGGTGCCTCTGCAGCCCGAGCCTTTACCACCTGGGCCTATGCCAGTGCCGCTGGTGCTTCCGCCGCCAGAGCCTCTACCGCCTGGGTCTCTGCCGCTTCCGCTGGTGCCTCCGAAGCTTGAGCCTCTACCGCCTGGGCCTCAGGCACTGCCGCTGGTTTTCCGCCGCCAGAGCCTCTTCCGCCTGGGCCTCTTACGCCTGGGCCTCTGCCGCTGCCGCTGGTTTTCTGCCGCCTGAACCTTTACCGCCTGGGCCTCTGCCACTGCCGCTGGTGCCTCCGCTGCCAGAGCCTCTACCGCCTGGGCCTTTGCTGCTACCGCTGTTGCCTCCGTCACCAGAGCCTCTGCCACCTGGGTCTCTGTCGCTGCTGCAGGTGCCTCCTACACCTGAGCCTCTTCCGTTTGTACATCTGCCGCGGCCGCTGGTGCCTCCCCCGCCTGAGCCCTTTCCACCTTGGCCTCTGCTGCTGGTTTTCCGCCGCCTGAGTCTCTTCTGCCTGGGCCTCTGCCGCTGCCGCTGGTTTTCTGACGCCTGAGCCTTTACCGCCTGAGCCTCTGCGACTGCAGCTGGTGCCTCCGCAGCCCGAGCCTCTACCACCTGGGCCTCTGCCGGTGCCGCTGGTGCTTCCGCCGCCAGAGCCTCTACCGCCTGGGTCTCTGCCGCTGCCGCTGCCGCCTCCGTAGCCCGAGCCTCTACCGCATGGGCCTCTGTCAGTGCCGCTGGTGCCTCCGCCGCCAGAGCCTCTAACGCCTGGGCCTCTGCCGCTGGTGCCTCCGCCGTCAGAGCCTCTACCGCCTGGGCCTCTGCCACTTCCGCTGGTGCCTCCGCCGTCAGAGCTTCTACCGTCTGGGCCCTTGCCGCTGCCGCTGGTGCTTCCGCCGCCAGAGACTCTACCGCCTGGGCCTCTGCCACTGCTGCTGGTGCCTCCGCAGCCCGAGCCTCTAATGCCTGGGCCCTAGCCGCTGCCGCTTCGGCCGCCAGACCCCTCTACTGATGGGCCTCTGCCGCTGGTGCCTCCGCCGCCAGAGCCTCTACTGCCTGGGCCTCTGCCGCTGCCTCTGACGCTGGTGCCTCCGCTTCCAACGCCTCTACCGCCTGGGCCTCTACCACTGCCGCTGGTGCCTCCGGAGCCTGAGCCTCTACTGCCTGGGTCTCTGCCACTGCTGCTGGTGCTTACGCCACCAGAGCCTCTACCGCCTGGGCCCTTACCGCTGCCGCTGGTGCTTCCACCACCAGAGCTTCTACGGCTTGGACACTTGCCTTTGATGCTGGTGCTTCCACGCCAGATGTCTTGGTGCCTAGGTGCCAGATGCCGCTGGTGCCTAGGCCGCCAGATCCTCTACCACCTCGGCCTCTGCCACTGCCGCTGGTGCCTCCGCAGCCTGAGCCTCTACCGCCTGGGCCTCTACCGCTGCCGCTGGTGCCTCCGCCGCCAAAGCCTCTACTGCCTGGGCCTCTGCTGCTGCCATTGGTGCCTCCGCCGCCAAAGCCTCTACCGTCTGGGCCCTGGACACTGCCGCTGGTGTTTCCGCAGCTGGAGTCTCTAACGCCTGGGCCTCTGCAACTGCCGCTGCTGCCTGGGCAGCCGGAGCCTCTAACGCCTGGGCCTCTGCCGCTGCCACTGGTGCTTCCGCAGCCCGAGCCTGTACCGCCCGGGCCTCTGCCGGTTCCGCTGGTGCCTCCGTAGCCTGAGCCTCTACCGCCTGGACCCTTGCCACTGGTGCTGGTGCCTCCGCAGCCCGAGCCTCTACCGCCTGGGCCGCTGGCGCTGGTGCTTCCACCACCAGAGCCTCTACCGCCTGGGCCTCTGCCGCTTCCGCTGGTGCCTCCGGAGCCTTAGACTCTACTGCCTGGGCCTCGGCCACTGCCGCTGGTGCCTCCGGAGCCTGAGCCTCTACCGCCTGGGCCTCCGGCACTGCCGCTGGTGCCTCCGCCGCCAGAGCGTCTACCGTCTGGGCCCTTGCCGCTGCCGCTGGTGCTTCCGCCGCCAGAGACTCTACCGCCTGGGCCTTTGCTGCTGCCGCTGTTGCCTCCATTGCCAGAGCCTCTGCCACCTGGGTCTCTGTCGCTACTGCAGGTGTCGCCGTTGCCTGAGCCTGTACAGCCTGGGCCTACGCCGCTCTTGCTGCTTCCTCCGCCTCCCAGGCTCCATCGGCTGGGCCTCTGCCGCTGGTGCCTCCTCCACATGAGCCTCTTCCGTTTGCACCTCTGCCGCTGCCGCTGGTGCTTCCCCCGCCTGAGCCTCTTCTGCCTTGGCCTCTGCCGCTGGTTTTCCGCCGCCAGAGCCTCTTCCGCCTGGGCCTCTGCCGCTGCCGCTGGTTTTCTGCCGCCTGAACCTTTACCGCCTGGGCCTCTGCCATTGCTGCTGGTGCCTCCGCTGCCAGAGCCTCTACCACCTGGGCCTTTGCTGCTACCGCTGTTGCCTCCGTCACCAGAGCCTCTGCCACCTGGGTCTCTGTCGCTGTTGCAGGTGCCTCCTACACCTGAGCCTCTTCCGTTTGTACCTCTGCCGCGGCCGCTGGTGCCTCCCCCGCCTGAGCCCTTTCCGCTTGGCCTCTGCTGCTGGTTTTCCGCCGCCTGAGTCTCTTCTGCCTGGGCCTCTGCCGCTGCCGCTGGTCTTCTGACGCCTGAGCCTTTACCGCCTGAGCCTCTGCTACTGCAGCTGGTGCCTCCGCAGCCCGAGCCTCTACCACCTGGGCCTCTGCCGGTGCCGCTGGTGCTTCTGCCGCCAGAGCCTCTACCGCCTGGGTCTCTGCCGCTGCCGCTGGTGCCTCCCTAGCCCGATCCTCTACTGCCTAGGCCTCTGATGCTGGTGCTTCGGCCACCCGAGCCTCTACCGCCTGAGCCTTTACCGCTGCCGCTGGTCCTTCCGCTTCCAGAGCCTCTACCGGCTGGGCCTCTACCACTGCCGCTGGTGCCTCCGCAGCCTGAGCCTCTACTGCCTGGGTCTCTGCCACTGCTGCTGGTGCTTACGCCACCAGAGCCTCTACCGCCTGGGCCCTTACCGCTGCCGCTGGTGCCTCCACCACCAGAGCTTCTACCGCTTGGACACATGCCTCTGATGCTGGTGCTTCCACCGCCAGATGCCTTGGTGCCTAGGTGCCAGATGCCGCTGGTGCCTAGGCTGCCAGATCCTCTACCGTCTGGGCCCTGGACACTGCCGCTGGTGCTTCCACCGCCAGAGAGTCTACCGCCTTGGCCTTTGCTGCTGCCGCTGTTGCCTCCGCAGCCGGAGCCTCTAACGTCTGGGCCTCTGCCGCTGCAACTTGTGCCTCCTTAGCCCGAGCCTGTACCGCCCGGGCCTCTGCTGGTTCCGCTGGTGCCTCCGTAGCCTGAGCCTCTACCGCCTGGACCGTTGCCACTGGTGCTGGTGCCTCCGCAGCCCGAGCCTCTACCGCCTGGGCCGCTGCCGCTGGTGCTTCCACCGCCTGAGTCTCTGACCGCCTGGGCCTCTGCCGCTGCCGCTGGTCTTCTGCCGCCTGAGCCTTTACCGCCTGAGCCTCTGCTACTGCAGCTGGTGCCTCTGCAGCCCGAGCCTTTACCACCTGGGCCTATGCCAGTGCCGCTGGTGCTTCCGCCGCCAGAGCCTCTACCGCCTGGGTCTCTGCCGCTTCCGCTGGTGCCTCCGAAGCTTGAGCCTCTACCGCCTGGGCCTCCGGCACTGCCGCTGGTGCCTCCGCCGCCAGAGACTCTACCGCCTGGGCCTCTGCCACTGCTGCTGGTGCCTCTGCCGCCAGAGCCTCTAACGCCTGGGCCCTAGCCGCTGCCGCTTCGGCCGCCAGACCCCTCTACTGCCTGGGCCTCTGCCGCTGGTGCCTCCGCCGTCAGAGCCTCTACTGCCTGGGCCTCTGCCGCTGCCGCTGGTGCCTCCGCCGCCAGAGCCTCTAGAGCCTGGGCCCTTGCCGCTGCCGCTGGTGCCTTCACCGCCAGAGCCTCCCCCGCCTGGGCCCTTACCGCTGGTGTTGGTGCCTCCGCAGCCCAAGCCTCTACCATCTGAGCCTCTCCCGGTGCCGCTGGTGCCTCCACAGCCCGAACCTCTACCACCTGGGCCTCTGCCGGTGCCGCTGTTGCCTTCCCAGCCTGAGTCTCTACCACCTCTGCCTCTGGTGCCTCCGCAGCCTGATCGTCTACCGCCTGGGCCTCTGCCACTGCTGCTGGTGCTTCCGCCACCAGGGCCTCTACCGCCTGGGCCCTTACCACTGCCGCTGGTGCCTTCGCCGCCAGAGCCTCTAACCCCTGGGCCCTTGCCGTTGACGCTGATGCTTCCGCCGCCAGACCCTCTACTGCCTAGGCCTCTGCTGCTGGTGCCTCCGCAGCCTGAGCCTCTACTGCCTGGGCCTCTCCCGCTGCCGCTGGTGCCTTCGCTGCCAGAGCCTCTACCGCCTGGGACCTTGCCGCTGCCGCTGGTGACTTCGCAGCCCGAGCCTGTACCGCCTGGGCCTCTGCCGCTGCCGCTGGTGCCTCCACAGCCAGAGCTTCTACCACCTCGTCCTCTCCCACTGCCGCTGGTGCCTTCGCTGCCAGAGCCTCTACCGCCTGGCCCCTTGCCGCTGACGCTGGTGCTTCCGCCGCCAGACCCTCTACTGCCCGGGCCTCTGCCGCTGGTGCCTCCGTAGCCTGAGCCTCTACTACCTGGGCCTCTGCCACTGCCGCTGGTGACTCCGCAGCCCGAGCCTCTACTGCCTGGGCATCTTCCACTGCCACTGGTGACTCCGCTGCCAGAGCCTCTACCGCCTGGGCACTTATCGCTGCCGCTGGTGCTTCCGCCACCAGAGCCTCTACTGCCTGGGCACTTGCCGCTGCCGCTGGTGCCTCCGGAGCCTTAGCCTCTACCGCCTGGGCCCTTACCGCTGCCGCTTACGCCGCCAGAGCCTCTACTGCCTTGGACTCTGGGTGCCGTTGGTGCCTCCGCCGCCAGAGCCTCTACCGCCTGGGCACTTGCCGCTGCCGCTTCAGGTGCCAGAGCCTCTACTGCCTGGATCTCTGCCGCTGCCGCTGGTGCCTTCGCTGCCAGAGCCTCTACCCTTGCCGCTGCCGCTGGTGCCTTCGCAGCCCGAGCCTCTACCACCTGGGCCCTTACCGCTGCCGCTCGTGCCTCCGCCGACAGAGGCTCTACTGCTTGGACCCTTCCCTCTGATACTGGTGCTTCGGCCGCCAGAGCCTCTACTGCCTGGGCCTCTGCCACTGCTGCTGGTGCTTCCGCCACCAGAGCCTCTACTGCCTGGGCCCTTACCGCTGCCGCTGGTGCTTCCGCCTCCAGAGCCTCTACTGCCTGGGCCCTTACCGCTGCCGCTGGTGCTTACGCCGCCAGAGCCTCTACTGCCTGCGACTCTGGGTGCCGTTAGTTACTCCGCAGCCCGAGCCTCTACTGCCTGGGCCTCTTCCACTGCCACTGGTGGCTCCGCCGCCAGAGCCTCTACCGCCAGGGCACTTGCTGCTGCCGCTGGTGCTTCTGCCGCCAGAGCCTCTACTGCCTGGGCCTCTGCCGCTGCCGCTGGTGCTTCCGCCACCAGAGCCTCTACCGCCTGGGCCCTTACCGCTGCCGCTGGTGCCTCCGCCGCCAGAGCCTCTACCGCCTGGGCACTTGCTGCTGCCGCTGGTGCTTCTGCCGCCAGAGCCTCTACTGCCTGGGCCTCTGCCGCTGCCGCTGGTGCTTCCGCCGCCAGACCCTCTACTGCCTGGGCCTCTGCTGCTGGTGCCTCCGCAGCCTGAGCCTCTACTGCCTGGGCCTCTCCCGCTGCCGCTGGTGCCTTCGCTGCCTTCGCCTCTACCGCCTGGGCCCTTGCCGCTGCCGCTGGTGCTTCCGCTGCCCGATCCTCTTCTGCCTAGGCCTCTGATGCTGGTGCTTCGGCCGCCAGAGCCTCTACTGCCTGGGCCTTTGCCGCTGCTGCTGGTGCTTCCGCCACCAGAGCCTCTACCACCTGGGCCCTTACCGCTGCCGGTGGTCCTTCCGCTTCCAGAGCCTCTACCGCCTGGGCCTCTACCACTGCCGCTGGTGCTTAAGCCACCAGAGCCTCCACCGCCTGGGCCCTTACCGCTGCTGCTGGTGCTTCCACCACCAGAGCTTCTACCGCTTGGACACTTGCCTCTGATGCTGGTGCTTCCACACCAGATGCCTTGGTGCCTAGGTGCCAGATGCCGCTGGTGCCTAGGCCGCCACATCCTCTACCGCCTCTGCCACTGCCGCTGGTGCCTCCGCAGCCTGAGCCTCTACCGCCTGGGCCTCTACCGCTGCCGCTGGTGCCTCCACAACCTATGCCTTTACGCCTGGGCCTCTGTCCCTGCCGCTGGTGCCTCCGCCGCCAAAGCCTCTATTGCCTGGGCCTCTGCTGCTGCCACTGGTTCCTCCGCCGCCAGGGCCTCTACCCTCTGGGCCCTGGACACTGCCGCTGGAGTCTCTAACGCCTCGGCCTCTGCAACTGCCGCTGCTGCCTCCGGAGCCGGAGCCTCTAACGCCTGGGCCTCTGCCGCTGCCACTGGTGCCTCCGCAGCCCGAGCCTGTACTGCCCGGGACTCTGCCGATTCCGCTGCTGCCTCCGTAGCCTGAGCCTCTACCGCCTGGACACTGCCACTGGTGCTGGTGCCTCCGCAGCCCGAGCCTCTACCGCCTGGGCCGCTGCCGCTTCCACCGCCAGAGCCTCTACCGCCTGGGCCTCTGCCACTTCCACTGGTGCTTCCGAAGCCTGAGCCTCTACCACCTGGGCCTCCGGCACTGCCGCTGGTGCCTCCGCCGCCAGAGCGTCTACTGTCTGGGCCCTTGCCGCTGCCGCTGGTGCTTCCGCCGATAGACACTCTACCGCCTGGGCCTCTGCCACTGCCACTGGTGCTTACGCCGCCAGTGCCTCTACTGACTGGGACTCTGGGTGCCGTTAGTTACTCCACAGCCCGAACCTCTACTGCCTGGGCCTCTTCCACTGCCACTGGTGCCTCCGCCGCCAGAGCCTCTACCGCCTGGGCACTTGCTGCTGCCGCTGGTGCTTCTGCCGCCAGAGCCTCTACTGCCTGGGCCTCTGCCGCTGGTGCTTCCGCCACCAGAGCCTCTACCGCCTGGGCCCTTACCGCTGCCGCTGGTGCTTCCGCTGCCCGATCCTCTACTGCCTAGGCCTCTGATGCTGGTGCTTCCGCCGCCAGAGCCTCTACTGCCTGGGCCTCTGCCGCTGCTGCTGGTGCTTCCGCCACCAGAGCCTCTACCGCCTGGGCCCTTACCGCTGCCGCTGTTCCTTCCACCACCAGAACGTCTACCGCTGGGACACTTGCCTCTGATGCTGGTGCTTCCACCGCCAGATGCCTTGGTGCCTAGGTGCCAGATGCCGCTGGTGCCTAGGCCGCCAGATCCTCTACCACCTCGGCCTCTGTCCCTGGCGCTGGTGCCTCCGCCGCCAGAGCCTCTACCGCCTGGGCCCTTGCCACTGCCGCTGGTGCTTCCACCGCCAAAGCCTCTACTGCCTGGGCCTCTGCTGCTGCCATTGGTGCCTCCGCCCCCAGAGCCTCTACCGTCTGGGCCCTGGACACTGTCGATGGTGTTTCTTCAGCCGGAGTCTCTAACGCCTGGGCCTCTGCAACTGCCGCTGCTGCCTCCGCAGCCGGAGCCTCTAACGCCTGGGCCTCCGGCACTGCCGCTGGTGCCTCCGCCGCCAGAGCGTCTACAGTCTGGGCCCTTGCCGCTGCCGCTGGTGCTTCCGCCGATAGAGACTCTACCGCCTGGGCCTCTGCCACTGCTGCTGGTGCCTCTGCCGCCAGAGCCTCTACCGCCTGGGCCTTTGCTGCTGCCGCTGTTGCCTCCATTGCCAGAGCCTCTGCCACCTGGGTCTCTGTCACTACTGCAGGTGTCGCCGCCGCCTGAGCCTGTACTGCCTGGGCCTACGCCGCTCTTGCTGCTTCCTCCGCCTCCCAGGCTCCATCGGCTGGGCCTCTGCCGCTGGTGCCTCCTCCATATGAGCCTCTTCCGTTTGCACCTCTGCCGCTGCCGCTGGTGCTTCCCCCGCCTGAGCCTCTTCCGCCTTGGCCTCTGCCGCTGGTTTTCCGCCGCCAGAGCCTCTTCCGCCTGGGCCTCTTCTGCCTGGGCCTCTGCCGCTGGTTTTCTGCCGCCTGAACCTTTACCGCCTGGGCCTCTGCCACTGCCACTGGTGCCTCCGCTGCCAGAGCCTCTACCGCCTGGGCCTTTGCTGCTACCGCTGTTGCCTCCGTCACCAGAGCCTCTGCCACCTGGGTCTCTGTCGCTGCTGCAGGTGCCTCCTCCATATGAGCCTCTACCGCCTGGGCCTCTAACGCTGCCGCTGGTGCCTCCCCCGCCTGAGCCCTTTCCGCCTTGGCCTCTGCTGCTGGTTTACCGCCGCCTGAGTCTCTTCTGCCTGGGCTTCTGCCGCTGCCGCTGGTCTTCTGACGCCTGAGCCTTTACCGCCTGAGCCTCTGCTACTGCAGCTGGTGCCTCCACAGCCCGAGCCTCTACTGCCTGAGCCTCTCCCGCTGCCGCTGGTGCCTTCGCGGCCACAGACTCTACCGCCTAGGCCCTTGCCGCTGCCGCTGGTGCTTCCGCTGCCCGATCCTCTACTACTTGGCCTCTGATGCTGGTGCTTCGGCCGCCAGAGCCTCTACTGCCTGGGCCTCTGCTGCTGCCATTGGTGCCTCCGCCGCCAGAGCCTCTACTGCCTGGGCCTCTGCCGCTGCCGCTGGTGCTTCCGCCACCAGAGCCTCTACCGCCTGGGCCCTTACCGCTGCCGCTGGTGCCTCCGCCGCCAAAGCCTCTAACCCCTGGGCCCTTGCCGCTGACGCTGGTGCTTCCACCGCCAGACCCTCTACTGCCTGGGCCTCTGCTGCTGGTGCCTCCGGAGCCTGAGCCTATACTGCCTGGGCCTTTCCCGCTGCCGCTGGTGCCTTCGCTTTCAGTGCCTCTACCGCCTGGGCCCTTGCCGCTGCCGCTGGTGTTTCCGCTGCCCGATCCTCTACTGCCTAGGCCTCTGATGCTGGTGCTTCGGCCGCCAGAGCCTCTACTGCCTGGGCCTCTGCCGCTGCTGCTGGTGCTTCCGCCACCAGAGCCTCTACCGCCTGGGGCCTTACCGCTGCCGCTGGTGCTTCCGCTGCCCGATCCTCTACTGCCTAGGCCTCTAATGCTGCTGCTTCGGCCGCCAGAGCCTCTACTGCCTGGGCGTCTGCCGCTGCTGCTGGTGCTTCCGCCACCAGAGCCTGTACCGCCTGGGCCCTTACCGCTGCTGCTGGTCCTTCCGCTTCCATCGCCTCTACCGCCTGGGCCTCTACCACTGCCGCTGGTGCCTCCGCAGCCTGAGCCTCTACAACTGCCGCTGGTGCCTCCGCAGCCTGAGCCTCTACTGCCTGGGTCTCTGCCACTGCTGCTGGTGCTTACGCCACCAGAGCCTCTACCGCCTGGGCCCTTACCGCTGCCGCTGGTGCTTCCACCACCAGAGCTTCTACCGCTTGGACACTTGCCTCTGATGCTGGTGCTTCCACGCCAGATGCCGCTGGTGCCTAGGTGCCAGATGCCGCTGGTGCCTAGGCCGCCAGATCCTCTACCACCTCGGCCTCTGCCACTGCCGCTGGTGCCTCCGCAGCCTGAGCCTCTACCGCCTGGGCCTCTACCGCTGCCGCTGGTGCCTCCACAACCTAAGCCTTTATGCCTGGGTCTCTGTCCCTGCCGCTGGTGCCTCCGCCGCCAGAGCCTCTACCGCCAGGGCCCTTGCCACTGCCGCTGGTGTTTCCGCTGCCCGATCCTCTACTGCCTAGGCCTCTGATGCTGGTGCTTCGGCCGCCAGAGCCTCTACTGCCTGGGCCTCTGCCGCTGCTGCTGGTGCTTCCGCCACCAGAGCCTCTACCGCCTGGGCCCTTACCGCTGCCGCTGGTCCTTCCGCTTCCAGAGCCTCTACCGCCTGGGCCTCTACCACTGCCGCTGGTGCCTCCGCAGCCTGAGCCTCTACTGCCTGGGTCTCTGCCACTGCTGCTGGTGCTTACGCCACCAGAGCCTCTACCGCCTGGGCCCTTACCGCTGCCGCTGGTGTTTCCACCACCAGAGCTTCTACCGCTTGGACACTTGCCTCTGATGCTGGTGCTTCCACGCCAGATTCCTTGGTGCCTAGGTGCCAGATGCCACTGGTGCCTAGGCCGCCAGAGCCTCTACCGCCTGGGCCCTTGCCGCTGCCGCTGGTGCTTCCGCTGCCCGATCCTCTACTGCCTAGGCCTCTAATGCTGGTGCTTCGGCCGCCAGAGCCTCTACTGCCTGGGCGTCTGCCGCTGCTGCTGGTGCTTCCGCCACCAGAGCCTCTACCGCCTGGGCCCTTACCGCTGCCGCTGGTCCTTCCGCTTCCAACGCCTCTACCGCCTGGGCCTCTACCACTGCCGCTGGTGCCTCCGCAGCCTGAGCCTCTACCACTTCCGCTGGTGCCTCCGCAGCCTGAGCCTCTACTGCCTGGGTCTCTGCCACTGCTGCTGGTGCTTACGCCACCAGAGCCTCTACCGCCTGGGCCCTTACCGCTGCCGCTGGTGCTTCCACCACCAGAGCTTCTACCGCTTGGACACTTGCCTCTGATGCTGGTGCTTCCACGCCAGATGCCTTGGTGCCTAGGTGCCAGATGCCGCTGGTGCCTAGGCCGCCAGATCCTCTACCACCTCGGCCTCTGCCACTGCCGCTGGTGCCTCCGCAGCCTGAGCCTCTACCGCCTGGGCCTCTACCGCTGCCGCTGGTGCCTCCACAACCTAAGCCTTTACGCCTGGGTCTCTGTCCCTGCCGCTGGTGCCTCCGCCGCCAGAGCCTCTACCGCCTGGGCCCTTGCCACTGCCGCTGGTGCTTCCACCGCCAAAGCTTCTACTGCCCTGGCCTCTGCTGCTGCCATTGGTGCCTCCGCCGCCAGAGCCTCTACTGCCTGGGCCTCTGCCGCTGCCGCTGGTGCTTCCGCCACCAGAGCCTCTACCGCCTGGGCCCTTACCGCTGCCGCTGGTGCCTCCGCCGCCAAAGCCTCTAACCCCTGGGCCCTTGCCGCTGACGCTGGTGCTTCCACCGCCAGACCCTCTACTGCCTGGGCCTCTGCTGCTGGTGCCTCTGGAGCCTGAGCCTATACTGCATGGGCCTCTCCCGCTGCCGCTGGTGCCTTTGCTGCCAGTGCCTCTACCGCCTGGGCCCTTGCCGCTGCCGCTGGTGTTTCCGCTGCCCGATCCTCTACTGCCTAGGCCTCTGATGCTGGTGCTTCGGCCGCCAGAGCCTCTACTGCATGGGCCTCTGCCGCTGCTGCTGGTGCTTCCGCCACCAGAGCCTCTACCGCCTGGGCCCTTACCGCTGCCGCTGGTCCTTCCGCTTCCAGAGCCTCTACCGCCTGGGCCTCTACCACTGCCGCTGGTGCCTCCGCAGCCTGAGCCTCTACTGCCTGGGTCTCTGCCACTGCTGCTGGTGCTTACGCCACCAGAGCCTCTACCGCCTGGGCCCTTACCGCTGCCGCTGGTGCTTCCACCACCAGAGCTTCTACAGCTTGGACACTTGCCTCTGATGCTGGTGCTTCCACGCCAGATGCCTTGGTGCCTAGGTGCCAGATGCCGCTGGTGCCTAGGCCGCCAGATCCTCTACCACCTCGGCCTCTGCCACTGCCGCTGGTGCCTCCGCAGCCTGAGCCTCTACCACCTGGCCCTCTACCGCTGCTGCTGGTGCCTCCACAACCTAAGCCTTTACGCCTGGGCCTCTGTCCCTGCCGCTGGTGCCTCTGCCGCCAAACACTCTACCGCCTGGGCCGCTGCCGCTGGTGCTTCCACCGCCAGAGCCTGTACCGCCCGGGCCTCTGCCGGTTCCGCTGGTGCCTCCGTAGCCTGAGCCTCAACCGCCTGGGCCTCCGGCACTGCCGCTGGTGCCTCTGCCGCCAGAGCCTACCGCCTGGGCCTTTGCTGCTGCCGCTGTTTCCTCCATTGCCAGAGCCTCTGCCACCTGGGTCTCTGTCGCTACTGCAGGTGTCGCCGCCTCCTGAGCCTGTACTGCCTGGGCCTATGCCGCTCTTGCTGCTTCCTCCGCCTCCCAGGCTCCATCGGCTGGGCCTCTGCCGCTGGTGCCTCCTCTACATGAGCCTCTTCCGTTTGCACCTCTGCCGCTGCCGCTGGTGCTTCCCCCACCTGAGCCTCTTCTGCCTTGGCCTCTGCCGCTGGTTTTCCGCCGCCTGAGTCTCTTCTGACTGGGCCTCTGCCGCTGCCGCTGGTTTTCTGCCACCTGAACCTTTACCGCCTGGGCCTCTGCCACTGCCGCTGGTGCCTCCGCTGCCAGAGCCTGTACCGCCTGGGCCTTTGCTGCTACCGCTGTTGCCTCCGTCACCAGAGCCTCTGCCACCTGGGTCTCTGTCGCTGCTGCAGGTGCCTCCTACACCTGAGCCTCTTAGATTTGTACCTCTGCCGCGGCCGCTGGTGCCTCCCCCGCCTGAGCCCTTTCCGCCTTGGCCTCTGCTTCTGGTTTTCCGCCGCCTGAGTCTCTTCTGCCTGGGCCTCTGCCGCTGCCGCTGGTCTTCTGACGCCTGAGCCTTTACCGCCTGAGCCTCTGCTACTGCAGCTGGTGCCTCCGCAGCCCGAGCCTCTACTGCCTGGGCCTCTCCCGCTGCCGCTGGTGCCTTCGCTGCCAGAGCCTCTACCGCCTGGGCCCTTACCGCTGCCGCTGGTGCTTCCACCACCAGAGCTTCTACCGCTTGGACACTTGCCTCTGATGCTGGTGCTTCCACCGCCAGATGCCTTGGTGCCTAGGTGCCAGATGCCGCTGGTGCCTAGGCCGCCAGATCCTCTACCACCTCGGCCTCTGCCACTGCCGCTGGTGCCTCCGCAGCCTGAGCCTCTACCGCCTGGGCCTCTACCGCTGCCGCTGGTGCCTCCACAACCTAAGCCTTTACGCCTGGGCCTCTGTCCCCGGCGCTGGTGCCTCCGCCGCCATAGCCTCTACCGCCTGGGCCCTTGCCACTGCCGCTGGTGCTTCCACCGCCAAAGCCTCTACTGCCTGGGCCTCTGCTGCTGCCATTGGTTCCTCCGCCGCCAGAGCCTCTACCGTCTGGGCCCTGGACACTGCCACTGGTGTTTCCGCAGCCGGAGTCTCTAACGCCTGGGCCTCTGCAACTACCGCTGCTGCCTCCGCAACTGGAGCCTCTAACGCCTGGGCCTCCGGCACTGCCGCTGGTGCCTCCGCCGCCAGAGACTGTACCGCCTGGGCCTCTGCCACTGCTGCTGGTGCCTCTGCCGCCCGAGCGTCTACCACCTGGGCCTCTGCCGGTGCCGCTGTTGCCTTCCCAGCCTGAGTCTCTACCACCTCTGCCTCTGTCGCTTGTGCCTCCGCAGCCTGATCGTCTACCGCCTGGGCCTCTGCCACTGCTGCTGGTGCTTACGCCACCAGAGCCTCTACTGCCTGGGCCCTTACCGCTGCCGCTGGTGCTTACGCCGCCAGAGCCTCTACTGCCTGGGCCTCTGGGTGCCGTTAGTTACTCCGCAGCCCGAGCCTCTACTGCCTGGGCCTCTTCCACTGCCACTGGTGCCTCCGCCGCCAGAGCCTCTACCGCCTGGGCACTTGCTGCTGCCGCTGGTGCTTCTGCCGCCAGAGCCTCTACTCCCTGGGCCTCTGCCGCTGCCGCTGGTTCTTCCGCCACCAGAGCCTCTACCGCCTGGGCCCTTAACGCTGCCGCTGGTGCCTCCGCCGCCAGAGCCTCTACCGCCTGGGCCTTTTCTGCTGCCGCTGTTTCCTCCGTCACCAGAGCCTCTGCCACCTGGGTCTCTGTCGCTGCTGCAGGTGCCTCCTCCACCTGAGCCTCGTCCGTTTGGAACTCAGCCGCCTGGGCCTCTGCCACTTCCGCTGGTGCCTCCGAAGCCTGAGCCTCTACCGCCTGGGCCTCCGGCACTGCCGCTGGTGCCTCCACAACCTAAGCCTTTACGCCTGGGTCTCTGTCACTGCCGCTGGTGCCTCCGCCGCCAGAGCTTCTACAGCCTGGGCCGCTGCGGCTGCTGCTTCCACCGCCAAAGCCTCTACCGCCTGGGCCTCTGCCACTTCCGCTGGTGCCTCCGAAGCCTGAGCCTCTACCGCCTGGGCCTCTACCGCTGTTGCTGGTGCCTCCATAACCTAAGCCTTTACGCCTGGGCCTCTGTCCCTGCCGCTGGTGCCTTCGCCGCCAGAGCCCCTACCGCCTGGGCCCTTGCCACTGCCGCTGGTGCTTCCACCGCCAAAGCCTCTACTGCCTGGGCCTCTGCTGCTGCCATTGGTGCCTCCGCCGCCAGAGCCTCTACCATGTGGGCCCTGGACACTGCCGCTGGTGTTTCCGCAGCCAGAGTCTCTAACGCCTGGACCTCTGCAACTGCCGCTGCTGCCTCCGCAGACGGAGCCTCTAACGCCTGGGCCTCTGCCGCTGCCACTGGTGCCTCTGCAGCCCGAGCCTGTACCGCCCGGGCCTCTGTTGGTTTTGCCTCCGCAGCCGGAGTCTCTAACGCCTGGACCTCTGCAACTGCCGCTGCTGCCTACGCAGACGGAGCCTCTAACGCCTGGGCCTCTGCCGCTGCCACTGGTGCCTCCGCAGCCTGAGCCTCTACCGCCTGGGCCTCTGCCGCTGCCGCTGGTGCCTCCACAACCTAAGCCTTTATGCCCGGGCCTCTGCTGGTTCCGCTGGTGCCTCCGTAGCCTGAGCTTCTACCGCCTGGACCCTTGCCACTGGTGGTGGTGCCTCCGCAGCCCGAGCCTCTACCGCCTGGGCCGCTGCCGCTGGTGCTTCCACCTCCAGAGCCTCTACCGCCTGGGCCTCTGCCGCTTCCGCTGGTGCCTCCGAAGCCTGAGCCTCTACCGCCTGGGCCTCCGGCACTGCCGCTGGTGCCTCCGCCGCCAGAGCGTCTACCGTCTGGGCCCTTGCCGCTGCCGCTGGTGCTTCCGCCGCCAGAGACTCTACCGCCTGGGCCTCTGCCACTGATGCTGGTGCCTCTGCCGCCAGAGCCTCTACCGCCTGGGCCTTTGCTGCTGCCGCTGTTGCCTCCATTGCCAGAGCCTCTGTCACCTGGGTCTCTGTCGCTACTGCAGGTAGCGCCTTTACGCCTGGGCCTCTGTCCCTGCCGCTGGTGCCTCCGCCGCCAAAGCTTCTACTGCCTGGGCCTCTGCTGCTGCCATTGGTGCCTCCGCCGCCAAAGCCTTTACCGTCTGGGCCCTGGACACTGCCGCTGGTGTTTCCGCAGCCGGAGTCTCTAACGCCTGGGCCTCTGCAACTGCCGCTGCTGCCTCCGCAGCCGGAGCCTCTAACGCCTGGGCCTCTCCCGCTGCCGCTGGTGCCTCCACAACCCAAGACTTTACGCCTGGGCCTCTGTCCCTGCCGCTGGTGCCTCCGCCGCCATAGCCTCTACCGCCTGGGCCCTTGCCACTGCCGCTGGTGCTTCCACCGCCAAACCTCTACTGCCTAGGCCTCTGCTGCTGCCATTGGTGCCTCCGCCGCCAGAGCCTCTAACGCCAGGGCCTCTGCCGCTGCCACTGGTGCCTCCGCAGCCCGAGCCTGTACCGCCCGGGCCTCTGACGGTTCCGCTGGTGCCTCCGTAGCCTGAGCCTCTACCGCCTGGACCCTTGCCACTGGTGCTGGTGCCTCCGCAGCCCGAGCCTCTACCGCCTGGGCCGCTGCCGCTGGTGCTTCCACCGCCAGAGCCTCTACCGCCTGGGCTTCTGCCGCTTCCGCTGGTGCCTCCGAAGCCTGAGCCTCTACCGTCTGGGCCCTTGCCGCTGCCGCTGGTGCTTCCGCCGCCAGAGACTCTACCGCCTGGACCTCTGCCACTGCTGCTGGTGCCTCTGCCGCCAGAGCCTCTACCGCCTGGGCCTTTGCTGCTGCCGCTGTTGCCTCCATTGCCAGAGCCTCTGCCACCTGGGTCTCTGTCGCTACTGCAGGTGTCGCCGCCGCCTGACCCTGTACTGCCTCGGCCTACGCCGCTCTTGCTGCTTCCTCCGCCTCCCAGGCTCCATCGGCTGGGCCTCTGCCGCTGGTGCCTCCTCCACATGAGCCTCTTCCGTTTGCACCTCTGCCGCTGCCGCTGGTGCTTCCCACGCCTGAGCCTCTTCCGCTGGTTTTCCGCCGCTAGAGCCTCTTCCGCTGGGCCTCTGCCGCCTAGGCCTCTGCCGCTGCCGCTGGTTTTCTGCCGCCTGAACCTTTACCGCCTGGGCTTCTGCCACTGCCGCTGGTGCCTCCGCTGCCAGAGCCTCTACAGTCTGGGCCTTTGCTGCTACCGCTGTTGCCTCCGTCACCAGAGCCTCTGCCACCTGGGTCTCTGTTGCTGCTGCAGGTGCCTCCTACACCTGAGCCTCTTCCGTTTGCACCTCTGCCGCTGCCGCTGGTGCCTCCCCCGCCTGAGCACTTTCCGCCTTGGCCTCTGCTGTTGGTTTTCCGCCGCCTGAGTCTCTTCTGACTGGGCCTCTGCCGCTGCCGCTGGTCTTCTGACACCTGAGCCTTTACCGCCTGAGCCTCTGCTACTGCAGCTGGTGCCTCCGCAGCCCGAGCCTCTACCACCTGGGCCTCTGCCGGTGCCGCTGGTGCTTCCGCCGCCAGAGCCTCTACCGCCTGGGTCTCTGCCGCTGCCGCTGGTGCCTCCGTAGCCCGATCCTCTACTGCCTAGGCCTCTGATGCTGGTGCTTCGGCCGCCAGAGCCTCTACCGCCTGAGCCCTTACCGCTGCCGCTGGTCCTTCCGCTTCCAGAGCCTCTACCGGCTGGGCCTCTACCACTGCCGCTGGTGCCTCCGGAGCCTGAGCCTCTACTGCCTGGGTCTCTGCCACTGCTGCTGGTGCTTACGCCACCAGAGCCTCTACCGCCTGGGCCCTTACCGCTGCCGCTGGTGCTTCCACCACCAGAGCTTCTATCACTTGGACACATGCCTCTGATGCTGGTGCTTCCACCGCCAGATGCCTTGGTGCCTAGGTGCCAGATGCCGCTGGTGCCTAGGCCGCCAGATCCTCTACCACCTCGGCCTCTGCCACTGCCGCTGGTGCCTCCGCAGCCTGAGCCTCTACCGCATGGGCCTCTACCGCTGCCGCTGGTGCCTCCACAACCTAAGCCTTTACGCCTGGGCCCTTGCCACTGCCGCTGGTGCCTCCGCCGCCAAAGCCTCTATTGCCTGGGCCTCTGCTGCTGCCATTGGTGCCTCCGCCGCCAGAGCCTCTACCGTCTGGGCCCTGGACACTGCCGCTGGTGTTTCCGCAGCCGTAGTCTCTAACGCCTGGGCCTCTGCAACTACCGCTGCTGCCTGCGCAGCCGGAGCCTCTAACGCCTGGGCCTCTGCCGCTGCCACTGGTGCCTCCGCAGCCCGAGCCTGTACCGCCCGGGCCTCTGTCGGTTCCGCTGGTGCCTCCGTAGCCTGAGCCTCTACGGCCTGGACCCTTGCCACTGGTGCTGGTGCCTCCGCAGCCCGAGCCTCTACCGCCTGGGCCTCTGCCACTGCTGCTGGTGCCTCTGCCGCCAGAGCCTACCGCCTGGGCCTTTGCTGCTGCCGCTGTTGCCTCCATTGCCAGAGCCTCTGCCACCTGGGTCTATGTCGCTACTGCAGGTGTCGCTGCCGCCTGAGCCTGTATTGCCTGGGCCTACGCCGCTCTTGCTGCTTCCTCCGCCTCCCAGGCTCTATCGGCTGGGCCTCTGCCGCTGGTGCCTCCTCCACATGAGGCTCTTCCGTTTGCACCTCTACCGCTGCCGCTGGTGCTTCCCTCGCCTGAGCCTCTTCCGCCTTGGCCTCTGCCACTGGTTTTCCGCCGCCAGAGCCTCTTCCGCCTGCGCCTCTTCCGCCTGGGCCTCTACTGCTGCTGCTGGTTTTCTGCCGCCTGAACCTTTACCGCCTGGGCCTCTGCTGCTGGTGCTTACGCCACCAGAGCCTCTACCGCCTGGGCCCTTACCGCTGCCGCTGGTGCTTCCACCACCAGAGCTTCTACCGCTTGGACACTTGCCTTTGATGCTGGTGCTTCCACGCCAGATGTCTTGGTGCCTAGGTGCCAGATGCCGCTGGTGCCTAGGCCGCCAGATCCTCTACCACCTCGGCCTCTGCCACTGCCGCTGGTGCCTCCGCAGCCTGAGCCTCTACCGCCTGGCCCTCTACCGCTGCTGCTGGTGCCTCCACAACCTAAGCCTTTACGCCTGGGCCTCTGTCCCTGCCGCTGGTGCCTCTGCCGCCAAAGCCTCTACCGCCTGGGCCGCTGCCGCTGGTGCTTCCACCGCCAGAGCCTGTACCGCCCGGGCCTCTGCCGGTTCCGCTGGTGCCTCCGTAGCCTGAGCCTCAACCGCCTGGGCCTCCGGCACTGCCGCTGGTGCCTCCGCCGCCAGAGCGTCTACCGTCTGGGCCCTTGCCGCTGCCGCCTCTGCCGCCAGAGCCTCTACCGCCTGGGCCTTTGCTGCTGCCGCTTTTGCCTCCATTGCCAGAGCCTCTGCCACCTGGGTCTCTGTCGCTACTGCAGGTGTCGCCGCCTCCTGAGCCTCTACCGCCTGGGCCACTGCCGCTGGTGCTTCCACCGCCAAAGCCTCTACTGCCTGGGCCTCTGCTGCTGCCATTGGTTCCTCCGCCGCCAGAGCCTCTACCGTCTGGGCCCTGGACACTGCCACTGGTGTTTCCGCAGCCGGAGTCTCTAACGCCTGGGCCTCTGCAACTGCCGCTGCTGCCTCCGCAACTGGAGCCTCTAACGCCTGGGCCTCCGGCACTGCCGCTGGTGCCTCCGCCGCCAGAGACTGTACCGCCTGGGCCTCTGCCACTGCTGCTGGTGCCTCTGCCGCCCGAGCGTCTACCACCTGGGCCTCTGCCGGTGCCGCTGTTGCCTTCCCAGCCTGAGTCTCTACCACCTCTGCCTCTGTCGCTTGTGCCTCCGCAGCCTGGAGCCTCTAACGCCTGGGCCTCCGGCACTGCCGCTGGTGCCTCCGCCGCCAGAGACTGTACCGCCTGGGCCTCTGCCACTGCTGCTGGTGCCTCTGCCGCCCGAGCGTCTACCGCCTGGGCCTCTGCCACTGCTGCTGGTGCTTACGCCACCAGAGCCTCTACTGCCTGGGCCCTTACCGCTGCCGCTGGTGCTTACGCCGCCAGAGCCTCTACTGCCTGGGCCTCTGGGTGCCGTTAGTTACTCCGCAGCCCGAGCCTCTACTGCCTGGGCCTCTTCCACTGCCACTGGTGCCTCCGCCGCCAGAGCCTCTACCGCCTGGGCACTTGCTGCTGCCGCTGGTGCTTCTGCCGCCAGAGCCTCTACTCCCTGGGCCTCTGCCGCTGCCGCTGGTTCTTCCGCCACCAGAGCCTCTACCGCCTGGGCCCTTAACGCTGCCGCTGGTGCCTCCGCCGCCAGAGCCTCTACCGCCTGGGCCTTTTCTGCTGCCGCTGTTTCCTCCGTCACCAGAGCCTCTGCCACCTGGGTCTCTGTCGCTGCTGCAGGTGCCTCCTCCACCTGAGCCTCGTCCGTTTGGAACTCAGCCGCTGCCGCTGGTGCCTCCCCCGCCTGAGCCTGTTCCGCCTTGGCCTCTGCCGCTGCTACTGGTTTTCTGCCGCCTGAGCCTTTACGGCCCAAGCCTATGCTACTGCAGCTGGTGCCTCCGCCGCCAGAGCATCTACCTTCAGGACCTCTGCCACGCCCGCTGATGCCTCCGCCACCAGAGCCTCTAACGCCTGGGCCCTTGCCGCTGCCGCTGGTGCTTCCTCCTCCAGAGCCTCTACTGCCTGGGCCTCTGGGTGCCGTTGGTGCCTCCGCAGCCCGAGCCTCTACCGCATGGGCCTCTGCCACTGCCGTTGCTTCCTTTGCTGCCAGAGCCTCTACTGCCTGGGCCCTTGTTGCTATTGCTGTTGCTTCCGCCGCCAGAGCCTCTACCACCCTGGCCTCGGCTGCTGCCGCTGGTGCCTCCGCAGCCTGAGCCTCTACCGCCTGGACCTCTGCCACTGCCCCTGCTTCCTTCGCTGCCAGAGCCTCTACCGCCTGGGCCCTTGCTGCTGTCGCTGGTGCCTCCGCCGCCACAGCCTCTACCACCTGGGCCTCTGCCGCTGGTGGCTCCGCTGCCCGAGTCTCTACAGCCTGGGCCTCTGTCGGTGCTGCTGGTGCCTCTACAGCCTGAGCCTCTACCGCCTGGGCCTCTGCCACTGCCGCTGGTGCATCCGCCCCCAAGCCTCTACCGCCTGGGCCTCTGTCGGTTCCGCTGGTGCGTCGGACCTCTGCAGCTGCCAGTGGTGCCTTGGCAGAGTGAGCTTCTTCCATCTGTGGCTCTACCGCTGCCGCTGGTTCCTCCACCGCCAGAACATCTACCACCTGGGTCTCTGCCGCTGCTGCTGGTTCCTCGGGAGCCCGAGCCTTCCGTCTGGACCTCTGCCGCTGCCGCTGGTTCCTCCCCCGCCTGAGCCTCTTCCCCCTTGGCCTCTACCGCTGCCGCCTCTGCCGCCAGAGTGTCTCTGCCGCTGGTGCTTCCTCCACCTGAGCCCCTTCTGTCTGGACCTCTACCGCTGCTTCCTCCCCCGCCTCAGCCTCTTCCGCCTGGGCCTCTGCCGGTGCCGCTGGTGCCCCCGCCGTCAGAGTCTCTACCGCCTGGGCCCTTGCCGCTGCCGCTGGTGCCTCCACCGCCAGAGCCTCTGCTACCTGGGTCTCTGTACATGCTGCTGGTGCCTCCGCCGTCAGAGCTTCTACGGCCTGGTCCTCTGCCGCTACCACTGGTGCTTCCACCGCTGCTGCCACTGCGACCTGAGCCTCTCGGGTGTGGGACTCTGCCACTGGTGCCTCCGCCACCAGAGACTCTACCGCCTGGACCTTTGCTGTTACCGCCTGGTGCCTCCGCCGGCAGAGCCTCTACTGTCTGGGCATCTGCCGCTACTGCTGGTGCCTCCTCCACCTGAGTCTCTTCCACCTGGACCTCTGCCGCTGCCGCTGGTGCCTCCTCCACCTGAGCCTCTTCCGCCTGGGCCTCTGCCGCTGCCGCTGGTTGTCTGCCGCCCGAGCCTCTTCCGCCTGGACCTCTGCCGCTGCCGCTGGTACCTCCCCCACCTGAGCCTGTACCGATTGGGCCTCTGCCTCTGCCGCTGGTTTTCTGCCGCCATAGCCTCTACTGCCTGGGCCCTTTCCTCTGCCGCTGCTGCCTCCGGCGCCAGAGCCTCTGCCACCTGGGTCTTTGTCGCTGCTGCTGCTTCCGCCGCCTCCAGAACCTATACCGCTTGGTCCCTTCCCGCTGCCGCTGGTGCTTACGCCGCCAGAGCCTCTACCGCGTGGGCCTCTGCCGGTGCCGCTGGTGCCTCTGCCGCCAGAGCCTTTACCGCCTGGGCCTCGGCCAGTGCCTCTGGTGCCTCCGCAGCCCGAGCCTCTACCGCCTGGGCCTCTTCCACTGCCGCTGGTGCCTTCGCCTCCAGAGACTTTACCGCTTGGACACTTGCCTCTGATGCTGGTGCTTCCGCCGCAAGAGCCTCTACCTCTTGGACCCTTGCCTCTGATGCTGGTGCTTCCGCTGCCAGAGTCTCTACTGCCTGGGCCTCTGCCAGTGCCGCTGCTGCCTCCGCAGCCTGAGCCTCTACCGCCTGGGCCCTTAACGCTGCCACTGGTGCTTCCGCCGCCAGAGCCTCTGCTGCCTGGGCCTCTGGGCTGCCGTTGGTGCCTCCGCAGCCCGAGCCTCTACCGCCTGGAACTCTGGCACTGCCGCTGGTGCCTCCTCATCCCAAGCCTCTACTGCCTGGGCCTCTGCCGGTGCGGCTGGTGTCTCCTCAGCCAGAGCCTCTACCACCTCGGCCTCTGGCACTGCCCTGCTGCCTTCTCCACCAGAGCCTCTATCGCCTGGGCTCTGCCGCTGTCGCTGGTGCCACCCCTGCCTGAGCCTCTTCCGCCTTGGCCTCTGCCGCTGGTTTTCTGCCGCCAGAGCCTCTTCCACCTGGGCCTCTTCCGCCTGGGCCTCTGCCGCTGCCGCTGGTTTTCTGCCGCCTGAGCCTTTACCGCCTGGGCCTCTGCCACTGCCGCTGGTGCCTCTGCTGCCAGAGCCTCTACCGCCTGGGCCTTTGCTGCTGCCGCTGTTGCCTCCGTCACCAGAGCCTCTGCCACCTGGGTCTCTGTCCCTGCTGCAGGTGCTTTCTCCACCTTAGCCTCTTCTGTTTGGACCTCTGCCACTGCCACTGGTGCCTCCCCCGCCTGAGCCTCTTCCGCCTTGGCCTCTGCCGCTGGTTTTCTGCCGCCAGAGCCTTTACCGCCTGGACCTCGGCCAGTGCCTATGGTGCCTCCGCAGCCCGAGCCTCTACCGCCTGGGCCTCTTCCACTGCCGCTGGTGCCTTGGCCTCCAGAGACTTTACCGCTTGGAAACTTGCCTCTGATGCTGGTGCTTCTGCCGCCAGAGCCTCTACTACCTGGGCCTCTGCCAGTGCAGCTGCTGCCTCCGCAGCCTGAGCCTCTACCGCCTGGGCCCTTAACGCTGCCGCTGGTGCCTCTGGGCTGCCGTTGGTGCCTCCGCAGCCTGAGCCGCTACCGCCTGGACCTCTGGCACTGCCGCTGGTGCCTCCGCATCCCTAGCCTCTACTGCCTGGGCCTCTGCCGGTGCGGCTGGTGTCTCCTCAGCCAGAGCCTCTACCACCTCGGCCTCTGGCACTGCCGCTGCTGCTTTCGCCACCAGAGCCTCTACCGCCTGGGCTCTGCTGCTGCCGCTGGTGCCTACCCCGCCTGAGCCTCTTCCACCTTGGCCTCTGCCGCTGGTTTTCTGCCGCCTGAGCCTCTTCCGCCTGGGCCTCTTCCGCCTGGGCCTCTGCCGCTGGTTTTCTGCCGCCTGAGCCTTTACCGCCTTTACCGCCTGGGCCTCTGCCACTGCCAGAGCTTCTACCGCCTGAGCCTTTGCTGCTGCCGCTGTTTCCTCCGTCACCAGAGCATCTGCCACCTGGGTCTCTGTCGGTGCTGCAGGTGCCTCCTCCACCTGAGCCACTTCCGTTTGGACCTCAGCCTCTACCGCCTGGGCCCGTACCGCTGGTGCTTACGCCGCCAGAGCCTCTACCGCCTGGGCCTCTGCCGGTGCCGCTGATGCCTCTGCCGCCAGAGCCTTTACCGCCTGGGCCTCGGCCAGTGCCTCTGGTGCCTCCGCAGCCCGAGCCTCTACCGCCTGGGCCTCTTCCAGTGCCGCTGGTGGCTTCGCCTCCAGAGACTTTACCGCTTGGACACTTGCCTCTGATGCTGGTGCTTCCGCCGCCAGAGCCTCTACTGCCTGGGCCTCTGCCAGTGCCGCTGCTGCCTCCGCAGCCTGAGCCTCTACCGCCTGGGCCCTTAACGCTGCCGCTGGTGCTTCCACCGCCAGAGCCTCTGCTGCCTGGGCCTGTGGGCTGCCATTGGTGCCTCCGCAGCCCGAGCCTCTACCGCCTGGACCTCTGGCACTGCCGCTGGTGCCTCTGCATCCCAAGCCTCTACTGCCTGGGCCTCTGCCGGTGCGGCTGGTGTCTCCTCAGCCAGAGCCTCTACCACCTCGGCCTCTGGCACTGCCCTGCTGCCTTCGCCTGGGCTCTGCCGCTGTCGCTGGTGCCACCCCTGCCTGAGACTCTTCCGCCTTGGCCTCTGCCGCTGGTTTTCTGCCGCCAGAGCCTCTTCTGCCTGGGCCTCTTCCGCCTGGGCCTCTGCTGCTGCCGCTGGTGCCTCCGCAGCCCGAGCCTCTACCGCATGGCCCTCTGCCACTGCCGTTGCTTCCTTTGCTGCCAGAGCCTCTACTGCCTGGGCCCTTGTTGCTGTCGCTGGTGCTTCCGCCGCCAGAGCCTCTACCGCCTGGGCCTCTGTCAGTGCCGCTGGTGCCTCCGCCGCCTGAGCCTCTACCACTTAGTCCTTTGCCGCTGGGGCATACACATCCTGAGCATCTACTGCCCTGGCCTCTGCCGCTGACACTGGTGCCTCTGCTGCCAGAGCCTCTACCGCCTGGGCCTTTGCTGCTGCCGCTGTTGCCTCCGTCACCAGAGCCTCTGCCACCTGGGTCTCTGTCGCTGCTGCAGGTGCTTTCTCCACCTTAGCCTTTTCCGTTTGGACCTCTGCCACTGCCGCTGTTGCCTCCGTCACCAGAGCCACCTGGGTCTCTGTCGCTGCTGCAGGTGCCTCCTCCACCTGAGACTCTTCCGTTTGGACCTCTGCCACTGCCGCTGGTGCCTCCCCCGCCTGAGCCTCTTCCGCCTTGGCCTCTGCTGCTGGTTTTCCGCCGCCTGAGCCTCTTCTGCCTGGACCCTTGCCTCTGCCGCTGGTGCTACCGCCGCCAGAGCCTCTACCACCTCGGCCTCTGCCACTCTCACTGTTGCCTTCATCACCAAAAGCTCTACTGCCTGGGTCTCTGCTGCTGCCGCTGGTGCCTCCGCTGCCCCAGCCTCTACCGCCTGGGCCCTTGCCGCTGCCGCTGGTGCCTCCACAGCCCGAGCCTCTACCAACTGGGCCTCTGGCACTGCCGCTGGAGCCTCTACCGCCTGGGCCTCTGGCACTGCCCCTGGTGCCTCCGGAGCCTTAGCCTCTACTGCCTGAGCCTCGGCCACTGCCACTGGTGCCTCCGGAGCCTTAGCCTCTACCGCATGGGCCTCTGCCACTGCCGCTGGTGCCTCCGGAGCCTTAGCCTCTACCGCATGGGCCTCTGCCACAGCCTCTGCTTGCTTCGTCGCCAGAGCCTCTACCGCCTGGTCCCTGCCCGCTGCCACTGGTGCTTCCGCAGCCCGAGCCTCTACGGCCGGTGACTCTGCCGCTGCTGCTGGTGCCTCCGCAGCCCAGGTCTCTTTCGCCTAGGCCTGTGCAAGTGCCGCTGGTGGCTCCGCAGCCCGAGCCTCTACCTCCTGGACCTCTGTCGTTGCCGCTGGTGCCTCTACAGCCTGAGCCTCTACCGCCTGGGCCTCTGGCACTGCCGCTCGTGCATCCGCCACCAGAACCTCTACCGTCTGGGCCTTTGCCGGTGCCGCTGGTGCTTCCGCAGCCCGAGCCTCTACCGCCTGGGCCTCTGTCAGTGCCGCTGGTGCCTCCGCCGCCTGAGCCTCTACCACTTAGTCCTTTGCCGCTGGGGCATACACATCCTGAGCATCTACTGCCCTGGCCTCTGCCGCTGACACTGGTGCCTTCGCCGCCAGAGCCTCTACCACTTGGTCCTCTGCCACTGCCGCTGGTGCCTCCGCAGCCCGAGCCTCTACTGCCCTGGCTGCTGTTCGTTCCTTCGCCGCCAGAGCCTCTACCGCCTAGGCCTCTGCCGGTGCCGCTGGTGCCTCCGCAGCCTGAGCCTCTACCGCCTGGGTCCCTGCCCCTGCCCCTGCTTCCTTCGCTGCCAGAGCCTCTACCGCCTGGGCCCTTGCCGCTGTCGCTGGTGCCTCCGCCGCCAGAGCCTCTACCACCAGGGACCTTACGGGTGCCACTGGTGCTTCCGCCACCAGACTCTCTACTGCCTGGGCCTCTGGGTTACCGTTGGTGCCTCCGCAGCCCGAGCCTCTACCGCATGGGCCTCTGCCACTGCCTCTGCTTCCTTCGCCGCCAGAGCCTCTACCGCCTGGTCCCTTGCCGCTGCCACTGGTGCCTCCACAGCCCGAGCCTCTACCGCCTGGGACTCTGCCGCTGCCGCTGGTGCCTCCGCAGCCCAGGTCTCTATCGCCTAGGCCTGTGCCAGTGCCGCTGGTGGCTCCGCAGCCCGAACCTCTACCTCCTGGACCTGTGGCATTGCCGCTCGTCCATCCACCACCAGAACCTCTACCGTCTGGGCCTTTGCCGGTGCCGCTGGTGCTTCCGCAGCCCGAGCCTCTACCGCCTGGGCCTCTGTCAGTGCCGCTGGTGCCTCCGCAGCCTGAGCCTCTACCGCCTGGGCCCTTGCCACTGCCGCCGCCAGAGCCTCTACTGCTACGGCCTCTGTCGCTGGTGCCTCCGCAGCCCGAGCCTCTACCGCCTGGGCCTCTGCTGCTCTTGCTGGTCCCGCCGCTATGCAGGCTGCATCGCCTGGACCTCTGCAGCTGCCAGTGGTGCCTTGGCAGAGTGAGCTTCTTCCACCTGTGGCTCTACCGCTGCCGCTGGTTCCTCCACCGCCAGAACATCTACCACCTGGGTCTCTGCCGCTGCTGCTGGTTCCTCCCCCGCCTGAGCCTCTTCCCCCTTGGCCTCTACCGCTGCCGCCTCTGCCGCCAGAGTGTCTCTGCCGCTGGTGCTTCCTCCACCAGAGCCGCTTCTGTCTGGACCTCTACAGCTGCTTCCTCCCCCGCCTCAGCCTCTTCCGCCTGGGCCTCTGCCGGTGCCGCTGGTGCCCCCGCCGTCAGAGCCTCTACCGCCTGGGCCCTTGCCGCTGCTGCTGGTGCCTCCACCGCCAGAGCCTCTGCTACCTGGGTCTCTGTACATGCTGCTGGTGCCTCCGCCGTCAGAGCTTCTACGGCCTGGTCCTCTGCCGCTACCACTGGGGCTTCCACCGCTGCTGCCTCTGCCACCTGAGCCTCTCGGTTCTGGGCCTCTGCCACTGGTGCCTACGCCACCAGAGACTCTACCGCCTGGACCTTTGCTGTTACCGCCTGGTGCCTCCGCCGCCAGAGCCTCTACTGTCTGGGCATCTGCCGCTACTGCTGGTGCCTCCTCCACCTGAGCCTCTTCCACCTGGACCTCTGCCGCTGCCGATGGTGTCTCCCCCTGCTGAGCCTCTTCCGCATAGGTGTCTGCCGCTGCCGCTGGTTTTCCGCCACCTGAGCCTCTACCACCTGGGACTCTGCCGCTGCCGCTGGTGCCTCCTCCACCTCAGCCTCTTCCGCATGGACCTCTGCCGCTGCCGCTGGTACCTCCCCCACCTGAGCCTGTACCGATTGGGCCTCTGCCGCTGGTTTTCTGCCGCCATAGCCTCTACCGCCTTGGCCCTTTCCTCTGCCGCTGCTGCCTCCGGCGCCAGAGCCTCTGCCACCTGGGTCTCTGTCGCTGCTGCTGCTGCCGCCGCCTCCAGAACCTATACCGCTTGGACCTTCCCGCTGCCGCTGGTGCCTCCGCAACCCGAGCCTCTACCGCCTGGGCCCTTGCCGCTGCCGCTGGTGCCTCCGCAGCCCAAGCCTCTACTGCCTGGGTGTCTTCTGGCACCGCTGGTGCCTCCACAGCCTAACCCTTTACCGCCTGGGCCTCTGCCACTGCCGCTGCTTCCTTCGCCGCCAGAGCCTCTACCGCCTGGTCCCTTGCCGCTGCCGCTGGTGCTTCCGCCGCCAGAGCCTCTACTGCCGCTGGTGCCTCCGCAGCCCAAGCCTCTACCGTCTGGGCCCTTGCCGGTGCCGCTGTTGCCTCCGCAGCCTGAGCCTCTACCCCCTGGGCCTCTGCGACTGCCACTGGTGCCTCCGCCGCCAGAGCCTCTACCGCCTGGGCCCTTGCCGCTGCCACTGGTGCTTCCACAGCCTGAGCCTCTTCCACCTGGACCTCTGCCGCTGCCGTTGGTGTCTCCCCCCCTTCCTGAGCCTCTTCCACATAGACATCTGCCGCTGCCGCTGGTTTTCCACCACCTGAGCCTCTACCACCTGGGACTCTGCCGCTGCCGCTGGTGCCTCCTCCACCTGAGCCTCTTCCGCCTGGACCTCTGACGCTGCCGTTGGTGTCTCCCCCTCCTGAGCCTCTTCCACATAGACGTCTGCCGCTGGCGCTGGTTTTCTGCCGCCCGAGCCTCTTCCGCCTGGACTTCTGCCGCTGCCGCTGGTACCTCCCCCACCTGAGCCTGTACCGATTGGGCCTCTGCCGCTGGTTTTCTGCCGCCATAGCCTCTACCGCCTTGGCCCTTTCCTCTGCCGCTGCTGCCTCCGGCGCCAGAGCCTCTGCCACCTGGGTCTCTGTCGCTGCTGCTGCTGCCGCCGCCTCCAGAACCTATACCGCTTGGACCTTCCCGCTGCCGCTGGTGCCTCCGCAACCCGAGCCTCTACCGCCTGGGCCCTTGCCGCTGCCGCTGGTGCCTCCGCAGCCCAAGCCTCTACTGCCTGGGTGTCTTCTGGCACCGCTGGTGCCTCCACAGCCTAACCCTTTACCGCCTGGGCCTCTGCCACTGCCGCTGCTTCCTTCGCCGCCAGAGCCTCTACCGCCTGGTCCCTTGCCGCTGCCGCTGGTGCTTCCGCCGCCAGAGCCTCTACTGCCGCTGGTGCCTCCGCAGCCCAAGCCTCTACCGTCTGGGCCCTTGCCGGTGCCGCTGTTGCCTCCGCAGCCTGAGCCTCTACCCCCTGGGCCTCTGCGACTGCCACTGGTGCCTCCGCCGCCAGAGCCTCTACCGCCTGGGCCCTTGCCGCTGCCACTGGTGCTTCCACAGCCTGAGCCTCTTCCACCTGGACCTCTGCCGCTGCCGTTGGTGTCTCCCCCCCTTCCTGAGCCTCTTCCACATAGACATCTGCCGCTGCCGCTGGTTTTCCACCACCTGAGCCTCTACCACCTGGGACTCTGCCGCTGCCGCTGGTGCCTCCTCCACCTGAGCCTCTTCCGCCTGGACCTCTGACGCTGCCGTTGGTGTCTCCCCCTCCTGAGCCTCTTCCACATAGACGTCTGCCGCTGGCGCTGGTTTTCTGCCGCCCGAGCCTCTTCCGCCTGGACTTCTGCCGCTGCCGCTGGTACCTCCCCCACCTGAGCCTGTACCGATTGGGCCTCTTCCTCTGCCTCTGGTTTTCTGCCGCCATATCCTCTACCGCCTGGGCCCTTTCCTCTGCCGCTGCTGCCTCCGGCGCCAGAGCCTCTGCCCCCTGGGTTTCTGTCGCTGCTGGTGGTGCCAATGCCTCCAGAACCTATACCGCTTGGTCCCCAGCCGCTGCCGCTGGTGCCTCCGCAGCCCGAGCCTCTACCGCCTGGGCCCTTGCCGCTGCCGCTGGTGCCTCCGCAGCCCGAGCCTCTACTGCCTGGGTCTCTTCCGGCACCGCTGGTGCCTCCACAGCCTAACCCTTTACCGCCTGGGCCTCTGCCACTGCCGCTGCTTCCTTTGCCGCCATAGCTTCTACCGCCTGGGCCCTTTCCTCTGCCGCTGCTGCCTCCGGCGCCAGAGCCTCTGCCACCTGGGTTTCTGTCGCTGCTGCTGGTGCCAATGCCTCCAGAACCTATACCGCTTGGTCCCCAGCCGCTGCCGCTGGTGCCTCCGCAGCCCGAGCCTCTACCGCCTGGGCCCTTGCCGCTGCCGCTGGTGCCTCCGCAGCCCGAGCCTCTACTGCCTGGGTCTCTTCCGGCACCGCTGGTGCCTCCACAGCCTAACACTTTACCGCCTGGGCCTCTGCCAGTGCCGCTGCTTCCTTTGCCGCCAGAGCCTCTACCGCCTGGTCCCTTGCCGCTGTCGCTGGTGCTTCCGCCGCCAGACCCTCTACTGCCGATGGTGCCTCAACAGCCCGAGCCTCTACTGCCTGGGCTTCTGCCGGTACCGCTGTTGCCGCCGCAGCCTGAGCCTCTACCGTCTGGGCCTCTGCCACTGCCACTGGTGTTTCCGCAGCCAGAGCCTCTATGGCATGGGCCTCTGCCACTGCTGCTGGTGCTTCCAATTCCGCCGCCAGAGCCTCTACCGCTTGGACCCTTGCCTCTGATGCTGGTGATTCCGCTGCCAGAGGTACTACCGCGTGGACCCTTGCCTCTGATGCTGGTGTTCCGCCACCAGAGCCTCTACCGCCTGGGCCTCTGCCACTGCTGCCTCCGCTGCCAGAGCCTCTACGGCCTGGGCCCTTGCCGCTACAGCTGGTGCTTCCGCAGCCTGAGCCTCTACTGCCTGGGCCTCTGCCGCTGGTGCCTTCACTGCCAGAGCCTCTACCGCATGGGCCCTTGCCGCTGCCGCTGGTGCCTTCGCAGCCAGACGCGATACCGCCTGGGCCTCTGCCGCTGCCGCTGGTGCCTCCGCAGCCCGAGCTTCTACCCCCTGGGCCTCTGCCGGTGCCGCTGGTGCCTCCGGAGCCTTAGCCTCTACCGCCTGAGCCTCGGCCACTGCCGCTGGTGCCTAGGCCGCCAGATCCTCTACCGCCTGGGCCGTTGTCGCTGCCGCTGGTGCCTCTGCAGCCTGAGCCTCTACCACCTGGGCCTCTGCCACTGCCGTTGGTGCCTCCGCCGCCAGAGCCTCTACCGAATGGGCCGTTGTCGCTGCCACTGGTGCCTCCGCAGACCGAGCCTCTACCACCTCGTCCTCTTCCACTGCCGCTGGTGCCTCCGCCTCCACCTCTACGCTTGGACACTTGCCTCTGATGCTGGTGCTTCCGCCGCCAGAGCCTCCACCACCTGAGCCTCTACCGCTGCCGCTGGTATTTCCGCCGCCAAAGCCTCTACCACCTGGGCCCTTGCCGCTGCCGCTCGTGCTTTCGCCGCCAGAGCCTCTGCTGCTTGGACCCTTGCCTCTGATGCTGGTGCCTCCTCAGCCTGAGCCTCTACTACCTCGGCCTTTGCCGCTGCCGCTGATGCGTCCGCAGCCCAAGCCTCTACCGCCTGTGCCTCTTCCACTGCCGCTGGTGCCTCCGCCAGAGCATCTACTGCATGGGCCTCTGCCGCTGGTGCCTTCACTGCCAGAGCCCCAACCGCATGGGCCCTTGCTGCTGGTGCCTCCGCAGCCCGAGCCTGTACTGCCTGGGCCTCTGTCACTGGTGCCTTCAATGCCAGAGCCCAACCGCATGGGCCCTTGCCTGGGCCCTTGCTGCCTCGGCTGGTGTTTCCGCCACCAGAGCCTCTACCTCCTGGGCCCTTGCCGCTGCCGCTGCCGCTGCCGCCCCTGCAGCCTGAGCCTCTACCACCTCGGCCTCTGCCTCCACCGCCAGAGCATCTACTGCATGGGCCTCTGCCGCTGGTGCCTTCACTGCCAGAGCCCCAACCGCATGGGCCCTTGCTGCTGGTGCCTCCGCAGCCCGAGCCTGTACTGCCTGGGTCTCTGTCACTGGTGCCTTCAATGCCAGAGCCCCAACCGCATGGGCCCTTGCCTGGGCCCTTGCTGCCTCGGCTGGTGTTTCCGACACCAGAGCCTCTACCTCCTGGGCCCTTGCCGCTGCCGCTGCCGCTGCCGCCTCCGCAGCCTGAGCCTCTACCACCTCGGCCTTTGCCGCTGCCGCTGGTGCGTCCGCAACCCAAGCCTCTACCGCCTGGGCCTCTGTCGGTGCCGCTGGTGCCTCCGCAGCCAGAGCCTCTTCCCCCACGGCCTCTACCTCTGGCGGCGAAGGCGGCAGCCTGAGCCTCTACTGCCTTCCCCTCTGCCACTGCCCCGGCTGCATCGCATGGACTTCTACAGCTAGTGCCTAGGCCGCCAGATCCTCTACCGCCTGGGCCTCTGCCAGTACCGCTGGTGGCTCCGCAGCCTGAGCCTCTAACACCTCGGCCTCTGCCACTGCGACTGGTGCCGCCGCCGCCAGAGCCTCTACCGCGTGGGCACTTGCCGCTGCCACTGGTGCTTCCGCCGCCAGAGCCTCTACTGCATGGGCCTCTGCCACTGTCGCTGTTGCCTCCGCCGCCAGAGGCTCCACTGCCTGGGTCTCTGCCACTGTCGCTGGTGCCTGCGCAGCCCGAGCCTCTACCGCCTGGAACTCTGGCACTGCCGCAGGTGCCTCCGGAGCCTTAGCCTCTTTCTCCTGGGCCTCGGCCACTGCCGCTGGTGCCTAGGCCCTCAGATCCTCTACCACCTCGGCCTCTGCCACTGCCGCTGGTGCCTCCGCAACCCGAGCCTCTACCGCCTGGGCCTCTTCCACTGGCGCTGGTGCCTCCGGAGCCTTAGCCTCTACCGCCTGGGCCTCTGCCGGTGCCGCTGGTGCATCCGCAGCTCGAGCCTCTACCGCATGGGCCTCTGCCACTGCCGCTGCTGCCTCTGCCGCCGTAGCCTCTACCGGATGGGCCCTTGCTGCCTCCGCTGGTGCTTCCGCCACCAGAGCCTCTACCGCCTGGCCCTCTGCCAGTACCGCTGGAGGCTCCGCAGCCTGAGCCTCTACTGCCTGGGCCCCTGCCGCTGGTGTTTCCGCTGCCAGAGCCTCTACCGCCTGGACCCGTGCCTCTGCCGCTGGTGCTACCGCAGCCCAAGCCTCTACCACCTGGGCCACTGCCGGTGCCGCTGGTGCCTCCGCATCCAGAGCCTCAACCACCGCTGGAGCCTCTACTGCCTGGGCCCTTGCTGCCTCCGCTGGTGCTACCGCCACCAGAGCCTCTACCACCTGGGCCTCTGCCAGTACCGCTGGTGGCTCCGCAGCCTGAGCCTCTAACACCTCGGCCTCTGCCACTGCCACTGGTGCCGCCGCCGCCAGAGCCTCTACCGCGTGGGCACTTGCCGCTGCCACTGGTGCTTCCGCCGCCAGAGCCTCTACTGCATGGGCCTCTGCCACTGTCGCTGTTGCCTCCGCCGCCAGAGGCTCCACTGCCTGGGTCTCTGCCACTGTCGCTGGTGCCTGCGCAGCCCGAGCCTCTACCGCCTGGAACTCTGGCACTGCCGCAGGTGCCTCCGGAGCCTTAGCCTCTTTCTCCTGGGCCTCGGCCACTGCCGCTGGTGCCTAGGCCCTCAGATCCTCTACCACCTCGGCCTCTGCCACTGCCGCTGGTGCCTCCGCAACCCGAGCCTCTACCGCCTGGCCCTCTGCCAGTACCGCTGGAGGCTCCGCAGCCTGAGCCTCTACTGCCTGGGCCCCTGCCGCTGGTGTTTCCGCTGCCAGAGCCTCTACCGCCTGGACCCGTGCCTCTGCCGCTGGTGCTACCGCAGCCCAAGCCTCTACCACCTGGGCCACTGCCGGTGCCGCTGGTGCCTCCGCATCCAGAGCCTCAACCACCGCTGGAGCCTCTACCGCCTGGGCCCTTGCTGCCTCCGCTGGTGCTACCGCCACCAGAGCCTCTACCGCCTGGGCCTCTGCCAGTACCGCTGGTGGCTCCGCAGCCTGAGCCTCTAACACCTCGGCCTCTGCCACTGCCACTGGTGCCGCCGCCAGAGCCTCTACCGCGTGGGCACTTGCCGCTGCCACTGGTGCTTCCGCCGCCAGAGCCTCTACTGCATGGGCCTCTGCCACTGTCGCTGTTGCCTCTGCCGCCAGAGGCTCCACTGCCTGGGTCTCTGCCACTGTCGCTGGTGCCTGCGCAGCCCGAGCCTCTACCGCCTGGAACTCTGGCACTGCCGCAGGTGCCTCCGGAGCCTTAGCCTCTTTCTCCTGGGCCTCGGCCACTGCCGCTGGTGCCTAGGCCCTCAGATCCTCTACCACCTCGGCCTCTGCCACTGCCGCTGGTGCCTCCGCAACCCGAGCCTCTACCGCCTGGCCCTCTGCCAGTACCGTTGGAGGCTCCGCAGCCTGAGCCTCTACTGCCTGGGCCCCTGCCGCTGGTGTTTCCGCCGCCAGAGCCTCTACCGCCTGGACCCGTGCCTCTGCCGCTGGTGCTACCGCAGCCCAAGCCTCTACCACCTGGGCCACTGCCGGTGCCGCTGGTGCCTCCGCATCCAGAGCCTCAACCACCGCTGGAGCCTCTACCGCCTGGGCCCTTGCTGCCTCCGCTGGTGCTACCGCCACCAGAGCCTCTACCGCCTGGGCCTCTGCCAGTACCGCTGGTGGCTCCGCAGCCTGAGCCTCTAACACCTCGGCCTCTGCCACTGCCACTGGTGCCGCCGCCGCCAGAGCCTCTACCGCGTGGGCACTTGCCGCTGCCACTGGTGCTTCCGCCGCCAGAGCCTCTACTGCATGGGCCTCTGCCACTGTCGCTGTTGCCTCCGCCGCCAGAGGCTCCACTGCCTGGGTCTCTGCCACTGTCGCTGGTGCCTGCGCAGCCCGAGCCTCTACCGCCTGGAATTCTGGCACTGCCGCAGGTGCCTCCGGAGCCTTAGCCTCTTTCTCCTGGGCCTCGGCCACAGCCGCTGGTGCCTAGGCCCTCAGATCCTCTACCACCTCGGCCTCTGCCACTGGTGCCTCCGCAACCCGAGCCTCTACCGCCTGGGCCTCTTCCACTGGCGCTGGTGCCTCCGGAGCCTTAGCCTCTACCGCCTGGGCCTCTGCCGGTGCCGCTGGTGCATCCGCAGCTCGAGCCTCTACCGCATGGGCCTCTGCCACTGCCGCTGCTGCCTCTGCCGCCGTAGCCTCTACCGGATGGGCCCTTGCTGCCTCCGCTGGTGCTTCCGCCACCAGAGCCTCTACCGCCTGGGCCTCTGCCAGTACCGCTGATGGCTCCGTAGCCTGAGCCTCTACCGCCTCTGCCTCTGCCACTGCTGCCTTCGCCACCAGAGCCTCTACCGCCTGGGCCCTGCCGCTGTTGTTTCCGCCGCCAAAGCCTCTACCGACTGGACCCTTGCCTCTGCCGCTGGTGCTACTGCAGCCCAAGCCTCTACTGCCTAGGCCTCTGCCGGTACCGCTGGTGCCTCCGCAGTCAGAGCCTCAACCACCTCGGCCTCTGCCACTGTCGCTGTTGCCTCTGCCGCTAGAGGCTCCACTGCCTGGATCTCTGCCGCTGCCGCTGCTGCCTCCACCGCCAGAGCCTCTACTGCCGGGGCCTCTGCTGCTGCCGCTGGTGCTTCCGCCACCAGAGCCTCTACCGCCTGGGCCTCTGCCGGTGCCGCTGCTGCCTCCGCCACCTGAGCCTCTACCGCCTGGGCCCTTATGGCTGCCGCTGGTGTTTCTGCCGCCAGAGCCTCTACTGCATGGACCTCTGCTGCTGCCACTGGTGCCTCTGCCGCCTGAGCCTCTACCGCCTGGGCCTCTGCCTCTGCCGCTGGTGCTTCCGCAGCCCGAGCTTTGACCGCTGTCTCTGTTGGTGCTTCCGCAACCAGAGTCTCTGCCGCCTGGGCCTCTGCCAGTGCCGCTGGTGCCTCCGCAGCCTGAGCTTCTACCGCCTGGGCCTCTGCTGGTGCCGCTGGTGCCTCCTCTGCCGGTGCCGCTGTTGCCTCTTCAGCCAGAGCCTCTACCACCTTGGCCTCTGCTACTGCCGCTGCTGCCTTCGCCACCAGAGCCTCTACCCCTTGGGCCCCTGCCGCTGTTGCTCGTGCTTCCACCGCCAGTGCCTCTACTGCTTGGCTCAGGCAGAGGAAGCACCAGCGGCAGCGGCAGAGGTCCAAATGGAAGAGGCTCATGTGGAGGAGGAACCAGCGGCAGAGGCCCAGCCGATGGAGCCAGGGAGGCGGAGGAAGCAGCAAGAGCGGCGTAGGCCCCGGCATTAGAGGCTCAGGCGGCAGCACGTGCAGCAGCGACAGAGACCCAGGTGGCAGAGCCTCTGGCAATGGAGGCAACAGCAGCAGCAGCAAAGGCCCAGGCGCCAGAGGCTCTGGTGTCAGAAGCACCAGCAGCAGTGGCAGAGGCCCGGGCGGTAGAGGCTCTGGCGGCGGAAGCACCAGCGGCAGCAGCAAGGGCCCAGACAGTAGACGCTCTGGCGGCGGAGGCACCAGCGGCAGTGGCAGAGGCCCACTGCGGTTGGGGCTCTGGCAGTGAAGGCACCAGCGGCAGGGGCCCAGGCAGTAGAGGCTCGGGCTGCGGAGGCACCTGCGGCAGTGGCAGAGGCCCAGGTGGTAGAGGCTCAGGCTGCCGAGGCACCAGCGGCAGCGGCAGAGGCCCAGGTGGCAGAGGCTCTGGGGGCGGAAGCACCAGCGGAGGCAGCAAGGGCCAGGCGGTAGAGGCTCTGGCGCCAGAGGCAGCAGCGGCAGTGGCAGAGGCCCATGCGGTAGAGGCTCGGGTTGCGGAGGCACCAGTGGCAGCGGCAGAGTTCCAGGCGGTAGAGGCTCTGGCGGCGGAGGCACCAACGGCAGAGGCAAGGATCCAGGCGGTAGAGCCTCTGGCGGCGAAGGCAGCAGCGGCAGTGGCAGAGGCCCATGCAGTAGAGGCTCTGGCTGCGGAGGTACCAGCGGAACCGACAGAGGCCCAGGCGGTAGAGGCTTCGGGGCGGATGCACCAGCGGCAGTGGCAGAGGCCCAGGCGGTAGAGGCTCAGGCTGTAGAGGTACCAGCGGCAGCGACAGAGGTCCGGGCGGGAGAGGCTCAGGCTGCGGAGCCACCAGCGGCAGCTGCAAGGGTCCAGGCGGTAGAGGCTGTTGCGGCGGAGGCACCAGCGGCAGCGGCAAGGGCCCAGGCGGTAGAGGCTCTGGCCGCGGAGTCGCCAGTGGCAGTCCCAGAGGCCCAGGCGGTAGAGGCTCAGGCTGCGGAGGCAACAGCGGCACCAGCAGAAGCACAGGCGGCAGAGACTTGGGCTGCGTAGGAACCAACGGCAGTGGCAGAGGCCCAGGCGGTAGAGACTCAGGCTGCGGAAGCAACAGCATCAGAGGCAAGGGTGCAAGCAGTAGAGGCTCCGGAGGCAGAGGCAGCAGCATCAGAGGCAAGTGTCCAAGCAGTAGAGGCTCTGGAGGCGGAGGCAGCAGCGGCAGTGGAAGAGGCCCAGGCGGTAGAGTCTTTTGCTGCGGAGGCACCAGCGGCAGCGGCAAGGGCCCAGGTGGTAAAGGCTCTGGCGGCGGAGGCCCCAGCGGCACCTGCAGAGGCCCAGGCGGTAGAGGCTCGGGTGGCGAAGGCAGCAGCGGCAGTGCCAGAGGCCAAGGTAGTAGAGGCTCTGGCTGAGGCGACACCAGCCGCACCGGCAGAGGCCCAGGCAGTAGAGGCTTGGGATGCAGAGGCACCAGCGGCACTGCCAGAGGTCCAGGCGGTAGAGGCTCGGGCTGTGGAGGCACCAGCGGCACCGGCAGAGGCCCAGGCGGTAGAGGCTCTGGCGGCGTAAGCACCAGTGGCAGCGGTAAGGGCCCAGGCAGTAGAGGCTCTGGCGGTGGAAGCACCAACATCAGAGGCAAGTGTCCAAGCGCTAGAGGCTCTGGAGGCGGAAGCACCAGCGGCAGTGGAAGAGGCCCAGGTAGTAGAGGCTCGGGCTGCGGAGGCACCAGCGGCAGTGGCCGAGGCCCAGGCAGTAGAGGCTAAGGCTCCGGAGGCACCAGGGGCAGTGCCAGAGGCCCAGGCGGTAGAGGCTCCAGCGGCAGTGCCAGAGGCCCAGGCGGTAGAGGCTCGGGCTGCGGAGGCACCAGTGGCAGCGGCAAGGGCCCAGGCGGTAGAGGCTGGGGCTGCGGAGGCACCAGTGGCAGCGGCAGAGACCCAGGCAGTAGAGCTTCTGGTGACGGAGGTAACAGTGACAGTGGCAGAGGCCGAGGTGGAAGAGGCTCTGGCGGCAGTAGCACCAGCGGCAGAGGCAAGGGTCCAGGCGGTAGCGGCTCTGGCGGCGAAGGAACGAGCAGCAGCGGCAGAGGCCAGGGCAGTAGAGGCTCGGGCTGCAGAGGCACCAGCGGCAGTAGCAGAAGACCAAGTGGTAGAGGCTCTGGAGGCGAAGGCACCAGCGGCAGCGGCAGAGGCCAGGGCAGTAGAGGCTCAGGATGTGTATGCACCAGCGGCGAAGGACTAAGTGGTAGAGGCTCTGGCGGCGAAGGCACCAGCGGCACCGACAGAAGCCCAGGCGGTAAAGGCTCGGGCTGCGGAGGCACCAGCGGCAGAGGCCGAAGCAGTAGAGGCTCTGGCGGCGGCAGCGGCAAGGGCCCACGCGGTAGAGGCTCAGGCTGCGGAGGCCCAGACGGTAGAGGTTCTGGTGGCGGATGCACGAGCGGCAATGCCAGAGGTCCAGGAGGTAGAGGCTCAGGCTGCGGAGCCACCAGCTGCACTGGCACAGGCCTGGGCGATAGAGACCTGCGGAGGCACCAGCGGCAGCGGCAGAGTCCCAGGTGGTAGAGGCTCGGGCTGCGGAGGCACCAGTGGCAGCGGCAAGGGGCCAGGCGGAGGCACCAACGGTAACCCAGAGGCCCAGGCAGTAGAGTCTGGCGGCGGAAGCACCAGTGGCACCCGTAAGGTCCCTGGTGGTAGAGGCTCTGGCGGCGGAGGCACCAGCAACAGCGGCAAGGGCCCAGGCGGTAGAGGCTCTGGCAGCGAAGGAAGCAGGGGCAGTGGCAGACACCCAGGCGGTAGAGGCTCAGGCTGCGGAGGCACCAACGGCACCGAGAGGCCCAGGCAGTAGAGGCTCTGACGGCGGAAGCACCAGCGGCAGCAATAAGGGCCCAGGCAGTAGAGGCTCTGGCAGCAAAGGAAGCAACGGCAGTGGCAGAGGCCCATGCGGTAGAGGCTCGGGCTGCGGAGGCACCAACGGCACCGAGAGGCCCAGGCAGTAGAGGCTCTGACGGCGGAAGCACCAGCGGCAGCGGCAAGGGCCCAGGCGTTAGAGGCTCTGGCGGCGGAGGCACCAGCTGCAGTAGCAGAGGCTCAGGCGGTAAAGGCTCAGGCGGCGGAAAACCAGCAGCAGAGGCCAAGGCGGAAGAGGCTCAGGCGGGGGAGGCACCAGCGGCAGCGGCAGAGGTTCAAAAGGAAGAGGCTAAGGTGGAGAAAGCACCTGCAGCAGCGACAGAGACCCAGGTGGCAGAGGCTCTGGTGATGGAGGCAACAGCGGCAGCGGTAAGGGCCCCTGTGGTAGAGGCTCTGGTGGCGAAGGCAGCAGCGGCAGTGCCAGAGGCCGAGGTGGTAGAGGCTCTGGCTGAGGAGACACCAGCAGCACCGGCAGAGGCCCAGGCAGTAGAGGCTTGGCATGCGGAGGCACCAGCGGCAGTGCCAGAGGTCCAGGCGGTAGAGGCTCGGGCTGCAGAGGCACCAACGGCAGCCCAGAGGCCCAGGCAGTAGAGGCTCTGGCAGCGGAAGCACCAGCATCAGAGGCAAGGGTCCAAGCGGTAGAGGCTCTTGCGGCGGAAGCACCAGCATCAGAGGCAAGTGTCCAAACGGTAAAGTCTCTGGAGGCGAAGGCACCAGCGGCAGTGGAAGAGGCCCAGGCAGTAGAGGCTCGGGCTGCGGAGGCACCAGAGGCACTGGCCGAGGGCCAGGCGGTAAAGGCTCTGGCGGCCTCTGCCACTGCCACTGGTGCCTCCGCTGCCAGATCCTCTACCGCCTGGGCCCTTGCCGCTGCCGCTGGTGCTTCCGCAGCCAGAGCCTCTAGCGCATGGGCCTCTGCCACTGCTGCTGGTGCTTCCGCAGCCTGAGCCTCTACCACCTCGGCCTCTGCCACTGTCGCTATTGCCTCCGCCGCCAGAGGCTCCACTGCCTGGGTCTCTGCTGCTGCCGCTGGTGCCTGCGCAGCCCGAGCCTCTACCGCCTGGACCTCTGGCACTGCCGCTGGTGCCTCCGCGGCCAGAGCCTCTACCGCCTGGGCCCTTGCCGCTGCCGCTGCCGTCTCCGCCGGAGCCTCTACTGCCTGGGCCTCTGCCGCTCCCGCTGGTGCTTCCGCCACCAGATCCTCTACGGCCTGGGCCTCTGCCGGTGCCGCTGCTGCCTCCGCCGCCTGAGCCTCTACCGCCTGGGCCCTTAACGCTGCCACTGGGTCTTCTGCCGCCAGAGCCTCTACTGCCTGGGCCTCTGCCGCCTCCGCTGGTGCCTCCGCAGCCAGAACCTCTACCACCTCGGCCTTTGCCGCTGCTGCTGGTGCCTCAGTCGCCAGAGCCTCTACAGCCAGGGCCTCTGCCTCTGCCGCTGGTGCCTCCGCAGCGCTAGCTTCTACTGCTGTCTCTGCTGGTGCTTCCGCAACCAGAGCCTCTGCCGCTTGGGCATCTGCCAGTGCCGCTGGTGCCTCCGCAGCCTGAGCCTCTGCTTCATGGGCCCTTGCCGCTGCCGCTGGTGCCGCCTCTGACGGTGCCGCTGTTGCCTCCTCAGCCAGAGCCTCTACCACCTCGGCCTCTGCCTTCGCCACCAGAGCCTCTACCGCCTGGGCCCCTGCCGCTGGTCTTTCCACCGCCAGAGCCTCTACCGCCTGGGCCCTTACCGCTGCCGCTCGTGCTTCCGCCGCCAGAGGCTCTACTGCTTGGACCCTTCCCTCTGATACTGGTGCTTCCGCCGACAGAGCCTCTACTGCCTGGGCCTCTGCCACTGCTGCTGGTGCTTCCGCCACCAGAGCCTCTACCGCCTGGGCCCTTACCGCTGCCGCTGGTGCTTCCGCCTCCAGAGCCTCTACCGCCTGGGCTTCTACCACTGCCGCTGGTGCCTCCACAGCCTGAGCCTCTACTGCCTGGGCCTCTGCCACTGCTGATGGTGCTTTCGGCACCAGAGCCTCTACTGCCTGGGCCCTTGACGCTGCCGCAGATGCTTCCACCACCAGAGCCTCTACCGCTTGGACACTTGCCTCTGATGCTGGTGCTTCCGCCACCAGAGCCTGGGCCTCTGCCGCTGCCGCTGGTCCCTTCGCTGCCAGAGCCTCTACCCCCTCGGCCTCTGCTACTGCCGCCTTCGCCGCCAGAGCCTCTACCACCTGGGCCCTTACCGCTGCCGCTCGTGCTTCCGCCGCCGGAGGCTCTACTGCTTGGACACTTCCCTCTGATACTGGTGCTTCCGCCGCCAGAGCCTCTACTGCCTGGGCCTCTGCCACTGCCCCTGGTGCCTCCAGCGCCAGAGGCTCTACTGCCGGGGTCTCTGCCGCTTCCGCTCGTGCCTCCTCAGCCCGAGCCTCTACTGCCTGGGCCCTTGCCGCTGCCCCTGATGCTTCCACCACCAGAGCCTCTACCGCTTAGACACTTGCCTCTGATGCTGGTGCTTCCGCCACCAGAGCCTGGGCCTCTGCCGCTGCCGCTGGTCCCTTCGCCGCCAGAGCCTCTACTGCCTGGGCACTTGCCGCTAGTGCTTCCGCCGCCAGAACCTCTACTCCATGGGCCTCTGCCACTGCTGCTGGTGCTTCCGCTTCCAGAGCCTCTACTGCCTGGGTCTCTGCCGCTGCCACGGGTGCATCGGCAGCCTGAGCCTCTACTGCCTTGGCCTCTGCTGCATTTGCTGGATCTGCCGCCGCCCAGGCTGCATCGCTTGGACCTCTGCAGCTGCCGTTGGTGCCTCCGCCGCCAGATCCTCTACCACCTGGGCCTTTGCCGCTGTCGCTGGTGCTTCCGCTGCCCGATCCTCTACTGCGTAGGCCTCTGATGCTGGTGCTTCGGCCGCCAGAGCCTCTACTGCCTGGGCCTCTGCCGCTGCTGCTGGTGCTTCCGCCACCAGAGCCTCTACCGCCTGGGCCCTTACCGCTGCCGCTGGTCCTTCCACTTCCAGAGCCTCTACCGCCTGGGCCTCTACCACTGCCGCTGGTGCCTCCGCAGCCTGAGCCTCTACTGCCTGGGTCTCTGCCACTGCTGCTGGTGCTTACGCCACCAGAGCCTCTACCGCCTGGGCCCTTACCGCTGCCGCTGGTGCTTCCACCACCAGAGCTTCTACCGCTTGGACACTTGCCTCTGATGCTGGTGCTTCCACCCCCAGATGCCTTGGTGCCTAGGTGCCAGATGCCGCTGGTGCCTAGGCCGCCAGATCCTCTACCACCTCGGCTTCTGCCACTGCCGCTGGTGCCTCCGTAGCCCGAGCCTCTACCGCCTGGGCCTATGTCAGTGCCGCTGGTGCCTCCACCGTGAGAGCCTCAAACGCCTGGGCCCTAGTCGCTGCCGCTTCGGCCGCCAGACCCCTCTACTGCCTGGGCCTCTGCCGCTGGTGCCTCCGCCGTCAGAGCCTCTACTGCCGGGGCCTCTGCCGCTGCCGCTGGTGCCTCCGCAGCCAGAGCCTCTACAGCCTGGGCCCTTGCCACTGCCGCTGCTGCCTTCATCGCCAGAGCCTCCCCCACCTGGGCCCTTACCGCTGGTGCTGGTGCCTCCGCAGTCCAAGCCTCTACCATCTGGGCCTCTCCCGGTGCCGCTGGTGCCTCTGCACCCGAGGCTCTACCACCTGGGCCTCTGCCGGTGCCGCTGTTGCCTTCCCAGCCTGAGTCTCTACCACCTCTGCCTCTGCCGCTGGTGCCTCCGCAGCCTGATCGTCTACCGCCTGGACCTCTGCCACTGCTGCTGGTGCTTCCGCCACCAGAGCCCCTACTGCCTGGCCCCTTATCGCTGCCCCTGGTGCTTACGCCGCCAGAGCCTCTACTGCCTGGGACTCTGGGTGCCGTTAGTTACTCCGCAGCCTGAGCCTCTACTGCCTGGGCCTCTTCCACTGCCACTGGTGCCTCCGCCACCAGAGCCTATACCGCCTGGGCCCTTACCGCTGACGCTGGTGCCTCCGCCGCCAAAGCCTCTAACCCCTGGGCCCTTGCCGCTGACACTGCTGCTTCCGCCGCCAGATCCTCTACTGCCTGGGCCACTGCTGCTGGTGCCTCCGCAGCCTGAGCCTCTACTGCCTGGGCCTCTGCCGCTGGTGCCTTTGCTGCCAGAGCCTCTACCGCCTGGGCCCTTGCCGCTGCCGCTGGTGCTTCCGCTGCCCGATCCTCTACTGCCTAGGCCTCTGATGCTGGTGCTTCGGCCGCCAGAGCCTCTACTGCCTGGGCCTCTGCCGCTGCTGCTGGTGCTTCCGCCACCAGAGCCTCTACCGCATGGGCCCTTACCGCTGCCGCTGGTCCTTCCGCTTCCAGAGCCTTTACCACCTGGGCCTCTACCACTGCCGCTGGTGCCTCCGCAGCCTGAGCCTCTACTGCTTGGGTTTCTGCCACTGCTGGTGGTGCTTACGCCACCAGAGCTTCTACCGCCTGGGCCCTTACCGCTGCCGCTGGTGCTTCCACCACCAGAGCTTCTACCGCTTGGACACTTGCCTCTGATGCTGGTGCTTCCACCGCCAGATGCCTTGGTGCCTATGTGCCAGATGCCGCTGGTGCCTAGGCCGCCAGATCCTCTACCACCTCGGCCTCTGCCACTGCCGCTGGTGCCTCCGCAGCCTGAGCCTCTACCCCTGGGCCTCTACCGCTGCCGCTGGTGCCTCCACAACCTAAGCCTTTACGCCTGGGCCTCTGTCCCTGCCGCTGGTGCCTCCGCCGCCAGAGCCTCTACCGCCTGGGCCCTTGCCACTGCCGCTGGTGCTTCCACCGCCAAAGCCTCTACTGCCTGGGCCTCTGCTGCTGCCATTGGTGCCTCCGCCGCCAGAGCCTCTACCGTCTGGGCCCTGGACACTGAAGCTGGTGTTTCCGCAGCCGGAGTCTCTAACGCCTGGGCCTCTGCAACTGCCGCTGCTGCCTCCGCAGCCGGAGCCTCTAACGCCTGGGCCTCTGCCGCTGCCACTGGTGCCTCCGCAGCCCGAGCCTGTACCGCCCGGGCCTCTGCCGGTTCCGCTGGTGCCTCCGTAGCCTGAGCCTCTACCGCCTGGACCCTTGCCACTGGTGCTGATGCCTCCGCAGCCCGAGCCTCTACCGCCTGGGCCGCTGCCACTGGTGCTTCCACCGCCAGAGCCTCTACCGCCTGGGCCTCTGCCACTTCCGCTGGTGCCTCCGAAGCCTGAGCCTCTACCGCCTGGGCCTCCGGCACTGCCGCTGGTGCCTCCACAACCTAAGCCTTTACGCCTGGGTCTCTGTCCCTGCCGCTGGTGCCTCCGCCGCCAGAGCTTCTACCGCCTGGGCCGCTGCGGCTGCTGCTTCCACCGCCAAAGCCTCTACCGCCTGGGCCTCTGCCACTTCCGCTGGTGCCTCCGAAGCCTGAGGCTCTACCGCCTGGGCCTCTACCGCTGTTGCTGGTGCCTCCATAACCTAAGCCTTTACGCCTGGGCCTCTGTCCCTGCCGCTGGTGCCTTCGCCGCCAGAGCCCCTACCGCCTGGGCCCTTGCCACTGCCGCTGGTGCTTCCACCGCCAAAGCCTCTACTGCCTGGGCCTCTGCTGCTGCCATTGGTGCCTCCGCCGCCAGAGCCTCTACCATGTGGGCCCTGGACACTGCCGCTGGTGTTTCCGCAGCCAGAGTCTCTAACGCCTGGACCTCTGCAACTGCCGCTGCTGCCTCCGCAGACGGAGCCTCTAACGCCTGGGCCTCTGCCGCTGCCACTGGTGCCTCCGCAGCCCGAGCCTGTACCGCCCGGGCCTCTGTCGCTTTTTCCTCCGCAGCCGGAGTCTCTAACGCCTGGACCTCTGCAACTGCCGCTGCTGCCTCCGCAGACGGAGCCTCTAACGCCTGGGCCTCTGCCGCTGCCACTGGTGCCTCCGCAGCCTGAGCCTCTACCGCCTGGGCCTCTGCCGCTGCCGCTGGTGCCTCCACAACCTAAGCCTTTATGCCCGGGCCTCTGCTGGTTCCGCTGGTGCCTCCGTAGCCTGAGCCTCTACCGCCTGGACCCTTGCCACTGGTGCTGGTGCCTCCGCAGCCCGAGCCTCTACCGCCTGGGCCGCTGCCGCTGGTGCTTCCACCTCCAGAGCCTCTACCGCCTGGGCCTCTGCCGCTTCCGCTGGTGCCTCCGAAGCCTGAGCCTCTACCGCCTGGGCCTCCGGCACTGCCGCTGGTGCCTCCGCCGCCAGAGCGTCTACCGTCTGGGCCCTTGCCGCTGCCGCTGGTGCTTCCGCCGCCAGAGACTCTACCGCCTGGGCCTCTGCCACTGATGCTGGTGCCTCTGCCGCCAGAGCCTCTACCGCCTGGGCCTTTGCTGCTGCCGCTGTTGCCTCCATTGCCAGAGCCTCTGCCACCTGGGTCTCTGTCGCTACTGCAGGTGTCGCCGCCGCCTGAGCCTGTACTGCCTGGGCCTACGCCGCTCTTGCTGCTTCCTCCGCCTCCCAGGCTCCATCGGCTGGGCCTCTGCCGCTGGTGCCTCCACCACATGAGCCTCTTCCGTTTGCACCTCTGCCGCTGCCGCTGGTGCTTCCCCCGCCTGAGCCTCTTCCGCCTTGGCCTCTGCCGCTGGTTTTCCGACGCCAGAGCCTCTTCCGCCTGAGCCTCTGCCGCTGCTGCTGGTTTTCTGCCGCCTGAACCTTTACCGCCTGGGCCTCTGCCACTGCCACTGGTGCCTCCGCTGCCAGAGCCTCTACCACCTGGGCCTTTGCTGCTACCGCTGTTGCCTCCGTCACCAGAGCCTCTGCCACCTGGGTCTCTGTCGCTGCTGCAGGTGCCTCCTACACCTGAGCCTCTTTCGTTTGTACCTCTGCCGCGGCCGCTGGTGCCTCCCCCGCCTGAGCCCTTTCCGCCTCGGCCTCTGCTGCTGGTTTTCCACCGCCTTAGTCTCTTCTGCCTGGGCCTCTGCCGCTGCCGCTGGTCTTCTGCCGCCTGAGCCTTTACCGCCTGAGCCTCTGCTACTGCAGCTGGTGCCTCTGCAGCCCGAGCCTGTACCACCTGGGCCTCTGCCGGTGCCACTGGTGCTTCCGCCGCCAGAGCCTCTACCGCCTGGGTCTCTGCCGCTGCCGCTGGTGCCTCCGTAGCCCGAGCCTCTACCGCCTGGGCCTCTGTCAGTGCCGCTCGTGCATCCGCCGCCAGAGCCTCTAACGCCTGGGCCCTAGCCGCTGCCGCTTCGGCCGCCAGACCCCTCTACTGCCTGGGCCTCTGCCGCTGGTGCCTCCGCCGTCAGAGCCTCTACTGCCTGGGCCTCTGCCGCTTCCGCTGGTGCCTCCGCCGCCAGAGCCTCTACAGCCTGGGCCCTTGCCGCTGCCGCTGGTGCCTTCACCGCCCGAGCCTCCCCCGCCTGGGCCCTTACCGCTGGTGCTGGTGCCTCCGCAGCCCAAGCCTCAACCACCTGGGCCTCTCCCAGTGCCGCTGTTGCCTTCCCAGCCTGAGTCTCTACCACCTCTGCCTCTGCAGCTGGTGCCTCCGCAGCCTGATCGTCCGCCGCCAAAGCCTCTACCGTCTGGGCCCTGGACACTGCCGCTGGTGTTTCCGCAGCCGGAGTCTCTAACGCCTGGGCCTCTGCAACTGCCGCTGCTGCCTCCGCAGCCGGAGCCTCTAACGCCTGGGCCTCTGCCGCTGCCACTGGTGCCTCCGCAGCCCGAACCTGTACCGCCCGGGCCTCTGTCGGTTCCGCTGGTGCCTCCGTAGCCTGAGCCTCTACCGCCTGGACCCTTGCCACTGGTGCTGGTGCCTCCGCAGCCCGAGCCTCTACCGCCTGGGCCGCTGCCGCTGGTGCTTCCACCACCAGAGCCTCTACCACCTGGGCCTCTGCCACTTCCGCTGGTGCCTCCGAAGCCTGAGCCTCTACCGCCTGGGCCTCTGGCACTGCCGCTGGTGCCTCCGCCGCCAGAGCGTCTACCGTCTGGACGCTTGCCGCTGCTGCTGGTGCTTCCGCCACCAGAGCCTCTACCGCCTGGGCCTCTACCACTGCCGCTGGTGCCTCCGCAGCCTGAGCCTCTACTGCCTGGGTCTCTGCCACTGCTGCTGGTGCTTACGCCACCAGAGCCTCTACCGCCTGGGCCCTTACCGCTGCCGCTGGTGCTTCCACCACCAGAGCTTCTACCGCTTGGACACTTGCCTCTGATGCTGGTGCTTCCACGCCAGATGCCTTGGTGCCTAGGTGCCTAGGTGCCAGATGCCGCTGGTGCCTAGGCCACCAGATCCTCTACCACCTCGGCCTCTGCCACTGCCGCTGGTGCCTCCGCAGCCTGAGCCTCTACCGCCTGGGCCTCTACCGCTGCCGCTGGTGCCTCCACAACCTAAGCCTTTACGCCTGGGCCTCTGTCCCTGCCGCTGGTGCCTCCGCCGCCAAAGCTTCTACTGCCTGGGCCTCTGCTGCTGCCATTGGTGCCTCCGCCGCCAAAGCCTTTACCGTCTGGGCCCTGGACACTGCCGCTGGTGTTTCCGCAGCCGGAGTCTCTAACGCCTGGGCCTCTGCAACTGCCGCTGCTGCCTCCGCAGCCGGAGCCTCTAACGCCTGGGCCTCTCCCGCTGCCGCTGGTGCCTCCACAACCCAAGACTTTACGCCTGGGCCTCTGTCCCTGCCGCTGGTGCCTCCGCCGCCATAGCCTCTACCGCCTGGGCCCTTGCCACTGCCGCTGGTGCTTCCACCGCCAAACCTCTACTGCCTAGGCCTCTGCTGCTGCCATTGGTGCCTCCGCCGCCAGAGCCTCTAACGCCAGGGCCTCTGCCGCTGCCACTGGTGCCTCCGCAGCCCGAGCCTGTACTGCCCGGGCCTCTGACGGTTCCGCTGGTGCCTCCGTAGCCTGAGCCTCTACCGCCTGGACCCTTGCCACTGGTGCTGGTGCCTCCGCAGCCCGAGCCTCTACCGCCTGGGCCGCTGCCGCTGGTGCTTCCACCGCCAGAGCCTCTACCGCCTGGGCTTCTGCCGCTTCCGCTGGTGCCTCCGAAGCCTGAGCCTCTACCGCCTGGGCCTCCGGCACTGCCGCTGGTGCCTCCGCCGCCAGAGACTCTACCGCCTGGGCCTCTGCCACTGCTGCTGGTGCCTCTGCCGCCAGAGCCTCTAACGCCTGGGCCCTAGCCGCTGCCGCTTCGGCCGCCAGACCCCTCTACTGCCTGGGCCTCTGCCGCTGGTGCCTCCGCCGTCAGAGCCTCTACTGCCTGGGCCTCTGCCGCTGCCGCTGGTGCCTCCGCCGCCAGAGCCTCTAGAGCCTGGGCCCTTGCCGCTGCCGCTGGTGCCTTCACCGCCAGAGCCTCCCCCGCCTGGGCCCTTACCGCTGGTGTTGGTGCCTCCGCAGCCCAAGCCTCTACAGCCTGGGCCCTTGCCGCTGCCGCTGGTGCCTTCACCGCCAGAGCCTCCCCCGCCTGGGCCCTTACCGCTGGTGCTGGTGCCTCCGCAGCCCATGCCTCTACCATCTGGGCCTCTCCCAGTGCCGCTGGTGCCTCCGCGCCCGAGCCTGTACCACCTGGGCCTCTGCCGGTGCCGCTGTTGCCTTCCCAGCCTGAGTCTCTACCACCTCTGCCTCTGCCGCTGGTGCCTCCGCAGCCTGATCGTCTACCGCCTGGGCCTCTGCCACTGTGCTGGTGCTTCCGCCACCAGAGCCTCTACTGCCTGTGCCCTTACCGCTGCCGCTGGTGCTTACGCCGCCAGAGCCTCTACTGCCTGGGACTCTGGGTGCCGTTAGTTACTCCGCAGCCCGAGCCTCTACTACCTGGGCCTCTTCCACTGCCACTGGTGCCTCCACCGCCAGAGCCTCTACCGCCTGGGCACTTGCTGCTGCCGCTGGTGCTTCTGCCGCCAGAGCCTCTACTGCCTGGGCCTCTGCCGCTGCCGCTGGTGCTTCCGCCGCCAGACCCTCTACTGCCTGGGCCTCTGCTGCTGGTGCCTCCGGAGCCTGAGCCTCTACTGCCTGGGCCTCTGCCGCTGGTGCCTCCGCCGTCAGAGCCTCTAATGCCTGGACCTCTGCCGCTGCCGCTGGTGCCTCCGCCGCCAGAGCCTCTACAGCCTGGGCCCTTGCCGCTGCCGCTGGTGCCTTCGCTGCCAGAGCCTCTACCGCCTGGGCCCTTACCGCTGGTGCTGGTGCCTCCGCAGCCCATGCCTCTACTGCCTAGGCCTCTGATGCTGGTGCTTCGGCCGCCAAAGCCTCTACTGCCTGGGCCTCTGCTGCTGCTGCTGGTGCTTCCGCCACCAGAGCCTCTACCGCCTGGGCCCTTACCGCTGCCGCAGGTCCTTCCGCTTCCAACGCCTCTACCGCCTGGGCCTCTACCACTGCTGCTGGTGCCTCCGAAGCCTGAGCCTCTACTGCCTGGGTCTCTGCCACTGCTGCTGGTGCTTATGCCACCAGAGCCTCTACCGCCTGGGCCCTTACCGCTGCCGCTGGTGCTTCCACCACCAAAGCTTCTACCGCTTGGACACTTGCCTCTGATGCTGGTGCTTCCATCGCCACATGCCTTGGTGCCTCGGTGCCAGATGCCGCTGGTGCCTAGGCCGCCAGATCCTCTACCACCTCGGCCTCTGCCACTGCCGCTGGTGCCTCCGCAGCCTGAGCCTCTACCGCCTGGGCCTCTACCGCTGCCGCTGGTGCCTCCACAACCTAAGCCTTTACGCCTGGGTCTCTGTCCCTGCCGCTGGTGCCTCCGCCGCCAGAGCCTCTACCGCCTGGGCCCTTGCCACTGCCGCTGGTGCTTCCACCGCCAAAGCCTCCACTGCCTGGGCCTCTGCTACTGCCATTGGTGCCTCCGCCGCCAGAGCCTCTACTGCCTGGGCCTCTGCCGCTGCCACTGGTGCCTCCGCCGCCAGAGCCTCTACCGCCTGGGCCCTTACCGCTGCTGCTGGTGCCTCCGCCGCCAAAGCCTCTAACCCCTGGGCCCTTGCCGCTGCCGCTGGTGCTTCCGCTGCCCGATCCTCTACTGCCTAGGCCTCTGATGCTGGTGCTTCGGTCGCCAGAACCTCTACTGCCTGGGCCTCTGCCGCTGCTGCTGGTGCTTCCGCCACCAGAGCCTCTACCACCTGGGCCCTTACCGCCGCCGCTGGTCCTTCCGCTTCCAGAGCCTCTACCGCCTGGGCCTCTACCACTGCCGCTGGTGCCTCCGCAGCCTGAGCCTCTACTGCCCGGGTCTCTGCCACTGCTGCTTACGCCACCAGAGCCTCTACCGCCTGGGCCCTTACCGCTGCCGCTGGTGCTTCCACCACCAGAGCTTCTACAGCTTGGACACTTGCCTCTGATGCTGGTGCTTCCACCGCCAGATGCCTTGGTGCCTAGGTGCCAGATGCCGCTGGTGACTAGGCCGCCAAAGCCTCTACTGCCTGGGCCTCTGCCGCTGCCGCTGGTGCTTCCGCCGCCAGACCCTCTACTGCCTGGGCCTCTGCTGCTGGTGCCTCCGGAGCCTGAGCCTCTACTGCCTGGGCCTCTGCCGCTGGTGCCTCCGCCGTCAGAGCCTCTAATGCCTGGACCTCTGCCGCTGCCGCTGGTGCCTCCGCCGCCAGAGCCTCTACAGCCTGGGCCCTTGCCGCTGCCGCTGGTGCCTTCGCTGCCAGAGCCTCTACCGCCTGGGCCCTTACCGCTGGTGCTGGTGCCTCCGCAGCCCATGCCTCTACTGCCTAGGCCTCTGATGCTGGTGCTTCGGCCGCCAAAGCCTCTACTGCCTGGGCCTCTGCTGCTGCTGCTGGTGCTTCCGCCACCAGAGCCTCTACCGCCTGGGCCCTTACCGCTGCCGCAGGTCCTTCCGCTTCCAACGCCTCTACCGCCTGGGCCTCTACCACTGCCGCTGGTGCCTCCGAAGCCTGAGCCTCTACTGCCTGGGTCTCTGCCACTGCTGCTGGTGCTTATGCCACCAGAGCCTCTACCGCCTGGGCCCTTACCGCTGCCGCTGGTGCTTCCACCACCAAAGCTTCTACCGCTTGGACACTTGCCTCTGATGCTGGTGCTTCCATCGCCACATGCCTTGGTGCCTCGGTGCCAGATGCCGCTGGTGCCTAGGCCGCCAGATCCTCTACCGCCTGGGCCTCTGCCACTGCCGCTGGTGCCTCCGCTGCCAGAGCCTCTACCGCCTGGGCCTCTACCGCTGCCGCTGGTGCCTCCGTCACCAGAGCCTCTGCCACCTGGGTCTCTGTCGCTGCTGCAGGTGCCTCCTACACCTGAGCCTCTTCCGTTTGTACATCTGCCACGGCCGCTGGTGCCTCCCCCGCCTGAGCCCTTTCCACCTTGGCCTCTGCTGCTGGTTTTCCGCCGCCTGAGTCTCTTCTGCCTGGGCCTCTGCCGCTGCCGCTGGTTTTCTGACGCCTGAGCCTTTACCGCCTGAGCCTCTGCGACTGCAGCTGGTGCCTCCGCAGCCCGAGCCTCTACCACCTGGGCCTCTGCCGGTGCCGCTGGTGCTTCCGCCGCCAGAGCCTCTACCGCCTGGGTCTCTGCCGCTGCCGCTGCCGCCTCCGTAGCCCGAGCCTCTACCGCATAGGCCTCTGTCAGTGCCGCTGGTGCCTCCGCCGCCAGAGCCTCTAACGCCTGTGCCTCTGCCGCTGGTGCCTCCGCCGTCAGAGCCTCTACCGCCTGGGCCTCTGCCACTTCCGCTGGTGCCTCCGCCGCCAGAGCTTCTACCGTCTGGGCCCTTGCCGCTGCCGCTGGTGCTTCCGCCGCCAGAGACTCTACCGCCTGGGCCTCTGCCACTGCTGCTGGTGCCTCCGCCGCCAGAGCCTCTAATGCCTGGGCCCTAGCCGCTGCCGCTTCGGCCGCCAGACCCCTCTACTGCTGGGCCTCTGCCGCTGGTGCCTCCGCCGTCAGAGCCTCTACTGCCTGGGCCTCTGCCGCTGCCTCTGCCGCTGGTGCCTCCACTTCCAACGCCTCTACCGCCTGGGCCTCTACCACTGCCGCTGGTGCCTCCGCAGCCTGAGCCTCTACTGCCTGGGTCTCTGCCACTGCTGCTGGTGCTTACGCCACCAGAGCCTCTACCGCCTGGGCCCTTACCGCTGCCGCTGGTGCTTCCACCACCAGAGCTTCTACGGCTTGGACACTTGCCTTTGATGCTGGTGCTTCCATCGCCACATGCCTTGGTGCCTCGGTGCCAGATGCCGCTGGTGCCTAGGCCGCCAGATCCTCTACCACCTCGGCCTCTGCCACTGCCGCTGGTGCCTCCGCAGCCTGAGCCTCTACCGCCTGGGCCTCTACCGCTGCCGCTGGTGCCTCCACAACCTAAGCCTTTACGCCTGGGTCTCTGTCCCTGCCGCTGGTGCCTCCGCCGCCAGAGCCTCTACCGCCTGGGCCCTTGCCACTGCCGCTGGTGCTTCCACCGCCAAAGCCTCCACTGCCTGGGCCTCTGCTACTGCCATTGGTGCCTCCGCCGCCAGAGCCTCTACTGCCTGGGCCTCTGCCGCTGCCACTGGTGCCTCCGCCGCCAGAGCCTCTACCGCCTGGGCCCTTACCGCTGCTGCTGGTGCCTCCGCCGCCAAAGCCTCTAACCCCTGGGCCCTTGCCGCTGCCGCTGGTGCTTCCGCCGCCAGACCCTCTACTGCCTGGGCCTCTGCTGCTGGTGCCCCCGCAGCCTGAGCCTCTACTGCCTGGGCCTCTCCCGCTGCCGCTGGTGCCTTCGCTGCCAGAGCCTCTACCGCCTGGGCCTTTGCCGCTGCCGCTGGTGCTTCCACTGCCCGATCCTCTACTGCCTAGGCCTCTGATGCTGGTGCTTCGGTCGCCAGAACCTCTACTGCCTGGGCCTCTGCCGCTGCTGCTGGTGCTTCCGCCACCAGAGCCTCTACCACCTGGGCCCTTACCGCCGCCGCTGGTCCTTCCGCTTCCAGAGCCTCTACCGCCTGGGCCTCTACCACTGCCGCTGGTGCCTCCGCAGCCTGAGCCTCTACTGCCCGGGTCTCTGCCACTGCTGCTTACGCCACCAGAGCCTCTACCGCCTGGGCCCTTACCGCTGCCGCTGGTGCTTCCACCACCAGAGCTTCTACAGCTTGGACACTTGCCTCTGATGCTGGTGCTTCCACCGCCAGATGCCTTGGTGCCTAGGTGCCAGATGCCGCTGGTGACTAGGCCGCCAAAGCCTCTACTGCCTGCGCCTCTGCTGCTGCCATTGGTGCCTCCGCCGCCAAAGCCTCTACCGTCTGGGCCCTGGACACTGCCGCTGGTGCTTCCGCCGCCAGAGAGTCTACCGCCTTGGCCTCTGCCACTGCTGCTGGTGCCTCTGCCGCCAGAGCCTCTACCGCCTGGGCCTTTGCTGCTGCCGCTGTTGCCTCCGCAGCCGGAGCCTCTAACGCCTGGGCCTCTGCCGCTGCAACTTGTGCCTCCTTAGCCCGAGCCTGTACCGCCCGGGCCTCTGCTGGTTCCGCTGGTGCCTCCGTAGCCTGAGCCTCTAACGCCTGGACCCTTGCCACTGGTGCTGGTGCCTCCGCAGCCCGAGCCTCTACCGCCTGGGCCGCTGCCGCTGGTGCTTCCACCACCTGAGTCTCTGACCGCCTGGGCCTCTGCCGCTGCTGCTGGTCTTCTGCCGCCTGAGCCTTTACCGCCTGAGCCTCTGCTACTGCAGCTGGTGCCTCTGCAGCCCGAGCCTTTACCACCTGGGCCGCTGCCGCTGGTGCTTCCACCACCTGAGTCTCTGACCGCCTGGGCCTCTGCCGCTGCTGCTGGTCTTCTGCCGCCTGAGCCTTTACCGCCTGGGCCTTTGCTGCTGCCGCTGTTGCCTCCGCAGCCGGAGCCTCTAACGCCTGGGCCTCTGCCGCTGCAACTTGTGCCTCCTTAGCCCGAGCCTGTACCGCCCGGGCCTCTGCTGGTTCCGCTGGTGCCTCCGTAGCCTGAGCCTCTAACTCCTGGACCCTTGCCACTGGTGCTGGTGCCTCCGCAGCCCGAGCCTCTACCGCCTGGGCCGCTGCCGCTGGTGCTTCCACCACCTGAGTCTCTGACCGCCTGGGCCTCTGCCGCTGCTGCTGGTCTTCTGCCGCCTGAGCCTTTACCGCCTGAGCCTCTGCTACTGCAGCTGGTGCCTCTGCAGCCCGAGCCTTTACCACCTGGGCCTATGCCAGTGCCGCTGGTGCTTCCGCCGCCAGAGCCTCTACCGCCTGGGTCTCTGCCGCTTCCGCTGGTGCCTCCGCAGCTTGAGCCTCTACTGCCTGGGCCTCCGGCACTGCCGCTGGTGCCTCCGCCGCCAGAGACTCTACCGCCTGGGCCTCTGCCACTGCTGCTGGTGCCTCTGCCGCCAGAGCCTCTACCGCCTGAGCCTTTGCTGCTGCCGCTGTTGCCTCCATTGCCAGAGCTTCTGCCACCTGGGTCTCTGTCGCTACTGCAGGTGTCGCGCTGCCTGAGCCTGTACTGCCTGGGCCTACGCCGCTCTTGCTGCTTCCTCCGCCACCCAGGCTCCATCGGCTGGGCCTCTGCCGCTGGTGCCTCCTCCACATGAGCCTCTTCCGCCTTGGCCTCTGCCGCTGGTTTTCCGCCGCCAGAGCCTCTTCCGCCTGGGCCTCTTCCGCCTGGGCCTCTGCCGCTGCCGCTGGTTTTCTGCCGCCTGAACCTTTACCGCCTGGGCCTCTGCCACTGCCGCTGGTGCCTCCGCTGCCAGAGCCTCTACCGCCTGGGCCTTTGCTGCTACCGCTGTTGCCTCCGTCACCAGAGCCTCTGCCACCTGGGTCTCTGTCGCTGCTGCAGGTGCCTCCTACACCTGAGCCTCTTCCGTTTGTACATCTGCCACGGCCGCTGGTGCCTCCCCCGCCTGAGCCCTTTCCACCTTGGCCTCTGCTGCTGGTTTTCCGCCGCCTGAGTCTCTTCTGCCTGGGCCTCTGCCGCTGCCGCTGGTTTTCTGACGCCTGAGCCTTTACCGCCTGAGCCTCTGCGACTGCAGCTGGTGCCTCCGCAGCCCGAGCCTCTACCACCTGGGCCTCTGCCGGTGCCGCTGGTGCTTCCGCCGCCAGAGCCTCTACCGCCTGGGTCTCTGCCGCTGCCGCTGCCGCCTCCGTAGCCCGAGCCTCTACCGCATAGGCCTCTGTCAGTGCCGCTGGTGCCTCCGCCGCCAGAGCCTCTAACGCCTGGGCCTCTGCCGCTGGTGCCTCCGCCGTCAGAGCCTCTACCGCCTGGGCCTCTGCCACTTCCGCTGGTGCCTCCGCCGCCAGAGCTTCTACCGTCTGGGCCCTTGCCGCTGCCGCTGGTGCTTCCGCCGCCAGAGACTCTACCGCCTGGGCCTCTGCCACTGCTGCTGGTGCCTCCGCCGCCAGAGCCTCTAATGCCTGGGCCCTAGCCGCTGCCGCTTCGGCCGCCAGACCCCTCTACTGCTGGGCCTCTGCCGCTGGTGCCTCCGCCGTCAGAGCCTCTACTGCCTGGGCCTCTGCCGCTGCCTCTGCCGCTGGTGCCTCCACTTCCAACGCCTCTACCGCCTGGGCCTCTACCACTGCCGCTGGTGCCTCCGCAGCCTGAGCCTCTACTGCCTGGGTCTCTGCCACTGCTGCTGGTGCTTACGCCACCAGAGCCTCTACCGCCTGGGCCCTTACCGCTGCCGCTGGTGCTTCCACCACCAGAGCTTCTACGGCTTGGACACTTGCCTTTGATGCTGGTGCTTCCATCGCCACATGCCTTGGTGCCTCGGTGCCAGATGCCGCTGGTGCCTAGGCCGCCAGATCCTCTACCACCTCGGCCTCTGCCACTGCCGCTGGTGCCTCCGCAGCCTGAGCCTCTACCGCCTGGGCCTCTACCGCTGCCGCTGGTGCCTCCACAACCTAAGCCTTTACGCCTGGGTCTCTGTCCCTGCCGCTGGTGCCTCCGCCGCCAGAGCCTCTACCGCCTGGGCCCTTGCCACTGCCGCTGGTGCTTCCACCGCCAAAGCCTCCACTGCCTGGGCCTCTGCTACTGCCATTGGTGCCTCCGCCGCCAGAGCCTCTACTGCCTGGGCCTCTGCCGCTGCCACTGGTGCCTCCGCCGCCAGAGCCTCTACCGCCTGGGCCCTTACCGCTGCTGCTGGTGCCTCCGCCGCCAAAGCCTCTAACCCCTGGGCCCTTGCCGCTGCCGCTGGTGCTTCCGCCGCCAGACCCTCTACTGCCTGGGCCTCTGCTGCTGGTGCCCCCGCAGCCTGAGCCTCTACTGCCTGGGCCTCTCCCGCTGCCGCTGGTGCCTTCGCTGCCAGAGCCTCTACCGCCTGGGCCTTTGCCGCTGCCGCTGGTGCTTCCACTGCCCGATCCTCTACTGCCTAGGCCTCTGATGCTGGTGCTTCGGTCGCCAGAACCTCTACTGCCTGGGCCTCTGCCGCTGCTGCTGGTGCTTCCGCCACCAGAGCCTCTACCACCTGGGCCCTTACCGCCGCCGCTGGTCCTTCCGCTTCCAGAGCCTCTACCGCCTGGGCCTCTACCACTGCCGCTGGTGCCTCCGCAGCCTGAGCCTCTACTGCCCGGGTCTCTGCCACTGCTGCTTACGCCACCAGAGCCTCTACCGCCTGGGCCCTTACCGCTGCCGCTGGTGCTTCCACCACCAGAGCTTCTACAGCTTGGACACTTGCCTCTGATGCTGGTGCTTCCACCGCCAGATGCCTTGGTGCCTAGGTGCCAGATGCCGCTGGTGACTAGGCCGCCAAAGCCTCTACTGCCTGCGCCTCTGCTGCTGCCATTGGTGCCTCCGCCGCCAAAGCCTCTACCGTCTGGGCCCTGGACACTGCCGCTGGTGCTTCCGCCGCCAGAGAGTCTACCGCCTTGGCCTCTGCCACTGCTGCTGGTGCCTCTGCCGCCAGAGCCTCTACCGCCTGGGCCTTTGCTGCTGCCGCTGTTGCCTCCGCAGCCGGAGCCTCTAACGCCTGGGCCTCTGCCGCTGCAACTTGTGCCTCCTTAGCCCGAGCCTGTACCGCCCGGGCCTCTGCTGGTTCCGCTGGTGCCTCCGTAGCCTGAGCCTCTAACGCCTGGACCCTTGCCACTGGTGCTGGTGCCTCCGCAGCCCGAGCCTCTACCGCCTGGGCCGCTGCCGCTGGTGCTTCCACCACCTGAGTCTCTGACCGCCTGGGCCTCTGCCGCTGCTGCTGGTCTTCTGCCGCCTGAGCCTTTACCGCCTGAGCCTCTGCTACTGCAGCTGGTGCCTCTGCAGCCCGAGCCTTTACCACCTGGGCCGCTGCCGCTGGTGCTTCCACCACCTGAGTCTCTGACCGCCTGGGCCTCTGCCGCTGCTGCTGGTCTTCTGCCGCCTGAGCCTTTACCGCCTGGGCCTTTGCTGCTGCCGCTGTTGCCTCCGCAGCCGGAGCCTCTAACGCCTGGGCCTCTGCCGCTGCAACTTGTGCCTCCTTAGCCCGAGCCTGTACCGCCCGGGCCTCTGCTGGTTCCGCTGGTGCCTCCGTAGCCTGAGCCTCTAACGCCTGGACCCTTGCCACTGGTGCTGGTGCCTCCGCAGCCCGAGCCTCTACCGCCTGGGCCGCTGCCGCTGGTGCTTCCACCACCTGAGTCTCTGACCGCCTGGGCCTCTGCCGCTGCTGCTGGTCTTCTGCCGCCTGAGCCTTTACCGCCTGAGCCTCTGCTACTGCAGCTGGTGCCTCTGCAGCCCGAGCCTTTACCACCTGGGCCTATGCCAGTGCCGCTGGTGCTTCCGCCGCCAGAGCCTCTACCGCCTGGGTCTCTGCCGCTTCCGCTGGTGCCTCCGCAGCTTGAGCCTCTACTGCCTGGGCCTCCGGCACTGCCGCTGGTGCCTCCGCCGCCAGAGACTCTACCGCCTGGGCCTCTGCCACTGCTGCTGGTGCCTCTGCCGCCAGAGCCTCTACCGCCTGAGCCTTTGCTGCTGCCGCTGTTGCCTCCATTGCCAGAGCTTCTGCCACCTGGGTCTCTGTCGCTACTGCAGGTGTCGCGCTGCCTGAGCCTGTACTGCCTGGGCCTACGCCGCTCTTGCTGCTTCCTCCGCCACCCAGGCTCCATCGGCTGGGCCTCTGCCGCTGGTGCCTCCTCCACATGAGCCTCTTCCGCCTTGGCCTCTGCCGCTGGTTTTCCGCCGCCAGAGCCTCTTCCGCCTGGGCCTCTTCCGCCTGGGCCTCTGCCGCTGCCGCTGGTTTTCTGCCGCCTGAACCTTTACCGCCTGGGCCACTGCCACTGCCGCTGGTGCCTCCGCTGCCAGAGCCTCTACCGCCTGGGCCTTTGCTGCTACCGCTGTTGCCTCCGTCACCAGAGCCTCTGCCACCTGGGTCTCTGTCGCTGCTGCAGGTGCCTCCTACACCTGAGCCTCTTCCGTTTGTACATCTGCCACGGCCGCTGGTGCCTCCCCCGCCTGAGCCCTTTCCACCTTGGCCTCTGCTGCTGGTTTTCCGCCGCCTGAGTCTCTTCTGCCTGGGCCTCTGCCGCTGCCGCTGGTTTTCTGACGCCTGAGCCTTGACCGCCTGAGCCTCTGCGACTGCAGCTGGTGCCTCCGCAGCCCGAGCCTCTACCACCTGGGCCTCTGCCGGTGCCGCTGGTGCTTCCGCCGCCAGAGCCTCTACCGCCTGGGTCTCTGTCGCTGCCGCTGCCGCCTCCGTAGCCCGAGCCTCTACCGCATAGGCCTCTGTCAGTGCCGCTGGTGCCTCCGCCGCCAGAGCCTCTAACGCCTGGGCCTCTGCCGCTGGTGCCTCCGCCGTCAGAGCCTCTACCGCCTGGGCCTCTGCCACTTCCGCTGGTGCCTCCGCCGCCAGAGCTTCTACCGTCTGGGCCCTTGCCGCTGCCGCTGGTGCTTCCGCCGCCAGAGACTCTACCGCCTGGGCCTCTGCCACTGCTGCTGGTGCCTCCGCCGCCAGAGCCTCTAATGCCTGGGCCCTAGCCGCTGCCGCTTCGGCCGCCAGACCCCTCTACTGCTGGGCCTCTGCCGCTGGTGCCTCCGCCGTCAGAGCCTCTACTGCCTGGGCCTCTGCCGCTGCCTCTGCCGCTGGTGCCTCCACTTCCAACGCCTCTACCGCCTGGGCCTCTACCACTGCCGCTGGTGCCTCCGCAGCCTGAGCCTCTACTGCCTGGGTCTCTGCCACTGTTGCTGGTGCTTACGCCACCAGAGCCTCTACCGCCTGGGCCCTTACCGCTGCCGCTGGTGCTTCCACCACCAGAGCTTCTACGGCTTGGACACTTGCCTTTGATGCTGGTGCTTCCACGCCAGATGTCTTGGTGCCTAGGTGCCAGATGCCGCTGGTGCCTAGGCCGCCAGATCCTCTACCACCTCGGCCTCTGCCACTGCCGCTGGTGCCTCCGCAGCCTGAGCCTCTACCGCCTGGGCCTCTACCGCTGCCGCTGGTGCCTCCACAACCTAAGCCTTTACGCCTGGGCCTCTGTCCCTGCCGCTGGTGCCTCCGCCGCCAAAGCCTCTACTGCCTGGGCCTCTGCTGCTGCCATTGGTGCCTCCGCCGCCAAAGCCTCTACCGTCTGGGCCCTGGACACTGCCGCTGGTGTTTCCGCAGCTGGAGTCTCTAACGCCTGGGCCTCTGCAACTGCCGATGCTGCCTGGGCAGCCGGAGCCTCTAACGCCTGGGCCTCTGCCGCTGCCACTGGTGCTTCCGCAGCCCGAGCCTGTACCGCCCGGGCCTCTGCCGGTTCCGCTGGTGCCTCCGTAGCCTGAGCCTCTACCGCCTGGACCCTTGCCACTGGTGCTGGTGCCTCCGCAGCCCGAGCCTCTACCGCCTGGGCCGCTGGCGCTGGTGCTTCCACCGCCAGAGCCTCTACCGCCTGGGCCTCTGCCGCTTCCGCTGGTGCCTCCGGAGCCTTAGCCTCTACTGCCTGGGCCTCAGCCACTGCCGCTGGTGCCTCCGGAGCCTGAGCCTCTACCGCCTGGACCCTTGCCACTGGTGCTGGTGCCTCCGCAGCCCGAGCCTCTACCGCCTGGGCCGCTGCCGCTGGTGCTTACACCGCCTGAGTCTCTGACCGCCTGGGCCTCTGCCGCTGCTGCTGGTCTTCTGCCGCCTGAGCCTTTACCGCCTGAGCCTCTGCTACTGCAGCTGGTGCCTCTGCAGCCCGAGCCTTTACCACCTGGGCCTATGCCAGTGCCGCTGGTGCTTCCGCCGCCAGAGCCTCTACCGCCTGGGTCTCTGCCGCTTCCGCTGGTGCCTCCGAAGCTTGAGCCTCTACCGCCTGGGCCTCCGGCACTGCCGCTGGTGCCTCCGCCGCCAGAGACTCTACCGCCTGGGCCTCTGCCACTGCTGCTGGTGCCTCTGCCACCAGAGCCTCTACCGCCTGAGCCTTTGCTGCTGCCGCTGTTGCCTCCATTGCCAGAGCCTCTGCCACCTGGGTCTCTGTCGCTACTGCAGGTGTCGCGCTGCCTGAGCCTGTACTGCCTGGGCCTACGCCGCTCTTGCTGCTTCCTCCGCCTCCCAGGCTCCATCGGCTGGGCCTCTGCCGCTGGTTCCTCCTCCACATGAGCCTCTTCCGTTTGCACCTCTGCCACTGCCGCTGGTGCTTCCCCCGCCTGAGCCTCTTCCGCCTTGGCCTCTGCCGCTGGTTTTCCGACACCAGAGCCTCTTCCGCCTGGGCCTCTTCCGCCTGGGCCTCTGCCGCTGCCGCTGGTTTTCTGCCGCCTGAACCTTTACCGCCTGGGCCTCTGCCATTGCTGCTGGTGCCTCCGCTGCCAGAGCCTCTACCACCTGGGCCTTTGCTGCTACCGCTGTTGCCTCCGTCACCAGAGCCTCTGCCACCTGGGTCTCTGTCGCTGTTGCAGGTGCCTCCTACACCTGAGCCCTTTCCGCTTGGCCTCTGCTGCTGGTTTTCCGCCGCCTGAGTCTCTTCTGCCTGGGCCTCTGCCGCTGCCACTGGTCTTCTGACGCCTGAGCCTTTACCGCCTGAGCCTCTGCTACTGCAGCTGGTGCCTCCGCAGCCCGAGCCTCTACCACCTGGGCCTCTGCCGGTGCCGCTGGTGCTTCTGCCGCCAGAGCCTCTACCGCCTGGGTCTCTGCCGCTGCCGCTGGTGCCTCCGTAGCCCGATCCTCTACTGCCTAAGCCTCTGATGCTGGTGCTTCGGCCGCCCGAGCCTCTACCGCCTGAGCCTTTACCGCTGCCGCTGGTCCTTCCGCTTCCAGAGCCTCTACCGGCTGGGCCTCTACCACTGCCGCTGGTGCCTCCGCAGCCTGAGCCTCTACTGCCTGGGTCTCTGCCACTGCTGCTGGTGCTTACGCCACCAGAGCCTCTACCGCCTGGGCCCTTACCGCTGCCGCTGGTGCTTCCACCACCAGAGCTTCTACCGCTTGGACACATGCCTCTGATGCTGGTGCTTCCACCGCCAGATGCCTTGGTGCCTAGGTGCCAGATGCCGCTGGTGCCTAGGCTGCCAGATACTCTACCGTCTGGGCCCTGGACACTGCCGCTGGTGCTTCCGCCGCCAGAGAGTCTACCGCCTTGGCCTTTGCTGCTGCCGCTGTTGCCTCCGCAGCCGGAGCCTCTAACGTCTGGGCCTCTGCCGCTGCAACTTGTGCCTCCTTAGCCCGAGCCTGTACCGCCCGGGCCTCTGCTGGTTCCGCTGGTGCCTCCGTAGCCTGAGCCTCTACCGCCTGGACCCTTGCCACTGGTGCTGGTGCCTCCGCAGCCCGAGCCTCTACCGCCTGGGCCTCTGCCGCTGCCGCTGGTCTTCTGCCGCCTGAGCCTTTACCGCCTGAGCCTCTGCTACTGCAGCTGGTGCCTCTGCAGCCCGAGCCTTTACCACCTGGGCCTATGCCAGTGCCGCTGGTGCTTCCGCCGCCAGAGCCTCTACCGCCTGGGTCTCTGCCGCTTCGGCTGGTGCCTCCGAAGCTTGAGCCTCTACCGCCTGGGCCTCCGACACTGCCGCTGGTGCCTCCGCCGCCAGAGACTCTACCGCCTGGGCCTCTGCCACTGCTGCTGGTGCCTCTGCCGCCAGAGCCTCTAACGCCTGGGCCCTAGCCGCTGCCGCTTCGGCTGCCAGACCCCTCTACTGCCTGGGCCTCTGCCGCTGGTGCCTCCGCCGTCAGAGGTCTACTGCCTGGGCCTCTGCCGCTGCCGCTGGTGCCTCCGCCGCCAGAGCCTCTAGAGCCTGGGCCCTTGCCGCTGCCGCTGGTGCCTTCACCGCCAGAGCCTCCCCCGCCTGGGCCCTTACCGCTGGTGTTGGTGCCTCCGCAGCCCAAGCCTCTACCATCTGAGCCTCTCCCGGTGCCGCTGGTGCCTCCACAGCCCGAACCTCTACCACCTGGGCCTCTCCCGGTGCCGCTGTTGCCTTCCCAGCCTGAGTCTCTACCACCTCTGCCTCTGGTGCCTCCGCAGCCTGATCGTCTACCGCCTGGGCCTCTGCCACTGCTGCTGGTGCTTCCGCCACCAGGGCCTCTACCGCCTGGGCCCTTACCACTGCCGCTGGTGCCTTCGCCGCCAGAGCCTCTAACCCCTGGGCCCTTGCCGTTGACGCTGATGCTTCCGCCGCCAGACCCTCTACTGCCTGGGCCTCTGCTGCTGGTGCCTCCGCAGCCTGAGCCTCTACTGCCTGGGCCTCTCCCGCTGCCGCTGGTGCCTTCGCTGCCAGAGCCTCTACCGCCTGGGACCTTGCCGCTGCCGCTGGTGACTTCGCAGCCCGAGCCTGTACCGCCTGGGCCTCTGCCGCTGCCGCTGGTGCCTCCACAGCCAGAGCTTCTACCACCTCGTCCTCTCCCACTGCCGCTGGTGCCTTCGCCGCCAGAGCCTCTACCGCCTGGCCCCTTGCCGCTGACGCTGGTGCTTCCGCCGCCAGACCCTCTACTGCCCGGGCCTCTGCCGCTGGTGCCTCCGTAGCCTGAGCCTCTACTACCTGGGCCTCTGCCACTGCCGCTGGTGACTCCGCAGCCCGAGCCTCTACTGCCTGGGCATCTTCCACTGCCACTGGTGACTCCGCTGCCAGAGCCTCTACCGCCTGGGCACTTATCGCTGCCGCTGGTGCTTCCGCCACCAGAGCCTCTACTGCCTGGGCACTTGCCGCTGCCGCTGGTGCCTCCGGAGCCTTAGCCTCTACCGCCTGGGCCCTTACCGCTGCCGCTTACGCCGCCAGAGCCTCTACTGCCTTGGACTCTGGGTGCCGTTGGTTCCTCCGCAGCACGAGCCTCTACTGCCTGGGCGTCTTCCACTGCCACTGGTGCCTCCGCCGCCAGAGCCTCTACCGCCTGGGCACTTGCCGCTGCCGCTTCAGTTGCCAGAGCCTCTACTGCCTGGATCTCTGCCGCTGCCGCTGGTGCCTTCGCTGCCAGAGCCTCTACCCTTGCCGCTGCCGCTGGTGCCTTCGCAGCCCGAGCCTGTACCGCCTGGGCCTCTACCACTGCCGCTGGTGACTCCGCAGCCCGAGCCTCTACTGCCTGGGCCTCTTCTACTGCCGCTGCTGACTCCGCAGCCTGAGCCTCTACCGCCTTGGCCCTTAAAGCTGCCGCTGGTGCTTCTGCCTCTACTACCTGGGCCTCTGGGCTGCCGTTGGTGCTTCCTCAGCCCGACCCTCTACCTCCTGCACCTCTGGCACTGCCACTGCTGCCTCCGCATCCCAAGCCTCTACTGCTTGGGCCTCTGCCGGAGCGGCTGGTGCCTCCTCAGCCAGAGCCTCTACCGCCTGGGCACTTGCCGCTGCCGCTGGTGCTTCCGCCGCCAGAGCCTCTACTGCCTGGGCCTCTGCCGCTGCCGCTGGTGCTTCCGCCACCAGAGCCTCTACCGCCTGGCCCTTGCCGCTGACGCTGGTGCTTCCGCCGCCAGACCCTCTACTGCCTGGGCCGCTGCTGCTGGTGCCTCCGCAGCCTGAGCCTCTACCGCCTGGGCCTCTGCCGCTGCCGCTGCCGCCTTCGCTGCCAGAGCCTCTACCGCGTGGGCACTTGCCGCTGCCACTGGTGCTTCCGCCGCCAGAGCCTCTACTGCATGGGCCTCTGTCACTGTCGCTGTTGCCTCCGCCGCCAGAGGCTCCACTGCCTGGGTCTCTGCCACTGTCGCTGGTGCCTGCGCAGCCCGAGCCTCTACCGCCTGGAACTCTGGCACTGCCGCAGGTGCCTCCGGAGCCTTAGCCTCTTTCTCCTGGGCCTCGGCCACTGCCGCTGGTGCCTAGGCCCCCAGATCCTCTACCACCTCGGCCTCTGCCACTGCCGCTGGTGCCTCCGCAACCCGAGCCTCTACCGCCTGGGCCTCTTCCACAGGCGCTGGTGCCTCCGGAGCCTTAGCCTCTACCGCCTGGGCCTCTGCCGGTGCCGCTGGTGCATCGGCAGCTCGAGCCTCTACCGCATGGGCCTCTGCCACTGCCGCTGCTGCCTCTGCCGCCGTAGCCTCTACCGGATGGGCCCTTGCTGCCTCCGCTGGTGCTTCCGCCACCAGAGCCTCTACCGCCTGGGCCTCTGCCAGTACCGCTGGAGGCTCCGCAGCCTGAGCCTCTACCGCCTGGGCCCCTGCCGCTGGTGTTTCCGCTGCCAGAGCCTCTACCGCCTGGACCCGTGCCTCTGCCGCTGGTGCTACCGCAGCCCAAGCCTCTACCACCTGGGCCACTGCCGGTGCCGCTGCTGCCTCCGCATCCAGAGCCTCAACCACCGCTGGAGCCTCTACCGCCTGGGCCCTTGCTGCCTCCGCTGGTGCTACCGCCACCGGAGCCTCTACCGCCTGGGCCTCTGCCAGTACCGCTGGTGGCTCCGCAGCCTGAGCCTCTAACACCTCGGCCTCTGCCACTGCCACTGGTGCCGCCGCCGCCAGAGCCTCTACCGCGTGGGCAGTTGCCGCTGCCACTGGTGCTTCCGCCGCCAGAGCCTCTACTGCATGGGCCTCTGCCACTGTCGCTGTTGCCTCCACCGCCAGAGGCTCCACTGCCTGGGTCTCTGCCACTGTCGCTGGTGCCTGCGCAGCCCGAGCCTCTACCGCCTGGAACTCTGGCACTGCCGCAGGTGCCTCCGGAGCCTTAGCCTCTTTCTCCTGGGCCTCGGCCACTGCCGCTGGTGCCTAGGCCCTCAGATCCTCTACCACCTCGGCCTCTGCCACTGCCGCTGGTGCCTCCGCAACCCGAGCCTCTACCGCCTGGGCCTCTTCCACTGGCGCTGGTGCCTCCGGAGCCTTAGCCTCTACCGCCTGGGCCTCTGCCAGCGGTACCGGCAGAGGCCTAGGCAGTAGAGGCTTGGGCTGCAGTAGCACCAGCGGCAGAGGCAAGGGTCCAGGCGGTAGAGGCTCTGGTGGCGAAGGCAGCAGTGGCAGAGGCAGAGGCGGTAGAGGCTCAGGCTGCGGAGCCATCAGCGGTACTGGCAGAGGCCCAGGCGGTAGAGGCTCTGGTGGCGGAAGCACCAGCGGAGGCAGCAAGGGCCCATCCGGTAGAGGCTACGGCGGCAGAGGCAGCAGCGGCAGTGGCAGAGGCCCATGCGGTAGAGGCTCGAGCTGCGGATGCCTGGGCCTCTGCGACTGCCACTGGTGACTCCGCGGCCAGAGCCTCTACTGCCTGGGCCTCTGCCGCTCCCGCTGGTGCTTCCGCCACCAGATCCTCTACGGCCTGGGCCTCTGCCGGTGCCGCTGCTGCCTCCGCCGCCTGAGCCTCTACCGCCTGGGCCCTTAACGCTGCCACTGGGGCTTCTGCCGCCAGAGCCTCTACTGCCTGGGCCTCTGCCGCCTCCGCTGGTGCCTCCGCAGCCAGAACCTCTACCACCTCGGCCTTTGCCGCTGCCGCTGGTGCCTCAGTCGCCAGAGCCTCTACAGCCAGGGCCTCTGCCTCTGCCGCTGGTGCCTCCGCAGCGCTAGCTTCTACCGCTGTCTCTGCTGGTGCTTCCGCAACCAGAGCCTCTGCCGCTTGGGGATCTGCCAGTGCCGCTGGTGCCTCCGCAGCCTGAGCCTCTGCTTCATGGGCCCTTGCCGCTGCCGCTGGTGCCTCCTCTGACGGTGCCGCTGTTGCCTCCTCAGCCAGAGCCTCTACCACCTTGGCCTCTGCCTTCGCCACCAGAGCCTCTACCGCCTGGGCCCCTGCCGCTGGTCTTTCCACCGCCAGAGCCTCTACCGCCTGGGCCCTTACCGCTGCCGCTCGTGCTTCCGCCGCCAGAGGCTCTACTGCTTGGACCCTTCCCTCTGATACTGGTGCTTCCGCCGACAGAGCCTCTACTGCCTGGGCCTCTGCCACTGCTGCTGGTGCTTCCGCCTCCAGAGCCTCTACTGCCTGGGCCCTTACCGCTGCCGCTGGTGCTTACGCCGCCAGAGCCTCTACTGCCGGGGACTCTGGGTGCCATTAGTTACTCCGCAGCCCGAGCCTCTACTGCCTGGGCCTCTTCCACTGCCACTGGTGCCTCCGCCGCCAGAGCCTCTACCGCCTGGGCACTTGCTGCTGCCGCTGGTGCTTCTGCCGCCAGAGCCTCTACTGCCTGGGCCTCTGCCGCTGCCGCTGGTGCTTCCGCCACCAGAGCCTCTACCGCCTGGGTCCTTACCGCTGCCGCTGGTGCCTCCGCCGCCAAAGCCTCTAACCCCTGGGCCCTTGCCGCTGACGCTGGTGCTTCCGCCGCCAGACCCTCTACTGCCTGGGCCTCTGCTGCTGGTGCCTCTGCAGCCTGAGCCTCTACTGCCTGGGCCTCTCCCGCTGCCGCTGGTGCCTTCGCTGCCTTCGCCTCTACCGCCTGGGCCCTTGCCGCTGCCGCTGGTGCTTCCGCTGCCCGATCCTCTACTGCCTAGGCCTCTGATGCTGGTGCTTCGGCCGCCAGAGCCTCTACTGCCTGGGCCTTTGCCGCTGCTGCTGGTGCTTCCGCCACCAGAGCCTCTACCACCTGGGCCCTTACCGCTGCCGGTGGTCCTTCCGCTTCCAGAGCCTCTACCGCCTGGGCCTCTACCACTGCCGCTGGTGCTTAAGCCACCAGAGCCTCCACCGCCTGGGCCCTTACCGCTGCTGCTTGTGCTTCCACCACCAGAGCTTCTACCGCTTGGACACTTGCCTCTGATGCTGGTGCTTCCACACCAGATGCCTTGGTGCCTAGGTGCCAGCCTGAGCCTCTACCGCCTGGGCCTCTACCGCTGCCGCTGGTGCCTCCACAACCTAAGCCTTTACGCCTGGGCCTCTGTCCCTGCCGCTGGTGCCTCCGCCGCCAAAGCCTCTATTGCCTGGGCCTCTGCTGCTGCCACTGGTTCCTCCGCCGCCAGGGCCTCTACCGTCTGGGCCCTGGACACTGCCGCTGGTGTTTCCGCAGCCGGAGTCTCTAACGCCTCGGCCTCTGCAACTGCCGCTGCTGCCTCCGGAGCCGGAGCCTCTAACGCCTGGGCCTCTGCCGCTGCCACTGGTGCCTCCGCAGCCCGAGCCTGTACCGCCCGGGACTCTGCCGATTCCGCTGCTGCCTCCGTAGCCTGAACCTCTACCGCCTGGACACTGCCACTGGTGCTGGTGCCTCCGCAGCCCGAGCCTCTACCGCCTGGGCCGCTGCCGCTTCCACCGCCAGAGCCTCTACCGCCTGGGCCTCTGCCACTTCCACTGGTGCTTCCGAAGCCTGAGCCTCTACCGCCTGGGCCTCCGGCACTGCCGCTGGTGCTTCCGCCGATAGAGACTCTACCGCCTGGGCCTCTGCCACTGCCACTGGTGCTTACGCCGCCAGTGCCTCTACTGCCTGGGACTCTGGGTGCCGTTAGTTACTCCGCAGCCCGAACCTCTACTGCCTGGGCCTCTTCCACTGCCACTGGTGCCTCCGCCGCCAGAGCCTCTACCGCCTGGGCACTTGCTGCTGCCGCTGGTGCTTCTGCCGCCAGAGCCTCTACTGCCTGGGCCTCTGCCGCTGGTGCTTCCGCCACCAGAGCCTCTACCGCCTGGGCCCTTACCGCTGCCGCTGGTGCTTCCGCTGCCCGATCCTCTACTGCCTAGGCCTCTGATGCTGGTGCTTCCGCCGCCAGAGCCTCTACTGCCTGGGCCTCTGCCGCTGCTGCTGGTGCTTCCGCCACCAGAGCCTCTACCGCCTGGGCCCTTACCGCTGCCGCTGTTCCTTCCACCACCAGAACGTCTACCGCTGGGACACTTGCCTCTGATGCTGGTGCTTCCACCGCCAGATACCTTGGTGCCTAGGTGCCAGATGCCGCTGGTGCCTAGGCCGCCAGATCCTCTACCACCTCGGCCTCTGTCCCTGGCGCTGGTGCCTCCGCCGCCAGAGCCTCTACCGCCTGGGCCCTTGCCACTGCCGCTGGTGCTTCCACCGCCAAAGCCTCTACTGCCTGGGCCTCTGCTGCTGCCATTGGTGCCTCCGCCCCCAGAGCCTCTACCGTCTGGGCCCTGGACACTGTCGATGGTGTTTCTTCAGCCGGAGTCTCTAACGCCTGGGCCTCTGCAACTGCCGCTGCTGCCTCCGCAGCCGGAGCCTCTAACGCCTGGGCCTCCGGCACTGCCGCTGGTGCCTCCGCCGCCAGAGCGTCTACCGTCTGGGCCCTTGCCGCTGCCGCTGGTGCTTCCGCCGATAGAGACTCTACCGCCTGGGCCTCTGCCACTGCTGCTGGTGCCTCTGCCGCCAGAGCCTCTACCGCCTGGGCCTTTGCTGCTGCCGCTGTTGCCTCCATTGCCAGAGCCTCTGCCACCTGGGTCTCTGTCGCTACTGCAGGTGTCGCCGCCGCCTGAGCCTGTACTGCCTGGGCCTACGCCGCTCTTGCTGCTTCCTCCGCCTCCCAGGCTCCATCGGCTGCGCCTCTGCCGCTGGTGCCTCCTCCATATGAGCCTCTTCCGTTTGCACCTCTGCCGCTGCCGCTAGTGCTTCCCCCGCCTGAGCCTCTTCCGCCTTGGCCTCTGCCGCTGGTTTTCCGCCACCAGAGCCTCTACCGCCTGGGCCTCTTCTGCCTGGGCCTCTGCCGCTGCCGCTGGTTTTCTGCCGCCTGAACCTTTACCGCCTGGGCCTCTGCCACTGCCACTGGTGCCTCCGCTGCCGGAGCCTCTACCGCCTGGGCCTCTAACGCTGCCGCTGGTGCCTCCCCCTCCTGAGCCCTTTCCGCCTTGGCATCTGCTGCTGGTTTACCGCCGCCTGAGTCTCTTCTGCCTGGGCCTCTGCCGCTGCCGCTGGTCTTCTGACGCCTGAGCCTTTACCGCCTGAGCCTCTGCTACTGCAGCTGGTGCCTCCACAGCCCGAGCCTCTACTGCCTGGGCCTCTCCCGCTGCCGCTGGTGCCTTCGCGGCCACAGCCTCTACCGCCTGGGCCCTTGCCGCTGCCGCTGGTGCTTCCGCTGCCCGATCCTCTACTACTTGGCCTCTGATGCTGGTGCTTCGGCCGCCAGAGCCTCTACTGCCTGGGCCTCTGCCGCTGCTGCTGGTGCTTCCGCCACCAGAGCCTCTACCGCCTGGGCCCTTACCGCTGCCGCTGGTGCTTCCACCACCAGAGCTTCTACCGCTTGGACACTTGCCTCTGATGCTGGTGCTTCCACGCCAGATGCCTTGGTGCCTAGGTGCCAGATGCCGCTGGTGCCTAGGCCGCCAGATCCTCTACCACCTCGGCCTCTGCCACTGCCGCTGGTGCCTCCGCAGCCTGAGCCTCTACCGCCTGGGCCTCTACCGCTGCCGCTGGTGCCTCCACAACCTAAGCCTTTATGCCTGGGTCTCTGTCCCTGCCGCTGGTGCCTCCGCCGCCAGAGCCTCTACCGCCTGGGCCCTTGCCACTGCCGCTGGTGCTTCCACCGCCAAAGCCTCTACTGCCTGGGCCTCTGCTACTGCCATTGGTGCCTCCGCCGCCAGAGCCTCTACTGCCTGGGCCTCTGCCGCTGCCGCTGGTGCTTCCGCCACCAGAGCCTCTACCGCCTGGGCCCTTACCGCTGCCGCTGGTGCCTCCGCCGCCAAAGCCTCTAACCCCTGGGCCCTTGCCGCTGACGCTGGTGCTTCCACCGCCAGACCCTCAACTGCCTGGGCCTCTGCTGCTGGTGCCTCCGGAGCCTGAGCCTATACTGCCTGGGCCTCTCCCGCTGCCGCTGGTGCCTTCGCTGCCAGTGCCTCTACCGCCTGGGCCCTTGCCGCTGCCGCTGGTGTTTCCGCTGCCCGATCCTCTACTGCCTAGGCCTCTGATGCTGGTGCTTCGGCCGCCAGAGCCTCTACTGCCTGGGCCTCTGCCGCTGCTGCTGGTGCTTCCGCCACCAGAGCCTCTACCGCCTGGGCCCTTACCGCTGCCGCTGGTCCTTCCGCTTCCAGAGCCTCTACCGCCTGGGCCTCTACCACTGCCGCTGGTGCCTCCGCAGCCTGAGCCTCTACTGCCTGGGTCTCTGCCACTGCTGCTGGTGCTTACGCCACCAGAGCCTCTACCGCCTGGGCCCTTACCGCTGCCGCTGGTGCTTCCACCACCAGAGCTTCTACCGCTTGGACACTTGCCTCTGATGCTGGTGCTTCCACGCCAGATGCCTTGGTGCCTAGGTGCCAGATGCCACTGGTGCCTAGGCCGCCAGATCCTCTACCACCTCGGCCTCTGCCACTGCCGCTGGTGCCTCCGCAGCCTGAGCCTCTACCGCCTGGCCCTCTACCGCTGCTGCTGGTGCCTCCACAACCTAAGCCTTTACGCCTGGGCCTCTGTCCCTGCCGCTGGTGCCTCTGCCGCCAAAGCCTCTACCGCCTGGGCCGCTGCCGCTGGTGCTTCCACCGCCAGAGCCTGTACCGCCCGGGCCTCTGCCGGTTCCGCTGGTGCCTCCGTAGCCTGAGCCTCAACCGCCTGGGCCTCCGGCACTGCCGCTGGTGCCTCCACCGCCAGAGCGTCTACCGCCTGGGCCGTTGCCGCTGCCGCCTCTGCCGCCAGAGCCTCTACCGCCTGGGCCTTTGCTGCTGCCGCTTTCGCCTCCATTGCCAGAGCCTCTGCCACCTGGGTCTCTGTTGCTACTGCAGGGGTCGCCGCCTCCTGAGCCTCTACCGCCTGGGCCACTGCCGCTGGTGCTTCCACCGCCAAAGCCTCTACTGCCTGGGCCTCTGCTGCTGCCATTGGTTCCTCCGCCGCCAGAGCCTCTACCGTCTGGGCCCTGGACACTGCCACTGGTGTTTCCGCAGCCGGAGTCTCTAACGCCTGGGCCTCTGCAACTGCCGCTGCTGCCTCCGCAACTGGAGCCTCTAACGCCTGGGCCTCCGGCACTGCCGCTGGTGCCTCCGCCGCCAGAGACTGTACCGCCTGGGCCTCTGCCACTACTGCTGGTGCCTCTGCCGCCCGAGCGTCTACCACCTGGGCCTCTGCCGGTGCCGCTGTTGCCTTCCCAGCCTGAGTCTCTACCACCTCTGCCTCTGTCGCTTGTGCCTCCGCAGCCTGGAGCCTCTAATGCCTGGGCCTCCGGCACTGCCGCTGGTGCCTCCGCCGCCAGAGACTGTACCGCCTGGGCCTCTGCCACTGCTGCTGGTGCCTCTGCCGCCCGAGCGTCTACCGCCTGGGCCTCTGCCACTGCTGCTGGTGCTTACGCCACCAGAGCCTCTACTGCCTGGGCCCTTACCGCTGCCGCTGGTGCTTACGCCGCCAGAGCCTCTACTGCCTGGGCCTCTGGGTGCCGTTAGTTACTCCGCAGCCCGAGCCTCTACTGCCTGGGCCTCTTCCACTGCCACTGGTGCCTCCGCCGCCAGAGCCTCTACCGCCTGGGCACTTGCTGCTGCCGCTGGTGCTTCTGCCGCCAGAGCCTCTACTCCCTGGGCCTCTGCCGCTGCCGCTGGTTCTTCTGCCACCAGAGCCTCTACCGCCTGGGCCCTTAACGCTGCCGCTGGTGCCTCCGCCGCCAGAGCCTCTACCGCCTGGGCCTTTTCTGCTGCCGCTGTTTCCTCCGTCACCAGAGCCTCTGCCACCTGGGTCTCTGTCGCTGCTGCAGGTGCCTCCTCCACCTGAGCCTCGTCCGTTTGGAACTCAGCCGCTGCCGCTGGTGCCTCCCCCGCCTGAGCCTGTTCCGATTGGGCCTCTGCCTCTGCCGCTGGTTTTCTGCCGCCATAGCCTCTACTGCCTGGGCCCTTTCCTCTGCCGCTGCTGCCTCCGGCGCCAGAGCCTCTGCCACCTGGGTCTTTGTCGCTGCTGCTGGGCCTCTGCCGCTGCCGCTGGTGCCTCCGCAGCCCGAGCCTCTACCGCATGGCCCTCTGCCACTGCCGTTGCTTCCTTTGCTGCCAGAGCCTCTACTGCCTGGGCCCTTGTTGCTGTCGCTGGTGCTTCCGCTGCCAGAGCCTCTGCCGCCTGGGCCTCTGTCAGTGCCGCTGGTGCCTCCGCCGCCTGAGCCTCTACCACTTAGTCCTTTGCCGCTGGGGCATACACATCCTGAGCATCTACTGCCCTGGCCTCTGCCGCTGACACTGGTGCCTCTGCTGCCAGAGCCTCTACCGCCTGGGCCTTTGCTGCTGCCGCTGTTGCCTTCGTCAGCAGAGCCTCTGCCACCTGGGTCTCTGTCTCTGCCGCTGGTGCTTCCTCCACCAGAGCCGCTTCTGTCTGGACCTCTACAGCTGCTTCCTCTCCCGCCTCAGCCTCTTCCGCCTGGGCCTCTGCCGGTGCCGCTGGTGCCCCCACCCCCAGAGCCTCTACCGCCTGGGCCCTTGCCGCTGCTGCTGGTGCCTCCACCGCCAGAGCCTCTGCTACCTGGGTCTCTGTACATGCTGCTGGTGCCTCCGCCGTCAGAGCTTCTACGGCCTGGTCCTCTGCCGCTACTACTGGGGCTTCCACCGCTGCTGCCACTGCGACCTGAGCCTCTCGGGTGTGGGACTCTGCCACTGGTGCCTCCGCCACCAGAGACTCTACCGCCTGGACCTTTGCTGTTACCGCCTGGTGCCTCCGCCGCCAGAGCCTCTACTGTCTGGGCATCTGCCGCTACTGCTGGTGCCTCCTCCACCTGAGCCTCTTCCACCTGGACCTCTGCCGCTGCCGCTGGTGCCTCCTCCACCTGAGCCTCTTCCGCCTGGGCTTCTGCCGCTGCCGCTGGTTGTCTGCCGCCCGAGCCTCTTCCGCCTGGACCTCTGCCGCTGCCGCTGGTACCTCCCCCACCTGAGCCTGTACCGATTGGGCCACTGCCTCTGCCGCTGGTTTTCTGCCGCCATAGCCTCTACTGCCTGGGCCCTTTCCTCTGCCGCTGCTGCCTCCGGCGCCAGAGCCTCTGCCACCTGGGTCTTTGTCGCTGCTGCTGCTTCCGCCGCCTCCAGAACCTATACCGCTTGGTCCCTTCCCGCTGCCGCTGGTGCCTCCGCAGCCCGAGCCTCTACCGCCTGGGCCCGTACCGCTGGTGCTTACGCCGCCAGAGCCTCTACCGCGTGGGCCTGTTCCGCCTTGGCCTCTGCCGCTGCTACTGGTTTTCTGCCGCCTGAGCCTTTACCGCCCAAGCCTATGCTACTGCAGCTGGTGCCTCCGCCGCCAGAGCCTCTACCTTCAGGACCTCTGCCACGCCCGCTGATGCCTCCGCCACCAGAGCCTCTAACGCCTGAGCCCTTGCCGCTGCCGCTGGTGCTTCCTCCTCCACAGCCTCTACTGCCTGGGCCTCTGGGTGCCGTTGGTGCCTCCGCAGCCCGAGCCTCTACCGCATGGGCCTCTGCCCCTGCCGTTGCTTCCTTTGCTGCCAGAGCCTCTACTGCCTGGGCCCTTGTTGCTGTTGCTGTTGCTTCCGCCGCCAGAGCCTCTACCACCCTGGCCTCGGCTGCTGCCGCTGGTGCCTCCGCAGCCTGAGCCTCTACCGCCTGGACCTCTGCCACTGCCCCTGCTTCCTTCGCTGCCAGAGCCTCTACCGCCTGGGCCCTTGCCGCTGTCGCTGGTGCCTCCGCCGCCACAGCCTCTACCACCTGGGCCTCTGCCGCTGGTGGCTCCGCTGCCCGAGTCTCTACAGCCTGGGCCTCTGTCGGTGCTGCTGGTGCCTCTACAGCCTGAGCCTCTACCGCCTGGGCCTCTGCCACTGCCGCTGGTGCATCCGCCCCCAAGCCTCTACCGCCTGGGCCTCTGTCGGTTCCGCTGGTGCCTCCGCAGCCAGAGCCTCTACTGCATAGGCCTCTGCCACTGCCGCTGCTGCCTTCGCCACCAGAGCCTCTACTGCCTGGATCCTTGCCTCTGCCGCTGGTGCTACATCCGCCAGAGTCTCTACCGACTGGGCCTCTGCGGCTGCCACTGGTGCCTCCGCAACCAGAGCCTCTACCGCCTGGGCCTCTGCTGCTCTTGCTGGTCCCGCCGCTGTGCAGGCTGCATCGCGTGGACCTCTGCAGCTGCCAGTGGTGCCTTGGCAGAGTGAGCTTCTTCCACCTGTGGCTCTACCGCTGCCGCTGGTTCCTCCACCGCCAGAACATCTACCACCTGGGTCTCTGCCGCTGCTGCTGGTTCCTCGGGAGCCCGAGCCTTCCGTCTGGACCTCTGCCGCTGCCGCTGGTTCCTCCCCCGCCTGAGCCTCTTCCCCCTTGGCCTCTACCGCTGCCGCCTCTGCCGCCAGAGTGTCTCTGCCGCTGGTGCTTCCTCCACCTGAGCCCCTTCTGTCTGGACCTCTACCGCTGCTTCCTCCCCCGCCTCAGCCTCTTCCGCCTGGGCCTCTGCCGGTGCCGCTGGTGCCCCCGCCGTCAGAGCCTCTACCGCCTGGGCCCTTGCCGCTGCCGCTGGTGCCTCCACCCTCAGAGCCTCTGCTACCTGGGTCTCTGTACATGCTGCTGGTGCCTCCGCCGTCAGAGCTTCTACGGCCTGGTCCTCTGCCGCTACCACTGGTGCTTCCACCGCTGCTGCCACTGCCACCTGAGCCTCTCGGGTGTGGGACTCTGCCACTGGTGCCTCCGCCACCAGAGAATCTACCGCCTGGACCTTTGCTGTTACCGCCTGGTGCCTCCGCCGCCAGAGCCTCTACTGTCTGGGCATCTGCCGCTACTGCTGGTGCCTCCTCCACCTGAGCCTCTTCCACCTGGACCTCTGCCGCTGCCGCTGGTGCCTCCTCCACCTGAGCCTCTACCGCCTGGGCCTCTGCCGCTGCCGCTGGTTGTCTGCCGCCCGAGCCTCTTCCGCCTGGACCTCTGCCGCTGCCGCTGGTACCTCCCCCACCTGAGCCTGTACCGATTGGGCCTCTGCCTCTGCCGCTGGTTTTCTGCCGCCATAGCCTCTACTGCCTGGGCCCTTTCCTCTGCCGCTGCTGCCTCCGGCGCCAGAGCCTCTGCCACCTGGGTCTTTGTCGCTGCTGCTGCTTCCGCCGCCTCCAGAACCTATACCGCTTGGTCCCTTCCCGCTGCCGCTGGTGCCTCCGCAGCCCGAGCCTCTACCGCCTGGGCCCGTACCGCTGGTGCTTACGCCGCCAGAGCCTCTACCGCGTGGGCCTCTGCCGGTGCCGCTGGTGTCTCCTCAGCCAGAGCCTCTACCACCTCGGCCTCTGGCCCTGCCGTGCTGCCTTCTCCACCAGAGCCTCTATCGCCTGGGCTCTGCCGCTGTCGCTGGTGCCACCCCTGCCTGAGCCTCTTCCGCCTTGGCCTCTGCCGCTGGTTTTCTGCCGCCAGAGCCTCTTCCGCCTGGGCCTCTGCCGCTGCCGCTGGTTTTCTGCCGCCTGAGCCTTTACCGCCTGGGCCTCTGCCACTGCCGCTGGTGCCTCTGCTGCCAGAGCCTCTACCGCCTGGGCCTTTGCTGCTGCCGCTGTTGCCTCCGTCACCAGAGCCTCTGCCACCTGGGTCTCTGTCGCTGCTGCAGGTGCTTTCTCCACCTTAGCCTCTTCCGTTTGGACCTCTGCCACTGCCACTGGTGCCTCCCCCGCCTGAGCCTCTTCCGCCTTGGCCTCTGCCGCTGGTTTTCTGCCGCCAGAGCCTTTACCGCCTGGGCCTCGGCCAGTGCCTATGGTGCCTCCGCAGCCCGAGCCTCTACCGCCTGGGCCTCTTCCACTGCCGCTGGTGCCTTGGCCTACAGAGACTTTACCGCTTGGAAACTTGCCTCTGATGCTGGTGCTTCTGCCGCCAGAGCCTCTGCCGCCAGAGCCGAGCCTGGACCTCTGGCACTGCCGCTGGTGCCTCCGCATCCCTAGCCTCTACTGCCTGGGCCTCTGCCGGTGCGGCTGGTGTCTCCTCAGCCAGAGCCTCTACCACCTCGGCCTCTGGCACTGCCGCTGCTGCTTTCGCCACCAGAGCCTCTACCGCCTGGGCTCTGCTGCTGCCGCTGGTGCCTACCCCGCCTGAGCCTCTTCCACCTTGGCCTCTGCCGCTGGTTTTCTGCCGCCAGAGCCTCTTCCGCCTGGGCCTCTTCCGCCTGGGCCTCTTCCACTGCCGCTGGTGCCTTCACCTCCAGAGACCTTACCGCTTGGACACTTGCCTCTGATGCTGGTGCTTCCGCCGCCAGAGCCTCTACTGCCTGGGCCTCTGCCAGTGCCGCTGCTGCCTCCGTAGCCTGAGCCTCTACCACCTGGGCCCTTAACGCTGCCGCTGGTGCTTTCGCCGCCAGAGCCTCTACTGCCTGGGCCTCTGGGCTGCCGTTGGTGCCTCCGCAGCCCGAGCCTCTACCACCTCGGCCTCTGGCACTGCCGCTGCTGCCTTCGCCACCAGAGCCTCTACCGCCTGGGCTCTGCCGCTGCCGCTGTTGCCTCCCCCGCCTGAGCCTCTTCCGCCTTGGCCTCTGCCGCTGGTTTTCTGCCGCCTGAGCCTCTTCCGCCTGGGCCTCTTCCGCCTGGGCCTCTGCCGCTGGTTTTCTGCCGCCTGAGCCTTTACCGCCTTTACCGCCTGGGCCTCTGCCACTGCCGCTGGTGCCTCTGCTGCCAGAGCCTCTACCGCCTGGGCCTTTGCTGCTGCCGCTGTTTCCTCCGTCACCAGAGCCTCTGCCACCTGGGTCTCTGTCGGTGCTGCAGGTGCCTCCTCCACCTGAGCCTCTTCCGTTTGGACCTCAGCCTCTACCGCCTGGGCCCGTACCGCTGGTGCTTACGCCGCCAGAGCCTCTACCGCGTGGGCCTCTGCCGGTGCCGCTGGTGCCTCTGCCGCCAGAGCCTTTACCGCCTGGGCCTCGGCCAGTGCCTCTGGTGCCTCCGCAGCCCGAGCCTCTACCGCCTGGGCCTCTTCCACTGCCGCTGGTGGCTTCGCCTCCAGAGACTTTACCGCTTGGACACTTGCCTCTGATGCTGGTGCTTCTGCCGCAAGAGCCTCTACCGCTTGGACCCTTGCCTCTGATGCTGGTGCTTCCGCCGCCAGAGCCTCTACTGCCTGGGCCTCTGCCAGTGCCGCTGCTGCCTCCGCAGCCTGAGCCTCTACTGCCTGGGCCCTTAACGCTGCCGCTGGTGCTTCCACCGCCAGAGCCTCTGCTGCCTGGGCCTGTGGGCTGCCATTGGTGCCTCCGCAGCCCGAGCCTCTACCGCCTGGACCTCTGGCACTGACGCTGGTGCCTCCGCATCCCAAGCCTCTACTGCCTGGGCCTCTGCCGGTGCGGCTGGTGTCTCCTCAGCCAGAGCCTCTACCACCTCGGCCTCTGGCACTGCCCTGCTGCCTTCGCCTGGGCTCTGCCGCTGTCGCTGGTGCCACCCCTGCCTGAGACTCTTCCGCCTTGGCCTCTGCCACTGGTTTTCTGCCGCCAGAGCCTCTACTGCCTGGGCCTCTTCCGCCTGGGCCTCTGCCGCTGCCGCTGGTGCCTCCGCAGCCCGAGCCTCTACCGCATGGCCCTCTGCCACTGCCGTTGCTTCCTTTGCTGCCAGAGCCTCTACTGCCTGGGCCCTTGTTGCTGTCGCTGGTGCTTCCGCTGCCAGAGCCTCTGCCGCCTGGGCCTCTGTCAGTGCCGCTGGTGCCTCCGCCGCCTGAGCCTCTACCACTTAGTCCTTTGCCGCTGGGGCATACACATCCTGAGCATCTACTGCCCTGGCCTCTGCCGCTGACACTGGTGCCTCTGCTGCCAGAGCCTCTACCGCCTGGGCCTTTGCTGCTGCCGCTGTTGCCTTCGTCAGCAGAGCCTCTGCCACCTGGGTCTCTGTCTCTGCCGCTGGTGCTTCCTCCACCAGAGCCGCTTCTGTCTGGACCTCTACAGCTGCTTCCTCCCCCGCCTCAGCCTCTTCCGCCTGGGCCTCTGCCGGTGCCGCTGGTGCCCCCACCCCCAGAGCCTCTACCGCCTGGGCCCTTGCCGCTGCTGCTGGTGCCTCCACCGCCAGAGCCTCTGCTACCTGGGTCTCTGTACATGCTGCTGGTGCCTCCGCCGTCAGAGCTTCTACGGCCTGGTCCTCTGCCGCTACCACTGGGGCTTCCACCGCTGCTGCCTCTGCCACCTGAGCCTCTCGGTCCTGGGCCTCTGCCACTGGTGCCTACGCCACCAGAGACTCTACCGCCTGGACATTTGCTGTTACCGCCTGGTGCCTCCGCCGCCAGAGCCTCTACTGTCTGGGCATCTGCCGCTACTGCTGGTGCCTCCTCCACCTGAGCCTCTTCCACCTGGACCTCTGCCGCTGCCGATGGTGTCTCCCCCTGCTGAGCCTCTTCCGCATAGGTGTCTGCCGCTGCCGCTGGTTTTCCGCCACCTGAGCCTCTACCACCTGGGACTCTGCCGCTGCCGCTGGTGCCTCCTCCACCTCAGCCTCTTCCGCATGGACCTCTGCCGCTGCCGCTGGTACCTCCCCCACCTGAGCCTGTACCGATTGGGCCTCTGCCGCTGGTTTTCTGCCGCCATATCCTCTACCGCCTGGGCCCTTTCCTCTGCCGCTGCTGCCTCCGGCGCCAGAGCCTCTGCCCCCTGGGTTTCTGTCGCTGCTGGTGGTGCCAATGACTCCAGAACCTATACCGCTTGGTCCCCAGCCGCTGCCGCTGGTGCCTCCGCAGCCCGAGCCTCTAGCGCCTGGGCCCTTGCCGCTGCCGCTGGTGCCTCCGCAGCCCGAGCCTCTACTGCCTGGGTCTCTTCCGGCACCGCTGGTGCCTCCACAGCCTAACCCTTTACCGCCTGGGCCTCTGCCACTGCCGCTGCTTCCTTTGCCGCCATAGCCTCTACCGCCTGGGCCCTTTCCTCTGCCGCTGCTGCCCCTGGCGCCAGAGCCTCTGCCACCTGGGTTTCTGTCGCTGCTGCTGGTGCCAATGCCTCCAGAACCTATACCGCTTGGTCCCCAGCCGCTGCCGCTGGTGCCTCCGCAGCCCGAGCCTCTACCGCATGGGCCCTTGCCGCTGCCGCTGGTGCCTCCGCAGCCCGAGCCTCTACTGCCTGGGTCTCTTCCGGCACCGCTGGTGCCTCCACAGCCTAACACTTTACATCCTGGGCCTCTGCCAGTGCCGCTGCTTCCTTTGCCGCCAGAGCCTCTACCGCCTGGTCCCTTGCCGCTGTCTCTGGTGCTTCCGCCGCCAGACCCTCTACTGCCGATGGTGCCTCAACAGCCCGAGCCTCTACTGCCTGGGCTTCTGCCGGTACCGCTGTTGCCTCCGCAGCCTGAGCCTCTACCGTCTGGGCCTCTGCCACTGCCACTGGTGCTTCCGCAGCCAGAGCCTCTATGGCATGGGCCTCTGCCACTGCTGCTGGTGCTTCCACTTCCGCCGCCAGAGCCTCTACCGCTTGGACCCTTGCCTCTGATGCTGGTGATTCCGCCGCCAGAGGTTCTACCGCGTGGACCCTTGCCTCTGATGCTGGTGTTCCGCCACCAGAGCCTCTACCGCCTGGGCCTCTGCCACTGCTGCCTCCGCTGCCAGAGCCTCTACGGCCTGGGCCCTTGCCGCTACAGCTGGTGCTTCCGCAGCCTGAGCCTCTACTGCCTGGGCCTCTGCCGCTGGTGCCTTCACTGCCAGAGCCTCTACCGCATGGGCCCTTGCCGCTGCCGCTGGTGCCTTCGCAGCCAGACGCTCTACCGCCCCGGCCTATGCCGCTGCCGCTGGTGCCTCTGCAGCCCGAGCTTCTACCCCCTGGGCCTCTGCCGGTGCCGCTGGTGCCTCCGGAGCCTTAGCCTCTACCGCCTGAGCCTCGGCCACTGCCGCTGGTGCCTAGGCCGCCAGATCCTCTACCGCCTGGGCCGTTGTCGCTGCCGCTGGTGCCTCCGCAGCCTGAGCCTCTACCACCTGGGCCTCTGCCACTGCCGTTGGTGCCTCCGCCGCCAGAGCCTCTACCGAATGGGCCGTTGTCGCTGCCACTGGTGCCTCCGCAGACCGAGCCTCTACCACCTCGTCCTCTTCCACTGCCGCTGGTGCCTCCGCCTCCACCTCTACGCTTGGACACTTGCCTCTGATGCTGGTGCTTCCGCCGCCAGAGCCTCCACCACCTGAGCCTCTACCGCTGCCGCTGGTATTTCCGCCGCCAAAGCCTCTACCACCTGGGCCCTTGCCGCTGCCGCTCGTGCTTTCGCCGCCAGAGCCTCTGCTGCTTGGACCCTTGCCTCTGATGCTGGTGCCTCCTCAGCCTGAGCCTCTACTACCTCGGCCTTTGCCGCTGCCGCTGATGCGTCCGCAGCCCAAGCCTCTACCGCCTGTGCCTCTTCCACTGCCGCTGGTGCCTCCGCCAGAGCATCTACTGCATGGGCCTCTGCCGCTGGTGCCTTCACTGCCAGAGCCCCAACCGCATGGGCCCTTGCTGCTGGTGCCTCCGCAGCCCGAGCCTGTACTGCCTGGGCCTCTGTCACTGGTGCCTTCAATGCCAGAGCCCCAACCGCATGGGCCCTTGCCTGGGCCCTTGCTGCCTCGGCTGGTGTTTCCGCCACCAGAGCCTCTACCTCCTGGGCCCTTGCCGCTGCCGCTGCCGCCCCCGCAGCCTGAGCCTCTACCACCTCGGCCTCTGCCTCCACCGCCAGAGCATCTACTGCATGGGCCTCTGCCGCTGGTGCCTTCACTGCCAGAGCCCCAACCGCATGGGCCCTTGCTGCTGGTGCCTCCGCAGCCCGAGCCTGTACTGCCTGGGCCCTTGCCACTGCCGCTGGTGCTTCCACCGCCAAAGCCTCTACCGCCTCGGCCTCTGCCTCCACCGCCAGAGCATCTACTGCATGGGCCTCTGCCGCTGGTGCCTTCACTGCCAGAGCCCCAACCGCATGGGCCCTTGCTGCTGGTGCCTCCGCAGCCCGAGTCTGTACTGCCTGGGTCTCTGTCACTGGTGCCTTCAATGCCAGAGCCAAAACCGCATGGGCCCTTGCCTGGGCCCTTGCTGCCTCGGCTGGTGTTTCCGACACCAGAGCCTCTACCTCCTGGGCCCTTGCCGCTGCCGCTGCCGCTGCCGCTGCCGCCTCCGCAGCCTGAGCCTCTACCACCTCGGCCTTTGCCGCTGCCGCTGGTGCGTCCGCAACCCAAGCCTCTACCGCCTGGGCCTCTTCCACTGCTGCTGGTGCCTCCGCCGCCAGAGCCTCTACCATCTGGGCCTCTGTGGGTGCCGCTGGTGCCTCCGCAGTCAGAGCCTCTTCCCCCACGGCCTCTACCTCTGGCGGCGAAGGCGGCAGCCTGAGCCTCTACTGCCTTCCCCTCTGCCACTGCCCCGGCTGCATCGCATGGACTTCTACAGCTAGTGCCTAGGCCGCCAGATCCTCTACCGCCTGGGCCGCTGACACTGCCGCTGGTGCCTCCGCCGCCAGAACCTCCACTGCCTGGGTCTCTGCCACTGTCGCTGGTGCCTGCGCAGCCCGAGCCTCTACCGCATGGGCCTCTGCCACTGCCGCTGCTGCCTCTGCCGCCGTAGCCTCTACCGGATGGGCCCTTGCTGCCTCCGCTGGTGCTTTCGCCACCAGAGCCTCTACCGCCTGGGCCTCTGCCAGTACCGCTGGAGGCTCCGCAGCCTGAGCCTCTACCGCCTGGGCCCCTGCCGCTGGTGTTTCCGCTGCCAGAGCCTCTACCGCCTGGACCCGTGCCTCTGCCGCTGGTGCTACCGCAGCCCAAGCCTCTACCACCTGGGCCACTGCCGGTGCCGCTGGTGCCTCCGCATCCAGAGCCTCAACCACCGCTGGAGCCTCTACCGCCTGGGCCCTTGCTGCCGCCGCTGGTGCTACCGCCACCAGAGCCTCTACCGCCTGGGCCTCTGCCAGTACCGCTGGTGGCTCCGCAGCCTGAGCCTCTAACACCTCGGCCTCTGCCACTGCCACTGGTGCCGCCGCCGCCAGAGCCTCTACCGCGTGGGCAGTTGCCGCTGCCACTGGTGCTTCCGCCGCCAGAGCCTCTACTGCATGGGCCTCTGCCACTGTCGCTGTTGCCTCCGCCGCCAGAGGCTCCACTGCCTGGGTCTCTGCCACTGTCGCTGGTGCCTGTGCAGCCCGAGCCTCTACCGCCTGGAACTCTGGCACTGCCGCAGGTGCCTCCGGAGCCTTAGCCTCTTTCTCCTGGGCCTCGGCCACTGCCGCTGGTGCCTAGGCCCTCAGATCCTCTACCACCTCGGCCTCTGCCACTGCCGCTGGTGCCTCCGCAACCCGAGCCTCTACCGCCTGGGCCTCTTCCACTGGCGCTGGTGCCTCCGGAGCCTTAGCCTCTACCGCCTGGGCCTCTGCCGGTGCCGCTGGTGCATCCGCAGCTCGAGCCTCTACCGCATGGGCCTCTGCCACTGCCGCTGCTGCCTCTGCCGCCGTAGCCTCTACCGGATGGGCCCTTGCTGCCTCCGCTGGTGCTTCCGCCACCAGAGCCTCTACCGCCTGGGCCTCTGCCAGTACCGCTGATGGCTCCGCAGCCTGAGCCTCTACCGCCTCTGCCTCTGCCACTGCTGCCTTCGCCACCAGAGCCTCTACCGCCTGGGCCCTGCCGCTGTTGTTTCCGCCGCCAAAGCCTCTACCGCCTGGACCCTTGCCTCTGCCGCTGGTGCTACTGCAGCCCAAGCCTCTACTGCCTAGGCCTCTGCCGGTACCGCTGGTGCCTCCGCAGTCAGAGCCTCAACCACCTCGGCCTCTGCCACTGTCGCTGTTGCCTCTGCCGCTAGAGGCTCCACTGCCTGGGTCTCTGCCGCTGCCGCTGCTGCCTCCACCGCCAGAGCCTCTACTGCCGGGGCCTCTGCTGCTGCCGCTGGTGCTTCCGCCACCAGAGCCTCTACCGCCTGGGCCTCTGCCAGTGCCGCTGCTGCCTCCGCCACCTGAGCCTCTACCGCCTGGGCCCTTATGGCTGCCGCTGGTGTTTCTGCCGCCAGAGCCTCTACTGCATGGACCTCTGCTGCTGCCACTGGTGCCTCTGCCGCCTGAGCCTCTACCGCCCCTGGGCCTCTGCCTCTGCCGCTGGTGCCTCCGCAGCCCGAGCTTTGACCGCTGTCTCTGTTGGTGCTTCCGCAACCAGAGTCTCTGCCTCCTGGGCCTCTGCCAGTGCCGCTGGTGCCTCCGCAGCCTGAGCTTCTACCGCCTGGGCCTCTGCCGGTGCCGCTGGTGCCTCCTCTGCCGGTGCCGCTGTTGCCTCCTCAGCCAGAGCCTCTACCACCTTGGCCTCTGCTACTGCCGCTGCTGCCTTCGCCACCAGAGCCTCTACCCCTTGGGCCCCTGCCGCTGTTGCTCGTGCTTCCACCGCCAGAGCCTCTACTGCTTGGCTCAGGCAGAGGAAGCACCAGCGGCAGCGGCAGAGGTCCAAACGGAAGAGGCTCATGTGGAGGAGGAACCAGCGGCAGAGGCCCAGCCGATGGAGCCAGGGAGGCGGAGGAAGCAGCAAGAGCGGCGTAGGCCCCGGCATTAGAGGCTCAGGCGGCAGCACGTGCAGCAGCGACAGAGACCCAGGTGGCAGAGCCTCTGGCAATGGAGGCAACAGCAGCAGCAGCAAAGGCCCAGGCGCCAGAGGCTCTGGTGTCAGAAGCACCAGCAGCAGTGGCAGAGGCCCGGGCGGTAGAGGCTCTGGCGGCGGAAGCACCAGCGGCAGCGGCAAGGGCCCAGACAGTAGACGCTCTGGCGGCGGAGGCACCAGCGGCAGTGGCAGAGGCCCACTGCGGTTGGGGCTCTGGCAGTGAAGGCACCAGCGGCAGGGGCCCAGGCAGTAGAGGCTCGGGCTGCGGAGGCACCAGCGGCAGTGGCAGAGGCCCAGGTGGTAGAGGCTCAGGCTGCCGAGGCACCAGCGGCAGCGGCAGAGGCCCAGGTGGCAGAGGCTCTGGGGGCGGAAGCACCAGTGGAGGCAGCAAGGGCCAGGCGGTAGAGGCTCTGGCGCCAGAGGCAGCAGCGGCAGTGGCAGAGGCCCATGTGGTAGAGGCTCGGGTTGCGGAGGCACCGGTGGCAGCGGCAGAGTTCCAGGCGGTAGAGGCTCTGGCGGCGGAGGCACCAACGGCAGAGGCAAGGATCCAGGCGGTAGAGCCTCTGGCGGCGAAGGCAGCAGCGGCAGTGGCAGAGGCCCATGCAGTAGAGGCTCTGGCTGCGGAGGCACCAGCGGAACCGACAGAGGCCCAGGCGGTAGAGGCTTCGGGGCAGATGCACCAGCGGCAGTGGCAGAGGCCCAGGCGGTAGAGGCTCAGGCTGTAGAGGTACCAGCGGCAGCGACAGAGGTCCGGGCGGGAGAGGCTCAGGCTGCGGAGCCACCAGCGGCAGCTGCAAGGGTCCAGGCGGTAGAGGCTGTTGCGGCGGAGGCACCAGCGGCAGCGGCAAGGGCCCAGGCGGTAGAGGCTCTGGCCGCGGAGTCACCAGTGGCAGTCGCAGAGGCCCAGGCGGTAGAGGCTCAGGCTGCGGAGGCAACAGCGGCACCAGCAGAAGCACAGGCGGTAGAGACTTGGGCTGCGTAGGAACCAACGGCAGTGGCAGAGGCCCAGGCGGTAGAGACTCAGGCTGCGGAAGCAACAGCATCAGAGGCAAGGGTGCAAGCAGTAGAGGCTCTGGAGGCGGAGGCAGCAGCATCAGAGGCAAGTGTCCAAGCAGTAGAGGCTCTGGAGGCGGAGGCAGCAGCGGCAGTGGAAGAGGCCCAGGCGGTAGAGTCTTTTGCTGCGGAGGCACCAGCGGCAGCGGCAAGGGCCCAGGTGGTAAAGGCTCTGGCGGCGGAGGCCCCAGCGGCACCTGCAGAGGCCCAGGCGGTAGAGGCTCGGGTGGCGAAGGCAGCAGCGGCAGTGCCAGAGGCCAAGGTAGTAGAGGCTCTGGCTGAGGCGACACCAGCCGCACCGGCAGAGGCCCAGGCAGTAGAGGCTTGGGATGCAGAGGCACCAGCGGCACTGCCAGAGGTCCAGGCGGTAGAGGCTCGGGCTGTGGAGGCACCAGCGGCACCGGCAGAGGCCCAGGTGGTAGAGGCTCTGGCGGCGTAAGCACCAGTGGCAGCGGTAAGGGCCCAGGCAGTAGAGGCTCTGGCGGCGGAAGCACCAACATCAGAGGCAAGTGTCCAAGCGCTAGAGGCTCTGGAGGCGGAAGCACCAGCGGCAGTGGAAGAGGCCCAGGTAGTAGAGGCTCGGGCTGCGGAGGCACCAGCGGCAGTGGCCGAGGCCCAGGCAGTAGAGGCTAAGGCTCCGGAGGCACCAGGGGCAGTGCCAGAGGCCCAGGCGGCAGAGGCTCCAGCGGCAGTGCCAGAGGCCCAGGCGGTAGAGGCTCGGACTGCGGAGGCACCAGTGGCAGCGGCAAGGGCCCAGGCGGTAGAGGCTGGGGCTGCGGAGGCACCAGTGGCAGCGGCAGAGACCCAGGCAGTAGAGCTTCTGGTGACGGAGGTAACAGTGACAGTGGCAGAGGCCGAGGTGGAAGAGGCTCTGGCGGCGGTAGCACCAGCGGCAGAGGCAAGGGTCCAGGCGGTAGAGGCTCTGGCGGCGAAGGAACGAGCAGCAGCGGCAGAGGCCAGGGCAGTAGAGGCTCGGGCTGCGGAGGCACCAGCGGCAGTAGCAGAAGACCAAGTGGTAGAGGCTCTGGAGGCGAAGGCACCAGCGGCAGCGGCAGAGGCCAGGGCAGTAGAGGCTCAGGATGTGTATGCACCAGCGGCGAAGGACTAAGTGGTAGAGGCTCTGGCGGCGAAGGCACCAGCGGCACCGACAGAAGCCCAGGCGGTAAAGGCTCGGGCTGCGGAGGCACCAGCGGCAGAGGCCGAAGCAGTAGAGGCTCTGGCGGCGGCAGCGGCAAGGGCCCACGCGGTAGAGGCTCAGGCTGCGGAGGCACCAGCGGCACTGACAGAGGTCCAGGCGGTAGTGGCTCGGGCTGCGGAAGCACCAGCAGCACCGGCAAAGGCCCAGACGGTAGAGGTTCTGGTGGCGGATGCACGAGCGGCAATGCCAGAGGTCCAGGAGGTAGAGGCTCAGGCTGCGGAGCCACCAGCTGCACTGGCACAGGCCTAGGCGATAGAGACCTGCGGAGGCACCAGCGGCAGCGGCAGAGTCCCAGGTGGTAGAGGCTCGGGCTGCGGAGGCACCAGTGGCAGCGGCAAGGGGCCAGGCGGAGGCACCAACGGTAACCCAGAGGCCCAGGCAGTAGAGAGTCTGGCGGCGGAAGCACCAGTGGCACCCGTAAGGTCCCTGGTGGTAGAGGCTCTGGCGGCGGAGGCACCAGCAACAGCGGCAAGGGCCCAGGCGGTAGAGGCTCTGGCAACGAAGGAAGCAGGGGCAGTGGCAGACACCCAGGCGGTAGAGGCTCAGGCTGCGGAGGCACCAGCGGCAGCGGCAGAGGCCAGGGCGGTAGAGGCTCTGGCGGCGGAAGCACCAGCGACAGCAATAAGGGCCCAGGCAGTAGAGGCTCTGGCAGCAAAGGAAGCAACGGCAGTGGCAGAGGCCCATGCGGTAGAGGCTCGGGCTGCGGAGGCACCAACGGCACCGAGAGGCCCAGGCAGTAGAGGCTCTGACGGCGGAAGCACCAGCGGCAGCGGCAAGGGCCCAGGCGTTAGAGGCTCTGGCGGCGGAGGCACCAGCTGCAGTAGCAGAGGCTCAGGCGGTAAAGGCTCAGGCGGCGGAAAACCAGCAGCAGAGGCCAAGGCGGAAGAGGCTCAGGCGGGGGAGGCACCAGCGGCAGCGGCAGAGGTTCAAAAGGAAGAGGCTAAGGTGGAGAAAGCACCTGCAGCAGCGACAGAGACCCAGGTGGCAGAGGCTCTGGTGATGGAGGCAACAGCGGCAGCGGTAAGGGCCCCTGTGGTAGAGGCTCTGGTGGCGAAGGCAGCAGCGGCAGTGCCAGAGGCCGAGGTGGTAGAGGCTCTGGCTGAGGAGACACCAGCAGCACCGGCAGAGGCCCAGGCAGTAGAGGCTTGGGATGCGGAGGCACCAGCGGCAGTGCCAGAGGTCCAGGCGGTAGAGGCTCGGGCTGCAGAGGCACCAACGGCAGCCCAGAGGCCCAGGCAGTAGAGGCTCTGGCAGCGGAAGCACCAGCATCAGAGGCAAGGGTCCAAGCGGTAGAGGCTCTTGCGGCGGAAGCACCAGCATCAGAGGCAAGTGTCCAAACGGTAAAGTCTCTGGAGGCGAAGGCACCAGCGGCAGTGGAAGAGGCCCAGGCAGTAGAGGCTCGGGCTGCGGAGGCACCAGAGGCACTGGCCGAGGGCCAGGCGGTAAAGGCTCTGGCGGCCTCTGCCACTGCCACTGGTGCCTCCGCTGCCAGAGCCTCTACCGCCTGGGCCCTTGCCGCTGCCGCTGGTGCTTCCGCAGCCAGAGCCTCTAGCGCATGGGCCTCTGCCACTGCTGCTGGTGCTTCCGCAGCCTGAGCCTCTACCACCTCGGCCTCTGCCACTGTCGCTATTGCCTCCGCCGCCAGAGGCTCCACTGCCTGGGTCTCTGCTGCTGCCGCTGGTGCCTGCGCAGCCCGAGCCTCTACCGCCTGGACCTCTGGCACTGCCGCTGGTGCCTCCGCGGCCAGAGCCTCTACCGCCTGGGCCCTTGCCGCTGCCGCTGCCGTCTCCGCCGGAGCCTCTACTGCCTGGGCCTCTGCCGCTCCCGCTGGTGCTTCCGCCACCAGATCCTCTACGGCCTGGGCCTCTGCCGGTGCCGCTGCTGCCTCCGCCGCCTGAGCCTCTACCGCCTGGGCCCTTAACGCTGCCACTGGGGCTTCTGCCGCCAGAGCCTCTACTGCCTGGGCCTCTGCCGCCTCCGCTGGTGCCTCCGCAGCCAGAACCTCTACCACCTCGGCCTTTGCCGCTGCCGCTGGTGCCTCAGTCCCCAGAGCCTCTACAGCCAGGGCCTCTGCCTCTGCCGCTGGTGCCTCCGCAGCGCTAGCTTCTACTGCTGTCTCTACTGGTGCTTCCACAACCAGAGCCTCTGCCGCTTGGGCATCTGCCAGTGCCGCTGGTGCCTCCGCAGCCTGAGCCTCTGCTTCATGGGCCCTTGCCGCTGCCGCTGGTGCCTCCTCTGACGGTGCCGCTGTTGCCTCCTCAGCCAGAGCCTCTACCACCTCGGCCTCTGCCTTCGCCACCAGAGCCTACCGCCTGGGCCCCTGCCGCTGGTCTTTCCACCGCCAGAGCCTCTACCGCCTGGGCCCTTACCGCTGCCGCTCGTGCTTCCGCCGCCAGAGGCTCTACTGCTTGGACCCTTCCCTGTGATACTGGTGCTTCCGCCGACAGAGCCTCTACTGCCTGGGCCTCTGCCACTGCTGCTGGTGCTTCCGCCACCAGAGCCTCTACCGCCTGGGCCCTTACCGCTGCCGCTGGTGCTTCCGCCTCCAGAGCCTCTACCGCCTGGGCTTCTACCACTGCCGCTGGTGCCTCCACAGCCTGAGCCTCTACTCCCTGGGCCTCTGCCACTGCTGATGGTGCTTTCGGCACCAGAGCCTCTACTGCCTGGGCCCTTGACGCTGCCGCTCGTACTTCCGCCGCCGGAGGCTCTACTGCTTGGACCCTTCCCTCTGATACTGGTGCTTCCGCCGCCAGAGCCTCTACTGCCTGGGCCTCTGCCACTGCCCCTGGTGCCTCCACCGCCAGAGGCTCTACTGCCAGGGTCTCTGCCGCTTCCGCTCGTGCCTCCTCAGCCCGAGCCTCTACTGCCTGGGCCCTTGCCGCTGCCCCTGATGCTTCCACCACCAGAGCCTCTACCGCTTAGACACTTGCCTCTGATGCTGGTGCTTCCGCCACCAGAGCCTGGGCCTCTGCCGCTGCCGCTGGTCCCTTCGCTGCCAGAGCCTCTACTGCCTGGGCACTTGCCGCTAGTGCTTCCGCCGCCAGAACCTCTACTCCATGGGCCTCTGCCACTGCTGCTGGTGCTTCCGCTTCCAGAGCCTCTACTGCCTGGGTCTCTGCCGCTGCCACGGGTGCATCGGCAGCCTGAGCCTCTACTGCCTTGGCCTCTGCTGCATTTGCTGGATCTGCCGCCGCCCAGGCTGCATCGCTTGGACCTCTGCAGCTGCCGTTGGTGCCTCCGCCGCCAGATCCTCTACCACCTGGGCCTTTGCCGCTGTCGCTGGTGCTTCCGCTGCCCGATCCTCTACTGCCTAGGCCTCTGATGCTGGTGCTTCGGCCGCCAGAGCCTCTACTGCCTGGGCCTCTGACGCTGCTGCTGGTGCTTCCGCCACCAGAGCCTCTACCACCTCGGCCCTTACCGCTGCCGCTGGTCCTTCCACTTCCAGAGCCTCTACCGCCTGGGCCTCTACCACTGCCGCTGGTGCCTCCGCAGCCTGAGCCTCTACTGCCTGGGTCTCTGCCACTGCTGCTGGTGCTTACGCCACCAGAGCCTCTACCGCCTGGGCCCTTACCGCTGCCGCTGGTGCTTCCACCACCAGAGCTTCTACCGCTTGGACACTTGCCTCTGATGCTGGTGCTTCCACCCCCAGATGCCTTGGTGCCTAGGTGCCAGATGCCGCTGGTGCCTAGGCCGCCAGATCCTCTACCACCTCGGCTTCTGCCACTGCCGCTGGTGCCTCCGTAGCCCGAGCCTCTACCGCCTGGGCCTCTGTCAGTGCCGCTGGTGCCTCCGCCGCCAGAGCCTCTAACGCCTGGGCCCTAGTCGCTGCCGCTTCGGCCGCCAGACCCCTTTACTGCCTGGGCCTCTGCCGCTGGTGCCTCCGCCGTCAGAGCCTCTACTGCCGGGGCCTCTGCCGCTGCCGCTGGTGCCTCCGCAGCCAGAGCCTCTACAGCCTGGGCCCTTGCCGCTGGCGCTGGTGCCTTCATCGCCAGAGCCTCCCCCACCTGGGCCCTTACCGCTGGTGCTGGTGCCTCCGCAGTCCAAGCCTCTACCATCTGGGCCTCTCCCGGTGCCGCTGGTGCCTCTGCACCCGAGGCTCTGCCACCTGGGCCTCTGCCGGTGCCGCTGTTGCCTTCCCAGCCTGAGTCTCTACCACCTCTGCCTCTGCCGCTGGTGCCTCCGCAGCCTGATCGTCTACCGCCTGGACCTCTGCCACTGCTGCTGGTGCTTCCGCCACCAGAGCCTCTACTGCCTGGCCCCTTATCGCTGCCCCTGGTGCTTACGCCGCCAGAGCCTCTACTGCCTGGGACTCTGGGTGCCGTTAATTACTCCGCAGCCTGAGCGTCTACTGCCTGGGCCTCTTCCACTGCCACTGGCACCTCCGCCACCAGAGCCTATACCGCCTGGGCCCTTACCGCTGACGCTGGTGCCTCCGCCGCCAAAGCCTCTAACCCCTGGGCCCTTGCCGCTGACACTGCTGCTTCCGCCGCCAGATCCTCTACTGCCTGGGCCTCTGCTGCTGGTGCCTCCGCAGCCTGAGCCTCTACTGCCTGGGCCTCTGCCGCTGGTGCCTTCGCTGCCAGAGCCTCTACCGCCTGGGCCCTTGCCGCTGCCGCTGGTGCTTCCGCTGCCCGATCCTCTACTGCCTAGGCCTCTGATGCTGGTGCTTCGGCCGCCAGAGCCTCTACTGCCTGGGCCTCTGCCGCTGCTGCTGGTGCTTCCGCCACCAGAGCCTCTACCGCATGGGCCCTTGCCGCTGCCGCTGGTGCTTCCGCTGCCCGATCCTCTACTGCCTAGGCCTCTGATGCTGGTGCTTCGGCCGCCAGAGCCTCTACTGCCTGGGCCTCTGCCGCTGCTGCTGGTGCTTCCGCCACCAGAGCCTCTACCGCATGGGCCCTTGTCGCTGCCGCTGGTCCTTCCGCTTCCAGAGCCTCTACCACCTGGGCCTCTACCACTGCCGCTGGTGCCTCCGCAGCCTGAGCCTCTACTGCTTGGGTTTCTGCCACTGCTGGTGGTGCTTACGCCACCAGAGCTTCTACCGCCTGGGCCCTTACCGCTGCCGCTGGTGCTTCCACCACCAAAGCTTCTACCGCTTGGACACTTGCCTCTGATGCTGGTGCTTCCACCGCCAGATGCCTTGGTGCCTATGTGCCAGATGCCGTTGGTGCCTAGGCCGCCAGATCCTCTACCACCTCGGCCTCTGCCACTGCCGCTGGTGCCTCCACAACCTAACCCTTTACGCCTGGGCCTCTGTCCCTGCCGCTGGTGCCTCCGCCGCCAGAGCCTCTACTGCCTGGGCCTCTGCTGCTGCCATTGGTGCCTCCGCCGCCAGAGCCTCTACCGTCTGGGCCCTGGACACTGAAGCTGGTGTTTCCGCAGCCGGAGTCTCTAACGCCTGGGCCTCTGCAACTGCCGCTGCTGCCTCCGCAGCCGGAGCCTCTAACGCCTGGGCCTCTGCCGCTGCCACTGGTGCCTCCGCAGCCTGAGCCTCTACCGCCTCGGCCTCTGCCGCTGCCGCTGGTGCCTCCACAACCTAAGCCTTTATGCCCGGGCCTCTGCTGGTTCCGCTGGTGCCTCCGTAGCCTGAGCTTCTACCGCCTGGACCCTTGCCACTGGTGCTGGTGCCTCCGCAGCCCGAGCCTCTACCGCCTGGGCCGCTGCCGCTGGTGCTTCCACCTCCAGAGCCTCTACCGCCTGGGCCTCTGCCGCTTCCGCTGGTGCCTCCGAAGCCTGAGCCTCTACCGCCTGGGCCTCCGGCACTGCCGCTGGTGCCTCCGCCGCCAGAGCGTCTACCGTCTGGGCCCTTGCCGCTGCCGCTGGTGCTTCCGCCGCCAGAGACTCTACCGCCTGGGCCTCTGCCACTGATGCTGGTGCCTCTGCCGCCAGAGCCTCTACCGCCTGGGCCTTTGCTGCTACCGCTGTTGCCTCCGTCACCAGAGCCTCTGCCACCTGGGTCTCTGTCGCTGCTGCAGGTGCCTCCTACACCTGAGCCTCTTTCGTTTGTACCTCTGCCGCGGCCGCTGGTGCCTCCCCCGCCTGAGCCCTTTCCGCCTTGGCCTCTGCTGCTGGTTTTCCGCCGCCTTAGTCTCTTCAGCCTGGGCCTCTGCCGCTGCCGCTGGTCTTCTGCCGCCTGAGCCTTTACCGCCTGAGCCTCTGCTACTGCAGCTGGTGCCTCTGCAGCCCGAGCCTGTACCACCTGGGCCTCTGCCGGTGCCGCTGGTGCATCCGCCGCCAGAGCCTCTACCGCCTGGGTCTCTGCCGCTGCCGCTGGTGCCTCCGTAGCCCGAGCCTCTACCGCCTGGGCCTCTGTCAGTGCCGCTCGTGCATCCGCCGCCAGAGCCTCTAACGCCTGGGCCCTAGCCGCTGCCGCTTCGGCCGCCAGACCCCTCTACTGCCTGGGCCTCTGCCGCTGGTGCCTCCGCCGTCAGAGCCTCTACTGCCTGGGCCTCTGCCGCTTCCGCTGGTGCCTCCGCCGCCAGAGCCTCTACAGCCTGGGCCCTTGCCGCTGCCGCTGGTGCCTTCACCGCCAGAGCCTCCCCCGCCTGGGCCCTTACCGCTGGTGCTGGTGCCTCCGCAGCCCAAGCCTCTACCACCTGGGCCTCTCCCAGTGCCGCTGTTGCCTTCCCAGCCTGAGTCTCTACCACCTCTGCCTCTGCAGCTGGTGCCTCCGCAGCCTGATCGTCCGCCGCCAAAGCCTCTACCGTCTGGGCCCTGGACACTGCCGCTGGTGTTTCCGCAGCCGGAGTCTCTAACGCCTGGGCCTCTGCAACTGCCGCTGCTGCCTCCGCAGCCGGAGCCTCTAACGCCTGGGCCTCTCCCGCTGCCGCTGGTGCCTCCACAACCCAAGACTTTACGCCTGGGCCTCTGTCCCTGCCGCTGGTGCCTCCGCCGCCATAGCCTCTACCGCCTGGGCCCTTGCCACTGCCGCTGGTGCTTCCACCGCCAAACCTCTACTGCCTAGGCCTCTGCTGCTGCCATTGGTGCCTCCGCCGCCAGAGCCTCTAACACCAGGGCCTCTGCCGCTGCCACTGGTGCCTCCGCAGCCCGAGCCTGTACCGCCCGGGCCTCTGACGGTTCCGCTGGTGCCTCCGTAGCCTGAGCCTCTACCGCCTGGACCCTTGCCACTGGTGCTGGTGCCTCCGCAGCCCGAGCCTCTACCGCCTGGGCCGCTGCCGCTGGTGCTTCCACCGCCAGAGCCTCTACCGCCTGGGCTTCTGCCGCTTCCGCTGGTGCCTCCGAAGCCTGAGCCTCTACCGCCTGGGCCTCCGGCACTGCCGCTGGTGCCTCCGCCGCCAGAGCGTCTACCGTCTGGGCCCTTGCCGCTGCCGCTGGTGCTTCTGCCGCCAGAGACTCTACCGCCTGGGCCTCTGCCACTGCTGCTGGTGCCTCTGCCGCCAGAGCCTCTACCGTCTGGGCCTTTGCTGCTGCCGCTGTTGCCTCCATTGCCAGAGCCTCTGCCACCTGGGTCTCTGTCGCTACTGCAGGTGTCGCCGCCGCCTGACCCTGTACTGCCTCGGCCTACGCCGCTCTTGCTGCTTCCTCCGCCTCCCAGGCTCCATCGGCTGGGCCTCTGCCGCTGGTGCCTCCTCCACATGAGCCTCTTCCGTTTGCACCTCTGCCGCTGCCGCTGGTGCTTCCCACGCCTGAGCCTCTTCCGCTGGTTTTCCGCCGCTAGAGCCTCTTCCGCTGGGCCTCTGCCGCCTAGACCTCTGCCGCTGCCGCTGCTTTTCTGCCGCCTGAACCTTTACCGCCTGGGCTTCTGCCACTGCCGCTGGTGCCTCCTCTGCCAGAGCCTCTACCGTCTGGGCCTTTGCTGCTACCGCTGTTGCCTCCGTCACCAGAGCCTCTGCCACCTGGGTCTCTGTCGCTACTGCAGGTGCCTCCTACACCTGAGCCTCTTTCGTTTGTACCTCTGCCGCGGCCGCTGGTGCCTCCCCCGCCTGAGCCCTTTCCGCCTTGGCCTCTGCTGCTGGTTTTCCGCCGCCTTAGTCTCTTCAGCCTGGGCCTCTGCCGCTGCCGCTGGTCTTCTGCCGCCTGAGCCTTTACCGCCTGAGCCTCTGCTACTGCAGCTGGTGCCTCTGCAGCCCGAGCCTGTACCACCTGGGCCTCTGCCGGTGCCGCTGGTGCATCCGCCGCCAGAGCCTCTACCGCCTGGGTCTCTGCCGCTGCCGCTGGTGCCTCCGTAGCCCGAGCCTCTACCGCCTGGGCCTCTGTCAGTGCCGCTCGTGCATCCGCCGCCAGAGCCTCTAACGCCTGGGCCCTAGCCGCTGCCGCTTCGGCCGCCAGACCCCTCTACTGCCTGGGCCTCTGCCGCTGGTGCCTCCGCCGTCAGAGCCTCTACTGCCTGGGCCTCTGCCGCTTCCGCTGGTGCCTCCGCCGCCAGAGCCTCTACAGCCTGGGCCCTTGCCGCTGCCGCTGGTGCCTTCACCGCCAGAGCCTCCCCCGCCTGGGCCCTTACCGCTGGTGCTGGTGCCTCCGCAGCCCAAGCCTCTACCACCTGGGCCTCTCCCAGTGCCGCTGTTGCCTTCCCAGCCTGAGTCTCTACCACCTCTGCCTCTGCAGCTGGTGCCTCCGCAGCCTGATCGTCCGCCGCCAAAGCCTCTACCGTCTGGGCCCTGGACACTGCCGCTGGTGTTTCCGCAGCCGGAGTCTCTAACGCCTGGGCCTCTGCAACTGCCGCTGCTGCCTCCGCAGCCGGAGCCTCTAACGCCTGGGCCTCTCCCGCTGCCGCTGGTGCCTCCACAACCCAAGACTTTACGCCTGGGCCTCTGTCCCTGCCGCTGGTGCCTCCGCCGCCATAGCCTCTACCGCCTGGGCCCTTGCCACTGCCGCTGGTGCTTCCACCGCCAAACCTCTACTGCCTAGGCCTCTGCTGCTGCCATTGGTGCCTCCGCCGCCAGAGCCTCTAACACCAGGGCCTCTGCCGCTGCCACTGGTGCCTCCGCAGCCCGAGCCTGTACCGCCCGGGCCTCTGACGGTTCCGCTGGTGCCTCCGTAGCCTGAGCCTCTACCGCCTGGACCCTTGCCACTGGTGCTGGTGCCTCCGCAGCCCGAGCCTCTACCGCCTGGGCCGCTGCCGCTGGTGCTTCCACCGCCAGAGCCTCTACCGCCTGGGCTTCTGCCGCTTCCGCTGGTGCCTCCGAAGCCTGAGCCTCTACCGCCTGGGCCTCCGGCACTGCCGCTGGTGCCTCCGCCGCCAGAGCGTCTACCGTCTGGGCCCTTGCCGCTGCCGCTGGTGCTTCTGCCGCCAGAGACTCTACCGCCTGGGCCTCTGCCACTGCTGCTGGTGCCTCTGCCGCCAGAGCCTCTACCGTCTGGGCCTTTGCTGCTGCCGCTGTTGCCTCCATTGCCAGAGCCTCTGCCACCTGGGTCTCTGTCGCTACTGCAGGTGTCGCCGCCGCCTGACCCTGTACTGCCTCGGCCTACGCCGCTCTTGCTGCTTCCTCCGCCTCCCAGGCTCCATCGGCTGGGCCTCTGCCGCTGGTGCCTCCTCCACATGAGCCTCTTCCGTTTGCACCTCTGCCGCTGCCGCTGGTGCTTCCCACGCCTGAGCCTCTTCCGCTGGTTTTCCGCCGCTAGAGCCTCTTCCGCTGGGCCTCTGCCGCCTAGACCTCTGCCGCTGCCGCTGCTTTTCTGCCGCCTGAACCTTTACCGCCTGGGCTTCTGCCACTGCCGCTGGTGCCTCCTCTGCCAGAGCCTCTACCGTCTGGGCCTTTGCTGCTACCGCTGTTGCCTCCGTCACCAGAGCCTCTGCCACCTGGGTCTCTGTCGCTACTGCAGGTGTCGCCGCCGCCTGAGCCTGTACTGCCTGGGCCTACGCCGCTCTTGCTGCTTCCTCCGCCTTCCAGGCTCCATCGGCTGGGCCTCTGCCGCTGGTGCCTCCTCCACATGAGCCTCTTCCGTTTGCACCTCTGCCGCTGCCGCTGGTGCCTCCCCCGCCTGAGCACTTTCCGCCTTGGCCTCTGCTGTTGGTTTTCCGCCGCCTGAGTCTCTTCTGACTGGGTCTCTGCCGCTGCCGCTGGTCTTCTGACACCTGAGCCTTTACCGCCTGAGCCTCTGCTACTGCAGCTGGTGCCTCCGCAGCCAGAGCCTCTACCACCTGGGCCTCTGCCGGTGCCGCTGGTGCTTCCGCCGCCAGAGCCTCTACCGCCTGGGTCTCTGCCGCTGCCGCTGGTGCCTCCGTAGCCCGATCCTCTACTGCCTAGGCCTCTGATGCTGGTGCTTCGGCCGCCAGAGCCTCTACCGCCTGAGCCCTTACCGCTGCCGCTGGTCCTTCCGCTTCCAGAGCCTCTACCGGCTGGGCCTCTACCACTGCTGCTGGTGCCTCCGGAGCCTGAGCCTCTACTGCCTGGGTCTCTGCCACTGCTGCTGGTGCTTACGCCACCAGAGCCTCTACCGCCTGGGCCCTTACCGCTGCCGCTGGTGCTTCCACCACCAGAGCTTCTATCACTTGGACACATGCCTCTGATGCTGGTGCTTCCACCGCCAGATGCCTTGGTGCCTAGGTGACAGATGCCGCTGGTGCCTAGGCCGCCAGATCCTCTACCACCTCGGCCTCTGCCACTGCCGCTGGTGCCTCCGCAGCCTGAGCCTCTACCGCATGGGCCTCTACCGCTGCCGCTGGTGCCTCCACAACCTAAGCCTTTACGCCTGGGCCCTTGCCACTGCCGCTGGTGCCTCCGCCGCCAGAGCCTCTACCGTCTGGGCCCTGGACACTGCCGCTGGTGTTTCCGCAGCCGGAGTCTCTAACGCCTGGGCCTCTGCAACTACCGCTGCTGCCTGCGCAGCCGGAGCCTCTAACGCCTGGGCCTCTGCCGCTGCCACTGGTGCCTCCGCAGCCCGAGCCTGTACCGCCCGGGCCTCTGTCGGTTCCGCTGGTGCCTCCGTAGCCTGAGCCTCTACGGCCTGGACCCTTGCCACTGGTGCTGGTGCCTCCGCAGCCCGAGCCTCTACCGCCTGGGCCTCTGCCACTGCTGCTGGTGCCTCTGCCGCCAGAGCCTACCGCCTGGGCCTTTGCTGCTGCCGCTGTTGCCTCCATTGCCAGAGCCTCTGCCACCTGGGTCTATGTCGCTACTGCAGGTGTCGCTGCCGCCTGAGCCTGTATTGCCTGGGCCTACGCCGCTCTTGCTGCTTCCTCCGCCTCCCAGGCTCTATCGGCTGGGCCTCTGCCGCTGGGGCCTCCTCCACATGAGCCTCTTCCGTTTGCACCCCTACCGCTGCCGCTGGTGCTTCCCCCGCCTGAGCCTCTTCCGCCTTGGCCTCTGCCACTGGTTTTCCGCCGCCAGAGCCTCTTCCGCCTGCGCCTCTTCCGCCTGGGCCTCTACTGCTGCTGCTGGTTTTCTGCCGCCTGAACCTTTACCGCCTGGGCCTCTGCCACTGCCGCTGGTGCCTCCGCTGCCAGAGCCTCTACCGCCTGGGCCTTTGCTGCTACCGCTGTTGCCTCCGTCACCAGAGCCTCTGCCACCTGGGTCTCTGTCGCTGCTGCAGGTGCCTCCTACACCTGAGCCTCTTCCGTTTATACCTCTGCCGCGGCCGCTGGTGCCTCCCCCGCCTGAGCCCTTTCCGCCTTGGCCTCTGCTGCTGGTTTTCCGCCACCTGAGTCTCTTCTGCCTGGGCCTCTGTGGCTGCCGCTGGTCTCCTGACGCCTGAGCCTTTACCGCCTGAGCCTCTGCTACTGCAGCTGGTGCCTCCGCAGCCCGAGCCTCTACCACCTGGGCCTCTGCCGGTGCCGCTGGTCTTCTGACGCCTGAGCCTTTACCGCCTGAGCCTCTGCTACTGCAGCTGGTGCCTCCGCAGCCCGAGCCTCTACCACCTGGGCCTCTGCCGGTGCCGCTGGTGCTTCCGCCGCCAGAGCCTCTACCGCCTGGGTCTCTGCCGCCGCCGCTGGTGCCTCCGTAGCCCGAGCCTTTACCGCCTGGGCCTCTGTCAGTGCCGCTGGTGCCTCCGCCGCCAGAGCCTCTAACGCCTGGGCCCTAGCCGCTGCCGCTTCGGCCGCCAGCCCCCTCTATTGCCTGGGCCTCTGCCTCTGGTGCCTCCGCCATCAGAGCCTCTAATGCCTGGGCCTCTGCCGCTGCCGCTGGTGCCTCCGCCGCCAGAGCCTCTACAGCCTGGGCCCTTGCCGCTGCCGCTGGTGCCTTCACCGCCAGAGCCTCCCCCGCCTGGGCCCTTACCGCTGGTGCTGGTGCCTCCGCAGCCCATGCCTCTACCATCTGGGCCTCTCCCAGTGCCGCTGGTGCCTCCGCGCCCGAGCCTGTACCACCTGGGCCTCTGCCGGTGCCGCTGTTGCCTTCCCAGCCTGAGTCTCTACCACCTCTGCCTCTGCCGCTGCTGCCTCCGCAGCCTGATCGTCTACCGCCTGGGCCTCTGCCACTGTGCTGGTGCTTCCGCCACCAGAGCCTCTACTGCCTGGGCCCTTACCGCTGCCGCTGGTGCTTACGCCGCCAGAGCCTCTACTGCCTGGGACTCTGGGTGCCGTTAGTTACTCCGCAGCCCGAGCCTCTACTACCTGGGCCTCTTCCACTGCCACTGGTGCCTCCACCGCCAGAGCCTCTACCGCCTGGGCACTTGCTGCTGCCGCTGGTGCTTCTGCCGCCTGAGCCTTTACCGCCTGAGCCTCTGCTACTGCAGCTGGTGCCTCCGCAGCCCGAGCCTCTACCACCTGGGCCTCTGCCGGTGCCGCTGGTCTTCTGACGCCTGAGCCTTTACCGCCTGAGCCTCTGCTACTGCAGCTGGTGCCTCCGCAGCCCGAGCCTCTACCACCTGGGCCTCTGCCGGTGCCGCTGGTGCTTCCGCCGCCAGAGCCTCTACCGCCTGGGTCTCTGCTGCCGCCGCTGGTGCCTCCGTAGCCCGAGCCTCTACCGCCTGGGCCTCTGTCAGTGCCGCTGGTGCCTCCGCCGCCAGAGCCTCTAACGCCTCGGCCCTAGCCGCTGCCGCTTCGGCCGCCAGACCCCTCTACTGCCTGGGCCTCTGCCGCTGTTGCCTCCGCCGTCAGAGCCTCTAATGCCTGGGCCTCTGCCGCTGCCGCTGGTGCCTCCGCCGCCAGAGCCTCTACAGCCTGGGCCCTTGCCGCTGCCGCTGGTGCCTTCACCGCCAGAGCCTCCCCCGCCTGGGCCCTTACCCCTGGTGCTGGTGCCTCCGCAGCCCATGCCTCTACCATCTGGGCCTCTCCCAGTGCCGCTGGTGCCTCCGCGCCCGAGCCTGTACCACCTGGGCCTCTGCCGGTGCCGCTGCTGCCTTCCCAGCCTGAGTCTCTACCACCTCTGCCTCTGCCGCTGGTGCCTCCGCAGCCTGATCGTCTACCGCCTGGGCCTCTGCCACTGTGCTGGTGCTTCCGCCACCAGAGCCTCTACTGCCTGGGCCCTTACCGCTGCCGCTGGTGCTTACGCCGCCAGAGCCTCTACTGCCTGGGACTCTGAGTGCCGTTAGTTACTCCGCAGCCCGAGCCTCTACTACCTGGGCATCTTCCACTGCCACTGGTGCCTCCACCGCCAGAGCCTCTACCGCCTGGGCACTTGCTGCTGCCGCTGGTGCTTCTGCCGCCAGAGCCTCTACTGCCTGGGCCTCTGCCGCTGCCGCTGGTGCTTCCGCCGCCAGACCCTCTACTGCCTGGGCCTCTGCTGCTGGTGCCTCCGGAGCCTGAGCCTCTACTGCCTGGGCCTCTGCCGCTGGTGCCTCCGCCGTCAGAGCCTCTAATGCCTGGACCTCTGCCGCTGCCGCTGGTGCCTCCGCCGCCAGAGCCTCTACAGCCTGGGCCCTTGCCGCTGCCGCTGGTGCCTTCGCTGCCAGAGCCTCTACCGCCTGGGCCCTTACCGCTGGTGCTGGTGCCTCCGCAGCCCATGCCTCTACTGCCTAGGCCTCTGATGCTGGTGCTTCGGCCGCCAGAGCCTCTACTGCCTGGGCCTCTGCTGCTGCTGCTGGTGCTTCCGCCACCAGAGCCTCTACCGCCTGGGCCCTTACCGCTGCCGCAGGTCCTTCCGCTTCCAACGCCTCTACCGCCTGGGCCTCTACCACTGCCGCTGGTGCCTCCGCAGCCTGAGCCTCTGCTGCCTGGGTCTCTGCCACTGCTGCTGGTGCTTATGCCACCAGAGCCTCTACCGCCTGGGCCCTTACCGCTGCCGCTGGTGCTTCCACCACCAAAGCTTCTACCGCTTGGACACTTGCCTCTGATGCTGGTGCTTCCATCGCCACATGCCTTGGTGCCTCGGTGCCAGATGCCGCTGGTGCCTAGGCCGCCAGATCCTCTACCACCTCGGCCTCTGCCACTGCCGCTGGTGCCTCCGCAGCCTGAGCCTCTACCGCCTGGGCCTCTACCGCTGCCGCTGGTGCCTCCACAACCTAAGCCTTTACGCCTGGGTCTCTGTCCCTGCCGCTGGTGCCTCCGCCGCCAGAGCCTCTACCGCCTGGGCCCTTGCCACTGCCGCTGGTGCTTCCACCGCCAAAGCCTCTACTGCCTGGGCCTCTGCTACTGCCATTGGTGCCTCCACCGCCAGAGCCTCTACTGCCTGGGCCTCTGCCGCTGCCACTGGTGCCTCCGCCGCCAGAGCCTCTACCGCCTGGGCCCTTACCGCTGCTGCTGGTGCCTCCGCCGCCAAAGCCTCTAACCCCTGGGCCATTGCCGCTGCCGCTGGTGCTTCCGCCGCCAGACCCTCTACTGCCTGGGCCTCTGCCGCTGCCACTGGTGCCTCCGCCGCCAGAGCCTCTACCGCCTGGGCCCTTACCGCTGCTGCTGGTGCCTCCGCCGCCAAAGCCTCTAACCCCTGGGCCTCTCCCGCTGCCGCTGGTGCTTCCGCTGCCCGATCCTCTACTGCCTAGGCCTCTGATGCTGGTGCTTCGGTCGCCAGAACCTCTACTGCCTGGGCCTCTGCCGCTGCTGCTGGTACTTCCGCCACCAGAGCCTCTACCACCTGGGCCCTTACCGCCGCCGCTGGTCCTTCCGCTTCCAGAGCCTCTACCGCCTGGGCCTCTACCACTGCCGCTGGTGCCTCCGCAGCCTGAGCCTCTACTGCCCGGGTCTCTGCCACTGCTGCTTACGCCACCAGAGCCTCTACCGCCTGGGCCCTTACCGCTGCCGCTGTTGCTTCCACCACCAGAGCTTCTACAGCTTGGACACTTGCCTCTGATGCTGGTGCTTCCACCGCCAGATGCCTTGGTGCCTAGGTGCCAGATGCCGCTGGTGACTAGGCCGCCAAAGCCTCTACTGCCTTGGCCTCTGCCACTGCTGCTGGTGCCTCTGCCGCCAGAGCCTCTACCGCCTGGGCCTTTGCTGCTGCCGCTGTTGCCTCCGCAGCCGGAGCCTCTAACGCCTGGGCCTCTGCCGCTGCAACTTGTGCCTCCTTAGCCCGAGCCTGTACCGCCCGGGCCTCTGCTGGTTCCGCTGGTGCCTCCGTAGCCTGAGCCTCTACCGCCTGGACCCTTGCCACTGGTGCTGGTGCCTCCGCAGCCCGAGCCTCTACCGCCTGGGCCGCTGCCGCTGGTGCTTCCACCGCCTGAGTCTCTGACCGCCTGGGCCTCTGCCGCTGCTGCTGGTCTTCTGCCGCCTGAGCCTTTACCGCCTGAGCCTCTGCTACTGCAGCTGGTGCCTCTGCAGCCCGAGCCTTTACCACCTGGGCCTATGCCAGTGCCGCTGGTGCTTCGGCCGCCAGAGCCTCTACCGCCCGGGTCTCTGCCGCTTCCGCTGGTGCCTCCGAAGCTTGAGCCTCTACTGCCTGGGCCTCCGGCACTGCCGCTGGTGCCTCCGCCGCCAGAGCCTCTACCGCCTGAGCCTTTGCTGCTGCCGCTGTTGCCTCCATTGCCAGAGCTTCTGCCACCTGGGTCTCTGTCGCTACTGCAGGTGTCGCGCTGCCTGAGCCTGTACTGCCTGGGCCTACGCCGCTCTTGCTGCTTCCTCCGCCACCCAGGCTCCATCGGCTGGGCCTCTGCCGCTGGTGCCTCCTCCACATGAGCCTCTTCCGTTTGCACCTCTGCCACTGCCGCTGGTGCTTCCCCCGCCTGAGCCTCTTCCGCCTTGGCCTCTGCCGCTGGTTTTCCGCCGCCAGAGCCTCTTCCGCCTGGGCCTCTTCCGCCTGGGCCTCTGCCGCTGCCGCTGGTTTTCTGCCGCCTGAACCTTTACCGCCTGGGCCTCTGCCACTGCCGCTGGTGCCTCCGCTGCCAGAGCCTCTACCGCCTGGGCCTTTGCTGCTACCGCTGTTCCCTCCGTCACCAGAGCCTCTGCCACCTGGGTCTCTGTCGCTGCTGCAGGTGCCTCCTACACCTGAGCCTCTTCCGTTTGTACATCTGCCACGGCCGCTGGTGCCTCCCCCGCCTGAGCCCTTTCCACCTTGGCCTCTGCTGCTGGTTTTCCGCCGCCTGAGTCTCTTCTGCCTGGGCCTCTGCCGTTGCCGCTGGTTTTCTGACGCCTGAGCCTTTACCGCCTGAGCCTCTGCGACTGCAGCTGGTGCCTCCGCAGCCCGAGCCTCTACCACCTGGGCCTCTGCCGGTGCCGCTGGTGCTTCCGCCGCCAGAGCCTCTACCGCCTGGGTCTCTGCCGCTGCCGCTGCCGCCTCCGTAGCCCGAGCCTCTACCGCATGGGCCTCTGTCAGTGCCGCTGGTGCCTCCGCCGCCAGAGCCTCTAACGCCTGGGCCTCTGCCGCTGGTGCCTCCGCCGTCAGAGCCTCTACCGCCTGGGCCTCTGCCACGTCCGCTGGTGCCTCCGCCGCCAGAGCTTCTACCGTCTGGGCCCTTGCCGCTGCCGCTGGTGCTTCCGCCGCCAGAGACTCTACCGCCTGGGCCTCTGCCACTGCTGCTGGTGCCTCCGCCGCCAGAGCCTCTAATGCCTGGGCCCTAGCCGCTGCCGCTTCGGCCGCCAGACCCCTCTACTGCTGGGCCTCTGCCGCTGGTGCCTCCGCCGTCAGAGCCTCTACTGCCTGGGCCTCTGCCGCTGCCTCTGCCGCTGGTGCCTCCACTTCCAACGCCTCTACCGCCTGGGCCTCTACCACTGCCGCTGGTGCCTCCGCAGCCTGAGCCTCTACTGCCTGGGTCTCTGCCACTGCTGCTGGTGCTTACGCCACCAGAGCCTCTACCGCCTGGGCCCTTACCGCTGCCGCTGGTGCTTCCACCACCAGAGCTTCTACGGCTTGGACACTTGCCTTTGATGCTGGTGCTTCCACGCCAGATGTCTTGGTGCCTAGGTGCCAGATGCCGCTGGTGCCTAGGCCGCCAGATCCTCTACCACCTCGGCCTCTGCCACTGCCGCTGGTGCCTCCGCAGCCTGAGCCTCTACCGCCTGGGCCTCTACCGCTGCCGCTGGTGCCTCCACAACCTAAGCCTTTACGCCTGGGCCTCTGTCCCTGCCGCTGGTGCCTCCGCCGCCAAAGCCTCTACTGCCTGGGCCTCTGCTGCTGCCATTGGTGCCTCCGCCGCCAAAGCCTCTACCATCTGGGCCCTGGACACTGCCGCTGGTGTTTCCGCAGCTGGAGTCTCTAACGCCTGGGCCTCTGCAACTGCCGCTGCTGCCTGGGCAGCCGGAGCCTCTAACGCCTGGGCCTCTGCCGCTGCCACTGGTGCTTCCGCAGCCCGAGCCTGTACCGCCCGGGCCTCTGCCGGTTCCGCTGGTGCCTCCGTAGCCTGAGCCTCTACCGCCTGGACCCTTGCCACTGGTGCTGGTGCCTCCGCAGCCCGAGCCTCTACCGCCTGGGCCGCTGGCGCTGGTGCTTCCACCGCCAGAGCCTCTACCGCCTGGGCCTCTGCCGCTTCCGCTGGTGCCTCCGGAGCCTTAGCCTCTACTGCCTGGGCCTCGGCCACTGCCGCTGGTGCCTCCGGAGCCTGAGCCTCTACCGCCTGGACCCTTGCCACTGGTGCTGGTGCCTCCGCAGCCCGAGCCTCTACCGCCTGGGCCGCTGCCGCTGGTGCTTCCACCGCCTGAGTCTCTGACCGCCTGGGCCTCTGCCGCTGCTGCTGGTCTTCTGCCGCCTGAGCCTTTACCGCCTGAGCCTCTGCTACTGCAGCTGGTGCCTCTGCAGCCCGAGCCTTTACCACCTGGGCCTATGCCAGTGCCGCTGGTGCTTCGGCCGCCAGAGCCTCTACCGCCTGGGTCTCTGCCGCTTCCGCTGGTGCCTCCGAAGCTTGAGCCTCTACCGCCTGGGCCTCCGGCACTGCCGCTGGTGCCTCCGCCGCCAGAGACTCTACCGCCTGGGCCTCTGCCACTGCTGCTGGTGCCTCTGCCGCCAGAGCCTCTACCGCCTGAGCCTTTGCTGCTGCCGCTGTTGCCTCCATTGCCAGAGCCTCTGCCACCTGGGTCTCTGTCGCTACTGCAGGTGTCGCGCTGCCTGAGCCTGTACTGCCTGGGCCTACGCCGCTCTTGCTGCTTCCTCCGCCTCCCAGGCTCCATCGGCTGGGCCTCTGCCGCTGGTGCCTCCTCCACATGAGCCTCTTCCGTTTGCACCTCTGCCACTGCCGCTGGTGCTTCCCCCGCCTGAGCCTCTTCCGCCTTGGCCTCTGCCGCTGGTTTTCCGCTGCCAGAGCCTCTTCCGCCTGGGCCTCTTCCGCCTGGGCCTCTGCCGCTGCCGCTGGTTTTCTGCCGCCTGAACCTTTACCGCCTGGGCCTCTGCCATTGCTGCTGGTGCCTCCGCTGCCAGAGCCTCTACCACCTGGGCCTTTGCTGCTACCGCTGTTGCCTCCGTCACCAGAGCCTCTGCCACCTGGGTCTCTGTCGCTGTTGCAGGTGCCTCCTACACCTGAGCCTCTTCCGTTTGTACCTCTGCCGCGGCCGCTGGTGCCTCCCCCGCCTGAGCCCTTTCCGCTTGGCCTCTGCTGCTGGTTTTCCACCGCCTGAGTCTCTTCTGCCTGGGCCTCTGCCGCTGCCGCTGGTCTTCTGACGCCTGAGCCTTTACCGCCTGAGCCTCTGCTACTGCAGCTGGTGCCTCCGCAGCCCAAGCCTCTACCACCTGGGCCTCTGCCGGTGCCGCTGGTGCTTCTGCCGCCAGAGCCTCTACCGCCTGGGTCTCTGCCGCTGCCGCTGGTGCCTCCGTAGCCCGATCCTCTACTGCCTAGGCCTCTGATGCTGGTGCTTCGGCCGCCCGAGCCTCTACCGCCTGAGCCTTTACCGCTGCCGCTGGTCCTTCCGCTTCCAGAGCCTCTACCGGCTGGACACATGCCTCTGATGCTGGTGCTTCCACCGCCAGATGCCTTGGTGCCTAGGTGCCAGATGCCGCTGGTGCCTAGGCTGCCAGATCCTCTACCGTCTGGGCCCTGGACACTGCCGCTGGTGCTTCCGCCGCCAGAGAGTCTACCGCCTTGGCCTTTGCTGCTGCCGCTGTTGCCTCCGCAGCCGGAGCCTCTAACGTCTGGGCCTCTGCCGCTGCAACTTGTGCCTCCTTAGCCCGAGCCTGTACCGCCCGGGCCTCTGCTGGTTCCGCTGGTGCCTCCGTAGCCTGAGCCTCTACCGCCTGGACCCTTGCCACTGGTGCTGGTGCCTCCGCAGCCCGAGCCTCTACCGCCTGGGCCGCTGCCGCTGGTGCTTCCACCGCCTGAGTCTCTGACCGCCTGGGCCTCTGCCGCTGCCGCTGGTCTTCTGCCGCCTGAGCCTTTACCGCCTGAGCCTCTGCTACTGCAGCTGGTGCCTCTGCAGCCCGAGCCTTTACCACCTGGGCCTATGCCAGTGCCGCTGGTGCTTCCGCCGCCAGAGCCTCTACCGCCTGGGTCTCTGCCGCTTCGGCTGGTGCCTCCGAAGCTTGAGCCTCTACCGCCTGGGCCTCCGGCACTGCCGCTGGTGCCTCCGCCGCCAGAGACTCTACCGCCTGGGCCTCTGCCACTGCTGCTGGTGCCTCTGCCGCCAGAGCCTCTAACGCCTGGGCCCTAGCCGCTGCCGCTTCGGCCGCCAGACCCCTCTACTGCCTGGGCCTCTGCCGCTGGTGCCTCCGCCGTCAGAGCCTCTACTGCCTGGGCCTCTGCCGCTGCCGCTGGTGCCTCCGCCGCCAGAGCCTCTAGAGCCTGGGCCCTTGCCGCTGCCGCTGGTGCCTTCACCGCCAGAGCCTCCCCCGCCTGGGCCCTTACCGCTGGTGTTGGTGCCTCCGCAGCCCAAGCCTCTACCATCTGAGCCTCTCCCGGTGCCGCTGGTGCCTCCACAGCCCGAACCTCTACCACCTGGGCCTCTGACGGTGCCGCTGTTGCCTTCCCAGCCTGAGTCTCTACCACCTCTGCCTCTGGTGCCTCCGCAGCCTGATCGTCTACCGCCTGGGCCTCTGCCACTGCTGCTGGTGCTTCCGCCACCAGGGCCTCTACCGCCTGGGCGCTTACCACTGCCGCTGGTGCCTTCGCCGCCAGAGCCTCTAACCCCTGGGCCCTTGCCGTTGACGCTGATGCTTCCGGCACCAGACCCTCTACTGCCTGGGCCTCTGCTGCTGGTGCCTCCGCAGCCTGAGCCTCTACTGCCTGGGCCTCTCCCGCTGCCGCTGGTGCCTTCGCTGCCAGAGCCTCTACCGCCTGGGACCTTGCTGCTGCCGCTGGTGACTTCGCAGCCCAAGCCTGTACCGCCTGGGCCTCTGCCGCTGCCGCTGGTGCCTCCACAGCCAGAGCTTCTACCACCTCGTCCGCTCCCACTGCCGCTGGTGCCTTCGCCGCCAGAGCCTCTACCGCCTGGCCCCTTGCCGCTGACGCTGGTGCTTCCGCCGCCAGACCCTCTACTGCCCGGGCCTCTGCCGCTGGTGCCTCCGTAGCCTGAGCCTCTACTACCTGGGCCTCTGCCACTGCCGCTGGTGACTCCGCAGCCCGAGCCTCTACTGCCTGGGCATCTTCCACTGCCACTGGTGACTCCGCTGCCAGAGCCTCTACCGCCTGGGCACTTATCGCTGCCGCTGGTGCTTCCGCCACCAGAGCCTCTACTGCCTGGGCACTTGCCGCTGCTGCTGGTGCCTCCGGAGCCTTAGCCTCTACCGCCTGGGCCCTTACCGCTGCCGCTTACGCCGCCAGAGCCTCTACTGCCTTGGACTCTGGGTGCCGTTGGTTCGTCCGCAGCACGAGCCTCTACTGCCTGGGCCTCTTCCACTGCCACTGGTGCCTCCGCCGCCAGAGCCTCTACCGCCTGGGCACTTGCCGCTGCCGCTTCAGCTGCCAGAGCCTCTACTGCCTGGATCTCTGCCACTGCCGCTGGTGCCTTCGCTGCCAGAGCCTCTACCCTTGCCGCTGCCGCTGGTGCCTTCGCAGCCCGAGCCTGTACCGCCTGGGCCTCTACCACTGCCGCTGGTGACTCCGCAGCCCGAGCCTCTACTGCCTGGGCCTCTTCTACTGCCGCTGCTGACTCCGCAGCCTGAGCCTCTACCGCCTTGGCCCTTAAAGCTGCCGCTGGTGCTTCTGCCTCTACTACCTGGGCCTCTGGGCTGCCGTTGGTGCTTCCTCAGCCCGACCCTCTACCTCCTGCACCTCTGGCACTGCCACTGCTGCCTCCGCATCCCAAGCCTCTACTGCTTGGGCCTCTGCCGGTGCGGCTGGTGCCTCCTCAGCCAGAGCCTCTACCGCCTGGGCACTTGCCGCTGCCGCTGGTGCTTCCGCCGCCAGAGCCTCTACTGCCTGGGCCTCTGCCGCTGCCGCTGGTGCTTCCGCCACCAGAGCCTCTACCGCCTGGCCCCTTGCCGCTGACGCTGGTGCTTCGGCCGCCAGACCCTCTACTGCCTGGGCCGCTGCTGCTGGTGCCTCCGCAGCCTGAGCCTCTACCGCCTGGGCCTCTGCCGCTGCCGCTGCCGCCTTTGCTGCCAGAGCCTCTACCGCGTGGGCACTTGCCGCTGCCACTGGTGCATCCGCCGCCAGAGCCTCTACTGCATGGGCCTCTGCCACTGTCGCTGTTGCCTCCGCCGCCAGAGGCTCCACTGCCTGGGTCTCTGCCACTGTCGCTGGTGCCTGCGCAGCCCGAGCCTCTACCGCCTGGAACTCTGGCACTGCCGCAGGTGCCTCCGGAGCCTTAGCCTCTTTCTCCTGGGCCTCGGCCACTGCCGCTGGTGCCTAGGCCCCCAGATCCTCTACCACCTCGGCCTCTGCCACTGCCGCTGGTGCCTCCGCAACCCGAGCCTCTACCGCCTGGGCCTCTTCCACTGGCGCTGGTGCCTCCGGAGCCTTAGCCTTTACCGCCTGGGCCTCTGCCGGTGCCGCTGGTGCATCCGCAGCTCGAGCCTCTACCGCATGGGCCTCTGCCACTGCCGCTGCTGCCTCTGCCGCCGTAGCCTCTACCGGATGGGCCCTTGCTGCCTCCGCTGGTGCTTCCGCCACCAGAGCCTCTACCGCCTGGGCCTCTGCCAGTACCGCTGGAGGCTCCGCAGCCTGAGCCTCTACCGCCTGGGCCCCTGCCGCTGGTGTTTCCGCTGCCAGAGCCTCTACCGCCTGGACCCGTGCCTCTGCCGCTGGTGCTACCGCAGCCCAAGCCTCTACCACCTGGGCCACTGCCGGTGCCGCTGGTGCCTCCGCATCCAGAGCCTCAACCACCGCTGGAGCCTCTACCGCCTGGGCCCTTGCTGCCTCCGCTGGTGCTACCGCCACCGGAGCCTCTACCGCCTGGGCCTCTGCCAGTACCGCTGGTGGCTCCGCAGCCTGAGCCTCTAACACCTCGGCCTCTGCCACTGCCACTGGTGCCGCCGCCGCCAGAGCCTCTACCGCGTGGGCAGTTGCCGCTGCCACTGGTGCTTCCGCCGCCAGAGCCTCTACTGCATGGGCCTCTGCCACTGTCGCTGTTGCCTCCGCCGCCAGAGGCTCCACTGCCTGGGTCTCTGCCACTGTCGCTGGTGCCTGCGCAGCACGAGCCTCTACCGCCTGGAACTCTGGCACTGCCGCAGGTGCCTCCGGAGCCTTAGCCTCTTTCTCCTGGGCCTCGGCCACTGCCGCTGGTGCCTAGGCCCTCAGATCCTCTACCACCTCGGCCTCTGCCACTGCCGCTGGTGCCTCCGCAACCCGAGCCTCTACCGCCTGGGCCTCTTCCACTGGCGCTGGTGCCTCCGGAGCCTTAGCCTCTACCGCCTGGGCCTCTGCCAGCGGTACCGGCAGAGGCCTAGGCAGTAGAGGCTTGGGCTGCAGTAGCACCAGCGGCAGAGGCAAGGGTCCAGGCGGTAGAGGCTCTGGTGGCGAAGGCAGCAGTGGCAGAGGCAGAGGCGGTAGAGGCTCAGGCCGCGGAGCCATCAGCGGTACTGGCAGAGGCCCAGGCGGTAGAGGCTCTGGTGGCGGAAGCACCAGCGGAGGCAGCAAGGGCCCATCCGGTAGAGGCTACGGCGGCAGAGGCAGCAGCGGCAGTGGCAGAGGCCCATGCGGTAGAGGCTCGAGCTGCGGATGCCTGGGCCTCTGCGACTGCCACTGGTGACTCCGCGGCCAGAGCCTCTACTGCCTGGGCCTCTGCCGCTCCCGCTGGTGCTTCCGCCACCAGATCCTCTACGGCCTGGGCCTCTGCCGGTGCCGCTGCTGCCTCCGCCGCCTGAGCCTCTACCGCCTGGGCCCTTAACGCTGCCACTGGGGCTTCTGCCGCCAGAGCCTCTACTGCCTGGGCCTCTGCCGCCTCCGCTGGTGCCTCCGCAGCCAGAACCTCTACCACCTCGGCCTTTGCCGCTGCCGCTGGTGCCTCAGTCGCCAGAGCCTCTACAGCCAGGGCCTCTGCCTCTGCCGCTGGTGCCTCCGCAGCGCTAGCTTCTACCGCTGTCTCTGCTGGTGCTTCCGCAACCAGAGCCTCTGCCGCTTGGGCATCTGCCTGTGCCGCTGGTGCCTCCGCAGCCTGAGCCTCTGCTTCATGGGCCCTTGCCGCTGCCGCTGGTGCCTCCTCTGACGGTGCCGCTGTTGCCTCCTCAGCCAGAGCCTCTACCACCTCGGCCTCTGCCTTCGCCACCAGAGCCTCTACCGCCTGGGCCCCTGCCGCTGGTCTTTCCACCGCCAGAGCCTCTACCGCCTGGGCCCTTACCACTGCCGCTCGTGCTTCCGCCGCCAGAGGCTCTACTGCTTGGACCCTTCCCTCTGATACTGGTGCTTCCGCCGACAGAGCCTCTACTGCCTGGGCCTCTGCCACTGCTGCTGGTGCTTCCGCCACCAGAGCCTCTACCGCCTGGGCCCTTACCGCTGCCGCTGGTGCTTCCGCCTCCAGAGCCTCTACTGCCTGGGCCCTTACCGCTGCCGCTGGTGCTTACGCCGCCAGAGCCTCTACTGCCTGGGACTCTGGGTGCCGTTAGTTACTCCGCAGCCCGAGCCTCTACTGCCTGGGCCTCTTCCACTGCCACTGGTGCCTCCGCCGCCAGAGCCTCTACCGCCTGGGCACTTGCTGCTGCCGCTGGTGCTTCTGCCGCCAGAGCCTCTACTGCCTGGGCCTCTGCCGCTGCCGCTGGTGCTTCCGCCACCAGAGCCTCTACCGCCTGGGCCCTTACCGCTGCCGCTGGTGCCTCCGCCGCCAAAGCCTCTAACCCCTGGGCCCTTGCCGCTGACGCTGGTGCTTCCGCCGCCAGACCCTCTACTGCCTGGGCCTCTGCTGCTGGTGCCTCCGCAGCCTGAGCCTCTACTGCCTGGGCCTCTCCCGCTGCCGCTGGTGCCTTCGCTGCCTTCGCCTCTACCGCCTGGGCCCTTGCCGCTGCCGCTGGTGCTTCCGCTGCCCGATCCTCTACTGCCTAGGCCTCTGATGCTGGTGCTTCGGCCGCCAGAGCCTCTACTGCCTGGGCCTTTGCCGCTGCTGCTGGTGCTTCCGCCACCAGAGCCTCTACCACCTGGGCCCTTACCGCTGCCGGTGGTCCTTCCGCTTCCAGAGCCTCTACCGCCTGGGCCTCTACCACTGCCGCTGGTGCTTAAGCCACCAGAGCCTCCACCGCCTGGGCCCTTACCGCTGCTGCTGGTGCTTCCATCACCAGAGCTTCTACCGCTTGGACACTTGCCTCTGATGCTGGTGCTTCCACACCAGATGCCTTGGTGCCTAGGTGCCAGATGCCGCTGGTGCCTAGGCCGCCACATCCTCTACCGCCTCTGCCACTGCCGCTGGTGCCTCCGCAGCCTGAGCCTCTACCGCCTGGGCCTCTACCGCTGCCGCTGGTGCCTCCACAACCTAAGCCTTTACGCCTGGGCCTCTGTCCCTGCCGCTGGTGCCTCCGCCGCCAAAGCCTCTATTGCCTGGGCCTCTGCTGCTGCCACTGGTTCCTCCGCCGCCAGGGCCTCTACCGTCTGGGCCCTGGACACTGCCGCTGGTGTTTCCGCAGCCGGAGTCTCTAACGCCTCGGCCTCTGCAACTGCCGCTGCTGCCTCCGGAGCCGGAGCCTCTAACGCCTGGGCCTCTGCCGCTGCCACTGGTGCCTCCGCAGCCCGAGCCTGTACCGCCCGGGACTCTGCCGATTCCGCTGCTGCCTCCGTAGCCTGAGCCTCTACCGCCTGGACACTGCCACTGGTGCTGGTGCCTCCGCAGCCCGAGCCTCTACCGCCTGGGCCTCTGCCACTTCCACTGGTGCTTCCGAAGCCTGAGCCTCTACCGCCTGGGCCTCCGGCACTGCCGCTGGTGCCTCCGCCGCCAGAGCGTCTACTGTCTGGGCCCTTGCCGCTGCCGCTGGTGCTTCCGCCGATAGAGACTCTACCGCCTGGGCCTCTGCCACTGCCACTGGTGCTTACGCCGCCAGTGCCTCTACTGCCTGGGACTCTGGGTGCCGTTAGTTACTCCGCAGCCCGAACCTCTACTGCCTGGGCCTCTTCCACTGCCACTGGTGCCTCCGCCGCCAGAGCCTCTACCGCCTGGGCACTTGCTGCTGCCGCTGGTGCTTCTGCCGCCAGAGCCTCTACTGCCTGGGCCTCTGCCGCTGGTGCTTCCGCCACCAGAGCCTCTACCGCCTGGGCCCTTACCGCTGCCGCTGGTGCTTCCGCTGCCCGATCCTCTACTGCCTAGGCCTCTGATGCTGGTGCTTCCGCCGCCAGAGCCTCTACTGCCTGGGCCTCTGCCGCTGCTGCTGGTGCTTCCGCCACCAGAGCCTCTACCGCCTGGGCCCTTACCGCTGCCGCTGTTCCTTCCAGCACCAGAACGTCTACCGCTGGGACACTTGCCTCTGATGCTGGTGCTTCCACCGCCAGATACCTTGGTGCCTAGGTGCCAGATGCCGCTGGTGCCTAGGCCGCCAGATCCTCTACCACCTCGGCCTCTGTCCCTGGCGCTGGTGCCGCCGCCAGAGCCTCTACCGCCTGGGCCCTTGCCACTGCCGCTGGTGCTTCCACCGCCAAAGCCTCTACTGCCTGGGCCTCTGCTGCTGCCATTGGTGCCTCCGCCCCCAGAGCCTCTACCGTCTGGGCCCTGGACACTGTCGATGGTGTTTCTTCAGCCGGAGTCTCTAACGCCTGGGCCTCTGCAACTGCCGCTGCTGCCTCCGCAGCCGGAGCCTCTAACGCCTGGGCCTCCGGCACTGCCGCTGGTGCCTCCGCCGCCAGAGCGTCTACCGTCTGGGCCCTTGCCGCTGCCGCTGGTGCTTCCGCCGATAGAGACTCTACCGCCTGGGCCTCTGCCACTGCTGCTGGTGCCTCTGCCGCCAGAGCCTCTACCGCCTGGGCCTTTGCTGCTGCCGCTGTTGCCTCCATTGCCAGAGCCTCTGCCACCTGGGTATCTGTCGCTACTGCAGGTGTCGCCGCCGCCTAAGCCTGTACTGCCTGGGCCTACGCCGCTCTTGCTGCTTCCTCCGCCTCCCAGGCTCCATCGGCTGGGCCTCTGCCGCTGGTGCCTCCTCCATATGAGCCTCTTCCGTTTGCACCTCTGCCGCTGCCGCTGGTGCTTCCCCCGCCTGAGCCTCTTCCGCCTTGGCCTCTGCCGCTGGTTTTCCGCCGCCAGAGCCTCTACCGCCTGGGCCTCTTCTGCCTGGGCCTCTGCCGCTGCCGCTGGTTTTCTGCCGCCTGAACCTTTACCGCCTGGGCCTCTGCCACTGCCACTGGTGCCTCCGCTGCCGGAGCCTCTACCACCTGGGCCTCTAACGCTGCCGCTGGTGCCTCCCCCGCCTGAGCCCTTTCCGCCTTGGCCTCTGCTGCTGGTTTACCGCCGCCTGAGTCTCTTCTGCCTGGGCCTCTGCCGCTGCCGCTGGTCTTCTGACGCCTGAGCCTTTACCGCCTGAGCCTCTGCTACTGCAGCTGGTGCCTCCACAGCCCGAGCCTCTACTGCCTGGGCCTCTCCCGCTGCCGCTGGTGCCTTCGCGGCCACAGCCTCTACCGCCTGGGCCCTTGCCGCTGCCGCTGGTGCTTCCGCTGCCCGATCCGCTACTACTTGGCCTCTGATGCTCGTGCTTCGGCCGCCAGAGCCTCTACTGCCTGGGCCTCTGCCGCTGCTGCTGGTGCTTCCGCCACCAGAGCCTCTACCGCCTGGGCCCTTACCGCTGCTGCTGGTCCTTCCGCTTCCAGAGCCTCTACCGCCTGGGCCTCTACCACTGCCGCTGGTGCCTCCGCAGCCTGAGCCTCTGCCACTGCCGCTGGTGCCTCCGCAGCCTGAGCCTCTACCGCCTGGGCCTCTACCGCTGCCGCTGGTGCCTCCACAACCTAAGCCTTTATGCCTGGGTCTCTGTCCCTGCCGCTGGTGCCTCCGCAGCCAGAGCCTCTACCGCCTGGGCCCTTGCCACTGCCGCTGGTGCTTCCACCGCCAAAGCCTCTACTGCCTGGGCCTCTGCTGCTGCCATTGGTGCCTCCGCCGCCAGAGCCTCTACTGCCTGGGCCTCTGCCGCTGCCGCTGGTGCTTCCGCCACCAGAGCCTCTACCGCCTGGGCCCTTACCGCTGCCGCTGGTGCCTCCGCCGCCAAAGCCTCTAACCCCTGGGCCCTTGCCGCTGACGCTGGTGCTTCCACCGCCAGACCCTCTACTGCCTGGGCCTCTGCTGCTGGTGCCTCCGGAGCCTGAGCCTATACTGCCTGGGCCTCTCCCGCTGCCGCTGGTGCCTTCGCTGCCAGTGCCTCTACCGCCTGGGCCCTTGCCGCTGCCGCTGGTGTTTCCGCTGCCCGATCCTCTACTGCCTAGGCCTCTGATGCTGGTGCTTCGGCCGCCAGAGCCTCTACTGCCTGGGCCTCTGCCGCTGCTGCTGGTGCTTCCGCCACCAGAGCCTCTACCGCCTGGGCCCTTACCGCTGCCGCTGGTGCTTCCGCTGCCCGATCCTCTACTGCCTAGGCCTCTAATGCTGCTGCTTCGGCCGCCAGAGCCTCTACTGCCTGGGCGTCTGCCGCTGCTGCTGGTGCTTCCGCCACCAGAGCCTCTACCGCCTGGGCCCTTACCGCTGCCGCTGGTCCTTCCGCTTCCATCGCCTCTACCGCCTGGGCCTCTACCACTGCCGCTGGTGCCTCCGCAGCCTGAGCCTCTACAACTGCCGCTGGTGCCTCCGCAGCCTGAGCCTCTACTGCCTGGGTCTCTTCCACTGCTGCTGGTGCTTACGCCACCAGAGCCTCTACCGCCTGGGCCCTTACCGCTGCCGCTGGTGCTTCCACCACCAGAGCTTCTACCGCTTGGACACTTGCCTCTGATGCTGGTGCTTCCACGCCAAATGCCTTGGTGCCTAGGTGCCAGATGCCGCTGGTGCCTAGGCCGCCAGATCCTCTACCACCTCGGCCTCTGCCACTGCCGCTGGTGCCTCCGCAGCCTGAGCCTCTACCGCCTGGGCCTCTACCGCTGCCGCTGGTGCCTCCACAACCTAAGCCTTTATGCCTGGGTCTCTGTCCCTGCCGCTGGTGCCTCCGCCGCCAGAGCCTCTACCGCCTGGGCCCTTGCCACTGCCGCTGGTGCTTCCACCGCCAAAGCCTCTACTGCCTGGGCCTCTGCTACTGCCATTGGTGCCTCCGCCGCCAGAGCCTCTACTGCCTGGGCCTCTGCCGCTGCCGCTGGTGCTTCCGCCACCAGAGCCTCTACCGCCTGGGCCCTTACCGCTGCCGCTGGTGCCTCCGCCGCCAAAGCCTCTAACCCCTGGGCCCTTGCCGCTGACGCTGGTGCTTCCACCGCCAGACCCTCTACCGCCTGGGCCTCTGCTGCTGGTGCCTCCGGAGCCTGAGCCTATACTGCCTGGGCCTCTCCCGCTGCCGCTGGTGCCTTCGCTGCCAGTGCCTCTACCGCCTGGGCCCTTGCCGCTGCCGCTGGTGTTTCCGCTGCCCGATCCTCTACTGCCTAGGCCTCTGATGCTGGTGCTTCGGCCGCCAGAGCCTCTACTGCCTGGGCCTCTGCCGCTGCTGCTGGTGCTTCCGCCACCAGAGCCTCTACCGCCTGGGCCCTTACCGCTGCCGCTGGTCCTTCCGCTTCCAGAGCCTCTACCGCCTGGGCCTCTACCACTGCCGCTGGTGCCTCCGCAGCCTGAGCCTCTACTGCCTGGGTCTCTGCCACTGCTGCTGGTGCTTACGCCACCAGAGCCTCTACCGCCTGGGCCCTTACCGCTGCCGCTGGTGCTTCCACCACCAGAGCTTCTACCGCTTGGACACTTGCCTCTGATGCTGGTGCTTCCACGCCAGATGCCTTGGTGCCTAGGTGCCAGATGCCACTGGTGCCTAGGCCGCCAGATCCTCTACCACCTCGGCCTCTGCCACTGCCGCTGGTGCCTCCGCAGCCTGAGCCTCTACCGCCTGGCCCTCTACCGCTGCTGCTGGTGCCTCCACAACCTAAGCCTTTACGCCTGGGCCTCTGTCCCTGCCGCTGGTGCCTCTGCCGCCAAAGCCTCTACCGCCTGGGCCGCTGCCGCTGGTGCTTCCACCGCCAGAGCCTGTACCGCCCGGGCCTCTGCCGGTTCCGCTGGTGCCTCCGTAGCCTGAGCCTCAACCGCCTGGGCCTCCGGCACTGCCGCTGGTGCCTCCGCCGCCAGAGCGTCTACCGTCTGGGCCCTTGCCGCTGCCGCCTCTGCCGCCAGAGCCTCTACCGCCTGGGCCTTTGCTGCTGCCGCTTTCGCCTCCATTGCCAGAGCCTCTGCCACCTGGGTCTCTGTCGCTACTGCAGGTGTCGCCGCCTCCTGAGCCTCTACCGCCTGGGCCACTGCCGCTGGTGCTTCCACCGCCAAAGCCTCTACTGCCTGGGCCTCTGCTGCTGCCATTGGTTCCTCCGCCGCCAGAGCCTCTACCGTCTGGGCCCTGGACACTGCCACTGGTGTTTCCGCAGCCGGAGTCTCTAACGCCTGGGCCTCTGCAACTGCCGCTGCTGCCTCCGCAACTGGAGCCTCTAACGCCTGGGCCTCCGGCACTGCCGCTGGTGCCTCCGCCGCCAGAGACTGTACCGCCTGGGCCTCTGCCACTGCTGCTGGTGCCTCTGCCGCCCGAGCGTCTACCACCTGGGCCTCTGCCGGTGCCGCTGTTGCCTTCCCAGCCTGAGTCTCTACCACCTCTGCCTCTGTCGCTTGTGCCTCCGCAGCCTGGAGCCTCTAACGCCTGGGCCTCCGGCACTGCCGCTGGTGCCTCCGCCGCCAGAGACTGTACCGCCTGGGCCTCTGCCACTGCTGCTGGTGCCTCTGCCGCCCGAGCGTCTACCGCCTGGGCCTCTGCCACTGCTGCTGGTGCTTACGCCACCAGAGCCTCTACTGCCTGGGCCCTTACCGCTGCCGCTGGTGCTTACGCCGCCAGAGCCTCTACTGCCTGGGCCTCTGGGTGCCGTTAGTTACTCCGCAGCCCGAGCCTCTACTGCCTGGGCCTCTTCCACTGCCACTGGTGCCTCCGCCGCCAGAGCCTCTACCGCCTGGGCACTTGCTGCTGCCGCTGGTGCTTCTGCCGCCAGAGCCTCTACTCCCTGGGCCTCTGCCGCTGCCGCTGGTTCTTCCGCCACCAGAGCCTCTACCGCCTGGGCCCTTAACGCTGCCGCTGGTGCCTCCGCCGCCAGAGCTTCTACCGCCTGGGCCTTTTCTGCTGCCGCTGTTTCCTCCGTCACCAGAGCCTCTGCCACCTGGGTCTCTGTCGCTGCTGCAGGTGCCTCCTCCACCTGAGCCTCGTCCGTTTGGAACTCAGCCGCTGCCGCTGGTGCCTCCCCCGCCTGAGCCTGTTCCGCCTTGGCCTCTGCCGTTGCTACTGGTTTTCTGCCGCCTGAGTCTTTACCGCCCAAGCCTATGCTACTGCAGCTGGTGCCTCCGCCGCCAGAGCCTCTACCTTCAGGACCTCTGCCACGCCCGCTGATGCCTCCGCCACCAGAGCCTCTAACGCCTGGGCCCTTGCCGCTGCCGCTGGTGCTTCCTCCTCCACAGCCTCTACTGCCTGGGCCTCTGGGTGCCGTTGGTGCCTCCGCAGCCCGAGCCTCTACCGCATGGGCCTCTGCCACTGCCGTTGCTTCCTTTGCTGCCAGAGCCTCTACTGCCTGGGCCCTTGTTGCTATTGCTGTTGCTTCCGCCGCCAGAGCCTCTACCACCCTGGCCTCGGCTGCTGCCGCTGGTGCCTCCGCAGCCTGAGCCTCTACCGCCTGGACCTCTGCCACTGCCCCTGCTTCCTTCGCTGCCAGAGCCTCTACCGCCTGGGCCCTTGCTGCTGTCGCTGGTGCCTCCGCCGCCACAGCCTCTACCACCTGGGCCTCTGCCGCTGGTGGCTCCGCTGCCCGAGTCTCTACAGCCTGGGCCTCTGTCGGTGCTGCTGGTGCCTCTACAGCCTGAGCCTCTACCGCCTGGGCCTCTGCCACTGCCGCTGGTGCATCCGCCCCAAGCCTCTACCGCCTGGGCCTCTGTCGGTTCCGCTGGTGCCTCCGCAGCCAGAGCCTCTACTGCATAGGCCTCTGCCACTGCCGCTGCTGCCTTCGCCACCAGAGCCTCTACTGCCTGGATCCTTGCCTCTGCCGCTGGTGCTACATCCGCCAGAGTCTCTACCGACTGGGCCTCTGCGGCTGCCACTGGTGCCTCCGCAACCAGAGCCTCTACCGCCTGGGCCTCTGCTGCTCTTGCTGGTCCCGCCGCTGTGCAGGCTGCATCGCGTGGACCTCTGCAGCTGCCAGTGGTGCCTTGGCAGAGTGAGCTTCTTCCATCTGTGGCTCTACCGCTGCCGCTGGTTCCTCCACCGCCAGAACATCTACCACCTGGGTCTCTGCCGCTGCTGCTGGTTCCTCGGGAGCCCGAGCCTTCCGTCTGGACCTCTGCCGCTGCCGCTGGTTCCTCCCCCGCCTGAGCCTCTTCCCCCTTGGCCTCTACCGCTGCCGCCTCTGCCGCCAGAGTGTCTCTGCCGCTGGTGCTTCCTCCACCTGAGCCCCTTCTGTCTGGACCTCTACCGCTGCTTCCTCCCCCGCCTCAGCCTCTTCCGCCTGGGCCTCTGCCGGTGCCGCTGGTGCCCCCGCCGTCAGAGTCTCTACCGCCTGGGCCCTTGCCGCTGCCGCTGGTGCCTCCACCGCCAGAGCCTCTGCTACCTGGGTCTCTGTACATGCTGCTGGTGCCTCCGCCGTCAGAGCTTCTACGGCCTGGTCCTCTGCCGCTACTACTGGGGCTTCCACCGCTGCTGCCACTGCGACCTGAGCCTCTCGGGTGTGGGACTCTGCCACTGGTGCCTCCGCCACCAGAGACTCTACCGCCTGGACCTTTGCTGTTACCGCCTGGTGCCTCCGCCGCCAGAGCCTCTACTGTCTGGGCATCTGCCGCTACTGCTGGTGCCTCCTCCACCTGAGCCTCTTCCACCTGGACCTCTGCCGCTGCCGCTGGTGCCTCCTCCACCTGAGCCTCTTCCGCCTGGGCCTCTGCCGCTGCCGCTGGTTGTCTGCCGCCCGAGCCTCTTCCGCCTGGACCTCTGCCGCTGCCGCTGGTACCTCCCCCACCTGAGCCTGTACCGATTGGGCCTCTGCCTCTGCCGCTGGTTTTCTGCCGCCATAGCCTCTACTGCCTGGGCCCTTTCCTCTGCCGCTGCTGCCTCCGGCGCCAGAGCCTCTGCCACCTGGGTCTTTGTCGCTGCTGCTGCTTCCGCCGCCTCCAGAACCTATACCGCTTGGTCCCTTCCCGCTGCCGCTGGTGCCTCCGCAGCCCGAGCCTCTACCGCCTGGGCCCGTACCGCTGGTGCTTACGCCGCCAGAGCCTCTACCGCGTGGGCCTCTGCCGGTGCCGCTGGTGCCTCTGCCGCCAGAGCCTTTACCGCCTGGGCCTCGGCCAGTGCCTCTGGTGCCTCCGCAGCCCGAGCCTCTACCGCCTGGGCCTCTTCCACTGCCGCTGGTGCCTTCGCCTCCAGAGACTTTACCGCTTGGACACTTGCCTCTGATGCTGGGGCTTCCGCCGCAAGAGCCTCTACCTCTTGGACCCTTGCCTCTGATGCTGGTGCTTCCGCCGCCAGAGTCTCTACTGCCTGGGCCTCTGCCAGTGCCGCTGCTGCCTCCGCAGCCTGAGCCTCTACCGCCTGGGCCCTTAACGCTGCCGCTGGTGCTTCCGCCGCCAGAGCCTCTGCTGCCTGGGCCTCTGGGCTGCCGTTGGTGCCTCTGCAGCCCGAGCCTCTACCGCCTGGAACTCAGGCACTGCCGCTGGTGCCTCCGCATCCCAAGCCTCTACTGCCTGGGCCTCTGCCGGTGCGGCTGGTGTCTCCTCAGCCAGAGCCTCTACCACCTCGGCCTCTGGCACTGCCCTGCTGCCTTCTCCACCAGAGCCTCTATCGCCTGGGCTCTGCCGCTGTCGCTGGTGCCACCCCTGCCTGAGCCTCTTCCGCCTTGGCCTCTGCCGCTGGTTTTCTGCCGCCAGAGCCTCTTCCACCTGGGCCTCTTCCGCCTGGGCCTCTGCCGCTGCCGCTGGTTTTCTGCCGCCTGAGCCTTTACCGCCTGGGCCTCTGCCACTGCCGCTGGTGCCTCTGCTGCCAGAGCCTCTACCGCCTGGGCCTTTGCTGCTGCCGCTGTTGCCTCCGTCACCAGAGCCTCTGCCACCTGGGTCTCTGTCGCTGCTGCAGGTGCTTTCTCCACCTTAGCCTCTTCCGTTTGGACCTCTGCCACTGCCACTGGTGCCTCCCCCGCCTGAGCCTCTTCCGCCTTGGCCTCTGCCGCTGGTTTTCTGCCGCCAGAGCCTTTACCGCCTGGACCTCGGCCAGTGCCTATGGTGCCTCCGCAGCCCGAGCCTCTACCGCCTGGGCCTCTTCCACTGCCGCTGGTGCCTTGGCCTCCAGAGACTTTACCGCTTGGAAACTTGCCTCTGATGCTGGTGCTTCTGCCGCCAGAGCCTCTACTACCTGGGCCTCTGCCAGTGCAGCTGCTGCCTCCGCAGCCTGAGCCTCTACCGCCTGGGCCCTTAACGCTGCCGCTGGTGCTTCCGCCACCAGAGCCTCTGCTACTGCCGCTGCTGCCTTCGCCACCAGAGCCTCTACCCCTTGGGCCCCTGCCGCTGTTGCTCGTGCTTCCACCGCCAGTGCCTCTACTGCTTGGCTCAGGCAGAGGAAGCACCAGCGGCAGCGGCAGAGGTCCAAATGGAAGAGGCTCATGTGGAGGAGGAACCAGCGGCAGAGGCCCAGCCGATGGAGCCAGGGAGGCGGAGGAAGCAGCAAGAGCGGCGTAGGCCCCGGCATTAGAGTCTCAGGCGGCAGCACGTGCAGCAGCGACAGAGACCCAGGTGGCAGAGCCTCTGGCAATGGAGGCAACAGCAGCAGCAGCAAAGGCCCAGGCGCCAGAGGCACCAGCAGCAGTGGCAGAGGCCCGGGCGGTAGAGGCTCTGGCGGCGGAAGCACCAGCTGCAGCGGCAAGGGCCCAGACAGTAGACGCTCTGGCGGCGGAGGCACCAGCGGCAGTGGCAGAGGCCCACTGCGGTTGGGGCTCTGGCGGCGGAAGCACCAGTGGCAGCGGCAAGTGCCCACGCGGTAGAGGCTCTGGCGGCGGCGGCACCAATGGCAGTGAAGGCACCAGCGGCAGGGGCCCAGGCAGTAGAGGCTCGGGCTGCGGAGGCACCAGCGGCAGTGGCAGAGGCCCAGGTGGTAGAGGCTCAGGCTGCCGAGGCACCAGCGGCAGTGCCAGAGGCCCAGGCGGTAGAGGCTCCAGCGGCAGTGCCAGAGGCCCAGGCGGTAGAGGCTCGGGCTGCGGAGGCACCAGTGGCAGCGGCAAGGGCCCAGGCGGTAGAGGCTGGGGCTGCGGAGGCACCAGTGGCAGCTTCTGGTGACGGAGGTAACAGTGACAGTGGCAGAGGCCGAGGTGGAAGAGGCTCTGGCGGCAGTAGCACCAGCGGCAGAGGCAAGGGTCCAGGCGGTAGCGGCTCTGGCGGCGAAGGAACGAGCAGCAGCGGCAGAGGCCAGGGCAGTAGAGGCTCGGGCTGCGGAGGCACCAGCGGCAGTAGCAGAAGACCAAGTGGTAGAGGCTCTGGAGGCGAAGGCACCAGCGGCAGCGGCAGAGGCCAGGGCAGTAGAGGCTCAGGATGTGTATGCACCAGCGGCGAAGGACTAAGTGGTAGAGGCTCTGGCGGCGAAGGCACCAGCGGCACCGACAGAAGCCCAGGCGGTAAAGGCTCGGGCTGCGGAGACACCAGCGGCAGAGGCCGAAGCAGTAGAGGCTCTGGCGGCGGCAGCGGCAAGGGCCCACGCGGTAGAGGCTCAGGCTGCGGAGGCCCAGACGGTAGAGGTTCTGGTGGCGGATGCACGAGCGGCAATGCCAGAGGTCCAGGAGGTAGAGGCTCAGGCTGCGGAGCCACCAGCTGCACTGGCACAGTCCTGGGCGATAGAGACCTGCGGAGGCACCAGCGGCAGCGGCAGAGTCCCAGGTGGTAGAGGCTCGGGCTGCGGAGGCACCAGTGGCAGCGGCAAGGGGCCAGGCGGAGGCACCAACGGTAACCCAGAGGCCCAGGCAGTAGAGAGTCTGGCGGCGGAAGCACCAGTGGCACCCGTAAGGTCCCTGGTGGTAGAGGCTCTGGCGGCGGAGGCACCAGCAACAGCGGCAAGGGCCCAGGCGGTAGAGGCTCTGGCAGCGAAGGAAGCAGGGGCAGTGGCAGACACCCAGGCGGTAGAGGCTCAGGCTGCGGAGGCACCAGCGGCAGCGGCAGAGGCCAGGGCGGTAGAGGCTCTGGCGGCGGAAGCACCAGCGACAGCAATAAGGGCCCAGGCAGTAGAGGCTCTGGCAGCAAAGGAAGCAACGGCAGTGGCAGAGGCCCATGCGGTAGAGGCTCGGGCTGCGGAGGCACCAACGGCACCCAGAGGCCCAGGCAGTAGAGGCTCTGACGGCGGAAGCACCAGCGGCAGCGGCAAGGGCCCAGGCGTTAGAGGCTCTGGCGGCGGAGGCACCAGCTGCAGTAGCAGAGGCTCAGGCGGTAAAGGCTCAGGCGGCGGAAAACCAGCAGCAGAGGCCAAGGCGGAAGAGGCTCAGGCGGGGGAGGCACCAGCGGCAGCGGCAGAGGTTCAAAAGGAAGAGGCTAAGGTGGAGAAAGCACCTGCAGCAGCGACAGAGACCCAGGTGGCAGAGGCTCTGGTGATGGAGGCAACAGCGGCAGCGGTAAGGGCCCCTGTGGTAGAGGCTCTGGTGGCGAAGGCAGCAGCGGCAGTGCCAGAGGCCGAGGTGGTAGAGGCTCTGGCTGAGGAGACACCAGCAGCACCGGCAGAGGCCCAGGCAGTAGAGGCTTGGGATGCGGAGGCACCAGCGGCAGTGCCAGAGGTCCAGGCGGTAGAGGCTCGGGCTGCAGAGGCACCAACGGCAGCCCAGAGGCCCAGGCAGTAGAGGCTCTGGCAGCGGAAGCACCAGCATCAGAGGCAAGGGTCCAAGCGGTAGAGGCTCTTGCGGCGGAAGCACCAGCATCAGAGGCAAGTGTCCAAACGGTAAAGTCTCTGGAGGCGAAGGCACCAGCGGCAGTGGAAGAGGCCCAGGCAGTAGAGGCTCGGGCTGCGGAGGCACCAGAGGCACTGGCCGAGGGCCAGGCGGTAAAGGCTCTGGCGGCCTCTGCCACTGCCACTGGTGCCTCCGCTGCCAGAGCCTCTACCGCCTGGGCCCTTGCCGCTGCCGCTGGTGCTTCCGCAGCCAGAGCCTCTAGCGCATGGGCCTCTGCCACTGCTGCTGGTGCTTCCGCAGCCTGAGCCTCTACCACCTCGGCCTCTGCCACTGTCGCTATTGCCTCCGCCGCCAGAGGCTCCACTGCCTGGGTCTCTGCTGCTGCCGCTGGTGCCTGCGCAGCCCGAGCCTCTACCGCCTGGACCTCTGGCACTGCCGCTGGTGCCTCCGCGGCCAGAGCCTCTACCGCCTGGGCCCTTGCCGCTGCCGCTGCCGTCTCCGCCGGAGCCTCTACTGCCTGGGCCTCTGCCGCTCCCGCTGGTGCTTCCGCCACCAGATCCTCTACGGCCTGGGCCTCTGCCGGTGCCGCTGCTGCCTCCGCCGCCTGAGCCTCTACCGCCTGGGCCCTTAACGCTGCCACTGGGGCTTCTGCCGCCAGAGCCTCTACTGCCTGGGCCTCTGCCGCCTCCGCTGGTGCCTCCGCAGCCAGAACCTCTACCACCTCGGCCTTTGCCGCTGCCGCTGGTGCCTCAGTCCCCAGAGCCTCTACAGCCAGGGCCTCTGCCTCTGCCGCTGGTGCCTCCGCAGCGCTAGCTTCTACTGCTGTCTCTGCTGGTGCTTCCGCAACCAGAGCCTCTGCCGCTTGGGCATCTGCCAGTGCCGCTGGTGCCTCCGCAGCCTGAGCCTCTGCTTCATGGGCCCTTGCCGCTGCCGCTGGTGCCTCCTCTGACGGTGCCGCTGTTGCCTCCTCAGCCAGAGCCTCTACCACCTCGGCCTCTGCCTTCGCCACCAGAGCCTCTACCGCCTGGGCCCCTGCCGCTGGTCTTTCCACCGCCAGAGCCTCTACCGCCTGGGCCCTTACCGCTGCCGCTCGTGCTTCCGCCGCCAGAGGCTCTACTGCTTGGACCCTTCCCTCTGATACTGGTGCTTCCGCCGACAGAGCCTCTACTGCCTGGGCCTCTGCCACTGCTGCTGGTGCTTCCGCCACCAGAGCCTCTACCGCCTGGGCCCTTACCGCTGCCGCTGGTGCTTCCGCCTCCAGAGCCTCTACCGCCTGGGCTTCTACCACTGCCGCTGGTGCCTCCACAGCCTGAGCCTCTACTGCCTGGGCCTCTGCCACTGCTGATGGTGCTTTCGGCACCAGAGCCTCTACTGCCTGGGCCCTTGACGCTGCCGCAGATGCTTCCACCACCAGAGCCTCTACCGCTTGGACACTTGCCTCTGATGCTGGTGCTTCCGCCACCAGAGCCTGGGCCTCTGCCGCTGCCGCTGGTCCCTTCGCTGCCAGAGCCTCTACCCCCTCGGCCTCTGCTACTGCCGCCTTCGCCGCCAGAGCCTCTACCACCTGGGCCCTTACCGCTGCCGCTCGTGCTTCCGCCGCCGGAGGCTCTACTGCTTGGACCCTTCCCTCTGATACTGGTGCTTCCGCCGCCAGAGCCTCTACTGCCTGGGCCTCTGCCACTGCCCCTGGTGCCTCCACCGCCAGAGGCTCTACTGCCGGGGTCTCTGCCGCTTCCGCTCGTGCCTCCTCAGCCCGAGCCTCTACTGCCTGGGCCCTTGCCGCTGCCCCTGATGCTTCCACCACCAGAGCCTCTACCGCTTAGACCAGTGTTTCCCAACCTTGTGCCTCCAGATGTTTTTGGCCTACAACTCCCATCATCCCTGACCACTGGTCTTGCTAGCTAGGGATGATGGGAGTTGTAGGCCAAAAACATCTGGAGGCACAAGGTTGGGAAACACTGGCTTAGACACTTGCCTCTGATGCTGGTGCTTCCGCCACCAGAGCCTGGGCCTCTGCCGCTGCCGCTGGTCCCTTCGCCGCCAGAGCCTCTACTGCCTGGGCACTTGCCGCTAGTGCTTCCGCCGCCAGAACCTCTACTCCATGGGCCTCTGCCACTGCTGCCGGTGCTTCCGCTTCCAGAGCCTCTACTGCCTGGGTCTCTGCCGCTGCCACGGGTGCATCGGCAGCCTGAGCCTCTACTGCCTTGGCCTCTGCTGCACTTGCTGGATCTGCCGCCGCCCAGGCTGCATCGCTTGGACCTCTGCAGCTGCCGTTGGTGCCTCCGCCGCCAGATCCTCTACCACCTGGGCCTTTGCCGCTTTCGCTGGTGCTTCCGCTGCCCGATCCTCTACTTCGTAAGCCTCTGATGCTGGTGCTTCCGCCACCAGAGCCTCTACCGCCTGGGCCCTTACCGCTGCCGCTGGTGCTTCCACTTCCAGAGCCTCTATCGCCTGGGCCTCTACCACTGCCGCTGGTGCCTCCACAGCCTGAGCCTCTACTGCCTGGGTCTCTGCCACTGCTGCTGGTGCTTACGCCACCAGAGCCTCTACCGCCTGGGCCCTTACCGCTGCCGCTGGTGCTTCCACCACCAGAGCTTCTACCGCTTGGACACTTGCCTCTGATGCTGGTGCTTCCACCCCCAGATGCCTTGGTGCCTAGGTGCCAGATGCCGCTGGTGCCTAGGCCGCCAGATCCTCTACCACCTCGGCTTCTGCCACTGCCGCTGGTGCCTCCGTAGCCCGAGCCTCTACTGCCTGGGCCTATGTCAGTGCCGCTGGTGCCTCCACCGTGAGAGCCTCTAACGCCTGGGCCCTAGTCGCTGCCGCTTCGGCCGCCAGACCCCTCTACTGCCTGGGCCTCTGCCGCTAGTGCCTCCGCCGTCAGAGCCTCTACTGCCGGGGCCTCTGCCGCTGCCGCTGGTGCCTCCGCAGCCAGAGCCTCTACAGCCTGGGCCCTTGCCGCTGCCGCTGGTGCCTTCATCGCCAGAGCCTCCCCCACCTGGGCCCTTACCGCTGGTGCTGGTGCCTCCGCAGTCCAAGCCTCTACCATCTGGGCCTCTCCCGGTGCCGCTGGTGCCTCTGCACCCGAGGCTCTACCACCTGGGCCTCTGCCGGTGCCGCTGTTGCCTTTCCAGCCTGAGTCTCTACCACCTCTGCCTCTGCCGCTGGTGCCTCCGCAGCCTGATCGTCTACCGCCTGGACCTCTGCCACTGCTGCTGGTGCTTCCGCCACCAGAGCCTCTACTGCCTGGGCCCTTATCGCTGCCCCTGGTGCTTACGCCGCCAGAGCCTCTACTGCCTGGGACTCTGGGTGCCGTTAGTTACTCCGCAGCCTGAGCCTCTACTGCCTGGGCATCTTCCAATGCCACTGGTGCCTCCGCCACCAGAGCCTATACCGCCTGGGCCCTTACCGCTGCCGCTGGTGCCTCCGCCGCCAAAGCCTCTAACCCCTGGGCCCTTGCCGCTGACACTGCTGCTTCCGCCGCCAGATCCTCTACTGCCTGGGCCTCTGCTGCTGGTGCCTCCGCAGCCTGAGCCTCTACTGCCTAGGCCTCTGCCGCTGGTGCCTTCGCTGCCAGAGCCTCTACCGCCTGGGCCCTTGCCGCTACCGCTGGTGCTTCCGCTGCCCGATCCTCTACTGCCTAGGCCTCTGATGCTGGTGCTTCGGCCGCCAGAGCCTCTACTGCCTGGGCCTCTGCCGCTGCTGCTGGTGCTTCCGCCACCAGAGCCTCTACCGCATGGGCCCTTATCGCTGCCGCTGGTCCTTCCGCTTCCAGAGCCTCTACCACCTGGGCCTCTACCACTGCCGCTGGTGCCTCCGCAGCCTGAGCCTCTACTGCTTGGGTTTCTGCCACTGCTGGTGGTGCTTACGCCACCAGAGCTTCTACCGCCTGGGCCCTTACCGCTGCCGCTGGTGCTTCCACCACCAGAGCTTCTACCGCTTGCACACTTGCCTCTGATGCTGGTGCTTCCACCGCCAGATGCCTTGGTGCCTATGTGCCAGATGCCGCTGGTGCCTAGGCCGCCAGATCCTCTACCACCTCGGCCTCTGCCACTGCCGCTGGTGCCTCCGCAGCCTGAGCCTCTACCCCTGGGCCTCTACCGCTGCCGCTGGTGCCTCCACAACCTAAGCCTTTACGCCTGGGCCTCTGTCCCTGCCGCTGGTGCCTCCGCCGCCAGAGCCTCTACCGCCTGGGCCCTTGCCACTGCCGCTGGTGCTTCCACCGCCAAAGCCTCTACTGCCTGGGCCTCTGCCGCTGCCATTGGTGCCTCCGCCGCCAGAGCCTCTACCGTCTGGGCCCTGGACACTGAAGCTGGTGTTTCCGCAGCCGGAGTCTCTAACGTCTGGGCCTCTGCAACTGCCGCTGCTGCCTCCGCAGCCGGAGCCTCTAACGCCTGGGCCTCTGCCGCTGCCACTGGTGCCTCCGCAGCCCGAGCCTGTACCGCCCGGGCCTCTGCCGGTTCCGCTGGTGCCTCCGTAGCCTGAGCCTCTACCGCCTGGACCCTTGCCACTGGTGCTGATGCCTCCGCAGCCCGAGCCTCTACCGCCTGGGCCGCTGGCGCTGGTGCTTCCACCGCCAGAGCCTCTACCGCCTGGGCCTCTGCCACTTCCGCTGGTGCCTCCGCAGCCTGAGCCTCTACCGCCTGGGCCTCCGGCACTGCCGCTGGTGCCTCCACAACCTAAGCCTTTACGCCTGGGTCTCTGTCCCTGCCGCTGGTGCCTCCGCCGCCAGAGCTTCTACCGCCTGGGCCGCTGCGGCTGCTGCTTCCACCGCCAAAGCCCCTACCGCCTGGGCCTCTGCCACTTCCGCTGGTGCCTCCGAAGCCTGAGCCTCTACCGCCTGGGCCTCTACCGCTGTCGCTGGTGCCTCCATAACCTAAGCCTTTACGCCTGGGCCTCTGTCCCTGCCGCTGGTTCCTTCGCCGCCAGAGCCCCTACCGCCTGGGCCCTTGCCACTGCCGCTGGTGCTTCCACCGCCAAAGCCTCTACTGCCTGGGCCTCTGCTGCTGCCATTGGTGCCTCCGCCGCCAGAGCCTCTACCATGTGGGCCCTTGACACTGCCGCTGGTGTTTCCGCAGCCAGAGTCTCTAACGCCTGGACCTCTGCAACTGCCGCTGCTGCCTCCGCAGACGGAGCCTCTAACGCCTGGGCCTCTGCCGCTGCCACTGGTGCCTCCGCAGCCCGAGCCTGTACCGCCCGGGCCTCTGTCGGTTTTGCCTCCGCAGCCGGAGTCTCTAACGCCTGGACCTCTGCAACTGCCGCTGCTGCCTCCGCAGACGGAGCCTCTAACGCCTGGGCCTCTGCCGCTGCCACTGGTGCCTCCGCAGCCTGAGCCTCTACCGCCTGGGCCTCTGCCGCTGCCGCTGGTGCCTCCACAACCTAAGCCTTTATGCCCGGGCCTCTGCTGGTTCCGCTGGTGCCTCCGTAGCCTGAGCCTCTACCGCCTGGACCCTTGCCACTGGTGCTGGTGCCTCCGCAGCCCGAGCCTCTACCGCCTGGGCCGCTGCCGCTGGTGCTTCCACCTCCAGAGCCTCTACCGCCTGGGCCTCTGCCGCTTCCGCTGGTGCCTCCGAAGCCTGAGCCTCTACCGCCTGGGCCTCCGGCACTGCCGCTGGTGCCTCCGCCGCCAGAGCGTCTACCGTCTGGGCCCTTGCCGCTGCCGCTGGTGCTTCCGCCGCCAGAGACTCTACCGCCTGGGCCTCTGCCACTGATGCTGCTGCCTCTGCCGCCAGAGCCTGTACCGCCTGGGCCTTTGCTGCTGCCGCTGTTGCCTCCATTGCCAGAGCCTCTGCCACCTGGGTCTCTGTCGCTACTGCAGGTGTCGCCGCCGCCTGAGCCTGTACTGCCTGGGCCTACGCCGCTCTTGCTGCTTCCTCCGCCTCCCAGGCTCCATCGGCTGGGCCTCTGCCGCTGGTGCCTCCTCCACAGGAGCCTCTTCTGTTTGCACCTCTGCCGCTGCCGCTGGTGCTTCCCCCGCCTGAGCCTCTTCCGCCTTGGCCTCTGCCGCTGGTTTTCCGACGCCAGAGCCTCTTCCGCCTGAGCCTCTGCCGCTGGTTTTCTGCCGCCTGAACCTTTACCGCCTGGGCCTCTGCCACTGCCACTGGTGCCTCCGCTGCCAGAGCCTCTACCACCTGGGCCTTTGCTGCTACCGCTGTTGCCTCCGTCACCAGAGCCTCTGCCACCTGGGTCTCTGTCGCTGCTGCAGGTGCCTCCTACACCTGAGCCTCTTTCGTTTGTACCTCTGCCGCGGCCGCTGGTGCCTCCCCCGCCTGAGCCCTTCCCGCCTTGGCCTCTGCTGCTGGTTTTCCGCCGCCTTAGTCTCTTCTGCCTGGGCCTCTGCCGCTGCCGCTGGTCTTCTGCCGCCTGAGCCTTTACCGCCTGAGCCTCTGCTACTGCAGCTGGTGCCTCTGCAGCCCGAGCCTGTACCACCTGGGCCTCTGCCAGTGCCGCTGGTGCTTCCGCCGCCAGAGCCTCTACCGCCTGGGTCTCTGCCGCTGCCGCTGGTGCCTCCGTAGCCCGAGCCTCTACCGCCTGGGCCTCTGTCAGTGCCGCTCGTGCATCCGCCGCCAGAGCCTCTAACGCCTGGGCCCTAGCTGCTGCCGCTTCGGCCGCCAGACCCCTCTACTGCCTGGGCCTCTGCCGCTGGTGCCTCCGCCGTCAGAGCCTCTACTGCCTGGGCCTCTGCCGCTTCCGCTGGTGCCTCCGCCGCCAGAGCGTCTACAGCCTGGGCCCTTGCCGCTGCCGCTGGTGCCTTCACCGCCAGAGCCTCCCCCGCCTGGGCCCTTACCGCTGGTGCTGGTGCCTCCGCAGCCCAAGCCTCTACCACCTGGGCCTCTCCCAGTGCCGCTGTTGCCTTCCCAGCCTGAGTCTCTACCACCTCTGCCTCTGCAGCTTGTGCCTCCGCAGCCTGATCGTCCGCCGCCAAAGCCTCTACCGTCTGGGCCCTGGACACTGCCGCTGGTGTTTCCACAGCCGGAGTCTCTAACGCCTGGGCCTCTGCAACTGCCGCTGCTGCCTCCGCAGCCGGAGCCTCTAACGCCTGGGCCTCTGCCGCTGCCACTGGTGCCTCCGCAGCCCGAACCTGTACCGCCCGGGCCTTTGTCGGTTCCGCTGGTGCCTCCGTAGCCTGAGCCTCTACCGCATGGACCCTTGCCACTGGTGCTGGTGCCTCCGCAGCCCGAGCCTCTACCGCCTGGGCCGCTGCCGCTGGTGCTTCCACCACCAGAGCCTCTACCGCCTGGGCCTCTGCCACTTCCGCTGGTGCCTCCGAAGCCTGAGCCTCTACCGCCTGGGCCTCTGGCACTGCCGCTGGTGCCTCCGCCGCCAGAGCGTCTACCGTCTGGACGCTTGCCGCTGCTGCTGGTGCTTCCGCCACCAGAGCCTCTACCGCCTGGGCCTCTACCACTGCCGCTGGTGCCTCCGCAGCCTGAGCCTCTACTGCCTGGGTCTCTGCCACTGCTGCTGGTGCTTACGCCACCAGAGCCTCTACCGCCTGGGCCCTTACCGCTGCCGCTGGTGCTTCCACCACCAGAGCTTCTACCGCTTGCTGGTGCTTCCACGCCAGATGCCTTGGTGCCTAGGTGCCAGATGCCGCTGTTGCCTAGGCCGCCAGATCCTCTACCACCTCGGCCTCTGCCACTGCCGCTGGTGCCTCCGCAGCCTGAGCCTCTACCGCCTGGGCCTCTACCGCTGCCGCTGGTGCCTCCACAACCTAAGCCTTTACGCCTGGGCCTCTGTCCCTGCCGCTGGTGCCTCCGCCGCCAAAGCTTCTACTGCCTGGGCCTCTGCTGCTGCCATTGGTGCCTCCGCCGCCAAAGCCTTTACCGTCTGGGCCCTGGACACTGCCGCTGGTGTTTCCGCAGCCGGAGTCTCTAACGCCTGGGCCTCTGTCCCTGCCGCTGCTGCCTCCGCCGCCATAGCCTCTACCGCCTGGGCCCTTACCACTGCCGCTGGTGCTTCCACCGCCAAACCTCTACTGCCTAGGCCTCTGCTGCTGCCATTGGTGCCTCCGCCGCCAGAGCCTCTAACGCCAGGGCCTCTGCCGCTGCCACTGGTGCCTCCGCAGCCCGAGCCTGTACCGCCCGGGCCTCTGCCGGTTCCGCTGGTGCCTCCGTAGCCTGAGCCTCTACCGCCTGGACCCTTGCCACTGGTGCTGGTGCCTCCGCAGCCCGAGCCTCTACCGCCTGGGCCGCTGCCGCTGGTGCTTCCACCGCCAGAGCCTCTACCGCCTGGGCTTCTGCCGCTTCCGCTGGTGCCTCCGAAGCCTGAGCCTCTACCGCCTGGGCCTCCGGCACTGCCGCTGGTGCCTCCGCCGCCAGAGCGTCTACCGTCTGGGCCCTTGCCGCTGCCGCTGGTGCTTCCGCCGCCAGAGACTCTACCGCCTGGGCCTCTGCCACTGCTGCTGGTGCCTCTGCCGCCAGAGCCTCTACCGCCTGGGCCTTTGCTGCTGCCGCTGTTGCCTCCATTGCCAGAGCCTCTGCCACCTGGGTCTGTGTCGCTACTGCAGGTGTCGCCGCCGCCTGACCCTGTACTGCCTGGGCCTACGCCGCTCTTGCTGCTTCCTCCGCCTCCCAGGCTCCATCGGCTGGGCCTCTGCCGCTGGTGCCTCCTCCACATGAGCCTCTTCCGTTTGCACCTCTGCCGCTGCCGCTGGTGCTTCCCCCGCCTGAGCCTCTTCCGCTGGTTTTCCGCCGCTAGAGCCTCTTCCGCTGGGCCTCTGCCGCCTGGGCCTCTGCCGCTGCCGCTGGTTTTCTGCCGCCTGAACCTTTACCGCCTGGGCTTCTGCCACTGCCGCTGGTGCCTCCGCTGCCAGAGCCTCTACCGTCTGGGCCTTTGCTGCTACCGCTGTTGCCTCCGTCACCAGAGCCTCTGCCACCTGGGTCTCTGTCGCTACTGCAGGTGTCGCCGCCGCCTGAGCCTGTACTGCCTGGGCCTACGCCACTCTTGCTGCTTCCTCCGCCTTCCAGGCTCCATCGGCTGGGCCTCTGCCGCTGGTGCCTCCTCCACATGAGCCTCTTCCGTTTGCACCTCTGCCGCTGCCGCTGGTGCCTCCCCCGCCTGAGCACTTTCCGCCTTGGCCTCTGCTGCTGGTTTTCCGCCGCCTGAGTCTCTTCTGACTGGGCCTCTGCCGCTGCCGCTGGTCTTCTGACACCTGAGCCTTTACCGCCTGAGCCTCTGCTACTGCAGCTGGTGCCTCCGCAGCCGGAGCCTCTACCACCTGGGCCTCTGCCGGTGCCGCTGGTGCTTCCGCCGCCAGAGCCTCTACCGCCTGGGTCTCTGCCGCTGCCGCTGGTGCCTCCGTAGCCCGATCCTCTACTGCCTAGGCCTCTGATGCTGGTGCTTCGGCCGCCAGAGCCTCTACCGCCTGAGCCCTTACCGCTGCCGCTGGTCCTTCCGCTTCCAGAGCCTCTACCGGCTGGGCCTCTACCACTGCCGCTGGTGCCTCCGCAGCCTGAGCCTCTACTGCCTGGGTCTCTGCCACTGCTGCTGGTGCTTACGCCACCAGAGCCTCTACCACCTGGGCCCTTACCGCTGCCGCTGGTGCTTCCACCACCAGAGCTTCTATCACTTGGACACATGCCTCTGATGCTGGTGCTTCCACCGCCAGATGCCTTGGTGCCTAGGTGCCAGATGCCGCTGGTGCCTAGGCCGCCAGATCCTCTACCACCTCGGCCTCTGCCACTGCCGCTGGTGCCTCCGCAGCCTGAGCCTCTACCGCATGGGCCTCTACCGCTGCCGCTGGTGCCTCCACAACCTAAGCCTTTACGCCTGGGCCCTTGCCACTGCCGCTGGTGCCTCCGCCGCCAAAGCCTCTATTGCCTGGGCCTCTGCTGCTGCCATTGGTGCCTCCGCCGCCAGAGCCTCTACCGTCTGGGCCCTGGACACTGCCGCTGGTGTTTCCGCAGCCGGAGTCTCTAACGCCTGGGCCTCTGCAACTACCGCTGCTGCCTGCGCAGCCGGAGCCTCTAACGCCTGGGCCTCTGCCGCTGCCACTGGTGCCTCCGCAGCCCGAGCCTGTACCGCCCGGGCCTCTGTCGGTTCCGCTGGTGCCTCCGTAGCCTGAGCCTCTACGGACTGGACCCTTGCCACTGGTGCTGGTGCCTCCGCAGCCCGAGCCTCTACCGCCTGGGCCTCTGCCACTGCTGCTGGTGCCTCTGCCGCCAGAGCCTACCGCCTGGGCCTTTGCTGCTGCCGCTGTTGCCTCCATTGCCAGAGCCTCTGCCACCTGGGTCTATGTCGCTACTGCAGGTGTCGCTGCCGCCTGAGCCTGTATTGCCTGGGCCTACGCCGCTCTTGCTGCTTCCTCCGCCTCCCAGGCTCTATCGGCTGGGCCTCTGCCGCTGGGGCCTCCTCCACATGAGCCTCTTCCGTTTGCACCTCTACCGCTGCCGCTGGTGCTTCCCCCGCCTGAGCCTCTTCCGCCTTGGCCTCTGCCACTGGTTTTCCGCCGCCAGAGCCTCTTCCGCCTGCGCCTCTTCCGCCTGGGCCTCTGCTGCTGCTGCTGGTTTTCTGCCGCCTGAACCTTTACCGCCTGGGCCTCTGCCACTGCCGCTGGTGCCTCCGCTGCCAGAGCCTCTACCGCCTGGGCCTTTGCTGCTACCGCTGTTGCCTCCGTCACCAGAGCCTCTGCCACCTGGGTCTCTGTCGCTGCTGCAGGTGCCTCCTACAACTGAGCCTCTTCCGTTTGTACCTCTGCCGCGGCCGCTGGTGCCTCCCCCGCCTGAGCCCTTTCCGCCTTGGCCTCTGCTGCTGGTTTTCCGCCACCTGAGTCTCTTCTGCCTGGGCCTCTGCGGCTGCCGCTGGTCTTCTGACGCCTGAGCCTTTACCGCCTGAGCCTCTGCTACTGCAGCTGGTGCCTCCGCAGCCCGAGCCTCGACCACCTGGGCCTCTGCCGGTGCCGCTGGTGCTTCCGTCGCCAGAGCCTCTACCGCCTGGGTCTCTGCCGCCGCCGCTGGTGCCTCCGTAGCCCGAGCCTCTACCGCCTGGGCCTCTGTCAGTGCCGCTGGTGCCTCCGCCGCCAGAGCCTCTAACGCCTGGGCCCTAGCCGCTGCCGCTTCGGCCGCCAGACCCCTCTACTGCCTGGGCCTCTGCCGCTGGTGCCTCCGCCGTCAGAGCCTCTAATGCCTGGGCCTCTGCCGCTGCCGCTGGTGCCTCTGCCGCCAGAGCCTCTACAGCCTGGGCCCTTGCCGCTGCCGCTGGTGCCTTCACCGCCAGAGCCTCCCCCGCCTGGGCCCTTACCGCTGGTGCTGGTGCCTCCGCAGCCCATGCCTCTACCATCTGGGCCTCTCCCAGTGCCGCTGGTGCCTCCGCGCCCGAGCCTGTACCATCTGGGCCTCTGCCGGTGCCGCTGTTGCCTTCCCAGCCTGAGTCTCTACCACCTCTGCCTCTGCCGCTGGTGCCTCCGCAGCCTGATCGTCTACCGCCTGGGCCTCTGCCACTGTGCTGGTGCTTCCGCCACCAGAGCCTCTACTGCCTGGGCCCTTACCGCTGCCGCTGGTGCTTACGCCGCCAGAGCCTCTACTGCCTGGGACTCTGGGTGCCGTTAGTTACTCCGCAGCCCGAGCCTCTACTACCTGGGCCTCTTCCACTGCCACTGGTGCCTCCACCGCCAGAGCCTCTACCATCTGGGCACTTGCTGCTGCCGCTGGTGCTTCTGCCGCCAGAGCCTCTACTGCCTGGGCCTCTGCCGCTGCCGCTGGTGCTTCCGCCGCCAGACCCTCTACTGCCTGGGCCTCTGCCGCTGGTGCCTCCGCCGTCAGAGCCTCTAATGCCTGGACCTCTGCCACTGCCGCTGGTGCCTCCGCCGCCAGAGCCTCTACAGCCTGGGCCCTTGCCGCTGCCGCTGGTGCCTTCGCTGCCAGAGCCTCTACCGCCTGGGCCCTTACCGCTGGTGCTGGTGCCTCCGCAGCCCATGCCTCTACTGCCTAGGCCTCTGATGCTGGTGCTTCGGCCGCTAGAGCCTCTACTGCCTGGGCCTCTGCTGCTACTGCTGGTGCTTCCGCCACCAGAGCCTCTACCGCCTGGGCCCTTACCGCTGCCGCAGGTCCTTCCGCTTCCAACGCCTCTACCGCCTGGGCCTCTACCACTGCCGCTGGTGCCTCCGCAGCCTGAGCCTCTACTGCCTGGGTCTCTGCCACTGCTGCTGGTGCTTACGCCACCAGAGCCTCTACCGCCTGGGCCCTTACCGCTGCCGCTGGTGCTTCCACCACCAAAGCTTCTACCGCTTGGACACTTGCCTCTGATGCTGGTGCTTCCATCGCCACATGCCTTGGTGCCTCGGTGCCAGATGTCGCTGGTGCCTAGGCCGCCAGATCCTCTACCACCTCGGCCTCTGCCACTGCCGCTGGTGCCTCCGCAGCCTGAGCCTCTACCGCCTGGGCCTCTACCGCTGCCGCTGGTGCCTCCACAACCTAAGCCTTTACGCCTGGGTCTCTGTCCCTGCTGCTGGTGCCTCCGCCGCCAAAGCCTCTAACCCCTGGGCCCTTGCCGCTGCCGCTGGTGCTTCTGCCGCCAGACCCTCTACTGCCTGGGCCTCTGCTGCTGGTGCCCCCGCAGCCTGAGCCTCTACTGCCTGGGCCTCTCCCGCTGCCGCTGGTGCCTTCGCTGCCAGAGCCTCTACCGCCTGGGCCCTTGCCGCTGCCGCTGGTGCTTCTGCCGCCAGACCCTCTACTGCCTGGGCCTCTGCTGCTGGTGCCCCCGCAGCCTGAGCCTCTACTGCCTGGGCCTCTGCCGCTGCTGCTGGTGCTTCCGCCACCAGAGCCTCTACCACCTGGGCCCTTACCGCTGCCGCTGGTCCTTCCGCTTCCAGAGCCTCTACCGCCTGGGCCTCTACCACTGCCGCTGGTGCCTCCGCAGCCTGAGCCTCTACTGCCCGGGTCTCTGCCACTGCTGCTTATGCCACCAGAGCCTCTACCGCCTGGGCCCTTACCGCTGCCGCTGGTGCTTCCACCACCAGAGCTTCTACAGCTTGGACACTTGCCTCTGATGCTGGTGCTTCCACCGCCAGATGCCTTGGTGCCTAGGTGCCAGATGCCGCTGGTGACTAGGCCGCCAAAGCCTCTACTGCCTGGGCCTCTGCTGCTGCCATTGGTGCCTCCGCCGCCAAAGCCTCTACCGTCTGGGCCCTGGACACTGCCGCTGGTTCTTCCGCCGCCAGAGAGTCTACCGCCTTGGCCTCTGCCACTGCTGCTGGTGCCTCTGCCGCCAGAGCCTCTACCGCCTGGGCCTTTGCTGCTGCCGCTGTTGCCTCCGCAGCCGGAGCCTCTAACGCCTGGGCCTCTGCCGCTGCAACTTGTGCCTCCTTAGCCCGAGCCTGTACCGCCCGGGCCTCTGCTGGTTCCGCTGGTGCCTCCGTAGCCTGAGCCTCTACCGCCTGGACCCTTGCCACTGGTGCTGATGCCTCCGCAGCCCGAGCCTCTACCGCCTGGGCCGCTGCCGCTGGTGCTTCCACCGCCTGAGTCTCTGACCGCCTGGGCCTCTGCCGCTGCTGCTGGTCTTCTGCCGCCTGAGCCTTTACCGCCTGAGCCTCTGCTACTGCAGCTGGTGCCTCTGCAGCCCGAGCCTTTACCACCTGGGCCTATGCCAGTGCCGCTGGTGCTTCCGCCGCCAGAGCCTCTACCGCCTGGGTCTCTGCCGCTTCCGCTGGTGCCTCCGAAGCTTGAGCCTCTACCGCCTGGGCCTCCGGCACTGCCGCTGGTGCCTCCGCCGCCAGAGACTCTACCGCCTGGGCCTCTGCCACTGCTGCTGGTGCCTCTGCCGCCAGAGCCTCTACCGCCTGAGCCTTTGCTGCTGCCGCTGTTGCCTCCATTGCCAGAGCCTCTGCCACCTGGGTCTCTGTCGCTACTGCAGGTGTCGCGCTGCCTGAGCCTGTACTGCCTGGGCCTACGCCGCTCTTGCTGCTTCCTCCGCCTCCCAGGCTCCATCGGCTGGGCCTCTGCCGCTGGTGCCTCCTCCACATGAGCCTCTTCCGTTTGCACCTCTGCCACTGCCGCTGGTGCTTCCCCCGCCTGAGCCTCTTCCGCCTTGGCCTCTGCCGCTGGTTTTCCGCCGCCAGAGCCTCTTCCGCCTGGGCCTCTTCCGCCTGGGCCTCTGCCGCTGCCGCTGGTTTTCTGCCGCCTGAACCTTTACCGCCTGGGCCTCTGCCACTGCCGCTGGTGCCTCCGCTGCCAGAGCCTCTACCGCCTGGGCCTTTGCTGCTACCGCTGTTGCCTCCGTCACCAGAGCCTCTGCCACCTGGGTCTCTGTCGCTGCTGCAGGTGCCTCCTACACCTGAGCCTCTTCCGTTTGTACATCTGCCGCGGCCGCTGGTGCCTCCCCCGCCTGAGCCCTTTCCACCTTGGCCTCTGCTGCTGGTTTTCCGCCGCCTGAGTCTCTTCTGCCTGGGCCTCTGCGGCTGCCGCTGGTTTTCTGACGCCTGAGCCTTTACCGCCTGAGCCTCTGCGACTGCAGCTGGTGCCTCCGCAGCCCGAGCCTCTACCACCTGGGCCTCTGCCGGTGCCGCTGGTGCTTCCGCCGCCAGAGCCTCTACCGCCTGGGTCTCTGCCGCTGCCGCTGCCGCCTCCGTAGCCCGAGCCTCTACCGCATGGGCCTCTGTCAGTGCCGCTGGTGCCTCCGCCGCCAGAGCCTCTAACGCCTGGGCCTCTGCCGCTGGTGCCTCCGCCATCAGAGCCTCTACCGCCTGGGCCTCTGCCGCTGCCGCTGGTGCTTCCGCCGCCAGAGACTCTACCGCCTGGGCCTCTGCCACTGCTGCTGGTGCCTCCGCCGCCAGAGCCTCTAATGCCTGGGCCCTAGCCGCTGCCGCTTCGGCCGCCAGACCCCTCTACTGCTGGGCCTCTGCCGCTGGTGCCTCCGCCGTTAGAGCCTCTACTGCCTGGGCCTCTGCCGCTGCCTCTGCCGCTGGTGCCTCCGCTTCCAACGCCTCTACCGCCTGGGCCTCTACCACTGCCGCTGGTGCCTCCGGAGCCTGAGCCTCTACTGCCTGGGTCTCTGCCACTGCTGCTGGTGCTTACGCCACCAGAGCCTCTACCGCCTGGGCCCTTACCGCTGCCGCTGGTGCTTCCACCACCAGAGCTTCTACGGCTTGGACACTTGCCTTTGATGCTGGTGCTTCCACGCCAGATGTCTTGGTGCCTAGGTGCCAGATGCCGCTGGTGCCTAGGCCGCCAGATCCTCTACCACCTCGGCCTCTGCCACTGCCGCTGGTGCCTCCGCAGCCTGAGCCTCTACCACCTGGGCCTCTACCGCTGCCGCTGGTGCCTCCACAACCTAAGCCTTTACGCCTGGGCCTCTGTCCCTGCCGCTGGTGCCTCCGCCGCCAAAGCCTCTACTGCCTGGGCCTCTGCTGCTGCCATTGGTGCCTCCGCCGCCAAAGCCTCTACCGTCTGGGCCCTGGACACTGCCGCTGGTGTTTCCGCAGCTGGAGTCTCTAACGCCTGGGCCTCTGCAACTGCCGCTGCTGCCTGGGCAGCCGGAGCCTCTAACGCCTGGGCCTCTGCCGCTGCCACTGGTGCCTCCGCAGCCCGAGCCTGTACCGCCCGGGCCTCTGCCGGTTCCGCTGGTGCCTCCGTAGCCTGAGCCTCTACCGCCTGGACCCTTGCCACTGGTGCTGGTGCCTCCGCAGCCCGAGCCTCTACCGCCTGGGCCGCTGGCGCTGGTGCTTCCACCGCCAGAGCCTCTACCGCCTGGGCCTCTGCCGCTTCCGCTGGTGCCTCCGGAGCCTTAGCCTCTACTGCCTGGGCCTCGGCCACTGCCGCTGGTGCCTCCGGAGCCTGAGCCTCTACCGCCTGGGCCTCCGGCACTGCCGCTGGTGCCTCCGCCGCCAGAGCGTCTACCGTCTGGGCCCTTGCCGCTGCCGCTGGTGCTTCCACCGCCAGAGACTCTACCGCCTGGGCCTTTGCTGCTGCCGCTGTTGCCTCCATTGCCAGAGCCTCTGCCACCTGGGTCTCTGTCGCTACTGCAGGTGTCGCCGTCGCCTGAGCCTGTACAGCCTGGGCCTACGCCGCTCTTGCTGCTTCCTCCGCCTCCCAGGCTCCATCGGCTGGGCCTCTGCCGCTGGTGCCTCCTCCACATGAGCCTCTTCCGTTTGCACCTCTGCCGCTGCCGCTGGTGCTTCCCCCGCCTGAGCCTCTTCTGCCTTGGCCTCTGCCGCTGGTTTTCTGCCGCCAGAGCCTCTTCCGCCTGGGCCTCTGCCGCTGCCGCTGGTTTTCTGCCGCCTGAACCTTTACCGCCTGGGCCTCTGCCATTGCTGCTGGTGCCTCCGCTGCCAGAGCCTCTACCACCTGGGCCTTTGCTGCTACCGCTGTTGCCTCCGTCACCAGAGCCTCTGCCACCTGGGTCTCTGTCGCTGTTGCAGGTGCCTCCTACACCTGAGCCTCTTCCGTTTGTACCTCTGCCGCGGCCGCTGGTGCCTCCCCCGCCTGAGCCCTTTCCGCTTGGCCTCTGCTGCTGGTTTTCCGCCGCCTGAGTCTCTTCTGCCTGGGCCTCTGCCGCTGCCGCTGGTCTTCTGACGCCTGAGCCTTTACCGCCTGAGCCTCTGCTACTGCAGCTGGTGCCTCCGCAGCCCGAGCCTCTACCACCTGGGCCTTTGCCGATGCCGCTGGTGCTTATGCCGCCAGAGCCTCTACCGTCTGGGTCTCTGCCACTGCCGCTGGTGCCTCCGTAGCCCGATCCTCTACTGCCTAGGCCTCTGATGCTGGTGCTTCGGCCGCCCGAGCCTCTACCGCCTGAGCCTTTACCGCTGCCGCTGGTCCTTCCACTTCCAGAGCCTCTACCGGCTGGGCCTCTACCACTGCCGCTGGTGCCTCCGCAGCCTGAGCCTCTACTGCCTGGGTCTCTGCCACTGCTGCTGGTGCTTACGCCACCAGAGCCTCTACCGCCTGGACCCTTACCGCTGCCGCTGGTGCTTCCACCACCAGAGCTTCTACCGCTTGGACACATGCCTCTGATGCTGGTGCTTCCACCGCCAGATGCCTTGGTGCCTAGGTGCCAGATGCCGCTGGTGCCTAGGCTGCCAGATCCTCTACCGTCTGGGCCCTGGACACTGCCGCTGGTGCTTCCGCCGCCAGAGAGTCTACCGCCTTGGCCTTTGCTGCTGCCGCTGTTGCCTCCGCAGCCGGAGCCTCTAACGTCTGGGCCTCTGCCGCTGCAACTTGTGCCTCCTTAGCCCGAGCCTGTACCGCCCGGGCCTCTGCTGGTTCCGCTGGTGCCTCCGTAGCCTGAGCCTCTACCGCCTGGACCGTTGCCACTGGTGCTGGTGCCTCCGCAGCCCGAGCCTCTACCGCCTGGGCCGCTGCCGCTGGTGCTTCCACCGCCTGAGTCTCTGACCGCCTGGGCCTCTGCCGCTGCCGCTGGTCTTCTGCCGCCTGAGCCTTTACCGCCTGAGCCTCTGCTACTGCAGCTGGTGCCTCTGCAGCCCGAGCCTTTACCACCTGGGCCTATGCCAGTGCCGCTGGTGCTTCCGCCGCCAGAGCCTCTACCGCCTGGGTCTCTGCCGCTTCGGCTGGTGCCTCCGAAGCTTGAGCCTCTACCGCCTGGGCCTCCGGCACTGCCGCTGGTGCCTCCGCCGCCAGAGACTCTACCGCCTGGGCCTCTGCCACTGCTGCTGGTGCCTCTGCCGCCAGAGCCTCTAACGCCTGGGCCCTAGCCGCTGCCGCTTCGGCCGCCAGACCCCTCTACTGCCTGGGCCTCTGCCGCTGGTGCCTCCGCCGTCAGAGCCTCTACTGCCTGGGCCTCTGCCGCTGCCGCTGGTGCCTCCGCCGCCAGAGCCTCTAGAGCCTGGGCCCTTGCCGCTGCCGCTGGTGCCTTCACCGCCAGAGCCTCCCCCGCCTGGGCCCTTACCGCTGGTGTTGGTGCCTCCGCAGCCCAAGCCTCTACCATCTGAGCCTCTCCCGGTGCCGCTGGTGCCTCCACAGCCAGAACCTCTACCACCTGGGCCTCTGCCGGTGCCGCTGTTGCCTTCCCAGCCTGAGTCTCTACCACTTCTGCCTCTGGTGCCTCCGCAGCCTGATCGTCTACCGCCTGGGCCTCTGCCACTGCTGCTGGTGCTTCCGCCACCAGGGTCTCTACCGCCTGGGCCCTTACCACTGCCGCTGGTGCCTTCGCCGCCAGAGCCTCTAACCCCTGGGCCCTTGCCGTTGACGCTGATGCTTCCGCCGCCAGACCCTCTACTGCCTGGGCCTCTGCTGCTGGTGCCTTCGCTGCCAGAGCCTCTACCGCCTGGGACCTTGCCGCTGCCGCTGGTGACTTCGCAGCCCGAGCCTGTACCGCCTGGGCCTCTGCCGCTGCCGCTGGTGCCTCCACAGCCAGAGCTTCTACCACCTCGTCCTCTCCCACTGCCGCTGGTGCCTTCGCCGCCAGAGCCTCTACCGCCTGGCCCCTTGCCGCTGACGCTGGTGCTTCCGCCGCCAGACCCTCTACTGCCCGGGCCTCTGCCGCTGGTGCCTCCGTAGCCTGAGCCTCTACTACCTGGGCCTCTGCCACTGCCGCTGGTGACTCCGCAGCCCGAGCCTCTACTGCCTGGGCATCTTCCACTGCCACTGGTGGCTCCGCTGCCAGAGCCTCTACCGCCTGGGCACTTATCGCTGCCGCTGGTGCTTCCGCCACCAGAGCCTCTACTGCCTGGGCACTTGCCGCTGCCGCTGGTGCCTCCGGAGCCTTGGCCTCTACCGCCTGGGCCCTTACCGCTGCCGCTTACGCCGCCAGAGCCTCTACTGCCTTGGACTCTGGGTGCCGTTGGTTCCTCCGCAGCACGAGCCTCCACTGCCTGGGCCTCTTCCACTGCCACTGGTGCCTCCGCCGCCAGAGCCTCTACCGCCTGGGCACTTGCCGCTGCCGCTGGTGCTTCAGCTGCCAGAGCCTCTACTGCCTGGATCTCTGCCGCTGCCGCTGGTGCCTTCGCTGCCAGAGCCTCTACCCTTGCCGCTGCCGCTGGTGCCTTCGCAGCCCGAGCCTGTACTGCCTGGGCCTCTACCACTGCCGCTGGTGACTCCGCAGCCCGAGCCTCTACTGCCTGGGCCTCTTCTACTGCCGCTGCTGACTCCGCAGCCTGAGCCTCTACCGCCTTGGCCCTTAAAGCTGCCGCTGGTGCTTCTGCCTCTACTACCTGGGCCTCTGGGCTGCCGTTGGTGCTTCCTCAGCCCGACCCTCTACCTCCTGCACCTCTGGCACTGCCACTGCTGCCTCCGCATCCCAAGCCTCTACTGCTTGGGCCTCTGCCGGTGCGGCTGGTGCCTCCTCAGCCAGAGCCTCTACCGCCTGGGCACTTGCCGCTGCCGCTGGTGCTTCCGCCGCCAGAGCCTCTACTGCCTGGGCCTCTGCCGCTGCCGCTGGTGCTTCCGCCACCAGAGCCTCTACCGCCTGGCCACTTGCCGCTGACGCTGGTGCTTCCGCCGCCAGACCCTCTACTGCCTGGGCCGCTGCTGCTGGTGCCTCCGCAGCCTGAGCCTCTACCGCCTGGGCCTCTGCCGCTGCCGCTGCCGCCTTCGCTGCCAGAGCCTCTACCGCCTGGGCCCTTGCCGCTGCCGCTGGTGCCTCCGCACCCGAGCCTCTACCACCTGGGCCTCTGCCGGTGCCGCTGTTGCCTTCCCAGCCTGAGTCTCTACCACCTCTGCCTCTGCCGCTGGTGCCTCCGCAGCCTGATCGTCTACCGCCTGGGCCTTTGTCGCTGCCGCTGGTGCCTTCGCTGCCAGAGCCTCTACCGCCTGGGCCTCTGCCGCTGCCGCTGGTGCCTTCGCCGCAAGAGCCTCTACCGCCTGGGAACTTGCCGCTGACGCTGGTGCTTCCGCCGCCAGACCCTCTACTGCCTGGGCCTCTGCCGCTGGTGCCTCCGCAGCCTGAGCCTCTACCGCCTGGGCCCTTGCCGCTGCCAGAGCCTCTACTGCTTCGGCCTCTGCCGCTGGTGCCTCCGCAGCCCGAGCCTCTACTGCCTGGGCCTCTGCTGCTGCCACTGGTGCCTTCGCCGCCAGAGCCTCTACCACTTGGTCCTTTGCCACTGCCGCTTGTGCCTCCGCAGCCTGAGCCTCTACCGCCTCGGCCTCTGCCACTGGTTCCTCCACCGCCAGAGCCTCTACTGCCTTGGCCTCTGCCGCTGTCACTGGTGCCTCCGCAGCCTGAGCCTCTACCGCCCCTGCCTCTGCCACTGTCGCTGGTGCCTCCGCCGCCAGAGCCTCTACCGCCTGGGCGCTGCACCACCTGTTGCTCCGCTCCATCCGTTGAACATCCGCCTGCCTGACCTGGTGGCCGAGGATTGTTTTATGAACGAGGCGGCCATTGCTCCTGCTCCACATGACTCTCAAGCTGCTGTGGAGCGCCCCTGGTGTGCCAACATAACTAACCTCTCCTGGCCCAGACTACTTAACCCCTCCGCCGCAGGCTCCGAACTCCCGATCCACCTGCTCTATACGACGCTGCCCAGCATAAAAGGGGTTAATCCGCCTTTGCCGACTCTGGCAACTCGGTAGCCGAGACCGAAACCCTTACCAAAAAAAAAAAAAAAAGCGGTTACCAAAAAAAAAAAGCGGGGCTCAGGCAGATCCTCGGGTGCCGCTCCACGGGAGGAAGCGGGGCTTCTTCTCCGAATCCTCACCTCCGCCCCGCCTCACAAAGGTCATCAGAGTGTGGACTAGCGTCTGCCAGGACCTGCACCCGGTGTCTCCGGATAGCTCCTATTATAGTCAGCGGTTTGGCCTGGAGCGTTTCGGGAAAGGTGTTCCCCCTGCGGGCAGAGAACGAACTGCGTCTACTCCTTCGTGTTTTCTTACTAGTTTTTGTTATTATTGCTTTCTTCTTCTTGCTGTTCCTAATAATTATAAGAAAACAATCATAATAATGCTCTCTTCCTCTTTTTATTATTTTCTTCTTAAGTTGCTTTATTAGTATTGCTTTCTTCTTAATAAGCAATTTTTCTTTTTGCTTTTTTATTGTTTCTTTCCTTCTTACTGATAAGCAATATTGCTTCATTTTCTTCCTGTTATTGCTTTCTTAATAAGCAATAACACATTGATTTATTATTATTGCTTTTTTCTTATTATTGCTTTCTTATTGTTAAGAAGGAAGCAATAAGAAAGCAGTACTAAGAAGGAACAATAAGAAAACATTATTATTATTGCTATTATTAAGAAAAAAGCAATAATAATAAAGCAATAATAATAATAATGCTTTCTTCTTACTGTTCCTTTCTTCTTGTTCTTAGTAGTGTACGGCTTTCTTATTCCTTCCTTCTTAACAATAAGAAAGCAATAACCCACCATGATGGACAGAGGTGGGACCCAAGGTTCATCCATCCCAACCCGCTGAAATGCAGGAACTGCAGCATAGAATAGGCAGAATCAGCTAGTCAGGAGAAATGCCCTGGAAATGCCACTTATATTTCGGTCTCGGGTTTGGATTTAGATCAGAACAAGGAGTCCCTCCAAAAGGCATTGGCGGTTGTCACTTGATATTCCTCTCCCTTTAAGGGCCACCCCCGGAGCTGTCACTTGATATTCAGCTCCCCTGTGACTCAAAAGGCCTTTTTGTTGGCTGCTAATAATTGCATTTTGACCAAACTGCGGGAGGCAGTGGAAGACAGGAGTGCCTGGCGTGTTCTGGTCCATGGGGTCACGAAGAGTCGGACACGACAAAACAACAACAAATAATTGCATTCGTTATTGTAAAAACTGCAACCGTTATTTGCGATAATAGCTGCAATCATTATTGTAATAATAACTGCATTCGTTGTTGCAATAACTGCAATAGTTACTGTATAATAATGTAACTGCAATTATTGCAATAATGGCAACCATCATTGTAGTACTAATGGCGATCATTACTGCGATAATAATGGCAATCGTTATTGTATGCAATTATTTTTGTAATATTACCTGCCACCATTATTGTAATAACTGCGACCGTTATTGTAATAATTGAAATTATTATTCGAAGGGCCAAGTAGGAGCCGGCCCCAAATGTTTCCAGGCAGAAATAAGAATAAAGCCACTCAAAAGAAGAGGAGCCTCAGAGCCACATTGCAAGATGCTTTTATTGGCTTTCCTCATTCCTCCGCGCACGTCTTCATCCACTGCTCTGTTTGGCCGCCAGCCGCTCGTCTTGCTCCTCGGCGATGGTGAGGCGGATGCCTTTCCCACGAGGCAGCAAGATCCACGGCTTGTTGCCCTGGAAGGAGCGATAAGAGGCACCTATTATTATTATTATTATTATTGGATTTATTAGCCCAATCTTTTTCAACCTGCACTCTCACTGTAACAAACTGAGTGCAATTTAAACTAAATCCAAATTTCACGCCCCAAAGGGACTTGAGCTCGGTGTACTCTTAACGTGCTCAGGAGAACCCCAAACCTGATGAAATTGTAGTTACAGGTATGTAGCCGTGTTGGTCTGCCGTAGTCAAAATAAAATTTAAAAAATTCCCCCCAGTAACTTAGTTGGTCTCTAAGGTGCTACTGGAAGGATTTTTTTTATTTTGATGAAGTTGGTTCTCCTTGGTGTCGCATCACATTCCCCCTGTTAATATCAGGTCATGCCTCACAAATATCCTTGCATTACAGTATACTTGCTTAAAAAAAACAAAAACAAAGAATTACATGCAAAAGCAGAAATGGCATTGAACTGAATCAATTGGGTCAGGTAGCGGGATTCAAGCTGAACAAGATGAAAACTAAGGTTTAAAGAAAAATCTAACAGTGACTGAGAGAGAGAGGTATCAGAAGGAGACAGGATTAATATTGGTTAAGAAAGTGAAATACCTAGGGGTTAATATGACTGCCAAGAATGTGAATTTATTTAAAGACAATTATGAAAAATGTTGGATGGAAGTGAAAAAGGATTTAGAAATATGGTCAAATCTGAAGCTATCATTGCTAGGCCGAATTGCTGTGATAAAAATGAATGTATTGCGAAGGATGCTGTTTTTGTTTCAAACATTGCAAATTTTGGATAAAATGGATTGTTTCAAGAAGTGGCAGAGAGATATTTCTAGATTTGTCTGGCAGGGCAAGAAGCCTCGAATAAAATTTAAGATATTAACTGAAGCTAAAGAAAGAGGTGGATTTGCCCTGCCAGACCTTAAACTTTATTATGAATCAGCCACATTTTGTTGGCTGAGAGAATGGCTGCTTCTTGAAAACACTGACATTCTGAACTTAGAAGGTTTTAATAATGTATTTGGGTGGCATGCATATTTGTAGTATGATAAGGTCAAAGCACATAAAGCGTTTAAAAACCATATTGTCAGGAAAGCACTGTTTAATGTCTGGATAAGATATAAGGACTTGCTTGAAAAAAAAACTCCAAAGTGGTTGTCACCAATGGACGCGAAGGCCCAGAAAAAGCTCAATATGGAGGCCAAATGGCCGGAATATTGGGAAATTTTGGAACAAGAGGGAGATAGATTAAAACTGCAGAGTTTTGAAAAACTAAAAAACAAAGTGCGAGATTGGCTTCATTATTACCAAATAATGGAGGCTTACAATTTGGACAAGAAAATTGGATTCCAGGTGGAAAAATCAAAATTGGAAACAGAACTGTTAGATCCCAAAATTAAGAACTTGTCAAGAATGTATAACTTGCTGTTGAAATGGAACACTCAGGATGAAACGGTGAAATCAGCTATGATTAAATGGGCACAAGATGTTGGACATAATATTATGATGGCTGACTGGGAACAGTTATGGACCACAGGTATGAAGTTCACGGCATGTAATGCCCTAAGAGAGAATATAATGAAAATGATTTACAGGTGGTACATGACACCAGTCAAGCTTGCAAAAATATATCATTTGCCTGATAATAAATGTTGGAAATGTAAAGAGACTGAAGGTACATTCTTTCACCTTTGGTGGACATGCCCAAGGATTAAGACTTTCTGGGAGATGATCTATAATGAAATGAAAAAGGTATTTAAATATACCTTCCTGAAGAAACCAGAGGCCTTTCTCCTGGGCATGGTTGGCCAATTGGTGCCAAAGAAGGATAGAACTTTCTTTATGTATGCTACAACAGCAGCAAGAATACTTATTGCAAAGTATTGGAAGACACAAGATCTGCCCACCCGGGAAGAATGGCAGATGAAGGTGATGGACTATATGCAACTGGCGGAAATGACTGGCAGAATCCGAGACCAGGGAGAAGAGTCAGTGGAAGAAGATTGGAAGAAATTTAAAGTTTACTTACAGAAACATTGCAAAATTAAGGAATGTTAGAAGGATGTTGGAATGAAGTTATGTGGTTTTAGCAGATAGGTTATAAAGGATCAAGTAAAGATAGATTGTCAATTGGTGAGAACGTTAAGTTACATTATATTAAGATAATTTAATAGGACAAAAACAAAGATGGAAAGGATTTGCTGAAATAGGTAACTGAACTAGAATACAAGGGAGGTGTGGGAGGTAAAAGAAACAAGTAAATGAAAGATAAGTTATGGAAGGTTTGATTTGTTTTTTAATTGTTTCTATTTTTCTGTTTTTTTCTTTTCTTGTTTTTTAATTTTATTTTTTTATTGTGATGTGATGTTTTGTTTTTGTAACCTTTGAAACTTCAATAAATATTATTTTTAAAAAATGAACTGAATCAATTGGGTGGTGATTTATTTGGAATAGCTGTGGAAACAAATCCTTGAAAAATAAAAACAACAGGAGAATAGTAAAAGTAAGAATATTTAAAAATGAAAATAATTTTTAATAAAAAAATGCAAAGAGGAGATAATGAATTAAAATAATCTCAAAAATGGAAATAATAATCTTTGAAAATGCAAATGATAAAAACCATACTGCCAACGAAGATGCTGGAGAGTCTGGTGGACCATGTCAAAGGAACCGGGGTGCCTCTCGCGGTTGATCATCCCGATGCGCCCCAAGTTGGCGCCCCCCCGTCACCACGCAGAGGTTGCCTGTTGGGGAGAAGAGGGAGGGAAATGGTCAGAAGGTGCCTGGGCAACAATGGCCCTGCGAGGCGGAATTGGGACTGGCAGGGTGGACAGATATATATAGATATATATAGATACACACACACACACACACACTAACGCATATGGAAATAATAAAATAAAACTGCTTCAAAAAATATGGGTGCTCTGGAAGGGAGCCTCCAGGGCCAGAGGCAGTCTCCCCATCTCCCCCCATTGGGGAAGGATTCCAGCGCACTCGAAGGGCTCATAGGAGCCGCCACCTGTGTCAAACTTTTGTGTCAAACTTGATGAAGTCAGTGATCCTGCCCGTCTGCAGGTCGACCTGGACGGTGTCGTTGACCTTGACCGGGGGGGGTCCGGGTAGCGAATGGTGCAGGCGTCGTGCGTCACCAGGTGGGGGCGCCCTTAGTGCCCACCAGGATGCGGCGCACCTTGCACAGCTTGCACTGCCGGGAGGAATGGGAGAAATCAGTCCTTTTGTCAATATTAAGAACAGGCTCCCTCAACTTTGCCACTCCAGATGTTTTGAGACTACAATTCCCATCACCCCTGACCACTGGTCCTGCTAGCTAGTGAGCATGGGAGTTGTAGGCCAAAAACATCTGGAGGGCCGAAGTTTAGGATGCCAGAAAGGTGAGTCTTTCTGTAAAAATGGGATTTGAATCTGGTCTAACTCATGAGGGATTAAAATCACAAAAGCACTCCGAGCACTGATCATTCCTTCCTCTGGTTGTCCATCTTAAGATGCCAGCAAGGCTGAGTCTTTCAGTAAGAAAAGGATTCAAATTGAGTCCCAGATGTTGTTGGACTACGACTCCCATCATCCCTCAGCTCTGGCCTTGCTAGCTAGGGGTGATGGGAGTTGTAATCCAACAACATCTGGGGACTCACAGGTTGTGAAAGACTGGTTTAGAGGGCATGTCTGGCCGGCGGCCTGGTTCCCTGCGGCCCGCACTGCGCATGCTTACACCCCCCCAAGACCGAGAGAGCCCCGCCGCGGTGCCTCCGCGCCCCCGTTTCCCCGCCCCACAGAGGAGCGGCGTCTCCCATGCCTCTGAAAGCACCGTGCTTGGTGGAGCCACCGCCTCGGACAGCGACGGATCGCTCCAACGACCCATAACCCTTGGCACTCACCATGGCTGCGGGTTCTCGACGCAAAAGGAGAGCACTTCCACCGGCCGGGGGTTATATATCCGGGTCAGGAAGGGTGGGGCGATGAAGCGTAGCGCCACCGCAGCGACGCCTGGTGGATGGGAGCGGCATCGCACCGCACGGGGGCTTCGCAGCCAATGAAATGGGGAAATGGGATCCCGAGAGGCATCTATTAGGATCCCCTGAAATGGAAAAATGGGATCCCCAGGGGCATCTAGTCTGACCCGCTAAAACGCAGAAATGGGACGCCAAGAGGCATCTAGTCCAACCCCTGAAATGCAGGCATCTCCACCAAAAAGATAGGGAGGGAGGCAGCCGGCACCCAACTTCAGGCCTTTTGGTGGTGTGGTTGCGGGTGGGGCAGGCTGGGGACGGTGAGGTTCTGGTTGGCATCTGCTGACTACCCACACCAGCCCTCCTCGAAGGGGCTCATGCGGAAGGTCTCTGGGGGGAGAAAAGCAGGTGAGAGGGGGTCCCAGGGTGCCTTTTCCAGCCTCCCCCGCTTCCGGTGGTGCCCACGTCCCCCCATCCCCCAATGCCCCCCAACAGCTCAACACCACCAAGGAGAAGGTCACCTGTGGAGGGGGAGGCAGCGCTCTTGACATGCTCCGGAGAGTGAGGAGCCCAAGATCCACCTGGAAAGGGCCGCGGACTCTTCCGGTGTAGGCCAGTAGGGGGCACCAGGCGGGGCTTCGCCACAGGGGGCCGTGGCTCAGCTCCAATGAGAAGCTCCCAGTGAGTCTTGCATGGGAAGGGCAGAGGGGTGAGGGATCCGGGGGTCATCTAGTCTGACCCCGCTGAGGATTGTGAATTGTCATCTGCTCTCAGCCTCTCTCGTTTTTATCAGTCTCCAATGGGGGGTGGGAAGCAGGGCATCAGTAAATGATAAGAATGGTCAGGATGGTATTTCTTTTCCCTACCAGGCGGGTCAGTAGTCTGGAAATCAATAAAAAATAATTATCTGATACGATACGTCCTACAGTTTAGAAACATATTATATAATATTGATATGGAATTATGAGAACCGGGCCAGGCGGCATTTCCCCCACCACACCGGGGAAAAGGCCGAGCGGGTGGCTCTGCGCCTGTTGGATTTCCGACCACCAGCGCCCCAAGCTTACCTGTCTCGGCCATGCTGTACCAGGCACAGAGCTCACCTGCTGAGGCCACGTCGCTCAAGGTGGGGGAGTGGAGTCGGGCGGGGGCAGCAGGCGGCTTGGCTCGTTGCTCCGAGGTGCTCATGTACCAGCCTGAGGGGAGGTCGGGGGCACCAGGTCAAAGGGGTGCTCTAACTGCTAAGCGATGCTTCCCCTCCCTTCCAATGAAGCACGTTTACCCTGGTTGGTGCCCAGCGTGTGGTCGAAGGAGGGGTCGGCGGCGCACACACAGCCTCCGCCCTGCCCTGGGCGCCACCGGTACCCAGATGTGCTGATGTCCTCCCAGCCGCAGGTGGTGCCTTCAAAGTTGAGGGCCAAGGCGGCGCCCGGCGGTGCCAACCCATTCCGGTAGCCTGGAAGGAGAAGGAATCAGTCGCCCTGAGCAAGCTACAGTTCCCAGCATATTCTGGGCACCAAGTGCCCTTAGGAGACCCCTGTCCCCCCCCCCATGAGCTACAGTTCCCAGAGTTCTCTAAGAAGAGAAATGGGCTTGGGAACTGTAGTTCTGTCAAGGGAATCGTAACCCTCAATGCCCAGAGCAAGCACTCATTTCCAGGGTGCTTCGGGGGACATTGTGGGAACTGTAGTTTGTTCAGTTTCCCAAGGAGACCCTCTCAGAGCTATAACTCCCAGCATTCCATTGGAAAGGCTGTGCTGCATATTCTCCTCCCGTAGGAAACTACAGTTCCCAGGGTGCTTTGAGGGATGCTAAGATGGGTTAAATCACTCTCTAAGAGGGGAATCGAGGCACGTCTCCCCGATTCCTTTGGTGACGCCAAAACTTACTGCAATGGCTCTCGTCCGAGCAATCCCAGCGGTTGCAGGCAAAGTTGCAGGCGCTGGCACTTGAGTTCCCATAGGCGCCCCAGCTAGGAAATGGAGGCCCAGCTGGGGGGGGGGCGGAGGGGAAAGTGCCCTTAAAAGGAGAGGAAGAGTGAGAGAGACAGGGAGCATCCTAGAATGGGAGAGATGGAAGGGCCTCAAGGGTCATCTAGTCCAACCCACTGCAAGGAAGCTCGGAGCTAGAATTCCCAGGACTTTGGGAATTGAGAGAGGGGCAGGATTCGCAGCCCCCGTCTCCCTTTGCCCCCCGGCTCACCCCAGCCCAGCAGGGCACCCCACACCACCCACAGGCGCGCCATCCTCCCAGCAGCGCCCAGTAGGACTTTGCCCCCAACTTACCTGCGCGCCGGCAGGGTGAGGCGTGCCAAAAGCCGGCGGGGCGGAGGCAGAAACCAGGACTTTGGCCCCTGCACCCCAAAAGACGTGGGGCTCCCCTGGCGCCTCTTCTGCTCTGGCGGAGCCTCCAGGGCCAGAGGCAGTCTACCTGGGCTGCTCCTGAGGGAGCCCCCCAACGATGCGCCCACCTAACGCGGGAGACCAGCGCCACCCAACGGTCAGGCTAGGCCCCGCTGCCCTCAAGCAACATGGCGGCGATGGTGAGTCTTCTGCCCTTTCTTCCCCCAGCAACAATCAAAAAGAAAAATCTCGGCAGCAATAGGCTGGCCTTTTGGCCAATCACAGGTCGGGCTGTGGGCGGAGCCAGCCATTTGGCACTTCTTCTCTACACCTGTTTTCTCCTCAGTGTTTCTCTCACGCGAAGGAAGCAGGTAAGTTTTGTCGTGTCTTTAATACTGTATTCTGTTGGCTGGGGAATAGTAATAAATTATTATTATCATTACTTTTTAAATTATTATTTTTTAGTTATTATAATAAAAGGCTTAGTGGAGTTTGTAATATATATTGTTTTGTGCGTTTTTAATATTCTGTTGGGAGCAGCCCACAGTGGCTGGGGAAGGATAATAACTTATGATTATCATTAATTTTTAAATTGTTATCATTATTATAATTGTTATTCTTATAAAAGGGTTAGGGAAGTTTGTAGTATATTATGTTTTATCATTTTTTTGAATATTCTGTTATTATCATTAAATGTTAAATTATTATTATTATTATTATTATTATTATTATTATTATTATAAATCACACCCACCCAAGTGGGACATGGCCTCTTCCCCCCTAAGCCTTAACAGTTCAGTATTTTTATTTATTTGAATTGGGGCGGGGAAGCTCCCCTTGGCTACAGCAACTCCAGAGTAACTGGCTGTGAGTTCAGATCTCCATAGCTTTCCCCCTCAGGCCACCTTTGTGAGCCTAACCAAGGGTGACCAAGCAGTGTATTGAAAACTGTATCTGAAAGAATATATTGAAAAAACTGTATCTGAAACAAAGTATTGTTCAGATGAACCACTTCTTTAAGCAGTGGTTTTGTAACCAGGCACCATATCTTTTGCTTCATAAGGTGCACCTGACCATCATACGGCTAACTGGAAGAAATGTTGTTGTTTTTTATAGAATATTTATTGAGGTTTTTAATAATAATACAATCAAGATAAAAAGAAAATTAAAAAGTAACAAAAATACAAAAGTAAAAATAATTAAAAAAAGAAACATGCAAATTTTCCATTTCTCATTTTCCTTTAACATGTTTCCCGGACCTCCTCATACCTCCCTTTTTTGTATTCCAATTCAAATTGTTAGTTCAGCAAATCATTATCATTAAGTTTTAACCTGTTTCTGAGCCTGTTTCTCAAATTCCCTTAAAGCATTACAGCTGGAAACAATTTCTATCCAACATCATTCTAACATTCATTAATTTACAATATTTTTGTAGGTAGTCTTTAAATTTCTTCCATCTTCTTCTGCCGACTCTTCTCCCTGGTCTCGGATTCTGCCAGTCATTTCTGCCAGTCCCATATAGTCCATCACCTTCATCTGCCATTCTTCCAGAGTGGGTAAATCTTGTGTCTTTCAATACTTTGTAATAAGTATTCTTGCTGCTGTTGTAGCCCTTCTTTGGCACCAATTGGCTGACCATGCCCAGGAGAAAGGCCTCTGGTTTCTTCAAGAAAGTGTATTTAAATACCTTTTTCATTTCATTATAAATCATTTACCAGAAAGCCTTAATCCTTGGGCACGTCCACCAAAGGTGAAAAGATGTACCTTCATTTTCTTTACATTTCCAACATTTATTATCGGGCAAATGATAAATTTTTGCAAGCTTGACTGGGGTCATGTAAAGGTAAAGGTAAAGGTACCCCTGCCCGTACGGGCCAGTCTTGACAGACTCTGGGGTTGTGCGCCCATCTCACTCAAGAGGCCAGGGGCCAGCGCTGTCCGGAGACACTTCCGGGTCACGTGGCCAGCGTGACATCGCTGCTCTGGTGAGCCAGAGCCGCACACGGAAACGCCGTTTACCTTCCCGCTGGTAAGCGGTCCCTATTTATCTACTTGCACCCGGAGGTGCTTTCGAACTGCTAGGTTGGCAGGCGCTGGGACCGAGCAGCGGGAGCGCACCCCGCCGCAGGGATTCGAACCGCCGACCTTTCGATCGGCAAGTCCTAGGCGCTGAGGCTTTAACCCACAGCGCCACCTGCGTCCCGGCTGGGGTCATGAACCACCTGTAAATCATTTTCATAATATTCTCTCTTAAGGCATTACATGCTGTAAACCTCACCCCTCTTTCAATCGATGTTAAGTTTTTCTCCAAAACCTTGGTTTTTAACTTGTTCAGTTTAAATCCTGCCACCTGACCAAATTCTTGAATTAATTCTAAAACCCTTTTGGTACTAGATTCTGGCTCCTGTAGCGTCAATACTAAGTCGTCTGCGAATACTCTCAATTTGTACTGTTTGGCTCCGATCTGTATACCTTTAACTGACCGGTCCCGGAAAAGCCAGCAAGAGCCACACGCTCTTTAAAGAGCCAAGCGGAGTGTGTGTGTGTGGCTCTTGGGGAAAAACACATTTCTTCCAGTTAGTCGTATGATGGCTCATAGGGAAGGGAGGTTCCTTTCCCACTATATTATTTCTTCCACTGCTATCTGTGCTTAACATATTATATGTCTGCTTTTACGTGGACCCCCTCTTTCCCTTCTTGTGAAAATAATCGACCCTATGGATATTTCTTAGGTCTGTATGGGCTCTGTGGAATTCCTGCTCTGAAAAGGAGGAGGAGGAGGAAGCTTCGCCTGATGAAGGGAGAAGAGGAGGTAAGACGCACCTGAACATAAAGACACACCTAATTTTGAGAGGGGGAATACAAGAAAAAAATTGTGAGGTTTGTCTCCTTTTTCCTTTTCTTGTTAGGCTATCTAAAGGGGACAAAGCCATGTGGAAGAAATGTTCTGCTCTGAAAAGGAGGAGGAGGAGGAAGCTTCGCCTGATGAAGGGAGAAGAGGAGGTAGAGGAAAAGTCAGCTGCAGGCATGAAGGTAAAAGAGAAAAAATAGAAATAGAAATTGACATATAACACTTAAGAACATTTTTAAACAACCCCAGTCCTGATATAACACCAGCCCCCCTAACCAGCACAGCACAGTACGGTAAAAATACAGTAAAGTATTTTTATTTATTTGACTGGGGTAGGGCAGCACCTTCTGGCTTCACCCATGTTAGTGAGGTTTGTCTCCTTTTTCCTTTTCTTGTTAGGCTATCTAAAGGTGACAAAGCAATGGGTTGAAAACTTAATTTCTTCCGCTGAACCATTGCTTTAACCAAGTAATTACTCAAGACACCAATTCTTTCACCTATCGATTTATCCACATAATCCAAGCGGAGATGAATTAGCATCCAAAAGTGGTACACTTGCACGTTACATCTTAAGATAAATGTTTTGGAAAAGGCATTCCTTTTTCAAAAGATAATTAATTTGCAAGCAAATAACTGAGTTAGATAGGCAGTGAGCTGGCTGATTTGTCTAATGGAGCATCCAAAAACCCAGTTTGGGTCTAGAAGACCCAGTTTGCTCCCTCCCCCCAGCCTTAATGGCAACCCGCCATTGCTTTCTGTTTGATTTTTTTAACAGATACTCTGAATTGAACACCACAAGAATAAATGGGGATCAGCCCCTGCTGTAGTGGCCAGCACTAAAAGCCATTTGAGTAATTCAGATTAATACAGTAGGAAGAATTAATATTTACAAAGCAGCAACTTCACAGCAGTTTTGGACACTTGCAGCAGCTTGCAATGTTAAGAGAGGTGCTCTAAATAAAAGCACTTTCTACATTGATGAGCCTTCAGAGTAGGCTCATGTTTTTTCCTTTGCCTGGAGGTATACATGTTATTAGCATATGTGCAATCACCCCGAGAACTTTAGGCAGCACTTCCTCTGCTCTCAGTCAGCAAAAGGGGATGGCAAGGGGTGCTTCATGGCGTAACTTAACTTGCATCTGCAGGAGAAATGTGGATCCCTCAGCCATACCTAAATAGCCTTCAAAGTGCCATTTAAGAGTGCAGCATCTAGCTGTGCTGTGGACACAAAGGTTGTGAGGTTGATCCCCGTAAGGGACACCTGCAAATTCCTGCCTTGTAGCAGGTTGGACTAGATGACCCTTGGGGTCCCTTCCCGATATATACTCGCCCACCATCTTTGGAAAGTGCTTCAGAAAGAAGAGAAATAGCATTCCTTTAAGTTAATTGTAGTTGTCGGCATGCAGGGGGTCGCAAGGCCAGCTGGGTAGCCCCAGTTGGGTCGTCTCCTTCCAGCCGTCCCGCTGCGAAGACCCATCTGCCTTTGCTCTGATGTGCTTCAATAACGTGATGAAGATTTCAGGAAAAAATACACCAGCACTCACAAGATTTTATAAATGCCTAAAAAAATGTATAAATGTAGTTTTTTTTGGTGGAAAAACTAGGTTTAGGAAACCTAAATTTTCAGCGATAGGGCATGATGCAATCAAAAGTTTTTGATGGTGAAAATTATTGCAAAGAAATGTTCTTTCTCAATAAAGAATACATTTTATGGGTCTCTTATGTAGTGTAACAACAACACTACAACACTACAAATGTCGTGTTTTTTGGACACCGTGCTGGGTACAACTTTCCTACAATCCATAGCTGTAAAAGAAGAAAATAATGAAACAAAGTTCATCTTATAATCTAAAATAATATTGGTTATTACGGGGTTGTTGTTTTTCAAAAGTGCACACTTGTTTTTCAGTTTGGGGCATCTAAAACTATGAAAATTGGCTTATATAGTTTGAGTTTCTGACACTGCTCAACTGCATACTTAATAAAATGTTGATGCAAAAGAAATGAACTTAGTGGTTAACACTGAAGCCTATCTCTTTCTCTAGAATGCGTATGATTGGGGTTTGCACTGCCTCGCTTGGTTCTCTTGGCCTGGTGCATTTTTTTGGCTTGGCCTGGTCATGCAGTTGCTCTGGGCATTGACATTGGCTGGCCATTGCTCCGGATCATCTTTAAAACAGCCTTGAGAGATCTCCTGTAAGTACCACTTCCTCTTGCATTGTAATGTGCTAGTTTGTTGTTTACATCAATCAGGGGTGGCCAATTTGTGGCCCAGATCTGGCCCCTCATGCCATGAGAAGTGGCTCACCAGCCCTGAGCAGCTTTATTTCCTGATCCGATCAGGAAATAAAACAAAAGCCCGGCAGTGCCAACCCATTCCGGTAGCCTGGAAGGAGAAGGAATCAGGCGCCCTGAGCAAGCTACAGTTCCCAGCATATTCTGGGCACCAAGGGCCCTTAGGAGACCCCTGTTCCCCCCATGAGCTACAGTTCCCAGAGTTCTCTAAGAAGAGAAATGGGCTTGGGAACTGTAGTTCTGTCAAGGGAATCGCAACCCTCAATGCCCAGAGCAAGCAATCATTTCCAGGGTGCTTCGGGGGACATTGTGGGAACTGTAGTTTGTTCAGTTTCCCAAGGAGACCCTCTCAGAGCTATAACTCCCAGCATTCCATTGGAAAGGCTGTGCTGAATATTCTCCTCCCGTAGGAAACTACAGTTCCCAGGGTGCTTTGGGGGATGCTATGAATCACTCTCTAAGAGGGGAATCGGGGCACGTATCCCCGATTCCTTTGGCGACGCCAAAACTTGCTGCAATGGCTCTCGTCCGAGCAATCCCAGCAGTTGCAGGCAAAGTTGCAGGCGCTGGCACTTGAGTTCCCATAGACGCCCCAGCTACAAATTGGAGGCCCAGCTGGGGGGCGGCGGCGGGGAAAGTGCCATTAAAAGGAGAGGAAGAGTGAGAGAGACAGGGAGCATCCTAGAATGGGAGAGATGGAAGGGCCTCAAGGGTCATCTAGTCCAACCCACTGCAAGGAAGCTCGGAGCTAGAATTCCCAGGACTTTGGGAACTGAGAGAGGGGCAGGATTCGCAGCCCCCATCTCCCTTTGCCCCCCGGCTCACCCCAGCCCAGCAGGGCACCCCACAGCACCCACAGGCGCGCCATCCTCCCAGTAGCGCCCAGTAGGACTTTGCCCCCAACTTACCTGCGTGCCGGCAGGATGAGGCGTGCCAAAAGCCGGCGGGGCGGAGGCAGAAACCAGGACTTTGGCCCCTGCACCCCAAAAGACGTGGGGCTCCCCTGGCATCCCAGCCGCCTCTTCTGCTCTGGCGGAGCCTCCTGGGCCAGAGGCAGTCTACCTGGGCTGCTCCTGAGGGAGCCCCCCAACGATGCGCCCACCTAACGAGGGAGACCAGCGCCACCCAACGGTCAGGCTAGGCCCCGCTGCCCTCAAGCAACATGGCGGCGATGGTGAGTCTTCTGCCCTTTCTTCCCCCAGCAACAATAAAAATCTCGGCAGCAATAGGTTGGCCTTTTGGCCAATCACAGGTTGGGCTGTGGGCGGAGCCAGCCATTTGGTGCTTCTTCTCTACACCTGTTTTCTCAGTGTTTCTCACACGCGAAGGAAGCAGGTAAGTTTTGTCGTGTCTTTAATACTGTATTCTGTTGGCTGGGGAATAGTAATAAATTATTATTATCATTACTTTTTAAATTATTATTTTTTAGTTATTATAATAAAAGGCTTAGTGGAGTTTGTAATATATATTGTTTTGTGCGTTTTTAATATTCTGTTGGGAGCAGCCCACAGTGGCTGGGGAAGGATAATAACTTATGATTATCATTAATTTTTAAATTGTTATCATTATTATAATTGTTATTCTTATAAAAGGGTTAGGGAAGTTTGTAGTATATTATGTTTTATCATTTTTTTGAATATTCTGTTATTATCATTAAATGTTAAATTATTATTATTATTATTATTATTATTATTATTATTATTATTATAAATCACACCCACCCAAGTGGGACATGGCCTCTTCCCCCCTAAGCCTTAACAGTCTAGTATTTTTATTTATTTGAATTGGGGCGGGGAAGCTCCCCTTGGCTACAACAACTCCAGAGTAACTGGCTGTGAGTTCAGATCTCCATTGCTTCCCCCCTCAGGCCACCTTTGTGAGCCTAACCAAGGGTGACCAAGCAGTGTATTGAAAACGGTATCTGAAAGAATATATTGAAAAAACTGTATCTGAAACAAAGTATTGTTCAGATGAACCACTTCTTTAAGCAGTGGTTTTGTAACCAGGCACCATATTTTTCGCTCCATAAGACGCACCTGACCATAAAGACACACCTAGTTTTGAGAGGGGGAATACAAGAAAAAAATAGTGAGGTTTGTCTCCTTTTTCCTTTTCTTGTTAGGCCATCTAAAGGGGACAAATCCATGTGGAAGAAATGTTCTGCTCTGAAAAGGAGGAGGAGGAGGAAGCTTCGCCTGATGAAGGGAGAAGAGGAGGTAGAGGAAAAGTCAGCTGCAGGCATGAAGGTAAAAGAGAAAAAATAGAAATAGAAATTGACATATAACACTTAAGAACAAAGAACATTTTTAAACAACCCCAGTCCTGATATAACACCAGCCCCCCAACCAGCACAGTACAGTACGGTAAAAATACAGTAAAGTATTTTTATTTATTTGACTGGGGTAGGGCAGCACCTTCTGGCTTCACCCATGTTAGTGAGGTTTGTCTCCTTTTTCCTTTTCTTGTTAGGCTATCTAAAGGTGACAAAGCAATGGGTTGAAAACTTAATTTATTCCGCTGAACCATTGCATTAACCAAGTAATTACTCAAGACACCAATTCTTTCACCTATCGATTTATCCACATAATCCAAGCGGAGATGAATTAGCATCCAAAAGTGGTACACTTGCACGTTACATCTTAAGATAAATGTTTTGGAAAAGGCATTCCTTTTTCAAAAGATAATTAATTTGCAAGCAAATAACTGAGTTAGATAGGCAGTGAGCTGGCTGATTTGTCTAATGGAGCATCCAAAAACCCAGTTTGGGTCTAGAAGACCCAGTTTGCTCCCTCCCCCCAGCCTTAATGGCAACCCGCCATTGCTTTCTGTTGATTTTTTTAACAGATACTCTGAATTGAACACCACAAGAATAAATGGGGATCAGCCCCTGCTGTAGTGGCCAGCACTAAAAGCCATTTGAGTAATTCAGATTAATACAGTAGGAAGAATTAATATTTACAAAGCAGCAACTTCACAGCAGTTTTGGACACTTGCAGCAGCTTGCAATGTTAAGAGAGGTGCTCTAAATAAAAGCACTTTCTACATTGATGAGCCTTCAGAGTAGGCTCATGTTTTTTGCTTTGCCTGGAGGTATACATGTTATTAGCATATGTGCAATCACCCCGAGAACTTTAGGCAACACTTCCTCTGCTCTCAGTCAGCAAAAGGGGATGGCAAGGGGTGCTTCATGGCGTAACTTAACTTGCATCTGCAGGAGAAGTGTGGATCCCTCAGCCATACCTAAATAGACTTCAAAGTGCCATTTAAGAGTGCAGCTGTGGACACACAGGTTGTGAGGTTGATCCCCGTAAGGGACACCTGCAAATTCCTGCCTTGTAGCAGGTTGGACTAGATGACCCTTGGGGTCCCTTCCCGATATATACTCACCCACCATCTTTGGAAAGTGCTTCAGAAAGAAGAGAAATAGCATTGCTTTAAGTTAGTTGTAGTTGTCGGCATGCAGAGGGTCGCAAGGCCAGCTGGGTTTCAGGGGGGGGAAACACCAGCACTCAAAAGATTTTATAAATGCCTAAAAAAATGTATAAATGTAGTTTTTTTGGTGGAAAAACTAGGTTTAGGAAACCTAAATTTTCAGCGATAGGGCATGATGCAATCAAAAGTTTTCGATGGTGAAAATTATTGCAAAGAAATGTTCTTTCTCAATAAAGAATAAAATTTATGGGTCTCTTATGTAGTGTACATAAGACGCAGGTGGCGCTGTGGGTTAAAGCCTCAGCACCTAGGACTTGCCGATCGAAAGGTCGGCGGTTTGAATCCTTGCGGCGGGGTGCGCTCCCGCTGCTCGGTCCCAGCGCCTGCCAACCTAGCAGTTCGAAAGCACCTCCTGGTGCAAGTAGATAAATAGGGACCGCTTACCAGCGGGAAGGTAAACGGCGTTTCCGTGTGCGGCTCTGGCTCGCCAGAGCAGCGATGTCACGCTGGCCACGTGACCCGGAAGTGTCTCCGGACAGCGCTGGCCGCTGGCCTCTTAAGTGAGATGGGCGCACAACCCCAGAGTCTGGCAAGACTGGCCCGTACGGGCAGGGGTACCTTTACCTTTACCTTTACCTTTACCTTATGTAGTGTAACAACAACACTGCAAATGTCGTGTTTTTTGGACACCGTGCTGGGTACAACTTTCCTACAATCCATAGCTGTAAAAGAAAAAAATAATGAAACAAAGTTCATCTTAAAATCTAAAATAATATTGGTTATTACGGGGTTGTTGTTTTTCAAAAGTGCACACTTGTTTTTCAGTTTGGGGCATCTAAAACTATGAAAATTGGCTTATATAGTTTGAGTTTCTGACACTGCTCAACTGCATACTTAAAAAATGTTGATCTAAAAGAAATGAACTTAGTGGTTAACACTGAAGCCTATCTCTTTCTCTAGAATGCCTATGATTGGCGTTTGCACTGCCTCGCTTGGTTCTCTTGGCCTGGTGCATTTTTTTGGCTTGGCCTGGTCATGCAGTTGCTCTGGGCATTTACACTGGCTGGCCATTGCTCCGGATCATCTTTAAAACAGCCTTGAGAGATCTCCTGTAAGTACCACTTCCTCTTGCATTGTAATGTGCTAGTTTGTTGTTTACATCAATCGGGGTGGCCAATTTGTGGCCCAGATCTGGCCCCTCATGCCATGAGAAGTGGCTCACCAGCCCTGAGCAGCTTTATTTCCTGATCCGATCAGGAAATAAAACAAAAGCCCGGCAGTGCCAACCCATTCCAGTAGCCTGGAAGGAGAAGGAATCAGGCGCCCTGAGCAAGCTACAGTTCCCAGCATATTCTGGGCACCAAGGGCCCTTAGGAGACCCCTGTTCCCCCCATGAGCTACAGTTCCCAGAGTTCTCTAAGAAGAGAAATGGGCTTGGGAACTGTAGTTCTGTCAACGGAATCGCAACCCTCAATGCCCAGAGCAAGCAATCATTTCCAGGGTGCTTCGGGGGACATTGTAGGAACTGTAGTTTGTTCAGTTTCCCAAGGAGACCCTCTCAGAGCTATAACTCCCAGCATTCCATTGGAAAGGCTGTGCTGCATATTCTCCTCCCGTAGGAAACTACAGTTCCCAGGGTGCTTTGAGGGATGCTAAGATGGGTTAAATCACTCTCTAAGAGGGGAATCGAGGCAGGTCTCCCCGATTCCTTTGGCGACGCCAAAACTTACTGCAATGGCTCCCGTCCGAGCAATCCCAGCGGTTGCAGGCAAAATTGCAGGCGCTGGCACTTGAGTTCCCATAGGCGCCCAGCTATGAAATGGAGGCCCAGCTGGGGGGGGGGCGGAGGGGAAAGTGCCCTTAAAAGCAGAGGAAGAGTGAGAGAGACAGGGAGCATCCTAGAATGGGAGAGATGGAAGGGCCTCAAGGGTCATCTAGTCCAACCCACTGCAAGGGAGCTCGGAGCTAGAATTCCCAGGACTTTGGGAATTGAGAGAGGGGCAGGATTCGCAGCCCCCGTCTCCCTTTGCCCCCCGGCTCACCCCAGCCCAGCAGGGCACCCCACACCACCCACAGGCGCGCCATCCTCCCAGCAGCGCCCAGTAGGACTTTGCCCCCAACTTACTTGCGTGCCGGCAGGGTGAGGCGTGCCAAAAGGTGGCGGGGCGGAGGCAGAAACCAGGACTTTGGCCCCTGCACCCCAAAAGACGTGGGGCTCCCCTGGCATCCCAGGAGCCTCTTCTGCTCTGGCGGAGCCTCCTGGGCCAGAGGCAGTCTACCTGGGCTGCTCCTGAGGGAGCCCCCCAACGATGCGCCCACCTAACGAGGGAGACCAGCGCCACCCAACGGTCAGGCTAGGCCCCGCTGCCCTCAAGCAACATGGCGGCGATGGTGAGTCTTCTGCCCTTTCTTCCCCCAGCAACAATCAAAAAGAAAAATCTCGGCAGCAATAGGTTGGCCTTTTCGCCAATCACAGGTCGGGCTGTGGGCGGAGCCAGCCATTTGGTGCTTCTTCTCTACACCTGTTTTCTCAGTTTTTCTCACACGTGAAGGAAGCAGGTAAGTTTTGTCGTGTCTTTAATACTGTATTCTGTTGGCTGGGGAATAGTAATAAATTATTATTATCATTACTTTTTAAATTATTATTTTTTAGTTATTATAATAAAAGGCTTAGTGGAGTTTGTAATATATATTGTTTTGTGCGTTTTTAATATTCTGTTGGGAGCAGCCCACAGTGGCTGGGGAAGGATAATAACTTATGATTATCATTAATTTTTAAATTGTTATCATTATTATAATTGTTATTCTTATAAAAGGGTTAGGGAAGTTTGTAGTATATTATGTTTTATCATTTTTTTGAATATTCTGTTATTATCATTAAATGTTAAATTATTATTATTATTATTATAAATCACACCCACCCAAGTGGGACATGGCCTCTTCCCCCCTAAGCCTTAACAGTTCAGTATTTTTATTTATTTGAATTGGGGCGGGGAAGCTCCCCTTGGCTACAGCAACTCCAGAGTAACTGGCTGTGAGTTCAGATCTCCATTGCTTTCCCCCTCAGGCCACCTTTGTGAGCCTAACCAAGGGTGACCAAGCAGTGTATTGAAAACTGTATCTGAAAGAATATATTGAAAAAACTGTATCTGAAACAAAGTATTGTTCAGATGAACCACTTCTTTAAGCAGTGGTTTTGTAACCAGGCACCATATTTTTCGCTCCATAAGACGCACCTGACCATAAAGACACACCTAGTTTTGAGAGGGGGAATACAAGAAAAAAATAGTGAGGTTTGTCTCCTTTTTCCTTTTCTTGTTAGGCTATCTAAAGGGGACAAAGCCATGTGGAAGAAATGTTCTGCTCTGAAAAGGAGGAGGAGGAGGAAGCTTCGCCTGATGAAGGGAGAAGAGGAGGTAGAGGAAAAGTCAGCTGCAGGCATGAAGGTAAAAGAGAAAAAATAGAAATAGAAATTGACATATAACACTTAAGAACAAAGAACATTTTTAAACAACCCCAGTCCTGATATAACACCAGCCCCCCAACCAGCACAGTACAGTACGGTAAAAATACAGTAAAGTATTTTTATTTATTTGACTGGGGTAGGGCAGCACCTTCTGGCTTCACCCATGTTAGTGAGGTTTGTCTCCTTTTTCCTTTTCTTGTTAGGATATCTAAAGGTGACAAAGCAATGGGTTGAAAACTTAATTTCTTCCGCTGAACCATTGCTTTAACCAAGTAATTACTCAAGACACCAATTCTTTCACCTATCGATTTATCCACATAATCCAAGCAGAGATGAATTAGCATCCAAAAGTGGTACACTTGCACGTTGCATCTTAAGATAAATGTTTTGGAAAAGGCATTCCTTTTTCAAAAGATAATTAATTTGCAAGCAAATAACTGAGTTAGATAGGCAGTGAGCTGGCTGATTTGTCTAATGGAGCATCCAAAAACCCAGTTTGGGTCTAGAAGACCCAGTTTGCTCCCTCCCCCCAGCCTTAATGGCAACCCGCCATTGCTTTCTGTTTGAATTTTTTAACAGATACTCTGAATTGAACACCACAAGAATAAATGGGGATCAGCCCCTGCTGTAGTGGCCAGCACTAAAAGCCATTTGAGTAATTCAGATTAATACAGTAGGAAGAATTAATATTTACAAAGCAGCAACTTCACAGCAGTTTTGGACACTTGCAGCAGCTTGCAATGTTAAGAGAGGTGCTCTAAATAAAAGCACTTTCTACATTGATGAGCCTTCAGAGTAGGCTCATGTTTTTTCCTTTGCCTGGAGGTATACATGTTATTAGCATATGTGCAATCACCCCGAGAACTTTAGGCAGCACTTCCTCTGCTCTCAGTCAGCAAAAGGGGATGGCAAGGGGTGCTTCATGGCGTAACTTAACTTGCATCTGCAGGAGAAGTGTGGATCCCTCAGCCATACCTAAATAGCCTTCAAAGTGCCATTTAAGAGTGCAGCATCTAACTGTGCTGTGGACACAAAGGTTGTGAGGTTGATCCCCGTAAGGGACACCTGCAAATTCCTGCCTTGTAGCAGGTTGGACTAGATGACCCTTGGGGTCCCTTCCCGATATATACTCACCCACCATCTTTGGAAAGTGCTTCAGAAAGAAGAGAAATAGCATTCCTTTAAGTTAGTTGTAGTTGTCGGCATGCAGAGGGTCGCAAGGCCAGCTGGGTAGCCCCAGTTGGGTCGTCTCCTTCCAGCCGTCCCGCTGCGAATACCATCTGACTTTGCTCCGATGTGCTTCAATAACATGATGAAGATTTCAGGGGGGGAAAACACCAGCACTCAAAAGATTTTATAAATGCCTAAAAAAATGTATAAATGTAGTTTTTTTGGTGGAAAAACTAGGTTTAGGAAACCTAAATTTTTAGCGATAGGGCATGATGCAATCAAAAGTTTTCGATGGTGAAAACTATTGCAAAGAAATGTTCTTTCTCAATAAAGAATAAAATTTATGGGTCTCTTATGTACACTACAACACTACAAATGTCGTGTTTTTTGGACACCGTGCTGGGTACAACTTTCCTACAATCCATAGCTGTAAAAGAAAAAAATAATGAAACAAAGTTCATCTTAAAATCTAAAATAATATTGGTTATTACGGGGTTGTTGTTTTTCAAAAGTGCACACTTGTTTTTCAGTTTGGGGCATCTAAAACTATGAAAATTGGCTTATATAGTTAGATCTGGCCCCTCATGTCATGAGAAGTGGCTCACCAGCCCTGAGCAGCTTTATTTCCTGATCCGATCAGGAAATAAAACAAAAGCCCAGCAGTGCCAACCCATTCCGGTAGCCTGGAAGGAGAAGGAATCAGGCGCCCTGAGCAAGCTACAGTTCCCAGCATATTCTGGGCACCAAGTGCCCTTAGGAGACCCCTGTTCCCCCCATGAGCTACAGTTCCCAGAGTTCTCGAAGAAGAGAAATGGGCTTGGGAACTGTAGTTCTGTCAAGGGAATCTCAACCCTCAATGCCCAGAGGAAGCAATCATTTCCAGGGTGCTTCGGGGGACATTGTGGGAACTGTAGTTTGTTCAGTTTCCCAAGGAGACCCTCTCAGAGCTATAACTCCCAGCATTCCATTGGAAAGGCTGTGCTGAATATTCTCCTCCCGTAGGAAACTACAGTTCCCAGGGTGCTTTGAGGGATGCTAAGAATCACTCTCTAAGAGGGGAATCGAGGCACGTCTCCCCGATTCCTTTGGGGACGCCAAAACTTACTGCAATGGCTCTCGTCCGAGCAATCCCAGCGGTTGCAGGCAAAGTTGCAGGCGCTGGCACTTGAGTTCCCATAGGCGCCCCAGCTAGGAAATGGAGGCCCAGCTGGGGGGGGCGGGGGGGGGAAAGTGCCATTAAAAGGAGAGGAAGAGTGAGAGAGACAGGGAGCATCCTAGAATGGGAGAGATGGAAGGGCCTCAAGGGTCATCTAGTCCAACCCACTGCAAGGAAGCTCGGAGCTAGAATTCCCAGGAGTTTGGGAATTGAGAGAGGGGCAGGATTCGCAGCCCCCGTCTCCCTTTGCCCCCCGGCTCACCCCAGCCCAGCAGGGCACCCCACACCGCCCACAGGTGCGCCATCCTCCCAGCAGCGCCCAGTAGGACTTTGCCCCCAACTTACCTGCGTGCCGGCAGGATGAGGCGGGCCAAAAGCCGGCAGGGCGGAGGCAGAAACCAGGACTTTGGCCCCTGCACCCCAAAAGATGTGGGGCTCCCCTGGCATCCCAGGCGCCTCTTCTGCTCTGGCGGAGCCTCCTGGGCCAGAGGCAGTCTACCTGGGCTGCTCCTAAGTGAGCCCCCCAACGATGCGCCCACCTAACGCGGGAGACCAGCGCCACCCAACGGTCAGGCTAGGCCCCGCTGCCCTCAAGCAACATGGCGGCGATGGTGAGTCTTCTGCCCTTTCTTCCCCCAGCAACAATCAAAAAGAAAAATCTCGGCAGCAATAGGCTGGCCTTTTGGCCAATCACAGGTCGGGCTGTGGGCGGAGCCAGCCATTTGGCACTTCTTCTCTACACCTGTTCTCTCCTCAGTGTTTCTCACACGCGAAGGAAGCAGGTAAGTTTTGTTGTGTCTTTAATACTGTATTCTGTTGGCTGGGGAATAGTAATAAATTATTATTATCATTACTTTTTAAATTATTATTTTTTAGTTATTATAATAAAAGGCTTAGTGGAGTTTGTAATATATATTGTTTTGTGCGTTTTTAATATTCTGTTGGGAGCAGCCCACAGTGGCTGGGGAAGGATAATAACTTATGATTATCATTAATTTTTAAATTGTTATCATAATTATAATTGTTATTCTTATAAAAGGGTTAGGGAAGTTTGTAGTATATTATGTTTTATCATTTTTTTGAATATTCTGTTATTATCATTAAATTATTATTATTATTATTATTATTATTATTATTATTATTATTATTATTATTATAAATCACACCCACCCAAGTGGGACATGGCCTCTTCCCCCCTAAGCCTTAACAGTATAGTATTTTTATTTATTTGAATTGGGGCGGGGAAGCTCCCCTTGGCTACAGCAACTCCAGAGTAACTCGCTGTGAGTTCAGATCTCCATTGCTTTCCCCCTCAGGCCACCTTTGTGAGCCTAACCAAGGGTGACCAAGCAGTGTATTGAAAACTGTATCTGAAAGAATATATTGAAAAAACTGTATCTGAAACAAAGTATTGTTCAGATGAACCACTTCTTTAAGCAGTGGTTTTGTAACCAGGCACCATATTTTTCGCTCCATAAGACACACCTGACCATAAAGACACACCTAGTTTTGAGAGGGGGAATACAAGAAAAAAAATAGTGAGGTTTGTCTCCTTTTTCCTTTTCTTGTTAGGCTATCTAAAGGGGACAAAGCCATGTGGAAGAAATGTTCTGCTCTGAAAAGGAGGAGGAGGAGGAAGCTTCGCCTGATGAAGGGAGAAGAGGAGGTAGAGGAAAAGTCAGCTGCAGGCATGAAGGTAAAAGAGAAAAAATAGAAATAGAAATTGACATATAACACTTAAGAACAAAGAACATTTTTAAACAACCCCAGTCCTGATATAACACCAGCCCCCCAACCAGCACAGTACAGTACGGTAAAAATACAGTAAAGTATTTTTATTTATTTGACTGGGGTAGGGCAGCACCTTCTGGCTTCACCCAGGTTAGTGAGGTTTGTCTCCTTTTTCCTTTTCTTGTTAGGCTATCTAAAGGTGACAAAGCAATGGGTTGAAAACTTAATTTGTTCCGCTGAACCATTGCATTAACCAAGTAATTACTCAAGACACCAATTCTTTCACCTATCGATTTATCCACATAATCCAAGCGGAGATGAATTAGCATCCAAACGTGGTACACTTGCACGTTACATCTTAAGATAAATGTTTTGGAAAAGGCATTCCTTTTTCAAAAGATAATTAATTTGCAAGCAAATAACTGAGTTAGATAGGCAGTGAGCTGGCTGATTTGTCTAATGGAGCATCCAAAAACCCAGTTTGGGTCTAGAAGACCAAGTTTGCTCCCTCCCCCCAGCCTTAATGGCAACCCGCCATTGCTTTCTGTTTGAATTTTTTAACAGATACTCTGAATTGAACACCACAAGAATAAATGGGGATCAGCCCCTGCTGTAGTGGCCAGCACTAAAAGCCATTTGAGTAATTCAGATTAATACAGTAGGAAGAATTAATATTTACAAAGCAGCAACTTCACAGCAGTTTTGGACACTTGCAGCAGCTTGCAATGTTAAGAGAGGTGCTCTAAATAAAAGCACTTTCTACATTGATGAGCCTTCAGAGTAGGCTCATGTTTTTTCCTTTGCCTGGAGGTATACATGTTATTAGCATATGTGCAATCACCCCGAGAACTTTAGGCAGCACTTCCTCTGCTCTCAGTCAGCAAAAGGGGATGGCAAGGGGTGCTTCATGGCGTAACTTAACTTGCATCTGCAGGAGAAGTGTGGATCCCTCAGCCATACCTAAATAGCCTTCAAAGTGCCATTTAAGAGTGCAGCATCTAACTGTGCTGTGGACACAAAGGTTGTGAGGTTGATCCCTGTAAGGGACACCTGCAAATTCCTGCCTTGTAGCAGGTTGGACTAGATGACCCTTGGGGTCCCTTCCCGATATATACTCACCCACCATCTTTGGAAAGTGCTTCAGAAAGAAGAGAAATAGCATTCCTTTAAGTTAGTTGTAGTTGTCGGCATGCAGAGGGTCGCAAGGCCAGCTGGGTAGCCCCAGTTGGGTCGTCTCCTTCCAGCCGTCCCGCTGCGAATACCATCTGACTTTGCTCCGATGTGCTTCAATAACATGATGAAGATTTCAGGGGGGGAAAACACCAGCACTCAAAAGATTTTATAAATGCCTAAAAAAATGTATAAATGTAGTTTTTTTGGTGGAAAAACTAGGTTTAGGAAACCTAAATTTTTAGCGATAGGGCATGATGCAATCAAAAGTTTTCGATGGTGAAAACTATTGCAAAGAAATGTTCTTTCTCAATAAAGAATAAAATTTATGGGTCTCTTATGTACACTACAACACTACAAATGTCGTGTTTTTTGGACACCGTGCTGGGTACAACTTTCCTACAATCCATAGCTGTAAAAGAAAAAAATAATGAAACAAAGTTCATCTTAAAATCTAAAATAATATTGGTTATTACGGGGTTGTTGTTTTTCAAAAGTGCACACTTGTTTTTCAGTTTGGGGCATCTAAAACTATGAAAATTGGCTTATATAGTTAGATCTGGCCCCTCATGTCATGAGAAGTGGCTCACCAGCCCTGAGCAGCTTTATTTCCTGATCCGATCAGGAAATAAAACAAAAGCCCAGCAGTGCCAACCCATTCCGGTAGCCTGGAAGGAGAAGGAATCAGGCGCCCTGAGCAAGCTACAGTTCCCAGCATATTCTGGGCACCAAGTGCCCTTAGGAGACCCCTGTTCCCCCCATGAGCTACAGTTCCCAGAGTTCTCGAAGAAGAGAAATGGGCTTGGGAACTGTAGTTCTGTCAAGGGAATCTCAACCCTCAATGCCCAGAGGAAGCAATCATTTCCAGGGTGCTTCGGGGGACATTGTGGGAACTGTAGTTTGTTCAGTTTCCCAAGGAGACCCTCTCAGAGCTATAACTCCCAGCATTCCATTGGAAAGGCTGTGCTGAATATTCTCCTCCCGTAGGAAACTACAGTTCCCAGGGTGCTTTGAGGGATGCTAAGAATCACTCTCTAAGAGGGGAATCGAGGCACGTCTCCCCGATTCCTTTGGGGACGCCAAAACTTACTGCAATGGCTCTCGTCCGAGCAATCCCAGCGGTTGCAGGCAAAGTTGCAGGCGCTGGCACTTGAGTTCCCATAGGCGCCCCAGCTAGGAAATGGAGGCCCAGCTGGGGGGGGCGGGGGGGGGAAAGTGCCATTAAAAGGAGAGGAAGAGTGAGAGAGACAGGGAGCATCCTAGAATGGGAGAGATGGAAGGGCCTCAAGGGTCATCTAGTCCAACCCACTGCAAGGAAGCTCGGAGCTAGAATTCCCAGGAGTTTGGGAATTGAGAGAGGGGCAGGATTCGCAGCCCCCGTCTCCCTTTGCCCCCCGGCTCACCCCAGCCCAGCAGGGCACCCCACACCGCCCACAGGTGCGCCATCCTCCCAGCAGCGCCCAGTAGGACTTTGCCCCCAACTTACCTGCGTGCCGGCAGGATGAGGCGGGCCAAAAGCCGGCAGGGCGGAGGCAGAAACCAGGACTTTGGCCCCTGCACCCCAAAAGACGTGGGGCTCCCCTGGCATCCCAGGCGCCTCTTCTGCTCTGGCGGAGCCTCCTGGGCCAGAGGCAGTCTACCTGGGCTGCTCCTAAGTGAGCCCCCCAACGATGCGCCCACCTAACGCGGGAGACCAGCGCCACCCAACGGTCAGGCTAGGCCCCGCTGCCCTCAAGCAACATGGCGGCGATGGTGAGTCTTCTGCCCTTTCTTCCCCCAGCAACAATCAAAAAGAAAAATCTCGGCAGCAATAGGCTGGCCTTTTGGCCAATCACAGGTCGGGCTGTGGGCGGAGCCAGCCATTTGGCACTTCTTCTCTACACCTGTTCTCTCCTCAGTGTTTCTCACACGCGAAGGAAGCAGGTAAGTTTTGTTGTGTCTTTAATACTGTATTCTGTTGGCTGGGGAATAGTAATAAATTATTATTATCATTACTTTTTAAATTATTATTTTTTAGTTATTATAATAAAAGGCTTAGTGGAGTTTGTAATATATATTGTTTTGTGCGTTTTTAATATTCTGTTGGGAGCAGCCCACAGTGGCTGGGGAAGGATAATAACTTATGATTATCATTAATTTTTAAATTGTTATCATAATTATAATTGTTATTCTTATAAAAGGGTTAGGGAAGTTTGTAGTATATTATGTTTTATCATTTTTTTGAATATTCTGTTATTATCATTAAATGTTAAATTATTATTATTATTATTATTATTATTATTATTATTATTATTATTATTATAAATCACACCCACCCAAGTGGGACATGGCCTCTTCCCCCCTAAGCCTTAACAGTCTAGTATTTTTATTTATTTGAATTGGGGCGGGGAAGCTCCCCTTGGCTACAACAACTCCAGAGTAACTGGCTGTGAGTTCAGATCTCCATTGCTTCCCCCCTCAGGCCACCTTTGTGAGCCTAACCAAGGGTGACCAAGCAGTGTATTGAAAACGGTATCTGAAAGAATATATTGAAAAAACTGTATCTGAAACAAAGTATTGTTCAGATGAACCACTTCTTTAAGCAGTGGTTTTGTAACCAGGCACCATATTTTTCGCTCCATAAGACGCACCTGACCATAAAGACACACCTAGTTTTGAGAGGGGGAATACAAGAAAAAAATAGTGAGGTTTGTCTCCTTTTTCCTTTTCTTGTTAGGCTATCTAAAGGGGACAAAGCCATGTGGAAGAAATGTTCTGCTCTGAAAAGGAGGAGGAGGAAGCTTCGACTGATGAAGGGAGAAGAGGAGGTAGAGGAAAAGTCAGCTGCAGGCATGAAGGTAAAAGAGAAAAAATAGAAATAGAAATTGACATATAACACTTAAGAACAAAGAACATTTTTAAACAACCCCAGTCCTGATATAACACCAGCCCCCCAACCAGCACAGTACAGTACGGTAAAAATACAGTAAAGTATTTTTATTTATTTGACTGGGGTAGGGCAGCACCTTCTGGCTTCACCCATGTTAGTGAGGTTTGTCTCCTTTTTCCTTTTCTTGTTAGGCTATCTAAAGGTGACAAAGCAATGGGTTGAAAACTTAATTTATTCCGCTGAACCATTGCATTAACCAAGTAATTACTCAAGACACCAATTCTTTCACCTATCGATTTATCCACATAATCCAAGCGGAGATGAATTAGCATCCAAAAGTGGTACACTTGCACGTTACATCTTAAGATAAATGTTTTGGAAAAGGCATTCCTTTTTCAAAAGATAATTAATTTGCAAGCAAATAACTGAGTTAGATAGGCAGTGAGCTGGCTGATTTGTCTAATGGAGCATCCAAAAACCCAGTTTGGGTCTAGAAGACCCAGTTTGCTCCCTCCCCCCAGCCTTAATGGCAACCCGCCATTGCTTTCTGTTGATTTTTTTAACAGATACTCTGAATTGAACACCACAAGAATAAATGGGGATCAGCCCCTGCTGTAGTGGCCAGCACTAAAAGCCATTTGAGTAATTCAGATTAATACAGTAGGAAGAATTAATATTTACAAAGCAGCAACTTCACAGCAGTTTTGGACACTTGCAGCAGCTTGCAATGTTAAGAGAGGTGCTCTAAATAAAAGCACTTTCTACATTGATGAGCCTTCAGAGTAGGCTCATGTTTTTTCCTTTGCCTGGAGGTATACATGTTATTAGCATATGTGCAATCACCCCGAGAACTTTAGGCAGCACTTCCTCTGCTCTCAGTCAGCAAAAGGGGATGGCAAGGGGTGCTTCATGGCGTAACTTAACTTGCATCTGCAGGAGAAGTGTGGATCCCTCAGCCATACCTAAATAGACTTCAAAGTGCCATTTAAGAGTGCAGCTGTGGACACACAGGTTGTGAGGTTGATCCCCGTAAGGGACACCTGCAAATTCCTGCCTTGTAGCAGGTTGGACTAGATGACCCTTGGGGTCCCTTCCCGATATATACTCACCCACCATCTTTGGAAAGTGCTTCAGAAAGAAGAGAAATAGCATTGCTTTAAGTTACTTGTAGTTGTCGGCATGCAGAGGGTCGCAAGGCCAGCTGGGTTTCAGGGGGGGGAAACACCAGCACTCAAAAGATTTTATAAATGCCTAAAAAAATGTATAAATGTAGTTTTTTTGGTGGAAAAACTAGGTTTAGGAAACCTAAATTTTCAGCGATAGGGCATGATGCAATCAAAAGTTTTCGATGGTGAAAATTGTTGCAAAGAAATGTTCTTTCTCAATAAAGAATAAAATTTATGGGTCTCTTATGTAGTGTAACAACAACACTGCAAATGTCGTGTTTTTTGGACACCGTGCTGGATACAACTTTCCTACAATCCATAGCTGTAAAAGAAAAAAATAATGAAACAAAGTTCATCTTAAAATCTAAAATAATATTGGTTATTACGGGGTTGTTGTTTTTCAAAAGTGCACACTTGTTTTTCAGTTTGGGGCATCTAAAACTATGAAAATTGGCTTATATAGTTTGAGTTTCTGACACTGCTCAACTGCATACTTAATAAAATGTTGATCTAAAAGAAATGAACTTAGTGGTTAACACTGAAGCCTATCTCTTTCTCTAGAATGCGTATGATTGGCGTTTGCACTGCCTCGCTTGGTTCTCTTGACCTGGTGCATTTTTTTGGCTTGGCCTGGTCATGCATTTGCTCTGGGCATTTACATTGGCTGGCCATTGCTCCGGATCATCTTTAAAACAGCCTTGAGAGATCTCCTTAGGTACCACTTCCTCTTGCATTGTAATGTGCTAGTTTGTTGTTTACATCAATCAGGGGTGGCCAATTTGTGGCCCAGATCTGGCCCCTCATGCCATGAGAAGTGGCTCACCAGCCTTGAGTAGCTTTATTTCCTGATCCGATCAGGAAATAAAACAAAAGCCCGGCAGTGCCAACCCATTCCGGTAGCCTGGAAGGAGAAGGAATCAGGCGCCCTGAGCAAGCTACAGTTCCCAGCATATTCTGGGCACCAAGGGCCCTTAGGAGACCCCTGTTCCCCCCATGAGCTACAGTTCCCAGAGTTCTCTAAGAAGAGAAATGGGCTTGGGAACTGTAGTTCTGTCAAGGGAATCGCAACCCTCAATGCCCAGAGCAAGCAATCATTTCCAGGGTGCTTTGGGGGACATTGTAGGAACTGTAGTTTGTTCAGTTTCCCAAGGAGACCCTCTCAGAGCTATAACTCCCAGCATTCCATTGGAAAGGCTGTGCTGAATATTCTCCTCCCGTAGGAAACTACAGTTCCCAGGGTGCTTTGAGGGATGCTAAGATGGGTTAAATCACTCTCTAAGAGGGGAATCGAGGCACGTCTCCCCGATTCCTTTGGCGACGCCAAAACTTACTGCAATGGCTCCCGTCTGAGCAATCCCAGCGGTTGCAGGCAAAGTTGCAGGCGCTGGCACTTGAGTTCCCATAGGCGCCCCAGCTAGGAAATGGAGGTCCAGCTGGGGGGGGGGGCGGAGGGGAAAGTGCCCTTAAAAGGAGAGGAAGAGTGAGAGAGACAGGGAGCATCCTAGAATGGGAGAGATGGAAGGGCCTCAAGGGTCATCTAGTCCAACCCACTGCAAGGAAGCTCGGAGCTAGAATTCCCAGGACTTTGGGAATTGAGAGAGGGGCAGGATTCGCAGCCCCCGTCTCCCTTTGCCCCCCGGCTCACCCCAGCCCAGCAGGGCACCCCACACCACCCACAGGCGCGCCATCCTCCCAGCAGCGCCCAGTAGGACTTTGCCCCCAACTTACCTGCGTGCCGGCAGGGTGAGGCGTGCCAAAAGCCGGCGGGGCGGAGGCAGAAACCAGGACTTTGGCCCCTGCACCCCAAAAGACGTGGGGCTCCCCTGGCATCCCAGGCGCCTCTTCTGCTCTGGCGGAGCCTCCTGGGCCAAAGGCAGTCTACCTGGGCTGCTCCTGAGGGAGCCCCCCAACGATGCGCCCACCTAACGAGGGAGACCAGCACCACCCAACGGTCAGGCTAGGCCCCGCTGCCCTCAAGCAACATGGCGGCGATGGTGAGTCTTCTGCCCTTTCTTCCCCCAGCAACAATCAAAAGCAGCCCCAGCAACAATAAAAATCTCGGCAGCAATAGGTTGGCCTTTTGGCCAATCACAGGTCGCGCTGTGAGTACCTGGCTGTGAGTACCTGCGCGCCGGCAGGATGAGGTGGGCCAAAAGCCGGCGGGGCGGAGGCAGAAACCAGGACTTTGGCCCCTGCACCCCAAAAGACGTGGGGCTCCCCTGGCATCCCAGGCGCATCTTCTGCTCTGGCGGAGCCTCCTGGGCCAGAGGCAGTCTACCTGGGCTGCTCCTGAGGGAGCCCCCCAACGATGCGCCCACCTAACGAGGGGGACCAGCGCCACCCAACGGTAAGGCTAGGCCCCGCTGCCCTCAAGCAACATGGCGGCGATGGTGAGTCTTCTGCCCTTTCTTCCCCCAGCAACAATAAAAATCTCGGCAGCAATAGGTTGGCCTTTTGGCCAATCACAGGTCGGGCTGTGGGCGGAGCCAGCCATTTGGCGCCTTTTCTCTACGCCTGTTTTCTCCTCAGTGTTTCTCTCACGCGAAGGAAGCTGGAAAGTTTTGTCGTGTCTTTAATACTGTATTCTGTTGGCTGGGGAATAGTAATAAATTATTATTATCATTACTTTTTAAATTATTATTTTTTAGTTATTGTAATAAAAGGCTTAGTGGAGTTTGTAATATATATTTTGTGCGTTTTTAATATTCTGTTGGGAGCAGCCCACAGTGGCTGGGGAAGGATAATAACTTATGATTATCATTAATTTTTAAATTGTTATCATTATTATAATTGTTATTCTTATAAAAGGGTTAGGGAAGTTTGTAGTATATTATGTTTTATCATTATTTTGAATATTCTGTTATTATCATTAAATGTTAAATTATTATTATTATTATTATTATTATTATTATTATTATTATTATTATTAATCACACCCACCCAAGTGGGACATGGCCTCTTCCCCCCTAAGCCTTAACAGTTCAGTATTTTTATTTATTTGAATTGGGGCGGGGAAGCTCCCCTTGGCTACAGCAACTCCAGAGTAACTGGCTGTGAGTTCAGATCTCCATTGCTTTCCCCCTCAGGCCACCTTTGTGAGCCTAACCAAGGGTGACCAAGCAGTGTATTGAAAACTGTATCTGAAAGAATATATTGAAAAAACTGTATCTGAAACAAAGTATTGTTCAGATGAACCACTTCTTTAAGCAGTGGTTTTGTAACCAGGCACCATATTTTTCGCTCCATAAGACGCACCTGACCATAAAGACACACCTAGTTTTGAGAGGGGGAATACAAGAAAAAAAATAGTGAGGTTTGTCTCCTTTTTCCTTTTCTTGTTAGGCTATCTAAAGGGGACAAAGCCATGTGGAAGAAATGTTCTGCTCTGAAAAGGAGGAGGAGGAGGAAGCTTCGCCTGATGAAGGGAGAAGAGGAGGTAGAGGAAAAGTCAGCTGCAGGCATGAAGGTAAAAGAGAAAAAATAGAAATAGAAATTGACATATAACACTTAAGAACAAAGAACATTTTTAAACAACCCCAGTCCTGATATAACACCAGCCCCCCAACCAGCACAGTACAGTACGGTAAAAAAACAGTAAAGTATTTTTATTTATTTGACTGGGGTAGGGCAGCACCTTCTGGCTTCACCCATGTTAGTGAGGTTTGTCTCCTTTTTCCTTTTCTTGTTAGGCTATCTAAAGGTGACAAAGCAATGGGTTGAAAACTTAATTTGTTCCGCTGAACCATTTCTTTAACCAAGTAATTACTCAAGACACCAATTCTTTCACCTATCGATTTATCCACATAATCCAAGCGGAGATGAATTAGCATCCAAACGTGGTACACTTGCACGTTACATCTTAAGATAAATGTTTTGGAAAAGGCATTCCTTTTTCAAAAGATAATTAATTTGCAAGCAAATAACTGAGTTAGATAGGCAGTGAGCTGGCTGATTTGTCTAATGGAGCATCCAAAAACCCAGTTTGGGTCTAGAAGACCCAGTTTGCTCCCTCCCCCCAGCCTTAATGGCAACCCGCCATTGCTTTCTGTTTGAATTTTTTAACAGATACTCTGAATTGAACACCACAAGAATAAATGGGGATCAGCCCCTGCTGTAGTGGCCAGCACTAAAAGCCATTTGAGTAATTCAGATTAATACAGTAGGAAGAATTAATATTTACAAAGCAGCAACTTCACAGCAGTTTTGGACACTTGCAGCAGCTTGCAATGTTAAGAGAGGTGCTCTAAATAAAAGCACTTTCTACATTGATGAGCCTTCAGAGTAGGCTCATGTTTTTTCCTTTGCCTGGAGGTATACATGTTATTAGCATATGTGCAATCACCCCGAGAACTTTAGGCAGCACTTCCTCTGCTCTCAGTCAGCAAAAGGGGATGGCAAGGGGTGCTTCATGGCGTAACTTAACTTGCATCTGCAGGAGAAGTGTGGATCCCTCAGCCATACCTAAATAGCCTTCAAAGTGCCATTTAAGAGTGCAGCATCTAACTGTGCTGTGGACACAAAGGTTGTGAGGTTGATCCCCGTAAGGGACACCTGCAAATTCCTGCCTTGTAGCAGGTTGGACTAGATGACCCTTGGGGTCCCTTCCCGATATATACTCACCCACCATCTTTGGAAAGTGCTTCAGAAAGAAGAGAAATAGCATTCCTTTAAGTTAGTTGTAGTTGTCGGCATGCAGAGGGTCGCAAGGCCAGCTGGGTAGCCCCAGTTGGGTCGTCTCCTTCCAGCCGTCCCGCTGCAAAGACCCATCTGACTTTGCTCCGATGTGCTTCAATAACATGATGAAGATTTCAGGGGGGGAAAACACCAGCACTCAAAAGATTTTATAAATGCCTAAAAAAATGTATAAATGTAGTTTCTTTGGTGGAAAAACTAGGTTTAGGAAACCTAAATTTTTAGCGATAGGGCATGATGCAATCAAAAGTTTTCGATGGTGAAAACTATTGCAAAGAAATGTTCTTTCTCAATAAAGAATAAAATTTATGGGTCTCTTATGTACACTACAACACTACAAATGTCGTGTTTTTTGGACACCGTGCTGGGTACAACTTTCCTACAATCCATAGCTGTAAAAGAAAAAAATAATGAAACAAAGTTCATCTTAAAATCTAAAATAATATTGGTTATTACGGGGTTGTTGTTTTTCAAAAGTGCACACTTGTTTTTCAGATTGGGGCATCTAAAACTATGAAAATTGGCTTATATAGTTAGATCTGGCCCCTCATGTCATGAGAAGTGGCTCACCAGCCCTGAGCAGCTTTATTTCCTGATCCGATCAGGAAATAAAACAAAAGCCCAGCAGTGCCAACCCATTCCGGTAGCCTGGAAGGAGAAGGAATCAGGCGCCCTGAGCAAGCTACAGTTCCCAGCATATTCTGGGCACCAAGGGCCCTTAGGAGACCCCTGTTCCCCCCATGAGCTACAGTTCCCAGAGTTCTCGAAGAAGAGAAATGGGCTTGGGAACTGTAGTTCTGTCAAGGGAATCTCAACCCTCAATGCCCAGAGGAAGCAATCATTTCCAGGGTGCTTCGGGGGACATTGTGGGAACTGTAGTTTGTTCAGTTTCCCAAGGAGACCCTCTCAGAGCTATAACTCCCAGCATTCCATTGGAAAGGCTGTGCTGAATATTCTCCTCCCGTAGGAAACTACAGTTCCCAGGGTGCTTTGAGGGATGCTAAGAATCACTCTCTAAAAGGGGAATCGAGGCACGTCTCCCCGATTCCTTTGGGGATGCCAAAACTTACTGCAATGGCTCTCGTCCGAGCAATCCCAGCGGTTGCAGGCAAAGTTGCAGGCGCTGGCACTTGAGTTCCCATAGGCGCCCCAGCTAGGAAATGGAGGCCCAGCTGGAGGGGGGCGGGGGGGGGAAGTGCCATTAAAAGGAGAGGAAGAGTGAGAGAGACAGGGAGCATCCTAGAATGGGAGAGATGGAAGGGCCTCAAGGGTCATCTAGTCCAACCCACTGCAAGGAAGCTCGGAGCTAGAATTCCCAGGACTTTGGGAACTGAGAGAGGGGCAGGATTCGCAGCCCCCATCTCCCTTTGCCCCCCGGCTCACCCCAGCCCAGCAGGGCACCCCACACCACCCACAGGTGCGCCATCCTCCCAGCAGCGCCCAGTAGGACTTTGCCCCCAACTTACCTGCGTGCCGGCAGGATGAGGCGTGCCAAAAGCCGGCGGGGCGGAGGCAGAAACCAGGACTTTGGCCCCTGCACCCCAAAAGACGTGGGGCTCCCCTGGCATCCCAGCCGCCTCTTCTGCTCTGGCGGAGCCTCCTGGGCCAGAGGCAGTCTACCTGGGCTGCTCCTGAGGGAGCCCCCCAACGATGCGCCCACCTAACGAGGGAGACCAGCGCCACCCAACGGTCAGGCTAGGCCCCGCTGCCCTCAAGCAACATGGCGGCGATGGTGAGTCTTCTGCCCTTTCTTCCCCCAGCAACAATAAAAATCTCGGCAGCAATAGGTTGGCCTTTTGGCCAATCACAGGTTGGGCTGTGGGCGGAGCCAGCCATTTGGTGCTTCTTCTCTACACCTGTTTTCTCAGTTTTTCTCACACGCGAAGGAAGCAGGTAAGTTTTGTCGTGTCTTTAATACTGTATTCTGTTGGCTGGGGAATAGTAATAAATTATTATTATCATTACTTTTTAAATTATTATTTTTTAGTTATTATAATAAAAGGCTTAGTGGAGTTTGTAATATATATTGTTTTGTGCGTTTTTAATATTCTGTTGGGAGCAGCCCACAGTGGCTGGGGAAGGATAATAACTTATGATTATCATTAATTTTTAAATTGTTATCATTATTATAATTGTTATTCTTATAAAAGGGTTAGGGAAGTTTGTAGTATATTATGTTTCATCATTTTTTTGAATATTCTGTTATTATCATTAAATGTTAAATTATTATTATTATTATTATTATTATTATTATTATTATTATAATAAATCACACCCACCCAAGTGGGACATGGCCTCTTCCCCCCTAAGCCTTAACAGTCTAGTATTTTTATTTATTTGAATTGGGGCGGGGAAGCTCCCCTTGGCTACAACAACTCCAGAGTAACTGGCTGTGAGTTCAGATCTCCATTGCTTTCCCCCTCAGGCCACCTTTGTGAGCCTAACCAAGGGTGACCAAGCAGTGTATTGAAAACTGTATCTGAAAGAATATATTGAAAAAACTGTATCTGAAACAAAGTATTGTTCAGATGAACCACTTCTTTAAGCAGTGGTTTTGTAACCAGGCACCATATTTTTCGCTCCATAAGACGCACCTGACCATAAAGACACACCTAGTTTTGAGAGGGGGAATACAAGAAAAAAAATAGTGAGGTTTGTCTCCTTTTTCCTTTTCTTGTTAGGCTATCTAAAGGGGACAAAGCCATGTGGAAGAAATGTTCTGCTCTGAAAAGGAGGAGGAGGAGGAAGCTTCGCCTGATGAAGGGAGAAGAGGAGGTAGAGGAAAAGTCAGCTGCAGGCATGAAGGTAAAAGAGAAAAAATAGAAATAGAAATTGACATATAACACTTAAGAACAAAGAACATTTTTAAACAACCCCAGTCCTGATATAACACCAGCCCCCCAACCAGCACAGTACAGTACGGTAAAAAAACAGTAAAGTATTTTTATTTATTTGACTGGGGTAGGGCAGCACCTTCTGGCTTCACCCATGTTAGTGAGGTTTGTCTCCTTTTTCCTTTTCTTGTTAGGCTATCTAAAGGTGACAAAGCAATGGGTTGAAAACTTAATTTGTTCCGCTGAACCATTTCTTTAACCAAGTAATTACTCAAGACACCAATTCTTTCACCTATCGATTTATCCACATAATCCAAGCGGAGATGAATTAGCATCCAAACGTGGTACACTTGCACGTTACATCTTAAGATAAATGTTTTGGAAAAGGCATTCCTTTTTCAAAAGATAATTAATTTGCAAGCAAATAACTGAGTTAGATAGGCAGTGAGCTGGCTGATTTGTCTAATGGAGCATCCAAAAACCCAGTTTGGGTCTAGAAGACCCAGTTTGCTCCCTCCCCCCAGCCTTAATGGCAACCCGCCATTGCTTTCTGTTTGAATTTTTTAACAGATACTCTGAATTGAACACCACAAGAATAAATGGGGATCAGCCCCTGCTGTAGTGGCCAGCACTAAAAGCCATTTGAGTAATTCAGATTAATACAGTAGGAAGAATTAATATTTACAAAGCAGCAACTTCACAGCAGTTTTGGACACTTGCAGCAGCTTGCAATGTTAAGAGAGGTGCTCTAAATAAAAGCACTTTCTACATTGATGAGCCTTCAGAGTAGGCTCATGTTTTTTCCTTTGCCTGGAGGTATACATGTTATTAGCATATGTGCAATCACCCCGAGAACTTTAGGCAGCACTTCCTCTGCTCTCAGTCAGCAAAAGGGGATGGCAAGGGGTGCTTCATGGCGTAACTTAACTTGCATCTGCAGGAGAAGTGTGGATCCCTCAGCCATACCTAAATAGCCTTCAAAGTGCCATTTAAGAGTGCAGCATCTAACTGTGCTGTGGACACAAAGGTTGTGAGGTTGATCCCCGTAAGGGACACCTGCAAATTCCTGCCTTGTAGCAGGTTGGACTAGATGACCCTTGGGGTCCCTTCCCGATATATACTCACCCACCATCTTTGGAAAGTGCTTCAGAAAGAAGAGAAATAGCATTCCTTTAAGTTAGTTGTAGTTGTCGGCATGCAGAGGGTCGCAAGGCCAGCTGGGTAGCCCCAGTTGGGTCGTCTCCTTCCAGCCGTCCCGCTGCAAAGACCCATCTGACTTTGCTCCGATGTGCTTCAATAACATGATGAAGATTTCAGGGGGGGAAAACACCAGCACTCAAAAGATTTTATAAATGCCTAAAAAAATGTATAAATGTAGTTTCTTTGGTGGAAAAACTAGGTTTAGGAAACCTAAATTTTTAGCGATAGGGCATGATGCAATCAAAAGTTTTCGATGGTGAAAACTATTGCAAAGAAATGTTCTTTCTCAATAAAGAATAAAATTTATGGGTCTCTTATGTACACTACAACACTACAAATGTCGTGTTTTTTGGACACCGTGCTGGGTACAACTTTCCTACAATCCATAGCTGTAAAAGAAAAAAATAATGAAACAAAGTTCATCTTAAAATCTAAAATAATATTGGTTATTACGGGGTTGTTGTTTTTCAAAAGTGCACACTTGTTTTTCAGATTGGGGCATCTAAAACTATGAAAATTGGCTTATATAGTTAGATCTGGCCCCTCATGTCATGAGAAGTGGCTCACCAGCCCTGAGCAGCTTTATTTCCTGATCCGATCAGGAAATAAAACAAAAGCCCAGCAGTGCCAACCCATTCCGGTAGCCTGGAAGGAGAAGGAATCAGGCGCCCTGAGCAAGCTACAGTTCCCAGCATATTCTGGGTACCAAGGGCCCTTAGGAGACCCCTGTTCCCCCCATGAGCTACAGTTCCCAGAGTTCTCGAAGAAGAGAAATGGGCTTGGGAACTGTAGTTCTGTCAAGGGAATCTCAACCCTCAATGCCCAGAGGAAGCAATCATTTCCAGGGTGCTTCGGGGGACATTGTGGGAACTGTAGTTTGTTCAGTTTCCCAAGGAGACCCTCTCAGAGCTATAACTCCCAGCATTCCATTGGAAAGGCTGTGCTGAATATTCTCCTCCCGTAGGAAACTACAGTTCCCAGGGTGCTTTGAGGGATGCTAAGAATCACTCTCTAAAAGGGGAATCGAGGCACGTCTCCCCGATTCCTTTGGGGATGCCAAAACTTACTGCAATGGCTCTCGTCCGAGCAATCCCAGCGGTTGCAGGCAAAGTTGCAGGCGCTGGCACTTGAGTTCCCATAGGCGCCCCAGCTAGGAAATGGAGGCCCAGCTGGAGGGGGGCGGGGGGGGGGAAGTGCCATTAAAAGGAGAGGAAGAGTGAGAGAGACAGGGAGCATCCTAGAATGGGAGAGATGGAAGGGCCTCAAGGGTCATCTAGTCCAACCCACTGCAAGGAAGCTCGGAGCTAGAATTCCCAGGACTTTGGGAACTGAGAGAGGGGCAGGATTCGCAGCCCCCATCTCCCTTTGCCCCCCGGCTCACCCCAGCCCAGCAGGGCACCCCACACCACCCACAGGTGCGCCATCCTCCCAGCAGCGCCCAGTAGGACTTTGCCCCCAACTTACCTGCGTGCCGGCAGGATGAGGCGTGCCAAAAGCCGGCGGGGCGGAGGCAGAAACCAGGACTTTGGCCCCTGCACCCCAAAAGACGTGGGGCTCCCCTGGCATCCCAGCCGCCTCTTCTGCTCTGGCGGAGCCTCCTGGGCCAGAGGCAGTCTACCTGGGCTGCTCCTGAGGGAGCCCCCCAACGATGCGCCCACCTAACGAGGGAGACCAGCGCCACCCAACGGTCAGGCTAGGCCCCGCTGCCCTCAAGCAACATGGCGGCGATGGTGAGTCTTCTGCCCTTTCTTCCCCCAGCAACAATAAAAATCTCGGCAGCAATAGGTTGGCCTTTTGGCCAATCACAGGTTGGGCTGTGGGCGGAGCCAGCCATTTGGTGCTTCTTCTCTACACCTGTTTTCTCAGTTTTTCTCACACGCGAAGGAAGCAGGTAAGTTTTGTCGTGTCTTTAATACTGTATTCTGTTGGCTGGGGAATAGTAATAAATTATTATTATCATTACTTTTTAAATTATTATTTTTTAGTTATTATAATAAAAGGCTTAGTGGAGTTTGTAATATATATTGTTTTGTGCGTTTTTAATATTCTGTTGGGAGCAGCCCACAGTGGCTGGGGAAGGATAATAACTTATGATTATCATTAATTTTTAAATTGTTATCATTATTATAATTGTTATTCTTATAAAAGGGTTAGGGAAGTTTGTAGTATATTATGTTTCATCATTTTTTTGAATATTCTGTTATTATCATTAAATGTTAAATTATTATTATTATTATTATTATTATTATTATTATTATTATTATAATAAATCACACCCACCCAAGTGGGACATGGCCTCTTCCCCCCTAAGCCTTAACAGTCTAGTATTTTTATTTATTTGAATTGGGGCGGGGAAGCTCCCCTTGGCTACAACAACTCCAGAGTAACTGGCTGTGAGTTCAGATCTCCATTGCTTCCCCCCTCAGGCCACCTTTGTGAGCCTAACCAAGGGTGACCAAGCAGTGTATTGAAAACGGTATCTGAAAGAATATATTGAAAAAACTGTATCTGAAACAAAGTATTGTTCAGATGAACCACTTCTTTAAGCAGTGGTTTTGTAACCAGGCACCATATTTTTCGCTCCATAAGACGCACCTGACCATAAAGACACACCTAGTTTTGAGAGGGGGAATACAAGAAAAAAATAGTGAGGTTTGTCTCCTTTTTCCTTTTCTTGTTAGGCTATCTAAAGGGGACAAAGCCATGTGGAAGAAATGTTCTGCTCTGAAAAGGAGGAGGAGGAAGCTTCGACTGATGAAGGGAGAAGAGGAGGTAGAGGAAAAGTCAGCTGCAGGCATGAAGGTAAAAGAGAAAAAATAGAAATAGAAATTGACATATAACACTTAAGAACAAAGAACATTTTTAAACAACCCCAGTCCTGATATAACACCAGCCCCCCAACCAGCACAGTACAGTACGGTAAAAATACAGTAAAGTATTTTTATTTATTTGACTGGGGTAGGGCAGCACCTTCTGGCTTCACCCATGTTAGTGAGGTTTGTCTCCTTTTTCCTTTTCTTGTTAGGCTATCTAAAGGTGACAAAGCAATGGGTTGAAAACTTAATTTATTCCGCTGAACCATTGCATTAACCAAGTAATTACTCAAGACACCAATTCTTTCACCTATCGATTTATCCACATAATCCAAGCGGAGATGAATTAGCATCCAAAAGTGGTACACTTGCACGTTACATCTTAAGATAAATGTTTTGGAAAAGGCATTCCTTTTTCAAAAGATAATTAATTTGCAAGCAAATAACTGAGTTAGATAGGCAGTGAGCTGGCTGATTTGTCTAATGGAGCATCCAAAAACCCAGTTTGGGTCTAGAAGACCCAGTTTGCTCCCTCCCCCCAGCCTTAATGGCAACCCGCCATTGCTTTCTGTTGATTTTTTTAACAGATACTCTGAATTGAACACCACAAGAATAAATGGGGATCAGCCCCTGCTGTAGTGGCCAGCACTAAAAGCCATTTGAGTAATTCAGATTAATACAGTAGGAAGAATTAATATTTACAAAGCAGCAACTTCACAGCAGTTTTGGACACTTGCAGCAGCTTGCAATGTTAAGAGAGGTGCTCTAAATAAAAGCACTTTCTACATTGATGAGCCTTCAGAGTAGGCTCATGTTTTTTCCTTTGCCTGGAGGTATACATGTTACTAGCATATGTGCAATCACCCCGAGAACTTTAGGCAGCACTTCCTCTGCTCTCAGTCAGCAAAAGGGGATGGCAAGGGGTGCTTCATGGCGTAACTTAACTTGCATCTGCAGGAGAAGTGTGGATCCCTCAGCCATACCTAAATAGACTTCAAAGTGCCATTTAAGAGTGCAGCTGTGGACACACAGGTTGTGAGGTTGATCCCCGTAAGGGACACCTGCAAATTCCTGCCTTGTAGCAGGTTGGACTAGATGACCCTTGGGGTCCCTTCCCGATATATACTCACCCACCATCTTTGGAAAGTGCTTCAGAAAGAAGAGAAATAGCATTGCTTTAAGTTAGTTGTAGTTGTCGGCATGCAGAGGGTCGCAAGGCCAGCTGGGTTTCAGGGGGGGGAAACACCAGCACTCAAAAGATTTTATAAATGCCTAAAAAAATGTATAAATGTAGTTTTTTTGGTGGAAAAACTAGGTTTAGGAAACCTAAATTTTCAGCGATAGGGCATGATGCAATCAAAAGTTTTCGATGGTGAAAATTGTTGCAAAGAAATGTTCTTTCTCAATAAAGAATAAAATTTATGGGTCTCTTATGTAGTGTAACAACAACACTGCAAATGTCGTGTTTTTTGGACACCGTGCTGGATACAACTTTCCTACAATCCATAGCTGTAAAAGAAAAAAATAATGAAACAAAGTTCATCTTAAAATCTAAAATAATATTGGTTATTACGGGGTTGTTGTTTTTCAAAAGTGCACACTTGTTTTTCAGTTTGGGGCATCTAAAACTATGAAAATTGGCTTATATAGTTTGAGTTTCTGACACTGCTCAACTGCATACTTAATAAAATGTTGATCTAAAAGAAATGAACTTAGTGGTTAACACTGAAGCCTATCTCTTTCTCTAGAATGCGTATGATTGGCGTTTGCACTGCCTCGCTTGGTTCTCTTGACCTGGTGCATTTTTTTGGCTTGGCCTGGTCATGCATTTGCTCTGGGCATTTACATTGGCTGGCCATTGCTCCGGATCATCTTTAAAACAGCCTTGAGAGATCTCCTTAGGTACCACTTCCTCTTGCATTGTAATGTGCTAGTTTGTTGTTTACATCAATCAGGGGTGGCCAATTTGTGGCCCAGATCTGGCCCCTCATGCCATGAGAAGTGGCTCACCAGCCTTGAGTAGCTTTATTTCCTGATCCGATCAGGAAATAAAACAAAAGCCCGGCAGTGCCAACCCATTCCGGTAGCCTGGAAGGAGAAGGAATCAGGCGCCCTGAGCAAGCTACAGTTCCCAGCATATTCTGGGCACCAAGGGCCCTTAGGAGACCCCTGTTCCCCCCATGAGCTACAGTTCCCAGAGTTCTCTAAGAAGAGAAATGGGCTTGGGAACTGTAGTTCTGTCAAGGGAATCGCAACCCTCAATGCCCAGAGCAAGCAATCATTTCCAGGGTGCTTCGGGGGACATTGTAGGAACTGTAGTTTGTTCAGTTTCCCAAGGAGACCCTCTCAGAGCTATAACTCCCAGCATTCCATTGGAAAGGCTGTGCTGAATATTCTCCTCCCGTAGGAAACTACAGTTCCCAGGGTGCTTTGAGGGATGCTAAGATGGGTTAAATCACTCTCTAAGAGGGGAATCGAGGCACGTCTCCCCGATTCCTTTGGCGACGCCAAAACTTACTGCAATGGCTCCCGTCTGAGCAATCCCAGCGGTTGCAGGCAAAGTTGCAGGCGCTGGCACTTGAGTTCCCATAGGCGCCCCAGCTAGGAAATGGAGGTCCAGCTGGGGGGGGGGGCGGAGGGGAAAGTGCCCTTAAAAGGAGAGGAAGAGTGAGAGAGACAGGGAGCATCCTAGAATGGGAGAGATGGAAGGGCCTCAAGGGTCATCTAGTCCAACCCACTGCAAGGAAGCTCGGAGCTAGAATTCCCAGGACTTTGGGAATTGAGAGAGGGGCAGGATTCGCAGCCCCCGTCTCCCTTTGCCCCCCGGCTCACCCCAGCCCAGCAGGGCACCCCACACCACCCACAGGCGCGCCATCCTCCCAGCAGCGCCCAGTAGGACTTTGCCCCCAACTTACCTGCGTGCCGGCAGGGTGAGGCGTGCCAAAAGCCGGCGGGGCGGAGGCAGAAACCAGGACTTTGGCCCCTGCACCCCAAAAGACGTGGGGCTCCCCTGGCATCCCAGGCGCCTCTTCTGCTCTGGCGGAGCCTCCTGGGCCAAAGGCAGTCTACCTGGGCTGCTCCTGAGGGAGCCCCCCAACGATGCGCCCACCTAACGAGGGAGACCAGCACCACCCAACGGTCAGGCTAGGCCCCGCTGCCCTCAAGCAACATGGCGGCGATGGTGAGTCTTCTGCCCTTTCTTCCCCCAGCAACAATCAAAAGCAGCCCCAGCAACAATAAAAATCTCGGCAGCAATAGGTTGGCCGTTTGGCCAATCACAGGTCGCGCTGTGAGTACCTGGCTGTGAGTACCTGCGCGCCGGCAGGATGAGGTGGGCCAAAAGCCGGCGGGGCGGAGGCAGAAACCAGGACTTTGGCCCCTGCACCCCAAAAGACGTGGGGCTCCCCTGGCATCCCAGGCGCATCTTCTGCTCTGGCGGAGCCTCCTGGGCCAGAGGCAGTCTACCTGGGCTGCTCCTGCGGGGTCCCCCCAACGATGCGCCCACCTAACGAGGGGGACCAGCGCCACCCAACGGTAAGGCTAGGCCCCGCTGCCCTCAAGCAACATGGCGGCGATGGTGAGTCTTCTGCCCTTTCTTCCCCCAGCAACAATAAAAATCTCGGCAGCAATAGGTTGGCCTTTTGGCCAATCACAGGTCGGGCTGTGGACGGAGCCAGCCATTTGGCGCCTTTTCTCTACGCCTGTTTTCTCCTCAGTGTTTCTCTCACGCGAAGGAAGCTGGAAAGTTTTGTCGTGTCTTTAATACTGTATTCTGTTGGCTGGGGAATAGTAATAAATTATTATTATCATTACTTTTTAAATTATTATTTTTTAGTTATTGTAATAAAAGGCTTAGTGGAGTTTGTAATATATATTTTGTGCGTTTTTAATATTCTGTTGGGAGCAGCCCACAGTGGCTGGGGAAGGATAATAACTTATGATTATCATTAATTTTTAAATTGTTATCATTATTATAATTGTTATTCTTATAAAAGGGTTAGGGAAGTTTGTAGTATATTATGTTTTATCATTATTTTGAATATTCTGTTATTATCATTAAATGTTAAATTATTATTATTATTATTATTATTATTATTATTATTAATCACACCCACCCAAGTGGGACATGGCCTCTTCCCCCCTAAGCCTTAACAGTTCAGTATTTTTATTTATTTGAATTGGGGCGGGGAAGCTCCCCTTGGCTACAGCAACTCCAGAGTAACTGGCTGTGAGTTCAGATCTCCATTGCTTTCCCCCTCAGGCCACCTTTGTGAGCCTAACCAAGGGTGACCAAGCAGTGTATTGAAAACTGTATCTGAAAGAATATATTGAAAAAACTGTATCTGAAACAAAGTATTGTTCAGATGAACCACTTCTTTAAGCAGTGGTTTTGTAACCAGGCACCATATTTTTCGCTCCATAAGACGCACCTGACCATAAAGACACACCTAGTTTTGAGAGGGGGAATACAAGAAAAAAAATAGTGAGGTTTGTCTCCTTTTTCCTTTTCTTGTTAGGCTATCTAAAGGGGACAAAGCCATGTGGAAGAAATGTTCTGCTCTGAAAAGGAGGAGGAGGAGGAAGCTTCGCCTGATGAAGGGAGAAGAGGAGGTAGAGGAAAAGTCAGCTGCAGGCATGAAGGTAAAAGAGAAAAAATAGAAATAGAAATTGACATATAACACTTAAGAACAAAGAACATTTTTAAACAACCCCAGTCCTGATATAACACCAGCCCCCCAACCAGCACAGTACAGTACGGTAAAAAAACAGTAAAGTATTTTTATTTATTTGACTGGGGTAGGGCAGCACCTTCTGGCTTCACCCATGTTAGTGAGGTTTGTCTCCTTTTTCCTTTTCTTGTTAGGCTATCTAAAGGTGACAAAGCAATGGGTTGAAAACTTAATTTCTTCCGCTGAACCATTGCTTTAACCAAGTAATTACTCAAGACACCAATTCTTTCACCTATCGATTTATCCACATAATCCAAGCGGAGATGAATTAGCATCCAAACGTGGTACACTTGCACGTTACATCTTAAGATAAATGTTTTGGAAAAGGCATTCCTTTTTCAAAAGATAATTAATTTGCAAGCAAATAACTGAGTTAGATAGGCAGTGAGCTGGCTGATTTGTCTAATGGAGCATCCAAAAACCCAGTTTGGGTCTAGAAGACCCAGTTTGCTCCCTCCCCCCAGCCTTAATGGCAACCCGCCATTGCTTTCTGTTTGAATTTTTTAACAGATACTCTGAATTGAACACCACAAGAATAAATGGGGATCAGCCCCTGCTGTAGTGGCCAGCACTAAAAGCCATTTGAGTAATTCAGATTAATACAGTAGGAAGAATTAATATTTACAAAGCAGCAACTTCACAGCAGTTTTGGACACTTGCAGCAGCTTGCAATGTTAAGAGAGGTGCTCTAAATAAAAGCACTTTCTACATTGATGAGCCTTCAGAGTAGGCTCATGTTTTTTCCTTTGCCTGGAGGTATACATGTTATTAGCATATGTGCAATCACCCCGAGAACTTTAGGCAGCACTTCCTCTGCTCTCAGTCAGCAAAAGGGGATGGCAAGGGGTGCTTCATGGCGTAACTTAACTTGCATCTGCAGGAGAAGTGTGGATCCCTCAGCCATACCTAAATAGCCTTCAAAGTGCCATTTAAGAGTGCAGCATCTAACTGTGCTGTGGACACAAAGGTTGTGAGGTTGATCCCCGTAAGGGACACCTGCAAATTCCTGCCTTGTAGCAGGTTGGACTAGATGACCCTTGGGGTCCCTTCCCGATATATACTCACCCACCATCTTTGGAAAGTGCTTCAGAAAGAAGAGAAATAGCATTCCTTTAAGTTAGTTGTAGTTGTCGGCATGCAGAGGGTCGCAAGGCCAGCTGGGTAGCCCCAGTTGGGTCGTCTCCTTCCAGCCGTCCCGCTGCAAAGACCCATCTGACTTTGCTCCGATGTGCTTCAATAACATGATGAAGATTTCAGGGGGGGAAAACACCAGCACTCAAAAGATTTTATAAATGCCTAAAAAAATGTATAAATGTAGTTTCTTTGGTGGAAAAACTAGGTTTAGGAAACCTAAATTTTTAGCGATAGGGCATGATGCAATCAAAAGTTTTCGATGGTGAAAACTATTGCAAAGAAATGTTCTTTCTCAATAAAGAATAAAATTTATGGGTCTCTTATGTACACTACAACACTACAAATGTCGTGTTTTTTGGACACCGTGCTGGGTACAACTTTCCTACAATCCATAGCTGTAAAAGAAAAAAATAATGAAACAAAGTTCATCTTAAAATCTAAAATAATATTGGTTATTACGGGGTTGTTGTTTTTCAAAAGTGCACACTTGTTTTTCAGATTGGGGCATCTAAAACTATGAAAATTGGCTTATATAGTTAGATCTGGCCCCTCATGTCATGAGAAGTGGCTCACCAGCCCTGAGCAGCTTTATTTCCTGATCCGATCAGGAAATAAAACAAAAGCCCAGCAGTGCCAACCCATTCCGGTAGCCTGGAAGGAGAAGGAATCAGGCGCCCTGAGCAAGCTACAGTTCCCAGCATATTCTGGGCACCAAGTGCCCTTAGGAGACCCCTGTTCCCCCCATGAGCTACAGTTCCCAGAGTTCTCGAAGAAGAGAAATGGGCTTGGGAACTGTAGTTCTGTCAAGGGAATCTCAACCCTCAATGCCCAGAGGAAGCAATCATTTCCAGGGTGCTTCGGGGGACATTGTGGGAACTGTAGTTTGTTCAGTTTCCCAAGGAGACCCTCTCAGAGCTATAACTCCCAGCATTCCATTGGAAAGGCTGTGCTGAATATTCTCCTCCCGTAGGAAACTACAGTTCCCAGGGTGCTTTGAGGGATGCTAAGAATCACTCTCTAAAAGGGGAATCGAGGCACGTCTCCCCGATTCCTTTGGGGATGCCAAAACTTACTGCAATGGCTCTCGTCCGAGCAATCCCAGCGGTTGCAGGCAAAGTTGCAGGCGCTGGCACTTGAGTTCCCATAGGCGCCCCAGCTAGGAAATGGAGGCCCAGCTGGAGGGGGGCGGGGGGGGGAAGTGCCATTAAAAGGAGAGGAAGAGTGAGAGAGACAGGGAGCATCCTAGAATGGGAGAGATGGAAGGGCCTCAAGGGTCATCTAGTCCAACCCACTGCAAGGAAGCTCGGAGCTAGAATTCCCAGGACTTTGGGAACTGAGAGAGGGGCAGGATTCGCAGCCCCCATCTCCCTTTGCCCCCCGGCTCACCCCAGCCCAGCAGGGCACCCCACACCACCCACAGGTGCGCCATCCTCCCAGCAGCGCCCAGTAGGACTTTGCCCCCAACTTACCTGCGTGCCGGCAGGATGAGGCGTGCCAAAAGCCGGCGGGGCGGAGGCAGAAACCAGGACTTTGGCCCCTGCACCCCAAAAGACGTGGGGCTCCCCTGGCATCCCAGCCGCCTCTTCTGCTCTGGCGGAGCCTCCTGGGCCAGAGGCAGTCTACCTGGGCTGCTCCTGAGGGAGCCCCCCAACGATGCGCCCACCTAACGAGGGAGACCAGCGCCACCCAACGGTCAGGCTAGGCCCCGCTGCCCTCAAGCAACATGGCGGCGATGGTGAGTCTTCTGCCCTTTCTTCCCCCAGCAACAATAAAAATCTCGGCAGCAATAGGTTGGCCTTTTGGCCAATCACAGGTTGGGCTGTGGGCGGAGCCAGCCATTTGGTGCTTCTTCTCTACACCTGTTTTCTCAGTTTTTCTCACACGCGAAGGAAGCAGGTAAGTTTTGTCGTGTCTTTAATACTGTATTCTGTTGGCTGGGGAATAGTAATAAATTATTATTATCATTACTTTTTAAATTATTATTTTTTAGTTATTATAATAAAAGGCTTAGTGGAGTTTGTAATATATATTGTTTTGTGCGTTTTTAATATTCTGTTGGGAGCAGCCCACAGTGGCTGGGGAAGGATAATAACTTATGATTATCATTAATTTTTAAATTGTTATCATTATTATAATTGTTATTCTTATAAAAGGGTTAGGGAAGTTTGTAGTATATTATGTTTCATCATTTTTTTGAATATTCTGTTATTATCATTAAATGTTAAATTATTATTATTATTATTATTATTATTATTATTATTATTATAATAAATCACACCCACCCAAGTGGGACATGGCCTCTTCCCCCCTAAGCCTTAACAGTCTAGTATTTTTATTTATTTGAATTGGGGCGGGGAAGCTCCCCTTGGCTACAACAACTCCAGAGTAACTGGCTGTGAGTTCAGATCTCCATTGCTTCCCCCCTCAGGCCACCTTTGTGAGCCTAACCAAGGGTGACCAAGCAGTGTATTGAAAACGGTATCTGAAAGAATATATTGAAAAAACTGTATCTGAAACAAAGTATTGTTCAGATGAACCACTTCTTTAAGCAGTGGTTTTGTAACCAGGCACCATATTTTTCGCTCCATAAGACGCACCTGACCATAAAGACACACCTAGTTTTGAGAGGGGGAATACAAGAAAAAAATAGTGAGGTTTGTCTCCTTTTTCCTTTTCTTGTTAGGCTATCTAAAGGGGACAAAGCCATGTGGAAGAAATGTTCTGCTCTGAAAAGGAGGAGGAGGAAGCTTCGACTGATGAAGGGAGAAGAGGAGGTAGAGGAAAAGTCAGCTGCAGGCATGAAGGTAAAAGAGAAAAAATAGAAATAGAAATTGACATATAACACTTAAGAACAAAGAACATTTTTAAACAACCCCAGTCCTGATATAACACCAGCCCCCCAACCAGCACAGTACAGTACGGTAAAAATACAGTAAAGTATTTTTATTTATTTGACTGGGGTAGGGCAGCACCTTCTGGCTTCACCCATGTTAGTGAGGTTTGTCTCCTTTTTCCTTTTCTTGTTAGGCTATCTAAAGGTGACAAAGCAATGGGTTGAAAACTTAATTTATTCCGCTGAACCATTGCATTAACCAAGTAATTACTCAAGACACCAATTCTTTCACCTATCGATTTATCCACATAATCCAAGCGGAGATGAATTAGCATCCAAAAGTGGTACACTTGCACGTTACATCTTAAGATAAATGTTTTGGAAAAGGCATTCCTTTTTCAAAAGATAATTAATTTGCAAGCAAATAACTGAGTTAGATAGGCAGTGAGCTGGCTGATTTGTCTAATGGAGCATCCAAAAACCCAGTTTGGGTCTAGAAGACCCAGTTTGCTCCCTCCCCCCAGCCTTAATGGCAACCCGCCATTGCTTTCTGTTGATTTTTTTAACAGATACTCTGAATTGAACACCACAAGAATAAATGGGGATCAGCCCCTGCTGTAGTGGCCAGCACTAAAAGCCATTTGAGTAATTCAGATTAATACAGTAGGAAGAATTAATATTTACAAAGCAGCAACTTCACAGCAGTTTTGGACACTTGCAGCAGCTTGCAATGTTAAGAGAGGTGCTCTAAATAAAAGCACTTTCTACATTGATGAGCCTTCAGAGTAGGCTCATGTTTTTTCCTTTGCCTGGAGGTATACATGTTATTAGCATATGTGCAATCACCCCGAGAACTTTAGGCAGCACTTCCTCTGCTCTCAGTCAGCAAAAGGGGATGGCAAGGGGTGCTTCATGGCGTAACTTAACTTGCATCTGCAGGAGAAGTGTGGATCCCTCAGCCATACCTAAATAGACTTCAAAGTGCCATTTAAGAGTGCAGCTGTGGACACACAGGTTGTGAGGTTGATCCCCGTAAGGGACACCTGCAAATTCCTGCCTTGTAGCAGGTTGGACTAGATGACCCTTGGGGTCCCTTCCCGATATATACTCACCCACCATCTTTGGAAAGTGCTTCAGAAAGAAGAGAAATAGCATTGCTTTAAGTTAGTTGTAGTTGTCGGCATGCAGAGGGTCGCAAGGCCAGCTGGGTTTCAGGGGGGGGAAACACCAGCACTCAAAAGATTTTATAAATGCCTAAAAAAATGTATAAATGTAGTTTTTTTGGTGGAAAAACTAGGTTTAGGAAACCTAAATTTTCAGCGATAGGGCATGATGCAATCAAAAGTTTTCGATGGTGAAAATTGTTGCAAAGAAATGTTCTTTCTCAATAAAGAATAAAATTTATGGGTCTCTTATGTAGTGTAACAACAACACTGCAAATGTCGTGTTTTTTGGACACCGTGCTGGATACAACTTTCCTACAATCCATAGCTGTAAAAGAAAAAAATAATGAAACAAAGTTCATCTTAAAATCTAAAATAATATTGGTTATTACGGGGTTGTTGTTTTTCAAAAGTGCACACTTGTTTTTCAGTTTGGGGCATCTAAAACTATGAAAATTGGCTTATATAGTTTGAGTTTCTGACACTGCTCAACTGCATACTTAATAAAATGTTGATCTAAAAGAAATGAACTTAGTGGTTAACACTGAAGCCTATCTCTTTCTCTAGAATGCGTATGATTGGCGTTTGCACTGCCTCGCTTGGTTCTCTTGACCTGGTGCATTTTTTTGGCTTGGCCTGGTCATGCATTTGCTCTGGGCATTTACATTGGCTGGCCATTGCTCCGGATCATCTTTAAAACAGCCTTGAGAGATCTCCTTAGGTACCACTTCCTCTTGCATTGTAATGTGCTAGTTTGTTGTTTACATCAATCAGGGGTGGCCAATTTGTGGCCCAGATCTGGCCCCTCATGCCATGAGAAGTGGCTCACCAGCCTTGAGTAGCTTTATTTCCTGATCCGATCAGGAAATAAAACAAAAGCCCGGCAGTGCCAACCCATTCCGGTAGCCTGGAAGGAGAAGGAATCAGGCGCCCTGAGCAAGCTACAGTTCCCAGCATATTCTGGGCACCAAGGGCCCTTAGGAGACCCCTGTTCCCCCCATGAGCTACAGTTCCCAGAGTTCTCTAAGAAGAGAAATGGGCTTGGGAACTGTAGTTCTGTCAAGGGAATCGCAACCCTCAATGCCCAGAGCAAGCAATCATTTCCAGGGTGCTTCGGGGGACATTGTAGGAACTGTAGTTTGTTCAGTTTCCCAAGGAGACCCTCTCAGAGCTATAACTCCCAGCATTCCATTGGAAAGGCTGTGCTGAATATTCTCCTCCCGTAGGAAACTACAGTTCCCAGGGTGCTTTGAGGGATGCTAAGATGGGTTAAATCACTCTCTAAGAGGGGAATCGAGGCACGTCTCCCCGATTCCTTTGGCGACGCCAAAACTTACTGCAATGGCTCCCGTCTGAGCAATCCCAGCGGTTGCAGGCAAAGTTGCAGGCGCTGGCACTTGAGTTCCCATAGGCGCCCCAGCTAGGAAATGGAGGTCCAGCTGGGGGGGGGGGGCGGAGGGGAAAGTGCCCTTAAAAGGAGAGGAAGAGTGAGAGAGACAGGGAGCATCCTAGAATGGGAGAGATGGAAGGGCCTCAAGGGTCATCTAGTCCAACCCACTGCAAGGAAGCTCGGAGCTAGAATTCCCAGGACTTTGGGAATTGAGAGAGGGGCAGGATTCGCAGCCCCCGTCTCCCTTTGCCCCCCGGCTCACCCCAGCCCAGCAGGGCACCCCACACCACCCACAGGCGCGCCATCCTCCCAGCAGCGCCCAGTAGGACTTTGCCCCCAACTTACCTGCGTGCCGGCAGGATGAGGCGGGCCAAAAGCCGGCAGGGCGGAGGCAGAAACCAGGACTTTGGCCCCTGCACCCCAAAAGACGTGGGGCTCCCCTGGCATCCCAGGCGCCTCTTCTGCTCTGGCGGAGCCTCCTGGGCCAAAGGCAGTCTACCTGGGCTGCTCCTGAGGGAGCCCCCCAACGATGCGCCCACCTAACGAGGGAGACCAGCACCACCCAACGGTCAGGCTAGGCCCCGCTGCCCTCAAGCAACATGGCGGCGATGGTGAGTCTTCTGCCCTTTCTTCCCCCAGCAACAATCAAAAGCAGCCCCAGCAACAATAAAAATCTCGGCAGCAATAGGTTGGCCTTTTGGCCAATCACAGGTCGCGCTGTGAGTACCTGGCTGTGAGTACCTGCGCGCCGGCAGGATGAGGTGGGCCAAAAGCCGGCGGGGCGGAGGCAGAAACCAGGACTTTGGCCCCTGCACCCCAAAAGACGTGGGGCTCCCCTGGCATCCCAGGCGCATCTTCTGCTCTGGCGGAGCCTCCTGGGCCAGAGGCAGTCTACCTGGGCTGCTCCTGCGGGGTCCCCCCAACGATGCGCCCACCTAACGAGGGGGACCAGCGCCACCCAACGGTAAGGCTAGGCCCCGCTGCCCTCAAGCAACATGGCGGCGATGGTGAGTCTTCTGCCCTTTCTTCCCCCAGCAACAATAAAAATCTCGGCAGCAATAGGTTGGCCTTTTGGCCAATCACAGGTCGGGCTGTGGGCGGAGCCAGCCATTTGGCGCCTTTTCTCTACGCCTGTTTTCTCCTCAGTGTTTCTCTCACGCGAAGGAAGCTGGAAAGTTTTGTCGTGTCTTTAATACTGTATTCTGTTGGCTGGGGAATAGTAATAAATTATTATTATCATTACTTTTTAAATTATTATTTTTTAGTTATTGTAATAAAAGGCTTAGTGGAGTTTGTAATATATATTTTGTGCGTTTTTAATATTCTGTTGGGAGCAGCCCACAGTGGCTGGGGAAGGATAATAACTTATGATTATCATTAATTTTTAAATTGTTATCATTATTATAATTGTTATTCTTATAAAAGGGTTAGGGAAGTTTGTAGTATATTATGTTTTATCATTATTTTGAATATTCTGTTATTATCATTAAATGTTAAATTATTATTATTATTATTATTAATCACACCCACCCAAGTGGGACATGGCCTCTTCCCCCCTAAGCCTTAACAGTTCAGTATTTTTATTTATTTGAATTGGGGCGGGGAAGCTCCCCTTGGCTACAGCAACTCCAGAGTAACTGGCTGTGAGTTCAGATCTCCATTGCTTTCCCCCTCAGGCCACCTTTGTGAGCCTAACCAAGGGTGACCAAGCAGTGTATTGAAAACGGTATCTGAAAGAATATATTGAAAAAACTGTATCTGAAACAAAGTATTGTTCAGATGAACCACTTCTTTAAGCAGTGGTTTTGTAACCAGGCACCATATTTTTCGCTCCATAAGACGCACCTGACCATAAAGACACACCTAGTTTTGAGAGGGGGAATACAAGAAAAAAAATAGTGAGGTTTGTCTCCTTTTTCCTTTTCTTGTTAGGCTATCTAAAGGGGACAAAGCCATGTGGAAGAAATGTTCTGCTCTGAAAAGGAGGAGGAGGAGGAAGCTTCGCCTGATGAAGGGAGAAGAGGAGGTAGAGGAAAAGTCAGCTGCAGGCATGAAGGTAAAAGAGAAAAAATAGAAATAGAAATTGACATATAACACTTAAGAACAAAGAACATTTTTAAACAACCCCAGTCCTGATATAACACCAGCCCCCCAACCAGCACAGTACAGTACGGTAAAAAAACAGTAAAGTATTTTTATTTATTTGACTGGGGTAGGGCAGCACCTTCTGGCTTCACCCATGTTAGTGAGGTTTGTCTCCTTTTTCCTTTTCTTGTTAGGCTATCTAAAGGTGACAAAGCAATGGGTTGAAAACTTAATTTCTTCCGCTGAACCATTGCTTTAACCAAGTAATTACTCAAGACACCAATTCTTTCACCTATCGATTTATCCACATAATCCAAGCGGAGATGAATTAGCATCCAAACGTGGTACACTTGCACGTTACATCTTAAGATAAATGTTTTGGAAAAGGCATTCCTTTTTCAAAAGATAATTAATTTGCAAGCAAATAACTGAGTTAGATAGGCAGTGAGCTGGCTGATTTGTCTAATGGAGCATCCAAAAACCCAGTTTGGGTCTAGAAGACCCAGTTTGCTCCCTCCCCCCAGCCTTAATGGCAACCCGCCATTGCTTTCTGTTTGAATTTTTTAACAGATACTCTGAATTGAACACCACAAGAATAAATGGGGATCAGCCCCTGCTGTAGTGGCCAGCACTAAAAGCCATTTGAGTAATTCAGATTAATACAGTAGGAAGAATTAATATTTACAAAGCAGCAACTTCACAGCAGTTTTGGACACTTGCAGCAGCTTGCAATGTTAAGAGAGGTGCTCTAAATAAAAGCACTTTCTACATTGATGAGCCTTCAGAGTAGGCTCATGTTTTTTCCTTTGCCTGGAGGTATACATGTTATTAGCATATGTGCAATCACCCCGAGAACTTTAGGCAGCACTTCCTCTGCTCTCAGTCAGCAAAAGGGGATGGCAAGGGGTGCTTCATGGCGTAACTTAACTTGCATCTGCAGGAGAAGTGTGGATCCCTCAGCCATACCTAAATAGCCTTCAAAGTGCCATTTAAGAGTGCAGCATCTAACTGTGCTGTGGACACAAAGGTTGTGAGGTTGATCCCCGTAAGGGACACCTGCAAATTCCTGCCTTGTAGCAGGTTGGACTAGATGACCCTTGGGGTCCCTTCCCGATATATACTCACCCACCATCTTTGGAAAGTGCTTCAGAAAGAAGAGAAATAGCATTCCTTTAAGTTAGTTGTAGTTGTCGGCATGCAGAGGGTCGCAAGGCCAGCTGGGTAGCCCCAGTTGGGTCGTCTCCTTCCAGCCGTCCCGCTGCAAAGACCCATCTGACTTTGCTCCGATGTGCTTCAATAACATGATGAAGATTTCAGGGGGGGAAAACACCAGCACTCAAAAGATTTTATAAATGCCAAAAAAAATGTATAAATGTAGTTTTTTTGGTGGAAAAACTAGGTTTAGGAAACCTAAATTTTTAGCGATAGGGCATGATGCAATCAAAAGTTTTCGATGGTGAAAACTATTGCAAAGAAATGTTCTTTCTCAATAAAGAATAAAATTTATGGGTCTCTTATGTACACTACAACACTACAAATGTCGTGTTTTTTGGACACCGTGCTGGGTACAACTTTCCTACAATCCATAGCTGTAAAAGAAAAAAATAATGAAACAAAGTTCATCTTAAAATCTAAAATAATATTGGTTATTACGGGGTTGTTGTTTTTCAAAAGTGCACACTTGTTTTTCAGATTGGGGCATCTAAAACTATGAAAATTGGCTTATATAGTTAGATCTGGCCCCTCATGTCATGAGAAGTGGCTCACCAGCCCTGAGCAGCTTTATTTCCTGATCCGATCAGGAAATAAAACAAAAGCCCGGCAGTGCCAACCCATTCCGGTAGCCTGGAAGGAGAAGGAATCAGGCGCCCTGAGCAAGCTACAGTTCCCAGCATATTCTGGGCACCAAGTGCCCTTAGGAGACCCCTGTTCCCCCCATGAGCTACAGTTCCCAGAGTTCTCGAAGAAGAGAAATGGGCTTGGGAACTGTAGTTCTGTCAAGGGAATCGCAACCCTCAATGCCCAGAGGAAGCAATCATTTCCAGGGTGCTTCGGGGGACATTGTGGGAACTGTAGTCTTTTCAGTTTCCCAAGGAGACCCTCTCAGAGCTATAACTCCCAGCATTCCATTGGAAAGGCTGTGCTGAATATTCTCCTCCCGTAGGAAACTACAGTTCCCAGGGTGCTTTGAGGGATGCTAAGAATCACTCTCTAAGAGGGGAATCGAGGCACGTCTCCCCGATTCCTTTGGGGACGCCAAAACTTACTGCAATGGCTCTCGTCCGAGCAATCCCAGCGGTTGCAGGCAAAGTTGCAGGCGCTGGCACTTGAGTTCCCATAGGCGCCCCAGCTAGGAAATGGAGGCCCAGCTGGAGGGGGGCGGGGGGGGGAAAGTGCCATTAAAAGGAGAGGAAGAGTGAGAGAGACAGGGAGCATCCTAGAATGGGAGAGATGGAAGGGCCTCAAGGGTCATCTAGTCCAACCCACTGCAAGGAAGCTCGGAGCTAGAATTCCCAGGACTTTGGGAATTGAGAGAGGGGCAGGATTCGCAGCCCCCGTCTCCCTTTGCCCCCCGGCTCACCCCAGCCCAGCAGGGCACCCCACACCACCCACAGGTGCGCCATCCTCCCAGCAGCGCCCAGTAGGACTTTGCCCCCAAGTTACCTGCGCGCCGGCAGGGTGAGGCGTGCCAAAAGCCGGCGGGGCGGAGGCAGAAACCAGGACTTTGGCCCCTGCACCCCAAAAGACGTGGGGCTCCCCTGGCATCCCAGGCGCCTCTTCTGCTCTGGCAGAGCCTCCTGGGCCAGAGGCAGTCTACCTGGGCTGCTCCTGAGAGAGCCCCCCAACGATGCGCCCACCTAACGAGGGAGACCAGCGCCACCCAACGGTCAGGCTAGGCCCCGCTGCCCTCAAGCAACATGGCGGCGATGGTGAGTCTTCTGCCCTTTCTTCCCCCAGCAACAATCAAAAGCAGCCCCAGCAACAATAAAAAGCAGCCCCAGTAACAATAAAAATCTCGGCAGCAATAGGTTGGCCTTTTGGCCAATCACAGGTCGGGCTGTGGGCGGAGCCAGCCATTTGGCGCCTTTTCTCTACGCCTGTTTTCTCCTCAGTGTTTCTCTCACGCGAAGGAAGCTGGAAAGTTTTGTCGTGTCTTTAATACTGTATTCTGTTGGCTGGGGAATAGTAATAAATTATTATTATCATTACTTTTTAAATTATTATTTTTTAGTTATTATAATAAAAGGCTTAGTGGAGTTTGTAATATATATTGTTTTGTCCCTTTTTAATATTCTGTTGGGAGCAGCCCACAGTGGCTGGGGAAGGATAATAACTTATGATTATCATTAATTTTTAAATTGTTATCATTATTATAATTGTTATTCTTATAAAAGGGTTAGGGAAGTTTGTAGTATATTACGTTTTATCATTTTTTTGAATATTCTGTTATTATCATTAAATGTTAAATTATTATTATTATTATTATTATTATTATTATTATTATTATTATTATTATTATAAATCACACCCACCCAAGTGGGATATGGCCTCTTCCCCCCTAAGCCTTAACAGTATATTATTTTTATTTATTTGAATTGGGGCGGGGAAGCTCCCCTTGGCTACAGCAACTCCAGAGTAACTGGCTGTGAGTTCAGATCTCCATTGCTTTCCCCCTCAGGCCACCTTTGTGAGCCTAACCAAGGGTGACCAAGCAGTGTATTGAAAACGGTATCTGAAAGAATATATTGAAAAAACTGTATCTGAAACAAAGTATTGTTCAGATGAACCACTTCTTTAAGCAGTGGTTTTGTAACCAGGCACCATATTTTTCGCTCCATAAGACGCACCTGACCATAAAGACACACCTAGTTTTGAGAGGGGGAATACAAGAAAAAAATAGTGAGGTTTGTCTCCTTTTTCCTTTTCTTGTTAGGCTATCTAAAGGGGACAAAGCCATGTGGAAGAAATGTTCTGCTCTGAAAAGGAGGAGGAGGAGGAAGCTTCGCCTGATGAAGGGAGAAGAGGAGGCAGAGGAAAAGTCAGCTGCAGGCATGAAGGTAAAAGAGAAAAAATAGAAATAGAAATTGACATATAACACTTAAGAACATTTTTAAACAACCCCAGTCCTGATATAACACCGGCCCCCCCTAACCAGCACAGCACAGTACGGTAAAAATACAGTAAAGTATTTTTATTTATTTGACTGGGGTAGGGCAGCACCTTCTGGCTTCACCCATGTTAGTGAGGTTTGTCTCCTTTTTCCTTTTCTTGTTAGGCTATCTAAAGGTGACAAAGCAATGGGTTGAAAACTTAATTTCTTCCGCTGAACCATTGCTTTAACCAAGTAATTACTCAAGACACCAATTCTTTCACCTATCAATTTATCCACATAATCCAAGCGGAGGTGAATTAGCATCCAAAAGTGGTACACTTGCACGTTACATCTTTAGATAAATGTTTTGGAAAAGGCATACATTTTAAAAAGATAATTAATTTGCCAGCAAATAATTGAAAGCAAATAACTGAGTTAGATAGGCAGTGAGCTGGCTGATTTGTCTAATGGAGCATCCAAAAACCCAGTTTGGGTCTAGAAGGCCCAGTTTGCTCCCTCCCCCCAGCCTTAATGGCAACCCGCCATTGCTTTCTGTTTGATTTTTTTAACAGATACTCTGAATTGAACACCACAAGAATAAATGGGGATCAGCCCCTGCTGTAGTGGCCAGCACTAAAAGCCATTTGAGTAATTCAGATTAATACAGTAGGAAGAATTAATATTTACAAAGCAGCAACTTCACAGCAGTTTTGGACACTTGCAGCAGCTTGCAATGTTAAGAGAGGTGCTCTAAATAAAAGCACATTCTACATTGATGAGCCTTCAGAGTAGGCTCATGTTTTTTCCTTTGCCTGGAGGTATACATGTTATTAGCATATGTGCAATTACCCCGAGAACTTTAGGCAGCACTTCTCTGCTCTCAGTCAGCAAAAGGGAATGGCAAGGGGTGCTTCATGGCGTAACTTAACTTGCATCTGCAGAAGTGTGGATCCCTCAGCCATACATAAATAGCCTTCAAAGTGCCATTTAAGAGTGCAGCATCTAGCTGTGCTGTGGACACAAAGGTTGTGAGGTTGATCCCCGTAAGGGACACCTGCAAATTCCTGCCTTGTAGCAGGTTGAACTAGATGTCCCTTGGGGTCCCTTCCCGATATATACTCACCCACCATCTTTGGAAAGTGCTTCAGAAAGAAGAGAAATAGCATTCCTTTAAGTTAGTTGTAGTTGTCGGCATGCAGAGGGTCGCAAGGCCAGCTGGGTAGCCCCAGTTGGGTCTTCTCCTTCCAGCCGTCCCGCTGCGAAGACCCATCTGCCTTTGCTCCGATGTGCTTCAATAACATGATGAAGATTTCAGGGGGGGAAAACACCAGCACTCAAAAGATTTTATAAATGCCTAAAAAAATGTATAAATGTACTTTTTTTGGTGGAAAAACTAGGTTTAGGAAACCTAAATTTTCAGCGATAGGGCATGATGCAATCAAAAGTTTTCGATGGTGAAAATTATTGCAAAGAAATGTTCTTTCTCAATAAAGAGTAAAATTTATGGGTCTCTTATGTACACTACAACACTATAAATGTCGTGTTTTTTGGACACCGTGCTGGGTACAACTTTCCTACAATCCATAGGTGTAAAAGAAAAAAATAATGAAACAAAGTTCATCTTAAAATCTAAAATAATATTGGTTATTACGGGGTTGTTGTTTTTCAAAAGTGCACACTTGTTTTTCAGTTTGGGGCATCTAAAACTATGGAAATTGGCTTATATAGTTTGAGTTTCTGACACTGCTCAACTGCATACTTAATAAAATGTTGATGCAAAAGAAATGAACTTAGTGGTTAACACTGAAGCCTATCTCTTTCTCTAGAATGCGTATGATTGGCGTTTGCACTGCCTCGCTTGGTTCTCTTGACCTGGTGCATTTTTTTGGCTTGGCCTGGTCATGCATTTGCTCTGGGCATTTACATTGGCTGGCCATTGCTCCGGATCATCTTTAAAACAGCCTTGAGAGATCTCCTTAGGTACCACTTCCTCTTGCATTGTAATGTGCTAGTTTGTTGTTTACATCAATCAGGGGTGGCCAATTTGTGGCTCAGATCTGGCCCCTCATGCCTTGAGAAGTGGCTCACCAGCCCTGAGCAGCTTTATTTCCTGATCCGATCAGGAAATAAAACAAAAGCCCAGCAGTGCCAACCCATTCCGGTAGCCTGGAAGGAGAAGGAATCAGGCGCCCTGAGCAAGCTAGGGTTCCCAGCATATTCTGGGCACCAAGGGCCCTTAGGAGACCCCTGTTCCCCCCCCCATGAGCTACAGTTCCCAGAGTTCTCTAAGAAGAGAAATGGGCTTGGGAACTGTAGTTCTGTCAAGGGAATCGCAACCCTCAATGCCCAGAGCAAGCAATCATTTCCAGGGTGCTTCGGGGGACATTGTGGGAACTGTAGTTTGTTCAGTTTCCCAAGGAGACCCTCTCAGAGCTATAACTCCCAGCATTCCATTGGAAAGGCTGTGCTGAATATTCTTCTCCCGTAGGAAACTACAGTTCCCAGGGTGCTTTGAGGGATGCTAAGATGGGTTAAATCACTCTCTAAGAGGGGAATCGAGGCACGTCTCCCCGATTCCTTTGGCGACGCCAAAACTTACTGCAATGGCTCTCGTCCGAGCAATCCCAGCGGTTGCAGGCAAAGTTGCAGGCGCTGGCACTTGAGTTCCCATAGGCGCCCCAGCTATGAAATGGAGGCCCAGCTGGGGGGGGGGAGGGGAAAGTGCTCTTAAAAGGAGAGGAAGAGTGAGAGAGACAGGGAGCATCCTAGAATGGGAGAGATGGAAGGGCCTCAAGGGTGATCTAGTCCAACCCACTGCAAGGAAGCTCGGAGCTAGAATTCCCAGGACTTTGGGAATTGAGAGAGGGGCAGGATTCGCAGCCCCCGTCTCCCTTTGCCCCCCGGCTCACCCCAGCCCAGTAGGGCACCCCACAGCACCCACAGGCGCGCCATCCTCCCAGCAGCGCCCAGTAGGACTTTGCCCCCAACTTACCTGCGCGCCGGCAGGGTGAGGCGTGCCAAAAGCCGGCGGGGCGGAGGCAGAAACCAGGACTTTGGCCCCTGCACCCCAAAAGACGTGGGGCTCCCCTGGCATCCCAGGCTCCTCTTCTGCTCTGGCGGAGCCTCCTGGGCCAGAGGCAGTCTACCTGGGCTGCTCCTGAGGGAGCCCCCCAACGATGCGCCCACCTAACGAGGGAGACCAGCGCCACCCAACGGTCAGGCTAGGCCCCGCTGCCCTCAAGCAACATGGCGGCGATGGTGAGTCTTCTGCCCTTTCTTCCCCCAGCAACAATCAAAAAGAAAAATCTCGGCAGCAATAGGCTGGCCTTTTGGCCAATCACAGGTCGGGCTGTGGGCGGAGCCAGCCATTTGGCACTTCTTCTCTACACCTGTTCTCTCCTCAGTGTTTCTCACACGCGAAGGAAGCAGGTAAGTTTTGTCGTGTCTTTAATACTGTATTCTGTTGGCTGGGGAATAGTAATAAATTATTATTATCATTACTTTTTAAATTATTATTTTTTAGTTATTATAATAAAAGGCTTAGTGGAGTTTGTAATATATATTGTTTTGTGCGTTTTTAATATTCTGTTGGGAGCAGCCCACAGTGGCTGGGGAAGGATAATAACTTATGATTATCATTAATTTTTAAATTGTTATCATTATTATAATTGTTATTCTTATAAAAGGGTTAGGGAAGTTTGTAGTATATTATGTTTTATCATTTTTTTGAATATTCTGTTATTATCATTAAATGTTAAATTATTATTATTATTATTATTATTATTATTATAAATCACACCCACCCAAGTGGGACATGGCCTCTTCCCCCCTAAGCCTTAACAGTATAGTATTTTTATTTATTTGAATTGGGGCGGGGAAGCTCCCCTTGGCTACAGCAACTCCAGAGTAACTGGCTGTGAGTTCAGATCTCCATTGCTTTCCCCCTCAGGCCACCTTTGTGAGCCTAACCAAGGGTGACCAAGCAGTGTATTGAAAACGGTATCTGAAAGAATATATTGAAAAAACTGTATCTGAAACAAAGTATTGTTCAGATGAACCACTTCTTTAAGCAGTGGTTTTTTAACCAGGCACCATATCTTTTGCTTCATAAGGTGCACCTGACCATCATACGGCTAACTGGAAGAAATGTTGTTGTTTTTTATAGAATATTTATTGAGGTTTTTAATAATAATACAATCAAGATAAAAAGAAAATTAAAAAGTAACAAAAATACAAAAGTAAAAATAATTAAAAAAAGAAACATGCAAATTTTCCATTTCTCATTTTCCTTTAACATGTTTCCCGGACCTCCTCATACCTCCCTTTTTTGTATTCCAATTCAAATTGTTAGTTCAGCAAATCATTATCATTAAGTTTTAACCTGTTTCTGAGCCTGTTTCTCAAATTCCCTTAAAGCATTACAGCTGGAAACAATTTCTATCCAACATCATTCTAACATTTATTAATTTACAATATTTTTGTAGGTAGTCTTTAAATTTCTTCCATCTTCTTCTGCCGACTCTTCTCCCTGGTCTCGGATTCTGCCAGTCATTTCTGCCAGTCCCATATAGTCCATCACCTTCGTCTGCCATTCTTCCAGAGTGGGTAAATCTTGTGTCTTTCAATACTTTGTAATAAGTATTCTTGCTGCTGTTGTAGCCCTTCTTTGGCACCAATTGGCTGACCATGCCCAGGAGAAAGGCCTCTGGTTTCTTCAAGAAAGTGTATTTAAATACCTTTTTCATTTCATTATAAATCATTTACCAGAAAGCCTTAATCCTTGGGCACGTCCACCAAAGGTGAAAAGATGTACCTTCATTTTCTTTACATTTCCAACATTTATTATCGGGCAAATGATAAATTTTTGCAAGCTTGACTGGGGTCATGAACCACCTGTAAATCATTTTCATAATATTCTCTCTTAAGGCATTACATGCTGTAAACCTCACCCCTCTTTCAATCGATGTTAAGTTTTTCTCCAAAACCTTGGTTTTTAACTTATTCAGTTTAAATCCTGCCACCTGACCAAATTCTTGAATTAATTCTAAAACCCTTTTGGTACTAGATTCTGGCTCCTGTAGCGTCAATACTAAGTCGTCTGCGAATACTCTCAATTTGTACTGTTTGGCTCCGATCTGTATACCTTTAACTGACCGGTCCCGGAAAAGCCAGCAAGAGCCACACGCTCTTTAAAGAGCCAAGCGGAGTGTGTGTGTGTGGCTCTTGGGGAAAAACACATTTCTTCCAGTTAGTCGTATGATGGCTCATAGGGAAGGGAGGTTCCTTTCCCACTATATTATTTCTTCCACTGCTATCTGTGCTTAACATATTATATGTCTGCTTTTACGTGGACCCCCTCTTTCCCTTCTTGTGAAAATAATCGACCCTATGGATATTTCTTAGGTCTGTATGGGCTCTGTGGAATTCCTGCTCTGAAAAGGAGGAGGAGGAGGAGGAAGCTTCGCCTGATGAAGGGAGAAGAGGAGGTAAGACGCACCTGAACATAAAGACACACCTAATTTTGAGAGGGGGAATACAAGAAAAAAATAGTGAGGTTTGTCTCCTTTTTCCTTTTCTTGTTAGGCTATCTAAAGGGGACAAAGCCATGTGGAAGAAATGTTCTGCTCTGAAAAGGAGGAGGAGGAGGAAGCTTCGCCTGATGAAGGGAGAAGAGGAGGTAGAGGAAAAGTCAGCTGCAGGCATGAAGGTAAAAGAGAAAAAATAGAAATAGAAATTGACATATAACACTTAAGAACATTTTTAAACAACCCCAGTCCTGATATAACACCAGCCCCCCTAACCAGCACAGCACAGTACGGTAAAAATACAGTAAAGTATTTTTATTTATTTGACTGGGGTAGGGCAGCACCTTCTGGCTTCACCCATGTTAGTGAGGTTTGTCTCCTTTTTCCTTTTCTTGTTAGGCTATCTAAAGGTGACAAAGCAATGGGTTGAAAACTTAATTTCTTCCGCTGAACCATTGCTTTAACCAAGTAATTACTCAAGACACCAATTCTTTCACCTATCGATTTATCCACATAATCCAAGCGGAGATGAATTAGCATCCAAAAGTGGTACACTTGCACGTTACATCTTAAGATAAATGTTTTGGAAAAGGCATTCCTTTTTCAAAAGATAATTAATTTGCAAGCAAATAACTGAGTTAGATAGGCAGTGAGCTGGCTGATTTGTCTAATGGAGCATCCAAAAACCCAGTTTGGGTCTAGAAGACCCAGTTTGCTCCCTCCCCCCAGCCTTAATGGCAACCCGCCATTGCTTTCTGTTTGATTTTTTTAACAGATACTCTGAATTGAACACCACAAGAATAAATGGGGATCAGCCCCTGCTGTAGTGGCCAGCACTAAAAGCCATTTGAGTAATTCAGATTAATACAGTAGGAAGAATTAATATTTACAAAGCAGCAACTTCACAGCAGTTTTGGACACTTGCAGCAGCTTGCAATGTTAAGAGAGGTGCTCTAAATAAAAGCACTTTCTACATTGATGAGCCTTCAGAGTAGGCTCATGTTTTTTCCTTTGCCTGGAGGTATACATGTTATTAGCATATGTGCAATCACCCCGAGAACTTTAGGCAGCACTTCCTCTGCTCTCAGTCAGCAAAAGGGGATGGCAAGGGGTGCTTCATGGCGTAACTTAACTTGCATCTGCAGGAGAAATGTGGATCCCTCAGCCATACCTAAATAGCCTTCAAAGTGCCATTTAAGAGTGCAGCATCTAGCTGTGCTGTGGACACAAAGGTTGTGAGGTTGATCCCCGTAAGGGACACCTGCAAATTCCTGCCTTGTAGCAGGTTGGACTAGATGACCCTTGGGGTCCCTTCCCGATATATACTCGCCCACCATCTTTGGAAAGTGCTTCAGAAAGAAGAGAAATAGCATTCCTTTAAGTTAATTGTAGTTGTCGGCATGCAGGGGGTCGCAAGGCCAGCTGGGTAGCCCCAGTTGGGTCGTCTCCTTCCAGCCGTCCCGCTGCGAAGACCCATCTGCCTTTGCTCTGATGTGCTTCAATAACGTGATGAAGATTTCAGGAAAAAATACACCAGCACTCACAAGATTTTATAAATGCCTAAAAAAATGTATAAATGTAGTTTTTTTTGGTGGAAAAACTAGGTTTAGGAAACCTAAATTTTCAGCGATAGGGCATGATGCAATCAAAAGTTTTTGATGGTGAAAATTATTGCAAAGAAATGTTCTTTCTCAATAAAGAATACATTTTATGGGTCTCTTATGTAGTGTAACAACAACACTACAACACTACAAATGTCGTGTTTTTTGGACACCGTGCTGGGTACAACTTTCCTACAATCCATAGCTGTAAAAGAAGAAAATAATGAAACAAAGTTCATCTTAAAATCTAAAATAATATTGGTTATTACGGGGTTGTTGTTTTTCAAAAGTGCACACTTGTTTTTCAGTTTGGGGCATCTAAAACTATAAAAATTGGCTTATATAGTTTGAGTTTCTGACACTGCTCAACTGCATACTTAATAAAATGTTGATGCAAAAGAAATGAACTTAGTGGTTAACACTGAAGCCTATCTCTTTCTCTTTAGAATGCGTATGATTGGGGTTTGCACTGCCTCGCTTGGTTCTCTTGGCCTGGTGCATTTTTTTGGCTTGGCCTGGTCATGCAGTTGCTCTGGGCATTGACATTGGCTGGCCATTGCTCCGGATCATCTTTAAAACAGCCTTGAGAGATCTCCTGTAAGTACCACTTCCTCTTGCATTGTAATGTGCTAGTTTGTTGTTTACATCAATCAGGGGTGGCCAATTTGTGGCCCAGATCTGGCCCCTCATGCCATGAGAAGTGGCTCACCAGCCCTGAGCAGCTTTATTTCCTGATCCGATCAGGAAATAAAACAAAAGCCCGGCAGTGCCAACCCATTCCGGTAGCCTGGAAGGAGAAGGAATCAGGCGCCCTGAGCAAGCTACAGTTCCCAGCATATTCTGGGCACCAAGTGCCCTTAGGAGACCCCTGTTCCCCCCATGAGCTACAGTTCCCAGAGTTCTCTAAGAAGAGAAATGGGCTTGGGAACTGTAGTTCTGTCAAGGGAATCGCAACCCTCAATGCCCAGAGCAAGCAATCATTTCCAGGGTGCTTCGGGGGACATTGTGGGAACTGTAGTTTGTTCAGTTTCCCAAGGAGACCCTCTCAGAGCTATAACTCCCAGCATTCCATTGGAAAGGCTGTGCTGAATATTCTCCTCCCGTAGGAAACTACAGTTCCCAGGGTGCTTTGGGGGATGCTATGAATCACTCTCTAAGAGGGGAATCGGGGCACGTATCCCCGATTCCTTTCGCGACGCCAAAACTTGCTGCAATGGCTCTCGTCCAAGCAATCCCAGCAGTTGCAGGCAAAGTTGCAGGCGCTGGCACTTGAGTTCCCATAGGCGCCCCAGCTACGAATTGGAGGCCCAGCTGGGGGGGGGGGCGGCGGGGAAAGTGCCATTAAAAGGAGAGGAAGAGTGAGAGAGACAGGGAGCATCCTAGAATGGGAGAGATGGAAGGGCCTCAAGGGTCATCTAGTCCAACCCACTGCAAGGAAGCTCGGAGCTAGAATTCCCAGGACTTTGGGAACTGAGAGAGGGGCAGGATTCGCAGCCCCCATCTCCCTTTGCCCCCCGGCTCACCCCAGCCCAGCAGGGCACCCCACAGCACCCACAGGCGCGCCATCCTCCCAGTAGCGCCCAGTAGGACTTTGCCCCCAACTTACCTGCGTGCCGGCAGGATGAGGCGTGCCAAAAGCCGGCGGGGCGGAGGCAGAAACCAGGACTTTGGCCCCTGCACCCCAAAAGACGTGGGGCTCCCCTGGCATCCCAGCCGCCTCTTCTGCTCTGGCGGAGCCTCCTGGGCCAGAGGCAGTCTACCTGGGCTGCTCCTGAGGGAGCCCCCCAACGATGCGCCCACCTAACGCGGGAGACCAGCGCCACCCAACGGTCAGGCTAGGCCCCGCTGCCCTCAAGCAACATGGCGGCGATGGTGAGTCTTCTGCCCTTTCTTCCCCCAGCAACAATAAAAATCTCGGCAGCAATAGGTTGGCCTTTTGGCCAATCACAGGTTGGGCTGTGGGCGGAGCCAGCCATTTGGTGCTTCTTCTCTACACCTGTTTTCTCAGTGTTTCTCACACGCGAAGGAAGCAGGTAAGTTTTGTCGTGTCTTTAATACTGTATTCTGTTGGCTGGGGAATAGTAATAAATTATTATTATCATTACTTTTTAAATTATTATTTTTTAGTTATTATAATAAAAGGCTTAGTGGAGTTTGTAATATATATTGTTTTGTGCGTTTTTAATATTCTGTTGGGAGCAGCCCACAGTGGCTGGGGAAGGATAATAACTTATGATTATCATTAATTTTTAAATTGTTATCATTATTATAATTGTTATTCTTATAAAAGGGTTAGGGAAGTTTGTAGTATATTATGTTTTATCATTTTTTTGAATATTCTGTTATTATCATTAAATGTTAAATTATTATTATTATTATTATTATTATTATTATTATTATTATTATTATTATTATTATAAATCACACCCACCCAAGTGGGACATGGCCTCTTCCCCCCTAAGCCTTAACAGTCTAGTATTTTTATTTATTTGAATTGGGGCGGGGAAGCTCCCCTTGGCTACAACAACTCCAGAGTAACTGGCTGTGAGTTCAGATCTCCATTGCTTCCCCCCTCAGGCCACCTTTGTGAGCCTAACCAAGGGTGACCAAGCAGTGTATTGAAAACGGTATCTGAAAGAATATATTGAAAAAACTGTATCTGAAACAAAGTATTGTTCAGATGAACCACTTCTTTAAGCAGTGGTTTTGTAACCAGGCACCATATTTTTCGCTCCATAAGACGCACCTGACCATAAAGACACACCTAGTTTTGAGAGGGGGAATACAAGAAAAAAATAGTGAGGTTTGTCTCCTTTTTCCTTTTCTTGTTAGGCTATCTAAAGGGGACAAAGCCATGTGGAAGAAATGTTCTGCTCTGAAAAGGAGGAGGAGGAGGAAGCTTCGCCTGATGAAGGGAGAAGAGGAGGTAGAGGAAAAGTCAGCTGCAGGCATGAAGGTAAAAGAGAAAAAATAGAAATAGAAATTGACATATAACACTTAAGAACAAAGAACATTTTTAAACAACCCCAGTCCTGATATAACACCAGCCCCCCAACCAGCACAGTACAGTACGGTAAAAATACAGTAAAGTATTTTTATTTATTTGACTGGGGTAGGGCAGCACCTTCTGGCTTCACCCATGTTAGTGAGGTTTGTCTCCTTTTTCCTTTTCTTGTTAGGCTATCTAAAGGTGACAAAGCAATGGGTTGAAAACTTAATTTCTTCCGCTGAACCATTGCATTAACCAAGTAATTACTCAAGACACCAATTCTTTCACCTATCGATTTATCCACATAATCCAAGCGGAGATGAATTAGCATCCAAAAGTGGTACACTTGCACGTTACATCTTAAGATAAATGTTTTGGAAAAGGCATTCCTTTTTCAAAAGATAATTAATTTGCAAGCAAATAACTGAGTTAGATAGGCAGTGAGCTGGCTGATTTGTCTAATGGAGCATCCAAAAACCCAGTTTGGGTCTAGAAGACCCAGTTTGCTCCCTCCCCCCAGCCTTAATGGCAACCCGCCATTGCTTTCTGTTGATTTTTTTAACAGATACTCTGAATTGAACACCACAAGAATAAATGGGGATCAGCCCCTGCTGTAGTGGCCAGCACTAAAAGCCATTTGAGTAATTCAGATTAATACAGTAGGAAGAATTAATATTTACAAAGCAGCAACTTCACAGCAGTTTTGGACACTTGCAGCAGCTTGCAATGTTAAGAGAGGTGCTCTAAATAAAAGCACTTTCTACATTGATGAGCCTTCAGAGTAGGCTCATGTTTTTTCCTTTGCCTGGAGGTATACATGTTATTAGCATATGTGCAATCACCCCGAGAACTTTAGGCAACACTTCCTCTGCTCTCAGTCAGCAAAAGGGGATGGCAAGGGGTGCTTCATGGCGTAACTTAACTTGCATCTGCAGGAGAAGTGTGGATCCCTCAGCCATACCTAAATAGACTTCAAAGTGCCATTTAAGAGTGCAGCTGTGGACACACAGGTTGTGAGGTTGATCCCCGTAAGGGACACCTGCAAATTCCTGCCTTGTAGCAGGTTGGACTAGATGACCCTTGGGGTCCCTTCCCGATATATACTCACCCACCATCTTTGGAAAGTGCTTCAGAAAGAAGAGAAATAGCATTGCTTTAAGTTAGTTGTAGTTGTCGGCATGCAGAGGGTCGCAAGGCCAGCTGGGTTTCAGGGGGGGGAAACACCAGCACTCAAAAGATTTTATAAATGCCTAAAAAAATGTATAAATGTAGTTTTTTTGGTGGAAAAACTAGGTTTAGGAAACCTAAATTTTCAGCGATAGGGCATGATGCAATCAAAAGTTTTCGATGGTGAAAATTATTGCAAAGAAATGTTCTTTCTCAATAAAGAATAAAATTTATGGGTCTCTTATGTAGTGTACATAAGACGCAGGTGGCGCTGTGGGTTAAAGCCTCAGCACCTAGGACTTGCCGATCGAAAGGTCGGCGGTTTGAATCCTTGCGGCGGGGTGCGCTCCCGCTGCTCGGTCCCAGCGCCTGCCAACCTAGCAGTTCGAAAGCACCTCCTGGTGCAAGTAGATAAATAGGGACCGCTTACCAGCGGGAAGGTAAACGGCGTTTCCGTGTGCGGCTCTGGCTCGCCAGAGCAGCGATGTCACGCTGGCCACGTGACCCGGAAGTGTCTCCGGACAGCGCTGGCCGCTGGCCTCTTAAGTGAGATGGGCGCACAACCCCAGAGTCTGGCAAGACTGGCCCGTACGGGCAGGGGTACCTTTACCTTTACCTTTACCTTATGTAGTGTAACAACAACACTGCAAATGTCGTGTTTTTTGGACACCGTGCTGGGTACAACTTTCCTACAATCCATAGCTGTAAAAGAAAAAAATAATGAAACAAAGTTCATCTTAAAATCTAAAATTATATTGGTTATTACGGGGTTGTTGTTTTTCAAAAGTGCACACTTGTTTTTCAGTTTGGGGCATCTAAAACTATGAAAATTTTTTTTTTGTGTGCATAATTTTTATTGGTTTACAAAATCAAAATACAAACAAACATAACGATTCTCTACATATTCTATAAGAAGATGACTTCCTTCAGTCTTACCACGAATCGTCCATACTACTAATAAACATTATTTCTGCGTTTCTTTGTTTGTAATGCCATAAGTCATTTCCATTTGTACATTTCCTTTTGGACATTACCCTTTACCTCTTACAGAGCATCTTTGAAACCCACCAGAGTTATCTGATCATCAATTAGATTTTCCAGATATTTTGTGAAACTTTCCCAGTCTTTGACAAACCTCTGATCCTTTATGTATCTGATTTTTCCTGTCAACCTGTCCGCATATTCTAATAATTTCGATCTCCAATCCTCCAATGACGGTATACCCTCTAATTTCCAATTTTTGGCTATTAAGACCCTTGCTGCTGTTGTTGCATATTGGAATAGCTTATGATCTTTCTTCTTGATCTCCCTTCCCACCAGACCCAGCAGGAACGCCTCCGGTCTTTTAACAAAGGTATATTTTAACATTTTCTTCATTTCATTGTATATGCTCTCCCAAAACCCTTTAACCTTTTGGCATTCCCACCACATATGGTAGAAAGTTCCCTCCTTTTCCCTGCACTTCCAACATTTATTGCTAGATCCGTACATTCTTGCTAGTTTTGCAGGGGTCAGATACCAGCGATAGAACATTTTCATTAGGTTCTCTTTTAATAACACACAGGCCGTGAATTTAAGGTGTTGGTTCCAGAGTTTTTCCCACTCTTCGAAATAGATATTGCGACCCAGATCTCTAGCCCAATGTATCATTACTGCCTTAACTTCCTCGTCAACTAGGTTCCAATCCAATAATTGTTTATACATTTTGGACAGAGTTTTTGTATTATTTTCCAAAATCTCGTTTTGAAATCTAGAACTCTTGTCAGCATAACCTTTATCTTTAACATCTTTCCTAAACATTCCGTTTATCTGATGGTAATGCAGCCAGTCATACACTTGGGACTTAACCTGGTCGTACGGCCTCATTTTCCACTTTCCTTCCTCCTTCATTAATAGTTGTTCGTAAGTTACCCATTTGGCTCTCCTATCGCTCTTTTTAACCGCCATAGCTTCTAGTGGTGACAGCCATTGTGGCGTTTTAGGTTCCAAAACATCTCTGTACCTTTCCCACACTTCCATTAGAGGGCCCCTGAAGATGTGATTTCCAAATTCTTTGTGCACTTTCTTCCTCTCATGCCACAAGTATGCGTGCCACCCGAATCGATTATCGTGGCCTTCTAAGTCTAGCACTTCCGCCTCTTCTAGTTTTATCCATGTTTTGACCCAGCACAGGCATGATGCCTCAAAATATAATTTCAAGTCTGGCAGGGCGAAGCCTCCTCTTTCTTTAATATCCGTTAATAGTTTAAATTTTATTCTCGGCTTCCTTCCCTGCCAGATAAATTTGGAAATCTCCCTGTGCCAGGTTTTGAATATTTTTGTGCCTTTGATCACCGGGATGTTTTGAAAATTAAATAGTATTCTTGGAAGTACCGACATTTTAATTGTGGCTATTCTACCCCAGAATGACAGTTTAAGTCTGCCCCACGTTTCTATATCTTTTTTGACTCTTTTCCACGTTGTTTCATAGTTGTTTTTAAATAAATCTATGTTCTTAGACGTTACCCATATGCCCAGATATTTCACTTTTTTGGTTACTTCTATTTCTGTTTCTCTTTGTAGTTCCTCGATTTTATCTGCCGACATATTTTTAGTTATTATTTTTGTTTTCCTTTTATTTAATTTAAAGCCCGTTACTTCCCCATATTGATCAAATTCTGCCAATACCTCTTTTATTGAGTCGAGTGGATCTTCCATTGTTACAACTAGGTCGTCTGCGAAAGCCTTAGTCTTATATTCGTGTTGACCGACCCTGATTCCTTTGATTTCTTTATTATCTCTAATGGAATTAAGTAGAACCTCTAGTATCATTATAAATAATAATGGGGACAGCGGGCATCCTTGTCTTGTTCCTTTGGTTACTATTATTTCGGTCGACTCCACATTATTTATTATTAATCTTGCTCTTTGTTCGGTATAAATTGCTTTTATCCCATTGTAAAATTCAGTACCTACTTCCATATATTCCAATTGTTTCAGCAGGAATTCCCAGTTTACATTGTCGAACGCTTTTTCAGCGTCCACAAATAACAATAAACCTTCTTTGTCGCATCTTTCTGTTAAGTATTCTATAATATTGATAACATTCCTTATGTTATCTTTCATTTGCCTTCTTGGCAGAAAGCCGGCTTGGTCTTTATGAATACTTTCTACCAATACAGTTTTTAGTCTCCTTGCCAGGACTCCTGTAAAAATCTTATAATCTATGTTTAACAGGGAGATCGGTCTATAATTTTTAATTTGTTCTAGGTCTGAATCTTGTTTGGGGATTAGTGTAATCAATGCCTCCTTCCACGTCTCTGGTATTTCTCTTTCCTTAAGAATGTTGTTCATCACTTCTTGTAGTGGATTCACCAATACCGATTCCAACTCTTTATAGTATCTACTGGTTAACCCATCTGGGCCTGGGGCTTTCCCATTTTTTAGGTCTGTTATTATTGCTTTAATTTCTTCTGTCTCGATTGGGGCGTTTAACTCTTCTTTTGCAGCTGTAGTAATTTTGTTAATATTTTTGGATTTTAGATATCTCTCTATTTTTCTCGTCATATTTTTTCCTGTATTTTTAAAGAGTCCTCCATAGAAGTCCGTAAAGGCTCTCCTTATTTCTTTTGGCTTGTTTATCTCTACTCCTTCCACCACTATCTTATTTATTATACTCTGTTCTTTCCTTTTTTTCAATTGCCACGCTAAAAGCTTCCCTGGTTTGTTGGCATATTCAAAATTCCTCTGTCTCAATCTTTTAACCTTCCATTCTATCTCTCTATTTATCAGCATTGCGTATTGGGCTTGTAGTACCTTGATATTTTCTTTTATTTTCTTATTTTTTGGGTTTTGACTTAATTTCTGTTCATTCTCCATTATTTGTTGTGCGATTTCTTTTTTTCCTTTTTCCCTCTTTTTATTTTTAATTACGCTCTGTTGGATAAAGAAACCCCGCATCACCGCCTTGCCTGCATCCCAGACCACCCTTGGCTTTGTACCTTTGCCTAAGTTGTCCTCAAAATATTCTTTTAGTCTATTTTGGGCCTTTTCTACTATCTCTTGGTCATCCAACAGATAGTCCTTTAACTTCCATCTATTTAATCTGCTTTCTTGCCCTTTCAATTCCATTTTTACTGGGTTGTGGTCTGAGATTGTTCTGGCCTGGATCTCTACCTTTTTCGATCTTAAAACTAATTCTTTCGAAATCCAAATCTGATCCAGTCTTGATAGTGACTCGTTGGGTTCTGAATGGAAGGTGTATTGTTTTTCCAGGGGGTATTTATATCTCCAAATATCCACTAAGTTACAGTTTTGGACCAGGGAAAAGAAAGTTCTGGGTAACTTCCCTTCTTTACCTTTGGTATTCCTTTGTCTGTCTGACTCTAACGACACCACACCGTTCATGTCTCCCAACAATATAATTTTCTGGTCTGCGTAGTCAGATAACTTTTCTTCAAGTCTCCCGTAAAACTCTGATTTATTGTCATTGGGGGCATATATTCCCACTATTATTATCTTTTCTCCCTGCCAGTTAATTTGGACTGCTGATATCCTTCCTTCTTCGTCTTTGAATAATTGTTTCGCTTCAATTTGTTTATTAATGTAAATAACTACCCCCCTCTTTTTACTCTGATCTGAGGATATAAATTCATTTCCTAATCTATGATTGATCAAAATTCTTTTGTGCTTCCTCGCTATATGCGTCTCTTGGAGACAAATAACATCTAGGCCTTCCTTCTTCAGAATATACTCAATTTTATTCCTCTTTCCCTTATCGTTCATCCCATTAACATTCCAACTGTAAACCTTTAACACCATTTTGATTTAATTGAGAGAGAGGAAGAGGAGTGGCTGTTGTTTCTTTTTTAGATTTCTTCTTCCGTCACTCCCTCCTCTCCCTCCTCCCCTCCCGAATTCCTCCCTCCTCCCTCCAGGTCCCCCCCGGTTCCCCCCTCCCCTCCCCCACCCCCTCTCCTTTGCGGTTTCAGTTCTTTATATTTCCTCAAAAACTTGTCTGTTTCTTCTGGATTTGACAATTTTTGTCTCTTGCTTCTATATGTAAAGGAGATGCCTTCGGGAAACTCCCACTTAAACTCAATGTTATTCCTTTTGAGTATCTGTACCAATTCTCTATAGGTATCCCTACGTTTTAGGAGCCTAACTGGGATGTCTTTAAAAATCACAATGGTATTCCCTTCAATGTTTAACCTTTTCTCTCTGTTTTTTTGGAGAACCCTATTTCTTATTTCTCTATCCTTAAACACAACTAGGCAGTCTCCTACGATTCTTTTATTCTTTGGTGTCTTAGTTTTTAGTCTGAAAGCCGATTGCACTGCCTTTTCAACCTCTTCTGTTGGTGCTTCCAGCCAGGGAGCTAATTCTATTATTAGTTTCTCTTTTATATTTTCTCCCGGGGCTTCGGGTATCCCTCTCATCCTAAGATTAGACTCCCTCTGTCTTAGTTCATTCATGGCAATCCAGTCTTTCATATCCTCTTGGCTTTTGTTCAAATCCAGAATCTCAGCTCTGATCTTTTCCTCCTCGCGCCTTACATCTCTCACTTCTGCTTTTGTCTTTTTCAAACCTTCCTCCACTGTCTGTGTCCTCCTGAATACCTCTTTCAGTTGACTCTTCAATTCACTAACTGTTTCGTCTAGCTTCTTATCTACTTCCCCTATTCTGTGTTCCACTTGCTCTAGTTTACGCTCTACATTTGTCTCACTCTGTTTTATCTCCGCAAACATTCTCAAAATCTCTGCTCTGAAATCCCCCTCTTGCTTTGATCCTTTCCTTTCCACTGGTGTTCCTCCTTCAGGTCTTTTCCCAGTGTTTGACATTCTTAATGCTAGAGGAGATCTGATACTTAATACTTAGTACAGCAGATAATATGATTACAACACTTTTAAACTGAGATTACTTTGCCCTGATTAGTTCTACCCCACAGTTTTTTATCCGTCCTTAAATTATTCACGTAAAACCACTTATTCTTTTTCACTGTGTTACACCCTTAGGGATATTCAGATAAACCCACGGGTTTGAGGTTCATATATCTGAAAGTTCATACGTCGGCAGTGGAGATGTACCTTAGATATACCTTAGATTAGCACTGAAAAATTAAAGAGTTATTGAGTATTGTTTGGGTAGGGGGATCAAAAGTTTCCCCGTCAAGAATCCACACCCCTTCTACCTGTGAGAGACCAAGGGTAAGGAAGGGGAGAAAAGGGGAGAAAAAAAGGAGAGAGAAGAGGAGAGAGGGAAGAAGAGGGGGGGAGGAAGGGAGGAGAAGGAGAAATCAGGGGGTAAAGGTGTTGGATTAAGAATGGGGGAGAGAGAAGAAGAGAGGGCTAAATCAAATTGTAAAGTTCTACATGTAATAGTCACTCCGTCCACTAGATGGCGCTCTCTGTCGTTGTATAGCTTAGTTCTGAGGGGGAAGCTCACTGCGTAGAGAGTCTTACAGCACAAACCCCAAACACCCAAAGGATTCGACAACACAAAATAGCGGTGGAGTATCTGAGTAGCGCTGGCTGTCGCTGTTTAGTTCAAGGAAACAAACTCTTTGCACGTGCAAGCCAAGGGTCCAGCTGCGTAAATGGAGGCTGTATCCCAATCCTTAAGCAATCCGCTGAGATCAAGGAGAGTGCTGATAAGCCCAATCTAGCGCTGGGATATCGACAGGTAAACAGTAGCACAGTCACCAAGTTTCCAATCAAATTCGCCTGAGCTGCTGGAGAGGTAAATTTTTATTATTCTTTTTGTTCTTTGTTGTTCTTTTTAAACTGATCGCTAGCCCCTTCTGTTTCCGTTAATGGCGTCTCTCCTCTTCCGCTTTCCGCTGGGCATAGCGCTAAAAAATTGGTGTTTCCCAGCGCTCCTTTTAAGTTGTTTAGACTGTTCAATTTCAATAACTTCTTCTTCTGTTCCCTGTTTAGACACTTCTTTTTCAGAGGGGGTCCAATATTTAGTGTAAGAGTCTTTTTAGGGAAACAAAATAGTCTCTAGTGGTGGTTCGATATGTTTACCCTTGCTCTGCTGTTTCTCTGCGTGTTTATCAATTCCTGATAAGGGCTGAACCCCTGTGACTTCGCTTTTTACCCGTGACGCTTTAATTCCACAATTGTTAAACCTTTAAGCTTAGTTCTTTCTCCGGGTTTCTTGTGTTTGGAAACGGGGCGCTAATCCCCGGCGAGGGGTGGGCTGTCCTTTGTTGGAGGGGGGGGGAGGAAATGGCTGCCTCGGACCTGCTGCCTAGCGCCGCTGTTCTCTTCACCTTTTACAAGGCTACCTGACAGCGAGCAAGCCGCGTCTGGTCTCCGCTGGCTCCCTGTATCTCCGGACACCCTCCGGACGTGTGTCTGGGGTGCTCTCGCCCTTCGGCACCCCCTTTTCCCCCTCCTTACCGGACTGGGTTCGCGCTCACAGCCGAAACCCTTCCACACCGGAAACGCGCACCGCCGGAAGTCCTAAAACTATGAAAATTGGCTTATATAGTTTGAGTTTCTGACACTGCTCAACTGCATACTTAATAAAATGTTGATCTAAAAGAAATGAACTTAGTGGTTAACACTGAAGCCTATCTCTTTCTCTAGAATGCGTATGATTGGCGTTTGCACTGCCTCGCTTGGTTCTCTTGGCCTGGTGCATTTTTTTGGCTTGGCCTGGTCATGCAGTTGCTCTGGGCATTGACATTGGCTGGCCATTGCTCCGGATCATCTTTAAAACAGCCTTGAGAGATCTCCTGTAAGTACCACTTCCTCTTGCATTGTAATGTGCTAGTTTGTTGTTTACATCAATCAGGGGTGGCCAATTTGTGGCCCAGATCTGGCCCCTCATGCCATGAGAAGTGGCCCACCAGCCCTGAGCAGCTTTATTTCCTGATCCGATCAGGAAATAAAACAAAAGCCCGGCAGTGCCAACCCATTCCAGTAGCCTGGAAGGAGAAGGAATCAGGCGCCCTGAGCAAGCTACAGTTCCCAGCATATTCTGGGCACCAAGGACCCTTAGGAGAACCCTGTTCCCCCCCCCATGAGCTACAGTTCCCAGAGTTCTCTAAGAAGAGAAATGGGCTTGGGAACTGTAGTTCTGTCAAGGGAATCGCAACCCTCAATGCCCAGAGCAAGCAATCATTTCCAGGGTGCTTCGGGGGACATTGTAGGAACTGTAGTTTGTTCAGTTTCCCAAGGAGACCCTCTCAGAGCTATAACTCCCAGCATTCCATTGGAAAGGCTGTGCTGAATATTCTCCTCCCGTAGGAAACTACAGTTCCCAGGGTGCTTTGAGGGATGCTAAGATGGGTTAAATCACTCTCTAAGAGGGGAATTGAGGCACGTCTCCCCGATTCCTTTGGCGACGCCAAAACTTACTGCAATGGCTCCCGTCTGAGCAATCCCAGCGGTTGCAGGCAAAGTTGCAGGCGCTGGCACTTGAGTTCCCATAGGCGCCCCAGCTAGGAAATGGAGGTCCAGCTGGGGGGGGGGGCGGAGGGGAAAGTGCCCTTAAAAGGAGAGGAAGAGTGAGAGAGACAGGGAGCATCCTAGAATGGGAGAGATGGAAGGGCCTCAAGGGTCATCTAGTCCAACCCACTGCAAGGAAGCTCGGAGCTAGATTTCCCAGGACTTTGGGAATTGAGAGAGGGGCAGGATTCGCAGCCCCCGTCTCCCTTTGCCCCCCGGCTCACCCCAGCCCAGCAGGGCACCCCACACCACCCACAGGCGCGCCATCCTCCCAGCAGCGCCCAGTAGGACTTTGCCCCCAACTTACCTGCGTGCCGGCAGGGTGAGGCGTGCCAAAAGCCGGCGGGGCGGAGGCAGAAACCAGGACTTTGGCCCCTGCACCCCAAAAGACGTGGGGCTCCCCTGGCATCCCAGGCGCCTCTTCTGCTCTGGCGGAGCCTCCTGGGCCAAAGGCAGTCTACCTGGGCTGCTCCTGAGGGAGCCCCCCAACGATGCGCCCACCTAACGAGGGAGACCAGCGCCACCCAACGGTCAGGCTAGGCCCCGCTGCCCTCAAGCAACATGGCGGCGATGGTGAGTCTTCTGCCCTTTCTTCCCCCAGCAACAATCAAAAGCAGCCCCAGCAACAATAAAAATCTCGGCAGCAATAGGTTGGCCTTTTGGCCAATCACAGGTCGCGCTGTGAGTACCTGGCTGTGAGTACCTGCGCGCCGGCAGGATGAGGTGGGCCAAAAGCCGGCGGGGCGGAGGCAGAAACCAGGACTTTGGCCCCTGCACCCCAAAAGACGTGGGGCTCCCCTGGCATCCCAGGCGCCTCTTCTGCTCTGGCGGAGCCTCCTGGGCCAGAGGCAGTCTACCTGGGCTGCTCCTGCGGGGTCCCCCCAACGATGCGCCCACCTAACGAGGGGGACCAGCGCCACCCAACGGTCAGGCTAGGCCCCGCTGCCCTCAAGCAACATGGCGGCGATGGTGAGTCTTCTGCCCTTTCTTCCCCCAGCAACAATAAAAATCTCGGCAGCAATAGGTTGGCCTTTTGGCCAATCACAGGTCGGGCTGTGGGCGGAGCCAGCCATTTGGCGCCTTTTCTCTACGCCTGTTTTCTCCTCAGTGTTTCTCTCACGCGAAGGAAGCTGGAAAGTTTTGTCGTGTCTTTAATACTGTATTCTGTTGGCTGGGGAATAGTAATAAATTATTATTATCATTACTTTTTAAATTATTATTTTTTAGTTATTGTAATAAAAGGCTTAGTGGAGTTTGTAATATATATTTTGTGCGTTTTTAATATTCTGTTGGGAGCAGCCCACAGTGGCTGGGGAAGGATAATAACTTATGATTATCATTAATTTTTAAATTGTTATCATTATTATAATTGTTATTCTTATAAAAGGGTTAGGGAAGTTTGTAGTATATTATGTTTTATCATTATTTTGAATATTCTGTTATTATCATTAAATGTTAAATTATTATTATTATTATTATTATTATTATTATTATTATTATTATAAATCACACCCACCCAAGTGGGACATGGCCTCTTCCACCCTAAGCCTTAACAGTATAGTATTTTTATTTATTTGAATTGGGGCGGGGAAGCTCCCCTTGGCTACAGCAACTCCAGAGTAACTGGCTGTGAGTTCAGATCTCCATTGCTTTCCCCCTCAGGCCACCTTTGTGAGCCTAACCAAGGGTGACCAAGCAGTGTATTGAAAACTGTATCTGAAACAATATATTGAAAAAACTGTATCTGAAACAAAGTATTGTTCAGATGAACCACTTCTTTAAGCAGTGGTTTTGTAACCAGGCACCATATTTTTCGCTCCATAAGACGCACCTGACCATAAAGACACACCTAGTTTTGAGAGGGGGAATACAAGAAAAAAAATAGTGAGGTTTGTCTCCTTTTTCCTTTTCTTGTTAGGCTATCTAAAGGGGACAAAGCCATGTGGAAGAAATGTTCTGCTCTGAAAAGGAGGAGGAGGAGGAAGCTTCGCCTGATGAAGGGAGAAGAGGAGGTAGAGGAAAAGTCAGCTGCAGGCATGAAGGTAAAAGAGAAAAAATAGAAATAGAAATTGACATATAACACTTAAGAACAAAGAACATTTTTAAACAACCCCAGTCCTGATATAACACCAGCCCCCCAACCAGCACAGTACAGTACGGTAAAAATACAGTAAAGTATTTTTATTTATTTGACTGGGGTAGGGCAGCACCTTCTGGCTTCACCCATGTTAGTGAGGTTTGTCTCCTTTTTCCTTTTCTTGTTAGGCTATCTAAAGGTGACAAAGCAATGGGTTGAAAACTTAATTTGTTCCGCTGAACCATTGCTTTAACCAAGTAATTACTCAAGACACCAATTCTTTCACCTATCGATTTATCCACATAATCCAAGCGGAGATGAATTAGCATCCAAACGTGGTACACTTGCACGTTACATCTTAAGATAAATGTTTTGGAAAAGGCATTCCTTTTTCAAAAGATAATTAATTTGCAAGCAAATAACTGAGTTAGATAGGCAGTGAGCTGGCTGATTTGTCTAATGGAGCATCCAAAAACCCAGTTTGGGTCTAGAAGACCCAGTTTGCTCCCTCCCCCCAGCCTTAATGGCAACCCGCCATTGCTTTCTGTTTGATTTTTTTAACAGATACTCTGAATTGAACACCACAAGAATAAATGGGGATCAGCCCCTGCTGTAGTGGCCAGCACTAAAAGCCATTTGAGTAATTCAGATTAATACAGTAGGAAGAATTAATATTTACAAAGCAGCAACTTCACAGCAGTTTTGGACACTTGCAGCAGCTTGCAATGTTAAGAGAGGTGCTCTAAATAAAAGCACTTTCTACATTGATGAGCCTTCAGAGTAGGCTCATGTTTTTTCCTTTGCCTGGAGGTATACATGTTATTAGCATATGTGCAATCACCCCGAGAACTTTAGGCAGCACTTCCTCTGCTCTCAGTCAGCAAAAGGGGATGGCAAGGGGTGCTTCATGGCGTAACTTAACTTGCATCTGCAGGAGAAGTGTGGATCCCTCAGCCATACCTAAATAGCCTTCAAAGTGCCATTTAAGAGTGCAGCATCTAACTGTGCTGTGGACACAAAGGTTGTGAGGTTGATCCCCGTAAGGGACACCTGCAAATTCCTGCCTTGTAGCAGGTTGGACTAGATGACCCTTGGGGTCCCTTCCCGATATATACTCACCCACCATCTTTGGAAAGTGCTTCAGAAAGAAGAGAAATAGCATTGCTTTAAGTTAGTTGTAGTTGTCGGCATGCAGAGGGTCGCAAGGCCAGCTGGGTTTCAGGGGGGGGAAACACCAGCACTCAAAAGATTTTATAAATGCCTAAAAAAATGTATAAATGTAGTTTTTTTGGTGGAAAAACTAGGTTTAGGAAACCTAAATTTTCAGCGATAGGGCATGATGCAATCAAAAGTTTTCGATGGTGAAAATTATTGCAAAGAAATGTTCTTTCTCAATAAAGAATAAAATTTATGGGTCTCTTATGTAGTGTACATAAGACGCAGGTGGCGCTGTGGGTTAAAGCCTCAGCACCTAGGACTTGCCGATCGAAAGGTCGGCGGTTTGAATCCTTGCGGCGGGGTGCGCTCCCGCTGCTCGGTCCCAGCGCCTGCCAACCTAGCAGTTCGAAAGCACCTCCTGGTGCAAGTAGATAAATAGGGACCGCTTACCAGCGGGAAGGTAAACGGCGTTTCCGTGTGCGGCTCTGGCTCGCCAGAGCAGCGATGTCACGCTGGCCACGTGACCCGGAAGTGTCTCCGGACAGCGCTGGCCGCTGGCCTCTTAAGTGAGATGGGCGCACAACCCCAGAGTCTGGCAAGACTGGCCCGTACGGGCAGGGGTACCTTTACCTTTACCTTTACCTTTACCTTATGTAGTGTAACAACAACACTGCAAATGTCGTGTTTTTTGGACACCGTGCTGGGTACAACTTTCCTACAATCCATAGCTGTAAAAGAAAAAAATAATGAAACAAAGTTCATCTTAAAATCTAAAATTATATTGGTTATTACGGGGTTGTTGTTTTTCAAAAGTGCACACTTGTTTTTCAGTTTGGGGCATCTAAAACTATGAAAATTGGCTTATATAGTTTGAGTTTCTGACACTGCTCAACTGCATACTTAAAAAATGTTGATCTAAAAGAAATGAACTTAGTGGTTAACACTGAAGCCTATCTCTTTCTCTAGAATGCGTATGATTGGCGTTTGCACTGCCTCGCTTGGTTCTCTTGGCCTGGTGCATTTTTTTGGCTTGGCCTGGTCATGCAGTTGCTCTGGGCATTTACACTGGCTGGCCATTGCTCCGGATCATCTTTAAAACAGCCTTGAGAGATCTCCTGTAAGTACCACTTCCTCTTGCATTGTAATGTGCTAGTTTGTTGTTTACATCAATCGGGGTGGCCAATTTGTGGCCCAGATCTGGCCCCTCATGCCATGAGAAGTGGCCCACCAGCCCTGAGCAGCTTTATTTCCTGATCCGATCAGGAAATAAAACAAAAGCCCGGCAGTGCCAACCCATTCCAGTAGCCTGGAAGGAGAAGGAATCAGGCGCCCTGAGCAAGCTACAGTTCCCAGCATATTCTGGGCACCAAGGGCCCTTAGGAGACCCCTGTTCCCCCCATGAGCTACAGTTCCCAGAGTTCTCTAAGAAGAGAAATGGGCTTGGGAACTGTAGTTCTGTCAAGGGAATCGCAACCCTCAATGCCCAGAGCAAGCAATCATTTCCAGGGTGCTTCGGGGGACATTGTAGGAACTGTAGTTTGTTCAGTTTCCCAAGGAGACCCTCTCAGAGCTATAACTCCCAGCATTCCATTGGAAAGGCTGTGCTGAATATTCTCCTCCCGTAGGAAACTACAGTTCCCAGGGTGCTTTGAGGGATGCTAAGATGGGTTAAATCACTCTCTAAGAGGGGAATCGAGGCAGGTCTCCCCGATTCCTTTGGCGACGCCAAAACTTACTGCAATGGCTCCCGTCCGAGCAATCCCAGCGGTTGCAGGCAAAATTGCAGGCGCTGGCACTTGAGTTCCCATAGGCGCCCAGCTATGAAATGGAGGCCCAGCTGGGGGGGGGGGCGGAGGGGAAAGTGCCCTTAAAAGCAGAGGAAGAGTGAGAGAGACAGGGAGCATCCTAGAATGGGAGAGATGGAAGGGCCTCAAGGGTCATCTAGTCCAACCCACTGCAAGGGAGCTCGGAGCTAGAATTCCCAGGACTTTGGGAATTGAGAGAGGGGCAGGATTCGCAGCCCCCGTCTCCCTTTGCCCCCCGGCTCACCCCAGCCCAGCAGGGCACCCCACACCACCCACAGGCGCGCCATCCTCCCAGCAGCGCCCAGTAGGACTTTGCCCCCAACTTACCTGCGCGCCGGCAGGGTGAGGCGTGCCAAAAGCCGGCGGGGCGGAGGCAGAAACCAGGACTTTGGCCCCTGCACCCCAAAAGACGTGGGGCTCCCCTGGCATCCCAGGCGCCTCTTCTGCTCTGGCGGAGCCTCCTGGGCCAGAGGCAGTCTACCTGGGCTGCTCCTGAGGGAGCCCCCCAACGATGCGCCCACCTAACGAGGGAGACCAGCGCCACCCAACGGTCAGGCTAGGCCCCGCTGCCCTCAAGCAACATGGCGGCGATGGTGAGTCTTCTGCCCTTTCTTCCCCCAGCAACAATCAAAAGCAGCCCCAGCAACAATCAAAAGCAGCCCCAGCAACAATAAAAATCTCGGCAGCAATAGGTTGGCCTTTTGGCCAATCACAGGTCGGGCTGTGGGCGGAGCCAGCCATTTGGCGCCTTTTCTCTACGCCTGTTTTCTCCTCAGTGTTTCTCTCACGCGAAGGAAGCTGGAAAGTTTTGTCGTGTCTTTAATACTGTATTCTGTTGGCTGGGGAATAGTAATAAATTATTATTATCATTACTTTTTAAATTATTATTTTTTAGTTATTATAATAAAAGGCTTAGTGGAGTTTGTAATATATATTGTTTTGTGCGTTTTTAATATTCTGTTGGGAGCAGCCCACAGTGGCTGGGGAAGGATAATAACTTATGATTATCATTAATTTTTAAATTGTTATCATTATTATAATTGTTATTCTTATAAAAGGGTTAGGGAAGTTTGTAGTATATTATGTTTTATCATTTTTTTGAATATTCTGTTATTATCATTAAATGTTAAATTATTATTATTATTATTATAAATCACACCCACCCAAGTGGGACATGGCCTCTTCCCCCCTAAGCCTTAACAGTTCAGTATTTTTATTTATTTGAATTGGGGCGGGGAAGCTCCCCTTGGCTACAGCAACTCCAGAGTAACTCGCTGTGAGTTCAGATCTCCATTGCTTTCCCCCTCAGGCCACCTTTGTGAGCCTAACCAAGGGTGACCAAGCAGTGTATTGAAAACTGTATCTGAAAGAATATATTGAAAAAACTGTATCTGAAACAAAGTATTGTTCAGATGAACCACTTCTTTAAGCAGTGGTTTTGTAACCAGGCACCATATTTTTCGCTCCATAAGACGCACCTGACCATAAAGACACACCTAGTTTTGAGAGGGGGAATACAAGAAAAAAATAGTGAGGTTTGTCTCCTTTTTCCTTTTCTTGTTAGGCTATCTAAAGGGGACAAAGCCATGTGGAAGAAATGTTCTGCTCTGAAAAGGAGGAGGAGGAGGAAGCTTCGCCTGATGAAGGGAGAAGAGGAGGTAGAGGAAAAGTCAGCTGCAGGCATGAAGGTAAAAGAGAAAAAATAGAAATAGAAATTGACATATAACACTTAAGAACAAAGAACATTTTTAAACAACCCCAGTCCTGATATAACACCAGCCCCCCAACCAGCACAGTACAGTACGGTAAAAATACAGTAAAGTATTTTTATTTATTTGACTGGGGTAGGGCAGCACCTTCTGGCTTCACCCATGTTAGTGAGGTTTGTCTCCTTTTTCCTTTTCTTGTTAGGCTATCTAAAGGTGACAAAGCAATGGGTTGAAAACTTAATTTATTCCGCTGAACCATTGCATTAACCAAGTAATTACTCAAGACACCAATTCTTTCACCTATCGATTTATCCACATAATCCAAGCGGAGATGAATTAGCATCCAAAAGTGGTACACTTGCACGTTACATCTTAAGATAAATGTTTTGGAAAAGGCATTCCTTTTTCAAAAGATAATTAATTTGCAAGCAAATAACTGAGTTAGATAGGCAGTGAGCTGGCTGATTTGTCTAATGGAGCATCCAAAAACCCAGTTTGGGTCTAGAAGACCCAGTTTGCTCCCTCCCCCCAGCCTTAATGGCAACCCGCCATTGCTTTCTGTTGATTTTTTTAACAGATACTCTGAATTGAACACCACAAGAATAAATGGGGATCAGCCCCTGCTGTAGTGGCCAGCACTAAAAGCCATTTGAGTAATTCAGATTAATACAGTAGGAAGAATTAATATTTACAAAGCAGCAACTTCACAGCAGTTTTGGACACTTGCAGCAGCTTGCAATGTTAAGAGAGGTGCTCTAAATAAAAGCACTTTCTACATTGATGAGCCTTCAGAGTAGGTTCATGTTTTTTCCTTTGCCTGGAGGTATACATGTTATTAGCATATGTGCAATCACCCCGAGAACTTTAGGCAACACTTCCTCTGCTCTCAGTCAGCAAAAGGGGATGGCAAGGGGTGCTTCATGGCGTAACTTAACTTGCATCTGCAGGAGAAGTGTGGATCCCTCAGCCATACCTAAATAGACTTCAAAGTGCCATTTAAGAGTGCAGCTGTGGACACACAGGTTGTGAGGTTGATCCCCGTAAGGGACACCTGCAAATTCCTGCCTTGTAGCAGGTTGGACTAGATGACCCTTGGGGTCCCTTCCCGATATATACTCACCCACCATCTTTGGAAAGTGCTTCAGAAAGAAGAGAAATAGCATTGCTTTAAGTTAGTTGTAGTTGTCGGCATGCAGAGGGTCGCAAGGCCAGCTGGGTTTCAGGGGGGGGAAACACCAGCACTCAAAAGATTTTATAAATGCCTAAAAAAATGTATAAATGTAGTTTTTTTGGTGGAAAAACTAGGTTTAGGAAACCTAAATTTTCAGCGATAGGGCATGATGCAATCAAAAGTTTTCGATGGTGAAAATTATTGCAAAGAAATGTTCTTTCTCAATAAAGAATAAAATTTATGGGTCTCTTATGTAGTGTACATAAGACGCAGGTGGCGCTGTGGGTTAAAGCCTCAGCACCTAGGACTTTCCGATCGAAAGGTCGGCGGTTTGAATCCTTGCGGCGGGGTGCGCTCCCGCTGCTCGGTCCCAGCGCCTGCCAACCTAGCAGTTCGAAAGCACCTCCTGGTGCAAGTAGATAAATAGGGACCGCTTACCAGCGGGAAGGTAAACGGCGTTTCCGTGTGCGGCTCTGGCTCGCCAGAGCAGCGATGTCACGCTGGCCACGTGACCCGGAAGTGTCTCCGGACAGCGCTGGCCGCTGGCCTCTTAAGTGAGATGGGCGCACAACCCCAGAGTCTGGCAAGACTGGCCCGTACGGGCAGGGGTACCTTTACCTTTACCTTTACCTTATGTAGTGTAACAACAACACTGCAAATGTCGTGTTTTTTGGACACCGTGCTGGGTACAACTTTCCTACAATCCATAGCTGTAAAAGAAAAAAATAATGAAACAAAGTTCATCTTAAAATCTAAAATAATATTGGTTATTATGGGGTTGTTGTTTTTCAAAAGTGCACACTTGTTTTTCAGTTTGGGGCATCTAAAACTATGAAAATTGGCTTATATAGTTTGAGTTTCTGACACTGCTCAACTGCATACTTAATAAAATGTTGATCTAAAAGAAATGAACTTAGTGGTTAACACTGAAGCCTATCTCTTTCTCTAGAATGCGTATGATTGGCGTTTGCACTGCCTCGCTTGGTTCTCTTGGCCTGGTGCATTTTTTTGGCTTGGCCTGGTCATGCAGTTGCTCTGGGCATTGACATTGGCTGGCCATTGCTCCGGATCATCTTTAAAACAGCCTTGAGAGATCTCCTGTAAGTACCACTTCCTCTTGCATTGTAATGTGCTAGTTTGTTGTTTACATCAATCAGGGGTGGCCAATTTGTGGCCCAGATCTGGCCCCTCATGCCATGAGAAGTGGCTCACCAGCCCTGAGCAGCTTTATTTCCTGATCCGATCAGGAAATAAAACAAAAGCCCGGCAGTGCCAACCCATTCCGGTAGCCTGGAAGGAGAAGGAATCAGGCGCCCTGAGCAAGCTACAGTTCCCAGCATATTCTGGGCACCAAGGGCCCTTAGGAGAACCCTGTTCCCCCCCCCATGAGCTACAGTTCCCAGAGTTCTCTAAGAAGAGAAATGGGCTTGGGAACTGTAGTTCTGTCAAGGGAATCGCAACCCTCAATGCCCAGAGCAAGCAATCATTTCCAGGGTGCTTCGGGGGACATTGTAGGAACTGTAGTTTGTTCAGTTTCCCAAGGAGACCCTCTCAGAGCTATAACTCCCAGCATTCCATTGGAAAGGCTGTGCTGAATATTCTCCTCCCGTAGGAAACTACAGTTCCCAGGGTGCTTTGAGGGATGCTAAGATGGGTTAAATCACTCTCTAAGAGGGGAATTGAGGCACGTCTCCCCGATTCCTTTGGCGACGCCAAAACTTACTGCAATGGCTCCCGTCTGAGCAATCCCAGCGGTTGCAGGCAAAGTTGCAGGCGCTGGCACTTGAGTTCCCATAGGCGCCCCAGCTAGGAAATTTTTAGCGATAGGGCATGATGCAATCAAAAGTTTTCGATGGTGAAAACTATTGCAAAGAAATGTTCTTTCTCAATAAAGAATAAAATTTATGGGTCTCTTATGTACACTACAACACTACAAATGTCGTGTTTTTTGGACACCGTGCTGGGTACAACTTTCCTACAATCCATAGCTGTAAAAGAAAAAAATAATGAAACAAAGTTCATCTTAAAATCTAAAATAATATTGGTTATTACGGGGTTGTTGTTTTTCAAAAGTGCACACTTGTTTTTCAGTTTGGGGCATCTAAAACTATGAAAATTGGCTTATATAGTTAGATCTGGCCCCTCATGTCATGAGAAGTGGCTCACCAGCCCTGAGCAGCTTTATTTCCTGATCCGATCAGGAAATAAAACAAAAGCCCAGCAGTGCCAACCCATTCCGGTAGCCTGGAAGGAGAAGGAATCAGGCGCCCTGAGCAAGCTACAGTTCCCAGCATATTCTGGGCACCAAGTGCCCTTAGGAGACCCCTGTTCCCCCCATGAGCTACAGTTCCCAGAGTTCTCGAAGAAGAGAAATGGGTTTGGGAACTGTAGTTCTGTCAAGGGAATCTCAACCCTCAATGCCCAGAGGAAGCAATCATTTCCAGGGTGCTTCGGGGGACATTGTGGGAACTGTAGTTTGTTCAGTTTCCCAAGGAGACCCTCTCAGAGCTATAACTCCCAGCATTCCATTGGAAAGGCTGTGCTGAATATTCTCCTCCCGTAGGAAACTACAGTTCCCAGGGTGCTTTGAGGGATGCTAAGAATCACTAAGAGGGGAATCGAGGCACGTCTCCCCGATTCCTTTGGGGACGCCAAAACTTACTGCAATGGCTCTCGTCCGAGCAATCCCAGCGGTTGCAGGCAAAGTTGCAGGCGCTGGCACTTGAGTTCCCATAGGCGCCCCAGCTAGGAAATGGAGGCCCAGCTGGGGGGGGCGGGGGGGGGGAAAGTGCCATTAAAAGGAGAGGAAGAGTGAGAGAGACAGGGAGCATCCTAGAATGGGAGAGATGGAAGGGCCTCAAGGGTCATCTAGTCCAACCCACTGCAAGGAAGCTCGGAGCTAGAATTCCCAGGACTTTGGGAATTGAGAGAGGGGCAGGATTCGCAGCCCCCGTCTCCCTTTGCCCCCCGGCTCACCCCAGCCCAGCAGGGCCCCCCACACCACCCACAGGTGCGCCATCCTCCCAGCAGCGCCCAGTAGGACTTTGCCCCCAACTTACCTGCGTGCCGGCAGGATGAGGCGGGCCAAAAGCCGGCAGGGCGGAGGCAGAAACCAGGACTTTGGCCCCTGCACCCCAAAAGATGTGGGGCTCCCCTGGCATCCCAGACGCCTCTTCTGCTCTGGCGGAGCCTCCTGGGCCAGAGGCAGTCTACCTGGGCTGCTCCTAAGTGAGCCCCCCAACGATGCGCCCACCTAACGCGGGAGACCAGCGCCACCCAACGGTCAGGCTAGGCCCCGCTGCCCTCAAGCAACATGGCGGCGATGGTGAGTCTTCTGCCCTTTCTTCCCCCAGCAACAATCAAAAAGAAAAATCTCGGCAGCAATAGGCTGGCCTTTTGGCCAATCACAGGTCGGGCTGTGGGCGGAGCCAGCCATTTGGCACTTCTTCTCTACACCTGTTCTCTCCTCAGTGTTTCTCACACGCGAAGGAAGCAGGTAAGTTTTGTCTTTAATACTGTATTCTGTTGGCTGGGGAATAGTAATAAATTATTATTATCATTACTTTTTAAATTATTATTTTTTAGTTATTATAATAAAAGGCTTAGTGGAGTTTGTAATATATATTGTTTTGTGCGTTTTTAATATTCTGTTGGGAGCAGCCCACAGTGGCTGGGGAAGGATAATAACTTATGATTATCATTAATTTTTAAATTGTTATCATTATTATAATTGTTATTCTTATAAAAGGGTTAGGGAAGTTTGTAGTATATTATGTTTTATCATTTTTTTGAATATTCTGTTATTATCATTAAATGTTAAATTATTATTATTATTATTATTATTATTATTATTATTATTATTATTATAAATCACACCCACCCAAGTGGGACATGGCCTCTTCCCCCCTAAGCCTTAACAGTATAGTATTTTTATTTATTTGAATTGGGGCGGGGAAGCTCCCCTTGGCTACAGCAACTCCAGAGTAACTGGCTGTGAGTTCAGATCTCCATAGCTTTCCCCCTCAGGCCACCTTTGTGAGCCTAACCAAGGGTGACCAAGCAGTGTATTGAAAACTGTATCTGAAAGAATATATTGAAAAAACTGTATCTGAAACAAAGTATTGTTCAGATGAACCACTTCTTTAAGCAGTGGTTTTGTAACCAGGCACCATATTTTTCGCTCCATAAGACGCACCTGACCATAAAGACACACCTAGTTTTGAGAGGGGGAATACAAGAAAAAAATAGTGAGGTTTGTCTCCTTTTTCCTTTTCTTGTTAGGCTATCTAAAGGGGACAAAGCCATGTGGAAGAAATGTTCTGCTCTGAAAAGGAGGAGGAGGAGGAAGCTTCGCCTGATGAAGGGAGAAGAGGAGGTAGAGGAAAAGTCAGCTGCAGGCATGAAGGTAAAAGAGAAAAAATAGAAATAGAAATTGACATATAACACTTAAGAACAAAGAACATTTTTAAACAACCCCAGTCCTGATATAACACCAGCCCCCCAACCAGCACAGTACAGTACGGTAAAAATACAGTAAAGTATTTTTATTTATTTGACTGGGGTAGGGCAGCACCTTCTGGCTTCACCCATGTTAGTGAGGTTTGTCTCCTTTTTCCTTTTCTTGTTAGGCTATCTAAAGGTGACAAAGCAATGGGTTGAAAACTTAATTTCTTCCGCTGAACCATTGCTTTAACCAAGTAATTACTCAAGACACCAATTCTTTCACCTATCGATTTATCCACATAATCCAAGCGGAGATGAATTAGCATCCAAACGTGGTACACTTGCACGTTACATCTTAAGATAAATGTTTTGGAAAAGGCATTCCTTTTTCAAAAGATAATTAATTTGCAAGCAAATAACTGAGTTAGATAGGCAGTGAGCTGGCTGATTTGTCTAATGGAGCATCCAAAAACCCAGTTTGGGTCTAGAAGACCCAGTTTGCTCCCTCCCCCCAGCCTTAATGGCAACCCGCCATTGCTTTCTGTTGATTTTTTTAACAGATACTCTGAATTGAACACCACAAGAATAAATGGGGATCAGCCCCTGCTGTAGTGGCCAGCACTAAAAGCCATTTGAGTAATTCAGATTAATACAGTAGGAAGAATTAATATTTACAAAGCAGCAACTTCACAGCAGTTTTGGACACTTGCAGCAGCTTGCAATGTTAAGAGAGGTGCTCTAAATAAAAGCACTTTCTACATTGATGAGCCTTCAGAGTAGGCTCATGTTTTTTCCTTTGCCTGGAGGTATACATGTTATTAGCATATGTGCAATCACCCCGAGAACTTTAGGCAGCACTTCCTCTGCTCTCAGTCAGCAAAAGGGGATGGCAAGGGGTGCTTCATGGCGTAACTTAACTTGCATCTGCAGGAGAAGTGTGGATCCCTCAGCCATACCTAAATAGACTTCAAAGTGCCATTTAAGAGTGCAGCTGTGGACACACAGGTTGTGAGGTTGATCCCCGTAAGGGACACCTGCAAATTCCTGCCTTGTAGCAGGTTGGACTAGATGACCCTTGGGGTCCCTTCCCGATATATACTCACCCACCATCTTTGGAAAGTGCTTCAGAAAGAAGAGAAATAGCATTGCTTTAAGTTAGTTGTAGTTGTCGGCATGCAGAGGGTCGCAAGGCCAGCTGGGTAGCCCCAGTTGGGTCGTCTCCTTCCAGCCGTCCCGCTGCGAATACCATCTGACTTTGCTCCGATGTGCTTCAATAACATGATGAAGATTTCAGGGGGGGAAAACACCAGCCCTCAAAAGATTTTATAAATGCCAAAAAAAAATGTATAAATGTAGTTTTTTTGGTGGAAAAACTAGGTTTAGGAAACCTAAATTTTTAGCGATAGGGCATGATGCAATCAAAAGTTTTCGATGGTGAAAACTATTGCAAAGAAATGTTCTTTCTCAATAAAGAATAAAATTTATGGGTCTCTTATGTACACTACAACACTACAAATGTCGTGTTTTTTGGACACCGTGCTGGGTACAACTTTCCTACAATCCATAGCTGTAAAAGAAAAAAATAATGAAACAAAGTTCATCTTAAAATCTAAAATAATATTGGTTATTACGGGGTTGTTGTTTTTCAAAAGTGCACACTTGTTTTTCAGTTTGGGGCATCTAAAACTATGAAAATTGGCTTATATAGTTAGATCTGGCCCCTCATGTCATGAGAAGTGGCTCACCAGCCCTGAGCAGCTTTATTTCCTGATCCGATCAGGAAATAAAACAAAAGCCCAGCAGTGCCAACCCATTCCGGTAGCCTGGAAGGAGAAGGAATCAGGCGCCCTGAGCAAGCTACAGTTCCCAGCATATTCTGGGCACCAAGTGCCCTTAGGAGACCCCTGTTCCCCCCATGAGCTACAGTTCCCAGAGTTCTCGAAGAAGAGAAATGGGCTTGGGAACTGTAGTTCTGTCAAGGGAATCTCAACCCTCAATGCCCAGAGGAAGCAATCATTTCCAGGGTGCTTCGGGGGACATTGTGGGAACTGTAGTTTGTTCAGTTTCCCAAGGAGACCCTCTCAGAGCTATAACTCCCAGCATTCCATTGGAAAGGCTGTGCTGGATATTCTCCTCCCGTAGGAAACTACAGTTCCCAGGGTGCTTTGAGGGATGCTAAGATGGGTTAAATCACTCTCTAAGAGGGGAATCGAGGCAGGTCTCCCCGATTCCTTTGGCGACGCCAAAACTTACTGCAATGGCTCCCGTCCGAGCAATCCCAGCGGTTGCAGGCAAAATTGCAGGCGCTGGCACTTGAGTTCCCATAGGCGCCCAGCTATGAAATGGAGGCCCAGCTGGGGGGGGGGGCGGAGGGGAAAGTGCCCTTAAAAGCAGAGGAAGAGTGAGAGAGACAGGGAGCATCCTAGAATGGGAGAGATGGAAGGGCCTCAAGGGTCATCTAGTCCAACCCACTGCAAGGGAGCTCAGAGCTAGAATTCCCAGGACTTTGGGAATTGAGAGAGGGGCAGGATTCGCAGCCCCCGTCTCCCTTTGCCCCCCGGCTCACCCCAGCCCAGCAGGGCACCCCACACCACCCACAGGCGCGCCATCCTCCCAGCAGCGCCCAGTAGGACTTTGCCCCCAACTTACCTGCGCGCCGGCAGGGTGAGGAGTGCCAAAAGCCGGCGGGGCGGAGGCAGAAACCAGGACTTTGGCCCCTGCACCCCAAAAGACGTGGGGCTCCCCTGGCATCCCAGGCGCCTCTTCTGCTCTGGCAGAGCCTCCTGGGCCAGAGGCAGTCTACCTGGGCTGCTCCTGAGGGAGCCCCCCAACGATGCGCCCACCTAACGAGGGAGACCAACGCCACCCAACGGTCAGGCTAGGCCCCGCTGCCCTCAAGCAACATGGCGGCGATGGTGAGTCTTCTGCCCTTTCTTCCCCCAGCAACAATCAAAAGCAGCCCCAGCAACAATCAAAAGCAGCCCCAGCAACAATAAAAATCTCGGCAGCAATAGGTTGGCCTTTTGGCCAATCACAGGTCGGGCTGTGGGCGGAGCCAGCCATTTGGCGCCTTTTCTCTACGCCTGTTTTCTCCTCAGTGTTTCTCTCACGCGAAGGAAGCTGGAAAGTTTTGTCGTGTCTTTAATACTGTATTCTGTTGGCTGGGGAATAGTAATAAATTATTATTATCATTACTTTTTAAATTATTATTTTTTAGTTATTATAATAAAAGGCTTAGTGGAGTTTGTAATATATATTGTTTTGTGCGTTTTTAATATTCTGTTGGGAGCAGCCCACAGTGGCTGGGGAAGGATAATAACTTATGATTATCATTAATTTTTAAATTGTTATCATTATTATAATTGTTATTCTTATAAAAGGGTTAGGGAAGTTTGTAGTATATTATGTTTTATCATTTTTTTGAATATTCTGTTATTATCATTAAATGTTAAATTATTATTATTATTATTATAAATCACACCCACCCAAGTGGGACATGGCCTCTTCCCCCCTAAGCCTTAACAGTTCAGTATTTTTATTTATTTGAATTGGGGCGGGGAAGCTCCCCTTGGCTACAGCAACTCCAGAGTAACTCGCTGTGAGTTCAGATCTCCATTGCTTTCCCCCTCAGGCCACCTTTGTGAGCCTAACCAAGGGTGACCAAGCAGTGTATTGAAAACTGTATCTGAAAGAATATATTGAAAAAACTGTATCTGAAACAAAGTATTGTTCAGATGAACCACTTCTTTAAGCAGTGGTTTTGTAACCAGGCACCATATTTTTCGCTCCATAAGACGCACCTGACCATAAAGACACACCTAGTTTTGAGAGGGGGAATACAAGAAAAAAATAGTGAGGTTTGTCTCCTTTTTCCTTTTCTTGTTAGGCTATCTAAAGGGGACAAAGCCATGTGGAAGAAATGTTCTGCTCTGAAAAGGAGGAGGAGGAGGAAGCTTCGCCTGATGAAGGGAGAAGAGGAGGTAGAGGAAAAGTCAGCTGCAGGCATGAAGGTAAAAGAGAAAAAATAGAAATAGAAATTGACATATAACACTTAAGAACAAAGAACATTTTTAAACAACCCCAGTCCTGATATAACACCAGCCCCCCAACCAGCACAGTACAGTACGGTAAAAATACAGTAAAGTATTTTTATTTATTTGACTGGGGTAGGGCAGCACCTTCTGGCTTCACCCATGTTAGTGAGGTTTGTCTCCTTTTTCCTTTTCTTGTTAGGCTATCTAAAGGTGACAAAGCAATGGGTTGAAAACTTAATTTATTCCGCTGAACCATTGCATTAACCAAGTAATTACTCAAGACACCAATTCTTTCACCTATCGATTTATCCACATAATCCAAGCGGAGATGAATTAGCATCCAAAAGTGGTACACTTGCACGTTACATCTTAAGATAAATGTTTTGGAAAAGGCATTCCTTTTTCAAAAGATAATTAATTTGCAAGCAAATAACTGAGTTAGATAGGCAGTGAGCTGGCTGATTTGTCTAATGGAGCATCCAAAAACCCAGTTTGGGTCTAGAAGACCCAGTTTGCTCCCTCCCCCCAGCCTTAATGGCAACCCGCCATTGCTTTCTGTTGATTTTTTTAACAGATACTCTGAATTGAACACCACAAGAATAAATGGGGATCAGCCCCTGCTGTAGTGGCCAGCACTAAAAGCCATTTGAGTAATTCAGATTAATACAGTAGGAAGAATTAATATTTACAAAGCAGCAACTTCACAGCAGTTTTGGACACTTGCAGCAGCTTGCAATGTTAAGAGAGGTGCTCTAAATAAAAGCACTTTCTACATTGATGAGCCTTCAGAGTAGGCTCATGTTTTTTCCTTTGCCTGGAGGTATACATGTTATTAGCATATGTGCAATCACCCCGAGAACTTTAGGCAACACTTCCTCTGCTCTCAGTCAGCAAAAGGGGATGGCAAGGGGTGCTTCATGGCGTAACTTAACTTGCATCTGCAGGAGAAGTGTGGATCCCTCAGCCATACCTAAATAGACTTCAAAGTGCCATTTAAGAGTGCAGCTGTGGACACACAGGTTGTGAGGTTGATCCCCGTAAGGGACACCTGCAAATTCCTGCCTTGTAGCAGGTTGGACTAGATGACCCTTGGGGTCCCTTCCCGATATATACTCACCCACCATCTTTGGAAAGTGCTTCAGAAAGAAGAGAAATAGCATTGCTTTAAGTTAGTTGTAGTTGTCGGCATGCAGAGGGTCGCAAGGCCAGCTGGGTTTCGGGGGGGGGAAACACCAGCACTCAAAAGATTTTATAAATGCCTAAAAAAATGTATAAATGTAGTTTTTTTGGTGGAAAAACTAGGTTTAGGAAACCTAAATTTTCAGCGATAGGGCATGATGCAATCAAAAGTTTTCGATGGTGAAAATTATTGCAAAGAAATGTTCTTTCTCAATAAAGAATAAAATTTATGGGTCTCTTATGTAGTGTACATAAGACGCAGGTGGCGCTGTGGGTTAAAGCCTCAGCACCTAGGACTTTCCGATCGAAAGGTCGGCGGTTTGAATCCTTGCGGCGGGGTGCGCTCCCGCTGCTCGGTCCCAGCGCCTGCCAACCTAGCAGTTCGAAAGCACCTCCTGGTGCAAGTAGATAAATAGGGACCGCTTACCAGCGGGAAGGTAAACGGCGTTTCCGTGTGCGGCTCTGGCTCGCCAGAGCAGCGATGTCACGCTGGCCACGTGACCCGGAAGTGTCTCCGGACAGCGCTGGCCGCTGGCCTCTTAAGTGAGATGGGCGCACAACCCCAGAGTCTGGCAAGACTGGCCCGTACGGGCAGGGGTACCTTTACCTTTACCTTTACCTTATGTAGTGTAACAACAACACTGCAAATGTCGTGTTTTTTGGACACCGTGCTGGGTACAACTTTCCTACAATCCATAGCTGTAAAAGAAAAAAATAATGAAACAAAGTTCATCTTAAAATCTAAAATAATATTGGTTATTATGGGGTTGTTGTTTTTCAAAAGTGCACACTTGTTTTTCAGTTTGGGGCATCTAAAACTATGAAAATTGGCTTATATAGTTTGAGTTTCTGACACTGCTCAACTGCATACTTAATAAAATGTTGATCTAAAAGAAATGAACTTAGTGGTTAACACTGAAGCCTATCTCTTTCTCTAGAATGCGTATGATTGGCGTTTGCACTGCCTCGCTTGGTTCTCTTGGCCTGGTGCATTTTTTTGGCTTGGCCTGGTCATGCAGTTGCTCTGGGCATTGACATTGGCTGGCCATTGCTCCGGATCATCTTTAAAACAGCCTTGAGAGATCTCCTGTAAGTACCACTTCCTCTTGCATTGTAATGTGCTAGTTTGTTGTTTACATCAATCAGGGGTGGCCAATTTGTGGCCCAGATCTGGCCCCTCATGCCATGAGAAGTGGCTCACCAGCCCTGAGCAGCTTTATTTCCTGATCCGATCAGGAAATAAAACAAAAGCCCGGCAGTGCCAACCCATTCCGGTAGCCTGGAAGGAGAAGGAATCAGGCGCCCTGAGCAAGCTACAGTTCCCAGCATATTCTGGGCACCAAGGGCCCTTAGGAGAACCCTGTTCCCCCCCCCATGAGCTACAGTTCCCAGAGTTCTCTAAGAAGAGAAATGGGCTTGGGAACTGTAGTTCTGTCAAGGGAATCGCAACCCTCAATGCCCAGAGCAAGCAATCATTTCCAGGGTGCTTCGGGGGACATTGTAGGAACTGTAGTTTGTTCAGTTTCCCAAGGAGACCCTCTCAGAGCTATAACTCCCAGCATTCCATTGGAAAGGCTGTGCTGAATATTCTCCTCCCGTAGGAAACTACAGTTCCCAGGGTGCTTTGAGGGATGCTAAGATGGGTTAAATCACTCTCTAAGAGGGGAATTGAGGCACGTCTCCCCGATTCCTTTGGCGACGCCAAAACTTACTGCAATGGCTCCCGTCTGAGCAATCCCAGCGGTTGCAGGCAAAGTTGCAGGCGCTGGCACTTGAGTTCCCATAGGCGCCCCAGCTAGGAAATTTTTAGCGATAGGGCATGATGCAATCAAAAGTTTTCGATGGTGAAAACTATTGCAAAGAAATGTTCTTTCTCAATAAAGAATAAAATTTATGGGTCTCTTATGTACACTACAACACTACAAATGTCGTGTTTTTTGGACACCGTGCTGGGTACAACTTTCCTACAATCCATAGCTGTAAAAGAAAAAAATAATGAAACAAAGTTCATCTTAAAATCTAAAATAATATTGGTTATTACGGGGTTGTTGTTTTTCAAAAGTGCACACTTGTTTTTCAGTTTGGGGCATCTAAAACTATGAAAATTGGCTTATATAGTTAGATCTGGCCCCTCATGTCATGAGAAGTGGCTCACCAGCCCTGAGCAGCTTTATTTCCTGATCCGATCAGGAAATAAAACAAAAGCCCAGCAGTGCCAACCCATTCCGGTAGCCTGGAAGGAGAAGGAATCAGGCGCCCTGAGCAAGCTACAGTTCCCAGCATATTCTGGGCACCAAGTGCCCTTAGGAGACCCCTGTTCCCCCCATGAGCTACAGTTCCCAGAGTTCTCGAAGAAGAGAAATGGGTTTGGGAACTGTAGTTCTGTCAAGGGAATCTCAACCCTCAATGCCCAGAGGAAGCAATCATTTCCAGGGTGCTTCGGGGGACATTGTGGGAACTGTAGTTTGTTCAGTTTCCCAAGGAGACCCTCTCAGAGCTATAACTCCCAGCATTCCATTGGAAAGGCTGTGCTGAATATTCTCCTCCCGTAGGAAACTACAGTTCCCAGGGTGCTTTGAGGGATGCTAAGAATCACTAAGAGGGGAATCGAGGCACGTCTCCCCGATTCCTTTGGGGACGCCAAAACTTACTGCAATGGCTCTCGTCCGAGCAATCCCAGCGGTTGCAGGCAAAGTTGCAGGCGCTGGCACTTGAGTTCCCATAGGCGCCCCAGCTAGGAAATGGAGGCCCAGCTGGGGGGGGCGGGGGGGGGGAAAGTGCCATTAAAAGGAGAGGAAGAGTGAGAGAGACAGGGAGCATCCTAGAATGGGAGAGATGGAAGGGCCTCAAGGGTCATCTAGTCCAACCCACTGCAAGGAAGCTCGGAGCTAGAATTCCCAGGACTTTGGGAATTGAGAGAGGGGCAGGATTCGCAGCCCCCGTCTCCCTTTGCCCCCCGGCTCACCCCAGCCCAGCAGGGCCCCCCACACCACCCACAGGTGCGCCATCCTCCCAGCAGCGCCCAGTAGGACTTTGCCCCCAACTTACCTGCGTGCCGGCAGGATGAGGCGGGCCAAAAGCCGGCAGGGCGGAGGCAGAAACCAGGACTTTGGCCCCTGCACCCCAAAAGATGTGGGGCTCCCCTGGCATCCCAGACGCCTCTTCTGCTCTGGCGGAGCCTCCTGGGCCAGAGGCAGTCTACCTGGGCTGCTCCTAAGTGAGCCCCCCAACGATGCGCCCACCTAACGCGGGAGACCAGCGCCACCCAACGGTCAGGCTAGGCCCCGCTGCCCTCAAGCAACATGGCGGCGATGGTGAGTCTTCTGCCCTTTCTTCCCCCAGCAACAATCAAAAAGAAAAATCTCGGCAGCAATAGGCTGGCCTTTTGGCCAATCACAGGTCGGGCTGTGGGCGGAGCCAGCCATTTGGCACTTCTTCTCTACACCTGTTCTCTCCTCAGTGTTTCTCACACGCGAAGGAAGCAGGTAAGTTTTGTCTTTAATACTGTATTCTGTTGGCTGGGGAATAGTAATAAATTATTATTATCATTACTTTTTAAATTATTATTTTTTAGTTATTATAATAAAAGGCTTAGTGGAGTTTGTAATATATATTGTTTTGTGCGTTTTTAATATTCTGTTGGGAGCAGCCCACAGTGGCTGGGGAAGGATAATAACTTATGATTATCATTAATTTTTAAATTGTTATCATTATTATAATTGTTATTCTTATAAAAGGGTTAGGGAAGTTTGTAGTATATTATGTTTTATCATTTTTTTGAATATTCTGTTATTATCATTAAATGTTAAATTATTATTATTATTATTATTATTATTATTATTATTATTATTATTATTATTATAAATCACACCCACCCAAGTGGGACATGGCCTCTTCCCCCCTAAGCCTTAACAGTATAGTATTTTTATTTATTTGAATTGGGGCGGGGAAGCTCCCCTTGGCTACAGCAACTCCAGAGTAACTGGCTGTGAGTTCAGATCTCCATAGCTTTCCCCCTCAGGCCACCTTTGTGAGCCTAACCAAGGGTGACCAAGCAGTGTATTGAAAACTGTATCTGAAAGAATATATTGAAAAAACTGTATCTGAAACAAAGTATTGTTCAGATGAACCACTTCTTTAAGCAGTGGTTTTGTAACCAGGCACCATATTTTTCGCTCCATAAGACGCACCTGACCATAAAGACACACCTAGTTTTGAGAGGGGGAATACAAGAAAAAAATAGTGAGGTTTGTCTCCTTTTTCCTTTTCTTGTTAGGCTATCTAAAGGGGACAAAGCCATGTGGAAGAAATGTTCTGCTCTGAAAAGGAGGAGGAGGAGGAAGCTTCGCCTGATGAAGGGAGAAGAGGAGGTAGAGGAAAAGTCAGCTGCAGGCATGAAGGTAAAAGAGAAAAAATAGAAATAGAAATTGACATATAACACTTAAGAACAAAGAACATTTTTAAACAACCCCAGTCCTGATATAACACCAGCCCCCCAACCAGCACAGTACAGTACGGTAAAAATACAGTAAAGTATTTTTATTTATTTGACTGGGGTAGGGCAGCACCTTCTGGCTTCACCCATGTTAGTGAGGTTTGTCTCCTTTTTCCTTTTCTTGTTAGGCTATCTAAAGGTGACAAAGCAATGGGTTGAAAACTTAATTTCTTCCGCTGAACCATTGCTTTAACCAAGTAATTACTCAAGACACCAATTCTTTCACCTATCGATTTATCCACATAATCCAAGCGGAGATGAATTAGCATCCAAACGTGGTACACTTGCACGTTACATCTTAAGATAAATGTTTTGGAAAAGGCATTCCTTTTTCAAAAGATAATTAATTTGCAAGCAAATAACTGAGTTAGATAGGCAGTGAGCTGGCTGATTTGTCTAATGGAGCATCCAAAAACCCAGTTTGGGTCTAGAAGACCCAGTTTGCTCCCTCCCCCCAGCCTTAATGGCAACCCGCCATTGCTTTCTGTTGATTTTTTTAACAGATACTCTGAATTGAACACCACAAGAATAAATGGGGATCAGCCCCTGCTGTAGTGGCCAGCACTAAAAGCCATTTGAGTAATTCAGATTAATACAGTAGGAAGAATTAATATTTACAAAGCAGCAACTTCACAGCAGTTTTGGACACTTGCAGCAGCTTGCAATGTTAAGAGAGGTGCTCTAAATAAAAGCACTTTCTACATTGATGAGCCTTCAGAGTAGGCTCATGTTTTTTCCTTTGCCTGGAGGTATACATGTTATTAGCATATGTGCAATCACCCCGAGAACTTTAGGCAGCACTTCCTCTGCTCTCAGTCAGCAAAAGGGGATGGCAAGGGGTGCTTCATGGCGTAACTTAACTTGCATCTGCAGGAGAAGTGTGGATCCCTCAGCCATACCTAAATAGACTTCAAAGTGCCATTTAAGAGTGCAGCTGTGGACACACAGGTTGTGAGGTTGATCCCCGTAAGGGACACCTGCAAATTCCTGCCTTGTAGCAGGTTGGACTAGATGACCCTTGGGGTCCCTTCCCGATATATACTCACCCACCATCTTTGGAAAGTGCTTCAGAAAGAAGAGAAATAGCATTGCTTTAAGTTAGTTGTAGTTGTCGGCATGCAGAGGGTCGCAAGGCCAGCTGGGTAGCCCCAGTTGGGTCGTCTCCTTCCAGCCGTCCCGCTGCGAATACCATCTGACTTTGCTCCGATGTGCTTCAATAACATGATGAAGATTTCAGGGGGGGAAAACACCAGCCCTCAAAAGATTTTATAAATGCCAAAAAAAAATGTATAAATGTAGTTTTTTTGGTGGAAAAACTAGGTTTAGGAAACCTAAATTTTTAGCGATAGGGCATGATGCAATCAAAAGTTTTCGATGGTGAAAACTATTGCAAAGAAATGTTCTTTCTCAATAAAGAATAAAATTTATGGGTCTCTTATGTACACTACAACACTACAAATGTCGTGTTTTTTGGACACCGTGCTGGGTACAACTTTCCTACAATCCATAGCTGTAAAAGAAAAAAATAATGAAACAAAGTTCATCTTAAAATCTAAAATAATATTGGTTATTACGGGGTTGTTGTTTTTCAAAAGTGCACACTTGTTTTTCAGTTTGGGGCATCTAAAACTATGAAAATTGGCTTATATAGTTAGATCTGGCCCCTCATGTCATGAGAAGTGGCTCACCAGCCCTGAGCAGCTTTATTTCCTGATCCGATCAGGAAATAAAACAAAAGCCCAGCAGTGCCAACCCATTCCGGTAGCCTGGAAGGAGAAGGAATCAGGCGCCCTGAGCAAGCTACAGTTCCCAGCATATTCTGGGCACCAAGTGCCCTTAGGAGACCCCTGTTCCCCCCATGAGCTACAGTTCCCAGAGTTCTCGAAGAAGAGAAATGGGCTTGGGAACTGTAGTTCTGTCAAGGGAATCTCAACCCTCAATGCCCAGAGGAAGCAATCATTTCCAGGGTGCTTCGGGGGACATTGTGGGAACTGTAGTTTGTTCAGTTTCCCAAGGAGACCCTCTCAGAGCTATAACTCCCAGCATTCCATTGGAAAGGCTGTGCTGGATATTCTCCTCCCGTAGGAAACTACAGTTCCCAGGGTGCTTTGAGGGATGCTAAGATGGGTTAAATCACTCTCTAAGAGGGGAATCGAGGCAGGTCTCCCCGATTCCTTTGGCGACGCCAAAACTTACTGCAATGGCTCCCGTCCGAGCAATCCCAGCGGTTGCAGGCAAAATTGCAGGCGCTGGCACTTGAGTTCCCATAGGCGCCCAGCTATGAAATGGAGGCCCAGCTGGGGGGGGGGGCGGAGGGGAAAGTGCCCTTAAAAGCAGAGGAAGAGTGAGAGAGACAGGGAGCATCCTAGAATGGGAGAGATGGAAGGGCCTCAAGGGTCATCTAGTCCAACCCACTGCAAGGGAGCTCAGAGCTAGAATTCCCAGGACTTTGGGAATTGAGAGAGGGGCAGGATTCGCAGCCCCCGTCTCCCTTTGCCCCCCGGCTCACCCCAGCCCAGCAGGGCACCCCACACCACCCACAGGCGCGCCATCCTCCCAGCAGCGCCCAGTAGGACTTTGCCCCCAACTTACCTGCGCGCCGGCAGGGTGAGGAGTGCCAAAAGCCGGCGGGGCGGAGGCAGAAACCAGGACTTTGGCCCCTGCACCCCAAAAGACGTGGGGCTCCCCTGGCATCCCAGGCGCCTCTTCTGCTCTGGCAGAGCCTCCTGGGCCAGAGGCAGTCTACCTGGGCTGCTCCTGAGGGAGCCCCCCAACGATGCGCCCACCTAACGAGGGAGACCAACGCCACCCAACGGTCAGGCTAGGCCCCGCTGCCCTCAAGCAACATGGCGGCGATGGTGAGTCTTCTGCCCTTTCTTCCCCCAGCAACAATCAAAAGCAGCCCCAGCAACAATCAAAAGCAGCCCCAGCAACAATAAAAATCTCGGCAGCAATAGGTTGGCCTTTTGGCCAATCACAGGTCGGGCTGTGGGCGGAGCCAGCCATTTGGCGCCTTTTCTCTACGCCTGTTTTCTCCTCAGTGTTTCTCTCACGCGAAGGAAGCTGGAAAGTTTTGTCGTGTCTTTAATACTGTATTCTGTTGGCTGGGGAATAGTAATAAATTATTATTATCATTACTTTTTAAATTATTATTTTTTAGTTATTATAATAAAAGGCTTAGTGGAGTTTGTAATATATATTGTTTTGTGCGTTTTTAATATTCTGTTGGGAGCAGCCCACAGTGGCTGGGGAAGGATAATAACTTATGATTATCATTAATTTTTAAATTGTTATCATTATTATAATTGTTATTCTTATAAAAGGGTTAGGGAAGTTTGTAGTATATTATGTTTTATCATTTTTTTGAATATTCTGTTATTATCATTAAATGTTAAATTATTATTATTATTATTATAAATCACACCCACCCAAGTGGGACATGGCCTCTTCCCCCCTAAGCCTTAACAGTTCAGTATTTTTATTTATTTGAATTGGGGCGGGGAAGCTCCCCTTGGCTACAGCAACTCCAGAGTAACTCGCTGTGAGTTCAGATCTCCATTGCTTTCCCCCTCAGGCCACCTTTGTGAGCCTAACCAAGGGTGACCAAGCAGTGTATTGAAAACTGTATCTGAAAGAATATATTGAAAAAACTGTATCTGAAACAAAGTATTGTTCAGATGAACCACTTCTTTAAGCAGTGGTTTTGTAACCAGGCACCATATTTTTCGCTCCATAAGACGCACCTGACCATAAAGACACACCTAGTTTTGAGAGGGGGAATACAAGAAAAAAATAGTGAGGTTTGTCTCCTTTTTCCTTTTCTTGTTAGGCTATCTAAAGGGGACAAAGCCATGTGGAAGAAATGTTCTGCTCTGAAAAGGAGGAGGAGGAGGAAGCTTCGCCTGATGAAGGGAGAAGAGGAGGTAGAGGAAAAGTCAGCTGCAGGCATGAAGGTAAAAGAGAAAAAATAGAAATAGAAATTGACATATAACACTTAAGAACAAAGAACATTTTTAAACAACCCCAGTCCTGATATAACACCAGCCCCCCAACCAGCACAGTACAGTACGGTAAAAATACAGTAAAGTATTTTTATTTATTTGACTGGGGTAGGGCAGCACCTTCTGGCTTCACCCATGTTAGTGAGGTTTGTCTCCTTTTTCCTTTTCTTGTTAGGCTATCTAAAGGTGACAAAGCAATGGGTTGAAAACTTAATTTATTCCGCTGAACCATTGCATTAACCAAGTAATTACTCAAGACACCAATTCTTTCACCTATCGATTTATCCACATAATCCAAGCGGAGATGAATTAGCATCCAAAAGTGGTACACTTGCACGTTACATCTTAAGATAAATGTTTTGGAAAAGGCATTCCTTTTTCAAAAGATAATTAATTTGCAAGCAAATAACTGAGTTAGATAGGCAGTGAGCTGGCTGATTTGTCTAATGGAGCATCCAAAAACCCAGTTTGGGTCTAGAAGACCCAGTTTGCTCCCTCCCCCCAGCCTTAATGGCAACCCGCCATTGCTTTCTGTTGATTTTTTTAACAGATACTCTGAATTGAACACCACAAGAATAAATGGGGATCAGCCCCTGCTGTAGTGGCCAGCACTAAAAGCCATTTGAGTAATTCAGATTAATACAGTAGGAAGAATTAATATTTACAAAGCAGCAACTTCACAGCAGTTTTGGACACTTGCAGCAGCTTGCAATGTTAAGAGAGGTGCTCTAAATAAAAGCACTTTCTACATTGATGAGCCTTCAGAGTAGGCTCATGTTTTTTCCTTTGCCTGGAGGTATACATGTTATTAGCATATGTGCAATCACCCCGAGAACTTTAGGCAACACTTCCTCTGCTCTCAGTCAGCAAAAGGGGATGGCAAGGGGTGCTTCATGGCGTAACTTAACTTGCATCTGCAGGAGAAGTGTGGATCCCTCAGCCATACCTAAATAGACTTCAAAGTGCCATTTAAGAGTGCAGCTGTGGACACACAGGTTGTGAGGTTGATCCCCGTAAGGGACACCTGCAAATTCCTGCCTTGTAGCAGGTTGGACTAGATGACCCTTGGGGTCCCTTCCCGATATATACTCACCCACCATCTTTGGAAAGTGCTTCAGAAAGAAGAGAAATAGCATTGCTTTAAGTTAGTTGTAGTTGTCGGCATGCAGAGGGTCGCAAGGCCAGCTGGGTTTCGGGGGGGGAAACACCAGCACTCAAAAGATTTTATAAATGCCTAAAAAAATGTATAAATGTAGTTTTTTTGGTGGAAAAACTAGGTTTAGGAAACCTAAATTTTCAGCGATAGGGCATGATGCAATCAAAAGTTTTCGATGGTGAAAATTATTGCAAAGAAATGTTCTTTCTCAATAAAGAATAAAATTTATGGGTCTCTTATGTAGTGTACATAAGACGCAGGTGGCGCTGTGGGTTAAAGCCTCAGCACCTAGGACTTGCCGATCGAAAGGTCGGCGGTTTGAATCCTTGCGGCGGGGTGCGCTCCCGCTGCTCGGTCCCAGCGCCTGCCAACCTAGCAGTTCGAAAGCACCTCCTGGTGCAAGTAGATAAATAGGGACCGCTTACCAGCGGGAAGGTAAACGGCGTTTCCGTGTGCGGCTCTGGCTCGCCAGAGCAGCGATGTCACGCTGGCCACGTGACCCGGAAGTGTCTCCGGACAGCGCTGGCCGCTGGCCTCTTAAGTGAGATGGGCGCACAACCCCAGAGTCTGGCAAGACTGGCCCGTACGGGCAGGGGTACCTTTACCTTTACCTTTACCTTATGTAGTGTAACAACAACACTGCAAATGTCGTGTTTTTTGGACACCGTGCTGGGTACAACTTTCCTACAATCCATAGCTGTAAAAGAAAAAAATAATGAAACAAAGTTCATCTTAAAATCTAAAATAATATTGGTTATTACGGGGTTGTTGTTTTTCAAAAGTGCACACTTGTTTTTCAGTTTGGGGCATCTAAAACTATGAAAATTGGCTTATATAGTTTGAGTTTCTGACACTGCTCAACTGCATACTTAAAAAATGTTGATCTAAAAGAAATGAACTTAGTGGTTAACACTGAAGCCTATCTCTTTCTCTAGAATGCCTATGATTGGCGTTTGCACTGCCTCGCTTGGTTCTCTTGGCCTGGTGCATTTTTTTGGCTTGGCCTGGTCATGCAGTTGCTCTGGGCATTTACACTGGCTGGCCATTGCTCCGGATCATCTTTAAAACAGCCTTGAGAGATCTCCTGTAAGTACCACTTCCTCTTGCATTGTAATGTGCTAGTTTGTTGTTTACATCAATCGGGGTGGCCAATTTGTGGCCCAGATCTGGCCCCTCATGCCATGAGAAGTGGCTCACCAGCCCTGAGCAGCTTTATTTCCTGATCCGATCAGGAAATAAAACAAAAGCCCGGCAGTGCCAACCCATTCCAGTAGCCTGGAAGGAGAAGGAATCAGGCGCCCTGAGCAAGCTACAGTTCCCAGCATATTCTGGGCACCAAGGGCCCTTAGGAGACCCCTGTTCCCCCCATGAGCTACAGTTCCCAGAGTTCTCTAAGAAGAGAAATGGGCTTGGGAACTGTAGTTCTGTCAAGGGAATCGCAACCCTCAATGCCCAGAGGAAGCAATCATTTCCAGGGTGCTTCGGGGGACATTGTGGGAACTGTAGTTTGTTCAGTTTCCCAAGGAGACCCTCTCAGAGCTATAACTCCCAGCATTCCATTGGAAAGGCTGTGCTGAATATTCTCCTCCCGTAGGAAACTACAGTTCCCAGGGTGCTTTGAGGGATGCTAAGATGGGTTAAATCACTCTCTAAGAGGGGAATCGAGGCAGGTCTCCCCGATTCCTTTGGCGACGCCAAAACTTACTGCAATGGCTCCCGTCCGAGCAATCCCAGCGGTTGCAGGCAAAATTGCAGGCGCTGGCACTTGAGTTCCCATAGGCGCCCAGCTATGAAATGGAGGCCCAGCTGGGGGGGGGGCGGAGGGGAAAGTGCCCTTAAAAGCAGAGGAAGAGTGAGAGAGACAGGGAGCATCCTAGAATGGGAGAGATGGAAGGGCCTCAAGGGTCATCTAGTCCAACCCACTGCAAGGGAGCTCGGAGCTAGAATTCCCAGGACTTTGGGAATTGAGAGAGGGGCAGGATTCGCAGCCCCCGTCTCCCTTTGCCCCCCGGCTCACCCCAGCCCAGCAGGGCACCCCACACCACCCACAGGCGCGCCATCCTCCCAGCAGCGCCCAGTAGGACTTTGCCCCCAACTTACCTGCGTGCCGGCAGGGTGAGGCGTGCCAAAAGGTGGCGGGGCGGAGGCAGAAACCAGGACTTTGGCCCCTGCACCCCAAAAGACGTGGGGCTCCCCTGGCATCCCAGGAGCCTCTTCTGCTCTGGCGGAGCCTCCTGGGCCAGAGGCAGTCTACCTGGGCTGCTCCTGAGGGAGCCCCCCAACGATGCGCCCACCTAACGAGGGAGACCAGCGCCACCCAACGGTCAGGCTAGGCCCCGCTGCCCTCAAGCAACATGGCGGCGATGGTGAGTCTTCTGCCCTTTCTTCCCCCAGCAACAATCAAAAAGAAAAATCTCGGCAGCAATAGGTTGGCCTTTTGGCCAATCACAGGTCGGGCTGTGGGCGGAGCCAGCCATTTGGCGCCTTTTCTCTACGCCTGTTTTCTCCTCAGTGTTTCTCTCACGCGAAGGAAGCTGGAAAGTTTTGTCGTGTCTTTAATACTGTATTCTGTTGGCTGGGGAATAGTAATAAATTATTATTATCATTACTTTTTAAATTATTATTTTTTAGTTATTATAATAAAAGGCTTAGTGGAGTTTGTAATATATATTGTTTTGTGCGTTTTTAATATTCTGTTGGGAGCAGCCCACAGTGGCTGGGGAAGGATAATAACTTATGATTATCATTAATTTTTAAATTGTTATCATTATTATAATTGTTATTCTTATAAAAGGGTTAGGGAAGTTTGTAGTATATTATGTTTTATCATTTTTTTGAATATTCTGTTATTATCATTAAATGTTAAATTATTATTATTATTATTATTATAAATCACACCCACCCAAGTGGGACATGGCCTCTTCCCCCCTAAGCCTTAACAGTTCAGTATTTTTATTTATTTGAATTGGGGCGGGGAAGCTCCCCTTGGCTACAGCAACTCCAGAGTAACTCGCTGTGAGTTCAGATCTCCATTGCTTTCCCCCTCAGGCCACCTTTGTGAGCCTAACCAAGGGTGACCAAGCAGTGTATTGAAAACTGTATCTGAAAGAATATATTGAAAAAACTGTATCTGAAACAAAGTATTGTTCAGATGAACCACTTCTTTAAGCAGTGGTTTTGTAACCAGGCACCATATTTTTCGCTCCATAAGACGCACCTGACCATAAAGACACACCTAGTTTTGAGAGGGGGAATACAAGAAAAAAATAGTGAGGTTTGTCTCCTTTTTCCTTTTCTTGTTAGGCTATCTAAAGGGGACAAAGCCATGTGGAAGAAATGTTCTGCTCTGAAAAGGAGGAGGAGGAGGAAGCTTCGCCTGATGAAGGGAGAAGAGGAGGTAGAGGAAAAGTCAGCTGCAGGCATGAAGGTAAAAGAGAAAAAATAGAAATAGAAATTGACATATAACACTTAAGAACAAAGAACATTTTTAAACAACCCCAGTCCTGATATAACACCAGCCCCCCAACCAGCACAGTACAGTACGGTAAAAATACAGTAAAGTATTTTTATTTATTTGACTGGGGTAGGGCAGCACCTTCTGGCTTCACCCATGTTAGTGAGGTTTGTCTCCTTTTTCCTTTTCTTGTTAGGCTATCTAAAGGTGACAAAGCAATGGGTTGAAAACTTAATTTATTCCGCTGAACCATTGCATTAACCAAGTAATTACTCAAGACACCAATTCTTTCACCTATCGATTTATCCACATAATCCAAGCAGAGATGAATTAGCATCCAAAAGTGGTACACTTGCACGTTACATCTTAAGATAAATGTTTTGGAAAAGGCATTCCTTTTTCAAAAGATAATTAATTTGCAAGCAAATAACTGAGTTAGATAGGCAGTGAGCTGGCTGATTTGTCTAATGGAGCATCCAAAAACCCAGTTTGGGTCTAGAAGACCCAGTTTGCTCCCTCCCCCCAGCCTTAATGGCAACCCGCCATTGCTTTCTGTTGATTTTTTTAACAGATACTCTGAATTGAACACCACAAGAATAAATGGGGATCAGCCCCTGCTGTAGTGGCCAGCACTAAAAGCCATTTGAGTAATTCAGATTAATACAGTAGGAAGAATTAATATTTACAAAGCAGCAACTTCACAGCAGTTTTGGACACTTGCAGCAGCTTGCAATGTTAAGAGAGGTGCTCTAAATAAAAGCACTTTCTACATTGATGAGCCTTCAGAGTAGGCTCATGTTTTTTCCTTTGCCTGGAGGTATACATGTTATTAGCATATGTGCAATCACCCCGAGAACTTTAGGCAGCACTTCCTCTGCTCTCAGTCAGCAAAAGGGGATGGCAAGGGGTGCTTCATGGCGTAACTTAACTTGCATCTGCAGGAGAAGTGTGGATCCCTCAGCCATACCTAAATAGCCTTCAAAGTGCCATTTAAGAGTGCAGCATCTAACTGTGCTGTGGACACAAAGGTTGTGAGGTTGATCCCCGTAAGGGACACCTGCAAATTCCTGCCTTGTAGCAGGTTGGACTAGATGACCCTTGGGGTCCCTTCCCGATATATACTCACCCACCATCTTTGGAAAGTGCTTCAGAAAGAAGAGAAATAGCATTCCTTTAAGTTAGTTGTAGTTGTCGGCATGCAGAGGGTCGCAAGGCCAGCTGGGTTTCAGGGGGGGGAAACACCAGCACTCAAAAGATTTTATAAATGCCTAAAAAAATGTATAAATGTAGTTTTTTTGGTGGAAAAACTAGGTTTAGGAAACCTAAATTTTTAGCGATAGGGCATGATGCAATCAAAAGTTTTCGATGGTGAAAACTATTGCAAAGAAATGTTCTTTCTCAATAAAGAATAAAATTTATGGGTCTCTTATGTACACTACAACACTACAAATGTCGTGTTTTTTGGACACCGTGCTGGGTACAACTTTCCTACAATCCATAGCTGTAAAAGAAAAAAATAATGAAACAAAGTTCATCTTAAAATCTAAAATAATATTGGTTATTACGGGGTTGTTGTTTTTCAAAAGTGCACACTTGTTTTTCAGTTTGGGGCATCTAAAACTATGAAAATTGGCTTATATAGTTAGATCTGGCCCCTCATGTCATGAGAAGTGGCTCACCAGCCCTGAGCAGCTTTATTTCCTGATCCGATCAGGAAATAAAACAAAAGCCCAGCAGTGCCAACCCATTCCGGTAGCCTGGAAGGAGAAGGAATCAGGCGCCCTGAGCAAGCTACAGTTCCCAGCATATTCTGGGCACCAAGTGCCCTTAGGAGACCCCTGTTCCCCCCATGAGCTACAGTTCCCAGAGTTCTCGAAGAAGAGAAATGGGCTTGGGAACTGTAGTTCTGTCAAGGGAATCTCAACCCTCAATGCCCAGAGGAAGCAATCATTTCCAGGGTGCTTCGGGGGACATTGTGGGAACTGTAGTTTGTTCAGTTTCCCAAGGAGACCCTCTCAGAGCTATAACTCCCAGCATTCCATTGGAAAGGCTGTGCTGAATATTCTCCTCCCGTAGGAAACTACAGTTCCCAGGGTGCTTTGAGGGATGCTAAGAATCACTCTCTAAGAGGGGAATCGAGGCACGTCTCCCCGATTCCTTTGGGGACGCCAAAACTTACTGCAATGGCTCTCGTCCGAGCAATCCCAGCGGTTGCAGGCAAAGTTGCAGGCGCTGGCACTTGAGTTCCCATAGGCGCCCCAGCTAGGAAATGGAGGCCCAGCTGGGGGGGGGCGGGGGGGGGGAAGTGCCATTAAAAGGAGAGGAAGAGTGAGAGAGACAGGGAGCATCCTAGAATGGGAGAGATGGAAGGGCCTCAAGGGTCATCTAGTCCAACCCACTGCAAGGAAGCTCGGAGCTAGAATTCCCAGGACTTTGGGAATTGAGAGAGGGGCAGGATTCGCAGCCCCCGTCTCCCTTTGCCCCCCGGCTCACCCCAGCCCAGCAGGGCACCCCACACCACCCACAGGTGCGCCATCCTCCCAGCAGCGCCCAGTAGGACTTTGCCCCCAACTTACCTGCGTGCCGGCAGGATGAGGCGGGCCAAAAGCCGGCAGGGCGGAGGCAGAAACCAGGACTTTGGCCCCTGCACCCCAAAAGACGTGGGGCTCCCCTGGCATCCCAGGCGCCTCTTCTGCTCTGGCGGAGCCTCCTGGGCCAGAGGCAGTCTACCTGGGCTGCTCCTAAGGGAGCCCCCCAACGATGCGCCCACCTAACGCGGGAGACCAGCGCCACCCAACGGTCAGGCTAGGCCCCGCTGCCCTCAAGCAACATGGCGGCGATGGTGAGTCTTCTGCCCTTTCTTCCCCCAGCAACAATCAAAAAGAAAAATCTCGGCAGCAATAGGCTGGCCTTTTGGCCAATCACAGGTCGGGCTGTGGGCGGAGCCAGCCATTTGGCACTTCATCTCTACACCTGTTCTCTCCTCAGTGTTTCTCTCACGCGAAGGAAGCTGGAAAGTTTTGTCGTGTCTTTAATACTGTATTCTGTTGGCTGGGGAATAGTAATAAATTATTATTATCATTACTTTTTAAATTATTATTTTTTAGTTATTATAATAAAAGGCTTAGTGGAGTTTGTAATATATATTGTTTTGTGCGTTTTTAATATTCTGTTGGGAGCAGCCCACAGTGGCTGGGGAAGGATAATAACTTATGATTATCATTAATTTTTAAATTGTTATCATTATTATAATTGTTATTCTTATAAAAGGGTTAGGGAAGTTTGTAGTATATTATGTTTTATCATTTTTTTGAATATTCTGTTATTATCATTAAATGTTAAATTATTATTATTATTCTTATTATTATTATTATTATTATTATTATTATAAATCACACCCACCCAAGTGGGACATGGCCTCTTCCCCCCTAAGCCTTAACAGTATAGTATTTTTATTTATTTGAATTGGGGCGGGGAAGCTCCCCTTGGCTACAGCAACTCCAGAGTAACTGGCTGTGAGTTCAGATCTCCATTGCTTTCCCCCTCAGGCCACCTTTGTGAGCCTAACCAAGGGTGACCAAGCAGTGTATTGAAAACGGTATTTGAAAGAATATATTGAAAAACTGTATCTGAAACAAAGTATTGTTCAGATGAACCACTTCTTTAAGCAGTGGTTTTGTAACCAGGCACCATATTTTTCGCTCCATAAGACCCACCTGACCATAAAGACACACCTAGTTTTGAGAGGGGGAATACAAGAAAAAAATAGTGAGGTTTGTCTCCTTTTTCCTTTTCTTGTTAGGCTATCTAAAGGGGACAAAGCCATGTGGAAGAAATGTTCTGCTCTGAAAAGGAGGAGGAGGAGGAAGCTTCGCCTGATGAAGGGAGAAGAGGAGGTAGAGGAAAAGTCAGCTGCAGGCATGAAGGTAAAAGAGAAAAAATAGAAATAGAAATTGACATATAACACTTAAGAACAAAGAACATTTTTAAACAACCCCAGTCCTGATATAACACCAGCCCCCCAACCAGCACAGTACAGTACGGTAAAAATACAGTAAAGTATTTTTATTTATTTGACTGGGGTAGGGCAGCACCTTCTGGCTTCACCCATGTTAGTGAGGTTTGTCTCCTTTTTCCTTTTCTTGTTAGGCTATCTAAAGGTGACAAAGCAATGGGTTGAAAACTTAATTTATTCCGCTGAACCATTGCATTAACCAAGTAATTACTCAAGACACCAATTCTTTCACCTATCGATTTATCCACATAATCCAAGCGGAGATGAATTAGCATCCAAAAGTGGTACACTTGCACGTTACATCTTAAGATAAATGTTTTGGAAAAGGCATTCCTTTTTCAAAAGATAATTAATTTGCAAGCAAATAACTGAGTTAGATAGGCAGTGAGCTGGCTGATTTGTCTAATGGAGCATCCAAAAACCCAGTTTGGGTCTAGAAGACCCAGTTTGCTCCCTCCCCCCAGCCTTAATGGCAACCCGCCATTGCTTTCTGTTGATTTTTTTAACAGATACTCTGAATTGAACACCACAAGAATAAATGGGGATCAGCCCCTGCTGTAGTGGCCAGCACTAAAAGCCATTTGAGTAATTCAGATTAATACAGTAGGAAGAATTAATATTTACAAAGCAGCAACTTCACAGCAGTTTTGGACACTTGCAGCAGCTTGCAATGTTAAGAGAGGTGCTCTAAATAAAAGCACTTTCTACATTGATGAGCCTTCAGAGTAGGCTCATGTTTTTTCCTTTGCCTGGAGGTATACATGTTATTAGCATATGTGCAATCACCCCGAGAACTTTAGGCAACACTTCCTCTGCTCTCAGTCAGCAAAAGGGGATGGCAAGGGGTGCTTCATGGCGTAACTTAACTTGCATCTGCAGGAGAAGTGTGGATCCCTCAGCCATACCTAAATAGACTTCAAAGTGCCATTTAAGAGTGCAGCTGTGGACACACAGGTTGTGAGGTTGATCCCCGTAAGGGACACCTGCAAATTCCTGCCTTGTAGCAGGTTGGACTAGATGACCCTTGGGGTCCCTTCCCGATATATACTCACCCACCATCTTTGGAAAGTGCTTCAGAAAGAAGAGAAATAGCATTGCTTTAAGTTAGTTGTAGTTGTCGGCATGCAGAGGGTCGCAAGGCCAGCTGGGTTTCGGGGGGGGAAACACCAGCACTCAAAAGATTTTATAAATGCCTAAAAAAATGTATAAATGTAGTTTTTTTGGTGGAAAAACTAGGTTTAGGAAACCTAAATTTTCAGCGATAGGGCATGATGCAATCAAAAGTTTTCGATGGTGAAAATTATTGCAAAGAAATGTTCTTTCTCAATAAAGAATAAAATTTATGGGTCTCTTATGTAGTGTACATAAGACGCAGGTGGCGCTGTGGGTTAAAGCCTCAGCACCTAGGACTTGCCGATCGAAAGGTCGGCGGTTTGAATCCTTGCGGCGGGGTGCGCTCCCGCTGCTCGGTCCCAGCGCCTGCCAACCTAGCAGTTCGAAAGCACCTCCTGGTGCAAGTAGATAAATAGGGACCGCTTACCAGCGGGAAGGTAAACGGCGTTTCCGTGTGCGGCTCTGGCTCGCCAGAGCAGCGATGTCACGCTGGCCACGTGACCCGGAAGTGTCTCCGGACAGCGCTGGCCGCTGGCCTCTTAAGTGAGATGGGCGCACAACCCCAGAGTCTGGCAAGACTGGCCCGTACGGGCAGGGGTACCTTTACCTTTACCTTATGTAGTGTAACAACAACACTGCAAATGTCGTGTTTTTTGGACACCGTGCTGGGTACAACTTTCCTACAATCCATAGCTGTAAAAGAAAAAAATAATGAAACAAAGTTCATCTTAAAATCTAAAATTATATTGGTTATTACGGGGTTGTTGTTTTTCAAAAGTGCACACTTGTTTTTCAGTTTGGGGCATCTAAAACTATGAAAATTGGCTTATATAGTTTGAGTTTCTGACACTGCTCAACTGCATACTTAAAAAATGTTGATCTAAAAGAAATGAACTTAGTGGTTAACACTGAAGCCTATCTCTTTCTCTAGAATGCGTATGATTGGCGTTTGCACTGCCTCGCTTGGTTCTCTTGGCCTGGTGCATTTTTTTGGCTTGGCCTGGTCATGCAGTTGCTCTGGGCATTTACACTGGCTGGCCATTGCTCCGGATCATCTTTAAAACAGCCTTGAGAGATCTCCTGTAAGTACCACTTCCTCTTGCATTGTAATGTGCTAGTTTGTTGTTTACATCAATCGGGGTGGCCAATTTGTGGCCCAGATCTGGCCCCTCATGCCATGAGAAGTGGCTCACCAGCCCTGAGCAGCTTTATTTCCTGATCCGATCAGGAAATAAAACAAAAGCCCGGCAGTGCCAACCCATTCCAGTAGCCTGGAAGGAGAAGGAATCAGGCGCCCTGAGCAAGCTACAGTTCCCAGCATATTCTGGGCACCAAGGGCCCTTAGGAGACCCCTGTTCCCCCCATGAGCTACAGTTCCCAGAGTTCTCTAAGAAGAGAAATGGGCTTGGGAACTGTAGTTCTGTCAAGGGAATCGCAACCCTCAATGCCCAGAGCAAGCAATCATTTCCAGGGTGCTTCGGGGGACATTGTAGGAACTGTAGTTTGTTCAGTTTCCCAAGGAGACCCTCTCAGAGCTATAACTCCCAGCATTCTATTGGAAAGGCTGTGCTGAATATTCTCCTCCCGTAGGAAACTACAGTTCCCAGGGTGCTTTGAGGGATGCTAAGAATCACTCTCTAAGAGGGGAATCGAGGCACGTCTCCCCGATTCCTTTGGCGACGCCAAAACTTACTGCAATGGCTCCCGTCCGAGCAATCCCAGCGGTTGCAGGCAAAATTGCAGGCGCTGGCACTTGAGTTCCCATAGGCGCCCAGCTATGAAATGGAGGCCCAGCTGGGGGGGGGGCGGAGGGGAAAGTGCCCTTAAAAGCAGAGGAAGAGTGAGAGAGACAGGGAGCATCCTAGAATGGGAGAGATGGAAGGGCCTCAAGGGTCATCTAGTCCAACCCACTGCAAGGGAGCTCGGAGCTAGAATTCCCAGGACTTTGGGAATTGAGAGAGGGGCAGGATTCGCAGCCCCCGTCTCCCTTTGCCCCCCGGCTCACCCCAGCCCAGCAGGGCACCCCACACCACCCACAGGCGCGCCATCCTCCCAGCAGCGCCCAGTAGGACTTTGCCCCCAAGTTACCTGCGCGCCGGCAGGGTGAGGCGTGCCAAAAGGCGGCGGGGCGGAGGCAGAAACCAGGACTTTGGCCCCTGCACCCCAAAAGACGTGGGGCTCCCCTGGCATCCCAGGAGCCTCTTCTGCTCTGGCGGAGCCTCCTGGGCCAGAGGCAGTCTACCTGGGCTGCTCCTGAGGGAGCCCCCCAACGATGCGCCCACCTAACGAGGGAGACCAGCGCCACCCAACGGTCAGGCTAGGCCCCGCTGCCCTCAAGGAACATGGCGGCGATGGTGAGTCTTCTGCCCTTTCTTCCCCCAGCAACAATCAAAAAGAAAAATTTCGGCAGCAATAGGCTGGCCTTTTGGCCAATCACAGGTCGGGCTGTGGGCGGAGCCAGCCATTTGGCGCCTTTTCTCTACGCCTGTTTTCTCCTCAGTCTTTCTCTCACGCGAAGGAAGCTAGAAAGTTTTGTCGTGTCTTTAATACTGTATTCTGTTGGCTGGGGAATAGTAATAAATTATTATTATCATTACTTTTTAAATTATTATTTTTTAGTTGTTATAATAAAAGGCTTAGTGGAGTTTGTAATATATATTGTTTTGTGCGTTTTTAATATTCTGTTGGGAGCAGCCCACAGTGGCTAGGGAAGGATAATAACTTATGATTATCATTAATTTTTAAATTGTTATCATTATTATAATTGTTATTCTTATAAAAGGGTTAGGGAAGTTTGTAGTATATTACGTTTTATCATTTTTTTGAATATTCTGTTATTATCATTAAATGTTAAATTATTATTATTATTATTATTATTATTATTATTATTATTATTATTATTATTATAAATCACACCCACCCAAGTGGGACATGGCCTCTTCCCCCCTAAGCCTTAACAGTATAGTATTTTTATTTATTTGAATTGGGGCGGGGAAGCTCCCCTTGGCTACAGCAACTCCAGAGTAACTGGCGGTGAGTTCAGATTTCCATTGCTTTCCCCCTCAGGCCACCTTTGTGAGCCTAACCAAGGGTGACCAAGCAGTGTATTGAAAACGGTATCTGAAAGAATATATTGAAAAAACTGTATCTGAAACAAAGTATTGTTCAGATGAACCACTTCTTTAAGCAGTGGTTTTGTAACCAGGCACCATATTTTTCGCTCCATAAGACGCACCTGACCATAAAGACACACCTAGTTTTGAGAGGGGGAATACAAGAAAAAAATAGTGAGGTTTGTCTCCTTTTTCCTTTTCTTGTTAGGCTATCTAAAGGGGACAAAGCCATGTGGAAGAAATGTTCTGCTCTGAAAAGGAGGAGGAGGAGGAAGCTTCGCCTGATGAAGGGAGAAGAGGAGGTAGAGGAAAAGTCAGCTGCAGGCATGAAGGTAAAAGAGAAAAAATAGAAATAGAAATTGACATATAACACTTAAGAACATTTTTAAACAACCCCAGTCCTGATATAACACCGGCCCCCCTAACCAGCACAGCACAGTACGGTAAAAATACAGTAAAGTATTTTTATTTATTTGACTGGGGTAGGGCAGCACCTTCTGGCTTCACCCATGTTAGTGAGGTTTGTCTCCTTTTTCCTTTTCTTGTTAGGCTATCTAAAGGTGACAAAGCAATGGGTTGAAAACTTAATTTCTTCCGCTGAACCATTGCTTTAACCAAGTAATTACTCAAGACACCAATTCTTTCACCTATCGATTTATCCACATAATCCAAGCGGAGATGAATTAGCATCCAAAAGTGGTACACTTGCACGTTACATCTTAAGATAAATGTTTTGGAAAAGGCATTCCTTTTTCAAAAGATAATTAATTTGCAAGCAAATAACTGAGTTAGGTAGGCAGTGAGCTGGCTGATTTGTCTAATGGAGCATCCAAAAACCCAGTTTGGGTCTAGAAGACCCAGTTTGCTCCCTCCCCCCAGCCTTAATGGCAACCCGCCATTGCTTTCTGATTGATTTTTTTAACAGATACTCTGAATTGAACACCACAAGAATAAATGGGGATCAGCCCCTGCTGTAGTGGCCAGCACTAAAAGCCATTTGAGTAATTCAGATTAATACAGTAGGAAGAATTAATATTTACAAAGCAGCAACTTCACAGCAGTTTTGGACACTTGCAGCAGCTTGCAATGTTAAGAGAGGTGCTCTAAATAAAAGCACTTTCTACATTGATGAGCCTTCAGAGTAGGCTCATGTTTTTTCCTTTGCCTGGAGGTATACATGTTATTAGCATATGTGCAATCACCCCGAGAACTTTAGGCAGCACTTCCTCTGCTCTCAGTCAGCAAAAGGGGATGGCAAGGGGTGCTTCATGGCGTAACTTAACTTGCATCTGCAGGAGAAGTGTGGATCCCTCAGCCATACCTAAATAGCCTTCAAAGTGCCATTTAAGAGTGCAGCATCTAACTGTGCTGTGGACACAAAGGTTGTGAGGTTGATCCCCGTAAGGGACACCTGCAAATTCCTGCCTTGTAGCAGGTTGGACTAGATGACCCTTGGGGTCCCTTCCCGATATATACTCACCCACCATCTTTGGAAAGTGCTTCAGAAAGAAGAGAAATAGCATTCCTTTAAGTTAGTTGTAGTTGTCGGCATGCAGAGGGTCGCAAGGCCAGCTGGGTAGCCCCAGTTGGGTCGTCTCCTTCCAGCCGTCCCGCTGCGAATACCATCTGACTTTGCTCCGATGTGCTTCAATAACATGATGAAGATTTCAGGGGGGGAAAACACCAGCACTCAAAAGATTTTATAAATGCCAAAAAAAATGTATAAATGTAGTTTTTTTGGTGGAAAAACTAGGTTTAGGAAACCTAAATTTTTAGCGATAGGGCATGATGCAATCAAAAGTTTTCGATGGTGAAAACTATTGCAAAGAAATGTTCTTTCTCAATAAAGAATAAAATTTATGGGTCTCTTATGTACACTACAACACTACAAATGTCGTGTTTTTTGGACACCGTGCTGGGTACAACTTTCCTACAATCCATAGCTGTAAAAGAAAAAAATAATGAAACAAAGTTCATCTTAAAATCTAAAATAATACTGGTTATTACGGGGTTGTTGTTTTTCAAAAGTGCACACTTGTTTTTCAGTTTGGGGCATCTAAAACTATGAAAATTGGCTTATATAGTTAGATCTGGCCCCTCATGTCATGAGAAGTGGCTCACCAGCCCTGAGCAGCTTTATTTCCTGATCCGATCAGGAAATAAAACAAAAGCCCAGCAGTGCCAACCCATTCCGGTAGCCTGGAAGGAGAAGGAATCAGGCGCCCTGAGCAAGCTACAGTTCCCAGCATATTCTGGGCACCAAGTGCCCTTAGGAGACCCCTGTTCCCCCCATGAGCTACAGTTCCCAGAGTTCTCTAAGCAAAGAAATGGGCTTGGGAACTGTAGTTCTGTCAAGGGAATCGCAACCCTCAATGCCCAGAGCAAGCAATCATTTCCAGGGTGCTTCGGGGGACATTGTGGGAACTGTAGTTTGTTCAGTTTCCCAAGGAGACCCTCTCAGAGCTATAACTCCCAGCATTCCATTGGAAAGGCTGTGCTGAATATTCTCCTCCCGTAGGAAACTACAGTTCCCAGGGTGCTTTGAGGGATGCTAAGAATCACTCTCTAAGAGGGGAATCGAGGCACGTCTCCCCGATTCCTTTGGGGACGCCAAAACTTACTGCAATGGCTCTCGTCCGAGCAATCCCAGCGGTTGCAGGCAAAGTTGCAGGCGCTGGCACTTGAGTTCCCATAGGCGCCCCAGCTAGGAAATGGAGGCCCAGCTGGGGGGGGGGGGAAAGTGCCATTAAAAGGAGAGGAAGAGTGAGAGAGACAGGGAGCATCCTAGAATGGGAGAGATGGAAGGGCCTCAAGGGTCATCTAGTCCAACCCACTGCAAGGAAGCTCGGAGCTAGAATTCCCAGGACTTTGGGAATTGAGAGAGGGGCAGGATTCGCAGCCCCCGTCTCCCTTTGCCCCCCGGCTCACCCCAGCCCAGCAGGGCACCCCACACCACCCACAGGTGCGCCATCCTCCCAGCAGCGCCCAGTAGGACTTTGCCCCCAACTTACCTGCGTGCCGGCAGGATGAGGCGGGCCAAAAGCCGGCAGGGCGGAGGCAGAAACCAGGACTTTGGCCCCTGCACCCCAAAAGATGTGGGGCTCCCCTGGCATCCCAGGCGCCTCTTCTGCTCTGGCGGAGCCTCCTGGGCCAGAGGCAGTCTACCTGGGCTGCTCCTAAGTGAGCCCCCCAACGATGCGCCCACCTAACGCGGGAGACCAGCGCCACCCAACGGTCAGGCTAGGCCCCGCTGCCCTCAAGCAACATGGCGGCGATGGTGAGTCTTCTGCCCTTTCTTCCCCCAGCAACAATCAAAAAGAAAAATCTCGGCAGCAATAGGCTGGCCTTTTGGCCAATCACAGGTCGGGCTGTGGGCGGAGCCAGCCATTTGGCACTTCTTCTCTACACCTGTTCTCTCCTCAGTGTTTCTCACACGCGAAGGAAGCAGGTAAGTTTTGTCGTGTCTTTAATACTGTATTCTGTTGGCTGGGGAATAATAATAAATTATTATTATCATTACTTTTTAAATTATTATTTTTTAGTTATTATAATAAAAGGCTTAGTGGAGTTTGTAATATATATTGTTTTGTGCGTTTTTAATATTCTGTTGGGAGCAGCCCACAGTGGCTGGGGAAGGATAATAACTTATAATTATCATTAATTTTTAAATTGTTATCATTATTATAATTGTTATTCTTATAAAAGGGTTAGGGAAGTTTGTAGTATATTATGTTTTATCATTTTTTTGAATATTCTGTTATTATCATTAAATGTTAAATTATTATTATTATTATTATTATTATTATTATTATTATTATTATAAATCACACCCACCCAAGTGGGACATGGCCTCTTCCCCCCTAAGCCTTAACAGTATAGTATTTTTATTTATTTGAATTGGGGCGGGGAAGCTCCCCTTGGCTACAGCAACTCCAGAGTAACTGGCTGTGAGTTCAGATCTCCATAGCTTTCCCCCTCAGGCCACCTTTGTGAGCCTAACCAAGGGTGACCAAGCAGTGTATTGAAAACTGTATCTGAAAGAATATATTGAAAAAACTGTATCTGAAACAAAGTATTGTTCAGATGAACCACTTCTTTAAGCAGTGGTTTTGTAACCAGGCACCATATTTTTCGCTCCATAAGACACACCTGACCATAAAGACACACCTAGTTTTGAGAGGGGGAATACAAGAAAAAAATAGTGAGGTTTGTCTCCTTTTTCCTTTTCTTGTTAGGCTATCTAAAGGGGACAAAGCCATGTGGAAGAAATGTTCTGCTGTGAAAAGGAGGAGGAGGAGGAAGCTTCGCCTGATGAAGGGAGAAGAGGAGGCAGAGGAAAAGTCAGCTGCAGGCATGAAGGTAAAAGAGAAAAAATAGAAATAGAAATTGACATATAACACTTAAGAACATTTTTAAACAACCCCAGTCCTGATATAACACCAGCCCCCCAACCAGCACAGCACAGTACGGTAAAAATACAGTAAAGTATTTTTATTTATTTGACTGTGGTAGGGTAGCACCTTCTGGCTTCACCCAGGTTAGTGAGGTTTGTCTCCTTTTTCCTTTTCTTGTTAGGCTATCTAAAGGTGACAAAGCAATAGGTTGAAAACTTAATTTCTTCCGCTGAACCATTGCATTAACCAAGTAATTACTCAAGACACCAATTCTTTCACCTATCGATTTATCCACATAATCCAAGCGGAGATGAATTAGCATCCAAAAGTGGTACACTTGCATGTTACATCTTAAGATAAATGTTTTGGAAAAGGCATTCCTTTTTCAAAAGATAATTAATTTGCAAGCAAATAACTGAGTTAGATAGGCAGTGAGCTGGCTGATTTGTCTAATGGAGCATCCAAAAACCCAGTTTGGGTCTAGAAGACCCAGTTTGCTCCCTCCCCCCAGCCTTAATGGCAACCCGCCATTGCTTTCTGTTGATTTTTTTAACAGATACTCTGAATTGAACACCACAAGAATAAATGGGGATCAGCCCCTGCTGTAGTGGCCAGCACTAAAAGCCATTTGAGTAATTCAGATTAATACAGTAGGAAGAATTAATATTTACAAAGCAGCAACTTCACAGCAGTTTTGGACACTTGCAGCAGCTTGCAATGTTAAGAGAGGTGCTCTAAATAAAAGCACTTTCTACATTGATGAGCCTTCAGAGTAGGCTCATGTTTTTTCCTTTGCCTGGAGGTATACATGTTATTAGCATATGTGCAATCACCCCGAGAACTTTAGGCAGCACTTCCTCTGCTCTCAGTCAGCAAAAGGGGATGGCAAGGGGTGCTTCATGGCGTAACTTAACTTGCATCTGCAGGAGAAGTGTGGATCCCTCAGCCATACCTAAATAGACTTCAAAGTGCCATTTAAGAGTGCAGCTGTGGACACACAGGTTGTGAGGTTGATCCCCGTAAGGGACACCTGCAAATTCCTGCCTTGTAGCAGGTTGGACTAGATGACCCTTGGGGTCCCTTCCCGATATATACTCACCCACCATCTTTGGAAATTGCTTCAGAAAGAAGAGAAATAGCATTCCTTTAAGTTAGTTGTAGTTGTCGGCATGCAGAGGGTCGCAAGGCCAGCTGGGTTTCAGGGGGGGAAAACACCAGCACTCAAAAGATTTTATAAATGCCTAAAAAAATGTATAAATGTAGTTTTTTTGGTGGAAAAACTAGGTTTAGGAAACCTAAATTTTCAGCGATAGGGCATGATGCAATCAAAAGTTTTCGATGGTGAAAATTATTGCAAAGAAATGTTCTTTCTCAATAAAGAATAAAATTTATGGGTCTCTTATGTAGTGTAACAACAACACTGCAAATGTCGTGTTTTTTGGACACCGTGCTGGGTACAACTTTCCTACAATCCATAGCTGTAAAAGAAAAAAATAATGAAACAAAGTTCATCTTAAAATCTAAAATAATATTGGTTATTACGGGGTTGTTGTTTTTCAAAAGTGCACACTTGTTTTTCAGTTTGGGGCATCTAAAACTATGAAAATTGGCTTATATAGTTTGAGTTTCTGACACTGCTCAACTGCATACTTAATAAAATGTTGATCTAAAAGAAATGAACTTAGTGGTTAACACTGAAGCCTATCTCTTTCTCTAGAATGCGTATGAATGGTGTTTGCACTGCCTCGCTTGGTTCTCTTGACCTGGTGCATTTTTTTGGCTTGGCCTGGTCATGCATTTGCTCTGGGCATTTACATTGGCTGGCCATTGCTCCGGATCATCTTTAAAACAGCCTTGAGAGATCTCCTTAGGTACCACTTCCTCTTGCATTGTAATGTGCTAGTTTGTTGTTTACATCAATCAGGGGTGGCCAATTTGTGGCCCAGATCTGGCCCCTCATGCCATGAGAAGTGGCTCACCAGCCTTGAGTAGCTTTATTTCCTGATCCGATCAGGAAATAAAACAAAAGCCCGGCAGTGCCAACCCATTCCGGTAGCCTGGAAGGAGAAGGAATCAGGCGCCCTGAGCAAGCTACAATTCCCAGCATATTCTGGGCACCAAGTGCCCTTAGGAGACCCCTGTGTTCCCCCCATGAGCTACAGTTCCCAGAGTTCTCTAAGAGAAATGGGCTTGGGAACTGTAGTTCTGTTAAGGGAATCTCAACCCTCAATGCCCAGAGCAAGCAATCATTTCCAGGGTGCTTCGGGGGACATTGTGGGAACTGTAGTTTGTTCAGTTTCCCAAGGAGACCCTCTCAGAGCTATAACTCCCAGCATTCCATTGGAAAGGCTGTGCTGAATATTCTCCTCCCGTAGGAAACTACAGTTCCCAGGGTGCTTTGAGGGATGCTAAGATGGGTTAAATCACTCTCTAAGAGGGGAATCGAGGCACGTCTCCCCGATTCCTTTGGCGACGCCAAAATTTACTGCAATGGCTCTCGTCCGAGCAATCCCAGCGGTTGCAGGCAAAGTTGCAGGCGCTGGCACTTGAGTTCCCATAGGCGCCCCAGCTAGGAAATGGAGGCCCAGCTGGGGGTGGGGGGGGAGGGGAAAGTGCCATTAAAAGGAGAGGAAGAGTGAGAGAGACAGGGAGCATCCTAGAATGGGAGAGATGGAAGGGCCTCAAGGGTCATCTAGTCCAACCCACTGCAAGGAAGCTCGGAGCTAGAATTCCCAGGACTTTGGGAATTGAGAGAGGGGCAGGATTCGCAGCCCCCGTCTCCCTTTGCCCCCGGCTCACCCCAGCCCAGCAGGGCACCCCACACCACCCACAGGCGCGCCATCCTCCCAGCAGCGCCCAGTAGGACTTTGCCCCCAACTTACCTGCGCGCCGGCAGGGTGAGGCGTGCCAAAAGCCGGCGGGGCGGAGGCAGAAACCAGGACTTTGGCCCCTGCACCCCAAAAGACGTGGGGCTCCCCTGGTGCCTCTTCTGCTCTGGCGGAGCCTCCAGGGCCAGAGGCAGTCTACCTGGGCTGCTCCTGAGGGAGCCCCCCAACGATGCGCCCACCTAACGCGGGAGACCAGCGCCACCCAACGGTCAGGCTAGGCCCCGCTGCCCTCAAGCAACATGGCGGCGATGGTGAGTCTTCTGCCCTTTCTTCCCCCAGCAACAATCAAAAAGAAAAATCTCGGCAGCAATAGGCTGGCCTTTTGGCCAATCACAGGTCGGGCTGTGGGCGGAGCCAGCCATTTGGCACTTCTTCTCTACACCTGTTCTCTCCTCAGTGTTTCTCACACGCGAAGGAAGCAGGTAAGTTTTGTCGTGTCTTTAATACTGTATTCTGTTGGCTGGGGAATAGTAATAAATTATTATTATCATTACTTTTTAAATTATTATTTTTTAGTTATTATAATAAAAGGCTTAGTGGAGTTTGTAATATATATTGTTTTGTGCGTTTTTAATATTCTGTTGGGAGCAGCCCACAGTGGCTGGGGAAGGATAATAACTTATGATTATCATTAATTTTTAAATTGTTATCATTATTATAATTGTTATTCTTATAAAAGGGTTAGGGAAGTTTGTAGTATATTATGTTTTATCATTTTTTTGAATATTCTGTTATTATCATTAAATGTTAAATTATTATTATTATTATTATAAATCACACCCACCCAAGTGGGACATGGCCTCTTCCCCCCTAAGCCTTAACAGTTCAGTATTTTTATTTATTTGAATTGGGGCGGGGAAGCTCCCCTTGGCTACAGCAACTCCAGAGTAACTGGCTGTGAGTTCAGATCTCCATTGCTTTCCCCCTCAGGCCACCTTTGTGAGCCTAACCAAGGGTGACCAAGCAGTGTATTGAAAACGGTATCTGAAACAATATATTGAAAAAACTGTATCTGAAACAAAGTATTGTTCAGATGAACCACTTCTTTAAGCAGTGGTTTTGTAACCAGGCACCATATTTTTCGCTCCATAAGACGCACCTGACCATAAAGACACACCTAGTTTTGAGAGGGGGAATACAAGAAAAAAATAGTGAGGTTTGTCTCCTTTTTCCTTTTCTTGTTAGGCTATCTAAAGGGGACAAAGCCATGTGGAAGAAATGTTCTGCTCTGAAAAGGAGGAGGAGGAGGAAGCTTCGCCTGATGAAGGGAGAAGAGGAGGTAGAGGAAAAGTCAGCTGCAGGCATGAAGGTAAAAGAGAAAAAATAGAAATAGAAATTGACATATAACACTTAAGAACAAAGAACATTTTTAAACAACCCCAGTCCTGATATAACACCAGCCCCCCAACCAGCACAGTACAGTACGGTAAAAATACAGTAAAGTATTTTTATTTATTTGACTGGGGTAGGGCAGCACCTTCTGGCTTCACCCATGTTAGTGAGGTTTGTCTCCTTTTTCCTTTTCTTGTTAGGATATCTAAAGGTGACAAAGCAATGGGTTGAAAACTTAATTTTTTCCGCTGAACCATTGCTTTAACCAAGTAATTACTCAAGACACCAATTCTTTCACCTATCGATTTATCCACATAATCCAAGCGGAGATGAATTAGCATCCAAAAGTGGTACACTTGCACGTTACATCTTAAGATAAATGTTTTGGAAAAGGCATTCCTTTTTCAAAAGATAATTAATTTGCAAGCAAATAACTGAGTTAGATAGGCAGTGAGCTGGCTGATTTGTCTAATGGAGCATCCAAAAACCCAGTTTGGGTCTAGAAGACCCAGTTTGCTCCCTCCCCCCAGCCTTAATGGCAACCCGCCATTGCTTTCTGTTTGAATTTTTTAACAGATACTCTGAATTGAACACCACAAGAATAAATGGGGATCAGCCCCTGCTGTAGTGGCCAGCACTAAAAGCCATTTGAGTAATTCAGATTAATACAGTAGGAAGAATTAATATTTACAAAGCAGCAACTTCACAGCAGTTTTGGACACTTGCAGCAGCTTGCAATGTTAAGAGAGGTGCTCTAAATAAAAGCACTTTCTACATTGATGAGCCTTCAGAGTAGGCTCATGTTTTTTCCTTTGCCTGGAGGTATACATGTTATTAGCATATGTGCAATCACCCCGAGAACTTTAGGCAGCACTTCCTCTGCTCTCAGTCAGCAAAAGGGGATGGCAAGGGGTGCTTCATGGCGTAACTTAACTTGCATCTGCAGGAGAAGTGTGGATCCCTCAGCCATACCTAAATAGACTTCAAAGTGCCATTTAAGAGTGCAGCTGTGGACACACAGGTTGTGAGGTTGATCCCCGTAAGGGATACCTGCAAATTCCTGCCTTGTAGCAGGTTGGACTAGATGACCCTTGGGGTCCCTTCCCGATATATACTCACCCACCATCTTTGGAAAGTGCTTCAGAAAGAAGAGAAATAGCATTCCTTTAAGTTAGTTGTAGTTGTCGGCATGCAGAGGGTCGCAAGGCCAGCTGGGTTTCAGGGGGGGAAAATACCAGCACTCAAAAGATTTTATAAATGCCTAAAAAAATGTATAAATGTAGTTTTTTTGGTGGAAAAACTAGGTTTAGGAAACCTAAATTTTCAGCGATAGGGCATGATGCAATCAAAAGTTTTCGATGGTGAAAATTATTGCAAAGAAATGTTCTTTCTCAATAAAGAATAAAATTTATGGGTCTCTTATGTAGTGTAACAACAACACTGCAAATGTCGTGTTTTTTGGACACCGTGCTGGGTACAACTTTCCTACAATCCATAGCTGTAAAAGAAAAAAATAATGAAACAAAGTTCATCTTAAAATCTAAAATAATATTGGTTATTACGGGGTTGTTGTTTTTCAAAAGTGCACACTTGTTTTTCAGTTTGGGGCATCTAAAACTATGAAAATTGGCTTATATAGTTTGAGTTTCTGACACTGCTCAACTGCATACTTAATAAAATGTTGATCTAAAAGAAATGAACTTAGTGGTTAACACTGAAGCCTATCTCTTTCTCTAGAATGCGTATGAATGGTGTTTGCACTGCCTCGCTTGGTTCTCTTGACCTGGTGCATTTTTTTGGCTTGGCCTGGTCATGCATTTGCTCTGGGCATTTACATTGGCTGGCCATTGCTCCGGATCATCTTTAAAACAGCCTTGAGAGATCTCCTTAGGTACCACTTCCTCTTGCATTGTAATGTGCTAGTTTGTTGTTTACATCAATCAGGGGTGGCCAATTTGTGGCCCAGATCTGGCCCCTCATGCCATGAGAAGTGGCTCACCAGCCTTGAGTAGCTTTATTTCCTGATCCGATCAGGAAATAAAACAAAAGCCCAGCAGTGCCAACCCATTCCGGTAGCCTGGAAGGAGAAGGAATCAGGCGCCCTGAGCAAGCTACAATTCCCAGCATATTCTGGGCACCAAGTGCCCTTAGGAGACCCCTGTGTTCCCCCCATGAGCTACAGTTCCCAGAGTTCTCTAAGAGAAATGGGCTTGGGAACTGTAGTTCTGTTAAGGGAATCTCAACCCTCAATGCCCAGAGCAAGCAATCATTTCCAGGGTGCTTCGGGGGACATTGTGGGAACTGTAGTTTGTTCAGTTTCCCAAGGAGACCCTCTCAGAGCTATAACTCCCAGCATTCCATTGGAAAGGCTGTGCTGAATATTCTCCTCCCGTAGGAAACTACAGTTCCCAGGGTGCTTTGAGGGATGCTAAGATGGGTTAAATCACTCTCTAAGAGGGGAATCGAGGCACGTCTCCCCGATTCCTTTGGCGACGCCAAAATTTACTGCAATGGCTCTCGTCCGAGCAATCCCAGCGGTTGCAGGCAAAGTTGCAGGCGCTGGCACTTGAGTTCCCATAGGCGCCCCAGCTAGGAAATGGAGGCCCAGCTGGGGGTGGGGGGGGGAGGGGAAAGTGCCATTAAAAGGAGAGGAAGAGTGAGAGAGACAGGGAGCATCCTAGAATGGGAGAGATGGAAGGGCCTCAAGGGTCATCTAGTCCAACCCACTGCAAGGAAGCTCGGAGCTAGAATTCCCAGGACTTTGGGAATTGAGAGAGGGGCAGGATTCGCAGCCCCCGTCTCCCTTTGCCCCCGGCTCACCCCAGCCCAGCAGGGCACCCCACACCACCCACAGGCGCGCCATCCTCCCAGCAGCGCCCAGTAGGACTTTGCCCCCAACTTACCTGCGCGCCGGCAGGGTGAGGCGTGCCAAAAGCCGGCGGGGCGGAGGCAGAAACCAGGACTTTGGCCCCTGCACCCCAAAAGACGTGGGGCTCCCCTGGCATCCCAGGCGCCTCTTCTGCTCTGGCGGAGCCTCCTGGGCCAGAGGCAGTCTACCTGGGCTGCTCCTGAGGGAGCCCCCCAACGATGCGCCCACCTAACGAGGGAGACCAGCGCCACCCAACGGTCAGGCTAGGCCCCGCTGCCCTCAAGCAACATGGCGGCGATGGTGAGTCTTCTGCCCTTTCTTCCCCCAGCAACAATCAAAAGCAGCCCCAGCAACAATCAAAAGCAGACCCAGCAACAATAAAAATCTCGGCAGCAATAGGTTGGCCTTTTGGCCAATCACAGGTCGGGCTGTGGGCGGAGCCAGCCATTTGGCGCCTTTTCTCTACGCCTGTTTTCTCCTCAGTGTTTCTCTCACGCGAAGGAAGCTGGAAAGTTTTGTCGTGTCTTTAATACTGTATTCTGTTGGCTGGGGAATAGTAATAAATTATTATTATCATTACTTTTTAAATTATTATTTTTTAGTTATTATAATAAAAGGCTTAGTGGAGTTTGTAATATATATTGTTTTGTGCGTTTTTAATATTCTGTTGGGAGCAGCCCACAGTGGCTGGGGAAGGATAATAACTTATGATTATCATTAATTTTTAAATTGCTATCATTATTATAATTGTTATTCTTATAAAAGGGTTAGGGAAGTTTGTAGTATATTATGTTTTATCATTTTTTTGAATATTCTGTTATTATCATTAAATGTTAAATTATTATTATTATTATTATAAATCACACCCACCCAAGTGGGACATGGCCTCTTCCCCCCTAAGCCTTAACAGTTCAGTATTTTTATTTATTTGAATTGGGGCGGGGAAGCTCCCCTTGGCTACAGCAACTCCAGAGTAACTGGCTGTGAGTTCAGATCTCCATTGCTTTCCCCCTCAGGCCACCTTTGTGAGCCTAACCAAGGGTGACCAAGCAGTGTATTGAAAACTGTATCTGAAACAATATATTGAAAAAACTGTATCTGAAACAAAGTATTGTTCAGATGAACCACTTCTTTAAGCAGTGGTTTTGTAACCAGGCACCATATTTTTCGCTCCATAAGACGCACCTGACCATAAAGACACACCTAGTTTTGAGAGGGGGAATACAAGAAAAAAATAGTGAGGTTTGTCTCCTTTTTCCTTTTCTTGTTAGGCTATCTAAAGGGGACAAAGCCATGTGGAAGAAATGTTCTGCTCTGAAAAGGAGGAGGAGGAGGAAGCTTCGCCTGATGAAGGGAGAAGAGGAGGTAGAGGAAAAGTCAGCTGCAGGCATGAAGGTAAAAGAGAAAAAATAGAAATAGAAATTGACATATAACACTTAAGAACAAAGAACATTTTTAAACAACCCCAGTCCTGATATAACACCAGCCCCCCAACCAGCACAGTACAGTACGGTAAAAATACAGTAAAGTATTTTTATTTATTTGACTGGGGTAGGGCAGCACCTTCTGGTTTCACCCATGTTAGTGAGGTTTGTCTCCTTTTTCCTTTTCTTGTTAGGATATCTAAAGGTGACAAAGCAATGGGTTGAAAACTTAATTTTTTCCGCTGAACCATTGCTTTAACCAAGTAATTACTCAAGACACCAATTCTTTCACCTATCGATTTATCCACATAATCCAAGCGGAGATGAATTAGCATCCAAAAGTGGTACACTTGCACGTTACATCTTAAGATAAATGTTTTGGAAAAGGCATTCCTTTTTCAAAAGATAATTAATTTGCAAGCAAATAACTGAGTTAGATAGGCAGTGAGCTGGCTGATTTGTCTAATGGAGCATCCAAAAACCCAGTTTGGGTCTAGAAGACCCAGTTTGCTCCCTCCCCCCAGCCTTAATGGCAACCCGCCATTGCTTTCTGTTTGAATTTTTTAACAGATACTCTGAATTGAACACCACAAGAATAAATGGGGATCAGCCCCTGCTGTAGTGGCCAGCACTAAAAGCCATTTGAGTAATTCAGATTAATACAGTAGGAAGAATTAATATTTACAAAGCAGCAACTTCACAGCAGTTTTGGACACTTGCAGCAGCTTGCAATGTTAAGAGAGGTGCTCTAAATAAAAGCACTTTCTACATTGATGAGCCTTCAGAGTAGGCTCATGTTTTTTCCTTTGCCTGGAGGTATACATGTTATTAGCATATGTGCAATCACCCCGAGAACTTTAGGCAGCACTTCCTCTGCTCTCAGTCAGCAAAAGGGGATGGCAAGGGGTGCTTCATGGCGTAACTTAACTTGCATCTGCAGGAGAAGTGTGGATCCCTCAGCCATACCTAAATAGACTTCAAAGTGCCATTTAAGAGTGCAGCTGTGGACACACAGGTTGTGAGGTTGATCCCCGTAAGGGATACCTGCAAATTCCTGCCTTGTAGCAGGTTGGACTAGATGACCCTTGGGGTCCCTTCCCGATATATACTCACCCACCATCTTTGGAAAGTGCTTCAGAAAGAAGAGAAATAGCATTCCTTTAAGTTAGTTGTAGTTGTCGGCATGCAGAGGGTCGCAAGGCCAGCTGGGTTTCAGGGGGGGAAAATACCAGCACTCAAAAGATTTTATAAATGCCTAAAAAAATGTATAAATGTAGTTTTTTTGGTGGAAAAACTAGGTTTAGGAAACCTAAATTTTCAGCGATAGGGCATGATGCAATCAAAAGTTTTCGATGGTGAAAATTATTGCAAAGAAATGTTCTTTCTCAATAAAGAATAAAATTTATGGGTCTCTTATGTAGTGTAACAACAACACTGCAAATGTCGTGTTTTTTGGACACCGTGCTGGGTACAACTTTCCTACAATCCATAGCTGTAAAAGAAAAAAATAATGAAACAAAGTTCATCTTAAAATCTAAAATAATATTGGTTATTACGGGGTTGTTGTTTTTCAAAAGTGCACACTTGTTTTTCAGTTTGGGGCATCTAAAACTATGAAAATTGGCTTATATAGTTTGAGTTTCTGACACTGCTCAACTGCATACTTAATAAAATGTTGATCTAAAAGAAATGAACTTAGTGGTTAACACTGAAGCCTATCTCTTTCTCTAGAATGCGTATGAATGGTGTTTGCACTGCCTCGCTTGGTTCTCTTGACCTGGTGCATTTTTTTGGCTTGGCCTGGTCATGCATTTGCTCTGGGCATTTACATTGGCTGGCCATTGCTCCGGATCATCTTTAAAACAGCCTTGAGAGATCTCCTTAGGTACCACTTCCTCTTGCATTGTAATGTGCTAGTTTGTTGTTTACATCAATCAGGGGTGGCCAATTTGTGGCCCAGATCTGGCCCCTCATGCCATGAGAAGTGGCTCACCAGCCTTGAGTAGCTTTATTTCCTGATCCGATCAGGAAATAAAACAAAAGCCCGGCAGTGCCAACCCATTCCGGTAGCCTGGAAGGAGAAGGAATCAGGCGCCCTGAGCAAGCTACAATTCCCAGCATATTCTGGGCACCAAGTGCCCTTAGGAGACCCCTGTGTTCCCCCCATGAGCTACAGTTCCCAGAGTTCTCTAAGAGAAATGGGCTTGGGAACTGTAGTTCTGTTAAGGGAATCTCAACCCTCAATGCCCAGAGCAAGCAATCATTTCCAGGGTGCTTCGGGGGACATTGTGGGAACTGTAGTTTGTTCAGTTTCCCAAGGAGACCCTCTCAGAGCTATAACTCCCAGCATTCCATTGGAAAGGCTGTGCTGAATATTCTCCTCCCGTAGGAAACTACAGTTCCCAGGGTGCTTTGAGGGATGCTAAGATGGGTTAAATCACTCTCTAAGAGGGGAATCGAGGCACGTCTCCCCGATTCCTTTGGCGACGCCAAAATTTACTGCAATGGCTCTCGTCCGAGCAATCCCAGCGGTTGCAGGCAAAGTTGCAGGCGCTGGCACTTGAGTTCCCATAGGCGCCCCAGCTAGGAAATGGAGGCCCAGCTGGGGGTGGGGGGGGAGGGGAAAGTGCCATTAAAAGGAGAGGAAGAGTGAGAGAGACAGGGAGCATCCTAGAATGGGAGAGATGGAAGGGCCTCAAGGGTCATCTAGTCCAACCCACTGCAAGGAAGCTCGGAGCTAGAATTCCCAGGACTTTGGGAATTGAGAGAGGGGCAGGATTCGCAGCCCCCGTCTCCCTTTGCCCCCGGCTCACCCCAGCCCAGCAGGGCACCCCACACCACCCACAGGCGCGCCATCCTCCCAGCAGCGCCCAGTAGGACTTTGCCCCCAACTTACCTGCGCGCCGGCAGGGTGAGGCGTGCCAAAAGCCGGCGGGGCGGAGGCAGAAACCAGGACTTTGGCCCCTGCACCCCAAAAGACGTGGGGCTCCCCTGGCATCCCAGGCGCCTCTTCTGCTCTGGCGGAGCCTCCTGGGCCAGAGGCAGTCTACCTGGGCTGCTCCTGAGGGAGCCCCCCAACGATGCGCCCACCTAACGAGGGAGACCAGCGCCACCCAACGGTCAGGCTAGGCCCCGCTGCCCTCAAGCAACATGGCGGCGATGGTGAGTCTTCTGCCCTTTCTTCCCCCAGCAACAATCAAAAGCAGCCCCAGCAACAATCAAAAGCAGCCCCAGCAACAATAAAAATCTCGGCAGCAATAGGTTGGCCTTTTGGCCAATCACAGGTCGGGCTGTGGGCGGAGCCAGCCATTTGGCGCCTTTTCTCTACGCCTGTTTTCTCCTCAGTGTTTCTCTCACGCGAAGGAAGCTGGAAAGTTTTGTCGTGTCTTTAATACTGTATTCTGTTGGCTGGGGAATAGTAATAAATTATTATTATCATTACTTTTTAAATTATTATTTTTTAGTTATTATAATAAAAGGCTTAGTGGAGTTTGTAATATATATTGTTTTGTGCGTTTTTAATATTCTGTTGGGAGCAGCCCACAGTGGCTGGGGAAGGATAATAACTTATGATTATCATTAATTTTTAAATTGTTATCATTATTATAATTGTTATTCTTATAAAAGGGTTAGGGAAGTTTGTAGTATATTATGTTTTATCATTTTTTTGAATATTCTGTTATTATCATTAAATGTTAAATTATTATTATTATTATTATAAATCACACCCACCCAAGTGGGACATGGCCTCTTCCCCCCTAAGCCTTAACAGTTCAGTATTTTTATTTATTTGAATTGGGGCGGGGAAGCTCCCCTTGGCTACAGCAACTCCAGAGTAACTGGCTGTGAGTTCAGATCTCCATTGCTTTCCCCCTCAGGCCACCTTTGTGAGCCTAACCAAGGGTGACCAAGCAGTGTATTGAAAACTGTATCTGAAACAATATATTGAAAAAACTGTATCTGAAACAAAGTATTGTTCAGATGAACCACTTCTTTAAGCAGTGGTTTTGTAACCAGGCACCATATTTTTCGCTCCATAAGACGCACCTGACCATAAAGACACACCTAGTTTTGAGAGGGGGAATACAAGAAAAAAATAGTGAGGTTTGTCTCCTTTTTCCTTTTCTTGTTAGGCTATCTAAAGGGGACAAAGCCATGTGGAAGAAATGTTCTGCTCTGAAAAGGAGGAGGAGGAGGAAGCTTCGCCTGATGAAGGGAGAAGAGGAGGTAGAGGAAAAGTCAGCTGCAGGCATGAAGGTAAAAGAGAAAAAATAGAAATAGAAATTGACATATAACACTTAAGAACAAAGAACATTTTTAAACAACCCCAGTCCTGATATAACACCAGCCCCCCAACCAGCACAGTACAGTACGGTAAAAATACAGTAAAGTATTTTTATTTATTTGACTGGGGTAGGGCAGCACCTTCTGGCTTCACCCATGTTAGTGAGGTTTGTCTCCTTTTTCCTTTTCTTGTTAGGATATCTAAAGGTGACAAAGCAATGGGTTGAAAACTTAATTTTTTCCGCTGAACCATTGCTTTAACCAAGTAATTACTCAAGACACCAATTCTTTCACCTATCGATTTATCCACATAATCCAAGCGGAGATGAATTAGCATCCAAAAGTGGTACACTTGCACGTTACATCTTAAGATAAATGTTTTGGAAAAGGCATTCCTTTTTCAAAAGATAATTAATTTGCAAGCAAATAACTGAGTTAGATAGGCAGTGAGCTGGCTGATTTGTCTAATGGAGCATCCAAAAACCCAGTTTGGGTCTAGAAGACCCAGTTTGCTCCCTCCCCCCAGCCTTAATGGCAACCCGCCATTGCTTTCTGTTTGAATTTTTTAACAGATACTCTGAATTGAACACCACAAGAATAAATGGGGATCAGCCCCTGCTGTAGTGGCCAGCACTAAAAGCCATTTGAGTAATTCAGATTAATACAGTAGGAAGAATTAATATTTACAAAGCAGCAACTTCACAGCAGTTTTGGACACTTGCAGCAGCTTGCAATGTTAAGAGAGGTGCTCTAAATAAAAGCACTTTCTACATTGATGAGCCTTCAGAGTAGGCTCATGTTTTTTCCTTTGCCTGGAGGTATACATGTTATTAGCATATGTGCAATCACCCCGAGAACTTTAGGCAGCACTTCCTCTGCTCTCAGTCAGCAAAAGGGGATGGCAAGGGGTGCTTCATGGCGTAACTTAACTTGCATCTGCAGGAGAAGTGTGGATCCCTCAGCCATACCTAAATAGACTTCAAAGTGCCATTTAAGAGTGCAGCTGTGGACACACAGGTTGTGAGGTTGATCCCCGTAAGGGATACCTGCAAATTCCTGCCTTGTAGCAGGTTGGACTAGATGACCCTTGGGGTCCCTTCCCGATATATACTCACCCACCATCTTTGGAAAGTGCTTCAGAAAGAAGAGAAATAGCATTCCTTTAAGTTAGTTGTAGTTGTCGGCATGCAGAGGGTCGCAAGGCCAGCTGGGTTTCAGGGGGGGAAAATACCAGCACTCAAAAGATTTTATAAATGCCTAAAAAAATGTATAAATGTAGTTTTTTTGGTGGAAAAACTAGGTTTAGGAAACCTAAATTTTCAGCGATAGGGCATGATGCAATCAAAAGTTTTCGATGGTGAAAATTATTGCAAAGAAATGTTCTTTCTCAATAAAGAATAAAATTTATGGGTCTCTTATGTAGTGTAACAACAACACTGCAAATGTCGTGTTTTTTGGACACCGTGCTGGGTACAACTTTCCTACAATCCATAGCTGTAAAAGAAAAAAATAATGAAACAAAGTTCATCTTAAAATCTAAAATAATATTGGTTATTACGGGGTTGTTGTTTTTGAAAAGTGCACACTTGTTTTTCAGTTTGGGGCATCTAAAACTATGAAAATTGGCTTATATAGTTTGAGTTTCTGACACTGCTCAACTGCATACTTAATAAAATGTTGATCTAAAAGAAATGAACTTAGTGGTTAACACTGAAGCCTATCTCTTTCTCTAGAATGCGTATGAATGGTGTTTGCACTGCCTCGCTTGGTTCTCTTGACCTGGTGCATTTTTTTGGCTTGGCCTGGTCATGCATTTGCTCTGGGCATTTACATTGGCTGGCCATTGCTCCGGATCATCTTTAAAACAGCCTTGAGAGATCTCCTTAGGTACCACTTCCTCTTGCATTGTAATGTGCTAGTTTGTTGTTTACATCAATCAGGGGTGGCCAATTTGTGGCCCAGATCTGGCCCCTCATGCCATGAGAAGTGGCTCACCAGCCTTGAGTAGCTTTATTTCCTGATCCGATCAGGAAATAAAACAAAAGCCCGGCAGTGCCAACCCATTCCGGTAGCCTGGAAGGAGAAGGAATCAGGCGCCCTGAGCAAGCTACAATTCCCAGCATATTCTGGGCACCAAGTGCCCTTAGGAGACCCCTGTGTTCCCCCCATGAGCTACAGTTCCCAGAGTTCTCTAAGAGAAATGGGCTTGGGAACTGTAGTTCTGTTAAGGGAATCTCAACCCTCAATGCCCAGAGCAAGCAATCATTTCCAGGGTGCTTCGGGTGACATTGTGGGAACTGTAGTTTGTTCAGTTTCCCAAGGAGACCCTCTCAGAGCTATAACTCCCAGCATTCCATTGGAAAGGCTGTGCTGAATATTCTCCTCCCGTAGGAAACTACAGTTCCCAGGGTGCTTTGAGGGATGCTAAGATGGGTTAAATCACTCTCTAAGAGGGGAATCGAGGCACGTCTCCCCGATTCCTTTGGCGACGCCAAAATTTACTGCAATGGCTCTCGTCCGAGCAATCCCAGCGGTTGCAGGCAAAGTTGCAGGCGCTGGCACTTGAGTTCCCATAGGCGCCCCAGCTAGGAAATGGAGGCCCAGCTGGGGGGGGGGGGCGGAGGGGAAAGTGCCATTAAAAGGAGAGGAAGAGTGAGAGAGACAGGGAGCATCCTAGAATGGGAGAGATGGAAGGGCCTCAAGGGTCATCTAGTCCAACCCACTGTAAGGAAGCTCGGAGCTAGAATTCCCAGGACTTTGGGAATTGAGAGAGGGGCAGGATTCGCAGCCCCCGTCTCCCTTTGCCCCCGGCTCACCCCAGCCCAGCAGGGCACCCCACACCACCCACAGGCGCGCCATCCTCCCAGCAGCGCCCAGTAGGACTTTGCCCCCAACTTACCTGCGCGCCGGCAGGGTGAGGCGTGCCAAAAGCCGGCGGGGCGGAGGCAGAAACCAGGACTTTGGCCCCTGCACCCCAAAAGACGTGGGGCTCCCCTGGCATCCCAGGCGCCTCTTCTGCTCTGGCGGAGCCTCCTGGGCCAGAGGCAGTCTACCTGGGCTGCTCCTGAGGGAGCCCCCCAACGATGCGCCCACCTAACGAGGGAGACCAGCGCCACCCAACGGTCAGGCTAGGCCCCGCTGCCCTCAAGCAACATGGCGGCGATGGTGAGTCTTCTGCCCTTTCTTCCCCCAGCAACAATCAAAAGCAGCCCCAGCAACAATCAAAAGCAGCCCCAGCAACAATAAAAATCTCGGCAGCAATAGGTTGGCCTTTTGGCCAATCACAGGTCGGGCTGTGGGCGGAGCCAGCCATTTGGCGCCTTTTCTCTACGCCTGTTTTCTCCTCAGTGTTTCTCTCACGCGAAGGAAGCTGGAAAGTTTTGTCGTGTCTTTAATACTGTATTCTGTTGGCTGGGGAATAGTAATAAATTATTATTATCATTACTTTTTAAATTATTATTTTTTAGTTATTATAATAAAAGGCTTAGTGGAGTTTGTAATATATATTGTTTTGTGCGTTTTTAATATTCTGTTGGGAGCAGCCCACAGTGGCTGGGGAAGGATAATAACTTATGATTATCATTAATTTTTAAATTGTTATCATTATTATAATTGTTATTCTTATAAAAGGGTTAGGGAAGTTTGTAGTATATTATGTTTTATCATTTTTTTGAATATTCTGTTATTATCATTAAATGTTAAATTATTATTATTATTATTATAAATCACACCCACCCAAGTGGGACATGGCCTCTTCCCCCCTAAGCCTTAACAGTTCAGTATTTTTATTTATTTGAATTGGGGCGGGGAAGCTCCCCTTGGCTACAGCAACTCCAGAGTAACTGGCTGTGAGTTCAGATCTCCATTGCTTTCCCCCTCAGGCCACCTTTGTGAGCCTAACCAAGGGTGACCAAGCAGTGTATTGAAAACTGTATCTGAAACAATATATTGAAAAAACTGTATCTGAAACAAAGTATTGTTCAGATGAACCACTTCTTTAAGCAGTGGTTTTGTAACCAGGCACCATATTTTTCGCTCCATAAGACGCACCTGACCATAAAGACACACCTAGTTTTGAGAGGGGGAATACAAGAAAAAAATAGTGAGGTTTGTCTCCTTTTTCCTTTTCTTGTTAGGCTATCTAAAGGGGACAAAGCCATGTGGAAGAAATGTTCTGCTCTGAAAAGGAGGAGGAGGAGGAAGCTTCGCCTGATGAAGGGAGAAGAGGAGGTAGAGGAAAAGTCAGCTGCAGGCATGAAGGTAAAAGAGAAAAAATAGAAATAGAAATTGACATATAACACTTAAGAACAAAGAACATTTTTAAACAACCCCAGTCCTGATATAACACCAGCCCCCCAACCAGCACAGTACAGTACGGTAAAAATACAGTAAAGTATTTTTATTTATTTGACTGGGGTAGGGCAGCACCTTCTGGCTTCACCCATGTTAGTGAGGTTTGTCTCCTTTTTCCTTTTCTTGTTAGGATATCTAAAGGTGACAAAGCAATGGGTTGAAAACTTAATTTTTTCCGCTGAACCATTGCTTTAACCAAGTAATTACTCAAGACACCAATTCTTTCACCTATCGATTTATCCACATAATCCAAGCGGAGATGAATTAGCATCCAAAAGTGGTACACTTGCACGTTACATCTTAAGATAAATGTTTTGGAAAAGGCATTCCTTTTTCAAAAGATAATTAATTTGCAAGCAAATAACTGAGTTAGATAGGCAGTGAGCTGGCTGATTTGTCTAATGGAGCATCCAAAAACCCAGTTTGGGTCTAGAAGACCCAGTTTGCTCCCTCCCCCCAGCCTTAATGGCAACCCGCCATTGCTTTCTGTTTGAATTTTTTAACAGATACTCTGAATTGAACACCACAAGAATAAATGGGGATCAGCCCCTGCTGTAGTGGCCAGCACTAAAAGCCATTTGAGTAATTCAGATTAATACAGTAGGAAGAATTAATATTTACAAAGCAGCAACTTCACAGCAGTTTTGGACACTTGCAGCAGCTTGCAATGTTAAGAGAGGTGCTCTAAATAAAAGCACTTTCTACATTGATGAGCCTTCAGAGTAGGCTCATGTTTTTTCCTTTGCCTGGAGGTATACATGTTATTAGCATATGTGCAATCACCCCGAGAACTTTAGGCAGCACTTCCTCTGCTCTCAGTCAGCAAAAGGGGATGGCAAGGGGTGCTTCATGGCGTAACTTAACTTGCATCTGCAGGAGAAGTGTGGATCCCTCAGCCATACCTAAATAGACTTCAAAGTGCCATTTAAGAGTGCAGCTGTGGACACACAGGTTGTGAGGTTGATCCCCGTAAGGGATACCTGCAAATTCCTGCCTTGTAGCAGGTTGGACTAGATGACCCTTGGGGTCCCTTCCCGATATATACTCACCCACCATCTTTGGAAAGTGCTTCAGAAAGAAGAGAAATAGCATTCCTTTAAGTTAGTTGTAGTTGTCGGCATGCAGAGGGTCGCAAGGCCAGCTGGGTTTCAGGGGGGGAAAATACCAGCACTCAAAAGATTTTATAAATGCCTAAAAAAATGTATAAATGTAGTTTTTTTGGTGGAAAAACTAGGTTTAGGAAACCTAAATTTTCAGCGATAGGGCATGATGCAATCAAAAGTTTTCGATGGTGAAAATTATTGCAAAGAAATGTTCTTTCTCAATAAAGAATAAAATTTATGGGTCTCTTATGTAGTGTAACAACAACACTGCAAATGTCGTGTTTTTTGGACACCGTGCTGGGTACAACTTTCCTACAATCCATAGCTGTAAAAGAAAAAAATAATGAAACAAAGTTCATCTTAAAATCTAAAATAATATTGGTTATTACGGGGTTGTTGTTTTTGAAAAGTGCACACTTGTTTTTCAGTTTGGGGCATCTAAAACTATGAAAATTGGCTTATATAGTTTGAGTTTCTGACACTGCTCAACTGCATACTTAATAAAATGTTGATCTAAAAGAAATGAACTTAGTGGTTAACACTGAAGCCTATCTCTTTCTCTAGAATGCGTATGAATGGTGTTTGCACTGCCTCGCTTGGTTCTCTTGACCTGGTGCATTTTTTTGGCTTGGCCTGGTCATGCATTTGCTCTGGGCATTTACATTGGCTGGCCATTGCTCCGGATCATCTTTAAAACAGCCTTGAGAGATCTCCTTAGGTACCACTTCCTCTTGCATTGTAATGTGCTAGTTTGTTGTTTACATCAATCAGGGGTGGCCAATTTGTGGCCCAGATCTGGCCCCTCATGCCATGAGAAGTGGCTCACCAGCCTTGAGTAGCTTTATTTCCTGATCCGATCAGGAAATAAAACAAAAGCCCGGCAGTGCCAACCCATTCCGGTAGCCTGGAAGGAGAAGGAATCAGGCGCCCTGAGCAAGCTACAATTCCCAGCATATTCTGGGCACCAAGTGCCCTTAGGAGACCCCTGTGTTCCCCCCATGAGCTACAGTTCCCAGAGTTCTCTAAGAGAAATGGGCTTGGGAACTGTAGTTCTGTCAAGGGAATCTCAACCCTCAATGCCCAGAGCAAGCAATCATTTCCAGGGTGCTTCGGGTGACATTGTGGGAACTGTAGTTTGTTCAGTTTCCCAAGGAGACCCTCTCAGAGCTATAACTCCCAGCATTCCATTGGAAAGGCTGTGCTGAATATTCTCCTCCCGTAGGAAACTACAGTTCCCAGGGTGCTTTGAGGGATGCTAAGATGGGTTAAATCACTCTCTAAGAGGGGAATCGAGGCACGTCTCCCCGATTCCTTTGGCGACGCCAAAATTTACTGCAATGGCTCTCGTCCGAGCAATCCCAGCGGTTGCAGGCAAAGTTGCAGGCGCTGGCACTTGAGTTCCCATAGGCGCCCCAGCTAGGAAATGGAGGCCCAGCTGGGGGGGGGGCGGAGGGGAAAGTGCCATTAAAAGGAGAGGAAGAGTGAGAGAGAGACAGGGAGCATCCTAGAATGGGAGAGATGGAAGGGCCTCAAGGGTCATCTAGTCCAACCCACTGTAAGGAAGCTCGGAGCTAGAATTCCCAGGACTTTGGGAATTGAGAGAGGGGCAGGATTCGCAGCCCCCGTCTCCCTTTGCCCCCGGCTCACCCCAGCCCAGCAGGGCACCCCACACCACCCACAGGCGCGCCATCCTCCCAGCAGCGCCCAGTAGGACTTTGCCCCCAACTTACCTGCGCGCCGGCAGGGTGAGGCGTGCCAAAAGCCGGCGGGGCGGAGGCAGAAACCAGGACTTTGGCCCCTGCACCCCAAAAGACGTGGGGCTCCCCTGGCATCCCAGGCGCCTCTTCTGCTCTGGCGGAGCCTCCTGGGCCAGAGGCAGTCTACCTGGGCTGCTCCTGAGGGAGCCCCCCAACGATGCGCCCACCTAACGAGGGAGACCAGCGCCACCCAACGGTCAGGCTAGGCCCCGCTGCCCTCAAGCAACATGGCGGCGATGGTGAGTCTTCTGCCCTTTCTTCCCCCAGCAACAATCAAAAGCAGCCCCAGCAACAATCAAAAGCAGCCCCAGCAACAATAAAAATCTCGGCAGCAATAGGTTGGCCTTTTGGCCAATCACAGGTCGGGCTGTGGGCGGAGCCAGCCATTTGGCGCCTTTTCTCTACGCCTGTTTTCTCCTCAGTGTTTCTCTCACGCGAAGGAAGCTGGAAAGTTTTGTCGTGTCTTTAATACTGTATTCTGTTGGCTGGGGAATAGTAATAAATTATTATTATCATTACTTTTTAAATTATTATTTTTTAGTTATTATAATAAAAGGCTTAGTGGAGTTTGTAATATATATTGTTTTGTGCGTTTTTAATATTCTGTTGGGAGCAGCCCACAGTGGCTGGGGAAGGATAATAACTTATGATTATCATTAATTTTTAAATTGTTATCATTATTATAATTGTTATTCTTATAAAAGGGTTAGGGAAGTTTGTAGTATATTATGTTTTATCATTTTTTTGAATATTCTGTTATTATCATTAAATGTTAAATTATTATTATTATTATTATAAATCACACCCACCCAAGTGGGACATGGCCTCTTCCCCCCTAAGCCTTAACAGTTCAGTATTTTTATTTATTTGAATTGGGGCGGGGAAGCTCCCCTTGGCTACAGCAACTTCAGAGTAACTGGCTGTGAGTTCAGATCTCCATTGCTTTCCCCCTCAGGCCACCTTTGTGAGCCTAACCAAGGGTGACCAAGCAGTGTATTGAAAACTGTATCTGAAAGAATATATTGAAAAAACTGTATCTGAAACAAAGTATTGTTCAGATGAACCACTTCTTTAAGCAGTGGTTTTGTAACCAGGCACCATATTTTTCGCTCCATAAGACGCACCTGACCATAAAGACACACCTAGTTTTGAGAGGGGGAATACAAGAAAAAAATAGTGAGGTTTGTCTCCTTTTTCCTTTTCTTGTTAGGCTATCTAAAGGGGACAAAGCCATGTGGAAGAAATGTTCTGCTCTGAAAAGGAGGAGGAGGAGGAAGCTTCGCCTGATGAAGGGAGAAGAGGAGGTAGAGGAAAAGTCAGCTGCAGGCATGAAGGTAAAAGAGAAAAAATAGAAATAGAAATTGACATATAACACTTAAGAACAAAGAACATTTTTAAACAACCCCAGTCCTGATATAACACCAGCCCCCCAACCAGCACAGTACAGTACGGTAAAAATACAGTAAAGTATTTTTATTTATTTGACTGGGGTAGGGCAGCACCTTCTGGCTTCACCCATGTTAGTGAGGTTTGTCTCCTTTTTCCTTTTCTTGTTAGGATATCTAAAGGTGACAAAGCAATGGGTTGAAAACTTAATTTTTTTCCGCTGAACCATTGCTTTAACCAAGTAATTACTCAAGACACCAATTCTTTCACCTATCGATTTATCCACATAATCCAAGCGGAGATGAATTAGCATCCAAAAGTGGTACACTTGCACGTTACATCTTAAGATAAATGTTTTGGAAAAGGCATTCCTTTTTCAAAAGATAATTAATTTGCAAGCAAATAACTGAGTTAGATAGGCAGTGAGCTGGCTGATTTGTCTAATGGAGCATCCAAAAACCCAGTTTGGGTCTAGAAGACCCAGTTTGCTCCCTCCCCCCAGCCTTAATGGCAACCCGCCATTGCTTTCTGTTTGAATTTTTTAACAGATACTCTGAATTGAACACCACAAGAATAAATGGGGATCAGCCCCTGCTGTAGTGGCCAGCACTAAAAGCCATTTGAGTAATTCAGATTAATACAGTAGGAAGAATTAATATTTACAAAGCAGCAACTTCACAGCAGTTTTGGACACTTGCAGCAGCTTGCAATGTTAAGAGAGGTGCTCTAAATAAAAGCACTTTCTACATTGATGAGCCTTCAGAGTAGGCTCATGTTTTTTTCCTTTGCCTGGAGGTATACATGTTATTAGCATATGTGCAATCACCCCGAGAACTTTAGGCAGCACTTCCTCTGCTCTCAGTCAGCAAAAGGGGATGGCAAGGGGTGCTTCATGGCGTAACTTAACTTGCATCTGCAGGAGAAGTGTGGATCCCTCAGCCATACCTAAATAGACTTCAAAGTGCCATTTAAGAGTGCAGCATCTAACTGTGCTGTGGACACAAAGGTTGTGAGGTTGATCCCCGTAAGGGACACCTGCAAATTCCTGCCTTGTAGCAGGTTGGACTAGATGACCCTTGGGGTCCCTTCCCGATATATACTCACCCACCATCTTTGGAAAGTGCTTCAGAAAGAAGAGAAATAGCATTCCTTTAAGTTAGTTGTAGTTGTCGGCATGCAGAGGGTCGCAAGGCCAGCTGGGTAGCCCCAGTTGGGTCGTCTCCTTCCAGCCGTCCCGCTGCGAATACCATCTGACTTTGCTCCGATGTGCTTCAATAACATGATGAAGATTTCAGGGGGGGAAAACACCAGCACTCAAAAGATTTTATAAATGCCAAAAAAAATGTATAAATGTAGTTTTTTTGGTGGAAAAACTAGGTTTAGGAAACCTAAATTTTTAGCGATAGGGCATGATGCAATCAAAAGTTTTCGATGGTGAAAACTATTGCAAAGAAATGTTCTTTCTCAATAAAGAATAAAATTTATGGGTCTCTTATGTACACTACAACACTACAAATGTCGTGTTTTTTGGACACCATGCTGGGTACAACTTTCCTACAATCCATAGCTGTAAAAGAAAAAAATAATGAAACAAAGTTCATCTTAAAATCTAAAATAATACTGGTTATTACGGGGTTGTTGTTTTTCAAAAGTGCACACTTGTTTTTCAGTTTGGGGCATCTAAAACTATGAAAATTGGCTTATATAGTTAGATCTGGCCCCTCATGTCATGAGAAGTGGCTCACCAGCCCTGAGCAGCTTTATTTCCTGATCCGATCAGGAAATAAAACAAAAGCCCAGCAGTGCCAACCCATTCCGGTAGCCTGGAAGGAGAAGGAATCAGGCGCCCTGAGCAAGCTACAGTTCCCAGCATATTCTGGGCACCAAGTGCCCTTAGGAGACCCCTGTTCCCCCCATGAGCTACAGTTCCCAGAGTTCTCGAAGAAGAGAAATGGGCTTGGGAACTGTAGTTCTGTCAAGAGAATCGCAACCCTCAATGCCCAGAGCAAGCAATCATTTCCAGGGTGCTTCGGGGGACATTGTGGGAACTGTAGTTTGTTCAGTTTCCCAAGGAGACCCTCTCAGAGCTATAACTCCCAGCATTCCATTGGAAAGGCTGTGCTGAATATTCTCCTCCCGTAGGAAACTACAGTTCCCAGGGTGCTTTGAGGGATGCTAAGAATCACTCTCTAAGAGGGGAATCGAGGCACGTCTCCCCGATTCCTTTGGGGACGCCAAAACTTACTGCAATGGCTCTCGTCCGAGCAATCCCAGCGGTTGCAGGCAAAGTTGCAGGCGCTGGCACTTGAGTTCCCATAGGCGCCCCAGCTAGGAAATGGAGGCCCAGCTGGGGGGGGCGGGGGGGGGAAAGTGCCATTAAAAGGAGAGGAAGAGTGAGAGAGACAGGGAGCATCCTAGAATGGGAGAGATGGAAGGGCCTCAAGGGTCATCTAGTCCAACCCACTGCAAGGAAGCTCGGAGCTAGAATTCCCAGGACTTTGGGAATTGAGAGAGGGGCAGGATTCGCAGCCCCCGTCTCCCTTTGCCCCCCGGCTCACCCCAGCCCAGCAGGGCACCCCACACCACCCACAGGTGCGCCATCCTCCCAGCAGCGCCCAGTAGGACTTTGCCCCCAACTTACCTGCGTGCCGGCAGGATGAGGCGGGCCAAAAGCCGGCAGGGCGGAGGCAGAAACCAGGACTTTGGCCCCTGCACCCCAAAAGATGTGGGGCTCCCCTGGCATCCCAGGCGCCTCTTCTGCTCTGGCGGAGCCTCCTGGGCCAGAGGCAGTCTACCTGGGCTGCTCCTAAGTGAGCCCCCCAACGATGCGCCCACCTAACGCGGGAGACCAGCGCCACCCAACGGTCAGGCTAGGCCCCGCTGCCCTCAAGCAACATGGCGGCGATGGTGAGTCTTCTGCCCTTTCTTCCCCCAGCAACAATCAAAAAGAAAAATCTCGGCAGCAATAGGCTGGCCTTTTGGCCAATCACAGGTCGGGCTGTGGGCGGAGCCAGCCATTTGGCACTTCTTCTCTACACCTGTTCTCTCCTCAGTGTTTCTCACACGCGAAGGAAGCAGGTAAGTTTTGTCGTGTCTTTAATACTGTATTCTGTTGGCTGGGGAATAGTAATAAATTATTATTATCATTACTTTTTAAATTATTATTTTTTAGTTATTATAATAAAAGGCTTAGTGGAGTTTGTAATATATATTGTTTTGTGCGTTTTTAATATTCTGTTGGGAGCAGCCCACAGTGGCTGGGGAAGGATAATAACTTATAATTATCATTAATTTTTAAATTGTTATCATTATTGTAATTGTTATTCTTATAAAAGGGTTAGGGAAGTTTGTAGTATATTATGTTTTATCATTTTTTTGAATATTCTGTTATTATCATTAAATGTTAAATTATTATTATTATTATTATTATTATTATAAATCACACCCACCCAAGTGGGACATGGCCTCTTCCCCCCTAAGCCTTAACAGTATAGTATTTTTATTTATTTGAATTGGGGCGGGGAAGCTCCCCTTGGCTACAGCAACTCCAGAGTAACTGGCTGTGAGTTCAGATCTCCATAGCTTTCCCCCTCAGGCCACCTTTGTGAGCCTAACCAAGGGTGACCAAGCAGTGTATTGAAAACTGTATCTGAAAGAATATATTGAAAAAACTGTATCTGAAACAAAGTATTGTTCAGATGAACCACTTCTTTAAGCAGTGGTTTTGTAACCAGGCACCATATTTTTCGCTCCATAAGACGCACCTGACCATAAAGACACACCTAGTTTTGAGAGGGGGAATACAAGAAAAAAATAGTGAGGTTTGTCTCCTTTTTCCTTTTCTTGTTAGGCTATCTAAAGGGGACAAAGCCATGTGGAAGAAATGTTCTGCTCTGAAAAGGAGGAGGAGGAGGAAGCTTCGCCTGATGAAGGGAGAAGAGGAGGCAGAGGAAAAGTCAGCTGCAGGCATGAAGGTAAAAGAGAAAAAATAGAAATAGAAATTGACATATAACACTTAAGAACATTTTTAAACAACCCCAGTCCTGATATAACACCAGCCCCCCAACCAGCACAGTACAGTACGGTAAAAATACAGTAAAGTATTTTTATTTATTTGACTGGGGTAGGGCAGCACCTTCTGGCTTCACCCATGTTAGTGAGGTTTGTCTCCTTTTTCCTTTTCTTGTTAGGCTATCTAAAGGTGACAAAGCAATGGGTTGAAAACTTAATTTCTTCCGCTGAACCATTGCATTAACCAAGTAATTACTCAAGACACCAATTCTTTCACCTATCGATTTATCCACATAATCCAAGCGGAGATGAATTAGCATCCAAAAGTGGTACACTTGCACGTTACATCTTAAGATAAATGTTTTGGAAAAGGCATTCCTTTTTCAAAAGATAATTAATTTGCAAGCAAATAACTGAGTTAGATAGGCAGTGAGCTGGCTGATTTGTCTAATGGAGCATCCAAAAACCCAGTTTGGGTCTAGAAGACCCAGTTTGCTCCCTCCCCCCAGCCTTAATGGCAACCCGCCATTGCTTTCTGTTGATTTTTTTAACAGATACTCTGAATTGAACACCACAAGAATAAATGGGGATCAGCCCCTGCTGTAGTGGCCAGCACTAAAAGCCATTTGAGTAATTCAGATTAATACAGTAGGAAGAATTAATATTTACAAAGCAGCAACTTCACAGCAGTTTTGGACACTTGCAGCAGCTTGCAATGTTAAGAGAGGTGCTCTAAATAAAAGCACTTTCTACATTGATGAGCCTTCAGAGTAGGCTCATGTTTTTTCCTTTGCCTGGAGGTATACATGTTATTAGCATATGTGCAATCACCCCGAGAACTTTAGGCAGCACTTTCTCTGCTCTCAGTCAGCAAAAGGGGATGGCAAGGGGTGCTTCATGGCGTAACTTAACTTGCATCTGCAGGAGAAGTGTGGATCCCTCAGCCATACCTAAATAGACTTCAAAGTGCCATTTAAGAGTGCAGCTGTGGACACACAGGTTGTGAGGTTGATCCCCGTAAGGGACACCTGCAAATTCCTGCCTTGTAGCAGGTTGGACTAGATGACCCTTGGGGTCCCTTCCCGATATATACTCACCCACCATCTTTGGAAAGTGCTTCAGAAAGAAGAGAAATAGCATTCCTTTAAGTTAGTTGTAGTTGTCGGCATGCAGAGGGTCGCAAGGCCAGCTGGGTTTCAGGGGGGGAAAACACCAGCACTCAAAAGATTTTATAAATGCCTAAAAAAATGTATAAATGTAGTTTTTTTGGTGGAAAAACTAGGTTTAGGAAACCTAAATTTTCAGCGATAGGGCATGATGCAATCAAAAGTTTTCGATGGTGAAAATTATTGCAAAGAAATGTTCTTTCTCAATAAAGAATAAAATTTATGGGTCTCTTATGTAGTGTAACAACAACACTGCAAATGTCGTGTTTTTTGGACACCGTGCTGGATACAACTTTTCTACAATCCATAGCTGTAAAAGAAAAAAATAATGAAACAAAGTTCATCTTAAAATCTAAAATAATATTGGTTATTACGGGGTTGTTGTTTTTCAAAAGTGCACACTTGTTTTTCAGTTTGGGGCATCTAAAACTATGAAAATTGGCTTATATAGTTTGAGTTTCTGACACTGCTCAACTGCATACTTAATAAAATGTTGATCTAAAAGAAATGAACTTAGTGGTTAACACTGAAGCCTATCTCTTTCTCTAGAATGCGTATGATTGGGGTTTGCACTGCCTCGCTTGGTTCTCTTGGCCTGGTTCATTTTTTTGGCTTGGCCTGGTCATGCAGTTGCTCTGGGCATTGACATTGGCTGGCCATTGCTCCGGATCATCTTTAAAACAGCCTTGAGAGATCTCCTGTAAGTACCACTTCCTCTTGCATTGTAATGTGCTAGTTTGTTGTTTACATCAATCAGGGGTGGCCAATTTGTGGCCCAGATCTGGCCCCTCATGCCATGAGAAGTGGCTCACCAGCCCTGAGCAGCTTTATTTCCTGATCCGATCAGGAAATAAAACAAAAGCCCGGCAGTGCCAACCCATTCCGGTAGCCTGGAAGGAGAAGGAATCAGGCGCCCTGAGCAAGCTACAGTTCCCAGCATATTCTGGGCACCAAGGGCCCTTAGGAGAACCCTGTTCCCCCCATGAGCTACAGTTCCCAGAGTTCTCGAAGAAGAGAAATGGGCTTGGGAACTGTAGTTCTGTCAAGGGAATCGCAACCCTCAATGCCCAGAGCAAGCAATCATTTCCAGGGTGCTTCGGGGGACATTGTGGGAACTGTAGTTTGTTCAGTTTCCCAAGGAGACCCTCTCAGAGCTATAACTCCCAGCATTCCATTGGAAAGGCTGTGCTGAATATTCTCCTCCCGTAGGAAACTACAGTTCCCAGGGTGCTTTGAGGGATGCTAAGATGGGTTAAATCACTCTCTAAGAGGGGAATCGAGGCACGTCTCCCCGATTCCTTTGGCGACGCCAAAACTTACTGCAATGGCTCCCGTCCGAGCAATCCCAGCGGTTGCAGGCAAAGTTGCAGGCGCTGGCACTTGAGTTCCCATAGGCGCCCAGCTATGAAATGGAGGCCCAGCTGGGGGGGGGGGCGGAGGGGAAAGTGCCTTTAAAAGCAGAGGAAGAGTGAGAGAGACAGGGAGCATCCTAGAATGGGAGAGATGGAAGGGCCTCAAGGGTCATCTAGTCCAACCCACTGCAAGGGAGCTCGGAGCTAGAATTCCCAGGACTTTGGGAATTGAGAGAGGGGCAGGATTCGCAGCCCCCGTCTCCCTTTGCCCCCCGGCTCACCCCAGCCCAGCAGGGCACCCCACACCACCCACAGGCGCGCCATCCTCCCAGCAGCGCCCAGTAGGACTTTGCCCCCAACTTACCTGCGCGCCGGCAGGGTGAGGCGTGCCAAAAGGCGGCGGGGCGGAGGCAGAAACCAGGACTTTGGCCCCTGCACCCCAAAAGACGTGGGGCTCCCCTGGCATCCCAGGAGCCTCTTCTGCTCTGGCGGAGCCTCCTGGGCCAGAGGCAGTCTACCTGGGCTGCTCCTGAGGGAGCCCCCCAACGATGCGCCCACCTAACGAGGGAGACCAGCGCCACCCAACGGTCAGGCTAGGCCCCGCTGCCCTCAAGGAACATGGCGGCGATGGTGAGTCTTCTGCCCTTTCTTCCCCCAGCAACAATCAAAAAGAAAAATTTCGGCAGCAATAGGCTGGCCTTTTGGCCAATCACAGGTCGGGCTGTGGGCGGAGCCAGCCATTTGGCGCCTTTTCTCTACGCCTGTTTTCTCCTCAGTGTTTCTCTCACGCGAAGGAAGCTGGAAAGTTTTGTCGTGTCTTTAATACTGTATTCTGTTGGCTGGGGAATAGTAATAAATTATTATTATCATTACTTTTTAAATTATTATTTTTTAGTTGTTATAATAAAAGGCTTAGTGGAGTTTGTAATATATATTGTTTTGTGCGTTTTTAATATTCTGTTGGGAGCAGCCCACAGTGGCTGGGGAAGGATAATAACTTATGATTATCATTAATTTTTAAATTGTTATCATTATTATAATTGTTATTCTTATAAAAGGGTTAGGGAAGTTTGTAGTATATTACGTTTTATCATTTTTTTGAATATTCTGTTATTATCATTAAATGTTAAATTATTATTATTATTATTATTATTATTATTATTATTATTATTATTATAAATCACACCCACCCAAGTGGGACATGGCCTCTTCCCCCCTAAGCCTTAACAGTATAGTATTTTTATTTATTTGAATTGGGGCGGGGAAGCTCCCCTTGGCTACAGCAACTCCAGAGTAACTGGCTGTGAGTTCAGATCTCCATAGCTTTCCCCCTCAGGCCACCTTTGTGAGCCTAACCAAGGGTGACCAAGCAGTGTATTGAAAACTGTATCTGAAAGAATATATTGAAAAAACTGTATCTGAAACAAAGTATTGTTCAGATGAACCACTTCTTTAAGCAGTGGTTTTGTAACCAGGCACCATATTTTTCGCTCCATAAGACGCACCTGACCATAAAGACACACCTAGTTTTGAGAGGGGGAATACAAGAAAAAAATAGTGAGGTTTGTCTCCTTTTTCCTTTTCTTGTTAGGCTATCTAAAGGGGACAAAGCCATGTGGAAGAAATGTTCTGCTCTGAAAAGGAGGAGGAGGAGGAAGCTTCGCCTGATGAAGGGAGAAGAGGAGGCAGAGGAAAAGTCAGCTGCAGGCATGAAGGTAAAAGAGAAAAAATAGAAATAGAAATTGACATATAACACTTAAGAACATTTTTAAACAACCCCAGTCCTGATATAACACCAGCCCCCCAACCAGCACAGTACAGTACGGTAAAAATACAGTAAAGTATTTTTATTTATTTGACTGGGGTAGGGCAGCACCTTCTGGCTTCACCCATGTTAGTGAGGTTTGTCTCCTTTTTCCTTTTCTTGTTAGGCTATCTAAAGGTGACAAAGCAATGGGTTGAAAACTTAATTTCTTCCGCTGAACCATTGCATTAACCAAGTAATTACTCAAGACACCAATTCTTTCACCTATCGATTTATCCACATAATCCAAGCGGAGATGAATTAGCATCCAAAAGTGGTACACTTGCACGTTACATCTTAAGATAAATGTTTTGGAAAAGGCATTCCTTTTTCAAAAGATAATTAATTTGCAAGCAAATAACTGAGTTAGATAGGCAGTGAGCTGGCTGATTTGTCTAATGGAGCATCCAAAAACCCAGTTTGGGTCTAGAAGACCCAGTTTGCTCCCTCCCCCCAGCCTTAATGGCAACCCGCCATTGCTTTCTGTTGATTTTTTTAACAGATACTCTGAATTGAACACCACAAGAATAAATGGGGATCAGCCCCTGCTGTAGTGGCCAGCACTAAAAGCCATTTGAGTAATTCAGATTAATACAGTAGGAAGAATTAATATTTACAAAGCAGCAACTTCACAGCAGTTTTGGACACTTGCAGCAGCTTGCAATGTTAAGAGAGGTGCTCTAAATAAAAGCACTTTCTACATTGATGAGCCTTCAGAGTAGGCTCATGTTTTTTCCTTTGCCTGGAGGTATACATGTTATTAGCATATGTGCAATCACCCCGAGAACTTTAGGCAGCACTTTCTCTGCTCTCAGTCAGCAAAAGGGGATGGCAAGGGGTGCTTCATGGCGTAACTTAACTTGCATCTGCAGGAGAAGTGTGGATCCCTCAGCCATACCTAAATAGACTTCAAAGTGCCATTTAAGAGTGCAGCTGTGGACACACAGGTTGTGAGGTTGATCCCCGTAAGGGACACCTGCAAATTCCTGCCTTGTAGCAGGTTGGACTAGATGACCCTTGGGGTCCCTTCCCGATATATACTCACCCACCATCTTTGGAAAGTGCTTCAGAAAGAAGAGAAATAGCATTCCTTTAAGTTAGTTGTAGTTGTCGGCATGCAGAGGGTCGCAAGGCCAGCTGGGTTTCAGGGGGGGAAAACACCAGCACTCAAAAGATTTTATAAATGCCTAAAAAAATGTATAAATGTAGTTTTTTTGGTGGAAAAACTAGGTTTAGGAAACCTAAATTTTCAGCGATAGGGCATGATGCAATCAAAAGTTTTCGATGGTGAAAATTATTGCAAAGAAATGTTCTTTCTCAATAAAGAATAAAATTTATGGGTCTCTTATGTAGTGTAACAACAACACTGCAAATGTCGTGTTTTTTGGACACCGTGCTGGATACAACTTTTCTACAATCCATAGCTGTAAAAGAAAAAAATAATGAAACAAAGTTCATCTTAAAATCTAAAATAATATTGGTTATTACGGGGTTGTTGTTTTTCAAAAGTGCACACTTGTTTTTCAGTTTGGGGCATCTAAAACTATGAAAATTGGCTTATATAGTTTGAGTTTCTGACACTGCTCAACTGCATACTTAATAAAATGTTGATCTAAAAGAAATGAACTTAGTGGTTAACACTGAAGCCTATCTCTTTCTCTAGAATGCGTATGATTGGGGTTTGCACTGCCTCGCTTGGTTCTCTTGGCCTGGTTCATTTTTTTGGCTTGGCCTGGTCATGCAGTTGCTCTGGGCATTGACATTGGCTGGCCATTGCTCCGGATCATCTTTAAAACAGCCTTGAGAGATCTCCTGTAAGTACCACTTCCTCTTGCATTGTAATGTGCTAGTTTGTTGTTTACATCAATCAGGGGTGGCCAATTTGTGGCCCAGATCTGGCCCCTCATGCCATGAGAAGTGGCTCACCAGCCCTGAGCAGCTTTATTTCCTGATCCGATCAGGAAATAAAACAAAAGCCCGGCAGTGCCAACCCATTCCGGTAGCCTGGAAGGAGAAGGAATCAGGCGCCCTGAGCAAGCTACAGTTCCCAGCATATTCTGGGCACCAAGGGCCCTTAGGAGAACCCTGTTCCCCCCATGAGCTACAGTTCCCAGAGTTCTCGAAGAAGAGAAATGGGCTTGGGAACTGTAGTTCTGTCAAGGGAATCGCAACCCTCAATGCCCAGAGCAAGCAATCATTTCCAGGGTGCTTCGGGGGACATTGTGGGAACTGTAGTTTGTTCAGTTTCCCAAGGAGACCCTCTCAGAGCTATAACTCCCAGCATTCCATTGGAAAGGCTGTGCTGAATATTCTCCTCCCGTAGGAAACTACAGTTCCCAGGGTGCTTTGAGGGATGCTAAGATGGGTTAAATCACTCTCTAAGAGGGGAATCGAGGCACGTCTCCCCGATTCCTTTGGCGACGCCAAAACTTACTGCAATGGCTCCCGTCCGAGCAATCCCAGCGGTTGCAGGCAAAGTTGCAGGCGCTGGCACTTGAGTTCCCATAGGCGCCCAGCTATGAAATGGAGGCCCAGCTGGGGGGGGGGGCGGAGGGGAAAGTGCCTTTAAAAGCAGAGGAAGAGTGAGAGAGACAGGGAGCATCCTAGAATGGGAGAGATGGAAGGGCCTCAAGGGTCATCTAGTCCAACCCACTGCAAGGGAGCTCGGAGCTAGAATTCCCAGGACTTTGGGAATTGAGAGAGGGGCAGGATTCGCAGCCCCCGTCTCCCTTTGCCCCCCGGCTCACCCCAGCCCAGCAGGGCACCCCACACCACCCACAGGCGCGCCATCCTCCCAGCAGCGCCCAGTAGGACTTTGCCCCCAACTTACCTGCGCGCCGGCAGGGTGAGGCGTGCCAAAAGGCGGCGGGGCGGAGGCAGAAACCAGGACTTTGGCCCCTGCACCCCAAAAGACGTGGGGCTCCCCTGGCATCCCAGGAGCCTCTTCTGCTCTGGCGGAGCCTCCTGGGCCAGAGGCAGTCTACCTGGGCTGCTCCTGAGGGAGCCCCCCAACGATGCGCCCACCTAACGAGGGAGACCAGCGCCACCCAACGGTCAGGCTAGGCCCCGCTGCCCTCAAGGAACATGGCGGCGATGGTGAGTCTTCTGCCCTTTCTTCCCCCAGCAACAATCAAAAAGAAAAATTTCGGCAGCAATAGGCTGGCCTTTTGGCCAATCACAGGTCGGGCTGTGGGCGGAGCCAGCCATTTGGCGCCTTTTCTCTACGCCTGTTTTCTCCTCAGTGTTTCTCTCACGCGAAGGAAGCTGGAAAGTTTTGTCGTGTCTTTAATACTGTATTCTGTTGGCTGGGGAATAGTAATAAATTATTATTATCATTACTTTTTAAATTATTATTTTTTAGTTGTTATAATAAAAGGCTTAGTGGAGTTTGTAATATATATTGTTTTGTGCGTTTTTAATATTCTGTTGGGAGCAGCCCACAGTGGCTGGGGAAGGATAATAACTTATGATTATCATTAATTTTTAAATTGTTATCATTATTATAATTGTTATTCTTATAAAAGGGTTAGGGAAGTTTGTAGTATATTACGTTTTATCATTTTTTTGAATATTCTGTTATTATCATTAAATGTTAAATTATTATTATTATTATTATTATTATTATTATTATTATTATTATTATAAATCACACCCACCCAAGTGGGACATGGCCTCTTCCCCCCTAAGCCTTAACAGTATAGTATTTTTATTTATTTGAATTGGGGCGGGGAAGCTCCCCTTGGCTACAGCAACTCCAGAGTAACTGGCTGTGAGTTCAGATCTCCATAGCTTTCCCCCTCAGGCCACCTTTGTGAGCCTAACCAAGGGTGACCAAGCAGTGTATTGAAAACTGTATCTGAAAGAATATATTGAAAAAACTGTATCTGAAACAAAGTATTGTTCAGATGAACCACTTCTTTAAGCAGTGGTTTTGTAACCAGGCACCATATTTTTCGCTCCATAAGACGCACCTGACCATAAAGACACACCTAGTTTTGAGAGGGGGAATACAAGAAAAAAATAGTGAGGTTTGTCTCCTTTTTCCTTTTCTTGTTAGGCTATCTAAAGGGGACAAAGCCATGTGGAAGAAATGTTCTGCTCTGAAAAGGAGGAGGAGGAGGAAGCTTCGCCTGATGAAGGGAGAAGAGGAGGCAGAGGAAAAGTCAGCTGCAGGCATGAAGGTAAAAGAGAAAAAATAGAAATAGAAATTGACATATAACACTTAAGAACATTTTTAAACAACCCCAGTCCTGATATAACACCAGCCCCCCAACCAGCACAGTACAGTACGGTAAAAATACAGTAAAGTATTTTTATTTATTTGACTGGGGTAGGGCAGCACCTTCTGGCTTCACCCATGTTAGTGAGGTTTGTCTCCTTTTTCCTTTTCTTGTTAGGCTATCTAAAGGTGACAAAGCAATGGGTTGAAAACTTAATTTCTTCCGCTGAACCATTGCATTAACCAAGTAATTACTCAAGACACCAATTCTTTCACCTATCGATTTATCCACATAATCCAAGCGGAGATGAATTAGCATCCAAAAGTGGTACACTTGCACGTTACATCTTAAGATAAATGTTTTGGAAAAGGCATTCCTTTTTCAAAAGATAATTAATTTGCAAGCAAATAACTGAGTTAGATAGGCAGTGAGCTGGCTGATTTGTCTAATGGAGCATCCAAAAACCCAGTTTGGGTCTAGAAGACCCAGTTTGCTCCCTCCCCCCAGCCTTAATGGCAACCCGCCATTGCTTTCTGTTGATTTTTTTAACAGATACTCTGAATTGAACACCACAAGAATAAATGGGGATCAGCCCCTGCTGTAGTGGCCAGCACTAAAAGCCATTTGAGTAATTCAGATTAATACAGTAGGAAGAATTAATATTTACAAAGCAGCAACTTCACAGCAGTTTTGGACACTTGCAGCAGCTTGCAATGTTAAGAGAGGTGCTCTAAATAAAAGCACTTTCTACATTGATGAGCCTTCAGAGTAGGCTCATGTTTTTTCCTTTGCCTGGAGGTATACATGTTATTAGCATATGTGCAATCACCCCGAGAACTTTAGGCAGCACTTTCTCTGCTCTCAGTCAGCAAAAGGGGATGGCAAGGGGTGCTTCATGGCGTAACTTAACTTGCATCTGCAGGAGAAGTGTGGATCCCTCAGCCATACCTAAATAGACTTCAAAGTGCCATTTAAGAGTGCAGCTGTGGACACACAGGTTGTGAGGTTGATCCCCGTAAGGGACACCTGCAAATTCCTGCCTTGTAGCAGGTTGGACTAGATGACCCTTGGGGTCCCTTCCCGATATATACTCACCCACCATCTTTGGAAAGTGCTTCAGAAAGAAGAGAAATAGCATTCCTTTAAGTTAGTTGTAGTTGTCGGCATGCAGAGGGTCGCAAGGCCAGCTGGGTTTCAGGGGGGGAAAACACCAGCACTCAAAAGATTTTATAAATGCCTAAAAAAATGTATAAATGTAGTTTTTTTGGTGGAAAAACTAGGTTTAGGAAACCTAAATTTTCAGCGATAGGGCATGATGCAATCAAAAGTTTTCGATGGTGAAAATTATTGCAAAGAAATGTTCTTTCTCAATAAAGAATAAAATTTATGGGTCTCTTATGTAGTGTAACAACAACACTGCAAATGTCGTGTTTTTTGGACACCGTGCTGGATACAACTTTTCTACAATCCATAGCTGTAAAAGAAAAAAATAATGAAACAAAGTTCATCTTAAAATCTAAAATAATATTGGTTATTACGGGGTTGTTGTTTTTCAAAAGTGCACACTTGTTTTTCAGTTTGGGGCATCTAAAACTATGAAAATTGGCTTATATAGTTTGAGTTTCTGACACTGCTCAACTGCATACTTAATAAAATGTTGATCTAAAAGAAATGAACTTAGTGGTTAACACTGAAGCCTATCTCTTTCTCTAGAATGCGTATGATTGGGGTTTGCACTGCCTCGCTTGGTTCTCTTGGCCTGGTGCATTTTTTTGGCTTGGCCTGGTCATGCAGTTGCTCTGGGCATTGACATTGGCTGGCCATTGCTCCGGATCATCTTTAAAACAGCCTTGAGAGATCTCCTGTAAGTACCACTTCCTCTTGCATTGTAATGTGCTAGTTTGTTGTTTACATCAATCAGGGGTGGCCAATTTGTGGCCCAGATCTGGCCCCTCATGCCATGAGAAGTGGCTCACCAGCCCTGAGCAGCTTTATTTCCTGATCCGATCAGGAAATAAAACAAAAGCCCGGCAGTGCCAACCCATTCCGGTAGCCTGGAAGGAGAAGGAATCAGGCGCCCTGAGCAAGCTACAGTTCCCAGCATATTCTGGGCACCAAGGGCCCTTAGGAGAACCCTGTTCCCCCCATGAGCTACAGTTCCCAGAGTTCTCGAAGAAGAGAAATGGGCTTGGGAACTGTAGTTCTGTCAAGGGAATCGCAACCCTCAATGCCCAGAGCAAGCAATCATTTCCAGGGTGCTTCGGGGGACATTGTGGGAACTGTAGTTTGTTCAGTTTCCCAAGGAGACCCTCTCAGAGCTATAACTCCCAGCATTCCATTGGAAAGGCTGTGCTGAATATTCTCCTCCCGTAGGAAACTACAGTTCCCAGGGTGCTTTGAGGGATGCTAAGATGGGTTAAATCACTCTCTAAGAGGGGAATCGAGGCACGTCTCCCCGATTCCTTTGGCGACGCCAAAACTTACTGCAATGGCTCCCGTCCGAGCAATCCCAGCGGTTGCAGGCAAAGTTGCAGGCGCTGGCACTTGAGTTCCCATAGGCGCCCAGCTATGAAATGGAGGCCCAGCTGGGGGGGGGGGGCGGAGGGGAAAGTGCCTTTAAAAGCAGAGGAAGAGTGAGAGAGACAGGGAGCATCCTAGAATGGGAGAGATGGAAGGGCCTCAAGGGTCATCTAGTCCAACCCACTGCAAGGGAGCTCGGAGCTAGAATTCCCAGGACTTTGGGAATTGAGAGAGGGGCAGGATTCGCAGCCCCCGTCTCCCTTTGCCCCCCGGCTCACCCCAGCCCAGCAGGGCACCCCACACCACCCACAGGCGCGCCATCCTCCCAGCAGCGCCCAGTAGGACTTTGCCCCCAACTTACCTGCGCGCCGGCAGGGTGAGGCGTGCCAAAAGGCGGCGGGGCGGAGGCAGAAACCAGGACTTTGGCCCCTGCACCCCAAAAGACGTGGGGCTCCCCTGGCATCCCAGGAGCCTCTTCTGCTCTGGCGGAGCCTCCTGGGCCAGAGGCAGTCTACCTGGGCTGCTCCTGAGGGAGCCCCCCAACGATGCGCCCACCTAACGAGGGAGACCAGCGCCACCCAACGGTCAGGCTAGGCCCCGCTGCCCTCAAGGAACATGGCGGCGATGGTGAGTCTTCTGCCCTTTCTTCCCCCAGCAACAATCAAAAAGAAAAATTTCGGCAGCAATAGGCTGGCCTTTTGGCCAATCACAGGTCGGGCTGTGGGCGGAGCCAGCCATTTGGCGCCTTTTCTCTACGCCTGTTTTCTCCTCAGTGTTTCTCTCACGCGAAGGAAGCTGGAAAGTTTTGTCGTGTCTTTAATACTGTATTCTGTTGGCTGGGGAATAGTAATAAATTATTATTATCATTACTTTTTAAATTATTATTTTTTAGTTGTTATAATAAAAGGCTTAGTGGAGTTTGTAATATATATTGTTTTGTGCGTTTTTAATATTCTGTTGGGAGCAGCCCACAGTGGCTGGGGAAGGATAATAACTTATGATTATCATTAATTTTTAAATTGTTATCATTATTATAATTGTTATTCTTATAAAAGGGTTAGGGAAGTTTGTAGTATATTACGTTTTATCATTTTTTTGAATATTCTGTTATTATCATTAAATGTTAAATTATTATTATTATTATTATTATTATTATTATTATTATTATTATAAATCACACCCACCCAAGTGGGACATGGCCTCTTCCCCCCTAAGCCTTAACAGTATAGTATTTTTATTTATTTGAATTGGGGCGGCGAAGCTCCCCTTGGCTACAGCAACTCCAGAGTAACTGGCTGTGAGTTCAGATTTCCATTGCTTTCCCCCTCAGGCCACCTTTGTGAGCCTAACCAAGGGTGACCAAGCAGTGTATTGAAAACGGTATCTGAAAGAATATATTGAAAAAACTGTATCTGAAACAAAGTATTGTTCAGATGAACCACTTCTTTAAGCAGTGGTTTTGTAACCAGGCACCATATTTTTCGCTCCATAAGACGCACCTGACCATAAAGACACACCTAGTTTTGAGAGGGGGAATACAAGAAAAAAATAGTGAGGTTTGTCTCCTTTTTCCTTTTCTTGTTAGGCTATCTAAAGGGGACAAAGCCATGTGGAAGAAATGTTCTGCTCTGAAAAGGAGGAGGAGGAGGAAGCTTCGCCTGATGAAGGGAGAAGAGGAGGTAGAGGAAAAGTCAGCTGCAGGCATGAAGGTAAAAGAGAAAAAATAGAAATAGAAATTGACATATAACACTTAAGAACATTTTTAAACAACCCCAGTCCTGATATAACACCGGCCCCCCTAACCAGCACAGCACAGTACGGTAAAAATACAGTAAAGTATTTTTATTTATTTGACTGGGGTAGGGCAGCACCTTCTGGCTTCACCCATGTTAGTGAGGTTTGTCTCCTTTTTCCTTTTCTTGTTAGGCTATCTAAAGGTGACAAAGCAATGGGTTGAAAACTTAATTTCTTCCGCTGAACCATTGCTTTAACCAAGTAATTACTCAAGACACCAATTCTTTCACCTATCGATTTATCCACATAATCCAAGCGGAGATGAATTAGCATCCAAAAGTGGTACACTTGCACGTTACATCTTAAGATAAATGTTTTGGAAAAGGCATTCCTTTTTCAAAAGATAATTAATTTGCAAGCAAATAACTGAGTTAGATAGGCAGTGAGCTGGCTGATTTGTCTAATGGAGCATCCAAAAACCCAGTTTGGGTCTAGAAGACCCAGTTTGCTCCCTCCCCCCAGCCTTAATGGCAACCCGCCATTGCTTTCTGTTTGAATTTTTTAACAGATACTCTGAATTGAACACCACAAGAATAAATGGGGATCAGCCCCTGCTGTAGTGGCCAGCACTAAAAGCCATTTGAGTAATTCAGATTAATACAGTAGGAAGAATTAATATTTACAAAGCAGCAACTTCACAGCAGTTTTGGACACTTGCAGCAGCTTGCAATGTTAAGAGAGGTGCTCTAAATAAAAGCACTTTCTACATTGATGAGCCTTCAGAGTAGGCTCATGTTTTTTCCTTTGCCTGGAGGTATACATGTTATTAGCATATGTGCAATCACCCCGAGAACTTTAGGCAGCACTTCCTCTGCTCTCAGTCAGCAAAAGGGGATGGCAAGGGGTGCTTCATGGCGTAACTTAACTTGCATCTGCAGGAGAAGTGTGGATCCCTCAGCCATACCTAAATAGACTTCAAAGTGCCATTTAAGAGTGCAGCTGTGGACACAAAGGTTGTGAGGTTGATCCCCGTAAGGGACACCTGCAAATTCCTGCCTTGTAGCAGGTTGGACTAGATGACCCTTGGGGTCCCTTCCCGATATATACTCACCCACCATCTTTGGAAAGTGCTTCAGAAAGAAGAGAAATAGCATTCCTTTAAGTTAGTTGTAGTTGTCGGCATGCAGAGGGTCGCAAGGCCAGCTGGGTAGCCCCAGTTGGGTCGTCTCCTTCCAGCCGTCCCGCTGCGAATACCATCTGACTTTGCTCCGATGTGCTTCAATAACATGATGAAGATTTCAGGGGGGGAAAACACCAGCACTCAAAAGATTTTATAAATGCCAAAAAAAATGTATAAATGTAGTTTTTTTGGTGGAAAAACTAGGTTTAGGAAACCTAAATTTTTAGCGATAGGGCATGATGCAATCAAAAGTTTTCGATGGTGAAAACTATTGCAAAGAAATGTTCTTTCTCAATAAAGAATAAAATTTATGGGTCTCTTATGTACACTACAACACTACAAATGTCGTGTTTTTTGGACACCATGCTGGGTACAACTTTCCTACAATCCATAGCTGTAAAAGAAAAAAATAATGAAACAAAGTTCATCTTAAAATCTAAAATAATACTGGTTATTACGGGGTTGTTGTTTTTCAAAAGTGCACACTTGTTTTTCAGTTTGGGGCATCTAAAACTATGAAAATTGGCTTATATAGTTAGATCTGGCCCCTCATGTCATGAGAAGTGGCTCACCAGCCCTGAGCAGCTTTATTTCCTGATCCGATCAGGAAATAAAACAAAAGCCCAGCAGTGCCAACCCATTCCGGTAGCCTGGAAGGAGAAGGAATCAGGCGCCCTGAGCAAGCTACAGTTCCCAGCATATTCTGGGCACCAAGTGCCCTTAGGAGACCCCTGTTCCCCCCATGAGCTACAGTTCCCAGAGTTCTCTATGAAGAGAAATGGGCTTGGGAACTGTAGTTCTGTCAAGAGAATCGCAACCCTCAATGCCCAGAGCAAGCAATCATTTCCAGGGTGCTTCGGGGGACATTGTGGGAACTGTAGTTTGTTCAGTTTCCCAAGGAGACCCTCTCAGAGCTATAACTCCCAGCATTCCATTGGAAAGGCTGTGCTGAATATTCTCCTCCCGTAGGAAACTACAGTTCCCAGGGTGCTTTGAGGGATGCTAAGAATCACTCTCTAAGAGGGGAATCGAGGCACGTCTCCCCGATTCCTTTGGGGACGCCAAAACTTACTGCAATGGCTCTCGTCCGAGCAATCCCAGCGGTTGCAGGCAAAGTTGCAGGCGCTGGCACTTGAGTTCCCATAGGCGCCCCAGCTAGGAAATGGAGGCCCAGCTGGGGGGGGGGCGGGGGGGGGGAAGTGCCATTAAAAGGAGAGGAAGAGTGAGAGAGACAGGGAGCATCCTAGAATGGGAGAGATGGAAGGGCCTCAAGGGTCATCTAGTCCAACCCACTGCAAGGAAGCTCGGAGCTAGAATTCCCAGGACTTTGGGAATTGAGAGAGGGGCAGGATTCGCAGCCCCCGTCTCCCTTTGCCCCCCGGCTCACCCCAGCCCAGCAGGGCACCCCACACCACCCACAGGTGCGCCATCCTCCCAGCAGCGCCCAGTAGGACTTTGCCCCCAACTTACCTGCGTGCCGGCAGGATGAGGCGGGCCAAAAGCCGGCAGGGCGGAGGCAGAAACCAGGACTTTGGCCCCTGCACCCCAAAAGATGTGGGGCTCTCCTGGCATCCCAGGCGCCTCTTCTGCTCTGGCGGAGCCTCCTGGGCCAGAGGCAGTCTACCTGGGCTGCTCCTAAGTGAGCCCCCCAACGATGCGCCCACCTAACGCGGGAGACCAGCGCCACCCAACGGTCAGGCTAGGCCCCGCTGCCCTCAAGCAACATGGCGGCGATGGTGAGTCTTCTGCCCTTTCTTCCCCCAGCAACAATCAAAAAGAAAAATCTCGGCAGCAATAGGCTGGCCTTTTGGCCAATCACAGGTCGGGCTGTGGGCGGAGCCAGCCATTTGGCACTTCTTCTCTACACCTGTTCTCTCCTCAGTGTTTCTCACACGCGAAGGAAGCAGGTAAGTTTTGTCGTGTCTTTAATACTGTATTCTGTTGGCTGGGGAATAGTAATAAATTATTATTATCATTACTTTTTAAATTATTATTTTTTAGTTATTATAATAAAAGGCTTAGTGGAGTTTGTAATATATATTGTTTTGTGCGTTTTTAATATTCTGTTGGGAGCAGCCCACAGTGGCTGGGGAAGGATAATAACTTATGATTATCATTAATTTTTAAATTGTTATCATTATTATAATTGTTATTCTTATAAAAGGGTTAGGGAAGTTTGTAGTATATTATGTTTTATCATTTTTTTGAATATTCTGTTATTATCATTAAATGTTAAATTATTATTATTATTATTATTATTATTATTATTATTATTATTATTATTATTATAAATCACACCCACCCAAGTGGGACATGGCCTCTTCCCCCCTAAGCCTTAACAGTTCAGTATTTTTATTTATTTGAATTGGGGCGGGGAAGCTCCCCTTGGCTACAGCAACTCCAGAGTAACTGGCTGTGAGTTCAGATCTCCATTGCTTTCCCCCTCAGGCCACCTTTGTGAGCCTAACCAAGGGTGACCAAGCAGTGTATTGAAAACTGTATCTGAAAGAATATATTGAAAAAACTGTATCTGAAACAAAGTATTGTTCAGATGAACCACTTCTTTAAGCAGTGGTTTTGTAACCAGGCACCATATTTTTCGCTCCATAAGACGCACCTGACCATAAAGACACACCTAGTTTTGAGAGGGGGAATACAAGAAAAAAATAGTGAGGTTTGTCTCCTTTTTCCTTTTCTTGTTAGGCTATCTAAAGGGGACAAAGCCATGTGGAAGAAATGTTCTGCTCTGAAAAGGAGGAGGAGGAGGAAGCTTCGCCTGATGAAGGGAGAAGAGGAGGCAGAGGAAAAGTCAGCTGCAGGCATGAAGGTAAAAGAGAAAAAATAGAAATAGAAATTGACATATAACACTTAAGAACATTTTTAAACAACCCCAGTCCTGATATAACACCAGCCCCCCAACCAGCACAGTACAGTACGGTAAAAATACAGTAAAGTATTTTTATTTATTTGACTGGGGTAGGGCAGCACCTTCTGGCTTCACCCATGTTAGTGAGGTTTGTCTCCTTTTTCCTTTTCTTGTTAGGCTATCTAAAGGTGACAAAGCAATGGGTTGAAAACTTAATTTCTTCCGCTGAACCATTGCATTAACCAAGTAATTACTCAAGACACCAATTCTTTCACCTATCGATTTATCCACATAATCCAAGCGGAGATGAATTAGCATCCAAAAGTGGTACACTTGCACGTTACATCTTAAGATAAATGTTTTGGAAAAGGCATTCCTTTTTCAAAAGATAATTAATTTGCAAGCAAATAACTGAGTTAGATAGGCAGTGAGCTGGCTGATTTGTCTAATGGAGCATCCAAAAACCCAGTTTGGGTCTAGAAGACCCAGTTTGCTCCCTCCCCCCAGCCTTAATGGCAACCCGCCATTGCTTTCTGTTTGAATTTTTTAACAGATACTCTGAATTGAACACCACAAGAATAAATGGGGATCAGCCCCTGCTGTAGTGGCCAGCACTAAAAGCCATTTGAGTAATTCAGATTAATACAGTAGGAAGAATTAATATTTACAAAGCAGCAACTTCACAGCAGTTTTGGACACTTGCAGCAGCTTGCAATGTTAAGAGAGGTGCTCTAAATAAAAGCACTTTCTACATTGATGAGCCTTCAGAGTAGGCTCATGTTTTTTCCTTTGCCTGGAGGTATACATGTTATTAGCATATGTGCAATCACCCCGAGAACTTTAGGCAGCACTTCCTCTGCTCTCAGTCAGCAAAAGGGGATGGCAAGGGGTGCTTCATGGCGTAACTTAACTTGCATCTGCAGGAGAAGTGTGGATCCCTCAGCCATACCTAAATAGACTTCAAAGTGCCATTTAAGAGTGCAGCTGTGGACACAAAGGTTGTGAGGTTGATCCCCGTAAGGGACACCTGCAAATTCCTGCCTTGTAGCAGGTTGGACTAGATGACCCTTGGGGTCCCTTCCCGATATATACTCACCCACCATCTTTGGAAAGTGCTTCAGAAAGAAGAGAAATAGCATTCCTTTAAGTTAGTTGTAGTTGTCGGCATGCAGAGGGTCGCAAGGCCAGCTGGGTAGCCCCAGTTGGGTCGTCTCCTTCCAGCCGTCCCGCTGCGAATACCATCTGACTTTGCTCCGATGTGCTTCAATAACATGATGAAGATTTCAGGGGGGGAAAACACCAGCACTCAAAAGATTTTATAAATGCCAAAAAAAATGTATAAATGTAGTTTTTTTGGTGGAAAAACTAGGTTTAGGAAACCTAAATTTTTAGCGATAGGGCATGATGCAATCAAAAGTTTTCGATGGTGAAAACTATTGCAAAGAAATGTTCTTTCTCAATAAAGAATAAAATTTATGGGTCTCTTATGTACACTACAACACTACAAATGTCGTGTTTTTTGGACACCGTGCTGGGTACAACTTTCCTACAATCCATAGCTGTAAAAGAAAAAAATAATGAAACAAAGTTCATCTTAAAATCTAAAATAATACTGGTTATTACGGGGTTGTTGTTTTTCAAAAGTGCACACTTGTTTTTCAGTTTGGGGCATCTAAAACTATGAAAATTGGCTTATATAGTTAGATCTGGCCCCTCATGTCATGAGAAGTGGCTCACCAGCCCTGAGCAGCTTTATTTCCTGATCCGATCAGGAAATAAAACAAAAGCCCAGCAGTGCCAACCCATTCCGGTAGCCTGGAAGGAGAAGGAATCAGGCGCCCTGAGCAAGCTACAGTTCCCAGCATATTCTGGGCACCAAGTGCCCTTAGGAGACCCCTGTTCCCCCCATGAGCTACAGTTCCCAGAGTTCTCTATGAAGAGAAATGGGCTTGGGAACTGTAGTTCTGTCAAGAGAATCGCAACCCTCAATGCCCAGAGCAAGCAATCATTTCCAGGGTGCTTCGGGGGACATTGTGGGAACTGTAGTTTGTTCAGTTTCCCAAGGAGACCCTCTCAGAGCTATAACTCCCAGCATTCCATTGGAAAGGCTGTGCTGAATATTCTCCTCCCGTAGGAAACTACAGTTCCCAGGGTGCTTTGAGGGATGCTAAGAATCACTCTCTAAGAGGGGAATCGAGGCACGTCTCCCCGATTCCTTTGGGGACGCCAAAACTTACTGCAATGGCTCTCGTCCGAGCAATCCCAGCGGTTGCAGGCAAAGTTGCAGGCGCTGGCACTTGAGTTCCCATAGGCGCCCCAGCTAGGAAATGGAGGCCCAGCTGGGGGGGGGGCGGGGGGGGGGAAGTGCCATTAAAAGGAGAGGAAGAGTGAGAGAGACAGGGAGCATCCTAGAATGGGAGAGATGGAAGGGCCTCAAGGGTCATCTAGTCCAACCCACTGCAAGGAAGCTCGGAGCTAGAATTCCCAGGACTTTGGGAATTGAGAGAGGGGCAGGATTCGCAGCCCCCGTCTCCCTTTGCCCCCCGGCTCACCCCAGCCCAGCAGGGCACCCCACACCACCCACAGGTGCGCCATCCTCCCAGCAGCGCCCAGTAGGACTTTGCCCCCAACTTACCTGCGTGCCGGCAGGATGAGGCGGGCCAAAAGCCGGCAGGGCGGAGGCAGAAACCAGGACTTTGGCCCCTGCACCCCAAAAGATGTGGGGCTCCCCTGGCATCCCAGGCGCCTCTTCTGCTCTGGCGGAGCCTCCTGGGCCAGAGGCAGTCTACCTGGGCTGCTCCTAAGTGAGCCCCCCAACGATGCGCCCACCTAACGCGGGAGACCAGCGCCACCCAACGGTCAGGCTAGGCCCCGCTGCCCTCAAGCAACATGGCGGCGATGGTGAGTCTTCTGCCCTTTCTTCCCCCAGCAACAATCAAAAAGAAAAATCTCGGCAGCAATAGGCTGGCCTTTTGGCCAATCACAGGTCGGGCTGTGGGCGGAGCCAGCCATTTGGCACTTCTTCTCTACACCTGTTCTCTCCTCAGTGTTTCTCACACGCGAAGGAAGCAGGTAAGTTTTGTCGTGTCTTTAATACTGTATTCTGTTGGCTGGGGAATAGTAATAAATTATTATTATCATTACTTTTTAAATTATTATTTTTTAGTTAGTATAATAAAAGGCTTAGTGGAGTTTGTAATATATATTGTTTTGTGCGTTTTTAATATTCTGTTGGGAGCAGCCCACAGTGGCTGGGGAAGGATAATAACTTATGATTATCATTAATTTTTAAATTGTTATCATTATTATAATTGTTATTCTTATAAAAGGGTTAGGGAAGTTTGTAGTATATTATGTTTTATCATTTTTTTGAATATTCTGTTATTATCATTAAATGTTAAATTATTATTATTATTATTATTATTATTATTATTATTATTATAAATCACACCCACCCAAGTGGGACATGGCCTCTTCCCCCCTAAGCCTTAACAGTATAGTATTTTTATTTATTTGAATTGGGGCGGGGAAGCTCCCCTTGGCTACAGCAACTCCAGAGTAACTGGCTGTGAGTTCAGATCTCCATAGCTTTCCCCCTCAGGCCACCTTTGTGAGCCTAACCAAGGGTGACCAAGCAGTGTATTGAAAACTGTATCTGAAAGAATATATTGAAAAAACTGTATCTGAAACAAAGTATTGTTCAGATGAACCACTTCTTTAAGCAGTGGTTTTGTAACCAGGCACCATATTTTTCGCTCCATAAGACGCACCTGACCATAAAGACACACCTAGTTTTGAGAGGGGGAATACAAGAAAAAAATAGTGAGGTTTGTCTCCTTTTTCCTTTTCTTGTTAGGCTATCTAAAGGGGACAAAGCCATGTGGAAGAAATGTTCTGCTCTGAAAAGGAGGAGGAGGAGGAAGCTTCGCCTGATGAAGGGAGAAGAGGAGGCAGAGGAAAAGTCAGCTGCAGGCATGAAGGTAAAAGAGAAAAAATAGAAATAGAAATTGACATATAACACTTAAGAACATTTTTAAACAACCCCAGTCCTGATATAACACCAGCCCCCCAACCAGCACAGTACAGTACGGTAAAAATACAGTAAAGTATTTTTATTTATTTGACTGGGGTAGGGCAGCACCTTCTGGCTTCACCCATGTTAGTGAGGTTTGTCTCCTTTTTCCTTTTCTTGTTAGGCTATCTAAAGGTGACAAAGCAATGGGTTGAAAACTTAATTTCTTCCGCTGAACCATTGCATTAACCAAGTAATTACTCAAGACACCAATTCTTTCACCTATCGATTTATCCACATAATCCAAGCGGAGATGAATTAGCATCCAAAAGTGGTACACTTGCACGTTACATCTTAAGATAAATGTTTTGGAAAAGGCATTCCTTTTTCAAAAGATAATTAATTTGCAAGCAAATAACTGAGTTAGATAGGCAGTGAGCTGGCTGATTTGTCTAATGGAGCATCCAAAAACCCAGTTTGGGTCTAGAAGACCCAGTTTGCTCCCTCCCCCCAGCCTTAATGGCAACCCGCCATTGCTTTCTGTTGATTTTTTTAACAGATACTCTGAATTGAACACCACAAGAATAAATGGGGATCAGCCCCTGCTGTAGTGGCCAGCACTAAAAGCCATTTGAGTAATTCAGATTAATACAGTAGGAAGAATTAATATTTACAAAGCAGCAACTTCACAGCAGTTTTGGACACTTGCAGCAGCTTGCAATGTTAAGAGAGGTGCTCTAAATAAAAGCACTTTCTACATTGATGAGCCTTCAGAGTAGGCTCATGTTTTTTCCTTTGCCTGGAGGTATACATGTTATTAGCATATGTGCAATCACCCCGAGAACTTTAGGCAGCACTTCCTCTGCTCTCAGTCAGCAAAAGGGGATGGCAAGGGGTGCTTCATGGCGTAACTTAACTTGCATCTGCAGGAGAAGTGTGGATCCCTCAGCCATACCTAAATAGACTTCAAAGTGCCATTTAAGAGTGCAGCTGTGGACACACAGGTTGTGAAGTTGATCCCCGTAAGGGACACCTGCAAATTCCTGCCTTGTAGCAGGTTGGACTAGATGACCCTTGGGGTCCCTTCCCGATATATACTCACCCACCATCTTTGGAAAGTGCTTCAGAAAGAAGAGAAATAGCATTCCTTTAAGTTAGTTGTAGTTGTCGGCATGCAGAGGGTCGCAAGGCCAGCTGGGTTTCAGGGGGGGAAAACACCAGCACTCAAAAGATTTTATAAATGCCTAAAAAAATGTATAAATGTAGTTTTTTTGGTGGAAAAACTAGGTTTAGGAAACCTAAATTTTCAGCGATAGGGCATGATGCAATCAAAAGTTTTCGATGGTGAAAATTATTGCAAAGAAATGTTCTTTCTCAATAAAGAATAAAATTTATGGGTCTCTTATGTAGTGTAACAACAACACTGCAAATGTCGTGTTTTTTGGACACCGTGCTGGATACAACTTTTCTACAATCCATAGCTGTAAAAGAAAAAAATAATGAAACAAAGTTCATCTTAAAATCTAAAATAATATTGGTTATTACGGGGTTGTTGTTTTTCAAAAGTGCACACTTGTTTTTCAGTTTGGGGCATCTAAAACTATGAAAATTGGCTTATATAGTTTGAGTTTCTGACACTGCTCAACTGCATACTTAATAAAATGTTGATCTAAAAGAAATGAACTTAGTGGTTAACACTGAAGCCTATCTCTTTCTCTAGAATGCGTATGATTGGGGTTTGCACTGCCTCGCTTGGTTCTCTTGGCCTGGTGCATTTTTTTGGCTTGGCCTGGTCATGCAGTTGCTCTGGGCATTGACATTGGCTGGCCATTGCTCCGGATCATCTTTAAAACAGCCTTGAGAGATCTCCTGTAAGTACCACTTCCTCTTGCATTGTAATGTGCTAGTTTGTTGTTTACATCAATCAGGGGTGGCCAATTTGTGGCCCAGATCTGGCCCCTCATGCCATGAGAAGTGGCTCACCAGCCCTGAGCAGCTTTATTTCCTGATCCGATCAGGAAATAAAACAAAAGCCCGGCAGTGCCAACCCATTCCGGTAGCCTGGAAGGAGAAGGAATCAGGCGCCCTGAGCAAGCTACAGTTCCCAGCATATTCTGGGCACCAAGGGCCCTTAGGAGACCCCTGTTTCCCCCCCCCCATGAGCTACAGTTCCCAGAGTTCTCTAAGAAGAGAAATGGGCTTGGGAACTGTAGTTCTGTCAAGGGAATCGCAACCCTCAATGCCCAGAGCAAGCAATCATTTCCAGGGTGCTTCGGGGGACATTGTGGGAACTGTAGTTTGTTCAGTTTCCCAAGGAGACCCTCTCAGAGCTATAACTCCCAGCATTCCATTGGAAAGGCTGTGCTGAATATTCTCCTCCCGTAGGAAACTACAGTTCCCAGGGTGCTTTGAGGGATGCTAAGATGGGTTAAATCACTCTCTAAGAGGGGAATCGAGGCACGTCTCCCCGATTCCTTTGGCGACGCCAAAACTTACTGCAATGGCTCCCGTCCGAGCAATCCCAGCGGTTGCAGGCAAAATTGCAGGCGCTGGCACTTGAGTTCCCATAGGCGCCCAGCTATGAAATGGAGGCCCAGCTGGGGGGGGGGCGGAGGGGAAAGTGCCCTTAAAAGCAGAGGAAGAGTGAGAGAGACAGGGAGCATCCTAGAATGGGAGAGATGGAAGGGCCTCAAGGGTCATCTAGTCCAACCCACTGCAAGGAAGCTCGGAGCTAGAATTCCCAGGACTTTGGGAATTGAGAGAGGGGCAGGATTCGCAGCCCCCATCTCCCTTTGCCCCCCGGCTCACCCCAGCCCAGCAGGGCACCCCACACCACCCACAGGCGCGCCATCCTCCCAGCAGCGCCCAGTAGGACTTTGCCCCCAACTTACCTGCGCGCCGGCAGGGTGAGGCGTGCCAAAAGGCGGCGGGGCGGAGGCAGAAACCAGGACTTTGGCCCCTGCACCCCAAAAGACGTGGGGCTCCCCTGGCATCCCAGGAGCCTCTTCTGCTCTGGCGGAGCCTCCTGGGCCAGAGGCAGTCTACCTGGGCTGCTCCTGAGGGAGCCCCCCAACGATGCGCCCACCTAACGAGGGAGACCAGCGCCACCCAACGGTCAGGCTAGGCCCCGCTGCCCTCAAGGAACATGGCGGCGATGGTGAGTCTTCTGCCCTTTCTTCCCCCAGCAACAATCAAAAAGAAAAATTTCGGCAGCAATAGGCTGGCCTTTTGGCCAATCACAGGTCGGGCTGTGGGCGGAGCCAGCCATTTGGCGCCTTTTCTCTACGCCTGTTTTCTCCTCAGTGTTTCTCTCACGCGAAGGAAGCTGGAAAGTTTTGTCGTGTCTTTAATACTGTATTCTGTTGGCTGGGGAATAGTAATAAATTATTATTATCATTACTTTTTAAATTATTATTTTTTAGTTGTTATAATAAAAGGCTTAGTGGAGTTTGTAATATATATTGTTTTGTGCGTTTTTAATATTCTGTTGGGAGCAGCCCACAGTGGCTGGGGAAGGATAATAACTTATGATTATCATTAATTTTTAAATTGTTATCATTATTATAATTGTTATTCTTATAAAAGGGTTAGGGAAGTTTGTAGTATATTACGTTTTATCATTTTTTTGAATATTCTGTTATTATCATTAAATGTTAAATTATTATTATTATTATTATTATTATTATTATTATTATTATTATTATTATAAATCACACCCACCCAAGTGGGACATGGCCTCTTCCCCCCTAAGCCTTAACAGTATAGTATTTTTATTTATTTGAATTGGGGCGGGGAAGCTCCCCTTGGCTACAGCAACTCCAGAGTAACTGGCTGTGAGTTCAGATTTCCATTGCTTTCCCCCTCAGGCCACCTTTGTGAGCCTAACCAAGGGTGACCAAGCAGTGTATTGAAAACGGTATCTGAAAGAATATATTGAAAAAACTGTATCTGAAACAAAGTATTGTTCAGATGAACCACTTCTTTAAGCAGTGGTTTTGTAACCAGGCACCATATTTTTCGCTCCATAAGACGCACCTGACCATAAAGACACACCTAGTTTTGAGAGGGGGAATACAAGAAAAAAATAGTGAGGTTTGTCTCCTTTTTCCTTTTCTTGTTAGGCTATCTAAAGGGGACAAAGCCATGTGGAAGAAATGTTCTGCTCTGAAAAGGAGGAGGAGGAGGAAGCTTCGCCTGATGAAGGGAGAAGAGGAGGTAGAGGAAAAGTCAGCTGCAGGCATGAAGGTAAAAGAGAAAAAATAGAAATAGAAATTGACATATAACACTTAAGAACATTTTTAAACAACCCCAGTCCTGATATAACACCGGCCCCCCTAACCAGCACAGCACAGTACGGTAAAAATACAGTAAAGTATTTTTATTTATTTGACTGGGGTAGGGCAGCACCTTCTGGCTTCACCCATGTTAGTGAGGTTTGTCTCCTTTTTCCTTTTCTTGTTAGGCTATCTAAAGGTGACAAAGCAATGGGTTGAAAACTTAATTTCTTCCGCTGAACCATTGCTTTAACCAAGTAATTACTCAAGACACCAATTCTTTCACCTATCGATTTATCCACATAATCCAAGCGGAGATGAATTAGCATCCAAAAGTGGTACACTTGCACGTTACATCTTAAGATAAATGTTTTGGAAAAGGCATTCCTTTTTCAAAAGATAATTAATTTGCAAGCAAATAACTGAGTTAGATAGGCAGTGAGCTGGCTGATTTGTCTAATGGAGCATCCAAAAACCCAGTTTGGGTCTAGAAGACCCAGTTTGCTCCCTCCCCCCAGCCTTAATGGCAACCCGCCATTGCTTTCTGTTTGATTTTTTTAACAGATACTCTGAATTGAACACCACAAGAATAAATGGGGATCAGCCCCTGCTGTAGTGGCCAGCACTAAAAGCCATTTGAGTAATTCAGATTAATACAGTAGGAAGAATTAATATTTACAAAGCAGCAACTTCACAGCAGTTTTGGACACTTGCAGCAGCTTGCAATGTTAAGAGAGGTGCTCTAAATAAGAGCACATTCTACATTGATGAGCCTTCAGAGTAGGCTCATGTTTTTTCCTTTGCCTGGAGGTATACATGTTATTAGCATATGTGCAATCACCCCGAGAACTTTAGGCAGCACTTCCTCTGCTCTCAGTCAGCAAAAGGGGATGGCAAGGGGTGCTTCATGGCGTAACTTAACTTGCATCTGCAGGAGAAGTGTGGATCCCTCAGCCATACCTAAATAGACTTCAAAGTGCCATTTAAGAGTGCAGCTGTGGACACACAGGTTGTGAGGTTGATCCCCGTAAGGGACACCTGCAAATTCCTGCCTTGTAGCAGGTTGGACTAGATGACCCTTGGGGTCCCTTCCCGATATATACTCACCCACCATCTTTGGAAAGTGCTTCAGAAAGAAGAGAAATAGCATTCCTTTAAGTTAGTTGTAGTTGTCGGCATGCAGAGGGTGGCAAGGCCAGCTGGGTAGCCCCAGTTGGGTCGTCTCCTTCCAGCCGTCCCGCTGCGAATACCCATCTGACTTTGCTCCGATGTGCTTCAATAACATGATGAAGATTTCAGGGGGGAAAAACACCAGCACTCAAAAGATTTTATAAATGCCTAAAAAAATATATAAATGTAGTTTTTTTGGTGGAAAAACTAGGTTTAGGAAACCTAAATTTTCAGCGATAGGGCATGATGCAATCAAAAGTTTTCGATGGTGAAAATTATTGCAAAGAAATGTTCTTTCTCAATAAAGAATAAAATTTATGGGTCTCTTATGTACACTACAACACTATAAATGTCGTGTTTTTTGGACACCGTGCTGGGTACAACTTTCCTACAATCCATAGCTGTAAAAGAAAAAAATAATGAAACAAAGTTCATCTTAAAATCTAAAATAATACTGGTTATTACGGGGTTGTTGTTTTTCAAAAGTGCACACTTGTTTTTCAGTTTGGGGCATCTAAAACTATGAAAATTGGCTTATATAGTTAGATCTGGCCCCTCATGTCATGAGAAGTGGCTCACCAGCCCTGAGCAGCTTTATTTCCTGATCCGATCAGGAAATAAAACAAAAGCCCAGCAGTGCCAACCCATTCCGGTAGCCTGGAAGGAGAAGGAATCAGGCGCCCTGAGCAAGCTACAGTTCCCAGCATATTCTGGGCACCAAGTGCCCTTAGGAGACCCCTGTTCCCCCCATGAGCTACAGTTCCCAGAGTTCTCTATGAAGAGAAATGGGCTTGGGAACTGTAGTTCTGTCAAGAGAATCGCAACCCTCAATGCCCAGAGCAAGCAATCATTTCCAGGGTGCTTCGGGGGACATTGTGGGAACTGTAGTTTGTTCAGTTTCCCAAGGAGACCCTCTCAGAGCTATAACTCCCAGCATTCCATTGGAAAGGCTGTGCTGAATATTCTCCTCCCGTAGGAAACTACAGTTCCCAGGGTGCTTTGAGGGATGCTAAGAATCACTCTCTAAGAGGGGAATCGAGGCACGTCTCCCCGATTCCTTTGGGGACGCCAAAACTTACTGCAATGGCTCTCGTCCGAGCAATCCCAGCGGTTGCAGGCAAAGTTGCAGGCGCTGGCACTTGAGTTCCCATAGGCGCCCCAGCTAGGAAATGGAGGCCCAGCTGGGGGGGGGGGGAAGTGCCATTAAAAGGAGAGGAAGAGTGAGAGAGACAGGGAGCATCCTAGAATGGGAGAGATGGAAGGGCCTCAAGGGTCATCTAGTCCAACCCACTGCAAGGAAGCTCGGAGCTAGAATTCCCAGGACTTTGGGAATTGAGAGAGGGGCAGGATTCGCAGCCCCCGTCTCCCTTTGCCCCCCGGCTCACCCCAGCCCAGCAGGGCACCCCACACCACCCACAGGTGCGCCATCCTCCCAGCAGCGCCCAGTAGGACTTTGCCCCCAACTTACCTGCGTGCCGGCAGGATGAGGCGGGCCAAAAGCCGGCAGGGCGGAGGCAGAAACCAGGACTTTGGCCCCTGCACCCCAAAAGATGTGGGGCTCCCCTGGCATCCCAGACGCCTCTTCTGCTCTGGCGGAGCCTCCTGGGCCAGAGGCAGTCTACCTGGGCTGCTCCTGAGGGAGCCCCCCAACGATGCGCCCACCTAACGAGGGAGACCAGCGCCACCCAACGGTCAGGCTAGGCCCCGCTGCCCTCAAGCAACATGGCGGCGATGGTGAGTCTTCTGCCCTTTCTTCCCCCAGCAACAATCAAAAAGAAAAATCTCGGCAGCAATAGGCTGGCCTTTTGGCCAATCACAGGTCGGGCTGTGGGCGGAGCCAGCCATTTGGCACTTCTTCTCTACACCTGTTCTCTCCTCAGTGTTTCTCACACGCGAAGGAAGCAGGTAAGTTTTGTCGTGTCTTTAATACTGTATTCTGTTGGCTGGGGAATAGTAATAAATTATTATTATCATTACTTTTTAAATTATTATTTTTTAGTTATTATAATAAAAGGCTTAGTGGAGTTTGTAATATATATTGTTTTGTGCGTTTTTAATATTCTGTTGGGAGCAGCCCACAGTGGCTGGGGAAGGATAATAACTTATGATTATCATTAATTTTTAAATTGTTATCATTATTATAATTGTTATTCTTATAAAAGGGTTAGGGAAGTTTGTAGTATATTATGTTTTATCATTTTTTTGAATATTCTGTTATTATCATTAAATGTTAAATTATTATTATTATTATTATTATTATTATTATTATAAATCACACCCACCCAAGTGGGACATGGCCTCTTCCCCCCTAAGCCTTAACAGTATAGTATTTTTATTTATTTGAATTGGGGCGGGGAAGCTCCCCTTGGCTACAGCAACTCCAGAGTAACTGGCTGTGAGTTCAGATCTCCATAGCTTTCCCCCTCAGGCCACCTTTGTGAGCCTAACCAAGGGTGACCAAGCAGTGTATTGAAAACTGTATCTGAAAGAATATATTGAAAAAACTGTATCTGAAACAAAGTATTGTTCAGATGAACCACTTCTTTAAGCAGTGGTTTTGTAACCAGGCACCATATTTTTCGCTCCATAAGACGCACCTGACCATAAAGACACACCTAGTTTTGAGAGGGGGAATACAAGAAAAAAATAGTGAGGTTTGTCTCCTTTTTCCTTTTCTTGTTAGGCTATCTAAAGGGGACAAAGCCATGTGGAAGAAATGTTCTGCTCTGAAAAGGAGGAGGAGGAGGAAGCTTCGCCTGATGAAGGGAGAAGAGGAGGCAGAGGAAAAGTCAGCTGCAGGCATGAAGGTAAAAGAGAAAAAATAGAAATAGAAATTGACATATAACACTTAAGAACATTTTTAAACAACCCCAGTCCTGATATAACACCAGCCCCCCAACCAGCACAGTACAGTACGGTAAAAATACAGTAAAGTATTTTTATTTATTTGACTGGGGTAGGGCAGCACCTTCTGGCTTCACCCATGTTAGTGAGGTTTGTCTCCTTTTTCCTTTTCTTGTTAGGCTATCTAAAGGTGACAAAGCAATGGGTTGAAAACTTAATTTCTTCCGCTGAACCATTGCATTAACCAAGTAATTACTCAAGACACCAATTCTTTCACCTATCGATTTATCCACATAATCCAAGCGGAGATGAATTAGCATCCAAAAGTGGTACACTTGCACGTTACATCTTAAGATAAATGTTTTGGAAAAGGCATTCCTTTTTCAAAAGATAATTAATTTGCAAGCAAATAACTGAGTTAGATAGGCAGTGAGCTGGCTGATTTGTCTAATGGAGCATCCAAAAACCCAGTTTGGGTCTAGAAGACCCAGTTTGCTCCCTCCCCCCAGCCTTAATGGCAACCCGCCATTGCTTTCTGTTGATTTTTTTAACAGATACTCTGAATTGAACACCACAAGAATAAATGGGGATCAGCCCCTGCTGTAGTGGCCAGCACTAAAAGCCATTTGAGTAATTCAGATTAATACAGTAGGAAGAATTAATATTTACAAAGCAGCAACTTCACAGCAGTTTTGGACACTTGCAGCAGCTTGCAATGTTAAGAGAGGTGCTCTAAATAAAAGCACTTTCTACATTGATGAGCCTTCAGAGTAGGCTCATGTTTTTTCCTTTGCCTGGAGGTATACATGTTATTAGCATATGTGCAATCACCCCGAGAACTTTAGGCAGCACTTCCTCTGCTCTCAGTCAGCAAAAGGGGATGGCAAGGGGTGCTTCATGGCGTAACTTAACTTGCATCTGCAGGAGAAGTGTGGATCCCTCAGCCATACCTAAATAGACTTCAAAGTGCCATTTAAGAGTGCAGCTGTGGACACACAGGTTGTGAGGTTGATCCCCGTAAGGGACACCTGCAAATTCCTGCCTTGTAGCAGGTTGGACTAGATGACCCTTGGGGTCCCTTCCCGATATATACTCACCCACCATCTTTGGAAAGTGCTTCAGAAAGAAGAGAAATAGCATTCCTTTAAGTTAGTTGTAGTTGTCGGCATGCAGAGGGTCGCAAGGCCAGCTGGGTTTCAGGGGGGGAAAACACCAGCACTCAAAAGATTTTATAAATGCCTAAAAAAATGTATAAATGTAGTTTTTTTGGTGGAAAAACTAGGTTTAGGAAACCTAAATTTTCAGCGATAGGGCATGATGCAATCAAAAGTTTTCGATGGTGAAAATTATTGCAAAGAAATGTTCTTTCTCAATAAAGAATAAAATTTATGGGTCTCTTATGTAGTGTAACAACAACACTGCAAATGTCGTGTTTTTTGGACACCGTGCTGGATACAACTTTTCTACAATCCATAGCTGTAAAAGAAAAAAATAATGAAACAAAGTTCATCTTAAAATCTAAAATAATATTGGTTATTACGGGGTTGTTGTTTTTCAAAAGTGCACACTTGTTTTTCAGTTTGGGGCATCTAAAACTATGAAAATTGGCTTATATAGTTTGAGTTTCTGACACTGCTCAACTGCATACTTAATAAAATGTTGATCTAAAAGAAATGAACTTAGTGGTTAACACTGAAGCCTATCTCTTTCTCTAGAATGCGTATGATTGGGGTTTGCACTGCCTCGCTTGGTTCTCTTGGCCTGGTGCATTTTTTTGGCTTGGCCTGGTCATGCAGTTGCTCTGGGCATTGACATTGGCTGGCCATTGCTCCGGATCATCTTTAAAACAGCCTTGAGAGATCTCCTGTAAGTACCACTTCCTCTTGCATTGTAATGTGCTAGTTTGTTGTTTACATCAATCAGGGGTGGCCAATTTGTGGCCCAGATCTGGCCCCTCATGCCATGAGAAGTGGCTCACCAGCCCTGAGCAGCTTTATTTCCTGATCCGATCAGGAAATAAAACAAAAGCCCGGCAGTGCCAACCCATTCCGGTAGCCTGGAAGGAGAAGGAATCAGGCGCCCTGAGCAAGCTACAGTTCCCAGCATATTCTGGGCACCAAGGGCCCTTAGGAGAACCCTGTTCCCCCCATGAGCTACAGTTCCCAGAGTTCTCGAAGAAGAGAAATGGGCTTGGGAACTGTAGTTCTGTCAAGGGAATCGCAACCCTCAATGCCCAGAGCAAGCAATCATTTCCAGGGTGCTTCGGGGGACATTGTGGGAACTGTAGTTTGTTCAGTTTCCCAAGGAGACCCTCTCAGAGCTATAACTCCCAGCATTCCATTGGAAAGGCTGTGCTGAATATTCTCCTCCCGTAGGAAACTACAGTTCCCAGGGTGCTTTGAGGGATGCTAAGATGGGTTAAATCACTCTCTAAGAGGGGAATCGAGGCACGTCTCCCCGATTCCTTTGGCGACGCCAAAACTTACTGCAATGGCTCCCGTCCGAGCAATCCCAGCGGTTGCAGGCAAAATTGCAGGCGCTGGCACTTGAGTTCCCATAGGCGCCCAGCTATGAAATGGAGGCCCAGCTGGGGGGGGGGCGGAGGGGAAAGTGCCCTTAAAAGCAGAGGAAGAGTGAGAGAGACAGGGAGCATCCTAGAATGGGAGAGATGGAAGGGCCTCAAGGGTCATCTAGTCCAACCCACTGCAAGGGAGCTCGGAGCTAGAATTCCCAGGACTTTGGGAATTGAGAGAGGGGCAGGATTCGCAGCCCCCATCTCCCTTTGCCCCCCGGCTCACCCCAGCCCAGCAGGGCACCCCACACCACCCACAGGCGCGCCATCCTCCCAGCAGCGCCCAGTAGGACTTTGCCCCCAACTTACCTGCGCGCCGGCAGGGTGAGGCGTGCCAAAAGGCGGCGGGGCGGAGGCAGAAACCAGGACTTTGGCCCCTGCACCCCAAAAGACGTGGGGCTCCCCTGGCATCCCAGGAGCCTCTTCTGCTCTGGCGGAGCCTCCTGGGCCAGAGGCAGTCTACCTGGGCTGCTCCTGAGGGAGCCCCCCAACGATGCGCCCACCTAACGAGGGAGACCAGCGCCACCCAACGGTCAGGCTAGGCCCCGCTGCCCTCAAGGAACATGGCGGCGATGGTGAGTCTTCTGCCCTTTCTTCCCCCAGCAACAATCAAAAAGAAAAATTTCGGCAGCAATAGGCTGGCCTTTTGGCCAATCACAGGTCGGGCTGTGGGCGGAGCCAGCCATTTGGCGCCTTTTCTCTACGCCTGTTTTCTCCTCAGTGTTTCTCTCACGCGAAGGAAGCTGGAAAGTTTTGTCGTGTCTTTAATACTGTATTCTGTTGGCTGGGGAATAGTAATAAATTATTATTATCATTACTTTTTAAATTATTATTTTTTAGTTGTTATAATAAAAGGCTTAGTGGAGTTTGTAATATATATTGTTTTGTGCGTTTTTAATATTCTGTTGGGAGCAGCCCACAGTGGCTGGGGAAGGATAATAACTTATGATTATCATTAATTTTTAAATTGTTATCATTATTATAATTGTTATTCTTATAAAAGGGTTAGGGAAGTTTGTAGTATATTACGTTTTATCATTTTTTTGAATATTCTGTTATTATCATTAAATGTTAAATTATTATTATTATTATTATTATTATTATTATTATTATTATTATAAATCACACCCACCCAAGTGGGACATGGCCTCTTCCCCCCTAAGCCTTAACAGTATAGTATTTTTATTTATTTGAATTGGGGCGGGGAAGCTCCCCTTGGCTACAGCAACTCCAGAGTAACTGGCTGTGAGTTCAGATTTCCATTGCTTTCCCCCTCAGGCCACCTTTGTGAGCCTAACCAAGGGTGACCAAGCAGTGTATTGAAAACGGTATCTGAAAGAATATATTGAAAAAACTGTATCTGAAACAAAGTATTGTTCAGATGAACCACTTCTTTAAGCAGTGGTTTTGTAACCAGGCACCATATTTTTCGCTCCATAAGACGCACCTGACCATAAAGACACACCTAGTTTTGAGAGGGGGAATACAAGAAAAAAATAGTGAGGTTTGTCTCCTTTTTCCTTTTCTTGTTAGGCTATCTAAAGGGGACAAAGCCATGTGGAAGAAATGTTCTGCTCTGAAAAGGAGGAGGAGGAGGAAGCTTCGCCTGATGAAGGGAGAAGAGGAGGTAGAGGAAAAGTCAGCTGCAGGCATGAAGGTAAAAGAGAAAAAATAGAAATAGAAATTGACATATAACACTTAAGAACATTTTTAAACAACCCCAGTCCTGATATAACACCGGCCCCCCTAACCAGCACAGCACAGTACGGTAAAAATACAGTAAAGTATTTTTATTTATTTGACTGGGGTAGGGCAGCACCTTCTGGCTTCACCCATGTTAGTGAGGTTTGTCTCCTTTTTCCTTTTCTTGTTAGGCTATCTAAAGGTGACAAAGCAATGGGTTGAAAACTTAATTTCTTCCGCTGAACCATTGCTTTAACCAAGTAATTACTCAAGACACCAATTCTTTCACCTATCGATTTATCCACATAATCCAAGCGGAGATGAATTAGCATCCAAAAGTGGTACACTTGCACGTTACATCTTAAGATAAATGTTTTGGAAAAGGCATTCCTTTTTCAAAAGATAATTAATTTGCAAGCAAATAACTGAGTTAGATAGGCAGTGAGCTGGCTGATTTGTCTAATGGAGCATCCAAAAACCCAGTTTGGGTCTAGAAGACCCAGTTTGCTCCCTCCCCCCAGCCTTAATGGCAACCCACCATTGCTTTCTGTTTGATTTTTTTAACAGATACTCTGAATTGAACACCACAAGAATAAATGGGGATCAGCCCCTGCTGTAGTGGCCAGCACTAAAAGCCATTTGAGTAATTCAGATTAATACAGTAGGAAGAATTAATATTTACAAAGCAGCAACTTCACAGCAGTTTTGGACACTTGCAGCAGCTTGCAATGTTAAGAGAGGTGCTCTAAATAAGAGCACATTCTACATTGATGAGCCTTCAGAGTAGGCTCATGTTTTTTCCTTTGCCTGGAGGTATACATGTTATTAGCATATGTGCAATCACCCCGAGAACTTTAGGCAGCACTTCCTCTGCTCTCAGTCAGCAAAAGGGGATGGCAAGGGGTGCTTCATGGCGTAACTTAACTTGCATCTGCAGGAGAAGTGTGGATCCCTCAGCCATACCTAAATAGACTTCAAAGTGCCATTTAAGAGTGCAGCTGTGGACACACAGGTTGTGAGGTTGATCCCCGTAAGGGACACCTGCAAATTCCTGCCTTGTAGCAGGTTGGACTAGATGACCCTTGGGGTCCCTTCCCGATATATACTCACCCACCATCTTTGGAAAGTGCTTCAGAAAGAAGAGAAATAGCATTCCTTTAAGTTAGTTGTAGTTGTCGGCATGCAGAGGGTGGCAAGGCAAGCTGGGTAGCCCCAGTTGGGTCGTCTCCTTCCAGCCGTCCCGCTGCGAATACCCATCTGACTTTGCTCCGATGTGCTTCAATAACATGATGAAGATTTCAGGGGGGAAAAACACCAGCACTCAAAAGATTTTATAAATGCCTAAAAAAATATATAAATGTAGTTTTTTTGGTGGAAAAACTAGGTTTAGGAAACCTAAATTTTCAGCGATAGGGCATGATGCAATCAAAAGTTTTCGATGGTGAAAATTATTGCAAAGAAATGTTCTTTCTCAATAAAGAATAAAATTTATGGGTCTCTTATGTACACTACAACACTATAAATGTCGTGTTTTTTGGACACCGTGCTGGGTACAACTTTCCTACAATCCATAGCTGTAAAAGAAAAAAATAATGAAACAAAGTTCATCTTAAAATCTAAAATAATATTGGTTATTACGGGGTTGTTGTTTTTCAAAAGTGCACACTTGTTTTTCAGTTTGGGGCATCTAAAACTATGAAAATTGGCTTATATAGTTTGAGTTTCTGACACTGCTCAACTGCATACTTAATAAAATGTTGATGCAAAAGAAATGAACTTAGTGGTTAACACTGAAGCCTATCTCTTTCTCTAGAATGCGTATGATTGGCGTTTGCACTGCCTCGCTTGGTTCTCTTGACCTGGTGCATTTTTTTGGCTTGGCCTGGTCATGCATTTGCTCTGGGCATTTACATTGGCTGGCCATTGCTCCGGATCATCTTTAAAACAGCCTTGAGAGATCTCCTTAGGTACCACTTCCTCTTGCATTGTAATGTGCTAGTTTGTTGTTTACATCAATCAGGGGTGGCCAATTTGTGGCCCAGATCTGGCCCCTCATGCCTTGAGAAGTGGCTCACCAGCCCTGAGCAGCTTTATTTCCTGATCCGATCAGGAAATAAAACAAAAGCCCAGCAGTGCTAACCCATTCCGGTAGCCTGGAAGGAGAAGGAATCAGGCGCCCTGAGCAAGCTAGGGTTCCCAGCATATTCTGGGCACCAAGTGCCCTTAGGAGACCCCTGTCCCCCCCCCCATGAGCTACAGTTCCCAGAGTTCTCTATGAAGAGAAATGGGCTTGGGAACTGTAGTTCTGTCAAGGGAATCGCAACCCTCAATGCCCAGAGCAAGCAATCATTTCCAGGGTGCTTCGGGGGACATTGTGGGAACTGTAGTTTGTTCAGTTTCCCAAGGAGACCCTCTCAGAGCTATAACTCCCAGCATTCCATTGGAAAGGCTGTGCTGAATATTCTCCTCCCGTAGGAAACTACAGTTCCCAGGGTGCTTTGAGGGATGCTAAGATGGGTTAAATCACTCTCTAAGAGGGGAATCGAGGCACGTCTCCCCGATTCCTTTGGCGACGCCAAAACTTACTGCAATGGCTCGCGTCCGAGCAATCCCAGCGGTTGCAGGCAAAGTTGCGGGCGCTGGCACTTGAGTTCCCATAGGCGCCCCAGCTAGGAAATGGAGGCCCAGCTGGGGGGGGGCGGAGTGGAAAGTGCCCTTAAAAGGAGAGGAAGAGTGAGAGAGACAGGGAGCATCCTAGAATGGGAGAGATGGAAGGGCCTCAAGGGTGATCTAGTCCAACCCACTGCAAGGAAGCTCGGAGCTAGAATTCCCAGGACTTTGGGAATTGAGAGAGGGGCAGGATTCGCAGCCCCCGGCTCCCTTTGCCCCCCGGCTCACCCCAGCCCAGCAGGGCACCCCACACCACCCACAGGCGCGCCATCCTCCCAGCAGCGCCCAGTAGGACTTTGCCCCCAACTTACCTGCGCGCCGGCAGGGTGAGGCGTGCCAAAAGCCGGCGGGGCGGAGGCAGAAACCAGGACTTTGGCCCCTGCACCCCAAAAGACGTGGGGCTCCCCTGACATCCCAGGCGCCTCTTCTGCTCTGGCGGAGCCTCCTGGGCCAGAGGCAGTCTACCTGGGCTGCTCCTGAGGGAGCCCCCCAACGATGCGCCCACCTAACGAGGGAGACCAGCGCCACCCAACGGTCAGGCTAGGCCCCGCTGCCCTCAAGGAACATGGCGGCGATGGTGAGTCTTCTGCCCTTTCTTCCCCCAGCAACAATCAAAAGCAGCCCCAGCAACAATAAAAAGCAGCCCCAGTAACAATAAAAATCTCGGCAGCAATAGGTTGGCCTTTTGGCCAATCACAGGTCGGGCTGTGGGCGGAGCCAGCCATTTGGCGCCTTTTCTCTACGCCTGTTTTCTCCTCAGTGTTTCTCTCACGCGAAGGAAGCTGGAAAGTTTTGTCGTGTCTTTAATACTGTATTCTGTTGGCTGGGGAATAGTAATAAATTATTATTATCATTACTTTTTAAATTATTATTTTTTAGTTATTGTAATAAAAGGCTTAGTGGAGTTTGTAATATATATTTTGTGCGTTTTTAATATTCTGTTGGGAGCAGCCCACAGTGGCTGGGGAAGGATAATAACTTATGATTATCATTAATTTTTAAATTGTTATCATTATTATAATTGTTATTCTTATAAAAGGGTTAGGGACGTTGGTAGTAAATTATGTTTTATCATTTTTTTGAATATTCTGTTATTATCATTAAATGATAAATTATTATTATTATTATAAATCACACCCACCCAAGTGGGACATGGCCTCTTCCCCCCTAAGCCTTAACAGTCTAGTATTTTTATTTATTTGAATTGGGGCGGGGAAGCTCCCCTTGGCTACAGCAACTCCAGAGTAACTGGCTGTGAGTTCAGATCTCCATAGCTTTCCCCCTCAGGCCACCTTTGTGAGCCTAACCAAGGGTGACCAAGCAGTGTATTGAAAACTGTATCTGAAAGAATATATTAAAAAAACTGTATCTGAAACAAAGTATTGTTCAGATGAACCACTTCTTTAAGCAGTGGTTTTGTAACCAGGCACCATATTTTTCGCTCCATAAGACGCACCTGACCATAAAGACACACCTAGTTTTGAGAGGGGGAATACAAGAAAAAAATAGTGAGGTTTGTCTCCTTTTTCCTTTTCTTGTTAGGCTATCTAAAGGGGACAAAGCCATGTGGAAGAAATGTTCTGCTCTGAAAAGGAGGAGGAGGAGGAGGAAGCTTCGCCTGATGAAGGGAGAAGAGGAGGCAGAGGAAAAGTCAGCTGCAGGCATGAAGGTAAAAGAGAAAAAATAGAAATAGAAATTGACATATAACACTTAAGAACATTTTTAAACAACCCCAGTCCTGATATAACACCGGCCCCCCCTAACCAGCACAGCACAGTACGGTAAAAATACAGTAAAGTATTTTTATTTATTTGACTGGGGTAGGGCAGCACCTTCTGGCTTCACCCATGTTAGTGAGGTTTGTCTCCTTTTTCCTTTTCTTGTTAGGCTATCTAAAGGTGACAAAGCAATGTGTTGAAAACTTAATTTCTTCCGCTGAACCATTGCTTTAACCAAGTAATTACTCAAGACACCAATTCTTTCACCTATCAATTTATCCACATAATCCAAGCGGAGGTGAATTAGCATCCAAAAGTGGTACACTTGCACGTTACATCTTAAGATAAATGTTTTGGAAAAGGCATACATTTTAAAAAGATAATTAATCTGCCAGCAAATAACTGAGTTAGATAGGCAGTGAGCTGGCTGATTTGTCTAATGGAGCATCCAAAAACCCAGTTTGGGTCTAGAAGACCCAGTTTGCTCCCTCCCCCCAGCCTTAATGGCAACCCGCCATTGCTTTCTGTTTGATTTTTTTAACAGATACTCTGAATTGAACACCACAAGAATAAATGGGGATCAGCCCCTGCTGTAGTGGCCAGCACTAAAAGCCATTTGATTAATTCAGATTAATACAGTAGGAAGAATTAATATTTACAAAGCAGCAACCTCACAGCAGTTTTGGACACTTGCAGCAGCTTGCAATGTTAAGAGAGGTGCTCTAAATAAAAGCACTTTCTACATTGATGAGCCTTCAGAGTAGGCTCATGTTTTTTCCTTTGCCTGGAGGTATACATGTTATTAGCATATGTGCAATCACCCCGAGAACTTTAGGCAGCACTTCCTCTGCTCTCAGTCAGCAAAAGGGGATGGCAAGGGGTGCTTCATGGCGTAACTTAACTTGCATCTGCAGGAGAAGTGTGGATCCCTCAGCCATACCTAAATAGCCTTCAAAGTGCCATTTAAGAGTGCAGCATCTAGCTGTGCTGTGGACACAAAGGTTGTGAGGTTGATCCCCGTAAGGGACACCTGCAAATTCCTGCCTTGTAGCAGGTTGGACTAGATGACCCTTGGGGTCCCTTCCCGATATATACTCACCCACCATCTTTGGAAAGTGCTTCAGAAAGAAGAGAAATAGCATTCCTTTAAGTTAGTTGTAGTTGTCGGCATGCAGAAGGTGGCAAGGCCAGCTGGGTAGCCCCAGTTGGGTCGTCTCCTTCCAGCCGTCCCGCTGCGAATACCCATCTTACTTTGCTCTGATGTGCTTCAATAACATGATGAAGATTTCGGGGGGGGGGGGGGAAACACCAGCACTCAAAAGATTTTATAAATGCCTAAAAAAATGTATAAATGTACTTTTTTTGGTGGAAAAACTAGGTTTAGGAAACCTAAATTTTCAGCGATAGGGCATTATGCAATCAAAAGTTTTTGATGGTGAAAATTATTGCAAAGAAATGTTCTTTCTCAATAATAAAATTTATGGGTCTGGAAGGAGAAGGAATCAGCCTGGAAGGAGAAGGAATCAGGCGCCCTGAGCAAGCTACAGTTCCCAGCATATTCTGGGCACCAAGTGCCCTTAGGAGACCCCTGTTCCCCCCCCATGAGCTACAGTTCCCAGAGTTCTCTAAGAAGAGAAATGGGCTTGGGAACTGTAGTTCTATCAAGAGAATCGCAACCCTCAATGCCCAGAGCAAGCAATCATTTCCAGGGTGCTTCGGGGGACATTGTGGGAACTGTAGTTTGTTCAGTTTCCCAAGGAGACCCTCTTAGAGCTATAACTCCCAGCATTCCATTGGAAAGGCTGTTCTGAATATTCTCCTCCCGTAGGAAACTACAGTTCCCAGGGTGCTTTGAGGGATGCTAAGATGGGTTAAATCACTCTCTAAGAGGGGAATCGAGGCCCGTCTCCCCGGTTCCTTTGGCGACGCCAAAACTTACTGCAATGGCTCTCGTCCGAGCAATCCCAGCGGTTGCAGGCAAAGTTGCAGGCGCTGGCACTTGAGTTCCCATAGGCGCCCCAGCTAGGAAATGGAGGCCCAGCTGGGGGGGGGGGGGCGGAGGGGAAATGGCTCTTAAAAGGAGAGGAAGAGTGAGAGAGACAGGGAGCATCCTAGAATGGGAGAGATGGAAGGGCCTCAAGGGTCATCTAGTCCAACCCACTGCAAGGAAGCTCGGAGCTAGTCGGAGCTAGAATTCCCAGGACTTTGGGAATTGAGAGAAGGGCAGGATTCGCAGCCCCCGTCTCCCTTTGCCCCCCGGCTCACCCCAGCCCAGCAGGGCACCCCACACCACCCACAGGTGCGCCATCCTCCCAGCAGCGCCCAGTAGGACTTTGCCCCCAACTTACCTGCGTGCCGGCAGGATGAGGCGGGCCAAAAGCCGGCAGGGCGGAGGCAGAAACCAGGACTTTGGCCCCTGCACCCCAAAAGACGTGGGGCTCCCCTGGCATCCCAGGCGCCTCTTCTGCTCTGGCGGAGCCTCCTGGGCCAGAGGCAGTCTACCTGGGCTGCTCCTAAGTGAGCCCCCCAACGATGCGCCCACCTAACGAGGGAGACCAGCGCCACCCAACGGTCAGGCTAGGCCCCGCTGCCCTCAAGCAACATGACGGCGATGGTGAGTCTTCTGCCCTTTCTTCCCCCAGCAACAATCAAAAAGAAAAATCTCGGCAGCAATAGGTTGGCCTTTTGGCCAATCACAGGTCGGGCTGTGGGCGGAGCCAGCCATTTGGCGCCTTTTCTCTACGCCTGTTTTCTCCTCAGTGTTTCTCTCACGAGAAGGAAGCTGGAAAGTTTTGTCGTGTCTTTAATACTGTATTCTGTTGGCTGGGTAATAGTAATAAATTATTATTATCGTTACTTTTTAAATTATTATTTTTTAGTTATTATAATAAAAGGCTTAGTGGAGTTTGTAATATATATTGTTTTGTGCATTTTTAATATTCTGTTGGGAGCAGCCCACAGTGGCTGGGGAACCATAATAACTTATGATTACCATTAATTTTTAAATTGTTATCATTATTATAATTGTTATTCTTATAAAAGGGTTAGGGAAGTTTGTAGTATATTATGTTTTATCATTATTTTGAATATTCTGTTATTATCATTAAATGTTAAATTATTATTATTATTATTATTATTATTATTATTATTTATTATTATAAATCACACCCACCCAAGTGGGACATGGCCTCTTCCCCCCTAAGCCTTAACAGTATAGTATTTTTATTTATTTGAATTGGGGCGGGGAAGCTCCCCTTGGCTACAGCAACTCCAGAGTAACTGGCTGTGAGTTCAGATCTCCATTGCTTTCCCCCTCAGGCCACCTTTGTGAGCCTAACCAAGGGTGACCAAGCAGTGTATTGAAAACGGTATCTGAAAGAATATATTGAAAAAACTGTATCTGAAACAAAGTATTGTTCAGATGAACCACTTCTTTAAGCAGTGGTTTTGTAACCAGGCACCATATTTTTCGCTCCATAAGACGCACCTGACCATAAAGACACACCTAGTTTTGAGAGGGGGAATACAAGAAAAAAATAGTGAGGTTTGTCTCCTTTTTCCTTTTCTTGTTAGGCTATCTAAAGGGGACAAAGCCATGTGGAAGAAATGTTCTGCTCTGAAAAGGAGGAGGAGGAGGAAGCTTCGCCTGATGAAGGGAGAAGAGGAGGCAGAGGAAAAGTCAGCTGCAGGCATGAAGGTAAAAGAGAAAAAATAGAAATAGAAATTGACATATAACACTTAAGAACATTTTTAAACAACCCCAGTCCTGATATAACACCAGCCCCCCTAACCAGCACAGCACAGTACGGTAAAAATACAGTAAAGTATTTTTATTTATTTGACTGGGGTAGGGCAGCACCTTCTGGCTTCACCCATGTTAGTGAGGTTTGTCTCCTTTTTCCTTTTCTTGTTAGGCTATCTAAAGGTGACAAAGCAATGTGTTGAAAACTTAATTTCTTCCGCTGAACCATTGCTTTAACCAAGTAATTACTCAAGACACCAATTCTTTCACCTATCAATTTATCCACATAATCCAAGCGGAGGTGAATTAGCATCCAAAAGTGGTACACTTGCACGTTACATCTTAAGATAAATGTTTTGGAAAAGGCATACATTTTAAAAAGATAATAAATTTGCCAGCAAATAATTGAAAGCAAATAACTGAGTTAGATAGGCAGTGAGCTGGCTGATTTGTCTAATGGAGCATCCAAAAACCCAGTTTGGGTCTAGAAGACCCAGTTTGCTCCCTCCCCCCAGCCTTAATGGCAACCCGCCATTGCTTTCTGATTGATTTTTTTAACAGATACTCTGAATGGAACACCACAAGAATAAATGGGGATCAGCCCCTGCTGTAGTGGCCAGCACTAAAAGCCATTTGAGTAATTCAGATTAATACAGTAGGAAGAATTAATATTTACAAAGCAGCAACTTCACAGCAGTTTTGGACACTTGCAGCAGCTTGCAATGTTAAGAGAGGTGCTCTAAATAAAAGCACATTCTACATTGATGAGCCTTCAGAGTAGGCTCATGTTTTTTCCTTTGCCTGGAGGTATACATGTTATTAGCATATGTGCAATTACCCCGAGAACTTTAGGCAGCACTTCTCTGCTCTCAGTCAGCAAAAGGGAATGGCAAGGGGTGCTTCATGGCGTAACTTAACTTGCATCTGCAGGAGAAGTGTGGATCCCTCAGCCATACATAAATAGCCTTCAAAGTGCCATTTAAGAGTGCAGCATCTAGCTGTGCTGTGGACACAAAGGTTGTGAGGTTGATCCCCGTAAGGGACACCTGCAAATTCCTGCCTTGTAGCAGGTTGAACTAGATGTCCCTTGGGGTCCCTTCCCGATATATACTCACCCACCATCTTTGGAAAGTGCTTCAGAAAGAAGAGAAATAGCATTCCTTTAAGTTAGTTGTAGTTGTCGGCATGCAGAGGGTCGCAAGGCCAGCTGGGTAGCCCCAGTTGGGTCGTCTCCTTCCAGCCGTCCCGCTGCGAATACCCATCTGCCTTTGCTCCGATGTGCTTCAATAACATGATGAAGATTTCAGGGGGGAAAAACACCAGCACTCAAAAGATTTTATAAATGCCTTAAAAAATGTATAAATGTAGTTTTTTTGGTGGAAAAACTAGGTTTAGGAAACCTAAATTTTCAGCGATAGGGCATGATGCAATCAAAAGTTTTTGATGGTGAAAATTATTGCAAAGAAATGTTCTTTCTCAATAAAGAATAAAATTTATGGGTGTGGAAGGAGAAGGAATCAGCCTGGAAGGAGAAGGAATCAGGCGCCCTGAGCAAGCTACAGTTCCCAGCATATTCTGGGCACCAAGTGCCCTTAGGAGGAGGAAGCTTCGCCTGATGAAGGGAGAAGAGGAGGTAGAGGAAAAGTCAGCTGCAGGCATGAAGGTAAAAGAGAAAAAATAGAAATAGAAATTGACATATAACACTTAAGAACAAAGAACATTTTTAAACAACCCCAGTCCTGATATAACACCAGCCCCCCAACCAGCACAGTACAGTACGGTAAAAATACAGTAAAGTATTTTTATTTATTTGACTGGGGTAGGGCAGCACCTTCTGGCTTCACCCATGTTAGTGAGGTTTGTCTCCTTTTTCCTTTTCTTGTTAGGCTATCTAAAGGTGACAAAGCAATGGGTTGAAAACTTAATTTATTCCGCTGAACCATTGCTTTAACCAAGTAATTACTCAAGACACCAATTCTTTCACCTTTCGATTTATCCACATAATCCAAGCGGAGATGAATTAGCATCCAAACGTGGTACACTTGCACGTTACATCTTAAGATAAATGTTTTGGAAAAGGCATTCCTTTTTCAAAAGATAATTAATTTGCAAGCAAATAACTGAGTTAGATAGGCAGTGAGTTGGCTGATTTGTCTAATGGAGCATCCAAAAACCCAGTTTGGGTCTAGAAGACCAAGTTTGCTCCCTCCCCCCAGCCTTAATGGCAACCCGCCATTGCTTTCTGTTTGAATTTTTTAACAGATACTCTGAATTGAACACCACAAGAATAAATGGGGATCAGCCCCTGCTGTAGTGGCCAGCACTAAAAGCCATTTGAGTAATTCAGATTAATACAGTAGGAAGAATTAATATTTACAAAGCAGCAACTTCACAGCAGTTTTGGACACTTGCAGCAGCTTGCAATGTTAAGAGAGGTGCTCTAAATAAAAGCACTTTCTACATTGATGCGCCTTCAGAGTAGGCTCATGTTTTTTCCTTTGCCTGGAGGTATACATGTTATTAGCATATGTGCAATCACCCCGAGAACTTTAGGCAGCACTTCCTCTGCTCTCAGTCAGCAAAAGGGGATGGCAAGGGGTGCTTCATGGCGTAACTTAACTTGCATCTGCAGGAGAAGTGTGGATCCCTCAGCCATACCTAAATAGACTTCAAAGTGCCATTTAAGAGTGCAGCTGTGGACACACAGGTTGTGAGGTTGATCCCCGTAAGGGACACCTGCAAATTCCTGCCTTGTAGCAGGTTGGACTAGATGACCCTTGGGGTCCCTTCCCGATATATACTCACCCACCATCTTTGGAAAGTGCTTCAGAAAGAAGAGAAATAGCATTCCTTTAAGTTAGTTGTAGTTGTCGGCATGCAGAGGGTCGCAAGGCCAGCTGGGTTTCAGGGGGGGAAAACACCAGCACTCAAAAGATTTTATAAATGCCTAAAAAAATGTATAAATGTAGTTTTTTTGGTGGAAAAACTAGGTTTAGGAAACCTAAATTTTCAGCGATAGGGCATGATGCAATCAAAAGTTTTCGATGGTGAAAATTATTGCAAAGAAATGTTCTTTCTCAATAAAGAATAAAATTTATGGGTCTCTTATGTACACTACAACACTATAAATGTCGTGTTTTTTGGACACCGTGCTGGGTACAACTTTCCTACAATCCATAGCTGTAAAAGAAAAAAATAATGAAACAAAGTTCATCTTAAAATCTAAAATAATATTGGTTATTACGGGGTTGTTGTTTTTCAAAAGTGCACACTTGTTTTTCAGTTTGGGGCATCTAAAACTATGAAAATTGGCTTATATAGTTTGAGTTTCTGACACTGCTCAACTGCATACTTAATAAAATGTTGATCTAAAAGAAATGAACTTAGTGGTTAACACTGAAGCCTATCTCTTTCTCTAGAATGCGTATGATTGGCGTTTGCACTGCCTCGCTTGGTTCTCTTGACCTGGTGCATTTTTTTGGCTTGGCCTGGTCATGCATTTGCTCTGGGCATTTACATTGGCTGGCCATTGCTCCGGATCATCTTTAAAACAGCCTTGAGAGATCTCCTGTAAGTACCACTTCCTCTTGCATTGTAATGTGCTAGTTTGTTGTTTACATCAATCAGGGGTGGCCAATTTGTGGCCCAGATCTGGCCCCTCATGCCTTGAGAAGTGGCTCACCAGCCCTGAGCAGCTTTATTTCCTGATCCGATCAGGAAATAAAACAAAAGCCCAGCAGTGCCAACCCATTCCGGTAGCCTGGAAGGAGAAGGAATCAGGCGCCCTGAGCAAGCTAGGGTTCCCAGCATATTCTGGGCACCAAGTGCCCTTAGGAGACCCCTGTTTCCCCCCCCCCCATGAGCTACAGTTCCCAGAGTTCTCTAAGAAGAGAAATGGGCTTGGGAACTGTAGTTCTGTCAAGGGAATCGCAACCCTCAATGCCCAGAGCAAGCAATCATTTCCAGGGTGCTTCGGGGGACATTGTGGGAACTGTAGTTTGTTCAGTTTCCCAAGGAGACCCTCTCAGAGCTATAACTCCCAGCATTCCATTGGAAAGGCTGTGCTGAATATTCTCCTCCCGTAGGAAACTACAGTTCCCAGGGTGCTTTGAGGGATGCTAAGATGGGTTAAATCACTCTCTAAGAGGGGAATCGAGGCACGTCTCCCCGATTCCTTTGGCGACGCCAAAACTTACTGCAATGGCTCTCGTCCGAGCAATCCCAGCGGTTGCAGGCAAAGTTGCAGGCGCTGGCACTTGAGTTCCCATAGGCGCCCCAGCTAGGAAATGGAGGCCCAGCTGGGGGGGGGGGCGGAGTGGAAAGTGCCCTTAAAAGGAGAGGAAGAGTGAGAGAGACAGGGAGCATCCTAGAATGGGAGAGATGGAAGGGCCTCAAGGGTCATCTAGTCCAACCCACTGCAAGGAAGCTCGGAGCTAGAATTCCCAGGACTTTGGGAATTGAGAGAGGGGCAGGATTCGCAGCCCCCGTCTCCCTTTGCCCCCCGGCTCACCCCAGCCCAGCAGGGCACCCCACACCACCCACAGGCGCGCCATCCTCCCAGCAGCGCCCAGTAGGACTTTGCCCCCAACTTACCTGCGCGCCGGCAGGGTGAGGCGTGCCAAAAGCCGGCGGGGCGGAGGCAGAAACCAGGACTTTGGCCCCTGCACCCCAAAAGACGTGGGGCTCCCCTGGCATCCCAGGCTCCTCTTCTGCTCTGGCGGAGCCTCCTGGGCCAGAGGCAGTCTACCTGGGCTGCTCCTGAGGGAGCCCCCCAACGATGCGCCCACCTAACGAGGGAGACCAGCGCCACCCAATGGTCAGGCTAGGCCCCGCTGCCCTCAAGGAACATGGCGGCGATGGTGAGTCTTCTGCCCTTTCTTCCCCCAGCAACAATCAAAAGCAGCCCCAGCAACAATCAAAAGCAGCCACAGCAACAATAAAAATCTCGGCAGCAATAGGTTGGCCTTTTCGCCAATCACAGGTCGGGCTGTGGGCGGAGCCAGCCATTTGGCGCCTTTTCTCTACGCCTGTTTTCTCCTCAGTGTTTCTCTCACGCGAAGGAAGCTGGAAAGTTTTGTCGTGTCTTTAATACTGTATTCTGTTGGCTGGGGAATAGTAATAAATTATTATTATCATTACTTTTTAAATTATTATTTTTTAGTTATTATAATAAAAGGCTTAGTGGAGTTTGTAATATATATTGTTTTGTGCGTTTTTAATATTCTGTTGGGAGCAGCCCACAGTGGCTGGGGAAGCATAATAACTTATGATTATCATTAATTTTTAAATTGTTATCATTATTATAATTGTTATTCTTATAAAAGGGTTAGGGAAGTTTGTAGTAAATTATGTTTTATCATTATTTTGAATATTCTGTTATTATCATTAAATAATAAATTATTATTATTATTATAAATCACACCCACCCAAGTGGGACATGGCCTCTTCCCCCCTAAGCCTTAACAGTCTAGTATTTTTATTTATTTGAATTGGGGCGGGGAAGCTCCCCTTGGCTACAGCAACTCCAGAGTAACTGGCTGTGAGTTCAGATCTCCATTGCTTTCCCCCTCAGGCCACCTTTGTGAGCCTAACCAAGGGTGACCAAGCAGTGTATTGAAAACGGTATCTGAAAGAATATATTGAAAAAACTGTATCTGAAACAAAGTATTGTTCAGATGAACCACTTCTTTAAGCAGTGGTTTTGTAACCAGGCACCATATTTTTCGCTCCATAAGACGCACCTGACCATAAAGACACACCTAGTTTTGAGAGGGGGAATACAAGAAAAAAATAGTGAGGTTTGTCTCCTTTTTCCTTTTCTTGTTAGGCTATCTAAAGGGGACAAAGCCATGTGGAAGAAATGTTCTGCTCTGAAGAGGAGGAGGAGGAGGAAGCTTCGCCTGATGAAGGGAGAAGAGGAGGCAGAGGAAAAGTCAGCTGCAGGCATGAAAGTAAAAGAGAAAAAATAGAAATAGAAATTGACATATAACACTTAAGAACATTTTTAAACAACCCCAGTCCTGATATAACACCGGCCCCCCTAACCAGCACAGCACAGTACGGTAAAAATACAGTAAAGTATTTTTATTTATTTGACTGGGGTAGGGCAGCACCTTCTGGCTTCACCCATGTTAGTGAGGTTTGTCTCCTTTTTCCTTTTCTTGTTAGGCTATCTAAAGGTGACAAAGCAATGGGTTGAAAACTTAATTTCTTCCGCTGAACCATTGCTTTAACCAAGTAATTACTCAAGACACCAATTCTTTCACCTATCGATTTATCCACATAATCCAAGCGGAGGTGAATTAGCATCCAAAAGTGGTACACTTGCACGTTACATCTTAAGATAAATGTTTTGGAAAAGGCATTCCTTTTTCAAAAGATAATTAATTTGCAAGCAAATAACTGAGTTAGATAGGCAGTGAGCTGGCTGATTTGTCTAATGGAGCATCCAAAAACCCAGTTTGGGTCTAGAAGACCCAGTTTGCTCCCTCCCCCCAGCCTTAATGGCAACCCGCCATTGCTTTCTGTTTGATTTTTTTAACAGATACTCTGAATTGAACACCACAAGAATAAATGGGGATCAGCCCCTGCTGTAGTGGCCAGCACTAAAAGCCATTTGAGTAATTCAGATTAATACAGTAGGAAGAATTAATATTTACAAAGCAGCAACTTCACAGCAGTTTTGGACACTTGCAGCAGCTTGCAATGTTAAGAGAGGTGCTCTAAATAAAAGCACTTTCTACATTGATGAGCCTTCAGAGTAGGCTCATGTTTTTTCCTTTGCCTGGAGGTATACATGTTATTAGCATATGTGCAATCACCCCGAGAACTTTAGGCAGCACTTCCTCTGCTCTCAGTCAGCAAAAGGGGATGGCAAGGGGTGCTTCATGGCGTAACTTAACTTGCATCTGCAGGAGAAGTGTGGATCCCTCAGCCATACCTAAATAGACTTCAAAGTGCCATTTAAGAGTGCAGCTGTGGACACACAGGTTGTGAGGTTGATCCCCGTAAGGGACACCTGCAAATTCCTGCCTTGTAGCAGGTTGGACTAGATGACCCTTGGGGTCCCTTCCCGATATATACTCACCCACCATCTTTGGAAAGTGCTTCAGAAAGAAGAGAAATAGCATTCCTTTAAGTTAGTTGTAGTTGTCGGCATGCAGAGGGTCGCAAGGCCAGCTGGGTTTCAGGGGGGGAAAACACCAGCACTCAAAAGATTTTATAAATGCCTAAAAAAATGTATAAATGTAGTTTTTTTGGTGGAAAAACTAGGTTTAGGAAACCTAAATTTTCAGCGATAGGGCATGATGCAATCAAAAGTTTTCGATGGTGAAAATTATTGCAAAGAAATGTTCTTTCTCAATAAAGAATAAAATTTATGGGTCTCTTATGTACACTACAACACTATAAATGTCGTGTTTTTTGGACACCGTGCTGGGTACAACTTTCCTACAATCCATAGCTGTAAAAGAAAAAAATAATGAAACAAAGTTCATCTTAAAATCTAAAATAATATTGGTTATTACGGGGTTGTTGTTTTTCAAAAGTGCACACTTGTTTTTCAGTTTGGGGCATCTAAAACTATGAAAATTGGCTTATATAGTTTGAGTTTCTGACACTGCTCAACTGCATACTTAATAAAATGTTGATCTAAAAGAAATGAACTTAGTGGTTAACACTGAAGCCTATCTCTTTCTCTAGAATGCGTATGATTGGCGTTTGCACTGCCTCGCTTGGTTCTCTTGACCTGGTGCATTTTTTTGGCTTGGCCTGGTCATGCATTTGCTCTGGGCATTTACATTGGCTGGCCATTGCTCCGGATCATCTTTAAAACAGCCTTGAGAGATCTCCTGTAAGTACCACTTCCTCTTGCATTGTAATGTGCTAGTTTGTTGTTTACATCAATCAGGGGTGGCCAATTTGTGGCCCAGATCTGGCCCCTCATGCCTTGAGAAGTGGCTCACCAGCCCTGAGCAGCTTTATTTCCTGATCCGATCAGGAAATAAAACAAAAGCCCAGCAGTGCCAACCCATTCCGGTAGCCTGGAAGGAGAAGGAATCAGGCGCCCTGAGCAAGCTAGGGTTCCCAGCATATTCTGGGCACCAAGTGCCCTTAGGAGACCCCTGTTTCCCCCCCCCCCATGAGCTACAGTTCCCAGAGTTCTCTAAGAAGAGAAATGGGCTTGGGAACTGTAGTTCTGTCAAGGGAATCGCAACCCTCAATGCCCAGAGCAAGCAATCATTTCCAGGGTGCTTCGGGGGACATTGTGGGAACTGTAGTTTGTTCAGTTTCCCAAGGAGACCCTCTCAGAGCTATAACTCCCAGCATTCCATTGGAAAGGCTGTGCTGAATATTCTCCTCCCGTAGGAAACTACAGTTCCCAGGGTGCTTTGAGGGATGCTAAGATGGGTTAAATCACTCTCTAAGAGGGGAATCGAGGCACGTCTCCCCGATTCCTTTGGCGACGCCAAAACTTACTGCAATGGCTCTCGTCCGAGCAATCCCAGCGGTTGCAGGCAAAGTTGCAGGCGCTGGCACTTGAGTTCCCATAGGCGCCCCAGCTAGGAAATGGAGGCCCAGCTGGGGGGGGGGGGGCGGAGTGGAAAGTGCCCTTAAAAGGAGAGGAAGAGTGAGAGAGACAGGGAGCATCCTAGAATGGGAGAGATGGAAGGGCCTCAAGGGTGATCTAGTCCAACCCACTGCAAGGAAGCTCGGAGCTAGAATTCCCAGGACTTTGGGAATTGAGAGAGGGGCAGGATTCGCAGCCCCCGTCTCCCTTTGCCCCCCGGCTCACCCCAGCCCAGCAGGGCACCCCACACCACCCACAGGTGCGCCATCCTCCCAGCAGCGCCCAGTAGGACTTTGCCCCCAACTTACCTGCGCGCCGGCAGGGTGAGGCGTGCCAAAAGCCGGCGGGGCGGAGGCAGAAACCAGGACTTTGGCCCCTGCACCCCAAAAGACGTGGGGCTCCCCTGGCATCCCAGGCTCCTCTTCTGCTCTGGCGGAGCCTCCTGGGCCAGAGGCAGTCTACCTGGGCTGCTCCTGAGGGAGCCCCCCAACGATGCGCCCACCTAACGAGGGAGACCAGCGCCACCCAATGGTCAGGCTAGGCCCCGCTGCCCTCAAGGAACATGGCGGCGATGGTGAGTCTTCTGCCCTTTCTTCCCCCAGCAACAATCAAAAGCAGCCCCAGCAACAATCAAAAGCAGCCACAGCAACAATAAAAATCTCGGCAGCAATAGGTTGGCCTTTTGGCCAATCACAGGTCGGGCTGTGGGCGGAGCCAGCCATTTGGCGCCTTTTCTCTACGCCTGTTTTCTCCTCAGTGTTTCTCTCACGCGAAGGAAGCTGGAAAGTTTTGTCGTGTCTTTAATACTGTATTCTGTTGGCTGGGGAATAGTAATAAATTATTATTATCATTACTTTTTAAATTATTATTTTTTAGTTATTATAATAAAAGGCTTAGTGGAGTTTGTAATATATATTGTTTTGTGCGTTTTTAATATTCTGTTGGGAGCAGCCCACAGTGGCTGGGGAAGCATAATAACTTATGATTATCATTAATTTTTAAATTGTTATCATTATTATAATTGTTATTCTTATAAAAGGGTTAGGGAAGTTTGTAGTAAATTATGTTTTATCATTATTTTGAATATTCTGTTATTATCATTAAATAATAAATTATTATTATTATTATAAATCACACCCACCCAAGTGGGACATGGCCTCTTCCCCCCTAAGCCTTAACAGTCTAGTATTTTTATTTATTTGAATTGGGGCGGGGAAGCTCCCCTTGGCTACAGCATCTCCAGAGTAACTGGCTGTGAGTTCAGATCTCCATTGCTTTCCCCCTCAGGCCACCTTTGTGAGCCTAACCAAGGGTGACCAAGCAGTGTATTGAAAACGGTATCTGAAAGAATATATTGAAAAAACTGTATCTGAAACAAAGTATTGTTCAGATGAACCACTTCTTTAAGCAGTGGTTTTGTAACCAGGCACCATATTTTTCGCTCCATAAGACGCACCTGACCATAAAGACACACCTAGTTTTGAGAGGGGGAATACAAGAAAAAAATAGTGAGGTTTGTCTCCTTTTTCCTTTTCTTGTTAGGCTATCTAAAGGGGACAAAGCCATGTGGAAGAAATGTTCTGCTCTGAAGAGGAGGAGGAGGAGGAAGCTTCGCCTGATGAAGGGAGAAGAGGAGGCAGAGGAAAAGTCAGCTGCAGGCATGAAAGTAAAAGAGAAAAAATAGAAATAGAAATTGACATATAACACTTAAGAACATTTTTAAACAACCCCAGTCCTGATATAACACCGGCCCCCCTAACCAGCACAGCACAGTACGGTAAAAATACAGTAAAGTATTTTTATTTATTTGACTGGGGTAGGGCAGCACCTTCTGGCTTCACCCATGTTAGTGAGGTTTGTCTCCTTTTTCCTTTTCTTGTTAGGCTATCTAAAGGTGACAAAGCAATGGGTTGAAAACTTAATTTCTTCCGCTGAACCATTGCTTTAACCAAGTAATTACTCAAGACACCAATTCTTTCACCTATCGATTTATCCACATAATCCAAGCGGAGGTGAATTAGCATCCAAAAGTGGTACACTTGCACGTTACATCTTAAGATAAATGTTTTGGAAAAGGCATTCCTTTTTCAAAAGATAATTAATTTGCAAGCAAATAACTGAGTTAGATAGGCAGTGAGCTGGCTGATTTGTCTAATGGAGCATCCAAAAACCCAGTTTGGGTCTAGAAGACCCAGTTTGCTCCCTCCCCCCAGCCTTAATGGCAACCCGCCATTGCTTTCTGTTTGATTTTTTTAACAGATACTCTGAATTGAACACCACAAGAATAAATGGGGATCAGCCCCTGCTGTAGTGGCCAGCACTAAAAGCCATTTGAGTAATTCAGATTAATACAGTAGGAAGAATTAATATTTACAAAGCAGCAACTTCACAGCAGTTTTGGACACTTGCAGCAGCTTGCAATGTTAAGAGAGGTGCTCTAAATAAGAGCACATTCTACATTGATGAGCCTTCAGAGTAGGCTCATGTTTTTTTCCTTTGCCTGGAGGTATACATGTTATTAGCATATGTGCAATCACCCCGAGAACTTTAGGCAGCACTTCCTCTGCTCTCAGTCAGCAAAAGGGAATGGCAAGGGGTGCTTCATGGCGTAACTTAACTTGCATCTGCAGGAGAAGTGTGGATCCCTCAGCCATACCTAAATAGCCTTCAAAGTGCCATTTAAGAGTGCAGCATCTAGCTGTGCTGTGGACACAAAGGTTGTGAGGTTGATCCCCGTAAGGGACACCTGCAAATTCCTGCCTTGTAGCAGGTTGGACTAGATGACCCTTGGGGTCCCTTCCCGATATATACTCACCCACCATCTTTGGAAAGTGCTTCAGAAAGAAGAGAAATAGCATTCCTTTAAGTTAGTTGTAGTTGTCGGCATGCAGAGGGTCGCAAGGCCAGCTGGGTAGCCCCAGTTGGGTCGTCTCCTTCCAGCCGTCCCGCTGCGAATACCCATCTGACTTTGCTCCGATGTGCTTCAATAACATGATGAAGATTTCAGGAGGGGAAAACACCAGCACTCAAAAGATTTTATAAATGCCTAAAAAAATGTATAAATGTAGTTTTTTTGGTGGAAAAACTAGGTTTAGGAAACCTAAATTTTCAGCGATAGGGCATGATGCAATCAAAAGTTTTTGATGGTGAAAATTATTGCAAAGAAATGTTCTTTCTCAATAAAGAATAAAATTTATGGGTGTGGAAGGAGAAGGAATCAGCCTGGAAGGAGAAGGAATCAGGCGCCCTGAGCAAGCTAGGGTTCCCAGCATATTCTGGGCACCAAGTGCCCTTAGGAGACCCCTGTTCCCCCCCCCCCCCATGAGCTACAGTTCCCAGAGTTCTCTAAGAAAAGAAATGGGCTTGGGAACTGTAGTTCTGTCAAGGGAATCGCAACCCTCAATGCCCAGAGCAAGCAATCATTTCCAGGGTGCTTCGGGGGACATTGTGGGAACTGTAGTTTGTTCAGTTTCCCAAGAAGACCCTCTCAGAGCTATAACTCCCAGCATTCCATTGGAAAGGCTGTGCTGAATATTCTCCTCCCGTAGGAAACTACAGTTCCCAGGGTGCTTTGAGGGATGCTAAGATGGGTTAAATCACTCTCTAAGAGGGGAATCGAGGCACGTCTCCCCGATTCCTTTGGCGACACCAAAACTTACTGCAATGGCTCTCGTCCGAGCAATCCCAGCGGTTGCAGGCAAAGCTGCAGGCGCTGGCACTTGAGTTCCCATAGGCGCCCCAGCTAGGAAATGGAGGCCCAGCTGGGGGGGGGGGGCGGAGGGGAAAGTGCCCTTAAAAGGAGAGGAAGAGTGAGAGAGACAGGGAGCATCCTAGAATGGGAGAGATGGAAGGGCCTCAAGGGTGATCTAGTCCAACCCACTGCAAGGAAGCTCGGAGCTAGAATTCCCAGGACTTTGGGAATTGAGAGAGGGGCAGGATTCGCAGCCCCCGTCTCCCTTTGCCCCCTGGCTCACCCCAGCCCAGCAGGGCACCCCACACCACCCACAGGCGCGCCATCCTCCCAGCGGCGCCCAGTAGGACTTTGCCCCCAACTTACCTGCGCGCCGGCAGGGTGAGGTGGGCCAAAAGCCGGCGGGGCGGAGGCAGAAACCAGGACTTTGGCCCCTGTACCCCAAAAGACGTGGGGCTCCCCTGGCGCCTCTTCTGCTCTGGCGGAGCCTCCTGGGCCAGAGGCAGTCTACCTGGGCTGCTCCTGAGGGAGCCCCCCAACGATGCGCCCACCTAACGAGGGAGACCAGCGCCACCCAACGGTCAGGCTAGGCCCCGCTGCCCTCAAGCAACATGGCGGCGATGGTGAGTCTTCTGCCCTTTCTTCCCCCAGCAACAATCAAAAAGAAAAATCTCGGCAGCAATAGGTTGGCCTTTTGGCCAATCACAGGTCGGGCTGTGGGCGGAGCCAGCCATTTGGCGCCTTTTCTCTACGCCTGTTTTCTCCTCAGTGTTTCTCTCACGCGAAGGAAGCTGGAAAGTTTTGTCGTGTCTTTAATACTGTATTTTGTTGGCTGGGGAATAGTAATAAATTATTATTATCATTACTTTTTAAATTATTATTTTTTAGTTATTATAATAAAAGGCTTAGTGGAGTTTGTAATATATATTGTTTTGTGCGTTTTTAATATTCTGTTGGGAGCAGCCCACAGTGGCTGGGGAAGCATAATAACTTATGATTATCATTAATTTTTAAATTGTTATCATTATTATAATTGTTATTCTTATAAAAGGGTTAGGGAAGTTTGTAGTATATTATGTTTTATCATTATTTTGAATATTCTGTTATTATCATTAAATGTTAAATTATTATTATTATTATTATTATTATTATTATTATTATTATTATTATTATTATTATTATAAATCACACCCACCCAAGTGGGACATGGCCTCTTCCCCCCTAAGCCTTAACAGTCTAGTATTTTTATTTATTTGAATTGGGGCGGGGAAGCTCCCCTTGGCTACAGCAACTCCAGAGTAACTGGCTGTGAGTTCAGATCTCCATTGCTTTCCCCCTCAGGCCACCTTTGTGAGCCTAACCAAGGGTGACCAAGCAGTGTATTGAAAACGGTATCTGAAAGAATATATTGAAAAAACTGTATCTGAAACAAAGTATTGTTCAGATGAACCACTTCTTTAAGCAGTGGTTTTGTAACCAGGCACCATATTTTTCGCTCCATAAGACGCACCTGACCATAAAGACACACCTAGTTTTGAGAGGGGGAATACAAGAAAAAAATAGTGAGGTTTGTCTCCTTTTTCCTTTTCTTGTTAGGCTATCTAAAGGGGACAAAGCCATGTGGAAGAAATGTTCTGCTCTGAAAAGGAGGAGGAGGAGGAAGCTTCGCCTGATGAAGGGAGAAGAGGAGGCAGAGGAAAAGTCAGCTGCAGGCATGAAGGTAAAAGAGAAAAAATAGAAATAGAAATTGACATATAACACTTAAGAACATTTTTAAACAACCCCAGTCCTGATATAACACCGGCCCCCCTAACCAGCACAGCACAGTACGGTAAAAATACAGTAAAGTATTTTTATTTATTTGACTGGGGTAGGGCAGCACCTTCTGGCTTCACCCATGTTAGTGAGGTTTGTCTCCTTTTTCCTTTTCTTGTTAGGCTATCTAAAGGTGACAAAGCAATGGGTTGAAAACTTAATTTCTTCCGCTGAACCATTGCTTTAACCAAGTAATTACTCAAGACACCAATTCTTTCACCTATCGATTTATCCACGTAATCCAAGCGGAGGTGAATTAGCATCCAAAAGTGGTACACTTGCACGTTACATCTTAAGATAAATGTTTTGGAAAAGGCATTCCTTTTTCAAAAGATAATTAATTTGCAAGCAAATAACTGAGTTAGATAGGCAGTGAGCTGGCTGGTTTGTCTAATGGAGCATCCAAAAACCCAGTTTGGGTCTAGAAGACCCAGTTTGCTCCCTCCCCCCAGCCTTAATGGCAACCCGCCATTGCTTTCTGTTTGATTTTTTTAACAGATACTCTGAATTGAACACCACAAGAATAAATGGGGATCAGCCCCTGCTGTAGTGGCCAGCACTAAAAGCCATTTGAGTAATTCAGATTAATACAGTAGGAAGAATTAATATTTACAAAGCAGCAACTTCACAGCAGTTTTGGACACTTGCAGCAGCTTGCAATGTTAAGAGAGGTGCTCTAAATAAGAGCACATTCTACATTGATGAGCCTTCAGAGTAGGCTCATGTTTTTTCCTTTGCCTGGAGGTATACATGTTATTAGCATATGTGCAATTACCCCGAGAACTTTAGGCAGCACTTCCTCTGCTCTCAGTCAGCAAAAGGGAATGGCAAGGGGTGCTTCATGGCGTAACTTAACTTGCATCTGCAGGAGAAGTGTGGATCCCTCAGCCATACCTAAATAGCCTTCAAAGTGCCATTTAAGAGTGCAGCATCTAGCTGTGCTGTGGACACAAAGGTTGTGAGGTTGATCCCCGTAAGGGACACCTGCAAATTCCTGCCTTGTAGCAGGTTGAACTAGATGTCCCTTGGGGTCCCTTCCCGATATATACTCACCCACCATCTTTGGAAAGTGCTTCAGAAAGAAGAGAAATAGCATTCCTTTAAGTTAGTTGTAGTTGTCGGCATGCAGAGGGTCGCAAGGCCAGCTGGGTAGCCCCAGTTGGGTCGTCTCCTTCCAGCCGTCCCGCTGCGAATACCCATCTGCCTTTGCTCCGATGTGCTTCAATAACATGATGAAGATTTCAGGGGGGAAAAACACCAGCACTCAAAAGATTTTATAAATGCCTTAAAAAATGTATAAATGTAGTTTTTTTGGTGGAAAAACTAGGTTTAGGAAACCTAAATTTTCAGCGATAGGGCATGATGCAATCAAAAGTTTTTGATGGTGAAAATTATTGCAAAGAAATGTTCTTTCTCAATAAAGAATAAAATTTATGGGTGTGGAAGGAGAAGGAATCAGCCTGGAAGGAGAAGGAATCAGGCGCCCTGAGCAAGCTACAGTTCCCAGCATATTCTGGGCACCAAGTGCCCTTAGGAGGCCCCTGTTCCCCCCCCCCCATGAGCTACAGTTCCCAGAGTTCTCTAAGCAAAGAAATGGGCTTGGGAACTGTAGTTCTGTCAAGGGAATCGCAACCCTCAATGCCCAGAGCAAGCAATCATTTCCAGGGTGCTTCGGGGGACATTGTGGGAACTGTAGTTTGTTCAGTTTCCCAAGGAGACCCTCTCAGAGCTATAACTCCCAGCATTCCATTGGAAAGGCTGTGCTGAATATTCTCCTCCCGTAGGAAACTACAGTTCCCAGGGTGCTTTGAGGGATGCTAAGATGGGTTAAATCACTCTCTAAGAGGGGAATCGAGGCACGTCTCCCCGATTCCTTTGGCGACGCCAAAACTTACTGCAATGGCTCTCGTCCGAGCAATCCCAGCGGTTGCAGGCAAAGTTGCAGGCGCTGGCACTTGAGTTCCCATAGGCGCCCCAGCTAGGAAATGGAGGCCCAGCTGGGGGGGGGGGCGGAGGGGAAAGTGCCCTTAAAAGGAGAGGAAGAGTGAGAGAGACAGGGAGCATCCTAGAATGGGAGAGATGGAAGGGCCTCAAGGGTCATCTAGTCCAACCCACTGCAAGGAAGCTCGGAGCTAGAATTCCCAGGACTTTGGGAATTGAGAGAGGGGCAGGATTCGCAGCCCCCGGCTCCCTTTGCCCCCCGGCTCACCCCAGCCCAGCAGGGCACCCCACACCACCCACAGGCGCGCCATCCTCCCAGCAGCGCCCAGTAGGACTTTGCCCCCAACTTACCTGCGCGCCGGCAGGGTGAGGCGTGCCAAAAGGCGGCGGGGCGGAGGCAGAAACCAGGACTTTGGCCCCTGCACCCCAAAAGACGTGGGGCTCCCCTGGCATCCCAGGCGCCTCTTCTGCTCTGGCGGAGCCTCCTGGGCCAGAGGCAGTCTACCTGGGCTGCTCCTGAGGGAGCCCCCCAACGATGCGCCCACCTAACGAGGGAGACCAGCGCCACCCAACGGTCAGGCTAGGCCCCGCTGCCCTCAAGCAACATGGCGGCGATGGTGAGTCTTCTGCCCTTTCTTCCCCCAGCAACAATCAAAAAGAAAAATCTCGGCAGCAATAGGTTGGCCTTTTGGCCAATCACAGGTCGGGCTGTGGGCAGAGCCAGCCATTTGGCGCCTTTTCTCTACGCCTGTTTTCTCCTCAGTGTTTCTCTCACGCGAAGGAAGCTGGAAAGTTTTGTCGTGTCTTTAATACTGTATTCTGTTGGCTGGGGAATAGTAATAAATTATTATTATCATTACTTTTTAAATTATTATTTTTTAGTTATTATAATAAAAGGCTTAGTGGAGTTTGTAATATATATTGTTTTGTGCGTTTTTAATATTCTGTTGGGAGCAGCCCACAGTGGCTGGGGAAGGATAATAACTTATGATTATCATTAATTTTTAAATTGTTATCATTATTATAATTGTTATTCTTATAAAAGGGTTAGGGAAGTTTGTAGTATATTATGTTTTATCATTATTTTGAATGTTCTGTTATTAACATTAAATGTTAAATAATAATAATAATAATTATTATTATTATTATTATTATAAATCACACCCACCCAAGTGGGACATGGCCTCTTCCCCCCTAAGCCTTAACAGTATAGTATTTTTATTTATTTGAATTGGGGCGGGGAAGCTCCCCTTGGCTACAGCAACTCCAGAGTAACTGGCTGTGAGTTCAGATCTCCATTGCTTTCCCCCTCAGGCCACCTTTGTGAGCCTAACCAAGGGTGACCAAGCAGTGTATTGAAAACGGTATTTGAAAGAATATATTGAAAAACTGTATCTGAAACAAAGTATTGTTCAGATGAACCACTTCTTTAAGCAGTGGTTTTGTAACCAGGCACCATATTTTTCGCTCCATAAGACGCACCTGACCATAAAGACACACCTAGTTTTGAGAGGGGGAATACAAGAAAAAAATAGTGAGGTTTGTCTCCTTTTTCCTTTTCTTGTTAGGCTATCTAAAGGGGACAAAGCCATGTGGAAGAAATGTTCTGCTCTGAAGAGGAGGAGGAGGAGGAGGAGGAAGCTTCGCCTGATGAAGGGAGAAGAGGAGGTAGAGGAAAAGTCAGCTGCAGGCATGAAGGTAAAAGAGAAAAAATAGAAATAGAAATTGACATATAACACTTAAGAACAAAGAACATTTTTAAACAACCCCAGTCCTGATATAACACCAGCCCCCCAACCAGCACAGTACAGTACGGTAAAAATACAGTAAAGTATTTTTATTTATTTGACTGGGGTAGGGCAGCACCTTCTGGCTTCACCCATGTTAGTGAGGTTTGTCTCCTTTTTCCTTTTCTTGTTAGGCTATCTAAAGGTGACAAAGCAATGGGTTGAAAACTTAATTTCTTCCGCTGAACCATTGCTTTAACCAAGTAATTACTCAAAACACCAATTCTTTCACCTTTCGATTTATCCACATAATCCAAGCGGAGATGAATTAGCATCCAAACGTGGTACACTTGCACGTTACATCTTAAGATAAATGTTTTGGAAAAGGCATTCCTTTTTCAAAAGATAATTAATTTGCAAGCAAATAACTGAGTTAGATAGGCAGTGAGTTGGCTGATTTGTCTAATGGAGCATCCAAAAACCCAGTTTGGGTCTAGAAGACCAAGTTTGCTCCCTCCCCCCAGCCTTAATGGCAACCCGCCATTGCTTTCTGTTTGAATTTTTTAACAGATACTCTGAATTGAACACCACAAGAATAAATGGGGATCAGCCCCTGCTGTAGTGGCCAGCACTAAAAGCCATTTGAGTAATTCAGATTAATACAGTAGGAAGAATTAATATTTACAAAGCAGCAACTTCACAGCAGTTTTGGACACTTGCAGCAGCTTGCAATGTTAAGAGAGGTGCTCTAAATAAAAGCACTTTCTACATTGATGCGCCTTCAGAGTAGGCTCATGTTTTTTCCTTTGCCTGGAGGTATACATGTTATTAGCATATGTGCAATCACCCCGAGAACTTTAGGCAGCACTTCCTCTGCTCTCAGTCAGCAAAAGGGGATGGCAAGGGGTGCTTCATGGCGTAACTTAACTTGCATCTGCAGGAGAAGTGTGGATCCCTCAGCCATACCTAAATAGACTTCAAAGTGCCATTTAAGAGTGCAGCTGTGGACACACAGGTTGTGAGGTTGATCCCCGTAAGGGACACCTGCAAATTCCTGCCTTGTAGCAGGTTGGACTAGATGACCCTTGGGGTCCCTTCCCGATATATACTCACCCACCATCTTTGGAAAGTGCTTCAGAAAGAAGAGAAATAGCATTCCTTTAAGTTAGTTGTAGTTGTCGGCATGCAGAGGGTCGCAAGGCCAGCTGGGTTTCAGGGGGGGGAAACACCAGCACTCAAAAGATTTTATAAATGCCTAAAAAAATGTATAAATGTAGTTTTTTTGGTGGAAAAACTAGGTTTAGGAAACCTAAATTTTCAGCGATAGGGCATGATGCAATCAAAAGTTTTCGATGGTGAAAATTATTGCAAAGAAATGTTCTTTCTCAATAAAGAATAAAATTTATGGGTCTCTTATGTACACTACAACACTATAAATGTCGTGTTTTTTGGACACCGTGCTGGGTACAACTTTCCTACAATCCATAGCTGTAAAAGAAAAAAATAATGAAACAAAGTTCATCTTAAAATCTAAAATAATATTGGTTATTACGGGGTTGTTGTTTTTCAAAAGTGCACACTTGTTTTTCAGTTTGGGGCATCTAAAACTATGAAAATTGGCTTATATAGTTTGAGTTTCTGACACTGCTCAACTGCATACTTAATAAAATGTTGATCTAAAAGAAATGAACTTAGTGGTTAACACTGAAGCCTATCTCTTTCTCTAGAATGCGTATGATTGGCGTTTGCACTGCCTCGCTTGGTTCTCTTGACCTGGTGCATTTTTTTGGCTTGGCCTGGTCATGCATTTGCTCTGGGCATTTACATTGGCTGGCCATTGCTCCGGATCATCTTTAAAACAGCCTTGAGAGATCTCCTGTAAGTACCACTTCCTCTTGCATTGTAATGTGCTAGTTTGTTGTTTACATCAATCAGGGGTGGCCAATTTGTGGCCCAGATCTGGCCCCTCATGCTTTGAGAAGTGGCTCACCAGCCCTGAGCAGCTTTATTTCCTGATCCGATCAGGAAATAAAACAAAAGCCCAGCAGTGCCAACCCATTCCGGTAGCCTGGAAGGAGAAGGAATCAGGCGCCCTGAGCAAGCTAGGGTTCCCAGCATATTCTGGGCACCAAGTGCCCTTAGGAGACCCCTGTTTCCCCCCCCCCCATGAGCTACAGTTCCCAGAGTTCTCTAAGAAGAGAAATGGGCTTGGGAACTGTAGTTCTGTCAAGGGAATCGCAACCCTCAATGCCCAGAGCAAGCAATCATTTCCAGGGTGCTTCGGGGGACATTGTGGGAACTGTAGTTTGTTCAGTTTCCCAAGGAGACCCTCTCAGAGCTATAACTCCCAGCATTCCATTGGAAAGGCTGTGCTGAATATTCTCCTCCCGTAGGAAACTACAGTTCCCAGGGTGCTTTGAGGGATGCTAAGATGGGTTAAATCACTCTCTAAGAGGGGAATCGAGGCACGTCTCCCCGATTCCTTTGGCGACGCCAAAACTTACTGCAATGGCTCTCGTCCGAGCAATCCCAGCGGTTGCAGGCAAAGTTGCAGGCGCTGGCACTTGAGTTCCCATAGGCGCCCCAGCTAGGAAATGGAGGCCCAGCTGGGGGGGGGGGGGCGGAGTGGAAAGTGCCCTTAAAAGGAGAGGAAGAGTGAGAGAGACAGGGAGCATCCTAGAATGGGAGAGATGGAAGGGCCTCAAGGGTGATCTAGTCCAACCCACTGCAAGGAAGCTCGGAGCTAGAATTCCCAGGACTTTGGGAATTGAGAGAGGGGCAGGATTCGCAGCCCCCGTCTCCCTTTGCCCCCCGGCTCACCCCAGCCCAGCAGGGCACCCCACACCACCCACAGGCGCGCCATCCTCCCAGCAGCGCCCAGTAGGACTTTGCCCCCAACTTACCTGCGCGCCGGCAGGGTGAGGCGTGCCAAAAGCCGGCGGGGCGGAGGCAGAAACCAGGACTTTGGCCCCTGCACCCCAAAAGACGTGGGGCTCCCCTGGCATCCCAGGCTCCTCTTCTGCTCTGGCGGAGCCTCCTGGGCCAGAGGCAGTCTACCTGGGCTGCTCCTGAGGGAGCCCCCCAACGATGCGCCCACCTAACGAGGGAGACCAGCGCCACCCAATGGTCAGGCTAGGCCCCGCTGCCCTCAAGGAACATGGCGGCGATGGTGAGTCTTCTGCCCTTTCTTCCCCCAGCAACAATCAAAAGCAGCCCCAGCAACAATCAAAAGCAGCCACAGCAACAATAAAAATCTCGGCAGCAATAGGTTGGGCTTTTGGCCAATCACAGGTCGGGCTGTGGGCGGAGCCAGCCATTTGGCGCCTTTTCTCTACGCCTGTTTTCTCCTCAGTGTTTCTCTCACGCGAAGGAAGCTGGAAAGTTTTGTCGTGTCTTTAATACTGTATTCTGTTGGCTGGGGAATAGTAATAAATTATTATTATCATTACTTTTTAAATTATTATTTTTTAGTTATTATAATAAAAGGCTTAGTGGAGTTTGTAATATATATTGTTTTGTGCGTTTTTAATATTCTGTTGGGAGCAGCCCACAGTGGCTGGGGAAGCATAATAACTTATGATTATCATTAATTTTTAAATTGTTATCATTATTATAATTGTTATTCTTATAAAAGGGTTAGGGAAGTTTGTAGTAAATTATGTTTTATCATTATTTTGAATATTCTGTTATTATCATTAAATAATAAATTATTATTATTATTATAAATCGCACCCACCCAAGTGGGACATGGCCTCTTCCCCCCTAAGCCTTAACAGTCTAGTATTTTTATTTATTTGAATTGGGGCGGGGAAGCTCCCCTTGGCTACAGCAACTCCAGAGTAACTGGCTGTGAGTTCAGATCTCCATTGCTTTCCCCCTCAGGCCACCTTTGTGAGCCTAACCAAGGGTGACCAAGCAGTGTATTGAAAACGGTATCTGAAAGAATATATTGAAAAAACTGTATCTGAAACAAAGTATTGTTCAGATGAACCACTTCTTTAAGCAGTGGTTTTGTAACCAGGCACCATATTTTTCGCTCCATAAGACGCACCTGACCATAAAGACACACCTAGTTTTGAGAGGGGGAATACAAGAAAAAAATAGTGAGGTTTGTCTCCTTTTTCCTTTTCTTGTTAGGCTATCTAAAGGGGACAAAGCCATGTGGAAGAAATGTTCTGCTCTGAAGAGGAGGAGGAGGAGGAAGCTTCGCCTGATGAAGGGAGAAGAGGAGGCAGAGGAAAAGTCAGCTGCAGGCATGAAAGTAAAAGAGAAAAAATAGAAATAGAAATTGACATATAACACTTAAGAACATTTTTAAACAACCCCAGTCCTGATATAACACCGGCCCCCCTAACCAGCACAGCACAGTACGGTAAAAATACAGTAAAGTATTTTTATTTATTTGACTGGGGTAGGGCAGCACCTTCTGGCTTCACCCATGTTAGTGAGGTTTGTCTCCTTTTTCCTTTTCTTGTTAGGCTATCTAAAGGTGACAAAGCAATGGGTTGAAAACTTAATTTCTTCCGCTGAACCATTGCTTTAACCAAGTAATTACTCAAGACACCAATTCTTTCACCTATCGATTTATCCACATAATCCAAGCGGAGGTGAATTAGCATCCAAAAGTGGTACACTTGCACGTTACATCTTAAGATAAATGTTTTGGAAAAGGCATTCCTTTTTCAAAAGATAATTAATTTGCAAGCAAATAACTGAGTTAGATAGGCAGTGAGCTGGCTGATTTGTCTAATGGAGCATCCAAAAACCCAGTTTGGGTCTAGAAGACCCAGTTTGCTCCCTCCCCCCAGCCTTAATGGCAACCCGCCATTGCTTTCTGTTTGATTTTTTTAACAGATACTCTGAATTGAACACCACAAGAATAAATGGGGATCAGCCCCTGCTGTAGTGGCCAGCACTAAAAGCCATTTGAGTAATTCAGATTAATACAGTAGGAAGAATTAATATTTACAAAGCAGCAACTTCACAGCAGTTTTGGACACTTGCAGCAGCTTGCAATGTTAAGAGAGGTGCTCTAAATAAGAGCACATTCTACATTGATGAGCCTTCAGAGTAGGCTCATGTTTTTTTCCTTTGCCTGGAGGTATACATGTTATTAGCATATGTGCAATCACCCCGAGAACTTTAGGCAGCACTTCCTCTGCTCTCAGTCAGCAAAAGGGAATGGCAAGGGGTGCTTCATGGCGTAACTTAACTTGCATCTGCAGGAGAAGTGTGGATCCCTCAGCCATACCTAAATAGCCTTCAAAGTGCCATTTAAGAGTGCAGCATCTAGCTGTGCTGTGGACACAAAGGTTGTGAGGTTGATCCCCGTAAGGGACACCTGCAAATTCCTGCCTTGTAGCAGGTTGGACTAGATGACCCTTGGGGTCCCTTCCCGATATATACTCACCCACCATCTTTGGAAAGTGCTTCAGAAAGAAGAGAAATAGCATTCCTTTAAGTTAGTTGTAGTTGTCGGCATGCAGAGGGTCGCAAGGCCAGCTGGGTAGCCCCAGTTGGGTCGTCTCCTTCCAGCCGTCCCGCTGCGAATACCCATCTGACTTTGCTCCGATGTGCTTCAATAACATGATGAAGATTTCAGGAGGGGAAAACACCAGCACTCAAAAGATTTTATAAATGCCTAAAAAAATGTATAAATGTAGTTTTTTTGGTGGAAAAACTAGGTTTAGGAAACCTAAATTTTCAGCGATAGGGCATGATGCAATCAAAAGTTTTTGATGGTGAAAATTATTGCAAAGAAATGTTCTTTCTCAATAAAGAATAAAATTTATGGGTGTGGAAGGAGAAGGAATCAGCCTGGAAGGAGAAGGAATCAGGCGCCCTGAGCAAGCTAGGGTTCCCAGCATATTCTGGGCACCAAGTGCCCTTAGGAGACCCCTGTTCCCCCCCCCCCATGAGCTACAGTTCCCAGAGTTCTCTAAGAAAAGAAATGGGCTTGGGAACTGTAGTTCTGTCAAGGGAATCGCAACCCTCAATGCCCAGAGCAAGCAATCATTTCCAGGGTGCTTCGGGGGACATTGTGGGAACTGTAGTTTGTTCAGTTTCACAAGAAGACCCTCTCAGAGCTATAACTCCCAGCATTCCATTGGAAAGGCTGTGCTGAATATTCTCCTCCCGTAGGAAACTACAGTTCCCAGGGTGCTTTGAGGGATGCTAAGATGGGTTAAATCACTCTCTAAGAGGGGAATCGAGGCACGTCTCCCCGATTCCTTTGGCGACACCAAAACTTACTGCAATGGCTCTCGTCCGAGCAATCCCAGCGGTTGCAGGCAAAGTTGCAGGCGCTGGCACTTGAGTTCCCATAGGCGCCCCAGCTAGGAAATGGAGGCCCAGCTGGGGGGGGGGGCGGAGGGGAAAGTGCCCTTAAAAGGAGAGGAAGAGTGAGAGAGACAGGGAGCATCCTAGAATGGGAGAGATGGAAGGGCCTCAAGGGTGATCTAGTCCAACCCACTGCAAGGAAGCTCGGAGCTAGAATTCCCAGGACTTTGGGAATTGAGAGAGGGGCAGGATTCGCAGCCCCCGTCTCCCTTTGCCCCCCGGCTCACCCCAGCCCAGCAGGGCACCCCACACCACCCACAGGCGCGCCATCCTCCCAGCGGCGCCCAGTAGGACTTTGCCCCCAACTTACCTGCGCGCCGGCAGGGTGAGGTGGGCCAAAAGCCGGCGGGGCGGAGGCAGAAACCAGGACTTTGGCCCCTGTACCCCAAAAGACGTGGGGCTCCCCTGGCGCCTCTTCTGCTCTGGCGGAGCCTCCTGGGCCAGAGGCAGTCTACCTGGGCTGCTCCTGAGGGAGCCCCCCAACGATGCGCCCACCTAACGAGGGAGACCAGCGCCACCCAACGGTCAGGCTAGGCCCCGCTGCCCTCAAGCAACATGGCGGCGATGGTGAGTCTTCTGCCCTTTCTTCCCCCAGCAACAATCAAAAAGAAAAATCTCGGCAGCAATAGGTTGGCCTTTTGGCCAATCACAGGTCGGGCTGTGGGCGGAGCCAGCCATTTGGCGCCTTTTCTCTACGCCTGTTTTCTCCTCAGTGTTTCTCTCACGCGAAGGAAGCTGGAAAGTTTTGTCGTGTCTTTAATACTGTATTTTGTTGGCTGGGGAATAGTAATAAAATATTATTATCATTACTTTTTAAATTATTATTTTTTAGTTATTATAATAAAAGGCTTAGTGGAGTTTGTAATATATATTGTTTTGTGCGTTTTTAATATTCTGTTGGGAGCAGCCCACAGTGGCTGGGGAAGCATAATAACTTATGATTATCATTAATTTTTAAATTGTTATCATTATTATAATTGTTATTCTTATAAAAGGGTTAGGGAAGTTTGTAGTATATTATGTTTTATCATTATTTTGAATATTCTGTTATTATCATTAAATGTTAAATTATTATTATTATTATTATTATTATTATTATTATTATTATTATTATTATTATAAATCACACCCACCCAAGTGGGACATGGCCTCTTCCCCCCTAAGCCTTAACAGTCTAGTATTTTTATTTATTTGAATTGGGGCGGGGAAGCTCCCCTTGGCTACAGCAACTCCAGAGTAACTGGCTGTGAGTTCAGATCTCCATTGCTTTCCCCCTCAGGCCACCTTTGTGAGCCTAACCAAGGGTGACCAAGCAGTGTATTGAAAACGGTATCTGAAAGAATATATTGAAAAAACTGTATCTGAAACAAAGTATTGTTCAGATGAACCACTTCTTTAAGCAGTGGTTTTGTAACCAGGCACCATATTTTTCGCTCCATAAGACGCACCTGACCATAAAGACACACCTAGTTTTGAGAGGGGGAATACAAGAAAAAAATAGTGAGGTTTGTCTCCTTTTTCCTTTTCTTGTTAGGCTATCTAAAGGGGACAAAGCCATGTGGAAGAAATGTTCTGCTCTGAAAAGGAGGAGGAGGAGGAAGCTTCGCCTGATGAAGGGAGAAGAGGAGGCAGAGGAAAAGTCAGCTGCAGGCATGAAGGTAAAAGAGAAAAAATAGAAATAGAAATTGACATATAACACTTAAGAACATTTTTAAACAACCCCAGTCCTGATATAACACCGGCCCCCCTAACCAGCACAGCACAGTACGGTAAAAATACAGTAAAGTATTTTTATTTATTTGACTGGGGTAGGGCAGCACCTTCTGGCTTCACCCATGTTAGTGAGGTTTGTCTCCTTTTTCCTTTTCTTGTTAGGCTATCTAAAGGTGACAAAGCAATGGGTTGAAAACTTAATTTCTTCCGCTGAACCATTGCTTTAACCAAGTAATTACTCAAGACACCAATTCTTTCACCTATCGATTTATCCACGTAATCCAAGCGGAGGTGAATTAGCATCCAAAAGTGGTACACTTGCACGTTACATCTTAAGATAAATGTTTTGGAAAAGGCATTCCTTTTTCAAAAGATAATTAATTTGCAAGCAAATAACTGAGTTAGATAGGCAGTGAGCTGGCTGGTTTGTCTAATGGAGCATCCAAAAACCCAGTTTGGGTCTAGAAGACCCAGTTTGCTCCCTCCCCCCAGCCTTAATGGCAACCCGCCATTGCTTTCTGTTTGATTTTTTTAACAGATACTCTGAATTGAACACCACAAGAATAAATGGGGATCAGCCCCTGCTGTAGTGGCCAGCACTAAAAGCCATTTGAGTAATTCAGATTAATACAGTAGGAAGAATTAATATTTACAAAGCAGCAACTTCACAGCAGTTTTGGACACTTGCAGCAGCTTGCAATGTTAAGAGAGGTGCTCTAAATAAGAGCACATTCTACATTGATGAGCCTTCAGAGTAGGCTCATGTTTTTTCCTTTGCCTGGAGGTATACATGTTATTAGCATATGTGCAATTACCCCGAGAACTTTAGGCAGCACTTCCTCTGCTCTCAGTCAGCAAAAGGGAATGGCAAGGGGTGCTTCATGGCGTAACTTAACTTGCATCTGCAGGAGAAGTGTGGATCCCTCAGCCATACCTAAATAGCCTTCAAAGTGCCATTTAAGAGTGCAGCATCTAGCTGTGCTGTGGACACAAAGGTTGTGAGGTTGATCCCCGTAAGGGACACCTGCAAATTCCTGCCTTGTAGCAGGTTGAACTAGATGTCCCTTGGGGTCCCTTCCCGATATATACTCACCCACCATCTTTGGAAAGTGCTTCAGAAAGAAGAGAAATAGCATTCCTTTAAGTTAGTTGTAGTTGTCGGCATGCAGAGGGTCGCAAGGCCAGCTGGGTAGCCCCAGTTGGGTCGTCTCCTTCCAGCCGTCCCGCTGCGAAGACCCATCTGCCTTTGCTCCGATGTGCTTCAATAACATGATGAAGATTTCGGGGGGGGGGGGGGGAAACACCAGCACTCAAAAGATTTTATAAATGCCTAAAAAAATGTATAAATGTAGTTTTTTTGGTGGAAAAACTAGGTTTAGGAAACCTAAATTTTCAAAGATAGGGCATGATGCAATCAAAAGTTTTCGATGGTGAAAATTATTGCAAAGAAATGTTCTTTCTCAATAAAGAATAAAATTTATGGGTCTCTTATGTACACTACAACACTATAAATGTCGTGTTTTTTGGACACCGTGCTGGGTACAACTTTCCTACAATCCATAGCTGTAAAAGAAAAAAATAATGAAACAAAGTTCATCTTAAAATCTAAAATAATATTGGTTATTACGGGGTTGTTGTTTTTCAAAAGTGCACACTTGTTTTTCAGTTTGGGGCATCTAAAACTATGAAAATTGGCTTATATAGTTTGAGTTTCTGACACTGCTCAACTGCATACTTAATAAAATGTTGATGCAAAAGAAATGAACTTAGTGGTTAACACTGAAGCCTATCTCTTTCTCTAGAATGCGTATGATTGGCGTTTGCACTGCCTCGCTTGGTTCTCTTGACCTGGTGCATTTTTTTGGCTTGGCCTGGTCATGCATTTGCTCTGGGCATTTACATTGGCTGGCCATTGCTCCGGATCATCTTTAAAACAGCCTTGAGAGATCTCCTTAGGTACCACTTCCTCTTGCATAGTAATGTGCTAGTTTGTTGTTTACATCAATCAGGGGTGGCCAATTTGTGGCCCAGATCTGGCCCCTCATGCCTTGAGAAGTGGCTCACCAGCCCTGAGCAGCTTTATTTCCTGATCCGATCAGGAAATAAAACAAAAGCCCAGCAGTGCCAACCCATTCCGGTAGCCTGGAAGGAGAAGGAATCAGGCGCCCTGAGCAAGCTAGGGTTCCCAGCATATTCTGGGCACCAAGGGCCCTTAGGAGACCCCTGTTCCCCCCCCCCCATGAGCTACAGTTCCCAGAGTTCTCTAAGAAGAGAAATGGGCTTGGGAACTGTAGTTCTGTCAAGGGAATCGCAACCCTCAATGCCCAGAGCAAGCAATCATTTCCAGGGTGCTTCGGGGGACATTGTGGGAACTGTAGTTTGTTCAGTTTCCCAAGGAGACCCTCTCAGAGCTATAACTCCCAGCATTCCATTGGAAAGGCTGTGCTGAATATTCTCCTCCCGTAGGAAACTACAGTTCCCAGGGTGCTTTGAGGGATGCTAAGATGGGTTAAATCACTCTCTAAGAGGGGAATCGAGGCACGTCTCCCCGATTCCTTTGGCGACGCCAAAACTTACTGCAATGGCTCTCGTCCGAGCAATCCCAGCGGTTGCAGGCAAAGTTGCAGGCGCTGGCACTTGAGTTCCCATAGGCGCCCCAGCTAGGAAATGGAGGCCCAGCTGGGGGGGGGGGGCGGAGGGGAAAGTGCTCTTAAAAGGAGAGGAAGAGTGAGAGAGACAGGGAGCATCCTAGAATGGGAGAGATGGAAGGGCCTCAAGGGTCATCTAGTCCAACCCACTGCAAGGAAGCTCGGAGCTAGAATTCCCAGGACTTTGGGAATTGAGAGAGGGGCAGGATTCGCAGCCCCCGTCTCCCTTTGCCCCCCGGCTCACCCCAGCCCAGCAGGGCACCCCACACCACCCACAGGCGCGCCATCCTCCCAGCAGCGCCCAGTAGGACTTTGCCCCCAACTTACCTGCGCGCCGGCAGGGTGAGGCGTGCCAAAAGCCGGCGGGGCGGAGGCAGAAACCAGGACTTTGGCCCCTGCACCCCAAAAGACGTGGGGCTCCCCTGGCATCCCAGGCTCCTCTTCTGCTCTGGCGGAGCCTCCTGGGCCAGAGGCAGTCTACCTGGGCTGCACCTGAGGGAGCCCCCCAACGATGCGCCCACCTAACGAGGGAGACCAGCGCCACCCAACGGTCAGGCTAGGCCCCGCTGCCCTCAAGGAACATGGCGGCGATGGTGAGTCTTCTGCCCTTTCTTCCCCCAGCAACAATCCAAAGCAGCCCCAGCAACAATCAAAAGCAGCCCCAGCAACAATAAAAATCTCGGCAGCAATAGGTTGGCCTTTTGGCCAATCACAGGTCGGGCTGTGGGCGGAGCCAGCCATTTGGCGCCTTTTCTCTACGCCTGTTTTCTCCTCAGTGTTTCTCTCACGCGAAGGAAGCTGGAAAGTTTTGTCGTGTCTTTAATACTGTATTCTGTTGGCTGGGGAATAGTAATAAATTATTATTATCATTACTTTTTAAATTATTATTTTTTAGTTATTATAATAAAAGGCTTAGTGGAGTTTGTAATATATATTGTTTTGTGCGTTTTTAATATTCTGTTGGGAGCAGCCCACAGTGGCTGGGGAAGGATAATAACTTATGATTATCATTAATTTTTAAATTGTTATCATTATTATAATTGTTATTCTTATAAAAGGGTTAGGGAAGTTTGTAGTAAATTATGTTTTATCATTATTTTGAATATTCTGTTATTATCATTAAATAATAAATTATTATTATTATTATAAATCACACCCACCCAAGTGGGACATGGCCTCTTCCCCCCTAAGCCTTAACAGTCTAGTATTTTTATTTATTTGAATTGGGGCGGGGAAGCTCCCCTTGGCTACAGCAACTCCAGAGTAACTGGCTGTGAGTTCAGATCTCCATTGCTTTCCCCCTCAGGCCACCTTTGTGAGCCTAACCAAGGGTGACCAAGCAGTGTATTGAAAACTGTATCTGAAAGAATATATTGAAAAAACTGTATCTGAAACAAAGTATTGTTCAGATGAACCACTTCTTTAAGCAGTGGTTTTGTAACCAGGCACCATATTTTTCGCTCCATAAGACGCACCTGACCATAAAGACACACCTAGTTTTGAGAGGGGGAATACAAGAAAAAAATAGTGAGGTTTGTCTCCTTTTTCCTTTTCTTGTTAGGCTATCTAAAGGGGACAAAGCCATGTGGAAGAAATGTTCTGCTCTGAAGAGGAGGAGGAGGAGGAAGCTTCGCCTGATGAAGGGAGAAGAGGAGGCAGAGGAAAAGTCAGCTGCAGGCATGAAGGTAAAAGAGAAAAAATAGAAATAGAAATTGACATATAACACTTAAGAACATTTTTAAACAACCCCAGTCCTGATATAACACCGGCCCCCCTAACCAGCACAGCACAGTACGGTAAAAATACAGTAAAGTATTTTTATTTATTTGACTGGGGTAGGGCAGCACCTTCTGGCTTCACCCATGTTAGTGAGGTTTGTCTCCTTTTTCCTTTTCTTGTTAGGCTATCTAAAGGTGACAAAGCAATGGGTTGAAAACTTAATTTCTTCCGCTGAACCATTGCTTTAACCAAGTAATTACTCAAGACACCAATTCTTTCACCTATCAATTTATCCACATAATCCAAGCGGAGGTGAATTAGCATCCAAAAGTGGTACACTTGCACGTTACATCTTAAGATAAATGTTTTGGAAAAGGCATTCCTTTTTCAAAAGATAATTAATTTGCAAGCAAATAACTGAGTTAGATAGGCAGTGAGCTGGCTGATTTGTCTAATGGAGCATCCAAAAACCCAGTTTGGGTCTAGAAGACCCAGTTTGCTCCCTCCCCCCAGCCTTAATGGCAACCCGCCATTGCTTTCTGTTTGATTTTTTTAACAGATACTCTGAATTGAACACCACAAGAATAAATGGGGATCAGCCCCTGCTGTAGTGGCCAGCACTAAAAGCAATTTTGAGTAATTCAGATTAATACAGTAGGAAGAATTAATATTTACAAAGCAGCAACCTCACAGCAGTTTTGGACACTTGCAGCAGCTTGCAATGTTAAGAGAGGTGCTCTAAATAAGAGCACATTCTACATTGATGAGCCTTCAGAGTAGGCTCATGTTTTTTTCCTTTGCCTGGAGGTATACATGTTATTAGCATATGTGCAATCACCCCGAGAACTTTAGGCAGCACTTCCTCTGCTCTCAGTCAGCAAAAGGGAATGGCAAGGGGTGCTTCATGGCGTAACTTAACTTGCATCTGCAGGAGAAGTGTGGATCCCTCAGCCATACCTAAATAGCCTTCAAAGTGCCATTTAAGAGTGCAGCATCTAGCTGTGCTGTGGACACAAAGGTTGTGAGGTTGATCCCCGTAAGGGACACCTGCAAATTCCTGCCTTGTAGCAGGTTGGACTAGATGACCCTTGGGGTCCCTTCCCGATATATACTCACCCACCATCTTTGGAAAGTGCTTCAGAAAGAAGAGAAATAGCATTCCTTTAAGTTAGTTGTAGTTGTCGGCATGCAGAGGGTCGCAAGGCCAGCTGGGTAGCCCCAGTTGGGTCGTCTCCTTCCAGCCGTCCCGCTGCGAATACCCATCTGACTTTGCTCCGATGTGCTTCAATAACATGATGAAGATTTCAGGGGGGGAAAACACCAGCACTCAAAAGATTTTATAAATGCCTAAAAAAATGTATAAATGTAGTTTTTTTGGTGGAAAAACTAGGTTTAGGAAACCTAAATTTTCAAAGATAGGGCATGATGCAATCAAAAGTTTTTGATGGTGAAAATTATTGCAAAGAAATGTTCTTTCTCAATAAAGAATAAAATTTATGGGTCTGGAAGGAGAAGGAATCAGCCTGAAAGGAGAAGGAATCAGGCGCCCTGAGCAAGCTAGGGTTCCCAGCATATTCTGGGCACCAAGTGCCCTTAGGAGACCCCTGTTCCCCCCCCCATGAGCTACAGTTCCCAGAGTTCTCTAAGAAAAGAAATGGGCTTGGGAACTGTAGTTCTGTCAAGGGAATCGCAACCCTCAATGCCCAGAGCAAGCAATCATTTCCAGGGTGCTTCGGGGGACATTGTGGGAACTGTAGTTTGTTCAGTTTCCCAAGGAGACCCTCTCAGAGCTATAACTCCCAGCATTCCATTGGAAAGGCTGTGCTGAATATTCTCCTCCCGTAGGAAACTACAGTTCCCAGGGTGCTTTGAGGGATGCTAAGAATCACTCTCTAAGAGGGGAATCGAGGCACGTCTCCCCGATTCCTTTGGGGACGCCAAAACGTACTGCAATGGCTCTCGTCCGAGCAATCCCAGCGGTTGCAGGCAAAGTTGCAGGCGCTGGCACTTGAGTTCCCATAGGCGCCCCAGCTAGGAAATGGAGGCCCAGCTGGGGGGGGCGGGGGGGGGAAAGTGCCATTAAAAGGAGAGGAAGAGTGAGAGAGACAGGGAGCATCCTAGAATGGGAGAGATGGAAGGGCCTCAAGGGTCATCTAGTCCAACCCACTGCAAGGAAGCTCGGAGCTAGAATTCCCAGGACTTTGGGAATTGAGAGAGGGGCAGGATTCGCAGCCCCCGTCTCCCTTTGCCCCCCGGCTCACCCCAGCCCAGCAGGGCACCCCACACCACCCACAGACGCGCCATCCTCCCAGCAGCGCCCAGTAGGACTTTGCCCCCAACTTACCTGCGTGCCGGCAGGGTGAGGCGTGCCAAAAGCCGGCGGGGCGGAGGCAGAAACCAGGACTTTGGCCCCTGCACCCCAAAAGACGTGGGGCTCCCCTGGCATCCCAGGCGCCTCTGCTGCTCTGGCGGAGCCTCCTGGGCCAGAGGCAGTCTACCTGGGCTGCTCCTGAGGGAGCACCCCAACGATGCGCCCACCTAACGAGGGAGACCAGCGCCACCCAACGGTCAGGCTAGGCCCCGCTGCCCTCAAGGAACATGGCGGCGATGGTGAGTCTTCTGCCCTTTCTTCCCCCAGCAACAATCAAAAGCAGCCCCAGCAACAATCAAAAGCAACCCCAGCAACAATAAAAATCTCGGCAGCAATAGGTTGGCCTTTTGGCCAATCACAGGTCGGGCTGTGGGCAGTGCCAGCCATTTGGCGCCTTTTCTCTACGCCTGTTTTCTCCTCAGTGTTTCTCTCACGCGAAGGAAGCTGGAAAGTTTTGTCGTGTCTTTAATACTGTATTCTGTTGGCTGGGGAATAGTAATAAATTATTATTATCATTACTTTTTAAATTAATATTTTTTAGTTATTATAATAAAAGGCTTAGTGGAGTTTGTAATATATATTGTTTTGTGCGTTTTTAATATTCTGTTGGGAGCAGCCCACAGTGGCTGGGGAAGCATAATAACTTATGATTATCATTAATTTTTAAATTGTTATCATTATTATAATTGTTATTCTTATAAAAGGGTTAGGGAAGTTTGTAGTATATTATGTTTTATCATTATTTTGAATATTCTGTTATTATCATTAAATGTTAAATTATTATGATGATTATGATTATGATTATGATTATTATTATTATTATAAATCACACCCACCCAAGTGGGACATGGCCTCTTCCCCCCTAAGCCTTAACAGTATAGTATTTTTATTTATTTGAATTGGGGCGGGGAAGCTCCCCTTGGCTACAGCAACTCCAGAGTAACTGGCTGTGAGTTCAGATCTCCATTGCTTTCCCCCTCAGGCCACCTTTGTGAGCCTAACCAAGGGTGACCAAGCAGTGTATTGAAAACGGTATCTGAAAGAATATATTGAAAAAACTGTATCTGAAACAAAGTATTGTTCAGATGAACCACTTCTTTAAGCAGTGGTTTTGTAACCAGGCACCATATTTTTCGCTCCATAAGACGCACCTGACCATAAAGACACACCTAGTTTTGAGAGGGGGAATACAAGAAAAAAATAGTGAGGTTTGTCTCCTTTTTCCTTTTCTTGTTAGGCTATCTAAAGGGGACAAAGCCATGTGGAAGAAATGTTCTGCTCTGAAAAGGAGGAGGAGGAGGAAGCTTCGCCTGATGAAGGGAGAAGAGGAGGCAGAGGAAAAGTCAGCTGCAGGCATGAAGGTAAAAGAGAAAAAATAGAAATAGAAATTGACGTATAACACTTAAGAACATTTTTAAACAACCCCAGTCCTGATATAACACCGGCCCCCCTAACCAGCACAGCACAGTACGGTAAAAATACAGTAAAGTATTTTTATTTATTTGACTGGGGTAGGGCAGCACCTTCTGGCTTCACCCATGTTAGTGAGGTTTGTCTCCTTTTTCCTTTTCTTGTTAGGCTATCTAAAGGTGACAAAGCAATGGGTTGAAAACTTAATTTCTTCCGCTGAACCATTGCTTTAACCAAGTAATTACTCAAGACACCAATTCTTTCACCTATCGATTTATCCACATAATCCAAGCGGAGGTGAATTAGCATCCAAAAGTGGTACACTTGCACGTTACATCTTAAGATAAATGTTTTGGAAAAGGCATTCCTTTTTCAAAAGATAATTAATTTGCAAGCAAATAACTGAGTTAGATAGGCAGTGAGCTGGCTGGTTTGTCTAATGGAGCATCCAAAAACCCAGTTTGGGTCTAGAAGACCCAGTTTGCTCCCTCCCCCCAGCCTTAATGGCAACCCGCCATTGCTTTCTGTTTGATTTTTTTAACAGATACTCTGAATTGAACACCACAAGAATAAATGGGGATCAGCCCCTGCTGTAGTGGCCAGCACTAAAAGCCATTTGAGTAATTCAGATTAATACAGTAGGAAGAATTAATATTTACAAAGCAGCAACTTCACAGCAGTTTTGGACACTTGCAGCAGCTTGCAATGTTAAGAGAGGTGCTCTAAATAAAAGCACATTCTACATTGATGAGCCTTCAGAGTAGGCTCATGTTTTTTCCTTTGCCTGGAGGTATACATGTTATTAGCATATGTGCAATTACCCCGAGAACTTTAGGCAGCACTTCCTCTGCTCTCAGTCAGCAAAAGGGAATGGCAAGGGGTGCTTCATGGCGTAACTTAACTTGCATCTGCAGGAGAAGTGTGGATCCCTCAGCCATACCTAAATAGCCTTCAAAGTGCCATTTAAGAGTGCAGCATCTAGCTGTGCTGTGGACACAAAGTTTGTGAGGTTGATCCCCGTAAGGGACACCTGCAAATTCCTGCCTTGTAGCAGGTTGGACTAGATGACCCTTGGGGTCCCTTCCCGATATATACTCACCCACCATCTTTGGAAAGTGCTTCAGAAAGAAGAGAAACAGCATTCCTTTAAGTTAGTTGTAGTTGTCGGCATGCAGAGGGTCGCAAGGCCAGCTGGGTAACCCCAGTTGGGTCGTCTCCTTCCAGCCGTCCCGCTGCGAAGACCCATCTGCCTTTGCTCCGATGTGCTTCAATAACATGATGAAGATTTCAGGGGGGGGAAACACCAGCACTCAAAAGATTTTATAAATGCCTAAAAAAATGTATAAATGTAGTTTTTTTGGTGGAAAAACTAGGTTTAGGAAACCTAAATTTTCAGCGATAGGGCATGATGCAATCAAAAGTTTTTGATGGTGAAAATTATTGCAAAGAAATGTTCTTTCTCAATAAAGAATAAAATTTATGGGTGTGGAAGGAGAAGGAATCAGCCTGGAAGGAGAAGGAATCAGGCGCCCTGAGCAAGCTACAGTTCCCAGCATATTCTGGGCACCAAGTGCCCTTAGGAGACCCCTGTTCCCCCCCCCCATGAGCTACAGTTCCCAGAGTTCTCTAAGAAGAGAAATGGGCTTGGGAACTGTAGTTCTGTCAAGGGAATCGCAACCCTCAATGCCCAGAGCAAGCAATCATTTCCAGGGTGCTTCGGGGGACATTGTGGGAACTGTAGTTTGTTCAGTTTCCCAAGGAGACCCTCTCAGAGCTATAACTCCCAGCATTCCATTGGAAAGGCTGTGCTGAATATTCTCCTCCCGTAGGAAACTACAGTTCCCAGGGTGCTTTGAGGGATGCTAAGATGGGTTAAATCACTCTCTAAGAGGGGAATCGAGGCACGTCTCCCCGATTCCTTTGGCGACGCCAAAACTTACTGCAATGGCTCTCGTCCGAGCAATCCCAGCGGTTGCAGGCAAAGTTGCAGGCGCTGGCACTTGAGTTCCCATAGGCGCCCCAGCTAGGAAATGGAGGCCCAGCTGGGGGGGGGGGCGGAGGGGAAAGTGCTCTTAAAAGGAGAGGAAGAGTGAGAGAGACAGGGAGCATCCTAGAATGGGAGAGATGGAAGGGCCTCAAGGGTGATCTAGTCCAACCCACTGCAAGGAAGCTCGGAGCTAGAATTCCCAGGACTTTGGGAATTGAGAGAGGGGCAGGATTCGCAGCCCCCGTCTCCCTTTGCCCCCCGGCTCACCCCAGCCCAGCAGGGCACCCCACACCACCCACAGGCGCGCCATCCTCCCAGCAGCGCCCAGTAGGACTTTGCCCCCAACTTACCTGCGCGCCGGCAGGGTGAGGCGTGCTGAAAGCCGGCGGGGCGGAGGCAGAAACCAGGACTTTGGCCCCTGCACCCCAAAAGATGTGGGGCTCCCCTGGCATCTCTTCTGCTCTGGCAGAGCCTCCTGGGCCAGAGGCAGTCTACCTGGGCTGCTCCTGAGGGAGCCCCCCAACGATTCGCCCACCTAACGAGGGAGACCAGCGCCACCCAACGGTCAGGCTAGGCCCCGCTGCCCTCAAGCAACATGGCGGCGATGGTGAGTCTTCTGCCCTTTCTTCCCCCAGCAACAATCCAAAGCAGCCCCAGCAACAATCAAAAGCAGCCCCAGCAACAATAAAAATCTCGGCAGCAATAGGTTGGCCTTTTGGCCAATCACAGGTCGGGCTGTGGGCGGAGCCAGCCATTTGGCGCCTTTTCTCTATGCCTGTTTTCTCCTCAGTGTTTCTCTCACGCGAAGGAAGCTGGAAATTTTTGTCGTGTCTTTAATACTGTATTCTGTTGGCTGGGGAATAGTAATAAATTATTATTATCATTACTTTTTAAATTATTATTTTTTAGTTATTATAATAAAAGGCTTAGTGGAGTTTGTAATATATATTGTTTTGTGCGTTTTTAATATTCTGTTGGGAGCAGCCCACAGTGGCTGGGGAAGCATAATAACTTATGATTATCATTAATTTTTAAATTGTTATCATTATTATAATTGTTATTCTTATAAAAGGGTTAGGGAAGTTTGTAGTATATTATGTTTTATCATTTTTTTGAATATTCTGTTATTATCATTAAATGTTAAATTATTATTATTATTATTATAAATCACACCCACCCAAGTGGGACATGGCCTCTTCCCCCCTAAGCCTTAACAGTCTAGTATTTTTATTTATTTGAATTGGGGCGGGGAAGCTCCCCTTGGCTACAGCAACTCCAGAGTAACTGGCTGTGAGTTCAGATCTCCATTGCTTTCCCCCTCAGGCCACCTTTGTGAGCCTAACCAAGGGTGACCAAGCAGTGTATTGAAAACGGTATCTGAAAGAATATATTGAAAAAACTGTATCTGAAACAAAGTATTGTTCAGATGAACCACTTCTTTAAGCAGTGGTTTTGTAACCAGGCACCATATTTTTCGCTCCATAAGACGCACCTGACCATAAAGACACACCTAGTTTTGAGAGGGGGAATACAAGAAAAAAATAGTGAGGTTTGTCTCCTTTTTCCTTTTCTTGTTAGGCTATCTAAAGGGGACAAAGCCATGTGGAAGAAATGTTCTGCTCTGAAAAGGAGGAGGAGGAGGAAGCTTCGCCTGATGAAGGGAGAAGAGGAGGCAGAGGAAAAGTCAGCTGCAGGCATGAAGGTAAAAGAGAAAAAATAGAAATAGAAATTGACATATAACACTTAAGAACATTTTTAAACAACCCCAGTCCTGATATAACACCGGCCCCCCTAACCAGCACAGCACAGTACGGTAAAAATACAGTAAAGTATTTTTATTTATTTGACTGGGGTAGGGCAGCACCTTCTGGCTTCACCCATGTTAGTGAGGTTTGTCTCCTTTTTCCTTTTCTTGTTAGGCTATCTAAAGGTGACAAAGCAATGGGTTGAAAACTTAATTTCTTCCGCTGAACCATTGCTTTAACCAAGTAATTACTCAAGACACCAATTCTTTCACCTATCGATTTATCCACATAATCCAAGCGGAGGTGAATTAGCATCCAAAAGTGGTACACTTGCACGTTACATCTTAAGATAAATGTTTTGGAAAAGGCATTCCTTTTTCAAAAGATAATTAATTTGCAAGCAAATAACTGAGTTAGATAGGCAGTGAGCTGGCTGGTTTGTCTAATGGAGCATCCAAAAACCCAGTTTGGGTCTAGAAGACCCAGTTTGCTCCCTCCCCCCAGCCTTAATGGCAACCCGCCATTGCTTTCTGATTGATTTTTTTAACAGATACTCTGAATTGAACACCACAAGAATAAATGGGGATCAGCCCCTGCTGTAGTGGCCAGCACTAAAAGCCATTTGAGTAATTCAGATTAATACAGTAGGAAGAATTAATATTTACAAAGCAGCAACTTCACAGCAGTTTTGGACACTTGCAGCAGCTTGCAATGTTAAGAGAGGTGCTCTAAATAAAAGCACATTCTACATTGATGAGCCTTCAGAGTAGGCTCATGTTTTTTCCTTTGCCTGGAGGTATACATGTTATTAGCATATGTGCAATTACCCCGAGAACTTTAGGCAGCACTTCCTCTGCTCTCAGTCAGCAAAAGGGAATGGCAAGGGGTGCTTCATGGCGTAACTTAACTTGCATCTGCAGGAGAAGTGTGGATCCCTCAGCCATACCTAAATAGCCTTCAAAGTGCCATTTAAGAGTGCAGCATCTAGCTGTGCTGTGGACACAAAGGTTGTGAGGTTGATCCCCGTAAGGGACACCTGCAAATTCCTGCCTTGTAGCAGGTTGGACTAGATGACCCTTGGGGTCCCTTCCCGATATATACTCACCCACCATCTTTGGAAAGTGCTTCAGAAAGAAGAGAAACAGCATTCCTTTAAGTTAGTTGTAGTTGTCGGCATGCAGAGGGTCGCAAGGCCAGCTGGGTAACCCCAGTTGGGTCGTCTCCTTCCAGCCGTCCCGCTGCGAAGACCCATCTGCCTTTGCTCCGATGTGCTTCAATAACATGATGAAGATTTCAGGGGGGGGAAACACCAGCACTCAAAAGATTTTATAAATGCCTAAAAAAATGTATAAATGTAGTTTTTTTGGTGGAAAAACTAGGTTTAGGAAACCTAAATTTTCAGCGATAGGGCATGATGCAATCAAAAGTTTTTGATGGTGAAAATTATTGCAAAGAAATGTTCTTTCTCAATAAAGAATAAAATTTATGGGTGTGGAAGGAGAAGGAATCAGCCTGAAAGGAGAAGGAATCAGGCGCCCTGAGCAAGCTACAGTTCCCAGCATATTCTGGGCACCAAGTGCCCTTAGGAGACCCCTGTTCCCCCCCCCATGAGCTACAGTTCCCAGAGTTCTCTAAGAAGAGAAATGGGCTTGGGAACTGTAGTTCTGTCAAGGGAATCGCAACCCTCAATGCCCAGAGCAAGCAATCATTTCCAGGGTGCTTCGGGGGACATTGTGGGAACTGTAGTTTGTTCAGTTTCCCAAGGAGACCCTCTCAGAGCTATAACTCCCAGCATTCCATTGGAAAGGCTGTGCTGAATATTCTCCTCCCGTAGGAAACTACAGTTCCCAGGGTGCTTTGAGGGATGCTAAGATGGGTTAAATCACTCTCTAAGAGGGGAATCGAGGCACGTCTCCCCGATTCCTTTGGCGACGCCAAAACTTACTGCAATGGCTCTCGTCCGAGCAATCCCAGCGGTTGCAGGCAAAGTTGCAGGCGCTGGCACTTGAGTTCCCATAGGCGCCCCAGCTAGGAAATGGAGGCCCAGCTGGGGGGGGGGGCGGAGTGGAAAGTGCCCTTAAAAGGAGAGGAAGAGTGAGAGAGACAGGGAGCATCCTAGAATGGGAGAGATGGAAGGGCCTCAAGGGTGATCTAGTCCAACCCACTGCAAGGAAGCTCGGAGCTAGAATTCCCAGGACTTTGGGAATTGAGAGAGGGGCAGGATTCGCAGCCCCCGTCTCCCTTTGCCCCCCGGCTCACCCCAGCCCAGCAGGGCACCCCACACCACCCACAGGCGCGCCATCCTCCCAGCAGCGCCCAGTAGGACTTTGCCCCCAACTTACCTGCGCGCCGGCAGGGTGAGGCGTGCTGAAAGCCGGCGGGGCGGAGGCAGAAACCAGGACTTTGGCCCCTGCACCCCAAAAGATGTGGGGCTCCCCTGGCATCTCTTCTGCTCTGGCAGAGCCTCCTGGGCCAGAGGCAGTCTACCTGGGCTGCTCCTGAGGGAGCCCCCCAACGATTCGCCCACCTAACGAGGGAGACCAGCGCCACCCAACGGTCAGGCTAGGCCCCGCTGCCCTCAAGCAACATGGCGGCGATGGTGAGTCTTCTGCCCTTTCTTCCCCCAGCAACAATCCAAAGCAGCCCCAGCAACAATCAAAAGCAGCCCCAGCAACAATAAAAATCTCGGCAGCAATAGGTTGGCCTTTTGGCCAATCACAGGTCGGGCTGTGGGCGGAGCCAGCCATTTGGCGCCTTTTCTCTACGCCTGTTTTCTCCTCAGTGTTTCTCTCACGCGAAGGAAGCTGGAAATTTTTGTCGTGTCTTTAATACTGTATTCTGTTGGCTGGGGAATAGTAATAAATTATTATTATCATTACTTTTTAAATTATTATTTTTTAGTTATTATAATAAAAGGCTTAGTGGAGTTTGTAATATATATTGTTTTGTGCGTTTTTAATATTCTGTTGGGAGCAGCCCACAGTGGCTGGGGAAGCATAATAACTTATGATTATCATTAATTTTTAAATTGTTATCATTATTATAATTGTTATTCTTATAAAAGGGTTAGGGAAGTTTGTAGTATATTATGTTTTATCATTTTTTTGAATATTCTGTTATTATCATTAAATGATAAATTATTATTATTATTATTATTATTATTATTATTATTAATATTATAAATCACACCCACCCAAGTGGGACATGGCCTCTTCCCCCCTAAGCCTTAACAGTATAGTATTTTTATTTATTTGAATTGGGGCGGGGAAGCTCCCCTTGGCTACAGCAACTCCAGAGTAACTGGCTGTGAGTTCAGATCTCCATTGCTTTCCCCCTCAGGCCACCTTTGTGAGCCTAACCAAGGGTGACCAAGCAGTGTATTGAAAACGGTATCTGAAAGAATATATTGAAAAAACTGTATCTGAAACAAAGTATTGTTCAGATGAACCACTTCTTTAAGCAGTGGTTTTGTAACCAGGCACCATATTTTTCGCTCCATAAGACGCACCTGACCATAAAGACACACCTAGTTTTGAGAGGGGGAATACAAGAAAAAAATAGTGAGGTTTGTCTCCTTTTTCCTTTTCTTGTTAGGCTATCTAAAGGGGACAAAGCCATGTGGAAGAAATGTTCTGCTCTGAAAAGGAGGAGGAGGAGGAAGCTTCGCCTGATGAAGGGAGAAGAGGAGGCAGAGGAAAAGTCAGCTGCAGGCATGAAGGTAAAAGAGAAAAAATAGAAATAGAAATTGACGTATAACACTTAAGAACATTTTTAAACAACCCCAGTCCTGATATAACACCGGCCCCCCTAACCAGCACAGCACAGTACGGTAAAAATACAGTAAAGTATTTTTATTTATTTGACTGGGGTAGGGCAGCACCTTCTGGCTTCACCCATGTTAGTGAGGTTTGTCTCCTTTTTCCTTTTCTTGTTAGGCTATCTAAAGGTGACAAAGCAATGTGTTGAAAACTTAATTTCTTCCGCTGAACCATTGCTTTAACCAAGTAATTACTCAAGACACCAATTCTTTCACCTATCGATTTATCCACATAATCCAAGCGGAGGTGAATTAGCATCCAAAAGTGGTACACTTGCACGTTACATCTTAAGATAAATGTTTTGGAAAAGGCATTCCTTTTTCAAAAGATAATTAATTTGCAAGCAAATAACTGAGTTAGATAGGCAGTGAGCTGGCTGGTTTGTCTAATGGAGCATCCAAAAACCCAGTTTGGGTCTAGAAGACCCAGTTTGCTCCCTCCCCCCAGCCTTAATGGCAACCCGCCATTGCTTTCTGTTTGATTTTTTTAACAGATACTCTGAATTGAACACCACAAGAATAAATGGGGATCAGCCCCTGCTGTAGTGGCCAGCACTAAAAGCCATTTGAGTAATTCAGATTAATACAGTAGGAAGAATTAATATTTACAAAGCAGCAACTTCACAGCAGTTTTGGACACTTGCAGCAGCTTGCAATGTTAAGAGAGGTGCTCTAAATAAAAGCACATTCTACATTGATGAGCCTTCAGAGTAGGCTCATGTTTTTTCCTTTGCCTGGAGGTATACATGTTATTAGCATATGTGCAATTACCCCGAGAACTTTAGGCAGCACTTCCTCTGCTCTCAGTCAGCAAAAGGGAATGGCAAGGGGTGCTTCATGGCGTAACTTAACTTGCATCTGCAGGAGAAGTGTGGATCCCTCAGCCATACCTAAATAGCCTTCAAAGTGCCATTTAAGAGTGCAGCATCTAGCTGTGCTGTGGACACAAAGTTTGTGAGGTTGATCCCCGTAAGGGACACCTGCAAATTCCTGCCTTGTAGCAGGTTGGACTAGATGACCCTTGGGGTCCCTTCCCGATATATACTCACCCACCATCTTTGGAAAGTGCTTCAGAAAGAAGAGAAACAGCATTCCTTTAAGTTAGTTGTAGTTGTCGGCATGCAGAGGGTCGCAAGGCCAGCTGGGTAACCCCAGTTGGGTCGTCTCCTTCCAGCCGTCCCGCTGCGAAGACCCATCTGCCTTTGCTCCGATGTGCTTCAATAACATGATGAAGATTTCAGGGGGGGGAAACACCAGCACTCAAAAGATTTTATAAATGCCTAAAAAAATGTATAAATGTAGTTTTTTTGGTGGAAAAACTAGGTTTAGGAAACCTAAATTTTCAGCGATAGGGCATGATGCAATCAAAAGTTTTTGATGGTGAAAATTATTGCAAAGAAATGTTCTTTCTCAATAAAGAATAAAATTTATGGGTGTGGAAGGAGAAGGAATCAGCCTGGAAGGAGAAGGAATCAGGCGCCCTGAGCAAGCTACAGTTCCCAGCATATTCTGGGCACCAAGTGCCCTTAGGAGACCCCTGTTCCCCCCCCATGAGCTACAGTTCCCAGAGTTCTCTAAGAAGAGAAATGGGCTTGGGAACTGTAGTTCTGTCAAGGGAATCGCAACCCTCAATGCCCAGAGCAAGCAATCATTTCCAGGGTGCTTCGGGGGACATTGTGGGAACTGTAGTTTGTTCAGTTTCCCAAGGAGACCCTCTCAGAGCTATAACTCCCAGCATTCCATTGGAAAGGCTGTGCTGAATATTCTCCTCCCGTAGGAAACTACAGTTCCCAGGGTGCTTTGAGGGATGCTAAGATGAGTTAAATCACTCTCTAAGAGGGGAATCGAGGCACGTCTCCCCGATTCCTTTGGCGACGCCAAAACTTACTGCAATGGCTCTCGTCCGAGCAATCCCAGCGGTTGCAGGCAAAGTTGCAGGCGCTGGCACTTGAGTTCCCATAGGCGCCCCAGCTAGGAAATGGAGGCCCAGCTGGGGGGGGGGGGCGGAGGGGAAAGTGCCCTTAAAAGGAGAGGAAGAGTGAGAGAGACAGGGAGCATCCTAGAATGGGAGAGATGGAAGGGCCTCAAGGGTGATCTAGTCCAACCCACTGCAAGGAAGCTCGGAGCTAGAATTCCCAGGACTTTGGGAATTGAGAGAGGGGCAGGATTCGCAGCCCCCGTCTCCCTTTGCCCCCCGGCTCACCCCAGCCCAGCAGGGCACCCCACACCACCCACAGGCGCGCCATCCTCCCAGCAGCGCCCAGTAGGACTTTGCCCCCAACTTACCTGCGCGCCGGCAGGGTGAGGCGTGCTGAAAGCCGGCGGGGCGGAGGCAGAAACCAGGACTTTGGCCCCTGCACCCCAAAAGATGTGGGGCTCCCCTGGCATCTCTTCTGCTCTGGCAGAGCCTCCTGGGCCAGAGGCAGTCTACCTGGGCTGCTCCTGAGGGAGCCCCCCAACGATTCGCCCACCTAACGAGGGAGACCAGCGCCACCCAACGGTCAGGCTAGGCCCCGCTGCCCTCAAGCAACATGGCGGCGATGGTGAGTCTTCTGCCCTTTCTTCCCCCAGCAACAATCCAAAGCAGCCCCAGCAACAATCAAAAGCAGCCCCAGCAACAATAAAAATCTCGGCAGCAATAGGTTGGCCTTTTGGCCAATCACAGGTCGGGCTGTGGGCGGAGCCAGCCATTTGGCGCCTTTTCTCTACGCCTGTTTTCTCCTCAGTGTTTCTCTCACGCGAAGGAAGCTGGAAATTTTTGTCGTGTCTTTAATACTGTATTCTGTTGGCTGGGGAATAGTAATAAATTATTATTATCATTACTTTTTAAATTATTATTTTTTAGTTATTATAATAAAAGGCTTAGTGGAGTTTGTAATATATATTGTTTTGTGCGTTTTTAATATTCTGTTGGGAGCAGCCCACAGTGGCTGGGGAAGGATAATAACTTATGATTATCATTAATTTTTAAATTGTTATCATTATTATAATTGTTATTCTTATAAAAGGGTTAGGGAAGTTTGTAGTATATTATGTTTTATCATTTTTTTGAATATTCTGTTATTATCATTAAATGTTAAATTATTATTATTATTATTATAAATCACACCCACCCAAGTGGGACATGGCCTCTTCCCCCCTAAGCCTTAACAGTCTAGTATTTTTATTTATTTGAATTGGGGCGGGGAAGCTCCCCTTGGCTACAGCAACTCCAGAGTAACTGGCTGTGAGTTCAGATCTCCATTGCTTTCCCCCTCAGGCCACCTTTGTGAGCCTAACCAAGGGTGACCAAGCAGTGTATTGAAAACGGTATCTGAAAGAATATATTGAAAAAACTGTATCTGAAACAAAGTATTGTTCAGATGAACCACTTCTTTAAGCAGTGGTTTTGTAACCAGGCACCATATTTTTCGCTCCATAAGACGCACCTGACCATAAAGACACACCTAGTTTTGAGAGGGGGAATACAAGAAAAAAATAGTGAGGTTTGTCTCCTTTTTCCTTTTCTTGTTAGGCTATCTAAAGGGGACAAAGCCATGTGGAAGAAATGTTCTGCTCTGAAAAGGAGGAGGAGGAGGAAGCTTCGCCTGATGAAGGGAGAAGAGGAGGCAGAGGAAAAGTCAGCTGCAGGCATGAAGGTAAAAGAGAAAAAATAGAAATAGAAATTGACATATAACACTTAAGAACATTTTTAAACAACCCCAGTCCTGATATAACACCGGCCCCCCTAACCAGCACAGCACAGTACGGTAAAAATACAGTAAAGTATTTTTATTTATTTGACTGGGGTAGGGCAGCACCTTCTGGCTTCACCCATGTTAGTGAGGTTTGTCTCCTTTTTCCTTTTCTTGTTAGGCTATCTAAAGGTGACAAAGCAATGGGTTGAAAACTTAATTTCTTCCGCTGAACCATTGCTTTAACCAAGTAATTACTCAAGACACCAATTCTTTCACCTATCGATTTATCCACATAATCCAAGCGGAGGTGAATTAGCATCCAAAAGTGGTACACTTGCACGTTACATCTTAAGATAAATGTTTTGGAAAAGGCATTCCTTTTTCAAAAGATAATTAATTTGCAAGCAAATAACTGAGTTAGATAGGCAGTGAGCTGGCTGGTTTGTCTAATGGAGCATCCAAAAACCCAGTTTGGGTCTAGAAGACCCAGTTTGCTCCCTCCCCCCAGCCTTAATGGCAACCCGCCATTGCTTTCTGTTTGATTTTTTTAACAGATACTCTGAATTGAACACCACAAGAATAAATGGGGATCAGCCCCTGCTGTAGTGGCCAGCACTAAAAGCCATTTGAGTAATTCAGATTAATACAGTAGGAAGAATTAATATTTACAAAGCAGCAACTTCACAGCAGTTTTGGACACTTGCAGCAGCTTGCAATGTTAAGAGAGGTGCTCTAAATAAAAGCACATTCTACATTGATGAGCCTTCAGAGTAGGCTCATGTTTTTTCCTTTGCCTGGAGGTATACATGTTATTAGCATATGTGCAATTACCCCGAGAACTTTAGGCAGCACTTCCTCTGCTCTCAGTCAGCAAAAGGGAATGGCAAGGGGTGCTTCATGGCGTAACTTAACTTGCATCTGCAGGAGAAGTGTGGATCCCTCAGCCATACCTAAATAGCCTTCAAAGTGCCATTTAAGAGTGCAGCATCTAGCTGTGCTGTGGACACAAAGGTTGTGAGGTTGATCCCCGTAAGGGACACCTGCAAATTCCTGCCTTGTAGCAGGTTGGACTAGATGACCCTTGGGGTCCCTTCCCGATATATACTCACCCACCATCTTTGGAAAGTGCTTCAGAAAGAAGAGAAACAGCATTCCTTTAAGTTAGTTGTAGTTGTCGGCATGCAGAGGGTCGCAAGGCCAGCTGGGTAACCCCAGTTGGGTCGTCTCCTTCCAGCCGTCCCGCTGCGAAGACCCATCTGCCTTTGCTCCGATGTGCTTCAATAACATGATGAAGATTTCAGGGGGGGGAAACACCAGCACTCAAAAGATTTTATAAATGCCTAAAAAAATGTATAAATGTAGTTTTTTTGGTGGAAAAACTAGGTTTAGGAAACCTAAATTTTCAGCGATAGGGCATGATGCAATCAAAAGTTTTTGATGGTGAAAATTATTGCAAAGAAATGTTCTTTCTCAATAAAGAATAAAATTTATGGGTGTGGAAGGAGAAGGAATCAGCCTGGAAGGAGAAGGAATCAGGCGCCCTGAGCAAGCTACAGTTCCCAGCATATTCTGGGCACCAAGTGCCCTTAGGAGACCCCTGTTCCCCCCCCATGAGCTACAGTTCCCAGAGTTCTCTAAGAAGAGAAATGGGCTTGGGAACTGTAGTTCTGTTAAGGGAATCTCAACCCTCAATGCCCAGAGCAAGCAATCATTTCCAGGGTGCTTCGGGGGACATTGTGGGAACTGTAGTTTGTTCAGTTTCCCAAGGAGACCCTCTCAGAGCTATAACTCCCAGCATTCCATTGGAAAGGCTGTGCTGAATATTCTCCTCCCGTAGGAAACTACAGTTCCCAGGGTGCTTTGAGGGATGCTAAGATGGGTTAAATCACTCTCTAAGAGGGGAATCGAGGCACGTCTCCCCGATTCCTTTGGCGACGCCAAAACTTACTGCAATGGCTCTCGTCCGAGCAATCCCAGCGGTTGCAGGCAAAGTTGCAGGCGCTGGCACTTGAGTTCCCATAGGCGCCCCAGCTAGGAAATGGAGGCCCAGCTGGGGGGGGGGGGCGGAGGGGAAAGTGCCCTTAAAAGGAGAGGAAGAGTGAGAGAGACAGGGAGCATCCTAGAATGGGAGAGATGGAAGGGCCTCAAGGGTGATCTAGTCCAACCCACTGCAAGGAAGCTCGGAGCTAGAATTCCCAGGACTTTGGGAATTGAGAGAGGGGCAGGATTCGCAGCCCCCGTCTCCCTTTGCCCCCCGGCTCACCGCAGCCCAGCAGGGCACCCCACACCACCCACAGGCGCGCCATCCTCCCAGCAGCGCCCAGTAGGACTTTGCCCCCAACTTACCTGCGCGCCGGCAGGGTGAGGCGTGCTGAAAGCCGGCGGGGCGGAGGCAGAAACCAGGACTTTGGCCCCTGCACCCCAAAAGACGTGGGGCTCCCCTGGCATCTCTTCTGCTCTGGCAGAGCCTCCTGGGCCAGAGGCAGTCTACCTGGGCTGCTCCTGAGGGAGCCCCCCAACGATGCGCCCACCTAACGAGGGAGACCAGCGCCACCCAACGGTCAGGCTAGGCCCCGCTGCCCTCAAGCAACATGGCGGCGATGGTGAGTCTTCTGCCCTTTCTTCCCCCAGCAACAATCCAAAGCAGCCCCAGCAACAATCAAAAGCAGCCCCAGCAACAATAAAAATCTCGGCAGCAATAGGTTGGCCTTTTGGCCAATCACAGGTCGGGCTGTGGGCGGAGCCAGCCATTTGGCGCCTTTTCTCTACGCCTGTTTTCTCCTCAGTGTTTCTCTCACGCGAAGGAAGCTGGAAATTTTTGTCGTGTCTTTAATACTGTATTCTGTTGGCTGGGGAATAGTAATAAATTATTATTATCATTACTTTTTAAATTATTATTTTTTAGTTATTATAATAAAAGGCTTAGTGGAGTTTGTAATATATATTGTTTTGTGCGTTTTTAATATTCTGTTGGGAGCAGCCCACAGTGGCTGGGGAAGCATAATAACTTATGATTATCATTAATTTTTAAATTGTTATCATTATTATAATTGTTATTCTTATAAAAGGGTTAGGGAAGTTTGTAGTATATTATGTTTTATCATTTTTTTGAATATTCTGTTATTATCATTAAATGATAAATTATTATTATTATTATTATTATTATTATTATTATTATTATTATTAATAATATTATAAATCACACCCACCCAAGTGGGACATGGCCTCTTCCCCCCTAAGCCTTAACAGTATAGTATTTTTATTTATTTGAATTGGGGCGGGGAAGCTCCCCTTGGCTACAGCAACTCCAGAGTAACTGGCTGTGAGTTCAGATCTCCATTGCTTTCCCCCTCAGGCCACCTTTGTGAGCCTAACCAAGGGTGACCAAGCAGTGTATTGAAAACGGTATCTGAAAGAATATATTGAAAAAACTGTATCTGAAACAAAGTATTGTTCAGATGAACCACTTCTTTAAGCAGTGGTTTTGTAACCAGGCACCATATTTTTCGCTCCATAAGACGCACCTGACCATAAAGACACACCTAGTTTTGAGAGGGGGAATACAAGAAAAAAATAGTGAGGTTTGTCTCCTTTTTCCTTTTCTTGTTAGGCTATCTAAAGGGGACAAAGCCATGTGGAAGAAATGTTCTGCTCTGAAAAGGAGGAGGAGGAGGAAGCTTCGCCTGATGAAGGGAGAAGAGGAGGCAGAGGAAAAGTCAGCTGCAGGCATGAAGGTAAAAGAGAAAAAATAGAAATAGAAATTGACATATAACACTTAAGAACATTTTTAAACAACCCCAGTCCTGATATAACACCGGCCCCCCTAACCAGCACAGCACAGTACGGTAAAAATACAGTAAAGTATTTTTATTTATTTGACTGGGGTAGGGCAGCACCTTCTGGCTTCACCCATGTTAGTGAGGTTTGTCTCCTTTTTCCTTTTCTTGTTAGGCTATCTAAAGGTGACAAAGCAATGGGTTGAAAACTTAATTTCTTCCGCTGAACCATTGCTTTAACCAAGTAATTACTCAAGACACCAATTCTTTCACCTATCGATTTATCCACATAATCCAAGCGGAGATGAATTAGCATCCAAAAGTGGTACACTTGCACGTTACATCTTAAGATAAATGTTTTGGAAAAGGCATTCCTTTTTCAAAAGATAATTAATTTGCAAGCAAATAACTGAGTTAGATAGGCAGTGAGCTGGCTGATTTGTCTAATGGAGCATCCAAAAACCCAGTTTGGGTCTAGAAGACCCAGTTTGCTCCCTCCCCCCAGCCTTAATGGCAACCCGCCATTGCTTTCTGTTTGATTTTTTTAACAGATACTCTGAATTGAACACCACAAGAATAAATGGGGATCAGCCCCTGCTGTAGTGGCCAGCACTAAAAGCCATTTGAGTAATTCAGATTAATACAGTAGGAAGAATTAATATTTACAAAGCAGCAACTTCACAGCAGTTTTGGACACTTGCAGCAGCTTGCAATGTTAAGAGAGGTGCTCTAAATAAAAGCACTTTCTACATTGATGAGCCTTCAGAGTAGGCTCATGTTTTTTCCTTTGCCTGGAGGTATACATGTTATTAGCATATGTGCAATCACCCCGAGAACTTTAGGCAGCACTTCCTCTGCTCTCAGTCAGCAAAAGGGGATGGCAAGGGGTGCTTCATGGCGTAACTTAACTTGCATCTGCAGGAGAAGTGTGGATCCCTCAGCCATACCTAAATAGACTTCAAAGTGCCATTTAAGAGTGCAGCATCTAGCTGTGCTGTGGACACAAAGTTTGTGAGGTTGATCCCCGTAAGGGACACCTGCAAATTCCTGCCTTGTAGCAGGTTGGACTAGATGACCCTTGGGGTCCCTTCCCGATATATACTCACCCACCATCTTTGGAAAGTGCTTCAGAAAGAAGAGAAATAGCATTGCTTTAAGTTAGTTGTAGTTGTCGGCATGCAGAGGGTCGCAAGGCCAGCTGGGTTTCAGGGGGGGAAACACCAGCACTCAAAAGATTTTATAAATGCCTAAAAAAATGTATAAATGTACTTTTTTTGGTGGAAAAACTAGGTTTAGGAAACCTAAATTTTCAGCGATAGGGCATGATGCAATCAAAAGTTTTCGATGGTGAAAATTATTGCAAAGAAATGTTCTTTCTCAATAAAGAATAAAATTTATGGGTCTCTTATGTAGTGTAACAACAACACTGCAAATGTCGTGTTTTTTGGACACCGTGCTGGGTACAACTTTCCTACAATCCATAGCTGTAAAAGAAGAAAATAATGAAACAAAGTTCATCTTAAAATCTAAAATAATATTGGTTATTACGGGGTTGTTGTTTTTCAAAAGTGCACACTTGTTTTTCAGTTTGGGGCATCTAAAACTATGAAAATTGGCTTATATAGTTTGAGTTTCTGACACTGCTCAACTGCATACTTAAAAAATGTTGATCTAAAAGAAATGAACTTAGTGGTTAACACTGAAGCCTATCTCTTTCTCTAGAATGCGTATGATTGGCGTTTGCACTGCCTCGCTTGGTTCTCTTGACCTGGTGCATTTTTTTGGCTTGGCCTGGTCATGAGCGCACATAGGGTCAGAATTCATAAGATTTTTAACATTCTCTCTCCCCCCCCCAATAATATTTATTATTTTCAGTAGATAAACATAATAAAAAAGAAGAGATTACCAATAATAAAGAGAAACAGAAAATAGTAGTAAAATAGAAAAAAGATACATACGTCAGGCCTGGTCGTTGTCCTCTTCAGATCACCACACCAACGCTTCTTGTTCTTTTATTTTTATTGCTTATTAACAAAACTATCACAAACGGTTCTTAAATATTATTCCTCAGTCACTTCTTTCAGATACCTTCTGAGCTCTGCTTCTCCGTGAGCAGCCACTCTCAAAATGGCGAAGGTCTCCTTCCTTTCGTTTTCGTTTCCCGCCTGTATCTCACCCCCCTCCGAATCTGAGCTAGAACTTAACCCTTGCCTTTCCTGTGAACAGCCAAGTCCCTCCCTGTTCCTCTTGCTCCTTTCTATTAGATTCACTGCTCTCCTTCCCCCCTTGGGGAATGCTTTCTCCTTCTGATTAACTGGAAACTTCTAACTCTTCCCTGACACAACATATTACAAATAAAATAAAATAAAATAAAATAAAATAAAATAAAATAAAATAAAATAAAATAAAATAAAATAAAATAAAATAAAATAAAATAAAATAAAATAATAAAATAAAATAAAATAAAATAAAATAAAATAAAATAAAATAAAATAAACAAAACAAAACAAAACAAAACAAAACCATCTTCATAAACATAGTATTTATATGTAGTATGTATCAGTTTCCAATATCAGTGTTTCAAAAGACCATATCACAGTCCTAATCATATTACATAGCTTTCCTTATCGTACATTTTATTTATAAATTTAATTCCATTTTAATCTTAGGCCTAATTGTTCCTTTCACCTGGTTACATCTTTAATATTACAATATTTATTCAAATAGTCTTTAAATTTCTTCCAATCTTCTTGGTGTTCCTCTTCTTTCTGGTTGCGGATTCTCCTGGTGAGGTCAGCCAGCTCCATAAACTCCATCATCTTCATCTGTCATTCTTCTACCGTTGGTAATTCTTGTGTTTTGTTTTGGGTGGTGGAACTACAGATAACAGGCCGAGGAATATCCCGTTGTTTTACATAACTTTAAATGTTTACCTTTACTTCTTTTTATTTATACAGGAGATTCAACTCATTCTCAAAGATGGACATCTCTAGAGTTAGTTAAAGGGATTTATACTACAGTCTTATTGCTGAAATTAAACTCGACAAAGTTGTTCCTCTGAAGGTAAATCAAACTTTTTTCGCAACTGAAAAATATAGTTGAATTATGCTCTGCTGTCATGGAAACATTCTGTCTCGGCCAGGAATTCACTGGTTCCAAATGTGCTTTTCCTGGAGGCTCTTGCTATTGGAGAAATTTCATCTTCTGTTTTCCTGAAGTATTTTATTGAATGGACAGAATAGATATCTGTGGGTTCAAGACTGCTTGATACGCTTTGAAAGACAACATTTAGTACATTCTCCAGTTTTACCGTATGAATTGATAGCGTGCACAAATGTTTACAAATTCTACTTCTATAGCACCTAGTGTCAAGAATTGTGGGATTATACTCCCCCCAACCGTTTTTGCTTCCTTATAATTTTTATTAATTTTAACATAAAAATTATAAAATGTACCACAAAACTTATCACTTGTACAATCTTTTTACTTCCATCGGCACCTCTGATGATCCACGATTTTAACCACTTCTTATGCATTTCTTAACTTTGTTTCCTTTACATCTCTTAACAAATCATCCCCCCTCTTGTCCATTTTTACAATACTTGTAATGATACTCACAAAACGTCTTGCAACACTACAAACGTTGTCTGTTCTTCACAATCACATTTCAAATAGTGTGTAATTTTACTCCAGTCCCGTGAATTTCTGGTCTCGCCGGTTTCGAATCCTTCCTGTTAGTTTATCTAATTCTGCATAGTCCATTAACTTCATCATTCTTCAATTGTCGGTAACTCTTCTTGCTTCCATTTTTGGGCCAATAATATTCTTGCTGCTGTTATTGCATGTAAAAAGAGCTTACATACCCTTTTTTCTTCCAGACTGCCAACAAGCGGTGGTAGTGCATCAAAAGGAAAGGAGCAAACGACTGAGCCTGTGCACATTTTTGAAGCGCTCTTTTGCAAGAACTGTCTCAGTGGTGAGTGTCAAGCGCGTTGCATTCCAACAGGGTCATCCTAGATTGTTCATCTAAAATTGGTTAGTAGAATGTAGGCTAAAGCAGATTTTAAATTAATGCTGCTTGCAACATGCTGTGCCTGCACAAAACCATTGTGTGCAATGCCATTCTGAATGTCAAGCTGGTATGTATTTTTGAGATGAATGGCAAACCTCTGGATTTTTGGCAGGGTAGAACTGGGATACTTCAGATCAGTGTGATGAGCCATCAAGAGTTGCAGGTCTCAATGTTCCCTAGGTTATAATTTGTGCTCAGTTTCCAGTATTACTCCAGCCACCAACCCTAACCCATTGGTTACTAGTTGGTCTTTAAGGTGCTACTGGAAGGAATTTGTTTATTTTGTTTTGACTATGGCAGACCAACACGGCTACCTATCTGTAACTGGAACCATTGGTTACTGCTGACCTGATAGTGGCTTTCATTTTTCATTATTTATGGATCACAGTCATTCCTGGCTATGCCTGCTTAGTTGCTAAATGTTGCCTGAATGTGCTTGCCTTGACTGTTTGCATAACATGCTGAGTTTTCTCTTGGATTTTAGTTGTAGCCGGTTGTAGACCTGTGCCTTTTGCTTCACTTTTCTTAGGCTGCTGAGGCCTAGCACCCAACAGTTTTATTGATCACTTATTCAAATATATTTGTGAAACTTCTGGTTTTGGCAGCATGGCTGTGCTGAGCATCTTCTCTCCATTGCTTTGGGGGAGTAGTGGCTAGGAAGAAAGCTCTAGCTTTTGCACTCCTTTTATACCGTACTTTGCAAATCTAAAATGCTAATATGTAGGAATTTCAATACTACCTTTTTCTTTCCTTTTATCTCTCTTCTTAAAAGAATGACTTTCCAGAAAGCTTGCTTAACAGTTTTCTTGTTTAACTAGCTTCCTTGATAGGCTATATTCCATAACTTACTTGAAAATCTCAAATGAATTTTATTCCTGAAGTTGTTTTTTAAAAAAATAAATTTTAAAAATTTCAGTTATCAATCTGGTAAGAAACAAAATAACAAAAATTCCTTCCAGTAGCACCTTAGAGACCAACTAAGCTTGTTATTGGTATGAGCTTTCGTGTGCATGTACACATCTTCAGATACGAAGTATCAGCCTGGTAAGAGATTTTGGATGTGCATGTGGCTCACAATCCTCCCTGCGACGTTCACCCACAACACTCCAATATTTGCTGGTCAGGGACATAATATGTCCCCTTGAATGTTTTAAAGATTTTTATCCTTGAAAAGGTGGAAAGGGGCAAGAGACTTTTATTGATTTGAGATCTTTCCTTAGCAGTCCCAATCATCGGGCAGAAAATATTGAATTGCAAGTTAGCCCTCCCTTACAAAAACAGGGCAAATATGATATGTTCAAATGCACTACTAAAATTACTATTTAGTTAAGAGTTGTACAGGTCTATATCACTCCTAGGTATCTTGATTTCTGTACAAAAACAACTCTTAGTGGCACACAGAAATGGAAGTGTAGTTGTATCTAGATCTCTTCAGAGGAAAGCTGTTGTAAAAACAGGGTTGCACTATGCAAATTCTGAAATAAAAGTACTGTGCTGTAGTTTATTGATGCTGTGTTGAAGGCAAACATTGTTGTTAGGTTTATCTTTTAGACTTAACATAAAATATTTGTGAGAAATTGAATAGGAGCACTTCTTTGCAGATTGGGTTTGTAAAGAAGATATAAGAGGTAAAGGTACCCCTGCCCGAAGGCCAGTCTTGACAGACTAGGGTTGTGCGCCCATCTCTCTCAAGAAGGTTTACTGACAACGTAAAGGTATCTGGCAAATACTAACACTGAATGAGCATAAACAAAAAAAATCCTTCCAGTAGCACCTTAAAGACCAACTAAGGTAGTTCTTGGTATGAGCTTTCGTGTGCATGCACACTTCTTCAGATACACTGAAACAGAAGTTTCCAGACCCTTCTATATAGTGAGAAGGTGGGGAGGGGTATTAGAAGGGTGGTGGGAATGGGTGATTGGCAGATAGCTGAGATGAGCCTGTTGACGACTCATAACGACTGCAATAGGTCTTACAGGAAAAAGCAATGGGTGAGAAGGTGAAAAATGGCTTTGTCATGTATAATGAGATAAGAATCCAATGTCGTTGTTCAGACCAGGTCTCTCCATGGTTTTAAGTTTGGTAATAAGTTGCAATTCAGCAGCTTCTCTTTCCAATCTATTTCTGAAATTCCTTTGTAGTAAAACAGCTACTTTGAGATGTTGTATAGAATGAAGTGTTCTCCTACTGGTTTCTCTGTCTTGTGATTCCTGATGTCCGATTTATGTCCGTTTATTCTTTGGCGTAAGGTTTGGCCTGTTGGTCCAATATAGAGAGCTGAAGGACACTGTTGGCATTTGATGGCATACACGATGAGCAATTAAATAGTCCTGAGATGGTATGTGTGATGTTGTTGGGGCCAGTAATAGTGTTGTCCGGGTGTATGTGGCAGCAAAGTTGTCATCTGGGTTTATTGCAGGCCAGTGTCCGTGTTAAGTCTGGTTGTAGTATCATTGTGGGTTGTTATTGTTTAGTCGTTTAGTCGTGTCCGACTCTTCGTGACCCCATGGACCAGAGAACGCCAGGCACCTCTGTCCTCCACTGCCTCCCGCAGTTTGGTCAAACTCATGCTGGTAACCTCGACAACACTATCCAACCATCTCGTCCTCTGCCTTCCCCTTCTCCTTGTGCCCTCCATCTTTCCCAACATCAGGGTCTTCTCCAGGGAGTCTTCTCTTCTCATGAGGTGGCCAAAGTACTGGAGCCTCAGCTTCACAATCTGTCCTTCCAGTGAGCACTCAGGGTTGATTTCCTTCAGTATGAAGAGGTTTGATCTTCTTGCAGTCCATGGGACTCTCAAGAGTCTCCTCCAGCACCATAACTCAAAAGCATCAATTTTTCGGCGATCAGCCTTCTTTATGGTTCCAGCTCTCACTTCCATACATCACTACTGGAAAACCATAGCTTTAACTATACGAACCTTTGTTGGCAAGGTGATGTCTCTACTTCTCAAGATCCTGTCTAGGCCTGTCATTGCCCTTCTCCCAAGAAGCAGGCGTCTTTTAATTTCGTGGCTGCTGTCACCATCTGCAGTGATCATTGAGCCCAAGAAAGTAAAATCTCTCACTACCTCCATTTCTTCCCCTTCTATTTGCCAGGAGGTGATGGGACCAGTGGCCATGATCTTCGTTTTTTTGATGTTGAGCTTCAGACCATATTTTGCGCGCTCCTCTTTCACCCTCATTAAAAGGCACTTTAATTCCTCCTCACTTTCTGCCATCAAGGTTGTGTCATCTGCATATCTGAGGTTGTTGATATTTCTTCCGGCAATCTTAATTCCGGCTAGGGATTCATCCAGCTCAGCCTTTCGCATGATTCTGCATATACGTTAAATAAGCAGGGAGACAAAATACAGCCATGTCGTACTCCTTTCCCAATTTTGAACCAATCAGTTGTTCCATATCCAGTTCTAACTGTAGCTTCTTGTCCCACATAGAGATTTCTCAGGAGACAGATGAGGTGATCTGGCACTCCCGTGGTCGACACAGTCAAAGGCTTTTGCATAGTCAATGAAGCAGATGTCTTTCTGGAACTCTCTAGCTTTCTCCATAATCCAGTGGTCTCTGGTTGCTCTGCCTCTTCTAAATCCAGCTTGCACTTCTGGGAGTTCTCGGTCCACATACTGCTTGAGCCTTCCTTGTATAATTTTAAGCATAACCTTGCTAGCGTGTGAAATGAGTGCAATTGTGCGGTAGTTGGAGCATTCTTTGGCACTGCCCTTCTTTGGGATTGGATGTAGACTGATCTCCAATCTTCTGGCCACTGCTGAGTTTTCCAAACGCTGGCATATTGAGTGTAGCACCTTAACAGCATCATCTTTTAAAATTTTAAATAGTTCAGCTGCAATACCATCACTTCCACTGGCCTTGTTATTTGCAGTGCTTTCTAAGGCCCATTTGACTTCACTTTCCAGGATGTCTGGCTCAAGGTCAGCAACCACACTACCTGGGGTATACGAGACATCCATTTCTTTCTGGTATAATTCCTCTGTGTATTCTTGCCACCTCTTCTTGATGTCTTCTGCTTCTGTTAGGTCCTTTCCACTTTTGTCCTTTATTATGGAAATCTTTGTACGAAATGTTCCTTTCATATCTCCAATTTTCTTGAACAGATCTCTGGTTCTTCCCATTCTATTGCTTTCCTCTATTTCTTTGCATTGCTCGTTTAAGAAGGTCTTCTTGTCTCTCCTTGCTATTCTTTGGAAATCTGCATTCAATTTCCTGTATCTTTCACCATCTCCCTCGCATTTTGCTTGCCTTCTCTCCCCCGCTATTTGTAAGGCCTCATTGGACAGCCACTTTGCTTTCTTGCATTTCCTTTTCATTGGGATGGTTTTCGTTGCTGCCTCCTGTATAATGTTACGAGCCTCCATCCATAGTTCTTCAGGCATTCTGTCCACCAAATCTAAATCCTTAAACCTGTTCCACTGTGTATTCATAAGGGATTTGACTTAGATTGTATCTTACCGGCCCAGTGGTTTTTCCTACTTTCTTCAGTTTAAGCTTGAATTTTGCTATAAGAAGCTGATGATCTGAGCCACAGTCAGCTCCAGGTCTTGTTTTTGCTGACTGTATAGAGCTTCTCCATCTGACTGCAGAGAATATAATCAATCTGATTTCGATGCTGCCCATCCGGTGATGTCCATGTGTAGAGTCGTCTCTTGTGTTGTTTGGTCAAACTCATGCTGGTAACCTCGACAACACTATCCAACCATCTCGTCCTCTGCCTTCCCCTTCTCCTTGTGCCCTCCATCTTTCCCAACATCAGGGTCTTCTCCAGGGAGTCTTCTCTTCTCATGAGGTGGCCAAAGTACTGGAGCCTCAGCTTCACAATCTGTCCTTCCAGTGAGCACTCAGGGTTGATTTCCTTCAGTATGAAGAGGTTTGATCTTCTTGCAGTCCCTGGGACTCTCAAGAGTCTCCTCCAGCACCATAATTCAAAAGCATCAATTTTTCGGCGATCAGCCTTCTTTATGGTTCCAGCTCTCACTTCCATACATCACTACTGGAAAACCATAGCTTTAACTATACGAACCTTTGTTGGCAAGGTGATGTCTCTACTTCTCAAGATCCTGTCTAGGCCTGTCATTGCCCTTCTCCCAAGAAGCAGGCGTCTTTTAATTTCGTGGCTGCTGTCACCATCTGCAGTGATCATTGAGCCCAAGAAAGTAAAATCTCTCACTACCTCCATTTCTTCCCCTTCTATTTGCCAGGAGGTGATGGGACCAGTGGCCATGATCTTCGTTTTTTTGATGTTGAGCTTCAGACCATATTTTGCGCGCTCCTCTTTCACCCTCATTAAAAGGCACTTTAATTCCTCCTCACTTTCTGCCATCAAGGTTGTGTCATCTGCATATCTGAGGTTGTTGATATTTCTTCCGGCAATCTTAATTCCGGCTAGGGATTCATCCAGCTCAGCCTTTCGCATGATTCTGCATATACGTTAAATAAGCAGGGAGACAAAATACAGCCATGTCGTACTCCTTTCCCAATTTTGAACCAATCAGTTGTTCCATATCCAGTTCTAACTGTAGCTTCTTGTCCCACATAGAGATTTCTCAGGAGACAGATGAGGTGATCTGGCACTCCCGTGGTCGACACAGTCAAAGGCTTTTGCATAGTCAATGAAGCAGATGTCTTTCTGGAACTCTCTAGCTTTCTCCATAATCCAGTGGTCTCTGGTTGCTCTGCCTCTTCTAAATCCAGCTTGCACTTCTGGGAGTTCTCGGTCCACATACTGCTTGAGCCTTCCTTGTAGAATTTTAAGCATAACCTTGCTAGCGTGTGAAATGAGTGCAATTGTGCGGTAGTTGGAGCATTCTTTGGCACTGCCCTTCTTTGGGATTGGATGTAGACTGATCTCCAATCTTCTGGCCACTGCTGAGTTTTCCAAACGCTGGCATATTGAGTGTAGCACCTTAACAGCATCATCTTTTAAAATTTTAAATAGTTCAGCTGCAATACCATCACTTCCACTGGCCTTGTTATTTGCAGTGCTTTCTAAGGCCCATTTGACTTCACTTTCCAGGATGTCTGGCTCAAGGTCAGCAACCACACTACCTGGGGTATACGAGACATCCATTTCTTTCTGGTATAATTCCTCTGTGTATTCTTGCCACCTCTTCTTGATGTCTTCTGCTTCTGTTAGGTCCTTTCCACTTTTGTCCTTTATTATGGAAATCTTTGTACGAAATGTTCCTTTCATATCTCCAATTTTCTTGAACAGATCTCTGGTTCTTCCCATTCTATTGCTTTCCTCTATTTCTTTGCATTGCTCGTTTAAGAAGGTCTTCTTGTCTCTCCTTGCTATTCTTTGGAAATCTGCATTCAATTTCCTGTATCTTTCACCATCTCCCTCGCATTTTGCTTGCCTTCTCTCCCCCGCTATTTGTAAGGCCTCATTGGACAGCCACTTTGCTTTCTTGCATTTCCTTTTCATTGGGATGGTTTTCGTTGCTGCCTCCTGTATAATGTTACGAGCCTCCATCCATAGTTCTTCAGGCATTCTGTCCACCAAATCTAAATCCTTAAACCTGTTCCTCACTTCCACTGTGTATTCATAAGGGATTTGACTTAGATTGTATCTTACCGGCCCAGTGGTTTTTCCTACTTTCTTCAGTTTAAGCTTGAATTTTGCTATAAGAAGCTGATGATCTGAGCCACAGTCAGCTCCAGGTCTTGTTTTTGCTGACTGTATAGAGCTTCTCCATCTGACTGCAGAGAATATAATCAATCTGATTTCGATGCTGCCCATCCGGTGATGTCCATGTGTAGAGTCGTCTCTTGTGTTGTTTGGTCAAACTCATGCTGGTAACCTCGACAACACTATCCAACCATCTCGTCCTCTGCCTTCCCCTTCTCCTTGTGCCCTCCATCTTTCCCAACATCAGGGTCTTCTCCAGGGAGTCTTCTCTTCTCATGAGGTGGCCAAAGTACTGGAGCCTCAGCTTCACAATCTGTCCTTCCAGTGAGCACTCAGGGTTGATTTCCTTCAGTATGAAGAGGTTTGATCTTCTTGCAGTCCCTGGGACTCTCAAGAGTCTCCTCCAGCACCATAATTCAAAAGCATCAATTTTTCGGCGATCAGCCTTCTTTATGGTTCCAGCTCTCACTTCCATACATCACTACTGGAAAACCATAGCTTTAACTATACGAACCTTTGTTGGCAAGGTGATGTCTCTACTTCTCAAGATCCTGTCTAGGCCTGTCATTGCCCTTCTCCCAAGAAGCAGGCGTCTTTTAATTTCGTGGCTGCTGTCACCATCTGCAGTGATCATTGAGCCCAAGAAAGTAAAATCTCTCACTACCTCCATTTCTTCCCCTTCTATTTGCCAGGAGGTGATGGGACCAGTGGCCATGATCTTCGTTTTTTTGATGTTGAGCTTCAGACCATATTTTGCGCGCTCCTCTTTCACCCTCATTAAAAGGCACTTTAATTCCTCCTCACTTTCTGCCATCAAGGTTGTGTCATCTGCATATCTGAGGTTGTTGATATTTCTTCCGGCAATCTTAATTCCGGCTAGGGATTCATCCAGCTCAGCCTTTCGCATGATTCTGCATATACGTTAAATAAGCAGGGAGACAAAATACAGCCATGTCGTACTCCTTTCCCAATTTTGAACCAATCAGTTGTTCCATATCCAGTTCTAACTGTAGCTTCTTGTCCCACATAGAGATTTCTCAGGAGACAGATGAGGTGATCTGGCACTCCCGTGGTCGACACAGTCAAAGGCTTTTGCATAGTCAATGAAGCAGATGTCTTTCTGGAACTCTCTAGCTTTCTCCATAATCCAGTGGTCTCTGGTTCCTCTGCCTCTTCTAAATCCAGCTTGCACTTCTGGGAGTTCTCGGTCCACATACTGCTTGAGCCTTCCTTGTAGAATTTTAAGCATAACCTTGCTAGCGTGTGAAATGAGTGCAATTGTGCGGTAGTTGGAGCATTCTTTGGCACTGCCCTTCTTTGGGATTGGATGTAGACTGATCTCCCATCTTCTGGCCACTGCTGAGTTTTCCAAACGCTGGCATATTGAGTGTAGCACCTTAACAGCATCATCTTTTAAAATTTTAAATAGTTCAGCTGCAATACCATCACTTCCACTGGCCTTGTTATTTGCAGTGCTTTCTAAGGCCCATTTGACTTCACTTTCCAGGATGTCTGGCTCAAGGTCAGCAACCACACTACCTGGGGTATACGAGACATCCATTTCTTTCTGGTATAATTCCTCTGTGTATTCTTGCCACCTCTTCTTGATGTCTTCTGCTTCTGTTAGGTCCTTTCCACTTTTGTCCTTTATTATGGAAATCTTTGTACGAAATGTTCCTTTCATATCTCCAATTTTCTTGAACAGATCTCTGGTTCTTCCCATTCTATTGCTTTCCTCTATTTCTTTGCATTGCTCGTTTAAGAAGGTCTTCTTGTCTCTCCTTGCTATTCTTTGGAAATCTGCATTCAATTTCCTGTATCTTTCACCATCTCCCTCGCATTTTACTTGCCTTCTCTCCCCCGCTATTTGTAAGGCCTCATTGGACAGCCACTTTGCTTTCTTGCATTTCCTTTTCATTGGGATGGTTTTCGTTGCTGCCTCCTGTATAATGTTACGAGCCTCCATCCATAGTTCTTCAGGCATTCTGTCCACCAAATCTAAATCCTTAAACCTGTTCCACTGTGTATTCATAAGGGATTTGACTTAGATTGTATCTTACCGGCCCAGTGGTTTTTCCTACTTTCTTCAGTTTAAGCTTGAATTTTGCTATAAGAAGCTGATGATCTGAGCCACAGTCAGCTCCAGGTCTTGTTTTTGCTGACTGTATAGAGCTTCTCCATCTGACTGCAGAGAATATAATCAATCTGATTTCGATGCTGCCCATCCGGTGATGTCCATGTGTAGAGTCGTCTCTTGTGTTGTTTGGTCAAACTCATGCTGGTAACCTCGACAACACTATCCAACCATCTCGTCCTCTGCCTTCCCCTTCTCCTTGTGCCCTCCATCTTTCCCAACATCAGGGTCTTCTCCAGGGAGTCTTCTCTTCTCATGAGGTGGCCAAAGTACTGGAGCCTCAGCTTCACAATCTGTCCTTCCAGTGAGCACTCAGGGTTGATTTCCTTCAGTATGAAGAGGTTTGATCTTCTTGCAGTCCCTGGGACTCTCAAGAGTCTCCTCCAGCACCATAATTCAAAAGCATCAATTTTTCGGCGATCAGCCTTCTTTATGGTTCCAGCTCTCACTTCCATACATCACTACTGGAAAACCATAGCTTTAACTATACGAACCTTTGTTGGCAAGGTGATGTCTCTACTTCTCAAGATCCTGTCTAGGCCTGTCATTGCCCTTCTCCCAAGAAGCAGGCGTCTTTTAATTTCGTGGCTGCTGTCACCATCTGCAGTGATCATTGAGCCCAAGAAAGTAAAATCTCTCACTACCTCCATTTCTTCCCCTTCTATTTGCCAGGAGGTGATGGGACCAGTGGCCATGATCTTCGTTTTTTTGATGTTGAGCTTCAGACCATATTTTGCGCGCTCCTCTTTCACCCTCATTAAAAGGCACTTTAATTCCTCCTCACTTTCTGCCATCAAGGTTGTGTCATCTGCATATCTGAGGTTGTTGATATTTCTTCCGGCAATCTTAATTCCGGCTAGGGATTCATCCAGCTCAGCCTTTCGCATGATTCTGCATATACGTTAAATAAGCAGGGAGACAAAATACAGCCATGTCGTACTCCTTTCCCAATTTTGAACCAATCAGTTGTTCCATATCCAGTTCTAACTGTAGCTTCTTGTCCCACATAGAGATTTCTCAGGAGACAGATGAGGTGATCTGGCACTCCCGTGGTCGACACAGTCAAAGGCTTTTGCATAGTCAATGAAGCAGATGTCTTTCTGGAACTCTCTAGCTTTCTCCATAATCCAGTGGTCTCTGGTTCCTCTGCCTCTTCTAAATCCAGCTTGCACTTCTGGGAGTTCTCGGTCCACATACTGCTTGAGCCTTCCTTGTAGAATTTTAAGCATAACCTTGCTAGCGTGTGAAATGAGTGCAATTGTGCGGTAGTTGGAGCATTCTTTGGCACTGCCCTTCTTTGGGATTGGATGTAGACTGATCTCCCATCTTCTGGCCACTGCTGAGTTTTCCAAACGCTGGCATATTGAGTGTAGCACCTTAACAGCATCATCTTTTAAAATTTTAAATAGTTCAGCTGGAATACCATCACTTCCACTGGCCTTGTTATTTGCAGTGCTTTCTAAGGCCCATTTGACTTCACTTTCCAGGATGTCTGGCTCAAGGTCAGCAACCACACTACCTGGGGTATACGAGACATCCATTTCTTTCTGGTATAATTCCTCTGTGTATTCTTGCCACCTCTTCTTGATGTCTTCTGCTTCTGTTAGGTCCTTTCCACTTTTGTCCTTTATTATGGAAATCTTTGTACGAAATGTTCCTTTCATATCTCCAATTTTCTTGAACAGATCTCTGGTTCTTCCCATTCTATTGCTTTCCTCTATTTCTTTGCATTGCTCGTTTAAGAAGGTCTTCTTGTCTCTCCTTGCTATTCTTTGGAAATCTGCATTCAATTTCCTGTATCTTTCACCATCTCCCTCGCATTTTACTTGCCTTCTCTCCCCCGCTATTTGTAAGGCCTCATTGGACAGCCACTTTGCTTTCTTGCATTTCCTTTTCATTGGGATGGTTTTCGTTGCTGCCTCCTGTATAATGTTACGAGCCTCCATCCATAGTTCTTCAGGCATTCTGTCCACCAAATCTAAATCCTTAAACCTGTTCCACTGTGTATTCATAAGGGATTTGACTTAGATTGTATCTTACCGGCCCAGTGGTTTTTCCTACTTTCTTCAGTTTAAGCTTGAATTTTGCTATAAGAAGCTGATGATCTGAGCCACAGTCAGCTCCAGGTCTTGTTTTTGCTGACTGTATAGAGCTTCTCCATCTGACTGCAGAGAATATAATCAATCTGATTTCGATGCTGCCCATCCGGTGATGTCCATGTGTAGAGTCGTCTCTTGTGTTGTTGGAAGAGCGTGTTTGTGATGACCAGCTTGTTCTCTTGACAGAACTCTATTAGCCTTTGCCCTGCTTCGTTTTGATCTCCAAGGCCAAACTTGTCAGTTGTTCCTTTTATCTCTTGACTCCCTACTTTAGCACTCCAATCCCCTATAATGAGAAGAACATCCTTCTTTGGTGTCACTTCTTTGGTGTCACTCTTTTGTTGACTATGAGGGCCACTCCATTTCTTTTACGGGTTTCTTGCCCACAGTAGTAGATATGATGGTCATCCGAACTAAATTCACCCATTCCCGTCCATTTTAGTTCACTGATGCCCAGGATGTCAGTATTTATTCTTGCCATCTCATTTTTGACCACCTCCAACACCCAGGTTCATGGTTCTTACATTCCAGGTTCCTATGCAATATATTTCTTTACCGCATTGGACTTTCCTTTCGCTTCCAGGCATATCCGCAGCTGAGCGTCCTTTCGGCTTTGGCCCAGCCGCTTCATCAGCTCTGGATCTACTTGTACTTGCCCTCCGCTCTTCCCCAGTAGCATGTTGGACGCCTTCCGACCTGAGGGGCTCATCTTCCAGCGTCATATCTTTTATATGCCTGTTGTCTTTGTCCATGGAGTTTTCTTGGCAGGGATACTGGAGTGGCTTGCCGGTTCCTCCTCCAGGTGGATCACGTTTGGTCAAAACTCTCCACTATGACCTGTTCATCTTGGGTGCCCTGCACGGCATAGTTCATAGCTTCTCTGAGTTCAAGCCACTTCGCCACGGCAAGGCAGTGATCCATGAAGGGGTTATTGTGGGTTAGTTGTTTAAGATTGGGTGGCTGTCTGTAGGGAATGAAAGGTCTTCCATCCCAGAGCTTGAGAAAGAGAACTGTCATTGTCCAGGAGAGGTTGTAGATCTCTGATGATGCGTTGTACTGTTTTAACTTGGGAGCTGTACGTGATGACTAGATGTGTTCTGTTATTTTCTTTTTGGGGTCTGTCTTGCAGCAAGTTCTCTCTGGGTATCAATCTGGCTCTGTTGATCTGTTGTCTAACTTCATCTGCTGGGTATTTTAGTTCTAAGAATGTTTGCTGTAGATCTCTTAGGTGTGAGTCTCTGTCTGTAGAATTGGAACAGATGCGGCTGTAACGTAGTGCCTGGCTATATACAATGGACTGTTTGGTATGTTTGGGATGGTAGCTAGAGGCATGTAGATATGTTTGTCGGTCAGTTGGTTTACGGTATAAGGTGGTGTCTGTGGCCATCCTGTATTTTTATAGTAGTGTCCAAAAAATGAATAAGCATGAATGACAGTTCCATATTAGAAGCTATTGTGATTGAAGCTATTGTGATTCCATATTAGAAGCTATTGTGATTGATGCATGCACAGTCTTTAAATGACAGAGAAGATTGTATGTTAGAAATAATGCTTATTTCTAACAATCCTAACGCTTACACAAATAAATGCATTCACTTTGAATGCTCATTGTATCACCACTTGCTTCTGACCTGCTTTCATTTTCATTGCTCTTTGCATAATTCATATATCACAATAATTATAAAAGTGTATGTTTCAAAGAGCACTGGGACAATTTTGATGTTTTATGTGTGGAAAGTCTGCTTTATAAACTCTTATTCTATTTTTTTAATTAAATCTAAAATTTGCACAACTTAATCTAACAAATGTATTTTTAGATGAGTATTGGATTTATTTACATTGTCAAAACAGACCTAGTGAATGGAAAATGCCTCTGATGGGTAGGGGAGAGGGATTTCCCATTTTTTTATTTTCAGTTTCAGCTTCTGCTCGGAAGGGTCCCCTGAACTTCAAGAGCATTTTCCCCGCCCTCACCCCCGGGGATGTGAGACCTCAGTGCCTGCATGGCCACTTTTCCTTAGAAAAACATGTATTTAGAGAGAAATGATGTATGACCTGAACATGACCCCAGTTGTAACAAAATGAAGATTGACTTAAGCTGCCAAATTCCTTATTAGATGTGTTACTCATTTTCACATGTGTTTCACATGCTGATGTTTTTTGTTGCTATGGATTTGGACACATGGCGTTTTCTGCTTTCCAAAGATTTCTAAGCACTGATAAGCTATGTTTTAAACCTTTCCAGTTGCAATTAGGATCAGTCAGGAACAGTCTCTTGTGTACAAGTATTTTGGGCATTGTGGAGTATGAGCCACCTAAACTTTCAAATTCGTTTTCAGACTTTCAAGGATACTACTTCCACATTGACATCTGCTGAGCAATTGCTTCGCGCTGCTGGAGACTGACGTGTTCTGGCGCTCACGCTTAGCATGCATTTCTACTTAGCAATCCTGTTCGATCCCACTATCGGAGCTGCACCTTCCCTAGAACACTTGCACACTTTCCTTTGGCAGCAGAAAACTGGTAGTGAATGGCAAACTATTCTTTGACAAGCTTGCCTACCGTTACTATTCTCCTGGAAGAATTGGTTAACAAACTTCGGAATATGTTCGCCAAAGTGCAGAGTGCAGAATATGCAGCATTAATTCATTTAGGTCTCCATACTTAGCTGTTAATATCAATTTACGTTCTGCAGAAGCTCATATGGGATGCTGTATAGCTTGGTACTAAATGTCTCCAGCAGTTGCATAAATAGGCTCTATCCCCCATCTTTCTTGCACTCTCCTGCATGAATACTTTTACTTGGCCAGTGTGTTGGTCCTGTGTTTGTATCATCTTATTAACATGGTTGAAGAATTGCTCCAAATGTTCATGTTGCAAATGTGTGCCTTTTTATATATACACTCATTTATATATATATTTTTATATACACTCATATCGTTCATTCATATTCAGCAGTAATAGTGAATACTGCAAGTTCAGTTCCTGTCATATGGAAAATGGTACCTTAACATATGCTCTATTGTGTTAATAACTTTAGTTATTTCAGGTCTAACAAAGAGGGGGGCTTAGTTGGAAAGTACAAAGGCATTATTAAGAGGATTTTTTGTGTTTCCCCCCCCCCCTCTAAAATTCAGGAGTCTAGATCTAACACAGATGACTTTTTCAAAGACATCAACTCACACTGCCCTCAGGAAGCGGGAATGCAGGAACCAGATATGCCGTTCATTCGTGGTGGGCCTGGAATATATAAGGTAGTGAAGACCGGCCCCTTAGATCACGCCGTCAGAAGCTGTCCCAATGGAATGTTAGTTCTGGGGCACAAAGTCAAGGCAGTGGGCAAGGTATGGATGCTTGTTTCAGTTATCCTTAGATACAGATACCGGTTTATAATAGTAGCAGTCGTAAGAAAAGCAGCTATCCTACACAAGGTTACCTTTCCATCCTTGGTTGCTAAAACTTCCTAAAGGTGGTTTGTGTTGTAAACGGATTGCAAACCACTTTTGCCTTCGTCATATATTTCATTATCTGGCGTTGTTTGGACTTTCTTGTACACTTGCTTAAAATGTGGGGGACTATGTTTAAGGCATTTTTCAGAGTTTACGAATGAACTATTTTTTGGGACACAACAGAACTATTCTTGGTATTGATTCAGCTGTTGCCTGCAGTTGACTGTGCTTGGGTGATCTCTTGCATTGTGCTTGAGAATGTTGTGTTTCATGCTATGGTTTTTTCTCAAACACAGCACACAGGACATGATAGCAACTTTGTGAATACAGTATTAAATACCTAGTGTCAATGCCTAGCTTTCTCTGCATCATGTGTCAAATGAATAAATAAAAATTCGACCCTTGCATTCTATCAGGTATCAAATGCTATGTATATCTGGATGCTTTTTGGTGCTTTATTTTCTTCTGAATATAATCCAGTCTTAACACAGTGAAGATACTAATCATCTTAAACTTTCTAGGAATACAGATGCTTTTTATTCTTCCTTATTGTTTTGCACAATTTGAAGAATGTCTGTTGCCTTTTCATGACAGAAAAGAGCCTCTTTTTCACATATGGAAACCTTTTGCTGCATCTCATTAGTGGATAATTTGAAAAGTAAATTGTGAGCCGCTTTGAGACTCCTTAGGATAGTGATAAAGCGGGATATCAAATCCAAACTTCCTTTTCTTCTTCAGAACATGATTTATCCAAGCCCCGTTTTGAAGAAGAGACAAAGATAACAAAAGTCCAAAAAGGAAAAGAAAAAGAAAGAAAAGGCTAGACTGAATGGAAATCTCTTTGGTGAAAGAGACCATCTCTGACCACCCATACCCAGTGATGTACCACATGAGACAAGCTCATCCAGGTAAGATGCTCCTTTCATGAAAGTGATTTTTTGCATCATGACCTTGCTACATATGGTCGAGAATGAGAAACGACCCAGACGTGTTTGAGGGCTAAGCTATGGACATGATGGCAGCAGTCGTCTTTTGTTTCATCATGTTTGCCCGGTTCCTGTAAAAACCAAAGAACAAGGGAGGACGAACCGGAATTGGGTTGGCCACACAACACATTTTTTGATCACCACATTGTGATCTTGCAGTAGATACCTCGGACTCACCATCGTGATGGATGGTGATTTTAACCCTGCTTTCCGTAGGAGCCACGTCTTTGTGTGCCCCACACCTGATGGACAGGCCTTACGTGTCAAATTGAGACCTGTGCTGGCCTAAATTTGGCTCACAGGCCAAAGGTTTGCAACCCCTGCTTTGAAGACTGTGACTATATGGCCAGGCAAACCAAATATGGATTTTTGTTTAGTCATTTCGACTTCATGACCCTACGAACCAGAGCACGCCAGGCACTCCTGTCTTCCACTGCCTCGCGCAGTTTGGTCAAACTCATGTTAGTAGCTTCGAGAACACTGTCCCACCATCTCATCTGTCGTCCACCTCTCCTTGCACCCTCCATCTTTCCAAACATCAGGGTCTTTTCCAAGTTCTCTTCTCATAAGGTGGCCAAAGTATTGGAGCCTCAGCTTCAGGATCTGTCCTTCCAGTGAGCACTCAGGGCTGACTTCCTTAAGAAAGGGTTATATTAAGATGGCACTTGCAAAGTTTGTATTTGGAACCTGGCTGACGTGTTGTTCTGTCATTCCACCCAACCTTTACCTCTCAATTTATGAAAAAGGGGAGTTGTAAAATGTGATTTAATAATTTTGAAAGCTTCCATGGTTGATCAGAACTTAAAAGACATTTAGACTGTGTAGTGGTTTTGATGAGCTAGTGTCTTTGGGCAGTTGGTTAGGTAACCGTTAGGCAAAATTATGATAGTAATATATCATTTTTGTTTTGTTTATGCAAACCACGGGAGGGAACTCACTGTGTCAAATGAATAACCGTACTTAGGATCTGCATGCTTAGACGGAATGCCCTTAAAAAGAGAAGGGGCAAGTGATGCCCCCTCCCCCAGAATTCTCCAAGTCGTCCTTGGACTCCTCGGGGTCGGAAGATTTACTGTTCTTGCTCTTGCTCTTCTGACTTTTCTTTCCTGTCCTTTTTCCTCTGCAGCTTCGCCGGCCGCTGTTCTCCTCCACCCAGGAAGTCTTTGAGCCTGGGGCCACCGAAGGGCGTCTCATTCCTTCCGATTTTCATATAATTTTCATAAGCACCAACGATTGGGGCCCAGTCTTTGAGCGGCAACTCCACTGGGTCTGTTGCTGTCAGCAATAAAATGTACTTTATATTTCTCCAAACAGTCATGCCCTGTGTTTAAGTATTGGTTACAATTTTGTATTCTCTGTATTTGGAAATACGTGAAAGAAGGCCAAATAAAGAAAGGTTGGAAAGAAAAACGCGTTGTTTTGCCTCCATCTGCAAAGAAGACGAATAAGCTGTGCGTGGATTTCACTTGGTTCTTTATGTGCATACCTATTCACCCAAAAATCGTAAAGCATAACCATTATTCTGAACAAAGCACAAGGGATTTTTGGTTAAAAAGAATAATTGATTTTGGATTAATTGGTTTTTTAGGTGTGCACGCATATTCACACACAAAAAAACCAAAAACCGACTAAACTTATTTGGGTTGATTTCACTTGGTTCCTTATGTATGCATATTTACAGAAAGCGAAGCCCAAACAAAGCAACTGGGATTTTTTTTTTTTGTTCCATGCTTCGTTTCAGGATATATTTGCACCCGAAATTCGCCAAGCGGGTTGAGCAATATACATAGAATGAAAGTATGCTTGGACATTTTCACTAGGTTTCAGGGTCTCTGGCTGTGCACCCAGACCGCAAAGCGAAGTGAAACAAACGTTTTTTTCTCCATCTGTAAGAATACGAAAAGCTTATTTGGGGTGATTTCACTGGGTTCTTTGGGTGTGCAAGCATATTCACCCAAAAAAAGCGAAGCGAAGGAATCTGGAACAAAGCAAAACTCAGATTTCTGTTCCATATGCATACAAAGAAGCCTTGACTGGGCATCTTTCCCTTGGTTTTAGCTTATTTAGATGTGAACCCACAATCGTAAAGCGGTGTTGCTCATAGGAAAACTCGTATTTGCCTCCATCTGCAGAGAAAGGTGACTAAGCTTATCTGGGTTGGTTTCACTTGGCTTTTCAGGTGTGCACGCATGTTCACCCAAAAATCGGAAAGCGAAGTGAAAGAATCTCGAACAAAGATTGGGTTGTTTCATATGCATACACAGAAGACGATAAGCCTTGATGGGGCATCTTTCTGTTCTTTATTTAGGTGTGCACTCAAAAATCTCAAAGCGAAGTGAAAGTCCGAACTAGGGAGGCACGTTGTTGCTTGGTACATATGCATATGACGTATGATAGCACATTTTCACTTGGTTTCCTGGTTTTTTTGGGGGGGGGAAATAAAGGGACTAATATCTCCAAGAATCCAAATCGCCAAGAATCTCCAAGAAAGCAAAACTCGTTGTCTTTGCCTCAATTTACAGATAAAGACAAGAAATCTTATCTGGGTTCAGGGTGTGCAAGCATATTCACACAGAAGTAGCAAAGAGAAGTGACAATCACAAAGGAAAATGTGGCGTCCATCTTCAGAGAAAGAAGACGAATGTTTATTTGGGAAGATTTCACTTGCTTCTTTAGGTATGCAGACATATTCACCCAAAAATATTTAGGTATGCATATTCACCCCAAAATTCTTTTCGTTTTCTCTCCCTGTCTCTCTGTATAGCCTACTCCCCTTCTTTCGTTTCTCTCTTTCTCTCCCTTTTCTAACATATGTGTCAGAGCACATGCAAAGAATAGGAATAAGCCTTGACTGGGCAACATTTGACATTTTCTATCAAAGTGAAAGGAAAGCAAGGAAAACTCGTTTTTGCCTCCATCTGCAGAGAAAGACGAATAAGCTTGTGGGTTGACATTGAACGAGAAATCTCGAACAAAGCAAAAGGGATTTTTTTTCGTTTCAAAGAAAACTAAGCTTGATTTGTGTCGATTTCACTTGATTCTTTAGGTGTGCATTCATATTCACCCAAAAAACACGTATAAGCTTATTTGGGTGTGTTTTCACTTGGTTCTTTAGGTATGCGAGCATATGCACCTATAAGTATCCAAGCGATGTGAAAGGATTTCAAAGCAAGGAAAACTCGTTGCTTTTGCCTCCATCTGCAGAGAAAGAAGACGAATAAGCCTTGTTACGAATAATAGGGCATCTATTGGTTTCATTTTCCATCGAAGTGAAAGAAAGCAAGGAAAACTCGTTTCTGCCTCCATCTGCAGAGAGAATAAACGGTTTGGGTTGATTTCCCTTGGTTATTTAGGTATGCGAGCCTAAGCACAAAAACATCGGAAAACGAAATGAAGGATTCTCGCACGAGAAACGGATTTTTTCGTTTCAAAGAAGACAACTAAGCTTGATTTGTGTTGATTTCACTTGGTCCCTTAGGTATAAGAACATGTGCCCAAAATCGCAAAGCGGTGAAAGCTTTCCAAAGCAAGGAAAATTCGCTTTTGCCTCCATTTGCAGGGAAAGGACGAATAAGCTTATTTGGATGGTTTCAATTGGTTCCTTAGGTGTGCAGCATATTCACCCTGTAAATACAAGTCGAAGTTCCAAAACAAGCAAAACTGGGATGTTTTAGTTCCATATGCGTACAAAAAATACTAATTAGCCTTTATTGGGCTTCATTTTCTATCGGTGAAAGGAAAGCAAGGAAAACTCGTTTTTGCCTCCATCTGCAGATATTGACATTGAACGAGAAATCTCGAACAAAAGCTTGATATTGAACAAGCTTATTTGGGTGTTGCCCCTGACAGGTGTGTTTTCACTTGGTTCTTCAGGTGTGCGAGCATATGCACCTAAAAGTATCCAAGCGATATTTCGTTTCGTTTCAAATAAGAGATCCATCTCTGCAGAGAAAGAAGAAATGCATATTTGGGTTGATTTCTTTCAGTGCAAGCATATTCACAAAATGGCAAGGTGAAGGAATCTGGAACAGAACAAATGTAATTTTTCGGTTTCGAGAAGACAGGTAAACTGGATTTGGGTTGATTAACCTTGGTTCCTAACCTGTGCATTCATATTCACCCAAAAAACACGAATGAACCTATCTGGGTTGCTTTCACTTGGTTCTTTAGGTATGCGAGCATATGCACGTAAACGTTTCCAAGCGATGTTAGATGTCAAAGCAAGGAAAACTCGTTGTTTCTGCCGCCATCTGCAGAGAAAGAAGACGAATATGCTTATTTGGGTTGATTTAGGTATGCATAGGTTCAAGCATATTCACAAAATCGCAAAGGAATCTCGAATACTTGATTTGGGTTGTACTTGGTTCTTTATCTGTGCATTCATATTTAGCCAAAAAACACGAATGAAAATTTGGTTTGATGTCTCTTGGTTCTTTAGGTTTGCGATCATATGCACTCTAAATTCTCAAAGCGAAAATCAAATAGCGTTTTTCCTCCATGGAAAGAAAACGGATAAACTTGATGTCAGAGCTGCCCCTAGGTCCCAGCTCACAAACGCCAGGCTGTCGTTATGTACAAAAGTCTTTATTGAAGTTCAGTTTCCATTTCAAAGTCGCAGCGCGCAGCTCTACGTCGTAAACCCTAGATCGGCGAAGTCCCGTCTGAATCACCTTCCCTCTGACACCAGTTTAATTTCCTAGCCCTGCTCCACCTTTTCCGCTGCTCTCTCTGGGTCCTCCTGCCCGCTGGGGCATTGCCCTTTCTGGACTCTTCCGACACTGTCGCTTAGCTCCTCCCCCTGCCTCCGGCGGGCTTTAGGACCCGGTTCCCAATCCTCATACTCTGGCGCTCCTGTACATTTGAACTTGCCTCTCGCGCCAACCCAGTGACCTTCCTCCTAACCGTTACACTAGCTCTGTCACTGCTTCCCTCTTCCGTGACACTGGCCGGATCTGACCTCCCCTCCGTTGTCCGACTCTCTGATGAAGGCGTGGTTAGCCCTGCCTCATCTTCTCTCCCTGGTGGGGAATCCACTGCCCCCGATACTTGGGACTCTTCCCCCCCCACTATGCTCTGGTGGGGAAGCTGGTCCTGATTTCCAACTACTGCTCTGGGAGTCCCTGCTGCCCCCTTGTTCCTGGGGCGTTCCCCTTGGGAACCCCCTACCCCTGGCCACTGGCGCCCCTTTCTGTGAATCTTCCGATTCGCTGGAGAGGCTCATGGAATCCCTCCGGCCACTGTCATCTCCTACGCTGCCCTCGGATTCTTCCCCTTCGCTCTCCATCTCCTCTCTTCCCTGTGCCTCTGCTCCTGAGCCCCTGACACTTGATTTGGGTAATTTTAGGTGTGCAAGCATATTCATAAAACATCGCATGTGAAGGACTCTCGAACAAAAAGAGAACAGCTTGATTTGGGTTGATTTTACATGGTATTTATGTGTGCATGCATATTTACCCGAAACACGAATAAGCTTATCTGGATGATTTGGTTCCTTAGGTTTGCAGCATATTCACCCTATAAATACTGTCAGGGGTTCAGAAGGAGAGACACAGGAGGGGGAGCAAATGGAGAGTGAGGAGGAGGAGTACGAGGGGGGCGCAGGCAGTGACAGTGGCCAGAGTTATTCCACAAGCCTCTCTAGCGAATCGGAGGACTCACAGAAGGGAGCGCCGGTGGCCAGAGCAAGGGAGATTCCAAGGGAGAAACCTCAAGAGGGAGGGGCCAGCGGGGAGTCTCTGAACAGCAGCTGGAGATCAGGGCCAGCGTCTCCACCAGAGCGCAGTGGGGAGGGGGAGTCCCAGGAGTCGGGACCAGTGTCCTCACCACCAGAGGGAGGAGAGGAGTCAGGTTTGGCAACACCCACATCAGGAAGCGGGGAAACGGTCAGAAGGAAAGTCACCGGCTGGGCGCGCGCGCCAAGTTCAAATGTACAGGAGCGCGGCACAGCGGGGAGCCCGGGAAGGGAGCCAGGTCCTAAAGCCCGCCGGAGGGAGGGGCAAGACTCAGGAGGCTCCGCGTCAGAGGAGTCCAGGAAGGAGGGAACCCCAGAGGGCAGAAGGACCCAACGCAGGAAAGAGCAGCGCAAGAGGTGGAGCCAGGCTAGAATCTTAAACTGGTGTGGGTGGAGCAGTGAGTCAGAGGGGACTTAGCCGGTCTAGCGTTAAGACGTGGGCCTGCGCGCCCAGAGCTTGGAAATGGAAACTAAACTTCAATAAAGACTTTTGTATATAATATCCACTGGGCGTTGGTCCTCTGTGAGCTGGGACCTAGCGGCAGTCCTGACAGTAAGTCCCCTCTCCATTTTCACCAATTTTGCAACCTCGTGGAGTGCGGGAAAGCAGCGAGGGGTGAAGATTGGTGCTTCGCGAGCTCACGAAAAACAGGGAAATGACTACCGAAGAGAGGATAGCGAGTTTGCAAAACGCAGTGACGCAGTTGACTGCAGAAATTGCGGCTTCCAGAAAGAAAGAACAGGAAGCAGCTGCTGCCTGCCAGGATCTGCGAACCAGGTTAGAAGTGCTAAGTACACAGAGGCTCCCAGCCACCAGACCAGAAGGGATTGGGCTGGGAAACAGAGGAGGGAGCCTGGTATCTCACTTCAATGGGGACCTGCAGGAGTATCCTAACTTCAGAGCAGATGTGATTTATACATTGCAGCTGCTTGACAAAGACTTTAAAAATGAGGGAGAGAAAGTGGGATTTATTATTTCGCATTTGCGGGGGGAGGCAAAATCGTGGCTGCGCAATCTATGGAGAGACAAGGATCCAGCCCTCCAAAATGCGGCTGCCTTCATTAAAGTGATGGATGCGTGTTTTTTATCTGAGATTGATGTGGATATCGCTAGGAGGGAGATTCACGGACTAAGACAAGGTAAAGCCACTGTGAGGCAATATCATGCACGTTTTTTCGGATTGGTGAATGTACTAGCCTGGGAGAAAGAATCGCCTGCCGTCAGAGACCTGTTCTGGGAGGGGTTGAGCGGAGCTGTGAAAGATGAGATCGCAAGGGGGGGAAGACCCCAAACCACCAAGGAAGTGGTGGAACGGGCACTCTCCATTGGGGTTCGGTTGGAAGGACGCCCTTGGGGCAGGGAGGAAGGGCATTTGGGACGCACGCCAGCGAAAGGACTGCCTCCCTTCCCCAAGGAGGCGGCGCGCGCTCGATCCATGCCTCCGCTGGGAGGGGGAGAGGAGCCGATGGAGATAGGTGGTGCTAAGGCTCACTCCACAGTCGGAGCCCTAACTCCGGGAGCAGTCAAGATGAAGCCTCCTAGAGGAACCAGGAAGTGCTACATCTGCGACAGTGCTCAGCATATGGCAAAAGAGTGTCCCCAGCGGTTTCACAAGCATACTGCAGCCGCAGCGACAGTAACAGACGCAATTCAGCAGAGGGAGTCGCAGCAGGAAAACTCCACTGTCTGGCTGGAGATGGCATCTCTGGGGACCAGCCAGACAAGTCAGTGAAGCAATCCCCAGGGATCTTACAGCCCACCGACCCCCTCCCACCCAAACCAGTAGTGCAGCTCACCGCATCCCTTCAGCTCCCCAATGGGCTACTGGTGGAAATTCCCATCACCGTAGACTCGGGGAGCAATGCAGATTTTATAGACATGCAGTTCCTCCAGCAACATGGCATAGCCCTTCTGCCAGCGGCGGTACCTCTGAAAGTCGTCACAGTGGACGGCAGGGAGCTACTGGGAGGGCAAGTGCTACAGCAGACGCCGCCAATGGTGATGCGCATTGGAAACCACCGTGAGGTCATCAGCTTCAACGTCACCCGCCTGTCAGACACGCCCATAGTGTTGGGAATGAGTTGGCTGGATAGGCACAGCCCAGCATTAGCTTGGTACCAGCGGCAACTGACCTTCGGCTCCTCTTACTGCGCAGAACACTGCATCCTGGCGGACTTGGAAGATGAGGGGCACGAGGATGGACCACAGCTGAACTTGGGCATGTTGCAAGCGGTGCCTAACAAATACAAGGAGTTTTTGGAGGTCTTCTGCGAGAAAGAGGCGGATAAGCTGCCACCCCACAGACCCTACGACTGCAAGATCGACCTCCTGCCCGGGGCGACGCTCCCGACGGGGAAACTGTACTCCATGTCTGAGGATGAATTGCAAGAGCTCAGGGAGTTCATAGAGCACAACCTGAAGCGGGGATTCATCCGGGAGTCCAAGGCGGCAGGAGGCAGTCCCGTGTTCTTTGTAAAGAAGCGGGACACGCCCCAAAAGAGGCTGGTCGTTGATTTCCGCTTCTTGAACCTCAAGACCAAGCCCTCAGCATTCCCTATGCCCAAGATCGATGACCTGCTGGCGACGGTGAGGAAGGGTCGCATCTTTACCAAGTTGGATCTGCGCGGAGCGTACAATCTCATTCGCGTACGGGAAGGCGACGAGTGGAAAACAACCATGTTTACGCCGCTGGGCACTTATGAATACAGAGTTATGCCTTTTGGATTAAAAAATGGTTCCCACTGCTTTCAAGCCTTCATGCATCATGTCTTGGCGGGTCTCCTCTACAAGAAGTGCGTCTGCTTCCTGGATGACATCCTAATCTTCTCGGAATCGCCGGAGGCTCACGAGAGAGATGTTAGGGAAGTTCTGCAGAGGCTGCGGGAGCACAGGCTGTACGCCAAGCTGGAGAAGTGCCAGTTCGACAAGACGGAGGTGGATTTCTTGGGCTACAAACTGTCCGACAAGGGACTGGCTATGGACGGTGCCAAGGTACGTGCAGTACTGGATTGGAAGAGCCCACGCAATAGGAAGGAAGTACAGAGGTTTGTCGGTTTTGCCAACTTTTATCGCAAGTTCATCAAGGGTTTCGCCATGCAGACAGCGGCCATCACCGACACCCTCAGTTCCAAGAAGAAGAGGTTCATCTGGACGGAGCAGGCAGAGCAGTCCTTTCAGAAGCTCAAGCAGCTCTTCGCTTCCGAAGAGAACCTACTGCACGTAAATCCCAGCAGGCCCATGAGAGTGGAGACGGACGCCTCAGACAGGGCCGTGGGAGCCGTTCTGTTGCAGCAAGACCACCAGGGGGACTGGAGGCCGTGCGCTTTCTACTCCAGAAAACTCAGCAAAGCGGAGCAGAACTACACCATTTGGGACAGGGAGTTGCTGGCCATACATGCAGCCTTCAAGGCGTGGCGGCACTTCCTCGTCGGAGCCAAGCACACGGTGCAGGTCCGCACAGACCATAAGAACTTGGAGTACTGGCGCACGGCGAGGTTCCTGAACCAGCGACACATCCGCTGGGCGGAGTTCTTTGCAGATTTCGACTTCAGAATTGAGTACATCCCAGGAAACAGCAACGTCTTGGCGGACGCGCTGTCCAGAAAACCGCAGTATCTGGAGGCAGAGGCACCGGCGGCGGCCAAGCACATTTTCACACCACAGGCGTGGGCATGCGCGTCAGCCACGGTGGACCTGGACGCGGTGCGCCGCGCGCTGCGAACAGACTCGTTCGCCCGAGCCAAGATGGAGGAGGTGTGCAGTGGCAAGGCGAGGGGCGACGAATTCCAAGTGCGAGACGGCCTGCTCCTACGCAAGGGAGTCCTCTACGTACCAGGAGACAGCCTCCGCGCGAAGGTCCTGCAACAGCTGCACGACGCGCCCAGCGCGGGGCACTTCGGCAAGGAGAAGACGGTGGACTTAGTAGCCAGAGACTTTTGGTGGCCTAAGATGCGGGGGGATGTCGCGGACTATGTCAATAGGTGCGACACCTGCCAAAGGGCTAAGCCTGTGCACCAGCCGCCGGCGGGCCTGTTGGAACCGCTACAGACACCGTTCGTACCGTGGGAGAGGGTAGCCCTGGACTTTGTCACAGATCTACCCAGCTCAAGGGGCAAGACGGCAGTGCTCGTGGTAGTGGACCTGTTCACCAAGATGGCCCACTTCATTCCGTGCGCGAAGGTGGCCACGGCCGAGCAGACCGCTAAGATGTTCATAGACCACGTGTTCAAGGTGCACGGCCTACCACGGTCTATTTTGTCCGACCGGGGGCGCCAGTTCATCTCCAACTTCTGGCAAAAGCTGATGGGATTCCTGAACGTCAAGGTCAGCCTGGCGTCGGCGAGACACCCGCAAACTAACGGGCAGGCGGAAAGGGTCAACGCCATCATGCAGCAGTACCTGAGATGCTACGAGAACCAGCAGCCATCGACCTGGGTGGACTATCTACCGTTGGCCGAGTTTGCCTACAACAACACGAAGCACGGGTCCACGGGGGTGACCCCATTTTTTGCCAACTACGGGAGGCATCCCAGAACCTTCCCGGGTCTGGACACAGTGCGGGAGGGGGAGCCACAGGGAGCAGAGGAAGTGGCAGCGGAGTTGCAGGAGATCCACGAGCAGCTCAGGAGGCAGTTAGAGTTGGCAAAACAGGCTTACAAAGTGCAGGCAGATCGACACAGGAGGGTTGGGGAGGACATCCAGGTGGGAGACTGGGTCTGGTTGGCAGCACAAGCAGTTCCAGCCAGATCGTTAGCCAGGAAGAAACTAGGGCACAAGCAGCTAGGGCCTTACCAAGTAGAGGCGCAGATCAACCCAGTGGCCTTCCGGTTGACACTCCCGGAGGGTTCCAGAATGCACCCGGTCTTTCATAGATCAGTGCTCACGCCCTACAGAGAGCCCCACAGGTTTCAAGCACCGGGGAAGGCGCCAGACCCGCTCAGAGAAGCGCCCAAAAAAGGGGGGTCGCCGAAAGGGGAGCCACTTAATGAAGCCACTGAGATTTTAGACTCAAGGTGGGGGGAGGACGGGATTGAATATCTTCTCGCCACGGAGGACACCCCGGCCAGCGCCAACAGGTGGGTGCCGGATTACGCAGTGGAAGAGCAGTTGCTCAAGGAAGAATTCCACACACTTTTCCCGCACAAGCCTATGCCGGCGGGCTTTTTCGAGGATTGTTTGTTCACACCCACACTCTCGGCCAGCACTTTCCGGGGTTTCTCGTCAGCTGAGGACTCGGCTCCGGGAGGCAGCTCTCCGGAGGGATCACTTTCAGGTTTTAGCACGGGGGGATCTTATTGGTGGGAGGACCAACCCGAGGTGGGCTGGCGCAGAGACATGCCGAAGGGGCCCTGGGAGGTGGACCCCCATCAAACAACAGGGGGAGGAGGGCTCTTGGGTGATTTGGGGTCGAGCGCAGATTTCGAGCACACCGCGCAGGAGATGGAAGCGGAGGAGGTCGTCGTCGACGAGCCCATGGGGGACTTCCCGGACTTATCTCGATGGTTGCAAGCCTCAGGGGACGAGCTGTATCCTGGACTCACCCCTACAACAATGGAGCACCCGGAACCCGCACCGGAAGAGGGGGAGGGGGGAAGGGGGGGCTTCGAGGGGGGGATGGATGTCAGGGGTTCAGAAGGAGAGACACAGGAGGGGGAGCAAATGGAGAGTGAGGAGGAGGAGTACGAGGGGGGCGCAGGCAGTGACAGTGGCCAGAGTTATTCCACAAGCCTCTCTAGCGAATCGGAGGACTCACAGAAGGGAGCGCCGGTGGCCAGAGCAAGGGAGATTCCAAGGGAGAAACCTCAAGAGGGAGGGGCCAGCGGGGAGTCTCTGAACAGCAGCTGGAGATCAGGGCCAGCGTCTCCACCAGAGCGCAGTGGGGAGGGGGAGTCCCAGGAGTCGGGACCAGTGTCCTCACCACCAGAGGGAGGAGAGGAGTCAGGTTTGGCAACACCCACATCAGGAAGCGGGGAAACGGTCAGAAGGAAAGTCACCGGCTGGGCGCGCGCGCCAAGTTCAAATGTACAGGAGCGCGGCACAGCGGGGAGCCCGGGAAGGGAGCCAGGTCCTAAAGCCCGCCGGAGGGAGGGGCAAGACTCAGGAGGCTCCGCGTCAGAGGAGTCCAGGAAGGAGGGAACCCCAGAGGGCAGAAGGACCCAACGCAGGAAAGAGCAGCGCAAGAGGTGGAGCCAGGCTAGAATCTTAAACTGGTGTGGGTGGAGCAGTGAGTCAGAGGGGACTTAGCCGGTCTAGCGTTAAGACGTGGGCCTGCGCGCCCAGAGCTTGGAAATGGAAACTAAACTTCAATAAAGACTTTTGTATATAATATCCACTGGGCGTTGGTCCTCTGTGAGCTGGGACCTAGCGGCAGTCCTGACAAATACGTTCCAAAACAAAGCAAAACTGGGATGTTCTATATTGCATACAAAGAATAAGCCTTTTGGGCAGCTTCATTTTCAATCGAAAAGGAAAGCAAGGAAAACTCGTTTTTGCCTCCATCTGTAGAGAAAGACGAATAATCATGTTGGTTGACATCGAACGAGAACTCGAACCAAAAGGTTTGATTTCACTTCTTTAGGTATGCATACATGTCAGAGTTGCCCTGACTATACATATTCACCCAGAAATCGTAGTGAAAGATTCTCAAAGCAAGGAACACTCGTTTTTTCAGTCCAAGCATATTCACAAAACATCGCAGTGCAGGAATCTCGAACAAAGCAAAGGGATATTTTTGGTTTCAAGGAAGACAGGTAAACTTGATTCGGGTTGATTACACGTTTTTTAGGTGGTATGCACCTAAAAAGCACGAATAAGTTTATTTGGGATGATTTCTTTGTGCAAGCATATTCACAAATCGCAAAGCGATAGAATCTCGAACAAATCAAAAGGGATTTTAGTTTCAAATAAGACAGCTTGATCTGGGTTGATTTCACTTGGTTCTTTACCTTTGCATTCATATTCACCCAAAAAACACGAATGAGCTTATTTGGGTTGATTTCACTTGGTTCTTTAGGTATTGCGAAGTGCAGAATCGCAAAGAAAGGAAACGTTTTTTCCTCCATTGAAAGCAGACGAATAAACTTGATTTGGGTAATTTTAGGTGTGCAGGCATATTCACAAAACATCGCAGTGAAGGAATCTCGAACAACGCAAAATGAATTTTTTCGTTTCGAATAAGAGAACAGCTTGATTTGGGTTGATTTCGCGGTTTTTAGGTGTGCACACTATAAATACAAGACGAAGTTCCAAAAAGCAAAACTGTGATTAGTTCCATATGCATACAAAGAATACGAATAAGCCTTGATAGGGCATCTATTGGTTTCATTTTCCATCGAAGTGAAAGAAAGCAAGGAAAACTCGTTTCTGCCTCCATCTGCAGAGAAAGACGAATCAGCTTGTGGGTTGACATTGAACGAGAAATCTCGAACAAAAGCTTGATTTGTGTTTATTCCACTTGGTCCTTTAGGTATGAGAGCATGTCCACCCAAAAATCGCAAAGCGAAGTGAAAGCTTTTCAAAGCAAGGAAAACTCGCTTATGCCTCCATTTGCAGGGAAAGAAGACGAATAAGTTTATTTGGATGGTTTCACTTGGGTCCTTAAGTGTGCAGCATATTCCTATAAATACAAGACGAAGTTCCAAAACAAAGCAAAACTGGGATGTTTTAGTTCCATAATCATACAAAAAGGTAGAGGCTCTGGCGGCGGCGACACCAGCGGCAGTGGCAGAGGCTGAGGTGGTAGAGGCTCTGGCTGTGGAAACACCAGCGGCAAGGGCACAGGCGGTAGAGGCTCTGGTGGCGAAGGCAGCAGTGGTAGAGGTCGAGGTGGTAGAGGCTCAGGCTGCGGAGCCACCAGCGGTACTGGCAGAGGCCCAGGCGCTAGAGGCTCAGGCTGCGGAGGCACCAACGGTAACCCAGAGGCCCAGGCAGTAGAGAGTCTGGCTGCGGAAGCACCAGCGGCAGCGGCAAGGGCCCAGGCGGTAGAGGCTCAGGCTGCGGAAGTGGAAGCACCAGCAGCAGTGGCAGAGGCCCATGCGGTAGAGGCTCTGGCTGCGGAAGCACCAGCGGCAGCGGAAAGGGCCCAGGCGGTAGAGGCTCTGGCGGCGGAGGCACCAGTGGCAGTGGCAGAGACCCAGGCGGTAGAGGCTCAGGCTGCGGATGCAACAGCGGTACCGGCAGAAGCCCAGGCAGTAGAGGCTCGGGCTGTTGAGGCACCATCGGCAGTAGAGGCTCTGGCGGCAGAAGCACCAGTGACAGCGGCAAGGGACCAGGCGGTAGAGGCTCTGGCGGCAAAGGAAGCAGCGTCAGTGGCAGAGCCCCAGGCGGTAAAGGGTTAGGCTGTGGAGGCACCAGCGGTGCCGGAAGAGACCCAGGCAGTAGAGGCTCGGGCTGAGGAAGCACCAGCGGCAGCGGCAAGGGCCCAGGCGGTAGAGGCTCTGGCGGCGGAGGCACCAGGGGCAGTGGCAGAGGCCCAGGCGGTAGAAGCTCAGGCTGCGGAGGCAACAGTGGTACCCGCAGAAGCCCAGGCGGTAGAGGCTCGGGCTGTTGAGGCACCATCGGCAGTAGAGGCTCTGGCGGCAGAAGCACCAGCGACAGCGGCAAGGGACCAGGCGGTAGAGGCTCTGGCGGCGAAGGAAGCAGCGGGAGTGGCAGAGGCCCAGGCGGTAAAGGGTTAGGCTGTGGAGGCACCAGCGGTGCCGGAAGAGACCCAGGCAGTAGAGGCTCGGGCTGCGGAGGCACCAGCGGCAGGGGCAAGGGCCCAGGCGGTAGAGGCTCGGGCTGCGGAGGCACCAGCGGCAGCGGCTGGGGACCAAGCGGTATAGGTTCTGGAGGCATTGGCACCAGCAGCAGCGACAGACACCCAGGTGGCAGAGGCTCTGGCGCCGGGGGCAGCAGCGGCAGAGGAAAGGGCCAAGGCGGTAGAGGCTATGGCAGCAGAAAACCAGCGGCAGCGGCAGAGGCCCAGGCGGAAGAGGCTCAGGTGGAGGAGGCACCAGCGGCAGCGGCAGACGCCTATGCGGAAGAGGCTCAGGAGGGGGAGACACCAGCGGCAGTGGCAGAGGTCCAGGTGGAAGAGGCTCAGGTGGAGGAGGCACCAGCAGTAGCGGCAGATGCCCAGACAGTAGAGGCTCTGGCGGCGGAGGCACCAGGCGGTAACAGCATTGGCCCATGAGGTAGAGTCTCTGGTGCTGGAGGCACCAGTGGCAGAGGCCCAGGCCCGAGAGGCTCAGGTGGCAGAGGCAGCAGCGGTGGAAGCACCAGTGGTAGCGGCAGAGGACCAGGCCGTAGAAGCTCTGTCGGCGGAGGCACCAGCAGCATGTACAGAGACCCAGGTAGCAGAGGCTCTGGCGGTGGAGGCACCAGCTCTGGCGGCGAAGGAAGCAGAGGCAGTGGCTGAGGCCCATGCGGTAGAGGCTCTGGAGGCAGAGGCACCAGCGGCAGTGGAAGAGGCCCAGGCAGTAGAGGCTCGGGCTGCGGAGGCACCAGCGGCAGTGGCCGAGGCCCAGGCAGTAGAGGCTAAGGCTCCGGAGGCACCAGGGGCAGTGCCAGAGGCCCAGGCGGTAGAGGCTCCAGTGGCAGTGCCAGAGGCCCAGGTGGTAGAGGCTGGGGCTGCGGAGGCACCAGCGGCAGCGGCAAGGGTCCAGGCGGTAGAGGCTGGGGCTGTGGAGGCACCAGCGGCAGTGGCAGAGACCCAGGCAGTAGAGCTTCTGGTGACGGAGGCAACAGTGACAGTGGCAGAGGCCGAGGTGGTAGAGGCTCTGGCGGCGGTAGCACCAGCGGCAGAGGCAAGGGTCCAGGCGGTAGAGGCTCTGGTGACGAAGGTACGGGTAGCAGCGGCAGAGGCCAGGGCAGTAGAGGCTCGGGCTGCGGAGGCACCAGCGGCAGTGGCAGAGGACCAAGTGGTAGAGGCTCTGGCGGCGAAGGCACCAGCGGCAGAGGCCAGGGCAGTAGAGGCTCAGGATGTGTATGGACCAGCGGCAAAGGACTAAGTGGTAGAGGCTCTGGCGGCGAAGGCACCAGCGGAACCGGCAGAAGCCCAGGCGGTTGAGGCTCGGGCTGCGGAGGCACCAGCGGCAGAGGCAGAAGCAGTAGAGGCTCTGGCGGCGGCAAGGGTCCACGCGGTAGAGGCTCAGGCTGCGGAGGCACCAGTGGCACTGACAGAGGCCCAGGCGGTGGAGGCTCGGGCTGCGGAAGCACCAGCGGCACCGGCAAAGGCCCAGACGGTAGAGGTCCTGGTGGCGGATGCACGAGCAGCAGTGCCAGAGGCCCAGGCGGTAGAGGCTCAGGCTGTAGAGGCACCAGCGTCAACGACAGAGGTCCAGGAGGTAGAGGCTCGGGCTGTGGAGCCACCAGCGGCACTGGCACAGGCCTAGGTGGTAGAGACCTGGGCTGCGGAGGCACCAGCGGCAGCGGCAGAGTCACAGGCAGTAGAGGCTCGGGCTGCGGAGGCACCAGTGGCAGCGGCAAGGGACCAGGCAGCAGAGGCTCTGGCGGCGAAGGAAGCAGAGGCAGTGGCTGTGGCCCATGCGCTAGAGGCTCAGGCTGCGGAGGCACCAACGGTAACCCAGAGGCCCAGGCAGTAGAGAGTCTGGCGGCGGAAGCACCAGTGGCAGCCGTAAGGTCCCAGGTGGTAGAGGCTCAGGCTGCGGAGGCACCAGCGGCAGCGGCAGAGGCCAGGGCGGTAGAGGCTCTGGCGGCGGAAGCACCAGCGACAGCAAAAAGGGCCCAGGCAGTAGAGGCTCTGGCAGCAAAGGAAGCAACGGCAGTGGCAGAGGCCCATGCGGTAGAGGCTCGGGCTGCCGAGGCACCAACGGCACCCAGAGGCCCAGGCAGTAGAGGCTCTGGCGGCGGCAGCATCAGCGGCAGCGGCAAGGGCCCAGGCGTTAGAGGCTCTGGTGGCAGAGGCCCTGAAGGTAGAGGCTCTGGCGGCGGAGGCACCAGCTGCAGTAGCAGAGGCTCAGGCGGTAAAGGCTCAGGCGGCAGAAAACCAGTGGCAGCGGCAGAGGCCCAGGCAGAAGAGGCTCAGGCGGCGGAAAACCAGCAGCATTGGCCAAGGCGGAAGAGGCTCAGGCGGGGGAGGCACCAGCGGCAGCGGCAGAGGTCCAAATGGAAGAGGCTAAGGTGGAGGAGGCACCTGCAGCAGCGACAGAGACCCAGGTGGCAGAGGCTCTGGTGACGGAGGAAACAGCGGCAGCAGCAAAGGCCCAGGCAGTAGAGGCTCAGGCTGCGGAGGCACCAGCGGCACTGACAGAGGCCCAGGCGGTGGAGGCTCGGGCTGCGGAAGCACCAGCGGCACCGGCAAAGGCCCAGACGGTAGAGGTCCTGGTGGCGGATGCACGAGCAGCAGTGCCAGAGGTCCAGGCGGTAGAGGCTCAGGCTGTAGAGGCACCAGCGGCAACGACAGAGGCCCAGGCGGTAGAGGCTCTGGCAGCAGAGGCACCAGCGGCAGTGGCAGAGGCCCAGGCGGTAAAGGCGGTAAAGGCTCAGGCGGCAGAAAACCAGTGGCAGCGGCAGAGGCCCAGGCGGCAGAGGCCCAGGCTGTAGAGGCACCAGCAGCACCGACAGAGGTCCGGGCGGTAGAGGCTTAGGCTGTAGAGGCACCAGCGGCATTGGCAGAGGCCTAGGCGGTAGAGACTCGGGCAGCGGAGCCACCAGCGGCAGCGGCAGAGAACCAAGCGGTAGAGGCTCTGGCAGCGGAAGCACCACCAGTAGAGGCTGTTGCGGCGGAGGCACCAGCGGCAGCGGCAAGGGCCCAGGCGGTAGAGGCTCTGGCCGCGGAGACACCAGTGGCAGTCGCAGAGGCCCAGGCGGTGGAGGCTCGGGCTGCGGAAGCACCAGCGGCACCGGCAAAGGCCCAGACGGTAGAGGTCCTGGTGGTGGATGCACGAGCAGCAGTGCCAGAGGCCCAGGCGGTAGAGGCTCAGGCTGTAGAGGCACCAGCGGCAACGACAGAGGCCCAGGCGGTAGAAGCTCTGGCAGCAGAGGCACCAGCGGCAGTGGCAGAGGCCCAGGCGGTAAAGGCGGTAAAGGCTCAGGCGGCAGAAAACCAGTGGCAGCGGCAGATGCCCAGGCGGCAGAGGCCCAGGCTGTAGAGGCACCAGCAGCACCGACAGAGGTCCGGGCGGTAGAGGCTCAGGCTGTAGAGGCACCAGCGGCATTGGCAGAGGCCTAGGCGGTAGAGACTCGGGCAGCGGAGCCACCAGCGGCAGCGGCAGAGAACCAAGCGGTAGAGGCTCTGGCAGCGGAAGCACCAGCGGCAGCTGCAAGGGTCCAGGCAGTAGAGGCTGTTGCGGCGGAGGCACCAGCGGCAGTGGCAAGGGCCCAGGCGGTAGAGGCTCTGGCCGCGGAGACACCAGTGGCAGTCGCAGAGGCCCAGGCGGTGGAGGCTCGGGCTGCGGAAGCACCAGAGGCACCGGCAAAGGCCCAGACGGTAGAGGTCCTGGTGGCGGATGCACGAGCAGCAGTGCCAGAGGCCCAGGCGGTAGAGACTCAGGCTGTAGAGGCACCAGCGGCAACGACAGAGGCCCAGGCGGTAGAAGCTCTGGCAGCAGAGGCACCAGCGGCAGTGGCAGAGGCCCAGGCGGTAAAGGCGGTAAAGGCTCAGGCGGCAGAAAACCAGTGGCAGCGGCAGATGCCCAGGCGGCAGAGGCCCAGGCTGTAGAGGCACCAGCAGCACCGACAGAGGTCCGGGCGGTAGAGGCTCAGGCTGTAGAGGCACCAGCGGCATTGGCAGAGGCCTAGGCGGTAGAGACTCGGGCAGCGGAGCCACCAGCGGCAGCGGCAGAGAACCAAGCGGTAGAGGCTCTGGCAGCGGAAGCACCAGCGGCAGCTGCAAGGGTCCAGGCAGTAGAGGCTGTTGCGGCGGAGGCACCAGCGGCAGCGACAAGGGCCCAGGCGGTAGAGGCTCTGGCCGCGGAGACACCAGTGGCAGTCGCAGAGGCCCAGGCGGTGAAGACTCGGGCAGCGGAGACACCAGTGGCAGTCGCAGAGGCCCAGGCAGTAGACGCTCTGGCGGCGGAAGCACCAGCATCAGAGGCAAGGGTCCAAGCTGTAGAGGTTCTGCCGGCGGAAGCACCAGCATCAGACGCAAGTGTCCAAGCGGTAGAGGCTCTGGAGGCGGAGGCACCAGCGGCAGTGGAAGAGGCCCAAGCGGTAGAGTCTCTTGCGGCGGAGGCACCAGCGGCACCGGCAGAGGCCCAGGCGGTAGAGGCTCTGGTGGCGAAGGCAGCAGCGGCAGTGCCAGAGGCCGAGGTGGTAGAGGCAGCGGTAAGGGCCCACGCAGTAGAGGCTCTGGCGGCGGAAGCACCAACATCAGAGGCAAGTGTCCAAGCGCTAGAGGCTCTGGAGGCGGAGGCACCAGCGGCAGTGGAAGAGGCCCAGGCAGTAGAGACTCGGGCTGCGGAGGCACCAGCGGCAGTGGCCAAGGCCCACGCAATAGAAGCTAAGGCTCCGGAGGCACCAGGGGCAGTGCCAGAGGCCCAGGTGGTAGAGGCTGGGGCTGCGGAGGCACCAGCGGCAGCGGCAGAGACCCAGGCAGTAGAGCTTCTGGTGACGGAGGCAACAGTGACAATGGCAGAGGCCGAGGTGGTAGAGGCTCTGGCGGCGGTAGTACCAGTGGCAGAGGCAAGGTTTCAGGCGGTAGAGGCTCTGGCGGCGAAGGCACCAGCGTCAGCGTCAGAGGCCAGGGCAGTAGAGGCTCAGGATGTGTATGCACCAGCGGAAAAGGACTAAGTGGTAGAGGCTCTGGCGGCGAAGGCACCAGCGGCACCGGCAGAAGCCCAGGCGGTAGAGGCTCGGGCTGTGGAGGCACCAGCGGCAGAGGCCGAAGCAGTAGAGGCTCTGGCGGCGGCAGCGGCCAGGGCCCACGTGGTAGAGGCTCAGGCTACGGAGGCACCAGCAGCACTGAAAGAGGCCCAGGCGGTAGAGGCTCGGGCTGCGGAAGCACCAGCGGCACTGGCAAAGGCCCAGGCAGTAGAGCTTCTGGTGACGGAGGCACCAGTGACAATGGCAGAGGCCGAGGTGGTAGAGGCTCTGGAGGCGGTAGCACCAGCAGCAGAGGCAAGGGTCCAGGCGGTAGAGGCTCTGGCGGCGAAGGCACCAGCGTCAGCGTCAGAGGCCAGGGCAGTAGAGGCTCAGGATGTGTATGCACCAGCGACAAAGGACTAAGTGGTAGAGGCTCTGGCGGCGAAGGCACCAGCGGCACCGGCCGAAGCCCAGGCGGTAGAGGCTCGGGCTGTGGAGGCACCAGCGGCAGAGGCCGAAGCAGTAGAGGCTCTGGCGGCGGCAGCGGCAGCGGCAAGGGCCCACGTGGTAGAGGCTCAGGCTACGGATGCACCAGCGGCAGTGCCAGCGGCCCAGGCGGTAGAGGCTCAGGCTGTAGAGGCACCAGCGGCAACGACAGAGGTGCAGGAGGTCGAGGCTTGGGCTGCGGAGCCACCAGCAGCACTGGCAGAGGACCAAGTGGTAGAGGCTCTGGAGGCGAAGGCACCAGTGGCAGCGGCAGAAGCCCAGGCGGAAGAGGCTCGGGCTGTGGAGGCACCAGCGGCAAGGGCCCACGCGGTAGAGGCTCAGGCTACGGAGGCACCAGCGGCAGTGCCAGAGGCCCAGGCGGTAGAGGCTCAGGCTGTAGAGGCACCAGCGGCAACGACAGAGGTGCAGGAGGTAGAGGCTCGGGCTGCGGAGCCACCAGCGGCACTGGCAGAGGACCAAGAGGTAGAGGCTTTGGCGGCGAAGGCACCAGTGGCAGCGGCAGATGCCAGGGCAGTAGAGGCTCAGGATGTGTATGCACCAGCGGCAAATGACTAAGTGGTAGAGGCTCTGGCGGCGAAGGCACCAGTGGCACCGGCAGAAGCCCAGGCGGTAGAGGCTCGGGCTGCGGAGGCACCAGCAGCAGAGGCCGAAGCAGTAGAGGCTCTGGCGGCGGCAGCGTCAAGGGCCCACGTGGTAGAGGCTCAGGCTGCGGAGTCACCAGCAGCACTGACAGAGGCCCAGGCGGTAGAGGCTCGGGCTGCGGAAGCACCAGCGGCACCGGCAAAGGCCCAGACGGTAGAGGTTCTGGTGGCGGATGCACGAGCGGCAGTGCCAGAGGCCTAGGCGATAGAGACCTGGGCTGCGGAGGCACCAGCGGCAGCGGCAGAGTCCCAGGCGGTAGAGGCTCGGGCTGCGGAGGCACCAGTGTCAGCGGCAAGGGACCAGGCGGTAGAGGCTCTGGCGACGAAGGAAGCAGAGGCAGTGGCAGAGGCCCATGCGGTAGAGGCTCTGGAGGCGGAGGCACCAGCGGCAGTGGCCGAGGCCCAGGCAGTAGAGGCTCAGGCTCCGGAGGCACCAGCGGCAGTGGCCGAGGCCCAGGCAGTAGAGGCTGAGGCACCAGGGGCAGTGGCAGAGGCCCAGGCGGTAGAGGCTCCAGCGGCAGTGCCAGAGGCCCAGGTGGTAGAGGCTCGGGCTGTGGAGGCACCAGCGGCAGCGGCAAGGGCCCAGGCGGTAGAGGCTGGGGCTGCGGAGGCACCAGCGGCAGCGGCAGAGACCCAGGCAGTAGAGCTTCTGGTGACGGAGGCAACAGTGACAGTGGCAGAGGCCCAGGCGGTAGAGGCTCTGGCGGCAGAAGCACCAGCGGCAGAGGCAAGGGTCCAGGTGGTAGAGGCTCGGGCTGCGGAGGCACTAGCGGCAGTGGCAGAGGACCAAGTGGGAGAGGCTCTGGCAGCGAAGGCACCAGCGGCAGCGGCAGAGGCCAGGGCAGTAGAGGCTCAGGATGTGTATTGTCACAACTGCCCAAGGTCCCAGCTCACAAAGGACCAACGCCAGTTCGTAGTTATATACAAATTCTTTATAGAAGTTCAGTTTCGATTTCAAAGCCGCAGCACACAGCTCTACGTCTCAAACTCTAGACCGCTGAAGCTCCGTGTCAGGACTGCCGCTAGGTCCCAGCTCACAGAGGACCAACGCCCAGTGGATGTTATATACAAAAGTCTTTATTAAGGTTTAGTTTCCATTTCCAAGCTCTGGGCGCGCAGACCCACGTCTTGACGCTAGACCGGCTAAGTCCCCTCTGACTCACTGCTCCACCCACACCAGTTTAAGATTCTAGCCCGGCTCCACCTCTTGTGCTGCTCTTTCCTGCGCTGGGTCCTTCTGCCCTCTGGGGTTCCCTCTTTCCTGGACTCCTCTGACGCTGAGCCTCCTGAGTCTTGCCCTCCCTCCGGCGGGCTTTAGGACCTGGCTCCCTTCCCGGGCTCCCCGCTGTGCCGCGCTCCTGTACATTTGAACTTGGCGCGCGCGCCCAGCCGGTGACTTTCCTTCTGACCGTTTCCCCGCTTCCTGATGTGGGTGTTGCCAAACCTGACTCCTCTCCTCCCTCTGGTGGTGAGGACACTGGTCCCGACTCCTGGGACTCCCCCTCCCCACTGCGCTCTGGTGGAGACGCTGGTCCTGATCTCCAACTGCTGCTCAGGGACTCCCCGCTGGCCCCTTCCTCCTGGGGCTTCCCCCCTGGACCCCCCTTCGCTCTGGCCACCGGCGCTCCCTTCTGTGAGTCCTCCGATTCGCTAGAGAGGCTTGTGGAATAACTCTGGCCACTGTCACTGCCTGCGCTCCCCTCGTACTCCTCCTCCTTACTCTCCACTTGCTCCCCCTCCTGTGTCTCTCCTTCTGAACCCCTGACACTCCGTCTGAATCTCCTCCCCCCAGACACCAGGTTAAGACTCTAGCCTTGCTCCACCTCTTCCTTTGCTCTTTCCTCCTCTGGGTCCGCCTGTCCGCTGGGGTCTTGCCCTTTCTAGACTCTTCTGACGCTGAGTCCCCTGAGTCTTCCCCTGCCTCCGGCGGGCTTTAGGACCTGGTTCCCAATCCGGGTTTTCTGCTGTCCCGCGCGCCTGTACATTCAAACTTGGCGCGTGCGCCCAGCCGACAACCTTTCTCCTGACCGTTACACTGCTCCTGTCACTGCTTCCCCCTTCGGGGAGGCTAGCTGGACCTGACTTCCCCTCCGTTCCCTCACTCTCCGACAGAGGCGTGGTCAGCCCTGACTCATCTCTCCCTGCTGGAGGAGACGATGGCCCTGATACATGGGACTCTTCCCCCCCACTACGCTCTGGTGGGGGAGCTGGTCCTGATCTCCCGCTGCTGCTTTGGGAGTCCCCGCTGGCCCCTTGCTTCTGGTGCATCCCCCCTGGGACCCCTCTTGCCCTGGCCCTCGGCGCCTCCCTCTGGGAATCTTCTGATTCGCTGGAGAAGCTCATGGAATCTCTCGTGCCACTGTCATACTCCCCTACGCTGCCCTCAGATTCTTCCCCTTCGCTCTCCATTTCCTCTCTCCCCTGTGCCTCTGCTCCTGAGCCCCTGACATGTATGCACCAGCGGCAAAGGACTAAGTGGTAGAGGCTCTGGCGGCGAAAGCACCAGCGGCACCGGCAGAAGCCCAGGCGGTAGAGGCTCGGGCTGCGGAGGCACCAGCGGCAGAGGCCGAAGCAGTAGAGGCTCTGGTGGCGGGAGCGGCAAGGGCCCACGCGATAGAGGCTCAGGCTGCGGAGGCACCAGCGGCACTGACAGAGGCCCAGGCGGTAGAGGCTCGGGCTGCGGAAGCACCAGCGGCACCGGCAAAGGCCCAGACAATAGAGGTTCTGGTGGCGGATGCACAAGCAGCAGTGCCAGAGGCCCAGGCGGTAGAGGCTCAGGCTGTAGAGGCACCAGCGGCAACGACAGAGGTCCAGGAGGTAGAGGCTCGGGCTGCGGAGCCACCAGCGGCACTGGCACAGGCCTAGGCGATAGAGACCTGGGCTGCGGAGGCACCAGCGGCAGCGGCAGAGTCCCAGGCGGTAGAGGCTCGGGCTGCGGAGGCACCAGTGGCAGCGGCAAGGGACCAGGCGGTAGAGGCTCTGGCGGCGAAGGAAGCAGAGGCAGTGGCAGAGGCCCATGCGGTAGAGGCTTGGGCTGCGGAGGCACCAACGGTAACCCAGAGGCCCAGGCAGTAGGGAGTCTGGCGGCTGAAGCACCAGTGGCAGCCGTAAGGTCCCAGGTGGTAGAGGCTCTGGCGGCGGAGGCACCAGCGACAGCGGCAAGGGCCCAGGTGGTAGAGGCTCTGGCAGCGAAGGAAGCAGGGGCAGTGGCAGAGGCCCAGGCGGTAGAGGCTCAGGCTGCGGAGGCACCAGCGGCAGCGGCAGAGGCCAGGGCGGTAGAGGCTCTGGCGGCGGAAGCACCAGCGACAGCAACAAGGGCCCAGGCAGTAGAGGCTCTGGCAGCAAAGGAAGCAACGGCAGTGGCAGAGGCCCATGCGGTAGAGGCTCGGGCTGCGGAGGCACCAACGGCACCCAGAGGCCCAGGCAGTAGAGGCTCTGGCGGCGGAAGCACCAGCGGCAGCGGCAACGGCCCAGGCGTTAGAGGCTCTGGTGGCGGAGGCATCAGCGGGCGTGGCAGAGGCCCTGAAGGTAGAGGCTCCGGCAGCGGAGGCACCAGCTGCAGTAGCAGAGGCTCAGGCGGTAAAGGCTCAGGCGGCAGAAAACCAGTGGCAGCGGCAGAGGCCCAGGCAGAAGAGGCTTAGGCAGCGGAAAACCAGCAGCAGAGGCCAAGGCGGAAGAGGCTCAGGCAGGGGAGGCACCAGCGGCAGCGGCAGAGGTGCAAACGGAAGAGGCTCAGGTGGAGGAGGCACCTGCAGCAGCGACAGAGACCCAGGTGGCAAAGGCTGTGGTGACGGAGGAAACAGCAGCAGCAGCAGCAAAGGCCCAGGCGGTAAAGGCTCAGGCGGCAGAAAACCAGCAGGAGCGGCAGAGGCCCAGGCGGAAGAGGCCCAGGCGGAAGAGGCTCTGGCGGCAGTAAACCAGCGGCAGAGGCCAAGGCGGAAGAGGCTCAGGCGGGGGAGGCACCAGTGGCAGCGGCAGAGCCCAGGCGGTAGAGGCTCTGGTGGCGAAGGCAGCAGCGGCAGTGCCAGAGGCCGAGGTGGTAGAGGCTCTGGCTGAGGAGACACCAGCCGCACTGGCAGAGGCCCAGGCAGTAGAGTCTTGGGATGCGGAGGCACCAGCGGCAGTGCCAGAGGTCCAGGCGGTAGAGGCTCGGGCTGCGGAGGCACCAACGGCAGCCCAGAGGCCCAGGCAGTAGAGGCTCTGGCGGCGGAAGCACCAGCATCAGAGGCAAGGGTCCAAGCGGTAGAGGCTCTTGCGGCGGAAGCACCAGCATCAGAGGAAAGTGTCCAAGCGGTAAAGTCTCTGGAGGCGAAGGCACCAGCGGCAGTGGCGGTAGAGGCTCGGGCTGCGGAGGCACAGAGGTACTGGCCGAGGCCCAGGCGGTAAAGGCTCTGGCGGCGGAGGCACCAGCGGCACCGGCAGAGGCCCACGCAGTAGAGGCTCTGGCGGCGTAAGCACCAGCGGTACGGGCCCAGGCAGTAGAGACTGCGGCGGAAGCACCAACATCAGAGGCAAGTGTCCAAGCGCTAGAGGCTCTGGAGGCGGAGGCACCAGCAGCAGTGGAAGAGGCCCAGGCAGTTGAGGCTCGAGCTGCGGAGGCACCAGTGGCGGTAGCACCAGCGGCAGAGGCAAAGGTCCAGGCGGTAGAGGCTCTGGCGGCGAAGGAACGAGCAGTAGCAGCAGAGGCCAAGGCAGTAGAGGCTCGGGCTGCGGAAGCACCAGCGGCAGTGGCTGAGGCCCAGGCGGTAGAGGCTCTGGTGGCGGAAACACCAGCAGAGACAGCAAGGGCCCAGGCGGTAGAGGCTCTGGCGGCAGAAGCACCAGCTGCAGCGGTAAGGGCCCAGGCAGTAAAGGCTCTGGCGGCGGAGGCACCAGGGGCACCGGCAGAGGCCCAGGCGGTAGAGGCTCTGCCGGCGGAAACACCAGCAGAGGCAGCAAGGGCCCAGGCGGTAGAGGCTCTGGCGTCAGAGGCAGCAGCGGCAGTGGCAGAGGCCCATGTAGTAGAGGCTCTGGCTGCGAAAGCAGCAGCGGCTCCGGCAGAGGCCCAGGCAGTAGAGGCTTGGGCTGCGGAGGCACCAATGGCAGCGACAAGGGCCCAGATGGTAGAGGCTCGGGCTGTGGAGGTACCAGCGGCAGTAGAGGCTCTGGTGGCGGAAGCACCAGCGGCAGCGGCAAAGGCCGAGGTGGTAGAGGCTTTGGCTGCGGAGGCACCAGCGGCAGCAGCAAGGGCCCAGGCGGTAGAGGCTCGGGCTGCGGAGGCACCAGGGGCAGTGCCAGAGGCCCAGGTGGTAGAGGCTGGGGCTGCGGAGGCACCAGCGGCAGCGGCAGAGACCCAGGCAGTAGAGCTTCTGGTGACAGAGGCAACAGTGACAGTGGTAGAGGCCGAGGTGGTAGAGGCTCTGGCGGCGGTAGCACCAGCGGCAGAGGCAAGGGTCCAGGCGGTAGAGGCTCTGGCGGCGAAGGCACCTGTGGGAGCGGCAGAGGCCAGGGCAGTAGAGGCTCAGGATGCATATGCACCAGTGGCAGTGGCAGAGGACCAAGTGGTAGAGGCTCTGGCGGCGAAGGCACCAGTGGGAGCGGCAGAGGCCAGGGCAGTGGAGGCTCAGGATGCGTATGCACCAGTGGCAGTGGCAGAGGACCAAGTGGTAGAGGCTCTGGCGGTGAAGGCACCAGTGGGAGCGGCAGAGGCCAGGGCAGTGGAGGCTCAGGATGCATATGCACCAGTGGCAGTGGCAGAGGACCAAGTGGTAGAGGCTCTGGCGGTGAAGGCACCAGTGGGAGCGGCAGAGTCCAGGGCAGTGGAGGCTCAGGATGCGTATGCACCAGTGGCAGTGGCAGAGGACCAAGTGGTAGAGGCTCTGGCAGTGAAGGCACCAGCGGCACCGGCAGAAGCCCAGGCGGTTGAGGCTCGGGCTGCGGAGGCACCAGCGGCACTGACAGAGGCCCAGGCGGTAGAGGTTCTGGTGGCGGATACATGAGCGGCAGTTCCAGAGGCCCAGGCGGTAGAGGCTCAGGCTGGAGAGGCAGCAGCGGCACTGGCAGTGGCCTAGGCGGTAGAGGCTCGGGCTGCGGAGGCACCAGTGTCAGCGGCAGAGGCCCAGGCGGTAGAGGCTTTGGCGGCGGAACCACCAGCGACAGCGGTAAGGGACCAGGCGGTAGAGGCTCTGGTGGCGAAACCACCAGCGACAGTGGTAAGGGACCAGGCGGTAGAGGCTCTGGTGGCGAAGGAAGCAGCGGCAGTGGCAGACGCCCAGGCGGTAGAGGCTCTGGTGGCGGAAACACCAGCAGAGGCAGCAAGGGCCCAGGCGGTAGAGGCACTGGCGGCAGAGGCAGCAGCGGCAGTGGCAGAGACCCAGGCAGTAGAGCTTCTGGTGACGGAGGCAACAGTGACAGTGGCAGAGGCCGAAGTGGTAGAGGCTCTGACGGCGGTAGCACCAGCGGCAGAGAAAAGGGTCCAGGTGGTGGAGGCTCTGGCGGCGAAGGAACCAGCAGCAGCGGCAACGGCCAGGGCAGTAGAGGCTCGGGCTGCGGAGGCACCAGCGGCAGCGGCAGAGGCTAGGGCAGTAGAGGCTCAGGATGTGTATGCACCAGCGGCAAAGGACTCAGGCTGCGGAGGCTCGGGCTGCGGAGGCACCAGCGGCAGAGGCCGAAGCCGTAGAGGCTGCGGAGGCACCAGCGGCATTGACAGAGGCCCAGGCGGTAGAGGTTCTGGTGGCGGATGTACGAGCGGCAGTGCCAGAGGCCCAGGCGGTAGAGGCTCAGGCTGTAGAGGCACCAGCGGCAACGACAGAGGTCCAGGAGGTAGAGGCTCAGGCTGCGGAGCCACCAGCGGCACTAGCACAGGCCTAGGCGATAGAGACCTGGGCTGCGGACGCGGCAGCGGCAGAGTCCCAGGCGGTAGAGGCTCGGGCTGCGGAGGCACCAGTGGCAGCGGCAAGGGACCAGGCGGTAGAGGCTCTGGCAGCGAAGGAAGCAGAGGCAGTGGCAGAGGCCCATTCGGTAGAGGCTCGAGGTGCGGAGGCACCAGTGACAGCGGCAGAGGCCAAGGCAGTAGAGGCTCTGGCGGTGGAGGCACCAGCGGCAGTGGCAGAGGCCGAGGGGGTAGAGGCTCAAGCTGCGGAGGCACCAGCGGCAGTTGCAGAGGACCAAGTGGTAGAGGCTCTGGCGCCGAAGGCACCAGCGTCAGCGGCAGAGGCCAGGGCAGTAGAGGTTCAGGATGTGTATGCACCAGCGGCAAAGGACTAAGTGGCAGTAGCCGAGATGGTAGAGACTGTGGCGGCGGAGGCACCAGCGGCAGCAGCAGAGGCCCAGGCGGTAGAGGCTCAGGCTGCGGAGGCAACAGCGGCACCGGCAAGGGCCCAGACGGTAGAGGCTTGGGCTGCGGAGGCAACAGCGGCAGTAGAGGCTCTGGCGGCCGAACCACCAGCGACAGCGGCATGGGAGGCCGAGGGGGTAGAGGCTCAGGCTGCGGAGGCACCAGCGGCAGTGGCAGAGGACCAAGTGGCAGAGGCTCTGGCGGCGAAGGCACCAGCGTCAGCGGCAGAGGCCAGGGCAGTAGAGGTTCAGGATGTGTATGCACCAGCAGCAAAGGACTAAGTGGCAGTAGCCGAGATGGTAGAGGCTCTGGCGGCGAAGGAAGCAGCGGCAGTGGCAGAGGTCCAGGCGGTAAAGGGTTAGGCTGTGGAGGCACCAGCGGTGCCGGAAGAGACCCAGGCAGTAGAGGATCGGGCTGCGGAGGCACCAGCGGCAGCGGCAAGGGCCCAGGCGGTAGAGGCTCGGGCTGCGGAGGCACCAGCGGCAGCGGCAAGGGACCAAGCGGTATAGGTTCTGGAGGCGGCGGCACCAGCAGCAGCGACAGAGACCCAGGTGGCAGAGGTTCTGGCGCCGGAGGCAGCAGCGGCAGAGGAAAGGGCCCAGGCGGTAGAGGCTATGGCGGCAGAGGCAGAGGCCCAATCGGTACAGGCTCAGGTGGGGGAGGTACCAGCGGCAGCGGCAGAGGTCCAGGCGGAAGAGGCTCGGGCGGCAGACAACCAGCGGCAGCGGCAGAGGCCCAGGTGGTAGAGGCTCAGGTGGCGGAAAACCAGCGGCAGCTGCAGACGCCTATGCGGAAGAGGCTCAGGAGGGGGAGACACCAGCGGCAGCGGCAGAGGTCCAGGTGGAAGAGGCTCAGGTGGAGGAGGCACCAGCGGCAGAGGCACCAGCGGCAGAGGCGAAGGCTCAGGCGGGGGAGGAACCAGCGGCAGCGGCAGAGACCCAGGTGGTAGATGCTCTGGCGGTGGAGGAACCAGCGGCAGCGGTAGAGCCACAGGTGGAAGAAGCTCACTCTGCCAAGGCACCACTGGCAGCTGCAGAGGTCCAGGCGATGCAGGCTGCACAGCGGCAGGACCAGCAAGAGCAGCAGAGGCCCAGGCGGTAGAGGCTCTGGCTGCGGAGGCACCAGCGGCACCGGCAGAAGCCGAGATGGTAGAGACTGTGGCTGCGGAAGCACCAGTGGCAGCAGCAGAGGCCCAGGCGGTAGAGGCTCTGGCGGCGGAGGCACCAGTGGGAGTCGCAGAGGCCCAGGCGGTAGAGGCTCAGGCTGCGGAGGCAACAGCGGCACCGGCAGAAGCCCAGGCAGTAGAGGCTCGGGCTGTTGAGGCACCAGCGGCACTGACAGAGGCCCAGACGGTAGAGGCTCTGGAGGCGGATGCACCAGCGGCAGTGGCAGATGCCCAGGCGGTAGAGGCTCAGGCTGTAGAGGCACCAGCGGCACCGACAGAGGTCCAGGCGGTAGAGGCTCAGGCAGCGAAGGCACCAGCAGCAGAGGCCCAGGCGATAGAGGCTCGGGCTGTTGAGGCACCAGCGGCACTGACAGAGGCCCAGACGGTAGAGGCTCTGGTGGCGGATGCACCAGCGGCAGTGGCAGAGGTCCAGGCAGTAGAGGCTCAGGCTGTAGAGGCACCAGCGGCACTGGCAGAGGCCTAGGCGGTAGAGACTCGGGCAGCGGAGCCCCCAGCGGCAGCGGCAAGGGACCAAGCGGTATAGGTTCTGGAGGCGGCGGCACTAGCAGCAGCGATAGAGACCCAGGTGGCAGAGGCTCTGGCGCCGGAGGCAGCAGCGGCAGAGGAAAGGGCCCAGGCGGTAGAGGGTATGGCGGCAGAGGCAGAGGCCCAATTGGTACAGGCTCAGGTGGGGGAGGTACCAGTGGCAGTGGCAAAGGTCCAGGCGGAAGAGGCTTGGGCGGCAGACATCCAGCGGCAGCGGCAGAGGCCCAGGCGGAAGAGGCTCAGGTGGAGGAGGCACCAGCGGCAGCGGCAGACGCATATGCGGAAGAGGCTCAGGAGGGGGAGACACCAGCGGCAACGGCAGAGGTTCAGGTGGAAGAGGCTCAGGTGGAGGAGGCACCAGCGGTAGCGGCAGATGCTCAGACAGTAGAGGCTCTGGCGGCGGAGGCACCAGTGGCAGTCGCAGAGGCCCAGGCGGTAGATGCTCAGGCTGCGGAGGCAACAGCGGCACCGGCAGAAGCCCAGGCGGTAGAGGCTCGGGCTGTTGAGGCACCAGCGGCACTGACAGAGGCCCAGACAGTAGAGGCTCCGGTGGCGGATGCACCAGGGGCAGTGGCAGAGGCCCAGGCGGTAGAGGCTCAGGCTGTAGAGGGACCAGCGGCATCGACAGAGTTCCAGGCGGTAGAGGCTCAGGCTGTAGAGGCACCAGCGGCATTGGCAGAGGCCTAGGCGGTAGAGGCTCGGGCTGCGGAGCCACCAGCAGCCCAGGCGGTAGAGGCTCTGGCGGCACAGGCAGCAGCGGCAGTGGCACAGGCACAGGCGGTAGAGGCTCGGGCTGCGGAGGCACCAGCGGCAGCGGCAAGGGACCAAGCGGTATAGGTTCTGGAGGCGGCGGCACCAGCAGCAGCGACAGAGACCCAGGTGGCAGAGGCTCTGGCGCCGGAGGCAGCAGCGCCAGAGGAAAGGGCCCAGGCGGTAGAGGCTATGGCGGCAGAGGCCCAATCGGTACAGGCTCAGGTGGGGGAGGTACCAGCGGCAGCGGCAGAGGCCCAGGTGGAAGAGGCTCAGGTGCAGGAGGCACCAGCGGCAGCGACAGAGTCCCAGGTGGTAGAGGCTCAGGTGGCGGAAAACCAGCGGCAGCGGCAGACGCCTATGCGGAAGAGGCTCAGGAGGGGGAGACACCAGCGGCAGCGGCAGAGGTCCAGGTGGAAGAGGCTCAGGTGGAGGAGGCACCAGCGGTGGCGGCAGATGCCCAGACAGTAGAGGGTCTGGCGGCGGAGGCACCAGGCGGTAACAGCAAAGGCCCAGGTGGTAGAGTCTCTGGTGGCGGAGGCACCAGCAGCATGTACAGACACCCAGGTAGCAGAGGCTCTGGCGGTGGAGGCACCAGGGGCAGCGGCAAGGGCCCAGGCGGTAGAGGCTCTGGCGGGGGAGGAAGCAGCGGCAGAGGTCCAGACAGAAGCGACTCAGGTGGAGGAGGCACCAGCGGCAGAGACACTCTGGCGGCAGAGGCGGCAGTGGCAGAGGCGAAGGCTCAGGCGGGGGAGGAACCTGCGGCAGCGGCAGAGCTCCAGACTGAAGGCTCGGGCTCCCGAGGAACCAGCAGCAGCTGCAGAGACCCAGGTGGTAGATGCTCTGGCAGTGGAGGAACCAGCGGAAGCGGTAGAGCCACAGGTGGAAGAAGCTCACTCTGCCAAGGCACCACCGGCAGCTGCAGAGGTCCAGGCGATGCAGCCTGCATAGCGGCGGGACCAGCAAGAGCAGCAGAGGCCCAGGCGGTAGAGGCTCAGGCTGCGGAGGCACCAGCGGCACCGGCAGAAGCCGAGATGGTAGAGACTGTGGCTGCGGAGGCACCAGCGGCAGCAGCAGAGGCCCAGGTGGTAGAGGCTATGGCGGCGGAGGCACCAGTTGCAGTCGCAGAGGCCCAGGCGGTAGAGGCTCAGGCTGCGGAGGCAACAGCGGCACCGGCAGAAGCCCAGGCTGTAGAGGCTCGGGCTGTTGAGGCACCAGCGGCACTGACAGAGGCCCAGACGGTCGAGGCTCTGGTGGCGGATGCACCAGCGCAGTGGCAGAGGCCCAGGCGGTAGAGGCTCAGGCTGTAGAGGCACCAGCGGCACCGACAGAGGTCTAGGCGGTAGAGACTTAGGCTGTAGAGGCACCAGCGGCACTGGCAGAGGCCTAGGCGGTAGAGACTCGGGCAGCGGAGCCACCAGCGGCCCAGGCGGTAGAGGCTCTGGTGGCAGAGGCAGCAGCGGCAGCGGCAAGGGCCCAGGAGGTAGAGGCTCTGGCAGCGAAGGCACCAGCAGCAGAGGCCCAGGCGATAGAGGCTCGGGCTGTTGAGGCACCAGCGGCACTGACAGAGGCCCAGATGGTAGAGGCTCTGGTGGCGGATGCACCAGCGGCAGTGGCAGAGGCCCAGGCGGTAGAGGCTCAGGCTGTAGAGGCACCAGCGGCACCGACAGAGGTCCAGGCGGTAGAGGCTCAGGCTGTAGAGGCACCAGCGGCACTGGCAGAGCCCTAGGCGGTAGAGACTCGGGCAGCGGAGCCACCAGCGGCCCAGGTGGTAGAGGCTCTGGCGGCACAGGCAGCAGCGGCAGGGGCAAGGGCCCAGGAGGTAGAGGCTCTGGCAGCGAAGGCACCAGCAGCAGAGTCCCAGGCGGTAGAGGCTCTGGTGGCGGAAACACCAGCCGAGGCAGCACGGGCCCAGGCGTTAGAGTCTCTGGCGGCAGAGGTAGCAGCGGCAGTGGCACAGGCCCATGCGGGAAAGGCTCTGGCGGCGAGGCACTAGCGGCACCGCAAGGGCCCAGACGGTAGAGGCTTGGGCTGCGGAGGCACTAGCGGCAGCGGCAAGGGCCCAGACTGTAGAGGCTCGGGCTGCGGAGGCACCAGCGGCAGTAGAGGCTCTGGCAGCGGAAGCACCAGCGACAGCGGCAAGGGACCAGGCGGTAGAGGCTCTGGCAGCGAAGGAAGCAGCGGCAGTGGCAGAGGCCCAGGCGGCAAAGGGTTAGGCTGTGGAGGCACCAGCGGTGCCGGAAGAGACCCAGGCAGTAGAGGCTCGGGCTGCGGAGCCACCAGCGGCACTGGCACAGGTCTAGGCGATAGAGACCTGGGCTGCGGAGTCACCAGCGGCAGCGGCAAGGGACCAAGCGATATAGGTTCTGGAGGCGGCGGCACCAGCAGCAGCGACAGAGACCCAGGTGGCAGAGGCTCTGGCGCCGGAGGCAGCAGCGGCAGAGGAAAGGGCCCAGGCGGTAGAGGCTCTGGTGGCGAAGGCAGCAGTGGCAGAGGCCGAGGCGGTAGAGGCTCAGGCTGCGTAGCCACCAGCAGTCCTGGCAGAGGCCCAGGCAGTAGAGGCTCTGGTGGCGGAAGCACCAGCGGAGGCAGCAAGGGCCCATGCGGTAACGGCTATGGCGGCAGAGGCAGCAGAGGCCCATGCGGTAGAGGCTCGGGCTGCGGATGCACCAGCGGCACCGGCAGAGGCCCAGACCGTAGAGGCTCTGGCGGCGGAGGCACCAGCGGCAGTGGAAGAGGCCCAGGCGGTAGAGGCTCGGGCTGTGTAGACACCAGCGGCAGACACCCAGGTGGTAGAGACTCGGGCGGCGGAGGCAACAGCGACAGTGGCAGACGCCGAGGTGCTAGAGGCTCTGGCGGAGGAGGCACCAACGGCAGCTGCAGAGGTTCAAGCGATGCAGCCTGGGCGTCGGCAGATCCAGCAAGTGCAGCAGAAGCCAAGGCAGTAGAGGCTCGGCCTGCCGAGGCACCAGTGGCAGCGGCAGAGGCCCAGGCAGTAGAGGCTCTGGAAGTGGAAGCACAAGCAGCAATGGCAGAGGCCCATGCAGCAGAGGCTCTGGCGGCGGAAGCACCAGCGGCAAGTGCCCACGCTGTAGAGGCGAAGGCGGCGAAGGCGGCAGAGGCAGAGGCCGAGGGGGTAGAGGCTCTGGCTGCGGAGGCACCAGCGGCACTGGCAGAGGCCCAGGCGGTAGAGGCTTTGGCAGTGAATGGACCAGCGGCAGCGGCAGAGGCCCAGGCTCTGGTGGCGGAAGCACCAGCATGAGAGGCAATTGTCCAAGCGGTAGGAGCTCTGGTGGCAGAAGCATCAGTGGCAGCGGCAAGAGCCCAGGCAGTAGAGGCTCGGGCTGCGGAGGCACGAGCGGCAGCAGCAGAGACCCCGGCAGTAGAGCCTCTAGCGGTGGAGGCACCAGTGGCAGCGGCAGAGGCCCAGGCGGTAGAGGCTCCGGCGGTGGAAGCACTAGCGGGAGAGGTAAGGGCCCAGGCGGTAGAGGCTCTTGTGGCGGAAGCACCAGCAGCAGTGGAAGAGGCCCAGGCAGTAGAGGCTCAGGCTGCGGAGGCACCAGCGGCACTGGCAGAGGTCCAGGCGATGCTGCCTGGGCGGCGGCAGATCCAGCAAGAGCAGCAGAGGCCGAGGGGGTAGAGGCTCTGGCTGCGGAGGCACCAGCGGCACCGGCAGAGGCCCAGACGGTAGAGGCTCTGGCGGCGGAGGCACCAGCGGCAGTGGAAGAGGCCCAGGCTGTAGAGGCTCAGGCTGCGGAGGCACGAGCGGCAGAGACCCAGGCAGTAGAGCGACAGTGGCAGAGGCCGAGGTGCTAAAGGCTCAGGCTGCGGAGGCACCAGCGGCAGTGGCAGAGGCCAAGGCGGTAGAGGCTCTGGTGGCGGAAGCACCAGCGGCAGCGGTAAGGGCCCAGGCGGTAGAGGCTCTGGCAGCGGAGGCACCAGTGACAGCGGCAGAGGTCCAGGCGGTAGAGGCTCTGGCGGCCGAAGCACCAGCATCAGTGGCAAGTGTCCAAGCGGTAGAGGCTCTGGTGGCGGAAGTATCAGCGGCAGCAGCAAGGGCCCAGGAAGTAGAGGCTCGGGCTGCGGAGGCACGAGCGGCAGTGGCAAAGGCACAGGTGGTAGAGGATCTGGTGGCGGAGGCATAAACGGCAGCTGCAGAGGTCCAGATCAAGCAAGTGCAGCAGAGGCCAAGGCAGTACAGGCTCAGGCTGACGAGGCACCAGTGGCAGCGGCAGAGGCCCAGGCAGTAGAGGCTCTGGAAGCGGAAGTACCAGCAGCAGTGGCAGAGGCCCATGCAGTAGAGGCTCTGGCGGTGGAAGCACCAGCGGCAAGTGCCCACACGGTAGGGGCTCTGGCGGCGAAGGCATCAGCGGCACCAGCAGAGGCTCAGGCGGTAGAGGCTCTGGTAGCGAAGGGACCAGCGGCAGCGGCAGAGGCCCAGGCGGTGAGGCTCTGGCGGCGGAGGCACCAGCAGCAGCGGCAGAGGCCCAGGCGGCAGAGGCTCAGGCTGCGGAGGCACCAGCGGCACTGGCAGAGGCCCAGGCAGCAGAGACTCTGGTGGCGGAAGCACCAGCAGAGACAGCGGTAGAAGCTCGGGCTGCGGAGGCACCAGCGGCAGAGGCAGAGGCCCAGGCGGTAGAGGCTCTGGCGGTGGAGGCACCAGCGGCAGCGGTAAAGGCCGAGGTGGAAGAGGCTCTGGCTGCGGAGGTACCAGCGGCATCGGCAGAGGCCCAGGCAGTAGAGGCTCTGACAGCGAAGGGACCAGCGGCAGAGGCCCAGGCTCTGGCGGCGGATGTACCAGCATCAGAGTCATGTGTCCAAGCGGTAGAGGCTCTGGTGGCGGAAGCGGCAAGGGCCCAGGCAGTAGAGGCTCGGGCTGCGGAGGCACGAACGGCAGCCGCAGAGACTCCGGCAGTAGAGCCTCTGGCGGTGGAGGCACCAGGGGCAGTGGCAGAGGCCCAGGCGGTAGAGGCTCTGGTGGCGGACGCACCAGCGGCAGCGGTAAGGGCCCAGGCTTTAGAGGCTCTGGTGGCGGAAGCACCAGCAGCAGTGAGAGAGGCCCAGGCAGTAGAGGCTTCCGCCACCAGAGCCTCTACCGCCTGGGCCTCTGCCGAGGCACCAGCGGCAGCGGCAAAGGCCCAGGCCATGTAGCCTGGGAGGCGGAGGAACCAGCGCAGCGGTATAGCCAGAGGTGGAAGAAGCTCACTCTTCCAAGGCACCACGGGCAGCTGTAGAGGTCCAGGCGATGCATCCTGGGCAGCGGCGGAACCAGCAAGAGGGACAGAGGCCCAGGCAGTAGAGGCTCAGGCTGCCGAGGCACCAGTGGCCATGGCAGAGGCCCTGAAGGTAGAGGCTCTTGTGGCGGAGGCACCAGCTGCAGTGGTAGAGGCCCAGGCGATGAAGGCTCAGGCAGCAGAAAACCAGCAGCAGCGGCAGAGGCCCAGGCGGAAGAAGCTCAGGAAAACCAGCGGCAGAGGCCAAGGCGGAAGAGGCTCAGAGGGGGGTGGCACCAGCGGCAGAGGTCCAGACAGAAGCGGCTCAGGTGGAGGAGGCACCAGCAGCAGAGACACTCTGGCGGCAGCGGCGGCAGCAGCAGCGGCAGAGGCCCAGGAGGAAGAGGCTCAGGCGGCGGAAAACCAGCGGCGGCAGCAGAGGCCAAGGGGGAAGAGGCTCAGGCGGGGGAGGAACCAGCGGCAGCGGCAGAGGTCCAGACGGAAGAGGCTCGGGCTCCCGAGGAACCAGCAGCAGCGGCAGAGGCCCAGTGGTGGATGCTCTGGCGGCGGAGGCACCAGCAGCAGCGGTAGAGCCACAGGTGGAAGAAGCTCACACTGCCAAGGCACTACTAGCAGCTGCAGAGGTCCAGACGATGCAGCCTGGGCAGCGGCGGAACCAGCAAGAGCGGCAGAGGCCCAGGCAGTAGAGGCTCAGGCTGTCGAGGAACCAGTGGCCGTGGAAGAGGCCCAGGCGGTAAAGGCTCAGGCGGCAGAAAACCAGCGGCAGAGGCCAAGGCGGAAGAGGCTCAGGCGGGGGAGGCACCAGCGGCAGTCGCAGAGGTCGGGACAGAAGAGGCTCAGGTGGAGGAAGCACCAGCGGCAGCGGTAGAGTCCCAGCCGATGCAGCCTGGGAGGCGGAGGAACCAGCAAGAGCGGCACAGGCCCAGGCAGTACAGGCTCAGGCGGCGGCACCTGCAGCAGCGACAGACACCCAGGTGGCAGAGGCGATGAAGGCAACAGCGGCAGCAGCAAAGTCCCAGGCGGTAGAGGCTCTGGCGGCGGAGGCACCAGCAGCATTGGCAGAGGGCCAGGCGGAAGAGGCTCAGGCGGGGGAGGAACCAGCGGCAGCGGCAGAAGTCCAGACAGAAGCGGCTTAGGCGGGGGAGGCACCAGCGGCAGTGGCAAGGGCCCAGGCGGTAGAGGATCAGGCGGGGGAGGAACCAGCGGCAGCGGCAGAGGCCCTGGCAGTAGAGGCTCTGGCGTCGGAGGCACCAGTGGCAGTGGCAGAGGCCCAGGCACTAGAGGCTCGGGATGCGGAGGCACCAACGGCAGCCCAGAGGCTCAGACGGTAGAGGCTCTGGCGGCGGAGGTACCAGCAGCAGTGGAAGAGGCCCAGGCGGTAGAGGCTCGGGCTGCGGAGCCAACCAGCGGCAGAGACCCAGGCAGTAGACACCTGGCGGCGGAGGCAACAGCGAGGCCGAGGTGCTAGAGGCTCAGGCTGCGGAGGCACCAGCGGCAGTGGCAGAGGCCCAGGCGGTAGAAGCTCTGGTGGCGGAGGCACCAGCACCAGCGCCAGAGGTCCAGGCGGTAGTGGCTCTGGCGGCCGAAGCACCAGCATCAGAGGCCTAGGCAGTAGAGGCTCTGGCAGCGGAAGCACCAGCATCAGTGGCAAGAGTCCAAGCGGTAGAGGCTCTGGTGGCGGAAGCATCAGCGGCAGCTGCAAGGGCCCAGGCAGCAGAGGCTCGGGCTGCGGAGGCATGAGCGGCAGCGGCAAAGGCCCAGGTGGTAGAGGATCTGGCGGCGGAGGCACCAACAGCAGCTGCAGAGGTCCAGGCGATGCAGCCTGGGCGGCGGCAGATCAAGCAAGTGCAGCAGAGGCCAAGGCAGTAGAGGCTCAGGCTGCCGAGGCACCAGTGGCAGCGGCAGAGGCCCATGCAGTAGAAGCTCTGGCGGCGGAAGCACTAGCGGCAAGTGCCCACGTGGTAGAGGCTCTGGCGGCGAAGGCACCAGCGGCACTGGAAGAGGCCCAGGCGGTAGAGGCTCTGGCAGCGAAGGGACCAGCTGCAGAGGCCCAGGCGGTAGGGTCTCTGGCGGCGGATGAACCAGCAGCAGCGGCAAAGGCCGAGGTGGAAGAGGCTCTGGCTGCAGAGGCGCCAGCGGCACTGGCAGAGGCCCAGGCGGCAGAGGCCCCGGATGGCGGAAGCACCAGCAGAGACAGCAGTAGAAGCTCGGGCTGTGGAGGCACCAGCAGCAGAGGCAGAGGCCCAGGCGGTAGAGGCTTTGGCGGCGGAGGCACCAGCGGCAGCGGCAAAGGCCGAGGTGGAAGAGGCTCTGGCTGCGGAAGCACCAGCGGCAGTGGCAGAGGCCCATGTGGTATAGGCTCTGGCTGCGAAGGCAGCAGCAGCGGCAGAGGCCCAGGCAGTAGAGGCTCGGGTTGCGGAGGCACCAGCGGCAGAGGCCCAGGCGGTAGAAGCTCGGGCTGCGGGGGCACCAGAGACAGGCCCAGGCGATGCAGCCTGGGAGGCGGAGGAACCAGCGGTAGCGGCAGAGCCACAGGTGGAAGAAGCTTATGTTGGCGAGGCACCAATGACAGCTGCAGAGGTCCAGGTAATGCAGTCTGGGCGGCGGCAGATCCAGCAATTGCAGCAGAGGCAGTAGAGGCTCAGGCTCTTCAACCAGCGGCAGCGGCAGAGGCCCAGGTGGAAGAGGCTCTGCCGGCAGATGCACCAGCATCAGAGGCAAGTGTCCAAGCGGTAGAGGCTCTGGAGGCGGAGGCACCAGCGGCAGTGGAAGAGGCCCAGGCGGTAGAGGCTTGGGCTGCGGAGGCACCAGCGGCAGCGGCACAGTCCCAGGCAGTAGTGCCTCTGGTGGCGGAGGGAACAGCGACAGTGGCAGAGGCCGAGGTGGTAGAGGCTCTGGCGTCGGAAGCACCATCGGCAGCGTCAGAGGACCAGGCGGTAGAGGCTCTGGTGATGGAAGAACCAGCATCAGAGGCAAGGGTCCAAGCAGTAGAGGCTCGGGCTGCAGAGACACCAGCGGCAGCGGCAGATACCCAGGCGGGAGAGGCTCTAGCGGCGGAGGCAACAGCGGCACCGGCAGAGGCCCAGGTGGTAGAGGCTTGGGCTGCGGAGGAACCAGCGGCAGCGGCAAGGGCCCAGGCGGAAGAGGCTCTGGCGGTGAAGGCACGAGCGGCAGCGGTATAGGCTCAGGCGGTAGAGGCTCAGGCTGCGGACGCACCAGCGGCACCGGCAGAGGCCTAGGCGATAGATGCTCGGGCTACAAAGGCACCACCAGCAGGGGTAGAGGCTCTGGCTGTGGAAGCACCAGCGGAGGCAGCAAGTGCCCAGGCGGTAGAGGCTTGGGCTGCAGAGGCACCAGCGGCAGAGGCAAGGGCCCAGGAGGTAGAGGCTCTGGTGGCGGAAGCACCATCGGCAGCGTCAGAGACCCAGGCGGTAGAGGCTCTGGTGGTGGAAGCACTAGCATCAGAGGCAACGGTCCAAGCGGTAGAGGCTCGGGCTGCGGAGACACCAGCGGCAGCGGCAGAGACCCAGGGAGTAGAGGCTTGGGATGCGGAGGCACCAGCGGCAGTGCCAGAGGTCCAGGCGGTAGAGGCTCGGGCTGCGGAGGCACCAGCGGGAGTGCCAGAGGTCCAGGCAGTAGAAGCTAAGGCTCCGGAGGCACCAGCGGCACTGGCAGAGGACCAAGCGGTAGAGGCTCAGGTGGCGGAAACACCAGCAGAGGCAGCAAGGGCCCAGGCGGCAGAGGCTCTGGCGTCAGAGGCAGCAGCGGCAGTGGCAGAGGCCCAGGTGGTAGAGGCTCAAGCTGCGAAAGCGGCAGCGGCAGAGGTTCAGGCAGTAGAGGCTTCGGCGGCGGAAGCACCAGCGACAGCAGCAAAGGGCCTCTGCCGCTGCCGCTGGTCCCTTCGCTGCCAGAGCCTCTACCGCCTGGGCCTCTGCCGGTGCCGCTGGTGCCTCCGCAGCCAGAGCCTCTACCCCCTAGGCCTCTGCCACTGCCGCTTCCGTCACCAGAGCCTCTACCGCTTGGACACTTGCCTGTGATGCTGGTGCTTCCACCGCCAGAGCCTGGGTCTCTGCCGCTGCCGCTGGTCCCTTCACTGCCAGAGCCTCTGTCGTCTGGGCTTCTGCAGGTGCCGCTGGTGCCTCTGCAGCCAGAGCCTCTCCCCCCTCGGCCTCTGCCTCTGGCGGCGAAGGCGGCAGCCTGAGCCTCTACTGACTTGGCCTCTAATGCACTTGCTGGATCTGCCGCCACCCAGGCTGCATCGCCTGGACCTCTGCAGCTGCCGTTAGTGCCTCCGCCGCCAGATCCTCTACCACCTGGGCCTTTGCCGCTGCCGCTGGTGCCTGCGCCGCCAGAGCCTCTACCGCCTGGGCCTCTGACACTGCTGCTGGTGCCTCCACCGCCAGAGCCTCTACCGCATGGGCCTCTGCCACTGTCGCTGCTGTCTCTGCCGCCCGAGCGTCTACCGCTTGGGCCCTTGCTGCCTCCGCTGGTGCTTCCGCCACCAGAGCCTCTACCACCTGGGCCTCTGCCAGTACCGCTGGTGGCTCCGCAGCCTGAGCCTCTACCCCTTCGGCCTCTGCCACTGCCGCTTCCGCCACCAGAGCCTCTACCGCTTGGACACTTGCCTGTGATGCTGGTGCTTCCACCGCCAGAGCCTGGGTCTCTGCCGCTGCCGCTGGTCCCTTCACTGCCAGAGCCTCTGTCGTCTGGGCTTCTGCAGGTGCCACTGGTGCCTCTGCAGCCAGAGCCTCTACCCCCTCGGCCTCTGTCTCTGGCGGCGAAGGCGGCAGCCTGAGCCTCTACTGACTTGGCCTCTAATGTACTTGCTGGATCTGCCGCCACCCAGGCTGCATCGCCTGGACCTCTGCAGCTGCTGTTGGTGCCTCCGCCGCCAGATCCTCTACCACCTGGGCCTTTGCCGCTGCCGCTGGTGCCTGCGCCGCCAGAGCCTCTACCGCCTGGGCCTCTGACACTGCTGCTGGTGCCTCCACCGCCAGAGCCTCTACCGCATGGGCCTCTGCCACTGTCGCTGCTGTCTCTGCCGCCGGAGCCTCTACCGCTTGGGCCCTTGCTGCCTCCGCTGGTGCTTCCGCAACCAGAGCCTCTACCACCTGGGCCTCTGCCAGTACCGCTGGTGGCTCCGCAGCCTGAGCCTCTACCGCCTCGGCCTCTGCCACTGCTGCCTTTGCCGCCAGAGCCTCTACCGCCTGGACTCTTGCCTCTGCCAATGGTGCTACTGCAGGCCAAGCCTCTACCACCTGGGCCTCTGCCGGTGCCGTTGGTGCCTCCGCAGCCTGAGCCTCTACCCCTTCGGCCTCTGCCACTGCCGCTTCCGCCACCAGAGCCTCTACCGCTTGGACACTTGCCTGTGATGCTGGTGCTTCCACCGCCAGAGCCTGGGTCTCTGCCGCTGCCGCTGGTCCCTTCACTGCCAGAGCCTCTGTCGTCTGGGCTTCTGCAGGTGCCACTGGTGCCTCTGCAGCCAGAGCCTCTACCCCCTCGGCCTCTGTCTCTGGCGGCGAAGGCGGCAGCCTGAGCCTCTACTGACTTGGCCTCTAATGTACTTGCTGGATCTGCCGCCGCCCAGGCTGCATCGCCTGGACCTCTGCAGCTGCTGTTGGTGCCTCCGCCGCCAGATCCTCTACCACCTGGGCCTTTGCCGCTGCCGCTGGTGCCTGCGCCGCCAGAGCCTCTAAGGCCTGGGCCTCTGACACTGCTGCTGGTGCCTCCACCGCCAGAGCCTCTACCGCATGGGCCTCTGCCACTGTCGCTGCTGTCTCTGCCGCCGGAGCCTCTACCGCTTGGGCCCTTGCTGCCTCCGCTGGTGCTTCCGCAACCAGAGCCTCTACCACCTGGGCCTCTGCCAGTACCGCTGGTGGCTCCGCAGCCTGAGCCTCTACCGCCTCGGCCTCTGCCACTGCTGCCTTTGCCGCCAGAGCCTCTACCGCCTGGACTCTTGCCTCTGCCAATGGTGCTACTGCAGGCCAAGCCTCTACCACCTGGGCCTCTGCCGGTGCCGTTGGTGCCTCCGCAGCCTGAGCCTCTACCACCTCGGCCTCTGCAACTGCCGCTGGTGCTGCCGCCGCCAGAGCCTCTACCGCGTGGGCACTTGCTGCTGCCACTGATGCTTCCGCCTGCCAGAGCCTCTACTGCATGGGCCTCTGCCACTGCTGCTGGTGCTTCCGCAGCCTGAGCCTCTACCACCTCGGCCTCTGCCACTGTTGCTGTTGCCTCCGCCGCCAGAGGCTCCACTGCCTTGGTCTCTACCGCTGTCGCTGGTTCCTCCGCAGCCCAAGCCTCTACCGCCTGTGCCTCGGCCACTGCCACTGGTGCCTAGGCCGCCAGATCCTCTACCACCTCGGCCTCTGCCATTGCCGCTGGTGCCTCCGCAGCCTAAGCCTCTACCGCCTGGGCCCTTGCTGCCTCCACTGGTGCTTCTGCCACCAGAGCCTCTATCGCCTGGGCCTCTGCCACTGCCGCTGGTGCCTTCGCAGCCTGAGTCTTTACCACCTCAGCCTCTGCCACTGTCGCTGTTGCCTCCGCCACCAGAGGCCACTGGTGCCTCGGCAGCCTGAGCCTCTACTGCCTGGGCCTCTGCCGCTCTTGCTGGTTCCGCCGCTGCCCAGGATGCATCTCCTGGACCTCTGCCTTGGCAGAGTGAGCTTCTTCCACCTGTGACTATACCACTGCCGCTGGTAGAGGCTCAGGCTGCGGAGGCACCAGCGGCAGCGGCAAGGGCCCAGGCGGTAGAGGCTCCGGCGGCGGAAGCACCAGCATCAGAGGCAAGGGTCCAAGCGGTAGAGGCTCTGGCGGTGGAAGCACCAGCATCAGAGGCAAGTGTCCAAGCGGTAGAGTCTCTCGAGGCGGAGGCACCAGCGGCAGCGGCAAGGGCCCAGGCGGTAGAGGCTCAGGCTGCGGAGGCACCAGCAGCACCGGCAGAGGCCCAGGCAGTAGAGGCTCTGGCGGCGGAAGCACCAGCGGCAGAGGAAAGTGCCCACGCGTTAGAGCAGTGGTGCCCAAAGTTTTTTCAAGGAGGGCCAGATTTGATGAAGTGAAGGGCCGTGAGGGCCAACCAAAGTTGTTGCGCTTTTTAAATAAATTGTTGAGCTTTTTTTTTTTAGGGTTGTCAGAGCTGACTCTAGGTCCCAGCTCACAGAGGACCAACGCCCGGTTGATGTAATGTACAAAAGTCTTTATTGAAGTTTAGTTTCCATTTCAACGCCAGAGCGTGCAGCCCTACGTCTTAGACCTTAGATCGGCGAAGTCCCGTCTGAGTCACCTCCCCTTCCGCACCAGTTTAAGATCCTAGCCCTGCTCCACCTTCTGCGCTGTTCTCTCCTCCTCTGGGTCCTCCTGCCCACCGGGGCATTGCCCTTTCTGGACTCCTCCGACGCTGAGTCGTTTAGCTCCTCCCCCTGCCTCCGGCGGGCTTTGGGACCCGGTTCCCAATCCTCATTCTCTGCTGTCCCGCGCTCCTGTACATTCGAACTAGTTTCTCGCGCCAACCCAGTGACCTTTCTCCTAACCTATCACTGCTTCCCTCTTCCATGACACTGGCCGGATCTGACCTCCCCTCCGTCCCCTGACTCTCCGATGGAGGCGTGGTCAGCTCTGCCTTGTCTCTTCTCCCTGGTGGGGAAAGCACTGGTCCCGATACCTGAGACTCTTCCCCCCCACTCTGCTCTGGTGGGGAAGCTGGTCCTGATTTCCAACTACTGCTCTGGGAGTCTCTGCTGCCCCCTTGTTCCTGGGGCGTTCCCCTTGGGAACCCCCTGCCCCTGGCCACTGGTGCCCCCTTTTGTGAATCTTCCGATTCGCTGGAGAGGCTCATGGAATCCCTCGGACCACTCTCCCCTCCTACGCTTCCCTCGGATTCCTCCCCTTCGCTCTCTATCTCCCCTCTTCCCTGTGCCTCTGCTCCTGAGCCCCTGACAGGTACGCTTCCTCAGGCTGCGGCAATCTGCTCCATTCCGTCACGCCTTGCAGAGTAAAAACACAGCGGGAAAAGCTGTTGCTGCTGCTGCTGCTTAGATCCAGACAAACACGTCAAGCACTTGTGTGTCCATTTATCAGTTCTTTATTGCGACATTTCTCAGAAATACACTCCAGGGCTCCTCGCAGCCATAGCTACTGCTTCCTTCTCCCTCAAAAGACAAAGGAACAGAGAAAACTCCTCCCACCTTCGAAACCTGATGTCAGAATGTGAGGCATTACTCAGAACATCTTAACCCTTTAAGTTCTTGTCAGGACTGCCTCTAGGTCCCAGCTCACAGAGGACCAATGCCCAGTGGATGTAATGTATAAAAGTCTTTATTTAAGTTTAGTTTCCATTTCAAAGCTCTGGGCGTGCTGCCCCACGTCTTGACGCTAGACCGGCTAAGTCCCCTCTGACTCACTGCTCCTCCCACACCAGTTTAAGATCCTAGCCCGGCTCCACCTCCTGCGCTGTTCTTTCCTTCGCTGGGTCCTTCTGCCCTCTGGGGTTTCCTCCTTCCTGGACTCCTCTGACGCTGAGCCCCCTGAGTCCTGCCCTTCCCTCCGGCGGGCTTTAGGACCTGGCTCCCTTCCCGGGCTCCCTGCTGTGCCGCTCGCCTGTACATTTGAACTTGGCGCGCCCAGCCGGTAACCTTCCTCCTGACCGTTTCCCCGCTTCCCGATGTGGGCGTGGCCAAACCTGACTCCTCTCCTCCCGTTGGTGGCGAGGACACTGGTCCCGATTCCTGGGACTCCCCCTCCCCACTGCGCTCTGGTGGGGAAGCTGGTCCTGACTTCCAACTGCTGCTCAGGGACTCCCCGCTAGCCCCTTCCTCCTGGGGCTTCCCCCCTGGAACCCCCCTCGCTCTGGCCATTGGCGCTCCCTTCTGTGAGTCCTCCGATTCGCTGGAGAGGCTTGTGGAGTAACTCTTTCCACTGTCACTGCCTCCACCCCCCTCGGACTCCTCCTCCTCACTCTCCATTTGCTCCCCCTCCTGTGTCTCTCCTTCTGAACCCCTGACAGTTCTGAATCCCAACACCCCCTCTTGCTTTGCATTCTGACAAGACCTGTGGAACATCTTCAGCAAAACTCTGTGAGATCAATCCCTCCCCCAATGCCTTGCGCCCTCTCCTGGCGTTCCTGTTAGGCATCTGTGGAACAACCTCACAACTCTCAGACTCGCATTGTGCGAAACTTACCCACGCACCTGTGGCCTGATACCTCTCAGGTGGAATACCCTTCGTTGTGCGACTGGACCGCCTGGGCACAAACTCAGGTGTTTCCTCTGACTCACTGTGGCCAGTAGGTGTGTCCTCTGTATCACGGGATTCCCCCTCTGACTTAAAGCGTCTTCGAATCCTCTGCATTACACTCACAGGAGAACTAGGCTCACTCTTGGGCTCTCTTTTTACAACTTGTGGAGATGCCCCATCCTGTTCCTGACTTTGGTCAGTGAGCTGATCGTCATCAGCAGACTCAGCCTCTCCTTCCTCCTCATCAGAACCTTCCTGCTCTGGATCAGAAAGACATTTTGAAAGAACATCACGCTTGGCAGGAGTCTTTGACCTTTCATCCTGCTCATGGAACTCAGCGTGTTTAATGATCAGCAGCTTACTCTGATCACCTGACGGGTATGCAAACCTCCATGCACGAGCTGCTGGCTCATACCCACAGAAGATCATTTTCTGGAACTTGGATCCATCTGGCCCTTGCAAAGCCTTAGGCACCGGCACAGATGCAACTGAACCAAAAGAACGCAGAAAGTGAATCTGGGGTTTCCTGCCGTGCAACATGAAAAAAGGTGTGTCACTTACTATTGAATTGTAAGTCCGATTCCAGGTGAAGCCCACATATTTAACTGCCTCCATCCAAAACCTTGGAGGTAACCCAGAATCTGTCAGCATCACCTGTGCAGCCTTAACCAGAGCTTCACTCCTAAGCTCTGCCACCCCCCTCTGTTGAGGAGAAGTCACTGTGTGACATATCCCTTTCTTGTGAAAGAACTTCTGCAAAGCAGACCCAGTAAACTGCGCACCTCTGTCACTAGTGACTGCTTGCACTTTGGTGGAGAACCTTAGTTCCACCTCCTCAATCCAACTTTTAATCAGCTGTGCTGCATCTTCCTTGGATTTGAGACCGTGAGTCCAGGTGTTCTGCGAAAAACTATCCTGCATCGTCAGCAGAAACCTGGCCCCTCCCAGACTTGGTTCCTTCATGGGACCCAACAAATCTATGTGCACAAGTTCAAAAGGTTTTGTGGTTACCCTCTCCACCCTGGGGTAACTGCACCCTTTTACCTTTGCCTGTCTGCAAGTCTCACAATCTATGGCACTTCCACATTCTTTAATTTTACAGCCTCTGGCGACCTCAGGTAGCGCCTGAAGTTCTTCTAGACAACTATGAGCTGTCTTCCTGTGCCAAACACATGCACATGAAACATGAGTGGGAACTGTAGCACGCAGGGCTTGTGCTCTCTCAACCTTCCCCTCACCCTCCAGAGACGTTTTAAGAATGAAGAGATCATTCTGCCCCTTTTTAACTTTGACAAGCTGTTTCCCTCCCTTAGAGATTGTGCAGACATCAGTCTCAAAACAGACCTTAAACCCCTTTTTTAACAAATAAGGCACAGATAAAAGACAGTGATGCATTCCTGGTACAACGCAAACTTCCAACTGCTCCTGCAAAACAGAAAGAGAGATTTTTGCAACATTAGTTACATCTCTTTTTTGTCCATTTGCAAATAGAACAGTCTTTCCAGCTGGAACTGCCTTGCAATTCCACATCTCGACAGCAGGGGTCTCTAGAATCAAGTTGCGGTTCGCTGCTGAGTCGATTACAAAGCAGAGCTCAGTGTCTCTCTCAGAGCTGTCCTCAAACATTGCCATACTAGCTGTCAGCTGATAAGCCTCTTCATCGCGTTTAGCACGTCCGCCTTGCTCAGTCCCACGCCTGGCTGCCTTGCCAGGCTGGTTGCCATGGAAACCTGGCTGGTTCCCATGGGAAGTGACCTTGACAACATCCTGCCTCGTCTCTCTGCTCCAGTGGGGGCAACAGCGACGCAGATGTTCAACTCCAGTGGAAAAACACTGCCCGGGGCTTTTTCAGCAGGCCTGGCCCACCTTCCTCCGGAAGAGCTCTCTGTGCCAGCCCTGCCCCCTCTGAAACTGCACTCCACTCCAGCACTCTCAGTGGAAAACTATTTAAACTTGCCTTTGGAATTCTTCGCCCCCCCCGACCTGCTCATCAGCGCTCCTTGAGGCTAATTCATCAGGAACTGGGGCTGCTTCTCCAGGGCTCTGGTCTCCTGCTGAAGTTTCACACAAACTTCTCAGCACCTCCCAGGCAGCCCTTGCTGACTTTACGCCCTCCAGGTGAGGTTTCAGCGATGCGTGTACGCATGCTTTCAGCATACCAAGCTCTCTTTGCATTCTCTGCTGGCTATCTTCAGGCAACGCAGCCTCAAAGCCTGCAACGTCTGTCCCATCCGCACCTGGACTGAGGGGTAGTGGCTCTTTCTGGCTTAAATCCCAAAGCCCAGTAGCCAAAAACCAACCCCTGACTCTTCTGGACCAGGTTGCCCAACTTTTTAAAGTGAGCTTTTCAAGCGGAATGTCCTCAAGGACCTGGCTGTCTGCCATTTTCTTCCCGGGGCCCCAAGCTTACTCACATAACAGCTTTTCCAGCACCCGTCTTCTCAGCTGCTCTCAGCTCTCAGCTCTCAGCAACTCTGCCTCTCAGCAGCAGGCAAAACTCAGAACGCAGACCTCCGCTTTCAGGAGCGTTCTCCCAGCTGACCCAGCTGACTTCAAAGCCTTCCAGCAGACTTTCAGCAACAGTTTTACAAGCGGTAATTAGTTCATAACCTGTTGGGGTGATTAGGCGTGACGTAGCTAATTACTTTACGATCCCAATTAGCTCTTTACAGCGGTCCGGTACGCTTCCTCAGGCTGCGGCAATCTGCTCTGTTCCGTCACGCCTTGCAGAGTAAAAACACAGCGGGAAAAGCTGTTGCTGCTGCTGCTGCTTAGATCCAGACAAACACGTCAAGCACTTGTGTGTCCATTTATCAGTTTTTATTGCGATATTTCTCAGAAATACACTCCAGGGCTCCTCGCAGCCATAGCTACTGCTTCCTTCTCCCTCAAAAGACAAAGGAACAGAGAAAACTCCTCCCGCCTTCGAAACCTGACATCAGAATGTGAGGCATTACTCAGAACATCTTAACCCTTTAAGTTCTGAATCCCAACATCTACCGCCTGGGCCTCTGCCGCTGTTGCCTTCGCTGCCAGAGCCTCTACCTCCTGGGCCCTTGCCGCTGCCGCTGCTGCCTCCGCAGCCTGAGCCTCTACCACCTCTGCCGCTGCCGCTGGTACCTCCGCCGCCAGAGCCTCTACAGCCGCTTGTGCCTCCGCAGCCCAAGCCTCTACCGTCTGGGCCCTTGCCACTGCCGCTGGTGCCTCCGCAGCCAGAGCCTCTACCAACTCAGCCTTTGCACGCTGCCGCTGGTGCTTCCGCTGCCAGAGCCTCTATTGCCACTGGTGCCTCCGCAACCCGAGCCTCTACCGCTTGGACCCTTGCCTCTGATGCTGGTGCTTCCGCCGCCAGAGCCTCTACTGCCTGGGCCTCTGGGTGCCGTTAGTTCCTCCGCAGCCCGAGCCTCTACTGCCTGGGCTTCTGCCGGTGCCGCTGTTGCCTCCACAGCCTGAGCCTCTACCGCCTGGGCCCTTGCCGCTGCCGCTGCTGCCTCCGCCGACAGAGCCTCTACTGCCTGGGCCTCTGCCGCTGGTTGCCTCCGCAGGCTTCTGCCGGTGCTGCTGGTGCCTCCCCCGCCTGAGCCTCTTCAGCCTTGGCCTCTGCTGCTGCCTGAGCCTTTACCACCTGGACCTCTACCACTGCAGCTGGTGCCTCCGCCGCGAGAGCCTCTACCTTCAGGGCCTCTGCCACGGCCACTGGTGCCTCGGCAGCCTGAGCCTCTACCGCCTGGGCCTCTGCCGCTCTTGCTGGTTCCGCCGCTGCCCAGGCTGCATCGCCTGGACCTCTGCAGCTGCCCGTGGTGCCTTGGCAAAGTGAGCTTCTTCCACCTGTGGCTATACCGCTGCCGCTGGTTCCTCCGCCTCCCAGGCTGCATCGCCTGGGACTTTGCCGCTGCCACTGGTGCCTTCGCCGCCAGAGCCTCTAACGCACGGGTGTCAAACACAAGGCCCGCGGGCCGAATTCGGCCCGCCAGACCTCGTCATGTGGCCCGTGTAGCCGCCAGCCTGCTTCCCCCTGCGAGGCGGCACACTGTGGGCGGGGATGGGGGGCTGGAAGGCGGCCAGTGGAAAAAGCGAAGGCGCTCCCTTCCTGCGCCGTTACTCGGCCGCCCTGAGAGAAAATTTCTGAGGCGGAGGCGGCCTTCGTCCAGGGTCTGGGGGCCATGGTGGGACTTTGCCCTCCTGGCGGCCTGCAGCTGGGGCAGCTGCGGGACCCGCTGGGCATCGGCAGCGGAGTCGTCGTCGGCGCTTCTTCTCCTCCTCCTTCGTCTTGCTCACTGTCGCTGCCTCTCTCACCTTGCTCAAGGCAGGCCTGGAGCCGGGACAACCTGGGCTTCAAGCCTGAGGAGGAGGCGGGCGAAGCGGCCAGGGCGGCTGGCGGGAGCGAGGCGGCGGGGCCCCTGCTGCAGATGGGCGTGGTGGAGTGGGGCTGAGGAGGGGCGCCTTCGCCCTCGGAGGGCCCGCCGAGAGCGGGAGTCAGCGGAGGCGCAGGCGGCGCGGCAAAAAGGAGGAAGGCGGAGGGGAAGGCAAAGGCCAGTGGCCTTGCTCCACCGGAGGCGCCCCGACGCCACGTTTCCCTCATGAGGAGACGGGCGAGGAGGTCACCGAGCAGCAGCAGCCGCCGCCTTGCCTGGGCCAAAGGGATGGCGCACTGCCTGTGAGGTGAGTCGCCGCCCGGCCGGCACTTCCATCACCCTTCCCGGCTCGCATCTCTCCTGTTTCACCTTATTAATTTTATGTTACTTGCGAGTCTTCTGCTCTGAAGACAGATGCAAATAATCCGTTCAGCTCCTCTGCAATCTCCTTTCCCACCTTTAGCATACCTTTGATTCCCTTATTGGCCAAAGGCTCTACCACAGACATGTCCAAAGTCCGTTTTGGGGGCCTAATCCGGCCCCTTTGGCAGTTTATGGGGTAAAATCCTCAAAAAAACCCTAAACAAGTTCAACCCTAAAAAAAAAGCTGAACAATTTATTTAAAAAGCGCAACAACTTTGGTTGGCCCTCACGTCCCTTCACTTCATCAAATCTGGCCCTCCTTGAAAAAAGTTTGGGCACCACTGCTCTAACGCGTGGGCACTTTCCTCTGCCGCTGTTGCTTCCGCCGCCAGAGCCTCTATTGCCTGGGCCTCTACCACTGCTGCTGGTGCCTCTGCAGCGAGAGCCTCTACCGCCTGGGCCCTTTCCGTTGCCGCTGGTTTTCCGCCGCCAGAGCCTCTACTGCCTGGGCCTCTGCCGGTGCTGCTGGTGCCTCCGCAGCCTGAGCCTCTACCGCCTGGGCTTCTACCCCTGCCGCTGGTGACTCCACCGCCAGAGCCTCTACCGCCTGGGCACTTGCCGCTGCCGCTGGTGCCTCCGCCTCGAGAGACTCTACCGCTTGGACCCTTGCCTCTGATGCTGGTGCTTCTGCCGCCAGAGCCTCTACCACCTGGGCCCTTGCCGCTGCCGCTGGTGCCTCCGCAGCCCAAGCCTCTACCAGTGGCAGTGGTATAGCCACAGGTGGAAGAAGCTCACTCTGCCAAGGCAGAGGTCCAGGAGATGCATCCTGGGCAGCGGCGGAACCAGCAAGAGCGGCAGAGGCCCAGGCAGTAGAGGCTCAGGCTGCCGAGGCACCAGTGGCCTCTGGTGGCGGAGGCAACAGCGACAGTGGCAGAGGCTGAGGTGGTAAAGACTCAGGCTGCGAAGGCACCAGCGGCAGTGGCAGAGGCCCAGGCGGTAGAGGCTCTGGTGGCGGAAGCACCAGCGGAGGCAGCAAGGGCCCAGGCGGTAGAGGCTTAGGCTGCGGAGGCACCAGCGGCAATGGCAGAGGCCGAGGTGGTAGAGGATCTGGCGGCCTAGGCACCAGTGGCAGTGGCCGAGGCACAGGCGGTAGAGGCTTGGGCTGCGGAGGAACCAGCGACAGCGGTAGAGACCCAGGCAGTGGAGCCTCTGGCGGCGGAGGCAACAGCGACAGTGGCAGAGGCCGAGGTGGTAGAGGCTCAGGCTGCGGAAGCACCAGCAGCAGTGGCAGAGGCCCATGCAGTAGAGGCTCTGGCAGGCGGAAGCATCAGTGGCAGCAGCAAGTGCCCACACGGTAGAGGCTCTGGTGGCGGCAGCACCAGCGGCAGTTGCAGAGGCCGAGGTGGTAGAGGCTCAGGCTGCGGAGGCACCAACGGCACCGGCAGAGGCCCAGGTGGTAGAGGCTTGGCCTGCGGTAGCACCATTGGCAGAGGCAAGAGCCCAGGCGGTAGAGGCTCTGGCGGCGAAGGCAGCAGTGGCAGAGGCCGAGGCGGTAGAGGCTCAGGCTGCGGAGCCACCAGCGGTACTGGCAGAGGCCCAGGTGGTAGAGGCTCTGGTGGCGGAAGCACCAGCGGAGGCAGCAAGGGCCCAAGCGGTAGAGGCTCCGGCGGCAGAGACAGCAGCGACAGTGGCAGAGGCCCATGAGGTAGAGGCTCTGGCGGTGGAGGCACCAGCAGCAGTGTCAGAGGCCCAGGCGGTAGAGGCTCTGGCGGCGCAGGCACCTGCGGCAGCGGCAAAGGCCCAGGTTGTAGAGGATCCGGCGGCGGAGGCACCAACGGCAGCTGCAGAGGTCCAGGCGATGCAGCCTGGGCGGCGGCAGATCCAGCAAGTGCATTAGAAGCCAAGTCAGTAGAGGCTCAGGCTGCCGCCTTCGCCGCCAGAGGCAGAGGCCAAGGGGGTAGAGGCTCTGGCTGCAGAGGCACCAGCGGCACCTGCAGAAGCCCAGGCGACAGAGGCTCTGGCAGTGAAGGGACCAGCGGCAGCGGCAGAGACCCAGGCTCTGGCGGTGGAAGCACCAGCATCACAGGCAAGTGTCCAAGCGGTAGAGGCTCTGGTGGCGGAAGCGGCAGTGGCAGAGGCCGAGGGGGTAGAGGCTCAGGCTGCGGAGGCACCAGCGGCACCGGCAGAGGCCCAGGCGGTAGAGGCTCTGGCAGCGAAGGGACCAGTGGCAGCGGCAGAGGCCCTTTGCTGCTGTCGCTGGTGCTTCCGCCGCCGAAGCCTCTATTGCCTGAGCCTCTGCCGCTGCCGCTTTCGCAGCCTGAGCCTCTACCACCTGGGCCTCTGCCACTGCCGCTGCTGCCTCTGATGCCAGAGCCTCTACCGCCTGGGCCCTTGCTGCCTCTGCTGGTGTTTCCGCCACCTGAGCCTCTACCGCCTGGGCCTCTGCCGGTGCCGCTGGTGCCTCCGCAGCCTGAGCCTCTACCCCCTCGGCCTCTGCCACTGCCGCTTCCGCCACCAGAGCCTCTACCGCTTGGACACTTGCCTGTGATGCTGGTGCTTCCACCGCCAGAGCCTGGGTCTCTGCCGCTGCCGCTGGTCCCTTCACTGCCAGAGCCTCTGTCGCCTGGGCTTCTGCAGGTGCCGCTGGTGCCTCTGCAGCCAGAGCCTCTACCCCCTCGGCCTCTGCCTCTGGCGACGAAGGCGGCAGCCTGAGCCTCTACTGACTTGGCTTCTAATGCACTTGCTGGATCTGCCGCCGCCCAGGCTGCATCGCCTGGACATCTGCAGCTGCCGTTGGTGCCTCCGCTGCCGGATCCTCTACCACCTGGGCCTTTGCCGCTGCCGCTGGTGCCTGCGCTGCCAGAGCCTCTACCGCCTGGGCCTCTTCCACTGCCGCTGGTGCCTCCGCCTCCAGAGCCTCTACCGCTTGGACACTTGCCTCTGATGCTGGTGCATCCGCCGGCAGAGCCTCTTCCACCTTGGCCTCTGCCGCTGCCGCTGGTTGAAGAGCCTGAGCCTCTACTGCCTCTGCTGCAATTGCTGGATCTGCCGCCGCCCAGACTGCATTACCTGGACCTCTGCAGCTGTCGTTGGTGCCTCGCCAACATAAGCTTCTTCCACCTGTGGCTCTGCCGCTACCGCTGGTTCCTCCGCCTCCCAGGCTGCATCGCCTGGGCCTGTCTCTGGTGCCCCCGCAGCCCGAGCTTCTACCGCCTGGGCCTCTGCCGCTGGTGCCTCCACAACCCGATCCTCTACTGCCTGGGCCTCTGCCGCTGCTGCTGCCTTCGCAGCCAGAGCCTATACCACATGGGCCTCTGCCACTGCCGCTGGTGCTTCCGCAGCCAGAGCCTCTTCCACCTCGGCCTTTGCCGCTGCCGCTGCCGCTGGTGCCTCCGCCGCCAAAGCCTCTACCGCCTGGGCCTCTGCCTCTGCCGCTGGTGCCTCCGCCGCCCGAGCTTCTACTGCTGCCTCTGCTGGTGCTTCCGCCATCCGGGGCCTCTGCCGCCTGGGCCTCTGCCAGTGCCGCTGGCGCCTCTGCAGCCAGAGCCTCTTCCACCTCGGCCTTTGCCGCTGCTGCTGGTGCCTCCGCCGCCAGAGACCCTACCGCCTGGGCCTCTGCAGCTGGTCCCTTCGCTGCCAGAGCCTCTACCGCCTGGTCCTCTGCCGGTGCCGCTGGTGCCTTCGCCGCCAGAGCCTCTACCACGTGGGCACTTGCCGCTGGTGCTTCCGCCGCCAGAGCTTCTACTGCATGGGCCTCTGCCGCTGCCACTGGTGCCTCGGCAGCCTGAGCCTCTACTGCCTTGGCCTCTGCTGCACTTGCTTGATCTGCCGCCGCCCAGGCTGCATCGCCTGGACCTCTGCAGCTGCCGTTGGTGCCTCCGCCGCCAGATCCTCTACCACCTGGGCCTTTGCCGCTGCCGCTCGTGCCTCTGCAGCCCGAGCCTCTGCTGCCTGGGCCCTTGCCGCTGCCGCTGATGCTTCTGCCACCAGAGCCTCTACCGCTTGGACACTTGCCACTGATGCTGGTGCTTCCGCTGCCAGAGCCTCTACTGCCTAGGCCTCTGATGCTGGTACTTCGGCTGCCAGAGCCACTACCGCCTGGACCTCTGCCGCTGCTGCTGGTGCCTCCGCCACCAGAGCCTCTACCGCCTGGGCCTCTGCCACTGCCGCTGGTGCCTCCGCAGCCTGAGCCTCTAGCACCTCGGCCTCGCTGTTGCCTCCGCCGCCAGGTGTCTACTGCCTGGGTCTCTGCCGCTGGTTCGCTCCGCAGACCGAGCCTCTACCGCCTGGGCCTCTGCCACTGCCGCTGCTGCCTCTGACGCCAGAGCCTCTACCGCCTGGGCCCTTGCTGCCTCTGCTGGTGTTTCCGCCACCTGAGCCTCTACCGCCTGGGCCTCTGCCGGTGCCGCTGGTGCCTCCGCAGCCTGAGCCTCTACCCCCTTGGCCTCTGCCACTGCCGCTTCCGCCACCAGAGCCTCTACCGCTTGGACACTTGCCTGTGATGCTGGTGCTTCCAACGCCAGAGCCTGGGTCTCTGCCGCTGCCGCTGGTCCCTTCACTGCCAGAGCCTCTGTTGCCTGGGCTTCTGCAGGTGCCGCTGGTGCCTCTGCAGCCAGAGCCTCTACCCCCTCGGCCTCTGCCTCTGGCGACGAAGGCGGCAGCCTGAGCCTCTACTGACTTGGCTTCTAATGCACTTGCTGGATCTGCCGCCGCCCAGGCTGCATCGCCTGGACCTCTGCAGCTGCCGTTGGTGCCTCCGCCGCCGGATCCTCTACCACCTGGGCCTTTGCCGCTGCCGCTGGTGCCTGCGCTGCCAGAGCCTCTACCGCCTGGGCCTCTTCCACTGCCGCTGGTGCCTCCGCCTCCAGAGCCTCTACCGCTTGGACACTTGCCTCTGATGCTGGTGCATCCGCCGGCAGAGCCTCTTCCACCTTGGCCTCTGCCGCTGCCGCTGGTTGAAGAGCCTGAGCCTCTACTGCCTCTGCTGCAATTGCTGGATCTGCCGCCGCCCAGACTGCATTACCTGGACCTCTGCAGCTGTCGTTGGTGCCTCGCCAACATAAGCTTCTTCCACCTGTGGCTCTGCCGCTACCGCTGGTTCCTCCGCCTCCCAGGCTGCATCGCCTGGCCTGTCTCTGGTGCCCCCGCAGCCCGAGCTTCTACCGCCTGGGCCTCTGCCGCTGCTGCTGCCTTCGCAGCCAGAGCCTATACCACATGGGCCTCTGCCACTGCCGCTGGTGCTTCCGCAGCCAGAGCCTCTTCCACCTCGGCCTTTGCCGCTGCCGCTGCCGCTGGTGCCTCCGCCGCCAAAGCCTCTACCGCCTGGGCCTCTGCCTCTGCCGCTGGTGCCTCCGCCGCCCGAGCTTCTACTGCTGCCTCTGCTGGTGCTTCCGCCATCCGGGGCCTCTGCCGCCTGGGCCTCTGCCAGTGCCGCTGGCGCCTCTGCAGCCAGAGCCTCTTCCACCTCGGCCTTTGCCGCTGCTGCTGGTGCCTCCGCCGCCAGAGACCCTACCGCCTGGGCCTCTGCAGCTGGTCCCTTCGCTGCCAGAGCCTCTACCGCCTGGTCCTCTGCCGGTGCCGCTGGTGCCTTCGCCGCCAGAGCCTCTACCACGTGGGCACTTGCCGCTGGTGCTTCCGCCGCCAGAGCTTCTACTGCATGGGCCTCTGCCGCTACCACTGGTGCCTCGGCAGCCTGAGCCTCTACTGCCTTGGCCTCTGCTGCACTTGCTTGATCTGCCGCCGCCCAGGCTGCATCGCCTGGACCTCTGCAGCTGCCGTTGGTGCCTCCGCCGCCAGATCCTCTACCACCTGGGCCTTTGCCGCTGCCGCTCGTGCCTCTGCAGCCCGAGCCTCTGCTGCCTGGGCCCTTGCCGCTGCCGCTGATGCTTCTGCCACCAGAGCCTCTACCGCTTGGACACTTGCCACTGATGCTGGTGCTTCCGCTGCCAGAGCCTCTACTGCCTAGGCCTCTGATGCTGGTACTTCGGCTGCCAGAGCCACTACCGCCTGGACCTCTGCCGCTGCTGCTGGTGCCTCCGCCACCAGAGCCTCTACCGCCTGGGCCTCTGCCACTGCCGCTGGTGCCTCCGCAGCCTGAGCCTCTAGCACCTCGGCCTCGCTGTTGCCTCCGCCGCCAGGTGTCTACTGCCTGGGTCTCTGCCGCTGGTTCGCTCCGCAGACCGAGCCTCTACCGCCTGGGCCTCTTCCACTGCTGCTGGTGCCTCCGCCGCCAGAGCCTCTACCGTCTGAGCCTCTGGGCTGCCGTTGGTGCCTCCGCATCCCAAGCCTCTAGTGCCTGGGCCTCTGCCACTGCCACTGGTGCTTCCGACGCCAGAGCCTCTACTGCCAGGGCCCCTGCCGCAGCCGCTGGTTCCTCCCCCGCCTGATCCTCTACCGCCTGGGCCCTTGCCGCTGCCGCTGGTGCCTCCCCCGCCTAAGCCGCTTCTGTCTGGACTTCTGCCGCTGCCGCTGGTTCCTCCCCCGCCTGAGCCTCTTCCGCCTGGCCCTCTGCCAATGCTGCTGGTGCCTCCGCCGCCAGAGCCTCTACCGCCTGGGACTTTGCTGCTGCCGCTGTTGCCTTCATCGCCAGACCCTCTGCCACCTGGGTGTCTGTCGCTGCTGCAGGTGCCGCCGCCTGAGCCTGTACTGCCTGGGCCTGGGCCGCTCTTGCTGGTTCCTCCGCCTCCCAGGCTGCATCGGCTGGGACTCTACCGCTGCCGCTGGTGCTTCCTCCACCTGAGCCTCTTCTCTCCCGACCTCTGCGACTGCCGCTGGTGCCTCCCCCGCCTGAGCCTCTTCCGCCTCGGCCTCTGCCGCTGGTTTTCTGCCGCCTGAGCCTTTACCGCCTGGGCCTCTTCCACGGCCACTGGTGCCTCGGCAGCCTGAGCCTCTACTGCCTGGGCCTCTGCCGCTCTTGCTGGTTCCGCCGCTGCCCAGGCTGCATCGTCTGGACCTCTGCAGCTGCTAGTAGTGCCTTGGCAGTGTGAGCTTCTTCCACCTGTGGCTCTTCTTCCACCTGTGGTCCCGACTCCTGGGACTCCCCCTCCCCACTGCGCTCTGGTGGAGACGCTGGTCCTGATCTCCAGCTGCTGCTCAGGGACTCCCCGCTGGCCCCTTCCTCCTGGGGCTTCCCCCCTGGACCCTCCTTCACTCTGGCCACCGGCGCTCCCTTCTGTGAGTCCTCCGATTCGCTAGAGAGGCTTGTGGAATAACTCTGGCCACTGTCACTGCCTGCGCCCCCCTCGTACTCCTCCTCCTCACTCTCCATTTGCTCCCCCTCCTGTGTCTCTCCTTCTGAACCCCTGACATCCATCCCCCCTCGAAGCCCCCCCTTCCCCCCTCCCCCCTCCCCCTCTTCAGGTGCGGGTTCCGGGTGCTCTAGAGTTGTCGGGGTGAGTTCAGGATACAGTTTGTCCCCCGAGGCGTGCACCCATCGTGAGAAGTCCGGAAAGTCCTCCATGGGCTCGTCGACTGCGATTCCCTCCGCTTCCATCTCCTGGGCGGTGTGTTCGAAATCTGAGGCCGCCCCCAAATCACTCACAACCCCTTCTCCCCCTGTCGCCTGAGGTGCCGCCACTTCACAGGGTCCCTCCGGCACGTCTCTGCGCCATCCCACTTCGGGTTGGTCCTCCCACCAATAAGATCCCCCCGTGCCAAAACCTGAGAGCGAGCCCTCTGGGGAGCTGCCTCCCGGAGTCGAGTCCTCCGCTGACGAGAAACCCCGGAAAGTGCTGGCCGAGAGTGTGGGTGTGAACAGACAATCATCGAAAAAGCCCGCCGGCATAGGCTTGTGCGGGAAAAGTGTATGGAATTCTTCCTTGAGCAACTGCTCCTCCAATGCGTAATCTGGCACCCACCTGTTGGCGCTGGCCGGGGTGTCCTCTGTGGTGAGAAGATATTCAATCCCGTCCTCCCCCCACCTTGAGTCTAAAATCTCAGTGGCTTCGTTGAGTGGCCCCCTCCTCGGCGACCCCCCCCTTTTTGGGCGCTTCCCTGAGCGGTTCGGGCGCTGTCCCTGGTGCCTGAAACCTGTGGGGCTCTTTGTAGGGTGTGAGCACCGATCTATGAAAGACCGGGTGCATTCTGGACCCCTCCGGGAGTGTTAAACGGAAGGCCACTGGGTTGATCTGCGCCTCTACTTGGTAAGGCCCTAACTGCTTGTGCCCGAGCTTCTTCTTGGCCAACGATCTGGCCGGAACTGCCTGGGCTGCTAACCAGACCCAGTCTCCTACCCGGATATCTTCCCCAACCCTCCTGTGTCGGTCTGCCTGCACTTTGTAAGCCTGTTTCGCCATCTCTAACTGCCTCCTGAGCTGCTCGTGGATCTCCTGCAACTCCGCTGCCACTGCCTCTGCTCCCTGCGGCTCCCTCACCCTCACTTTCTCCAAACCCGGGAAGGTTCTGGGATGCCGCCCATTGTTGGCGAAAAACGGTGTCACCCCCGTGGACACGTGTTTCGTGTTGTTGTAGGCGAACTCGGCTAGCGGTAGGTAGTCCACCCAGGTCGAGGGCTGCTGGTTCGCGTAGCATCTCAGGCACTGCTGCATGATGGTGTTGACTCTCTCCGCCTGTCTGTTAGTCTGCGGGTGTCGTGCCGACGCCAGGCTGACCTTGACGTTCAGGAAACCCATCAGCTTTTGCCAGAAGTTGGATTTGAACTGGCGCCCCCTGTCGGATAGGATGGACCGTGGTAGGCCATGCACCTTGAACACGTGGTCTATAAACAGCTTGGCGGTCTGCTCGGCTGTGGCCACCTTCGCGCAAGGAATGAAGTGGGCCATCTTGGTGAACAAGTCTACTACCCCGAGTACTGCCGTCTTGCCTCTCGAGCTGGGCAGATCCGTGACAAAGTCCAGGGCCACCCTCTCCCACGGCTCGACCGGTGTCTGTAGCGGTTCCAACAGGCCCGCCGGTGGCTGGTGTACTGGTTTGGCCCTTTGGCAGGTGTCGCACCTCCTGACGTATTCCGCGACATCCCCCCTCATCTTGGGCCACCAAAAGTCTCTGGCCACTAGGTCCACCGTCTTCTCCTTGCCCAAGTGTCCCGCGCTGGGCGCGTCGTGCAGCTGTTGCAGGACCCTCGCGCGGAGGTTGTCTCCCGGCACGTAGAGGGCTCCTTTGCGGATGAGCAGGCCGTCGCGTATTTGGAAGTCGTCGTCCCTCGCCGTTCCGCTACGCACCTCCTCCATCTTGGCTCGCGCGAAGGAGTCCGTCTGCAGCGCGCGACGCACCGCGTCCAGGTCCACCGTGGCTGACGCGCATGCCCACGCCTTGGGTGCGAAAATATGCTTGGCCGCCGCCGGCGCCTCTTCTTCGAGATACTGCGGTTTCCTGGACAGCGTGTCCGCCATGATGTTGTTGTTTCCAGGGATGTATTCTATTCTGAAGTCGAAATCTGCAAAGAACTCCGCCCAGCGGATGTGTCTCTGGTTCAGGAACCTTGCCGTGCGCCAGTACTCCAAGTTCTTATGGTCTGTACGGACCTGTACCGTGTGTTTGGCCCCGACGAGGAAATGCCGCCACGCCTTGAAGGCTGCATGTATGGCCAGTAACTCCCTGTCCCAGATGGTGTAGTTCTGCTCCGACTTGCTGAGTTTTCTGGAGTAGAAAGTGCACGGCCTCCAGTCCCCCTGGTGGGTTTGCTGCAACAGGACGGCCCCCACGGCCCTGTCTGACGCGTCCGTCTCCACTCTCATGGGCCTGCTGGGGTTCACGTGTAGCAGGTGTTCCTCGGACGCGAAGAGGTGCTTGAGCTTCCGAAAGGACTGCTCTGCCTGCTCCGTCCAGATGAACTTCTTCTTCTTGGAACTGAGGGTGTCAGTGATGGCCGCTGTCTGCATGGCGAAACCTTTGATGAACTTGCGATAAAAGTTGGCAAAGCCGACAAACCTCTGGACTTCCTTTCGATTGCGTGGGCTCTTCCAGTCCAGCACTGCCCGTACCTTGGTACTGTCCATGGCGAGTCCCTTGTCGGACAGTTTGTAGCCCAGGAAGTCCACCTCCGTCTTGTCGAACTGGCACTTCTCCAGCTTGGCGTAAAGCCGGTGCTCCCGCAGCCGCTGCAGGACTTCCCTGACATCTCTCTCGTGAGCCTCCGGCGACTCCGAGAAGATGAGGATGTCGTCCAGGAAGCAGACGCACTTCTTGTATAGAAGACCCGCCAAGACATGATGCATGAATGCTTGAAAACAGTGGGAGCCATTTTGTAATCCAAAAGGCATAACTCTATATTCATAGGTGCCCAACGGCGTAAACATGGCCGTTTTCCACTCGTCACCTTCCCTCACGCGAATGAGATTGTACGCTCCGCGCAGATCCAACTTGGTAAAGATGCGACCCTTCCTCACCGTCGCCAGCAGGTCATCGATCTTGGGCATAGGGAAGGCTGAGGGCTTAGTTTTCGCATTTAAGACGCGGTAATCAACTACAAGCCTCTTTTGGGGCGTGTCCCGCTTCTTTACAAAGAATACAGGGCTGCCCCCCACCGCCTTGGACTCTCGGATGAATCCCCGCTTCAAGTTGTGATCTATGAACTCCCTGAGCTCCTGCAATTCATCCTCAGACATGGAATACAGCTTCCCCGTCGGGAGCGTCGCCCCCGGCAGGAGGTCAATCTTGCAGTCGTAGGGTCTGTGGGGAGGCAGCTTGTCCGCTTCCTTCTCGCAGAAGACCTCCAAAAACTCTTTGTACTTGTTGGGTACCGCTTGCAACATGCCTAAGTGCAGCTGTGGTCCGTCTTCGTGCCCCTCATCTTCTTGGTTAACGAGGATGCAGTGTTCTGCGCAGTAGGAGGAGCAGAAGGTCAGTTGCCGCTGGTACCAAGCTAATGCCGGGCTGTGCCTGTCCAGCCAACTCATGCCCAACACAATGGGCGTGTCTGACAGGCGGGTGACGTTGAAGCTGATGACTTCGCGGTGATTACCAATGCGCATCACCATTGGCGGCGTCTGCTGCAGCACTTGCCCTCCCAGTAGCTCCCTGCCGTCCACCATGACGACGTTCAGAGGTACCGTCGCTGGCAGAAGGGCTATGCCATGTTGCTGGATGAAGTCCATGCCTATAAAATCTGTATTGCTCCCAGAGTCAATCGTAATGGGGATTTCCACAGTGAGCCCATTGGGAAGTTGAAGGGATGCGGTGAGCTGCACTACTGGTTTGGGTGGGAGGGGGTCTGTGGGCTGTAACATTACTGGGGATTGCTTCACTGACTTGTCTGGCTGGCCCCCAGTGACTCCATTTCCAGCCAGACAGTGGAGTTTTCCTGCTGTGATTCACTCTGCTGAACTGCTTCTGTTACTGTCGCTGCGGCTGCAGTGTGCTTGTGAAACCGCTGGGGACACTCTTTCGCCATGTGCTGAGCACTGTCGCAGATGTAGCACTTCCTGGTCCCTCTAGGAGGCTTCATTTTGACTGCTCCCGGCGTTAGGGCTCCGGCTGTGGACTGAGCCTTAGCACCACCTATCTCCATCGGCTCCTCTCCTCCTCCCAGCGGAGGCATGGATCGAGCGTGCGCCGCTTCCTTGGGAAAGGGGGGTGGTGCTTTCGTTGGCGTGCGGCCCCAATGCACTTCCTCTTTGTTCCAAAAGCGTCCTTCCAGCCTAACCCCAATGGTGAGTGCCCTCTCCACAATGTCCTTGGTGGTTTGGGGTCTCTCCCCCCTTGCAATTTCGTCTTTCACAGCTCCGTTCAGCCCCTCCCAGAACAGATCTCTGACGGCAGGCAATTCTCTCTCCCACCCCAATGCGTTCACCAATGCGAAAAAACGTGAATGATATTGCCTTACAGTGGCTCTACCTTGTCTTAGTCCGTGAATCTGTTTCCTAGCGATATCCACATCAATCTCAGACAAAAAACACGCATCCATCACTTTAAGGAAGGCACCCGCATCTTGGAGGGCTGGATCCTTATCTCTCCAGAGATTGCGCAGCCACGTTTTCGCCTCTCCCCGTAAATGCGAAACAATAAATCCCACTCTTTCTTCCTCATTTTTAAAGTCCTTGTCAAGCAGCTGCAGTGCATATAGTACATCTGCTCTGAAGTTAGGATACTCCTGCAGGTCCCCATTGAAGTGAGACACAAGGCTCCCTCCTCTGTTCCCCAGCCCAATCCCTTCTGGTCTGGTGGCCGGTAGCCTCTGTGTAGTTAGCACTTCTAACCTGGTTCGCAGATCCTGGCAGGCAGCAGCTGCTTCCTGTTCCTTCTTTCTGGATGCCAAAATTTCTGCGTTCAGCTGTGTCACTGCGTTTTGCAGACTCGCTATCTTCTCTTCGGTAGTCATTTCCCTGGTTTTCGTGAGCTCGCGAAGCACCAATCTTCACCCCTCGCTGCTTTCCCACACTCCACGAGGTTTTAAAATTGGTGGAAAATGTTGAGAGGGGACTTACTGTCAGGACTGCCGCTAGGTCCCAGCTCACAGAGGACCAACGCCCAGTGGATGTTATATACAAAAGTCTTTATTAAGGTTTAGTTTCCATTTCCAAGCTCTGGGCAGGCAGACCCACGTCTTGACGCTAGACCGGCTAAGTCCCCTCTGACTCACTGCTCCACCCACACCAGTTTAAGATTCTAGCCCGGCTCCACCTCTTGCGCTGCTCTTTCCTGCGCTGCTGCTCAGGGACTCCCCGCTGGCCCCTTCCTCCTGGGGCTTCCCCCCTGGACCCCCCTTCGCTCTGGCCACCGGCGCTCCCTTCTGTGAGTCCTCCGATTCGCTAGAGAGGCTTGTGGAATAACTCTGGCCACTGTCACTGCCTGCGCCCCCCTCGTACTCCTCCTCCTCACTCTCCATTTGCTCCCCCTCCTGTGTCTCTCCTTCTGAACCCCTGACACAGGTTAGAAGTGTTGACTACAAAGGGGCTACCGGGACCCGAGGTTCATGGACTAAGACAAGGCAGAGCCACAGTCAGACAATGTCAGGGGTTCAGAAGGAGAGACAGTTCTGGATATGAACTGGCGCCCCCTGTCGGACAGGATGGACCGTGGTAGGCCGTGCACCTTGAACACGTGGTCTATAAACAGCTTGGCGGTCTGCTCGGCTGTGGCCACCTTTGCACAAGGAATGAAGTGGGCCATCTTGGTGAACAAGTCTACTACCACGAGTACTGCCGTCTTGCCTCTCGAGCTGGGCAGATCCGTGACAAAGTCCAGGGCCACCCTCTCCCACGGTTCGAACGGTGTCTGTAGCGGTTCCAACAGGCCCGCCGGCAGTTGGTGTACTGGTTTGGCCCTTTGGCAGGTGTCGCACCTCTTGACGTATTCCGCGACATCCCCCCTCATCTTGGGCCACCAAAAGTCTCTGGCTACTAGGTCCACCGTCTTCTCCTTGCCGAAGTGTCCCGCGCTGGGCGCGTCGTGCAGCTGTTGCAGGACTCTCGCGCGGAGGTTGTCTCCCGGCACGTAGAGGGCTCCTTTGCGGATGAGCAGGCCGTCACGTATTTGGAAGTCGTCGTCCCTCGCCGTGCCGCTACGCACCTCCTCCATCTTGGCTCGCGCGAAGGAGTCCGTCTGCAGCGCGCGACGCACCGCGTCCAGGTCCACCATGGCTGACGCGCATGCCCACGCCTTGGGTGCGAAAATATGCTTGGCCGCCGCCGGCGCCTCTTCTTCGAGATACTGCGGTTTCCTGGACAGCGTGTCCGCCATGATGTTGTTGTTTCCAGGGATGTATTCTATTCTGAAGTCGAAATCTGCAAAGAACTCCGCCCAGCGGATGTGTCTCTGGTTCAGGAACCTCGCCGTGCGCCAGTACTCCAAGTTCTTATGGTCTGTACGGACCTGCACCGTGTGTTTGGCCCCGACGAGGAAATGCCGCCACGCCTTGAAGGCTGCATGTATGGCCAGTAACTCCCTGTCCCAGATGGTGTAGTTCTGCTCCGACTTGCTGAGTTTCCTGGAGTAGAAAGCGCACGGCCTCCAGTCCCCCTGGTGGTCTTGCTGCAACAGGACGGCCCCCACGGCCCTGTCTGACGCGTCCGTCTCCACTCTCATGGGCCTGCTGGGGTTCACGTGTAGCAGGTGTTCCTCGGACGCGAAGAGGTGCTTGAGCTTCCGAAAGGACTGCTCTGCCTGCTCCGTCCAGATGAACTTCTTCTTCTTGGAACTGAGGGTGTCAGTGATGGCCGCTGTCTGCATGGCGAAACCTTTGATGAACTTGCGATAAAAGTTGGCAAAGCCGACAAACCTCTGGACTTCCTTTCGATTGCGTGGGCTCTTCCAGTCCAGCACTGCCCGAACCTTGGTACTGTCCATGGCGAGTCCCTTGTCGGACAGTTTGTAGCCCAGGAAGTCCACCTCCGTCTTGTCGAACTGGCACTTCTCCAGCTTGGCGTAAAGCCGGTGCTCCCGCAGCCGCTGCAGGACTTCCCTGACATCTCTCTCGTGAGCCTCCGGCGACTCCGAGAAGATGAAGATGTCGTCCAGGAAGCAGACGCACTTCTTGTAGAGAAGACCCGCCAAGACATGATGCATGAATGCTTGAAAACAGTGGGAGCCATTTTGTAATCCAAAAGGCATAACTCTATATTCATAGGTGCCCAGCGGCGTAAACATGGCCGTTTTCCACTCGTCACCTTCCCTCACGCGAATGAGATTGTACGCTCCGCGCAGATCCAACTTGGTAAAGATGCGACCCTTCCTCACCGTCGCCAGCAGGTCATCGATCTTGGGCATAGGGAAGGCTGAGGGCTTAGTTTTCGCATTTAAGACGCGGTAATCAACTACAAGCCTCTTTTGGGGCGTGTCCCGCTTCTTTACAAAGAATACAGGGCTGCCCCCCACCGCCTTGGACTCTCGGATGAATCCCCGCTTCAAGTTGTGATCTATGAACTCCCTGAGCTCCTGCAATTCATCCTCAGACATGGAATACAGTTTCCCCGTCGGGAGCGTCGCCCCCGGCAGGAGGTCAATCTTGCAGTCGTAGGGTCTGTGGGGAGGCAGCTTGTCCGCTTCTTTCTCGCAGAAGACCTCCAAAAACTCTTTGTACTTGTTAGGTACCGCTTGCAACATGCCCAAGTTCAGCTGTGGTCCATCCTCGTGCCCCTCATCGTCCAAGTCAGCCAGGATGCAGTGTTCTGCGCAGTAGGAGGAGCCGAAGGTCAGTTGCCGCTGGTACCAAGCTAATGCCGGGCTGTGCCTATCCAGCCAACTCATGCCCAACAGTATGGGCGTGTCTGACAGGCGGGTGACGTTGAAGCTGATGACTTCGCGGTGATTACCAATGCGCATCACCATCAGCGGCGTCTGCTGTAGCACTTGCCGTCCCAGTAGCTCCCTGCCGTCCACCGTGACGACGTTCAGAGGTACCGTCGCTGGCAGAAGGGCTATGCCATGTTGCTGGATGAAGTCAATGCCTATAAAATCTGCATTGCTCCCAGAGTCAATGGTAATGCGGATTTCCACAGTGAGCCCATTGGGAAGTTGAAGGGATGCGGTGAGCTGCACTACTGGTTTGGGTGGGAGGGGATCTGTGGGCTGTAACATTACTGGGGATTGCTTCACTGACTTGTCTGGCTGGCCCCCAGTGACTCCATTTCCAGCCAGACAGTGGAGTTTTCCTGCTGTGATTCACTCTGCTTAACTGCTTCTGTTACTGTCGCTGCAGCTGCAGTGTGCTTGTGAAACCGCTGGGGACACTCTTTCGCCATGTGCTGAGCACTGTCGCAGATGTAGCACTTCCTGGTCCCTCTAGGAGGCTTCATTTTGACTGCTCCCGGCGTTAGGGCTCCGGCTGTGGACTGAGCCTTAGCACCACCTATCTCCATCGGCTCCTCTCCCCCTCCCAGCGGAGGCATGGATCGAGCGCACGCCGTTTCCTTGGGAAAGGGGGGCGGTCCTCTCGCTGGCGTGCGTCCCCAATGCCCTTCCTCCTTGTCCCAAGGGCGTCCTTCCAGCCTAACCCCAATCGTGTGTGCCCTCTCCACAACGTCTTTGGTGGTTTGGGGTCTCTCTCCCCTTGCAATTTCGTCTTTCACAGCTCCGTTCAGCCCCTCCCAGAACAGGTCTCTGACGGCAGACGATTCTCTCTCCCAGCCCATTACATTCACCAATGCAAAAAAGCGTGAATGATATTGCCTTACAGTGGCTCTGCCTTGCCTTAGTCCGTGAATCTCTTTCCTAGCGATATCCACATCAATCTCAGACAAAAAACACGCATCCATCACTTTAAGGAAGGCACCCGCATTTTGGAGGGCTGGATCCTTATCTCTCCAGAGATTGCGCAGCCAGGATTTAGCCTCTCCCCGCAAATGCGATACTATAAATCCCACTTTCTCTTCCTCTCTTCTAAAGTCTTTCTCCAGCAGTTGCAGTGCATATACTACATCTGCTCTGAAGTTAGGATACTGCTGCAGGTTCCCATCGAAATGCGACACAAGGCTCCCTCCTCTGTTCCCCAGCCCAATCCCCTCTGGTCTGGCGGCCGGTAGCCCTTGTGCAGTCAGCACTTCTAACCTGGTTCGCAGATCCTGGCAGGCAGCAGCTGCTTCCTGTTCCTTCTTTCTGGACGCCAAAATCTCTGCGTTCAGCTGCGTCACGGCGTTTTGCAAACTTGCTACCTTCTCTTCGGTAGTCATTTTTCAGGTATTCGTGAGCTCGCAAAGTACCAATCTTCACCCCTCACTGCTTTCCCGCACATCACGAGGTGATAAAATTGGTGGAGGGAGAGGGGACTTACTGTCAGGTCTGCCTCTACATCCCAGCTCACAGAGGACCAACGCCCAGTGGATATAATGTACAAAAGTCTTTATTTAAGTTTAGTTTCCATTTCAAAGCTCTGGGCGTGCAGACCCACGTCTTGACGCTAGACCGGCTAAGTCCCCTCTGACTCACTGCTCCACCCACACCAGTTTAAGATTCTAGCCCGGCTCCACCTCTTACGCTGTTCTTTCCTTCGCTGGGTCCTTCTGCCCTTTGGGGTTTCCTCCTTCCTGGACTCCTCTGACGCTGAGCCCCCTGAGTCTTGTCCCTCCCTCCGGCGGGCTTTAGGACCTGGCTCCCTTCCCGGGCTCCCCGCTGTGCCGCGCTCCTGTACATTTGAACTTGGCGCGCGCGCCCAGCCGGTGACTTTCCTTCTGACCATTTCCCCGCTTCCTGATGTGGGCGTTGCCAAACCTGACTCCTCTCCTTCCTCTGGTGGTGAGGACACTGGTCCCGACTCCTGGGACTCCCCCTCCCCACGGTGCTCTGGTGGAGACGCTGGTCCTGATCTCCAACTGCTGCTCAGGGACTCCCCGCTGGCCCCTTCCTCCTGGGGCTTCCCCCCTGGAACCCCCCTCGCTCTGGCCACCGGCGCTCCCTTCTGTGAGTCCTCCGATTCGCTAGAGAAGCTTGTGGAATAACTCTGGCCACTGTCACTGCCTGCGCCCCCCTCGTACTCCTCCTCCTCACTCTCCATTTGCTCCCCCTCCTGTGTCTCTCCTTCTGAACCCCTGACACGTCCGAAGAACAACTACTACATGTGAACCCCAGCAAACCCATGAGGGTGGAGACGGAAGCCTCAGACAGAGCCGTGGGGGCCGTCCTGTTGCAGCAAGACCACCAGGGGGACTGGAGGCCGTGTGCTTTCTACTCCAGGAAACTCAGCAAGTCAGAACAGAACTACACCATCTGGGACAGGGATTTGCTGGCCATTCATGCAGCCTTCAAGACGTGGCGGCACTTCCTCATTGGAGCCAAACACACGGTGCAGGTCCGCACGGACCATAAGAACCTGGAGTACTGGCGCACGGTGAGGTTTCTGAACCAGAGGCACATCCGCTGGGCGGAGGTCTTTGCAGATTTCGACTTCAGGATAGAATACATCCCGGGAGACAGCAACATCATGGCGGATGCGCTATCCAGGAAACCGCAGTATCTCGAGGAAGAGGCACCAGCGGCGGCCAAGCACATTTTCGCACCGGAAGCGTGGGCATGCGCCTCAGCCACGGTGGACCTGGACGCGGTACATCGCTGTCAGGACTGCCGCTAGGTCCCAGCTCACAGAGGACCAACGCCCAGTGGATATTATATACAAAAGTCTTTATTGAAGTTTAGTTTCCATTTCCAAGCTCTGGGCGCGCAGGCCCACGTCTTAATGCTAGACCGGCTAAGTCCCCTCTGACTCACTGCTCCACCCACACCAGTTTAAGATTCTAGCCCGGCTCCACCTCTTGCGCTGCTCTTTCCTGCGTTGGGTCCTTCTGCCCTCTGGGGTTCCCTCCTTCCTGGACTCCTCTGACGCGGAGCCTCCTGAGTCTTGCCCCTCCCTCCGGCGGGCTTTAGGACCTGGCTCCCTTCCCGGGCTCCCCGCTGTGCCGCGCTCCTGTACATTTGAACTTGGCGCACGCGCCCAGCCGGTGACTTTCCTTCTGACCGTTTCCCCGCTTCCTGATGTGGGTGTTGCCAAACCTGACTCCTCTCCTCCCTCTGGTGGTGAGGACACTGGTCCCGACTCCTGGGACTCCCCCTCCCCACTGCGCTCTGCTGGAGACGCTGGCCCTGATCTCCAGCTGCTGTTCAGGGACTCCCCGCTGGCCCCTCCCTCTTGAGGTTTCTCCCTTGGAATCTCCCTTGCTCTGGCCACCGGCGCTCCCTTCTGTGAGTCCTCCGATTCGCTAGAGAGGCTTGTGGAATAACTCTGGCCACTGTCACTGCCTGCGCCCCCCTCGTACTCCTCCTCCTCACTCTCCATTTGCTCCCCCTCCTGTGTCTCTCCTTCTGAACCCCTGACATCCATCCCCCCCTCGAAGCCCCCCCTTCCCCCTCCCCCTCTTCCGGTGCGGGTTCCGGGTGCTCCATTGTTGTAGGGATGAGTCCAGGATACAGCTCGTCCCCTGAGGCTTGCAACCATCGAGATAAGTCCGGGAAGTCCCCCATGGGCTCGTCGACGACGACCTCCTCCGCTTCCATCTCCTGCGCGGTGTGCTCGAAATCTGAGCTCGACCCCAAATCACCCAAGAGCCCTCCTCCCCCTGTTGCTTGATGGGGGTCCACCTCCCAGGGCCCCTTCGGCATGTCTCTGCGCCAGCCCACTTCGGGTTGGTCCTCCCACCAATAAGATCCCCCCGTGCCAAAACCTGAAAGCGATCCCTCCGGGGAGCTGCCTCCCGGAGCCGAGTCCTCAGCTGACGAGAAACCCCGGAAAGTGCTGGCCGAGAGTGTGGGTGTGAACAAACAATCCTCGAAAAAGCCCGCCGGCATAGGCTTGTGCGGGAAAAGTGTGTGGAATTCTTCCTTGAGCAACTGCTCTTCCACTGCGTAATCCGGCACCCACCTGTTGGCGCTGGCCGGGGTGTCCTCTGTGGCGAGAAGATATTCAATCCCGTCCTCCCCCCACCTTGAGTCTAAAATCTCAGTGGCTTCATTAAGTGGCTCCCCTTTCGGCGACCCCCCTTTTTTTGGCGCTTCTCTGAGCGGGTCTGGCGCCTTCCCCGGTGCTTGAAACCTGTGGGGCTCTCTGTAGGGCGTGAGCACTGGTCTATGAAAGACCGGGTGCATTCTGGAACCCTCCGGGAGTGTCAACCGGAAGGCCACTGGGTTGATCTGCGCCTCTACTTGGTAAGGCCCTAGCTGCTTGTGCCCTAGTTTCTTCTTGGCTAACGATCTGGCTGGAACTGCTTGTGCTGCCAACCAGACCCAGTCTCCCACCTGGATGTCCTCCCCAACCCTCCTGTGTCGATCTGCCTGCACTTTGTAAGCCTGTTTTGCCAACTCTAACTGCCTCCTGAGCTGCTCGTGGATCTCCTGCAACTCCGCTGCCACGTCCTCTGCTCCCTGTGGCTCCCCCTCCCGCACTGTGTCCAGACCCGGGAAGGTTCTGGGATGCCTCCCGTAGTTGGCGAAAAATGGTGTCACCCCCGTGGACCCGTGCTTCGTGTTGTTGTAGGCAAACTCGGCCAACGGTAGATAGTCCACCCAGGTCGATGGCTGCTGGTTCGCGTAGCATCTCAGGTACTGCTGCATGATGGCGTTGACCCTTTCCGCCTGCCCGTTAGTTTGCGGGTGTCTCGCCGACGCCAGGCTGACCTTGACGTTCAGGAATCCCATCAGCTTTTGCCAGAAGTTGGAGATGAACTGGCGCCCCCGGTCGGACAAAATAGACCGTGGTAGGCCGTGCACCTTGAACACGTGGTCTATGAACATCTTAGCGGTCTGCTCGGCCGTGGCCACCTTCGCGCACGGAATGAAGTGGGCCATCTTGGTGAACAGGTCCACTACCACGAGCACTGCCGTCTTGCCCCTTGAGCTGGGTAGATCTGTGACAAAGTCCAGGGCCACCCTCTCCCACGGTACGAACGGTGTCTGTAGCGGTTCCAACAGGCCCGCCGGCGGCTGGTGCACAGGCTTAGCCCTTTGGCAGGTGTCGCACCTATTGACATAGTCCGCGACATCCCCCCGCATCTTAGGCCACCAAAAGTCTCTGGCTACTAAGTCCACCGTCTTCTCCTTGCCGAAGTGCCCCGCGCTGGGCGCGTCGTGCAGCTGTTGCAGGACCTTCGCGCGGAGGCTGTCTCCTGGTACGTAGAGGACTCCCTTGCGTAGGAGCAGGCCGTCGCGCACTTGGAATTCGTCGCCCCTCGCCTTGCCACTGCACACCTCCTCCATCTTGGCTCGGGCGAACGAGTCCGTTTGCAGCGCGCGGCGCACCACGTCCAGGTCCACCATGGCTGACGCGCATGCCCACGCCTGTGGTGTGAAAATGTGCTTGGCCGCCGCCGGTGCCTCTGCCTCCAGATACTGCGGTTTTCTGGACAGCGCGTCCGCCAAGACGTTGCTGTTTCCTGGGATGTACTCAATTCTGAAGTCGAAATCTGCAAAGAACTCCGCCCAGCGGATGTGTCGCTGGTTCAGGAACCTCGCCGTGCGCCAGTACTCCAAGTTCTTATGGTCTGTGCGGACCTGCACCGTGTGCTTGGCTCCGACGAGGAAGTGCCGCCACGCCTTGAAGGCTGCATGTATGGCCAGCAACTCCCTGTCCCAGATGGTGTAGTTCTGCTCCGCTTTGCTGAGTTTTCTGGAGTAGAAAGCGCAGGGCCTCTAGTCCCCCTGGTGGTCTTGCTGCAACAGAACGGCTCCCACGGCTCTGTCTGAGGCGTCCGTCTCCACTCTCATGGGCCTGCTGGGATTTACGTGCAGTAGGTTCTCCTCGGAAGCGAAGAGCTGCTTGAGCTTCTGAAAGGACTGCTCTGCCTGCTCCGTCCAGATGAACCTCTTCTTCTTGGAACTGAGGGTGTCGGTGATGGCCGCTGTCTGCATGGCGAAACCCTTGATGAACTTGCGATAAAAGTTGGCAAAACCGACAAACCTCTGTACTTCCTTCCTATTGCGTGGGCTCTTCCAGTCCAGTACTGCACGTACCTTGGCACCGTCCATAGCCAGTCCCTTGTCGGACAGTTTGTAGCCCAAGAAATCCACCTCCGTCTTGTCGAACTGGCACTTCTCCAGCTTGGCGTACAGCCTGTGCTCCCGCAGCCTCTGCAGAACTTCCCTAACATCTCTCTCGTGAGCCTCCGGCGATTCCGAGAAGATCAGGATGTCATCCAGGAAGCAGACGCACTTCTTGTAGAGGAGACCCGCCAAGACATGATGCATGAAGGCTTGAAAGCAGTGGGAACCATTTTTTAATCCAAAAGGCATAACTCTGTATTCATAAGTGCCCAGCGGCGTAAACATGGTTGTTTTCCACTCGTCGCCTTCCCGTACGCGAATGAGATTGTACGCTCCACGCAGATCCAACTTGGTAAAGATGCGACCCTTCCTCACCGTCGCCAGCAGGTCATCGATCTTGGGCATAGGGAAAGCTGAGGGCTTGGTCTTGAGGTTCAAGACGCGGAAATCAACGACCAGCCTCTTCTGGGGCGTATCCCTCTTCTTTACAAAGAACACGGGACTGCCTCCTGCCGCCTTGGACTCCCGGATGAATCCCCGCTTCAGGTTGTGATCTATGAACTCCCTGAGCTCTTGCAATTCATCCTCAGACATGGAGTACAGTTTCCCCGTCGGGAGCGTCGCCCCGGGCAGGAGGTCGATCTTGCAGTCGTAGGGTCTGTGGGGAGGCAGCTTATCCGCCTCTTTCTCGCAGAAGACCTCCAAAAACTCCTTGTATTTGTTAGGCACCGCTTGCAACATGCCCAAGTTCAGCTGTGGTCCATCCTCGTGCCCCTCATCTTCCAAGTCCGCCAGGATGCAGTGTTCTGCGCAGTAAGAGGAGCCGAAGGTCAGTTGCCGCTGGTACCAAGCTAATGCCGGGCTGTGCCTATCCAGCCAACTCATTCCCAACACTATGGGCGTGTCTGACAGGCGGGTGACGTTGAAGCTGATGACCTCACGGTGGTTTCCAATGCGCATCACCATTGGCGGCGTCTGCTGTAGCACTTGCCCCCCCAGTAGCTCCCTGCCGTCCACTGTGACGACTTTCAGAGGTACCGCAGCTGGCAGAAGGGCTATGCCATGTTGCTGGATGAACTGCATGTCTATAAAATCTGCATTGCTCCCCGAGTCGATGGTGATGGGAATTTCCACAAGTAGCCCATTGGGGAGCTGAAGGGATGCGGTGAGCTGCTGTCAGGGGTTCAGAAGGAGAGACACAGGAGGGGGAGCAAATGGAGAGTGAGGAGGAGGAGTACGAGGGGGGCGCAGGCAGTGACAGTGGCCAGAGTTATTCCACAAGCCTCTCTAGCGAATCGGAGGACTCACAGAAGGGAGCGCCGGTGGCCAGAGCAAGGGAGATTCCAAGGGAGAAACCTCAAGAGGGAGGGGCCAGCGGGGAGTCTCTGAACAGCAGCTGGAGATCAGGGCCAGCGTCTCCACCAGAGCGCAGTGGGGAGGGGGAGTCCCAGGAGTCGGGACCAGTGTCCTCACCACCAGAGGGAGGAGAGGAGTCAGGTTTGGCAACACCCACATCAGGAAGCGGGGAAACGGTCAGAAGGAAAGTCACCGGCTGGGCGCGCGCGCCAAGTTCAAATGTACAGGAGCGCGGCACAGCGGGGAGCCCGGGAAGGGAGCCAGGTCCTAAAGCCCGCCGGAGGGAGGGGCAAGACTCAGGAGGCTCCGCGTCAGAGGAGTCCAGGAAGGAGGGAACCCCAGAGGGCAGAAGGACCCAACGCAGGAAAGAGCAGCGCAAGAGGTGGAGCCAGGCTAGAATCTTAAACTGGTGTGGGTGGAGCAGTGAGTCAGAGGGGACTTAGCCGGTCTAGCGTTAAGACGTGGGCCTGCGCGCCCAGAGCTTGGAAATGGAAACTAAACTTCAATAAAGACTTTTGTATATAATATCCACTGGGCGTTGGTCCTCTGTGAGCTGGGACCTAGCGGCAGTCCTGACAGTAAGTCCCCTCACCATTTTCACCAATTTTGCAACCTCGTGGAGTGCGGGAAAGCAGCGAGGGGTGAAGATTGGTGCTTCGCGAGCTCACGAAAAACAGGGAAATGACTACCGAAGAGAGGATAGCGAGTTTGCAAAACGCAGTGACGCAGTTGACTGCAGAAATTGCGGCTTCCAGAAAGAAAGAACAGGAAGCAGCTGCTGCCTGCCAGGATCTGCGAACCAGGTTAGAAGTGCTAAGTACACAGAGGCTACCAGCCACCAGACCAGAAGGGATTGGGCTGGGAAACAGAGGAGGGAGCCTGGTATCTCACTTCAATGGGGACCTGCAGGAGTATCCTAACTTCAGAGCAGATGTGATTTATACATTGCAGCTGCTTGACAAAGACTTTAAAAATGAGGGAGAGAAAGTGGGATTTATTATTTCGCATTTGCGGGGGGAGGCAAAATCGTGGCTGCGCAATCTATGGAGAGACAAGGATCCAGCCCTCCAAAATGCGGCTGCCTTCATTAAAGTGATGGATGCGTGTTTTTTATCTGAGATTGATGTGGATATCGCTAGGAGGGAGATTCACGGACTAAGACAAGGTAAAGCCACTGTGAGGCAATATCATGCACGTTTTTTCGGATTGGTGAATGTACTAGCCTGGGAGAAAGAATCGCCTGCCGTCAGAGACCTGTTCTGGGAGGGGTTGAGCGGAGCTGTGAAAGATGAGATCGCAAGGGGGGGAAGACCCCAAACCACCAAGGAAGTGGTGGAACGGGCACTCTCCATTGGGGTTCGGTTGGAAGGACGCCCTTGGGGCAGGGAGGAAGGGCATTTGGGACGCACGCCAGCGAAAGGACTGCCTCCCTTCCCCAAGGAGGCGGCGCGCGCTCGATCCATGCCTCCGCTGGGAGGGGGAGAGGAGCCGATGGAGATAGGTGGTGCTAAGGCTCACTCCACAGTCGGAGCCCTAACTCCGGGAGCAGTCAAGATGAAGCCTCCTAGAGGAACCAGGAAGTGCTACATCTGCGACAGTGCTCAGCATATGGCAAAAGAGTGTCCCCAGCGGTTTCACAAGCATACTGCAGCCGCAGCGACAGTAACAGACGCAATTCAGCAGAGGGAGTCGCAGCAGGAAAACTCCACTGTCTGGCTGGAGATGGCGTCTCTGGGGACCAGCCAGACAAGTCAGTGAAGCAATCCCCAGGGATCTTACAGCCCACCGACCCCCTCCCACCCAAACCAGTAGTGCAGCTCACCGCATCCCTTCAGCTCCCCAATGGGCTACTGGTGGAAATTCCCATCACCGTAGACTCGGGGAGCAATGCAGATTTTATAGACATGCAGTTCCTCCAGCAACATGGCATAGCCCTTCTGCCAGCGGCGGTACCTCTGAAAGTCGTCACAGTGGACGGCAGGGAGCTACTGGGAGGGCAAGTGCTACAGCAGACGCCGCCAATGGTGATGCGCATTGGAAACCACCGTGAGGTCATCAGCTTCAACGTCACCCGCCTGTCAGACACGCCCATAGTGTTGGGAATGAGTTGGCTGGATAGGCACAGCCCGGCATTAGCTTGGTACCAGCGGCAACTGACCTTCGGCTCCTCTTACTGCGCAGAACACTGCATCCTGGCGGACTTGGAAGATGAGGGGCACGAGGATGGACCACAGCTGAACTTGGGCATGTTGCAAGCGGTGCCTAACAAATACAAGGAGTTTTTGGAGGTCTTCTGCGAGAAAGAGGCGGATAAGCTGCCACCCCACAGACCCTACGACTGCAAGATCGACCTCCTGCCCGGGGCGACGCTCCCGACGGGGAAACTGTACTCCATGTCTGAGGATGAATTGCAAGAGCTCAGGGAGTTCATAGATCACAACCTGAAGCGGGGATTCATCCGGGAGTCCAAGGCGGCAGGAGGCAGTCCCGTGTTCTTTGTAAAGAAGCGGGACACGCCCCAAAAGAGGCTGGTCGTTGATTTCCGCTTTTTGAACCTCAAGACCAAGCCCTCAGCATTCCCTATGCCCAAGATCGATGACCTGCTGGCGACGGTGAGGAAGGGTCGCATCTTTACCAAGTTGGATCTGCGCGGAGCGTACAATCTCATTCGCGTACGGGAAGGCGACGAGTGGAAAACAACCATGTTTACGCCGCTGGGCACTTATGAATACAGAGTTATGCCTTTTGGATTAAAAAATGGTTCCCACTGCTTTCAAGCCTTCATGCATCATGTCTTGGCGGGTCTCCTCTACAAGAAGTGCGTCTGCTTCCTGGATGACATCCTAATCTTCTCGGAATCGCCGGAGGCTCACGAGAGAGATGTTAGGGAAGTTCTGCAGAGGCTGCGGGAGCACAGGCTGTACGCCAAGCTGGAGAAGTGCCAGTTCGACAAGACGGAGGTGGATTTCTTGGGCTACAAACTGTCCGACAAGGGACTGGCTATGGACGGTGCCAAGGTACGTGCAGTACTGGATTGGAAGAGCCCACGCAATAGGAAGGAAGTACAGAGGTTTGTCGGTTTTGCCAACTTTTATCGCAAGTTCATCAAGGGTTTCGCCATGCAGACAGCGGCCATCACCGACACCCTCAGTTCCAAGAAGAAGAGGTTCATCTGGACGGAGCAGGCAGAGCAGTCCTTTCAGAAGCTCAAGCAGCTCTTCGCTTCCGAAGAGAACCTACTGCACGTAAATCCCAGCAGGCCCATGAGAGTGGAGACGGACGCCTCAGACAGGGCCGTGGGAGCCGTTCTGTTGCAGCAAGACCACCAGGGGGACTGGAGGCCGTGCGCTTTCTACTCCAGAAAACTCAGCAAAGCGGAGCAGAACTACACCATTTGGGACAGGGAGTTGCTGGCCATACATGCAGCCTTCAAGGCGTGGCGGCACTTCCTCGTCGGAGCCAAGCACACGGTGCAGGTCCGCACAGACCATAAGAACTTGGAGTACTGGCGCACGGCGAGGTTCCTGAACCAGCGACACATCCGCTGGGCGGAGTTCTTTGCAGATTTCGACTTCAGAATTGAGTACATCCCAGGAAACAGCAACGTCTTGGCGGACGCGCTGTCCAGAAAACCGCAGTATCTGGAGGCAGAGGCACCGGCGGCGGCCAAGCACATTTTCACACCACAGGCGTGGGCATGCGCGTCAGCCACGGTGGACCTGGACGCGGTGCGCCGCGCGCTGCGAACAGACTCGTTCGCCCGAGCCAAGATGGAGGAGGTGTGCAGTGGCAAGGCGAGGGGCGACGAATTCCAAGTGCGAGACGGCCTGCTCCTACGCAAGGGAGTCCTCTACGTACCAGGAGACAGCCTCCGCGCGAAGGTCCTGCAACAGCTGCACGACGCGCCCAGCGCGGGGCACTTCGGCAAGGAGAAGACGGTGGACTTAGTAGCCAGAGACTTTTGGTGGCCTAAGATGCGGGGGGATGTCGCGGACTATGTCAATAGGTGCGACACCTGCCAAAGGGCTAAGCCTGTGCACCAGCCGCCGGCGGGCCTGTTGGAACCGCTACAGACACCGTTCGTACCGTGGGAGAGGGTAGCCCTGGACTTTGTCACAGATCTACCCAGCTCAAGGGGCAAGACGGCAGTGCTCGTGGTAGTGGACCTGTTCACCAAGATGGCCCACTTCATTCCGTGCGCGAAGGTGGCCACGGCCGAGCAGACCGCTAAGATGTTCATAGACCACGTGTTCAAGGTGCACGGCCTACCACGGTCTATTTTGTCCGACCGGGGGCGCCAGTTCATCTCCAACTTCTGGCAAAAGCTGATGGGATTCCTGAACGTCAAGGTCAGCCTGGCGTCGGCGAGACACCCGCAAACTAACGGGCAGGCGGAAAGGGTCAACGCCATCATGCAGCAGTACCTGAGATGCTACGCGAACCAGCAGCCATCGACCTGGGTGGACTATCTACCGTTGGCCGAGTTTGCCTACAACAACACGAAGCACGGGTCCACGGGGGTGACCCCATTTTTTGCCAACTACGGGAGGCATCCCAGAACCTTCCCGGGTCTGGACACAGTGCGGGAGGGGGAGCCACAGGGAGCAGAGGAAGTGGCAGCGGAGTTGCAGGAGATCCACGAGCAGCTCAGGAGGCAGTTAGAGTTGGCAAAACAGGCTTACAAAGTGCAGGCAGATCGACACAGGAGGGTTGGGGAGGACATCCAGGTGGGAGACTGGGTCTGGTTGGCAGCACAAGCAGTTCCAGCCAGATCGTTAGCCAAGAAGAAACTAGGGCACAAGCAGCTAGGGCCTTACCAAGTAGAGGCGCAGATCAACCCAGTGGCCTTCCGGTTGACACTCCCGGAGGGTTCCAGAATGCACCCGGTCTTTCATAGATCAGTGCTCACGCCCTACAGAGAGCCCCACAGGTTTCAAGCACCGGGGAAGGCGCCAGACCCGCTCAGAGAAGCGCCCAAAAAAGGGGGGTCGCCGAAAGGGGAGCCACTTAATGAAGCCACTGAGATTTTAGACTCAAGGTGGGGGGAGGACGGGATTGAATATCTTCTCGCCACGGAGGACACCCCGGCCAGCGCCAACAGGTGGGTGCCGGATTACGCAGTGGAAGAGCAGTTGCTCAAGGAAGAATTCCACACACTTTTCCCGCACAAGCCTATGCCGGCGGGCTTTTTCGAGGATTGTTTGTTCACACCCACACTCTCGGCCAGCACTTTCCGGGGTTTCTCGTCAGCTGAGGACTCGGCTCCGGGAGGCAGCTCTCCGGAGGGATCACTTTCAGGTTTTGGCACGGGGGGATCTTATTGGTGGGAGGACCAACCCGAGGTGGGCTGGCGCAGAGACATGCCGAAGGGGCCCTGGGAGGTGGACCCCCATCAAACAACAGGGGGAGGAGGGCTCTTGGGTGATTTGGGGTCGAGCGCAGATTTCGAGCACACCGCGCAGGAGATGGAAGCGGAGGAGGTCGTCGTCGACGAGCCCATGGGGGACTTCCCGGACTTATCTCGATGGTTGCAAGCCTCAGGGGACGAGCTGTATCCTGGACTCACCCCTACAACAATGGAGCACCCGGAACCCGCACCGGAAGAGGGGGAGGGGGGAAGGGGGGGCTTCGAGGGGGGGATGGATGTCAGGGGTTCAGAAGGAGAGACACAGGAGGGGGAGCAAATGGAGAGTGAGGAGGAGGAGTACGAGGGGGGCGCAGGCAGTGACAGTGGCCAGAGTTATTCCACAAGCTTCTCTAGCGAATCGGAGGACTCACAGAAGGGAGCGCCGGTGGCCAGAGCGAGGGGGGTTCCAGGGGGGAAGCCCCAGGAGGAAGGGGCCAGCGGGGAGTCCCTGAGCAGCAGTTGGAGATCAGGACCAGCGTCTCCACCAGAGCACCGTGGGGAGGGGGAGTCCCAGGAGTCGGGACCAGTGTCCTCACCACCAGAGGAAGGAGAGGAGTCAGGTTTGGCAACGCCCACATCAGGAAGCGGGGAAATGGTCAGAAGGAAAGTCACCGGCTGGGCGCGCGCGCCAAGTTCAAATGTACAGGAGCGCGGCACAGCGGGGAGCCCGGGAAGGGAGCCAGGTCCTAAAGCCCGCCGGAGGGAGGGGCAAGACTCAGGAGGCTCCGCGTCAGAGGAGTCCAGGAAGGAGGGAACCCCAGAGGGCAGAAGGACCCAACGCAGGAAAGAGCAGCGCAAGAGGTGGAGCCAGGCTAGAATCTTAAACTGGTGTGGGTGGAGCAGTGAGTCAGAGGGGACTTAGCCGGTCTAGCGTTAAGACGTGGGCCTGCGCGCCCAGAGCTTGGAAATGGAAACTAAACTTCAATAAAGACTTTTGTATATAATATCCACTGGGCGTTGGTCCTCTGTGAGCTGGGACCTAGCGGCAGTCCTGACAGCTGCACTACTGGTTTGGGTGGGAGGGGGTCGGTGGGCTGTAAGATCCCTGGGGATTGCTTCACTGACTTGTCTGGCTGGTCCCCAGAGACGCCCTCTCCAGCCAGACAGTGGAGTTTTCCTGCTGCGACTCCCTCTGCTGAATTGGCGCGCAGGCCCACGTCTTAACGCTAGACCGGCTTAGTCCCCTCTGACTCACTGCTCCACCCACACCAGTTTAAGATTCTAGCCCGGCTCCACCTCTTGCGCTGCTCTTTCCTGCGTTGGGTCCTTCTGCCCTCTGGGGTTCCCTCCTTCCTGGACTCCTCTGACGCGGAGCCTCCTGAGTCTTGCCCCTCCCTCCGGCGGGCTTTAGGACCTGGCTCCCTTCCCGGGCTCCCCGCTGTGCCGCGCTCCTGTACATTTGAACTTGGCGCGCGCGCCCAGCCGGTGACTTTCCTTCTGACCGTTTCCCCGCTTCCTGATGTGGGTGTTGCCAAACCTGACTCCTCTCCTCCCTCTGGTGGTGAGGACACTGGTCCCGACTCCTGGGACTCCCCCTCCCCACTGCGCTCTGGTGGAGACGCTGGTCCTGATCTCCAGCTGCTGTTCAGGGACTCCCCGCTGGCCCCTCCCTCTTGAGGTTTCTCCCTTGGAATCTCCCTTGCTCTGGCCACCGGCGCTCCCTTCTGTGAGTCCTCCGATTCGCTAGAGAGGCTTGTGGAATAACTCTGGCCACAGCCACGGCAGTACTCGTGGTAGTAGACCTGTTCACCAAGATGGCCCACTTCATTCCTTGCGCGAAGGTGGCCACAGCCGAGCAGACCGCCAAGCTGTTCATAGACCACGTGTTCAAGGTGCACGGCCTACCACGGTCTATCCTGTCCGACCGGGGGCGCCAGTTCATCTCCAACTTCTGGCAGAAGCTGATGGGCATCCTGAACGTCAAGGTCAACCTGGCGTCGGCGAGACACCCGCAGACCAATGGACAGGCAGAAAGGGTCAACGCCGTCATGCAGCAGTACCTGAGATGCTACGCGAACCAGCAGCCCTCGACCTGGGTGGACTACCTACCGCTAGCCGAGTTTGCCTACAACAACACGAAGCACGTGTCCACGGGGGTGACACCGTTTTTCGCCAACAATGGGCGGCATCCCAGAACCTTCCCAGGTTTAGAGAAGGTGAGGGAGGGGGAGCCGCAGGGAGCAGAGGCCGTGGCAGTGGAGTTACAGGAGGTCCACGAGCAGCTCAGGAGGCAGTTAGAGCTAGCAAAACAAGCTTACAAAGTGCAGGCAGACCGACACAGGAGAGCTGGGGAGGACATCCAGGTGGGGGACTGGGTCTGGTTAGCAGTCCAGGCAGTCCCGGCCAGATCGTTAGCTAAGAAGAAGCTCGGACACAAGCAGCTAGGGCCTTACCAAGTCGAGGCACAGATCAACCCAGTGGCCTTCCGGTTGACACTCCTGGAGGGATCCAGAATGCACCTCACAGGTTTCAGGCGCCAGGGACAGCACCAGAACCGCTCAGGAGAGCACCTGAGAAAGGGGGGTCGCCGAGAGGGGAGCCACTCAATGAAGCCACAGAGATTTTAGACTCGAGGTGGGGGGAGGAAGGGATTGAATATCTCCTCGCCACGGAAGACACCCCGGCCAGCGCCAACAGGTGGGTGCCGGATTATGCAGTGGAGGAGCAGTGGCTCAAAGAAGAATTCCATACAATTTTCCCGCACAAACCCATGCCAGCGGATTATTTCGACGAATATCTTTTCACACCCACACTCTCAGCCAGCACCTTCCAGGGTTTCTCATCAGCTGAGGAGACGGCTCCGGGGACTAGTTCCCCAGAGGGATCGCTCTCAGAGTTTGGCATGGGAGGCTCTTATTGGTGGGAGGATCAACCCGAGGTGGGCTGGCGCAGAGACCTACCGAAGGGACATTGGCACGCAGTGTCATCCCAGGCGACAGGGGAAGAGGGGATCTTGGGTGATTTGGGGGGGGGGCTCCAGGTTTCGAACACGCCTCCCAAGAGATGGAAGCAGAGGAGATCGCCGTCGATGAGCCCATGCAGGACTTCCCGGACTTATCCCGATGGCTGCACGCCACGGGGGACGAACTGTATCCTGCGCTCACCCCCACAACACTGGAGCTCACGGAACCCGCACCTGAAGAGGGGGAGGGGGGAAGGGGGGGCTTCGAGGGGGAGATGGATGTCAGGGGTTCAGGAGCAGAGACACAGGAGAGGGAGCAAATGGAGAGCGAGGAGGAGGAATCCGAGGGGGGTGTAGGCAGTGACAGTGGTCAGAGGGATTCCACGAGTCTCTCCAGCGAATCGGAAGATTCACAGAAGGGAGCGCCGATGGCCAGGGCAAGGGGGGTGCCAGGGGGGAAACCCCAGGAGGAAGGGGCCAGCGGGGACTCCCTGAGCAGTAGTTGGAAATCAGGACCAGCTTCCCCACCAGAGCGCAGTAGAGGGGAGGAGTCCCAGGAATCGGGACCAGTGTTCTCACCACCAGCGAGAGGAGATGAGTCAAGATTGACCACGCCCACATCGGAGAGCGGGGAAACGGTCAGGAGGAAGGTTACCGGCTGGGCGCGCGCGCCAAGTTCAAATGTACAGGCGAGCGGCACAGCAGGTAGCCCGGATAGGGAGCCAGGTCCTAAAGCCCGCCGAAAGGAAGGGCAAGACTCAGGGGGGTCAGCGTCAGAAGAGTCCAGGAAGGAGGAAACCCCAGGGGGCAGAAGGACCCAAAGGAGGAAAGAACAGCACAGGAGGTGGAGCCGGGCTAGGATCTTAAACTGGTGCAGAAGGGGTAGTGATTCAGAGGGGACTTCGCCGATCTAGAGTAAAGATGTAGGGCTGCACGCTCTGGGGTTTGAAATGGAAACTAAACTTCAATAAAGACTTTTGTACATTACATCAACCGGGCGTTGGTCCTCTGTGAGCAGCAGTGGCAGAGGCCCAGGCGGTAGAGGCTCTGGCGGCGAAAGCACCAGCGGCAGTGGCAAGGGCCCAGACGGTAGACGCTCTGGCGGCGGAGGCACCAGCGGCAGTGGCAGAGGCTCAGGCTGTAGAGGCACCAGTGGCACCGACAGAGGTCCAGGCGGTAGAGGCTCAGGCTGTAGCGCCACCAGCGGCAGCGGCAGAGAATCAAGCGGTAGAGGCTCTGGCAGCGGAAGCACCAGCGTCAGCGTCAGAGGCCCAGGCGGTAGAGGCTCTGGCGGTGGAAGCACCAGCATCAGAGGCAAGGGTCCAAGCGGTAGAGGCTCGGGTTGCGGAGGCACCAGCGGCAATAGAGGCTCTGGCGGCGGAAGCACCAGCGGCAGCGTGCACAGGCTGAGTTGGTAGAGGCTCTGGCTGCGGAGGCACCAGCGGCAGTGGCAAGGGCCCAGACGGTAGAGGCTTGGGCTTCGGAGGCACAAGCGGCTGTAGAGGCTCTGGCGGCGGAGGTACCAGCGGCAGCGGCAGAGGTGGTAGAGGCTCAGGCTGCGGAGGCAGCAGCGGCAGCGGCAAGGGCCCAGGAGGTAGAGGCTCTGGCAGCGAAGGCAACAGCGGCAGAGGCCCAGGCGGTAGATGTTGGGATTCAGAACTTAAAGGGTTAAGATGTTCTGAGTAATGCCTCACATTCTGATGTCAGATTTCGAAGGTGGGAGGAGTTTTCTCTGTTCCTTTGTCTTTTGAGGGAGAAGGAAGCAGTAGCTATGGCTGCGAGGAGCCCTGGAGTGTATTTCTGAGAAATGTCGCAATAAAAACTGATAAATGGACACACAAGTGCTTGACGTGTTTGTCTGGATCTAAGCAGCAGCAGCAGCAACAGCTTTTCCCGCTGTGTTTTTACTCTGCAAGGCGTGACGGAACGGAGCAGATTGCCGCAGCCTGAGGAAGCGTACCAGACCGCTGTAAAGAGCTAATTGGGATCGTAAAGTAATTAGCTACGTCACGCCTAATTACCCCAACAGGTTATGAACTAATTACCGCTTGTAAAACTGTTGCTGAAAGTCTGCCGGAAGGCTTTGAAGTCAGCTGGGTCAGCTGGGAGAACGCTCCTGAAAGCGGAGGTCTGCGTTCTGAGTTTTGCCTGCTGCTGAGAGGCAGAGTTGCTGAGAGCTGAGAGCTGAGAGCAGCTGAGAAGACGGGTGCTGGAAAAGCTGTTATGTGAGTAAGCTTGGGGCCCCGGGAAGAAAATGGCAGACAGCCAGGTCCTTGAGGACATTCCGCTTGAAAAGCTCACTTTAAAAAGTTGGGCAACCTGGTCCAGAAGAGTCAGGGGTTGGTTTTTGGCTACTGGGCTTTGGGATTTAAGCCAGAAAGAGCCACTACCCCTCAGTCCAGGTGCGGATGGGACAGACGTTGCAGGCTTTGAGGCTGCGTTGCCTGAAGATAGCCAGCAGAGAATGCAAAGAGAGCTTGGTATGCTGAAAGCATGCGTACACGCATCGCTGAAACCTCACCTGGAGGGCGTAAAGTCAGCAAGGGCTGCCTGGGAGGTGCTGAGAAGTTTGTGTGAAACTTCAGCAGGAGACCAGAGCCCTGGAGAAGCAGCCCCAGTTCCTGATGAATTAGCCTCAAGGAGCGCTGATGAGCAGGTCGGGGGGGCGAAGAATTCCAAAGGCAAGTTTAAAAAGTTTTCCACTGTGAGTGCTGGAGTGGAGTGCAGTTTCAGAGGGGGCAGGGCTGGCACAGAGAGCTCTTCCGGAGGAAGGTGGGCCAGGCCTGCTGAAAAAGCCCCGGGCAGTGTTTTTCCACTGGAGTTGAACATCTGCGTCGCTGTTGCCCCCACCGGAGCAGAGAGACGAGGCAGGATGTTGTCAAGGTCACTTCCCATGGGAACCAGCCAGGTTTCCATGGCAACCAGCCTGGCAAGGCAGCCAGGCGTGGGACTGAGCAAGGCGGACGTGCTAAACGCGATGAAGAGGCTTATCAGCTGACAGCTAGTATGGCAATGTTTGAGGACAGCTCTGAGAGAGACACTGAGCTCTGCTTTGTAATCGACTCAGCAGCGAACCGCAACTTGATTCCAGAGACCCCTGCTGTCGAGATGTGGAATTGCAAGGCAGTTCCAGCTGGAAAGACTGTTCTATTTGCAAATGGACAAAAAAGAGATGTAACTAATGTTGCAAAAATCTCTCTTTCTGTTTTGCAGGAGCAGTTGGAAGTTTGCTGTCAGGGGTTCAGAAGGAGAGACACAGGAGGGGGAGCAAATGGAGAGTGAGGAGGAGGAGTACGAGGGGGGCGCAGGCAGTGACAGTGGCCAGAGTTATTCCACAAGCCTCTCTAGTGAATCGGAGGACTCACAGAAGGGAGCGCCGGTGGCCAGAGCGAAGGGGGGTCCAGGGGGGAAGCCCCAGGAGGAAGGGGCCAGCGGGGAGTCCCTGAGCAGCAGCTGGAGATCAGGACCAGCGTCTCCACCAGAGCGCAGTGGGGAGGGGGAGTCCCAGGAGTCGGGACCAGTGTCCTCACCACCAGAGGGAGGAGAGGAGTCAGGTTTGGTAACACCCACATCAGGAAGCGGGGAAACGGTCAGAAGGAAAGTCACCGGCTGGGCGCGCGCGCCAAGTTCAAATGTACAGGAGCGCGGCACAGCGGGGAGCCTGGGAAGGGAGCCAGGTCCTAAAGCCCGCCGGAGGGAGGGGCAAGACTCAGGAGGCTCAGCGTCAGAGGAGTCCAGGAAGGAGGGAACCCCAGAGGGCAGAAGGACCCAGCGCAGGAAAGAGCAGCGCAAGAGGTGGAGCCGGGCTAGAATCTTAAACTGGTGTGGGTGGAGCAGTGAGTCAGAGGGGACTTAGCCGGTCTAGCGTCGACACGTGGGTCTGCGTGCCCAGAGCTTGGAAATGGAAACTAAACTTTAATAAAGACTTTTGTATATAACATCCACTGGGCGTTGGTCCTCTGTGAGCTGGGACCTAGCGGCAGTCCTGACAGTAAGTCCCCTCTCACCATTTTCCACCAATTTTAAAACCTCGTGGAGTGTGGGAAAGCAGCGAGGGGTGAAGATTGGTGCTTCGCGAGCTCACGAAAACCAGGGAAATGACTACCGAAGAGAAGATAGCGAGTCTGCAAAACGCAGTGACACAGCTGAACGCAGAAATTTTGGCGTCCAGAAAGAAGGAACAGGAAGCAGCTGCTGCCTGCCAGGATCTGCGAACCAGGTTAGAAGTGCTAACTACACAGAGGCTACCGGCCACCAGACCAGAAGGGATTGGGCTGGGGAACAGAGGAGGGAGCCTGGTGTCTCACTTCAATGGGGACCTGCAGGAGTATCCTAACTTCAGAGCAGATGTACTATATGCACTGCAGCTGCTTGACAAGGACTTTAAAAATGAGGAAGAAAGAGTGGGATTTATTGTTTCGCATTTACGGGGAGAGGCGAAAACGTGGCTGCGCAATCTCTGGAGAGATAAGGATCCAGCCCTCCAAGATGCAGGTGCCTTCCTTAAAGTGATGGATGCGTGTTTTTTGTCTGAGATTGATGTGGATATCGCTAGGAAACAGATTCACGGACTAAGACAAGGTAGAGCCACTGTAAGGCAATATCATTCACGTTTATTCGCATTGGTGAACGCATTGGGGTGGGAGAGAGAATCGCCTGCCGTCAGAGATCTGTTCTGGGAGGGGCTGAACGGAGCTGTGAAAGACGAAATTGCAAGGGGGGAGAGACCCCAAACCACCAAGGACATTGTGGAGAGGGCACTCACCATTGGGGTTAGGCTGGAAGGACGCTCTTGGGACAAAGAGGAAGTGCATTGGGGCCGCACGCCAACGAAAGCACCACCCCCCTTTCCCAAGGAAGCGGCGCGCGCTCGATCCATGCCTCCGCTGGGAGGAGGAGAGGAGCCGATGGAGATAGGTGGTGCTAAGGCTCAGTCCACAGCCGGAGCCCTAACGCCGGGAGCAGTCAAAATGAAGCCTCCTAGAGGGACCGGGAAGTGCTACATCTGCGACAGTGCTCAGCACATGGCGAAAGAGTGTCCCCAGCGGTTTCACAAGCACACTGCAGCCGCAGCGACAGTAACAGAAGCAGTTCAGCAGAGTGAATCACAGCAGGAAAACTCCACTGTCTGGCTGGAAATGGAGTCACTGGGGGCCAGCCAGACAAGTCAGTGAAGCAATCCCCAGTAATGTTACAGCCCACAGACCCCCTCCCACCCAAACCAGTAGTGCAGCTCACCGCATCCCTTCAACTTCCCAATGGGCTCACTGTGGAGATCCCCATTACGATTGACTCTGGGAGCAATGCAGATTTTATAGGCATGGACTTCATCCAGCAACATGGCATAGCCCTTCTGCCAGCGACGGTACCTCTGAACGTCGTCACGGTGGACGGCAGGGAGCTACTGGGAGGGCAAGTGCTGCAGCAGACGCCGCCAATGGTGATGCGCATTGGTAATCACCGCGAAGTCATCAGCTTCAACGTCACCCGCCTGTCAGACACGCCCATTGTGTTGGGCATGAGTTGGCTGGATAGGCACAGCCCGGCATTAGCTTGGTACCAGTGGCAACTGACCTTCGGCTCCTCCTACTGCGCAGAACACTGCATCCTGGCTGACTTGGACGATGAGGGGCACGAGGATGGACCACAGCTGAACTTGGGCATGTTGCAAGCGGTACCTAACAAGTACAAAGAGTTTTTGGAGGTCTTCTGCGAGAAAGAAGCGGACAAGCTGCCTCCCCACAGACCCTACGACTGCAAGATTGACCTCCTGCCGGGGGCGACGCTCCCGACGGGGAAGCTGTATTCCATGTCTGAGGATGAATTGCAGGAGCTCAGGGAGTTCATAGATCACAACTTGAAGCGGGGATTCATCCGAGAGTCCAAGGCGGTGGGGGGCAGCCCTGTATTCTTTGTAAAGAAGCGGGACACGCACCAAAAGAGGCTTGTAGTTGATCACCGCGTCTTAAATGCGAAAACCAAGCCCTCAGCCTTCCCCATGCCCAAGATCGATGACCTGCTGGCGACGGTGCGGAAGGGGCGCATCTTTACCAAGTTGGATCTCCGCGGAGCGTACAATCTCATACGAGTGAGGGAGGGTGACGAGTGGAAGACGGCAATGTTTACGCCACTGGGCACCTATGAATATAGAGTTATGCCTTTTGGATTACAAAATGGCTCCCACTGTTTTCAAGCATTCATGCATCATGTCTTGGCGGGTCTTCTCTACAAGAAGTGCGTCTGCCTCCTGGACGACATTCTCATCTTCTCGGAGTCACCGGAGGCTCACGAGAGAGATGTCAGGGAAGTACTGCAGCGGCTGCGGGAGCACCGGCTTTACGCCAAGCTGGAGAAGTGCCAGTTCGACAAGACGGAGGTGGACTTCCTGGGCTACAAACTGTCCGACAAGGGACTCGCCATGGACAGTACCAAGGTACGGGCAGTGCTGGACTGGAAGAGCCCACGCAATCGAAAGGAAGTCCAGAGGTTTGTCGGCTTTGCCAACTTTTATCGCAAGTTCATCAAAGGTTTCGCCATGCAGACAGCGGCCATCACTGACACCCTCAGTTCCAAGAAGAAGAAGTTCATCTGGACGGAGCAAGCAGAGCAGTCCTTTCGGAAGCTCAAGCACCTCTTCGCGTCCGAGGAACACCTGCTACACGTGAACCCCAGCAGGCCCATGAGAGTGGAGACGGACGCGTCAGACAGGGCCGTGGGGGCCGTCCTGTTGCAGCAAGACCACCAGGGGGACTGGAGGCCGTGCGCTTTCTACTCCAGGAAACTCAGCAAGTCGGAGCAGAACTACACCATCTGGGACAGGGAGTTACTGGCCATACATGCAGCCTTCAAGGCGTGGCAGCATTTCCTCGTCGGGGCCAAACACACGGTGCAGGTCCGTACAGACCATAAGAACTTGGAGTACTGGCGCACGGCGAGGTTCCTGAACCAGAGACACATCCGCTGGGCGGAGGTCTTTGCAGATTTCGACTTCAGAATAGAATACATCCCTGGAAACAACAACATCATGGCGGACGCGCTGTCCAGGAAACCGCAGTATCTCGAAGAAGAGGCGCCGGCGGCGGCCAAGCATATTTTCGCACCAAAGGCGTGGGCATGCGCGTCAGCCACGGTGGACCTGGACGCGGTGCGTCGCGCGCTGCAGACGGACCCCTTCGCGCAAGCCAAGATGGAGGAGGTGCGTAGCGGCACGGCGAGGGACGACGACTTCCAAATACGCGACGGCCTGCTCATCCGCAAAGGAGCCCTCTACGTGCCGGGAGACAACCTCCGCGCGAGGGTCCTGCAACAGCTGCACGACGCGCCCAGCGCGGGACACTTCGGCAAGGAGAAGACGGTTGTCAGGGGTTCAGAAGGAGAGACACAGGAGGGGGAGCAAATGGAGAATGAGGAGGAGGAGTACGAGGGGGGCGCAGGCAGTGACAGTGGCCAGAGTTATTCCACAAGCCTCTCTAGCGAATCGGAGGACTCACAGAAGGGAGCGCCGGTGGCCAGAGCAAGGGAGATTCCAAGGGAGAAACCTCAAGAGGGAGGGGCCAGCGGGGAGTCCCTGAACAGCAGCTGGAGATCAGGGCCAGCGTCTCCAGCAGAGCGCAGTGGGGAGGGGGAGTCCCAGGAGTCGGGACCAGTGTCCTCACCACCAGAGGGAGGAGAGGAGTCAGGTTTGGCAACACCCACATCAGGAAGCGGGGAAACGGTCAGAAGGAAAGTCACCGGCTGGGCGCGCGCGCCAAGTTCAAATGTACAGGAGCGCGGCACAGCGGGGAGCCCGGGAAGGGAGCCAGGTCCTAAAGCCCGCCGGAGGGAGGGGCAAGACTCAGGAGGCTCCGCGTCAGAGGAGTCCAGGAAGGAGGGAACCCCAGAGGGCAGAAGGACCCAACGCAGGAAAGAGCAGCGCAAGAGGTGGAGCCGGGCTAGAATCTTAAACTGGTGTGGGTGGAGCAGTGAGTCAGAGGGGACTTAGCCGGTCTAGCGTTAAGACGTGGGCCTGCGCGCCCAGAGCTTGGAAATGGAAACTAAACTTCAATAAAGACTTTTGTATATAATATCCACTGGGCGTTGGTCCTCTGTGAGCTGGGACCTAGCAGCAGTCCTGACAGTAAGTCCCCTCTCCTTTTTTCACCAATTTTGCAACCTCGTGGAGTGCGGGAAAGCAGCGAGGGGTGAAGATTGGTGCTTCGCGAGCTCACGAAAAACAGGGAAATGACTACCGAAGAGAGGATAGCGAGTTTGCAAAACGCAGTGACGCAGTTGACTGCAGAAATTGCGGCTTCCAGAAAGAAAGAACAGGAAGCAGCTGCTGCCTGCCAGGATCTGCGAACCAGGTTAGAAGTGCTAAGTACACAGAGGCTACCGGCCACCAGACCAGAAGGGATTGGGCTGGGAAACAGAGGAGGGAGCCTGGTATCTCACTTCAATGGGGACCTGCAGGAGTATCCTAACTTCAGAGCAGATGTAATTTATGCATTGCAGCTGCTTGACAAAGACTTTAAAAATGAGGAAGAGAGAGTGGGATTTATTATTTCGCATTTACGGGGGGAGGCAAAATCGTGGCTGCGCAATCTATGGAGAGACAAGGATCCAGCCCTCCAAAATGCGGCTGCCTTCATTAAAGTGATGGATGCGTGTTTTTTGTCTGAGATTGATGTGGATATCGCTAGGAGGGAGATTCACGGACTAAGACAAGGTAAAGCCACTATGAGGCAATATCATTCACGTTTTTTCGGATTGGTGAATGTACTAGCCTGGGAGAAAGAATCGCCTGCCGTCAGAGACCTGTTCTGGGAGGGGTTGAGCGGAGCTGTGAAAGACGAGATCGCAAGGGGGGGAAGACCCCAAACCACCAAGGACGTGGTGGAACGGGCACTCTCCATTGGGGTTCGGTTGGAAGGACGCCCTTGGGGCAAGGAGGAAGGGCATTTGGGACGCACGCCAGCGAGAGGACTGCCTCCCTTCCCCAAGGAGGCGGCGCGCGCTCGATCCATGCCTCCGCTGGGAGGGGGAGAGGAGCCGATGGAGATAGGTGGTGCTAAGGCTCACTCCACAGTCGGAGCCCTAACGCCGGGAGCAGTCAAGATGAAGCCTCCTAGAGGAACCAGGAAGTGCTACATCTGCGACAGTGCTCAGCACATGGCGAAAGAGTGTCCCCAGCGGTTTCACAAGCACACTGCAGCCGCAGCGACAGTAACAGACGCAATTCAGCAGAGGGAGTCGCAGCAGGAAAACTCCACTGTCTGGCTGGAGATGGCGTCTCTGGGGACCAGCCAGACAAGTCAGTGAAGCAATCCCCAGGGATCTTACAGCCCACCGACCCCCTCCCACCCAAACCAGTAGTGCAGCTCACCGCATCCCTTCAGCTCCCCAATGGGCTACTTGTGGAAATTCCCATCACCATCGACTCGGGGAGCAATGCAGATTTTATAGACATGCAGTTCCTCCAGCAACATGGCATAGCCCTTCTGCCAGCGGCGGTACCTCTGAAAGTCGTCACAGTGGACGGCAGGGAGCTACTGGGAGGGCAAGTGCTACAGCAGACGCCGCCAATGGTGATGCGCATTGGAAACCACCGTGAGGTCATCAGCTTCAACGTCACCCGCCTGTCAGACACGCCCATAGTGTTGGGAATGAGTTGGCTGGATAGGCACAGCCCGGCATTAGCTTGGTACCAGCAGCAACTGACCTTCGGCTCCTCTTACTGCGCAGAACACTGCATCCTGGCGGACTTGGAAGATGAGGGGCACGAGGATGGACCACAGCTGAACTTGGGCATGTTGCAAGCGGTGCCTAACAAATACAAGGAGTTTTTGGAGGTCTTCTGCGAGAAAGAGGCGGATAAGCTGCCTCCCCACAGACCCTAGGACTGCAAGATCGACCTCCTGCCCGGGGCGACGCTCCCGACGGGGAAACTGTACTCCATGTCTGAGGATGAATTGCAAGAGCTCAGGGAGTTCATAGATCACAACCTGAAGCGGGGATTCATCCGGGAGTCCAAGGCGGCAGGAGGCAGTCCCGTGTTCTTTGTAAAGAAGAGGGATACGCCCCAGAAGAGGCTGGTCGTTGATTTCCGCTTCTTGAACCTCAAGACCAAGCCCTCAGCCTTCCCTATGCCCAAGATCGATGACCTGCTGGCGACGGTGAGGAAGGGTCGCATCTTTACCAAGTTGGATCTGCGCGGAGCGTACAATCTCATTCGCGTACGGGAAGGCGACGAGTGGAAAACAACCATGTTTACGCCGCTGGGCACTTATGAATACAGAGTTATGCCTTTTGGATTAAAAAATGGTTCCCACTGCTTTCAAGCCTTCATGCATCATGTCTTGGCGGGTCTCCTCTACAAGAAGTGCGTCTGCTTCCTGGATGACATCCTAATCTTCTCGGAATCGCCGGAGGCTCACGAGAGAGATGTTAGGGAAGTTCTGCAGAGGCTGCGGGAGCACAGGCTGTACGCCAAGCTGGAGAAGTGCCAGTTCGACAAGACGGAGGTGGATTTCTTGGGCTACAAACTGTCCGACAAGGGACTGGCTATGGACGGTGCCAAGGTACGTGCAGTACTGGACTGGAAGAGCCCACGCAATAGGAAGGAAGTACAGAGGTTTGTCGGTTTTGCCAACTTTTATCGCAAGTTCATCAAGGGTTTCGCCATGCAGACAGCGGCCATCACCGACACCCTCAGTTCCAAGAAGAAGAGGTTCATCTGGACGGAGCAGGCAGAGCAGTCCTTTCAGAAGCTCAAGCAGCTCTTCGCTTCCGAGGAGAACCTACTGCACGTAAATCCCAGCAGGCCCATGAGAGTGGAGACGGACGCCTCAGACAGGGCCGTGGGAGCCGTTCTGTTGCAGCAAGACCACCAGGGGGACTGGAGGCCGTGCGCTTTCTACTCCAGAAAACTCAGCAAAGCGGAGCAGAACTACACCATTTGGGACAGGGAGTTGCTGGCCATACATGCAGCCTTCAAGGCGTGGCGGCACTTCCTCGTCGGAGCCAAGCACACGGTGCAGGTCCGCACAGACCATAAGAACTTGGAGTACTGGCGCACGGCGAGGTTCCTGAACCAGCGACACATCCGCTGGGCGGAGGTCTTTGCAGATTTCGACTTCAGAATTGAGTACATCCCAGGAAACAGCAACGTCTTGGCGGACGCGCTGTCCAGAAAACCGCAGTATCTGGAGGCAGAGGCACCGGCGGCGGCCAAGCACATTTTCACACCACAGGCGTGGGCATGCGCGTCAGCCACGGTGGACCTGGACGCGGTGCGCCGCGCGCTGCAAACGGACTCGTTCGCCCGAGCCAAGATGGAGGAGGTGTGCAGTGGCAAGGCGAGGGGCGACGAATTCCAAGTGCGCGACGGCCTGCTCCTACGCAAGGGAGTCCTCTACGTACCAGGAGACAGCCTCCGCGCGAAGGTCCTGCAACAGCTGCACGACGCGCCCAGCGCGGGGCACTTCGGCAAGGAGAAGACGGTGGACTTAGTAGCCAGAGACTTTTGGTGGCCTAAGATGCGGGGGGATGTCGCGGACTATGTCAATAGGTGCGACACCTGCCAAAGGGCTAAGCCTGTGCACCAGCCGCCGGCGGGCCTGTTGGAACCGCTACAGACACCGTTCGTACCGTGGGAGAGGGTGGCCCTGGACTTTGTCACAGATCTACCCAGCTCAAGGGGCAAGACGGCAGTGCTCGTGGTAGTGGACCTGTTCACCAAGATGGCCCACTTCATTCCGTGCGCGAAGGTGGCCACGGCCGAGCAGACCGCTAAGATGTTCATAGACCACGTGTTCAAGGTGCACGGCCTACCATGGTCTATTTTGTCCGACCGGGGGCGCCAGTTCATCTCCAACTTCAGGCAAAAGCTGATGGGATTCCTGAACGTCAAGGTCAGCCTGGCGTCGGCGAGACACCCGCAAACTAACGGGCAGGCGGAAAGGGTCAACGCCATCATGCAGCAGTACCTGAGATGCTACGCGAACCAGCAGCCATCGAACTGGGTGGACTATCTACCGTTGGCCGAGTTTGCCTACAACAACACGAAGCACGGGTCCACGGGGGTGACACAATTTTTCGCCAACTACGGGAGGCATCCCAGAACCTTCCCGGGTCTGGACACAGTGCGGGAGGGGGAGCCACAGGGAGCAGAGGACGTGGCAGCGGAGTTGCAGGAGATCCACGAGCAGCTCAGGAGGCAGTTAGAGTTGGCAAAACAGGCTTACAAAGTGCAGGCAGATCGACACAGGAGGGTTGGGGAGGACATCCAGGTGGGAGACTGGGTCTGGTTGGCAGCACAAGCAGTTCCAGCCAGATCGTTAGCCAAGAAGAAACTAGGGCACAAGCAGCTAGGGCCTTACCAAGTAGAGGCGCAGATCAACCCAGTGGCCTTCCGGTTGACACTCCCGGAGGGTTCCAGAATGCACCCGGTCTTTCATAGATCAGTGCTCACGCCCTACAGAGAGCCCCACAGGTTTCAAGCACCGGGGAAGGCGCCAGACCCGCTCAGGGAAGCGCCCAAAAAAGGGGGGTCGCCGAAAGGGGAGCCACTTAATGAAGCCACTGAGATTTTAGACTCAAGGTGGGGGGAGGACGGGATTGAATATCTTCTCGCCACAGAGGACACCCCGGCCAGCGCCAACAGGTGGGTGCCGGATTACGCAGTGGAAGAGCAGTTGCTCAAGGAAGAATTCCACACACTTTTCCCGCACAAGCCTATGCCGGCGGGCTTTTTCGAGGATTGTTTGTTCACACCCACACTTTCTGGGGTTTCTCGTCAGCTGAGGACTCGGCTCCGGGAGGCAGCTCCCCGGAGGGATCGCTTTCAGGTTTTGGCACGGGGGGATCTTATTGGTGGGAGGACCAACCCGAAGTGGGCTGGCGCAGAGACATGCCGAAGGGGCCCTGGGAGGTGGACCCCCATCAAGCAAAGGACACCCAGAGCTTGGAAATGGAAACTAAACTTCAATAAAGACTTTTGTATATAATATCCACTGGGCGTTGGTCCTCTGTGAGCTGGGACCTAGCGGCAGTCCTGACAACGGTGGACCTAGTAGCCAGAGACTTTTGGTGGCCCAAGATGAGGTGGGATGTCGCATAATACGTCAAGAGGTGCGACACCTGCCAAAGGGCCAAACCAGTACACCAGCTGCCGGCGGGCCTGTTGGAACCGCTACAGACACCGTTCGAACCGTGGGAGAGGGTGGCCCTGGACTTTGTCACAGATCTGCCCAGCTCGAGAGGCAAGACGGCAGTACTCGTGGTAGTAGACTTGTTCCCCAAGATGGCCCACTTCATTCCTTGCAAGAAGGTGGCCACAGCCGAGCAGACCGCCAAGCTGTTTATAGACCACATGTTCAAGGTGCACGGCCTACCACGGTCCATCCTGTCCGACAGGGGGCGCCAGTTCTTATCCAACTTCTGGCAAAAGCTGATGGGTTTCCTGAACATCAAGGTCAGCCTGGCGTCGGCGCGACACCCGCAGACTAACGGACAGGCGGAGAGAGTCAACGCCATCATGCAGCAGTACCTGAGATGCTACGCGAACCAGCAGCCCTCGACCTGGGTGGACTACCTACCGCTAGCCGAGTTTGCCTACAACAACACGAAACACGTGTCCACGGGGGTGACACCGTTTTTCGCCAACAATGGGCGGCATCCCAGAACCTTCCCGGGTTTGGAGAAAGTGAGGGTGGGGGAGCCGCAGGGAGCAGAGGCAGTGGCAGCGGAGTTGCAGGAGATCCACGAGCAGCTCAGGAGGCAGTTAGAGATGGCGAAACAGGCTTACAAAGTGCAGGCAGACCGACACAGGAGGGTTGGGGAAGATATCCGGGTAGGAGACTGGGTCTGGTTAGCAGCCCAGGCAGTTCCGGCCAGATCGTTGGCCAAGAAGAAGCTCGGGCACAAGCAGTTAGCGCCTTACCAAGTAGAGGCGCAGATCAACCCAGTGGCCTTCCGTTTAATACTCCCGGAGGGGTCCAGAATGCACCCGGTCTTTCATAGATCAGTGCTCACACCCTACAAAGAGCCCCACAGGTTTCAGGCACCAGGGACAGCGCCAGACCCGCTCAGGGAAGCGCCCAAAAAGGGGGGGTCGCCGAGGAGGGGTCCACTCATCGAAGCCACTGAGATTTTAGACTCAAGGTGGGGGGAGGACGGGATTGAATATCTTCTCGCCACAGAGGACACCCCGGCCAGCGCCAACAGGTGGGTGCCGGATTACGCATTGGAGGAGCAGTTGCTCAAGGAAGAATTCCACACACTTTTCCCGCACAAGCCTATGCCGGCGGGCTTTTTCGATGATTGTCTGTTCAAACCCACACTCTCGGCCAGCACTTTCCGGGGTTTCTCGTCAGCGGAGGACTCGGCTCCGGGAGGCAGCTCCCCAGAGGGATCGCTCTCAGGTTTTGGCACGGGGGGATCTTATTGGTGGGAGGACCAACCCGAAGTGGGATGGCGCAGAGACGTGCCGGAGGGACCCTGTGAAGTGGCGTCACCTCAGTCGACAGGGGGAGAAGGGGTTGTGAGTGATTTGGGGGCGGCCTCAGATTTCGAACACACCGCCCAGGAGATGGAAGCGGAGGGAATCGCAGTCGACGAGCCCATGGAGGACTTTCCGGACTTATCACGATGGCTGCACGCCTCGGGGGACGAACTGTATCCTGAACTCACCCCGACAACTCTAGAGCACCCGGAACCCGTACCTGAAGAGGGGGAGGGGGAAGGGGGGGCTTCGAGGGGGGGATGGATGTCAGGGGTTCAGAAGGAGAGACACAGGAGGGGGACAAGCTGCCTCCCCACAGACCCTACGACTGCAAGATTGACCTCCTGCCGGGGGCGACGCTCCCGACGGGGAAGCTGTATTCCATGTCTGAGGATGAATTGCAGGAGCTCAGGGAGTTCATAGATCACAACTTGAAGCGGGGATTCATCCGAGAGTCCAAGGCGGTGGGGGGCAGCCCTGTATTCTTTGTAAAGAAGCGGGACACGCACCAAAAGAGGCTTGTAGTTGATCACCGCGTCTTAAATGCGAAAACCAAGCCCTCAGCCTTCCCCATGCCCAAGATCGATGACCTGCTGGCGACGGTGCGGAAGGGGCGCATCTTTACCAAGTTGGATCTCCGCGGAGCGTACAATCTCATACGCGTGCGGGAAGGCGACGAGTGGAAAACGGCCATGTTTACGCCGCTAGGCACCTATGAATATAGAGTTATGCCTTTTGCATTGCAGAATGGTTCCCACTGTTTTCAGGCCTTCATGCACCACGTCTTAGCGGGTCTCCTCTACAAGAAGTGCGTCTGCTTCCTGGACGACATCCTGATCTTCTCGGAGTCGCAGGAGGCTCACGAGAGAGATGTCAAGGAAGTCCTGCAGCGGCTGAGGGACCACAGGCTTTACGCCAAGCTGGAGAAGTGCCAGTTCGACAGGACGGAGGTGGATTTCCTGGGCTACAAGCTGTCCGACAAGGGACTCGCCATGGACAGCGCCAAGGTCCATTCGGTGCTGGACTGGAAAAGCCCGCGCAATCGGAAGGAGGTCCAGAGGTTTGTCGGCTTTGCCAACTTTTATCGCAAATTCATCAAGGGTTTCGCTATGCAGACGGCGGCCATCACCGACACCCTCAGTTCCAAGAAGAAGAAGTTCATCTGGACTGAGCAGGCGGAGCAGTCCTTTCAGAAACTCAAGCGTCTCTTCGCGTCCTGTCAGGTCTGCCTCTAGATCCCAGCTCACAGAGGACCAACGCCCGGTGGATATAATGTACAAGTCTTTATTTAAGTTTAGTTTCCATTTCAAAGCTCTGGGCGCGCAGACCCACGTCTTGACGCTAGACCGGCTAAGTCCCCTCTGACTCACTGCTCCACCCATACCAGTTTAAGATTCTAGCCCGGCTCCACCTCTTACGCTGTTCTTTCCTTCGCTGGGTCCTTCTGCCCTCTGGGGTTTCCTCCTTCCTGGACTCCTCTGACGCTGAGCCCCCTGAGTCTTGTCCCTCCCTCCGGCGGGCTTTAGGACCTGGCTCCCTTCCCGGGCTCCCCGCTGTGCCGCGCTCCTGTACATTTGAACTTGGCGCGCGCGCCCAGCCGGTGACTTTCCTTCTGACCGTTTCCCCGCTTCCTGATGTGGGCGTTGCCAAACCTGACTCCTCTCCTTCCTCTGGTGGTGAGGACACTGGTCCCGACTCCTGGGACTCCCCCTCCCCACTGCGCTCTGGTGGAGACGCTGGTCCTGATCTCCAACTGCTGCTCAGGGACTCCCCGCTGGCCCCTTCCTCCTGGGGCTTCCCCCCTGGAACCCCCCTCGCTCTGGCAACCGGCGCTCCCTTCTGTGAGTCCTCCGATTCGCTAGAGAGGCTTGTGGAATAACTCTGGCCACTGTCACTGCCTGCGCCCCCCTCGTACTCCTCCTCCTCACTCTCCATTTGCTCCCCCTCCTGTGTCTCTCCTTCTGAACCCCTGACACGTCCGAAGAACAACTACTACATGTGAACCCCAGCAGGCCCATGAGGGTGGAGACGGACGCCTCAGACAGAGCCGTGGGGGCCGTCCTGTTGCAGCAAGACCACCAGGGGGACTGGAGGCCGTGCGCTTTCTACTCCAGGAAACTCAGCAAGTCAGAACAGAACTACACCATCTGGGACAGGGATTTGCTGGCCATTCATGCAGCCTTCAAGACGTGGCGGCACTTCCTCATTGGAGCCAAACACACGGTGCAGGTCCGCACGGACCATAAGAACCTGGAGTACTGGCGCACGGTGAGGTTTCTGAACCAGAGGCACATCCGCTGGGCGGAGGTCTTTGCAGATTTCGACTTCAGGATAGAATACATCCCGGGAGACAGCAACATCATGGCGGATGCGCTATCCAGGAAACCGCAGTATCTCGAGGAAGAGGCACCAGCGGCGGCCAAGCACATTTTCGCACCGGAAGCGTGGGCATGCGCCTCAGCCACGGTGGACCTGGACGCGGTACGTCGCGCACTGCAGACGGACTCCTTCGCTCGAGCCAAGATGGAGGAGGTGCGCAGCGGCACGGCGAGGGGCGACGACTTCCAGATACGTGACGGACTGCTCATCCGCAAAGGGGCCCTCAACATGCCGGGAGACGACCTCCGAGCGAGAGTACTGCAACAGTTGCACGACGCGCCCAGCGCTGGGCACTTCGGCAAAGAGAAGACGGTGGAATTAGTAGCCAGAGACTTTTGGTGGCCCAAGATGCGGGGGGAAGTCGCGGATTACGTTAATAGGTGCGACACCTGCCAAAGGGCCAAGCCGATACACAGGCCACCGGCGGGACTGTTGGAACCGCTACAGACACCGTTTGAACCGTGGGAGAGGGTGGCTCTGGACTTTGTCACTGATCTGCCCAGCTCGAGGGGAAAGAAAGCAGTACTCGTGGTAGTAGACCTGTTCACCAAGATGGCCCACTTCATTCCTTGCGCGAAGGTGGCCACAGCCGAGCAGACCGCCAAGCTGTTCATAGACCACGTGTTCAAGGTGCACGGCCTACCACGGTCTATCCTGTCCGACCGGGGGCGCCAGTTCATCTCCAACTTCTGGCAGAAGCTGATGGGCATCCTGAACGTCAAGGTCAACCTGGCGTCGGCGAGACACCCGCAGACCAATGGACAGGCAGAAAGGGTCAACGCCGTCATGCAGCAGTACCTGAGATGCTACGCGAACCAGCAGCCCTCGACCTGGGTGGACTACCTACCGCTAGCCGAGTTTGCCTACAACAACACGAAGCACGTGTCCACGGGGGTGACACCGTTTTTCGCCAACAATGGGCGGCATCCCAGAACCTTCCCAGGTTTAGAGAAGGTGAGGGAGGGGGAGCCGCAGGGAGCAGAGGCCGTGGCAGCGGAGTTACAGGAGGTCCACGAGCAGCTCAGGAGGCAGTTAGAGCTAGCAAAACAAGCTTACAAAGTGCAGGCAGACCGACACAGGAGAGCTGGGGAGGACATCCAGGTGGGGGACTGGGTCTGGTTAGCAGCCCAGGCAGTCCCGGCCAGATCGTTAGCTAAGAAGAAGCTCGGACACAAGCAGCTAGGGCCTTACCAAGTCGAGGCACAGATCAACCCAGTGGCCTTCCGGTTGACACTCCTGGAGGGATCCAGAATGCACCTCACAGGTTTCAGGCGCCAGGGACAGCACCAGAACCGCTCAGGAGAGCACCTGAGAAAGGGGGGTCGCCGAGAGGGGAGCCACTCAATGAAGCCACAGAGATTTTAGACTCGAGGTGGGGGGAGGAAGGGATTGAATATCTCCTCGCCACGGAAGACACCCCGGCCAGCGCCAACAGGTGGGTGCCGGATTATGCAGTGGAGGAGCAGTGGCTCAAAGAAGAATTCCATACAATTTTCCCGCACAAACCCATGCCAGCGGATTATTTCGACGAATATCTTTTCACACCCACACTCTCAGCCAGCACCTTCCAGGGTTTCTCATCAGCTGAGGAGACGGCTCCGGGGACTAGTTCCCCAGAGGGATCGCTCTCAGAGTTTGGCATGGGAGGCTCTTATTGGTGGGAGGATCAACCCGAGGTGGGCTGGCGCAGAGACCTACCGAAGGGACATTGGCACGCAGTGTCATCCCAGGCGACAGGGGAAGAGGGGATCTTGGGTGATTTGGGGGGGGGCTCCAGGTTTCGAACACGCCTCCCAAGAGATGGAAGCAGAGGAGATCGCCGTCGATGAGCCCATGCAGGACTTCCCGGACTTATCCCGATGGCTGCACGCCACGGGGGACGAACTGTATCCTGCGCTCACCCCCACAACACTGGAGCTCCCGGAACCCGCACCTGAAGAGGGGGAGGGGGAAGGGGGGGCTTCGAGGGGGAGATGGATGTCAGGGGTTCAGGAGCAGAGACACAGGAGAGGGAGCAAATGGAGAGCGAGGAGGAGGAATCCGAGGGGGGTGTAGGCAGTGACAGTGGTCAGAGGGATTCCACGAGTCTCTCCAGCGAATCGGAAGATTCACAGAAGGGAGCGCCGATGGCCAGGGCAAGGGGGGTGCCAGGGGGGAAACCCCAGGAGGAAGGGGCCAGCGGGGACTTCCTGAGCAGTAGTTGGAAATCAGGACCAGCTTCCCCACCAGAGCGCAGTAGGGGGGAGGAGTCCCAGGAATCGGGACCAGTGTTCTCACCACCAGCGAGAGGAGATGAGTCAAGATTGACCACGCCCACATCGGAGAGCGGGGAAACGGTCAGGAGGAAGGTTACCGGCTGGGCGCGCGCGCCAAGTTCAAATGTACAGGCGAGCGGCACAGCAGGTAGCCCGGATAGGGAGCCAGGTCCTAAAGCCCGCCGAAAGGAAGGGCAAGACTCAGGGGGGTCAGCGTCAGAAGAGTCCAGGAAGGAGGAAACCCCAGGGGGCAGAAGGACCCAAAGGAGGAAAGAACAGCACAGGAGGTGGAGCCGGGCTAGGATCTTAAACTGGTGCAGAAGGGGTAGTGATTCAGAGGGGACTTCGCCGATCTAGAGTAAAGATGTAGGGCTGCACGCTCTGGGGTTTGAAATGGAAACTAAACTTCAATAAAGACTTTTGTACATTACATCAACCGGGCGTTGGTCCTCTGTGAGCAGCAGTGGCAGAGGCCCAGGCGGTAGAGGCTCTGGCGGCGAAAGCACCAGCGGCAGTGGCAAGGGCCCAGACGGTAGACGCTCTGGCGGCGGAGGCACCAGCGGCAGTGGCAGAGGCTCAGGCTGTAGAGGCACCAGTGGCACCGACAGAGGTCCAGGCGGTAGAGGCTCAGGCTGTAGCGCCACCAGCGGCAGCGGCAGAGAATCAAGCGGTAGAGGCTCTGGCAGCGGAAGCACCAGCGTCAGCGTCAGAGGCCCAGGCGGTAGAGGCTCTGGCGGTGGAAGCACCAGCATCAGAGGCAAGGGTCCAAGCGGTAGAGGCTCGGGTTGCGGAGGCACCAGCGGCAATAGAGGCTCTGGCGGCGGAAGCACCAGCGGCAGCGTGCAAAGGCTGAGTTGGTAGAGGCTCTGGCTGCGGAGGCACCAGCGGCAGTGGCAAGGGCCCAGACGGTAGAGGCTTGGGCTGCGGAGGCACAAGCGGCTGTAGAGGCTCTGGCGGCGGAGGTACCAGCGGCAGCGGCAGAGGTGGTAGAGGCTCAGGCTGCAGAGGCAGCAGCGGCAGCGGCAAGGGCCCAGGAGGTAGAGGCTCTGGCAGCGAAGGCAACAGCGGCAGAGGCCCAGGCGGTAGATGTTGGGATTCAGAACTTAAAGGGTTAAGATGTTCTGAGTAATGCCTCACATTCTGATGTCAGATTTCGAAGGTGGGAGGAGTTTTCTCTGTTCCTTTGTCTTTTGAGGGAGAAGGAAGCAGTAGCTATGGCTGCGAGGAGCCCTGGAGTGTATTTCTGAGAAATGTCGCAATAAAAACTGATAAATGGACACACAAGTGCTTGACGTGTTTGTCTGGATCTAAGCAGCAGCAGCAGCAACAGCTTTTCCCGCTGTGTTTTTACTCTGCAAGGCGTGACGGAACGGAGCAGATTGCCGCAGCCTGAGGAAGCGTACCAGACCGCTGTAAAGAGCTAATTGGGATCGTAAAGTAATTAGCTACATCACGCCTAATTACCCCAACAGGTTATGAACTAATTACCGCTTGTAAAACTGTTGCTGAAAGTCTGCCGGAAGGCTTTGAAGTCAGCTGGGTCAGCTGGGAGAACGCTCCTGAAAGCGGAGGTCTGCGTTCTGAGTTTTGCCTGCTGCTGAGAGGCAGAGTTGCTGAGAGCTGAGAGCTGAGAGCAGCTGAGAAGACGGGTGCTGGAAAAGCTGTTATGTGAGTAAGCTTGGGGCCCCGGGAAGAAAATGGCAGACAGCCAGGTCCTTGAGGACATTCCGCTTGAAAAGCTCACTTTAAAAAGTTGGGCAACCTGGTCCAGAAGAGTCAGGGGTTGGTTTTTGGCTACTGGGCTTTGGGATTTAAGCCAGAAAGAGCCACTACCCCTCAGTCCAGGTGCGGATGGGACAGACGTTGCAGGCTTTGAGGCTGCGTTGCCTGAAGATAGCCAGCAGAGAATGCAAAGAGAGCTTGGTATGCTGAAAGCATGCGTACACACATCGCTGAAACCTCACCTGGAGGGCGTAAAGTCAGCAAGGGCTGCCTGGGAGGTGCTGAGAAGTTTGTGTGAAACTTCAGCAGGAGACCAGAGCCCTGGAGAAGCAGCCCCAGTTCCTGATGAATTAGCCTCAAGGAGCGCTGATGAGCAGGTTGGGGGGGCGAAGAATTCCAAAGGCAAGTTTAAAAAGTTTTCCACTGTGAGTGCTGGAGTGGAGTGCAGTTTCAGAGGGGGCAGGGCTGGCACAGAGAGCTCTTCCGGAGGAAGGTGGGCCAGGCCTGCTGAAAAAGCCCCGGGCAGTGTTTTTCCACTGGAGTTGAACATCTGCGTCGCTGTTGCCCCCACCGGAGCAGAGAGACGAGGCAGGATGTTGTCAAGGTCACTTCCCATGGGAACCAGCCAGGTTTCCATGGCAACCAGCCTGGCAAGGCAGCCAGGCGTGGGACTGAGCAAGGCGGACGTGCTAAACGCGATGAAGAGGCTTATCAGCTGACAGCTAGTATGGCAATGTTTGAGGACAGCTCTGAGAGAGACACTGAGCTCTGCTTTGTAATCGACTCAGCAGCGAACCGCAACTTGATTCCAGAGACCCCTGCTGTCGAGATGTGGAATTGCAAGGCAGTTCCAGCTGGAAAGACTGTTCTATTTGCAAATGGACAAAAAAGAGATGTAACTAATGTTGCAAAAATCTCTCTTTCTGTTTTGCAGGAGCAGTTGGAAGTTTGCTGTCAGGGGTTCAGAAGGAGAGACACAGGAGGGGGAGCAAATGGAGAGTGAGGAGGAGGAGTACGAGGGGGGCGCAGGCAGTGACAGTGGCCAGAGTTATTCCACAAGCCTCTCTAGTGAATCGGAGGACTCACAGAAGGGAGCGCCGGTGGCCAGAGCGAAGGGGGGTCCAGGGGGGAAGCCCCAGGAGGAAGGGGCCAGCGGGGAGTCCCTGAGCAGCAGCTGGAGATCAGGACCAGCGTCTCCACCAGAGCGCAGTGGGGAGGGGGAGTCCCAGGAGTCGGGACCAGTGTCCTCACCACCAGAGGGAGGAGAGGAGTCAGGTTTGGTAACACCCACATCAGGAAGCGGGGAAACGGTCAGAAGGAAAGTCACCGGCTGGGCGCGCGCGCCAAGTTCAAATGTACAGGAGCGCGGCACAGCGGGGAGCCCGGGAAGGGAGCCAGGTCCTAAAGCCCGCCGGAGGGAGGGGCAAGACTCAGGAGGCTCCGCGTCAGAGGAGTCCAGGAAGGAGGGAACCCCAGAGGGCAGAAGGACCCAACGCAGGAAAGAGCAGCGCAAGAGGTGGAGCCGGGCTAGAATCTTAAACTGGTGTGGGTGGAGCAGTGAGTCAGAGGGGACTTAGCCGGTCTAGCGTCGACACGTGGGTCTGCGCGCCCAGAGCTTGGAAATGGAAACTAAACTTTAATAAAGACTTTTGTATATAACATCCACTGGGCGTTGGTCCTCTGTGAGCTGGGACCTAGCGGCAGTCCTGACAGTAAGTCCCCTCTCACCATTTTCCACCAATTTTAAAACCTCGTGGAGTGTGGGAAAGCAGCGAGGGGTGAAGATTGGTGCTTCGCGAGCTCACGAAAACCAGGGAAATGACTACCGAAGAGAAGATAGCGAGTCTGCAAAACGCAGTGACACAGCTGAACGCAGAAATTTTGGCGTCCAGAAAGAAGGAACAGGAAGCAGCTGCTGCCTGCCAGGATCTGCGAACCAGGTTAGAAGTGCTAACTACACAGAGGCTACCGGCCACCAGACCAGAAGGGATTGGGCTGGGGAACAGAGGAGGGAGCCTGGTGTCTCACTTCAATGGGGACCTGCAGGAGTATCCTAACTTCAGAGCAGATGTACTATATGCACTGCAGCTGCTTGACAAGGACTTTAAAAATGAGGAAGAAAGAGTGGGATTTATTGTTTCGCATTTACAGGGAGAGGCGAAAACGTGGCTGCGCAATCTCTGGAGAGATAAGGATCCAGCCCTCCAAGATGCAGGTGCCTTCCTTAAAGTGATGGATGCGTGTTTTTTGTCTGAGATTGATGTGGATATCGCTAGGAAACAGATTCACGGACTAAGACAAGGTAGAGCCACTGTAAGGCAATATCATTCACGTTTATTCGCATTGGTGAACGCATTGGGGTGGGAGAGAGAATCGCCTGCCGTCAGAGATCTGTTCTGGGAGGGGCTGAACGGAGCTGTGAAAGACGAAATTGCAAGGGGGGAGAGACCCCAAACCACCAAGGACATTGTGGAGAGGGCACTCACCATTGGGGTTAGGCTGGAAGGACGCTCTTGGGACAAAGAGGAAGTGCATTGGGGCCGCACGCCAACGAAAGCACCACCCCCCTTTCCCAAGGAAGCGGCGCGCGCTCGATCCATGCCTCCGCTGGGAGGAGGAGAGGAGCCGATGGAGATAGGTGGTGCTAAGGCTCAGTCCACAGCCGGAGCCCTAACGCCGGGAGCAGTCAAAATGAAGCCTCCTAGAGGGACCGGGAAGTGCTACATCTGCGACAGTGCTCAGCACATGGCGAAAGAGTGTCCCCAGCGGTTTCACAAGCACACTGCAGCCGCAGCGACAGTAACAGAAGCAGTTCAGCAGAGTGAATCACAGCAGGAAAACTCCACTGTCTGGCTGGAAATGGAGTCACTGGGGGCCAGCCAGACAAGTCAGTGAAGCAATCCCCAGTAATGTTACAGCCCACAGACCCCCTCCCACCCAAACCAGTAGTGCAGCTCACCGCATCCCTTCAACTTCCCAATGGGCTCACTGTGGAGATCCCCATTACGATTGACTCTGGGAGCAATGCAGATTTTATAGGCATGGACTTCATCCAGCAACATGGCATAGCCCTTCTGCCAGCGACGGTACCTCTGAACGTCGTCACGGTGGACGGCAGGGAGCTACTGGGAGGGCAAGTGCTGCAGCAGACGCCGCCAATGGTGATGCGCATTGGTAATCACCGCGAAGTCATCAGCTTCAACGTCACCCGCCTGTCAGACACGCCCATTGTGTTGGGCATGAGTTGGCTGGATAGGCACAGCCCGGCATTAGCTTGGTACCAGTGGCAACTGACCTTCGGCTCCTCCTACTGCGCAGAACACTGCATCCTGGCTGACTTGGACGATGAGGGGCACGAGGATGGACCACAGCTGAACTTGGGCATGTTGCAAGCGGTACCTAACAAGTACAAAGAGTTTTTGGAGGTCTTCTGCGAGAAAGAAGCGGACAAGCTGCCTCCCCACAGACCCTACGACTGCAAGATTGACCTCCTGCCGGGGGCGACGCTCCCGACGGGGAAGCTGTATTCCATGTCTGAGGATGAATTGCAGGAGCTCAGGGAGTTCATAGATCACAACTTGAAGCGGGGATTCATCCGAGAGTCCAAGGCGGTGGGGGGCAGCCCTGTATTCTTTGTAAAGAAGCGGGACACGCCCCAAAAGAGGCTTGTAGTTGATTACCACGTCTTAAATGCGAAAACCAAGCCCTCAGCCTTCCCATGCCCAAGATCGATGACCTGCTGGCGACGGTGCGGAAGGGGCGCATCTTTACCAAGTTGGATCTCCGCGGAGCGTACAATCTCATACGAGTGAGGGAGGGTGACGAGTGGAAGACGGCCATGTTTACGCCGCTGGGCACCTATGAATATAGAGTTATGCCTTTTGGATTACAAAATGGCTCCCACTGTTTTCAAGCATTCATGCATCATGTCTTGGCGGGTCTTCTCTACAAGAAGTGCGTCTGCTTCCTGGACGACATCCTCATCTTCTCGGAGTCACCGGAGGCTCACGAGAGAGATGTCAGGGAAGTACTGCAGCGGCTGCGGGAGCACCGGCTTTACGCCAAGCTGGAGAAGTGCCAGTTCGACAAGACGGAGGTGGACTTCCTGGGCTACAAACTGTCCGACAAGGGACTCGCCATGGACAGTACCAAGGTACGGGCAGTGCTGGACTGGAAGAGCCCACGCAATCGAAAGGAAGTCCAGAGGTTTGTCGGCTTTGCCAACTTTTATCGCAAGTTCATCAAAGGTTTCGCCATGCAGACAGCGGCCATCACTGACACCCTCAGTTCCAAGAAGAAGAAGTTCATCTGGACGGAGCAGGCAGAGCACTCCTTTCGGAAGCTCAAGCACCTCTTCGCGTCCGAGGAACACCTGCTACACGTGAACCCCAGCAGGCCCATGAGAGTGGAGACGGACGCGTCAGACAGGGCCGTGGGGGCCGTCCTGTTGCAGCAAGACCACCAGGGGGACTGGAGGCCGTGCGCTTTCTATTCCAGGAAACTCAGCAAGTCGGAGCAGAACTACACCATCTGGGACAGGGAGTTACTGGCCATACATGCAGCCTTCAAGGCGTGGCGGCATTTCCTCGTCGGGGCCAAACACACGGTGCAGGTCCGTACGGACCATAAGAACTTGGAGTACTGGCGCACGGCGAGGTTCCTGAACCAGAGACACATCCGCTGGGCGGAGTTCTTTGCAGATTTCGACTTCAGAATAGAATACATCCCTGGAAACAACAACATCATGGCGGACACGCTGTCCAGGAAACCGCAGTATCTCGAAGAAGAGGCGCCGGCGGCGGCCAAGCATATTTTCGCACCAAAGGCGTGGGCATGCGCGTCAGCCACGGTGGACCTGGACGCGGTGCATCGCGCGCTGCAGACGGACTCCTTCGCGCAAGCCAAGATGGAGGAGGTGTGTAGCGGCACGGCGAGGGACGACGACTTCCAAATACGCGACGGCCTGCTCATCCGCAAAGGAGCCCTCTACGTGCCGGGAGACAACCTCCGCGCGAGGGTCCTGCAACAGCTGCACGACGCGCCGAGCGCGGGACACTTCGGCAAGGAGAAGACGGTGGACCTAGTAGCCAGAGACTTTTGGTGGCCCAAGATGAGGGGGGATGTCGCGGAATACGTCAAGAGGTGCGACACCTGCCAAAGGGCCAAACCAGTACACCAGCCGCCGGCGGGCCTTTTGGAACCGCTACAGACACCGTTCGAACCGTGGGAGAGGGTGGCCCTGGACTTTGTCACAGATCTGCCCAGCTCGAGAGGCAAGACGGCAGTACTCGTGGTAGTAGACTTGTTCCCCAAGATGGCCCACTTCATTCCTTGCACGAAGGTGGCCACAGCCGAGCAGACCGCCAAGCTGTTTATAGACCACATGTTCAAGGTGCACGGCCTACCACGGTCCATCCTGTCCGACAGGGGGCGCCAGTTCTTATCCAACTTCTGGCAAAAGCTGATGGGTTTCCTGAACGTCAAGGTCAGCCTGGCGTCGGCGCGACACCCGCAGACTAACGGACAGGCGGAGAGAGTCAACGCCATCATGCAGCAGTACCTGAGATGCTACGCGAACCAGCAGCCCTCGACCTGGGTGGACTACCTACCGCTAGCCGAGTTTGCCTACAACAACACGAAACACGTGTCCACGGGGGTGACACCGTTTTTCGCCAACAATGGGCGGCATCCCAGAACCTTCCCGGGTTTGGAGAAAGTGAGGGTGGGGGAGCCGCAGGGAGCAGAGGCAGTGGCAGCGGAGTTGCAGGAGATCCACGAGCAGCTCAGGAGGCAGTTAGAGATGGCGAAACAGGCTTACAAAGTGCAGGCAGACCGACACAGGAGGGTTGGGGAAGATATCCGGGTAGGAGACTGGGTCTGGTTAGCAGCCCAGGCAGTTCCGGCCAGATCGTTGGCCAAGAAGAAGCTCGGGCACAAGCAGTTAGGGCCTTACCAAGTAGAGGCGCAGATCAACCCAGTGGCCTTCCGTTTAACACTCCCGGAGGGGTCCAGATTGCACCCGGTCTTTCATAGATCAGTGCTCACACCCTACAAAGAGCCCCACAGGTTTCAGGCACCAGGGACAGCGCCAGACCCGCTCAGGGAAGCGCCCAAAAAGGGGGGGGGTCGCCGAGGAGGGGTCCACTCAACGAAGCCACAGAGATTTTAGACTCAAGGTGGGGGGAGGACGGGATTGAATATCTTCTCGCCACAGAGGACACCCCGGCCAGCGCCAACAGGTGGGTGCCGGATTACGCATTGGAGGAGCAGTTGCTCAAGGAAGAATTCCATACACTTTTCCCGCACAAGCCTATGCCGGCGGGCTTTTTCGATGATTGTCTGTTCACACCCACACTCTCGGCCAGCACTTTCCGGGGTTTCTCGTCAGCGGAGGACTCGGCTCCGGGAGGCAGCTCCCCAGAGGGATCGCTCTCAGGTTTTGGCACGGGGGGATCTTATTGGTGGGAGGACCAACCCAAAGTGGGATGGCGCAGAGACGTGCCGGAGGGACCCTGCGAAGTGGCGGCACCTCAGGCGACAGGGGGAGAAGGGGTTGTGAGTGATTTGGGGGCGGCCTCAGATTTCGAACACACCGCCCAGGAGATGGAAGCGGAGGGAATCGCAGTCGACGAGCCCATGGAGGACTTTCCGGACTTATCACGATGGCTGCACGCCTCGGGGGACGAACTGTATCCTGAACTCACCCCGACAACTCTAGAGCACCCGGAACCCGCACCTGAAGAGGGGGAGGGGGAAGGGGGGCTTCGAGGGGGGGATGGATGTCAGGGGTTCAGAAGGAGAGACACAGGAGGGGGAGCAAATGGAGAGTGAGGAGGAGGAGTACGAGGGGGGCGCAGGCAGTGACAGTGGCCAGAGTTATTCCACAAGCCTCTCTAGCGAATCGGAGGACTCACAGAAGGGAGCGCCGGTGGCCAGAGCGAAGGGGGGTCCAGGGGGAAAGCCCCAGGAGGAAGGGGCCAGCGGGGAGTCCCTGAGCAGCAACTGGAGATCAGGACCAGCGTCTCCACCAGAGCGCAGTGGGGAGGGGGAGTCCCAGGAGTCGGGACCAGTGTCCTCACCACCAGAGGGAGGAGAGGAGTCAGGTTTGGCAACACCCACATCAGGAAGTGGGGAAACGGTCAGAAGGAAAGTCACCGGCTGGGCGTGCGCGCCAAGTTCAAATGTACAGGAGCGCGGCACAGCGGGGAGCCCGGGAAGGGAGCCAGGTCCTAAAGCCCGCCGGAGGGAGGGGCAAGACTCAGGAGGCTCAGCGTCAGAGGAGTCCAGGAAGGAGGGAACCCCAGAGGGCAGAAGGACCCAGCGCAGGAAAGAGCAGCGCAAGAGGTGGAGCCGGGCTAGAATCTTAAACTGGTGTGGGTGGAGCAGTGAGTCAGAGGGGACTTAGCCGGTCTAGCGTCAAGACGTGGGTCTGCCCGCCCAGAGCTTGGAAATGGAAACTAAACCTTAATAAAGACTTTTGTATATAACATCCACTGGGCGTTGGTCCTCTGTGAGCTGGGACCTAGCGGCAGTCCTGACATTTGCGTTTTACCAGGAATGCATCACTGTCTTTTATCCGTGCCTTTTTGTTAAAAAAGGGGTTTAATGTCTGTTTTGAGACTGATGTCTGCACAATCTCTAAGGGAGGGAAACAGCTTGTCAAAGTTAAAAAGGGGCAGAATGATCTCTTCATTCTTAAAACGTCTCTGGAGGGTGAGGGGAAGGTTGAGAGAGCACAAGCCCTGCGTGCTACAGTTCCCACTCATGTTTCATGTGCATGTGTTTGGCACAGGAAGACAGCTCATAGTTGTCTAGAAGAACTTCAGGCGCTACCTGAGGTCGCCAGAGGCTGTAAAATTAAAGAATGTGGAAGTGCCATAGATTGTGAGACTTGCAGACAGGCAAAGGTAAAAGGGTGCAGTTACCCCAGGGTGGAGAGGGTAACCACAAAACCTTTTGAACTTGTGCACATAGATTTGTTGGGTCCCATGAAGGAACCAAGTCTGGGAGGGGCCAGGTTTCTGCTGACGATGCAGGATAGTTTTTCGCAGAACACCTGGACTCACGGTCTCAAATCCAAGGAAGATGCAGCACAGCTGATTAAAAGTTGGATTGAGGAGGTGGAACTAAGGTTCTCCACCAAAGTGCAAGCAGTCACTAGTGACAGAGGTGCGCAGTTTACTGGGTCTGCTTTGCAGAAGTTCTTTCACAAGAAAGGGATATGTCACACAGTGACTTCTCCTCAACAGAGGGGGGTGGCAGAGCTTAGGAGTGAAGCTCTGGTTAAGGCTGCACAGGTGATGCTGACAGATTCTGGGTTACCTCCAAGGTTTTGGATGGAGGCAGTTAAATATGTGGGCTTCACCTGGAATCGGACTTACAATTCAATAGTAAGTGGCACACCTTTTTTCATGTTGCACGGCAGGAAACCCCAGATTCACTTTCTGCGTTCTTTTGGTTCAGTTGCATCTGTGCCGGTGCCTAAGGCTTTGCAAGGGCCAGATGGATCCAAGTTCCAGAAAATGATCTTCTGTGGGTATGAGCCAGCAGCTCGTGCATGGAGGTTTGCATACCCGTCAGGTGTTCAGAGTAAGCTGCTGATCAGTAAACACGCTGAGATCCATGAGCAGGATGAAAGGTCAAAGACTCCTGCCAAGCGTGATGTTCTTTCAAAATGTCTTTCTGATCCAGAGCAGGAAGGTTCTGATGAGGAGGAAGGAGAGGCTGAGTCTGCTGATGACGATCAGCTCACTGACCAAAGTCAGGAACAGGATGGGGCATCTCCACAAGTTGTAAAAAGAGAGCCCAAGAGTGAGCCTAGTTCTCCTGTGAGTGTAATGCAGAGGATTCGAAGACGCTTTAAGTCAGAGGGGGAATCCTGTGATACAGAGGACACACCTACTGGCCACAGTGAGTCAGAGGAAACACCTGAGTTTGTGCCCAGGCGGTCCAGTCGCACAACGAAGGGTATTCCACCTGAGAGGTATCAGGCCACAGGTGCGTGGGTAAGTTTCGCACAATGCGAGTCTGAGAGTTGTGAGGTTGTTCCACAGATGCCTAACAGGAACGCCAGGAGAGGGCGCAAGGCATTGGGGGAGGGATTGATCTCACAGAGTTTTGCTGAAGATGTTCCACAGGTCTTGTCAGAATGCAAGGCAAGAGGGGGTGTTGGGATTCAGAACTTAAAGGGTTAAGATGTTCTGAGTAATGCCTCACATTCTGACATCAGGTTTCGAAGGTGGGAGGAGTTTTCTCTGTTCCTTTGTCTTTTGAGGGAGAAGGAAGCAGTAGCTATGGCTGCGAGGAGCCCTGGAGTGTATTTCTGAGAAATGTCGCAATAAAGAACTGATAAATGGACACACAAGTGCTTGACGTGTGTCAGGGGTTCAGAAGGAGAGACACAGGAGGGGGAGCAAATGGAGAGTGAGGAGGAGGAGTACGAGGGGGGCGCAGGCAGTGACAGTGGCCAGAGTTATTCCACAAGCCTCTCTAGCGAATCGGTGGACTCATAGAAGGGAGCGCCGGTGGCCAGAGCGAGGGGGGCTCCAGGGGGGAAGCCCCAGGAGGAAGGGGCCAGCGGGGAGTCCCTGAGCAGCAGTTGGAGATCAGGACCAGCGTCTCCACCAGAGCGCAGTGGGGAGGGGGAGTCCCAGGAGTCGGGACCAGTGTCCTCACCACCAGAGGGAGGAGAGGAGTCAGGTTTGGCAACGCCCACATCAGGAAGCGGGGAAACGGTCAGAAGGAAAGTCACCGGCTGGGCGTGCGCGCCAAGTTCAAATGTACAGGAGCGCGGCACAGCGGGGAGCCCAGGAAGGGAGCCGGGTCCTAAAGCCCGCCGGAGGGAGGGGCAAGACTCAGGAGGCTCAGCGTCAGAGGAGTCCAGGAAGGAGGGAACCCCAGAGGGCAGAAGGACCCAGCGAAGGAAAGAACAGCGTAAGAGGTGGAGCCGGGCTAGAATCTTAAACTGGTGTGGGTGGAGCAGTGAGTCAGAGGGGACTTAGCCGGTCTAGCGTCGAGACGTGGGTCTGCGCGCCCAGAGCTTGGAAATGGAAACTAAACTTTAATAAAGACTTTTGTATATAACATCCACTGGGCGTTGGTCCTCTGTGAGCTGGGACCTAGCGGCAGTCCTGACAACGTGTTTGTCTGGATCTAAGCAGCAGCAGCAGCAACAGCTTTTCCCGCTGTGTTTTTACTCTGCAAGGCGCGACGGAACGGAGCAGATTGCCGCAGCCTGAGGAAGCGTACCTGTCAGGGGCTCAGGAGCAGAGGCACAGGGAAGAGGGGAGATAGAGAGCGAAGGGGAGGAATCCGAGGGAAGCGTAGGAGGGGAGAGTGGTCCGAGGGATTCCATGAGCCTCTCCAGCGAATCGGAAGATTCACAAAAGGGGGCGCCAGTGGCCAGGGGCAGGGGGTTCCCAAGGGGAACGCCCCAGGAACAAGGGGGCAGCAGAGACTCCCAGAGCAGTAGTTGGAAATCAGGACCAGCTTCCCCACCAGAGCAGAGTGGGGGGGAAGAGTCTCAGGTATCGGGACCAGTGCTTTCCCCACCAGGGAGAAGAGACAAGGCAGAGCTGACCACGCCTCCATCGGAGAGTCAGGGGACGGAGGGGAGGTCAGATCCGGCCAGTGTCATGGAAGAGGGAAGCAGTGATAGGTTAGGAGAAAGGTCACTGGGTTGGCGCGAGAAACTAGTTCGAATGTACAGGAGCGCGGGACAGCAGAGAATGAGGATTGGGAACCGGGTCCCAAAGCCCGCCGGAGGCAGGGGGAGGAGCTAAGCGACTCAGCGTCGGAGGAGTCCAGAAAGGGCAATGCCCCGGTGGGCAGGAGGACCCAGAGGAGGAGAGAACAGCGCAGAAGGTGGAGCAGGGCTAGGATCTTAAACTGGTGCGGAAGGGGAGGTGACTCAGACGGGACTTCGCCGATCTAAGGTCTAAGACGTAGGGCTGCGCGCTCTGGCATTGAAATGGAAACTAAACTTCAATAAAGACTTTTGTACATTACATCGACTTGGCGTTGGTCCTCTGTGAGCTGGGACCTAGAGGCAGCTCTGACAGTACCGGACCGCTGTAAAGAGCTAATTGGGATCGTAAAGTAATTAGCTACGTCACGCCTAATTACCTCAACAGTAGAGGCTCTGGTGGCGGAAACACCAGCAGAGGCAGCAAGGGCCCAGGCGGTAGAGGCTTGGGCTGCGGAGGCACCAGCGGCAGCGGCAAGGGTCCAGACGGTAGAGGCTCTGGTGGCGAAAGCACCAGCGGCAGTGGTAAGGGCCCAGGCTTTAGAGGCTCTGGTGGCGGAAGCACCAGCAGCAGTGAGAGAGGCCCAGGCAGTAGAGGCTTCCGCCACCAGAGCCTCTACCGCCTGGGCCTCTGCCGAGGCACCAGCGGCAGCGGCCAAGGCCCAGGCGATGCAGCCTGGGAGGCGGAGGAACCAGCGCAGCGGTATAGCCAGAGGGGGAAGAAGTTCACACTTCCAAGGCACCACCGGCAGCTGTAGAGGTCCAGGCGATGCATCCTGGGCAGCAGCGGAACCAGCAAGAGCGACAGAGGCCCAGGCAGTAGAGGCTCAGGCTGCCGAGGCACCAGTGGCCGTGGCAGAGGCCCTGAAGGTAGAGGCTCTCGCGGCGGAGGCACTAGCTGCAGTGGTAGAGGCCCAGGCGATGAAGGCTCAAACAGCAGAAAACCAGCAGCAGTGGCAGAGGCCCAGGCAGTAGAGGCTCAGGCTGTGGAGGCTGAGGCGGGGGAGGAAGAAGCGGCAGAGGTCCAGACAGAAGTGGCTCAGGTGGAGGAGGCACCAGCGGCAGAGACACTCTGGCGGCAGAGGCGGCAGCGGCAGAGGCCAAGGCTCAGGCGGGGGAGGAACCAGCGGCAGCGGCAGAGGTCCAGACTGAAGGCTTGGGCTCCCGAGGAACCAGCAGCAGCGGCAGAGACCCAGGTGGTAGATGCTCTGGCGGTTGAGGAACCAGCGGCAGCGGTAGAGCCACAGGTGGAAGAAGCTCACTCTGCCAAGGCACCACGGCAGCTGCAGAGGTCCAGGCGATGCAGCCTGCACAACGGCGGGACCAGCAATAGCAGCAGAGGCCCAGGCGGTAGAGGCTCTGGCTGCGGAGGCACCAGCGGCACCGGCAGAAGCCCTGATGGTGGAGATTGTGGCTGTGGAGGCACCAGCGGCAGCAGCAGAGGCCCAGGCGGTAGAGGCTCTGGCGGCGGAGGCACCAGTGGCAGTCGCAGAGGCCCAGGCGGTAGAGGCTCAGGCTGCGGAGGCAACAGCGGCACCGGCAGAAGCCCAGGCAGTAGAGGCTCGGGCTGTTGAGGCACGATCGGCAGCGGCAGAGACCCAGGCAGTAGAGCCACTGGCTGTGGAGGCACCAGGGGCAGTGGCAGAGGCCGAGGTGCTAAAGGCTCAGGCTGCGGAAGCACCAGCGGCCCTGGCAGAGGTCCAGGCGATGCTGCCTGGGCGGCGGCAGATCCAGCAAGAGCAGCAGAGGCCAAGGCGGTAGAGGCTAAAGCTCCGGAGGCACCAGCAGCAGAGGCAAGGGTCCAGACGGTAGAGGCTCTAGCGGCGGAGGCACCAGCGGCAGTGGAAGAGGCCCAGGCGGTAGAGGCTCGGGCTGCGGAGGCACGAGCGGCAGAGACCCAGGCACTAGATCCTCTGGCGGCGGAGGCAACAGCGACAGTGGCAGAGGCCGAGGTGCTAAAGGCTCAGGCTGCGGAGGCACCAGCGGCAGTGGCAGAGGCCCAGGCGGTAGAGGCTCTGGTGGCGGAAGCACCAGCGGCAGCGGTAAGGGCCCAGGCGGTAGAGGCTCTGGCGGCGGAGGCACCAGTGACGGTGGCAGAGGTCCAGGCGGTAGAGGCTCTGGAGGCCGAAGCACCAGCATCAGTGGCAAGTGTCCAAGCGGTAGAGGCTCTGGTGGCAAAGGCAGCAGTGGCAGAGGCCGAGGCGGTAGAGGCTCAGGCTGCGGAGCCACCAGCAGTACTGGCAGAGGCCCAGGCGGTAGAGGCTCTGGTGGCGGAAGCACCAGCGGAGGCAGCAAGGGCCCATGCGGTAGAGGCTATGGCGGCAGAGGCAGCAGCGGCAGTGGCAGAGGCCCATGAGGTAGAGGCTCGGGCTGCGGATGCACCAGCGGCACCAGCAGAGGCCCAGACGGTAGAGGCTAACGCTACGGAGTCACCAGCGGCACCGGCAGAGGCCCAGACCGTAGAGGCTCTGGCGGCGGAGGCACCAGCGGCAGTGGAAGAGGCCCAGGCGGTAGAGGCTCGGGCTGCGGAGACACCAGCGGCAGACACCCAGGCGGTAGAGCCTCGGGCGGCGGAGGCAACACCGACAGTGGCAGAGGCCGAGGTGCGAGAGGCTCTGGCGGTGGAGGCACCAACGGCAGCTGCAGAGATCCAGGCGATGCAGCCTGGGCGTCGGCAGATTCAGCAAGTGCAGCAGAGGCCAAGGCAGTAGAGGCTCGGGCTGCCGAGGCACCATTGGCAGCAGCAGAGGCCCAGGCAGTAGAGGCTCTGGAAGTGGAAGCACAAGCATCAGTGGCAGAGGCCCATGCAGCAGAGGCTCTGGCAGCGGAAGCACTAGCAGCAAGTGCCCACGCTGTAGAGGCGAAGGCGGCGAAGGCGGCAGTGGCAGAGGCCGAGGGGGTAGAGGCTCTGGCTGCGGAGGCACCAGCGGCACCGGCAGAGGCCCAGGCGGTAGAGGCTTTGGCAGTGAAGGGACCAGCGGCAGAGGCCCAGACTCTGGTGGCGGAAGCACCAGCATCAGAGGCAATTGTCCAAGCGGTAGGAGCTCTGGTGGCAGAAGCATCAGTGGCAGCGGCAAGAGCCCAGGCAGTAGAGGCTCGGGCTGCGGAGGCACGAGTGGCAGTGGCAGAGACCCCAGCAGTAGAGCCACTGGAGGCACCAGGGGCAGTGGCAGAGGCCGAGGTGCTAAAGGCTCAGGCTGCGGAAGCACCAGCGGGAGCGGTAAGGGCCCAGGCAGTAGAGGCTCTTGTGGCGGAAGCAACAGCAGCAGTGGCAGAGGCCCAGGCAGTAGAGGCTCAGGCTACGGAGGCACCAGCGGCACTGGCAGAGGTCCAGGCGATGCTACCTGGGCGGCGGCAGATCCAGCAAGAGCAGCAGAGGCCAAGGCGGTAGAGGCTAAGGCTCCGGAAACACCAGCGGCACCGGCAGAGGCCCAGACGGTAGAGGCTCTAGCGGCGGAGGCACCAGCGGCAGTGGAAGAGGCCCAGGCGGTAGAGGCTCGGGCTGCGGAGGCACGAGCGGCAGAGACCCAGGCACTAGATCCTCTGGCGGCGGAGGCAACAGCGACAGTGGCAGAGGCCGAGGTGCTAAAGGCTCAGGCTGCGGAGGCACCAGCGGCAGTGGCAGAGGCCCAGTCGGTAGAGGCTCTGGCGGTGGACGCACCAGTGACCGCGGCAGAGGTCCAGGCGGTAGAGCTCTGGCGGCCGAAGCACCAGCATCAGTGGCAAGTTTCCAAGCGGTAGAGGCTCTGGTGGCGGAAGCATCAGCGGCAGCGGCAAGGGCCTAGGCAGTAGAGGCTCAGGCTGCGGAGGCACGAGCGGCAGCGGCAAAGGCACAGGTGGTAGAGGATGTGGCGGCGGAGGCACCAACGGCAGCTGCAGAGGTCCAGATCAAGCAAGTGCAGCAGAGGCCAAGGCAATAGAGGCTCAGGCTGCCGAGGCACAAGTGGCAGCGGCAGAGGCCCAGGCAGTAGAGGCTCTGGAAGCGGAAGTACCAGCAGCAGTGGCAGAGGCCCATGCAGTAGAGGCTCTGGCGGCGGAAGCACCAGCAGCAAGTGCCCACACGGTAGGGGCTCTGGCGGCGAAGGCATCAGCAGCACCAGCAGAGGCCCAGGCGGTAGAGGCTCTGGTAGCGAAGGCACCAGCGGCAGCGGCATAGGCCCAGGCGGTAGAGGATCAGGCGGCGGAGGCACCAGCAGCAGCGGCAAAGGCCGAGGTGGAAGAGGCTCTGGCTGCGGAGGCACCAGCAGCAGCGGCAAAGGCAGAGGTGGAAGAGGCTCTGGCTGCGGAGGCACCAGCGGCAGTGGCAGAGGCCCAGGCAGCAGAGGCTCTGGTGGCGGAAGCACCAGCAGAGACAGCAGTCGAAGCTTGGGCTGCGGAGGCACTAGCAGCAGAGGCATTGGCCCAGGCGGTAGAGGCTCTGGCGGTGGAGGCACCAGCGGCAGCGGCAAAGGCCGAGGTGGAAGAGGCTCTGGCTGCGGAGGCACCAGCGGCATCGGCAGAGGCCCAGGCAGTAGAGGCTCTGACAGCGAAGGGACCAGCGGCAGCGGCAGAGGCCCAGGCTCTGGCGGCGGAAGTACCAGCATCAGAGTCATGTGTCCAAGCGGTAGAGGCTCTGGTGGCGGAAGCGGCAAGGGCCCAGGCAGTAGAGGCTCGGGCTGCGGAGGCACGAACCGCAGCCGCAGAGACCCCGGCAGTAGAGCCTCTGGCGGTGGAGGCACCAGGGGCAGTGGCAGAGGCCCGGGCGGTAGAGGCTCTGGTGGCGGAAGCACCAGCGGCAGCGGTAAGGGCCCAGGCTTTAGAGGCTCTGGTGGCGGAAGCACCAGCAGCAGTGAGAGAGGCCCAGGCAGTAGAGGCTTCCGCCACCAGAGCCTCTACCGCCTGGGCCTCTGCCGAGGCACCAGCGGCAGCGGCCAAGGCCCAGGCGATGCAGCCTGGGAGGCGGAGGAACCAGCGCAGCGGTATAGCCAGAGGGGGAAGAAGTTCACACTTCCAAGGCACCACCGGCAGCTGTAGAGGTCCAGGCGATGCATCCTGGGCAGCAGCGGAACCAGCAAGAGCGACAGAGGCCCAGGCAGTAGAGGCTCAGGTTGCCGAGGCACCAGTGGCCGTGGCAGAGGCCCTGAAGGTAGAGGCTCTCGCGGCGGAGGCACCAGCTGCAGTGGTAGAGGCCCAGGCGATGAAGGCTCAAACAGCAGAAAACCAGCGGCAGAGGCCCAGGCGGAACAAGCTCAGGAAAACCAGCGGCAGAGGCCAAGGCGGAAGAGGCTCAGGCGGGGGTGGCACCAGCGGCAGAGGTCCAGACAGAAGCGGCTCAGGTGGAGGAGGCACCAGCAGCAGAGACACTCTGGCGGCAGAGGCGGCAGAGGCGGCAGCGGCAGAGGCCCAGGAGGAAGAGGCTCAGGCGGCGGAAAACCAGCGGCAGCAGCAGAGGTCCAGACGGAAGAGGCTCGGGCTCCCGAGGAACCAGCAGCAGCGGCAGAGGCCCAGGTGGTGGATGCTCTGGCGGCGGAGGCACCAGCAGCAGCGGTAGAGCCACAGGTGGAAGAAGCTCACACTGCCAAGGCACTACTAGCAGCTGCAGAGGTCCAGACGATGCAGCCTGGGCAGCGGCGGAACCAGCAAGAGCGGCAGAGGCCCAGGCAGTAGAGGCTCAGGCTGCCGAGGCACCAGTGGCCGTGGAAGAGGCCCAGGCGGTAAAGGCTCAGGCGGCAGAAAACGAGCGGCAGAGGCCAAGGCGGAAGAGGCTCAGGCGGGGGAGGCACCAGCGGCAGTCGCAGAGGTCGGGACAGAAGAAGCTCAGGTGGAGGAAGCACCAGCGGCAGCGGTAGAGTCCCAGCCGATGAAGCCTGGGAGGCGGAGGAACCAGCAAGAGCGGCACAGGCCCAGGCAGTACAGGCTCAGTCGGCGGCACCTGCAGCAGCAACAGAGACCCAGGTGGCAGAGGCTCTGGCGATGGAGGCAACAGCGGCAGCAGCAAAGTCCCAGGCGGTAGAGGCTCTGGCGGCGGAGGCACCAGCAGCATTGGCAGAGGCCCAGGCGGAAGAGGTTCAGGCGGGGGAGGAACCAGCAGCAGCGGCAGAAGTCCAGACAGAAGCGGCTTAGGCGGGGGAGGCACCAGCGGCAGCGACAAGGGCCCAGGCGGTAGAGGATCAGGCGGGGGAGGAACCAGCGGCAGCGGCAGAGGCCCTGGCAGTAGAGGCTCTGGCGTTGGAGGCACCAGTGGCAGTGGCAGAGGCCCAGGCGCTAGAGGCTCGGGATGCGGAGGCACCAACGGCAGCCCAGAGGCTCAGACGGTAGAGGCTTTGGCAGTGAAGGGACCAGCGGCAGAGGCCCAGACTCTGGTGGCGGAAGCACCAGCATCAGAGGCAATTGTCCAAGCGGTAGGAGCTCTGGTGGCAGAAGCATCAGTGGCAGCGGCAAGAGCCCAGGCAGTAGAGGCTCGGGCTGCGGAGGCACGAGTGGCAGTGGCAGAGACCCCAGCAGTAGAGCCACTGGAGGCACCAGGGGCAGTGGCAGAGGCCGAGGTGCTAAAGGCTCAGGCTGCGGAAGCACCAGCGGGAGCGGTAAGGGCCCAGGCAGTAGAGGCTCTTGTGGCGGAAGCAACAGCAGCAGTGGCAGAGGCCCAGGCAGTAGAGGCTCAGGCTACGGAGGCACCAGCGGCACTGGCAGAGGTCCAGGCGATGCTACCTGGGCGGCGGCAGATCCAGCAAGAGCAGCAGAGGCCAAGGCGGTAGAGGCTAAGGCTCCGGAAACACCAGCGGCACCGGCAGAGGCCCAGACGGTAGAGGCTCTAGCGGCGGAGGCACCAGCGGCAGTGGAAGAGGCCCAGGCGGTAGAGGCTCGGGCTGCGGAGGCACGAGCGGCAGAGACCCAGGCACTAGATCCTCTGGCGGCGGAGGCAACAGCGACAGTGGCAGAGGCCGAGGTGCTAAAGGCTCAGGCTGCGGAGGCACCAGCGGCAGTGGCAGAGGCCCAGTCGGTAGAGGCTCTGGCGGTGGACGCACCAGTGACCGCGGCAGAGGTCCAGGCGGTAGAGCTCTGGCGGCCGAAGCACCAGCATCAGTGGCAAGTTTCCAAGCGGTAGAGGCTCTGGTGGCGGAAGCATCAGCGGCAGCGGCAAGGGCCTAGGCAGTAGAGGCTCAGGCTGCGGAGGCACGAGCGGCAGCGGCAAAGGCACAGGTGGTAGAGGATGTGGCGGCGGAGGCACCAACGGCAGCTGCAGAGGTCCAGATCAAGCAAGTGCAGCAGAGGCCAAGGCAATAGAGGCTCAGGCTGCCGAGGCACAAGTGGCAGCGGCAGAGGCCCAGGCAGTAGAGGCTCTGGAAGCGGAAGTACCAGCAGCAGTGGCAGAGGCCCATGCAGTAGAGGCTCTGGCGGCGGAAGCACCAGCAGCAAGTGCCCACACGGTAGGGGCTCTGGCGGCGAAGGCATCAGCAGCACCAGCAGAGGCCCAGGCGGTAGAGGCTCTGGTAGCGAAGGCACCAGCGGCAGCGGCATAGGCCCAGGCGGTAGAGGATCAGGCGGCGGAGGCACCAGCAGCAGCGGCAAAGGCCGAGGTGGAAGAGGCTCTGGCTGCGGAGGCACCAGCAGCAGCGGCAAAGGCAGAGGTGGAAGAGGCTCTGGCTGCGGAGGCACCAGCGGCAGTGGCAGAGGCCCAGGCAGCAGAGGCTCTGGTGGCGGAAGCACCAGCAGAGACAGCAGTCGAAGCTTGGGCTGCGGAGGCACTAGCAGCAGAGGCATTGGCCCAGGCGGTAGAGGCTCTGGCGGTGGAGGCACCAGCGGCAGCGGCAAAGGCCGAGGTGGAAGAGGCTCTGGCTGCGGAGGCACCAGCGGCATCGGCAGAGGCCCAGGCAGTAGAGGCTCTGACAGCGAAGGGACCAGCGGCAGCGGCAGAGGCCCAGGCTCTGGCGGCGGAAGTACCAGCATCAGAGTCATGTGTCCAAGCGGTAGAGGCTCTGGTGGCGGAAGCGGCAAGGGCCCAGGCAGTAGAGGCTCGGGCTGCGGAGGCACGAACCGCAGCCGCAGAGACCCCGGCAGTAGAGCCTCTGGCGGTGGAGGCACCAGGGGCAGTGGCAGAGGCCCGGGCGGTAGAGGCTCTGGTGGCGGAAGCACCAGCGGCAGCGGTAAGGGCCCAGGCTTTAGAGGCTCTGGTGGCGGAAGCACCAGCAGCAGTGAGAGAGGCCCAGGCAGTAGAGGCTTCCGCCACCAGAGCCTCTACCGCCTGGGCCTCTGCCGAGGCACCAGCGGCAGCGGCCAAGGCCCAGGCGATGCAGCCTGGGAGGCGGAGGAACCAGCGCAGCGGTATAGCCAGAGGGGGAAGAAGTTCACACTTCCAAGGCACCACCGGCAGCTGTAGAGGTCCAGGCGATGCATCCTGGGCAGCAGCGGAACCAGCAAGAGCGACAGAGGCCCAGGCAGTAGAGGCTCAGGTTGCCGAGGCACCAGTGGCCGTGGCAGAGGCCCTGAAGGTAGAGGCTCTCGCGGCGGAGGCACCAGCTGCAGTGGTAGAGGCCCAGGCGATGAAGGCTCAAACAGCAGAAAACCAGCGGCAGAGGCCCAGGCGGAACAAGCTCAGGAAAACCAGCGGCAGAGGCCAAGGCGGAAGAGGCTCAGGCGGGGGTGGCACCAGCGGCAGAGGTCCAGACAGAAGCGGCTCAGGTGGAGGAGGCACCAGCAGCAGAGACACTCTGGCGGCAGAGGCGGCAGAGGCGGCAGCGGCAGAGGCCCAGGAGGAAGAGGCTCAGGCGGCGGAAAACCAGCGGCAGCAGCAGAGGTCCAGACGGAAGAGGCTCGGGCTCCCGAGGAACCAGCAGCAGCGGCAGAGGCCCAGGTGGTGGATGCTCTGGCGGCGGAGGCACCAGCAGCAGCGGTAGAGCCACAGGTGGAAGAAGCTCACACTGCCAAGGCACTACTAGCAGCTGCAGAGGTCCAGACGATGCAGCCTGGGCAGCGGCGGAACCAGCAAGAGCGGCAGAGGCCCAGGCAGTAGAGGCTCAGGCTGCCGAGGCACCAGTGGCCGTGGAAGAGGCCCAGGCGGTAAAGGCTCAGGCGGCAGAAAACGAGCGGCAGAGGCCAAGGCGGAAGAGGCTCAGGCGGGGGAGGCACCAGCGGCAGTCGCAGAGGTCGGGACAGAAGAAGCTCAGGTGGAGGAAGCACCAGCGGCAGCGGTAGAGTCCCAGCCGATGAAGCCTGGGAGGCGGAGGAACCAGCAAGAGCGGCACAGGCCCAGGCAGTACAGGCTCAGTCGGCGGCACCTGCAGCAGCAACAGAGACCCAGGTGGCAGAGGCTCTGGCGATGGAGGCAACAGCGGCAGCAGCAAAGTCCCAGGCGGTAGAGGCTCTGGCGGCGGAGGCACCAGCAGCATTGGCAGAGGCCCAGGCGGAAGAGGTTCAGGCGGGGGAGGAACCAGCAGCAGCGGCAGAAGTCCAGACAGAAGCGGCTTAGGCGGGGGAGGCACCAGCGGCAGCGACAAGGGCCCAGGCGGTAGAGGATCAGGCGGGGGAGGAACCAGCGGCAGCGGCAGAGGCCCTGGCAGTAGAGGCTCTGGCGTTGGAGGCACCAGTGGCAGTGGCAGAGGCCCAGGCGCTAGAGGCTCGGGATGCGGAGGCACCAACGGCAGCCCAGAGGCTCAGACGGTAGAGGCTCTGGCAGCGGAGGCACCAGCGGCAGTGGAAGAGGCCCAGGCGGTAGAGGCTCGGGCTGCGGAGGCAACCAGTGGCAGAGACCCAGGCAGTAGAGTCCCTGCCGGCGGAGGCAACAGCGAGGCCGAGGTGCTAGAGGCTCAGGCTACGGAGGCACCAGCGGCAGTGGCAGAGGCCCAGACGGTAGAGGCTCTGGTGGCGGAAGCACCAGCGGCAGCGGTAAGGGCCCAGGCGGTAGAGGATGTGGCGGCGGAGGCACCAGCGGCAGCGGCAGAGGTCCAGGCGGTAGTGGCTCTGGCGGCTGAAGCACCAGCATCAGAGGCCTAGGCAGTAGAGGCTCTGGCGGCGGAAGCACCAGCATCAGTGGCAAGTGTCTAAGCGGTAGAGGCTCTGGTGGCGGAAGCATCAGCGGCAGTGGCAAGGGCCCAGGCAGTAGAGGCTCGGGCTCCGGAGGCTCTGGTGGCGGAAGCACCAGCGGAGGCAGCAAGGGCCCAAGCGGTAGAGGCTCCGGCGGCAGAGGCACGAGCGGCAGCGGCAAAGGCCCAGGTGGTAGAGGATATGGCGGCGGAGGCACCAACGGCAGCTGCAGAGGTCCAGGCAATGCAGCCTGGGCGGCGGCAGATCAAGCAAGTGCAGCAGAGACCAAGGCAGTAGAGGCTCAGGCTACCGAGGCACCAGTGGCAGCGGCAGAGGCCCATGCAGTAGAAGCTCTGGCGGCGGAAGCACCAGCGGCAAGTGCCCACGCGGTAGAGGCTCTGGCGGCGAAGGCACCAGCGGCACGGGCAGAGGCCCAGGCGGTAGAGGCTCTGGCAGCGAAGGGACCAGCTGCAGAGGCCCAGACGGTAGGGTCTCTGGCGGCGGAGGCACCAGCAGTAGCGGCAAAGGCCGAGGTGGAAGAGGCTCTGGATGCGGAGGCGCCAGCGGCACTGGCTGAGGCCCAGGCGGCAGAGGCCCCGGATGGCGGAAGCACCAGCAGAGACAGCAGTAGAAGCTCGGGCTGCGGAGGCACCAGCGGCAGAGGCAGAGGCCCAGGCGGTAGAGGCTTTAGCGGCGGAGGCACCAGCGGCAGCGGCAAATGCCGAGGTGGAAGAGGCTCTGGCTGCGGAAGCACCATTGGCAGTGGCAGAGGCCCATGCGGTATAGGCTCTGGCTGCGAAGGCAGCAGCAGCGGCAGAGGCCCAGGCAGTAGAGGCTCGGGCTGCGGAGGCACCAGCGGCAGCGGCAGAGGCCCAGGCAGTAGAGGCTCAGGCTGCGGGGGCACCAGCGGCAGAGGCCCAGGCGGTAGAAGCTCGGGCTGCGGGGGCACCAGAGACAGGTACCAGAGACAGGCCCAGGCAATGCAGCCTGGGAGGCGGAGGAACCAGCGGTAGCGGCAGAGCCACAGGTGGAAGAAGCTTATGTTGGCGAGACACCAACGACAGCTGCAGAGGTCCAGGTAATGCAGTCTGGACGGCGGCAGATCCAGCAAGTGCAGCAGAGGCAGTAGAGGCTCAGGCTCTTCAACCAGCGGCAGCGGCAGCGGCCCAGGTGGTAGAGGCTCTGGCGGCGGATGCACCAGCATCAGAGGCAAGTGTCCAAGCGGTAGAGGCTCTGGAGGCGGAGGCACCAGCGGCAATGGAAGAGACCTAGGCGGTAGAGGCTTGGACTGCGGAGGCACCAGCGGCAGCGGCACAGTCCCAGGCAGTAGTGCCTCTGGTGGCGGAGGGAACAGTGACAGTGGCAGAGGCCGAGGTGGTAGAGGCTCTGGCGTCGGAAGCACCATCGGCAGCGTCAGAGGACCAGGCGGTAGAGGCTCTGGTGGAAGAACCAGCATCAGAGGCAAGGGTCCAAGCGGTAGAGGCTCGGGCTGCAGAGACACCAGCGGCAGCGGCAGAGACCCAGGCGGGAGAGGCTCTAGCGGCGGAGGCAACAGCGGCACCGATAGAGGCCCAGGTGGTAGAGGCTTGGGCTGCGAAGGCACCAGCGGCAGCGGCAAGGGCCCAGGCGGAAGAGGCTCTGGCGGTGAAGGCACGAGCGGCAGCGGTATAGCCTCAGGTGGTAGAGGCTCAGGCTGCGGAGGCACCAGCGGCACCGGCAGAGGCCTAGGCGATAGAGGCTCGGGATACGAAGACACCACCAGCAGCGGTAGAGGCTCTGGCTGTGGAAGCACCAGTGGAGGCAGCAAGTGCCCAAGCGGTAAAGGCTTGGGCTGCAGAGGCACCAGTGGCAGAGGCAAGGGCCCAGGCGGTAGAGGCTCTGGCGGCGGAAGCACCATCGGCAGCGTCAGAGACCCAGGCGGTAGAGGCTCTGGCGGTGGAAGCACCAGCATCAGAGGCAACGGTCCAAGCGGTAGAGGCTCGGGCTGCGGAGACACCAGCGGCAGCGGCAGAGGCCCAGGCAGTAGAGGCTCAGGCTGCGGGGGCACCAGCGGCAGAGGCCCAGGCGGTAGAAGCTCGGGCTGCGGGGGCACCAGAGACAGGTACCAGAGACAGGCCCAGGCAATGCAGCCTGGGAGGCGGAGGAACCAGCGGTAGCGGCAGAGCCACAGGTGGAAGAAGCTTATGTTGGCGAGACACCAACGACAGCTGCAGAGGTCCAGGTAATGCAGTCTGGACGGCGGCAGATCCAGCAAGTGCAGCAGAGGCAGTAGAGGCTCAGGCTCTTCAACCAGCGGCAGCGGCAGCGGCCCAGGTGGTAGAGGCTCTGGCGGCGGATGCACCAGCATCAGAGGCAAGTGTCCAAGCGGTAGAGGCTCTGGAGGCGGAGGCACCAGCGGCAATGGAAGAGACCTAGGCGGTAGAGGCTTGGACTGCGGAGGCACCAGCGGCAGCGGCACAGTCCCAGGCAGTAGTGCCTCTGGTGGCGGAGGGAACAGTGACAGTGGCAGAGGCCGAGGTGGTAGAGGCTCTGGCGTCGGAAGCACCATCGGCAGCGTCAGAGGACCAGGCGGTAGAGGCTCTGGTGGAAGAACCAGCATCAGAGGCAAGGGTCCAAGCGGTAGAGGCTCGGGCTGCAGAGACACCAGCGGCAGCGGCAGAGACCCAGGCGGGAGAGGCTCTAGCGGCGGAGGCAACAGCGGCACCGATAGAGGCCCAGGTGGTAGAGGCTTGGGCTGCGAAGGCACCAGCGGCAGCGGCAAGGGCCCAGGCGGAAGAGGCTCTGGCGGTGAAGGCACGAGCGGCAGCGGTATAGCCTCAGGTGGTAGAGGCTCAGGCTGCGGAGGCACCAGCGGCACCGGCAGAGGCCTAGGCGATAGAGGCTCGGGATACGAAGACACCACCAGCAGCGGTAGAGGCTCTGGCTGTGGAAGCACCAGTGGAGGCAGCAAGTGCCCAAGCGGTAAAGGCTTGGGCTGCAGAGGCACCAGTGGCAGAGGCAAGGGCCCAGGCGGTAGAGGCTCTGGCGGCGGAAGCACCATCGGCAGCGTCAGAGACCCAGGCGGTAGAGGCTCTGGCGGTGGAAGCACCAGCATCAGAGGCAACGGTCCAAGCGGTAGAGGCTCGGGCTGCGGAGACACCAGCGGCAGCGGCAGAGACCCAGGGAGTAGAGGCTTGGGATGCGGAGGCACCAGCGGCAGTGCCAGAGGTCCAGGCGGTAGAGGCTCGGGCTGCAGAGGCACCAGTGGCAATGGCCGAGGCCCAGGCAGTAGAGCATAAGGCTCCGGAGGCACCAGCGGCACGGGCAGAGGACCAGGCGGTAGAGGCTCAGGTGGCGGAAACACCAGCAGAGGCAGCAAGGGCCCAGGCGGTAGAGGCTCTGGCGTCAGAGGCAGCAGCGGCAGTGGCAGAGGCCCAGGTGGTAGAGGCTCAGGCTGCGAAAGCGGCAGCGGCAGAGGCTCAGGCAGTAGAGGCTTCGGCGGAGGAAGCACCAGCGACAGCAGCAAAGGGCCTCTGCCGCTGCCGCTGGTCCCTTCGCTGCCAGAGCCTCTACCGCCTGGGCCTCTGCCGGCGCCGCTGGTGCCTCCGCAGCCAGAGCCTCTACCTCCTCGGCCTCTGCCACTGCCGCTTCCGCCACCAGAGTCTCTACCGCTTGGACACTTGCCTGTGATGCTGGTGCTTCCGCCGCCAGAGCCGGGGTCTCTGCAGCTGCCACTGGTTCCTTCACTGCCAGAGCCTCTGTCGCCTGGGCTTCTGCCGGTGCCGCTGGTGCCTTCGCAGCCAGAGCCTCTACCCCCTCGGCCTCTGCCTCTGGCGGCGAAGGCGGCAGCCTGAGCCTCTACTGACTTGGCCTCCGCTGCACTTGCTGGATCTGCCGCCGCCCAGGCTGCATCGCCTGGACCTCTGCAGCTGCCGTTGGTGCCTCCGCCGCCAGATCCTCTACCGCCTGGGCCTCTGACACTGCCACTGGTGCCTCCGCCGCCAGAGCCTCTACCGCATGGGCCTCTGCCACTGTCTCTACTGCCTCTGCCGCCAGAGCTTCTACCGCTTGGGCCCTTGCTGCCTCCGCTGGTGCTTCCGCCACCAGAGCCTCTACCACCTGGTCCTCTGCCAGTACCGCTGGTGGCTCCGCAGCCTGAGCCTCTACCGCCTCGGCCTCTGCCACTTCTGCCTTCGCCGCCAGAGCCTCTACCGCCTGGACTCTTGCCTCTGCCAATGGTGCTACCGCAGGCCAAGCCTCTACCGCCTGGGCCTCTGCCGGTGCCGCTGGTGCCTCCGCAGCCAGAGCCTCTACCACCTTGGCCTTTGCCGCTGCCGCTGGTGCCTCCGCAGCCTGAAACTCTAGCACCTCGGCCTCTGCCACTGTTGTTGTTGCCTCCGCCGCCAGAGGCTCTACTGCCTGGGTCTCTGCCGCTGGTGCCTCCGCAGCCCGAGCCTCTACTGCCTGGGCCTCTTCCACTGCCACTGTTGCCTCCTCCGCCAGAGCCTCTACGGTCTGGGCCTCTGCCGGTGCCGCTGGTGCCTCCGGAGGCTTAGCCTCTATCGCCTGGGCCTCGGCCACTGCCACTGGTGCCTAGGTCGCCAGATCCTCTACCGCCTGGCCCTCTGACACTGCCGCTGGTGCCTCCGCCGCCAGAACCTCTACCTCCTGGGCTTCTGACACTGCCGCTGGTGCCTCCGCCGCCAGATCCTCTACCGCATGGGCCTCTGCCACTGTCGCTGCTGCCTCTGCCGCCGGAGCCTCTACCGCTTGGGCCCTTGCTGCCTCCGCTGGTGCTTCCGCCACCAGAGCCTCTACCGCCTGGGCCTCTGCCAGTACCGCTGGTGGCTCTGCAGCCTGAGCCTCTACCGCCTCGGCCTCTGCCACTTCTGCCTTCGCCGCCAGAGCCTCTACCGCCTGGACTCTTGCCTCTGCCAATGGTGCTACCGCAGGCCAAGCCTCTATCGCCTGGGCCTCTGCCGGTGCCGCTGGTGCCTCCGCAGCCTGAGCCTCTACCACCTCGGCCTCTGCAACTGCCGCTGGTGCTGCCGCCGCCAGAGCCTCTACCACGTGGGCACTTGCCGCTGCCACTGATGCTTCCGCCTGCCAGAGCCTCTACTGCATGGGCCTCTGCCACTGCTGCTGGTGCTTCCGCAGCCTCAGCCTCTACCACCTCGGCTTCTGTCACTGTCGCTGTTGCCTCCGCCGCCAGAGGCTCCACTGCCTGGGTCTCTACCGCTGTCGCTGGTTCCTCCGCAGCCCGAGCCTCTACCCCCTGGACCTCTGGCACTGCCGCTGGTGCCTCCGGAGCCTTAGCCTCTACCGCATGTGCCTCGGCCACTGCCACTGGTGCCTAGGCCACCAGATCCTCTACCACCTCGGCCTCTGCCATTGCCGCTGGTGCCTCTGCAGCCTAAGCCTCTACCGCCTGGGCACTTGCTGCCTCCGCTGGTGCTTCCGCCACCAGAAGCCTCTACCGCCTGGGCCTCTGCCACTGCCGCTGGTGCCTTCGCAGCCTGAGTCTTTACCACCTCGGCCTTTGCCACTGTCGCTGTTGCCTCCGCCACCAGAGGCCACTGGTGCCTCGGCAGCCTGAGCCTCTACTGCCTGGGCCTCTGCCGCTCTTGCTGGTTCCCCCGCTGTCCAGGATGCATCTCCTGGACCTCTGCAGCTGCCGGTGGTGCCTTGGCAGAGTGAGCTTCTTTACCTGTGGCTATACCGCTGCCGCTGGTAGAGGCTCGGGCTGCGGAGGCACCAGCGGCAGTGGCAAGGGCCCAGGAGCTAGAGGCTCTGGCGGCGGAAGCACCAGCATCAGAGGCAAGGGTCCAAGCGGTAGAGGCTCTGGCGGTGGAAGCACCAGCATCAGAGGCAAGTGTCCAAGCGGTAGAGTCTCTCGAGGCAGAGGCACCAGTGGCAGCGGCAAGGGCCCAGGCGGTAGAGGCTCTGGCGGTGGAGTCACCAGCGGCAGGGGTAGAAGCCCAGGCGGTAGAGGCTCAGGCTGCGGAGGCACCAGCAGCACCGGCAGAGGCCCAGGCAGTAGAGGCTCTGGCGGCGGAAAACCAGCGGCAACGGAAAGGGCCCAGGCGGTAGAGGCTCTCACTGCAGAGGCACCAGCAGCAGTGGTAGAGGCCCAGGCAATAGAGGCTCTGGCGGCGGAAGCAACAGCGGCAGAGGAAAGTGCCCACGCGTTAGAGCAGTGGTGCCCAAACTTTTTTCAAGGAGGGCCAGATTTGATGAAGTGAAGGGCCGTGAGGGCCAACCAAAGTTGTTGCGCTTTTTAAAGAAATTTGTCAGGGGCTCAGGAGCAGAGGCACAGGAGAGGGAGGAAATGGAGAGCGAGGGGGAGGAATCCGAGGGGAGCGAAGGCGGTGACAGTGGTCCGAGGGATTCCATGAGCCTCTCCAGCGAATCGGAAGATTCACAGAAGGGAGCGCCGATGGCCAGGGCAAGGGGGGTGCCAAGGGGGAAACCCCAGAAGGAAGGGGCCAGCGGGGACTCCCAGAGCAGCAGTTGGAAATCAGGACCAGCTTCCCCACCAGAACGCAGTGGGGGGGAGGAGTCCCAGGCATCGGGACCAGTGTTCTCACCACCAGAGAGAGGAGATGAGTCAGGATTGACCACGCCTCCATCGGAGAGCGGGGAAACGGTCAAGAGGAAAGTTACCGGCCGGGCGCGCGTGCCAAGTTCAAATGTACAGGCGAGCGGCACAGCAGGTATCCCGGATAGGGAACCAGGTCCTAAAGCCCGCCGGAAGGAGGGGCAAGAATCAGGGGGGTCAGCGTCAGAAGAGTCCAGAAAGGAGGAAACCCCAGGGGGCAGACGGACCCAGAGGAGGAAAGAACAACGGAAGAGGTGGAGTAAAGCTAGAGTCTTAAACTGGTGTGTAGGGGGCGGAGACTCAGATGGAGCTTCGCCAGTCTAGGTTCTAAGACGTAGAGTTGCACGCTGCGGTTTGGAAATGGAAACTAATCTTCAATAAAGACTTTTGTACGTTATTACTGACTAGCGTTGGTTCGCCCGCCTCCTCCTCAGGCTCGAAGCCCAGGTTGTCCCGGCTCCAGGCCTGCCTCGAGCAAGGTGAGAGAGGCAGCGACGGTGAGCAAGACAAAGGAGGAGGAGAAGGAGAAGAAGCGCCGACGACGACTCCGCCGCCGATGCCCGGCGGGTCCCGCAGCCGCCCCAGCTCCAGGCTGCCAGGAGGGCAAAGTCCCACCATGGCCCCCCGACCCTGGACGAAGGCCGCCTCCGCCTCAGAAATTTTCTCTCAGGCCGGCCAAGTAACGGCGCGGGAAGGGAGCGCCTTCGCTTTTTCCACTGCCCGCCTTCCAGCCCCCCATCCCCGCCCACAGCGCGCCGCCTCGCAGGGGGAAGCAGGCTGGCGGCTACACGGGCCACATGACGAGGTCTGGCGGGCCGGATTCGGCCCGCGGGCCTTGTGTTTGACACCCGTGCATTAGAGGCTCTGGCGGCGAAGGCACCAGTGGCAGTGCCCGAGGCCCAATCGGTAGAGGAGTAGGCTGAGGAGTTACTAGCAGCAGCGGAAGGCCCAGGTGGTAGATGCTCTGGCGGCGGAGGCACCAGCGGCAGCGGCAAAGGCCCAGGCGGTAGAGGCTCTGGCGGCGGAAGCACCAGCATCAGAGGCAAGTGTCCAAGCAGCAGAGGCTCTGGCGGCGAAAGCACGAGCGGCAGCGGCAAGGGCCCAGGCGGTAGAGGCTCTGGCGGCGGAAGCACCAGCATCAGAGACAAGTGTCCAAGCGGTAGAGGCTCTGGAGGCGGAGGCACCAGCGGCAGTGGAAGAGGACAAGGCGGTAGAGGCTCGGTCTGCGGAGGCACCAGCGGCAGTGGCAGAGACCCAGGCAGTAGAGCCTCTGGTGGCGGCGGCAACAGCGACAGTGGCAGAGGCCGAGGTGGTAGAGGCTCAGGCTGCGAAGGCACCAACGGTAGTGGCAGAGGCCCAGGCAGTAGAGGCTCAGGCGGCGGCGGCACCAGCAGCAGTTGCAGAGGCCCAGGCGGTAGAGGCTCTGGCGGCGGAAGCACCAGCGGCAGCGGCAAGGGCCCAGACGGTAGACGCTCTGGCGGCGGAGGCACCAGCGGCAGTGGCAGAGGCTCAGGCTGTAGAGGCACCAGCGGCACCGACAGAGGTCCAGGCGGTAGAGGCTCAGGATGTAGCGCCACCAGCGGCAGCGGCAGAGAACCAAGCGGTAGAGTCTTAAACTGGTGTGTAGGGGGCGGAGACTCAGATGGAGCTTCGCCGGTCTAGGTTCTAAGACGTAGAGTTGCACGCTGCGGTTTGGAAATGGAAACTAATCTTCAATAAAGACTTTTGTACGTTATTACTGACTAGCGTTGGTCCTCTGTGAGCTGGGACCTAGAGGCAACTCTGACAGTAAGCTCCATCTCACAATAAAACCTCGCAACGTGAGTGGACGCAGCGAGGGGCGAAGATTGGTGCTTCGCGAGCTCACGAAGGCAGGACAAGATGACTACCGAACAACAAATAACAGCCCTGCAAAACGCAGTGACACAACTTAACACGGAAATACTGGCATCCAGGAAGAGGGAAGAAGAATCCGCTGCTGCCTGCAAGGATCTGGAAATCAGGTTGGAAAAGTTGGCTAAACAGGGGGCACTGGGAACCAGACCAGAGGGGATTGGGCTGGGGAAGAGAGGAGGCAGCCTTGTGTCGCATTTCGATGGGAACCTGCAGCAGTACCCTAACTTCAGAGCAGACGTGGTTTTCGCCCTAGAATTGCTGGAGAAGGACTTTAGAGACGAGCAGGAGAAAGTAGGCTTCATACTAACGCATCTCCACGGAGACGCTAAAGCGTGGCTGCGGAATCTGTACCGAGATAAAGACCCAGCCCTCCGAAATGCGAAAGCCTTCCTTAAGGCGATGGATGCGTGTTTTTTATCAGAGATTGATGTAGATATCGCCAGAAAAGAGGTACATGGGCTGAAACAAGGCAGAGCCACTGTAAGACAATATCACTCCCGCTTTTTTGCATTAGTCAACGCGTTGGGATGGGAAAAAGATTCAGCTGCCGTCAGGGACCTGTTTTGGGAGGGGCTGAACGGAGCTGTGAAAGACGAAATTGCGAGGGGGGAGAGGCCCCAGACCACTAAAGACGTGATCCAGAGAGCGCTGACGATTGGGGTGAGGCTGGAAGAACGTTCCTGGAGCAAAGACGAAGGGCGTTGGGGACGCACACCGGCAAGAGCACTTCCTTTCTTTCCCAGGGAAACAGCGCGCACTCAATCCACGCCTCCACTGGGAGGGGGAGAGGAGCCGATGGAGTTAGGTGGTGCCAAGGCTCAGTCAGCAGCCAGAGCCCTAACGCCGGGAGCAGTCAAACCGAAGCCTCCTAGAGGGAACAGGAAGTGTTACATCTGCGACAGTGCTCAGCATATGGCGAAAGAGTGTCCCCAGAGGATTCACAAGCACACTGCAGCCTCAGCGACAGTTAAGGAAATAGTTCAGCAGAGTGAGCCACAGCAGGGAAACGACGATGTCTGGCTGGAATCAGAAGCACTGGGGCCCAGCCAGACAAGTCAGTGAAGCAGTCCCCAGGGATCTTACAGCCCACAGACCCCCTCCCACCCAAACCAGTGGTGCAACTCACCGCATCGCTTCAGCTGCCCACTGGACTCACCATGGAAGTCCCTATTACCATTGACTCTGGCAGCAATGCAGACTTTATAGGAGTGGATTTCGTCACTCAACATAGCATAGCGCTCCTGCCTGCCACGATGCCTCTGAAAGTGGTGACAGTGGACGGCAGGGAGCTGCTAGGGGGACAAGTGGTGCAGCAAACGCCGCCAATGGTGATGCAAATTGGGAATCACCGCGAAATCATCAGCTTCAACGTCACCCAACTGTCGGACACTCCCATAGTGTTGGGCATGAGCTGGCTGGACCGGCACAGTCCGGCATTAGCATGGTACCAGCGCCAATTGACCTTCAGCTCTTCCTACTGCGCAGCAAATTGCATACTGCCTACCCAGGAGGATGAGGGGCAAGAGGATGCTCCACAACTACAGCTAGGCATGTTGCAAGCGGTACCCGACAAGTACAAGGCGTTTTTGGAGGTTTTCTGCGAAAAGGAGGCGGACAAACTACCTCCCCACAGGCCCTACGACTGCAAGATTGACCTCCTGCCGGGGGCGACGCTGCCGACTGGAAAACTGTATTCCATGTCTGAAGACGAACTGCAAGAGCTCAGGGAGTTCATAGATCACGATTTGAAGCGGGGAGTCATCCGGGAATCCAAGGCAGTGGGGGGCAGCCCCGTGTTTTTTGTGAAGAAGCGGGACACGCCCCAAAAGAGGCTGGTAGTTGATTAAAGAATTTTGAACTCAAAAACCAAGCCCACAGCCTTCCCCATGCCCAAGATCGATGACCTGCTGGCGACGGTGAGGAAGGGTCGCATCTTTACAAAGTTGGATCTGCGCGGAGCGTACAATCTTATACACGTGCGGGAGGGCGACGAGTGGAAGACGGCCATGTTTACGCCGCTAGGCACCTATGAATATAGAGTTATGCCGTTTGGATTACAAAATGGTTCCCACTGTTTTCAAGCCTTCATGCACCACGTCTTGGCGGGTCTCCTATACAAGAAGTGCGTCTGCTTCCTGGACGACATCCTGATCTTCTCGGAGTCGCAGGAGGCCCACGAGAGGGATGTCAGGGAAGTCCTGCAGAGACTACGGGAGCACAGGCTTTACGCCAAACTGGAGAAGTGCCAGTTCGACGTGATGGAGGTGGATTTCCTGGGCTACAAGCTGTCCGACAAGGGACTCGCCATGGACAGCGCCAAGGTCCAATCGGTGCTGGACTGGAAGAGCCCGTGCAATTGGAAGGAGGTCCAGAAGTTTGTCGGCTTTGCCAACTTTTATCGCACGTTTATCAAGGGTTTTGCTATGCAGACGGCGGCCATCACCGACACCCTCAGCTCCAAGAAGAAGTTCATCTGGACAGAGCAGGCGGAGCAGTCCTTTCAGAAACTCAAGCGTCTCTTCGCGTCCGAAGAACAACTGCTACATGTGAACCCCAGCAAACCCATGAGGGTTGAGACGGATGCCTCAGACAGAGCCGTGGGGGCAGTCCTGTTGCAGCGGGATCCACAAGGGGACTGGAGGCCGTGCGCTTTCTACTCCAGGAAACTCAGCAAGTCGGAGCAGAACTACACTATCTGGGACAGGGAGTTGCTAGCCATTCATGCAGCATTCAAGGCGTGGCGGCACTTCCTCATCGGAGCCAAACACACAGTGCAGGTCCGCACGGACCATAAGAACCTGGAGTACTGGCGCACGGCGAGGTTCCTGAACCAAAGACACATCCGCTGGGCGGAGTTCTTTGCAGATTTCGACTTCCGGATAGAATACATCCCGGGAGACAACAACATCATGGCGGATGCGCTATCCAGAAAGCCACAGTATCTTGAGGAAGAGGCACCACCGGCAGCCAAGCACATTTTCGCACCGAAAACATGGGCATGCGCCTCAGCCACGGTGGACCTGGACGCAGTACGTCGCGCGCTGCAGACGGACTCCTTTGCACGATCCAAGATGGAGGAGGTGCGAAGCGGCACGGCGAAGGACGACGAGTTTCAGATACGCGACGGACTCCTCATCCGCAAAGGAGTCCTCTACGTGCCGGGAGACGACCTCCACGCGAAGGTACTGCAGCAGTTACATGACGCGCCCAGCGCTGGGCACTTCGGCAAGGAGAAAACAGTGGAATTAGTAGCCAGAGACTTTTCGTGGACCAAGATGTGGGGGGACGTTGCTGATTACGTCACGAGGTGCGACACATGCCAGAGGGCCAAGCCAGTACACAGGCCGCCGGCGGGATTGCTGGAACCGCTACAGATGCCCCTCGAGCCATGGGAGAGGGTGGCTCTGGACTTTGTCACTGATCTGCCCAGCTCGAGGGGAAAGACAGCAGTACTCGTGGTAGTAGACCTGTTCACCAAGATGGCCCACTTCATTCCTTGTGCGAAGGTGGCCACAGCCGAGCAGACCGCCAAGCTGTTCATAGACCACGTGTTCAAGGTGCATGGCCTACCACGGTCCATCCTGTCCGACCGGCGGCGCCAGTTCATTTCGAGTTTCTGGCAGAAGCTGATGGGCAGCCTGAACGTCAAGGTCAATCTCTCGTCGGCGAGACACCCGCAGACCAACGGACAAGCGGAGAGGGTCAACGCCATCATGCAGCAGTACCTGAGATGCTACGCGAACCAGCAGCCCTCGACCTGGGTGGACTATCTACCGCTCGCCGAGTTTGCCTACAACAACACGAAACATGTGTCCACAGGGGTGACACCGTTTTTCACCAACAATGGGCGGCATCCCAGAACCTTCCCGGGTTTAGAGAAAGTGGGGGAGGGGGACCCCCAGGGCGCTGAGGACTTGGCAGCGGAGTTGCAAGAGGTCCACGAACAGCTCCGTAGGCAGTTGGAGCTAGCAAAACACGCTTACAAAATGCAGGCAGACAGACACAGGAGAGTTGGGGAGGACATCCGGGTGGGGGACTGGGTCTGGTTAGCAGCCCAGGCAGTTCCGGCCAGATCGTTAGCTAAGAAGAAGCTCAGACACAAGCAGCTAGGCCCTTACCAAGTCGAGGCGCAGATCAACCCAGTAGCCTTCCGGGTGACACTCCCGGAGGGATCCAGAATGCACCCGGTCTTTCATAGGTCGGTGCTCACGCCCTACAAGGCACCTCACAGGTTTCAGGTGCCAGGGACAGCTCCCATCCCGCTCAGAGACGCACCCATGAAGGGGGGCTCGCCGAGGGTGGAGCCGCTCAACGAGGTCACGGAAATTTTGGACTCGAGATGGGGGGAAGAGGGGGTCGAATATCTCCTTGCCAGGGAAGGTACCCTGACCAGCGCCAACAGCTGGGTACCGTACTATGCGGTGGAGGAGCACTACCTCAAAGACGAGTTCCACGCACTTTTCCCACACAGGCCCATGCCTCACACAGGCCCACACTCTCAGCCAGCACGTTTCAGGGGTTCTCTTCAGCTGAGGACACGACGCTAGAGACTAGCTCTCCAGAGGGATCACTCTCGGGGTTTGGCACAGGGGGCTCCTATTGGTGGGAAGATCAACCTGAGTGGGGGTGGCGCAGAGAACTGCCGAGAGGGTCATTGCACGCAGCATCACCCCAGGCGACAGGGGAAGAGGGGGTCATGGGCGAGTTGGGGGAAGATCCTGGGTTGGAACACACCGCCCAGGAGATGGAAGCAGAGGAGATCGCCGTCGACGAGACCATGGAGGACTACCCGGACTTCTCCGGCTGGCTGCACGCCACGGGGGACGAACTGTATCCGGCACTCACCCCCACAACACTGGAGCACCCAGAACCCGCACCTGAAGAGGGGGAGGGGGAAGGGGGGCTTCGAGGGGGGGATGGATGTCAGGGGCTCAGGAGCAGAGGCACAGGAGAGGGAGGAAATGGAGAGCGAGGGGGAGGAATCCGAGGGGAGCGAAGGCGGTGACAGTGGTCCGAGGGATTCCATGAGCCTCTCCAGCGAATCGGAAGATTCACAGAAGGGAGCGCCGATGGCCAGGGCAAGGGGGGTGCCAAGGGGGAAACCCCAGAAGGAAGGGGCCAGCGGGGACTCCCAGAGCAGCAGTTGGAAATCAGGACCAGCTTCCCCACCAGAACGCAGTGGGGGGGAGGAGTCCCAGGCATCGGGACCAGTGTTCTCACCACCAGAGAGAGGAGATGAGTCAGGATTGACCACGCCTCCATCGGAGAGCGGGGAAACGGTCAAGAGGAAAGTTACCGGCTGGGCGCGCGTGCCAAGTTCAAATGTACAGGCGAGCGGCACAGCAGGTATCCCGGATAGGGAACCAGGTCCTAAAGCCCGCCGGAAGGAGGGGCAAGAATCAGGGGGGTCAGCGTCAGAAGAGTCCAGAAAGGAGGAAACCCCAGGGGGCAGACGGACCCAGAGGAGGAAAGAACAACGGAAGAGGTGGAGTAAAGCTAGAGTCTTAAACTGGTGTGTAGGGGGCGGAGACTCAGATGGAGCTTCGCCAGTCTAGGTTCTAAGACGTAGAGTTGCACGCTGCGGTTTGGAAATGGAAACTAATCTTCAATAAAGACTTTTGTACGTTATTACTGACTAGCGTTGGTTCGCCCGCCTCCTCCTCAGGCTCGAAGCCCAGGTTGTCCCGGCTCCAGGCCTGCCTCGAGCAAGGTGAGAGAGGCAGCGACGGTGAGCAAGACAAAGGAGGAGGAGAAGGAGAAGAAGCGCCGACGACGACTCCGCCGCCGATGCCCGGCGGGTCCCGCAGCCGCCCCAGCTCCAGGCCGCCAGGAGGGCAAAGTCCCACCATGGCCCCCCGACCCTGGACGAAGGCCGCCTCCGCCTCAGAAATTTTCTCTCAGGCCGGCCAAGTAACGGCGCGGGAAGGGAGCGCCTTCGCTTTTTCCACTGCCCGCCTTCCAGCCCCCCATCCCCGCCCACAGCGCGCCGCCTCGCAGGGGGAAGCAGGCTGGCGGCTACACGGGCCACATGACGAGGTCTGGCGGGCCGGATTCGGCCCGCGGGCCTTGTGTTTGACACCCGTGCGTTAGAGGCTCTGGCGGCGAAGGCACCAGTGGCAGTGCCCGAGGCCCAATCGGTAGAGGAGTAGGCTGAGGAGTTACTAGCAGCAGCGGAAGGCCCAGGTGGTAGATGCTCTGGCGGCGGAGGCACCAGCGGCAGCGGCAAAGGCCCAGGCGGTAGAGGCTCTGGCGGCGGAAGCACCAGCATCAGAGGCAAGTGTCCAAGCAGCAGAGGCTCTGGCGGCGAAAGCACGAGCGGCAGCGGCAAGGGCCCAGGCGGTAGAGGCTCTGGCGGCGGAAGCACCAGCATCAGAGGCAAGTGTCCAAGCGGTAGAGGCTCTGGAGGCGGAGGCACCAGCGGCAGTGGAAGAGGACGAGGCGGTAGAGGCTCGGTCTGCGGAGGCACCAGCGGCAGTGGCAGAGACCCAGGCAGTAGAGCCTCTGGTGGCGGAGGCAACAGCGACAGTGGCAGAGGCCGAGGTGGTAGAGGCTCAGGCTGCGAAGGCACCAACGGTAGTGGCAGAGGCCCAGGCAGTAGAGGCTCAGGCGGCGGCGGCACCAGCAGCAGTTGCAGAGGCCCAGGCGGTAGAGGCTCTGGCGGCGGAAGCACCAGCGGCAGCAGCAAGGGCCCAGACGGTAGACACTCTGGCGGCGGAGGCACCAGTGGCAGTGGCAGAGGCTCAGGCTGTAGAGGCACCAGCAGCACCGACAGAGGTCCAGGCGGTAGAGGCTCAGGATGTAGCGCCACCAGCGGCAGCGGCAGAGAACCAAGCGGTAGAGGCTCTGGCAGCGGAAGCACCAGCGGCAGCGTCAGAGGCCCAGGCGGTAGAGGCTCTGGCGGTGGAAGCACCAGCATCAGAGGCAAGGGTCCAAGCGGTAGAGGCTTGGGTTGCGGAGGCACCAGCGGAAGTAGAGGCTCTGGCGGCGGAAGCACCAGCGGCAGCGTGCAAAGGCTGAGTTGGTAGAGGCTCCGGCTGCAGAGGCACCAGCAGCAGTGGCAAGGGCCCAGACGGTAGAGGCTTGGGCTGCGGAGGCACAAGCGGCTGTAGAGGCTCTGGCGGCGGAAGTACCAGCGGCAGTGGCAAGGGCCCAGACGGTAGAGGCTTGGGCTGCGGAGGCACAAGCGGCTGTAGAGGCTCTGGCGGCGGAAGTACCAGCGGCAGCGGCAGAGGTGGTAGAGGGTCAGGCTGCGGAGGCAGCAGCAGCGGCAAGGGCCCAGGAGGTAGAGGCTCTGGCAGCGAATGCACCAGCGGCAGAGGCCCAGGCGGTAGAGGCTCTGGTGGCGGAAACACCAGCAGAGGCAGCAAGGGCCCAGGTGGTATAGGCTTGGGCTGTGGAGGCACCAGCGGCAGCGGCAAGGGCCCAGACGGTAGAGGCTCAAGCTGCGGAGGCACCAGCTGCAGCGGCAAGAGACCAGGCGGTAGAGGCTCTGGCGGTGAAGGTAGCAGTGGCAGTGGCAGAGGTCCAGGCGGTAAAGGGTTAGGCTGTGGAGGCACCAGCGGTGCCGGATGAGACCCAGGCAGTAGAGGCTCGGGCTGCGGAGGCACCAGCGGCAGCGGCAAGGGACCCGGGTGGCAGAGGTTCTGGCGCCGGAGGCAGCAGCGACAGAGGAAAGGGCCCAGGCGGTAGAGGCTATGGCGGCGGAAAACCAGCAGCAGAGGCAGAGGCCCAATCGCTACAGGCTCAGGTGGGGGAGGTACCAGCGGCAGCGGCAGAGGTCCAGGCGGAAGAGGCTCGGGCGGCAGACAACCAGCGACAGCGGCAGAGGCCCAGGTGGAAGAGGCTCAGGTGGAGGAGGCACCAGCGGCAGTGGCAGAGTCCCAGGTAGTAGAGGCTTGGGATGCCGAGGCACCAGCGGCAGTGCCAGAGGTCCAGGCGGTAGAGGCTCGGGCTGCGGAGGCACCAACGGCAGCCCAGAGGCCCAGGCAGTAGAGGCTCTGGCGGCGGAAGCACCGGCGGCAAGGGACCAGGCGTTAGAGGCTCTGGCGGCGAAGGAAGCAGCGGCAGTGGCAGAGGCCCAGGCGGTAAAGGGTTAGGCTGTGGAATCACCAGCGGTGTCGGAAGAGACCCAGGCAGTAGAGGATCAGGCTGCGGAGGCACCAGAGGCAGAGGACCAGGCGCGAGAGGCTCAGGTGGCAGAGGCAGCAGTGGTGGAAGCACCAGTGGTAGCGGCAGAGGACCAGGCCGTAGAAGCTCTGACGGAGGAGGCACCAGCAGCATGTACAGAGAGAGACCCAGGTAGCAGAGGCTCTGGCGGTGGAGGCACCAGCGGCAGAGGTCCAGACTGAAGGCTCGGGCTCCCGAGGAACCAGCAGCAGCGGCAGAGACCCAGGTGGTAGAGGCTCTGGCTGCGGAGGCACCAGCGGCAGCGGCAGAAGCCGAGATGGTAGAGACTGTGGCTGCGGAGGCACCAGCGGCAGCAGCAGAGGCCCAGGCAGTAGAGGCTCGGGCTGCGGAGGCACCAGCGGCAGCGGCAGAGGCTCAGGCTGCGGAGGCAACAGCGGCACTGGCAAGGGCCCAGACGGTAGAGTCTTGGGCTGCGGAGGCACCAGCGGCAGTAGAGGCTCTGGCGGCGAAGGAAGCAGCGGCAGTGGCAGGGGCCCAGGCGGTAAAGGGTTAGGCTCTGGAGGCACCAGCGGTGCCGCAAGAGACCCAGGCAGTAGAGGCTCGGGCTGAGGAGGCACCAGCGGCAGCGGCAAGGGCCCAGGCGGTAGAGGCTCGGGCTGCGGAGGCACCAGCGGCAGCGGCAAGGGACCAAGCGGTATAGGTTCTGGAGGAGGCGTAACCAGCAGCAGCGAGAGAGACCCAGGTGGCAGAGGCTCTGGCGCCGGAGGCAGCAGTGGCAGAGGAAAGGGCCCAGGCGGTAGAGGCTATGGCGGCAGAGGCAGAGGCCCAATCGGTACAGTCTCAGGTGGGGGAGGTACCAGCGGCAGCGGCAGACGCCCAGGCGGAAGAGGCTCAGGAGGAGGAGCCACCAGCGGCAGCGGCAGAGTCCCAGGTGGTAGAGGTTCAGGTGGCGGAAAACCAGCAGCAGCGGCAGACGCCTATGCGGAAGAGGCTCAGGAGGGGGAGACACCAGCGGCAGCGGCAGAGGTCCAGGTGTAAGAGGCTCAGGTGGAGGAGGCACCAGCGGCAGACTCTGGCGGCAGAGGCGGCAGCGGCAGAGGCCAAGGCTCAGGCGGGGGAGGAACCAGCGGCAGCGACAGAGGTCCAGACTGAAGGCTCAGGCTCCCGAGGAACCAGCAGCAGTGGCAGAGACCCAGGTGGTAGATGCTCTGGCGGTGGAGGAACCAGCGGCAGCGGTATAGCCACAGGTGGAAGAAGCTCACTCTGCCAAGCACCACTGGCAGCTGCAGAGGTCCAGGCGATGCAGCCTGCACAGCGGCGGGACCAGCAAGAGCAGCAGAGGCCCAGGCGGTCGAGGCTCTGGCTGCGGAGGCACCAGCGGCACCGGCAGAAGCCGAGATGGTAGAGACTGTGGCTGCGGAAGCACCACCAGCAGCAGCAGAGGCCCAGGCGGTAGAGGCTCTGGCGGCGGAGGCAACAGTGGCAGTCGCAGAGGCCCAGGCGGTAGAGGCTCAGGCTGCGGAGGCAACAGCGGCACCGGCAGAAGCCCAGGCGGTAGAGGCTCGGGCTGTTGAGGCACCAGCGGCACTGACAGAGGCCCAGACGGTAGAGGCTCTGGAGGCGGATGCACCAGCGGCAGTGGCAGAGGCCCAGGCGGTAGAGGCTCAGGCTGTAGAGGCACCAGCGGCACCGACAGAGGTCCAGGCGGTAGAGGCTCAGGCAGCGAAGGCACCAGCAGCAGAGGCCCAGGCGATAGAGGCTCGGGCTGTTGAGGCACCAGCGGCACTGACAGAGGCCCAGACGGTAGAGGCTCTGGTGGCGGATGCACCAGCGGCAGTGGCAGAGGCCCAGGCGGTAGAGGCTCAGGCTGTAGAGGCACCAGCGGCACCGACAGAGGTCCAGGCAGTAGAGGCTCAGGCTGTAGAGGCACCAGTGGCACTGGCAGAGGCCTAGGCGGTAGAGACTTGGGCAGTGGAGCTACCAGCGGCCCAGGCCGGAGGCTCACAACGTTCAGATTGACTGGGTCAAACGGACTGTGCACTTCCCAGACCCATGTTGCCATGCTCAGTCCGAGATGCTAGCGGCCGCACCCACGGTGGTGGCAGCACCCATGCTCCCAGCCGTGTACCGGGACTACCAAGACGTGTTCGAGGAACCGGGGGCAGACCAGCTGCCGCTGCATCGGTCTTTTGACTGCGGCATAGACCTCCAGCCCGGAGCGCCCCTACCGGTGAGTCGCTTATACTCTCTAACAGAGCCAGAGCGCGAGGCTTTGCAGGACTTCTTGCGCAAGAACCTGGAGCGTGGTTTCATTAGGCCTTCTACCTCGCCCACCGCTGCGCCAGTGCTCTTTGTTAAGAAGAAATGTGGGGAGCTCCACCTTTGCCATGATTACCGGGCCCTGAACAAAATTACCATCCCAGACCGGTACCCCTTGCCCCTTATTTCGGAGTTGCTGGAGCGGGTGCAAGGGGCTCAGGTGTTCACCAAGCTAGACCTCCGGGGGGCCTAAAATTTGATTCGGATCCGAGCCGGGGATGAGTGGAAGACAGCATTTGGGACCCGGTACTGGCAGTTCGAATACCTGGTTATGCCCTTCGAACACGCGCCTGCTGTGTTCCAACGGTACATCAACCACGTGTTCCAGGACTTGCTATACAAGTACGTGGTGGTGTACTTGGATGACATTCTGGTTTACTCCCGTGACCCGGCTCGCCACGAGGGTCATGTCCGGACCGTGCTGCAGCGCTTGCGCGAGCACCGTTTGTATGCAAAGCTCAGCAAGTGCGAGTTCCATTAGCGGTCTGTGGACTTCCTTGGTCACCGACTCTCTCCAGATGGGGTGCAGATGGACCCTGGGAAGGTGGCAGCGGTTCGAGAATGGGCGGCACCTCGGAACCGCAAGGACCTACAACGTTTCCTGGGGTTCGCCAACTATTACCGGACCTTCATTGCAGATTATGCTCATCGCACCACCCCGTTGACCCGGCTACTGCGCCCCAAGACGTCGTTTTCCTGGGACAAGGAGGCAGCGGAGAGGTTTCAGGGGTTGAAGGCCTGTTTCCAGAGAGCGCTGATCTTGCAACATCCTGACCCCTCTCGACCCTTTGTGGTGGAGACCGACGCCTCCAGTACGGCTCTCGGTGCCGTCTTGTCTCAGCAGTATGGACCTGAAGCGCCACTCTTACCCTGTGCCTTCTATTCCCGCCAGCTCCTTCCAGTGGAGCGTAACTATACCGTGTGGGAGCGGGAACTACTGGCTATCAAGGTGGCCTTTGAGGTCTGGCACCACCATCTTGAGGGGACACGACACCTGGTGGAGGTGAGAACCGACCACCGGAACCTGGAGTACCTCCAGACCACCCGCAAGCTGAACCAAAGGCAGATCCGGTGGGCGTTGTTCTTTTCCCGGTTCCAGTTCCGGATCCGCTACATCCCTAGCTCCCAAAACCAGAAGGCGGATGCCCTATCCCGGAACCCTGAAGACAACGCAGACACGGTACAGCAGGCAGTACCCACCACGATCCTACCACCAGCTGCATTCCTGGCCACCCAGGAGGCTGAGCCACTGCAGGCTCGGGTGCAGGAACAGCAGCGGGTCGACGCTTGGGCCCAGGAACAACTCCGGGAGCTGGCTGAAGGGTCCAGCCCTCAGTATCCGGGGCTGGTCTTGCATCAGGGCCTTCTGCTGCACCACGGTCGCCTGTACATGCCGCCAGGGCCACTGCGGGCTGAGGTTCTCCGGATGACCCATGATGCCCCAGCAGCGGGGCACTTTGGGCGGTATCGGACCACCCATCTGGTAAGCCGTGAGTTTTGGTGGCCCCACCTGAAGGCTGACGTGGCTCGCTACGTTGCTGGTTGTGATGTCTGCCAGCGGGCCAAAGGCCCTACCGGGCGACCCCCCGGCCTACTTCAGCCATTGCCAGTTCCACCACGTCCTTGGCACACGGTTTCGCTGGACTTTGTAGTGGACTTACCCCCGTCTCGTGGCTGTACCTGCCTTCTAGTTTTCTCCGACCATTTCACTAAGATGGTGCACTGTGCCCCCTGCCCATCTGTACCCACAGCCAAGGAAATCGCTCAGCTGTACCTTCAGCATGTCTTCCGCCTGCATGGCCTACCTGAGCGTGTGGTGTCCGACCGGGGCGTTCAGTTCACATCCCGGTTCTGGCGAGCATTGCACCAGACCCTCGGGACAGAGGTCTGTCTCTCGTCAGCCTACCACCCACAGACCGATGGCCAGACGGAACGGGCGAACGCAGTGCTGGAGCAGTACCTCCGGTGTTACTGCAGCTACCAGCAGGATGACTGGGTCGACCACCTAGCATTGGCAGAGTTCGCCTACAACAACGCGGTGAATGCGTCCACCCAGCAGACCCCGTTCCAGGCCAGTTACGGTTATCATCCACGGCTGTTTCCAGATGTGCTGCCGGCATCCGCGGTCCCTGCGGTGACGGAGTGGCTTCAGCAGCTTTTGATGGAGCAACTGCACCAGGCCAAGGAGGCGTACAAGGCCCAGGCCGACCGCCACCGCCAGGTGGGGCCGGAACTTCACGTTGGTGACCTGATATGGTTCTCCACTCGCCACCTCCACCCCTCTCGACCTTCGCGGAAGTTGGATGCCCGTTTCACTGGCCCGTTTCCTATCGTGGACCAAGTCTCACCTGTGGCATTCCGTCTCCGGTTGCCCGCAACCCTGAAGGTTCACCCGGTCTTCCACAGGTCCCTTCTGAGTCCGGTGGCCCCACCCGATGAGTTCCACCCGAACCGTCCCCAACCGCAGCCAGTTTTGGTTCAGGGAGAGCCTGAGTACGAGGTGGAACGCATTCTGGACTCCCGATACCGCAGGGGAAAGCTGCAGTATCTCATTGACTGGAAGGGGTATGGACCGGAGGACCAGTCCTGGGAACCAGCGGCCAACGTCCACGCGCCTGCCTGCCTCCGGGAGTTCCATGCGGCGTACCCCGGCAAGCTGGGTCCGGACCCTCGATTGAGGGGGGGGCCTGGGAGGGGGGATGGTGTGATGGCCTGGGATTCCGATTCAGAGGCTGAACCAGAGGAATCCCAGCCTGCACAGGAGTCCCCGCCTCCAGGGCCGGCTGAACTGGGGCAAGGCCTAGATTCTGAGGAGCCTGCACCTGTGTCAGATCCTCAGGAGCAGGCACTAGGTGAAACCATTCTGGCCCAAGAAGATAAAGGTCAGTCAGCCTGGTCTCAGGTTGCGGGAGCAACGTCGTTGTTGGCTTCAGACCTTCCAGTGTTCCTGTTCCCTGCCCGGCCTCCTGCTCCTGACCTTCCAGCGTTCCTGTTCCCTGCCCGGTCTCCTGCTCCTGACCTTCCAGCGTTCCTGTTCCCTGCCCGGCCTCCTGCTTCTGACCTTCCAGCGTTCCTGTTCCTGCCCGGCTCCCAGCTTCGGACTTTCCAGTGTTCCTGTTCCCTGCCCGGCCTCCTGCTTCTGCCCTTCCAGCGTTCCTGTTCCCCGCCCGGCTCCCTGTTTCGGACCTCGCTTCTCGCCTTGTGAACTCGGACTACGGTAACGGTACCTTCCCCCCGGGACCAGCACACTCTGGCTGCGGAAGCACCAGCGGCAGTGGCAGAGGCCCATGCGGTATAGGCTCTGGCTGCGAAGGCAGCAGCAGTGGCAGAGGCCCAGGCAGTAGAGGCTCGGGCTGCGGAGGCACCAGCGGCAGGGGCAGAGGCCCAGGCAGTAGAGGCTCGGGCTGCGGAGGCACCAGTGGCAGCGGCAGAGGCACCAGAGACAGGCCCAGGCGATGCAGCCTGGGAGGCGGAGGAACCAGCGGTAGCGGCAGAGCCACAGGTGGAAGAAGCTTATGTTGGCGAGGCACCAACGGCAGCTGCAGAGGTCCAGGCGGCAGATCCAGCAAGTGCAGCAGAGGCAGTAGAGGCTCAGGCTCTTCAACCAACGGCAGCGGCAGAGGCCCAGGTGGTAGAGGCTCTGGAGGCGGAGGCACCAGCGGCAGTGGAAGAGGCCCAGGCGGTAGAGGCTTAGGCTGCGGAGGCACCAGCGGCAGCGGCACAGTCCCAGGCAGTAGTGCCTCTGGTGGCGGAGGCAACAGTGGCAGAGGCCGAGGTGGTAGAGGCTCTGGCGGCGGAAGCACCATCGGCAGCGTCAGAGGCCCAGGCGGTAGAGGCTCTGGTGGTGGAAGAACCAGCATCAGAGGCAAGGGTCCAAGCGGTAGAGGCTCGGGCTGCAGAGACACCAGCGGCAGCGGCAGAGACCCAGGCGGGAGAGGCTCTGGCGGCGGAGGCAACAGCAGCACCGGCAGAGGCCCAGGTGGTAGAGGCTTGGGCTGCGGAGGCACCAGCGGCAGCGGCAACGGCCCAGGCAGAAGAGGCTCTGGCGGTGAAGGCACGAGCGGCAGCGGTATAGGCTCAGGCGGTAGAGGCTCAGGCTGCGGAGGCACCAGCGGCACCGGCAGAGACCTAGGCGATAGAGGCTCGGGCTACGAAGGCACCAGCAGCAGCGGTAGAGGCTCTGGCTGTGGAAGCACCAGCGGAGGCAGCAAGTGCCCAGGCGGTATAGGCTTGGGCTGCATAGGCACCAGCGGCAGAGGCAAGGGCCCAGGCGGTAGAGGCTCTGGCGCCGGAAGCCCCATCGGCAGCGTCAGAGACCCAGGCGGTAGAGGCTCTGGCGGTGGAAGCACCAGCATCAGAGGCAACGGTCCAAGCGGTAGAGGCTCGGGCTGCGGAGACACCAGCGGCAGCGGCAGAGACCCAGGGAGTAGAGGCTTGGGATGCGGAGGCACCAGCGGCAGTGCCAGAGGTCCAGGCGGTAGAGGCTCAGGCTGCGGAGGCACCAGTGGCACCGGCAGAGGACCAGGCGGTAGAGGCTAAGGCTCCGGAGGCACCAGTGGCACCGGCAGAGGACCAGGCGGTAGAGGCTAAGGCTCCGGAGGCACCAGTGGCACCGGCAGAGAACCAGGCGGTAGAGGCTCAGGTGGCAGAAACACCAGCAGAGGCAGCAAGCGCCCAGGCGGTAGAGGCTCTGGCGTCAGAGGCAGCAGCGGCAGTGGCAGAGGCCCAGGTGGTAGAGGCTCAGGCTGCGAAAGCGGCAGCGGCAGAGGCTCAGGCAGTAGAGGCTTCGGCGGCGGAAGCACCAGCGAGAGCGGCAAAGGGCCTCTGCCGCTGGTCCCTTCGCTGCCAGAGCCTCTACTGCCTGGGCCTCTGCCGGTGCCGCTGGTGCCTCCACAGCCAGAGCCTCTACCCCCTCGGCCTCTGCCACTGCCGCCTTCGCCACCAGAGCCTCTACCGCGTGGGCACTTGCTGCTGGTGCTTCCGCCGCCAGAGCCTCTACTCCATGGGCCTCTGCCACTGCTGCTGGTGCTTCTGCTTCCAGAGCCTCTACTGCCTGGGCTTCTGCTGTACTTGCTGGATCTGCCGCTGATGCTTCCGCCACCAGAGCCTCTACCGCTTGGACACTTGCCTGTGATGCTGGTGCTTCCGCCGCCAGAGCCTGGGTCTCTGCCGCTGCCGCTGGTCCCTTCACTGCCAGAGCCTCTGTCGCCTGGGCTTCTGCCGGTGCCGCTGGTGCCTCCGCAGCCAGAGCCTCTACCCCCTCGGCCTCTGCCTCTGGTGGCGAAGTCGGCAGCCTGAGCCTCTACTGCCTTGGCCTCTGCTGCACTTGCTGGATCTGCCGCCGCCCAGGCTGCATCGCCTGGACGTCTGCAGCTGCCGCTGGTGCCTCTGCCGCCAGATCCTCTACCACCTGGGCCATTGCCGCTGCCGCTGGTGCTTCCACCGCCAGAGCCTCTACTGCCTGAGCCTCTGGGTGCCGTTAGTTCCTCCGCAGCTCGAGCCTCTACCGCCTGGGCTTCTGCCGGTGCCGCTGTTGCCTCCGCAGCCTGAGCCTCTACCGCCTGGGGCCTTGCCGCTGCCCCTGAAGCCTCTGCCGCCAGAGCCTCTTCCGCCTTGGCCTCTGCCGCTGGTTTTCTGCTGCCTGAGCCTTTACCGCCTGGGCCTCTACCACTGCAGCTGGCGGCAGAGGCACCAGCAGCAGTGGCAGAGGCCCAGGCGGTAGAGGCTCTGGCTGCGGAAGCACCAGCGGCAGCGGCAAGGGCCCAGACGGTAGACGCTCTGGCGGCGGAGGCACCAGCGGCAGTGGCAGAGGCTCAGGCTGCAGAGGCACCAGCGGCACCGACAGAGGTCCAGGCGGTAGAGGCTCAGGCTGTAGCGCCACCAGCGGCAGCAGCAGAGAACCAAGCGGTAGAGGCTCTTGCAGCGGAAGCACCAGCAGCAGCGGCAGAGGCCCAGGCGGTAGAGGCTCTGGCGGTGGAAGCACCAGCATAAGAGGCAAGGGTCCAAGCGGTAGAGGCTTGGGTTGCGGAGGGACCAGCGGCAGTGCCAGAGGCCCAGGCGGTAAAGGGTTAGGCTGTGGAGGCACCGGCGGTGCCGGAAGAGACCCAGGCAGTAGAGGCTCGGGCTGCGGAGGCACCAGTGGCAGCGGCAAGCGCCCAGGCGGTAGAGGCTCAGGCTGTGGAGGCACCAGCGGCAGCGGCAAGGGACCCAGGTGGCAGAGGCTCTGGTGCCGTAGGCAGCAGCGGCAGAGGAAAGGGCCCAGGCTGTAGAGGCTATGGCGGCGGAAAACCAGCGGCAGAGGCAGAGGCCCAATCGGTACAGGCTCAGGTGGGGGAGGTACCAGCGGCAGTGGCAGAGGTCCAGGCGGAAGAGGCTCGGGCGGCAGACAACCAGCGGCAGCGGCAGAGGTGGTAGAGGCTCAGGCTGCGGAGGCAGCAGCGGCAGCGGCAAGGGCCCAGGAGGTAGAGGCTCTGGCAGCGAAGGCACCAGCGGCAAAGGCCCAGGCGGTAGAGGCTCTGGTGGCGGAAACACCAGCGGCAAGGGCCCAGACGGTAGCGGGTCGGGCTGCAGAGGCACCAGCGGCAGTAGAGGCTCTGGCGGCGGAAGCACCAGCGACAGCGGCAAGGGACCAGGCGGTAGAGGCTCTGGCAGCGAAGGAAGCAGCGGCATTGGCAGAGGCCCAGGTGGTAGAGGCTCCGGCGGTGGAAGCACCAGCGGGAGCGGTAAGGGCCCAGGCGGTAGAGGCTCTTGTGGCGGAAGCACCAGCAGCAGTGGCAGAGGCCCAGGCAGTAGAGGCTCAGGCTGCGGAGGCACTAGCGGCAGTGGCAGAGGTCCAGGCGATGCTGCCTGGGCGGCAGCAGATCCAGCAAGAGAAGCAGAGGCCAAGGCAGTAGAGGCTAAGGCTCAGGACACACCAGCAGCACCGGCAGAGGCTCAGACGGTAGTGGCTCTTGCGGCGGAGGCACCAGCTGCAGTGGAAGAGGCCCAGGCGGTAGAGGCTCGGGCTGCGGAGGCACGAGCGGCAGAGACTCAGGCAGTAGAGCCTCTGGTGGCGGAGGCAACAGCGACCGTGGCAGAGGCTGAGGTGCTAAAGACTCAGGCTGCAGCGGCACCAGCAGCAGTGGCAGAGGCCCAGGCGGTAGAGGCTCTGGTGGCGGAAGCACCAGCGGCAGCGGCAGAGGTCCAGGCAGTAGAGGCTCTGGCGGCGGAAGCACCAGCATCAGAGGCCTAGGCAGTAGAGGCTCTGGCGGCGGAAGCACGAGCATCAGTGGCAAGTGTCCAAGCGGTAGAGGCTCTGGTGGCAGAAGCATCAGCGGCAGCGGCAAGGGCCCAGGCAGTAGAGGCTCGGGCTGCGGAGGCACGAGCGGCAGCGGCAAAGGCAAAGGCACAGGTGGTAGAGGATCTGGTGGCGGAGGCACCCACGGCAGCTGCAGAGGTCCAGATCAAGCAAGTGCAGCAGAGGCCAAGGCAGTAGAGGCTCAGGCTGCCAAGGCACCAGTGGCAGCGGCAGAGGCCCAGGCAGTAGAGGTCCTGGAAGCGGAAGTACCAGCAGCAGTGGCAGAGGCCCATGCAGTAGAGGCTCTGGCGGCAGAAGCACCAGTGGCCAGTGCCCACACGGTAGGGGCTCTGGCTGCAAAGGCATCAGCGGCACTGGCAGAGGCCCAGGCGGTAGAGGCTCTGGCGGCGGAGGCACCAGCAGCAGCGGCAAAGGCCGAGGTGGAAGCACCAGTGGCCAGTGCCCACACGGTAGGGGCTCTGGCTGCAAAGGCATCAGCGGCACTGGCAGAGGCCCATGCAGTAGAGGCTCTGGCGGCGGAAGCACCAGTGGCCAGTGCCCACACGGTAGGGGCTCTGGCTGCAAAGGCATCAGCGGCACTGGCAGAGGCCCAGGCGGTAGAGGCCCAGGCGGCAGAGGCTCAGGCTGCGGAGGCACCAGCGGCACTGGCAGAGGCCCAGGCGGCAGAGGCTCTGGTGGCGGAAGCACCAGCAGAGACAGCGGTAGAAGCTCGGGCTGCGGAGGCACCAGCGGCAGCGGCAGAGGCCCAGGCGGTAGAGGCTCTGGCGGCGGAGGCACCAGCAGCAGCGGCAAAGGCCGAGGTGGAAGAGGCTCTGGCTGCGGAGGCACCAGCGGCAGTGGCAGAGGCCCAGGCAGCAGAGGCTCAGGCTGCGGAGGCACCAGCGGCACTGGCAGAGGCCCAGGCGGCAGAGGCTCTGGTGGCGGAAGCACCAGCAGAGACAGCGGTAGAAGCTCGGGCTGCGGCGGCACCAGCAGCAGGGGCAGAGGCCCAGGCGGTAGAGGCTCTGGCGGTGGACGCACCAGCGGCAGCGGCAAAGGCCGAGGTGGAAGAGGCTCTGGCTTCGGAGGCACCAGTGGCACCGGCAGAGGCCCAGGCAGTAGAGGCTGTGGCAGCGAAGGGACCAGCGGCAGCAGCGGAGGCCCAGGCTCTGGCGGCGGAAGTACCAGCATCAGAGTAATATGTCCAAGCGGTAGAGGCTCTGGTGGCGGAAGCGGCAAGGGCCCAGGCAGTAGAGGCTCGGGCTGCGGAGGCACGAACGGCAGCCGCAGAGACCCGGGCAGTAGAGCCTCTGGCAGTGGAGGCACCAGGGGCAGTGGCAGAGGCCCAGGCGGTAGAGGCTCTGGCGGCGGAAGCACCAGCGGCAGTGAGAGAGGCCCAGGCAGTAGAGGCTTCCGCCACCTGAGCCACTACCGCCTGGGCCTCTGCCGAGGCACCAGCGGCAGCGGCCAAGGACCCGGCGATGCAGCCTGGGAGTCGGAGGAACCAGCGCAGCGGTATAGACAGAGGTGGAAGAAGCTCACTCTGCCAAGGCACCACCGGCAGCTGTAGAGGACCAGGCGTTGCATGCTGGTCAGCGGCGGAACCAGCAAGAGCGGCAGAGGCCCAGGCAGTAGAGGCTCAGGCTGCCGAGGCACCAGTGGCCGTGGCAGAGGCCCTGAAGGTAGAGGCTCTCGCGGCGGAGGCACCAGCTGCAGTGGTAGAGGCCCAGGCGGTGAAGGCTCAGGCAGCAGAAAACCAGCGGCAGTGGCAGAGGCCCAGGAGGAAGAGGCTCAGGAAAACCAGCGGCAGAGGCCAAGGCGGAAGAGGCTCAGGCGGGGGTGGCACCAGCGGCAGAGGTCCAGACAGAAGCGGCTCAGGTGGTGGAGGCACCAGCAGCAGAGAAACTCTGGCGGCAGAGGCGGCAGCGGCAGAGGCCCAGGCGGAAGAGGCTCAGGCGGCAGAAAACCAGCGGCGGCAGCAGAGGCCAGGGGGAAGAGGCTCAGGCGGGGGAGGAACCAGCGGCAGCGGCAGAGGTCCAGACGGAAGATGTTCGGGCTCCCCAGGAACCAGCAGCAGCGGCAGAGGCCCAGGTGGTAGATGCTCTGGCTGCGGAGGGGGTAGAGACTCTGTTTGCAGAGGCACCAGGGGCACAGGCAGAGGACCAGGCGGTAGAGGTTCTGGCAGCGAAGGGATCATCGGCAGCGGCAGAGGCCCAGGCTCTGGCAGCTGAAGCACCAGCATCAGAGGCAAGTGTCCAAGCGGTAGAGGCTCTGGTGACGGAAGCATCAGCGGCAGCGGCAATGGCCCAGGCAGTAGAGGCTCGGGCTGCGGAGGCACGAGCGGCAGCGGCAGAGACCCCGGCAGTAGAGCCTATGGCGGTCGAGGCACCAGGGGCAGTGGCACAGGCCCAGGCGGTAGAGGCTCTGGCGGCAGAAGCACCAGCAGCAGTGGTAGAGGCCCAGGCAGTAGAGGTTTCCGCCATCAGAGCCTCTACTGCCTGGCCCTCTGCCGAGGCACCAGCGGCAGCGGCAAAGGCCCAGGCGATGTAGCCTGGGAGGCGGAGGAACCAGCGGCAGTGGTATAGCCACAGGTGGAAGAAGCTCACTCTGCCAAGGCACCACCGGCAGCTGCAGAGGTCCAGGCGATGCATCCTGGGCAGCGGCGGAACCAGCATGAGCAGCAGTGGCCCAGGCAGTAGAGGCTCAGGCTGCCGAGGCACCAGTGGCCGTGGCAGAGGCCCAGGCCCTGAAGGTAGAGGCTCTGGCGGCGCAGGCTCCAGCTGCAGTGGTAGAGGCCCAGGCGGTAAAGGCTCAGGCAGCAGAAAACCAGCGACAGCGGCAGAGGCCAAGGCGGCAGAGGCTCAGGCGGGGGTGGCACCAGCGGCAGAGGTCCAGACAGAAGCGGCTCAGGTGGAGGAGGCACCAGCAGCAGAGACACTCTAGCGGCAGAGGCGGCAGCGGCAGAGGCCCAGGCGGAAGAGGCTCAGGCGGCGGAAAACCAGCGGCAGCAGCAGAGGCCAAGGGGGAAGAGGCTCGGGCGGGGGAGGAACCAGCGGCAGGGGCAGAGGTCCAGACGGAAGAGGCTCGGGCAGTGGCGTAGCGTGGGGGGTGCCAGGGGTGCTGGCCGCACCGGGCGCAACATCTGGGGGGGCGCAAGTCCAGAGGGAAGGGACAAGTTCCTTCCTCCGCCGGGCTCCCCGCCGCCGCCGCGCTCCACTCACTGCTCGCAGGAGGAGCAGCCGCTGCAGCAGCGCCGACGCCGCCACCGACGCCTGGCTGGGCACGGGCAGCCTCCGCACCCCGCCATCCCCTCGGCCCAGCCACAGGCGGCGGCTGCTTCTGCCGACAGGGAGGGAGGAGAGCTCCGAGGGGCCTCGCCACGCCCTGCGCTCCCCAAAACCCTCCAAGAGGAAGCCGGCGGGCGGGTGAGGGTCTCCCGGCAGAAGGGGGTGCCGCTGGCTCCGGCTCTCAGCACAAGTCTCAGCCGCGGGGGGGGGGGCGGGCGAGGACGGAGCACGGCTGGAAGCCCCCGGACCCGGCCGGGAGGAGGCGAGGCGCTCGCCAAGCCCGGATATGGAGCGCCTCGGAGCACGGGCTCTGCCTACAGCCCAAGGAGAGAAGGGGGCGGGGAGGCGCCCGAGGGGAGGGGGCTTCGGCTGCCTCGGCTCGCGGGGGCTCCGCAAATAATAAATTTAATAAATTCCTGTTGAGCCTTAAGGGGGGGGTCCTTGGCTCCTTCGCTTGCCCCCAGCCCCAGTGGCGTAGCGTGGGGGGTGCAGGAGGGCCGGCCGCAATATCTGGGGGGGGCGCTCGCACTCGAGTGCTAAAATCCACGGTTTAGGGGGCGCAAATTAATTGCCTTGCCCCGGGTGCTGACAACCCACGCTACGCCACTGGGCTCGGGCTCCCGAGAAACCAGCAGCAGTGGCAGAGGCCCAGGTGGTAGAGGCTCTGGCGGCGGAGGCTCCAGCGGCAGGGGCAAAGGCCGAGGTGGTAGTGGGTCTGGCTGCGAAGGCACCAGCGGCAGCGGCAAGGGCCCATGCGGTTGGGGCTCCGGCTGCGGAGGCACCAGCGGCAGCGGCAGAGGCCCAAGCGGTAGAGGCTCTGGTGGCGGAAGCACCAGCGGAGGCAGCAAAGGCCCAGGCGGTAAAGGCTCTGGCGGCAGAGGCAGCAGCGGTAGTGGCAGAGGCCCATGCGGTAGAGGCTCTGGCTGCAAAGACAGCAGCGGCAGTGGCAGAGGCTGAGATGGTAGAGGCTCTGGCTGCGGAGGCACCAGCGGCAGCGGCAGGGGCCCAAGCTGCAGAGGTCCAGGCAATGCAGCCTGGGCGGCGGCAGATCCAGCAAGTGCAGCAAAGGCCAAGGCAGTAGAGGCTAAGGCTACCGCCTTCGCCGCCAGAGGCAGAGACCGAGCGGGTAGAGGCTCTGGCTGCGGAGGCACCAGCGGCACCGGCAGAGGCCCAGCCGGTAGAGGCTCTAGCAGCGAAGGGACCAGCGGCAACGGCAGAGGTCCAGGCGGTAGAGGCTCAGGCTGCTGAGGCACCAGCGGCACCGACAGAGGTCCAGGCAGTTGAGGCTCAGGCTGTAGAGACACCAGCGGCACTGGCAGAGGCCTAGGCGGTAGAGACTCGGGCTGCGGAGCCAAGAGCGGCAGCGGCAGAGAACCAAGCGGTAGAGGCTCTGGCAGTGGAAGCACCAGCGGCAGCATCAGAGGCCCAGGATGTAGAGGCTCTGGCGGCGGAAGCACCAGCATAAGAGGCAAGGGTCCAAGCGGTAGAGGTTCGGGCTGCGGAGTCACCAGCGGCAGTAGAGGCTCTGGCTGCGGAAGCACCAGTGGCAGTGGCAAAGGCCGAGGTGGTAGAGGCTCAGGTGGAGGAGGCACCAGCGACAGCGGCAAGGGCCCATGCGGTTGGGGCTCTGGCAGTGAAGGCACCAGCGGCAGAGGCCCAGGCAGTAGAGGCTCAGGCTGCGGAAGCACCATTGGCCGCGGCAGAGTCCCAGGCAGTAGGGCCTCTGGTGGCGGAGGCAACAGCGACAGTGGCAGAGGCCCAGGCGGTAGAGGCTCGGGCTGCGGAGGCACCAGCGGCAGCGGCAGAGGCCCAAGCGGTAGAGGCTCTGGTGGCGGAAGCACCAGCGGAGGCAGCAAGGGCCCAGGCGGTAGAGGCTCTGGCGGCAGAGGCCCATGCGGTAGAGGCTCTGGCTGCGGAAGCACCAGCGGCAGCGGCAGAGGCCCAGGCTGCAGAGGTCCAGGCAATGCAGCCTGGGCGGCGGCAGATCCAGCAAGTGCAGCAGAGGCCAAGGCAGTAGAGGTTCAGGCTGCCGCCTTCGCCTCCAGAGGCAGAGGCCGAGGGGGTAGAGGCTCTAGCAGCGAAGGGACCAGCGGCAACGGCAGAGGTCCAGGCGGTAGAGGCTCAGGCTGTAGAGGCACCAGCGGCACTGGCAGAGGCCTAGGCGGTAGAGACTCGGGCTGCGGAGCTAACAGTGGCAGAGAACCAAGCGGTAGAGGCTCCGGCAGCGGAAGCACCAGCGGCAGCGGCAGAGGGCCAGGATGTAGAGGCTCTGGCGGTGGAAGCACCAGCATCAGAGGCAAGGGTCCAAGCGGTAGAGGTTCGGGCTGCGGAGTCACCAGCGGCAGTAGAGGCTCTGGCGGCGGAAGCACCAGCGGCAGATGACCAGGCGGTAGAGGCTCTGGTGGCGGAAACACCAGCAGAGGCAGCAAGGGCCTAGGCGGTAGAGGCTCTGGCGGCAGAGGCAGCAGCGGAAAACAAGAGGCAAAGGCAGAGGCCCAATCGGTACAGTCTCAGGTGGGGGAGGTACCAGAGGCAGAGGTCCAGGTGGAAGAGGCTCAGGTGGCAGGCACCCAGCGGCAGTGGCAGTGGCCCAGGCGGAAGAGGCATGGGATGCGGAGGCACCAGCGGCAGTGGAAGAGGCCCAGGCAGTAGAGGCTCAGGCTGTGGAGGCACCAGCAGCAGTGGCCGGGGCCCAGGCAGTAGAGGCTAAGGCTCCGGAGGCACCAGCGGCACCGGCAGAGGCCCAGGTGGTAGAGGCTCTGGTGGCGGAAATACCAGCAGGTGGTAGGCACCCAGCGGCAGTGGCAGTGGCCCAGGCGGAAGAGGCATGGGATGCGGAGGCACCAGCGGCAGTGGAAGAGGCCCAGGCAGTAGAGGCTCTGGCGGCAGAAGCACCATTGGCAGCGGTAACGGCCCAAGCGGTAAAGGTCTGGCGGTGGAGGCACCAGCGGCAGTGGCAAAGGCCCAGGCGGTAGAGGCTCTGGTGGCGGAAATACCAGCAGAGGCAGCAAGGGCCCAGGCGGTAGAGTCTCTGGCGGCAGAAGCACCAGCGGCTGCGGTAAGGGCCCAGGTGGTAAAAGCTCTGGCGGTGGAGGCAACAGCGGCACCGGCAGAGGCCCAGGCGGTAGAGGCTCTGGCGGCGGAAGCACCAGCGGCAGTGGCAGAGGCCCAGGCAGTAGAGGCTCAGGCTGCGGAGGCACCAGCGGCAGAGGCCCAGGCAGTAGAGGGTCTGGTGGCGCAAGCGGCAAGGGCCCAGGCATTAAAGGCTCTGGCGGCGGAGGCACCAGCGGCAGTGGCAGAGGCCCAGGCGGTAGACGATCAGGCTGCGGAGGCACCAGCGGCACTGACAGAGGCCCAGACGGTAGAGGCTCTGGTGGCGGATGCACCAGCGGCAGTGGCAGAGGCCGAGGCGGTAGAGTCTCAGGCTGTAGAGGCACCAGCGGCACTGAAAGAGTCCAAGCGGTAGAGGTTCAGGCTGCGGAGCCACCAGCGGCACCGGCAGAGGCCCAGGTGGTAGAGGCTCTGGCATCGAAGGGACCAGCGGCAGCAGTAGAGTCCGAGGCTCTGGCGGCGGAAGCACCAGCATCAGAGGTAAGTGTCCAAGCGGTAGAGGCTCTGGTAGCGGAAGTATCAGCGGCAGTGGCACAGGCCCAGGCAGTAGAGGCTCGGGCTGCGGAGGCAAGAGCGGCAGCAGCAGAGACCCTGGCAGTAGAGCCTCTGGCGGTGGAGGCATCAGCGGCAGTGGCAGAGGCCCAGGTGGTAGAGGATCTGGCGGCGGAGGCACCAACGGCAGCTGCAGAGGTCCAGGCGATGCAGCCTGGGCGGCGGCTGATGCAGGAAGGGCAGCAGAGGCCAAGGCAGTAGAGGCTCTGGAAGCGGAATCACCAGCAGCAGAGGCAAGGGTCCAGACGGTAGAGGCTCTGGCCGCGGAGGCACCAGCGGCTGTGGAAGAGGCCCAGGCAGTAGAGGCTCAGGCTGTGGAGGCACCAGCAGCAGTGGCCGAGGCCCAGGCAGTAGAGGCTAAGGCTCCGGAGGCACCAGCGGCACCGGCAGAGGCCCAGGTGGTAGAGGCTCTGGTGGGAGAAACACCAGCAGAGGCAGCAAGGGCCCAGGCGGTAGAGGCTCTGGCGGCAGAGGCCCATGCGGTAGAGGCTCTGGCTGCAAAGACAGCAGCGGCAGTGGCAGAGGCCGAGATGGTAGAGGCTCTGGCTGCGGAAGCACCAGCAGCAGCGGCAGAGGCCCAGGCTGCAGAGGTCTAGGCAATGCAGCCTGGGCGGCGGCAGATCCAGCAAGTGCAGCAGAGGCCAAGGCCGTAGAGGTTCAGGCTGCCGCCTTCGCCGCCAGAGGCAGAGGCCGAGGGGGTAGAGGCTCTAGCAGCGAAGGGACCAGCGGCAACGGCAGAGGTCCAGGTGGTAGAGGCTCAGGCTGTAGAGGCACCAGCGGCACTGGCAGAGGCCTAGGTGGTAGAGACTCGGGCTGCGGAGCTAACAGTGGCAGAGAACCAAGCGGTAGAGGCTGCGGCAGCGGAAGCACCAGCGGCAGCATCAGAGGGCCAGGATGTAGAGGCTCTGGCGGTGGAAGCACCAGCATCAGAGGCAAGGGTCCAGGCGGTAGAGGTTCGGGCTGCGGAGTCACCAGCGGCAGTAGAGGCTCTGGCGGCGGAAGCACCAGTGGCAGTGGCAAAGGCTGAGGTGGTAGAGGCTCTGGCAGCGAAGGCACCAGCGGCAGACAACCAGGCGGTAGAGGCTCTGGTGGCGGAAACACCAGCAGAGGCAGCAAGAGCCTAGGCGGTAGAGGCTCTGGCGGCAGAGGCAGCAGCGGAAAACAAGAGGCAGAGGCAGAGGCCCAATCGGTACAGTCTCAGGTGGGGGAGGTACCAGCGGCAGAGGTCCAGGTGGAAGAGGCTCAGGTGGCAGGCACCCAGCGGCAGTGGCAGTGGCCCAGGCGGAAGAGGCATGGGATGCGGAGGCACCAGCGGCAGTGGAAGAGGCCCAGGCAGTAGAGGCTCAGGCTGTGGAGGCACCAGCAGCAGTGGCCGGGGCCCAGGCAGTAGAGGCTAAGGCTCCGGAGGCACCAGTGGCACCTGCAGAGGCCCAGGTGGTAGAGGCTCTGGTGGCGGAAATTCCAGCAGGTGGCACGCACCCAGCGGCAGTGGCAGTGGCCCAGGCGGAAGAGGCATGGGATGCGGAGGCACCAGCGGCAGTGGAAGAGGCCCAGGCAGTAGAGGCTCTGGCGGCAGAAGCACCAGTGGCAGCGGTAACGGCCCAAGCGGTAAAGGTCTGGCGGTGGAGGCACCAGCGGCAGTGGCAAAGGCCCAGGCGGTAGAGGCTCTGGTGGCGGAAATACCAGCAGAGGCAGCAAGGGCCCAGGCGGTAGAGGCTCTGGCGGCAGTGGCAGAGGCCCAGGCAGTAGAGGCTCAGGCTGCGGAGGCACCAGCGGGAGAGGCCCAGGCAGTAGAGGGTCTGGTGGCGCAAGCACCAGCGTCAGCGGCAAGGGCCCAGGCATTAAAGGCTCTGGCGGCGGAGGCAGCAGCGGCAGTGGCAGAGGCCCAGGCGGTAGACGATCAGGCTGCGGAGGCACCAGCGGCACTGACAGAGGCCCAGACGGTAGAGGCTCTGGCGGCGGAGGCACCAGCGGCAGCTGCAGAGGTCCAGGCAGGAAGGGCAGCAGAGGCCAAGGCAGTAGAGGCTCTGGAAGCGGAATCACCAGCAGCAGAGGCAAGGGTCCAGACGGTAGAGGCTCTGGCCGCGGAGGCACCAGCGGCTGTGGAAGAGGCCCAGGCAGTAGAGGCTCAGGCTGCGGAGGCACCAGCAGCAGTGGCCGAGGCCCAGGCAGTAGAGGCTAAGGCTCCGGAGGCACCAGCGGCACCGGCAGAGGCCCAGGCGGTAGAGGCTCTGGTGGCGGAAAAACCAGCAGAGGCAGCAAGGGCCCACGCGGTAGGGGCTCTGGCGGCAGAAGCACCAGCGGCTGCGGTAAGGGCCCAGGCGGTAAAGGCTCTGGCGGCGAAGGCAACAGCGGCACCGGCAGAGGCCCAGGCGTTAGAGGCTCTGGCGACGGATACACCAGCGGCAGCGGCAGAGACCAAGGCAGTAGAGGCTCTGGTGGCGGTGGCACCAGCGGCAGTGGCAGAGGCCCAGGCAGTAGAGGCTCAGGCTGCGGAGGCACCAGCGGCAGAGGCCCAGGCAGTAGAGGGTCTGGCGGCGGAAGCACCAGCGTCAGCGGCAAGGGCCCTGGTGTTAGAAGCTCTGGCGGCGGAGGCACCAGCGGCAGTGGCAGAGGCCCAGGCGGTAGAGGCTAAGGCTCCGGAGGCAACAGCGGCACCGGCAGAAGCCCAGGCGGTAGAGGCTCGAGCTGCGGAGGAACCAACGGCACCCAGAGTCCCAGGCAGTAGAGGCTCTGGCAGCGGAAGCACCAGCATCAGACGGAAGGGTCCACGCAGTAGAGGCTCTGGCGGCGGAAGCACGAGTGGTAGTGGTAAGGGCCCAGGCGGTAGAGGCTCTGGCGGTGGAAGCACCAGCGACAGCGGCAAGGGCCCAGGCGGTAGAGGCTCTGGTAGCAAAGGAAGCAGCGGCAGTGGCAGAGGCCCATGCGGTAGAGGCTCAGGCTGCGGAGGCACCAACGGCACCCAGAGGCCCAGGCAGTAGAGGCTCTGGCGGCGGAAGCACCAGCGTCAGCGGCAAGGGCCCAGGCGGTAGAGGCTCTGGCGGTGGAAGCACCAGCGACAGCGGCAAGGGCCCAGGCGGTAGAGGCTTTTGTAGCAAAGGAAGCAGCGGCAGTGGCAGAGGCCCATGCGGTAGAGGCTCAGGCTGCGGAGGCACCAACGGCACCCAGAGGCCCAGGCAGTAGAGGCTCTGGTGGCGGAAGCACCAGCGTCAGCAGCATGGGCCCAGGCGGTAGAGGCTCTGGCGGTGGAAGCACCAGTGACAGCGGCAAGGGCCCAGGCGGTAGAGGCTTTTGTAGCAAAGGAAGCAGCGGCAGTAGCAGAGGCCCAGACGGAAGAGTCTCAGGCGGCGGAAAACCAACGGCAGCGGCAGAGGCCCAGGCGGAAGAGGCTCAGGCGGAGGAGGCGGCAGGGGCAGAGGCCCAGGCGGAAGAGGCTCAGGCGGCGGAAAACCAGCGGCAGCGGCAGAGGCCAAGGCGGAAGAGGCTCAGGCGGGGGAGGCACCAGCGGCAGAGGCCTAGGCAGAAGAGACACAGTCGGCGGAAAGCCAGCGGCAGAGGCCAAGGCAGAAGAGGCTCAGGCGGGGGAGGCACCAGCGGCAGTCGCAGAGGTCGGGACGGAAGAGGCTCATGTGGAGGAGGCACCAGCGGCAGCGGTAGAGTCCCAGCCGATGCAGCCTGGGAGGCGGAGGAACAAGCAAGAGCGGCATAGGCCCAGGCACTACAGGCTCAGGCGGCGGCAGCACCTGCAGCAGCGACAGAGACCCAGGTGGCAGAGGCTCTGGCGATGGAGGCAACAGCGGCAGCAGCAAAGTCCCAGGCGGTAGAGGCTCTGGCGGGGGAGGAACCAGCGGCAGTGGCCGAGGCCCAGATGGTAGAGGCTAAGGCTCCGGAGGCAACAGCGGCACCGGCAGAAGCCCAGGCGGTAGAGGCTCGAGCTGCAGAGGAACCAACGGCACCCAGAGTCCCAGGCAGTAGAGGCTCTGGCGGCGGAAGCACCAGCATCAGAGGGAAGGGTCCACACAGTAGAGGCTCTGGCGGCGGAAGCACGAGCGGTAGTGGTAAGGGCCCAGGCGGTAGAGGCTCTGGTAGCAAAGGAAGCAGCGGCAGTGGCAGAGGCCCATGCAGTAGAGGCTCAGGCTGCGGAGGCACCAACGGCACCCAGAGGCCCAGGCAGTAGAGGCTCTGGCGGCGGAAGCACCAGCGTCAGCGGCAAGGGCCCAGGCTGTAGAGGCTCTGGCGGTGGAAGCAGCAGCGACAGCGGCAAGGGCCCAGGCGGTAGAGGCTTTTGTAGCAAAGGAAGCAGCGGCAGTGGCAGAGGCCCATGCGGTAGAGGCTCAGGCTGCGGAGGCAGCAACGGCACCCAGAGGCCCAGGCAGTAGAGGCTCTGGCGGCGGAAGCACCAACGTCAGCGGCAAGTGCCCAGGCGTTAGAGGCTCTGGTGGCTTAGGCACCAGCTGCAGTAGCAGAGGTCCAGGCGGTAAAGGCTCAGGCGGCAGAAAACCAGCGGCAGCGGCAGCGGCCCAGGCAGAAGAGGCTCAGGAGGCGTAAAACCAGTGGCAGCGGCAGAGGCCCAGGAGGAAGAGGGTCAGGCGTCGGAGGCATCAGCGGCCGTCGCAGAGGCCCTGAAGGTAGAGGCTCTGGTGGCGGAGGCACCAGCGTCAGCGGCAAGGGCCCAGGCTGTAGAGGCTCTGGCGGTGTAAGCACCAGCGACAGCGGCAAGGGCTCAGGCGGTAGAGGCTTTTGTAGCAAAGGAAGCAGCGGCAGTAGCAGAGGACCAGACGGAAGAGTCTCTGGCGGCGGAAAACCAGCGGCAGCGGCAGAGGCCCAGGCGGAAGAGGCTCAGGCGGAGGAGGCGGCAGGGGCAGAGGCCCAGGCGGAAGAGGCTCAGGCGGCGGAAAACCAGCGGCAGCGGCAGAGGCCAAGGCGGAAGAGGCTCAGGCGGGGGAGGCACCAGCGGCAGAGGCCCAGGCAGAAGAGACACAGTCGACGGAAAGCCAGCGGCAGAGGCCAAGGCAGAAGAGGCTCAGGCGGGGGAGGCACCAGCGGCAGTTGCAGAGGTCGGGACGGAAGAGGCTCATGTTGAGGAGGCACCAGCGGCAGCGGTAGAGTCCCAGCCGATGCAGCCTGGGAGGCGGAGGAACCAGCAAGAGCGGCATAGGCCCAGGCAGTACAGGCTCAGGCGGCGGCAGCACCTGCAGCAGCGACAGAGACCCAGGTGGCAGAGGCTCTGGCGGGGGAGGAACCAGCGGCAGTGGCAGAGGCCCAGGCGGTAGAGTCTCAGGCGACGGAAGCACCAGCGGCAGAGGCAAGGATCCAGGCGGTAGAGGATCTGGTGGCCTAGGCACCAGCGGCAGTGGCCGAGGCCCAGGCGGTAGAGGCTAAGGCTCCAGAGGCAACAGCGGCACCGGCAGAAGACCAGGCGGTAGAGGCTCGAGCTGCGGAGGAACCAACGGCACCCAGAGTCCCAGGCAGTAGAGGCTCTGGCGGTGGAAGCACCAGCATCAGAGGGAAGGGTCCACGCAGTAGAGGCTCTGGCGGCGGAAGCACGAGCGGTAGTGGTAAGGGCCCAGGCGGTAGAGGCTCTGGCGGTGAAAGCACCAGCGACAGTGGCAAGGGCCCAGGCGGTAGAGGCTCTGGTAGCAAAGGAAGCAGCGGCAGTGGCAGAGGCCCATAGGCGGTAGAGGCTCAGGCTGCGGAGGCACCAACGGCACCCAGAGGCCCAGGCAGTAGAGGCTCTGGCGGCGGAAGCACGAGCGGTAGTGTAAGGGCCCAGGCGGTAGAGGCTCTGGCGGTGAAAGCACCAGCGACGACGGCAAGGGCCCAGGCGGTAGAGGCTCTGGTAGCAAAGGAAGCAGCGGCAGTGGCAGAGGCCCATAGGCAGTAGAGGCTCAGGCTGCGGAGGCACCAACGGCACCCAGAGGCCCAGGCAGTAGAGGCTCTGGCGGCAGAAGCGCCAGCGTCAGCGGCAAGGGCCCAGGCGGTAGAGGCTCTGGTGGTGGAAGCAGCAGCGACAGCGGCAAGGGCCCAGGCGGTAGAGGCTTTTGTAGCAAAGGAAGGAGCGGCAGTGGCAGAGGCCCATGCGGTAGAGGCTCAGGCTGCGGAGGCACCAACGGCACCCAGAGGCCCAGGCAGTAGAGGCTCTGGCGGCGGAAGCACCAACGTCAGCGGCAAGTGCCCAGGCGTTAGAGGCTCTGTTGGCTTAGGCACCAGCTGCAGTAGCAGAGGTCCAGGCGGTAAAGGCTCAGGCGGCAGAAAACCAGCGGCATCGGCAGCGGCCCAGGCAGAAGAGGCTCAGGAGGCGTAAAAGCAGCGGCAGCGGCAGAGGCCCAGGCGGAAGAGGGTCAGGCGTCGGAGGCGTCAGCGGCCGTCGCAGAGGCCCTGAAGGTAGAGGCTCTGGCGGCGGAGGCACCAGAGGCCGTGGCAGAGGCCCAGGCAGTAGAGGCTCTGGCTGCGAAGGCAGCAGCTGCAGTAGCAGAGGCCCAGACGGAAGAGTCTCAGGCGGCGGAAAACCAGCGGCAGCGGCAGAGGCCCAGGCAGAAGAGGCTCAGGCGGAGGAGGCGGCAGGGGCAGAGGCCCAGGCGGAAGAGGTTCAGGCGGCGGAAAACCAGCGGCAGCGGCAGAGGCCAAGGCGGAAGAGGCTCAGGCGGGGGAGGCACCAGCGGCAGAGGCCCAGGCAGAAGAGACACAGTCGGCGGAAAGCCAGCGGCAGAGGCCAAGGCAGAAGAGGCTCAGGCGGGGGAGGCACCAGCGGCAGTTGCAGAGGTCGGGACGGAAGAGGCTCATGTTGAGGAGGCACCAGCGGCAGCGGTAGAGTCCCAGCCGATGCAGCCTGGGAGGCGGAGGAACCAGCAAGAGCGGCATAGGCCCAGGCACTACAGGCTCAGGCGGCGGCAGCACTGGCAGAGGCCCAGGCGGTAGAGGCTTGGGCTGTGGAGGCATCAGCAGCAGCAGCAAGGGCCCAGACGGTAGAGGCTCGGGCTGTGGAGGCACCAGCGGTGCCGGAAGAGACCCAGGCAGTAGAGGCTCGGGCTGCGGAGGCACCAGCGGCAGCGGCAAGGGCCCAGGCGGTAGAGGCTCTGGCGGTGGAAGCACCAGCGACAGCGGCAAGGGCCCAGGCGGTAGAGGCTTTTGTAGCAAAGGAAGCAGCGGCAGTGGCAGAGGCCCATGCGGTAGAGGCTCAGGCTGCGGAGGCACCAACGGCACCCAGAGGCCCAGGCAGTAGAGGCTCTGGTGGCGGAAGCACCAGCGTCAGCAGCATGGGCCCAGGCGGTAGAGGCTCTGGCGGTGGAAGCACCAGTGACAGCGGCAAGGGCCCAGGCGGTAGAGGCTTTTGTAGCAAAGGAAGCAGCGGCAGTAGCAGAGGCCCAGACGGAAGAGTCTCAGGCGGCGGAAAACCAACGGCAGCGGCAGAGGCCCAGGCGGAAGAGGCTCAGGCGGAGGAGGCGGCAGGGGCAGAGGCCCAGGCGGAAGAGGCTCAGGCGGCGGAAAACCAGCGGCAGCGGCAGAGGCCAAGGCGGAAGAGGCTCAGGCGGGGGAGGCACCAGCGGCAGAGGCCCAGGCAGAAGAGACACAGTCGGCGGAAAGCCAGCGGCAGAGGCCAAGGCAGAAGAGGCTCAGGCGGGGGAGGCACCAGCGGCAGTCGCAGAGGTCGGGACGGAAGAGGCTCATGTGGAGGAGGCACCAGCGGCAGCGGTAGAGTCCCAGCCGATGCAGCCTGGGAGGCGGAGGAACAAGCAAGAGCGGCATAGGCCCAGGCACTACAGGCTCAGGCGGCGGCAGCACCTGCAGCAGCGACAGAGACCCAGGTGGCAGAGGCTCTGGCGATGGAGGCAACAGCGGCAGCAGCAAAGTCCCAGGCGGTAGAGGCTCTGGCGGGGGAGGAACCAGCGGCAGTGGCCGAGGCCCAGATGGTAGAGGCTAAGGCTCCGGAGGCAACAGCGGCACCGGCAGAAGCCCAGGCGGTAGAGGCTCGAGCTGCAGAGGAACCAACGGCACCCAGAGTCCCAGGCAGTAGAGGCTCTGGCGGCGGAAGCACCAGCATCAGAGGGAAGGGTCCACACAGTAGAGGCTCTGGCGGCGGAAGCACGAGCGGTAGTGGTAAGGGCCCAGGCGGTAGAGGCTCTGGTAGCAAAGGAAGCAGCGGCAGTGGCAGAGGCCCATGCAGTAGAGGCTCAGGCTGCGGAGGCACCAACGGCACCCAGAGGCCCAGGCAGTAGAGGCTCTGGCGGCGGAAGCACCAGCGTCAGCGGCAAGGGCCCAGGCTGTAGAGGCTCTGGCGGTGGAAGCAGCAGCGACAGCGGCAAGGGCCCAGGCGGTAGAGGCTTTTGTAGCAAAGGAAGCAGCGGCAGTGGCAGAGGCCCATGCGGTAGAGGCTCAGGCTGCGGAGGCAGCAACGGCACCCAGAGGCCCAGGCAGTAGAGGCTCTGGCGGCGGAAGCACCAACGTCAGCGGCAAGTGCCCAGGCGTTAGAGGCTCTGGTGGCTTAGGCACCAGCTGCAGTAGCAGAGGTCCAGGCGGTAAAGGCTCAGGCGGCAGAAAACCAGCGGCAGCGGCAGCGGCCCAGGCAGAAGAGGCTCAGGAGGCGTAAAACCAGTGGCAGCGGCAGAGGCCCAGGAGGAAGAGGGTCAGGCGTCGGAGGCATCAGCGGCCGTCGCAGAGGCCCTGAAGGTAGAGGCTCTGGTGGCGGAGGCACCAGCGTCAGCGGCAAGGGCCCAGGCTGTAGAGGCTCTGGCGGTGTAAGCACCAGCGACAGCGGCAAGGGCTCAGGCGGTAGAGGCTTTTGTAGCAAAGGAAGCAGCGGCAGTAGCAGAGGACCAGACGGAAGAGTCTCAGGCGGCGGAAAACCAGCGGCAGCGGCAGAGGCCCAGGCGGAAGAGGCTCAGGCGGAGGAGGCGGCAGGGGCAGAGGCCCAGGCGGAAGAGGCTCAGGCGGCGGAAAACCAGCGGCAGCGGCAGAGGCCAAGGCGGAAGAGGCTCAGGCGGGGGAGGCACCAGCGGCAGAGGCCCAGGCAGAAGAGACACAGTCGACGGAAAGCCAGCGGCAGAGGCCAAGGCAGAAGAGGCTCAGGCGGGGGAGGCACCAGCGGCAGTCGCAGAGGTCGGGACGGAAGAGGCTCATGTTGAGGAGGCACCAGCGGCAGCGGTAGAGTCCCAGCCGATGCAGCCTGGGAGGCGGAGGAACCAGCAAGAGCGGCATAGGCCCAGGCAGTACAGGCTCAGGCGGCGGCAGCACCTGCAGCAGCGACAGAGACCCAGGTGGCAGAGGCTCTGGCGGGGGAGGAACCAGCGGCAGTGGCAGAGGCCCAGGCGGTAGAGTCTCAGGCGACGGAAGCACCAGCGGCAGAGGCAAGGATCCAGGCGGTAGAGGATCTGGTGGCCTAGGCACCAGCGGCAGTGGCCGAGGCCCAGGCGGTAGAGGCTAAGGCTCCAGAGGCAACAGCGGCACCGGCAGAAGACCAGGCGGTAGAGGCTCGAGCTGCGGAGGAACCAACGGCACCCAGAGTCCCAGGCAGTAGAGGCTCTGGCGGTGGAAGCACCAGCATCAGAGGGAAGGGTCCACGCAGTAGAGGCTCTGGCGGCGGAAGCACGAGCGGTAGTGGTAAGGGCCCAGGCGGTAGAGGCTCTGGCGGTGAAAGCACCAGCGACAGTGGCAAGGGCCCAGGCGGTAGAGGCTCTGGTAGCAAAGGAAGCAGCGGCAGTGGCAGAGGCCCATAGGCGGTAGAGGCTCAGGCTGCGGAGGCACCAACGGCACCCAGAGGCCCAGGCAGTAGAGGCTCTGGCGGCGGAAGCACGAGCGGTAGTGTAAGGGCCCAGGCGGTAGAGGCTCTGGCGGTGAAAGCACCAGCGACGACGGCAAGGGCCCAGGCGGTAGAGGCTCTGGTAGCAAAGGAAGCAGCGGCAGTGGCAGAGGCCCATAGGCAGTAGAGGCTCAGGCTGCGGAGGCACCAACGGCACCCAGAGGCCCAGGCAGTAGAGGCTCTGGCGGCAGAAGCGCCAGCGTCAGCGGCAAGGGCCCAGGCGGTAGAGGCTCTGGTGGTGGAAGCAGCAGCGACAGCGGCAAGGGCCCAGGCGGTAGAGGCTTTTGTAGCAAAGGAAGGAGCGGCAGTGGCAGAGGCCCATGCGGTAGAGGCTCAGGCTGCGGAGGCACCAACGGCACCCAGAGGCCCAGGCAGTAGAGGCTCTGGCGGCGGAAGCACCAACGTCAGCGGCAAGTGCCCAGGCGTTAGAGGCTCTGTTGGCTTAGGCACCAGCTGCAGTAGCAGAGGTCCAGGCGGTAAAGGCTCAGGCGGCAGAAAACCAGCGGCATCGGCAGCGGCCCAGGCAGAAGAGGCTCAGGAGGCGTAAAAGCAGCGGCAGCGGCAGAGGCCCAGGCGGAAGAGGGTCAGGCGTCGGAGGCGTCAGCAGCCGTCGCAGAGGCCCTGAAGGTAGAGGCTCTGGCGGCGGAGGCACCAGAGGCCGTGGCAGAGGCCCAGGCAGTAGAGGCTCTGGCTGCGAAGGCAGCAGCTGCAGTAGCAGAGGCCCAGACGGAAGAGTCTCAGGCGGCGGAAAACCAGCGGCAGCGGCAGAGGCCCAGGCAGAAGAGGCTCAGGCGGAGGAGGCGGCAGGGGCAGAGGCCCAGGCGGAAGAGGTTCAGGCGGCGGAAAACCAGCGGCAGCGGCAGAGGCCAAGGCGGAAGAGGCTCAGGCGGGGGAGGCACCAGCGGCAGAGGCCCAGGCAGAAGAGACACAGTCGGCGGAAAGCCAGCGGCAGAGGCCAAGGCAGAAGAGGCTCAGGCGGGGGAGGCACCAGCGGCAGTCGCAGAGGTCGGGACGGAAGAGGCTCATGTGGAGGAGGCACCAGCGGCAGCGGTAGAGTCCCAGCCGATGCAGCCTGGGAGGCGGAGGAACAAGCAAGAGCGGCATAGGCCCAGGCACTACAGGCTCAGGCGGCGGCAGCACCTGCAGCAGCGACAGAGACCCAGGTGGCAGAGGCTCTGGCGATGGAGGCAACAGCGGCAGCAGCAAAGTCCCAGGCGGTAGAGGCTCTGGCGGGGGAGGAACCAGCGGCAGTGGCCGAGGCCCAGATGGTAGAGGCTAAGGCTCCGGAGGCAACAGCGGCACCGGCAGAAGCCCAGGCGGTAGAGGCTCGAGCTGCAGAGGAACCAACGGCACCCAGAGTCCCAGGCAGTAGAGGCTCTGGCGGCGGAAGCACCAGCATCAGAGGGAAGGGTCCACACAGTAGAGGCTCTGGCGGCGGAAGCACGAGCGGTAGTGGTAAGGGCCCAGGCGGTAGAGGCTCTGGTAGCAAAGGAAGCAGCGGCAGTGGCAGAGGCCCATGCAGTAGAGGCTCAGGCTGCGGAGGCACCAACGGCACCCAGAGGCCCAGGCAGTAGAGGCTCTGGCGGCGGAAGCACCAGCGTCAGCGGCAAGGGCCCAGGCTGTAGAGGCTCTGGCGGTGGAAGCAGCAGCGACAGCGGCAAGGGCCCAGGCGGTAGAGGCTTTTGTAGCAAAGGAAGCAGCGGCAGTGGCAGAGGCCCATGCGGTAGAGGCTCAGGCTGCGGAGGCAGCAACGGCACCCAGAGGCCCAGGCAGTAGAGGCTCTGGCGGCGGAAGCACCAACGTCAGCGGCAAGTGCCCAGGCGTTAGAGGCTCTGGTGGCTTAGGCACCAGCTGCAGTAGCAGAGGTCCAGGCGGTAAAGGCTCAGGTGGCAGAAAACCAGCGGCAGCGGCAGCGGCCCAGGCAGAAGAGGCTCAGGAGGCGTAAAACCAGTGGCAGCGGCAGAGGCCCAGGAGGAAGAGGGTCAGGCGTCGGAGGCATCAGCGGCCGTCGCAGAGGCCCTGAAGGTAGAGGCTCTGGTGGCGGAGGCACCAGCGTCAGCGGCAAGGGCCCAGGCTGTAGAGGCTCTGGCGGTGTAAGCACCAGCGACAGCGGCAAGGGCTCAGGCGGTAGAGGCTTTTGTAGCAAAGGAAGCAGCGGCAGTAGCAGAGGACCAGACGGAAGAGTCTCAGGCGGCGGAAAACCAGCGGCAGCGGCAGAGGCCCAGGCGGAAGAGGCTCAGGCGGAGGAGGCGGCAGGGGCAGAGGCCCAGGCGGAAGAGGCTCAGGCGGCGGAAAACCAGCGGCAGCGGCAGAGGCCAAGGCGGAAGAGGCTCAGGCGGGGGAGGCACCAGCGGCAGAGGCCCAGGCAGAAGAGACACAGTCGACGGAAAGCCAGCGGCAGAGGCCAAGGCAGAAGAGGCTCAGGCGGGGGAGGCACCAGCGGCAGTCGCAGAGGTCGGGACGGAAGAGGCTCATGTTGAGGAGGCACCAGCGGCAGCGGTAGAGTCCCAGCCGATGCAGCCTGGGAGGCGGAGGAACCAGCAAGAGCGGCATAGGCCCAGGCAGTACAGGCTCAGGCGGCGGCAGCACCTGCAGCAGCGACAGAGACCCAGGTGGCAGAGGCTCTGGCGGGGGAGGAACCAGCGGCAGTGGCAGAGGCCCAGGCGGTAGAGTCTCAGGCGACGGAAGCACCAGCGGCAGAGGCAAGGATCCAGGCGGTAGAGGATCTGGTGGCCTAGGCACCAGCGGCAGTGGCCGAGGCCCAGGCGGTAGAGGCTAAGGCTCCAGAGGCAACAGCGGCACCGGCAGAAGACCAGGCGGTAGAGGCTCGAGCTGCGGAGGAACCAACGGCACCCAGAGTCCCAGGCAGTAGAGGCTCTGGCGGTGGAAGCACCAGCATCAGAGGGAAGGGTCCACGCAGTAGAGGCTCTGGCGGCGGAAGCACGAGCGGTAGTGGTAAGGGCCCAGGCGGTAGAGGCTCTGGCGGTGAAAGCACCAGCGACAGTGGCAAGGGCCCAGGCGGTAGAGGCTCTGGTAGCAAAGGAAGCAGCGGCAGTGGCAGAGGCCCATAGGCGGTAGAGGCTCAGGCTGCGGAGGCACCAACGGCACCCAGAGGCCCAGGCAGTAGAGGCTCTGGCGGCGGAAGCACGAGCGGTAGTGTAAGGGCCCAGGCGGTAGAGGCTCTGGCGGTGAAAGCACCAGCGACGACGGCAAGGGCCCAGGCGGTAGAGGCTCTGGTAGCAAAGGAAGCAGCGGCAGTGGCAGAGGCCCATAGGCAGTAGAGGCTCAGGCTGCGGAGGCACCAACGGCACCCAGAGGCCCAGGCAGTAGAGGCTCTGGCGGCAGAAGCGCCAGCGTCAGCGGCAAGGGCCCAGGCGGTAGAGGCTCTGGTGGTGGAAGCAGCAGCGACAGCGGCAAGGGCCCAGGCGGTAGAGGCTTTTGTAGCAAAGGAAGGAGCGGCAGTGGCAGAGGCCCATGCGGTAGAGGCTCAGGCTGCGGAGGCACCAACGGCACCCAGAGGCCCAGGCAGTAGAGGCTCTGGCGGCGGAAGCACCAACGTCAGCGGCAAGTGCCCAGGCGTTAGAGGCTCTGTTGGCTTAGGCACCAGCTGCAGTAGCAGAGGTCCAGGCGGTAAAGGCTCAGGCGGCAGAAAACCAGCGGCATCGGCAGCGGCCCAGGCAGAAGAGGCTCAGGAGGCGTAAAAGCAGCGGCAGCGGCAGAGGCCCAGGCGGAAGAGGGTCAGGCGTCGGAGGCGTCAGCGGCCGTCGCAGAGGCCCTGAAGGTAGAGGCTCTGGCGGCGGAGGCACCAGAGGCCGTGGCAGAGGCCCAGGCAGTAGAGGCTCTGGCTGCGAAGGCAGCAGCTGCAGTAGCAGAGGCCCAGACGGAAGAGTCTCAGGCGGCGGAAAACCAGCGGCAGCGGCAGAGGCCCAGGCAGAAGAGGCTCAGGCGGAGGAGGCGGCAGGGGCAGAGGCCCAGGCGGAAGAGGTTCAGGCGGCGGAAAACCAGCGGCAGCGGCAGAGGCCAAGGCGGAAGAGGCTCAGGCGGGGGAGGCACCAGCGGCAGAGGCCCAGGCAGAAGAGACACAGTCGGCGGAAAGCCAGCGGCAGAGGCCAAGGCAGAAGAGGCTCAGGCGGGGGAGGCACCAGCGGCAGTCGCAGAGGTCGGGACGGAAGAGGCTCATGTGGAGGAGGCACCAGCGGCAGCGGTAGAGTCCCAGCCGATGCAGCCTGGGAGGCGGAGGAACCAGCAAGAGCGGCATAGGCCCAGGCACTACAGGCTCAGGCGGCGGCAGCACTGGCAGAGGCCCAGGCGGTAGAGGCTTGGGCTGTGGAGGCATCAGCAGCAGCAGCAAGGGCCCAGACGGTAGAGGCTCGGGCTGTGGAGGCACCAGCGGTGCCGGAAGAGACCCAGGCAGTAGAGGCTCGGGCTGCAGAGGCACCAGTGGCAGCGGCAAGGGCCCAGGCGGTAGAGGCTCTGGCGGTGGAAGCACCAGCGACAGCGGCAAGGGCCCAGGCGGTAGAGGCTTTTGTAGCAAAGGAAGCAGCGGCAGTGGCAGAGGCCCATGCGGTAGAGGCTCAGGCTGCGGAGGCACCAACGGCACCCAGAGGCCCAGGCAGTAGAGGCTCTGGTGGCGGAAGCACCAGCGTCAGCAGCATGGGCCCAGGCGGTAGAGGCTCTGGCGGTGGAAGCACCAGTGACAGCGGCAAGGGCCCAGGCGGTAGAGGCTTTTGTAGCAAAGGAAGCAGCGGCAGTAGCAGAGGCCCAGACGGAAGAGTCTCAGGCGGCGGAAAACCAACGGCAGCGGCAGAGGCCCAGGCGGAAGAGGCTCAGGCGGAGGAGGCGGCAGGGGCAGAGGCCCAGGCGGAAGAGGCTCAGGCGGCGGAAAACCAGCGGCAGCGGCAGAGGCCAAGGCGGAAGAGGCTCAGGCGGGGGAGGCACCAGCGGCAGAGGCCCAGGCAGAAGAGACACAGTCGGCGGAAAGCCAGCGGCAGAGGCCAAGGCAGAAGAGGCTCAGGCGGGGGAGGCACCAGCGGCAGTCGCAGAGGTCGGGACGGAAGAGGCTCATGTGGAGGAGGCACCAGCGGCAGCGGTAGAGTCCCAGCCGATGCAGCCTGGGAGGCGGAGGAACAAGCAAGAGCGGCATAGGCCCAGGCACTACAGGCTCAGGCGGCGGCAGCACCTGCAGCAGCGACAGAGACCCAGGTGGCAGAGGCTCTGGCGATGGAGGCAACAGCGGCAGCAGCAAAGTCCCAGGCGGTAGAGGCTCTGGCGGGGGAGGAACCAGCGGCAGTGGCCGAGGCCCAGATGGTAGAGGCTAAGGCTCCGGAGGCAACAGCGGCACCGGCAGAAGCCCAGGCGGTAGAGGCTCGAGCTGCAGAGGAACCAACGGCACCCAGAGTCCCAGGCAGTAGAGGCTCTGGCGGCGGAAGCACCAGCATCAGAGGGAAGGGTCCACACAGTAGAGGCTCTGGCGGCGGAAGCACAAGCGGTAGTGGTAAGGGCCCAGGCGGTAGAGGCTCTGGTAGCAAAGGAAGCAGCGGCAGTGGCAGAGGCCCATGCAGTAGAGGCTCAGGCTGCGGAGGCACCAACGGCACCCAGAGGCCCAGGCAGTAGAGGCTCTGGCGGCGGAAGCACCAGCGTCAGCGGCAAGGGCCCAGGCTGTAGAGGCTCTGGCGGTGGAAGCAGCAGCGACAGCGGCAAGGGCCCAGGCGGTAGAGGCTTTTGTAGCAAAGGAAGCAGCGGCAGTGGCAGAGGCCCATGCGGTAGAGGCTCAGGCTGCGGAGGCAGCAACGGCACCCAGAGGCCCAGGCAGTAGAGGCTCTGGCGGCGGAAGCACCAACGTCAGCGGCAAGTGCCCAGGCGTTAGAGGCTCTGGTGGCTTAGGCACCAGCTGCAGTAGCAGAGGTCCAGGCGGTAAAGGCTCAGGCGGCAGAAAACCAGCGGCAGCGGCAGCGGCCCAGGCAGAAGAGGCTCAGGAGGCGTAAAACCAGTGGCAGCGGCAGAGGCCCAGGAGGAAGAGGGTCAGGCGTCGGAGGCATCAGCGGCCGTCGCAGAGGCCCTGAAGGTAGAGGCTCTGGTGGCGGAGGCACCAGCGTCAGCGGCAAGGGCCCAGGCTGTAGAGGCTCTGGCGGTGTAAGCACCAGCGACAGCGGCAAGGGCTCAGGCGGTAGAGGCTTTTGTAGCAAAGGAAGCAGCGGCAGTAGCAGAGGACCAGACGGAAGAGTCTCAGGCGGCGGAAAACCAGCGGCAGCGGCAGAGGCCCAGGCGGAAGAGGCTCAGGCGGAGGAGGCGGCAGGGGCAGAGGCCCAGGCGGAAGAGGCTCAGGCGGCGGAAAACCAGCGGCAGCGGCAGAGGCCAAGGCGGAAGAGGCTCAGGCGGGGGAGGCACCAGCGGCAGAGGCCCAGGCAGAAGAGACACAGTCGACGGAAAGCCAGCGGCAGAGGCCAAGGCAGAAGAGGCTCAGGCGGGGGAGGCACCAGCGGCAGTCGCAGAGGTCGGGACGGAAGAGGCTCATGTTGAGGAGGCACCAGCGGCAGCGGTAGAGTCCCAGCCGATGCAGCCTGGGAGGCGGAGGAACCAGCAAGAGCGGCATAGGCCCAGGCAGTACAGGCTCAGGCGGCGGCAGCACCTGCAGCAGCGACAGAGACCCAGGTGGCAGAGGCTCTGGCGGGGGAGGAACCAGCGGCAGTGGCAGAGGCCCAGGCGGTAGAGTCTCAGGCGACGGAAGCACCAGCGGCAGAGGCAAGGATCCAGGCGGTAGAGGATCTGGTGGCCTAGGCACCAGCGGCAGTGGCCGAGGCCCAGGCGGTAGAGGCTAAGGCTCCAGAGGCAACAGCGGCACCGGCAGAAGACCAGGCGGTAGAGGCTCGAGCTGCGGAGGAACCAACGGCACCCAGAGTCCCAGGCAGTAGAGGCTCTGGCGGTGGAAGCACCAGCATCAGAGGGAAGGGTCCACGCAGTAGAGGCTCTGGCGGCGGAAGCACGAGCGGTAGTGGTAAGGGCCCAGGCGGTAGAGGCTCTGGCGGTGAAAGCACCAGCGACAGTGGCAAGGGCCCAGGCGGTAGAGGCTCTGGTAGCAAAGGAAGCAGCGGCAGTGGCAGAGGCCCATAGGCGGTAGAGGCTCAGGCTGCGGAGGCACCAACGGCACCCAGAGGCCCAGGCAGTAGAGGCTCTGGCGGCGGAAGCACGAGCGGTAGTGTAAGGGCCCAGGCGGTAGAGGCTCTGGCGGTGAAAGCACCAGCGACGACGGCAAGGGCCCAGGCGGTAGAGGCTCTGGTAGCAAAGGAAGCAGCGGCAGTGGCAGAGGCCCATAGGCAGTAGAGGCTCAGGCTGCGGAGGCACCAACGGCACCCAGAGGCACAGGCAGTAGAGGCTCTGGCGGCAGAAGCGCCAGCGTCAGCGGCAAGGGCCCAGGCGGTAGAGGCTCTGGTGGTGGAAGCAGCAGCGACAGCGGCAAGGGCCCAGGCGGTAGAGGCTTTTGTAGCAAAGGAAGGAGCGGCAGTGGCAGAGGCCCATGCGGTAGAGGCTCAGGCTGCGGAGGCACCAACGGCACCCAGAGGCCCAGGCAGTAGAGGCTCTGGCGGCGGAAGCACCAACGTCAGCGGCAAGTGCCCAGGCGTTAGAGGCTCTGTTGGCTTAGGCACCAGCTGCAGTAGCAGAGGTCCAGGCGGTAAAGGCTCAGGCGGCAGAAAACCAGCGGCATCGGCAGCGGCCCAGGCAGAAGAGGCTCAGGAGGCGTAAAAGCAGCGGCAGCGGCAGAGGCCCAGGCGGAAGAGGGTCAGGCGTCGGAGGCGTCAGCGGCCGTCGCAGAGGCCCTGAAGGTAGAGGCTCTGGCGGCGGAGGCACCAGAGGCCGTGGCAGAGGCCCAGGCAGTAGAGGCTCTGGCTGCGAAGGCAGCAGCTGCAGTAGCAGAGGCCCAGACGGAAGAGTCTCAGGCGGCGGAAAACCAGCGGCAGCGGCAGAGGCCCAGGCGGAAGAGGCTCAGGCGGAGGAGGCGGCAGGGGCAGAGGCCCAGGCGGAAGAGGTTCAGGCGGCGGAAAACCAGCGGCAGCGGCAGAGGCCAAGGCGGAAGAGGCTCAGGCGGGGGAGGCACCAGCGGCAGAGGCCCAGGCAGAAGAGACACAGTCGGCGGAAAGCCAGCGGCAGAGGCCAAGGCAGAAGAGGCTCAGGCGGGGGAGGCACCAGCGGCAGTCGCAGAGGTCGGGACGGAAGAGGCTCATGTTGAGGAGGCACCAGCGGCAGCGGTAGAGTCCCAGCCGATGCAGCCTGGGAGGCGGAGGAACCAGCAAGAGCGGCATAGGCCCAGGCACTACAGGCTCAGGCGGCGGCAGCACCTGCAGCAGCGACAGAGACCGAGGTGGCAGAGGCTCTGGCGATGGAGGCAACAGCGGCAGCAGCAAAGTCCCAGGCGGTAGAGGCTCTGGCGGGGGAGGAACCAGCGGCAGAAGTCCAGACAGAAGCGGCTTAGGCGGGGGAGGCACCAGCGGCAGAGGCAAGGGTCCAGGCGGTAGAGGATCAGGCGGGGGAGGAACCAGCGGCAGCGGCAGAGGCCCTGGCAGTAGAGGCTCTGGCGTCGGAGGCACCAGCTGCAGCTGTAAGGGACAGGCAGTAGGGGCTTGGGATGCGGAGGCACCAGCGGCTGTGGCCTACGCTCAGGCGGTAGAGGCTAAGGCTGCGGAGGAACCAGCGATACCAGCAGAGGCCCAGGTGGTAGAAGCTCGGGCTGCGGAGGCACCAGCGGTAGCGGCAAGGGCCCAGGCAGTAGAGGCTCTGGCGGCGGAGGCAGCAGTGGCAGAGGCCCAGGCAGCAGAGGCTCTGCTGGCGGAAGCACCAGCAGAGACAGCGGTAGAAGCTCGGGCTGCGGAGGCACCACCAGCAGAGGCAAAGGCCGAGGTGGTAGAGGCTCTGGCGGCGGAGGCACAAGCGGCAGCGGCAGAGGACGAGGTGGTAGAGGCTCTGGCGGCGGAGGCACCAGCGGCGGCAGCAGAGGCCGAGGCGGTAGAGGCTCTGGAGATCTAGGTACCAGCGGCAGTGGCCAAGGCCCAGGCGGTAGAGGCTCAGGCTGCGGAGGCACCAGCGGCAGCGATAAGGGCCCAGGCGGTAGAGGATCTGTTGGCCGAGGCACCAGCGGCAGTGGCCGAGGCTCATGCGGTAGAGGCTAAGGCTCCGGAGGCACCAGAGGTACCGGCAGAGGCACAGGCGGTAGAAACTCGGGCTGCGGAGGCACCAGCGGCAGAGGCCCAGGCGGTAGAGCGTCTGGCTGCGAAGTCACCAGCGGCAGCAGCAAGTGCCCATGCGGTAGAGGCTCCGGCAGTGAAGGCACCAGCGGCAGAGGCCCAGGCAGTAGAGGCTCAGGCTGTGGAAGCACCAGCGGCAACGGCAAGGGCCCAGGCGGTAGAGGCCCTGGCGGCGGAACACCAGCATCAGAGGCAAGAGTCCAAGCGGTAGCTGCTTTTGCTGCAGAAGCGGCAGCGGCAGGGGCCCAGGCGGTAGAGGCTCTGGCGGCGGAGGCACTAGTGGCAGTCGCAGAGGCCCAGGCGGTAGAGGCTCAGGCTGCGGAGGCAACAGCGGCACCGGCAGAAGCCCAGGCCGTAGAGTCTCAGGCTGTAGAGGCACCAGCGGCACCGACAGAGGTCCAGACTGTAGAGGCTCAGGCAGTAGAGGCACCAGCGGCACTGGCAGAGTCCTAGGCGGTAGAGACTCGGGCTGCGGAGCCACCAGCGGCAGTGGCAGAGAACCAAGCGGTAGAGGCTCTGGCAGCGGAAGCACCAGCGGCAGCGTCAGAGGCCCAGGATGTAGAGGCTCTGGCGGTGGAAGCACCAGCGGCAGCGGTAAGGGCCCAGGCTTTAGAGGCATCAGAGGCAAGGGTCCAAGCGGTAGAGGCTCGGGTTGCGGAGGCAACAGCGGCAGCAATGGCTCTGGCGGCCGAGGCACCAGCGGCAGCGGCAAAGGCCCAGATGGTAGAGGCTCAGGCTGCGGAGGCACCAGCGGCAGCGGCAAAGGCCGAGGTGGTAGAGGCTCAGGCTGCGGAGGCACCAGCGGCAGCGGCAAGGGCTCAGGAGGTAGAGGCTCTGGCAGCGAAGGCACCAGTAGCAGAGGCCCAGGCGGTAGAGGCTCTGGTGGCGGAAACACCAGCAGAGGCAGCAAGGGGCCAGGCGGTAGAGGCTCTGGCAGCAGAGGCAGCAGCGGCAGTGGCACAGGCCCATGCCGGAGAGGCTCTGGCAGCGGAGGCAACAGCTGCACCGCCAGAAGCCCAGGCGGTAGAGGCTTGGGCTGCGGAGTCGGCAGCGGCAGAGGCCCAGGCTTTGGAGGCTCTGGTGGCGGCAGCACCAGCGACAGCGGCCTAGGCAGTAGAGGCTTGGGCGGCGGAAGCACCAGCGACAGCGTCAAAGGCCCAGGTGGTAGAGGCTCTGGCGGCAGAGGCACCAACGGCAGCTGCAGAGGTCCAGGCGATGAAGCCTAGGTAGTAGAGGCTCGGGCGGCGGAGGCACCAGCGGCAAAGGCCCAGGTGGTAGAGGATCTGGTGGCGGAGGCACCAACGGCAGCTGCAGAGGTCCAGGCGATGCAGCCTGGGCGGTGGCAGATCCAGCAAGTGCAGCAGAGGCCAAGGCAGTAGAGGCTCAGGCTGCCGCCTTCGCCGCCAGAGGTAGAGGCCGAGGGGGTAGAGGCTCGGGCTGTGGAGGCACCAGTGTTACCGACAAGGGCCCAGGCAGTAGAGGCTAGGGCTGCGGAGGCACGAACGGCAGCAGCAGAGACCCCGGCAGTAGAGCCTCTGGTGGTGGAGGCACCAGGGGCAGTGGCAGAGGCCCAGGCGGTAGACGCTCTGGGGGCGGAAGCACCAGCGGCAGCGGTAAGGGCCCAGGCGGTAGAGGCTCTGTTGGTGGAAGCACCAGCAGCAGTGGCAGAGGCCCAGGCGGTAGAGGCTCTGGAGGCGGAAGCACCAGCGGCAGCGGGCAAAGGCCGAGCTGATAGAGGCTCTTGCTGCGGAGGCACCAGCGGCAGCGGCAAGGGCGCAGACGGTAGAGGCTCGGGCTGCGGAGGCACCAGCGGCAGTAGAGGCTCTGGCGGCGGAAGCACCAGCGGCTGCAGCAAAGGGTGTGGTGGTAGAGACTCAGGCTGCGGAGGCAGCAGCGGCAGAGGCCCAGGCGGTAGAGGCTCTGGTGGCGGAAACACCTGCAGAGTCAGCAAGGGGCCAGGCGGTAGAGGCTCTGGCAGGAGAGGCAGCAGAGGGAGTGGCACAGGCCCATGCGGGAGAGGCTCTGGCGGCGGAGGCAACAGCAGCACTGGCAGAGGCCCAGGCGGTAGAGGCTTGGGCTGTGGAGGCATCAGCAGCAGCAGCAAGGGCCCAGACGGTAGAGGCTCGGGCTGTGGAGGCACCAGCGGTGCCGGAAGAGACCCAGGCAGTAGAGGCTCGGGCTGCGGAGGCACCAGCGGCAGCGGCAAGGGCCCAGGCAGTAGAGGCTCGGGCTGCGGAGGCACCAGCGACAGCGGCAAGGGCCCAAGCGGTATAGGTTCTGGAGGCGGCGGCACCAGCAGCAGCGACAGAGACAGAGGAACCAATGGCAGCGGCAGAGGTTCAGACGGAAGAGGCTCGGGCTCCCGAGGAACCAGCAGCAGCGGCAGAGGCCCAGGTGGTAGATGCTCTGGCTGCCGAAGCACCAGTGGCCGTGGCAGAGGCCCTGAAGGTAGAGGCTCTGGCGGCGGAGGCCCAGGCGGAAGAGACTCAGTCGGTGGAAAACCAGCGGCAGAGGCCAAGGCGGAAGAGGCTCAGGCGGGGGAGGCACCAGCGCCAGCAGCAGAGGTTGGGACGGAAGAGGCTCAGGTGGAGGAAGCACCAGCGGCAGCGGTAGAGTCCCAGCCAATGCAGCCTGGGAGGCAGAGGAACCAGCAAGAGCGGCATAGGCCTAGGCAGTACAGGCTCAGGCGGCGGCGGCACCTGCAGCAGCGACAGAGACCCAGGTGGCAGAGGCTCTGGCGACGGAGGCAACAGTGGCAGCAGCAAAGTCCCAGGCGGTAGAGGCTTAGGCTGTGGAGGCACCAGCGGTGCCGGAAGAGACCCAGGCAGTAGAGGCTCGGGCTGCGGAGGCACCAGCGGCAGCGGCAAGTGCCCAGGCGGTAGAGGCTCGGGCTGCGGAGGCACCAGCGGCAGCGGCAGAGGCCCAGGCGGAAGAGGCTCTGGCGGCAGAGGCACCAGCAGCAGCGGCAGAGGCCCAGGCGGAAGAGGCTCTGGCGGCGGATAACCAGTGGCAGCGGCAAGGGCCCAGGAGGTAGAGGCTCTGGCGGCGGTGGCACCAGCTGCAGCGGCAAGGGCCAGGCAGTAGAGGCTTTGGCGGCAGAAAACCAGCGGCAACAGAAAGGGCCCAGGCGGTAGAGGCTCAGGCTGCAGAGGCACCAGCAGCAGTGGCAGAGGCCCAGGCAATAGAGGCTCTGGTGGCGGAAGCACGAGCGGCAGAGGAAAGTGCCCAGGTGGTAGAGGCTCTTGCGGCAGAGGCACCAGTGCCAGTGGCCAAGGCCCAATCGGTAGAGGCTCAGGCTGAGGAGTTACTAGCAGCAGCGGCAGAGGCCAAGGCGGAAGAGGCTCAGGTGGGGGAGGTACTAGCGGCAGAGGCCCAGGCTGAAGACACTCTGGCGGCAGAGGCACCAGTGGCAGCGGCAGAGGCCCAGGCGGAAGAGGCTGTGGCGGCAGATAACCAGCGACAGCAGCAGAGGCCAAGGGGGAAGCGGCTTAGGCGGGGGAGGCACCAGCGGCAGCGGCAAGGGTCTAGGCAGTAGAGGCTCAGGTGGGGGAGGAACCAGCGGCAGCGGCAGAGGCCCAGGCGGTATAGGCTCAGGCTGCGGAGGCACCAGCGGAAGCGGTAGAGGCCCAGGTGGTAGAGCCTCGGGATGCGGAGGCACCAGCGCCAGCGGCAGAGGCCCAGGCGGAAGAGGCTCAGGCGGCGGAGGCACCAACCGCAGTGGCAGAGGCCCAGGCGGAAGAGGCTCGGGCTGCGGAGGCACCAGCGGCAGGTGGTAGAGGCTCAGGCGGCGGAAAACCAGCGGCAGCGGCAGAGTTCCAGGCGGAAGAGGCTCAGACGGCGGAAAACCAGCGGCAGAGGCAAAGGCGGAAGAGGCTCAGGAGGGGGAGACACCAGCGGCACCGGCAGAGGCCCAGGCGGTAGAGGCTCAGGCTGCGGAGGCACCAGTGGCAGCGGCAAGGGCCCAGGCAGTAGAAGCTCGGGTTGCGGAGGGACTAGTGGCAGCAGCAGAGGCCCAGACAGTAGAGGCTCAGGCTGCGGAGGCACCAGTGGCAGCGGCAAGGGCCCAGGCAGTAGAAGCTCGGGCTGCGGAGGGACTAGCAGCAGTGGCAGAGGCCCAGGCGGTAGAGGCTCCGGCCCGACCTGAATAATTTAGAGCAAAAAACTAAGGAGATAGTACAAGAATACTTGGCTGGTCTAGATGTATTCAAGTCTCCAGGGCCAGATGAACTGCATCCAAGAGTATTAAAAGAACTGGCAGATGTGATCTCAGAACCACTGGCAGTCATCTTTGAGAATTTATGGAGAACAGGCGATGTCCCGGTAGACTGGAGGAGGGCAAATGTTGTCCCTATTTCCACAAAGGGGAAAAGAGAGGACCCAAATAATTACCGCCCAGTCAGTCTGACATCCATACCAGGGAAGATTATGGAGCAGATCATTAACCAAACAGTTTGTGAGCACCTAGAAAGGAATGCTGTGATCACCAATATTCAGCATAGATTTCTGAAAAATAAGTCATGTCAGACGAACCTGATCTCATTTTTTGACAGAATTACAAGCCTGGTAGATGAAGGGAACGTAGTGGATGTAGCCTACCTTGATTTCAGCAAGGCATTTGACAAGGTGCCCCATAATATTCTTGTAAAGAAGCTGGTAAAATTTCCCTGCCTGTCTCTTTACCACCTAGGCCTGTGACGCTGCCATTGGTGCCTCTACTGCCTGTGCCTATGCCGATGTGGCTGCGCCTGATACCTCTACCTCTTGTGCCTATACTGCTGCCACAGCTGCTGATGCCTCTACTGCCTGTGCCTCTACCACCTGTGCCGCTGCCCCTGCCTCTTGTATTTCCCACGCCTCTGCTTTTACCACCTGTGCCGCAGCCGATGGTGCCTCCATCACCTGTGCATAAGCCAATGCCGCTGCCACTTGTGCCTCTTCCGCCTGTGCCTATGCCTATGCCGATGCAGCTGCCCCAATACCTCTACCTCTTGTGCCTATACTGCTGCCACAGCCGCTGATGCCTTGACAGCCTGTGCCTCTACCACCTGTGCCACTGCCACTGCCTCTTGTGCTTCCATTGCCTTTGCCTCTACCACCCGTGCCTCTAGCGCCTGTCCGCTACTGCTGCCACCTGTGCCTCTTCCACCTATGTCACTGCCTCTAACACCTGTGTCTGTGTCTGTGTCTGTGCCTCTGCCGCTGATGCCTCTACCGCCTGTGCCTCTACTACCTAGAATCATAGAATCATAGAGTTGGAAGAGGCCACAAGGGCCATCGAGTCCAACCCCCTGCCAAGCAGGAAACACCATCAGAGCACTCCTGACATATGGTTGTCAAGCCTCTGCTTAAAGACCTCTACAGCTGATGCCTCTGCCACTGCTGCTGCTGCCTCCACGGCCTGTGCTTCTACCAAATGCCTCCACTGCCTGTGCCTTTACGCCTGTGCCGCTGCCGCCTATACCTCTTCCGCCTGAGCTGCTGCCATTGCTGCCAGTGCCTCTGCTGCCTATGCCTCTGCTATTGCCGTTTATGCCTCTGCCACCTTTGCCTTTTCTGCCTGTTTCCATGCCGCTGCTGCTGATGCCTCTACCCAAAGTGCCTATACTGCTGCCACAGCTGCTGATACCTCAACCGCCTGTGATTCTACCGCCTGTGCTGCTGCCCCTGCCTCTTGTATTTCCCCTAGCTGTGACTTTACCACTGGTAGCTCTGCCTCTGCAACTGATGCCTGCTTGTGCCTCTGTGCCTGTGTCCATGCCGCTGCCACCTGTGCTGCTGTCACCTGTGCCGCTTCCACTGCCTCCTGTACCTCTACCGCGTATGCCTCTGCTACTGCCGTTGATGCCTCCACTGCCTGTGCCTCTACCAAATGAGTCCTGTGCCTTTACCACCTGTGCCTCTACCGCCTGAGTTGCTGCCACTGCCACCTGTGCCTCTACCACCTATGCCTCTACCACTGCCTTTGTGCTTCCACTGCCTGTGCCTCTGTCACATGTGCCTCTACTGCCTGTGCCTGTACTGCTGCTGCCTGTGCCTCTACCACCTCTGCCTGTGCCTCTACCGCCTGTGCCGCTGCCACCTATGCTTCTTCAATCAGAGCTACTGCCACTGCCGCCTATACCTCTACCACCTATGCCTCTGCCAGTGCCATTGATGCCTCCACTACCTCTGCCTCTATGAAATGCTTCCATTGCCTATGCCTCTTCCGCCTGAGTTGCCGCCAATGCCACCTGTACCTCTACCGCTAAGCCTCTGCCACTGCTGTTGATGGCACCACCGCCTGTGCCTCTACCACCTGTGCCTCTACAGCCTGTGCCGCTTCCACTGACGGCTGTACCTCTACCGCCGATGCCTCTGCCAGTGCCGCTGATGCCTCCACTGCCTGTGCCTCTACCGCCTGTGCCACTGCTGCCTATGCCTCTTCCGCTTAAGCTGCTGCCACTGCCGCCTGTGCCTGTGCCTCTGCCACTGCAGTTTGTACTTCCACTGCCTGCGCCTCTACCACCTGTGCCTCTACTGCCTGTGCCACAGCCGCTGGTACCTCTACCGCCTGTCCCTAAGCCTATGCCCCTGCCACTGGTGCCTCTTCTGCCAGTGCCTGTGCCACTCCTGCTGATGGCTGCTCTACCTGTGCCTAAGCCACTGCCACTGCCGCTGGAGCGTCTTCCATTTGTGCTATGCCACTGCTGCTGATGCCTCTACCTCTTGTTCCTATACTGCTGCCACAGCCGCTGATGCCTTGAGCATCTGTGCCTCTAGCAACTGTGTCACTGCCCCTGCCTCTTCTGCTTCTACCGCCTGTGCCTCTACCACCTGTATCTGTTCCTCAGCCGTTGATGCCTCCACCGCTTGTGCCTCTAATGCCTGTGCTGCGTCCACTGCCGTCTGTACCTCTACCACCTATGCCTGTACTGCCTGTGCTGCTGCCTCCTATGCTTCTTCAACCTGAGCTACTGCCACTGCCACCTGTACCTCTACCCCCTATGCCTCTGCCAGTGCCGCTGATGCCTCCACCTCCTGTGCCTCTACCGCCTGTGCCGCTGCCACCTATGCCTCTTCCGCCTGAGCTGCTTCTACTGCCACCTGTGCCTCTGCCGCCTCTGCCTCTGCCGCTTGTACTTCCACCACCTGTGCCTCTGCCACTTATGCCTCTACTGCCTGTGCCTCTACGGCCTGTGCCGTTGCCGCTTGTGCTGCTGCCGCTTGTGCTTCCACCACCTGTACTGCTGCCCACCTGTTTATCTACTGCCTCTGCATCTGCCTCTCCCACCTCTGCCTCTGCCACTGCCGCTGATGCTTCAACCGCCTGTGCCTCTACTGTCTGTACCGCTGCCGCTGCCATCTTTGCATCTACCGCCTGTGCATCTACCGCCTCTCCCACCTTCGTCTCTCCCACCTGTGCTGCTGCTTCTTGTGCTTCCAGCGCCTGTGCCTCTACTACGTTTACTACTGCCACTGCCACTTGTGTATCTGTGCATCTGTCTCTCCCGCCTGTGCCTCTGCCACTGCCACTGATGCGTCCACCGCCTGTACCTCTACCAAATGCCTCCACTGCCTGTGCCTCTGCCGCCTGTGCCGCTGCCGCCTATGTCTCTTCTGTCTGAGCTGCTGCCACTGCCACCTATGCCTCTGCCGCCTCTGCCTCTGCCTCTGCCTCTGCCACTGCCTCTTGTGCTTCCACCACCTGTACCTGTGCCTGTACCGCCTGTGCCGCTGCCGCTGATACCTCTACCGCCTGTGCCTAAGCCTATGCCGCTGCTGCTGCTGCCTCTACCTCCTGTACCTATACTGCTACCACAGCTGCTGATGCCTCCACCGCCTGTGCCTATGCCACTGATGCCTCTACTGCCTAATCCTATTCAGCAGCCGCTGGTGCCTCTACTGATAGTGCTTATACTGCTGCTGCTACTGCCGCTGATGCCTCTACCGCCTGTGCCTGTACTGCTGTTGCCGCTGCTGCTGGTGCCTCTACGGCCTGTGCCTGTACTGCTCCCACTGCCGCTGGTGTCTCTACCCCCTATGCCTATGTCTATGCCACTGCCACTGGTTCCTCTACCACTTGTGGCTATGCTGCGTGTTCCCTTTATGCCTGTGCCTATGCCTATGCTGCTGCCGCTGCCGCTGATGCCTCTACCACCTGTTCCTAAGCCGCTGATGCCTCTACTGCCTAAGCCTATGCAGCAGCTGCTGGTGCCTCTACTAACAGTGCTTATATCGCTGCTGCTACCGCTGAGGCCTCTACTGCCTGTGCATATGCCGCTACTGCTGCCGCTGGTGCCTTTACTGTCTGTACCTATATTGCTGCCTCTGCTGCTGGTACCGCCGCTTGTGGTTCCACCACCTGTACCTCTACTGCTTGTACCACTGCCACTTCCGCCTGTGCCTCTACCACCTTTGCTGCTGCCACTGCCGCTGATGCCTCTGCCACCTGTGCCTATGCCTCTACTGCTGGTGCTTTTTATGCCTGTATTTATGCTGCTGCTTTTGCCGCTGCCACTACTGCTTGTGCTTCCTGTTGAATGGTCTCTTTAAATTTGAAGGTTCATTATTGTTCCACAAGATGTGTATTTCTTTAAGAGCAAATAACCTGACCTAGTTTTACAGCTGTGAGGCAGGTACTGTTAAGTTGTGGTGATTAAGCAGTTGGGTATAGTATATAAAGAGCAGCACGTAGTTCTCTCAGTACCCTGGTGGTTGGGTTGGTGGTTGGGCCATGCTTATTGATATATTATAATTAATGTAAAAGGAGTTTTTGTTATTGAAACCTAGCAAAAGTTATTCTTGCGTTCCTTGTAATGTGTAGTCTCCCCAGCACGCCTTCTGCAGCGCAACTAATCTGCAAATAGCCAAAACTTACACCCCCTGTGCTGTGCTTCTACCTCCTGTGCTGCTGCTACTGCCACTGATTCCTCTACCGCCTGTTCCTCTACTGCTGCTGCTGCTACTGGTGCCTCTACCGCCTGTTCCTATGCCACTACCGCTGGTGCCTTTTATGCCTGTGCCTATCGCTGGTGCTGCCACTGCCTGCGCCTCTACCGCCTGTGCCGCTGCTGCCTATGCCTCTACCACCTCTGCCTCTGCCACTGCCGCTGATGCCTCCACCGCCTGTGCCTCTGCCACTGCCGCCTGTACCTCTGCCATTGCCGCTGATGCCTTTACCACCTGTGCCTCCACCATCTCTGCTGCTGCCGCTTTTGCCTCTATCAACTGTCCTGCTGCCTCCACTGCATGTGCCGCTGCCGCCTATGCCTCTACCACGTATGCCTCTGCCACAGCTGCTGATGCCTCCATCACCTGTGCCTCTACTGCCTGTGCCACTACCGCCTGTGCCGCCTGTGCCGCTGTAGTAGATGAAGCTGGGTGCAGGGCAGGGAGTCGAGTGAAGTCAGGGACAAGCATGCAAGCAGGGATGGGTCAGGAGGTCAGGCAAGTAAGCAGGACAGGGTTCAGGCAGGAAGTAGCAACCAACAATGTTGCTCCCGCAACTTGGGACTGGTCGGCTTTTATCTGCCCCGAGGCTTAGGGCAGCCCCAATCCTCTGGTGACTCGCCTCTCCTGGCCTGGAGGTGAGCACTCCTCCTGAGGGAAGTTAGTTCCCTCCACCTCTCTGCAGCTCAGGAGAGGCTGGAGGGTTACCGGACCCAGAGGCAACCTCAGCTTCCTCTGATGAGGCTGAGAGTGGAGCACCTGCAGGCAATGGGTCCTCCATCATCTCAGGAGCCAGAGCAGACTCAGCTGGTGCCTGCACCTGAGGATCCAGCACAGGTGAGGACCCTTCAGGCTCATGCCCCAGCCCCGGCTCAGCTGGTTCTGGAGATGGGGACTCCTATGCAGGCTGGGATTCCTCAAGTTCAGCATCCAAGTCTGAATCCCAGGCCATTGCACCACCCTTGCCTCTACTGTCTGTGCTACTGCTGCCTGTGCCGCTACCACTGCTGCCTGTGCCTCTACCGACTGTGCCTCTGCCCCTAGCAATTGTGCCTCTACAGCCTGTGCTGCTGTGCTTCTATTGCCTGTGCCTCTGCCACTGCTGCTGATGCCTCCACGGCATGTGCCTCTACTGCCTGTGCCGCTGCCACTGATGCCTCTATCACCTGTGTCACTGCCACTGCTGCTGATGCCTCTACCCCCTGTGCCTCTACGGCCACCTTTGCATTTACCACGTCTGCATCTGCCTCTCCCGCCTGTGCCTCTGCCACTGCTGCTGATGCCTCCACCGCCTGTGCCTCTACTGCCAGTGCCGCTATCGCTGCCACCTGTGCCTCTACCACCAATGCCAATGCCGCTCATGGTTCTACCGCCTGTACCTCTACTGCCTGTACCGCTTCTGCTTTTACCTGTGCCTCTACCGCCTATGGTGGTGCTGCTGCTGCTGCCTCTACTGCCTGTGCCTTTAATGCTGCTGCTGCTGATACCTCTACTGCCTATGCCGCTGCCACTGGTGCCTCTACCGCCTGTACCTCTGCCACTGCCACCTCCACCGCCTGTGCCTATTCTGCAGCCGCTGCTGCCTCTACTGCCTGTGCCTCTACCACCTATGCCACCGCCGCTTGTGCCTATACTGCCTGTGCCTCTGGCACTGCCGCCTGTACCTCTACCATTGCTGCGAATGCCTTTACTGCCTGTGCCTTTATCGCCTGTGCCTCCACCGCCTATGCCTCTACTGCCTGTGCTGCGGCCTGTGCCTCTACCACGTATGCCTCTGCCACAGCTGCTGATGCCTCTACCGCCTGTGCCTGTACTGCTGCCACCTGTGCCTCTACCACCTGTGCCGCTGCCTCTGCCACTGATGCCTCCATCGCCTGTGCCTCTACTGCCTGTGCCACTGCCACCTGTCTCTCCCCTCACAGTTCTTCCTCCAGGAACTTATGAGGACTTCTAGGGCCAGAGGGTGAGGCAAGGCAGGTGGAAGGAGGCCTTGCCTGATGGAGTCTCTCCCCTCCACTGCCTGTGCCTCTACTGCCTGTGCCGCTGCCACTGTGCCTCTGCCACCCCTGCCGCTACCAATGCCTCCTCTGCCTCCTGTGCCTCTATCTGTCCCTCTACCACCTTTGCCGCTGCTACCACCTGTGCCTCTATCAACTGTGCCTCTGCTGTCTGTGCTGCTGCTGCCTGTACCTGTGCCACTGATGCCTCCACCGCCTGTACCTCTAATGCCTGTACCTCTGCGTGTGCTACTGCCACTGATGACTTCATCGCCTGTCCCTCTACCACCTGTGCTGCTGCCACTGCCTCTTGTGCCTCCACCGCATGTGCCGCTGCCACCTGTGCCTCTAGCTATGGCCTGTGCCACTTTCACTGCCGCTGATGCCTCTACCGCCAATTCCTATGCCGCCGCCACCGCCGATACCTCTACTGCCTTTGCCTATGCCGCTGGTGCCTTTACCGCCTGTACCTATACTGTCTTTGCCACCTGTGCCTATGCCACTGCCTCTACCTCCTGTGCTTATATTGCTGCCACTGCCGCCTCTACTGCCTTTTCCTATACTGCTGCCGCTACCACTGAAGATATCTAATACGGGAGTCTGTTGCTAGCATGTAATGTGGTTTATCCAGGTACTAAAAGACCTAGATTTGCCCATCCAAATGTATGAAGATAGCCAATCGTGCACTGCATTAGTGAACTTGGAAATAATGAAATCCGCATCTGTCAGAGCTGCCCGAGGTCCCAGCTCACAAAGGACCAACGCCAGTTCTTGTTATATACAAAAGTCTTTATTTAAGTTCAGTTTCAATTTCAAAGCCGCGGCGTGCAGCTCTAAGTCTTAAACTCTAGACCGCTGAAGCTCCGTCTGAATCTCCTCCCCCCAGACACCAGTTTAATACTCTAGCCTTGCTCCACCTCTTCCTTTGCTCTTTCCTCCTCTGGGTCTGCCTGTCCACTGGGGTCTTGCCCTTTCTAGACTCTTCTGACGCTGAATCCCCAGATTCTTCCCCCTGTCTCCGGCGGGCTATAGGACCTGGTTCCCAATTCGGGCTTTCTGCTGTCCCGCGCGCCTGTACGTTTGAACTTGGCGCGCGCGCCCAGCCAGTGACCTTTCTCCTGACCGTTACACTGCTCCTGTCACTGCTTCCCCCTTCGGAGGGGCTAGCTGGACCTGACTTCCCCTCCGTTCCCTCACTCTGCGATAGAGGCGTGGTCAGCCCTGACTCATCTCCTCTCCCTACTGGAGGAGACGCTGGCCCTGATACATGGGACTCTTCCCCCCCACTACGCTCTGGTGGGGAAACTGGTCCTGATCTCCAGCTGCTGCTTTGGGAGTCCCCGCTGGCCCCTTGCTTCTGGTGCGTCCCCCCTGGGACCCCCCTTGCCCTGGCCATCGGCGCCCCCTTCTGGGAATCTTCTGAATCGCTGGAGAAGCTCATGGAATCTCTCGGGTCACTGTCATACTCCCCTACGCTGCCCTCAGATTCTTCCCCTTCGCTCTCCGTTTCCTCTCTCCCCTGTGCCTCTGCTCCTGAGCCCCTGACAGCATCAAAACAAACGTATGGTAATCAATGACAAGATAATACCTCGGGTTACAGACGCTTCAGGTTACAGACGCTTCAGATTACAGACTCCGCTAACCCAGAAATAGTACCTCGGGTTAAGAACTTTGCTTCAGGATGAGAACAGAAATTGCAGCAGGAGGCCCCATTAGCTAAAGTGGTACCTCAGGTTAAGAACAGTTTCAGGTTAAGAACGGACCTCCAGAACAAATTAAGTTCTTAACCTGAGGTACCACTGTATTGATTTGTTTACCAAGCTGTTGCCAGGAACATGCCATAACGAATTGATGACAAAACTGGGTTTATGCATATAAGAAACAGAAGGGGTGTCGTGGCTTAAAATTAGTCATTGCATGCATATTCACCCAAAAAACGCAAAAAGCACGTGTTTTACGGGTCAAAGAAAGAAGACGAATTAGCTTTGTTTGGGCTTATTTCACTCCATTTCGTGTTTTTTGGGTGTGCATGCATATTCACCCCAAAACGCAAAACACAGTAAGCCCAAACAAAGCAAAGCACGTGTTTTTGGGGTCAATATGCATAGATCGAGCACAAATAAGCTTTGTTTGTGCTTATTTCACTTTGTTTCATGTTTTTTGAGTGTGCATGCATATTCACCCCAAAAACGCAAAACGAAGTGAAGTAAGCCCCAAAAAAGCAAAATGTGTTTTTGGGTCAACATGCATAGAAAGAAGACAAATAAGCTTTGAGCTTATTTCACTTCATTTAGCGTTAACACAAAATGAAGTGAAATAACCCAAAATAAAGCAAACAAGTGTTTTGAGAGGAACAGCCACTTCGTGTCCCTCTCACCAGGAATGAAATGACCCAAGACATTTTGGCACCTGAGGTGAACCACAAGATGGCGCCTCCCCACCAGGAAGCAAGGCAGGAGTGAAGATTTTCATCGGGAAGTGGGAGAATCAAATCACCCTCATCTTTTGGTCGAAGGGGGACTCAAGGGCCTCATCTTTTGTAGGTAAGGGGTCCACTCTGAATCATGCGAGGCGGGTGCAGACCCCTGGAGACCCTAGGGAGCAGCTCCTGCCATTTCCTCCCTAAGGGGGAGAGGACACCAGCAGCACCTTCCCCCCCCAAGAGGCTGCATGGGGGACAGAGGGTGCTGCGGTGGAGGAGGAAAGGTCAGCCTCCATGGAGCGCACTGCAGCTGTCACTTTTATTGTGGCAGCAGCAGAGGGTGATGGAGCAGAATTTTCAACCTTTTGCTCTCTTGGCAAACTGTATTCTTTCTGTGGCATCAATGTCACGAGTCCCCCTTCCCAGCTTGATCACACAGTAAGCGTAGGTGATTAAAAAGGAGGATTTATTACCAAAACGAACAGCTATCTCCAGATGCTCCAACGAAGCGTCTTGCACCATCAGTCTCCTGAATTTGAGGTGTCAACAATTTTGGTCGGCCCTCATGCATTTTTCCTTCATGAAATCCAGCCCTCTTTGGGCACCCTTAGTGTAGGCTCTCTGCCGAATGCTTTGCTGGGCAGTCAACTCTAAATGCTCTATCCCTATCCCTAACCCCAACCGTTTACTTAACCCTAACCGACTTCTGGGTTAGCGCGATCGACTAATGGCGGATTCCCTCTGAGCTCCCGAGGGAATCGGCTCCGCAGGATCGGGTCTTGCTGCTGCGGCGACGCGGGGACCCTTAAAAATCACAGGCGATGAAGCCTGTGAGCGTGGTGACTCGGCGGGCACCATTTGCGCCCCAAGCTGCGAAGGAGCCTTTTTAAAGGCTCCGGAACAGGGATGGGGTGAGCGGCACGGTGCTGAGAGTAGACTGCTCCTTCTGGGGTATAAATTCTACGAAAATACCTTCTGGAAGATTCCTCAAGCTCAATATCATAGGAGGTGGCCAAATTTTGCACTTTAGTAATCAGGAAGCGTAAATTTCTTCTGTTGAATGGCACACTGCGAAGTTCCCTTGTGTAATCTTTTTCTTTTCTTTTCTGATGTTGTTGTTGATTTCTTTTTGTTTGATCTTGTGGTGTTCAGTGTCACTGGCTTTTGCCGCAATAAAACTTGGTCTGGTTCACAGGAAGAGAACCCAGAAGTCACATATTCAGTCACCAGATATTGCGCTGCCATGATAGATATTTGACGAAGAATGATCTATGCTACAATTCAATCCTAAACTGAAGGCCCATATTATTAGATCCGCACTTCTGAAGCCCACCCCATATAGCTGTGTTAACTGATCTTTTAATCTTTCTTATAAATTTTTATTCACCCATTATCTATCCTTAATTAAGTATTCTATGTATATGTTTAAATTTATGTTTGGTTCTAGCTCCTATTCATTTAATAATTATTCGCCTGGATTCATACTGTTATGCTATTTATGCATATGTTTTGTCTATGCTGGTCTATGACCGTAATAAAGTACTTGAAAAAAACTGCTCCTTCTGCGGAGTGAAGCCGCACTGCCATTGTCGGAGAGCGCTGAGTTCTTCTTGTGAGCAATCAGACTGTATAGTAACTGTCAGGGGCTCAGGAGCAGAGGCACAGGGGAGAGAGGAAGCGGAGAGCGAAGGGGAAGAATCTGAGGGCAGCGTAGGGGAGTATGACAGTGGCCCGAGAGATTCCATGAGCTTCTCCAGCGATTCAGAAGATTCCCAGAAGGGGGCACCGATGGCCAGGGCAAGGGGGGTCCCGGGAGGGATGCACCAGAAGCAAGGGGCCAGCGGGGACTCCCAAAGCAGCAGCTGGAGATCAGGACCAGTTTCCCCACCAGAGCGTAGCGGGGGGGAAGAGTCCCATGTATCAGGGCCGGCTTCCCCTCCAGTAGGGAGAGAAGATGAGTCAGGGCTGACCACGCCCCTATCGCTGAGTGAGGGAACGGAGGGGAAGTCAGATCCAGCTAGCCCCCCCGAAGGGGGAAGCAGTGACAGGAGCAGTGTAACGGTCAGGAGAAAGGTTGCCGGCTGGGCGCGCGCGCCAAGTTCAAATGTACAGGCGCGCGGGACAGCAGAAGACCCGAATTGGGAACCAGGTCCTAAAGCCCGCCGGAGGGAGGGGGAAGACTCAGGGCACTCAGCGTCAGAAGAGTCTAGAAAGGGCAAGACCCCAGCGGACAGGAGGACCCAGAGGAGGAAAGAACAAAGGAAGAGGTGGAGCAAGGCTAGAGTCTTAAACTGGTGTGTGGGGGGAGGAGATTCAGATGGAGCTTCAGCGGTCTAGAGTCCAAGACGTAGAGCTGCGCGCCGCGGCTTTGAAATTGAAACAGATCTTCAATAAAGACTTTTGTATATAACAAGAACTGGCGTTGGTCCTTTGTGAGCTGGGACCTTGGGCAGCTCTGACAGTAACTGTCAGGGGCTCAGGAGCAGAGGCACAGGAGGGGGAGGAAATGGAGAGCGAGGGAGAGGAATCTGAGGGGAGCGTAGAAGATGACAGTGGATCGGAAGATTCACAGAAGGGGGCGCCGGTGGCCAGGGCAAGGGGGGTCCCAAGGGGGACACTCCAGAAACAAGGGGCCAGCGGGGACTCCCAGAGCAGCAGTTGGAGATCAGGACCAGCTTCCCCACCAGAGCATAGTGGGGGGGAAGAGTCCCAAGTATCGGGGCCAGTGCATTCCCCACCAGGGAGAGAAGACGAGGCAGAGCTGACCACGCCTCCATCGGAGAGTCGGACAACGGAGGGGAGGTCAGATCCGGCCAGTATCCCGGAAGAGGGAAGCAGTGACAGAAGTAGTGTAATGGTTAGGAGAAAGGTCCTGGGTTGGCGCGAGAGGCAAGTTCAAATGTACAGGAGCGTGGGACAGCAGGGAATGAGGATTGGGAACCGGGTCCTAAAGCCCGCCGGAGGGAGGGGGAGGAGCTAAGCGACTCAGCGTCGGAAGAGTCCAGAAAGGGCGATGCCCCTGAACGTCGTCACGTTCAGGGAGGACACGTGCTGCAGCAAACACCGCCAATGGTGATGCGAATTGGAAATCACCGCGAAGTCATCAGCTTCAACGTCACCCACCTGTCAGACACGCCCATAGTGTTGGGCATGAGTTGGCTGGACAGGCACAGCCCGGCATTAGCATGGTACCAGCGTCAATTGACCTTCTGCTCATCCTACTGCGCAGAACACTGCATCCTCGCTAACCAAGAAGATGAGGGGCACGAGGATGGACCACAGCTACACTTAGGCATGTTGCAAGCGGTACCCAACAAGTACAAAGAGTTTTTGGAGGTCTTCTGCGAGAAGGAAGCGGACAAGCTGCATCCCCACAGGCCCTACGACTGCAAGATTGACCTCCTGCCGGGGGTGATGCTGCCGACGGGGAAACTGTATTCCATGTCTGAGGATGAACTGCAGGAACTCAGGGAGTTCATAGATCACAACTTGAAGCGGGGATTCATCCGAGAATCCAAAGCAGTGGGGGGCAGTCCTGTGTTCTTCGTGAAGAAAAAAGACACGCCCCAAAAGAGGCTTGTAGTTGATTACAGGGTCATAAATTCGAGGACAAAGCCCACGGCCTTCCCCATGCCCAAGATCGACGACCTGCTCGCGACGGTGAGGAAGGGGTGCATCTTCACCAAGTTGGATCTACGAGGGGCGTACAATCTCATACGCATGCGGGAGGGCGACGAGTGGAAAACGGCCATGTTTACACCCCTAGGCACCTATGAATATAGAGTTATGCCGTTTGGCTTACAAAATGGCTCCTACTGCTTTCAAGCCTTTATGCACCACGTCTTAGCGGGACTCCTCTACAAGAAGTGCGTCTGCTTCCTGGATGACATCCTGATCTTCTCGGAATCACAGGAGGCTCACGAGAGGGACGTCAAGGAAGTCCTGCAGAGACTACGGGAGCACAGACTTTACGCCAAACTGGAGAAGTGCCAGTTCGACATGACGGAGGTGGATTTCCTGGGCTACAAGCTGTCCGACAAGGGACTCGCCATGGACAGCGCCAAGGTCCGCTCGGTGTTGGACTGGAAGAGCCCGCGCAATCGGAAGGAGGTCCAGAAGTTCGTCGGCTTCGCCAACTTTTATCGCAAGTTTATCAAGGGATTCGCTATGCAGACGGCGGCCATCACGGACACCGTGGGGACAGTCCTGTTGCAGCGAGACCCGCAAGGGGACTGGAGGCCGTGTGCTTTCTACTCCAGGAAACTCAGCAAGTCGGAGCAGAACTACACTATCTGGGACAGGGAGTTGCCGGCCATCCATGCAGCCTTCAAGGCGTGGCGGCACTTCCTCATCAGAGCCAAACACACAGTGCAGGTCCACACGGACCATAAGAACCTGGAGCACTGGCGCATGGCGCGGTTCCTGAACCAGAGACACATCCGCTGGGCGGAGTTCTTTGCGGATTTCGACTTCAGGATAGAATACATCCCGGGAGACAACAACATCATGGCGGATGCGCTATCCAGGAAGCCGCAGTATCTCGAGGAAGAGGCACCGGCGGCGGCCAAGCACATTTTCGCGTCGAAAGCGTGGGCATGCGCCTCAGCCACGGTGGACCTGGACGCAGTACGTCGCGCGCTGCAGACGGATCCCTTCGCACAATCCAAGATGGAGGAGGTGCGAAGCGGCACAGTGAAGGACGACGAGTTTCAGATACGCGACGGGCTGCTCATCCGCAAAGGGGCCCTCTACGTGCCAGGATACGACCTCCGCACGAAGGTACTGCAGCAGTTACACGACGCGCCCAGCGCTGGGCACTTTGGCAAGGACAAAACGGTGGAATTAGTAGCCAGAGACTTTTGGTGGCCCAAGATGAGGGGAGAAGTTGCGGATTACGTCACGAGGTGCGACACATGCCAAAGGGCCAAGCCAGTACACAGACCGCCGGCGGGACTGCTGGAACCGCTACAGACACCGCTCGAACCGTGGGAGAGGGTGGCCCTGGACTTTGTCACGGATCTGCCCAGCTCGCGGGGCAAAACAGCAGTACTCATGGTCGTGGACATGTTCACCAAGATGGCCCACTTCATTCCGTGCGCGAAGGTGGCCACAGCGGAACAGACCGCCAAGCTGTTCATAGACCACGTGTTCAAGGTGCACGGTCTACCACGGTCTATCCTGTCCGACCGGAGGCGCCAGTTCATCTCGAACTTCTGGCAGAAGCTGATGGGCATCCTGAACGTCAAGATCAACCTAGCGTCGGCAAGACACCCGCAGACCAACGGACAAACGGAGAGGGTCAACGCCATCATGCAGCAGTACCTGAGATGCTACGTGAATCAGCAGCCTTCAACATGGGTGGACTACCTACCGCTGGCCGAGTTCACCTACAACAACACGAAGCACGTGTCCACGGGGGTGACACCGTTCTTCGCCAACAATGGGCGGCATCCCAGAACCTTCCCGGGATTAGAGAGAGTGGGGGAAGGGGAGCCACAGGGAGCAGAGGCCTTGGCAACGGAGTTACAAGAGGTCCACAAGCAACTCCGAAGGCAGTTAGAACTAGCGAAACACGCCTACAAGATGCAGGCAGACAGACACAGAAGGGTTGGGGAAGACATACAGGTGGGAGACTGGGTCTGGTTGGCAGCCCAGGCAGTACCGACCAGATCGTTAGCTAAGAAGAAGCTCGGACACAAGCAGCTAGGGCCTTACCAAGTCGAGGCACAGATCAATCCAGTGGCCTTCCGGTTGACACTCCCGGAGGGATCCAGAATGCACCCGGTCTTTCATAGATCAGTGCTCACGCCCTACAAGGCACCTCACAGATTTCAGGCGTCAGAGACAGCACCAGGCCCGCTTAGGGAAGCGCCCACGAAGGGGGGGTCACCGAGGGTGGAGCCACTCAACGAGGCCACAGAGATTTTAGACTCAAGATGGGGGGAGGAAGGGATTGAATATCTCCTCGCCAAGGAAGACACCCCGGCCAGCGCCAACAGGTGGGTACCAGACTATGCAGTGGAGGAGCAATTACTCAAAGACGAATTCCATGCACTTTTCCCGCACAGACCCATGCCGGCAGATTATTTCGACAAATATCTTTTCACACCCACACTCTCAGCCAGCACGTTCCAGGGGTTCTCTTCAGCTGAGGACACGACGCCAGAGACTAGCTCTCCAGAGGGATCACTCTCGGGGTTTGGCACAGGGGGCTCCTATTGGTGGGAAGATCAACCTGAGTGGGGGTGGCGCAGAGAACTGCCGAGAGGGTCATTGCACGCAGCATCACCCCAGGCGACAGGGGAAGAGGGGGTCATGGGCGAGTTGGGGGAAGATCCTGGGTTCGAACACACCGCCCAGGAGATGGAAGCAGAGGAGATCGACGTCGACGAGCCCATCGAGGACTGTCCGGATCTAACCGGCTGGCTGCACACCACGGGGGAAGAACTGTATCCTGCACTCACCCCCACAACACTGGAGCACCCAGAACCCACACCAGAAGAGGGGGAGGGGGGAAGGGGGGGCTTCAAGGGGTGGATGGATGTCAGGGGCTCAGGAGCAGAGGCACAGGAGGGGGAGGAAATGGAGAGCGAGGGAGAGGAATCCGAGGGGAGCGTAGGAGATGACAGTGGATCGGAAGATTCACAGAAGGGGGCGCTGGTGGCCAGGGCAAGGGGGGTCCCAAGGGGGACACTCCAGAAACAAGGGGCCAGCGGGGACTCCCAGAGTAGCAGTTGGAGATCAGGACCAGCTTCCCCACCAGAGCATAGTGGGGGGGAAGAGTCCCAGGTATCGGGGCCAGTGCTTTCCCCACCAGGGAGAGAAGACGAGACAGGGCTGACCACGCCTCCATCGGAGAGTCGGACAACGGAGGGGAGGTCAGATCCGGCCAGTATCCTGGAAGAGGGAAGCAGTGACAGAAGTAGTGTAACGGTTAGGTTAGGAGAAAGGTCACTGGGTTGGCGCGAGAGGCAAGTTCAAATGTACAGGAGCGCGGGACAGCAGAGAATGAGGATTGGGAACCGGGTCCTAAAGCCCGCCGCAGGCAGGGGGAGGAGCTAAGCGACTCAGCGTCGGAAGAGTCCAGAAAGGGCAATGCCCCAGCGGGCAGGAGGACCCAGAGGAGGAGAGAGCAGCGGAAAAGGTGGAGCAGGGCTAGGATCTTAAACTGGTGTCAAAGGGGAGGAGACTCAGACGGGACTTCGCCGATCTAGGGTTTAAGACGTAGGGCTGCGCGCTGCGGCTTTGAAATGGAAACTGAACTTCAATAAAGACTTTTGTACATTACGACAGCCTAGCGTTGGTCCTCTGTGAGCTGGGACCTAGAGGCAGCTCTGACAGTAACCATCTGTAATTAGTACGGAAATTGGATCTTTATAGAATTTTTTTTTATGAATTAGGCACGATCGGGGAAGGCTTAAACAGGAAGTCCGCCTCCCCGATTTGTAAATAATTTAAAGCAAAGGACCTGCTAACTAGGGTCGAGAGAACTCTTCTTTTTTGGTCAAAGATTTTAATTTCACGGTTTGGCAGTATAAGAAGGAGGATAAAGAACTAATTTTGGGAGCTGAAGTGTCACCCCCCCCGGACCCGGGAGTGCCCCGTGAGAGAGCCTGTTGATTGAGCCTGTCAAATTAGCTGTCAAGACGGAAAAAGAGAACTTTGTTTTTGTTGTTTCTGCTGGTTATACTTGTTACAATTTGAAAATAAGGAAGAGCTGATACAAACTAACTTGACTTTTGGATTTGAGCTGAAAGGAATATCAAGGAACCAAAATCCCTCTAGAGGGGGTTTTGGGACATTACAAGAATGGCTGGAGGAGGGAAAATCCAGGCGGAATTGGACAGAGCATTTGTTCTCTTGGGAAAGATACAAGGCCAACTTGATGTTTTGGCTACAAATGTTACAACTCTGGACTTAACAGTAAACAACATCATTGAGTTTGATAAGGATTTGAATCAGGAAGCCTATTCAACTGGGCAAACAGAGAAACTTGAGAGCTTTGAGAATTTGGAGAAGATAGATGTTGTCTTTGAAGAAAAAGGTGGAGGAGCTGTAATTCTGCAGGTGTTAAAGGAGAGCTTGAGGCCCGACCTGATGGCAACAAAGGAAGATAAAAATTTGATGTGGAAAGTCGCCCTGAATTGGAGATTGAAAAATGGAAAGATCTCCTTATGTGGAGATCTGAAGACCTAAGGATTACAAATTTGATGGTGGAAGTCGGAGCTTTGGGGACATTTGGTCTTGAAAGGAATAAGAAACAAGATTTGGAGTACCCCATAGGCTCCACTTTTAAGTATGGAGGTCTGGCTGGAAGAAACATGGATCCTGTTGGGCCGGAGCCTCTCCGAGATTTGGTGTTCAATATTAAGGACTATCAAAAAGACCGGCAGAGAGGAACTGAGAGAGAATTAAGAGCCTCGGATGTGAGATCTCCAGGCTGATAGTAGATTGAGACTGATGGACACTTGTTGGGAACTGAAACCGGGAAAGGGGGGGTGGAGTTTGGGAATCCAAAGGGGACATAATTATAATTTGTTCTGTTTTTATTCTGTTTTGTTATTGGTATGAAAATTGGGAAATTCGTGGAAGGGAATATTGGTCGATCTTAGAAAAATGTTTTAAGAATGAGTATTGATGTATAAGTATTGATGTTTAAGTTTGGATAAGGCAAAACTGGTTTTTAAAATGAACTAAATCAAATGAAAATAAGGTTAGCAAAAATAAATTGAGGAAATGGACTAAAGAGAAAAAGTAAAATAATAATATGTTAAAATAAATTATTAAGTTAAGGTTGAGAAATAAGTAATAAGGATTTGCTGAGCTAACAATTTAAATTGGAATACAGGAAGGGGAGGTGTGAGGAGGTCCGAGAAATAAGGTAAAAGAAAATAAGCAATTGAAATTTTATGTGTTTTTATTTTTGTATGTTATTTTTTGTTTTATTATTGAAAATACTAATAAACATTTAATAATAAAAAATAAACTTAACCCTAACCCTAGCTCCAGCCCTAGCCCTAATTTTCGTTCTAACCCTAACCCAGGGGTCAGCAAGGTTTACCTTGCCTGGGCTGGTTCACTCCAGCAGATCCCTCTGTGGGCTGGATTGCGTATGCATGTGAGCGCACACGCACGCCTGCGATTTCCAGCAGACATTTCTGGTGTCTGAACAGACATGATTTTTGCACTGCAGAAGTGAGTACCCATGCCGCGCTGGTTTGTGCAGCATGCGGGGACTTGCTGAGCGGGTGGCTTGGTTCAGGGGCAGCTTGTGGGCCGCTTGTGGCCCATGGGCCTTAGTTACTTACCCCTGCTCTAAACCTACTTCTAGCCCTAGCCTTTGGCCTAACCCTAAAGCAAACCTTAACCTTAACCATAGCCCTGACCGTAACACTAACACGAACTCTAAACCTCTAAAGCCCTAGCTCCAACCCTATCCCTAACCCTAGCCCTAAACTAACCTTCACCTTGACCCCAACCCTACTGGGCAGCCCTAGCTCCACGTCCAACCAGTGGCGAGCCAGTGTGGTGTAGTGGTTAAGAGCAGTAGTCTCGTAATCTGGTGAACTGGGTTCGCTTCCCCGCTCCTCCCCATGCAGCTGCTTGGTGACCTTGGGCCAGTCACACTTCTCTGAAGTCTCTCAGGCTCACAGAGTGCTTGTTGTGGGGGAGGAAGGGAAAGGATATTGTGAGCCGCTTTGAGACTCCTTAGGGTAGTGATAAAGCGGGATATCAAATCCAAACTCTTCTTCTTCCAACCCTAATGAGAGCCCTAACCCTACCTCACCCTACCTCAAGCTCTAGCCCTGGTCCTCACCCTAACTCTAAGCCTAACCCTAAGCATAAGCCTAAGCCAAAACTATTCAAAGTTTGAAACAAGTTACAATTTCTTCTACTAGTGGCAAAGATGTTGCTGCAGAAATATCATCAATCTGTTAGAGGACTGGGGGAACCCCAAACATTGATTTCTAAGGGACAAGGGGGTTGTGTTTAAATCCTTGTACTGACAGCATAACAGTATTTCTAGTCCTAATCACCTCAATTTCCAGACTGCTGGAGCATGTGCTCCCCTTGTTGCTGGATCAGGCTGAAGAACAGTGTGCACAGAACCAGTTTGCATGCAATGCTGCTCTGCTGGCCAGGGATATTCCTACATGCGCATGGTAAACCCTTGCCATTCAAACCCATCCAAGCTGGACAGAAACCTTTCTTGCTCACCACTCCTTTGTGGAGAAATTGGCTTTTGGTACAGCAGTTTGAAACCACAAAGACATTTGGTGGCTGTGAGTTAGCCCGTCTCTCGTGAGGCTCAGCTTCCCTAACATCATAACCTATACTAGTAAAACCTTTGCCTCACAGGAGTTTACCACAATGACACCAGGTAAAAATGCAAAACATTTATTGGAGTGTTTCGTACAAAAGGTTTCCAGTCAGAAAAGGTATATTACAAATCCTTGAAAAAGACAGAATTTGGCATGCATATCCATAATAAAGCAAAACAAATTTGAAATGCTAACATCTAGATCAGTTTCCTCCAAAGGATGGGCAATGCCAACGCCATCTCTTCCGCAGCATGCACTCCGAGTCTTTCCTGCCACCATGCAGAACAGCTGCTTCATGAACAAAACCTGCAAGTCAGAAATTCACTCTACAAAAATAAAAGTTATAATAAGGAAATCCTTTCTGAATGAAGAGAGGCAAAGTTTGCAACACTTCTTTAGAGTTTCAAATAGCTTATTGCTTGTGAATTTAGTGTCAATTGACAGGGCATGGGGCAGGCAGGTGTGTTTCGCCCACAGAGCAGTCTGCCCAAGACATCAGGAAACGGAAACATGCTCAGTCATCCTACTGCTACGGTGATAAGCAAAGACTCACCCCCATCCCCCAGCAAGCAACCCAGAGGTTTTCCACATCTTTTTTAAGGGTTTGCTCTCTAGACTTTAGCATTTCAAGGCAGCATTAACATTTTCTAATAACCATATGCGAATAACAGCTCAGAGAGAATATAAATTTGCTTTTTCTAAGGGCAACCCCGCCCCCAAACATTCAGTTTGCAGCCCAACACCTCCACAGAGTGGAACAGAGTGGAAACTGAGGCTGGGAGGGAACTGGCCTCTCAGATGGGCTCCCACCTAGAGACAGAAAGTGGGATTTGGGGACCACTGGATTGGTGGGACGAGATCCATCCGGGCTGAACACAGCTCAAAGTGAGGTGAGGGACCTTGTGGGAGCCTAGCCAAGGTCGTCCTAATCGTAAAGGCTGGACGCTGCTGGGCTCGGCCCTTTGAAGGCTTTTCACAGCGCTCAGCTCCTGGTTCTGGTTCTGCACTCCCTGACACAGCCCGAGGGAGACAGTGCAAGGAGCGGTTGATACTGGCCTTGGCATTTTCACAGCAACTGTTCTGGAACAGCGGTTTGGGAGGGGGGGAGACCAAGAGGAGGGTGCTCTCCACAGCCGGTGGCGACCCTAAGTGCATGGCAAACAGCAGCACTTGGGGACTCTGCTCAGGTCCCTGGCTCTGCTTTGCAGAGCAGTCAGGAACCCCCCTCCTCCTCCCCTGGCTCAGGCCAGCACAAGAAGAGCAGCCTGCTTAGCCCATTTGCACCTTCACATCTTTAGTATTCACAGGAACAAGGAGACTGGCCTTGGAAGAGCAGCTGTGAGCACAGCAGGTGGCCAAGAAGCTTGTAAGCCGGACCTGAGAAACAGAATTCGGAGGGACAAGAGAGCAATGTCTATGGCAAACACCCTCAGCTGACCAGAAGGAGCGTCATGCGGTAGAGGGGGAGGCAGAAGCCATACTTCCAAAAGGAATGCTTTCCAAAAGTGGCTCCATGAAACAGAGTTCAACTTCTAAATCTAATATGCTTCTCTACCACGTGGCATCATTAAAATACCTGTGGAATATTAGCACCTCTGGTTTTTTTGTTTTTATTTTTAAATATAAAGTAGGACATTTTGTTCCCCAACCCATCCGTTCCCACCCAACGTGCTCTGCACCAAAGCCTTGCCCGGCAACCCTCCCCACAAGACCCTATGAACCAGAATATCTGCAGGGCTATATCTCCTCTCTATACACGTGCCACTAAAAGCATCATGGGCTGAGCCAGAGCCCTGGGGTCCCAGGAGTGGGTGGCAGGAGCTCCGACCCCTCACTGCTGCAAGTGGGATATGCTGCTTGCTAGCGCCACTAACTCTGCCCCAGACACAGCCCTGCTTGCCCCTCAAGAGCATCCAGGGCTGCCGGGAGAACATCACACACCACCTTTGGACAGGTGCTGCTCAGCCAAGGCAGCTTCTTTGGTGGAGAACAGCTGTGCCAAGGATTCTGCAAGACCAAGGGTGGGGTGGGGAGAAGCTGAGCTGCCCTAGGAGGGGGTCACTGCCCACCTGCTCCAAATACTTATCACCTACCTGCCCATACCTTGTCCTCTCACTCTGGGAGGTGGTGCAGATCAGGGCAGAGTAAGCAGCGGCAGCATCTTCCGTAAACTCCCGTTCCAAACAAAGCACCCTGGAACTTGCAAGGCTGCCCAATGGGAGGGACCCATTGAGGCATGGGGCAACACTGCTCACAGTGCAACACTGAGCTTGCCTCTGCCCCCTCTGGGCAGTGTGGAGCGAGCTGCAAGGAAGAGGGACTCGGCAGAAGACGTCCCACATCCCCACCCACCACTAGTCTCCAGTGGCAAGACAAGCAGACAAGTCTCTTCTGGTTTTTTACTGCAGAGGATGGAGCAACACAGACCTCCAAGCGGAATCTCAGCATCCGACATGTCTTGTGTCAGGGCTCAACTCTGGATTTTGAGGGCAGAAACAGTTCCCACAAAATCTAGACTTCGTAAGGGCTGGCCTTCAAGTGAGTTGCATCCATTGGATTCAGTGGGCCTTTGACTTAATTAATTTGATACAACCCTGTTTCTAGGGTCATTCTGCAAGGAAGCAGCAATCTTAACCTCACTTACCTGGGAGTAAGCCCCACTGAAATCAACAAGACCTACTTCCAAGTAGACATGGTTAGGATTGTTCCCTGCTTGAAAGAACTTAGGCAGCAGAACTTAGGCAGAGGAAGTTCTGCAATGACTTCAAACAAGCCTTGCCTTAAATCAGTGCTTCTCACTTCACCTCAGCTTCTGAGACCTCCATGCTCCATAGAGCTGCCCAAACTGTTTCAAGAGTCATTCTGTCTTAGGAGCTCCAGGCCTTCTGAGGCACACCTAGGGTCAATGGCATGAAAATATCATTCGTCCTCACATTTGCCACCTGGTTTTATCTGCACAACCACTGGGGTTGCCCCTGAGGGCACAGGCAGGCTTACACCCAGGGTCACCGCCTGACCACCTCCCCCCAGTACAAGAACAGGAGGGCCACAGAAGCAGACTGTCCACTCCAGAGTGACAACTTCAGCCATGCTTTCTCTTCCCTGGAAACTCCTGGAGCTGCATCACTCTTTGGCTTGCAAGTAAGACAACAAAGTAGACCATGGGCATTGCAAAGGGAAAGCAAATCTTCAAAAGATGGTGGCAGTTCTGGCTGATTCAAGTTCTCTCTTTAAGAAGTTTACTAAGGAACCATCTCCAAGAAAGAAAGAAAAAAAGGAGTGATCATATGCAATGTATAAAAATAGTTTCAGTGACTCTGGGCAGAGCAAAAAAAGGAGAAACGACGAGCAGAGAGGGTTTCCCTTCCTCTCACATGACGGTGCAGCCCCTGGAGGTGGTCCTGGGATCCCCCTGGAGATAGAGAAGGAAGGAGGGGCATCAGGAAGCTCCCCAGGTGGCCCCGGCAGAACCCTCTCTCCTGCCCTGGCTAAAGATCAGAGAGGCAACTTGGATAGAGCTCAGCCTAGCTGTCCACTTAAGCAGCTTCTACCACTTGGGGACCGACCACCCTAGAGAGAGGCAGGGTGTGTGTGCCACAGCCAGTTGGGTGCAGGAAGGAAAGAAGAGCAGCTCCTGGGCACCACCCACAGCAGAGATGAGCAGCTGGGAGTCCCTCCCTCCAAGAATCTACCCTCACAAGTCCTCCCCTTTTCAAAGGGAACGCTCCCTCTGCCACCCCAAGGAGGAAGAGACTCCTGACTTGGCCAATTTCTTCAATTTCCCTTCTTGAGCAGAGTCAACTCCCAACTCCTTTAGTTACCTTTGATAACTAAAAGGCTGGGCCTAAGCTGCTCAGTCTCGCTGTGTGTGTGTGTGTGTGTGTGTGAGAGAGAGAGAGAGAGAGAGAGAGAGAGAGAGGGAGGGAGGGAGGGAGGGAGGGAGAGAGAGAGAGAGAGAGAGAGAGAGAGAGAGAGAGAGGGAGGGAGGGAGAGAGAGAGAGAGAGAGAGAGAGAGAGAGAGAGGGCGCAGCTGCCCCTTGGGAGAGACCAAGGTACCCTGTTGTCTCCTTGGAACCACCCCCAAACCATGGCTGCAGTCAGGCCCCAATCGATTCAACCCTTGGTGGGTGGGTGGAAGTGTTTTTTCTTCCAGCTACCTGCTGGTGAAAGAGGTCTTCCTCCCCAAACTCTGCCTCCTCATCTTCCTCCCCGTTGTCCTGCAGCACAGCAGACGACAGAGTCAAACTCCTCACAGCAACTTCCTGAGAAGAAGTAGGAGAAACACAGCTCATGTTGAGTGTAGCAGGTGCTCAGTGAATGCTCAAAGGCAGCTTCTTCATTAAAAGCAAGGCAACCTTTTCTTCACTATTTGGCTTCTCCAGCACCCCCCCACCCACCCACAGTGCCCCCCTTCGGAGGACCTACCTCTCCATCAGAGTTCACCAGGTAGGTGCGGACACTGGTCCCGGTGCCCCAACTGGTCTGGTGCTTCCACACAAGGACAGAAGGTGGGCTGTGGGCCACCCCAGCATCAGCTGCCCAGATCTAGCAAGAAAGAGACTCCCTCATTCACAGGCAGGGCACCCTTGATCCTTCACCACGCCAGAGGGAGCAGCTCTCCAAGCTGACCCCAATGGCCAGCCCTTCAAGTGGCAGAGGCATCTGGACTTCCTGCAGGGACCACCCCTCCAGTCGCAGGGAGCCTTTTCTCCACAGGCTGCAGGAAAGAACCAAGGAGGTTCTGCGTCGGGCACGGAAGGTGGGCAGAGTGTGATCAGGTCTCTGGATACTGGGCAACCAATACCCTCCCTTCCAATGAGGAGGCCTTTTCTCCCGAGGAAAGAACCATGACTTACTGTGACCGCCTGCCCAGCCCGGAGGACATATTTGGGGGTAAATTTGTAAGCCACCTCTTCTCCCTCGCCAATCTTTTTCTTCAGCCTCCAGTTCCCAAGAGATTGATCCTGAGGGAGAAGCAGCGGGACTCAGGGAGCAGCAAAACCAGCCCCAGGGCCAGGCCAGTCAAGGAGGGAAGCCTGAAGGCCCCAACAGTGCTTCTGAGCCAAGACCTCTCTTCCCGCAGCCTACCTTGTCAGAGCGGTTCTTCAGCTGAACATACTTCCCCTCTGGGTCCACGTCCTCGATGCTGATGCTGCCCTTGGCAGAAGCCTGCTGGGAAGTCTGGAAGGTGCTGCTACTGCTGGCACTGCTGCTCCTGGTGCCCAACCCGCTGGAGCCACTGCCAGAGAGCTCCTCTGCTATTTCCAGGCGCTTCCGCTTCCCCCGGGAGGAGCGGGTGGCGGAAATGCCGCTGCTGGATGAGGAGGTGGCCCGCGAGACAGTGATACGGGCTGAGGGGCTGGGGGTCAGCTTCAGCCTGGCGGGGAAAGGCAGGCGAGGGTCAGCGGGCAAGAGCAGTGAGGGAAGGGCCTGCAGCCCATCCAGCCAAAGAACCAAGCTGCTGGCGCCACTGCTCAACACAGAGGAGCACCCATGTGTGCCCTGCTCCTTCCTCTCTCTCCCTGCTTCCTCCCTCTGTACCTCTCCTCTTCCCCTTCAAGGAGCTTCCGGTAGGCGCTGATCTCCATGTCCAGGGCCAGCTTGACATCCAGGAGCTCCTGGTACTCCATCAGCTGCTGCTGCATCTGGTCCCGCATTTCTGTCATCTCCCTCTCCTTGGCGTCCAGCATCTTCCGGAACTTCTCTCGCTCACCAGCCATCAGCTCCTCCAGCTCCCGTATCCGGTCTTCTGCGGTGTTCGCCTGCCGGAGAAAGAATAGCGCTGGCCTGGGACCCAGAGAGAGAAAGCCTCCCGGGTGGGAGGGCACTGTGAAAGGAAAGGGGGGCAAGCACCCCCTCCCTCACCCAGCCCAAGGGCAGGGCCAACCCCACAGGGAAGGCCTGGCTCAGAAACAATCAACTGGAAAGGAACACTTGAACAATCCCATACGAGAAACACTGTCCTGAGCTGAAAGGAGTTACTACAAATAAACACAGGAGCTTCTCCAGGAGGTATAAAAGGGCACACGTAGTACAAGGTAGCTTTGTGAGACCAGGACAGCCCCGGGCAGTCCAGAGCTGAGACTGGAAGGCAGAAGGGGGTGTGAGAGGCTGCCTTTACCTCACCTGCTTCTGCAGCCCTGAAAGCTGGTAGCTGAGGGATTCAATCCTCACGCGAGCCTCCTTCAGCTCCTCCCGAGCAGCACTGGCAGCTTTGTCGTTCTGATCGGAGCAGAGTTTGGCATTCTCCAGCTGAAGGGAGATGGAGGAAAGCGTCAGGCTGCTCCCAGGGCTCTTCTGCCTGGAGATCTGCTGTACAAGGCACTGGGCACTCCCTCCCAGCCCCCAATGCCAAGGAGCACCACAGAGAGCAACAGATTCCAGGAGGAGGGAGCTCCTGAAGCCCCTTGAACAGAGCTGCCCAGAAGCACTCCTGGCCGCTGACGTGGAAGGAGTGCAAGGCCAAATGGACAGCAGCCCCCTCCCACGTCAAGCCTTTCCCAGCCCCCTCAGCATCTGCCTCCTCCCTCACCTTGGCCTGGTAGGTCTGCTCCACCTCCAGCTTGTAGAGCCGGACCTGCTCGTCATGCTGCCGGCGAAGGTCTTCTAGCGTCTGGGAGAGTTTGGACTCGCACTCCTGCTGGCGGCTGCTATCCACCTCCACCAACTGGCGCTCGTGCCGCTTCCGTGTCTCCCGCACCTCCTGGGAGTGGGGAGCAAACCCAGGCCAGGGCTCAGGCTCGCAAGACCCCCTGCAGCAACCAAGGCCCTCAAGGACCACCCCTCAAGGCCCCCGTCCAGGAAACACCAGCCCAAACACAACAGGAAGACTGACACACTCACTTTCTCACGCCCATTCGGTGTGGAGAGTGCTGGCAAATGCCTATTCCAGGAAGATTCATAAAATGCAGGGAAACCTCAAGAGGGAATTGGGTGGTAGGAGAGGTCTCCTGCCTCCCAGCCCCAAAGCAGCAGGTCCCAAGGGTGGGCATGACCCACTGCAGACATCCAGGAAATCCAGTCATCGGGTGCCACCGTCCCCAGCTCACATCCAGCCCCAAGATCTGGGCTGGGGAGTGATCTGAGTGCTGGACCAAGCCTGCCCTTTGCACCTCTGAGCTGCCAGTACAGGGTCACACAAGTGCCTCCAGCATAAGAGAGGGACTCGGAGGAAAGGAATGAAGCTCCTTGGGTGCACACCCCTGGTGACCAGAGCAAAAAAAGGCATCAGGGAAAACGCTCCTGGTGGGGACAAATGTGAGGAACAGGTGGCTACTTTTCCCTGGCATGCTCAAAGGGACCCTTCTCCTTCACAGCTCAAACCCAGCAGGACCGTGATGGAGAAGGGGGCCCTGTCTCCTCTCCCTCCCTGCCCACTCACCCCACGGCAGCCGCAGCCCAAGCAACCCAGAAGCAGCAGCAGCAGGTTCTACCTCTTCAAAAATGTTCTTCCTGAAGTCAAGCTCCTCTTGCAGACTCTGGCAGCGATTCTCCAGGTCCACCCGCATCAGAGTCTCCTTCTCCAGCTGCTTCTTTGCCACAGCGTGACCATCTTCTGACTGGGAAAGGCAGAGTGTGAAAGGGGAGCAAGTGTCCAAATGTCCAGGGGAGTCGTGCTGGAGATGGGTCCTGCACACTTCCCACTGCCTGCCCAACCTCTTGGCTCAACACGAGACATGGTCAGCCTCAATTCACACATGCAGTTCTAGCAGCTGCATTGGGGCCTAATTCTGACTGTGCCTTTTCCAAGCCCATTCAGAGCCAAGGCCTCCGCAGCCTTCCTGGATGCAACCAAGCAGGGTGGCTGGGGGCTCTGAGAAAGCACTTCGCACAGCTCCTTATGCTGTTGGCAGCACTGCCGCAGACTGGCATCCCAATTTAGACATGCAAATACTGGCTATGAGTACTCCTTGTGGAAGGAGTTACACTTCAACCATGTAGGCGGAGGGAGTCCCAGATAGTGTGCCTCCACCCCCAAAACAGACACCAGCAGCCAGCAACTCCTAGAGAAGCCCTGTCCCCATCCAAGATGAGCCTCATGTGGCACATTAGCACCATCAGAGCAAACAGGAGGACAAATTTCAGCACCTGACAAAGAATAATTTGGTCCAGAGTGGAACAGCTTCCACACAGCTCCTGGAGTGAGAAATGGTGGGGGGGGGGGAGGGGGGAGGGATGAAACCTGCCAACGTGTCCCTTCAGCTACAGGCAGGTGCTGAAACGCCAGCATTTCTTAGGCCTTGTTCAAGTTTGGGGCAACCCCAAGGACTCAGCCAAGGATTCCCATGGTTCCAAGTAGGCCATGAGGGAAACAGCCTCTGGCTTCCTCACGCTGCCAGACTACTGGAGCCAAGGAACCTGGTGCCGGGACTTCATTTTGGCATCTTAGCATCAGCAAGAGACTCAAAGCAGCAGGAGCTCAGCCCAGAGACAAGGGAGGCCCTTGCACACAGCTGACCCGCAGCCAGGCTATTCTGGGATCAGGAAATTGGGAACCAGGGATGAAGATGACTGCAGACGGCCCCTTCCCTGCTGCTTCTCAGGATGCTCTCTGCCTCTGCTGTGGTAACCCCCCCCCCTTTACCTTGGCCAGCTGTGCACGCAGGTCGGCCACCTCCGCCTCCAGGTTGCGCTTCTCTGTCAGGGTTGCCGTGAGTTCTGCTTCGCTGCGATGGAAGAGGACTTCCAGCTCCTTGATGCGGCCCTGAGATGTGGACCACTCCCCATCTTTCTTTTTGTAGCTAAGGAAGGAAAGAAAGGAAGACTCAAAAGCAGCTTCCGCTGTCATCTGAGTCGTAACAAACTCCTGCAAGATCTGGCCCCTCCTCACCCTGGGGCTATGGGCAGAGCACCTCCTCAAAGCATTGCAGCACCAGGTCATTCTGCCTCTAGCAATCAGAGCCGAACTGACAGACAGCAAGCAAGGGAAGTGTTCCTGCATAGCAAACATGTGACCTCTGTGTCTTTCACGTGCATATACACACACACACAAAGGGTGAAAGGAAAACTACCTCCTAGATTTGTGGGGAACGGCTACATTTGGAAATTACCGTATTTTTCGCCCTATAGGGCGCACTGGCCCATAGGACGCACCTCGGGTTTTTTTTTGGGGGGGGGGGATGAATAAAAAAAATGTATTCCCCCCTCCAGCCCTTTACATTTGTAAAGGGCTGAACTCCTCAATGCCTTCTTTGCCTCAGTCTTCTCCGATAAAGAAAACAATGCCCGACCTGAAGAATTTGGAGCAAATGATTCAGCAGAGGAAACACAGCCCAGAATAACTAAGGAGATAGCACAAGAATACTTGGCTAGTTTAGGACTTCCGGGTTGGCGCCTCCAGGCAATGGCGGAGTTCCTCCGATCGAGAGGAATTTGCTCCGTGGAAATTAGGATCTGACCGCCACGGCGAAAGCGGAGACCCACTGAAATCACAGGCGGGAGAAGCTTGTGAACCTGGGATTTGGCTGGCACCTTTTGCGCCTCCCCTACTCGCGGGGAAACCCTGATTTGGGGATCCGGAGCAAAGTGGGGTGAGTGGCGCGGTGCTTCAAATTGACTGTTTCTTTATATTGTAATCAAAAGACACTTAATAAACATTATAAAAAAAAAGAAGCCGCATCACTGTTGCCGGAGAGCGCTGACTTTTTCCTGTGGACAATTTGACTTTAAACAACTACCCGTGAGTAGAACGGAAAAGTGGATCTTTAAATTTATTAATTTGGCATTGAAACGGGAAGGTCTTAAACAGGAAGTCCGCCTTCCTTTTTTGTAAATAGATTGAAGCAAAGACGTTGCAAGTTAAAGCCTTGGAAAGTCTTTTGTAAAGGATTAAATCTCCATTGGTTAAAACTATTAAACCCCCCCTTGGAAGCAGAAGAGGGGGGAAATTTTGGACCTAGCGAGCCTGCAAGAGAGAGTGAAAAATAAAATTACCACTGCTCTGAACCTGGAAACGGGCTGCCAGTAAGATTGACGTCTTGGGAGAGTTCATTGACTGTGATCAGAAAATTGTTGACAGATGGCTAAATAAGAGAAATATATTGTTTCCATTGTTTCCAATTCTGCAAATAAAAAGGAGGAAAAGTAACTGAAAACTAAAACTAACTTTATAGTTTAAATTGGGTTTGAAAGGATTGATACAAGTGGAGACTGTTTCCCTCCAGAGGGAGCTTTTGAAACTGTTACAGGAGTGGAGCTGGGGATTTCCAGCTGCAAGATAAGAACTGTGAGAATCAGAGATTGACCTTGGATTTTAAAAATGTCGACAAAAGGAGCCTTAATGACTGTATTATGTAAGACAAGCTATTTGTTGGAACAGCTCCACAAGAAGACGGATGTTATGTCTACTAAACTTGATAACTTGGGACAAAAAGTGAGTAATTTGGGACAAAAAGTGATCATCAATACAGAAATTGTTCAGGATTTGACACAGGAACCTACTTTGACAGGACAGAGGCAAATCGAGGACTATTAGTGGAGGCCTTTTATGAATGAATATAGAAAAAATCAGAATTTGAAGATTGGAGCCCTGCTTGGACTGGAGAAGGAAGGTTGGATACTCTTTCATGCAGGGATTTACTGACCTTTGGGTCCTGAATTTGGGTCAGGAGGAGATTGGAGTGGGGGCCTTTGGATCTGAAGGAGCTATGAAACATGATTTGAGATATTGTATGGACCTTGGTTCTAGCTGTGGAGAGCTGGCTGGCCTGTCGAGAGGGAATGGGGGCATGGTTGGGTGCCCCCCCCCCCGGGACCTGCTCTTCAGTATCTTCAGCATCAAAGAATATGAAGAACTGCAGAAGGGACTTGGAAAAGATTTAAGAGCCTCGGACAGAAGATCTCCAGGTTGATGAACTATGTGGAATTGACGGAAATGACTGGCAGAATCCGAGACCAGGGATAAGAGATGGTGGTAGAAGATTGGGAAAGTTTAAAGTTTATATATAGAAATATTGTAAAATTAATGAGTGTTAGAAAATTGTTGGAATGAAACTTTATGGCTTTAGCAGAAATGTTATAAGGAGTTAAGTATAAGTACTTTAGTATTAATGGAAAATAAGGTTAAAAATATGTTAAGATATTCATAAGAATAAAAATAGAGAAAGATGGAAAGGAATTGCTGAAACAAGTAACAGAAGTGGAATACAAAAATGAAGGTGAGGGGAGGTCGATGAAATAAGGGAATGAAAGATAGAGTAATGAAATGGTATGGTATATGTTTTTAAATTGTTGTTTTGTTTAGTGTGTTAAGGTTGTGTTTTGTATTGTTTATATAATGTATTGTTTTTTGTTTTTTCTTTTCTGCTCTATTTTGTCTTTTTCTCTTGCCTTCTTTCTTCTTTTCTTGTAAGTTTTAAAAGTAATAAAGATTATTTAATAAAAAAAAGAATACTTGGCTAGTTTAGATGAATTCAAGTCTCTAGGGCCAGATGAACTGCATCCAAGAGTATTAAAAGAACTGGCAGATGTGATCTCAGAACCACTGGCAGTCATCTTTGAGAATTCCTGGAGAACAGGCGAAGTCCCGGCAGACTGGAGGAGGGCAAATGTTGTCCCTATTTTCAAAAAGGGGAAAAGAGAGGACCCAAATAATTACCGCCCAGTCAGTCTGACATCGATACCAGGGAAGATTCTGGAGCAGATCATTAAGCAAACAGTCTGTGAGCACCTAGAAAGGATTCTAAGCCTGAGCTTCCCCCGACCCCAGAACAGGCTGCTATCCGCAAGCCTTGAGAGCCCGGTAGCTCCCGCCGGGCGCGCAAGGCTTGCGGACATCTGCCCAAAGCACGGGGCGTGCTCTGCAGCGCACCCCGTGCTTCGGGCTGCAGGCTGCTGCCCCAAGCCTTGAGCGCCCGGCGCTCTGGATATAACATACAGTTTGATGACTGGGTTTAGGTATGGAAGGAAAATTTAAAATTCACAGCATGTACTGCATTAAAGGAAAATGGTATGAAAATGGTATACAGATGGTACATTACACCAGCAAAATTAGCGAAAATGTTTAAGACATGTAATAAGTGCTGGAAATGTAAAGAAAAAGAAGGGACATTCTATCGTATGTGGTGGGATTGTAAGAGAGTGAAAGGCTTCTGGGAGACGATAAAATGAATTGAAAAAGATGCTAAAATATACATTTGTAAAGAAACCAGAGGTTTTTCTTTTAGGAATGGTAGGAAACGAAATAAATAGAAAGGACGGTAAACTTTTCCAATACGCAGTAACAGCGGCAAGAATATTATTGGCCCAAAAATGGAAACAGGAGGAATTACCGACGCTCGAAGAATGGAGAATGAAACTGATGGACTATGCAGAACTGGACAAATTAACTGGGAAGATCAGATATCTCCGTGACCAAAAGTTCATCGAGGACTGGGGAAAATTTGTTGAGTATCTGAAAAGTATATGTGATGAGCAAACAATGCTGGTGGGGTTTCAAGAAGTTCTGTGAAATTTGAGGAGTATTGTCAAAATGGAATGATTGGGAGGGTATACTTAAAGGCAATACTAAATAAGGGAATGTGTAATCAAAAATTAAATATGGATGATTGTCAGAGAAGCTGAAGGAAGTCCAAAAGAGATAATTTGTGAAAAAAATTGATATGGAATTAGATGTTTATTTGAAAATCAATAAAAATTAGTATAAAAGAAAGAAAGAAAGAAAGAAAGAAAGAAAGAAAGAAAGAAAGCCTGTGTGTCGGTCTGTTTTTGAAGGGGGAGCCCTTTCTCCCCCCCACCCCCTCCTTTAAAACAAAATTTTTCCCCACACCACTGCCACAGCTAGTTACCTCCCTCCCCACCCCCTCTTCTTCTTCCCATGTCTCCTCTTCCTTCTCTCTTTTTCTCTCCCCCTCGCTCTCTACATCCCGGCCCCCTTTCCACCCTCTCTTTAGAGAAAACACATACAGTGGTGCCTCGCAAGACAAAATTAATTCGTTCCGCAAGTCTTTTCGTCTTGAGAAGCACGGTTTCCCATAGGAATGCATTGAAAATCAGTCAATGCGTTCCTATGGAAACCGCCTTCAGACCAGGTCCGGGGACAGTCTGTCCCCCGACCTCTTCTGAAGGCTGGCGGGGGGCGAAAGTCTTTGCTTCCCCCCGCCTGCCTTCCCGGGAGAGCGGAGAAACGCAGCGCTGCATTTCTCCGCTCTCCCGGAAGGCAGGCAGGGGGGAGCAAAGACTTTTGCCCCCCGCCCGCCTTCGGAAGAGGTCCAGGACCTCTTCTGAAAGCGGGCGGGGGGCAAAAGTCTTTGCTCCCCCCCGCCTGCCTTCAAAAGCCGTCCGGGGGCTTTTAAATCGCCTGCTCCCCCCTGCCTGCCTTCCCGGGAGAGCGGAGAAACGCAGCGCTGCGTTTCTCTGCTCTCCTGGGAAGGCAGGCAGGGGGGACAAAGACTTTTGCCCCCCTCCGGCCTTCAGAAGACGTCCAGGACCTCTTCTGAAAGCGGGCGGGGGGCAAAAGTCTTTGCTCCCTCCCGTCTGTCTTCAAAAGCCATCCGGGATAGCGGGAAGCGCTTCCCTGCTATCCCAGACTGCTTTTAAACTGCTGGCGGTGGGGAGCAAAGCCTTTCGGCCCCCGCCGGCCTTCCTGGTCCCTGGAGATTTCCCTATGGGCTTTCTTCTTGCGAAGCAAGCCCAGAGGGAAATTCATTTTGCGAAGCGCCTCCAAAACGGAAAACCCTTTCGTCTAGCGGGTTTTTCGTCTTGCGAGGCACCACTGTACATACCACTGTAGTATACTTTCCCCTCTCATACTATAGCTAAATCACTGCAATCTACAAGCACTGTTATTACTCTACTTTCTCTTCTCTCTTTCTTTCCCCCTTTCTGTCTTCCCCCTCCCTTTTATTTTACTCTAATCTCCCCTTCTTCCCTCCTTTTCTTTTTCTTTGTTTCTTCTCTCTTTTCTCTTCTTTCTCTTTTCCCTCCACCCTTTGCCTATATTCTGTTTTGTCTGGTCCTGTTCCTGTTCTTAACCCCGCCTTCCACCTTCACTGGACCCTAGTATCCCTTTAGCATATATAAGTGTGTACACATGGGTGCACCCACAAATAACCCCCTTCAAACACACTTTTCCCTTGGCCCACTCCTCTGGTCTCTCACATCTCTGTCTGTTAACCCACCCCCTTTTTATGTGACTGTCTGTCTGTTGGTCTACATGCCTGTCAGCTTACCTACCCCCCACTCTGGTGGCACTGCTGAGGTGACCACGTGAACCCCAGAGAAGTTCTTAAAACACAGCCTAGACTCGACACAAACGGCCACCTAACCCGAACGCTCTGTAAAAGCCACCAGTCAACAATGCCTGTTCAGCTCAGGACCCAACAACATCCAGGAACCATCACCACCACAACTCCTAACCGCAACACGCCCTACTCCAAGAGGACGCCAAGTAGACTCAAACCAACACCATTAGGGAGATTGAGAGGACACCAACCAGGGAGATGGCAAATAGCGCTGAGACCGCCACACCCCTTCAAGATGATGACCATCCAGCAACTTACATTGATAGTATCCCCAGAAGAGCTCTGTCTATTGCATGATAAGACCTCAGCCAGACAAATTTGGGACGCTTTGAGAGAGGCTCACTTGAGGACAGAAGCTGGATCCACTATGTTTTACTTTAACAAGCTGCATAATATGGCTCTTGCTGAAGGTGGAGATGTGTGTATACATCTGATGGAGATGCAGAATCTGAGACATGAGCTGCAACAGAGAGGACTCAACTTTCCAGAGGCTGTGTATTCCTTCATGATACTACAATCTTTGGGTTCAGGTTGGGAGTCTGTTGTGACTCAGATTGCTGTACAACCAACTGCTCAGCTGACAGTGGACTATGTTACTGCCGTGATTCTGAATGAAGCAGATCGCCGGGGTGCTAGCTGCATGGGCAAGGGGGAGACTTCACAGACGTCATCCCAGAGTGCAGTGGAACCACCAGATGGCGCCAAAGCTTTGAAGGCAGTGAAATGCTTCTTGTGTGGACGTCTAGGCCATATGAAAAGGGAATGCAGAAATCCCAGGGCCAAGACAGAGCAGCGCAGCGAAAGCTCATCGCGTGGAAAAGGCCGAGGCAAAGGCAAAGGTCCGGTGTCCAGGACAACGCAGCACAAGGCAATGGTCTCACGCTTCACTCCAAAAGTTGCAGAGGTCCAGAAGACGTCTAGATCTTTCTTCGTTGTTGATTCAGCGGCGACCCACCACATGTGCAACGATAAGCGACTGTTCGTGTCTTTTACACCGCAGGAAGGTGCGATTCACCAGGCGGATGACCACACAATCCCCAGTAAAGGCTACGGAACTGTTGTTCTTCACAGTTTAGACTTATCGATACAGGATGTGCTTTATGTGCCAGATGCCAAGCATAATCTGCTCAGCGTTGGACAGCTGAATGAGCAGAAAATTGACGTTTCCTTTAAGAACAAAAGGTGCATCATCACAAAGAAAAATGATTATGTATTGCATGCTGAATATGTTGATCGTTTGTATGTTTTGTATTTTGATGATGTAGTGCAGGATGACACTTGTTGCATTGCAGGTACTAACAAAAGTTTGCATGCAGAATGTATTCATGATTTTCATCGAAAATTTGGTCATTTGCATTTTGAGGCAGTATCTAAAATGCCTGCCTTGCTTGAAGGTATGACTATTAAACCCTGCAGGTACCACATGAAGTGCAAGGCATGCGCAGCAAACAAGGTAAAAATGGCTGCGAAAGGTAAGGTGTCTAGTAGGCAAGCTACAGAACCATACCAGGTTGTTCATGCTGATTTGGTTGGACCACTAGCGCCCTCTTTGGGTGGAAACAGGTACTTCATGGTTCTCATTGATGCATTTTCCAGATATATTTATGTGTACAATCTCAAGCAGAAATCAGAGGCTTTTCCTAGGTTCAAGGAATTCTGTGCTTGGTTGGAAAATGTGCATGGTAAGAAGGTAAAGACTCTTTTCACTGATCGCGGGGGAGAATTCACTTCTCAGCAGTTTGAAGTTTTTCTGACTGAGAAAGGAATTCAACATGATTTGTCTAGTCCTCGTTCGCCATGGCAGAATGGACTTGCGGAACGAGCAAATCAGACATTGCTTCAAGGGTTAAAAACCTTGTTGCATGATGCTAATCTTCCAGAGAGTTATTGGGCCGAATCTCTCTCGTGTTTTGTTTACAGTTACAATCACAGGTTATCTTCAGCGACTGGTTGTACCCCCTATGAGAAGATGTTTGGCAAGAAGCCATACATCAAACACATGAAAATTTTTGGTTCTGACATGTGGGTTCACTCACCACAAAGCTCCAAGTTAGACAAGCGTGGATTGCATGGTATCTTTCTAGGTTATCAGAAAGGGTCTTACAGAATAATGATGACTGACTCAAAGACAATTAAGCTCACAAGAAGTGTTGAGTACAATGCCAAGTGGGGGGTGAATGTGGGAATTTTCCAATGTTATCCTGATGACAGTGATGAGACTGAGGATAGTCAAGAGCAACCGCAACAACCCACACCCACTGATGAAGGTTCTGATTCTGAGTCTGACACTGAATCGGGTGATTCAGAGGATTTCAAGAGTGCGAAAGCCTCTATGCGACCCTCTGAAAGCTCTGATCCAGAGTTGGAGGAACCATTGTTCACAATAGGTCACTTTTCTCCCAAGAAGGAAGAGGAAAGTGTTGAGGACTTAAAGCTAATTCATAGGTCACAGAGAGCCACAAAAGGCAGACCTCCAAAGAGATTTGCTGATGAGTTTGCTAAGATAGCAGTAACAGCTGTTAAAAGCTCTAAGAAGGTATTTGAACCTTCAAGTTTCCAAGAAATCCAGGATTTGGATTCAAAGGAAGCTGAGCCATGGTTAAATGCCATGAAGGCTGAGCTTGATTCCTTGGAAAGGAACAAAACATGGGACCTTGTTCCAGTAGTTCCAGGAATGAAACTGCTTGGAAGCAAATGGGTCTTCAAAGCGAAGACTTATCAAAATGGCAAGATAGTCAGACACAAAGCCAGATTGGTAGCCAGAGGTTTTGCACAGGTACCAGGTGAAGACTATCACGAGACCTACTCACCCACAGTGAGGTATGAGAGCATTAGGCTTATGCTCAAGCTAGCTGCAGAGGAGAATCTACACATTAGTCACCATGATGTAAATACAGCTTTTCTGTACGGATCTCTAGATGAATCACTTTATATGCTTCCACCTGATGGCGTACAGGTAAAACAGGGATATGTTTGTGCTCTGAAGAAGTCCCTTTATGGTCTCAAACAAAGTGCACGGTGTTGGCACACAAAACTCACTGAAGTATTGTTTTCTCTAGGTTTTAAGCAAGGGAAAGCTGATCCATGTGTATTTGTCAAAGAGGGGCAAAAGAAACTGTATTGTTTGTTTTATGTTGATGATCTTTTATTCTTTTGGAAAGATGTCACAATGTACAATAACGCCCTAGCTCAACTGAAAGAGCACTTTGACATGAAAGATCTTGGTGAGGTAAACAACTACCTATCTCTGGAAATAGAGAGAGATCAAGATGGTAACATTCTAGTACACCAGTCACGGAAAATTGCTGATGTGTTAAGCAAACTAAACCTGATGGATGCTAACCCTGTAGACACACCGATGACAACAGGTTATCAGGTAGATGACACTGAAGAAGCATTTTCTGACACTACACTGTACAGAAGTGTGCTAGGCAAGCTAAACTTCATTGCCAGATGTTCAAGACCAGACATTGCTGTTAGCTGTAATTTGCTAAGCAGACAAGTCAACAATCCTACTGTTAAGGATTGGAAAGCTCTGAAACGCATAGCGCGGTATTTGAAAGGCACTATGCATTACAGACTGAGATTTAACAATCAGAAGTCTGGTGGTCTTGAGATATTTGCAGATGCAAGTTTTGGAAGTGACACTACAGACAGGAAAAGTACGTCTGGAGTTTGCTATAAGTACAATCAGGGTCTATTTGATTGGTCATGCAAGAAGCAAACAACAGTTAGCTTAAGTACTTGTGAAGCTGAACTGAATGCACTGTCATTCACTTAAGGATTGTGAATGGTTGTTACAATTGTGCAAAGACATGAAAATTCCTGTCAAATGTCCAATCCAGGTTTATCAGGACAACAAAGCATGTTTGGCTTTGCTGAATTCTGAAGGTTATAAGCAAAGCACGAAGCACTTGCAATTGAAGGTGCAACATGCTAGGGATCGTATTCAGAAGGGACTCGTAACGGTGTCCTATATGCCAGGTAATGAAATTCCTGCTGATGTATTGTCCAAGATTGTGTCAAAGGATCAACACTGTACCAATGTGCAGAAGTTGGGTTTGTACTGATATTGTACGAACACGCTGCCCAGTGATGTTCACAGAAAGGGGGAGGATGTTGGTTTCTGCTTGCTTCACTGAGCAGCGAAATGCTTGTCACAAGACAATGTTTACATTCCACAGTCAAATGCTGTTGGGTTTTCTCACGGGAAAGGAGACTGGATGTGACGTACACTGGTTTCCTGTTTTTCACTGTTCTTTGCAGTTCGTGTGTTGTTCTCTCCGTGCTTTAGAGGAGAGAGGATGCTTTTCTCTGCTCCGGCAGAGGCAAGATGTTTTTCTGTAATCTACCAGCTTTGAAGTGTAAATAAAGCAATATAGAGTATGTGGCACGTACTCCTCATCCTTCCGCTGTGCACGGGACACTGCATATCAACAATAGATTCTGAGGAGCCTGCACCTGTGTCAGATCCTCAGGAGCAGGCACCAGGTGAAACCATTCTGGCCCCAGAGGTGCTTGAGGACTCAGTGTCTACAGGTGAGGACTCAGTGTCTACAGGTGAGCCTCCCCCGGGGCCCAGTAACCCTTCGGCCTCTCCTGAACTGCAGAGGCTTAGGGCAGAGAGGCGAAGGGAACTGGTTGCTCCCAGGAGTGCTCACCTTAAGGCCAGGGGAGGCGGGGCTCCTGGGGGTCGGGACCGCCCCTGGCCTTAGAAGATAAAGGTCAGTCAGCCCGGTCCCAGGTTGCGGGAGCAACGTCGTTGTTGGCTTCAGACCTTCCAGTGTTCCTGTTCCCCGCCCGGCCTCCTGCTGGCTGACCAGGCAGCTGCACTGGTGGCATTGGCCCAGGAGAACCAGGCCTTGACCCACACCGTTCAGCAGCTAAGCGATGTGGTTGCGGCGCTTCAGCAGCGGTTGGATGCCTTTCCAGATCCTGGGGCCGACGCCCCAGCTCCAGGCAAGTACTCAGTGGCCTTGCCAGAGAAATTTGATGGGACCCAGGCCAGTTTTCCCATGTTCCTCGCCCAGGCCAAGTTGTACATTCAGGGGCGAGCTCGGAACTTCCCTGACGACCGCACCAAGGTGCACTTTTTAATCAGTTTGTTAAAGGACCAGGCGGCAAAGTGGGCTTTGCCACTGCTCCGGCAAGACTCTCCTTTGCTAACGGACTATGGGGGCTAGTTTCAGAACTCACAGGGTTAAGGAGTTCTGAGTGACGTCTCTCCATTCCTGAGGCGTGACTAGAAGGAAGGAGTGGCTTTTCTCACTACCTGTTTGTCTCTGCTTCCGAAAGAGACAGAAGCAAAATGTGTGCTCTGAGCCCAGGAAAGCTCTGTAATTGTTTAACTGCTTGAATAAAGACTGAGTTATAAATACACTGACGCCTAAGTGTGTTTGATCTGCTTAACACCGGGGAGCAACAGCACACTGCGGGTAAACTCTGCAACTGTGGCTGACGGAGGTCGGAGGACCGGGAGCAGAAGCGCCAGACGAAAGTGTGCCGGGCTTCCATTCAAGCAGCTGCGCCTAATTGGGGTCCAATCCAATTAGCTACGCCACATTTTCCACAGTTTTGTAATCACTTAAAGACTGTGTTTGGTAACCCTCTGAAGGAGAGCCAAGCCAATCGGGCGATTCATCGGCTGAGACAGGACAAGTCCACAGCCGCCGCCTACGCCACAGAATTTTGGCTGTTGGCACAAGACTTGTCTTGGAATGACTGCCCTACGGGACCAGTATCTTGAGGGACTGTTGGACGAGATACTGGACCAGTTAGCCATGATGGATCGTCCCACCACGCTGGACGCCCTCAGTCAGCGGAGCCTGCAGATAGACGATTGGTTGGAGGACCGTCGCCAGGCCTGGGACCGCCAGCACTCCCGGCTCCTAGCGCCAGTCCTTCCCAGCAGGTCCATGCCCACAGCCGAGTTGCCAGTCGAGCCAACGCAGCCCGGGGCTGCGCGACCTCGCCTCTCCCCCTCGGAGAAGTCGCGGCGTCGGGAGGGGAACCTGTGTCTTTACTGTGGTGGGAGTGGACATTACGCCCGTTCCTGTCCCGAGAAGATACCAGTCGCAGGGAGACCGCCAACCTCGGTAGCCGAAGGCCCTAGCAACATGGGGTCCCAAACCATGCAAGAAGGGCCCTCACCAGTGGAATTGCGGCATCTCATGGTACCAGTGTGTCTCTACCCTCCAGGTGGGCCCTGGATTCTTACCCACGCTTTGGTAGATTCGGGGGCAACCCGCTCCTATATGGACGCTGCCTTTGCCGCTCATCATCAGGTGCCACTTCAGAACAAGCCAGAACCGGTACAGGTGGAGGCAATTGACGGACAGCTCCTGCGTTCGGGTGCCGTCACTCGGGAGACCCAGCCCTTGGTCCTGTGTCTCCAGCAGCACCGGGAGGTGCGAACCTTGGACATTGCCTCCATGCCCCGGTTCCCCCTGGTGCTCGGGATGGACTGGCTGGAGGCTCACAATGTTCAGATTGACTGGGTCAAACGGACTGTGCACTTCCCAGACCCATGTTCCCATGCTCAGTCCGAGATGCTAGCGGCCGCACCCACGGAGGAGGCAGCACCCACGCTCCCAGCCGTGTACCAGGACTACCAAGACGTGTTCGAGGAACGGGGGGCAGACCAGCTGCCGCCGCATTGGTCTTTTGACTGCGGCATAGACCTCCAGCCCTGAGCGCCCCTACCGGTGAGTCACTTATACTCTCTAACAGAGCCAGAGCGCGAGGCTTTGCAGGACTTCTTGCGCAAGAACCTGGAGCGTGGTTTCATTAGGCCTTCTACCTCGCCCACCGCTGCGCCAGTGCTCTTTGTTAAGAAGAAATGTGGGGAGCTCCGCCTTTGCCATGATTACCGGGCCCTGAACAAAATTACCATCCCAGACCGGTACCCCTTGCCCCTTATTTCGGAGTTGCTGGAGCGGGTGCAAGGGGCGCAGGTGTTCACCAAGCTAGACCTCCGGGGGGGCCTACAATTTGATTCGGATCCGAGCCAGGGATGAGTGGAAGACAGCATTCGGGACCCGGTACGGGCAGTTTGAATACCTGGTTATGCCCTTCGGTTTGTGCAACGCGCCTGCTGTGTTCCAACGGTACATCAACCACGTGTTCCAGGATTTGCTAGACAAGTACATGGTGGTGTACTTGGATGACATTCTGGTTTACTCCCGTGACCCGGCTCGCCACGAGGGTCATGTCCGGACCGTGCTGCAGCGCTTGCGCGAGCACCGTTTGTATGCAAAGCTCAGCAAGTGCGAGTTCCATTAGCGGTCTGTGGACTTCCTTGGTCACCGACTCTCTCCAGATGGGGTGCAGATGGACCCTGGGAAGGTGGCAGCGGTTCGAGAATGGGCGGCACCTCGGAACCGCAAGGACCTACAGCATTTCCTGGGGTTCGCCAACTATTACCGGACCTTCATTGCAGATTATGCTCATCGCACCACCCCGTTGACCCGGCTACTGCGCCCCAAGACGCCGTTTTCCTGGGACAAGGAGGCAGAGGAGGCGTTTCAGGGGTTGAAGGCCTGTTTCCAGAGAGCGCCAATTTTGCAACATCCTGACCCCTCTCGACCCTTTGTGGTGGAGACCCGACGCCTCCAGTACGGCTCTCGGTGCCGTCTTGTCTCAGCAGTATGGACCTGAAGCGCCACTCTTACCCTGTGCCTTCAATTCCCGCCAGCTCCTTCCAGCGGAGCGTAACTATACCGTGTGGGAGCGGGAACTACTGGCCATCAAGGTGGCCTTTGAGGTCTCGCGCCACCATCTTGAGGGGGCACGACACCCGGTGGAGGTGAGAACCGACCACCGGAACCTGGAGTACCTCCAGACCACCCGCAAGCTGAACCAAAGGCAGATCCGGTGGGCGTTGTTCTTTTCCCGGTTCAAGTTCCGGATCCGCTACATCCCTAGCTCCCAAAACCAGAAGGCGGATACCCTGTCCCGGAAACCTGAAGACAACGCAGACATGGTACAGCAGGCAGTACCCACCACGATCCTACCACCAGCTGCATTCCTGGCCACCCAGGAGGCTGAGCCACTGCAGGCTCGGGTGCGGGAACAGCAGCGGGTCGACGCTTGGGCCCAGGAACGACTCCGGGAGCTGGCTGAAGGGTCCAGCCCTCAGTATCCGGGGCTGGTCTTGCATTAGGGCCTTCTGCTGCACCATGGTCGCCTGTACATCCTGCCAGGGCCACTGCGGGCTGAGGTTCTCCGGATGACCCATGATGCCCCAGCAGCGGGGCACTTTGGGCGCTATCGGACCACCCATCTGATAAGCCATGAGTTTTGGTGGCCCCGCCTGAAGGCTGACGTGGCTCGCTACGTTGCTGGTTGTGATGTCTGCCAGCGGGCCAAGGGCCCTACCGGGCGACCCCCCAGCCTACTTCAGCCATTGCCAGTTCCACCACGTCCTTGGCACACGGTTTCACTGGACTTTGTAGCGGACTTACCCCCATCTCGTGGCTGTACCTGCCTTCTAGTTTTCTCCGACCACTTCACTAAGATGGTGCACTGTGCCCCCTGCCCATCTGTACCCACAGCCAAGGAAACCGCTCAGCTGTACCTTCAGCATGTCTTCCGCCTGCATGGCCTACTTGAGCGTGTGGTGTCCGACCGGGGCGTTCAGTTCACATCCCGGTTCTGGTGAGCATTGCACTAGACCCTCGGGACAGAGGTCTGTCTCTCGTCAACCTACCACCCACAGACCGATGGCCAGACGGAACGGGCGAACGCAGTGCTGGAGCAGTACCTCCGGTGTTACTGCAGCTACCAGCAGGATGACTGGGTCGACCACCTAGCATTGGCAGAGTTCGCCTACAACAACGCGGTGAATGCGTCCACCCAGCAGACCCCGTTCCAGGCCAGTTACGGTTATCATCCACGGCTGTTTCCAATGTGCTGCCGGCATCCGCGGTCCCTGCGGTGACGGAGTGGCTTCAGGAGCTCCAATCCCAGCAACAGCTTTTGATGGAGCAACTGCACCAGGCCAAGGAGGCGTACAAGGCCCAGGCCGACCGCCACCGCCAGGTGGGGCCGGAACTTCACGTCGGTGACCTGATATGGTTCTCCACTCGCCACCTCCACCTCTCTCGACCTTCGCGGAAGTTGGACGCCCGTTTTACCGGCCCGTTTCCTATCGTGGACCAAGTCTCACGTGTGGCATTCCGTCTCCGGTTGCCCGCAACCCTGAAGGTTCACCCAGTCTTCCACAGGTCCCTTCTGAGTCCGGTGGCCCCACCCGATGAGTTCCACCCAAACCGTCCCCGACCGCAGCCAGTTTGGGTTCAGGGAGAGCCTGAGTACGAGGTGGAACGCATTCTGGACTCCCGATACCGCAGGGGAAAGCTGCAGTATCTCATTGACTGGAAGGGGTATGGACTGGAGGACCGTTCCTGGGAACCAGCGGCCAACGACCACGCGCCTGCCTGCCTCCGAGAGTTCCATGCGGCATACCCCAGCAAGCCGGGTCCGGACCCTCGATTGAGGGAGGGGCCTGGGAGGGGGGATGGTGTGATGGCCTGGGATTCCGATTCAGAGGCTGAACCAGAGGAATCCCAGCCTGCACAGGAGTCCCCGCCTCCAGGGCCGGCTGAACTGGGGCAAGGCCTAGATTCTGAGGAGCCTGCACCTGTGTCAGATCCTCAGGAGCAGGCACCAGGTGAAACCATTCTGGCCCCAGAGGTGCTTGAGGACTAAGTGTCTACAGGTGAGCTTCCCCCGGGGCCCAGTAACCCTTCGGCCTCTCCTGAACTGCAGAGGCTTAGGGCAGAGAGGCGAAGGGAACTGGTTGCTCCCAGGAGGACTGCTCGCCTTAAGGCCAGGGGAGGCGGGGCTCCTGGGGGCCGGGACCGCCCCTGGCCTTAGAAGAAGATAAAGGTCAGTCAGCCCAGTCCCAGGTTGCGGGAGCAACGTCATTGTTGGCTTCAGACCTTCCAGTATTCCTGTTCCCCGCCAGGCTCCCTGTTTCGGACCTCGCCTCTCATCTTGTGAACTCTGACTACGGTACCGGTACCTTCCCCCCGGGACCAGCACAAACTGGCACCACAAGGCGCGGGCGTCCAGTAAGTTCCCTTTTCTTAAGTTTGCGATGATAAGTAGATTACCAGGAGGGATAACCTGGGAGGAACTGAGCAGGACAGGGCAGAGTGAGAAAACACCCTGGAAATAAGGAAAAAGGAAAGATGAGTGCCAAAGGTCTGGGGAAGAGGCCCGATAGCTCAGGACTCGAGGGAAACCCTGTGAAACTTGTTAGTTAACGGAGGATAGAAGAATCAGTGAGAAAACCCCATACAGGTTAACTGGAGCCCTTACCGACCCCCCCTTTTCTTTTCCCCTTTCTATCCTAGACACGCATGAATTAAGAAATGGGTACCCAAGCTTCCAAACATGAGTGGGCTCCCTCCAGGAGGAAGGCTTCACGGAAGTCATCCCAATCCCAGAGGGACCCTGACTCCCCTCTTGAATTTGTACTAACTTATTGGAAATTGATACTGGGACATAGACTATTGTCTAAGCAGAAGTTAGAAGATCTATGCAGAGAGTCCTGGCCCACCGGTATAGCCTCCGCGAAACCCGAACTGCACTGGCCACAGGATGGATCCTTTAACAGGGACCGCTTAAATTCCCCAAGAAAGCACTTGATGGAAGAGAAACCTCGCCAACTAGAGTACCTAGCCGCCTTTGAGGCAGTTAGAGGAATACTTCAGGCTCCTCACGAAGCTCCATCACTACAACTATCCTGCTAAAACCAGAACCCCCCCCCCCACGAGGGACTCCCGACCGATGACTCCATTGAACAGGCTCTGATCCCAAGGGGCAGCACCATCAGCCCCTACCAATGACTCAGACAGTGACACTGAACAAAGGGGAGGAGGAGCAGGGGGGCACCAGCAACAAACCAAGGCAAAAAAGGGCGCCACGCCAGAAAACCTTATCCAATGAGAAGAACCAATTGAGTCACCGGGAACCTCTAGCCAGGCAGCGGTTCAGATGCCTCTAAAGGCACTACCAATCCCACCTTTAGAAGCTAGAGGACCTCCTTGAACGGTATATACACACCACCCCTTTTATACTGCAGACCTAGTCACCTGGTCAAACCAAATGCCCTCCTTAAGAGACGACCCAGATAAATGCCACCGGCAAGTGAGCACCATCTTCTCCACTCATAAACCCATGTGGCCAGACGTTCACGTTCTCTTGAACGCTCTCTTTAATGAAGCTGAGAAGGCAGACATCCTAACAAAGGCAGGAGAGGCACTAGAACTCCCAGACTATCAGACAAACCGACCCCAAGGGGTGAAGGCACTCACGACTCAAGTTCTGCGAAATGAGCCAACCTGGGACTACAACACTGAAAATGGGATCTGGTGTTTGTTGTTGTTGTTGTTTAGTCGTTTAGTCGTGTCCGACTCTTCGTGACCCCATGGACCAGAGAACGCCAGGCACCTCTGTCCTCCACTGCCTCCCGCAGTTTGGTCAAACTCATGCTGGTAACCTCGAAAACACTATCCAACCATCTCGTCCTCTGCCGTCCCCTTCTCCTTGTGCCCTCCATCTTTCCCAACATCAGGGTCTTCTCCAGGGAGTCTTCTCTTCTCATGAGGTGGCCAAAGTACTGGAGCCTCAGCTTCACAATCTGTCCTTCCAGTGAGCACTCAGGGTTGATTTCCTTCAGTATGGAGAGGTTTGATCTTCTTGCAGTCCATGGGACTCTCAAGAGTCTCCTCCAGCACCAGAATTCAAAAGCATCAATTCTTCGGCGATCAGCCTTCTTTATGGTCCAGCTCTCACTTCCATACATCACTACTGGGAAAACCATAGCTTTAACTATACGAACCTTTGTTGGCAAGGTGATGTCTCTACTTCTCAAGATGCTGTCTAGGCCTGTCATTGCCCTTCTCCCAAGAAGCAGGCGTCTTTTAATTTCGTGGCTGCTGTCACCATCTGCAGTGATCATTGAGCCCAAGAAAGTAAAATCTCTCACTACCTCCATTTCTTCCCCTTCTATTTGCCAGGAGGTGATGGGACCAGTGGCCATGATCTTTGTTTTTTTGATGTTGAGCTTCAGACCATATTTTGCGCTCTCCTCTTTCACCCTCATTAAAAGGTTCTTTAATTCCTCCTCACTTTTTGCCATCAAGGTTGTGTCATCTGCATATCTGAGGTTGTTGATATTTCTTCCGGCAATCTTAATTCCGGCTAGGGATTCATCCAGCCCAGCCTTTCGCATGATGAATTCTGCATATAAGTTAAATAAGCAGGGAGACAAAATACAGCCTTGTCGTACTCCTGTCCCAATTTTGAACCAATCAGTTGTTCCATATCCAGTTCTAACTGTAGCTTCTTCTCCCACATAGAGATTTCTCAGGAGACAGATGAGGTGATCAGGCACTCCCATTTCTTTAAGAACTTGCCATAGTTTGCCGTGGTCGACACAGTCAAAGGCTTTTGCATAGTCAATGAAGCAGAAGTAGATGTCTTTCTGGAACTCTCTAGCTTTCTCCATAATCCAGCGCATGTTTGCAATTTGGTCTCTGGTTCCTCTGCCTCTTCTAAATCCAGCTTGCACTTCTGGGAGTTCTCGGTCCACATACTGCTTGAGCCTTCCTTGTAGAATTTTAAGCATAACCTTGCTAGCGTGTGAAATGAGTGCAATTGTGCGGTAGTTGGAGCATTCTTTGGCACTGCGCTTCTTTGGGATTGGGATGTAGACTGATCTTCTCCAATCTTCTGGCCACTGCTGAGTTTTCCAAACTTGCTGGCATATTGAGTGTAGCACCTTAACAGTATCATCTTTTAAAATTTTAAATAGTTCAGCTGGAATACCATCACTTCCACTGGCCTTGTTATTTGCAGTGCTTTCTAAGGCCCATTTGACTTCACTTTCCAGGACGTCTGGCTCAAGGTCAGCAACCACACTACCTGGGGTATACGATACATCCATTTCTTTCTGGTATAATTCCTCTGTGTATTCTTGCCACCTCTTCTTGATGTCTTCTGCTTCTGTTAGGTCCTTTCCACTTTTGTCCTTTATTATGGAAATCTTTGTACGAAATGTTCCTTTCTGGTGTTTAGGTATCTCCAAAAAAGGCTATATTAGACAGTATAAAAGCTGTTGGGCAGCATACTGTCAATTGGACCAATGTCCAATCCATCCTACAAGGACCAAATGAACGTCCCTCTGACTATTATACGAGGCTTGTATCAGCTATTAAGACTTGAGGATGAATAGACCCGGAAAACTCCCAACATGAAGTCATAGTGAAGGGTTTCTTCAAAGATCAAGCCAACGCAGATATTAGAAAGGCTCTCAACCTGCAGATTGGCTACGATGGAAAAAGTATAAGCGAGATTCCATCTATCAATAGCAAAATCCATCTTAAACACCCGCGACGAGAGAAAAAGAGCCCAAGCAGGAGAGCGAACATGTGCTAGCCCTGAGCATGGAACCCACTTCCTACTGGGGTAGGGGCACCAGACGATGGAGAGGGACGAGGAGAACCCCCTAGTATACACAGATCCTGAGGCCCTTCCGGAGGGGGTTGCTATCATTGCCAAGAAGAGGGACACATAAAGTTCTGCCCATACCTCAACACAGGAAACTTCCGGGGCAGGAATTTAAATCTCCTCCCTATGAGAGGCAATAATTATGCCTCTTTCCCATACCACTCATACCACTCAGGGATACAGAGGCCATTCGGCTGCACCCTATCACCAACAAGCACCTCCACTCCCAGATCTGCCAACTCCTCCTTTCGATATAATGATGGGAGGAGAGTTTTATTGACAATTAGCGGGGTATCCCTACTGAACCCAAACCATCTGCCCCATCCGTGCACTATCACCTGAAGACCCTATTTGCACGATTGAGATCAATGGGCTGTTGGAAATTCAAGCCCTTCTCATGAGAAACTGGCAGAAGTCCAGGCACCCGGCTTGATTCCCTTTTGACCTCCCTGGCTGCATTCCCCAGCAGACGCAGGCAAGGTCTCAATCGCCGATTCTTCTCAAACGTGAGAAGAACATACTCCTCTTTTTTCTGCCTCCCCCAGGCAGGGGAAAGAGATAGAAACGTATTTACATGCTTTTATTTCTGTCTTTGCAGCGTTACAGAAAATACTCCAGCAGTTGTTGAAACAAACACTCCCTGTACATCCTGTACAACTCATATTACACTCTGAGGTAATTCCGGTGCTGCGCACTGTGAAATGACTGCCCCTCTGTTCCCACAGCAGTCCCAACATTCCCATCATGTTTACACTTCAAGCTAGGACTTTGCAGCTGCATTGCTTCATTATCGTAACATGGGCATCCCTACGAATGGCTGCTGAATACGGGAACCACATACTCAACCCTAGCAAACAGTCACCTTGAACCTGAATTGGAGACCAGGAAGGTTATGGGGCTGGACGGAATACCCTGCATGTGTCCACTCTCCCACCCAGCAAAGGTTACTTTGGGAACCTTACTAGCGGAACACACCTTCCTTCTAACCAGTAGCCTGGTAAACCTCCTTGGCAGAGAATTACTTGACTCAACTTAAATCAACTTGTAATACGCCACCTGCTGTTGGACAACCCAAATTCCCTCCTAAATGCCATCCAAGCAGGAACCACATTGTACAGCGCTGCTGATCTATGTTCTGCATTCTTCAGTATCCCTCTAGCCCCTGAAAGTCAATTCCTCTTCACCTTCACCTGGGGGCCAAGCCAATTGACCTGGACAAGACTACCCCAAGGGTATGCAGAATCACCCGCTATATTTTCCGCAATATTACACCAAGATCTACAGGATGTACTTCTGCCTGCTGGGTCCACGTATCTATTGTATGTAGATGATATTTTAATATGTTCTACCAGTGAGGAAGCATGCAAATTAGACACTAAACACCTCTTCATTGAGCTAGCATACAAAGGACATAATGTATCCCCCAAGAAGTTACAATACTGCAAGCAAGAAATAAAATATCTCGGACATATCCTGGGGGTAGGCACCTGAAGCCTAGTAACCGATAGGATAGAAGCTGTCACCAAGATTCCCCTCCCCAAGACAATTGCAGGGCTTCCTTGGTAAGGCAGGTTTCTGCAGGGTGTGGATTGCTGGCTACAGTGAGATAACCAAGCCCCTGTCCGCTATGACACAACAAGATCATCCTGACGAATTAGTCTGGGGAAGAGAAAGCATACCAGTCCTTTGAACGTCTTAAGAGGGAATTACGATCTGCCCCCGCCTTAGGCCTCCCAGATTATCGTATTCCTTTCAATCTATTCATCCACGAGCAAATGGGGGTAGCCTCAGGGGTCCTCACCCAGCCCTTCCAGGATCAGGAAAGACCAGTGGCCTATTACAGTTTACAACTTGATAATACGGCAAAGGGGGCAGTGAGTTGTTTGAGAGCCATCACTGCTGCTGCAATCCTTCTCCAAAAGGCACAAGAGATTGAAAAAAAGTTTTGATGGAGGAGATTCATAGAGACCAAGCGCGCTTTCTCCCGGGAAGACACCTGTCAGATAACGTGAGGAATATAATTGACATTTTGGAAAAGCTAGAAGTGAATATAAATACTAAAGCAGTTTTGATATTTGTAGACGCGGAGAAAGCCTTTGACAATATTTCTTGGAGCTTTATGAGGAAGAATCTTCAGGGGATGGGGGTAGGCCAAGGGTTTGAAAATGGTATAGGTGCAATATATTCTGAGCAAAAAGCTAAACTAATTGTAAACAACGTGGTTACGGAAGAATTTAAGATAGAAAAAGGGACACGTCAGGGGTGCCCAATCTCTCCACTACTTTTTATATCAGTCCTGGAGGTTTTGCTGAACATGATCAGAAGAGACCGGTTGGTTAAAGGTATACAGGTCAGAGCCAAACAGTACAAACTGAGAGCATTTGCAGATGATTTAGTACTTACATTACAAGAGCCAGAATCTAGTACTAAAAGGGTTTTAGAATTAATTCAAGAGTTTGGTCAAGTAGCAGGATTTAAACTGAATAAGTAAAAAACTAAGGTTTTAGAGAAAAATTTAACAGTTATTGAAAAAGAGAGGTTTCAGAATGAGACAGGTTTAACTGTGGTTAAGAAAGTGAAATATTTGGGGATTAACATGACAGCTAAAAATATGAATTAATTTAAAGATAATTATGAGAAATGTTGGACAGAAGTGAAAAAAGACTTAGAAATCTGGTCAAATTTGAAGCTTTCCTTGTCTGGTCGAATTGCGGCTATAAAGATGAATGTATTGCCTAGAATGTTGTTTTTGTTTCAAACATTGCAAATTGTGGACAAGATGGATTGTTTCAAGAAGTGGCAGAAAGATATTTCTAAATTTGTCTGGCAGGGCAAGAAACCCAGAATAAAATTTAAGATATTAACTGATGCAAAGGAAAGGGGGGATTTGGCCTGCCAGACTTTAAACTTTACTATGAATCAGCAGCTTTCTGCTGGTTGAAAGACTGGCTGCTTCTTGAGAACACAGACATTTTGGATTTAGAAGGTTTTAACAATATTTTTGGGTGGCATGCATATTTGTGGTATGACAAGGTTAAAGCTCACAAAGCTTTAAAAAAATCATATTGTCAGGAAAGCATTGTATAATGTTTGGATTAAATATAAAGACTTGCTGGAAAATAAAACCCCAAGGTGGTTGTCGCCAATGGAGACAAAGGCTGTGAAAAGACTCAATATGGAGTCCAAATGGCTGAAATATTGGGAAATTCTGGAACAAGAAGGGGACAAACTGAAATTGCAGAGTTTTGAGAAATTAAAAGATAAAGTGCGAGACTGGCTTCATTATTACCAAATAATGGAGGCTTACAAGTTGGACAGGGAAATTGGCTTCCAGGTGGAAAAATCAAAATTGGAAACAGAATTGTTAGAACCCAAAATTAAGAATTTGTCAAAAATGTATAACTTGCTGTTGAAATGGAACACGCAGGATGAAACGGTTAAATCAGCTATGATTAAGTGGGCACAAGATATTGGTCATAACATTATGTTTGCTGACTGGGAACAGTTGTGGACCACCGGTATGAAATTTACGGCATGTAATGCCCTAAGAGAGAATATTATGAAAATGATTTATAGGTGATACATGACCCCAGACAAGCTCGCAAAAATTTACCACTTGCCTGATAATAAGTGTTGGAAATGTAAAGAAAATGAAGGTACATTCTTTCACCTTTGGTGGACGTGCCCAAGGATTAAGGCTTTCTGGGAAATGATATATAATGAAATGAAAAAGGTATTTAAATATGCCTTCCAGAAGAAACCAGAGGCCTTTCTCTTGGGCATGGTCGGCCAATTGGTGCCAAAGAAGGATAGAACATTCTTTATGTATGCTACAACAGCAGCAAGAATACTCATCGCAAAGTATTGGAAGACACAAGATCTACCCACCTTGAAGAATGGCAGATGAAGGTGATAGACTATATGGGACTGGTAGAAATGACTAGCAGAATCCGAGACCAGGGAAGAGAGACGGCGGAAGAAGATTGGAAGAAATTTAAGGACTATCTTGGAAAATATTGCAAAATTAATGAATGTTAGAATGATCTTGGTTTAGAAAATTAAGGGGTTTTTCAACTGTAATGATTAAGTAAAAAGAAAAGAAAGGTTGAAAATTAAATGAAAATTAAGGGAGAGGATTTGCTGAATTAATAATTAGAAATTGGAATACAAAAAGGGGAGGTATGAGGAGGTCGGGGAAGTAAGTTATAAGAAAATAAGGGAATGAAACTTTACTTGTTTTTAAATAGTTTTTAGTTTTGTATTTTGTTTTTTATATTTGTTATTTTTTGTGTTTGTGTTTTGTTTTTATTACTTTTTTGTATAATGTTTGAAATTTCAATAAATATCTTTTAAAAAAACACACCACAAAAGGCACAAGAGACAGTATTGGGACACGAGAGCACCGTGCTCCTGAAGGTAGGAGTCTATCAATTGATGAAGATGATCATCCAAATGTCATAGATCGAATGGAGCAAACAGCACGCAGACCTAGTGGTGGGAGGAAAAAATCCTTAAATAAGAGACACGGGGGAATGATTAATGGACTTCAATGTCTGTACACTAATGCGCAAAGCATGGGAAATAAACAAGATGAGCTTGAGCTCTTGGTACAGCAAACTAAATATGACATAATAGGCATCACTGAAACCTGGTGGGATAAGTCCCACGATTGGAATGTAATGGAGGGATACAATCTATTTCAGAGAAACAGACCAGACAAGAAAGGAGGAGGAGTGGCGTTATATGTCAGGGATGTGTATACTGTGAAGAGATCCAAGATTTAGAACCTCAAAGCCAAAGTGAGAGCATTTGGGTCAAAATTAAGGGAGAAAAGAATAACAGTGACCTCATTGTGGGAGTTTACTATAGATCCCCAAGCCAAACGGAGGACATAGATGATGCCTTCCTGGAACAGATGGCCAAGCATGCAAAAGGAAGGGAGATAGAAGTAATGGGGGACTTTAATTACCCGGATATTGTTAGGATATTTCCGTTCCACCTTAAAAGGGAGCAGGCTTTGTGAGTCACAGCCTGCGCATTTCCTGTTCACAGGATGTTTATGTTTGCTATTGCTTTCGTTTTCTCTCTCGGTGCCTGAACACGCTAGCAGGCAGTCATGTTTTTCTTTGTTCTGACCAACGCTGAATAAACTTGTAAATATGCTCTCCTGCTGTGCAACTTTTGCTGTGTGAATTCTGCTGATAGAGTGTGCATCAGCCCAGGAATGTGGCAATCTATTTCTGGAGCTCGTGTCGCTAATCGCTGATACTGTATCTACGGGAGGTCGATGGACGTCCGGAGTCCGGAGTAGGCGTGGAGGCAGTGATGGCCTTTGTCTCCCTGGCAGTATCCCAACAAATATTTGTTGGCTGTCAAACTCAGCCAAGAGCATAAGGTCAAACAGATTCCTCACTGGCCTTGCAGACAACTTCATTGTCCAGAAAGTGGGAGAAGCAACAAGAGGAACAGCCATTTTAGATCTGGTCCTAACCAATGTTGATGACCTGGTTAGTGGGGTAGAAGTGGAAGGATCATTAGGCGCGAGTGATCATGCTCTTCTGAAGTTTACTATACAGCGGAAAGGAGCAGCCAAGCATACTAGGACTCAATTTCTTGACTTTAAGAAAGCCGACTTCATAAAACTTAGGGAAGTGCTGGGTGAGATCCCATGGACAGTAATACCGCTCTGGAGACATTGCCTCCTGGAACTTAACTGCTTTGAACCTTACTCACCAATACTCACCTAACAGGTCCAACCAAAGGACCCCTTTGCCGCCGCTTCACCGGAAAGGGGACCTCCACAGAAACTAGTACCTGTAACATCAACCTTGAGATCCTAGCTACTGGGAAAAGTAACTGTCGCCGACCCAACAGATTCCCAGACCTTTCCAAACCTCACCCTCACCTGGGCTGCCACAGTGGGTCACCCATCCCCATGGAGGCCAGAGCACTCGGACCTTATGCTTTTACAGACTTTTGCGTCTGGTAGAATAGTGTCATTCCTCAGTAGCTTGTTCTGGGTATGTGGACATAGAGCATATACAGTGGTACCTCAGGTTAAGTACTTAATTCATTCTGGAGGTCCGTTCTTAACCTAAAGCACCGCTTTAGCTAATGGGGCCTCCTGTTGCTGTTGCGCTGCCGGAGCACGATTTCTGTTCTCATCCTGAAGCAAGGTTCTTAACCTGAGGTACCACCATACCTCGATAAGTCCAAACACGTCAGGATCCTGCTTTGTGGGGTACATTGTCCAAGAGAAGGCAGGGTCCTACTGGATAGTGGAAGGATCCTGAGTGAGAAGCAGGGAAGGGAAGACCTCCCAAGGTCAAAGACTGTCCCTTAGAGGGTGTAAGAGAACTTATGGTAATCCTTAAAGAGTAGTCAGGATTGGGAGTAAATCTGGAGAAGTCTGAAATTTTATTTTGGAATGTAAATAAAGAGAAGGAAATTGCAAAAATGAGAAAGATGGATATCAATAGGGGGAAATTAAATACTTGGGGGTAAATATTATTAAAAATATTGCAAGGATTTCAGATGTAAATTACAAAAAAGCATGGAGGAAGATCAAGAAGGATATAAAATCATGGAAAAATAAGAATTTATATATTCTATGTAGGGTTAGAGCAGTTAAAATCTTTCAGGTACCGAAATTATTATATTTATTTCAAGTAATTACACTATCCGTTAGGAAAATATGGTTCAAAACATGGAATAAGGTATTTAAAAATTGGATTTTTGGAAGTAAAAGAGTTAGAACCTCAGACATAGTAAATTATTCATCTCAAGAAGAGATGGGATGGGAAATACCGAACTTAAGAATTTTACTATGAAATGTTCCAATTGAAAAATCTAATAAGATATTGGAAATAAGAATGGGATTAAATGGATAAGGCTGGAGAATGAAGGAATAGGAAGAGAAGGGATATTTAATAGAGATATTAAAGTGGCTTTTAAGAAGACAATAGGACCAAGGAAAACTGGATTAGGAATCTGGAAGAACCGGAATATGAAATGCATGCCAACATACTCAAGGTGGATGCTGTTAAAATATATGCAAGGGTCAAAGGTGGAAGAAATTAGAAGATCAGGGATTTTATAAATTAAAAGATATGTTTGATGAAGAAGGGAATTTAATTACAAAAAAAGGGTTTTTTTAGAAAAAATAGGAAAACAATATTGGCTGAAAGTGCAAGAACTTTATGATTTAATAAAAACAGAAAGAGCAGAGGAAACAATGAGGACAGAAATGAAAATAGATATGGTGCTGAACAAAAGACAAATAACGGAGAAAGGGATAGCAGGGGTGTTATATAAACTGATGATAGGCGACAAAGAATGAAAAGGACAATTCAGATTAAATGGGAGCAGGAAGGTATGAGCCATCCAAACAAGGCCCAAGAACTGATGAAGAATATAAATATTAAAATAGAAAAGTATAAAGAATTAAGTAGAAATTTTTTATTAAAATGGTATAGAACTCTGGCACAAATGGTGGATATAGTGAAAGGGTTTAGTCCCAAATGACGGCATTGTGGTCAGGAAAAAGGACTATATTCACACATGTGGTGGGAATGTAATCTGATTACGGAATATTGGCAAAAGATTACAAAGGTAATTTTATGATTATTTCAAATAAACATAGAAGTTAATAGGGATTTGTTATTTTCGGGAATACTGGGAAATAACAAAGTAAAAAGTAATAAGCAAGAGTTGTACAAGATTATGATTCTAGCTGGAATGGCAGTTATTGCTCTGGGATGGAAAGAAAAGGCCAAATGGAATATGGAAAAATGGATTGATTATATTTTTGAATACGTACAATCAGAAATATTTGCACATATAGTGGCAGAGGATAGATTGGAAAATAAATGCCAAAAAATCACAAATAAATGGGCATTTTACAGGAACTGTAAGGGGGGGAGCCAACCCTAAGATACAAGCTCGAATGAACAGATTGTGTACATGGATGAAGAAGGAAGGCCTGACCTGGGGCGGGGGGGGTTGGAGGAATTTTTTTATTTTATTTTTTTAAATTGATTGATTGAATTGATTTTGTTATGTAAGCCTTTTTTCAGAAACGTTATGTAGTTATACACTGTAGTATGAATTTTGTTTTATATTCTTTGTCTTATAGAATATATATAATAATGTTATGTTACAAAGCAAATTTAATATTACATTACAAGAGCCAGAATCTAGTACGAAAAGAGTTTTAGAATTAATTCAAGAGTTTGGTCAAGTAGCAGGATTTAAATTGAATAAGCTAAAAACTAAGGTATTGGAGAAAAATCTAACACCTATTGAAAGGGAGAGTTTCAGAACGAGACAGGTTTAACTGTGGTTAAGAAAGTGAAATATTTGGGGATCAATATGACAGCTAAAAATGTGAATTTGTTTAAAGATAATTATGAGAAATGTTGGACAGAAGTGAAAAGGGATTTGGAAATTTGGTAAATTTGAAGCTTTCCTTGTTGGGGCGAAATGCAGCTATAAAGATGAATGTATTGCCTAGAATGTTATTCTTATTCCAAACATTGCAAATAGTTGATAAGATGGATTGTTTTAAGAAGTGGCAGAAAGATATTTCTAAATTTGTCTGGCAGGGCAAGAAGCCCAGAATAAAATTTAAGATATTAACTGATGTAAAGGAAAGGGGTGGATTTGCCCTGCCAGACTTTAAATTATATTATGAAGCAGCAGCTTTCTGCTGGCTGAAAGACTGGCTACTTCTGGAGAATACAGATATTTTGGATCTAGAAGGTTTTAACAATACTTTTGGGTGGCATGCATATTTGTGGTATGACAAGGTTAAAGCCCATAAAGCTTTTAAAAACCATATTGTCAGGAAAGCATTGTATAATGTCTGGGTCAAGTATAAAGATTTGTTGGAAAACAAAACTCCAAGGTGGTTGTCCCCTATGGATGCAAAGGCTGTAAAAAAACTTAATATGGAATCTAAATGGCCGAAATACTGGGAGATTTTGGAACAAGAAGGGGATAAATTGAAATTGCAGAGTTATGAGAAATTGAAAGACAAAGTGCGAGACTGGCTTCATTATTATCAAATAATGGAGACTTACAAGTTAGACAGGAAAATAGGTTTCCAGGTGGAAAAAGCAAAACTGGAAACAGAACTGCTAGAACCCAAAACTAAGAATCTGTCAAAAATGTATAACTTGCTGTTGGAATGGAATACACAGGATGAAACAGTTAAATCAGCTATGATCAAGTGGGCGCAAGATATTAGTCATAACATTATATTTGAGGACTGGGAACGGTTGTGGACCACCGGTATTAAATTTACGGCATGTAATGCCCTAAAAGAAAATATTATGAAAATGATTTATAGGTGGTACATGACCCCAGTCAAGCTTGCAAAAATCTACCACTTGCCTGATAATAAGTGTTGGAAAGATATTAACTGATGCGAAAGAAAGGGGCGGATTTGCCCTGCCAGACCTTAAACTGTACTATGAATCAGCAGCTTTCTGCTGGTTGAAAGAATGGCTACTTCTGGAGAATACTGACATTTTGGACTTAGAAGGTTTTGACAATTCTTCTGGATGGCATGCATACCTGTGGTACGACAAGGCAAAAGTTCACAAGGGTTTTTAAAATCATATTGTCAGGAAAGCATTATATAATGTCTGGATTAGATACAAAGATTTGTTGGAAAGTAAAACCCCAAGGTGGTTGTCGCCAATGGAGGCAAAAGCTGTTAAAAAATTAAACATGGAGGTCAATTGGCCGAGATATTGGGAAATTTTGGAACAAGAGGGAGATAGATTGAAATTGCAAAGTTTTGAGAAGTTAAAAGGGAAAGTGAGAGACTGGCTTCATTACTATCAGATAATGGAAGTCTTTAAACTAGACAGGAAAGTCGGCTTCCAGGTGGAAAAATCAAAATTAGAAACTGAATTGTTAGAGCCTAGTACTAAGAATTTGTCAAGAATGTATAACTTGCTGTTGAAATGGAACACACAAGATGAAATGGTTAAATCTGCAATGATTAAATGGGCGCAGGATATTGGTCATGACATTATGTTTGTTGACTGGGAAAAGTTATGGACTACCGGGATGAAATTCACGGCATGTAATGCCTTGAGAGAAAATATTATGAAAATGATTTATAGGTGGTACATGACCCCAGTCAAACTTGCAAAAATCTATCATTTGCCCGAGAACAAATGTTGGAAGTGTAAAGAAACAGAAGGAACATTCTTTCACCTTTGGTGGACGTGCCCAAGGATTAAGGCTTTCTGGGAATTGATCTACAATGAACTGAAAAAGGTACTTAAGTACACTTTCCCTAAGAAACCAGAAGCCTTTCTCCTGGGCATAGTCGGCCAATTGGTGTCAAAGAAGGATAGAACCTTTTTTATGTATGCTACAACAGCAGCAAGAATACTCATCGCAAAGTACTGGAAAACACAAGACCTACCCACCGTGGAAGAGTGGCAGACGAAAGTGATTGACTATATGGGTTTGGCAGAGATGACGAGCAGAATCCGTGACCAGGGAAGAGCAACGGCGGAAGAAGATTGGACAAAATTTAAAGACTATCTAAAGAAATACTCAAAAATTAGTGAATGCTAGATTGATGTTGAATGAGAAAAAAAGGGGTTAACAGCGATAATGGTTAAGTTAAAGAAAATGAGTGTTATTATAATTAAGTTGAAAGTAAGGGAGGGATTTGTTAATTAATTAATTCGACACGAGAATGCAGAAAGGGGAGGTATGAGGAAGTCGGGAAAGTAAGGAATATGAAATTAAGAGTTTGAAATTATACGTGTTGTATGTCTTTTATTGTTATGTTTGTTTGTTATGATAAAAAGCTGTGGAAATTTTAATAAAAATTACCTATATAAAAAAAGAAATTATACCTGTTATTGTATTTGTTTTGTATGTATGTTTGTTTTATTGTTATTTTTGATTTCTTTTTTCTTTTTTTTTTGTTTTACTCTATATAATTTCTTGAAAACTTTAATAAATATCTTTTTAAAAAAAACAAAGCAAATTTAATAAAACAGTTACAGATAGGTAGCCGTGTTGGTCTGCCATAGTCAAAACAAAAAAAATTCCTTCCAGTAGCACCTTAAAGACCAACTAAGTCAGTTCTTGGTATGAGCTTTCGCGTGGTATCTGAAGAAGTGTGCATGCACACGAAAGCTCATACCAAGAACTGACCTAGTTGGTCTTTAAGGTGCTACTGGAAGGAATTTTTTTTGTTTTAATAAAACAGGTTAAATTTTTTTTAAAAAAAAAACACAGGTAAAAGATTGTGAGAAGGAAAGCTCTCAGGTGAGCTGGGAAGGCCACTCACTTTCTGTTTGAGACAAGAGTTAAGGGTTGATTTTGAGAAAGGACACTGTGATTTCTTTCCCCTTTCTGTTTTGTTCTTATTTAGATTAGGTTCTTTTATCTTAATGTATTTTTTAAAACTATTATTAAAATCTTGTTTTTTTTAAAAAAGGAAGGCAGGATCCCATCAGAGGACTGACTTGGAAGGACCTGGCAAGTAACATGTGCATCATTTTTAAAGTGCATGTTTCTTTGTTTGAAGGGCAGAAAACCTCGTTCTTCCTCCAACCAATATCTGATCTGAGTCCCAGGCAGTGCAAGGCAGAGGGCAAAGTATTTGGAGCCTCATTCCAGGTTTGCAGAAAGCAAGACCTTGATATGCTAAGCGAGCAGAATTTCACTTTCAGATGCAGCAGCAAACCACTGAGTGAGCGCAGGATTTTAAAAGCTCACGACCAAAGTCAGCCGGGTCTTTTACTTTCAGTGGGTATACTCTAAGCCAGTGTTTCCCAACCTTGTGCCTCCAGATGTTTTTGGCCTACAACTCCCATCATCCCTGACCACTGGTCTTGCTAGCTAGGGATGATGGGAGTTGTAGGCCAAAAACATCTGGAGGCACAAGGTTGGGAAACACTGCTCTAAGCAACACTAACCCTGGATAAACCCTAGCATCCATGCTCCATTGTCTTGCAACTTTAGCTCCAAGCAGAGAATGTTTTATTCAACGTGGATTCCTGGAAAAAAAAACCCGGAGATCTGCACCCACTGGGTCCCAAATCTATTCTCCATGTCAGCATGAAGGCTGGCTAACGAACTCACCAAGAGCTTGTGAGAACTTTGGTCCTAACTTCATGTCACACGCAAAAGGTGTGCAGCAAACAGTTCCAGAGAGCCACACCTTCTGCAGGGAAGCAGCTCCTGGAATTGGGGTGTAATTTGGAGCAAAAAAGTGTATATGTGGGGTGGTGGGCTCTTAGCATCCTTTTCTCCAGCCTGCTCCCCCCCCCCCTCGATTCTTTCCGCAATATTTAAGGAAAGGGAATGCTTTCCTGCTGGAAAGCAGCAGACAGGGAAAGCAGATAGCCTCAAGACCAGCCTTGGGAAGCCTGCAGCCTGGGGTCCAAATTCAGCCCTCCAGCTCTCTCTCTCTGTGTCCCTTGAGAACCTCTCCCTGGGTGGAAAGCATCCTCACACTGCACAAAGGGTGGGGGAAGGAGTGTGTGCACATGTGTGTGCAGCAATCTCTGATGTGTGGGTGGCCAGCCCCTCCCACCACAGGCGGCTCCCTCAGAAGGTGGTTCGTGGCCTGAAAAGGGTTTTCCACCCTGCTTCCCTCCCCTGCAGCTGGTGGGCGGGGACAAGCACATCACAGTAGCTTGTGTGCAACACGTGTTCCGGCCCAGACATGCTCACTCCTAAGCATCCTGGCAGCATGGCTTCCCTTACCTCTTGGCAAGCTCATCAAGTTCTGCTCGCAGCTTCCCAATTTCAATCTGCAGCTTGGCCCTCTCTCTGGCCGTCTCATCAAGAACTCTCCGGGCATCCGCCAACTCTGACTCATAGAGGGCCTTGATGCCGGTCACCTGCACAGAGGGGAGAATCAGGTACCCCCACCAGCCTCTGGGGAATATACAGAGCAGCAGAAGGGTGGGTGCCATTTGCCCCCCTCCAAAGCATGGAGAAGAGCCCTCCCCCCAGGCCACAGCAGGAAAGGGGCAAAAGAGGCCAAGGCCACAGCAGAAGAGCAGTGTGGGAGCCACTTTCTCCTCCCAGAGCAGCAACATCTATTATCTTCATCCTCCTGCTCCTATTTCTCCAGAGATGCTTTTTCCTGCTCCTTTCTGAACAGCCTACCTCTCAGCAACTCTGCCATTTTGGGGGGTCCTGCCCATAGAATGATTCAGTGTCATTAGAAGCAACATGAAGCGCTCAGCGAACCACTAAAAAGAAATGTTGCCCTAGCAATAGGATTGGGTCCTTATTTAGCGCTTTGGACGCCTTGGGAAAAGCAGACCAAGTGAGAGTGTTGTCCATATTCCAGCCACTCTGGAAGGGAGGCCAAGGACATCCCTGCGCAGAACTGAAGCTCTGAAATGGCGCAGCTCAAGGCTGCCCCAGGAAACAGGACACTTTGCCACAAGGCTTTGTCCACAGCCAGAGGAGCGGGAAGCCCAGTCCCACCTGCAGGGCCATGGGGTCCCCATCTCTGCTCAAGCAGGAAGCTGGAAGGAAGGCAAGGGAGCAGCTGAGCTAGGGGCATGCAGGCGATGACAGATGCCTCCCAACAAAGGAGGCAGCGGCTGCTTCTTTTCTTGTGCCACTAGGCTTTCCAAACTTTTTGAAGGGACCAGAACAGAAAAGGGGCCTCCCAAGCGCTTTCGACCAGCTCTCTCACCCAAGCCCCGAGGCAGGAGGAGGGAAGAAAAGAGCAAGAGCGGAGCGGAGCAACAAGAGGCAGCAGCTTCTCTGGCGGGAAGAAGCCGGGAGGGAGCGGCTGAGAGGGACCGGCAGCGGGGAGAAACCGACGCGAGGGGAGATCCTGCGATCCGCCCCTTCTGCTCCTGGGACTCCCGGGGTGAGCTAGATGCCCTGGGGCGACCTCGCCAGCAATGGAGAGCCGCCTGGCGTGGCGAAGCGAGGCTGCCGGGGCGGCGGCTCTTCTCGCCCCCACCGCCGGGCTGTCGCGACCCGCTGGATGGCCGAGGTCGCCCTCGCGAGGTGGGCCGCCAGAGGGGCGGGACTCTCTCGCACAACAGCCCGGCCAGGTAGGCCGCCCCTCCTCCCTCCGTGGCGCACCTCTCTCGTGACCACCTCCTCCTTCTCGGAGACGCGCAGCAGCAGCCGGTCGTTCTCGAGCTCGAGGGCGCGCACCCGCTCGATGTAGTGGGCCAGGCGGTCGTTGAGGTGCCGCAGCTCCTCCTTCTCCTGCAGCCGCGAGATGCGCGTCGGCGACAGAGGGGTTCCGGCCGGCGGCGGCGCTCTGGGGGTGCCCGGGGAGGGGGCCGGAGGGGCGGCCGAAGGCGGAGAGGAGGACATGGCGGCGACTCCTCATTCAATCCGCCCGGGACTGGGCAGGAAGGCGAGAGCGAGGGCGGCACAAAATGGCGGGCCCGCGCGCCAAGCTCGGAGGAGTCGCCGCCTCATGCGGTGCACCACGGGAAATCGAGTCCTCCGCCCGGGCCAATCAGAGGCGGCGGCGGAGCTTCGCGGGCCTTGCGCAAAGCACCCTGGGGAACGTAGTCCTCGCCCTCATGGCCCTCGCAGCCGCCATTTTGCCGCCTGGAGGCGGTTTTGTGTGTTTTCTCCTCGCGCGCTCGCTTCGAAACGCGTTTGTTTGTTTGGGTACGTAAGTTTAAGAGACACGCTATGGCGCAATGAAAGGGCTCTGTTGGTGGAGATGAAGTTTCCCGCCTTCCCCGGAAAGAGCGAGCGAGGCTGGCTCCTCCTCCCGTGCCTCTCTTTGGGCGCCCTTCTCCACGTTGTCCCTCAGGCACGGGCTCCGCTGGAGGGGCCTCCTATCCAGCCTCCTGGTGAGGGAGCTGGCCTGGGGCCGAGGAGAGAATCCGGCGGACTTTCCTGGGGGAGCCGCGCGTAGAATCCCCTGCGGAGCAGCCGCGGCTCTTCCGCCCAAAGGAGGCTCCGCAGGCGAGGCGGGAATGGCGGCCCCGATCCCGCTTGACCCGTGGAGCTCGCAAGGAGGAGGGAGGGTCTCCCGAGGCCGCGTCTGGCCCAGCGGAGAGAAGGGCGGTAGCTCGCGGGGACGGCGGCGCCTCCGCTTCCTTTTATGTTTTGTTTTTTAGCAAAGTAATAACAATAAATAAATGGAAATGTGCACCCCACCCCCGAGACCATTCCATGGTAATTATTCATCCTCCCAAAATTTCAGCAGTTCTTGCGATGCCCCCTTACCGGTTTAACAGCACAAATTCTACAGACACCTTCCATGGGCTACTTTTAAAATTGCATTTTAACTTGTATTTTAAATTGGTTTGTTTTTTCCTATTATGTTTTTACTGTAATTTTACTGGTGTTAGCCGTCCTGAGCCCGGCTCTGGCCGGGGAGGGCGGGGTATAAATATTATTATTATTATTATTATTATTATTATTATTATTATTATATCTCCTCCACCCTGCGGCTTCTGAATCGCTCAGGCTCACCCACTTTAGCTGGGGGAGGACAGGCGGAGCCGCCTAGCGCTTGGTGGGTGTGACACTGAGGAGCAGAGGGAGCTCCTTGGTCCAGGATCTGCCCTCTTGACAAGGAGTTTGTACAGGTCCGGCTCTGCTTGCCAACCTGCCCTGAAAAGAGACCTAACAATTTAACCCCCGTGTTGCAAACAAGACAATGATACAGTATCAATATACACTCTTTATATAGTATGAAATCACATAAACAGAAAACTTATGAATCTCTGAAAGTCACAAAATATCACTCTTAATGGATTCTCTTGAAAACATAAAACCTTATCTGGTGAAAACTTTCATAAACTAAGCTGTACAGCCTGTTTTCACCAGCTAGGAATATGATACATTGCTTCTTTCAGAGACTTGCATAGTCTTCAAAGACTTTTAGAGACTTATAAGACATGTTTATTTGGTTTTGTTTCCTATTATATAAAGAGTGTATATTGATATCATATCTTTGCATTTGGTCATCGTGTTGCCTTGGAGATTACTGATTGAAAAGAGACCTGGCAGAGCTGTCATGTCCCCAAGAGGAGTGCTGTGCAAAAGGTCCCTCTGGTCTTGTGCAGAGGACAGCACCCCCAGAGCCCATCCCCACAGTTTTGCCTGCCAAAGCTCCATCTGCTGCTTCAAGACAGCAAAAGGGAGCTGAGTGCACAGTAAAATTCCACATGGTGCCTGATGGGCACCAACCTGTCACAGGGCCAACCTAGGCCTGTTCCCCCACCCCAAAGTCTGCAAGAGCCGCTTTCTATTTCTCCTGGGCAAGGCAGGCTCATGCCACGGGTTGGCTTGTCTTGGTGTGCAAATTGTGCTTTTCGCAACAGTTTCACAGGCTGCACGGGGGTGGGTGGTTCCTGGTGGGGACCAGGCTCACTGTCCCACAGTTGGGCTCCTCCATAAGGAAGTAGCCTTCGGTGGCGGCTTCCTGCCATGCTGGGCCAAGCAAAGACATCCGCTTGCCTCTGCTTTCCATGCCAGCATTTGGCCTCCCTGCTTGACATTTGGCTCCACACCTGCTTTTCCTAGGCTATCAGGGGCGAGGGAGCTTTCTTGGGGGGGGGGCATCTGCAGCTGGACATCAAAGGTGCCCCCCCCAACTAGTCCAACATTGAGAGTGCCACTGGGGCCAACTAGATGCACACAAGCAGGACTTGGGCGTAGCAGCATCAACTCTCCCCCCACTCAACTTATATAAATCTCTGTAATCTTTGTGCAGTTGCCTTTGGCACCGGATAGCATCAACCCTTGTGGCCAGGAGGCATTGGTAGCCTTTTGGATTTGCCAAAGCGCAGCTTAAAGCAGTTCTCCAAATTGCTCCTGGTCATTTCTGGCTGTTGGAGAAGCAAATTCTAGCATTTCACCATGTGCTGCAGCATGTGCACAGGACAGGGGCTGCAACATGTGCAAAGGGCAGGGGGGCAGCTGTCCCACCCCATCAAGTACAGTAAAGCAATAGAAATACTTATCTAACTAACCAATCACCCCTAACAAAAGTCCTCCCAACCAAGTAACACACACACCCCCCCGCAAAAATCCTGACTATGCCCATGTGCTGCAATATATCTGCCCTGAATCCCCCAACATTCAGTTTCACTGGGTGCGGTTTGCAAGGAAGGGAGATGCAGCCCCCTTTCTCCAGCCACATGCCCTGAGGCACTTTCCTGTCCTCCTGGTCCCTCTGCCATCCCTTGCTTTCCTTCTAAGCTAATTTACTCCTGTCTTCAGGCCCCATCCAGGCTTCTCCTCTGCAGTTTGGTGCTTTGGCTTGTACCCACCATTGAAATTAATGGACCATAGTCATGTCCATTATTTCCAATGGGTCTACTCAGAGTAGGGCTAACACTGGCTAAACCTCCTGGCTCAGTGTCTTATCAAAGCTGAATGATGCCAAACCATCACAGCCTCTTGAGCAGCCTTATTTTAAGTTGGAGCACACATTTGTCCAAAGGTCAGGCCAGTGAGGTAACCGTTCAAGGCTGCTAAGGGTGACTGGGGCGGAGTCCTGTATGGAACAGAAGTTGAGGGCTTGCAGCTCCAGCCCAGTGCAAGAGGCAGGCTCTCCTCAGTGCTGGCCCCACTCCTCTCTGGGGAGTGACGCAGAGCCTTTGCCCTCTCTGCTTTCTCTGTTGAATGGTCACTGTAAAATGTAAAGGTTCATTATTGTTTCACAAGTTGTGTATATCTTTAAGGGCCAGGGCCAGGGCAAATAACGGGACCTAGTCTTGCAGCTGTGAAACATAGCAGGTGCTGCTGAGTTGTGTTCATCAAGCTGTGTCAGCAATTGGGTCTAGTATATAAGGAGCAGCACCTAGCTCCTCTCCCGTTACCCTGGGGGATGGGTTGGTGGTTGGGTCTGGTTTGTTGTTGATGTATTTAGTGTAACAGGAGTTTTTGGTTTTGTTCTTAAAACCTTGTTAAAGTTATTTTTTAGTTCCTTGTCATGCATGGTCTCCCCAGCAAGCTCTCTGCAGCGCTACTAACCTGCAAATAGCCAACATTCTCCACTTGCTGGCCCCCCGCTTCAGCACCTGACCACGTGCCGTTTTTTGTAAATAGCAGCCTGTCTGGGCAGCAGAGGCTCCTTGAGCCTTGTGGTGGCCGCTGCACACCGAGGCAGCTGGGGTTCTGAGCTTTGGGGCTAAACGACTGTGGGGTGTAGTTGGGTGTGTGAAGGCTGAGCTGGAAGTGATTACCAGACATGAAACCAGACAGGGCTTCCTGTTTCCATGGCACAAAAGTCAGTACCTGGGTCCTTGACTGACAGCTTCTATGCTTCTGTGCAGCATCTGCATGTGGCTTAAACCATAGATGGGGACTCATTGCGCCCATTCCCACTGTGAAAATTACCTCCAGTTTGGGATTCTGTCACCAGGGCTGTGTGCTCTGGGCAGCTGCGAAGAAATAATCCTGACTGCGCTGCTGTGAGAGGCCCCTGGGCAGAGCCCAGGGAGGCCAGAGACCCAGCTGCTCCAGTCCCACCTGCCTGTGTTTTCTGAAACCAGCTTTCAGTTGAGCCTTTCTCCCTCGCCCTTGCCAACAGTTGGGACAAAGGCCTCTCTTACTGACTGGGGAGGCAGAGGGAGCAGCTGAAGCCCCTGTCAGACAAGGGGCAACAAAAGGAGCACAAAGTTCATGTGCCTCCTTTTAAAGAGACAGAAGCTTTCATGGGCCAGAGCCCACTTCCTCAGACACACATAGGGCAAGTTGGCATTGGACTCCAGGCCTCTGATATAAGGCCTCTTACATAAGACATTTGTAAGGTGCCCAGACTCTGCTGGCTTCCCTCGTCATCCTCGGGATGGTGCCCTTGCCTCACACAGAAGGCATGGAGGCTCCAGATCCACTGCCATTCAGCAAAGGTTGTGTGTGTGCGCGTGTGCGTGACAGAAGTGGCATCCAAAGAGGGGGGTGCTAGGGGGTATTCACAGGAATGTCTGTTGTAGGGAATTGCATCAGGAACCCACCTCCTTCTCTCCTCTCCACACCCACCCACCCCATAGGCAGGGTCTGATCCTTTCACATAGACATGCAAAAACACACAGCCTGTGTGCTTGGCGGTGGCTGCTATTCTTCTTGTAGAACGTGCTAGCAGAGGAAGTCCTGGTTCAGGTGCTGCAAATCTGCCTAAATAATAAATAGCATTTAGATCTCTCAGCCAGCACAGCTTATACAAGCCCACATGGCTGACTGAGACTCCCACTTCCACAAAGGGGCTCAGATTGTGCAAAGGATTCTGTTCTCATCATCATATAACTGAGAAGAGGCACCAAAGCATAAAACAAACAGGAGACGGAGGTGATTATGTGATACGTTGCTGTATTGTACATGCAGTCATACATATTAAAAAGTGTGCACATTCTGTATAAACAAGGTATTCCATGGGGACAGTGAATGACTTTCCCACTCTTGGCTTTTTGAGCATCCACCACCCCAAACTCCAGCAAATTTCATCCACCCTCAAAATCAGTGCTGGGCTCCTTTCCTACTTCTTGGGCGGGGGGAAGGATGAAATAGTTTCATGGTTGTGATTTCCCCCTTGCCCCTTCCCTGTGTAAGATCTTACATCTCTGTCCAGTGTTATTCCACCAAAATGGAAGGAAGGGCCAAGTGATTGGGACTGTTGGAGAAGTTGTTTTTGAAGTGAGCAGGGTGCGGTGGAGAGGAGTCCAGAAGATGCAGAGGGGAATGGCGTGGGTACTGACAATAGATTTCTTCATGGCCTCTAAGTCAGAGATCCAGAGAGCCAAAGGCTACTCAGCCCAAAGCTGACTGCTCCCCCCCCCCTTTTGTCAAACACATTATTGCAGCTCAAATCTTTGTGGTCTGATGCAAGTGGTCTCTAGACGCCAAGAGCCAACGTTGTGTGGGTGTTTAAAGAGCCACAGACTGGGCAGATACAGTTTCAGCCCACTTGGCCAAACTCCACCTCTGAGCCTAGCCTACTTTCGCAGTGTTGGTGAGGATAAAATCGGTGTGGGGAGAAACATGTACACAGCTTGGACCTCCCTGGCCAGGCAATAAATAAATATCATAAATTAATTGGTCTATGGAAACTCATGCCACACTAAATCTTGATCTTTAAGGTGCCTCCAGACACATACAGTCCATGGCTGCTCAGTGCCCTCGGGCCAGCACTGCAAAGGAAGCCACTTTCGGACTCTCCGCTTGGCAGTCCACAAGCCAGGATTTAGCTATGTATTCAGCACTCCTAGTCACACTTGTGTTGGCCCTCAAAATAGCTACATGAATTGGCTGCTGTTGCCATTTTACAGGTGGGTGAGAGGAAGAGGGCCAAATGTTCGAAGGCCAGGCAAACACACCTGAGAGCTTGGAGAGGTCTCTATTGCCAAGAGGTCACGGGGAGCAGGCTGAATTTCCCCTGCAAGCTTCTGTCTTTTCAGCATGCCCTTCAGTGGCGCACTGTCCCGACCCCAACTTTAACGCCTTTTGCTACCCTTTAGAGCAGACCAGGTGGTGGGAGGAGGAACAGACGGAGCGGAACTGAGTGGCAGCCTTCCCTCTATTTTATTAGCATTGATCCAGCAGCATCTCTGAGGAGTTCTGGCTGACAGACGCCTCCACATCTCTTGCCCTGGAAGGTCCAATCAGCACCATCCCAGCAAGCAAATGCGCACTTCTCCATTGCTGACCTGCCTTGCTCTCTAAAATACTGATTTCCTGTTGTCAGGACGATCCCAGTCTTCCCTGCCAGTTGGTGTTTTCATTGGAAACCAAAACAGATGCCAGTAAATATGTCAGCCAAAACCTCGTTTAGCAGAAATAATACATTATCATCAACAAGCATAATCTTCTAGCTCATGCGTGGATGGATGTGCAACCACACACACACACACACACACACACACACACCACTTCCCTTGGCAGGCAGAGCCTCGGAAGATTCTCCTCTCCTGTGCGGCAGGCAGGGAAGGCGCAAAAGGGACCCTGTTCTTGGGATTTGCTGTAAGGCGCCAGCGGCTCCTGACTGCTCAGGCTTCTTTTGCAGCTGGGATCTGCCAGCCAAGGAGGGGAAGGGGAAGGTGACCCAACTGGAACCTGCCATGGGGCTGTGCCTATTTGGGAGAATCAGCCACATCCATCAGGGCCCTGGGCCAGCCACCTTCTTGCAACCTTGCCCACTTCACAGGAAGGTTGTAGGGATGGCAGAAAGCACTTTGTACACATCCCTAACTGGGGCAGCTCAACCCCTTGCTCTGCCTTGGCCTTAGTCCAGCCACCCTTGGCCTTCCTCAGAGTCCACCTCAAGCCACCAGGACTTGTAGTGGGGCCCTTGGTGGGGCTCAAAGGTGGCAATGGATTCTTTCTGTCCAGAGTGTTCCTTCCCCCACTAAACCAGCTAACACTCCTCCAAGTGGCTTCTAGTCTTATTCAATGAAAAGAAGAGGGCAGCCAACATTTCACTTTACATCTCTCTCCCTCTCTCCCTCTCTCTCTCTCTCCCTCCCTCTCTCTTCTACACACTCAAAGCTTGGCTCTCCCTTGGGGAGAGTGCAGGACAGTGCACAGTGCAGCACATTCCTAGCCAGCCAAGTGGAAGAAGCAGGTTATTGCTTTGTTGAGGAGGGTCTCGGCACAGAGGGCAGTTGTCTGCCAACATACTCCTCATTATTATTAAAAATGTTAGACAGGGTTCTTACAAGGCACTGCATCTCCCCCAGCATAGCCTCCACCTTGCTGGCACTGGTCTGGCGGGCAAAGGTGGGTTGGTCTCCCTCTTCCCACCCTGCACAGGGAGTCCTCAGCCGCACAGGAAGATGCCTGTTAGGTGTGCATATAAATGGTTTAAAAACAAGCACTCAGCTCAACAGAGATTTCCAAATATGTCACTTAGAAAAATGAGAGAGAGGTGAGGTTCTTTAAAGCCCAAGAGTAATGCTCCCATTACTTGAAAGATGCATAGTTGATGAAACAAAGGACAAAAGTCAGCTACAGCAAAAAGACCTGAACAGCCCCCTGTGTTGTTTGCGTGGAGCACGTTGTCCATGGGGGATAGAAGCCCAGAGACAGGGAGAAAAAGAGAGAGGCAGAAGCCCCTGGCCAGGGCTGCCCTTCAGCCTGGGGGAAGTCACATGCAGTGCAGTGCCTGCCAGTGAACAGTGCAGGCTGTGGCACTGAGTGGAGGAGCTCCCAGCTCACTCGGCATGTGGATGGTGCTAACCAAACCCACCCTGCTAATGATGCCGCTCCCATCCACGTGCGAGCATCAGGACCAGGGCGGTGCTAGGTGGCCACTTGGTGCTTTCCAGGCGAGCTGGAGCTCTGTCCGGTGCTGCTACCACCCGGCCGAGCCGCATCAGGAGGCTCTGGTGGCAGCAGCAGGCTCTGCCAGGGTGCCAGGGTCTTCCCCACCTTGCTGGGTGGTGGCACTGGGCCAGCCACGATGGGCAATGCTGCCACTAGGTTCATGGCACCCTTGGCAAGTGTGGTGTGACAGAGGTCCCTCAGCACGGTCACTGCTTGCCTGGTCTAAGCCCTTGAAGTTGAACTGAACTGATGGCAGAGGAAGGGCAGCAGCACCCACAGCCCACTTGGTTCTCCTTGCGGGTGTTCCCAGCAGGGCCCCCCTCCCAGCCTGCCAGCAGTTCAGATCATCTTCATGTTGAACTTCCTGGCGCCCCCTTGCCCAGCCGCTGTGGTTGGGCCGTCCACCTTGCGGAAAGAGTACTCCACAGAGAAGTGGTTCTTGTGCTGCCCACGGCCTCGACTCCAGACAAAGAGGAGGAGAAAGCAGAAGAGCACCACGCCCAGGAAGGTGATGCACCCCATGGCAGTGGACACCAGGATAGTCTTGAGGTCAAGTGTGAACTTCAAGAAGACCTGTGTGCTGTTGTGCAAAGTGTCGTTGAAGTCACTGAGGTGCAGGGTCCGGTTTGCATAAAGGGCTCCGTTGGCCAAGTGCCCCTTGATGGTCAGCGTGGCAAAGTATGTGTCGTTGCCACCGGCATTGCTGGCGATGCAGATGTAGGTCCCACTGTCTTGGATCTGTGTGTAGCGGATCTCCAGCGTCCCACTGGGCAAGACGGCAACTCGCCCAGTGCTCCTGGTAGTGATCATCCGATGCTGAGGAGAAACCCAGACGATGGAGGGGGTGGGCTCTCCGTCTGCCTGGCACAGGAAGGACACAGCCTGCCCTTCGTAAGCAGTGATGTGCTGGAGCTTCCGGTCCCTGATTTTTGGCTTTTGGCAGGTGAAGTACTCAAAGAGCACAGAGTCTGGGAAGTCGCGCAGGGCGTCACCCTGGATCTCGGGTGGTGAGGAACACATTGGCGGTTGGCCGTTGAAGTTGAGCGTCTTCCGGCGCTGGAGGATCCAGAGGAGGCGGCAGTCACAGACTAAGGGGTTCCGGTCCACCCTGAGTGTCTCCAGAGTGTTGACAGAGTGGAAGCTGCTTTCCTCCAAAGTGGACAAGAAATTGTTGGAGAGATTGAGAAGGCGGATTTGCCTCAAGCCATACAGCGCCTGGGGCTCTACCAAGGCCAACAAGGCACCCACCATGTGGAGCTCTCTGAGCCGGATGAGGTCCCGGAAGGCGCCCTTGGGGACTGTGCTGATGGGGTTGTAGGAGAGGTTCAGGTACATGAGATGCCCCAGGTTCCTCAAGGCAGCTGTTGGGACAGCAGTGATGTTTGTGTACGTGATTGAGAGTGAGGTGAGGTTGAGTCCTTGGAAGCCATTTGGTGATATGTCCTCCAGGAATGGCCAGTTGTCAATTTCTAGCTGCCAGAGGTTGCAAAGCTTTTTGAAGTTTTGGTCTTCCACTGTGGCAATGCTCAGGTGCCTGAGCCGGAGGGCCTGTAGGTTCTGGAGGCGAGAGAGCGACTCTGCGGAGATGTCTGTCAGGTTGCATTTTTCTATTGTCAGCTGCTGCAGGCCCAGGAGGCCGGAGAAGGCCTTCCGAGAGACATAAACCAGGTCATTGTCCCCAAGGTCCAGGATCCTGAGGCTCCTCAGGTCTTGAAATGTGTAGTCCAGGAGGATGACAATCTTGTTCTCGCTGATGTCCAGGACGGTGAGGTTGGAGAGCTTGGTGAAGACGCCCGGGGGGAGCAGCTTGAGCTGGTTGCCACGAAGGCGCAAGACCTGCAGGTTCAGGAGGTTGCTGAAGGCACCCGGCTCTACACTGGCGATGATGTTCTCACTGAAGTCCAGCTCCTCCAATAGTGGAAATGGGGACAGGTCCCCCGAGTTCAGGCAGCGGATGCGGTTCTTGTTAAGCTCCAAGATCTTGGTCTCCGTGGGAATCCCCTCAGGGATTGCGGTGAGGCGCTTGCGGTGGCAGCTGACAGACTTGATCTGGGGGATGCAGTCACAGCGTGCTGGGCAAGCCGCCACTGAGGCTGTACTCAGGAGGACACAGTGAAAAACCAAAACCAGAAAACAGCAGCAGCATGTCATGGTGCAGTGCATGGTCCTACAGACATCCTACCATCTTCCCACGCACCTGCAAGAGAGAGGGAGAGGAGGGAGTTACAGACATAGATGCAGCTGCTCTGGCAGGCCTCTGCCATGGGAGCCCCTGCCCCCCCCCCCGGCAGCTGCACCAAGGCCATTGGCATAGCCAGGATTTTTGTTATGGGAGGCAGGACTTACTTAGGTGGGGCAGGACTTTTCTGGTGGGTGGCAGAACCAATGGGATTGGGCAGAGAAATATTTCTTTTGTTTTACTTGATCTAGGGGGCAGTTGCCCCTCTGCCCCCCTTGACTACTGAGACACATAGCAGCAAACAGGCCATGGAGGAGCAAGGAAAGGCAGGTGAGTTGGTGGGGATGAGACCAAGCTGAGTAATATGAATCATTAAAACTAAAGTGCGCATGAGGCCCAGGCGAGAAGAGAAGAGTCTTTTTTAGCCTACCAGTTTCACTTCCTTTGAGGAAGAACCCCCCCCCCCCGGGCTCTCGAGAGGGGAGCTGCCCTTGCCTGTTCTGCAAGTCCCTTTGCATATGGGTGTGCCATGGCCTTGGGATGACAGCCACTCTCCTCACAGGCAGAGCAGAGAAGATGGGAGGTGCCTTGGGGCAGAGACCCTCCTTTCCTTTGCTTGTGCCCTGTACAAACAACCTAGCTTACACACACAGCCGCTGTACAATGCTGGCTTCGCTCTTCTGGAAGAAGCAAAGACTTTGCAGGTGTGTGTGTGTGAGAGAGAGAGAGAGAGAGAGAGACACACACCATAATTGGGATGCCCACCTGCGTGTTGAAGAGCCCCCCCTCCATCTTGCCCCCTCTCCAGAACAGAACCAAGCACTTGCACGTTTACATGTAGCAAAGAGGATTTTCCTTTTCCTGCAGATCACAAAACATCCTTGGCAGATTTCACATTTAAAAAACTGGTGATTGCAGAATCCATTCTTTGTAGATTATGGATTAATAGCAGCAAGAGCAGCAGCAGCAGCAGCAGCTCACCCTTGAGGAATAATAATGCAAAGCCCCCTCTTTAGGCAGCTAAAAATAAATTGGACTCATTTTTTCTTCCCTTTTCAGGGAGGGGAAGAGAAGCAGGAATTTGTTTTGCAGCCATTTAATTTCCCCCTCCCTTTCTTATATAATAACTTAGTGTACACTGAGGTCTTGAGGGTGGGAAGCAGAGGGGACTCAGGTGGTTCTGACTCAAGTGCAGTCCCGGTGGCAGAAGGGAGGACCCCTCCCCAAAGAATCTCACTGAGTTACCCTAGAAAAGTCTCTCTCTTCCTCAGTGGTCCTCTAATGTAAAATCAAAGGGCAGGAACTTATCTCCCAGCACTGCATATTGGCTCCCACACTCTTAAACTTTTACATAAACGATATGGCACCACACGTAGCACTGGCGCAATCCCCCACCCCATCAATTAGCAATAGGAAAATATCTTGTCTGCTGTATGCCAATGATGTGGTGCTCCTATCACTCCCGATTAGGTCTTAACAATCTGCTTAGCATTATTGCAAGCAGGAAGACCTCGCCGTGAATTACCCCAAGACCCAAATTATGGTCTTTGGGAAGCGTAGTCCCAGATTCAAATGGAAAATGGATCAGCAGGATCTGGAGCAAACACACTCCTTCAGATATCTGGGAGTTCTCTTCACTGAGACGCTATCGTGGAAGGGGCACATTGAGGCTACGAAACTCAAAGCACAGAAAGCTTGTGGCCAGTTACTAGAACCTGTGCTGAAAATCTTTGCCAGCAAAGTGGTTTCCCAGATGCTCCATGGAGTAGCGATATAGGGCATGGACCTAAAGGCTAACAAAGCCTTAGAAATAGTGCGTAACAAATTCCTCAAGAAAGTGTTCTCACTCCCCAATGGGACCCCAGCTGCTGCTCTTCTTCGTGCTGAAGCTGACATGACAACAATACAGGCTAGAATTGCCTAAATTTGCCTAAATTATGTGAAAAGACTTCAGTCTCTTTTGGAGGAGAGATTCCCCGCTATGTCTTACACAGAACGGGAACAGACCAAATGCTGGAAGGTTGGCATCCAATGCCTCTTGTCCCAATATCAATTACAAATCTTCAGGTGACCACGAAGATGGATAAGAGGCACTTAAGAGACTGTCTCCTTAGGTCCGAAGCAGAAAGCAATCTAACCATGATTGCTTCTACCAAGAGCTCACCATGGTTTCCACTTATCAAAACCGAGCATGGCTGAGCCAGATACCTGACAAAGTTTCCACTTGCTGTACTAAGAATCGCTTTTACAGAACTACGATTCCAATCGATGCCCTCGATGGTGTTGGATGGGTGGTACGGCAAAGTACATTATGAAGAGAGATTCTATCCATGTGGACAACCCTGCGCCGAGGACCTGTGCCATTATTTATTGCAGTGCCCGTTATACATAGACCCAAGAGACCGATTTATAAAACCTGTTTACGAATGGAAGACATTTGAATAGGTTGGAAAGGGTGAAATGGCTGCTGAGTGACACCAACGACTTTGTTACTTATAAAGCAGCATTTTATGTGCTGGCAGTTAAGAAGATCAGGAGGAAGGAACTAGACACAATAGCGATCAACTGCAAAGGGGATTCGGATATTTAATTTGGCACATCTTAGCTGAGAATCTTTTGCTATTCTATTCCATTTAATGCAACAAATAATTTTAGTAGCCATGACCATGGTTTTATTGTATATCAGTGCCCAAATATTTTTATGGTTATTGGTGTGTGGGTGTGTTTCGTTCTCCTTCTGAATGATGCCATGGCCTATGGCTAATGCAATAAAAAGTTTAATTGGAGATCTCCCAGCAAGAGCATCAGAGATGGGAGAGACTTCTAAGGGGGGGGTCAAGAAGAGCCCAGGAACACGAGACGGGGTGTGTGTGTCAAGGGCCAGGAGCAACTAGTTTTCTTGAAAACACTGATGTGCTGGATTTGGAAGGTTTCAACAACGTATTTGGTTGGCATGCATATTTGTGGTATGATAAGGTAAAAGCACATAAAGCGTTTAAAAACCATATTGTTAGAAAAGCACTGTTTAATATTTGGAAAAGAAAAGAAAACCCCAAGATGGTTGTCACCAATGGAAGCGAAGGCACAGAAAAAACTCAATATGGAGGCCAAGTGGCCAAAATATTGGGAAATTCTGGAACAAGATGGAGAAAGAATAAAACTGCAGAGTTTTGAAAAATTAAAAAATAGAGTGCAAGATTGGCTCCATTACTATCAAATAATGGAGGCATATAACTTGGACAAAAAAGTTGGCTTCCAGGTGGAAAAATCAAAATTGGAAACAGAATTGACAAAATTAAGAACTTGTCAAGAATGTATAACTTGCTGTTGAAATGGAACACTCAGGATGAAACGGTGAAATCTGCTATGATTAAATGGGCACAGGATGTTGGACATAACATTATGATGGCTGACTGGGAACAGTTATGGACCACAGGTATGAAATTTACGGCATGTAATGCCTTGAGAGAGAAATTAATGAAAATGATTTATAGATGGTACATGACACCAGTCAAGCTTGCAAAAAATTATAATTTACCTGACAATAAGTGTTGGAAATGTAATGAGACTGAAGGTACATTCTTTCACCTTTGGTGGACATGCCCAAGGATTAAGACATTCTGGGAGATGATCTATAATGAAATGAAAAAGGTATTTAAATATACCTTCCTGAAGAAACCAGAGGCCTTTCTCCTGGGCATGGTCGGCCACTTGGTGCCAAAGAAGGACAGAACTTTATGTATGCTACAACAGCAGCAAGAATACTCATCGCGAAGTATTGGAAGACACAAGATTTACCCACCCGGGAAGAATGGCAGATGAAGTTGATGGACTATATGGAACTGGCGGAAATGACTGGCAGAATCCGAGACCAGGGAGAAGAGTTGGTGGAAGAAGACTGGAAAAAATATAAAGATTATTTACAGAAATACTGTAAAATCAATGAATGTTAGAAAAACGTTGGAATGAAGTTATATGGCTTTAGCAGAAATGTTATAAGAAATTAAGTACAAATAGATTGTTAATGCATTAAAGGGAAAAATAAGGTTAGAATATGTTAAGATAAATTACAGGACAGAAAACAGAGGAAGATGGAAAGGAATTGCTGAAACAGTTAACTGAAGTGGAATACAAAAAGGGAGGTGTGAGGAGGTCGCTGAAACAAGTGAATGAAAGACAAGATTTTGAAAATATTGGATGTGTTTTTAATTGTTTTGTTTTGTTAATTCAATGTTTTATGTAGTGTTTGTGTTTTTGTAATGTATTGTATTGTCTTGTTTAATTTTTCTTCTTTTTGTAATCTTTAAACTGTTAATATATATATATATATATATATATTTTAAAAGAGCCAGGAGCAACTAGATGTTATGCACTTGCCCCAAGGTGCCTGGCTTCCTGCCTCTACCCCCTGATGTGGCTGAAGGATGGTGGGGAAGAGCTTGGTGTTGTGCACTTGGGCCTTAGTTGTTGTCAGACAGTGTGGGGGGTTGTTAACGACTCTTTCCTTCATTGCCTGCATTTAAGCTGCCAAATCTCCCTCTACCACCCCACACAACTGTGTTTTCCTAGGAATGGTAAAAAGTGTGGCAAATACATGTTACAAGAGTTGAGCTGGGGGAATCTCCAGCTGCAAGATAAGAAACTGTGAGAATCAGGGATTGGCCTTGGACCACTTAAGAATGTCGACAGGAGAAGCTTTAGTGATTGCATTATGTAAGATAAATTACCGTATTTTTCGCTCTATAACACGCACCTGACCATAACACGCACATCGTTTTTAGAGGAGGAAAACAAGGGAAAAAACATTCTGAATGAAACAGTGGATGTATCATTTTTGTGCTTCATGCTGTGGCCACAGACATGTGATCTGATGGTGAATTTGGGGTGACCCAATGCAAAAATCCTGAGAATTCCTGTGGATCCATGCTTTGTAACCACGTTTTTGCACCACTGCAGCCTCAGGCAACAGTGGGTGCGTGATTTTTTTGGTGCAGGCTGTAGCCATGGACATGCTATGTGATCTGATGGTGAATTTGGGGTGACCCAATGAAAAGATCCTGAGAATCCCTGTGGATCCATGCTTTGTAACCACATTTTTGCACCATTGCAGCCCTAGGCAACAGTGGGTGCGTGATTTTTTTGGTGCAGGCTGTAGCCATGGACATGCTATGTGATCTGATGGTGAATTTGGGGTGACCCAATGCAAAGATCCTGAGGATCCATGTGGATCTATGCTTTGTAACCACATTTTAAGTGGGGAGCGAAGGAAAAACAAAGAAGGGACATGAGAGGGGTGTGCAGAGAAGCAGCTGGCTAAGAATGCAGGAGAGGGATTTAACGGGAGGGAGGAAAGAAAGGCAAAATTTTCCCCCCACCCAAGCCAGCCATCTCTCTCTCTCTCCCTCTCTCTCCCTTTTTTTTTTTTTTAAAAAATATTTTTTATTGGTTTTCCAATTTTATCAACACAACGACAAAACAATACATACAACAACAAACACACACAAAAACACAAATTTTACTTTCTTAACCTCCTTTTCATAAGCCTCTTTTCTCGGACTTCCCCATACCTTCCCCTTTTTGCATCCTAGTTTTGCAGTTTTTCAGCAACTTTTAGCCAATTAAAATTTAAACTTATTCTCCTTTTCAATATCACATTAAATCAAAAAAAGAAAATAAATATAGCTGTAATTATACATCTTCCTTTCCCTTCACACTTTAACACTCCTCAATTTTGTAGCGATTTTTAAGATACACTTTAAACTTCTTCCAATCTTCCTCCACAGTTTCTTTCTCCTGGTCACGGATTCTGCCGGTCATTTCTGCCAGTCCCATAAAGTCGATCACTTTCGCCTGCCATTCTTCCAGCGTGGGTAGCTCTTGTGTCTTCCAATACTTTGCTAGTAGAATCCTTGCTGCTGTTGTGGCGTACATAAAAAAGATCTTATCCCTCCTTGGCACCAGTTGGCCCACCATACCCAAAAGAAATGCCTCTGGTTTCTTATAAAAAGTACATTTAAGTACTTTCTTAATTTCATTGTAAATCATTTCCCAGAAGGCTTTAATCTTCGGGCAGGTCCACCAAAGGTGAAAGAAGGTACCTTCAGTCTCATTACATTTCCAGCATTTGTTATTAGGCAAATGATAAATCTTAGCAAGCTTGACTGGGGTCATGTACCACCTATAAATCATTTTCATAATGTTTTCTCTTAAGGCATTACAAGCCGTAAATTTTATACCTGTGGTCCACAACTGTTCCCAGTCAGCAAACATAATGTCATGTCCTAGGTCCTGTGCCCATCTAACCATTGCTGATTTAACAGTTTCGTCTATTGTATTCCACTTCAACAGCAAGTTATACATCTTTGATAGGTTCTTAGTATTGGAATCTAACAATTCAGTTTCTAGTTTCAATTTTTCCACCTGGAACCCAATTTTCCTGTCTTGTTTAAAGGCCTCCATTATTTGATAATAATGGAGCCAATCTCGTACCTTGGACTTTATTTTCTCAAAGCTCTGTAATTTAAGTTCGCCACTTTCTATTTCTAAAATCTCAGAATATTTAGGCCAATTAGTTCTCGTATTAAGTTTCTTCACCTCTTTAGCCTCCATTGGTGATAGCCACCTGGGAGTTTTGTTTTCCAACAGATCCTTATACCGAGTCCAAACATTATATAGTGCTTTTCTGACAATATGGATTTTAAAACCCTTATGCACTTTAACCTTGCCATACCAGATATATGCATGCCAACCAAACATGTTGTTGAAACCTTCCAAATCCAGAATGTCTGCGTTTTCAAGTAGTAGCCAGTCTTTCAACCAGCAGAAAGCTGCCGATTCATAATACAGACTTAAGTCTGGCAGGGCAAATCCCCCTCTTTCTTTTGCATCAGTAAGTATCTTAAAGTTTATTCTGGGCTTTTTGCCTGCCAGACAAATTTAGGTATATCTTTCTGCCACTTCTTGAAACAGTTCAATTTGTCCACAATTTGTAAAGTCTGAAACAAAAATAACACTCTAGGCAATACATTCATTTTAATCACTGCAATTCGTCCTAGCATGGTAAACTTCAAGTTCAACTCTCCCTCTCTCTCCCTCCCTCCCTCTCTCTCCCTCCCTCCCCCCCCCTCTCTCTCTCTCTCCCTCCCCCCTCTCTCTCCCTCTCCCCCAGCAGTACCGGAGCACAGAGACGACACTTTCCCCTCTGCTTGCCTGGAGGGGAGGGGCTTTCCCTGCTCTTTGTTCCGTTTCAGCAAACACAGCAAAGAAACAGAGGGTGGGCAGTAAGACCCTGAGGCAGAATGCAGGAAAGCAGCTGCTTCCTCTTTTCAGGTTTCCCTTCTCCGTGAAGCGCGATTTGATTTTTGCCTGATTTTTCTGCTCCAGGGACCACACATTCGCTCTATAACACGCACAGACATTTCCCCTTCCTTTTTAGGAGAAAAAATCTGCGTGTTATAGAGGGGAAAATACGGTACTCATTGAAACAGCTCCACAAGAAGATGGATGTTATGACTACTAAAATTGATAACTTGGGACAAAAAGTGACAAATTTGGGATAAAAAGTGAACACCAATACAGAAATTATTCAGGATATGATACAGGAATCTACTTTGACTTGGCAATTTGTGGAGAAAGCGAAGGAAAAAGTAGTTGTTGTTGAACCTAAAGTAATACAAGTGCTCCCATTTGCCTTACAGAGGCAAATTGAGGACTATAAGCCGAGGCCTTTTATGATCGAATCTAGAAAAAGTCAGATTTTGAGGATCGGAGCCCTGCTTGGACTGGAGAAGGAGAGTTGGATAGACCCCCTCATGCAGGGATCTACTGACCTTTGGGACCTGGATTTGGGCCAGGAGGAGATTGGAGTTGTGGGGGCCTTCAGAGTTGGAGGAACTTTGAAACATGTCCTGAAGTATCTTTTGGATCTTAGTTTCAACTATGGAAATCTGGCAGACCTGTTGAGAAGGAATAAAAGCATTGCTAGGTCGGAACTTCCCCGAGATCTACTCTTCAGCATCAAAGGAAGGAAAATAAGAACAAGATCAGTAGAAATGCATGTATAAATATGGAGAAGACCTGCAGAAGGGACTTGGAAAAGAGTTAAGAGCCTCGGACAGAAGATCACCAGGTTGATGGACTATATGGAATTGACGGAAATGACTGGCAGAATCCGAGACCAGGGAGAAGAGATGGTGGAAGAAGATTGGGAAAAAGTCTACTTATAGAAATACTGTAAAATTAATGAGTGTTAGAAAAATGTTGGAATGAAATTATATGGCTTTAGTAGAAATGTTATAAGGAGTTAAGCATAAGTACTATATGTATTATTGGAAAATAAGGTTAAAAATATGTTAAGATAGTTATATGACAAAAAAATAGAGAAAGATGGAAAGGAATTGCTGAAACAATTAATAGAAGTGGAATACAAAAAGGGAGGTGAGAGGAAGTCGATGAAACAAGGGAATGAAAGATAGGGTGTTGAAATGGTATGATGTATGTTTTTAAATTGTTTTTGCTTTGTTTTGTTTAATGTGTTAATGTTGTGTTTTGTATTGTTTATATATTGTATTGTATTTTTCCCCCTTCTTTTTTCTTCTCTTTTTTTGCCTTTTCCCTTTGTCTTTTCTCGTCTTTTTCTTTTTCTTTTTTATAAGGTTTAAAAGTAATAAATATTTTTTTTAAAAAAAAAGTGTTGCAAATACAGACTGGCAGTTGGAGAATTCCTCTGCAGATGATTTGGCTGCTAGAGCCATGAATATTAGTCTTTAAAATAAATCTTATGACTAATTTTCTGAGCTCCAACCAGGGTAGTTGCCACAAACACTGCATTTCTGGCCCCATCACCTCCTGGCAAATAGAAGGGGAAGAAATGGAGGCAGTGAGAGATTTTACTTTCTTGGGCTCCATGATCACTGCAGATGGTGACAGCAGCCACGAAATTAAAAGACGCCTGCTTCTTGGGAGAAAAGCAATGACAAACCTAGACAGCATCTTAAAAAGCAGAGATATTACCTTGCCAACAAAGTATAGTTAAAGCTATGGTTTTCCCAGTAGTGATGTATGGAAGTGAGAGCTGGACCATAAAGAAGGCTGATCGCCAAAGAATTGATGCTTTTGAATTATGGTGCTGGAGGAGACTTTTGAGAGTCCCATGGACTGTAAGAAGATCAAACCTATCTATTCTTAAGGAAATCAGCCCTGAGTGCTCACTGGAAGGACAGATGATGAAGCTGAGACTCCAATACTTTGGCCACCTCATGAGAAGAGAAGATTCCCTGGAAAAGACCCTGATGTTGGGAAAGATTGAGAGCACAAGGAGAAGGGGACGACAGAGGATGAGATGGTTGGATAGTGTTCTCGAAGCTACCAGCATGAGTTTGACCAAACTGCAGGAGGCAGTAGATGAGAGGAGTGCCTGGCGTGCTCTGGTCCATGGGGTCATGAAGAGTCAGATACAACTAAACAACAACAATGGGACAACAAACATACATGCCCAGGTCATTATGGCCAATGAAAGGATCCTGGATCTGCATTTGAATTGAGGTTGGCTGCTGTCCCATGAAACTAATGCTCTGGAGATGCTTTAAAGAGGAATTGCAGGAAGGGGTGTCATTAGCACAGTCCTCCCATCAGAGTACCGTACTTAGCTGCCCTCTTGCAGAACAGCCACTTCTTTGGTTAGGAGCCATGGCAGTCAGAACAGGTTCAAAGGCAGATTCAATTTGTTTTGTGGACACATCCTCAGTGACTGCCTTGCATACTTTGCCAGACAGCGAAGATGATCCCAGGGGCCGCCTCAGAAGGACTCAAATCGAAGGCTCCCCAAAGGCAAAGCATTATTCTTGAACAAAGGAGGTGTCTATTTGCTTCTCTGGTAATAGGGAAATTCCCCCCCCAACCCCATTTCCTCCTCCTTCTCCTCACCCACAGCCTGCTCATCTGTTCTACTCTTTGTTTTGAGCTCTCCAAGCATGTAATATGTTCAAGAGAATTGGTCCTCCGGGGTCAACAACACTTTGCTTCCAACAGAATGTGCTTTTCTGCCTTTTAATTCATATTAACATTTCTCTTGGTGTCCAGGCAAGAAAAGGCCCTTAGGGGCTTCCTGGCCAGCGGGAAGAGGGGCTGGAATTTGAGTGGGGGGGCAGTTGGGGAGGCTTCTCAGCCCCACAGGCTCTTCTGCCTTTTATCTGCACCAAGTATCTGGTGGGGGGGAGCAGGGAGGGAGAAAGCAAGGGAATGCACCTAAGCAAAATTTTCTGTCGCAAAAACAAAGCGACCCCCCCCCCAACTAGGTACAGATGTCCTTCCTGCTTCTTAAGTGCAGCCTTGTGCTAACATTTTGCTGACTTCCTGGAAGGAATCCCAAGGTGGGTCCACCTTTTCCAAGGCAGGGTGAATGTCAGCTAACTTGATAGGCTAGGCTTAAGTGGAGGAAGAGGATGTGGCTCAGCAGTTACCAGATCTGGAGCGAGCCTCTGTGGGCCGTCCCTCCCTGGGATTCCCTCCCCGTTGAAGCCCTCGTCTCCCATAGGTGTCTATCCTAAAGGTGGAGAGTGAGGACCAGCAAGGCATCCTGCATTTGTCATCCAGAGGGACTCAGGTCCCAAATGCTGCCAAGGGGGCTGCACTCCAGGTGGAATGGGCTGTGGTGCCTGAAGGAGCGCACCCCCTGGGCCCTCATAGCACCTGGTAATGCAGGCCTTTATCCAGCAAGTGAATGATGGGGGGGGTTGTGCCCCCTGGATCTTTGCTGGAAGGAAACAAAAGTGGGCTCAAGTTCTAGAAAGTCACCCTTTGATCACCCCTTCAACTCCTAGCCAGGGACTCTCACATTCTTGGCTGAGACTGGAAGCTGTTGCTTTCATTGCCCCCCCTCCTTGGAGTTCTGGGACGGGAAGGGTCTTGCCTCTCGCACTATGATTTGGGTTCTGGAGGACCTTGCAAGCAGCAAAAGCCCCTTGGGCAAGCAGTGATGGTTCCTGGCATTATTCCTGTGGCCACCATCTGGGACCCGGGTGCTGCATTTGTGGAGACCCCCCCCCCCCGTCTCTTGAATCAAAGATGGATGTACGGAATTTGCTTTGCTTCCCCTGCAGCTCCTCCTCCGCTGCCATTTTACAGTACTGTTGCTTCTTATGTATTTAATGTTTCTTTTAATTATTTGGTTTTATATTGCTAGCAGTTTGCTTCTCAAATTCCTCCTCTGTCACTGTAACACACACTCTTCTTAATGGTGCCCTCGGGTCCCATTAAAAAGTATTTAGCTTATTTGTTCCATTTGTCATACAGCTGAGCAAAGCAGTGAGAAAGAAAACCAGAAGCAGGGAGATGGAGCCAGGCTGCTTCCTAGAGCAGCAAACTTTCCTGTGTCCAAGCCCTCAAGTCTGCTCCTTTCCCCACTGGGAAGCCTCAGAGCAGAGCCCCAACCAGGCCCTTGGGCTCCCTGGAAAGCCCCCCCCCAAAAAAACTGGGGACGGGCTCCTGTCCCCTCCAGCTGCCTCCTCCTCTCATGCACACAATGAGGCAGACCCCATTGACAGCTCCAGCTCTTTGAGGGCGTCCTGTCTCTAGGTCCCTCCACTCCCTCGCTGTCTCCTTAGCCTTCTTTTTGAAACACCACAAATACCTCCCTGGGTCATATTTAATGGAAAAAGCAACCGCGTCCCCCTTTCTTTGGGCAGGACATTCCGCAGCTCACATTACGGCTAAACAAGGCGAGGGAATTGAATTAGGAGGCCGGCTGCTCTGGGAAGGGGCTTTGCGGGCGGCGGGGATTCTTTGCAAAGCCTCCGCTGAGCCTTCATTGATTAAAAGCTAAAAGAGGGGGGTGGTCCGTCTGCCTTCGGCCAGGCTGCTCCTGATCGGGGCGGAGGGAGGGGGCCAAACGCCGTGGCGCCCCCCCCCCAAGCCTCTATATTCTGCGCTTGTCAGGCTTGGCTGCTGGCCCTCCGTGGCCTGGCAACGGACTCAAGAGACCGGCGGGGCGGCGCTGGAGGGCTGCTCTGGGGCCCGAGAGAAGCTTCGGAGAGTTCTCGCTGGGCTGACCTCGCAGCCTGGGCTACCCTGCAGGGCTGTTGTGAAAGGCGAAGGCGAGCGGCAGCGTGACCACGGCGGCGGGACGTGCCCTTTGCTGGGGAGGCTGAGAAGGGCGCCCCCTTGCTGCGCTCCTTTGCGGGTCCCCGTCGGAAGGTCCCCCGGGAGCAGAGCCCGCCGCCTGCGCTGGCAGGCCGGCCAGAGAGGAGCCTCGCGGGCAGCGAGTGGCTGGCTCCTTGCGGGCGGCGGCAGCGCAACTCCCTCCGGCCGTGAGAGGCGGGCAGCAGCCGGGCCTCGGACATGCGGCCAGGAGCGCTGCCTCTTCCCGCGCCCCGAGGGCTGCCCGCGCCCAGCAACCCGGGGAAAGCGCCGCACCACCTGTGGGTCCGCCGCCTCGCATCCGCTCACCTTAGTCGCCGGGCGAGGCAAGCGCTCCTGCCTGGCATCCGCGGGGGGTTCGCGGCCAGGCCGGCCGGCCTGCGACTGGCCAGGCCCGGGGGGGGGGCGCTCCCTGCTTCCACCACTGGCCCCTGAACCCCAAGGCTGGGGCTCATGGCGAGCGCCCCGGCTTGCAGCTCCTCCGCCGCCCTTCCAATGGGGCAGCGGCGCGCAGGGAAGAGCAGGCGCGCTCTCTGTCCCCAGCCGAAGCCGAGGGGGGCTTCTGGTAGCCCCGGGGCGGGCGGCGGAGGGGGGTCGCTGGCTGCAGCCGCCTCGCCTCGCCTCCGTTCTCCTCTCGAATCAGACACAGACGGCTGCTGACAGCGAGGAGAAGGGGCGGAGAAGCGCGGCGTGGGCAGCGGGAGGCGGCGGCGGCGGGGGGGGCTCGCAAGAGAAGCGCGCCCCGCGGGACGCAAGGCGACGTGCCCGTCTTGTGCTCTCCGCAAAAGGCGCCAGATCAAAGAGGCGAACGTTACAGATCCACGCCACGCCCCCCGCGGAACTGTCGTGCCCCCCACATCATGGGCAGCTCAGAGTTAAACTCTGGAACTAACTCCCTCCACAGGAGGCAGCGATAGCCACCAATCTGGATGGATAAATTCATGGAGGAGGAAGAGGGTTATCGAGGGCTTCTAGCCACAGTTGTCTCTGCCCTACATCCACAGTTTGAGGCAGCAAAACTTCCAAACACCATTTGCTGGAAACCACAGGAGGGATTCCCTTGCGAGCATCTGGTTGGCCCCTATGAGAACAGGATGCTGGACCAGGTGACCCCTCTTTGGCCTGATCCCGTAAGCGCTTCCGACGTTCTTGTGCCCCAGAAGTGTCACCCCCCCCCCTGTAATATGGACTCTGCGTTTGTGAGCAGGGGCTGGGCGGTCTGGATTTACCGGGTGATTTTGGAGTAGGTTAGGACGACTTCCACTTGTTGAACAAGAGGAATGGTTCGCAACACACACAAGTTCCAGATTGTGCTGCTGAAAATAAGAAAGTTTCATGGAGTCAGGAGTGGAAGGAACAGGGGATTCCGATTGTCAGGCTCTTAATGCTAAATGTATAGTGTTAGTCCTACTCTGAGTAGACCCATTGAAATTAATGGGCACGGCCTGGAGATTGTTTCAGAAAAGAAAACTGAGCCATTGCTTCTTCAGGTAGCTGTTCCATGGCTGTGCAAAGCGAAACACAGGATTCCTCTGGGGTGACCCAGAACTTAGCTCAGACATCAGTGCTTCTTCCTCCCTCCCTCATCCTGGACCACTTTTCTCCATTTACTGCCAGAAACATGGAAGTTGGGTCCAAGCATGGCAGGAGAAGCACCGAGGATGTAGCTGTGGGCTGCTCTGGCCTGGCAGGGGCCTCCACACAAGACAGCTTTGTATTCTGGGTGTCTGACATCCCTCCTGCCATGTACCATCTTGTTCTCATGCTGTGACAAACCCAGGGAAATCATTTTGATGGGAAATTGAGCCCCAGCTCCTGGGAGGCCCAAACAGCAGCTGCTCCCCATATGGTCCGGACCACTGATGGGTCGATGATCCTTTCCAGTCAAATGTGGTGGGACACATTCCTTGAAGGGATGCCACAGGCCCCTCAAGAGCAGTCATCTTGCAGCACTTCTTAGGTCTCTCCCCATCACACACACCTTTGCCAACTTGATGCTGGCCATCTGCTACACTGGCTGTTTGCACATTAGATCTGAACTCTACAGCAGTAGAAATTTAACAGTTTATTGCAATGAATATACACAGAGTAGGTGACGTTTTCTAAAGAGACACATTTCAGGAGGGATCAGCACTAAAACCAGAAGCAGTGGCAGATCAGGGGAATGAATCATAAAGATCTGTCATCTCAAGCACTTTAGCTGAAGCAGCAGCAAGGAGGAGAGACAGATTGACAAGGCCAGGCAAGGGAAGGCTCCCTCATTTGTAACCCTGAAATGCTGGGCTTGGCTGCAGCCTAAGGTGGCCTTGAAAACATCAACACTTGCCCCCTAGAGCCCCGCCCCACAAAGACCACTGTACATAGGAGACCAGGAACTCAGAGCAAGACAGTGATGGCTAGGAGGGGTCCTACGATAGTTGCCCTCTGCTTCTGCTGAGTCTGGAAGGGAAGAAATTGAAGGGTGGATCTCTCCCAACACCTCACCTTGGTGTGCCAACAAACTCTTGGCTGAAGTGGTAATGGCAGAAGCTGGAGTAGAGTTACGACAGTTCATCCATTATGCAGACACCAGAACTTGGCACATGGCAGGACAGAGGGAAGGCAGAGAGGTCCCTCATTACGCTCTCCTTGTAATGGAGACCATTGGAAGGGAGCCCAGCAGGTTCTTCGGCAGAGAGAACAAGCAGCTCTTTGCAACGTGTGCAGAGCAGGGAGCGCGTGTCCACCTAGGCACAGCCGTGCATGCTTGAATCTTTGGGAACAGGAAAGAGTCCAATGTACAAATACCATTATTGTCATCACCCACTGTGCTTTGTCTGGGGCATGGACCAGAATTTAGCACCTTGAGAAACTCAGCGTTTGCATTTCACAAAGAACATTTAGAATTCACCAATTTCCCAGCCCTCATGACTGTAGAGAAACAAGCCGGAAACTTCAGCTGTGTGAGATCACAAGGTGGATATCCATGTGCATGTGTTTTTGATGCCCAGAAAGCCAAAGCAGTGTCACACCAAGTGGAGTGCAGACTCCTTGGGGGAATGGCAAAGAGCCACCAAAGAACAGCCAAGCCATCCTTGGCCACAGGCACTGAGGCTCACAGTCTTGGAGGCTGTCTCCCCGCTCCCGTCCCAGCCAACCTCAGCAAGTCATGTTCCTTCTCCCTCCTCCCATGAGCAAAAGTCAAGGGGTGATGAGAGGGTCCAAGACCACAATAACAGACTACAAAGTGAGGAAAACATCCTTGTGGACAAGGAATGTTTGAACAGGACACCCCTAACACGCTGAATGATGTTTTTCTTCTTCTTTCTGTTTTATTAAATTTGCTTAGTAACATAACATTATTATATATATTCTATAAAACAAAGAATACAGAACAAAATTCATTCATACTACAATGCCTAATTACATAACATTAATATATATTGTTTCTGAAAAAAGGCTTACATAACAAAATCAATTCAAAATACCATCCGGTTTACTTTTTCTTTTCCTTTTTTTCGTTTTTCTTTCCCCTCCCTCCCCACTGCAGCCCTCCCCACCCCCTGTCAGGCCTTCCTTCTTCATATCTTTATCCTTGTACACAGTTTGTTCATTCGAGCTTGTATGTTAGGGTTGGCTTCCCCTCTTTCTATCCAGTTCCTGTAAAATGCCCATTTATTTGTGATTCTTTGGCATTTACTTTCCCATCTATCCTCTACCACTATCTGTGCGAATATTTCTGACTGTACGTATTCAAAAACATAATCAATCCATTTTTCCATATTCCATTTGGCCTTTTCTTTCCATCCCAGAGCAATAACTGCCATTCCAGCTAGAATCATAATCTTGTACAACTCTTGCTTATTACTCTTTACTTTGTTATTTCCCAGTATTCCCGAAAATAACAAATCCCTATTAACTTCTATGTTTATTTGAAATAGTCCAGAAATTACCTTTATAACCTTTTGCCAATATTCCTATATTCCACATGTGTGAATATAGTCTTTTTTCCTGACCACAATGAATATATACGCCATTTGTGCCAGAGTTCTATACCATTTTAATAAAAAATGTCTACTTAATTCTTTATACTTTTCTATTTTAATATTGTTTATATTCTTCATCAGTTCTTGAGCCGTGTTTGGAAGGATTGTACCTTCCTGCTCCCATTTAATCTGGATTATCCTTATTCTTTCTTTGTCGCTTATCATCAGTTTATATAAGATCCCTGCTATCCCTTTCTCCGTTATTTGTCTTTTGTTCAGCACCATATATATTTTCATTTCTATCCTCATTGTTTCCTCTGCTCTTTCTGTTTTTATTAAATCATAAAGTCCTTCCACTTTCAGCCAATATTGTTTTCCTATTTTTTCTAAAAAAACTTTTTTTGTAATTAAATTCCCTTCTTCATCAAACATATCTTTTAATTTATAAAATCCCTGATCTTCTAATTTCTTCCACCAACCCAGTTCCCTTTGACTCTCCTGCATATATTTTAATGGCGTCCACCTTGAGTATGTTGGCATCCATTTTGTTTTCCAATTCTTCCAAATTCCTAACACAGTTTTCCTTGGTCCTAATGTCTTCTTAAAAGCCGTATTAATATCTCTATTAAATATCCCTTCTCTTCCTATTCCTTCATTTATTTCATTCTCCAGCCTTATCCATTTAATCCGATCCTTATATCCAATATCTATTAGATTTTTCAATTGGAATGTTTCATAATAAAATTCTAAATTCGGTATTCCCCATCCCATCTCTTCTTGAGATGAATAATTTACTATGTCTGAGGTTCTAACTCTTTTACTTCCAAAAATCCAATTTTTAAATACCTTATTCCATGTTTTGAACCATATTTTCCTAATGGGTAGTGTAATTACTTGAAATGAATATAATAATTTCGGTACCAGAAATATTTTAACTGCTCTAATCCTACCTAGAATTGATAAATTCTTATTTTCCCATAATTTTATGTCCTTCTTGATCTTCCTCCATGCTTCTTTGTAATTTACATCTGGAATCTTAGCAATCTTTTTAATAATATTTACCCCCAAGTATTTAATTTTTCCCCTATTGATATCCATCTTTGTCATTTTTGCAATTTCCTTCTTCTCCTCTTTATTTACATCCCAAAATAAAATTTAAGAGTTCTCCAGATTTACTCCCAATCCCGACTCCTCTTTAAAGTCCTTCAAGATTATCATAATTTCTCTTACACCCTCTAAGGGGTTTGTAAATAATAATAAGATATCATCTGCATACATGTTTAACTTTATTTCTTCCTTTCCTTTATTATATCCTTTTTATCCTTACTGAGTTTCATATTCTGTGTGCCAAGTACTCCATACCCAATACAAATAGTAGTGGTGAGAGTGAACATCCTTGTTTAACTCCTCTTTGTATATTGAATTGATCTGAAACCCCCTCATTCACTCTGACCACAGCCTTCCCTTCTCTAAACAATTGCTGGATTGCTTCCACAAAGTTCTCTCCTAATCCTACCTCCCACATAATCTTCCATAAGAAGGCCTTATACACATCCAATTTTAAGACCACCAATTTTCCTCTTACCCTGCTTGTTAATTCGTTTAGCACATTTCTTATAGGATGGCCTATGTATCTTCCCTTAACAAATCCATATTGATCTTCCTTAATTATTTTAGGTAGTACCTTTTCCAGTCGCCTTGCCAGGATCTTTGTAAATATCTTATAAAAGGTAAAGGTACCCCTGCCCGTACGGGCCAGTCTTGACAGACTCTGGGGTTGTGCGCCCATCTCACTTAAGAGGCCAGGGGCCAGCACTGTCCGGAGACACTTCCGGGTCACGTGGCCAGCGTGACATCGCTGCTCTGGCGAGCCAGAGCTGCACACGGAAACGCCGTTTACCTTCCCGCTAGTAAGCGGTCCCTATTTATCTACTTGCACCCGGGGGTGCTTTCGAACTGCTAGGTTGGCAGGCGCTGGGACCGAGCAACGGGAGCGCACCCCGCCACGGGGATTCAAACCGCCGACCTTTCGATCGGCAAGCCCTAGGCGCTGAGGCTTTTACCCACAGCGCCACCCGCGTCCCAAAATATCTTATAGTCTTGATTTAATAGGCTAATTGGTCTGTATGACCCCACCTCTGTAGGGTCCTTTTGCGGTTTTTCAATCACTACTATTTCCGCTAGTTTCCAAGTGTCTGGGGCTTTCCCCCCTTCTAAGATATTATTAAATACTTTTTAAAGTTCTGAGCCCAGGATATCAGTTGTTTCTTTATGAATGATGTGCCCCATTTCCAGTCAGATTTCCAGTGGGTCTGAGTGGCCAGGAGAGAACCTGGCAGGGATTGAAGGAGCTTCAGAGCTGCTCTGGGGCACAAAGAGAGAGGCATCTTCCTGTGACACCTCACGCCTGGGCCTTTGATTCTGTGGCCAGGCTGCAGCATCAGACGGCAGATTCCAGCAGAGAAATCCAGCAACTGACAAATTAAGTGGGTCTCTCTGCCCCGGGCTTCCCTTCCAAAATAGATTGCCAGTCCCTTTCTGGCTAATGAGGGAAGCACCCTGGGGGTGATTTGCTCTGGAAACCAAGCAGGGTGGGGGAGCTCCTCTGACACATCTGCTGCGGTTTCTGATAACCTCATTACCCAGCTGTTATTAAGGCTCCTCTTGCTTCAGGAGAGCAACCAATGCACACTGGCTTTCTATCTGGTCCCCCAGTGCTTAATAACAACCACCACAAGAGGGTGCCTTGGAAACCACACCAAGCCACAACCAGGAAACAGAGCTATGAAGATCCCTGTCACCTCTTCCTCCCGCTGATAGACAGGGAACAACTGGCAACTCGTGGCAGCTGCAGCAACCTTCTTGCTCAGCACAGATCCCTAGGCCAACCCCATCCCTTAGGGAAAAGTCTGGTTCAGAAGCAGGTCACCTGCTTTGTATGCAGAAGGCCCTGGGTTCAATCCCCAACAGCACCTCCAGGTGGGGTTTGGAGAAACCCCCTCTCAGAAACCCCAGAGAGTTGGTTGCGCTGAGCTGGGTGGACCAGTAGTTTGGTTCTGTTTCTATGCTCCCTTCAGGCAGTGGCTCCTTGAAGGACATCAGAGGGCAGCATCTGCCTAATTTTACACAACTCTCACCTTTTTTTGTCAAAAGTTAAAAAAAACCGTTTCCAGAATGAGATGTGCTGGAGCTGCAGCCAATGCTGGAAACATTCTCAGCCCTACCTAGAGATGCCGGGGGTTGATGCTCTCCACCCCAACCCTTTGTCCTAGAACCCCAAATATGCACATGCTCAGAAGGCCTTTGTTGCATTCGCTCACAGCTGAGCCTGACTGCAGAAATAGGCTGGTCTAGTGAGCATAGATGGTATCTTCATTTTGATGGAGAGATGCTTCCCCTCCCCTTTCTGATTTAGAAATGGAGGAGGAAGAGAATTAAATTACACTGGCAGCAAGAGGTCCAGAGGTGTCAGAGTTGCTTAGCAACCAGAGGTTGTGGGTCTGTGATGCTAGAGCAACAGGCACCTTCTCCCACCAGGTGAGCACCAGGGTAGAAGGAAGAGGCAGGCATTTTTACCTGGTGCATCACTCTGTGACCAACAAGTTTCTGTGGATGGCCCATTTGAGTGCCTGCTGTCCCCTGGGATACTTACAAGGCAAATGCCATGCAATTACACCCCACCCCTCACTGATATACCACCCTAGATTCACAGAAGGCCAGTCTCACACCAGACCCAAATCCCATGCAGTCAGCTTTCTCTATGATCATATCCAGGTACAAACAGGTCATGGAAACCAAACCAAACCTATTATTCCAAACAAAAACCAGCCTTGCTGAAAAAACAATTTACAGATCAAGCAGCCCCAAATTCATCCAAGCAAAAGGGCAGGTGTTCTGGATGAGCAATGATGCTGTAACTGTTAGAAAATCAGGAGTCTGTGACTCTTGCTTGGTCAGTTTAAAATACTTCTGTTGCCCACAGTGAGGCAAAGAAAGATTAAACTGCAGAGCAGACCCTGCAAGCCTGGATCCAGCCCATGCGTGCCCGGCTGAAAATCAGCTGCCCAGATAAATTTGTGAACATCTTTCAGCTCCTCCATGATAATATGACCGCAACAACTAAAGATAACAATGGCTCTCAGTGAACAATTCACAGTGAGATCAAGTGTTAAACAGGGTTGTATTATTGCCCCAACTCTATTTTTTATCTTCATTGCCATGATCCTACACATTGTTGAAGGGAAACTCCTCACCGGGGTAGAAATCATATATCAAACAGATGGAAAGCTCTTGAGTAGGCTGAAAGCAAAGAATAAGGTTACCATAACCTCTGTCATAGAACTTCAATATGCTGATGACAACATAGTGTGTGCACACTCAGAGGATGACCTCCAAACCATCCTAAATATCTTCGCAGATGCTTATGAAAAGCTTGGCCTATCGCTCAATATCCAAAAAACCAAAGTGCTGCACCAACAAGCACAAAACAACCCCTCTGCAGCGCCAGAAATCCAACTCAACGGTGTAACATTGGAAAACGTCAATCACTTCACCTACCTGGGCAGTTACTTTTCCACAAGGGCCGACACTGATGCCAAAATCCAGCATTGCCAGAGCTCTGCAAGTGCAGTTTTCTTCTGATTGAAGCTATTGTACTACCAACCTTACTGTATGCTAGTGAAACATGAAACTTATAAACGCCATCTCCAACTTCTTGAAAGATTCCATCAACAGTATCTCCAAAAAAATTTTACACATCACTTGGGAAGACAGGCAAACTAATGCCAGTGTGCTGGAAGAAGCAAAGATCACCAGCATCAAAGCAATGATTCTTCAACATCAGCTTCTTTGGACTGGTCATGTTGTTCGGATGCCTGATGATCGTCTTCCAAAGCAACTACTCTATTCTGAACTTAAAAATGGAAAGTATAATGCTGGTGTTCAACAAAAGAGGTTTAAAGACTCAAGGCAAATCTTAAAACATGTAGAATAAACACCGACAATTGGGAAACACTGGCCTGCGAGTCCTCCAGTTGGACAACAGCCTTTACCAAAGGTGTCATAGACTTTGAAGATACTTGAACTCAGGACGAAAGGGAGAAACAGGCTAAGAAGAAGACACGCTTGGCAAACCCACACCGTAATCAACTCCGACCCAGAAACCAATGTCCCCACTGTAGAAGGACATGTGGATCCAGAATTGGCCTCCACAGTCACTTATGGACTCACTCGGCTATGAGTGATCGCCGAAGAAGTTGCTTTCTCCATGAAAATCGAAAGAAACATTTGCAGATCAGCTTTGTTCATCCAAACAATGCAATCAAAAGCCAGTTTTAGGTAACCCTTTCATCAGGATAAATGAAATGGTTGCAATAGTAGTGAGCTCTTATTTCTGCTTGTTGTTAAGCAGAAACAACAAACTGGTGGAGGCTTCTGGCCTCTTATCATCATGAGAAGAGACTTTGCCAAGTAAAGGCAGCATCAAAAACTGCTGGGTCAGAGGAAGAGCATTGGCTGCGCCCGCTGAAAATATAAAAATCAGGCAGTTCATTGAACTTGTCTCCAACACACCCAGGTGGGGATGCTTGGAGAAACATAGGCATTCAAGGACCAGGCAGACCTTTCAGCTCCACCCAATGGAAGCCTCCAATTTCCCTCCCCCCTGTCCCCTTTAAAATCTGATGTTGCGCACTTTTCGCTTTGAGAGGTTCAACTCCTTTTAGGGAAGGAAGTGCAGGATTGGCACACAGGAAGACTCACCTTTTGTTGCATTCTCCAAGTGGAAGTTTTCATCTTAGGAAAGCAGGATGACAGAAGGGAAGGAAGGAGAGATGTGTTGGGAAGATTTCTGAATTGGTTTTCTTTAAAAAATGAGAGATGTTTTGCATGTAGGACACTTCCACGTCTGGGCCACAAAAGATACATGCCTCTTTGCCATCACAAAGTATCATTCTCAGGGTCTGTGAGCTGCCCCCCCCCCCATCACTAAAAGGAAGATAGCAAAGCCCTCAAATGACTCTACGAGCTGCAGGCGAGAACAGATGTTCTGCCTGGGAGGTTTAACATGCCTGGAACTGATACATAAAATAGGAATGTATTGCCAGGTCAGCAAAGCAGGTTGAGCTCCGTGGAGCGAATGGGCTGAAGCAGCCATGGACAGGCTTGTGAAATGGAGTCTGCATGGAATTATGAGTTAAGGCAGAGGGGCTCTCTGGGTGAATGGAGATCTTGAGCCAAGCCATTCAGGCGGACAGCTGCCTGTTCTACACCTCCCTGTCATGCAGGATTTGCCCAGCCAGAGCACAGGGCGGAAGAAGCACCACCAGCATGCTCATCACGTACCACCCCCAGCCCAGGCACATGGGCCTCTTTCTCCACATGCACCCCACTAGCCACCCTAACTGGGTTGTGCAAATTGCCCAATAGCAAATGCAATCAGCTTCCACCACTTATGTGAGAGGAGGAATTTGCTTTGCAAGCCAGCCTGAGCATCCAACACCTCTCTTCTGAAAACACTCACCGCTGAACTGACCAAACCTTTTATCCGCTTGACCACATACAGAGGAGCCCTAAAGCCAGATGAGGGAGAAGGTGCCTTTCTTTTTCCTATGCATCACAATCATTTATCCAGTCACTATAAAAACAAAGGAAAGTAAGACAACTCTGTGGTTATTTTCCATGCTTGGGGGTGGGGTGGGGTGGGGGAGGCAGCCAATGTCTGCCAACATCCAGTAAGGAACAAAGGCAGCAGACTGAGAAGTCAGAGGAGGATTTGCATAAATCCATGCAAGAGCCAGTCTCAGATTTATGCTTTGGAGACAGCTCCATGGGAAAAGGCTGACTGAAATCAGGACAAGTCTTTTGGGAGTGAGGGATCCAGGCACCTGATAAGAAAGCTCTGCAGCTTCAAACTGGAACCATCACTGAGGCACCAGAGATCCATATTGATCAGGATGTTTGAAGGGTGGGGAGGAGAACTAGGCTTCCAGTGGCCTACTTGTCGCTGGGTTTTGAAAACCTGCAAAGACACAACAGCCCTTCAAATTAGGCATGTGCTTTTTACAAAAATGCTTCCTTAAGTTTTTCTCTGCTCTGCTACATCAGGAAGCCCCCAGTTCTGATCTTGGTTCTGTCGCTAGGTGGCTGTGGGTTCAGCCCTTCCCTCTGCAATATGGGGGTAACATAACCCTGACCCACATTACAGAAAGGGGGAAATAGAGGAAGGTTTAAGCAAGGGCTAGTGGTGGGGTCCTCTCTGACAGGAGTGCCCAGCCAATTTAAGACACTGCTTCTGAGTTGCTGCTTTAATGGAAGGGTGTGTGTGCGTGTGCTCATGTGCCTCTCAGAGAGGCTGTGCCTTACTGACCAAGAGTAGGACACTGAGTGCTCTCCTAGAATCATAGAATCATAGAGTTGGAAGAGACCACAAGGGCCATCGAGTCCAACCCCCTGCCAAGCAGGAAACACCATCAGAGCCCTCCTGACATATGGTTGTCAAGCCTCTGCTTAAAGACCTCCAAAGAAGGAGACTCCACCACACTCCTTGGCAGCAAATTCCACTGTCAAACAGCTCCTTTCCGCTTGTTGCAAGACTTCACACAAACAAAACCACAAAGCCTTCCAGGCAGATGCCACCTTGGTACTTCTGGAGTGATGGAAGCAGGCAGCACAAAGGTGGCCACTTTGAGAGACCTGGACAGAGATCTTGGCCCTGGCAGGCCATGTTCCCCAGCTCAGCCAAGCCCCATGGCTACTTTCCTTTGTGGGCAAGCACATCCTTCCAGGATGTGGGGTCAAAAGGGCCTCCCTACCCAGAGTCTAGCTCTAGGGTGGCTACTGTCTGACATCTCCCAGCTGTGACCAGCAATGTTTCCAGAAAGTTGTGTTTGGGAGCCCCTAAGGTTGGAACTACATGCACTGCATAGTTTTCGCCCACAGAAGCGGATGCCAGGACGTCCCGGAGGAGTCAGCTGGCCTCCCCTCAGGAAAGCAGCACTCAGAGATTCTTCACTGGCTGATAGTTCTGGGAGGGGAGGAGGATATATTTAATGCTAAGCATTCCAAAATACATTTGGCAGCCCAAGGGCACCTTTAAAGAGAGGTTTGCTTCTTATTCCCAGAATGCAACAAATGTTGCCAGTTTCCCTAAGAATTGTTATCTGTGCTGGATAACACATATATAGGCGATGGCTGATATAGCCTCAGCAGGTACCTCTGGTCAGGAGAAGAGCCTCCCCCAACAGAGCCACCAACTTGCAAGGAGGGGGTCCAAGGGACAGAAAAGGGTGTACTTAGGAGGGGGTGAATTGGGGAGCCAAGCTCAGCAGCTTCTGTGCTCCATTTCCTTCTGGAATGCTCTGCTTGACTACTAAAATAAAATTTATCACCCACCTTTTGACTGCAAAGTCTCCAAAGGTAGAAAGCAAACATGCCAAAATTTCATGAACTCCAGTAAGAACTAATTGGAGCAAGGGGGGTGGCTCTGTGGTCCTCTAGATGCTGTTCAACTACACTCTCAAAGCAGTGATTTTACATAAAGCAGTACAAATTATGCCTAGGCCCTAGAGTTGGACTCCCTGGCCTTTATGACCACCCGGATGACAAGAACCAGGTAGCTGGTTGCTGTTGCTTGAGTCAAGGAAGCAGCACATTAAGCGTGGCACATTTACTAACTTTGCCTGCAACACTGAATACTCTGCAGGCTCAAAACGATTATTGATCATTAGCTCAAGCTAAAGGCACCACAGAATTGCGGGACCCTGGCAAGGGTCTCCTGCCATGGGGTGGGGAGGAGTCTTCCAGAAGTCCCAGCCAGTCTAACTGTTAAACTCTGCAGTTTGGGCCTTGGGTGTGCAGCCACTGGGGGCCAAGCCTCCTGCCCAGGTTCCACCTTTTTCCTCTTCCTGCAGTGCAAGATTCTGCTCTCACTGCACTGACCTGATCCTGCATCAAAAGCCAAAAAGGGGCGCAGCAAATCCAGGTCAGGGCAAAGGTCCTGGCGCAGCCTTGCACACATCAGATGTTAGTGAAAAGAAGCAGCCTTTGTGCTCCCCTTGCAAAGGCCCATGGTTAGGGAGTCCTGCCCACCCCACCCCCAGCACTGCAACACAACAGCAGGCAAGGCCCACAACTCAGCAGGGCCCAGTCTCCGAAAGCCCACCCCAGGTCAAATGGCCAGTCTCAGCCATCCAGAATAAGCCTAATCCCTGGAGGCAGAGAGCTGGCCTGAGATAACGAGTGGTTCACACCACAGCAAGCCTCATACGGCCCACCCCACAAACAGCCTTCCTGCTACCTCACCTGGAGTACTGTGTCCAGTTCTGGGCACCACAGTTCAAGAAGGACACTGACAAACTGGAACGTGTCCAGAGGAGGGCAACCAAAATGGTCAAAGGCCTGGAAACGATGCCTTATGAGGAACGGCTTATAAGGGAGCTGGGCATCTTTAGCCTGGAGAAGAGGAGGTTAAGGGGTGATATGATAGCCATGTTCAAATATATAAAAGGATGTCACATAGAGGAGGGTTGTTTTCTGCTGCTCCAGAGAAGCGGACACGGAGCAATGGATCCAAACTACAAGAAAGAAGATTCCACCTAAACATTAGGAAGAACTTCCTGACAGTAAGAGCTGTTTGACAGTGGAATTTGCTGCCAAGGAGTGTGGTGGAGTCTCCTTCTTTGGAGGTCTTTAAGCAGAGGCTTGACAACCATATGTCAGGAGTGCTCTGATGGTGTTTCCTGCTTGGCAGGGGGTTGGACTCGATGGCCCTTGTGGTCTCTTCCAACTCTAGGATTCTATGATTCTAAGAGCAAGATGGGAGAAGGTTTGGGCTGCTCCCACCAAGCTCAAGCTGTCCCCATTTCTTTCTCCAAGCCATTTCTAGGCTGTTTCTCAGGATTGCTGATCCAAAGAGACTTACATCGTAAAAAAAGACAAGCGGCAACCACAAGGCATAGGTAACTATAAAGTCAATTAGAAAAAAGAAAGTGAGAAAAGGGCAGTTGCTGAAACCCTGGCAGATATCACAGCCAAGCCCCTCAGAGGACAGCAGCTGACCCCACAGAAGACCCTCGGGGATCGGCCTCTCCTGGCTCTACCATCTCCTCAGATAAAGGTCTGAGCCACCAGTCAGAGCATTTGAGGGGGGGTTGTGGGGAGGCAGAGGACTATGCAGATCATGGCCACAACAGTCACAGCTCCACACACATTGCACACACCTGCGAGAGGCACCTGGATGCATCACGACCCAAGGACTGCCTGAGCCCTTGGAAGCCCACCACTGCCAAGGCCTGTGGCTCAGCTTGTCTTGCTCAGCTCCATTTTCTACTTCTTGCTTCCAGTGCTTCAAAGAGGCACCGCTGGTTCCCTGCCTGCTTTTCACATTTCAGCTCCCACCTGAAAACTGTCTCTCCTGCCACCGCTTCCTCTGGGAACATTCATCTGGAGGTGGCAGTTAATACCCAGCCTGCAATCAAAGATGGAGTAAGAGGCATCACAATGAATCACAGAGCCATGGCTTCTGCCTCATAACACACACACACACACACACACACACACACACACACACCAACATCCCTCCCCATCTCCCTTAGGGAATCCAAGCCTAATTGCTTTATGGGGAGGATCTCTGATACAACTCTGGACTCTCCTTCCACCATCCGCCCTGCCAGAAAATGTCTGCTTCAGCTGTGCTTCCCCCCCCCCCCCAGCAAGTCCCAGGCGGGCAATGCATCAGAAAGACCTGATTCAGGGGTCCAGCCAAGGAGATGAATGGGCTGGACAGGTGGGCTGGCTCTTTGGACTACCCCTTGGAGTGGTTGGGCCAGTCCTAAGGCCACTGCTCAAGTCCCCTCCATCACTAGAAAGATGGCAGCTGAACTGCCTCTCCCAAGGAATAGCACAGGCCTTGGGGAGGGGGACACTCTTGCCTTGCAAGGCTTGCAGTGAATGAAGTGAACCTCCCAGGGTTCACACCCACCATTTTCCAGAGGTGTAGCCATGTTGGTCTATTGCAGCAAAAGCACCAGGAGTCACAGAGGCTCCCTCCCAACCATGGGGCACCTGCAGGGCCCCCCACCCCAGTCTCGGCACCCCCTGCACATCCTCAGCGCTGACCAGATAAGCCACAGCAATGCTGACATTTCCACAGCAGTACCTGAAAGACCAACCAGTTTAACAAATCAGCTTTTGGCGGGGGATGAAGGTTTTCCGACAGCTGGCAAGTATTTGTTTCATACATTTATTTACTGCAAATAAATGTAAAATACTTGGGAGTGCAAAGGATTCCAGGGTGTATACACATAGGTGTAGCATGAAGGAGGAAATTAAAAGGAACTGACATACAAAAAATACAATCTGTCACCATTCACAAACCATCTAGCTAATTAACATCCAAAAACTGGAATAAAACCTGCCATCCTGATTCAGGCAGTGGGTGATAGGACTTCAGTCTTGCAATTCAAGACCCTGAAGTGATGCCCTCCCAAAGATTTGCTAGTCTTTCAGGAGTCAAGGCAAAACTCTTGCCTGACTCAGCCTGCCCCCAAGGGCTGCTCATCATGAACATCTCTGGGCTGCTCCAAACTGCTTGGCGTAATGCTAGCTGGTTCTGGTCCTGCAAAGACTTGACTCCGGGGAGGAGGAGCCCGCCCCCTGCCATCCCTCAGCCTGTGAGGGGAACATGGAAGGGGAAATGGAGACCAGAATAGCACCATCCAGTGACAGAAAGTATATTTGGTTTTTCAGAAGCGTTTCTTCAGGTGGGTGTCAGCTTGACAGGCTCAGTGTGGCAGGGAAGGAAGGAAGGAAGGAAGGAAGGAAGGAAGGAAGGAAGGAAGGAAGGAGAAGAAAGGGGATGCTTCTTTGGCAGCAGACCCAGGGCCTCTTCCCTGTACCTGCTGCCACAAACTGCCAAGAGAGGAGACGTGGCGGCAGGACCCATGCTCTGTGAGGGGGGCAGGAGCCCCTCTGCCCACCTCCGGCTCCTGCAAAGCAGCTGATCTGTCTGCCTGCCTCCCCTTTCACCTTGCAGGAATCTGTAAGAAATGCGACTTGACAGGCAGTGTTCCAGCCTGGGAGAGCTGCTTTCCTCAGGCCTGGGGGGGCGTCTTTGTGGGGCCCCAAAGGAAGTGCTTTTAAAGTGCACTGATGTGATCAGAACAGAAAGGCAGAGAGAAGGCAGTGCCAGTGCAGGCTAGAGGCCTGGCTGATGGGCAAAGGGAGGGCGGAAGTGTGAGGAGCTCGTTCTACTCTCGAGTAGGACCCTGGCAGAGACACATGCCCGACTGGCATGTTCCCTCCCTCCTGGTTGATTGTTCAGGAGCTTCAAAAGCTTTCTTCTGCCCGAACATCACAACGACTGATGCCAACAGACACTGGACACTTAGGGATCCGCAGAGTTCTTGCAGTCTGCGTAACAGTCCTCAGCAACTCAGCATTTTGGCTAACCTACTTTATTTACAGGGACGCGGGTAGCGCTGTGGTTTAAACCATAGAGCCTAGGACTTGCTGATCAGAAGGTCAGCGGTTCGAATCCCCACGACGGGGTGAGCTTCCGTTGCTCGGTCCCTGCTCCTGCCAACCTAGCAGTTCGAAAGTACGTCAAAGTGCAAGTAGATAAATAGGTACCACTCCAGTGGGAAGGTAAACGGCATTTCTGTGCGCTGCTCTGGTTTGCCAGAAGCAGCTTAGTCATGCTGGCCACATGACCCGGAAGCTGTATGCCTTCTCCCTCGGCCAATAAAGTGAGATGAGCGCCGCAACCCCAGAGTCGGTCACGACTGGACCTAATGGTCAGGGGTCCCTTTACCATTACCTTTACTTTATTTACATATAAACACACACAGAGCACTGGAACACAGTAACACAAACATCCTGTCTCCGATCTCTTCCCACACTGTGGAGTCAAAACATACACCGTCATGTGATAGACAACAATCCCATGACTGCAATCATGAAGCAGGAATTCTAACAAGGTCCTTAGCCCTTGGATGAGAATACCAAGCGTGGGGTGGGGGGCAGACACCGTTCCTTCCATGCTCACTGAATCATGGGTCAGTGAGGGGGGAGGGTTGGCATCCTGAGACTAAGGACCCCACATGCCAAGACAGTGGGAATCCGGGGCCCAGACTTAAGAGGAGCAGAACCGTGACCTGCTTGCCAATTTAGATACAGTGACTGAACTGGAGGCCCCTCGACTGACTTCAGGTCCAGTGTTGGACCATTTCGATCAGATACTCCCTACTGATGTGGATAGATTCCTCCAAGTTGGTAGGCCCACCACCTGCCTCCTTGATCCGTGCCCATCTTGGCTGATTAGGGAGTGTCCAGATGTTGCGCGGACCCCCCTGGTTGAAATTATCAATTTGTCCCTTGGTACGGGGACATTCCCAGGGGAACTGAAGGAAGCAGTAGTGTGTCCACTTAAAGAAAACTTCATTAGATCCCTTAGACCTATCCAATTACTGCCCAGTTTCAAATCTTCCATATCTGGGTAAGGTAATTGAGAGAGCGGTTGCTGAACAGCTTGGTAGGTTTCTGGAGGAAACATCGGCTTTAGATCCATTTCAGTCCAGATTCCATCCTGGTTTTGGGACCGAGACGGCTCTGGTCACCCTAACAGATGATCTCCACAGACAACTGGATCGAGGCGGGTCAGGACTGCTGATCCTTTTAGATTTGTCAGCAGCCTTTGACATGGTCAATCATGATCTTCTGGACCACTGCCTCGCAGACGTGGGGATACAGGGCATAGCCCATAACTGGCTGTGCTCTTTTATCTCTGGTCGGGGACAGAGGGTGGCACTAGGGAGGGAAATGTCGTCGCGCCACTCCTTGGTGTGTGGAGTGCCGCAGGGCGCAATTCTCTCCGCAGTGCTTTTTAACATCTTTATGCGCCCCCTTGCCCAGATTATCCGGAGCTTTGGGCTGGGCTCTCACCAATATGCTGATGACACTCAGCTCTATCTGCTAATGGTTGGCCACACTGACTCGGCCCCGGACACACTGACCAGATGCTTGGAAGCTGTGGCTGGATGGTTTCGTGGGAGCCGATTGAAACTAAATCCTTCGAAGACAGAGGTCCTATGGCTGGGTCGGGATGGCATGGGGATGAGGGACCAACTTCCCTCTCTTGCAGGGGCCCAATTAGTGCCATTGCCTTCCGTTAAGAGTTTGGGTGTAATCCTTGACACCTCCCTGGCTCCCGGTAGAGTACAGGGTCAGATTTAAGGTGCTGCTTTTGACCTTTAAAGCCCTTCACGGCCTAGGACCCTTGTACCTACGGGACCGCCTCTCCCGGTCGGCCCCACGGAGAGCCTCAAGGTCCATAAATAGCAACACCCTAGTGGTCCTGGGCCCTAAGGAAGTTAGATTGGCTTCAACCAGAGCCAGGGCCTTTTCAACTCTGGCTCTGGGCTGGTGGAACGCTCTGCCTCATGAGACCAGGGCCCTGCAGGATCTGATTTCTTTCCGCAGGGCCTGTAAGACAGAGTTGTTCCGCCTGGCCTTTGGCTTGGAGCCAATTTGATTCCCTCCCTCTCTTTCTTTTTTCCTTTCCTTCTCCTCCTGCAATGAGGCTACATTTTAATATTTTAAAGTTTCAATATTTTAATGCTTCAATATTTTAATTTTGTTTTTAAGTTGTAATCATTCAACTTGTTTTTATTATTGCTTGTAAGCCGCTCTGAGCCTGGCCTTGGCTGGGGAGGGCGGGGTATAAATAAAAATTATTATTATTATTAGAAGCCTGGCGAAAGGTGGATTTTGGGGAGCAGCTAAGTCCCCCTTGAGAAAAGAAAGTAAGTTCATTGGTCCTGTTCCAGAGCCACAGGCATGGCTGTGGCCTGCCGGCCTGCCTGCTGGGGGTGCAGCTGTGGGCCAGATGGGCACCTGCATGCAGGCGCAGGGGGGCTCTGTGTCCCACGGGGACTCCTGCATCTTTTGCATGCCGGAAACTGGCACCTCCTGTTTCAAAGGCTGAGAAAGGAGGTGTCTCTGCCCTCCTCCCACACAGAGACCGGCAGCTGCCTATTCCCAAAATGGTACGAGTGGGGTGGATGGAACAGTGGAAGCAGCACCTCTAAGGGGTCTTTGGGGCCTCTGCTCAGGTGATGGTGGGAGAAATGCTCTTGAGAGTGGGGGCCCAAAGGCATGGCTGGGTGCTAGATGGCTCACAGATTCAGAGAAGTCACCGGGGGGAGACCCTTGAGGGACACCATTGAATTGGTACTTTGTGCTCTGTGAAGGAAGGAGACTCTTTGCCAAAGCCTGGGTTGCAAAATGTTTGGTTTTTGCTTTAGCAGTGGAGAAAGGATTCTGAGCAACGGTTTGCAAGCACTACGCTGAAAGGAGAGCTTGCAATCTATCACATTTGCCCTTCCAACAACCTGGTGAGGTAGACCATTAACCAACATCTCCACTTGGCCCATGAAGAAAAGGAGGCTGCCCCATGCACAGCATCCAGGTCCCACTTGCTCCCGGTAGAGCAGGCTGGGGATCAAAGCCTCTCAGAGAGGAAACAGGGTGAGGTTCACAAGTAACTCAGAGCTCGAGGACTTCCGGTGGAGCGCGGAACCTAATGCAGGCGAGGGTTCTTCCTGCGGAGGTAACCCCAGCTTTTTCGCCAGTTTTTGGAGGATTTGAGGGCGCCAGAACCTCCAACCAAGCCTCTGGTGGGTGTCTAGAGGTCCAGGTACCCGGCAGTGCCAGACAGCCGATCGCTCTGTCATCAGGTAGCCTTTGAAAAAAAGGTGAAGAGTACGATGGTGCGGGCGGCAGGCAGCCGGGCAGCCATTACAGCGGCGATTTAGCGGCGATTTAGCGAAGCCCCGAGCCTGCAAGGGATAGCGCTTTGCTCTCAATACGAAGAGACCCGGACATATAAAACAGACAGCGAACTGAATAAAACAAAATAAGGAAGTCTCCGGGTAAAAAAAGGGGAGAAAGTTCGAGTTCTGCGTTGGTTTGACTTCAGCGGAAAAAGACGCAGTGTTGCGAGCAGAGCTTAAAGAGAAAGTAAGTTACCGCCAGCGGATACTGTTTCCGTATCCCTCGGGTAGCTATAGTTTAAAAGGAAAAAAGAAACTCCTTTCTTGGTAAGGGAGAAAGTTAAGAGGGAGCAGAAAAGAGGGGTGATAGAAAAGAAATCCCAGCCGGCAGGGTAACCGAAGAAACGGAAAAATAGAAAGGATTGGAGCTAGAATATTTTCCGGAAAGTTAAAGCAGCGAGAGAGTGAGAAGACGCTCCGACGCCATCTTAAGAGGGGAGGCAAGGAGAGGCGCTGTGGAGGTTGCACTAAACGACTCAAAAAAGCGTTAAACACGGGGATACCGGGTACTACAAACATACCGGCTCAGTTGTTGGAGAGGTTACGTCGCAGCTTATCAGACCCCCGCGGGGTTGCTACCCCCCGCCCGGGAAGCTAACTAAGAAACTTTGGTTGACGCGGCAAACAGACGGGACAGACGGATTCCCATGGAGGGGTGCGCCTAGTAGTACACTGCACTATTTTATGACCACATTGGGGCCACTTTATTACTCTCCTCTGAGCCTTCGGGCCGGTGTCAGCCTCGGAGAGTAGCCTCCCTCCTTGCAGGACTGAGCTTTAGATACTTCCAACATAAATGCTTACGAAGTAGGTACGGACCATCTCAAAATAGCTTAGGTCATTCAAATCGATATCAATACTGACAGTCAAATCCTTCTTTCATTTGTGACATTCGGAGTAGCCCCTTACAACTCTGACTCACTCCCCAGCTTATCAATATTAGGACAGTATGGGTTATCAACTCGCAAACTGAATTCACGGACATCGAGATATCGGTTGGATTAGCCCGAGTGGGGGCAAGAAGCTTATAGACTGAACACTTTCGATTAAAAACGGCCAACTAACCCACCCTGAGATTTGGGGGGGGAAAGGACAGAAGTCAAGTATATCAAGCATACTAAGCAGCGGGGAACGGTGAACGGACTGGGCTATTCCCTACACTCATTTGTGATTTAGTTTTCTGTTTGGTTAACGTAATTCTCCGATTTATTCACTTGGGGCTGTATCTCCTTTCCTCTGATTGTGATGGCCAATGTGATATTGATTAAGGGGTTTCGGTACTAACTTAAGACTGTGTTTGAAGTAAGGGCAGAAGCCCTAAAACATAGAAACATCAGATTAGACAGGCCACAACCTGACCCCCAAAGAACTGCGATAATGGCATATAATAAAAAAAAAGGACCGGAGGGGGGTACCCCAACAGATAGGAAAGCCTCAAAACAAGAAACAGAATTTAGAACAGAAATATTGAGAATGTTCGCAGAAATAAAACAAAGCGAGAAAAATTTAGAGACAAAATTAGAGCAGGTAGACAATAAAATTGGAAAAATGGATAAAAAGATTGAAGAGACAGTAAGTGAACTTAAAGGTCAGATTAAGGAGGTATCAAAAAGAGTGGATGAGGGGTTTAAAAAGACCAAACAGGAAATGAAAGAAATGAGACGGGAAGAAGATAAAATGAAAGATGAGATAGTAGACCTATATAAAAAACAGGAAGAATTAAAAGACTCTATCGCGATGAATGAACTTAAACAAAGAGAAGCAAACTTAAGGCTGAGACAGATTCCGGAATTACTAAATGAAAATATAAAAGAAAGACTAACAAAGGAAATGGCACAGTGGTTAGAACTAACGGAGGAGGAGGTGGCAGGAGCAATACAAAATGCATACAGAATGAAAATTAAAGCAAATAAAGCAAAGAAATATCCAGGTGACTGTTTAGTCACATTCAAAGACAAAGAGATGAGAAATCTGATTTTGCAAAGAAATAGAGAGAAGAGACTCTACATTGACGGAAATTACATAATCATATTTAAAGATATTCCAATAAGATTATTGAAACGAAGAGAATCGTATAAACCACTGGTGCACTTGCTCAAAAAAAATAGAATAGACTTCCGCTGGGAATTTCCGGAAGGTGTTACTTTCTTTTACAAAGGAGTCAAAAGAAGACTGACTAGTCCGGAGGAAATAGGAAAGTTTACAAGAAGATATAAAGAACTGCAACAAGGAGAGGAGGAGCCGAAAGGAGCCGAAGGCGGAATCAGACGGAGGGAAGACTCAGAGCCGGTAGAAGAGGAAGAACAGAACGAAAGAAAGACAGACGAAGAGGAAGAAAACGAAGAAGAAGAAGGAATAGAAGGATCTTAGGCTAAAAATTTGAAATTAATAAAGATGACTTTAAAACTATGGAGTTGGAATGTGAATGGGATGAATGATAAGAAAAAACGGAATTGTATTGAACGCATTTTAAAAAAGAAAAATCTAGATATTACATGTTTACAAGAAACGCATGTCGCAAAGAAACATAGGAAAATTCTGATCAATAAGAGGCTAGGGAACGAATTCATCTCCTCAGATAAAGAGAAGAAAAGGGGAGTAGTACTATACATTAAAAACAAAATCGAGGCACACCAACTATTTAAGGATGAGGAAGGAAGAGTGATCGTGGTTCGTATCAAATGGCAAGGTGAAGCATTGATAATAGTGGGGATCTATGCCCCTAATGGGAATAAAACAGAATTCTTTAGCTCACTGGAAGAAAAATTATTTGAATACATGGACCAAAAAATTATAATAATGGGAGATTTGAATGATGTGACCTCAATTGAGATGGACAGACTAAGAAACTCTAAGAATAGAGAAGGGAAGCTACCTAAGACATTTTTCACACTGATTGAAAACTGTAACCTTATCGATATCTGGAGATTAAAACACCCTCTAGAGAAACAGTTCACATATCACTCAGAACCGAACCAATCATTTTCAAGAATAGACCAAATATGGATATCGAACGAATTGACACCAAGAATAAAAAAAATTGAAATCCAGGCCAAAGTACTATCAGATCACAACCCAATTGAAATGGAAATGAAGGGGACAGAAGAACGAACGTTCAGATGGAGATTAAATGATAATCTATGGGATGATCAAAAATTTGTCGATAGAATCCGGAAAAAACTAGGGGAATACTTCCTAGACAATTCAGATAAAGGGGTGAAATCAAGTGTGGTATGGGACGCGAGTAAAGCGGTAACGAGGGGTCTTTTTATCCAGCAAAATGTTCTGGAAAAAAAGAATAAGGAAAAGAGGTCAAAAGAAATTCTGAGACAGATTATGGATAATGAGCAGAAATTGATCACAGAACCGAATAATGTAAATATAATGCTGGAAATAAAGTCCCTTCAAACGCAATTTGCAATGATGATAAATAAGGAGGTCGAGTGGAACATAAAAAGGTTAAGACAAAAAAACTTTGAATTTGCCAATAAGTCAGGTAAATGGCTCGCGTGGCAAGTTAAAAAGAGGAAAGAACAAAATACAATCAATAAAATACTAATAAATGATGAAGAAACAACTGATCCGAAAGAAATTAGAAAAGGTTTTTTAGACTTCTATGAGCAACTATACCGACATAAGGAAAGGAATAATAAGAAAAAAATAGACAGATACTTAAAAGAAAAGATGGTGAAGAAGATGTCATCTGAGCAGAAAGAACAACTAAACGCCCCAATCTGTAGAATAGAGGTGGAAGAAATGATTAGAGAACTGAAAAGAGGGAAGGCCCCGGGTCCAGACGGGTTTACACCGAGCTACTATAAAGAAATGAAAGACACATTGATGATTCCGCTTATGGAAGTAATGAACAACATCTTAAAAGAAAGAGATATGCCCAGATCATGGAAAGAGGCCTTTATTACCATCATCCCAAAACAAGATTCGGACCTAACCCAAGTCAAGAATTATAGACCCATCTCCTTATTGAATACGGACTATAAGATTTTTGCTGGCATTTTAGCCAAAAGACTAAAAAAGATATTAATAAGGACGATACATGAAGACCAGACGGGCTTTCTCCCGGGTAGGCTAATAAGAAACAACACAAGATGTATAATTAATCTTATTGAATATTTATCAGATAGACACGACAAACCAGCTAGCCTAATTTTCATAGACGCGGAGAAAGCCTTCGATGATGTAACTTGGGACTTCATGTTAAAAAATCTGGAAGTAATGGATGTGGGACAAGAGTTTTTAAACGGCATCAAGGCGATTTACACAGAGCAGAAGGCGAGGCTGATAGTCAACAATGTCATCACTGAGGAGATAAATATATGTAAGGGAACAAGGCAGGGCTGCCCGCTCTCGCCGCTGCTCTTCATAGTGGTGTTGGAGGTACTATTGAACGCAATACGACAAAATAAGAAAATCAAAGGGGTAACATTAGGTTCAAATGAGTATAAAGTCAAAGCCTACGCGGATGATGTTGTTCTTACGGTGGAAGAACCTATAGAAAGTATAAGGGCGATCCTGAATGAGATGGAAGAATTTGGGAAGCTCGCAGGTTTTAAATTGAATAAGAGTAAGACAAAAATGATTGTCAAAAACATGGATCAGGATACGGTGGCAACAGTGCAACAACAAACTGAAATTGAGGTTGTTAAAAAGATAAAGTATTTGGGAATCTGGATTACCAACAAAAATATTGACTTATATCAAAACAATTACATCCCGGTTTGGAATAAAATTAAAAAAGATCTGGAGGTCTGGGCCAGAATGAAATTATCATTCTGGGGAAGAATATCCATGGTGAAAATGATGCTGCTACCCAAACTGTTATTTCTGTTCCAAACATTACCCATACTAAAAGGATCCAAAAATTTTAGAGAATGGCAAAGAGCGATCTCTAGATACGTTTGGGAAGGGAAGAAGCCCAGAATTAAATTTAAGTTGCTAACCGACACAACAGAAAGAGGGGGCTTTGCCCTTCCTGACATGAGATTGTACTACAAAGCATCCTGTTTGTGCTGGTTAAAAGAATGGGTTAAGTTGGAGAACAGAGGGTTATTAGATTTGGAAGGGTACAATAACAAATTTGGGTGGCATGCATATTTATGGACGGACAAAAAGAGGGTGCATAAGGGTTTCAGCTGTCATATTTTTAAGGGTCCACTAATAGAGGTCTGGGACAGATATAAAAACATACTGGAGCCGAGAATACCACACTGGCTATCCCCGCAGGAGTTAACAAGTGTTAAGAAAGTTAATACGGAAGAAGAGTGGGGGAAGTACGGGGAGATGGTCATTAACGAAGGGGGTAAATGGAAAATCAAACCATACGACCAGGTAAAAGCGCTCACACAGGGCTGGCTTCACTATTTTCAGATAAACGAGATGTTTAAAACAGAGGTGAAGGAAAGGGGATATGAGGAGAAAGAATCTATATTTCAAAAAGAGATAATAAATAGTGAATATAAAAACCTCTCCAAAATGTATAAAATCTTATTAGAGTGGCACACAAAGGATGAGGAGGTGAAGTCAGTGATGGTACAATGGGCTAGGGACTTCGGGTATAACATTCAAATGGAAGATTGGGAAAAACTCTGGAGGGAGAATATAAAATTTACGGCCTGTTCGTTACTGAAGGAAAATCTCATGAAGATGCAGTACAGGTGGTATATGACGCCCGTTAAACTGGCCAAGATGTATAAGATAGACAACAAATGCTGGAAATGCAATCAAAAGGAAGGGACATTTTACCATCTATGGTGGGAGTGTAAAAAGGTTAAAAGTTTCTGGGAGGAAATATATAATGAATTGAAAAAGATCTTAGGTTATACCTTTGTTAAAAAACCAGAAGCATTCCTACTATTATTATGGGAAAAGACATTAGGAGAAAGGACCACAAATTCTTTCAGTATGCGGTGACGGCAGCCAGAATAGTAGTAGCCCAGAGGTGGAAACAAGAAGAAACCCCAACGGTGGCAGATTGGAGAGGAAAACTGATAGAATATGCTGAGTTGGATAAGTTAACAGGGAAAATAAGGTTCCTAAAAGATCAAAAATTTATTGAAGACTGGGGGAAATTCATAGGATATCTGGAGAACAAATGTATGGTAAAAACAACGCTTGTGGGATTCAAAGAGGCTCTGTAAAGAACTAATAAGTATTGCTTAATAGAAATAATGTATCAAAGGGGTATGAATGGCAATGTGTAATTTGAAATGTGTATCTAAGATTTAAACACGAATGAAGGTTCAACGACGTCGAAGGAAGTCCTAAATGTATGCGAAAGGTTGAAATTTGGAAATAATGTATATATAAGGATACCAATAAAATTTTAAAATGCAAAAAAAAAAAAACAAGTAACTCAGAGCTCTTTGTCATGGCTAGCAGGGCAACACTTTGGGAAATTGCCATGCTGAAGTACAGTGGTACCTTGGGTTACATATGCTTCAGGTTACAGACTCCACTAACCCAGAAATAGTACCTCGGGTTAAGAACTTTGCTTCAGGATGAGAATAGAAATCGTGCGGCGGCGGCAGCAGGAGGCCCCATTAGCTAAAGTGGTGCTTCAGGTTAAGAACAGTTTCAGGTTAAGAACAGACCTCTGGAACGAATTAAGTACTTAACCTGAGGTACCACTGTATTTGTTTTGTCATAAGAGGTAAACTGCAGATAAACACTTTAAAAATAGCCTTCCATAAAGCTTAGGCAGTCATGGCCAGAAGTCAAATTGATGTTCTCAGCTGAGCCATCCATCCCATCCCATCCCTCCCCTCCCCTTCTTTGCAGCACTTTCACCTGATGTGATGCCTTCACTGCTGCTCTAAGCGGAGATTTGAAAAAGATATCTGTTTCCATCTCCCCCACTTCCAAGACACTTACACTCGCTGGTCTCTTCCCAGACTTCTTGTTTTTCAGAATACATTCTTTAAAAAAGACATAATACTTGGACAAAAGCATAGGTCGAGGGAACCGGTGTACAGCTTCTGGGTCATGTGGTCAGCATGACTAAGCCGCTTCTGGCAAACCAGAGCAGCGCACGGAAATGCCGTTTACCTTCCCGCCAGAGCGGTACCTATTTATCTACTTGCACTTTCATAGAATCATAGAGTTGGAAGAGACCACAAGGGCCATCGAGTCCAACCCCCTGCCAAGCAGGAAACACCATCAGAGCACTCCTGACATATGGTTGTCAAGCCTCTGCTTAAAGACCTCCAAAGAAGGAGACTCCACCACACTCCTTGGCAGCAAATTCCACTGTCAAACAGCTCTTACTGTCAGGAAGTTCTTCCTAATGTTTAGGTGGAATCTTCTTTCTTGTAGTTTGGATCCATTGCTCCGTGTCCGCTTCTCTGGAGCAGCAGAAAACAACCCTCCTCTATGTGACATCCTTTTATATATTTGAACATGGCTATCATATCACCCCTTAACCTCCTCTTCTCCAGGCTAAACATGCCCAGCTCCCTTAGCCGTTCCTCATAAGGCATCGTTTCCAGGCCTTTGACCATTTTGGTTGCCCGTTCCAGTTTGTCAGTGTCCTTCTTGAACTGTGGTGCCCAGAACTGGACACAGTACTCCAGGTGAGGTCTGACCAGAGCAGAATACAGTGGCACTATTACTTCCCTTGATCTAGATGCTATACTCCTATTGATGCAGCCCAGAATTGCATTGGCTTTTTTAGCTGCCGCGTCACACTGTTGGCTCATGTCAAGTTTGTGGTCAACCAAGACTCCTAGATCCTTTTCACATGTACTTTTGGGTTCGGTCAGTCAGCCAGTTACAAATCCACTGAGTGGTAGCATAGTCAAGACCGCATTTTACCAGCTTCTTTACAAGAATAGCATGGGGCACCTTGTCAAATGCCTTGCTGAAATCAAGGTAGGCTACATCCACTGCGTTCCCTTCGTCTACCAGGCTTGTAATTCTGTCAAAAAACGAGATCAGGTTCGTCTGACATGACTTATTTTTCAGAAATCCATGCTGACTATTGGTGATCACAGCATTCCTTTCTAGGTTTTCACAGACTGTCTGCTTAATGATCTGCTCCAGAATCTTCCCTGGTATTGATGTCAGACTGACTGGGCGGTAATTATTTGGGTCCTCTCTTTTCCCCTTTTTGAAAATAGGGACAACATTTGCCCTCTTCCAGTCTGCCGGGACTTCGCCTGTTCTCCAGGAATTCTCAAAGATGACTGCCAGTGGTTCTGAGATCACATCTGCCAGTTCTTTTAATACTCTTTGATGCAGTTCATCTGGTCCTGGAGACTTGAATACATCTAGACTAGCCAAGTATTCTTGTACTATCTCCTTAGTTATTCTGGGCTGTGTTTCCTCTGCTGAATCATTTGCTCCAAATTCTTCAGGTCGGGCATTGTTTTCTTTATCGGAGAAGACTGAGGCAAAGAAGGCATTGAGGAGTTCAGCCCTTTCTGTGTCCCCTGTTTGCATTTCACCATCGTCTCCTCTGTGTGACCCCACTCTTTCTTTGTTCTTCCTTTTGCTATGAACATACCCATAAAAGCCTTTTTTGTTGCTTTTAACCTCTCTAGCAAGCCTGAGTTCATTCTGTGCTTTAGCTTTTCTGACTTTGTGTCTACACGTGCTGGCTATTTGTTTGAATTCCTCTTTGGTGGTTTCCCCCCTTTTCCATTTTTTGTACACATCCTTTTTTAATCTTAACTCAGTTAAAAGTTCTTTAGATAGCCACTCTGGCTTCTTTAGGCACCTTCCATGTTTCCGTCTCATTGGTATTGCCTGAAGTTGTGCTTTTACTATCTCCCTCTTAACAAACTCCCAGCCATCATGAACTCCCTTTCCTTTTAGTATTACTGTCCATGGGATCTCACCCAGCACTTCCCTAAGTTTTATGAAGTCGGCTTTCTTAAAGTCAAGAAATTGAGTCCTAGTATGCTTGGCTGCTCCTTTCCGCTGTATAGTAAACTTCAGAAGAGCATGATCACTCGCGCCTAATGATCCTTCCACTTCTACCCCACTAACCAGGGGGTTGGACTTGATGGCCCTTGTGGTCTCTTCCAACTCTATGATTCTATGATTCTAAGAGGCCATCTCTGTAGCAAAAGCCTAAGGGGGCAAAGGAAGGCTGCTCACGGCACTTCCTTGGAGATCAGACACAACTCAGGGAATCTGCAGTGAGGGCTCTGGAGGGTTCCCCTGCCCCAACTCCGCCATGGGTTCTCCCAATCTCCACCAGAGCAGTAGCTCTGAGGAAGGGGTGCTGAAGCCACACACAGCATCCTCAACAGCTCTTTGCACACCAAATGCAGCATCTTATCACCAACAGTAACACTCAGGTGGCGCTGTGGGTTAAGCGCCTAGGACTTGCCGATTGAAAGGTCGGCGGTTCGAATCCCTGCGACGGGGTGCGCTTCCGCTGCTCGGTCCCAGCGCCTGCCAACCTAGCAGTTCGAAAGCACCTCTGGGTGCAAGTAGATAAATAGGGACCGCTTACTAGCGGGAAGGTAAACAGCGTTTCCGTGTGCGGCTCTGGCTCGCCAGAGCAGCGATGTCACGCTGGCCACGTGACCCGGAAGTGTCTCCGGACAGTGCTGGCCCCTGGCCTCTTAAGTGAGATGGGCGCACAACCCCAGAGTCTGTCAAGACTGGCCCGTACGGGCAGGGGTACCTTTACCTTTACCTTTAACACTCAGGCTTGGAGTCAACAAGCTCTCTTGGAAGAGAAGTGCTTGCTCATTTCAGCTGAATCAGTTTCCAAAGGAAGCTGCCAAAATAACCTGGAAAGCTGGACAAGTTGCCAAATGAGAAACAAACCCAAGGCCATCTTCTCAGCATTAGAGCAGGTTGGCAGCCCTCAACACTGGAAGGTGCTAGTCCAGGACCACTGGATGTGGAAAGGAAGCCAGAGGAAGCACTTGGCCAGGTAAGGCCATCAAAGAGGCAGAAAACGAAGACCCTGAGCAAGAACAGTGACAGCAGCAGCATCTACCAAAAGGCCAGAAGGCACAAATATTCTCCACTGGGGAACAGGAAACCAAACATCTGTTCCAGCCTTCAGTTAGAATGTGTGGGGGTGGGTAGGTAGGCTGGAAGGTATGTATAGATGCAGAATAAAAAAGGAGCCATAAATATCTTTATCAAGGCATCTTAAAATGAAACTTGGAGGGAACCATCTGTGCCCTAATTCACAATTTGCATGCCTCACAGGACTGTCTTGCAGCTCTTTATAACTCACAGGGATTCACAGGGACTCTCACACATGCACCAACCCCTCCAAAAACAACAACTGCTAAGCACACTTGTGGCCTGTTTTATGGCACTTCCTGGTGTACTAACTGTTTTGGGTCCTTCAAAATTCAGTCTTAAATGAAGAAGGGAAGCCACCAGGACCCATGAACATCAGCAATTCAAACTCGACCAGAGGGTCTGATGACTTCCTAGTTCAAGTTATTCTAATTGCAGAAAACACCACAATCACCAAGAGGCTTGTGGCAGGCAGTTCAGGATGAGTGATATACTGCAGGAGAGGGGTTATGGGCTGTATGGGGAAGGGCACGTCCTGCTCCTTTTGGGGATTATTGTCCACTTTTGGTCGTCGTCGTCCCCCCGCTCTCAGCTGTCACCTGTGGCTCCTGGAAGGTGTCTGCATGTGACAGAGGTCACAATTCCAAGAACGGCCTAGGGAACACAGTGGGACTTAGGGAGGCAAGCATGCAAGCAAGCACCATGTTGATGATATTGGGAGAGTGGATCAGGGCAGATTGTGACCCCCTCAGTTCACAATTAAAAGAGGTTCCACACAGATTAGAAACTGTTACTGAAGAAAAGTGTGCGCGTGTGTGCGCTCACCCCCAGCACCAGGGGAGAGCTCCCCTTTCACGTCCGCAGCACAGACTTGCTCAAGATGAGTCAGGAGCAGGACCCAGGAGTTCTGTCTCTCCTCTCCCCTCCCCATCACACCATGCACATTGGAGCGCACGAGACGCCGCAGAGAACAACCATCTGTGTGCAGGGAGAGACAAGACCAAGTATTTGCAAGGAGTGAAGAGGGTCCTCGGTCTGAACAAATGGCAGGGAGACTCTGGAAGACCAGAAGACCCTGCAGCAACCGAATGAGGCCAAAGGAGGCCCACTTCGGCCAGCACCCTTCATCTCCCCATGGCAAATCCCTGGGCCGCCTCCAAGCAGACACGAGGGCAGCAGAGGCGCGGGCAGGCGCCCTTTCCTCCCTGCGGTTGCGCAGTCGCCTCTCCTCAGATGAGCGCCCCCTTTGAAGCGTGGCGACGCTGCTCAGGATCGCACCGTTGAAAAAGAGCAGGAGAAACGAGCGCCAGAGGACCGAGGAGGAGGAGGCCTCACCGAGACTGAGGTCCCTGGGAACCCTCACCGACCACCTGGACAAGGCACCCGGCTCCCCGCTCTCCTCCAGGCCGGTCCAAAGAGCCGGAGCCGCTGCTTCCAGGCCCTGTCCGAGCCCCGACTTGTGGCCTCCCTTCCAGGAGGGGCTGCCTCCCGCTCCCGCCCCCGCCCGGCTCGGCCCTACCTGGGCGGCTGCTCCCCGCCGGCGCCTCCAAGCCCGGCCTGCTCGGCCCTCCGCGTCGCGCTCCACGCCGGGCGGCTGCAGCGGGGGCGCGCGGCGGCCCGGCTGAGCGCGCCCTCGCGAGTCCCTCCCAGAGCCCTCGGGACGGACTCCGGAGTCGCGAGGCGGCGCGGCGCCCACAAACCCGACGCTCCGGAGCAGGTGTGAGGGGACCGAAAAGAGCACAGCAGCGCGCGCGCCCCGCAGGACTCGGCTTGGGGCGGGGGGGGGGGGGTCTCTAGGGCATCAGCGGCACTCCGAGTTCTGCCCGCCGCTCTGCCCTAAGCCCCGGCCCAGCACGGGGCGCCCTCGCTCCGTCCCATTGCCGCGGGCTGGACTAGATGACGCTCGAGGTCGCCTCCCAAGGCTGCCATTCTGTGGTTGACCTCTGCCCCTGCCTCCCCAGCCCCCCGAGTTGACTTCCCGTGGGCCTGGGCTGAGAAATGGAAGCAAGCTTTAGGGGATGAAGAGAAGCCGGGAGAACCAGCCTGAGGCCTGAATTAGCGGGGTGTTTCCCCCGTTACTTGATAAATCATTCAGAGATATTTGTGCCGGAGAGTGGGGTCTCCGGAGTGTCCCGCAAATTGCAGGTGGTGTGCCCTGCAATTTAAAATCCATTCTGGGGCTCAATCCGGGTCCTGTGGCAGTTCATTTCTTGGGGTCAAATCCCAAAAAAAAGCTCAACAACAACTGCAACCCTTAAAAAACTCAACAATTTTGGTCTGCCCTCACTCATGTTCACGTAATCAAATCTGGCCCTCTTTTAAAAAAGTTTGGGCACTCCAACTGGGTCCTAGTCAGCCCCACGCCCGGGCACAGTGCCATGACAGGGAGGACTTACAGGGGCACCGCTCACTGCTTGGCTGAGTCACCCCAGGGCTTGTGTAGTGGGCGAGGGGCCCTTGCCCCCAGACCAAGCCAGATGAAGGGATGCAGGCAGCACCCTGCTGGATCTTGCAGAACTCGGAGCCGGTGGTGCACGGGGAATGAACAAAGTTAGGTTGGGGGCAGGAGATAGGGCAGGCCTGAACCAAACTGTGCTGAGAAGAAGCCCTGCCCTCTGAAAACAGACGCTTGGCCGCTTCTCCCTGACATGCTGGATTTCTACAAGAAGGGACCTTTCCCCTCTTGCACAGGGGAGCATTTAGGTGGAGGCCCAGGGAACCTCTTCCAGTTGAGCCCAAGGCCTCTCGTGAAAGTGGGGGGGGTGTGGTCTCTGTGGATAGCAAGGGAGGCATTCCCACCCCGTTTCTGCAGATTTTGCGACTGGCTTTGTTTTTAAGGGTAGCTGGGAGAAAGAATCTTTGTTTGCGTAGCACAAAATCCCCAGCGCACACCAAACTCCACAAAGGGGTTTGTTTAATTGTCCGTTGCTCTGGCCTCCTCCGAGCGCTTCTCTTGCTCACTTTGCACAGAGAAGGCTTGAGGCCACCCCACATCCAGCCCTTCGGCACAAGGCAGAGCCCCCCCACCCAGGGGCCAAGCTACGGCGGGAAGGGAAGTCGAGGCAGTGTCTCTGGCCAGACTGTCCAAGGGAAACGCTTTCTTCCTGAGGCAAGGATCCCTGTCTGTTCTTCCGTCCTTCAGCCTGTGTTCCCAAGAGGCGGCTCGGGGTCACCTGCCCTCCTTCCACAAGGGTCATGGCCAGAGATCATGGGGTGATAGAGTAGACAGGCCAGGAGAGGAAGGGGGAACCTCCTCCTGCCCTTTTTGTGAAGTCCAAGTGAGGCAGGCGAGCCTCTTTATTCAGAGAAAACATGTTCTAAAAGTGTTTCTGTTGGTTTATAAGGCATAGGGTCTTCCAAAGGAGAGTTGCTTTCCGTCTCCCGGCCAGGCCCCACTTCCCTGCCTCTTCCCTGAGTCATGCCTTGAGGTTCTGCGCAATCCAGCCCCGCACGGCTGTCACTCGGGCGTAGACCCCCGGGAAGTAAGGGCGGGCACAGCCGTAGCCCCAGCTGGTGATGCCCGCCAGGAACCACCTTCCCGAAGCCTCTTTGCAGGCCAGGGGGCCGCCAGCATCACCCTGCAGAGGAGGGAGAAGGCACTGAGTGTCCTTGGGAGCAGGGACGGGGCTCCGGGGCAAGGGGACCCCCCAGGCCCTGCAAACTGCCTTCTCTCCCTCCTCCCCTCTCATAAGCACCCCCAGCTCCAGCCATTTCTGGCCAGCTGTGGGCTTCCCTCCCATCCCACCTGATGCAGCCAGGGCTGAGGGGGAGGTGGTGTGGGCCCTCTGAGAGGGGCGCCCAAGACTCACAGAGCAGCTGTCAACGGACCCCTGCAGGAACCCGGCGCAGACCATCCGGCTGCTGATCTGGACGGGGTAGAAGCGGCGGCAGTCCTGTTCCGCAATGAGGTTGACGGCCGCCTTCTGCAGCTGCCTCGCCATCAGCCCTGCAAGGGAGGGCAGAGTGGAATTGGGCTTCCCGGCAGTGAGAGGGGGCAGGAGACTCACAGCGAGGAAGGCCCAGGGCCCAATCCTGCCCTTTGCCTGTGGGCACCCCATAGAGCCAGCCAGCTGATCTGAGGCTGCTTGGCTGCCTGGGTTTTGAGGGAAGCCGGAGTGGTCCGAGGGCCAGAGCTGCCTCTTTGGGGCGCTTCCCCACCCAGCCAGGAAGAGGTTCCCTCCTACCTCCCTCCTTGGTGGAGCCCCAGCCGGTGATGACGCAGCGGGCGCCCTGGCCGAAGAGGTGGGCGTGGTCTGGCAGGCAGATAGGCTTGATGGTGCTGGTGAAGCTCAGCGGGGAGGCCAGCTCCAGCAGCGCCACATCGTAATCCAGTGTGTAGATGTTGTAGAAGGGGTGCTTGTGGATCTGGAACACCTTCTCCACCCGCCCGTCCAGGCCGCTCAGGAAGGGTGTCCCCAGGACGGCCACCCACAACTTGGGGTCGCTGTAGCTGAGAAGAATGGTGCACCTGGGACCCTTGGCCAGCCCAAGGCCTGCCCCGTCTCCCCAATCTCCAGGGAAAAGGGGGGGCAGGGCTGGCCCAAGACATTTTGGCGCCTGAGGAGAACCACCCAGTGGCTCCCTCCACTTCCCAGCCAGGAGTAAAGATCTACATCAGGAACAAGGGTGGGAGGAGACCAGCAGCCCCTCCCCTTCACCTTGGTGCATTCCTTGGAGACTGCACCTGCTGCCCCAATGGATCCTGCCACCTGAGGCAGTTGCCTCATCTCACCTCTTGAGTGGACTGGCCTTGGTTGGGGGCTCACAGGAAAGGGGATGCCTGGGATCCAAAGGGAGGGAGGTCTGGCAGTGCCCTCCTGTGCTATGAAAACATTGCTGGCTTGGGGAGGCACAGAGGATGGGGTTCTCTTCTTCACCAGCAAGGAGCTTGTTCCTGGAGCAGGGGAGCAATGGCTGCAGAAAGACCCCCTCCCCCCGACTCACATGCCACCTCTCCCCACCCCCAGCGCTCATCCCAGCCCCCCAACTCACACATCGAAGCAGTGGGCAGCCGAGAGAAGCCAGCGGTCAGCCACCACCACCGCCCCACACTTGTGCTCCTTCCTCCGCAGCCACAGACTCGCTTGCCACGGCCACTCCCCTCGTGCTGCGCCACTGCCCCCCACAATCTTGCTGAAGGCCAAAGCTGAGGTTGAGCCACAATCTAGGTGGGTGGGAAGAGAAGCAGGCTGAGCGGACACCCTTGTGAGCCCCCTGCCACGTTGCTTGCCCCCCACACCATCTGGTTGGGGGTGAGCAGAGCTAAATGTGGATTAGGGGAGAGGGGAGGTCACTTACTGCAGTTGGCCTCGTCCCTGCCATTGCTGCAGTCCATGACGCCGTCACATTCGGGGTTCGCTTTCCCAATGCAGACTTTGCCAGAGCACTTGAAGGTGGATGGGGTGCAGGGCACAGCTGGGGCAGGGAGGGTGGGGAGCAAGTTAATGGGAGAGCTGAGACCCTCCACCCTCTTGGCTTGCACAGGGGTTCCCCAGCTCACTGGGCACAGCTGTGTGGGCCACAAAAGGGCTGGGCACAATGACAGGCCCAGCTCAAAGGAGAGGCTTCCCAGTGGGGCAGCGGCCATGTTTAGTCTCTCACAGCAAGAAGGATGACCCCTGCAGTGTCCTGCACCCCCTGCCTTGGAGGGTAGGCTCCTGAGGGCATCAGCCTTCACCTGGCACCCTGCTAATAATCACAATAATTTATTATTTATATGCTCAGCCTCTGCCCATTTGTGTCCTCGCCATGTACCTGCGAACTGGGTGGCTCTCGGGGTGTTGGTTGGTGGCCTGGCTGTGCTGGGGGTGACCCTGGCCTGGGTGGTCCTTTGACTAGCCAAAGACAGGCTGGGGGGGGAGGAGGCGCTGCCACTGGTCGCGGCCTTGGTTGTGGTGCTGGATGTGGTCGCGGCCTTGGTTGTGGTGCTGGGGCATGGTGAGATAGTTTCCAGGATCCAGGCCTTGAGCTTGGTGATGCGGGCGTAGACACCGGGTCTCCTGGCCTGCGCACAGCCGACCCCCCAACTGACCAGCCCCGCCAGGTAGAACACGCCTGGCGTCTCCTCACAGGCCAGGGCCCCCCCCGAGTCGCCCTGTGGGGAGAGATGGGAGCAACCAGCTCAGCAAGGGCTAACAAAGCTTCCCAGACAGGAGAAGCTCCCTCTGGAGTCTTACAGGGGTCTCTTCTCAACTCCGCCCTCACCAGGTCCCAGAGGCAAAGGGGCCCCTGGTGTGTCTGGAAAAGAGCCCTGCGCCCCCAAAGAAGGTCCTTTAAACCAGAGTGGCCCGCTCTGCAGGGGGAACGTTACACTTCAAAACAGAGGCCTTCCAAGGAGCACCCAGCTCTGTGATCAGGTGCCCTTTGGAAGCTGAGTGGGAATGGGGCATCCCAGGCTGGCCACCCTCAGTCACCCTCACCTGACAGGAGTCAACCTTCCCGTCCAGGAACCCAGCACAGATCATCTGCTCTGTCAGGGAGAAGTTGTAGAGGACATTGCAGGTTTTCTGGTCAATTATTCCCACAGAGGCTCTCTGGAGGTTCTCTGGCTTGGAGGCTGCAGGGAGGGGAGGAGCGAAGGTCAGGTCAGGGGGCAGAGCAGTGTCCAGTAGCTCCTGGAGGGAAGTTTCCAGGACACCCATGAAAGGAAGAGGGAAGAAATATGGGGGTGGCCATCTTCAAATATCTGAAGGGCTGCCGCATGGAAGGTGGAGCCAGCTTGTTTTCTGCAGCTCTGAGAGGCAGGACTCGAACTGACAGGTTCAGCTTGCAGGGAAGACAATTCTGACTAAACATTAGGAAGAACTTTTTGAAGACATGAGCCATTTGATGGTGGAACAGACTCCCTTGGAAGGCGGTGGAGGTTTTTGATCAGGGATCTGTCAGGGATGCTTGAATTGAGATTCCTGCATTGCAAGGGGCTGGACTAGTGGCATGCCTCAGAATCTCTTCCAACTCTACAATTCTGTGAAACAGCCCGGGTAGACTGCTCCTGCACATGGAGGATCCACATACAAAAGTGTGTGTGTTGTTTTTAAAGCTGAACGTTCTGGAATATCCCTCAGCAGCCTGATTTGCATGCAGAAAGGTTCAGTCGTGGAAGGAAGGGACCCTGAGGGTCATCTAGTGCAATTCTGTGCAATGCAGGAATCTTTTGCCCAATATGCGGCTCAAACCCATGAACCTGAGATTCAGAGTCTCACGCTCCACCCACTGAGCTATTTGTCCTCTGCAGCATCTCCAAGCGGGGTTTGGAAAAGGCTCCCTGCTTGAAACTGCTGCTACCAGCCAGTAGACTGCAGGGAGCTAGATGGATCCAACGGCCTGCGCTGCCTGCAAGGGGGAGGGGGAAGTGCTTACCATTGCCTTCCTGGAGGCTCCCCCAGCCGGAGATCATGCACTTCCTGCCCACGGGGAACTTGTGGACGGCCAGAGGGAGGCAGATGGGCTGGATGACCTTGCTGAAGGGGAGGGGGCGCTCCAGCTCCAGGACGGCCACGTCAAAGTCCAGCAGGGCCGGGTTGTAGGAGGGGTGCAGCACCACCTGCCTTACGCTCACCTTCACAGAGCTGCTGTCTGCCGCCGACAGCCAGGTGGTGCCTGCAAATGCTGTCAGGTACTCCACCTTGGTGCTACCAGCAGGAGCAGAAACGAGACACAGGCGCAGACATTCCATTAGTGGCGGCCAGGCCAGGGGCAGGTGGGTGAATGGGGGGGCTCATCTCTGGGGGTCACCATGCCCACAAAGGGGTCTCTCCCCCACCCAGCTCCTTCCTCTCCTCCTGAGTCACAACAGCCTGTCAGTCAGTAATCAGCCAGTTCAAAGTTGGAGAGAACTCTTTCTTTGCGAAAACACAACCTCCACAGACTTGGCTGAGCAGGATGCCAGTGGACTCACTGCATGAAAATCGGTTGCCAAGACTGAAAGTCCCCACAGCTTTCAAGCAACTGGAAATTGCCCACTAAGCCGCCTCCGCCCAACCTAGGACCCTCTTGCTGTGGGTGGAATTTCTCCTGGTTCTGGGGAAATGGGTGGCTTGGTGTCCCCCAGTGCCAACTGATAGTGCGGATTGGTGACATCAATTGCCCTTAAGGTGCCACACTAAGCTACAACCATTACGGCACCTGAGTCCCCATTTGCAGAAGTTCCCAGGATCCATTTCTCAATTTCGGAGAGCGGAGGGTGCTGATTGGAAAGTGGGGCACCCTTCTTCCTCCTTTTAAGCAGAGAGTGGGCAGGCATGGAATCCCAGAACTGTAGAGCTGGAAGGGACGCAGCTCCTCTATGCCAACCCCCTGCAATGTAGGAAGAGGCAACTGTCCCAAACGGGGATCAAACCTGCAAACTTAGTGTTGTCTGGGATTCTTTAGCTGCAGTTCCTACATTGCAGGGGGTTGGCCTGGGTGGCTCCTGGGGGTCCCCTTCGAACTCTACAATTTAGACCTGAGGCAACCCCCTTTCTCCCTACTTACTGGTTGAAGCAGTGGGCAGCTGAAAGGAGCCACCGTTCCCCGATGATGGTGGCCCCACAGAAGTGGTGCAGCCCCTCCTTCAGGCTGACCTGCCAGGGGACCTCCCCGCGAGAGGCATCCAGGCCCCCCACAATCTTGATGGGCTTGGAGAAGCCGGGCCGGCGGCCGCACTCTGCACAAAGAAAAAGATGGGTGAGCTTGCGACGGCTGTGCTCCAAGCCCCAGGAGGAGTCCAGTTGGGCCCTGTGCAGGGCAGGGGGCTTTCTACCTTGGGGCCGTGGTACCGTGGCAGCTGGCCTGCCCCCGGCCGTGGTGGGGCTGGGTAGGGGTTTGCCAGTGGTGGTGGTGGTGCCCTTGGTGGACGCCAGAGGCAGGAGGGTGGGGGAGGCCATCGAGGAGAGGGGGAGGCCTGGTGGGGCCGTGAACGTGGCCATGGTGTCGTGGATCCAGTTTCGCAGCCTGGTGACCCGGGCATAGACCCCTGGGCGCTTGGCCTCCGCACAGCCGATGCCCCAGCTGACGATTCCGGCCAGGAAGAAGCGGCCTGAGGGCTCCTCACAGACCAGTGGGCCCCCAGAATCCCCCTGTAGGTGAGAAGAGGAGAGAAGGGCACTGTGGCATGCCAGAGGCCTCCTCCCGGAGCTCCCGCTGCAGCCAGACACGTCCTCTCCCAGAGGCTACATCTGGCCATACCTGGCAGGAGTCAACCTTGCCCTCCAGGTAGCCGGCACACAGCATCCGGTCGGTGAGGGCGCTGCTGTACAGGCTGGCGCATAGTGTCTGGTCCAACAGCTCCACCACGGCCTTCTGCAGCAGCTCTGGCTTCACCACTGAGGAGAAAGGGAAGGTGGAGCCCAGTGGCAAGGCCTGAGGGCAATTCAGGTGGACACATCCTGACAGGGACTCCTCCTGCCAGTTCCAGACACCCTGAGCTCTCCAGGGCAGGGCAGCTGAGGGGCAGGCACTGAATTGAATGGACATGGGGTTGTTGAATTGCATTCCACACAGGTCCCACTATCAGAATGCACAGCATTCTCACAAAATCATTTGCTAGGTCTGCGTTTGCATAACAAGGCAATGATTTTCATCAGTTCCTATGGGTTCATTTCTAATTTTGACCCCAAAATTATTAGAAAACGCAGGAGGAAATCCTAAAAATTTGCAAAAGGCAAAGAAGGAAGCAGGAAATGCTCTCTTTAAATCCACACCATGTTTTCTGATGGAATGGCTGCTGTGGACAAGCAAAACAAAAGAAGTCAGGATTCTTTAAGGCTGCTTGTTTCCTTGAAGTACAAAATGCAGCTCTGGCTGTTTGGATATTTGAATCCACAGCTTGTATGGTGAGGTTTTGGTATGAATTTGTCATGTTTGGACAAGGATTTTTTTTTACTTTTTTTTGTCTGAAGGAGAGTTTGGATAACTGGACCTGTGTGTAATTCTTCTGATGAACTTGTTGCTGCTCTTCTTTTCAAAATGTTGCTGTGCTTTCCCTTATAGTAATTGCAATGTCTGCTCACTCGCTTTTTAAAATGCTGCTGCTATTGCGAGCTCCACATTTCTTGCTGGGAAAGGAGAAGAACAATCTTAAATCAAACCAAATCTGTGCTAAGGGTTGGCTGGTATCTCAGGATTAACAGAGAAAATGGGGGTGCTCAGTTCCTCCTGCCCCAAACAATGTTCCTTTGGGTGAAGCTGGCCAGGGGCAACGAGAGGGACGAGGAGGTGGGGAAGGAGGTGGAGCAGCAGCAACCTCAACCTTTGTGCAGAAAAGCAACCTTAAGGTCCCCACCTGCCCCCCAGTAGGGAGCAGCACACTGAGGGAACAACTGAGGCTGGAGTGCTCAACCACACCAAGGCTCACCTTTACCTCCCTGCCTGTGGCAAAACTACCCACCGTACAATGCTGTCTGTGAAGCCAAGGAGAGCTCCTCCTCAGATGGATCCCTCAGGGGGACAGTTGCCCAATTCAGTGCAGAGCTCAGCCCCTTTTGCCCCCTGTAGTAGCCCTGCCTGAGCCACACCACCCCCATCTCCACAGGAGCCCGGTGAGGTAGGTTCGGCTGAGCCGTGGCCCCCACTCCTTCTTCCACTTTTGCCTCGCCAAAGGTTGTGCTTACAAAAGTCCTCCTTGAGGTAACCCCAGCCGGAGATGGAGCACTTCTTGCCAGAGGAGAAGATATGGCTGGAGGCCGGCAGGCAGGCGGGCTGGACGTACTTGCCAAAGGGCAAAGGCTCAGAGAGCGCCAGCAGCGCCACATCATAGTCGGCCGTGTCTGTGTCATAGGAGGGGTGCTTGAGGATGTGGCTCACACCAGTCTTCACTGCACTCCTCTCGCTGCCGCTCAGCCAGACGGTGCCTGCATGGGCCGTCCAGGTGCCCGGATCCTGGAACCTGTTGGCAGCAGGAGAGCTTCAGGGCACATCAATGGACTCCTTGCCCCCTTCCGTCTGCCAATAGACTGATATTGATTCAATGGGGAGATTTTGACATGGGCCACTTTGAACAATGGATAGGAGATGGCAGCTCTTGCAGATACTGTGTGGATAAATACAAATATATCTGGAATGTGTTTATTAAAAGCACCATGACTTGTTAATAATGTTATTGTTTGAATAGCCACACTTCCCTCACCGGCACAGGCAGAACCTGCCTTCTTGGCTGCTGGACCCACACTCGGTCTCATCTGCTCTGTCATCGGAGTCTGTCTTTGCATGCAGGGTGAGCCCCTGACACACCAAAGGCCTGAGACCCAGCAGCTGCCCCACGTGCCACCCACCCACCTCCAGTCTCTTTCCCTAACCCTGCAAGGTTCTCAGCACCAGAGAGCTGCCCACTTGCCACAACCCAGCAAGGCATGGTGCACTCAGTCTCTTGCGGGAGAAGCAAAGAAATGGGTCCGGCCGGGCTTACTCGTTGAAGCAGTGTGCTGCAGACACCAGCCACTTGGCAGCCAGGATTGTGGCCCCACAGAAGTGCTCGTTGTTCTCCCGCAGGCTGACTTGCCAGGGGAACTCCCCCCGAGTTGCCTCCGACCCCCCGACAATCCGGTTGGCTGCCTGCATGGCCGGCCGAGACCCACAGTCTGCAAGAGACAAGGGGGGTGGGGTGGTCAGCAGTCCCCACTCAGGGGTAGAAATGGTCTGCAGCAGTGGCGTAGCGTGGGGGTGCCAGGGGTACCGTCCGCACCGGGCGCAACATCGGGGGGGGCGCGAGTCCAGAGGGAAGGGACAAGTTCCTTCCTCCGCCGGGCTCCCCGCCGCCGCCGCGCTCCACTCACTGCTCGCAGGAGGAGCAGCCGCTGCAGCAGCGCCGACGCCGCCACCGACGCCTGGCTGGGCACGGGCAGCCTCCGCACCCCGCCGCCGCCGCCATCCCCTCGGCCCAGCCACAGGCGGCGGCTGCTTCTGCCGACGGGGAGGGAGGAGAGCTCCGAGGGGCCTCGCCGCGCCCTGCGCTCCCCAAAACCCTCCGAGAGGAAGCCGGCGGGCGGGCGAGGGTCTCCCGGCAGAAGGGGGTGCCGCTGGCTCCGGCTCTCAGCGCAAGTCTCAGCCGCGGGGGGGGGGGGGCGGGCGAGGACGGAGCGCGGCTGGAAGCCCCCGGACCCGGCCGGGAGGAGGCGAGGCGCTCGCCAAGCCCAGATCTGGAGCGCCTCGGAGCGCGGGCTCCGCCTACAGCCCAAGGAGAGAAGGGGGCGGGGAGGCGCCCGAGGGGAGGGGGCTTCGGCTGCCTCGGCTCGCGGGGGCTCCGCAAATAATAAATTTAATAAATTCCTGCTGAGCCTTAAGGGAGGGGTCCTTGGCTCCTTCGCTTGCCCCCAGCCCCAGTGGCGTAGCGTGGGGGGTGCAGGAGGGCCGGCCGCAACATCGGGGGGGGGGCGCGCTCGCACTCGAGTGCTAAAATCCACGGTTTAGGGGGCGCAAATTACTTGCCTTGCCCCGGGTGCTGACAACCCACGCTACGCCACTGGTCTGCAGTAACTCCAACATGCCACCAGGTGGCAGCAGAATGGTTAAAAAGAGGCTGCAGGTACAATTATCTGCCCCCAGGTGGCAACAGTAAGCAGAGGGTTTCAGAACCCAGAGAAAGAAAATCCATCACTTGGTGAAACTATGGACCACGGCCTTCAGCTTGGACGGCTTTCAAAGGGCTGTTCTTATGTTCATTGATACAAGGAGGTGCCAGCAGCAGGCAGTAAGAAGCATTCTCCTGGAGGGGGAGTCCGTTTCTGAGATGGCAGCTCCCACCTGCCACTTCCAGTGTTCATCTTAACGCCTTCCTTTTTGCACATTTGTTTAATGCAGGGGTCAGCAACCTAAGGCCCATTGGCCAGAAGCAGCCTGCAGAGGTCGTTTGACAGGTCCACGAGCTGCCCGCTCACATGCTGCGCTAAACTGGCACAGCACGGTGCAGGGACTTGCTTCCACAGTGCCAAAAATTGTATCTGCGCATGTGCAGATGCCGAAAATTGTGGGTGCATGTGCTCATGCATGCGCACGATCCAGCCCACAGAGGGATCTCTGCAGGACCAATCTGACCCAGGCAAGGTAAGCCTTGCTGACCCCTGGGTTTGATGCAACCATCAAAGAGGCCCCTTTGCTTCACCCTTGAAACCACGTGGGGGAAATCCCTGCCAGGATATGGAATGAAGACCCAGAGGAGACCACCCCTGGATGGGAATGTCCCAGCACCCCTAGAAGAAGGAGGGGCAAAGGAGGAAGGAGAAGACTAGGACCCACCGCACTCTGCCTCATCGGAGCCGTCCAGGCAGTCACTCCGGTCATCGCACTCCACGTTCTCACGTGGCACACACTGGCCGCTGTGGCAGGTGAAGGCTGTCCCTGGGCAGGTGCCTGCAAGGGTGGTAGCAGGATGGGTCCCAGCCTCTTTCCCCCGAGGCAGCTGCTCTTTGGGGAGGGCCAAGGTCCTTGGGGGAGCCCTGTGGAAGCTGGACCTCGCCTTGCCATGGGAATCCCCAAACAGGTCCTGAGCACAACAGTCTTTTCTCCTGCCTGCTTAAGATGCCCAGCAACTGGCCGTCTGCTTCCCGCAGAGCCAGCATGGCCAGAAGCCATAGATAGCCCCTTCCTCCCCCTCCCCCATGGCTTTGCAGAGAATAAAACTGTTTTGCTCTCCACCCACGTCCTGAGCTCACAAAATGTTAAAAGAAGCCTACCTGATTTCAGTCCTGATCCTGAAGGGGAGTTGCTGCTCAGCCCTGTGTGAGAGGGGAGGGGGTGAAGAATGGGGGCTGGTCTCCAAAAGCCCAAATGCTCCCCATGGAGGCCACTCCGGCCCCGAACTGGGACCCCTCCTCTCCTGAAATCCCCAGCAAGTCTCTTGAACCCACAGGGCTCTGGACCCATGCCTGACCCTTAGAGTACGTGGCTCCCTGCCCCCCCCCCAAATCCTGGGAGCTGTAACTTAAGGGGGCTGGGGTTGTACCTCCATGAGAGGCAAACTGTAGTTCCTGGGTTCCTTTGGGGGACAACTTGTGCTTAAGGGGAGATTATTGGGTTGTCTTGGTTTTTACTTTTATCATGTATTCTGTGTTTTTATATTTTAACTTTATCTTGTGCACTGCCCTGAGATCAACAAGTATAGGGCAGTATACAAACATTTAACAATATCATGATGAGGACAGGTGTGTGTGTGTGTGTGTGTGTGTGTGTGTGTGGACAAAGCCCCTGCATTCATTGCCTACACAGAGTGCAAAGATTTTCTAAGCTCCCTCTGGTCCAGCAAGGCCAAACCTTTTGGCTACCATCCAATGAGGAAGCCTCAGCTCTCCCCTCACCTTCCTTGCTGAGATGCAAAAGCTGCCATCTTGCCCCCAGGGTGAGAAGGTTGCAGTGACTGGCAGGAGGAGTAGAAGGCCCCTATCTGAATTTCTGCACTCAGGCAGGAACTGATCTTGCTTGCATCCTAGCCTACCTCACAGGGGGGTGATGAGAAGAAGGCGAGGCCACCTGCATGCCTGCCCTCCCTACCCCTGGACAATGGGCGAGGGATGATGCCAGGCTACCTGTGAGAGAGACTGCCCAGATGGTGCCGTAGGAGGGCAGGGCGATTCCTCCATTGCCCAGCGCAGCTGCCAGGCCCCTCTCCAGCGCCTGCTCTTCTGCGTCTGGGCTGAGCGGCTGCGAGGAGAACCATAGGCGGAAGTGGACCAGGATGCTGGCATTGCCCTTCCTGCCAAGTGGAGACACAAGCGCAGGAGGTGGGGGCCAGGCTGCTTCCCCTCACCTGCAGCACCAGGGCGGGGCGGGGCGGGGCAGGGCAGGGCAGGGCAGGACACACTTCATGGCTTAGCCTACCTGTATTGCAAGACGGAGCACCTGTCACAGGTCCCTTCCAGGGCTGAGTTCTGAAAGCTGCTTTTAAACTGAGATGGGACAGAAAAGGGGGGGGGCAAACGGGTGACTGTCATGAACTGGTTGAACGCAGAGGAGTGGTGGGAGGAACCAGCTGGGGGAATCCCCAAGAAAGAAGGCCCAGAGCCTGGGGGGACGAGGATGAGGTAGAAGTGGGAGAAGACGAGGAAGAGATAACAGGGCTTTGTGAGCGAGGAGAGTCTGTGGCAGAGAGGAGTCCAGAATCGGAAACAGAAGCTGAAACAGGAGAGGAAGGAGGCCAAGAGGCAGGGAGGAGTCTGGCTGGGAAGTCAGGGGGGGTCTCCCACTCCTGTGCCAACAAGCTCCCCTCCCTGCTGTTCTCCCAGAACAAGAAGAGGCATGAAGAGGGCAGGGGAGAGGTTGGCTGCATGCAGGTACAGTCTCTGATTGCTTGGGGGAAACCCTGGGGTGGAGGAGGCTTAGATAGATGTGGGGAGATGGGGACCTTTAGCCTCAGCAACCGCTTCATGGGAGCAAGACCTACCAGAGGTGAGCTGCTGTGTTCATTAGGCCTGACACTTCTGTTTTTGCTAAGAGAGCATGAACTCCAGCTTGCTAAGTGTGATTTACAGCTGGCTGCACCCCCAGCAGGAAAAAGTGGTGATATGGCGCCCTGTGCAAGGCCAAAATTTGGCGCCCCCACATGGATCTTATCAGTGATTGATGGTTTCAATTTTGTGTTGCCTCGCCTGCAGCCCCCTAAATCCAGTATTGCTCCTGCCTTGAAGGGATCAAAGCCTGCCATGGCCACCCTAAACCCCCAGCTCCTCCAGTGCTTCATCTGCAGAACCACCCACCCACCCACCCACGCCCCACAGGGGCTCTTCTCTCTGCCCTCACCAGCCTCTCCAGGACGGGGGTCAAGGTGCGGCGATAGTTGGAGCTCGGGCACTGCAGGCTGCTCTCATAACGGAGGCCCTGCAGCTCCACCAGGTGATCTGCCAGGAACTCCTGCTTCACCAGGAAGGCTGCAGAGAGGAAGAGGCACAGGGTGGGTTGGTGTAAAAGCACCAGCGTTGGCGGGGGCAGAAGTCAGGACAGAAGCACCCCAATCTGCACCTGTTGGACAGGCTGCCAAGCAGCACATAAACACTACAAAATGAAGTACAGTGGACACTTGGGTTGCAATCCATGCTGGAGGCAAGTTTGCAACCCACAGCATTCGCAACCCGCAGGGTCTGCACACGCGCAGGTTGTGATTCGGCGCTTCTGCGCATGTGCGACTGCCAAAACCCAGAAGTAACCCGCTCCAGTACTTCCGGGTTTCAGCGCGTCCATAACCCGAAAAAACACAACCTGAAGCGTCTGTAACCCAATGTATGATTGTAATGCTATTGAGATATTGCAATGAATTCGGGTGTAAACGCCTGACAAAGAAGGGAAGCAGGGTACACAAATTTAAGAAAGTAAGGCAAGTTTGAGAAATGAATCAAATTTCCACAGGGATGGACTCACCCATCAGGATCCCACCACAGCTGGCCGTGATGGCACCCAGGAGGATGGAGACCAGGGTCAGCCTGCAGCGGGTGCTGCCTCCCCCAGCAACAGGGTGGCACTTCTCTCCCCCCAGCACTGGTTTCCCAGCAGGGACTACTGGCGGCTCCATGCTTATCCTGCAGACTGCAGAAGTTCTACATTTGGGGGGAAGAAAACGGTTAAAATGGCTTTGGCAAGGGATTCTTGACCCTTTCAGATTTCAAGTATTCAGATTTCTGGAAGATTTGGTTAGACACTGTGTCCCTCCCACTTAGGTCCACCTTCCCCTTCCCGATTTGGACACATGCCAGTAAGACATGTGGAAAAGATCCTGGGGTCTAAAGTGGACCACATGAGTCCACAGGGTGATGCAGCAGCAAAAAAAAGCCCTAACATTACTCTAGGCTGCATACGCAGAATACAGTAGTACCTCGGGTTAAGTACTTTATTCATTCCGGAGGTCCGTACTTAACCTGAAACTGTTCTTAACCTGAAGTACCACTTTAGCTAACAGGGCCTCCTGCTGCTGCCGCGCCACCGGAGCAGTTTCTGTTCTCATCCTGAAGCAAAGTTTTTAACCTGAAGCACTATTTCTGGGTTAGCGGAGTCTGTAACCTGAAGCATATGTAACCTGAAGCATATGTAACCCGAGGTACCACTGTAGTGTCCAGATCAAGGGAAGTCATAGTGCCGCTCTATTCTGCCTTGGTCAGACCGCACCTGGAGTTCTGTGTCCAGTTCTGGGCACAATTTAAGAGGATGTTGACAAGCGGGAAGGTGTGCACAGGAGGGCAACCAAGATGATCAAGGATCTGGAAACCAAGCCTTATGAGGAATGGTTGGAAGAGCTGGGGATGTTTAGCGCAGAGGGGTCTGAGAGGAGATAGGAGAGCAATCTTCAAATATCTAAAGGGCTGTTCCATGGAAGAGGGAGCAAGTTTGTTTTCTGCTGCTCTGGAAGGGAGGACCTGAACTATTGGCTTCAAGTTACAAGAAAGGAGATTCTGACTCAATATCAGAAGATGCGGTGCTGACCTGGTTGCATCTGAGCCGCTTGGCGCTCAGCCCTTCGGTTCAGCCCTTCTCTTGTCCCTGGGAGAATCTGCAGGTGCCGCCTGGGGATGGGGAGCCTTGGGATTGGGGCTGCTGACAAGGCAGCCGAGGAACAATTCTCCTTGAGCCATTTCTTGTGGAAAGCAAAGGAGAAATGGAAGAAAGCCGTCCTGATCATTGGCTGCTGCAGCCGTTACTTGGGGCTGAGAAGAATTCCCTTCTTCGGAACTGTGGGGTTGTTATCCTGCACTTTCATTGTGAAAGGGTTGGGGAAATGCTTCTACTTCTGGGAAGATACTGGGATTTCGGGGGGGGGGGCTTCTTTCAACTAAATGACACAGACAACTGCAGTTGGGGACTAATCTTTGTGAGAGCCTCCAACTCCTAGGGGCTGTGGGGGCTTCAGCCCCCACAATAGAATATTTCAGGGAGCTGGGCCCCCACAAAGTGGATGGGCATTCCTACTCAGATGGTGTGCACACACTGCATCATGTGGGGAGGGGCTTACCTGGGTCCCCACAATATTTTACTCAAGTTGGCACCCCTGCCTCCAACACATGACAAGCCTGCTGGATCCATCCAGCCACAGCAGCCAAATACCCCGAAAGACCTGGAAGTTCAGATGTTACATAAGGACATCAGAAGAGCCTGGCTGCTGGATCAGGCCAAAGGGGGCCTGTCTAGCCCAGTATCCTGTTCTCACAGTGGCTGACCAGGTGCCCAAAGGGAAATCTGCAAGCAGGAGCCAAGCCCAAGAGCAACTCTCCCCTCCTGCGGTTTCCAGCAACGGGCGCTCAGGAGCACCCCAGAGCCCTCTCCTCCTCCATGAACTTGTCCAGTTCCTCTTTTAAAGACAGCCAGATTGGTGCCATCCTTGTCTCCTGTGGGAGGGAGTTCCAGAGTTTAACACTACGAGGAGAATGGCCTTTTCTTGAGTGTGAGATTGAGGAGCTGTCGGAAATTTGGAAAGCGGACCCTCCTCACCCACAGCTCCCTGCATCTAAGGGGAGGGACCCAATGTGAGATGGGGGGGGGATCAGAAGGAATCAGAGCCCCCAGGGGAAAGTTGGGGAAGGCTGGGAGGGCATACCCTCCAATGAAATGACATCTGAAGGCAGCCCTGTTTAGGGAGATTTCTAATGTTTTATTGTGTTTTTAATATACTGTAGGGAGCCGCCCAGAGTTGCTGGGGAAACCCAGACAGATGGGCGGGGTATAAGTAATAAATTATTATTTATTATTCTTCTTATTAGGGACATCCTATTCCATAACAACAGCAATTATACCCGCCTATCTGACTGGGCTGCCCCAGCCACACCGAGCGGCTTTAAACATATATAAAAACATAATAAGACATTAAACATTTAAAAAACACCTCTAGACAGGGCTGCCTTCAAATGTTTTCTAAAGGTTGTATTATCTCCTTGGCTCAGGGCTCACATAACTAATCATACCCTCCAACATTTCTCTGTTGAAAATAGGGATGTCCTAAGGAAAAGCGGGATATCCCAGGATTAAATCAGAAACCAGGACGGCGTCTGTATATCTGGGATGTCCCTGGAAAATAGGGGCACTTGGAGGGTCTGGGAGGGCAGGCAAATGGAAGCGCTCAAACATCCTCTGGCACCTGCAAAGTAAGCGCAGAGGATCCCTGGGCACCGTCTGGAACTCTGGTAGTGAAACAGCCCTCTCTGTGTGCAGGCCTCTTGGCCTCCCCCAGGTTTAGCTCCATCGGCGCCAGAAGAAAGGCCTCTCTGATTTCTCTGCTCAGCCCTGCCAGGGATCTCCCCAGAGAACAAAGCCTTTGTGGTTTCTGCTTTGTGAGAAGCGGCAGTTTCGGCCAGAGCAGACTGCTTGGCATGTGAAGGCTGGCCAGAGGGCCGGAGTGGGCAGCCCCGCTCTTGCTTTGGCCTCCATCTTCCAGATCTGCTAGGTGGGGCTGGCGATGCCCCTGCAAGGGGCGCTGGAGGCACTTCTTGGCGTACGCTCCCTGCACTGACTGCCAAACAGCCATGGCCCTCCTGGGTTTGGAAAGCCCTTTGGGCAGCAAAGCATCCCTTCATGAAAACCAACTTGCCACTGCCAGGAGGCATGGGAGGTGTCTCTGCACTCAGACCATTTCAACCACACTGCCCCCCACTTCCTTGCACAGAGATCTAACCTCTGCAGAGTGGGAGGGACCAACTCCTAGAAGGAGTTCCCAAGGGCCATGTAGTCCAATCCTCTGCAAGGCAATAATCTTTTGTCTCCACCTAGTATACCTGAAGGAGCATCTTCAGCCCAGCTCTGAGGGCCTTCTGCCAGTTCCCTCCCTGCGAGAAATGAAGCTACAGGGAATCAGGCAGGGGGCCTTCTCAGTGGTGACACCCGCCCAGTGGAATGCCCTCCCATCAGCTGTCAAGGAAATAAACAACTATCTGACTTTTAGAAGACATAGGAAGGCAGCCTTGTTTAGGGAAGCTTTTCATGTTTAATGCTTTGTTGCTTTAAAATATATTCTGTTGGGAGCTGCCCAGAGTGGCTGAGGAAACCCAGCCAGATAGGCAGGCTGGGTAATTGCTCAACGTGGGGATTAAACAGTAATTGCTCAACGTGGGGATCAAACCCACAACCCTGAGATTAAGAGTTTAATGCTCTACCAACTGAGCCAACTCTTGTCAATGAAGAATCTGTCCAGCAGATTTGCCGTCAAAGCACAGCAAGGGCTATAATAGCTGAGCTTTGATTGTCAGCAGCAGCTCTAGGAAAGGTTGGCAGAGACCTGCCCTGAAGAGCTGCTGCTGCCAGCCTGTATGGGCAATATTGAGCCTCATAGCCCAGGGGCCTGGCAGCTTTCCATGTTGAAAAAAAAGATAAGGGGGTCACTAGTAGTTTAACATGCAAATGAGTGTGCCTGCATGCATCCCCACCAGGTGGGATCCCCTGTCCCTAATCTACAGTCACACCCCAACTCTGGCCTTTTGCCTCCCCTTGCTAAAATTCCTCCTGGCCAGCTATATGGCTCAGCTGCTTTTGCATCAGCACAGCAAGTTTTGTGGACCCTGATCTGTGCTCAGATTCTTCCCCCACATCCAGGGGCTTCTTCCTGACCCTTCAGGTACTGAGTCCATTACCTTGATGGACTTTATCCTACTAGGTAAGGTAATAGCTCTGGTCGAAGATGAGTCCAGAGTCAGGATCACAAGGATGTCAGGAGAGCCCTGCAGAAGCAGCAAGCAGCTGGATCAGCCCCAAAGTGGGGTCGGCTGCTCCAGCACCCTATTTTTACACACAGTGGCCACCCGGTGCCCTCCAAGGGGAAGAAGCCCCCAAGCAAGGCCTGAGCGCAGCAAAAACCCCCATGTGTGGCTTGCAATAATAGATGGAAGGATATTTTGAACTTTTAGAACATTGTGACGTTCAGGAAGGTTTTTTATTTTAAGTGGTGGGTCTTGGCAGGAAGAGCTGGATATAAAGTCAACCAGCAAACAAACATTGTTTGCAATGAGGCTGACTAGCTTGGCTGCCCTTTTGGAAACTGTCCTGGACTGGAGCAAAGCACCGTCTTTCTGTCTCAAAATGTTAGTTTCCTGATTTGCCATCAAGAACAGTAGAGTCTGACGATCCACCCACTGTTCTCTCTTGCAACCATCCTTCAAGCTTTTGGGAAGGTGAGATCCTTCTAAGGCAACGGAAACAATTCCTGGCTTCTGATGAAACGTCTGAAGGCACCACCAACAGCTGGATCAGGCCCCAGGAGGCCCCTCTGTTCCCACACCGTTTTCACAGTCACTGGCCAAGCAGTTACCTCTTCTGGAAAGTCCCCAAGAGCAGTAACTCTCCCCCCAGCTACGATTTCCAGAAACTGGGATTCCACTGGCTTTGGCACTTAGAGCCCTCCTGGCTAGTAGCCACCAACAGCCTTAGGCCCCATGAATCTGTCTGAGTGTCAGAAGTTGGTGGCCATCGTTGCGTGAAGAAAGACTTCCTTTTGCCTGTCCTGAGTTCCATGCCAGGCATCGTGTCATGCCAGCGGTTCTCCCAGGGTGTGGCACGAGAGGATGGCAAGTGTGACAGGAAGATTCCAGGCCAATCCAAGAAACACTGAAACTTTTCTGTGTACGACGGTATCAAAATAATTTTGTTCTACAGAGAGAAACAGGATCCATGCCTCTTGTCAAAAGCATTGACTATTCTTCCACAGTTCTCCGCAGCATATTGCTGGAAACAAGAATTTCCAATTCTGACAAATATGCAAGGTCAGAGATGAGAAAGAAGAACTTGCTAGTCTCAAATTAGACCTGATATAAGTGAGATTGCCTAGCCAAAGGAAGCTCACACTGAGTTTGTATTCACACTTAAAGCACACCTGTAAGAGGCTGATTTATAACTGCATTTGGGGAAAGGTTCTTGTTTTTATGTAGCCACATTGTGTTTTTTTTACTTTCTGGATGTGCCATGATCATGTTATAAAGAAGTTGCGTTCTAGGTTATAAATCAAGCACTGCTAGTTGATACGCTGGAAAACAAAACTAAGCAGAAATAATTTCTGTGGCGCGAGCAAATTGTTATTCTGAAAGTGGCCCAGAGAGAAAAGTTTGAGATCCACCAGATTCTGAGGCACTTCTCTCCTGCCTCTGCTTCCTCGCCTTTCCTTTCAGCTGAAAAGCCCCCCAAGGTGGCAACTTTTTCTTGAAGGGGAAATCAACCAGAGGTCCTTGCCGTACATTTCTGTCTCTCTTGGGTGCACCGCCCCTCCCCCCACCCCCATGAGCCTCCCCAGCACCCAAGGGTGGTCTTTAAGGGAGTGAGGCAGGGCGCCCTCAGGTCGGGGACTCACCTGCCTGGCCCAGGGCGGTCGTTTCAGCAGAGCTCACCTGGCTGCAGCCACCGGCCATGCTCCATCCGCTCCCCTCTGTCTCTGGCTCTGGAGGGGAGGTTTTGTTGGGCAGGGAAGGTGAGAGGAGGAGGGGGAGGGAGAGGAAGGTGTGGGTGGGGGAGCTTAAAGGTACAGGCCAAAAGGAGCAGAGCAGCAGACCCCAGGTGAGGATCCTTCCCTGGCAGCGCCTGGCCACGTGGGGTGCCATCTGCAGAGCCCAAAGTCCATGGGGCTGCTGCAGCTGCTGCTTCCAAAACATCTTTGTTCTCCTGAGCATTGATTATGGAATTTCCCATGCTCAAGGAGGATGGAGGGACAGTTTTCCCTCAAGGGAAGGCTGAAGATTCTTGAGTGCTTCATTTGGGGATAGGGATGGAGTTTGCGAAGGAGGGTGGGGCGGGGAAGGAGCCACTACAGAAGGTCCCAGTTTCAGTCCCCACTGGCATCTCTAGGTCAGGCTGGGAAACCCTGGAGAGCCTCTGCCCGTCAATGAATCCTAGAACTGTGGAGTTGGAAGGCAGCACCAAAGGTCATCCAGTCCAACCCCCTGCAATGCAGAAATCTTTTGCCCAACATGGGGCTCGAAACCATGGCCCTGAGATTAAGAGACTTACCCTCTACTGACTGAGCTATCTTACCAGCATAGACAATGCTGAGCTAGATGGACCCTGTGGTCTGGCTTGGACCAAGGCAGCATCCTAGGTTCTTGTTTCAACCAGTCCTTTGTTCAGAACCATGATGACTAGAATCTTTCTCTCCTATAATTCTATTTCAGGAGAGTTATAGTCCACTTGACTGCAAAAAACCCCTTCAAGTCTTTGCCTGCATCATGTGTGGACTGGGGGCTGCCCTGCCCTGCACTTCGTATCAGCACCCACTCGCTCACTATATCATCACCTTGCACGTTCCTAGGACCCTTGTGAGTGCAGCCGTCAGGAGTCTCATACTCCCAGCAGGGTCACCCAAGGCAGTAAGGTCAAAGGGAAGGAGCTAGATAAAGCATGATCCAAGAAGTCCTCAATGGCAGAACAGGCAGAAGATAACAAGTGGTATGTTACAAAGGTTGTGAAGGCAGATGGAGGCTGCAGCAGAGGTCGTCATGATCCTCATGCCATCAGAACAGAGCCTTACTGTGCGTTGTTCAGTGTGCACTGATCTACACACATAAAACAAATTCACACACAGGCATCTTCCAAAAACTCATCCCAAACCCAAACCCCAAAAGTCCCATGGCGATTGGCAAATGGTAATGAGAGCAGGACTGTGAAGTCTGGAAGCCCCAAGTCATGAACCTTAAGGAATGAGACAGTTGACCAGCTTGGCAGCTTTATCCACGACTGAGCAGCCCTATTTAGGACCAACTCTGCTCACCCCAAAAAGGGGGAGGGGCTAGAAAAGGTGCCCTAAACATAGTCTGCCTCCCTTTTTCCCTGACTGGATTACTGCGCCCAGTGAGGTCACCACCCAGAGGTTATAAAAGACAATTGAACTTTGGAACATGGAATATACAGATAATGAGCATCTCAAACGCAGAACTGCTATCATTGCACGAGAGCTGCAATGTTTTAACATCAATATTGCAGCACTTCAAGAAACTCAAAAAGCAGGTGAGGGACAACTGAAGGAAGAAAAAGGAGGGTACAGTGGTACCTCGCAAGACGAATGCCTCGCAAGACGAAAAACGCGCAAGACAAAAGAGTTTTCCGTTTTTTGAGTCGTTCCGCAAGACGAATTTCCTCCCTATGGGCTTGCTTCGCAAGACGAAACGTCTTGCGAGTTCTTGCGAGTTTGTTTCCTTTTTCTTAAAGCCGCTAAGCTGTTAATAGCCGCTAAGCCGCTAATAGCCGTGCTTCGCAAGACGAAAAAAACGCAAGACGAAGAGACTCCAGGAACGGATTAATTTTGTCTTGCGAGGCACCACTGTACACTTTCTTCTAAATACATGGAGCAGGCTTTGCTATCAAAAATGATCTTGTGAAGCTCTTGTCAGAAGTCCCTACCAGCATTAATGAGTGACTTTCAACCCTTTGAATAAAACTCACCAAAAACCAGCAGGCAACTATTCTAAGCACTTATGCACCAACACTGGATGCTGACGAAAACATTAAAGAAAAAAATTACTCTCAGCTGCATACCATCCTATCCGAGATGCCTAAGGAGGATAAAATTACCCTCCTGGGTGATTTTAATGCAAGAGTTGGGCGAGATTTTGATCTGTGGCCTGGGATTATTGGGAAAGAAGGAATTGGCAACAGCAATCAGAACGGAATCTTACTTTTGACAATATGTGCAGCACACAACCTTGTTATTGCCAACACACTCTTTCGACAAAAAAAATAAATTAAAAACATCATGGAGGCATTCTCAGTCAAACCACTGGCATCTCTTAGACTATTTAATTGTCCAAGCTGAAGATTGCCATGATGTGCTCCTTACCAGGGCTATGATGAATGCTGACAACTGCTAGACAGATCACAGATTAATACACTCCACGATTGCTATCAATATTATACCTCAATACAGGCTTCAAGGAAGGAAACCAAGACGCAAAATGAACACTCAAGCCCTTCAAGATCCCATTAAGCGGGATTGTTTCCACACAACCCATAAAGACCATCTGCTTTCAGATTTCCCAGATAAAATTGAGGAACACCTGACCAAGCTAAAAACATCCATTATTGCAGCCTGTGAACAAACTATTGGTTACCAAACCAAGAAACACCAGGACTGGTTTGATGAGAATGACGATGAGATTGAACACATTATTGACAAGAAAAGGAAGGACTTTCAGATCTGGCAAAGAGATAGAAACTGTGCCACTAAGGAAAAAAACCAATGCTAAGGCTGAGGTTCAAAGAACCAGACAATTGAAAAAAACACCTGGTGGATAAAAAAGCTCAAGAGTGCTTAGCCGACACTCATGATGCACAGTTTCTTTAAAACCAGAAAGACCATCTATGGGCCAATAAATCATGGCATATGCCCCCTACGCCCAGCAGACAGTACCACACTTCTAAAAGATAAGGAAACTATTGCACTGCGCTGGAAAGAACATTACCAACATCTCCTTAACCGCAACTCCCCTGTAGCTGCTGAGGTCCTCTCAAAAATTCTGCAAAAAAAAAAAATTAGAGATGAGCTTGCAGTATCTCCAAATGTGGGAGAGTTGTGTACAGCTATTAACCAAATGAAAAACAACAAGGCCAGCGGGCCTGATGGGATACCTGCCCAAGTCTTCAAAGTGGGTGGAATAGAACTTACACAACAACTTCACATGCTCATCGAAAAAATATGGGAGAAGAGATCCCAGCAGACTTTAGGGATGCCAATATTATCAATCTCTTTAAAAAAGGAGACAGATTGTGGAAACTATTGAGGCATATCTCTGCGGCTTGCAAAATTTTTGCAAGGATTTTAGCAAACCATCTCTTAACAATATCCGAGGAGACCCTTCCTGAATCCCCCTTCTAGGGGGACAGTGGACATGATTTTCACCACTTGACAGCTTCAAGAAAAATGCAGAGAGCAAAACCGACCCCCATATATGGTGTTTATTGACCTGACCAAGGCCTTCAACACTGTAAATCACACTGCCCTGTGGACTGGCCTTCTGAAAATAAATTTGTGAACATCCTTTGGCTCCTCCATGATATGACAGAAAGATTCACAGATAACAATGACTCTCAAAGTGAACAATTCACAGTAGGATCAGGTTTTAAACAGGGTTGTGTTATCACCCCAGCTCTATTTATTATTTTAATTGCCATGATCCTACACTTTGTCAAAGGGAAACTCCCCACGAGAATAGAAATCATACCGTATTGGCCCGAATATAAGCCGCACTCGAATATAAGCCACACCTTTAAAATTGGAGGGGGGGAATAAGAAAGGGGGGGAACCCAAATATAAGCCGCTCCATTCCTCACTGCTCCTGGCTGCATACTGAGGGTGGGGTGGGGAGTCATGCTGTGTTGCCGGCAGCCTTTCCCCTTCCTCGCTCTCTCCCTTCTCTGGGGGACTACGAACGGGGTGGGAGCCGCTTTGCCGAGCTGCTGGCAAACTGTTTGCCCCGCACTCCTGGCTGCATACTGTAACGTCGTGAATATAAGCTATACTTTACCTTTTCGCAGTCAGAATTTCAGAAAAAGGTGAGGGTTATATTTAGGCCAATACGGTATATTGAACAGATGAAAAGGTCTTTAACTTGAGTAGGCTGAAAGCAAAGAGTAAGGTTACCATAACTTCTGTTATAGAGCTTCAATATGCTGATGATGATGCATACTGAGAAGGATCTTCGCAGAAGCTTACAAAAAGCTTGGCTCATTGCTCAGCACCCAAAAACCCAAAGTGCTGCACCAACAACTACAAAACAACCCCTCTGCAGCACCACAAATCCAACTCAATGGTGTAACGTTGAAAAGTGTCAATCACTTCTCCAATCTGGGCAGTTATATTTCCACAAGGGCTGACATTGAAGCCAAAATCCAGCTTCGCCTAAACACGGCGAGTACAGCTTTCTCCTGATTAAAGTGCAGAGCGCTTGAGGACCGTGACATTCACAGGGAAACCAAAATGCTTGTTTACAAAGCTATTGTACTACCAACCTTACTGTATGTTTATGAAACATGGACCACTTATAAGTGCCATCTCCAACTCCTCGAAAGATCCCATCAACAGTGTCTCTGAAAAAATTGACACATCACTTAGGAAGACAGGCAAACTAATGCCAGTGTACTGGAAGAAGCAAAGATCACTAGCAATGATTCTTCAGCATCAACTTTGCTGGACTGGTCATGTTGTGCGGATGCCTGATTATTGTCTTCCAAAGCAACTACTCTATCCCAAACTTAAAAATGGAAAGTGTAATGCTGTGGTGTTCAACAATAAAGGTTTAAAGACTTTCTCATAGCAAATTTTTTAAAAAATAATAATGCAGTATAAGCATGGATGATTGAGAAACATTGGCCTGCGAGAGCTCCAACTGGAGAACAGCCTTTACCAAAGGTGTCATGGACTTTGAAGACACTCGAACTCAGGACAAAAGGGAGAAACATGTTAAGAGGAAAGCATGCTTGGCAAACCCTCACCATGAACAACTCCTGCCCGGAAACCAATGTCCCCACTGTGGAAGGACCTGTGGATCCAGAACTGGCTTCCACAGCCACTTACAGACTCACTGTTAAAACCATGTTCATGGAAAACAATCTTCCTTGGCTACAAGGGATTGCCAAAGTACTGTAGGTCAGCACCCACTGGCTGATCCCCTTCCTTTCCTTACTATGGCTGGAGCTGAGTCAGGGTCTCCAGCCTCCAGGATGCTGCTATTTTGCAGAGGAATCCAAGCACAACTGGGCACAATGCAAGCAACCTGAAGCACCTGTCACTTGAGCAGAGCCAATTCCCTTTATCTGTCCTTTAAAGAAACCACAAGAACAGTTTGGAAAGTGGAATGCCCTGGGAAGTGTGGGGTGAGCTGCTGATTTGATCAGAAGATGGAGAACCGCCCTGTAATTGGATGGAGAAGGGTCATTGTGAAAAAGATGGTTTTGAGCAAGTAGGCATCAGCTGGTGCAGAGGGAGGGGGATGTTGCCCCCCCCCCCGAAGAGCCTCTTGCTGCCAGAGCAGAGACAGAGGCCACCTGTGTTACCTGCTTATCATTATGGATGAGAACAAGAGATCATTGTCATCCGGCAGCCTTTGATTCTCTGCAGCTAAGATGAGTCACATTCAGGTTCCACCAGTGGAGCCTTTGAACTGGCTGCGATGGGAGCCCCCCCCTCCACTCTGGGCGCCCTGCCAGGCCACCCATTGTCCATCTCCATTTCGCTGCTAGCAAAGGGGCCCGGCAGCCCTGAGGAGCCCAGGAGGCTCCCTGAGGAGTTGTAGCACCAATAGCTGAACACTGGGAGCAAGGCAGAAGTGCCCCCCCAGAGGGGGGAAGGGCCCCCTGGATGCACTAGGCCAGGATCCGGGGGAAACCTCACAAAAAAGAAAGCCATGATTCTGCAAATAAGCAATTTCCTGGCATGGGAGAAGTGGCTGAAGGTGCTGCTGTCTGAATGTGGAACCTTCTGCTGGCAACATAGTCCTCTCCCCAGGGCCAAAGGACGTCACCACATCCTTGTCCAGGAACTCACAAACCTGCAAGCCTGGGTCACAGCTTTCATCTGTGAAGCAAGAGGGAAGCTCTCAGAAGTGCATTTTGGGGTGCGGTGATTTGTTTCTCCAGAAACCTGTATCAATGCTGGCTCCTTTCCAAATCTCCTGCGGACACCCCCACCTGCAAACAACACTGTGCTCCATGGCTCTGATGAGCAGCTAGTCCTGAAAGAGGAAGTGGAAGATGGCAGGCAAGTCCCTAGCTGAGTGTTGCCGTTTCCCCCTCCCTGGACCCTTCCTTCTCCTGCAAAACTGGCATTTCTGGTTTCAGGGCTCCCCTGGGCCATGGCGGCAACAGTGGGGCTGCCCTGAACATTCCTTTCAAAAGCCAGGCAGTAACCCAAGAAGAGAGCTCAGCTGTGCGGAGCTGCTGCCTAGAGCCAGATTTGAGAGGCGGCGGGACGGGGAGCACAGCATGTACCAAAGGACAGCTGCAGTCACGTAGCACCCTTCCTGGGACGGACGGGATCTTTCTCCGGGGTTCCCCCTTAAACCTGGGCTGTGGTTGCCACAATAGAATGCCTACTCGCCATTTTTGCCCCTGAGAATTTTTTTGTTGTTGAATTCAGGGCTTCCTGAGCAGGAATAAATGGGGCCCAGAGAGGACGCTGCCGTGGGGAATCCCAGCAGAAGAGGCAGCTGCTGGATGAGGCCAAGGGGGGTCCTGCCTCACCCAGCGGCCGACCAGGTGCTTCAATGGGAACCCTGCCAGCAGGATCAGAGCCACTGCTCTCCTGTGACTTCCAGGGATTATTAGGTTGTCTTTGTTCTCATTTCTATTCTGTACTTTGTTTGTTTAAATGGCAATTTTATATTGTGAACAGCCCTGTGATCTACAGGTACAGGTCAATAGACAAATTTGGCCAACAGTTAAAATAAAAGATGCAGCTCCCCTTTGCCAGTCAAGGCAGGGGGGAATTGAGTGGGCAGGGGGGAATTGAGTGCGAAGGGGTCCCAAAGGCCAACACACTAAGACCACTTGCCCTTGTGGGGAAACTCCACCCCCCTCCCATTTGCAGAAGCCAACGTCCCCTCCCTGCCTGACACAGGAGAGGGGGCCTCCGCCTGTGTGGCACCTGGGGGTGTCCCAGCAGCCTAGACTACCCCCTCCACCTCCCTAGGAGATGCTGAGAGGAGCTTCAAGAACCAGAAGACCCCCAGATGGGATGGAGGGGGTGAACAAACAGACTCCAGAGCCCGGACTGTGTCCACGACTGATGCTTTGTCAAGTTTATTCTCCCAATCGGCTTTTGTAAAATAAAAGTCCCATATACGTTATTTATAAAATGGCTTAAATTAAGGCATAATCCTGCAGTGTCTAAGACAAGCGTCCATCATTCTGCACAAGCAAAAGGGGAGGGGAAGGAAGCCCCCCCCCGAGATGTGCTCTGCAGAAGCCGGGAGATGTGGCAGAGCTGATGTGTCTGAGTCCAGAAAACAAAAAAAGGGTCACCAACAACACGCGACGCGTTATAATAGGAGGGGGGAGATACACAGAAAGACCCACAGAGGGGAAAGGCCCCCCCCAAAAGAGACCCAGATAGGAGGGAGGGGGTGTCCACACAGGATCAGCCCCCTCCTCCCCCAGGGCTGGGCTGCCCTGTTGCCAAAGGTGGGAGAGGGGGGTGTCCCACGCAGAAGATTCCCAGAGCAGCTCCAGAGCGGACCAGCGCCCCCCACAGCACAAGCTCTGAGGTGGTGCCCCCAAAGGAAGGTGGAGCAGACCCTTCCCAGTGGCCTTTGCTCCTTGGTGCCTTTGCAGCCAAAGTGTGCGATGGGAGGGCAAATGAAGCAAAGCGAATGGCAGAAATCCTTGCGGGGGGGGGGGGGGGAGAGAAGCTCTTTTGGAAGCAACAGAATCTAGCCCAGACACGGCCAGAAAAGAAGCAGGAAGCGGGGTGGGGGTCCCCTCCTCTCTTCACCACCCAGTGATCCTAAAGCAACGCCAGCACAATCCATCCCCCCCCAAGCTCAAAATACTGCCTATGTTTCCCTAGGAAAAGTTATCTGAATACTATCCCAGCATCATGAAACAGGAAGGGAAAGGCGTCTGCTATTTTTCTTTTAAACTACCGCTGAAATTCTAACCGGGACCTTCATTAAGCACCATATTTGGGGAAGGGGGGATGCCAGAAGAGAAGCGCCGGTCCTCTTCTTCGCACGCAGTTTCCCGGCGCTCGATGGCCAAAGGGACGTGGTGCGCATCGGTGCTGGGTGCGAAAGGCGGCAGAGTCCGTCTCATAGTTAGTCTCAAGTTAGTCTGTGATGGGGAAGGGAGGGAGGGAGGGATGGGGGCGAAAGGGGTCTCCTAGTCAGAGGGGCTCTTGATCCCGTCCTCCCAAGCGCCAGGCTCTTCTATATGGGGCGGCTGTGGGAAAGCCTCTGTGGGCTCAGTCTGTGCAGCTACCGCCTCCTCCTGCTCCTCTCCCAGGAAGGGGGCAGAGCCAGACGCCTCTCCTCCGTCGTCCGCGGGGCTGCCGCCACCGACCATCTCTTCCACGGGAGTCGGGGTGGCTGGTTGGTCCTTGGCTTCTGGGCGAGACGACGGAGAAGCCTCCTCCTTGGGGGCCGCAGGGCAGCTGACTGGGGAGATCACCAAGGGGGGCTGAAGTAGGTCTTTCTATAAGCAGGAGCAGCCCCACATTACAGGGGAGGGGGGAGGGGAGGGAAAGGAGAGAGAGAGAGAGAAGGGTAACTACAAACTACAGCCGTGCTTTTGTACAGATGCTCCCCTCATCCAGCCCAGGACACCCAGGAGTGTCCAGCTCCCCTCTAGACTGGCCCAAATGGAAGCAGGGGGGCTGCCAGGATAGGCCTGAGCTCATGCAGTTCACCCAGGCCAGCCCCATCTCCACTTCCAAGCCTGACACCAGCCTTTTGAGGGCATCTGAGGAGTCCAGTGGCTGGATCCTGCCCCAGGCCCACCCAGCTGAGCATTCAGTCCCGCCCCCCAGAGGAAGCCCCCCTCCCCCCCGTGTGACGGCAGCAACTCTCCCCACATGGGAGCCCTGGGCGGTGGCACTACAGAGGCAGCTGGACTCTGGAAGGCGGAAGGGCTCCTGCTTGCGGGCTTCCCTTGGGGGCGTCCAGCTGGGCTCAGGGGGAGCCCTCAGGCCTGATCCAGCAACACCTATGAACGCCTCTTGCCCCTTTCCAAGACGGCACCCCTCTGCCCCCCGCCCGAGTGACGGAGAAGAACTGTGGAGCTGGAAAGGGACCCTGAGGGTCGTCTAGTCCAACTGCATGCAATGCAGGAATCACGACGTGGGGAAGAAAGCTGACCATCTGTGGCTTCTCTGCCCCCTTCCTTTGGGGGCACCACCTCAGCCATGAATGGTGGCCTCCTTTTGGGGGAGGAGGGAGGTCTGCAAAAGCCACTTCCAAAAAACTCCCTTTTGGGGGGTGGAGGATAATGCCAACAAGAGTTTTACTCAACTTTAATTCTAGTTAGGGGGCTTTTATCCTAACACTGGCCTTTTCTGGAGGAGACTCATATCAAAGTGGTATTCACCGCAAATCCGCTGCCCGTCCAGAACATGGGCAGCTCCTTGCGCCAGAGCGCCACCACGAAGCTGGTGAGGAGTGTGGACGGCACCAGGTACAGCAGCGCCGGCTGCCCCTTCTGCATCAGAGCGAGCGCCACAAATGTCACCAGGAGGCCCAGGCCGTAGGCTGCAGTGGGAGACAGGGGAGAGAAGGCGGGGGCTCCTTTTCAGCTGGCAGTCACCCAGAAAGTGCCCCCCTGTCTTTCTCATCTCATCTGTGGGTAAATTCTCACATGGGAATAAACACCTCTGCCCCTTGCAGCTCTGCTTCAAGGATTTATGGAACATAATAAATTATAATGGAAAAGGCAGGAAAACTCAGCACAGAGAATCGTTCCTCCTCTCTGCTCTTCAGCCATCTGGGCAGAGGAGCAGTTAGGGCTGGGCAATATTTGGCTTTCAATTTTGTGATATATCACCAGCTAAGTATTGTGGCAGACTGATGTGTTATGATGTCTGAAATGAGGATGGAGCTACGGAGACTGGCTTTACAGTTTTCCCCCCATCAGGATTTTATGCATAGCTATGCTATGGGACGCAGGTGGCGCTGTGGGTTAAAGCCTCAGCGCCTAGGACTTGCCGATCGAAAGGTCGGCGGTTCGAATCCCTGCGGCGGGGTGCGCTCCCGCTGCTCGGTCCCAGCGCCTGCCAACCTAGCAGTTCGAAAGCACCTCCGGGTGCAAGTAGATAAATAGGGACCGCTTACCAGCGGGAAGGTAAACGGCGTTTCCGTGTGCGGCTCTGGCTCGCCAGAGCAGCGATGTCACGCTGGCCACGTGACCCGGAAGTGTCTCCGGACAGCGCTGGCCCCTGGCCTCTTAAGTGAGATGGGCGCACAACCCCAGAGTCTGTCAAGACTGGCCCGTACGGGCAGGGGTACCTTTACCTTTACCTATGCTATGCATACACCCACATCATGATTTGTGATATATTGCCAGGTCAAAAATTATGGAACCGATATCAGGAGAAGAATGTCATGCTGATTTTGGATGTTATATCAATTATCACCCAGCCTATAACAGTCACCACCCTTCTCTCCTTCAGAGCCTAATAAAAAAGTCTGATGCTATGGGAACCCTGTTGCTGGGAGAAAACTTGCTGCTAGGGGCAAAACAATGCAGGGATCCTTTCCAGACTGCACTAACACTGTCAATCCTGTTGCACACGTGGAGATGGGCTGCACCCAGAGGGCTCCCAAGGGACCTGATCCAGCCACAAGAGAGCCACTTCTCAGGACAAGAGCTGAAAGGCATCGCTGTCGCTGAATTTACTGGCAGGCTCTGCAGTTTGAGGCTCTGCACAGCTGCTGCTTCCAGCACAGCTCATGGCAGGAATGTGGCACATAAATGAACTCCGCCAGTCCAGGGTGGGGCGAGAGGTAAGAAGAAGGGACTGCTGGGTTTCCCAAAGGTGGAGGAGGAGGCAGGTGTTGGCAAGGATGGGGGGGGGGAGCCAGACATACCAATGGTGCAAGCGACAAAATAGACCCGGGAGGACTGGACCTGGATGTCAAAGCGATGGCAGTAGGCTACCAGGAGCCCTGGGGAGGAAAGAGGAGGGAGCCTGAGGCAAGGGAAGGAGTGACAAGGCCAAGCAGGGACACTCCCTGGAGGCCCCCCCCCCAGCATCCTCCAAGTGGGGCAGCAGGGAGGCTGTGTCCCTCTGCCCTGGCCCTCAAAGGTAGACTGCCTCTAGGGGCAGCTGTTCCCTTGAGCTGCCTCAAGGGAGAGGGCAGCATCCCCACTGGACCAGCCCCAAGGGACCCTGCCCTCTCCTCTGCCAGTCCTTCGCTTAGGGCCAAGCCGAGGGGCTCTTCTGTGCCTTCTGCAGGCCGAGCGGGGGCTCAGCCCCAAAGCCACCTCGCCCCCCAGCAAGGTGGGAAGGGAGGAGGGCCTACCTGGAACCAGAATGTCCCCGAATCCCAGGAGGGAGAAGGGTCGGTCACACAGTGCCAGCGGAGAGAAGTTGAGTCGGGGCACCTTCAGCACCATCGGAAGCTGCCGGGGGAAGGGGGTCCATCCATCCAGGTCAACAAGCAGCCCCTCTGCTGTCCCAAACGGGGCCAAAGCTCCCACAAGCCCTTGCCCCACAGAGGAGGGTATCTGGCATTTGAGGCAAGGAGGGGGCGACAGGAGATGGCACAACCTAAAGCCCCCCAGGGGAAAGCGCCCTGCACCCAAGGAGAAAAATGGAGGAACCCCAGAAGTGTCTCTTCTCAGGCCTGACCAGAACCCAAAACTGAACCTGCCTGCTCTCCAGGGGGGCTTCCTGACACCTCTTCCCTCACGGCTGAGGAGTCTCTGGGCCATTCTGGGTCTAGATCCGACGGGGTGGGGATATCCTGGACCCACTACGTGTTTGGACCATGACCCCCCGACCCCTGGGCTTCTCCCAGGCTCATCCTGCATCGCCTCCATTTTGTCCACCAGGAAGAGGCCATCTCCCCCTACCAAAACCCGGGACACTCTGGCAGCCCCTCACCTTTTCGTGAGTGGCGGAGTCTGTCGGGCCAGCAGCCACTTCCACCATGATGCTCTCTCCTGTCTGGAAGGAGAGGACAAAAAAAGAAAGAGGCCTGGGGGAAGAGGAATGTTTTTGCCTGGTGCCTGAAGACATGCAATGAGGGTATCAGGCAAGACTCTCTGGGGAAAGAATCCCCATCAGAGAATCGGGAAGGGGCTTCCGATGGCCCCAGCGGAAAGACCCAGCCCAACTCTGACTCCTCCCGATCAGCCCCGCACCCCCATTTGCAATGCCCACCCTGTCAGGCCAATTATGCACCTTCGTCAAGTATGGCGTGATGAAAACGAAGAAGACGTCGTAGACAAAGAGGACCAGGAGGAGCAGCGTGCAGCCCTGGGGGGCAGGAGGGAAAAGGGAGGGGTGTCATTCCCAGAGGCTCACTGTTGATTCTGCCTCCCCCCCTCACCCAGGTTGGCTTTCTTCTGGCTCTTGAGTCGCAGAGTACATTGAGAGGTAGCCTCAGGCCCATGTCAGCCTCCCTCCCCACCGTCCTGGGGATGAGCCCCCCCCCAAAGCTCCCCCCCAAGGCCTTACCTTGAAGGTGGGCAAGCGGATGGTCTTGAGCATGTAAAGGCAGAAGGCAACTCCCAGGGCGTCCTGCAGAATCCAGGCCCACCTGGGGGAGGAATGGCCATGGCCAACAGCCGAGGGAGAAGGGTCAAGCCCCTTGGGCTCTCTCCGGTCGCCCTTCCTCCCCCCATCTCACTTCTTCTCAAGAAAGAGTCCCCATGGCCAGCTGGGGTGGGGGGTTCTGGACATTCCCTCCGCCCTGAGACACGTCCCATTTCGCCCTGTGCCCAAGAGGACACTGCAGAGCTGGAGAAGGGGAAGAGCAGAGGAGGAAGTTGCTTTCTGGAGCAACTGATGCAGCTGAGGGGTGCAAAATAGCATGTGGAGGGAGCAAGGGGCTCTTCGAAGGGACAGGTGCCCCCCCCCACCAAGGGGAGAGCACGAAAAGCACCGAATCACTCACTGGTCCTCATTGCGGAAGATGCCCCAGACCAGGCTGACGGCGACGCAGAAGACAGCCAGGAGCAACATGCGCACTTGGGGGCGCTTGTGGAAGTAGGGCAGGTTGTTGTCGGGGACCCTGAGGACAAGAGGCGGGGTGAGAGGCCTGCACCCCACTTGGCAAGTGGGAGAGGGACCTCTTGGAGCCTCCACCCCAGAGAGCAGACTGACGCCGAGTCAGGCCTGCTCCATCGAGCGCAGATCTGCCCCCACAGGCTGGCAGCAGCAGGTCTCCAGGGAAGGAGTCTTTGCTCAGCCTGAGTTGGAGATGCTACTACTGGGGAGCCTGGCACCTTCTGCATGCCAAGCAGGTGCTCCATGCCCACGGGCAGAGTCTCCAGGGGAGGAGGTGCTGGGGAAAAGCCTTCCCTGCCCGAGGCCACGGCCCGGGAGCTGCTGTCAGTCAAGGTCACCAAGCCAAGGTCACCAAACTCAGCAGACAGACTATTTTTTTCTATTCTATGGGCTCAGGGATGCTTAAAAAAGACAAACTTCCTTCCTCTTAAGTTGCTCAGTGCCACTCACTCAACCCCCCTCCCCCCACGCTTGGTGTGGAGGCTTTTGAAAACCAAGGGAAAAGGGGTTGGGGGCCAAATCCAGGAGCCCCCACAAACAGGGGCACAGCTCTGACGTCTGCAGATATAGGGCAATACACGCATTTAATAAATAATAATAAATGGCTGCACTCAGGGTTCATTGCCCTTCATTTTTTGTCCTGGGGCAGGACTTTCAGCTCTTCTACGTAGCTCAGAACAGCCCTCACCACTCTGTCTGACCTGTGCAAGAAAAAGGCAAAAAGATCTCAGAGATCCCCGCAGAAGGAAGCAAAAACAGCCAGACCTGCTTTGCACCAATTCAAAACCCCACAAGTCAACTGCTCTTGGAAAGGGCATTTGTGCACTTGCAAAACGCAGAGGGTGGGTTTTCTGCCTGATTGCCAGGGGCGAGATCTGATGAGGCACTGTCTTTCATTGCTTTCATCTTTCTGCAGTGGAAGTGAGGACCTTTCAGTGGAACAAGATCCCTTTTCTTGTCCAGATGAGTCAGCTGAGAGTCGGGAGGGAGCCCAGAGAGCCACGGAAGAGGGGATCCCGCCCTGCCCCACATGTACAAGGAGGAGCAAGAGATCCACGTCTTGCCCATGTAATGCATTTAAGAATTCAGAGCTTGTTTCCTAGATACTGGCTGCTAAACAAGACCAGCAGCAACAAAACCAACAGCCCACACACATTAATACGTTGCAGTCAGGAAAATAAAAATATATTAGAGAGGGAAGGATAAAGCACAGCTGCTCCCAAGTCCCAAAGGAGGAGGGTTTGGGGTTCTGTCCAGCCCCCCACTAGCATTCATGCTCTGATAACTTGATTCTTTCCACGGGGGGGGGGGGGTGTTCTATGGCCAGGCAGGATTTGAACCCAGTCCACTGGCCCCCGCAAGCTTCATGTGCCAGGGCCACTTAGCCAAAGGTGGCAAAGCAAGACTGTCTTCTGCCTTCTACCTGCATTTCCCCAGAGGAAACCTTCGGACAAACGGGGAGAGGCAGCTGTAGAGGCCGATGGAAGCCGCCAGGCAGAAAATCCCAATGATGGCATACACTGCAGGGTGGAAAGGGGACAAGAAAAGATGAATGAAGACAAGGGGCTGGAGAGAGGCTGAACAGCACCGAGAAGCCAGTGCAAGTACCTAGGTGGTCGTAGAAGTAATAGAGCAGGACGAGCATTGAGCAGCACATGACCACAAAGACGCAGATCATGATGGGGGTGACGTCCACTGTCTCGTCCTCGTGCTTCTCCACTCCGTCATCCCGTTTGTGCTTCATGTACCGCCTGCAAGGGAGACAAGACAAGGTCATCCGAGGCTGGAGACGCTTGCTGGTACTGCACCACTCATGGAGAGGCCAACCGACAAGAGGGGAGGCATCCTACGAGGGCTCAGCAACCCTAAAATGATGCTCAGGGCTGCCGGCCTCTCTCCCCTCCCCCCCCCAGCAAAGCAGGGCCTGTCTCCACGCTTCACAAAATCATTTGCAGCCATGAGATGTGGATGTTAGCCAATGGCTTCATGGGAAACGCATGGAGGAGGCAACTTATCAGGCTATTTGAGAAGTCATGAGAGGAACACCTAGCAGTGACTCCCTCCAAGAGCTCAATGATTGGGCATGGATGCAAGGAATCCTGGATCCTGTGCTGCCACGACCTCACCAAACACCTTCTATGTATTCCCAGGGGCTGGTGCCTTGGACTTAGCAGGTGGCAGCTTCTTCAGAGGTCTCCCATGTTTTGATTCCAGAGAGAGCAGCTCTGAACAGCCAAGAATGCAGGATGAGCCCCATGGCACTGCAGGGAGCTGGGCTGGATGACCCTCAGGGGCTTCTACTGGCCCCCTGCCCCAACTCACTTCTTGACATCCCTGCTCCCTGCCCAGTAGCCTCCGACGGCCACCGTCCCCACAGCCATCACGAAGATGATCACCATGTTGTAGTCCAGGACTGGCTCGTTGGGGGCATACATGGCCACCTTGACCGAGGGCCCAAAGCTCTGAGGAAGAGGGAGAGAGAGAAGGGAGCTCAGCTGACCCTAAAAAAGAGTTGCCCCAGGAAAGAGCTACCCTCCGGGGAACAGGACGTCCTCCAGGAAATGCCAGTGTGTGACTGGCCTTGGGGGCCCCAAAAGCAGTGCTGCCCCCAATGCCCCTGTGACCCTGACTGGGAACGCGGATGGGGTCTCACCCTGCCAATATCCAGCATGTCCGCGTAGCTCAGCAGAGCCACTGGGATGTCAATCTCCTCATACTGACTGCGGTTGCCGGCCGGCGGGACCTGGAGGGAATGAGGGGGAAGAACAAAGTGAGCCACACACGCCCCACCCTCCCAGCCTGCCCATCCCCAAAGCCAAATGGTGTGTCAAACTCAGAAGTGCATGCAGGCCCCAATCCTCCTCTGTTTACCCCAGGCCACCCAGCTCACGACTCATCCCCAGCCTAGTGCATCAATGGCTGCTGCGCATTTGGGGGCAAAACGCATCACAAGCGAAGCAGCAGGAGAGGGGAGGGCACCTCCCAGCCCCAGAAGAGGAGATGAACGGCTTCCTTAGAACTCTTAATTGTTCAGAAAAGATTTTGAAGGGGGACATTAATCTCAGAAGAAGGGACGTCATGCAGAAAGCGAAGAAAATTAAAAAGGAAAGTCAGATGAGTAGAACCACACAGCCAAGGACAAGGCAGAGATGGAACTCTATTCAACATCTTTATCAACGACTTGGATGATGGACTCAAGAGCATCCTGATCAAATTTGCAGATGACACCAAACTGGGAGGGGTGGCTAACACCCCAGAGGACAGGATCACACTTCAAAATGACCTTGACAGATTAGAGAACTGAGCCAAAACAAACAAGATGAATTTTAACAGGAAGAAATGTAAAGTATTGCACTTGGGCCAAAAAAATGAGAGGCACAAATACAAGATGGGTGACACCTGGCTTGAGAGCAGTACATGTGAAAAGGATCTAGGAGTCTTGGTTGACCACAAACTTGACATGAGCCAACAGTGTGACGCGGCAGCTAAAAAAGCCAATGCAATTCTGGGCTGCATCAATAGGAGTATAGCATCTAGATCAAGGGAAGTAATAGTGCCACTGTATTCTGCTCTGGTCAGACCTCACCTGGAGTACTGTGTCCAGTTCTGGGCACCACAGTTCAAGAAGGACATTGACAAACGGGAACGTGTCCAGAGGAGGGCAACCAAAATGGTCAAAGGCCTGGAAACGATGCCTTATGAGGAACGGCTAAGGGAGCTGGGCATGTTTAGCCTGGAGAAGAGGAGGTTAAGGGGTGATATGATAGCCATGTTCAAATATATAAAAGGATGTCACATAGAGGAGGGAGAAAGGTTGTTTTCTGCTGCTCCAGAGAAGCGGACACGGAGCAATGGATCCAAACTACAAGAAAGAAGATTCCACCTAAACATTAGGAAGAACTTCCTGACAGTAAGAGCTGTTTGACAGTGGAATTTGCTGCCAAGGAGTGTGGTGGAGTCTCCTTCTTTGGAGGTCTTTAAGCAGAGGCTTGACAACCATATGTCAGGAGTGCTCTGATGGTGTTTCCTGCTTGGCAGGGGGGTGGACTCGATGGCCCTTGTGGTCTCTTTCAACTCTAGGATTCTATGATTTCTAACTGAATGCCCAGGAGGGGGCAGAATGCCTGCCAGGCCAGGGATGGGAGATGCAACCTGAAGAAGGGCTTCAGAAAATAAGAAACTAGGCCAGGAATTTCTCTCCTCAGGTAATAAAAAGAAACAATATGGGATGCAGGTAAAGCCTTCATACCAGGTTTTTATGAAGCCCTCAGCCAGTATTGTAACACATGGCTACAATACTACCAAATTGATCACCTATTCAAGAAGAATAAAATCATTGGATTTGGCAAAGAATAATCAAAATTACAAACAGAATTACTAAAAAAAACCCAAAAAAAGGTATGTAAAATATACAATTTGTCATTAGAATGGGAATTAAAAGATGAAGAGATGAAGGAAGTTATGATTAAGTGGGCCAGAGACAAAGGCCACAGGATCCGATTAGACCAATGGGAGAAATTATGGAGAAATGACATCAAATTCACAGCTTGCTTCACAATCAGAGAAAATATAATGAAAATGATGTATCAGTGGTATTTACCGTATTTTTCACCCTGTAGGGCGCACTGGCCCATAGGGCGCACCTCGTTTTTTGAGGGGGAAATGAATAAAAATAAATTATTTCCCAGCCCCCAGAACAGGCTGCTATCCGCAAGCCTTGCAAGCCCGCGGGAACTCCTGCGGGCTCACAAGGCTTGCAGATAGCTTCCTGAAGCCTGGAGAGTGAGAGGGGTCGGTGCGCACCGACGCCTCTCGCTCTCCAGGCTTCAGCGAAAGCCTGCATTCGCCCCATAGGACGCACACACATTTCCCCTTCATTTTTGGAGGGGGAAAAGTGCATCCTATAGGGCAAAAAATACGGTAACTCTGGTCAAATTGGCAAAAATTTATAAATCAAAATCTAATTTGTGCTGGAGATGGAAACAGAAATAGGAACAATGTATCATATGTGGTGGGAGTACATGTATATCAAACAATTTTGGAGTAACATCCAAGAGAAATTTTTAAAAATGCTTAAAATATCATGTAATAAAAAAACAGAGGCCTTCCTCTTGGGAATTATATTGACTGACATTCCTGCTGCTAGGAAAAAAGTTTTCTTATATGCAACTGCTGCTGCCAGAATTATTATAGCAAATAATTTGAAGGAAGAAAAAAAAACCTCAATAAGAGAATGGCAAATAAAATTTTGTGAATACATAGAACTGGCAAGACTTACAGCAGTGATAAGAGGACAGTCAGATCAAAAACTGATAGATGAGTGGATCTGTGTGAAGGAGTTCTGGTATAATTCTGGTATAAATATATCAATACACAATGAATGAAATTTATAGAGTAAAGGACAAAGAAGAAATGGACATAAGATGAGGTAGTTAAAAATAATACTGATAGCACAGCGAACAGAAGAAAAGAAATAAAGGAAGTTACACACGGGTGGAGGGGAGTCAAGATTTATGTATTCATGTTTAGTTTATTTTGTAATTTAAGTTGATTTTTTTGTTATTGTATGTTTAATTGTTTTCTTTTTTAGGTATTAAGTAGCTGTATGTATAATAGGTTTGTTTTGTGTTTGTGAGTATTGCATTTACCAATAAAAAATCTATCTATCTATCTATCTATCTATCTATCTATCTATCTATCTAAAAGCAATTGCAACCTGAATGGGCAGGGGAGGTGAGAAGGGCAGAAGGAAAGCTGCTGCCTTTGCTCTCATCTGAGGCACGTAAGTAAGAGGGTGCTTGAGTAGATTCTGAGCACAATTCAAAGTGTAGGTGCTGACCTTTCAAGCCCTAAGTGGCCTCAGCCCTGTAGACCTGAAGGAGTATCTCCACCCCCATCATCCAGCCCAGACACTGAGATCTTCTGGGGGTTCCCTCACTGCAATTAAGTGAAGCCACGGGGAGCCAGTGGTTGGATAGTTTCGCGAAGCTACCAGCATGAGTTTGACCAAATTGCGGGAGGCACTGGAAGACAGAAGTGCCTGGCATGCTCTGGTCCAGGGGGTCACGAAGAGTCGGACACGACTAAACGACTAAACAACAACAACAACGGGGAGCCAGGCAGAGGGCCTACTGAGTTGTGGCACCCACCCTGTAGAACACCCTCCTGTCAGATGTCAAGGAGATAACTACACAACATCTGAAGGCGGCCCTGTATCGGGAAGATTTTAATGTTTTATTGGTTGGGATCCGCCCAGAGTGGCTGGGGAAACTCAACCAGATGGGCGGGTACGAAGAAGAAGAAGAAGAAGAAGAAGAAGAAGAAGAAGAAGAAGAAGAAGAAATGGGTCCCATTAGGGGAAAAGGTGGAAAGAATGCCCTAATTCCCGCCAGGCTGGCAGCAGGAAGAAGTGTCGCCTTCTCTCCCTGCCCCTCCCTGGGGACTCACCAGCCTCTCTCGACTGACAATCAGCAGCCCCCTTGCCCCGTTGATCTGGGCCAGCCGGACTTTCTCATAGAAGGTGCAGTTGCCCCGCATGACCATGGGGATGGTGCTGCTGAAGCCGCCGTCGGGAACATCTGAAGGAGCACACAGGACAGAGACTGTCTGGTCCTGCAGCTGCAGCAGAGACTGGAGGAGGAAAGGAGGAAGAGGAAAACATGAGGAGAGGAAAATGGAGCCCTCTAAGCTGCTCCTCGCCTTCAGAGGAACAACAAAGGAAGCTCAGAATGCAACAAAGCAGCTCCAACAGGCCTGAGCAAAGAAAGGTCTTTCACCCCAGGGCCAAAATGATCACGAAGCAGGCGCCAGCTGAGGCCCAAGGGGAGGGTGCTCTGATTCATGGAGTTGGTGCTAGCCTAAGGTAAAGGTAAAGGTAAAGGTACCCCTGCCCGTACGGGCCAGTCTTGACAGACTCTGGGGTTGTGCGCCCATCTCACTCAAGAGGCCAGGGGCCAGCGCTGTCCGAAGACACTTCCGGGTCACGTGGCCAGCGTGACATCGCTGCTCTGGCGAGCCAGAGCCGCACACGGAAACGCCGTTTACCTTCCCGCTGGTAAGCGGTCCCTATTTATCTACTTGCACCCGGAGGTGCTTTCGAACTGCTAGGTTGGCAGGCGCTGGGACCGAGCAGCGGGAGCGCACCCCGCCGCAGGGATTCGAACCGCTGACCTTTCGATCGCTAAGTCCTAGGCGCTGAGGCTTTAACCCACAGTGCTAGCCTACAAACTCCTAAATGACTTAGGAGCCCCATCCTTGAAGGACCAGCTCCTGCCACATCAGGAAGCACATGTGCCAAGATCTGCAAGGGAGAAATTGAATTTGACCGAAATGATCACTACTGTTTTTTGTCCAAAATTAATGCTACTGAACTGTTTTTATGATAGATTGCCAGAAGAATTGGTCCCATATAGGATTTTGGCAGATCAAATTGTCATTGCAACTTAATGGAAAACAATCCTAACTCTTACACTATGTGCTTGGCACCTCTCTGGTATATCACGTGTAATTTGAGATTTCAGTGAGGACTAGAATCTTCAGACACTTTCAATATGATTTGGCATTCCTTTATTATGCATGTACAACGGAACCATCATTTTCAAGGCAACCCTCATCCCCAGCCATGCAAATCTTGTACTAGGCTTAATAATCTGATAACATTGTGATAGTCTTCACTTGGACTTTGTTACTTTAACCCGTGGGCAATGGGACTCATCCTGCGTGGCTGCTTTGTAGTATGGTTTCTCACCTTTCAATTTTCGTCTCTTGTTATAATTGTTCTCTGACAAAATGAAATAATAATACGTTTACACAAGCACACAAAAGGTTTTCAAAGTTATGTGTGGCACTGCATAGGACTCTTAATCTCAGTTACCGAGTTGGAAGGGACCTCGAGGGGCTGGCTTTCCACCTGTGTGCTGTGGCCCCCTGGGGTGCCTTGAAGGATGGTTAGGGGTCCCTTTCCTCCTTCCTATGATGCCCTTTGGCATCCCCGTCTCCCAAAAATTGGACAGCTGTTTGCTGCAGCAGCTCTGGCAACAAGTTCCCCAGGTGAATGGTGCCTCTGGGGCTGGCTAGGGGGTGCTTCCTTGTGGGGCGGGGGGGGCAGCTCAGAGACCAGGGGCGGCAGCTGTTTCTGCCCAGAGGACTCCCGAGCAGAGGGAGCTGAGGGAACACTCCATAAGGGAGGGTGTTTGATAAAGGGTGAGAGGTTGCCCGCTCAGCAGGCAAGGGGTGACACAACTGGGCTCCTGAGCCCCACGAGGGGGGCTGCAGAAAGAATGCAGTTGGTCAAGGGAACTGTGGACTCAAAAAGGTTGAAAACCTCTGGACTAGATGACTCTTGCAGTCCCTCCCAACTCTGTGCTTCTATGACTTTCTGTGACTAATCATTAACTTGACCAAGGATGGGCTAGAGATGTAAACAGTGATGATAAGCAGGGCAGGTGCCACCCTGCCAGCTGAGGTGCCGCAGGAGCCACTCACCGCCTTGCCCAGGTCATGGGGCAGATGAGCCCATTGGGAGTTGAAGAGAATGCAGTAGTCCTTCCCCTTGGAACTCCCCTTCTCGGAGAAGACGCGGACCATGCCAAACTCACAGGAGACCTGGAAAACAGAGGGAGAAGACTTGCTTCCCATCACTCCGGCAGCATCCGGGCTCCCCTCCCATAAGAATGAAAGAAAAGCCTCCAAAGGCCAAAGGCAAGCAAGATTCCCTCTTTTCCCACAAGAGCCCTCTTTTGTGGCTTCCAGCAACTGGGATGAAGAAGCATTTCTGCCTCCAACCCCGGAGGTTGGCTAACAGCCATTTATAACCTTATTCTCCTCCATGAATTTGTCTAATCCTCTTTCAAGGTCATCTAAGTTTGGTGGCCATCACTACCTCCTAGGTAAGGGAGTTCTACAGATGGTGTGAATAAGTCCTGTCTTTCCCCTGCCTGAATTTTCCAACGTTCAGCTTCATGGGAGGCCCACAAGTCCTAGTGTTACGAGGGAGAAAACTCTCTGCACAGGACTGAATGAAAACCCAAAAGGGGCCAGAACTAGGCAGCAAGAGGAAAGCGACAGGGTGTTGCACATCACTCCAACTTCCCATCAACTTTGCAGGCTCCCAGGTGCCCACATGATCTGGATGCAGGATGCTTTTGAAACTTCCCACACTGCTGTCCACCAGGATTCATGAGCAGACCCCCCGTCAGCCAACAGGGGGGCGTGCAAGGACATCGTGACCAGAGTTGGCAACTTGGGCTGGGAATCTATCTCTCCTTCACTAGGGAAGAACCAGCCACTCAACTGCTGTGGGTGTAAGATTAGAGGGCTCAGGTCTTCGTCTCCATCTGGAGGAAGGGAGAGTCAGAAAGTCACTCCCAAAAGCACCACAAGCGACAAAGCCTGGCTTTCCAGAGCTGGATGCTGCAGGGAATCCCTTGAGGGCAAGGCCCCATCCCGCTGAGGTCTTCCAAGGCATGCCGTTTCTGCAACCACTGCACCCGAGGTGCACGATACTCCACCCACTGCCTGCCACCCACTGCCTGCTCTCCAACAACCGGGGGGGGGGGAGGGGGCCCTTTGGGATGCGTGACTTGTGGTGGTTGCTATCACACCCTTCTCTCCTGAGATTCTTTGAGGCGGCTCAGTTCTTCGACCACACCTTACCTGGCGCCAGTCGGGATATCACCAGTTCTCTCCTCACCCTAGCAAAGTATCTACTTGCCAAGAGGGTCACAACAGCAGCTGCAAAGGACTTTGAATGTCCTGAATGAGGTTTTTGTTTTGCAGAAGAGGCTGTTTAGCTACAGGTGAGGGCAGTCACTGGCACATGCTGGCACCCCCAAACAGCTGGATGGGGGATCCCTACCAGTTGCTAAATGCAAAAAGGCAAATTAAGTTCATTGCAGCAAAAAGGCCAGCTTTCCCCCCAAGCATCCCCCACAAGATTAAGTCCCACTACCACCTTTCCTGGGAAGGTGTATCCAGGATGGGTGGCCATGGCAGCGTTCTCATGACCCAGGAGGGCCACTAGGCTAGCTAACAATTCGCAGGAACAACAATTTTAAACAGAGTGTCTTCCCCCACCAAGACAAAGATTAGGTGTTTTTATTTTTGCTTTTATCTAGTTTTTAACTTTCTTTGATGCTATTTGGTTCCATTTATATTGACACAAACCACTGTGGTATAAGTTTATGAAACAACAGTATATAGTTTTAATGAATTATTAAGTAAGAGGGCAAGGGACAAAAATAGGTTCTCTCCTTGCCCAAGGAGCCTCCCTGGGGCGTCTCCTGGAGAAAGCGGCTGTGCTCACCTTCTGCCAGCGCGGAAACAAGATTTGTGGGCTGAGCAACCCATTTGGGCTGACCCTGCAGACCTCTTCCTAGTGCACTGAGGCTGTGACAGCAGCAGCAGCACCATCACCAAGGCACAGGGCACAGGCCAACCTGCATCATTGGGGCAGCAAATCAGTTCATACACTTGTCAACACCCAAGCACTGTGTCCTATTTCTCTCTCTCTCTCTGAATATGTTTCACACGTCCCTCCCTCCTGGTCAAAGCATTTGCCAGCAGACTTTTCCACACAGCAACTCCTAAGCCCATTACTGCTGGGGACCTAACCAAAAATGACCCTCAAACCTCAAAAGCTACGTCACCAACAGCAGGGAAGGGCTGCATCCCAATGATGGCATGTTTGCTGTGCATGCAGGATCCAGAATCAGTCCTTCCTGGAGAGCCATTGGCTGCCAGCCTGTGTGGAGGTGATGCTGAGCTGGAGACTAGCAGCCCTCTTTGTTTCAAAGGGAAAGGGTCCTGCAGCTCAGCAGGGCAGAGCGCCCTGGCTCCACACCCAAAGACTGAGCACAGCAAACCAGCTTCCTGCAGAACTGTTTTCATGGAGTTGCAAGGGACCCTGAGGATCATCTAGTCCAACCCTCTGCAGCACAGGAATATGACGCTGTCGAAGCGGGGATCAAAGCTGCAACCTTGCCGTTATCAGCACCAGGCTCTAAGAAACTTGGCTTTCTAAGCCGCCTTGTGCATTAGCTGGAGGACTAGCGCTCCGCTTTGCTCCAAGGGAAGTGGTGCAGCATGCGAAGCCAATCTCGGGATCCCGGGCCAAGAGATTCCTGCCTTGCAGGGGGTTGGGCTGGAAGACCCTCGGGGGTCCCTAGCGCCCCAGGTGGAAATGGCCCGCTTCCTACGCCTCTGGGGCGCCGCGGAGAGCGAGGCGGCGGGGCCTCGGCCCATTTCGCGGAGGGGGCAACTGAGACGCCCCCCCCGGGAAGAAGCCCCGCCTCCCACTGTGGAAGAAGGGCCGCCGAAGAGCCGAGCCCCAACCCCGCCTCTCAGACCCGAGGGAGGACTGGAGAGGAGGAGCCCCGCCCTCTGCATGAGAAGAGCCTCCTCTTCCTCCTCCTCACCTGGACCGCCAGGAGCAGCCACGACCCGAGCAGGGCTCTCCGCCCCAGAGAAGCCGCCGCCGCCGCCGCCATCGCCGCCTTTTGTCCTCCCTGGAACCCGGGGGGGGGGAGCGAGAGGGGAGGGAGGAGGTTCTGCTTCCGGTACACACCGGACGTGAGCGCCCGGTTACCCAGCAACCCGGAAAGGAAGCCGCCCTCTCTTTCTCTGGGCGCATAGGGATGGCGGGAGCGGAGAGTCACACAACCACGTTATAGTTACAGATAGGTAGCCGTGTTGGTCTGCCATAGTCAAAACAAAAAAAAATTCCAGTAGCACCTTAAAGACCAACTAAGTTAGTTCTTGGTATGAGCTTTCGTGTGCATGCACACTTCTTCAGATACACAGTGCATGCACACGAAAGCTCATACCAAGAACTGACTTAGTTGGTCTTTAAGGTGCTACTAGAAGGATTTTTTTTTTTGTTTTAACCACATTATAGACACAGACGTTTAAAAAGCGCCGAAAGGTAACTTGGCGCCCTCAGGGCCGCTCGCTCCAGCCCGGTCTCCGCTCGCGGCGGGCGGCACTTCCGGTCTGGGACGGAAATAGGCAATCGAAATCCCCGCCTCCCTCTCGCTCTTAGGGCGACAAAGGAGTGGAGTCGGGAGCCCGAGGTCTAGAGCGGCAAGACAGCGCCGGCAGGAAGAGGCGGGGCTCTCGGGTTGGTTTCTTGCCGCTACCATTGGAGGAGCGGTGAGGCGGGGCCACTTTGAAAGCGGGCGGAAGTGGTGCGGAAGCGGGATGCCTGTGGAGAGCAAGATGGCGGTGAGTAGAGCGGAGGGGATGGGGGCGGGAAAGGGAATGTATGCAGATTTATGCAGGCGGCGCAACGACCAGGTGGGCGAATGAGGCGCTGACGTCATGCAGGCGAGGCCCGCCATCATCCAGCAGCCGGATAGGCTGCGCCTGAAGCTGGAGGCTCCATCGCGGCTCATCTCCTCGTGCGGGGGAAAAGCAGGTGTCGCAGGCCGAGGCCCGGGGGCTGGAGATCCCGCGTCGCTCGCCTCTCGGACCCTTGGAAGAGCCGCTGCCGGCCAGCGAGGACGCAGGCGGAATAGAGCCGCAGAGTTGGGGGGCCCCCAGGGGTCATCCAGCAGCTGAAGAAACGCTGAGAGGCGCCCAGATCCAGACTCTCCTTGAGAACCTCCCAGGAAGTCCTGCCTAAGCCTCTGGAGCAGCAGCAGACCGGCCTTTCCCATGTGGCCAGTGGCTCTCCAGTCTGAGCACCCTGGACTCCTCCTGTGTTCAGAGCAGCTGGGCAAAGCCGGCAGGGTTGTTTGAAGGTCAGGAGGAGGCAAGTGCAGAGGCGTCTCTTGCCTGGGCCTCCTCCCTTTGGTGCACCCACTTGGTGGGAGTTTCCCAAGGCAGGCAGGATGAGAAATGGCCCAGTGCAGGAAGGCTTTTGGCCCTGGCATAATGTGGCAAGGAGGACGGGGAGGAAATCAGAAAGTGTTGGCTTCGGCTGTGGCCCCACTCACTGGCTGGCCAGTCCTGATGAACATCCGCTTCCTCTGTCCCAGCTAGCTCAGTACTGTTGACTGGCAGCTGCCCTCCAGCATTTTAAGCAGGGAGCATTTGCAGCCCGACCCGGCGATGCCATGGGGAGGGGGTTAAACCTGAGCCCTCAGTGGGCTAAAATGATGACTGTTTGATTCCCCCAATTTACTTTAAAACAAGCTGGAAACTGAGTTCACCTGAGCCCCCATTTCTCCCACCTTGATTTAGGACAAAGAGAAGAAGAAGAAAGAAAGTATATTGGATCTGTCTAAGTACATTGATAAAACCATCCGTGTGAAATTCCAGGGTGGTCGGGAAGGTAAGCAGAGTCTCCATAGCACCTCTGCTATTGGGGACCCGACACTGTGCCTGTCACCACCTCTTCATGATTCAGGTCTGAGGACGGATCTGTTCTCCTTTGCGGCCAGATTATATTGCTGGTGTGCTTCGTCCCTGGCATAATCCTGCTTGCTAGGGGATCACCACTGTAATATGCAGAATGTAACTGTAACATCACAGCTTTCTGCGTTCAGCCTTGGTGTGGTTCCCGACGGCTCCTGACTTTTTTCCCTTGTTTTCCCACAGCTAGCGGTGTCTTGAAAGGATTTGACCCCCTTCTAAACCTGGTGCTGGATGGGACCATTGAGTATATGAGAGGTGCGTTTAAGACCCCATGACCCCCCTGTCAGGAGTTCAGCCTACACCCGACTGGCATGTTCCCTCCCTCCTGGTTGATCATTCAAGAGCTTCATAAGCTTTCTTCAGCCCAAACATCACAGTGACCGATGCCAACAGACATTGGCACACTTATGGATCCGCAGAGTTATCGCAGCATATGCGGGACAGACTTCAGCAATTCAGCATGTTGGCTAATCTAATTTATTTACCGTATTTTTCGCTCTATAACACGCACATCGTTTTTAGAGGAGGAAAACAAGGGAAAAAACATTCTGAATGAAACAGTGGATGTATCATTTTTGTGCTTCATGCTGTGGCCACAGACATGTGATCTGATGGTGAATTTGGGGTGACCCAATGCAAAAATCCTGAGAATTCCGGTGGATCCATGCTTTGTAACCACATTTTTGCACCATTGCAGCCCCAGGCAACAGTGGGTGCGTGATTTTTCTGGTGCAGGCTGTAGCCATGGGCATGCTATGTGATCTGATGGTGAATTTGGGGTGACCCAATGAAAAGATCCTGAGGATCCATGTGGATCCATGCTTTTTAACCACGTTTTTGCACCATTGCAGCCCCAGGCAACAGTGGGTGCGTGATTTGGGGGGGCAGGCTGTAGCCATGGACATGATATGTGATCTGATGGTGAATTTGGGGTGACCCAATGCAAAGATCCTGAGGATCCATGTGGATCTATGCTTTGTAACCACATTTTAAGTGGGGAGCAAAGGAAAAACAAAGAAGGGACATGAGAGGGGTGTGCAGAGAAGCAGCTGGCTAAGAATGCAGGAGAGGGATTTAACAGGAGGGAGGAAAGAAGGGCAAAAGTTTCCCCCCACCCAAGCCAGCCATATCTCTCTCTCCCTCCCTCCCCCTCTCTCTCCCTCCCTCCCCCCTCTCTCCCTTCCCCTCTCTCTCTCCCTCCCCTCCTCTCTCTCCCTCCCCCCTCTCTCCCTTCCCCTCTCTCTCTCCCTCCCCCCCCTCTCTCCCTCCCCCCTCTCTCCCTTCCCCTCTCTCTCTCCCTCCCCCCCTCTCTCTCCCTCCCCCCTCTCTCCCTCCCCCCTCTCTCCCTCCCTCCCCCTCTCTCTCTCCCTCTCCACCAGCAGCACCGGAGCACAGAGAGGAATTAGAAGGAACGACACTCTGCTTTCCCCTCTGCTTGCCTGGAGGGGAGGGGCTTTCCCTGCTCTTTGTTCCATTTCAGCAAACACAGCAACGAAACAGAGGAGGGTGGGCAGTAAGACCCTGAGGCAGAATGCAGGAAAGCAGCCGCTTCCTCTTTTCAGGTTTCCCTTCTCCGTGAAGCGCGATTTGATTTTTGCCTGATTTTTCGGCTCCAGGGACCACACATTCGCTCAATAACACGCACAGACATTTCCCCTTCCTTTTTAGGAGAAAAAATCTGCGTGTTATAGAGGGAAAAATACGGTACATATAAACACACACGGAGCATTGCAACATGGCTCCCTCTTTCTCTAGCATCAGACAGCAAAGAGAAAAGGACAATGGTCCCACTTCACAGAACACAGTAACACAAGCATCCTGTCTTCATCACTTCCCACTCTGTGGAGTCAAAACACACTGTCATGTGATAGACAACAATCCCATGACTGCAACCATGGAGCAGGAATTCTAACACCCCCCACAGCAAGCAGGTGACAGGAAAGGAGCGGGCTCTTCTCCATGAATTTTCCCCATCCTCTGCAGGATCAGGCCATGGTCCTGCTCCCCCTTTTCTGTAATAGCCAACTAGATGCGCCAACAGACAGGAGAACAAAGGCTCCCAACTAACTGGGCTGGTTCTGTGTATCACCCATGGCTAACAATCATCAACGAGACCTGTCCAGTCACAGGTTGTTCTGTTCTCCACCTGCTCCTACTCAGAGTAGACCCACTGAGATTCAAGGGCCCAGCTGGCTTGGGCCCAGTAATTTCTGTAGTTCTGAGTGCGATACAGCCTAGCGCTGCTGCCACAGCTGATCCCAGGGGGCCCTTGTCTTGCTGAGGGATGTTGAGCCTCAGCTCCTGTCTCTGGCTGCCACCTGGCTCCCGGGTCTGAGTTCCAGACGCTGACTTTGGTGCAGAAAAGCACCCCCAGGGCTTGAGAGCAGGATAGCTGGCAGGACCCAGTGTTGTAGCTATTTCTGGGCTTTTTCCTTTGCAGATCCAGATGACCAATACAAGCTCACAGAAGACACCCGTCAGCTGGGACTGGTGGTCTGCCGAGGGACCTCGGTGGTCCTCATCTGTCCCCAGGATGGGATGGAAGCCATTCCCAACCCCTTCATTCAGCAGCAAGACGGCTAAGCCACTTTGGGCTCTTTCTGCAGCTAAAATCTTGAGAGGACTCGGAGGGCCAGCCCCCGCTGACAAGAATGGACTTTCCTGCAAGGGGAACATATTTTTGTATGCTATGTTTATACTGGCAAAGGACCTTGTTAACTTATGTAAGGTGGTTGTTACTGCGTTTTAGTTATCTCCCCCCCCCCCATTTTGACACTGTGTCTCACAAGGAAGAAAGTGTTTTGTCAGGAGATGCCCTGAAAACTATTTCAGAAAATAACCTTGTTTTGCTGTGAACTTTTGACTCCAGTCTAGAGCCACTGAAATAGGGTGCTGTGTTTATGTAAAATATTACACAGGAAGATGAGGTTTTTTGTTGTTGTTCCTTTTACCTCTTTGGCAAAGGCCACAGCTGTTCCTACATTGGCTTGCTGTTCTGTTCTCAGAGCTTTGGAGGGGACTGCCCATTTCCCCTTTGGGTTAATGGTGTCTGCCTTCCTTTCCCCAGGATGGTTGTCTGCCCAGGAGGGGTCAAGCGCTTTGCCAAATGTCAAGAACTGTAATGACACCTGTGTCCAACTCCTCTTAATTTCCAGGCAGTGACTCTTTCCTTTTTAGGAGAACTCCTGAAAATCCATGAATAAAAAGCTATCCAAAACTGACCTAGAATTTGTTAGACGCTTCTACTTTGAAATGTGATATCAAAACTCGGAACGACAAAGCAAGTTTATTTGGGAGAGGATGGGAGCCATCTTTAACCTATCACCAATCTCTTTGAATTGAGTGTAGATGCCTGACGTGCAGCCACAATGAAAATGTAGCAACTACTTCATTCTCTGCTTAAGCAGCACTTCCCTTTACTTAGCTTCTTTAGTTGCAGACGTCAGTAGCACAGCAAGGAGACCTACGAGGAGTGAGTGTGTACCCCAGGAATGAAGACGTCCGAAGAGCCTGCTGGATCAGGCCCATCTAGCCCAGCCTTCTGTCTTTGCAGTGGTCAAGCTTCCCTAAGAACCCAGGAATCCAGACAAGGCAGCAATGCTTCTGAATACCAGTTGCTGGAAATCACAGGAGGGGAGAGCTGCTCTCTTGCTTGGATCCTGCTTACGGGTTTCCCACCTGGTTGGCCACTACGAGAAGAGGAGGCTGGGATAGATGGACCTGATCCAGCAGCCAGGCTTTTCCAATGCTGCTGCGGAATATCCAGTTTCAGAGGATCCCTAGGTTCTTTGGGGGGCCTGTGACATGGTCTGGCAGCCACACTCTTCAGACATTCTTGTGGAACCCCCAGGTGCAGAGGCAGTCTCTCTTGGTCCCAGCAGGGAAAGAGGGACGTTGGGCTTGGCCTGATCCAGCAGCTCTTCTTACATCCTGACGATGCCTCACTAGCTGCCTGGGCAGCTGAGGGAGCTAGACGGGAGGGATCTATTTTTAGGGGCTGAGTTGCTGCTATATCCGTCTTGGCTGCCTGGCCAAGCTCTCCTGCGCAGCCCAAAGTGTGGCCTGCTTGCACCCAGTGAACATGGCTGGCCTGGAGGGGGCGTCTTCTGGGGCCCAGTCAGGTGGCCACGTGGTCCTGGAGGTGGGCGACAGGCAGTTCCCTGTCGAGCGCTGGGCCTTGGCCCGCTACAGTCGCTACTTCGAGGCCATGTTCTTTGGGGGCACACGAGAGCGCACAGCCCCTCGGATCCGGATCCAGGGCCTGGACCCCACTGCCTTCCAGGCCCTGCTGGCCTTCACACAGACGGGCAGCCTCCTCCTTGACCGCAACAATGTCACAGAGCTGCTGGAGGCAGCTGACTTCCTGCAGCTGGACTGCGCCAAGCGGCTTTGTGAGGCATTTCTGGAGAGGGAGCTGCACGTCTCCAACTGCCTTGGTTTCCTGGCCTACGCGCAATGTTTCTCCTGCGCCCACCTGCAGGCGGCTGCACTCTCTGTGGTGCTCTCACACTGGGCCGAAGTGGCTTCCGGCGAGGAGTTCATGGAGGCCCCTGCAGAGACGCTGCGGGTGCTGCTGCGGAGCGACGATCTCTTTGTGAGCCGCGAGGAGGCAGCCTTTGAGGCGCTGCTGCAATGGGCAACTGCCGACCCTGCTGGGCGGGAAGCAGTCTTCCTGGAGCTGGCAGGCCTCATCCGCGGACCCTTCCTGAGCCTGCCCTTCCTGGAGCGGCTGGTGCGGCGATGCAAGAGCCCCCCAGGGCAGGACACCTCCGAACGGCTGCTGCAAAAGCTGGATGCTTGCCTGCCTGCCAGCTGGAGACAGGCAGGCCTCTCACCTTGTGTGGGACGCAGCCATGAGGTCCTCTTTGTCCTGGCTGGCAAACACGACCAAGAGCAGCAGGAGCTTTTTCAATTCCAACCGAAGACGGAGGTGTGGCAGACCCGGGCGCCCCTCCGGCGCAAGAACCTCACCCAGTATGCTGTGGCTGCCATCGGTAACTCTTCTGGCTTCTGAGCATGCACAGAGTGCGAGCCAGCCTGCAGGTGGTTGGCATTTTCCCCATGGCATTGAGAGTCTGCTCTCTGCTTTGGTGCCCTCTGGGTTGGTGTGGGCGGGCAGAGGGTACCACCTTGAAGTTTGCGTCTAGTGGAGTGCTAGGTGGGAGAGAGTGCCAGCTGTGGCTACCTGGTGCCAGGAGGTTTGGATGCACCCTGCACATGCTCAGAGGTTCCCTTTTCTTTAGAATTGCTTCCTGCTTTGCAAGAAGCCTGGGGGGGGGGAAAGCTTCTACGAAGTGTACTGCTGTGCCATGGCCTTGCCTGATGTGGGTGGTGCTGCGGTCTAAACCACTCAGCCTCTTGGGCTTGCCAATCAGAAGGTCAGCAGTTCAAATCCCTGTGATGGGGTCCTGTTGCTCTGTCCCAGCTCCTGCCAACCTAGCAGTTCAAAAGCATGCTGGTGCAAGTAGATACAGTAAATGGGTACCACTGTGGCAGGGAGGTAAACGACATTTCTGTGTGCTCTGGTTTCTGTGACAGTGTCCCGTTGCACCAGAAACAGTTTAGACCCAGAAATAATAATAACGATAATGATGATGCTCCTGTAACTGGGTTACCCCGGCCACTCTGGGTGGCTTCCAACAAAATGCTAAAGCACAGAAGTCTCCAAACTCCCTGTCTTGGGCTGCCTTCCAATAGATGTTAATTTCCTGGCCATGTCTCCTTCAGCCTCAATTCGCCCTGTCTCATACCTCTTTGGGGCATCAGGGAACCCCAATGGAAATGGGGGCAGAAATAGCCATTGTCCCCCAGTTCTATGTAAGCAGTTCGTTGTCCCCACCTCATCCTTGTTGCTTTTGCTTCACACCAAAACAAAATATCACCCCTTGGAGACGAACTGCTTTGCTTTCATCAGGAGGCAATGTGCAGTGGAAGCGAAGCCTCTGTGTGGTGGGTCCATGGTGGAAGGGGAAACGGCATCTCTTGCGCTCTCTCCACAGGCAACTTCCTCTTTGTGACGGGCGGCTACTTCCGCGAGGAGTTCTCCTGGTGCAGTGTGGGCTGGGTGCTGATCTACAACAGCTGGGATGACAACTGGCTGGATGGCCCGGCCATGAAGACGGCACGCCACAGCCACTGTGCTGTGGGGGTGGGCTTCCACCTCTACGTGATGGGTGGCAGCACTGAGGAGGGGGCTGTTACGCCTGAGGTGGAGCGCCTGGCGCCCACAGACTCTTCCTGGGAGAGCACCAGCCCCCTGGCCCACCCCGTGGAGAGGGCCGGGGCGGTTAGTGTGGGGACTCGTGTCTACGTCGTCTGTGGCCTGCACGAGAATGGAGATGTCTGCCATGCTGTCCAGCGGCTGGACGTGGAAACGGACATCTGGGATGTGGTCTCCTTCTCGCCTCTCCCTAGGTGAGGCGGCTCTGGAGGTTGGGATCTTAGAGGTGTGGGGCACATCCTGCTCCTTCTGGAGTAGTGTGTCCACCTTGGGTGTCCCCCCCCCCCCTGCACTCAGCTCCCACCTGTGGCTCCTAGAACCTTCTCTTAGACTTCTGCATGTGAAGACAGGCTTTGGTGGGCAGAGCGGGCATGACCAAGAGGGGATCCAACGGACAAGCAGGGGGTTTCTGCACGTGCCGTAGAGAGAAGTGAGGGGCCGGTGGAGCTCGTCCTCCTGGGAAGGAAGCCCATTGGAAAGGAAAACTCTGGTCCTCATCCTCCACTGTGTTGTTAATGGGGCAGGAGATCTGGAAAATAATTCACATCTGGCAACCAATGCGCCGTTTTGTTTTCAGATAGTAAATGGGGTAAAGGTAAAGGGACCCCTGACCATTAGGTCCAGTCGTGACCGACTCTGGGGTTGTGGCACTCATCTCGCTTTACAGCTTCCGGGTCATGTGGCCAGCAAAACCTTCTGATCAGCAAGTCCTAGGCTCTGTGGTATAACCCACAGCGCCACCCGTGTCCCTAGTAAATGGGGTAGACAAGTCCCAAAAGCCCAGGACACAAATTTTCATGGCCCCCTCGCAGCTGTGGTTGCTCATGTTTAAACTTATCTATCCACGTACTCATATCTGAAACCAAAGAGGCCCACTGGTTGTCAGGTGGGGAAAATATTGGCTTTACAGTGGTACCTCAGGTTACATACACTTCAGGTTACAGACCCCGCTAACCCAGAAATATTACCTCAGGTTAAGAACTTTGCTTCAGGTTGAGAACAGAAATCGTGCAGCGGTGGCGCAGTGGCAGCAGAGAGGTCCCATTAGCTAAAGTGGTGCTTCAGGTTAAAAACAGTATCAGGCTAAGAACGGACCTCCGGAATGAATTAAGTTCTTAACCCGAGGTAGCACTGTACTGTATTTTCAGCTCTCTGAATGCAATACGTGGAATATCTTCATAACCCTCCACAAATCCAGAGCAGAGCCCCTAAGGTGCTTGGATGGTACCTGGTATGCTTCCTTCTGGCAATCTGAAAATTCAAAAGAAAAATCTTAACTTTAATAATCGAAATAGAAAATGTTAAGATAACCAAAATAATTGAACAGAAAATAATCAAACTCTGCAGTTGTTGTCCTCTCGCTGATGCCTTCCTCACCTGCCTCTACCCCAGAGACCTGCAATGGGCGCCTGCGCTTTGGGGCTTTCACCCTGATTGTGACAGCCTCCCCCCCCCCCCTTGACCCTGGGCCAAGATGGCCTCTTCTGAGCCACGATGCACCTTCAGAACTTGGAGGCACCTGCTGTCCGTCTGCAGATTTGCCAATCATCCCTCACACTGTCCATTCCCCCATTTCTCCATCAAATTTGGCTCTTCCTCCCCATTCCCAAAGGGAGGCCAGTCTCCTTCTAAATGCAGCAGTAAACGCGCGACTGCCTAGGCTGAGGGATGTCCAGAGCTGCTTTGCACCTGGGACATCTCCAGACAGGCAAGCCCAAAACATTTGGGCACCTGAGGCATCTCCCTAAATGGCACACACCCCACTCCCCACCAGAGGCAGGGGAAGATTTGCATCAGGAACAGGAGGAGGAGAAGGAAGATCTGCCTTGGGATCCGCTGCCCCCTGGCAGTCACCTCCCCATGCCTCCTGAGGTGTAGGCACCTGCCTGATGCTCTCCTCTCTCCATCCCCAGGTATGACCTTTGCGTTGTGGCTCTGAATGGGGCCATCTACACCGTGGGAGGGGGCGCCTTCCGCTTTGATGTGGACTCGGGAGAGTGGACACCAGTGGAGGAGGAGTGCCTGGCGCGGCGGTTCTTCACAGGGTGCAGCGCAGCCAATGGCAGGATCTATCTCCTGGCGCAGAGACAGGGCAACACTGCACTCCCCAACATGGTTCTCTTGGACCCTTACCTGGAGATGTGCCAGGAGGTGGACAGCAAGCTCCCCTGCCCGCTGCCCATCCACGGGACAGCCTCCGTGCGGAGATTTGACATTTGCGCATGACGTGGTATGCCAACACCCTCCAAGGCAGCAGTGTGGGAGACGGAGAGCGGGAAAAGTCGGCTGCCCTGTTCTTTTTCTCTCCTTCATTTTGGAACGAAAGAGACCGTTTGGGTATCCAGCCATCTGTGGTGAAGCCTCGCCCACCGCAGGAGTGGAGTGCAGATAGCCTGCTCCTGCAGAGGGGGCTCGGTGGGACTGGGCCTCCCCTCTTTGTATGGCGGAGGTGTGGTGTGTCAGGGCCAAGGTAGGGGTGGGGGCTGCATGGGGGTCATTTTGCAGCAAATCCCTCCAACTTCTGTTTCCTTGCCTGAAAGCACAGCTGGAGGGGGGAGGAATCTGGGCAGGTGGCCCACATGGAAGGGAATGTGGTGGAGATGGGGGTCCCCAAAACTGCCCCCATTGTGGGTGTCCCTATGCTCCTCCTACCTGTGAAGATATCCTATTTATTAGTTGCATTTACTGCTCTCCCTCACCTGAACTAGGCTACAGAGCATTTGCAAGTTCTCCAAGTAAATTATCGGGCTGCCTCACGCTTCGCAATGCACCTCCCCAGGGACCCCGAGGGACTTCTTTTCCAACCCCCTGCAATGCAGGAATCACAGCAATGGAATCCCTAACAGATGGCCATCCAACCTCTGCTTAAAAACCTCCAAAGGAGGAGAATCTACCTTCTTCTGAGGGCAACAGAGCAGTCAAACAAACCTGAAGAAGTGTATCTGAAGAAGTGTGCATGCACACGAAAGCTCATACCAAGAACTGACTTAGTTGGTCTTTAAGGTGCTACTGGAAGGAATTTTTTTTGTTTAAACCTAAATTTGGCATTGGACTCCTTCCTGCAAAATACTAACCCCACCATAATTGCTGCACCACAATTGTCCAGGAGAGGGAGCCATAGGCTGCCTGTAGCCTGGATAAATGAGGATGAGGCAGGATGGTTTGGGGAGTGTGGGGTGAGCTGCCTTCCCCTGAGGCCATGGACACATTAGCACCTTGAAAAGCACCAAGGTCCTTTCCACACACAACCTCTTCTCCCCACTGCTGCATTGTAAGTTGCCCCTTGCTGTCCATATCTGCAATCACTGCCCATCACTCCTGCTCACAAGTTGGCGTCTCTGCATGTGTAAAGACTCTGTCAAATGTTTGCTTTGCTGAAGCTAGTTTGAGAGTGGCTTGGGAAGTTCATGTGTGTCATTAGAGAGCCAGAGTGTTGGATTGGGACCTGTGAGACCTAAGTTCAAATCCTCCCTAGGTGGCCTTGGAGGCCAGGCGCTGCCTCTCAGCCGATGTCCCAGTGTGGTTTTGCCATGTGCACCATGTTACGCTCCCAGGAAATATAAACAGAATCAATGAATGAATCGATGCAGCATGTCAGACTGTAGAATACCTTTACTGATTTCGAGGAGCAGAAATGAAGACTGAGCTTACGAGGCCAGGAGGACTCTGTATATGCCCCGGAGTCCTCTTGCAGGCAGCGTCCTCTGAGATCTTGGGCAGAGTCAGCCATGGTGGCGCTGTGGCTTAATGTGTCCGGGGGATGGGTGGCAGTGCAAGTCAGGCCACCAATGCGCAGGCGATCGTGGCCTCCTGATTTTGGCAAGGGGAAGGAGAGCATAGCCATTGGGGGCAACCCACTGCGCCAGTAGCTGCATCTGTCGTGAATTCTCTTTCAGAGCAGATGAGCGGCTGCCACTGCTTCCTAATGCAGGGAGTTCCACAGCTTAACACAACCCCCTCTGTGAGAAGAAGACCTTTCTTTTGTCCCCCCTGAATCTTCCAATGTTTTCCGCGCAGAGTCGAAACCTGAGCATGGCAGGGAAGGGGATCCTAGGAGCAACTGTTTGGGAGACGCAGAATCCCACCCCCCTGGGACTGAATGAAGGCAAAAGTGCTCGAGCCCAGATCTCCCTGGCCAATCGCGTTGTGAGAGAGGAAGAGTCTCCCTTCCCTTGAATTTGCCCTCGTTCGCAGACTGCAGCTGTGAAAGATCCGTGTGGCACACCCGGAGGTCCGCAGAGGGTCCGGACTCCCGGCCATTTTCACGGCACTCTGGTGGTAGGATGGTGGACACGGCAGAGACGGGGACCCCCACCTTAGGACGGGGTCCCACCCCGGGAGCAGTGCTTGGGGGCGTCCCTGAGCTGCAGGTCCTCGCGGGGCGTCCAGGGCCTGGCGTAGCCGCCCCGGGGCAGCAGCAGGCGGTTGAGGGTGTGCTCGTAGTTGACGTGGCGCCGGGCCATCAGGACGTACTCGCGCTGCTCGGCCAGCAGCGGGCAGTCGCAGGCGTCGGGCACCCAGACGAACTCGCGGCGCACGACGGGGAAGCGGTTGAGGTAGGTGTGCAACACCTGCACGTCATAGCGCGTCTCCTGCCCCACCCGGCGCTTGGAGAGGATTCGGGCGCGGAAGACTGTGCAGGCAGGGGAGAAAGGAGGTCAGGAGGGGGGCTCTCCTGCAGTGCCCCCCCAGGGGAAGAGCCCCTCGAGGAAGAGCTCTCCTCATCCAGCTCCCCTCTCCACCCGTAACAACATCCCAAGAGCTTAGGAGCTTCGGGGATAACAGGAAATGGGGTGGGGGTTCCTTGGCATGGGACCCTCTATGCTCCTCCCCACCTTGGCCCTGGAGGGAGGAGGGAGACTGTGGCAGTTTGGACTAGATGACCCTTGAGGTTCCCTTCCATGCGGAGGGGCCACGTACCAAAGTCGCTGTTGCAGTAGTGGTGGATGCGCTGGGATTTTCCCCTGGGAGAGTTGCACGCCCCGCACAGCCCTGCAGGATGAGAAGAAAGCATTTTGTGGGGGGAAAGGGGTGGCACTGACCGCCTTCTATTTTATGAGTAGTCCTTCCTGCACTTCAACCCTGCCCTCTTTCCCCCTACAAGTGCGGGGCGGCGTCTGGGGCTCTGGCAAAAGCCCTGCGAAGTAGGGTCCGGCCAGAGGTGGTGGCTGGTGAGATTTGGAGCGTTGCATGTGGCCTGGAAACCCAGTTCCAGGCGAGAGGCATGCACACAATCAAGCCCACCCACCGCCACCCCCCAAAGAATCCTGGGAACTGTAGTTTGCACAGCGCTGAGCTACAGTTCCCAGTACCTGGGGTTCTAGTCAGGGGCTTCTCCTACTCCTCAGGCTTTTCTTTTGCTGGGTTGGGGGGAGAAGAGGTGGCTCTGCCTGGGCTGACCCGCCTTGGAGGAATCTTCCTGCGACATCAAAGGCTGCCAGAAACCAGCCTGGGCTTTGTGGGTTCTGTGGCAAAATGTTTCACTAATGAACTCACAAGCTGGGGAGCAGGAATCCCACCTCAACTTATGGGGTGGGAGCAGCCCAAGGCTCCCAGGGGGCCTGGAGGGTGCGAGCTGCTGAAAGCAGCAGAATCTGTGGAGAAATTTATTCATTTCATGGCACTTCTTTCTGCCTCTTCCTCCTCTCATTTAAATCCCACACCAGCCCTGTGAGGTAGGCAAGACAGAGAGAGGCAGGGACTGGCCCCCAAGGTCACCCAGGGCGCTTGGGTAGCTCAGTCATTCCTCCATCGCTGGGGGTTGGGCTAGATGACCCTTGGGGTCTCTTCCAACTCTACAGTTCTATGATTCTATGAAAACAGGACATTGGAGCTGGAGGAGGGGGAAAGCAAGGGGACGGCAGACATGGGATCAGGGTCTGCATGGGTGGGTGCCTTGGAACAAACGCTACCAAATCCCTCAAATCTCCTAGATTTCCAACAAGAAAATGTTTCTTTCTAAGAGCACTCCACTCCTGCACCCTGAAACTATTGTGGGGGTGAAGGAAGGAGAGATGGACAGAGAATGGGGGGGGGGGAGAGAGATAGATTTGAGGATACCTGAGCTCCCTGGGGGCACTTTGGCTGGCAAGGGCGTTCCCTCCCGCTGAGGCGTCTTCCTGGCGATGGCTGGGTGCTCCCTTGGTGAGCCATCCCCGACTTCCCTGGTCTGGGGCTGGCGAAGGGGGCTGGCATCACTCTGGCTGGGGTGGAAGTGCTCTTTCGGGAGCCAGAACTGGAACTCAATGCCCGCGTCGGGCTCCTGGAAAAGGACCTGAGGCAAGAAACAGGCATTGGGTGCATGGGCGAGACCCAGTTAATATCCTTTGCACCCAGGTGGAAAACCCCCAAACAATTCCCTGGCCCATCTCACCATGACCAGCAAGTCCTCCTGGGTGGGTCCGGCTGCCTCAAGGCTCTCGTGGGCGTCCGCTGTGCGAGTGTAGCGGACTTGGGTGCCTGCTGCCTCGTACGTCCCTGGCCAGTCAATGGCCCAGTCACCGTTGATGACGTAGCGCTGGTTTGCAGTCATCAGAGCTGGGGAGGGGAAGGAAGGCTGTTTGGGGGAAGCTTTTGAGGTTTTTGGCTGGCCCCCTCCTCCCCAGCCAACCACCCCAGAACCCCCAAGGGAGCCTCTGGGTGCCTCCAGTTTCAGAGGAGGCGTGGGGAGCTACCACAGGCAGGGCCTGCTTGGGGGTGGCCCCTCAGGGCAATGCCACTTTCCTTGGAGCTCAAGAGGGGTGTTAGTGCAGAAAGTAGCTGTTCGGCAGCCGAACTCTCTTGGAAGGTGGTGGGCTCTCCTTCCTTGGAGGCTTTTAAAGAGAAGTTGGGTGTCCATCTGTCAGGGATGCTTTTGCTGCAATTCCTGCATCACAGGGGGTTGGGCTAGATGACCCTTGGGGGCCCCTTGCAATGCTTTTAGGATTCATGAGAGGTTTTTAAATGGAAGATGGGTGGCAACCTGCCAGGGTTCCTGAATGTGTGTCCATTTTGTAAAAGTGCAGTTTCAAAATAGGGAGTTGGTAGGATGCAATTCTTGCCCCCCCACCACAAGGGGTCAGCAACAGGCATGGGGGTGGGAATAGGAACCTCCCCAGCAGCCCCTCCTACCGAGGTAATTGCGGCTGCTGTCTGTCACCTTGATGTGTCTGGCGCCTGCCGGGATCTGAGTGACATTCTGGTAGCCAAAGTAACCTGTGAAGCAATCAGAGGAGAGCGGGTCAAGTGCAGGGGGGGGGGGGGAGAGAGACCACTGGGGAGGGAGGGGGAGGGGGCTGCCCAGGGGGAGGCAGCCAGGGGGTGAAGGGGAACTGCATGTTTTTGGGGGGGGGGGGCTCAGAGTGTGACGTGCAGCGTTGGACAGAGGGCTTCCTCAGACATACTACTTGAAATGTCAGGAGTTGGATGGACACCTGTCAGAGATGCTCTAGCTGAGATTGCTGCCCTGCAGGGGGTTGGGCTAGATGACCCCCAGGGACCCTTCCAATTCTGCTTTTCTGTGATCTCATGCTTTTCAGTGAATTCCTGTTGGATCAAAGTCTACGTAGGAAGAGAATTCCCTGGCTGCCAAGATCCAAGTTTGGGGCAAATTCTCTTTGGTGAGGGGACCCAAGCATAGATTTAAAATCACAAACTACACAGCAAAGTAAAGCATGGAAATGTGGACTGTGATTCCTTCAAATTATGCCCTTCTCGGTGAGTTCCCAAGTTCCCTTTGGTGAGTTAAAAGTTGATTTACTTACTAACTCTCCAAAGGTCAGATTCATGAAAGTGGCACAGGCAGTAAAAAGTGGTGAAAGTTCTTAAATTGTTACATGGAAAGAAATAAAAGGGAATTTAGAAATTTGGGAAAGAATGAATTTATCGTTAAGGGGGAGAATTTCAGTGGTTAAAATGAATGTATTGCCAAGAATGTTGTTTCTATTTCAATCAATCCCAGTGATAAGCAGTGCTGGATGCTTCAAAGAATGGCAAAAATATATTTCTAGATACATCTGGCAAGGGAAGAAAGCAAGAATAAAATATAAATTGTTATCTGATATGAGAGAGAGAGAGAGAGAGAGAGAGAGAGAGAGAGGAGGTTTCACCTGCCAGATTTGAGATTGTACTATGAGGCCCCTTGCATCTGCTGGACCTGGGAATGGATGATATTGAAAAATGGGATGTGTTAGATCTAGAAGGACATGGTAATAGATTTGGATGGCATGCACACAGTATTTATGGTATGATAAAGTGAAAAGACATAAAGGCTTTCAGAATCATATAATAAGAAAATCAAATTTTAAAGTATGGGGAGCTTCAGTCCTGGCACAATTAGCATGCAGGTAGGTTGAAAAATCTGTCCTAGTGACTTTCAAGATGGCCACCACCCTGTGAGGCTGGGCAAGGCAGCTGCTCTCACCATTTTATAGTTTTGAGAGCATGTTAGTATAAGTAACCATAGTTAGGACTTTCGGTTCACCACAGGTCGACTTCGTACGTGTGCCCGGCATTCTCCGTGAGACGCACACTCACCAGTGGGGTGAAACAGGGGCTGTAGGGCTTCGTGCCCCCCCCCCCGAGGGTTCAGGAGGGTTGCTTGAACCTATAAGGATCAGCTGCGGCATCGAAGGGGATTCCTAAACCCAGACCAGGAGGAAGGAGACCTCGGATGTTAACAACAGCGATCCTTCCCCCAAGTGAGAAAGCCCGATTCCGGAATGACCAGGTGGGGGAATCTCCACTGAACAACGACGAGCTCAAATACCTGGTTATTGAGACCTTGGAGCATTTAAGGTTAATCTGAAACCAAAGTTAATCCGAAGAATCGAGGTCTTAAACTAAAGAAATAACACTCCATAAAGCTAACCGGAGAACTATTATTTTATGGAACAGTTGAGCTAATTTAAGACAAGCTGAAGAGCAGGTCAATCCCGAAGTAGTTTGGGGGCTGTACCAAAATGAAAACAGGGTAGGAACAATCTAACATTCTATTTGTGGTCAGCATGTGCAAGGACTCAAAGATTTTTATGGCAAGAATCAAGAGAGAGTGGAGAACAGTATATGCCCCAGAACTTAGAATATTACCAAGCCTTCTCTCTATATTCCCTTAAAATGATGTATTGGTGGTACTTAACCCCAGTAAAATTAGTAAAAATGTATAGAACAAGTACTGTACCAATATATGCTGGAAATGTAAAGAAAAAGAGGTTACCTTTTATCATATGCGGTGGAATTGTAATCAAGAAATTCTGGGAAATGATATATAATGAAATGAAAAAAATGTTTAAAATAACCTTTCCTAAAAAAACAGAAGCTTTTCTGCTAGGCATTATAGGTACCGAGATCCGAAAAGATCAGAGGAAACTGTTTGTGTATGCTACAATGGCCACTTGGTTTTTGCTAGCCCAGAGATGGAAGAAGAGACAACCCCAACCAGAGAAGAATGGCAAATCAAGTTGATGGATTATGCTGGGATGGCAAAATTAACTGGGAAGCTCAGGAACCAAGAAGACAATAAATTTTAAAAAGAATTGGAAATGTTTATAATGTATATACAAAATCATGGCAAACAGGTTAAAACATTAGCAGGATTCTAAATACACTTATAATGTAATAGAAAGTACAGATAACTTAGGAAGATGACAAATTGGAAAAGTATTGCTGTGCAGTTGAAAGTAGAATTAAGATGGATGGATGGAATGGGGGAAGTCAGGAGATTCAAAGTAATCTTGATATGTGTAATGTAAGTTTATTCTTTTTCTTTCTTTTTTTCTTATTCTATTTCTCTATTTTGGAAATATATATATATATATAATACAGCGGTGCCCCGCAATACGAATGCCTCCCAAAATGAAAAACGCGCAAGACAAAAGGGTTTTTTGGTTTTTGCGTCGCTTCGCTAGACGAAACGTCTTGCGAGTTCTTGCGAGACCCGTTAATAGCCGCTAAGCCGCTAAGCCGTTAATAGCCACTAATAGCCGCTAAGCCACTAAGGCACCACTGTGAGAGCTGGAGTAACCAGCTGAAACCTCTTTGCACTTTGAGCTTCTCAGCAGGATGGAGACCCGAGCTCCTCCCAAGGGGAGTGGAAGTGGTCCTAGCTAAGTGTGGCAGGCCAGTAGACTCTGTGGTATTACTCCCTTCGTGTGTTGATTAGACTTAAACCTGTTGGTTATAGGAGGCTGGTTACCTCACCATTTTGTCTGCACTTTCCTAGCTGCAAAAAAGAACACCTCTTTTCTTTGTTGTTGCTCTGGGGCAACCACTTCCGTTCTGCTGACTTCAATCCCTGACAAAGTGGCATGTGCGTTTGCCCAAAGCGGGGAAGGTGCTGGGGAGGGGAGGAGGAGGAGGTGCTTGGGGTGAGGAGGAAGAGCATGAAAAGCCAAAAGCCAAAGCATTCACCCACGGAGAACGTCAGGGCATTGAATCACCAGAGCTGGGAAAGGCTGCCCGGAAGACATGGTGCACCAGGACGCACGACTCGTTCCTGCCTCCACAGACACCGCAGGCATCCGCCTGAGACTCTGAGCCCAGCAGCCCATCGCAGCCAGCTCTCTGGAAGGGAGACCAAGAGGGGGGAGCATCAGGCACCAGATTTGGGGGGGGGGGATTTGATAAATCTGTGCATCTCTAGCAGAAGTCTAGCACAGAGTGGCTGGGGAAACTCAGCCTGATGGGCGGGGAATAAATACTAAATAAATAAAAATTATTATTATTATTATTATTATTATTATTATTATTATTATTATTATTATTTATTATTATTATTATTATTCAGGAAGCAATCAGAGCATAAAATGACCCTGGATGCTGGATACCCCAAAGGGATCCCCCCCAACTAGCATCCCTGCGCACCCCTTATGTGCCCACCTACTGTCCTGTTACTGGTACCACATAAGACCCATTTTCCACATTAGGGTGGCAGCACCTACACTTTGGAACTCCCTGAGTATTGATATCAGGCAGGTGCCTTCCCTGGACTCTTTTGGGATCCTGCTGAGAAACATTCCTGTTTAGACATGTCTACCTGCATGTTTGGAAAGTTGAAGTGAGTTTTAATCTGCTTTCAGTCTATTCTTGTTTTAGCTTTTGGGGTTCGCCTCAGGCCCTGACCCAAATCTGACGGGACTTACCAAACAACGGCCGCTGATGCAGAGGTCCTGGGAGTCTGGGCTGCAGCGGGTCCCATCCAGGACCCTCCCAAAGGTGTAGTAGAAATTGTGCCCTACAGCCAGGCAGTTCAGGTCGCAGAGGTTGGGGGCTGGCAAAAAGGGAAGAGGAAGAAGGGGGTTAGCCGGGACACAGAGATCCAGCTCCAAGGGTCTTCTGGCGGTTCCCTCACTGTGAGAAGTGAAGTTGCAGAGAACCAGGCAGAGAGCCTTCTTGGCAGTGGCGCCCGCCCTGTGGAGGCCTGAAAGGCTGTCCCCGAAGCTGCGCTCCAAAGGCTTCAGGGATCGTTGAGGTTGGCGGTGGGGGAAAGCAGCGATTCCCCCCACCGCCAGCCCCACAAGCTTGGGGGCAGCGGCAAGGCTGCGCGCAGCCTTTGCGCTGTTCCCCGACCTGTTCTTGAATGCACCTTGTTTTTAAGAGGAAGAACAAAAAAAATCCCCCCCCTGTTCTCCCCCTCCTATGGTCCGGTGCATCCTATAGAGAGAAAAATACGGTAACCTATTACATGACTTTCCAAAGACATCTGAAGGCAGACCTGTATCGGAAAGTTTTTTATGTGTTGTGTTTTACTGTGGTTTTATAATTTGTTGGGAGCCACCCAGTAATAATAGTAATAGTTGCTGTTGTTGTTAATGAGTACTATCAGGGGAAAACACCCACTTGCCCCCAATTCACACTCACCAGAGCAATAAAATGAAGCGGAATGCAGCTAATTTGCACTTCTATGAATTTTTCAATGCCATTTCTCGACAACCCTCCCCAAACCCAAAATGCATATTTTGTAGGAGAGGAAATGTGAATTAAAATGAATATATTCATGAAAATACCATGTAGAAATACACTGTATAATAGGGGGAATTGCTTGATTGGGTATATATATATATATATCTTACGAGAAATTTGCACTAAAATCCTGCCCAATTTTTGTGAGGATAGATAGATGGGTGAGTGTTGTGAGATTATGAAATGGAAATGGGAAGATTTGTTCCCCTGCTCCTTAAAGGACAGCACAAGAGGGGGAAACCCCAAAACCTCCCCTTGGGCTTTGGACTGAGATCTCCCCAGGCGGAGCTCACCTCCATGGAAGGGGAGCCATTGGTAAGGTGCCTGGCTGCCCAGGAGAGGCTTGCCGTCGTAGAGGGAGCACTGGACAGCCCGGAAGGGGACGGATCCAGGAAGGCACTCCTGCAAGAGAGGAGGAAAGCCACAGTGTGAAAGGACAATGAGATGCAAGAAAACGGAGATCCAGCCACTGCCAGAATTGGGGCCCTGACGTCACCCATGGGGGGCGGGGCTTGCACAAGAGGGCTGGAAAGATCTGGCTTTCAATAATAACTTTCACTTCACCACCCGCCGTAGATCCACCTCTGCCTTTCAGCCAAATGCTGGTGACAACTGCTAGGTGATGCTGGACTTCCTTCCCAGCTCATTGGTGGTTGCTAGGCAATGCCAGCCCTTGACCCCCACTCCCCAAAGCATCCCTTGACAGTGGTCCAAAGCAGGGACCCTCAAAGCTCTCTGCATTTTTAGGACCCCTGCTCCTTATTTTTGCAGTTGTAGATTGATTTCAGCTCTTTTTTTACCATTTTGCATTCATTATTTTCATTATGTATTCTATGTCTTGTATACAGTGGTACCTTGGTTCTCGAACTTAATCTGTTCTGGGAGTCCGTTCGACTCCTGAAACTGTCTAAAACCAAGGAGCAGCTTCTGGTTGGCTGCAGGAGCTTCCTGCACTCAAATGGAAGCCCGTCGGATGTTTCGCTTTCAAAAAACATTTGCAGACTTTACTTCCAGGTTTGCAGCGTTCGGGAACCTATTTGTTTGACAACTAAGCTGTTTGGGAACCAAAGTACCACTGTATTTTAATGTTATGTTGTGAACCACCCTGAGATTTACAGGTTTAGGGTGGCATGAAAATAAATAATAAATAGTATTGTAAATAAATTGTAACCAGCCCTGGAACTTTAGGGTGAAGGGCAGGTAATTAATAATCATTCATCGTCAGTAATAACAATGAAGAATAGGGAGCAGGAGTGCAAGGCAAGCTGCAGATTATATTTATTGCTGTGTTGGGAGTCCACCTCCTTCCCTCCACAAAGCTCAAGTGTAATTCTCCCCACCTCTGCATATCATCCTATATCAGTCCAAGGGATACAGAGGCTGGAGACTCTTCCAAATGGCTGATTTGAACCCTGGCTTGACCCTTTAACCTGGACCTGATACAAATGCAACCTCGAACACAAACCCCGCAATAAGTGTGTGCAGCACTTTATTCTTTGACAAGGCAAGTACTCACATCCAGTTCACACACCCGGTACTGCCTGAGAGGCCCCTTGCACATCTCCTCCTCAGGGAACCTGAACGTGAAGAGGAAACACCTCCTTGAGAGACTCATCCTATGCAGAAGGAAGCCCCTTTGGGTGCAGCAGGGCTTACTCCCAGGTAAGCAGCAAGAGGATTGCTGGGCATGCATTCTCAAGGTGCTGGGGCTATATACTGGTGAAATGTTATATTGGCAAAGCATGGCTAAGGCAGTTTCCTGATGAATTCAGCCTTTTGGCTCAAAAGGTGGTACAGAGGTATTGCCTTATACAGTCATACTTCATGTTACATTTGCTTCATGTTACGTTCTTTCAGGTTATGTCCCGCGGCAACCCAGAAGTACCGGAAAGGGTTACTTCTGGGTTTCACTGCTCGCACATGCGCAGAAGCACTAAATCGTGCAGCACACCTGCACAGATACGGCGCTTCAGGTTGCGCTCTTTTCATGTTGCGAATGGGCCTCCGGAAAGGATCCCGTTCGCAACCAGAGGTACCACTGTACATGCTACCGAAAGGCATCAAAACACACCCTCCCATTTTCCAGGGACAGTCCCAGAATTAAAGAAGCCATACTGATTTGATCCCGAAATATCCCAATTTTCTTTTCTCCTCCCTGTCTCAGAGAACAATTAAAAGTGGTGTGTGAAGGTTCAAAAACTGAGTCCTGTTTATCCTGAAAATAAAATCCCTGCACCAAATGAAGGAAACGATGACGCTGGCATACAAAGCCCTTCCTACAATTTTGAAGGAAAAGATCACCAATCCACTTTCAAGTCTTTCATTGCGATGCTTCCACAGCTAGCCAATTCTTAGGAAATGTGGGGAGTGGTTATTCCTTTATTGTCAATGGAGCCTGGCACTGCCTACTCAGAAGTAAGTCCCACTGTAGTCAATGGAGCTTACTCCCAGGTAACTGGATCAAGACAGTTCAGCCTTACTCTGAGCTCTGAGTTAATAATTAACTATTAATTGTTGTTTTCTGCTAGGTAACACATGAGTGTTTAACCTTCAAAGGTGGACAATTGAATTGCCAGTTTGCCATCTTGGAAGGGTGATGCCTGTTTCTCCGGCTCTGTGAGGATGTAAATGAAGCTCTCCAGGAAAACAGCTCCAGGAGAATTGGATGCTGTCAAGATAGGCAGACATCTGCTTCTAGGTCTGTTGGGATCATTTCATATTTTGTAAAATGCTGAGTCTGTTTCAGTCCACAGGTTCGTTTTGCAGAAAGTTCTGCAAGTAAGTGTCAATTAAACTTATAGGCCTTGTTTTCATTCCAAAAAGGAGTCTATTTTTATGTGTCCAGTTGCTTCAAATGGAGCAATATTAATATCGGCAATATTTCCAATGTGGGAGAGCCTCCAGGTTGGCTGCCAGGGGAGACCAAAAGCAACTGCTGTGATTCGAACCCAGGTCTCCCCCACCTGAAGCCCAGCAGGCCAACCACAACCCCTATGCTAGCACGCCCCAGGCAGTCACATCCCATGGCCCCCTCCCCGACAAACAGGGCAGGCCAGCTCACCTGATGCATCCTCGTGTCCGAAAGGAGGCTCCGTCCCCGCAGGTACTGGAGCAGGCACTCCAGCTGCCCCAGTGCGTCCATGCCCCGTAGCCCAGCTGGCGTCTCTGGCGGGGCCAGAGGCCCATGTGGTCTGTCCCCTACTTAAAGGAAGATGTCAAAGTCACCAGGCTCTGGCAGGTGCGGGGGCAAGAGGGCAGCTTTGGGTATTACCTTCCCAATTCCTCTAGTCATGAGACGCAACATTTTTGGGAAGCAGCTACGCCTCGTAGGGCCACCATGGAGAAGGTCCTGTCTTGAAGGTCGTCCTTGAAAGTTTTTAAGTAGAGGTTAAGATGCTGTAAGTCCTCAAGCATCCATGGCCATCCAATCTCTGCTTAAAAACCTCCAAGGAAGGAGCGTCCACCACCTTCCATTCCACATCTGAACAACTCTTACTGCCAAAAATTACTTCCTGACGTTTTGGTGGAATCTCTTTTTTGTAACTTAAAGCCATGGGTTCAGGTCCTACCCTCTGAAGCAGAAGAAACCAAGCTTGCTCCATTCTCCATGTGGCAACCCTTGGAGGCAAAACATCCCCAATTCTCTCAACCGTTCCTCATCATGTTTGGTTTCCAGACCTGTGATCATCTTGGCCTCCCTCCTCTGCTCATCTTCCAGCTTGTCAAGGTCCTTCTGGAGTACTGTGTCCAGTTCTGGGCACCACAGTTCAAGAAGGACACTGACAAACTGGAACGTGTCCAGAGGAGGGCAACCAAAATGGTCAAAGCCTGGAAACGATGCCTTATGAGGAACGACTAAGGGAGCTGGGCATGTTTAGCCTGGAGAAGAGGAGGTTAAGGGGTGATATGATAGCCATGTTCAAATATATAAAAGGATGTCGCATAGAGGAGGGAGAAAGGTTGTTTTCTGCTGCTCCAGAGAAGCGGACACGGAGCAATGGATCCAAAGTACAAGAAAGAAGATTCCACCTAAACATTAGGAAGAACTTCCTGACAGTAAGAGCTGTTGGACAGTGGAATTTGCTGCCAAGGAGTGTGGTGGAGTCTCCTTCTTTGGAGGTCTTTAAGCAGAGGCTTGACAACCATATGTCAGGAGTGCTCTGATGGTGTTTCCTGCTTGGCAGGGGGTTGGGCCCGATGGCCCTTGTGGTCTCTTCCAACTCTATGATTCTATGATTCTTAAATTGTGGCACCCAGAATTGGACACAGGATTCCAGGTGTGGTCTGACCCAGGCAGAATAGAGCGGCACTATGACTTCCCTTGATCTGGACACTAGACTTCTGCTGATGCATCATTAGTTCTTTTTTTGCTGCTACATCACATCCTGTGCAACAACAAGGTCCTTTTGTATTGTTTTTATTAAGGATTTTCTTGAGTTACAATAGTACAAACATCATCTCTATTTTCAGATAATAAAGATCATAACCAAGGTCTTTTAGATGTATGGCTTAGTCATTTGGGAATATCCTGAGCAATAAGCCAGAGAAATTGGGGTGGAGGTTAATTGGGGTGGAGCCCCCACCTGCCTCCATGCATCACCCCCTCCTTTTTTTGCCCAGTGAAAGGGGGGGGGCTCTTTCAGCCTTCTCAAAACACTCCAGCCATTGTCTTGGTAATTGTCTGTTTCTCATCCTTTCCACTCCTCTGAAGGAAAGTCTGGAGCCTTCTTCCAAAGTCTGCTTTATCTCTTCCCAGACATTTGGAAAGGGCTTTCAGCGCACCATGAAGAAACCTTCCCCACAGTGTGAAGGAGCCAAGCTCTGCCTGAGCATGCAATGCACACACGACACACAGAGGAAAGCTGCTTCCCAAAAGCTCAGGCTGCAGGCAGGAGGGGAGATAAGATCAGCCTTTGCTAAATAGCCCAGATGCAGGAGGGGGGTTTTGGTGGGGGAAGATCCTCCTCTCCGTCCTCCTTCCAGCAGTGGAGCCTGGGAAGGCCCCACTCTGTTTATAAAAGGAAGGTCAAGGGAATTAAATGTTTATCGTGGTGCTAAGCAAGGGGCAGGACCACAAGGTGGAGGCGTCCCCAGTTGTGGCAGGGTGACCGCAGTGACCACAAGGGAGGAATGACCGAGGATGGAGAAGGGGGTGCATAGGGACAAAAGGAGAGGGTTGGTGGGTGGGTGGAAGCAGCTGGCCAAGAGCATTGGGGCTGCATTGGAGCAGGTGGGCAGCTAGCTCATATCTTGCACAAAAATCTGCTTTTTTAATTTTTAAAAAACCACCTCTTGGAAACCCCCCAAAGCTCACAGGGATCCTGAGCCTGCCTGTCTTGCTTCAGAAAACAAAGAAGCCCTTTGCACAGACAGATGCAGCCCCCCCTTCTCCAGCAGAGCATCCACGTGGTGTGCAGAAGGCTCCAGGCAGGACTAGGAGAGACGCGCCCCCCCCCCCCCCGGAGAGTTGCTGCTGGTCAGTGCAGACTATACTGAACTAGGTGAGCCAAAGTTCTGGCTCGTGATTGAAGGGGCCATTAGAATATTGTTCTCTATATGATCCCCTTTGTGTGAACCTGTGCTTCAGGGACCCATTAGCAGATATGTGTGGTCCATCATGATAACGCTGCTTCGTAAGAAACTAGCAACCGAGATAGACTGCCTCTGGCGCTGGAGGTTCCATAAGGGCCTAAGCAGAGTCAAGCCAAAGGGGGTGCATTTGGCCCACTCCTGAGAAGGGAGCCCAGAAAACCAGAGGGAGATCTTTCCTCTCCTAATGGGTTTCATGAAATTGATGGTTAAACATCCAGGGAGAGGGTGGAATAAACAGGTTGGTGGCCAACAGACTGGAAGCTGGGGGAGGGGGGGGGCTGAGCATTACTTCCATCACCAAAGCAAGCAAAGGCAGGCCTGGGATGGGATGCTTCAGCTGAGATTCCTGCACTGCAGGGAGTTGGACTAGATTAAGGTTACCAGACTTTTTTCAGTGAATCCAGGGACACTTTTCAACTTCAGTTGATTTTGTATGGGGACTGATTTGTAAATCTGGGGACTGTCCCCGGGAAACGGGGACGTCTGGTAACCTTAGACTAGATGACTCTCAGGAGTCCCTTCCAACTCTACAATTCTAGGATTCTAAGATTCTTTCTTGTCTTGGATGGAAACTTTCCTTGCAGCCATTGCCCCGCCCTCTCTTGCTCCTACTCCACCCATCAATGGCCTCTGGCCGCCAGAAGGAGATGTGGCCCCCGGTCCCCTTTGCGTGCTCTCCTCCGTTGGCGTCAAAGATCCCAAGGGAAATCGTAATCTGGTATCATCCTGCTCCCGCCAAGGGTCCTGGGAAAGGGGCCGGGCTGATCGCCTTGCCTCTGGACATTTTCAGCCTAACTGCATTAAAACTACAGTATTTACAAATTGGATGGTCTCTGCACCCAGGTCTCAAGGCTTCCTGTTGACGTCAGAGGCAGCACTCTCCCCTCCCAGAACCCCAACTCTGTTCACTAGGCCTCACTTCCCCACAGCCACCGGTCCCAGCCGCCTCCCAATCTGCTGCCCCAAGCAGGATCCTGAACCTGGGGAAGCAAGGGGGGGAGCAGCAGCAGGACCCCTCAAGGAAGCGCAAGGCTGACCATGCAAATGTCACCTCCTCTGCCCAGACGCTGTCTTTTGGAACCGGGAGACTGAACTTCCACCTGCAAATCTTGCTCTCTGCCAAGCTTGGCTGGAGGCCAACCAGTTTAGCCATTGCTTGGGCTGGCTGCCAGTCCAAACAAAGGATGCTGTCAGAATCAGACCCACACAGGCCCATCTGGTCCAGCCTCCTCCCCTCACAGTGGTCTAGGAATCCAGAAAGACTGCCTCTGGACCTGGAGGTTCTGTGTGGATGTAAGAAGAGCCTGTCTTCTGGATCAGGCCAAAGGGGACCCATCTAGTGCAGCCCCCTGCTCTCACAGTTGCCTGTGGAAAACCTCCAAGGGAGATCCCAGCCCAGGAGCAGCTCTCCTGTCCTGTGGTTTCCAGCTGCCTCCAAACATGGAGGAAGAGCAGAGCCTCCCCTCTCCTCCTCCTCCTCCATGAATTTGCCCAGTCCGCTTAAAGCCATTGCTGCATCCTGGGGGAGGGAGTTCCTCATGTGAATTTTGTGCTGCATCAGTAAGTTCTACCAAGCCAGATTTAGACTCTCATCTTCCCTCCCTCCCCACCACCTTAAAGCTTTGCTTCACAACCCGCCTGCTGAAGAGTTATGGAGAGCAACAAATCAGCCTTAACAGCACAACCTGGATCTGCCAGCATGTGGGGGCTGGGGGGCCCTCTGGGGCTCCCAGTCACCTGCTCTCCAACTTACCTGAACGGTGCACAGGAAGGTCAGCCAGATGAGGAAGACGGTGGTCAGGGGAGAGGTGCTCCTGCAAGAAAGAGAAGGAAATACTTTAACGAGGGCCTATTGCCAGCTTCATCAATGGCTGATCCTGAAATGTAGGATCCCCTCCAAACTGGCGCCAATGTTTTGTGCCAGTTTTGTGCCGTGAACCCCTCATTTTGTGCCGCCACCCCAGCTGAGTAATTGACACTCAAAGCAGAGAGGGGGGTAGGAATACCCCAAAACCCAACATTGTCTGATTGAAGCTTCTGTGGTCCAGAAATCAGGGGAAGGAGAGAGACAGACAGACAGACAGACAGACAGACAGACAGACAGACAGACAGGTCAAGTTGGTGGCTATTGCTACCGCTTGTGGCAGGGAGTTCCACAATTTAACGAAAAAGTCCTTCCTTTTCTCTGTCCCAAATCTTCCAACCCTCAGCTCTGTTGGATGTCCATGATTTCTAGCAGGAGAGAGAGAGGAAAACTGCCACTCTCCCCATTCCAGGCATCATTTATAACTTCCTACCCGGTCACATCTGCCTCATTTTTTATTGAAACTCAAAAGTCTCAAACACTTCAGCCTTTCTTCATTGGCTTAACTGCAGCCTCAGTTTGCAGAGGGCTCCCCCATGGCCAGGGGACCTCTGGGCATGTGCAGAGGGCCTTTCCCCTTATGGTTCCCCCCCCAAATCAGTCCCCTGGGCAAGGAGAGGAGAACACCAAGCTGCCTGTTCTGGACACCACCTGACGCTGCCAGATATATTTATTCTGACATTTCGATCCTGTGGGTGGATGAGAGGGTGAGAGGCAGCAGCAATAAGGGGCTCACGTGCCCTGGAAAAAGAATAGGGGGGAGAGAGGGAGGGGTCCCCTTGGAGGGTGTCAGTTGCATCCAGGGCCTACAGAAAATTATGAATTATGCAGAAGAGAGGAAATGGGGTGGGGAGAGAGAGAATGAGTGTTTTCCTCCCTCTCTCTAAACACTACACCGTGCCTGGGCAGCCAACATGTGTGGAAGATTCGGGGGAGAGAAAAGGAAGGTAATCGCAGTTGAAGTGTGGAACTCCCTCCCACAGGAGGCAGCAATGACCACCGGCCTGGACAGCTTTAAAAGAGGGAGGAAAGGGCTATGGATTTCTACTCGCCAGGATGGCTCAGCTCTGCCTCAACAGATGGAGGCAGCAATGCTTCTGAATCTCAGTTGCTGGAACCCCCAGGAGGGGAGATGGTTGCTCCTGCACTCAGCTCCTGCTTGTGGGTGTCCCAGAAGAGGTCTCTAGTTGGCCACTGTGAGACAGGATGCTGGGCTAGACAGGGGTGGGGGGTGGCTTTGGCCTGACCCAGCAGCCAGGGCCTTTGTATGCCCTCATGGAACCTCCAGGCTCTGAGGCAGTCTACCTGGATTCCTAGTTTCTTAGGGGTATTTGGAGCCTGTGAGAGGAGGATGCTGGGCTGGGTGGGCCCCCTTGGGCCTGATCCAGCAGCCAGCTCCCCTTATGTTCTTAATCAAAGTGGAAAAAAGAAAACCCAGACTCTCCGGAGAATCAAGGGCACAGGCGGGCAGAATGCTAGGGGTTCCCCCGTCCACCCTGCATGAGCCGTGAGTCACCCAGAGCCATATGTGGGAGTAGAATCATAGAGTTGGTAGGGAGCCCCAGCAGTCATCTAGTCCAACCCCCTGCCATGCAGGAATCTCAGCTAAAGCATCCGTGACAGATGGCCATCCGACCTCTGCTTAAAATCTCCAAAGAAGGAGAGTCCCCAACCTCCCAAGGAAAACTGTTCCACTGTCAGGCAGCTCTTAGTGACATGAAAGTTTTTCCTGATGTTGAGACGGAATCTTCTTTCTTGCAACTTGAAACCATTGATTCGAAAAATAATTATTGGCATTGATTCAGGGCTGAAAACCTCTTATGGACTTTTTGCATGAAAGAGAAAACGAACCTGCAATATTGTGACTTAAAGATTGAAAAAATACTGATTATAGAAGATAGGAAGCTTGGATGTTAAGGAGTGAATACTGCACAGTGGTACCTCAGGTTAAGAACTTAATTCGTTCTGGAGGTCCATTATTAACCTGAAACTGTTCTTAACCTGAGGTACCACTTTAGCTAATGGGGCCTCCCGCTGCCGCTGCACGATTTCTGTTCTCATCCTGAAGCAAAGTTCTGAACCTGAGGTACTATTTCTGGGTTAGCAGAGTCCGTAACCTGAAGCGTCTGTAACCTGACGCGTCTGTAACCAGAGGTACCACTATACTATGCTTAGGTGCAGGACAAAAAACTGGAAGTCTTTATCTTTCTTTATTTTCCCCTCTTCTTTCTCCCCTCTTTTTTAAAAAAAGTCTCTCTGGATTGGTTCTTTTTTAGATAAAGTATGTAATGTATTACATACTTACGAGTCCCATGGACTGCAAGAAGAACAAACCTCTCCATTCTGAAGGAAATCAGTCCTTAGTGCAGATCCTGAAGCTGAGGCTCCAAGACTTTGGCCCCCTCATGAGAAGAGAAGGCTCCCTGGAGAAGACCCTGATGTTGGGAAAGATGGTGGACACAAGGAGAAAGGGACAACAGAGGACGAGATGGTGGGACAGTGTTCTCGAAGCTACTAGCATGAGTTTGACCAAACTGCGGGAGGCAGTGGAAGACAGGAGGGCCTGGCGTACTCTGGTCCAGGGGGTCACGAAGAGGCGGACATGACTAAATGACTAAACGACTAAACAACAACAAAAACACATAATGTATTATAAAAAGATATTTTGTGATGGGTATGATTTTTTGCATATTTTTAGACAAGTATCAACAAAAATACTATTAAAGAAAAAAACCATTAAAAAGGAAATGCTGGGACTGGGCCACCAGTTCCTGGAATGGCTCCCTGCAAGTTGAGCCACACTCTCATTCCCCTGATATGAACAAAGCAGGAGGAGGGGATATCAAAGCCGTGGTCCCCTTCCTGCTGTGTCTGCCCTGCCTCACATCCCTTCCTATGCAGGGCAGAGCGAGCGCTTGCTGAGATGCTCCCCCTTCTTTCCAGGCCTTCAGGGCAGGAGCAATTATTGGGTTGGGATAGATGACCCTTGGATCCCTTCCAACACTACATTTATTTGATTCTACAGGGCAGGGACAGGCGCTCCCTTTCTGAGCACCTGGAGATGCCAGACAGCACTTAAGGCTGCCTGACGCTTGCATGCCTCAAAAACCCTGGAGGCAGCAAACAGGGGCGGGGAAACATAAACAAGATTTAAGGGGCATCCCATGAAGTTCTGGCGCAGCAGGAGCGAAGCCAGACTCGCTTCCCATTCTCCTGCCTAAGCCTGGGGGGAGAAGCAGCTCTGCTGGAGCCAGCAAAGCTCAGCTTTGGCCCTCTGAGCATTCACAGAGTGGCTTTTCCTCAGCCTATTCTCCAGTGTCTGATAGGCCTACATGGCCCAAACAGCCACCCAGCCAGCAGGCCTCCTTCTCTCTTAAATTGAGAAAGTGCAGCTCACAGGAACTCCCTGGGCATGGAATCATAGATGCATAGATTTGGAAAAGACCCCAAGGGTCATCTAGTCTAACCCCCTGCAATGCAGGAATCTCAGCTCAAGCTTCCATCACAGAGGGAGGGTCATTCAACCTCTGCTTTAAAAGCACTACCTCCCAAGGAAGACCGTTCCACTCTTTAATAGCTCTTACTTTCAGAAAGTTCTTCCTGTTGTTTAGTCGGAATCTCCTTTCTTGTCACTTGAAGCCATGGATTCGAGTCCAACCCTCCATAGCAGGAGGAAACAACCTTGTTCCTTCTTCCAGTGGCAGCCCTTGAGGTATTTGAAGATGGCTCTCCTATCTCCTCTCAGTCTCCTCTTTGCGAGACTAAACCCAACTCCTTCAACCATTCCTCATCACACTTGGTTTCCAGACCCTGGATCACCTTGGGACCCTCTTCTGCACGCCTTCCAGCTTGTCAATACCCTCAGGGTCCCATCCAACTCTAGGATTCTATGATTCTGTTAAGGGCTGCAAATCCAGCACAGAAGTCCAGAATCCTAACAGGGGTGGGGGTGGGGGGGTGAGGTGGAGGGTGTCCAGTTGTCTTTGTTTGCCTGTAAGCAGCTTAGGGACAGGGCAAAATGCAAGTAAATAACGTCAACGAGAAGTCAGAGAACAGGGCAGCCTGCAAAACACTGAGCTGGCTGAAGCTCTGTATTGTCTACACTGGCCGGCAGCCAGCAGCGGCTCTCCAAGGTTTCAGGCTCAGGGGTCTCTCCTAACTGGAGAGGCCAGCGGGGATTAAACTAGGGACCCACAGGAGAGGTTGAAGTCAGGCACCCAAGGGAGATCCCTAAAACGTCGCCCCCCAAAAGTCTGGGGAGATACATGCGTTGGCGCTTGCGATGGCCTCGATGTGCCTTTTCCACCCCACAACTCCGGCACGGCAGCCTGTCTGCGACCCCCCTCCCCACGGCACAGACAGACCCATTACCCCCCCCTCCCCACAGCACCTTAGCCTAGCCATTCCCGCCCGAGCCTCAGTTTCCCCCTTCTCCAGCGCGCCCCGCCGAAAAGCCCCACTCACCCGGCGCGCTCCTGGCCCGCGGCTCCTCTTCTCCCCGCCCGCCTGGCGGCGCCGCTGCGTCCCGGGACTGGAGCGAGCGGGTCCCCCGCGCCGAGACGCATCCTTCCTGGGCTGCTGCGGCTGCTGCTTCGTCGGCTGCTGGGGAGCGGGGCCCGGCGGGGCTTGGACGGCGTCCCGGGGAGGGAGGAGAGAGGGAGGGAAGGAGGGGGACCCCCCCCACTTGCTGCCGCCTCTTCCCCAGAAAGGCGGCCGCCGTCCTCGGGTTCCTGAACATGTCAAATTCCCCCCCAGGCAAGAAGGGGGCGGGGGCTCTGAACCCATTTCACGAGCACGGCTCAAAATACCAGGCGCCACACCCCTCTAATGTTGCCCCTTTTTATTGGAGGCGCAAACTTGATTAGGGTGGCAGAGGGTGAATTTCTAGGGGGTGAGAGAGAGGATTAATATTAACCCCCTCGGTCTCCGGCCTCATTTTCCAGGCCGCCTGCCAAACCCAGGGCGGGGAGGGCCAGGCTATAAATAAATGCGCACTCTTTGGGGGGGAGGTGTCCAAAAAGCAGAGAAGGGGGGCAGGAAAGGAGGACGGTGGGAAGTCGGGGGTCCGTCCACGACACACACACTAAAACTGGGGTGTCCCTCCATGGCAGCGTGGCATAGTGGTTAGAGTGTCGAACTAGGAGCTGGGAGAGACCAGGGTTCAAATCCCTATTCGGTCACGAAGCTCCCTTGGTGTGACCTCGGGGCCAGTCCCTGCCTAACCTACTTCGCAGGGTTGTTGGGGAGGTTAAATGAGGAGTCGGGGGAACCATGTGAGCTACCTTGAGCTCCTTGGAGAAAAAGGGGAGATCTAATTGTAACAAAAATGAGTCAAATAATATATTTTTTTGCTTTATGCATGGCATATCTAATCAATATTATAATAGCAATCAAAAGAACCATTAAAGTTAGAAGATAATGAGAATATAATGACTTGAATAAAAAATGGGTTTTGTATCATCCTGCCCCACCTACGGGGCACTTAGATACATTGGATGGGGCACTTTGTTACAAAGCATAAATTGTATTTGCAAAATTTTAATGGAAAAACCACATTTTTTATTGTGAGATATCATAATCAGCCTTACAATATGTTCCTTAAAATCTAAATTACTTATCAAAACTAACAGTGTTTCACACATATCATAGACTTTATGGCAGGTTTTCTTAACAAAACATCAAAACTTATATTAATGTTTCCTCAAACACCTATGCATTAAAAAAAAAAAACAATTTTGGAAAAACTTTAAAAAGTATGAGAACTCACATTAGGTAGTCAAAAAATAGTAATTTAAACAAAATGCTTATAAAAAAATAAGATAATTACTTAACGTTTAGCGTTTATTGCACATTATATTCATTGAAGTCAATAGAAAAAGTATGAAGAGATGGTGTTCGAGATGTGCCCTTTGAGAAACTTGGTTTTGGCAACTGCAAAACAACATCCTTGAAATCAGCTCATGCCTTATCTTCTACAATGGGGAAGACAAACATACAAAATCCTGTTATAGGTAGGTAGCCATGTTGGTCTGCCGTAGTCAAAACAAAATAAAAAAAATCCTTCCAGTAGCACCTTAAAAAGGTAAAGGGACCCCTGGCCATTAGGTCCAGTCGTGACCGACTCTGGGGTTGCAGCGCTCATCTTGCTTTATTGGCCGAGGGAGTCGGCGTCCAGCTTCTGGGTCATGTGGCCAGCAGGACTCTGGCGAACCAGATAGCTCACGGAAACGCCGTTTACCTTCCCACCAGAGCAGTACCTATTTATCTACTTGCACTTTGACGTGCTTTTGAACTGCTAGGTTGGCAGGAGCAGGGACCGAGCAACGGGAACTCACCCCGTCAAATCCCCGCCGACCTTCTGATCAACAAGTCCTAGGCTCTGTGGTTTAACCCACAGCGCCACCCATGCCGCACCACAAAGTGTGCATGCACACGAAAGCTCATACCAATAACAAACTTAGCTGGTCTCTAAGGTGCTACTGGAAGGAATTTTTTTTTTCCTTTCGAATACAAGATCCTGATTTTCCCCCTGAGATATGACACTTAATTATTGGTCATATTATATTTAGAAACAACAGTTTTTTTCTTTTCAGATTTAATGAGTAGGAAATCTCCAGCATTTATATTTTCAGGGAACATCAACATTTACACTAGCAGGGCACTTTTCTCCATATCAATGTGCCCTGTGTCTTAGTGTATCAAAGTACCCCAACGGACATTTTCAAAAAACTAAAAATTATTTTAAAAACCACTGAACTTATTTAAAAATCATGTGATTACTGAGTGGAATAACTTACCTTTGGTATTTTTAAATCTTAACTAAACGACGTAAAAGAACGTTGGAGCACTTTTACATTTCACGTAATGTAAAAAACACACCTACTCTCGTCAAACACCAACAGTTAACTGGTGGGCGGTGCGGTCGCAACTGTTGTACTCACACATGTATAGACACGTTTTAGTGATGTAACGACACAAATAACATTTCTCGAAATTGAAATATTGTTGGTGTATCAATGTGCCCCTTGCATCAATGTGCCCCACCTCCCCCCCTATTTATTAATTGATTGCCAGCCCTTCTCCCTAAAGTCCCAGGACGGGTTGCAACCATCAGAGCACCATGTTTGTAAAAACGTTTATTAAAGTTTATTATTAATTATAGTTAGGTGCTACCTTTATTGTCTTCCAAGGCTCTCAAGGTGTATCTGGCTCTCCTCCCCCCGCGTTTCATCCTCACAACAACCCTGTAAGGTAGGCTAGGCTAAGAGATGAGGACTGACTCCAAGGTCACCCAAGGAGCTTCAGGGCTAAGTGGGAATTCGAACCCTGCTCTCTCTCTCAGGTCCTCTTCCCGTCCCGTCCCGTCCACTAACTATTAGGCTACACCGGCAACTGACAATCACAGAAAGGAGGCGGGTCCTCTCAGGTGCACGCAACCCCCCCTCACCTCCGAAGCGAACTTCTGGCGGAGGTTTGGGCGCAGATCCACTCCATCCATTTAAAGCATATGACGTCTCTCCCCCCTCCCAAAGAATCCTGGGACCCGTAGTTTGCTAAGGACACTGGGAACTTTAGTTCTGCAAGGGGTGGGGGGAACTACAGCTCCCGGGGTTCTTTGGGGGGGAGTCATGCGCACTGGAGGAAGGGGAACTCCGTTTGATTTCAAAGCTTCCCGAAGCTTCTTGGCCTTTAAAAGGCCCGCTGCGTGAGAGCTCGAGTTGGTCTCTGTCGGGCTGTTGTTGAATTGTCGTCTTTTCCCTTCCTTTCCTCTCCGGAAGGGTGAGACATCCGTCCATCGGAGGGTGTTTGTGGGGAAATCTGGACACCTTCCTCCCCTTGGCCGTCAGAGCAGCTCGAGACAGAAATCCAACAGGTCGAGCCACCTCGGGAAGCTGCGGAGGGCGCACCGACCACTTGGATTTCTTGCTGCTCTTAAGGTGAAAGGCAGCGCCCCCGACTGCGGACCAGAAGGACCCAGAAGGGGCTGATCCCGGAGGGCAGGCAGCGGACGCCATTAGTCTTCACTCCGCGCAGCCTTGAAGGTCCAGAGGACCACAAGGGCGGGCCGGATCGTTGTTCCCCATCGTCTGGTACGCACACAGGTAGACTGCCCCGGGCATGGAGGTTCTGCTGCCATCGCGGACCTCGGCGTGGCGAGCCCTGCCATTGGATCAGCAAGAGCCGGGCGCAAGGGCAGCTCTCCAGAAGCATCTCCGCCCTGGGCGCTGGAAGCCCGCGAGAGCCTTCTCCCCTTCCGTGAGTCCGTCTAATCCTCTTGGACAGGCACCCAAGTGCGGGAGGGCGGCAGCGTCTCCAAATTTGGTTCCCACCGAGAACCGAAAAGTGCGTCACTCTGCAGCCCATTGACTTTGTTTTGGAAAAGGCTCCCGCTGAGACAGCTTCCAATTTTTATTTTATTTTTGCCCCAGGCTCAGGACAGAGAAAGAAAGAGAGAGAGAGAGCGCGCACTTCTGTTTTCCAGAGAAGTCTTGGACGCTGTCCTTTGGCACATGCAGCAGTAGAGGGGGGAGAGATGGACAGCAGGCACCCCGCCGTTTGCAGATGGACTCTCTCTCTCTCTCTCTCTCTCTTTTGGGGTGGGGCGCTCTGGGGAGCACGGCAGAAGGAACATTTAAGGGCACGTAGGCGCCACGGCCCCCTCTCGGCTGTCTGTCCCCGAGCAGGCAAGAAATGCAGCCTTAAAAGCCCTTGCAGGACATGTGCGGGGGTTTTTAAAAAGTAAAAATAAAAATCAATCAAGGACCAGGCAGACAGAGGGGGAATTCCATCGCACCCCTGTCCTATGGCGGTGCTTTGTGCCACCTGGGCACAGGCAGGCTCTGCCCTGTTCCTAGAATCATAGGATTGTCGAGTTGGAAGGGATCCCAAGGGTCATCTAGCCCAACCTGCGCAATGCAGGAGTCACAGCTAAATAATAATCAAATGGCAGAGTTGGGTTACTGGCTTTCCTCAAACAGTTTGGCAAATGGGTTTATGAGGTTCTTATTTTTATTATGCATTTTGTGTTTTTTATGTGTTGTGATTTTATGATGTGAACCACCCTGAGTTTTAATGGTATCTGGCAGTATACAGTTTTTAACAATAACAGTGATAATGATAATAATAATACAAAAAGAGGGACCCCCCACAGAATTGGCATGCCGTCAGCTCCTGAAGATACACAAACACACCTGTGTAGAAGCCCGCAGTCACCTGAGCTAAACTTCTTCTGGTTTTATTGTTTTAACTGGGTGTTCTTTTTTTTAAAAAAAGTTCTTACTGTCAGAGAGTTCTTCTTGGTATTGAGTTGGAACCTCCTTCCTCATAGCTTGAAGCCATTGGATTGGGTCCTGCCCTCTGGAGCAGGAGGGAACAAGCTTGCTGCCCCTTCCCTGCGACAGCCCTTAAGATATTGGAAGATGGCTATCATATCTCCTCTCAAGTCTCCTCTTTTCCAAGCTAAACATATCCAGCTCCTTCAATTGTTCCTCATAAGGCTTGGTTTTCAGACCCTAGTTGCTCTCCTCTGCACATGTTGCAGCTTGTTAACATCCATCTTAAATTGTGCCCAGAATTGGACACAGTATTCCAGGTGTGGTCTGACCAAGGCAGAATAGAGTGGGACTATGACTTCCCTTGATCTGGACACTAGACTTCTGTTGAATAGCATTAGCTTTTTTTGCTGCTGCATCACACTGTTCACTCATGTTGAGATTGTGGTCCACCAAGACCCCTTGATCCTTTTCACATGTACTACTAGTAAGCCAGGTGTCCCACATCCTATGTTTGTGCATCTGGTTCTTCCTGCCTAAGTGCAGGAGCCTTACATTTGTCCCTATTGAAACATGTTTTGTTAGCTTCGGCCCAGTTCTCCAATCTGTTATGGTCATTTTGAATCCTGATTTTGTCTTCAGCAGCATTAGCTCCCCTTCCCAGTTTGGTGTCTGCAGATGACACCAAATGAGAGAGAAGGAAGAGGAGGAGAAGGAGAAAAAGGTGAAAGAAAATACTGGTTTTATAGCTGTTAATTTCCTAGCACTCATTTCAGCACCTAAATAGCATATAAATCCTTTTGTCTTAGCCTCTGTGTGCTTGCACGTGACGCTTTCCTGGGTTATTCAGGCACTGCACATGTTTGCATAGTTCGTTCAGTGCCTACACATGTCCCTCATCAAAATGCCATCCCATATAATTCCCACCATTTAAGGCAGAATCTCTGTTTCCATGGAAAATCCTGTAAGTTGAGAAAACAAAAACAAGACACACACACGCCAGTGCAAAAAGCAGATTATTATTATTTTAGCACTCTCTCTGTGTGTGATGAGGACAATTGTCCACACTGTCCAGGGGGGTCTCTGCCTGCCTGAGCAGGGATAAATTGGCCCCGAAGGGCCGCGTGGAGGAGCCCCCAATGATCCCAAAGCAAGGTTACCCCATTGCAGGTTTCCTTTGCTTGCTTTGAGGAACATCATGTCCTGAGCCAGGACATGAGCTATGTAGCTCAGTGTTGCCCACACAGGCTGGCAGACGCTCCCTAAAGGGCTTTCCAGGCTCAGGGCTCTTCCTTCCTTTCCCAGGCCTGAGAGAATCATGGTATCGTAGCGTTGGAAGGGACTTGGACAAATAGGAGAGGAGACAAGATATAGGAGAGCCCTCTTCCAATACACCCCGGAAATGATCTCTTTCAGCTTCTGCCTTCTGGAAGAAGGTCCAGGGTTATAAAGACTAGGACTAGCTGCCTGAGAAACAGTTCCTATCCAAATGCAATTTTGGTTTTAAACACAGTGTAAAGAGTCTCTATGGGAATGTATTGTATTTTGAAATTTGGGGTATCAGAGTTTTTAGGGGGCTAACCAGGTTGGGATAGCTGGGGTAGCAGGCTTGTTGGTTTTGAATGTCTTATGTAGATTTCCCCCCCAATTTCATTGTTCTGTAGGGGACAATGACAATAAAGATTATTGTATCGCAGCATGAGCACAGCCTGACTCACGGGGAGATGTGGCCTCCTCCTCTTCCTCTCCCCTTTTCTCCCTGGGGGTGTGCCTGAAAAGCAAGGGCCGGCAGGCAGAGGGGGGAGCTGGGAGCATCCTGGTCTGATGCCAGTCCCAGGAGGGAGGGCAGTAACTTGACAGAACAGCTGCCAGGTGACCCCTGCCTTGCAATAAGAGGGATGAAAGGAACTGGGGGGGGGGGATTCCTCACCTTCACCTGCCTCTGCCAGTTCAGGTGTCCCAGCCAGTCTGTGAGGCAGGAATTGTCCTGGGGGCAACCCCACCGTGATGTTGTGCTGGGGGGGGAGGCTTGTTAGAGCAAGGAAACATCTGGGGAACTGCTCTTCATACCAGACCTAATGAGGAGGGAGCCCATGGCAGATGGAAGGCACCCGAGAACACAGAATTCATAGAGAGGGATTTTTCTTTCCATGGCTGGTGTGGCCGGCCTCTTTGCAAACACATTTAATTTATGTTGCTTTTAACATGCTAGTTTGTCATAGAATCATAGAATGGTGGAGTTAGGAGGGACCCCGAGGGTCATCTAGTCCAACTCCCTGCAATGCAGGAATCTTCGCTAAAGCCTCCAGGACAGAGGGCCACCCAACCTCTGCTTAAAAACCTGCAAGGAAGGAGAGTCCATGAACCGCTTTGAGTTGCTTTTAATTTTTCTTGTGCTATATTCTTTAAGTTATCATGCTGTAAGAGAAGAACTCCCCTCCCTCCACTTTCTCTGGGCCATGCATAGAATTGCAGAGGAGGAAGGCACCCCCAGGGTCATCTAGTCCAACCGCCTGCAGGGGGAATCTCAACACATTGCTTCTCCCCTGCCTTTTCTCTAAGCTAAGGGGATGCTGCAACTTTTCCTCCTGGGGGCATCTCTCCATCCCCTTGATCATTTTGAGTGACCCATTTTTTAACCTTCCCCCATCTTCACATCTCCTTTTTGACAGGAGGTGACCAGAACGGCACACCATCTTCCATAACGGCATCTTGTGACTGCCAGTTCTATTCCTAAGGACCTTCTCTTTCTCTCCCTCTTTTTTTCATGCTGACGGAAGGAGAATCCAGCTCTGCGGACAAGTCACGCTTTCAAGTGCAAAATGCTTCCTTGGCAGTAATTTATGATGACTGCAGGCCACAGGCTGTGGGTTTTTGCCTTCTTTGGTTTGGCCAGTGGGGGGGGGGGGCAGTGTGTGCATCCACAATGAGAGACGTGGTCTCTGTGCATGTTGGACATGTGCAGACGCCCAGGCTCTCCGTCGGGGTGGTGGTACACCTCAACAGCTGCCTCGTACCTTGGACTGCCACCCAGTGCTCACATTTCCTATGACCCTCCTTGGGGGCTGTGGCTGGGTGGGGAAGAGGCCTCCCTTCCCAAACAGCTGTGGGGAGGAGGGGGCTGCTTTGGCCGCCTTCCAGAGCTGCAGGGCTCAGTCCCAGCTGTGGTGACATCAGTTCCTGGAGGGGAAACACTCAGGAGAAAGGGGGGCAGACCCACACCTTTTGCCTCTCCTGGGAAGCCTTTGAGCTGCACCCTGTTCAATCAGGCTCCTCCAAGCCCTCAAATGCCTGCATCAGTTCACAGGGGGACAATTCCTCCCCTCCTAAAATCCTTCCAGATGTTTTGCAGATGCAGCAGGAGGGATAGATTTGTGGGAAGCAGGCAACCAGGCAGCGAGTTGGAAGGGAACCCCCAGGGTCATCTAGCCTAACCCCCTGCAATGTGGGAATCGCAGCTAAAGAACTGCAGAATGGCAGGGTCGGAAGGGGTCCCTGAGGGTCATCTAGCTCAACCCACTGCAATGTGGGACTCAGAGAGGCTCAGCAGGGGACCAAAGGATATGTGTGTTTGTGTAGTGTAGGAAGGAAGGAAGGAACACACACCACTTGCAGAACTGCTCTCTTGGCGCTGAAACTGTACGGAAACAGCTGCAGCCGTGATGGGCTTTCCGAAAGGAGGACATTTTGCAGAGATGGTTGGAAGCAATCAAGCAGGCAGTCTTGAGGGCCCTGCCAAGCCCCTGAATGGAAACACAAACAAAACATTTAGTTTTGGGCAAGTAATAATAGGGCCATAGCATTGGAAGGTACCCTGAGGGCCATCTAATCTCACCCCCTGCAAGGCAGGAATCACAGCTGAAGAATGGGTCAGGGAGGGGGAATTTCCCCTTTGGAAAACCCACAACTGCTCATCAGGGACAGCGCTGGGCTGGGCCCGGTGGGGTAGTTTCCTATGCCTTTCTTCTCCTATAGGATGCTCAGTGCTAGAGATGGTATCACACCTTGTAGGGCTGGATGGGACCCCCAGCCCCCTGCAATGCAGGAAGACCAGCTAAGGAATCCCTGGCAGATGGCCATCCGACCTCCACTGAAAAACCTCCGGTGGGTAACAGAGTCATAGAATTGCAGGGTTTGAAGTACTTCCAAGGCTCATCTAGTCTAGCCTCATGCAATGAAGGACTCCCAGCTCAAGAATCGCTGACAGACGGCCACCCAAGGAAGTCGAGTCCACCACCTTCCAAGGGCGTCTGTTGCTCTGGCAATGGCTGCTAGCAGCATTTAAATCTGTTGGCTCACATCTTTTCTTCCAGAGCAGCAGAAAACCAGCTTGCTGCATCTTCCACAGGACAGCCCTTCAGATATTTGAAGGTGGCTCCCATTTCTCCTTTCCAAGCTAAGCATCCCCTGTTCCCTCAATTGTTCCTCATAAGGCTCACTTTCCAGAACTGGATGGGCCCAGGGTGTTGTTGAAAAGATCAACAGCCCCCCCCCAAACCCCCCCTCAGCCTGCCAAATGCACACAGATAACAATTTGGGACCACTTTTTCCAGACTCTCAGTATTTTGCAGGTGGGATTGCAACAACATACCTGCTCATTCAGGATGTGCAATTAAAAAGAAGTTTTTCCTTCCTGCTGCAACCAAACCACATTTCTCTGCCTCCCCCACCCCCCAGCTTGAGCTTTTTGCAGAATTTTGGGGAAATGCCCTGGAAACAGCAAGAGAAACTGGCTCAACTTAGTCCTGTGTAACTTCCCCATAGACAAATCAGAAAGAAGGTGCAATAGATTGAGATCTCCCTTTCACCTCCCCATAACTTTCTACAGGCAAATCAGATGGAATCTGATTGTCTGGGGATGGTGAAAATAGAAGCATAGAACTAGAGTTGGAAGGGACCCTGAGGATCATCCAGTCCAGCCCCTGCAATGCAGGGATTTAGGCAGTAGGAAGATCGGAACTGCAACCTTGGCATTGTCAGCACCACGCTCTAGGTGACTGCACTTGGTGATGGTGGTAACTGTTAACGGGTAAATCCGAGGGCTCCCTTGGACAAAAACAAAGACTCCAACCAGGATTACTTGTAGCAAAACAGCAGCCTGTAGGCTTGGCCTTTATTGATCTGTTGCAACAGGGCGCTCCCCTCACCTGCAGGAGAGAGGAGGAACCCAGAAAGATGGTGTGCAAGGCCTTATAAAGACTTTTGAAATTGCCACCCTGTAAATCAAGACCACCCTCAGAAACATCATACATACATCACAGAAAGGAGGGGTGTAACCTAAGACCACCCCTCAGATACATCACAGCTACATCACAGAAAAGGCGGTCTAATACAGAAATTTGAATGTTGTTTATCTCCTGTCTGGCAGGTTCCTTGACTGGATTTCCTGGGTAGCCTGGCCAGTCTTTTGTAATGATAAATACTTAGTTCCTGGGCCAGGTCACAGGCTCACACCCTTTTCAAACACAGACATGTCCTTAAGACAGGATTTGTGAAGGAAAAGACAATGGGGAGGCTTTTCCATTTTGACCTTGCAGAGAAAAGATTTGGTCAGTTTAGGAATCAAAATGGTTCCAGGTTTGCTTCCTGTGCTGATCTATGTATGTGGTTGGTTGGTACACTTATGAACATTACCATATATCTAAGACCAAAAGAATTCCTATCACATAATGATAATAAAATATATTTTTTGTCCTGCCATCTGACTAGGTTGCCCCAGACACACAGGGACACCTTTAAAGCACATGCAACCCCTCCTCAGTGAATCCTGGGTGAGGTTTGCTGAGGGTGCTGGGAGCTGTAGCTCTGTGAAGGGGCAAATTACAGTTCCCAGCATTTTTGGTTGGGGGGGTGGAGAGGGAATGTATGATGCGTACACAGCCTGCAAGTGTCCCAGCAACAAGAGAGTGGGTGGGTCCCTTTCCACTGTCTCCCATCTCTGGTGCTGGGGTGCCCCCTAGAGGCACACAGGCTATACTGGCCTCCCGTCATGGTCACTGGATTTGAGGAGGAGGGCTTTTCCAATCACACACTTAACAGGGGGGTTGGCACTCTTGTGCAAGACCCACTTCCGGGCAGGGGGATGCATCCAAACTGTCACAGGGAAAGGGAAATGAAGAAAAGATCTCCTGGGAAGTGTGGGATAACAATTATTCAGTGCAACATCCTCACAAACAAATCAAGATGAGTCCTCAAGGAGACACCAAGGAAGGGGCCTGATGCAAGTCAGACTATGGCTCTGTAGAGCCTGCTGGCAGCACCTTTTGCATGCCAAGCAGGGGTTCCACGCCACTCGCACACTAACCACCTGGCCTCGGTGGTTAGGGTGGGACCTCGGGTTAAGAATTCTGAAGGTCCGTTCTTAATCTGAAACTCTTCTTAACCTCTTTAGCTAATGGGGCCTCCTGCTGCCGCCGTTGTGCAATTTCTGTTCTCATCCTGAAGCAAAGTTCTTAACCCGAGGTACTATTTCTGGGTTAGCAAAGTCTGCACCTGAAGTGTCTGTAACTTGAAGAAGTGTCTGTAACCCAAGGTACCCCTGTATTCATAGAATCATAGAACCATACAGTTGGAAGCGGCACCCGAGGGTCTTCTAGTCCAACCCCCTGCAATGCAGGAATCTCAGCTGAAGAATCCATGACAGGTGGCCATCCAAGCTCTGCTTAAAAAGATTTCTAAGCATTCCTGCAGCAACATTGATGTTCACTGCTCTGCTCTGGTCCCATTCTGATGTTTTCACTGCAGATGCAGCTCTTTCTATGTGCTTCTCTCATTCACTGTTTTTCAGCCACTCACCTCTTTGCGTGCTTGGGGGTCCGTATTGCCATGTCTAGGGGCACAGAGAAGGCTCTGCTCCTCGTTGGCTGACATCCTGTGTGGGGCACAGACTGCTCCCCAACATGCCTGGGATAGCTCAGTCATCCACAGATCTCTGGGAGATTCCCGATGGATAGCTCAGCCCGTATGGTTTGAGTCCCTCATGGGGCAAAATATTTCTGCAGGGGAATCTCTACACTTCTTTGATTCTATGATCCCAGCAAAGCAGCAGGTGCTTTCAATATTCTTTCGCAGGACACTGGACTGTCTTCTCTGCTTCATGCAACACTTTGAAACTTTGTCTATTGTCTCTGATTTCTATTGGGAGTCTTTTGAATACGAAGCAGAGAAAATTCATAACCAAAGAAATAAACGGTCCACAACTCTGGTTATGCTTCTATGTAAATGGGTCTTCTTGGCCATGATTGTCCACTTTAATGCCTAGTTTTAAATAGAATAATAGAATTGCAGAGTTGGAAGGGACCCCCAAGGGTCATCTAGTCCAACACCCTGAAATGCAGGAATCTCAGCTAATGCATACATGACAGATGGATTGTTTTTGCGTTCTTAGCAGTTTTTAATTGTCTTATGTGTAAATTGTCATGAGACAGTGGCTTAGAAGGTAATAAATTGCACAGAAATGGATGAACGCAAATGATCTGCCTCTGGAATTGTGGTATAAGATTAAGGAACCTTGGTATCTTTGGTAATCACAACTTTATTGTATTATGGGAAAATCTCAATAAAATAAATCTCACCAGGTAAAAAGAACTTAGGAGACCTTGCAAATGGGGAAAGGTTAACCCACAAGATTTGCATGATGAAAGACTCAGGAGAACCATTTTCTGCAATTGGGTGGGACTTTTAAAATTGTACGTTTCAAATAAGGACCTGCACGGCTCCCAAAACAGAAATACCGTCCTCCTAAATTACGTGTTCGTTTACTATCCTTTTGTAGAATTATTTATCGTAGAAACATCTCTCTGACGGCCTCCAATCAATAAAGGGTTAACGAAGGAATGACTAATACCTCTGTCCAGGAGGGGGCGCAGGTGCCGCATCAGCCTCAGCCACAGGCACCATGTGGGTCCATCAGTTTACAACAAAAACAAAAACACATAATAATTTCACATCCAATTTTTCACAGATTATTTCTTTTCTGGACTTCCTTCAGCTTTTCCATAAATCATCCATAGTCATTATTTAAGTTACGCATTCCTTAGGTTTGTATTGTCATTATTTAAACCTTTCTTTTTCTATTCCCTTTAAACAATACTTCTCAAATTTCACAGTGCTTCTTTAAATCCTTCTAGCGTTATCTGTCCCTCACTTATACTTTCCAGATATTCCACAAATTTTCCCCAGTCCTCGATGAACTTTTGGTCTCTTAAATATCTAATCTTCCCAGTCAATTTATCCAACTCAGCATAGTCTAACAGCTTCATTCTCCATTCTTCCACCGTCGGTATTTCCTGTTGTTTCCATTTCTGGGCCAGTAACACTCTTGCAGCTGTCACTGCATACTGTATTGGAAAAATTTACAGTCCTTTCTCTTTATCTCATTTCCTAATATTCCTAACAGAAAGGCCTCTGGTTTCTTTATAAATGTATATTTTAATATCTTCAATTCATTATATATCCTTTCCCAGAAGCCTTTCACTTTCTTACATTCCCACCACATATGGTAAAAAGAACCTTCTTTATCTTTACATTTTCAACACTTATTACATGTTTTATAAATTTTCGCTAATTTTACCGGTGTTATGTACCATCTATAAAACATTTTAATAACATTTTCTTTTAATGTCATACATGATGTAAATTTTAAATTTTCTTTCCATAATCTTTCCCAATCCTCAAATTGTAACCAAAATCTCTGGCCCAATGTATCATTACCGACTTAACTTCTTCATCCTTCAAATTCCATTCTAGCAATAACTTATACATTTTGGATAAAATTTTACAGTCATTATTTATTATTTCTATCTGAAATTTTGAATCCTTGTCTGCATAACCACATTCTTTGATGTCTTTCCTAAACATTTCATTTATTTGAAAATAATGCAACCAGTCATATACATGTTCTTTAACCTGTTCATGTGACTTTATTTTCCATTTTCCTTCTTCTTTAAATAACAATTGACCATATGTGATCCAATTGCCTCTCATATTAATTTTCCTTACACTCATAACTTCTAATGGAGATAACCAGTGTGGTACTCTAGGTCAGTGTTTCCCAACCTTGTGCCTCCAGCTGTTTTTCGACTACAATTCCCATCATCCCTTGCCACTGGTCTTGCTAGTCAGGGATGATGGGAGTTGTAGTTCAAAAACAGCTGGAGGCACAAGGTTGGGAAACACTGCCTAGGTTCTAATAGGTTTTTATACCTATCCCAAACTTCAATCAAAGGACCTCGGAAGATGTGGTTCTCAAAACCTTTATGGATTTTCTTCTTCTCACACCATAGGTACACATGCCATCCAAATCTGTTGTCGAACCCCTCTAGGTCTAACAATTCCTTATTTTCTAATTTTATCCATTCTTTCAGCCAGCAAAGGCATGATGCCTCATAATATAATTTCCGATCAGGCAGGGCAAAGCCTCCTCTTTCTTTCAGATCTGTTAGTAACTTAAATTGAATTCTCGGCCTTTTGCCCTGCCAAATATATCTTGAAATCGCTCTTTAAAAATCCTATTCCCCTTAATTATGGGGATAGTCTGAAATAGAAATAACATCTTTGGGAGCACATTCATCTTAATTGTAGATATCCTGCCCCAAAAGGACAGTTTCATTCTTCCCCACACCTCCAAGTCCTTTCTTATTCCATTCCATACTGGTTCATAGTTGTTCTTAAATAAGTCTATATTTTTAGAAGTTAACCATATTCCTAGATATTTCACCTTTTTAACCACTTCTGTCTCTGTTTGCTGTTGCATTATTTCAATTGCACTTTGGTCCATGTTCTTCGGGATCATTTTCGTTTTCTTCTTGTTTAGTCTAAAACCTGCCACTCCTCCAAACTGTTCAATTTCCTCCAATACTTCTTTTGCTGTACTTGTTGGATCTTCTATCATTATCACCAAATCTTCTGCAAAAGCTTTGATTTTATATTCATTTTGACCAATTGTCCATCAGCACCCCACCCACCACCCGACAGTTTATGGGGGGAGAAGTCCCACCCAGCCCAGAAGGCGAAACCCCCGCCCACCTCTGGGCAGACAAACCCTTCAACTCAGACCTGGCGGAACCTGGCTGGGACGTCGCCTGGGAGACTTTGGGGTTCCACTGCCCACGAGTGGGGGGCACCTACCTGGACCTCGCCTGTCCGTGGACTTTTAGGGTGCTGGAGCAGGTGGGCCCACACCCCTTGGACCTAATCCGGATGCTGGAAGTCCGCCGAAGAACCAAGCGCAGCTCTTTAAACCGATTCCTTTCGCTCCAGTTTGCGCTTCGGCGTTTCTCCGCCCTCCTCCTGGCCGGCGTCTCGTGCGGGTGCTGCGCCGCTTCTGCTCCGGATCGCGGATCCCCGGCCCTCCAATGGGCAGAGGAGGCTGCCTGGGCAGCAGAGGGCCCCCTGGCCGGCCCCCCTTTCTCTCCACCCCCAACCCCGCCTTATAAGAGGACCTGGCATCGGCTCCCTCCTGGCCAGAGACTCTAAGGAGCAGCCGGAGGAGTTTGCAAAAAAGAGGGGGGGTGGGGGGCCCCCGATGGGGCGGATGGAGCACCCCGCCTGGAGGAGGGCAGAAGGCGAGAGCCTCAAATACTTCATAGAGGATCCGAGCACGGGGACGCTTTACAAGAGAGGGCAGCTTTTGGGGAAGGTAAATAATTCTATGGTTGTTTTGCAATTTCCTTTCCTTTTCGCTTGCCTTAGGGATTTTGCAACCTCGGTTAAGAATTGCAACTCTAATTTTTTGGTATTTTTAGATGACGTTTGCGGGATTTTCTGCCCTCTTAGCTCGTACACAGGGATGCGTCGGGTGGAAATGGGCCTGTTGGAACAGGCGCAGACAGAGACCCCCCACTTTCAAAGCGGTGTGGGGTGGCGGCAGCAAGAAAGTTTCCTCTCTTTGGGGGGGTTTGCAAGAATGACGGCTACCCGTTGGGGGAAACTGAGTCACCAGGTGAAGAGGCAAACCAAGGTCACGCAGGAATAACTCTTGTGGAGAATCAGGCACCCCCTTTTTCTCTCAGGTTTGAGCACAGGACCCAGGCGTCCGGGTCCTAGATCTGATCTGATCTGATCTGTTTTCTTTCCTCTGAACCCCTTGGAACGAAACATGGGGTCCATTTCACACTTCTCACACACGCGCGCGCGCGCATTTTCAATTCACGCATCTAAATCTGCAAAACCTAGTTTTTCTTAAACTGTGCATTGGTTTATGTTCACATTTTGGGTTCCTTCGTCTTCCTTCTTCCACTGGTCTCCCCACGCCGAAGGAGTTCAGGGACCATTTTTTCTAACGGAGTTTGCCCCTTGCGCGTCTGTCTTTGTAGCGCCCGGAGATCTGGGTAGAGCCGCGACGAGGCGGCGCTCTCGGTTTTTCCGGAGCTCCGAGCCCGGGACAGGCTATTTGGGGAACTGCGGGGGTCAGAGGCGCAAAAGGCAACTATGCCCCTCCAAATCCACAGCAAGGCAATTCTGCTGTCAGGATCAGATCGGTTTTCTCCCCAAGCACCCGGCAAGCTTCGGAGTCTCACAGAATCCTTCATCATCCAGCTTTGTTTTGCAAATACATTATGAGAAGTACAGTGGCTACACGTGCTTAATCCGGAGTGGGTCGATGTTTTGCATTTGGGGAGCCGGGACTCCTGCTCTGCCCCCAACAAGTCACAACACCCACCCACGCCCCCAGGACTCAGGAGTCCTGCGCGTCTGAGCCACTTTCCCAGCTTGAGCCCAGAGGCATCCGGATCGGGGGATTTCCCACCCGCCCCTTTCTCACTCTGGGTCTGCTCCGCTTTCTCCCGGGTGGGGTCGGGCATGCCCGGGCTCGCCCCGCCCACTCGAGGCGCCAGCCAATGGGGAGCGGGAGAAGCAGTCTGCTTTGGCTTTTTACCCGGAGGCGCCAGCGGGGCTTGAACCCGGGTCTCCTTCTGCTGCGGCCATGCCTCTGGCGCCCTTCTTCCACGGGAGGTGGGGATGGCAAGCCTGGAGAAGAGCAGGCTGAGAGGAGATATCTGCCTCATGGAAGATGGAGCCAACTGGTTATCTAAGGATTGTTAGACAGGACGACCTCGGAAGAAGGTGGAGGACTCTCCTTCCTGGAAGGTTTTTAAGCAGAGGCTGGGTGGCCTGGATGCCTTGTGGGGAAGGGGGTTGGAAATAATAATAATAATAATAATAATAATAATAATAATAATAATAATAATAATAAATTTATTACTTATACCTCGCCAGGACTTCCCAGCCACTCTGAGCAGCTCCCAACAGAATATTAAAAACACGATAAAACATCAAACATTAGAAACTTCCCTAAACCTTCAAATGTCTTCCTAAAGTCAGACAGTTCTTTATTTCCTTGACATCTGACAGGAGGGCATTCTACAAGGCGGGCGCCACCACCAAGAAGGCCTTCAGCCTGGTTCCCTGTAACCTCACTTCTTGCAGGGAAGGAACCACCAGAAGGCCCTCGGAGGTGACCTCAAACTATGGGTCTGAATTGATGGCCTCAGAATTTTGGGACCTCAGAGGCCATCCATCTGAGGCAGCAGGACAAGCCTGTGACCAGAGGGAAGCAGCAGCACAAACCTGGGTTTGGAGCCAGGAAATGAATCATATAATTGTAGTTAGCAGGGATCCCGAGGGTCATCTAGTCCAACCCCCTGCAATACAGGATTTGCAACTAATGAAGCTTGTGTCTGCGTGTGTGTTTTAGGGGACACACAGCCCACCCACGCTCCCTGCAACAAATGGAGTTCCACACCTGCCCCGGTTCCTGGCTGACCCCCACCCGCCACCCTCTTCCTCTCTTTCCCCTCAGGGCGCCTTTGGGAGATGCTACAAGTTCACAGACACCTCCACCAACAAGGTCTATGCCGTGAAGGTCGTGCCTCAGTCCCGGGTCTCCAGGCTGGACAACCGAGGGAAGGTGAGCCCAGATATGATCATGGGGTGGGGGAGCCCCTACAAATGATTATTGTAGTTGGTGCTATATTTAGCTGGGTGCCCCTGTGGGAGGAGGGGACGCGGGTGGCGCTGTGGGTAAAAGCCTCAGCGCCTAGGGCTTGCCGATCGAAAGGTCGGCAGTTCGAATCCCTGCGGCGGGGTGCGCTCCCGCTGCTCGGTTCCAGTGCCTGCCAACCTAGCAGTTCGAAAGCACCTCCGGGTGCAAGTAGATAAATAGGGACCGCTTACTAGCGGGAAGGTAAACGGCGTTTCCGTGTGCGGCTCTGGCTCGCCAGATGCAGCTTTGTCATGCTGGCCACGTGACCTGGAAGTGTCTCCGGACAGCGCTGGCCCCCGGCCTCTTGAGTGAGAAGGGCGCACAACCCCAGAGTCTGTCAAGACTGGCCCGTACGGGCAGGGGTACCTTTACCTTTAGCTTTACCCTGTGGGAGGAGGACCCTTCTTCCCTCTCCAATGCCATTAAGCACCCACCTCCCTTTTTTAAATTCGTTGCTAAGAACGGGTTCCTTCATTTGTCCTCCTCCCTCCCCACCATTTTTCCTTTCATGCTATGTCTTCTCGATTGCAAGCCTCTTTGTTGTAGCTGGAGAGTAGGATAAAAATGGGACATGGGTGGTGATGTGGCCTAGGACTTGCCAATCAGAAGGTCAGTGGTTCGAATCCCCACGAAGGTGTGAGCTTCCGTTGCTCGGTCCCTGCTCCTGCCAACCTAGCAGTTCGAAAGGACATCAAAGTGCAAGTAGATAAATAGGGACCACTGCAGTGGGAAGGTAAACGGCGTTTCCGTGCGCTGCTCTGGTTTGCCAGAAGTGGCTTAGTCCTGCTGGCCACACGACCCGGAAGCTGTATGCTGGCTCCCTCGGCCAGTAAAACGAGATGAGCGCCACAACCCCAGAGTTGGCCACAACTGGACCTAATGGTCAGAGGTCCCTTTATCTTTACCTTTAGGATAAAAATGCTTTAAGGAAGGCCCTTCCTCTCCTTTCTCAATATTGGGAGACACACACTTTTCTTTTCCTGACCCCTTTATTCCCACCCAAAGGGTGGCGTTCCTCTACACTTGAGCATTTAAACAAGGCTTAAAATCATGCAAGGAGAAGAAAGTGGGCAAAAGGAAGCTTTTCTTCCTCCTGACGCTGGAATTCATGGGCAAAGCTGAAATTCCAGTAGATTAAAGAAGGCAGTACAGAGTTAAACTGTGGAACTCCCTCCCACAGGAGACACTGACGGCCACCAGCTTGGATGGCTTTGAAATGAGGATTGGACAAATTCAAGGAGGCGGCGGTGGCTTTGGATGGCTCCCAGCCACAATGGCTCTGCTCTGTCCTGACAGTCAGAGGCTTCCGAATCCCAGGTGTTAGAAACTGCTGGAGGGGAGAGTTGCTCTTGTGCTCGGATCCTGTTTGTAGGTTTCTCATAACGGTTGGCCACTCTGAGGACAGGATGCTGGGCAAAATGGGCCATTGACCTGATCCAGCCGGCTCTTCTTACATTCCGATGGAACCTCCAGGTCCAGAGGCAGTCTATCTCGATTGCTTGGTTCTTAGGGGTATTTGGTCACTATGAGAAGAGAAGACTGGAATCGATGCGCCCCCTTTGAGTCTGATCCAGCAGTTGAGCTCTTTTTAGTTTCTTATGATTCCTCAATGGAGCCTCCATGGACAAGCCAGCCTATCTTAGAATGCTGGAGTGGGAGAAGGCTGCTGCTCTCAGGTCCTGCTAGTGGGTTTCCCTTTGGGGTGTCTGGTTGGCTCCTGTGAGGGCAGGATGCTAGCTGCAATGGGCCTGATCCGCCTGCTGCAGGGCTTTTCTCAAATCTGAGAAAATCTAGCCAGATGGGGGGGTATAAGTAATAAAATTATTATTAACTATTATTATTATCATCTGTGAAGCAAATGCATCTGGGGGATCTGATCTGTGATGGATGTGTGACCCTGCCCCTCCTGATCCCAGCGCAGCTCTGTGCCTCCACTTCCCCATGACATTTTTCCCAGCCAGTGGCTTAGCATGCATTGCTGGTGTCCAGGGCACTGCCCACCTGTGCAGAGGGGAGTCCAGCCAGCTGACGTGGCCCATGGCGGGCAAATCCCCCCAATGCCTGCAGAGAGGAGTGCTGCACCAGACCACGCCGAGGCTGCCCCTTGTCTGCCTCCCTCTGTCCTCACCATCCAAGAGCGAGTGCTGGCCAGGTGGCCCTTCGGCAAGGGGCCCAGGGACATGGTGGCTGGCCCAGGCTGGGCTCTGGGCACTTTGGCAGACAGGGAAGGACAGGGATTCCCTTGGAAGCCAGTGCCTGTTTTGCACCCCTCAAAATTGTGTGCCCAGGGCCACGACCCCCCAGTCCCCACACTACACCCTTGCCATCCTGGGATCAGAAGCTCCTTGGGGCAGGGAATATTGCAAAAAGCACCCAGTTGCATAGGATGTGAGCTAAGAGGCCGCTAGGCGCCATGCAGCCAAAGGGATCCTGCCCCAAAGAGCTTCCAGTCTAAGGTTCTGGAAAGTGGGGAGACTGCCAAAATGGGGGGGGAGGGCAACGGTCTCTAGCAGAGGCAGAGGCCGGCGCCTTCCTTTCTCATTGCAGATTCTCCATGCGCTTTGCTCTCCTTTGTCCTTGGACGTCGTAACTATATATACTGTAGATATTGCTGAGTTTCTCGCTGACTCCAGCACCTGCACCCGTGGCTCCTCTCCTCTCTGCTGGCGCAAGGTGGGTGGGTGTCTCTGCTGGCGCTTCAGCAGGAACCTCGTGGCTTTCTCCCCCCACCCCCTGCAGGTCGAGCGCGAGATTGAGCTGCACAGCCAGCTCAAGCACAGGAATGTTGTCGGCTTCCACCGGCATTTTGCTGACCAGGAGAACATCTACATGGTCCTGGAGTACTGCAGTCGGAAGGTGAGAAAAAGAGAGAGAAAGGGAGAACCAGAGCAGAGAGGGAGCTGACAGGCTAGGCCCTCAAAGGGTTTCCTTCCTTCCTTCCTTCCTTCCTTCCTTCCGCCTGCAATGGAATACAGAAAGTTGTCCATAGAATTGCAGGGTTGCAATGCAGGAATTGGAGTTCAAGAATCCCTGGGAAAAAGTGACTCAGTTTACTCCTGTGTTTCTGACAAATGCCCAGTCTGCTGAAGTTGGCCATTGTAGCTTCTCCACAGCACCACCCCTTGCTCTGAAGTCCAGCTCTGAGGGCCTTCTTGGTGGTGGCACCCTCCCACCAGATGTCAGTTGTTAGAAGACATCTGAAGGCAGCCCTGTATCACGATGTTTTTAATGTTTGATGTTTTATAATGTTTTCATATTTTGCTGGAAGCTGCCCAGAGTGGCTGGGGAAACCCAGCCAGATGGGTGCGGTATAAATAATAAAATTATTGTTGTTGTTGTTTGTTCAGAAGGTGCTAAGAAGTTAGCACCCTGAAGCTTTATTTGCTGTTCTGACCCGCCTGCCATCTCCTAGAAGAGACTTGCAGTTGCATTGCTGCCTTGCAGCAGGTTGGACTAGATGACCTTTGGAGTTCCTTCCAACTTTACACTTCTACAATTCTTTGCTGGCCTGGCTAAAGCCACTCCCTCCCCAACAGAATGGGGAGAGTCTGGCACCAGTATTGTCCCCAGCTGCCCACCCCATGCTTTCCCCGGCGCAAAACCAAACAGAGCTTCTGCCCCTTGAGTAAGGGATTTCACCAGGGGCCCCATCCTTTTCTGGCATCTCAGGCCACGCTCTTTCACATTGCACAAGCATTGCACAAAAGGGCCGGCAATTCAACAGATGCAGCTGTCCCCATAAGATTTTTTTTTGGGGGGGTGCAATTCAGCCCCCATGACCTGTGGGGAGTGGCACCCTTTGGGACCCTGGGATTTGTTGTGAGGCTGCTAAAACCCTGATGTTCTCTCTCTCCAGTCCCTGGCCCACATCCTGAAAGCCCGCAAGACGCTGACGGAGCCTGAGGTCCGCTTCTACCTCAAGCAAGTCATTGCTGGCCTGCAGTACCTCCACCAGCAAGGCATCATTCACCGGGACCTCAAGCTGAGTAGGTGTCTGGCGGCTGGGGGAGGGGGCCTCCAATGGACCTGTGGGACCTGTATGGGGTGCTAGGGGAGGAGTCGTACCTCCGATGGGGTACCACCAGCCTCATAGCCCAGGCTCCACACCACTACCAGACATCAGCTCCGCCCCAATGGCTCAGAGCAAGAACCACTGCGCCCCCACCACTATCTGTAGATTTTTAAGGTTCATGACAGGGTGTGTCATTTTAGAGGACGAAACTTAATTTTTGCAAATTTGTTCAGTGATGGGTCTTAGAAATATGCTTTGGGGCCTGAGGAATTCTGCTGGGACAACATTTTGTGATGGGACAACATTTAGCTTGGCAAGTTTATGTTTGATGAAGATGCACCTAAATGTCTTTTGGAAAACCAAAGAATTTTAATTTTGCCTTCTGAAAATGTTAGGTAATCAATAACAACAACTATCTATAATAATCTATAATATAACTGCAAGTACTTGGCAGCCATTTTTAATTATTTCTATGCATTTTTATGCACATTTCGCTTACCAGGCGAAATTAAACTATATTCACTTAAACAAAACATCTTTCAAATCATGTTGCAACTTTTTAGCATCTCTTGTTTTTGGAATGTGAAAGCTGAGAAATGCATGGAAGGTGTGAAGGGTCCTTTCTCTGCTTCATTGCTGGGAGAGATCCGCTCCCTGTTTCTGCACCAGAAGAGCCGATTTGCTCTCACACCCGCCAGGCAAGGGATGGGATGCCGTTGTTGGCACTGCAGCGCAGGAAGAGTTAATCACCCAGTGCCCCCAATTCGCTCTCTGTCCTGGGACCCTCCTGGGCTTTGGAGAGGGGGTTAAAAATATACACAGCAGCCCAGGATGACTCTGGTGGGGGCAGAGTGAATGCCTGAAGGGTGACCTCATTGCACTATTGCCAGGGGCGGGAGGCTCTGAGTGCGAACGCTGATCTGATTTAGCCTGCAAGGGCAGAGCAAGGATCTCTCTCACACACATGCACAAGTGTCTCTGCATCCTGAGCCTCCAGCCGACATCGTGCATTTGCAAAGAGCCCGTGGTCTTCCAGACAGCTTGCTTATCAAGAAATCGTGCTTTTGCAAAATTTATTTTTATTTGCAAATTGAACAAGGGAAAGATGGGAGGGGAGATGAAGACCTTTCCTGGCAGACCACAGCACCTATCCTGGTTTGCTTCTCCAGAGGTCTGCAGGGCCTCCAAACCAGACTGTCACTATTTTGGGGTAGGATTCGGTCCCATGCCCGCCAATTGAGGTCACAGGCCATTCTTGCACAAGGAAACCCATTCTTTGAAAAAGTGAACTTGTTGTAACACACACTTCCCTTTTCCAGTCATAGAATTATAGATTTGTAGAGTTGGAAGGGACCCTGAGGGTCATCCAGCCCAACCCACTGCAATGCAGGAATATGCAGCTGTCCCTGACGGGGGTCGAACCTGCAACCTTGGCATTGTCGGCACCAAGCTCTCACCGACGGAGCTCTCCATAATGTTATTGTTTGTACCCCACCCATCTGACTGGGTTGCCCCAGCCGCTCTGGGCAGCTTCCAGCAGATATAAAAACATGCTAAAACCTCAAAGGTAAAAAAGGGCCCCCACTGACCCCCCCCCAGTTGTTGCCCAATGCAGCCTCCAAGTTTATTCTTCATTCTGTTCCTTCTGTTCTGAAAGGAGTGCACACAGCACAAACTTTGGCCCACTTTGGCCTCACAAGAGCCCTGTGACGCAGGCCAAGCTGACTGGCCTACAGGGAGTTTCATGGCTGAATGGCGAGATCTGAACCCGGATCTCCCAGGACCCCACTGGCTATTTCTGGGAGCAACTGTCCAGCACTTAGTGTGGGAAAGGATGGGACTCTCTATACCGCTGAACCCTTCATGTGCTCAGGTAACTTCTTCATCACGAAGACCATGCAGGTGAAGATTGGGGACCTGGGGCTGGCGACTCGTGAGGAGCAGGCCAACCGGAGGAGAGGGTGAGTATTATGGGGTGGCTGGGCAGAGAAAGGGAGCCTTGGATTTCCTGGTGGGGTAAAGGCAGACATTAAAGCTTTGGAGTTGCAATATTTATTTAGTTATTCCTTCCTTTGATGCATTTGCATCCCACCTTTCTTAACTCCAAGGACCTCAGGGGACCCCATGCCTCTTCTCTCCCCTCCCTCCCCACTTGATCCGCACAATGGCCACTGGGTAGGCCAGACTGAGGGGCAGCAACTGGTCCCCAAGCTCACCCAGTGAGATTCCTGCCTGAGGGGCAAGAGTTGAACACTGGTTTCTCCCAAGTCCTAGTCTGACACTTTTGTAGGTGTCCTCGGAAGGGAAACCTCTTGTTCCAATGGGGATTACTCCTGAGTGATTCTGCAGCCTCTGTTTCTGATGGGGCACAGAAGGAGCCCTAATTTCTCCCAGGGTGGGGAGGAAAGCCAGCTTCCTTACACAGTGGTACCTCGGTTTAAGAACAGTCCTGTTCACGAATGATTCGGTTTACGAACTCCGCAAAACCAGAAGTAGTGTCCCAGTTTGCAAACTTTACCTCGGTCTCAGAACAGAATCCAGATGGTGGAAGGACACCGGCACGGGAGGCCTCATTATGGAAAGCGCGCCTGAGTTTAAGAACGGTTTCGGGTTAAGAACAAACGTCCGGAACGGATTAAGTGCATAAACCGAGGTACCACTGTATATCCACCCAGATCCATCAGCTTTCCAGAGCAAGCCCTGCCCAGACCTCCATGGAGGAGGAGGAGGAGGAGGAGTCTTCAGCAAATCTGATCCAGTTTTTCATCTGGTTGTGGGTTCAAATCTCCTACCTTCTTGCTGGTAGAAGCCTCATAGGCTGCAGCCCAGGGGCAGAGCAGCTGCTAGGCATGCAGAAGGTGGCAGGGTCCACAGCAGGGGTGACTGAGAGAGATGGCTGAGTCTGAAACCCTGGACAGTCGTTGCTGCCCGTCAGCGCTGGGATAGATGGAGCAATGGCTGGACTCGGTATCAGGAAAATTCCTCTATTCCTGTTTAATTCAGAACGATGCGGACTAGCATCTTGCTGGATTTGCAGCTCTACAGCACCTAGCCTGGCTTCCTCAGTGTTGCTGTTGCTTTCACCCTTCCCTAAAGGGCCTTTCCTCTCCCCACAGAGTGGTTTGTGGGACCCCCAATTACCTGGCTCCGGAAGTCATTGCCAAAAAGGGGCACTCGTTCAAGTCGGATGTCTGGGCTCTTGGCTGCATCATGTAAGTAACTCTGGTGGAAAGGAATAATAGAACTGCAGAATTGCAGACTTAGAAGGGACCTCCCAAGGTCATCTAGTCCAGCCCTCTGCAATGCAGGAATCTTTCGCTCATGGTGGGGCTCGAACCCATGACCCTGGCATTAAGTCTCCTGCTCTACCAACTGAGTTTATCCTACATGCCTCTAGGTCTGTTTTTGCTTTTTTGCCAGTCATTCTCTATGTTTTATGTACAAAATGAAATAAAGGATCTATGGGGTCCCCTCCTTGGCTCTCTGGCTGACCCACTGCTTCTTTTTCCTCACCCCCCCCCCCAGGTACACGGCCCTCACGGGCTGCTCCCCCTTTGAGATCACCCACAAGCAGGAGATGTACCGCTGCATCCGGGAAGGGCGCTACCCCACCCCCAGCCGCCTCTCACCCAGTGCCAGGAGCCTCATTGGGAAGCTGCTGGCCCCCGATCCTGAAGCACGGCCCACCCTGGAAGAAACCCTCGCCCATGAGTTTTTCACTCAGGTGGGTGCCCAGGGGAAAAGCAGCTCCCAGACGCAGTGGCTCTGCAGGGTCTCTGACTTGGGATCTCTTCCAGCAGGCTGGGCAGAGGAACATGAGCTAAGATCCCAGTTCTCATGAGGCCGTGGGAAACTAACTTGCACCCAGGGAGAATGCCCAGACCCTGACTGGCAGAGTCTTAGGCTCTACCCCCATGCTGCAGTTCAAAGTTGGAGTGAACTGCTTGCTAGCAAAACCACCATCTGCACAGTCTTGGCCTAGTGAGTAGAGCAGCTCCTTCCTGGTGGTCTCGCTGCATGAAAGTCAGTTGCTGAGATGGAAGCTCCCTGCCTCCTCTCCAGGGTCTTTCCCAAGCAATCAGAGACTAAGCCAACCTCTGCTCCACCCTTTTCATGCCTCTCCTGGTCCTGGGAGACCAGCGGGGCGGGGAGGGGAGCTTCTCGTAGCAGGAGGGGGAGACCCCCATGGCTCTTCCCCTCTCTGCCTCTTGGCCTCCCTCCTCTCCTGCTTCAGCTCCTGCCTCTGAGTCTGGACTTCTCTCTGCCACAGACTCTCCCTGCTCACTAAGCCCTGTTACTTCTTCAGTTTTCAACACGTCCTCCTCCCCGTCTTCTCCCTCTGACCCTTCATTGCCATCCCACCACCCCTCTCTGAGCTCTGAGCCTTCTTCCTGTGTGGAGAGAAGAAAAGGAAAAGAGGGGAAGGGGAAAAGAAGGGAAAAGGGAAAGGGCCCCATTTCCAATCCAGGTCGACATTTCTCACCCACAAGCGACTCTGCTTTCGCCTTGAGCAGTCAGGATGTTCTCTCGCATTCTGCTGCTTCCCCGTTTTGCAAGCGTGGCTTGGGAGCATGAAGGGACTCATCCTGCTCTCTCTCTCGCCAGGGCTTCACCCCGACCCAGCTGCCTTCCCGCGCCTGTCATTCTGCCCCGCTCTTCGTGCTTCCCAACCCACTGAGGAAGTTCTTCCAGAAAGCGGCAAAGGTTTTCCTGCGTGGCTCCCTGTGCCAGGAGACCCGGACAGGTGAGCCTTTGCTTGCGAGGGGTGGGGTGAGGAGGCCCCAGGAACTCTCCCCCAAATGGAAGACCATCCTCCACAGTCTAGCCGAGAGGGGACAGTGCTCTCCAAGTACTCAGAGGGAACCTCGCTTTTCAATGGAGCCCTGGCAATGCAACAGTAGAACCGCTGGATCAGGCCCAAGGGGGCCCCTCTAGTCTAGCGTCCTGTCCCCACAGTAGCCAAATTCCCTAAAAATCTAGGAATCATGATAGACTGCCTCTAGACCTGGAGGTTCTCTCAGAAGAGCCATGGCTGTCTCCTGTGGCAGCAAGTTCCACAGTTCAATGACGCACTGTATGAAGAAGGGGACAGCGCTCTCCACAGGCTCAGAGGCAACCTTGCTTTCCTCAATTAATCCTTCAGTCCCACATAAGGGGAGAGTCAGGTGCCATGCAAAAGGGCGCCCCAATTTTGAAACAAATTGAAATGCAAAATCTATTTCAGTTTTAAATTGGCATTACTGGGCTTGACCCCATCCTCTTTCTCCTGCACGGCTGAGCCATCAGGGAGTGAGCCCCCCCCAAAGGCTGCGAATCTAATGGGGCCCCTCTTCTGCCTCTCCCTCAGTGAGCCCCCCACCCCAGGAAGCGGAAGGGATGCCACCACCTGGGATGCCTGCCGAGACCCCCAGCCTGGTAAGAAATGGCTCTGTGTGTGTCAATCCGGGTCAGACTTTGGTAGTCTTGGGTAATAGGGCACCCTGAGTGAGGCCAAAATCTGGTGCCCCCAAATGAATCTTCTTGGCGTCCTTGTGCCCGTGTCACGGAGACTGATCAACTGATGGATTGATTTGTGAGACTGAGCAGCCAGGAAGTCCCTGGCTAGAATCTCACTGGACTTACATGACTGGCTGGAGGCAAGCCCAGGCTGCACAGCCTCTGTTGTTCCTTCTGCAGTAAGGGGAGAGCAGCTACGGCCGCCAAGGTGAGCGAGAACATGCCCCACCCGGGGGGGGGGCAGGACAAAGGCGGCATCCGTAAATAGTCTGGAAAATCATTTGATCTGAAAAACCAGAAATGGAACATAATGAAATTATAGCTCCGTTGGTTGGAGCATGGGGCTGATAACTCCAAGGGTACAGGTGCAACCCCCCATATTCCTTCATTGCCGGGGCTTGGACTAGATGGCCCTTGGGACCCCCTTCCAACTCTACTATGATTCCTTGAAGAAAGGTAGACTATGAATGCGATGAACACAAGCACACCGCAGATACAAATCTGGTGATTCAAAATGGTGCCTAGTGATGTCCAGGCGCAAACAATCTCTGAGGTTCATAGGGGAGTGGCCCACCCTCTTCCCTCCCAGATGTCCTCCGTGGGGGCTGCAGGGGGGCTTCCCAGTCCACCCTGTTCTGTGGGCTTTACGGGCTGCTTCTTCTTGTCCTCTGGAAGGAAGTGGAAGAGGACAGCCAGAATGCCACTGAGGACACAGCCACCTTCCCCGTCTGCTTGCTCATGAGGGGCTCCTTGAACGTCAGCCGGGAGGCGGGTGAGTGGCACCACCGAGGCCAAGAACTGGGGTGCTTGCGGCTGAGAGTCTGGGGGAGTCTGGGGGAGGTGTGAGCTGGGAAGAAGCGGGTAGCCTGGGGAGGCTTGTGGGAGTCAGTGAGAAAGGCAACCCCAAACTCAGCACCCTCCTTCTGTGCTGCTCTGGGGTGGCTCCAAAAGGCCTCCTGAAAGGGAGCTGCAACATTTGAACCCCAAAACTTCTAATTTGGAATTTGGGGCAGGAAGGGAGGAGAAGAGGGGTGGGGCCGGGACGCACCTTCATATCCAGGCACAGCCCAGCTCAGGACAAGGCTGCGGCAGCTTCCCATCTCGGCTGTCCCGTGTAGGAATGAAGCTAAGCGCTCAGGAAATGGGGGGGCCAGGAACCTGCCGGGTTTGGAAGGCTGTGGGGGGCAGAGATGCAGGTGGAGAGTCTGCCCCCAGCGCCTGCTGCTTCTCACTCCATCTCTGTCTCTCCTCCAGCCGATGCCGAGAGGAGCATGATGGCCAAAGTGGATGAAGTTCTGCGGACCTGCCTGAAGACCATCCCCCTGGGTGAGGCTCCCTATCGTTTGCATGCCCAGGCCCAGGAACTGGCTGCGTTCTGACCTCCCACCCCCTGTCCCTGGAAGGGACTGCCTCTGCCCGACTTAAATGGCCACCTTTGGGGTCACCCTCATGTCATCACGCGGCCTGGAAGTGTCTGCGCAGCACCTTGGAGGAGTGAGAAACTGGACCTCTTGGAAAGGAAGGTTGAGGGTCCCATTTTCAGACTTCATTTCTTCCAGATTTGGGGGGGGGGTGTCAGTAAAGGAGCCCCTTATTATTCTGACCTGGGAGAGCTTGGCTGGTAGAGCTTGAGACTCCTAATCTCAGGGTCGTGGGTTCGAGCCCCACGTTGGGCGAAAGATTCCTGCATAGCAGCGGGTTGGGCTGGATGTCCCTCGGGGTCCCTTCCGACTCTGCCATTATTGGATTCAGATCGGAAGCAGCAGCCGTGCAGCAGAATTCTTGTTATTTAAATTTGTATCCTGCCCTTCATCTGCAGATCCCAGGGTGGTCAGCTATGTTAAATTACAATATAATAACCACGGAATACATAACAAAATAAGCACAAGAAAGAACTATTTTCCCCTTGAACATTACATCAGAAGGGTCCCCTGAGGGTCATGTAGTCAAACCCCCTGCAAGGGAAGAATCTCAGCTTGCATCCCCCCCACCCAATTTGAAACCACAGCAGAGCCTGCTTAGCTTTGCAAATAGGCTGGCAGGTTTGTTTGTTTTTTGCTGCACCCCTAGGAGGCTATAAAGTACAGACCCAATTTTAGAAAATGCAGGGAGATAAAACCTAAAGGAGGTTTTGGGGGGGGGGGAGTTGAGCTACTCCCTCCGCCCCCTGACTGAACATTTCCTTCCTGCCTTCTCTGCAGCGGAAGAGGATCCCGAGGGGCCCCCAAGGGCTGGACCCGTCCAGATGGTCACCAAGTGGGTTGACTACTCCAACAAGTACGGCTTCAGCTACCTGCTCTCGGACGGCTCCACCGGAGTGCTGCTGGCCGATGGGACCCACATCGCGCTTTGCCCGCAACGCCAGTGAGTGCCGCCCCACCCTGTTTCCTGCTCTCTTCGTGAGCGCAGAAGGGGCTGAGGGCAGAGGAAAAGAAGCTGGCTTGAGCTGCCTGCTGGTTTCTTAAAAATCTCTCCTCCCTGCACCCCCCCAGGCGCATCTGCTACTGCCCCGAGCTCCACGAGGCCTCATCCTTCCCGCGGAGAGACGTGCCGCCTTCGCTAACCATGAAAATGGGGGTTCTCCACTTCTTCAGCCGGTACATGCAGCAGCGACTCCTGGAGGTGAGCAGAGCAGGATGGGAGGCGAGCAGCCAGGAGACGAGGGCTGGTGCCCCCCTGAACCCCCGTTCTTTTTAAATTGTATCCAATATGAAATAAACTGCTGTAGAGTTGGAAGGGACCCATAATTTCAGGGTTGTGGATTCAAGCCTCATTGGGCAAGATTCCTGCCTGGCTACATGACCCTCAGGGGGCCTTCCATCTCTTGTTGTTGTTGTTTAGTCATTTGGTCATGTCCGTCTCTTTGTGACCCCCTGGACCAGAGCATGCCAGGCGCTCCTGTCTTCCACTGCCTCCCTCATGCTGGTAGTTTCGAGAACACTGTCCCACCATCTCGTCCTCTGTCGTCCCCTTCTCCTTGTGCCCTCCATTTTTCCCAACATCAGGGTCTTTTCCAGGGAGTCTTCTCTTCTCCTGAGGTGGCCAAAGTATTGGAGCCTCAGCTTCAGGATCTGTCCTTCCAGTGAGCACTCAGGGCTGATTTCCTTCAGAATGGAGAGGTTGGATCTTCTTGCAGTCCACGTGACTCTCAAGAGTCTCCTCCAGCACCACAATTCAAAAGCATAAATTCTTCGGCGATCAGCCTTCTTTGTGGTCCCACTTTATGGTCCCACTCTCACTTCCATACATCACTACTGGGAAAACCAGAGCTTCCATCTCTGCCATTCTACAATTTCCCCCCCCCTCCTTCCCCAGGGGGGTCACCAGCAGGCAAGTCCCACCACCTCGCTGGACAACCTCTGCCTCCTGCATTTTGCAAAGTCCCAGGAGGCACTTTTGATGCTCTTCAGCGACGGGACCCTGCAGGTAAGAGTCACCGGGGTGGGGTGGGGTGGGGAGGAGAGGTCTCCATCTTACGGTTTTTCTTTTCCACCAAGTTGTTTTCCACACACCCCTCACTTCCTCCCCTTTCTGCCCCCCATTCCCAGGTCAACTTCTACCACGACCGCACCAAGCTTGTGCTGAGCCCCACGTCAGCTGGGGGGTACCTCCTGACTTTTGTGGACCGGCAGCGCCAGAGCCAGACCTTCCCACTGGAGACGCTGGTCCTGCGAGGTTGGACGATCCCCTTGCGAGAGCGCCTCAGCTATGCCCTGAGCATGCTGCACTGCCTGTAGCAGACCCCTCCCAGCACCCCCTTTCCCTGAGCCCACTTACACTCCCTGCCCTGTCACTCACAGGCTGCTGGCCAGATCCTGCTCTGCCCCCCACATGGGGTTGGGGCCAGGTGGGGGGGGGCTCTGTGCAAGGGTTGATAATCCAGGCAGGATCCTTGTATCTTGTAAGGAGCAGCCTAGGAGCAAGCAGGTGGTGAGGGCAGGATGAAGCCTGAGGCAGCGGAGACGGCAGATTGGGTTGCGGGTTCGAATCTCATGTTGGGTGGGATATCCCTGCATTGCAGGGCGTTGGGCTGGATGATTCTTGGGGTCCCTTCCAAGTCCATAAATCTATGAGGATAATAAGCAAGTGGTAAAGAAAGGGGGCAGCTGTGGGTCCCAGTGGGGTTGGACAGCCAGTGGTTGGGGGTGAGGGTGGGTGGGGCTTCCCACACATTGCCGTGCTGGTTGTGGGGCTGGAGGGTGGTGGTTCTGTGGAGCCGGTGAGGAGGAAAAAGTAAGGGGACCCCCAAGATGAGGGAAGGGAAGGAGGGTCTCTGGTGGCTGGAGGGTTTTGATCTGTGGGGGGCAAGCTGAGTATGGGAGAAATGGGGGGAGGGTGGTTAGTGGGCAGAGCAGGATTCTTGCCCATGGCCGACCTCAGGCAAGCAGCGGCGATGACGACTGCGGCGAGTGCTAAGCTGTTCCCTGTCCTGATACAGCAGCTCCCTCCCAAATTCCTGTTTTTAATTAAAGCAATGTGACTCAGACCATGTGACTCAGGCTTCTTTCTCCTGTTTTGTCCCCACAACAACCCTATGAGGGAGGTGAAGCTGAGAGCCAGCGACAGGCCCCCAAGGTGGGGCCACTGAGTTGGGATTCGAACCCAGGTCTCTCCCAGGTCCACTGCCTCTCATTCCATATTGTCTACACCGCCCAGCAGAGATGGCTCAAAAGGACCGGCCAACAAGCTGCCACTTGGCTATGATAGCTCAGTCAGGAGACTTAATCTCAGGGTTGCAGGTTTGAGCCCCACATTGGGCAAATGGTTCCTGCATTGCAGGGGGTTGGACTAGATGACCCTTGGGGTCCCTTCCAAATCTATCATTCTATGGTTCTCTGAACATTTACTTTGGGCAAAGCAAGATTCTAGTCCTGTTTTGAAGACAAACTTGTATTTATTCCCAAAGGTCTACTAAGATTCAAGTCCTCAGCGTTCTGACTTAAAGGGCGGATTTGCAGACATCCCATAATCTCAAAAGTACAGACCAATGGGGGGCGGATCCTTCTTCCTCAGCGGAGAAGTGGGGCTCTCTCTGGCTGTTGGCTCTATAGGGTGATGCTGTGCACCCTCTGTGGAAAAAAGTCACTCCAGCCAAGGTCGCCTGCCCCCCCATCGCTGCCCCCCCCCCCCCGGTTGCAGATTAAACCTCCAGGAGCGACAAGGTCCTTGGGACAAGCATGTCACCACCTCCTGGGGAAACACAGCGCAGGAATGCGACTGCCGCGGGGCACGTGCATTGGCTGCTCCACTGAGGATCAGGCCCTGCCCCCCCCCCCCCCCGGCTTGGTCGGGATCTTTCTGGGGGTTTCAGAGCAGCAACAGTCAACCCCGGGACCTGCATGCAAAGCCAGGTGCTTGTCCACCAAGCTTGTCTTTGGAAATAAAGATTCTGGTCCTCATGGTCTTAACACAAAGCTGTGGAGTTGGGTTCCATATTGTCTGCACAGGCCAGCAGCAGCTGTCCAGGCTTTCAGGCAAGAAGATGTCAGGAATCAAACCTGAGACCTTCTGCTTCTACCCCAGGGAGACACGTCCTGCTCAAGCCCTTCTTGTCTCCAGGCTGCATTTCCACCAGCCGCCTCCCCCCCCCCCCGACTTGCTCCTTGCCCTCCACTCTGTGTGGTGCCAAAACCGCAGGTGGGACCAGCTTGGAACCGCGATGGCTGCACTCACCCTCCCCTCTTGGAGACAGCAAATGCTTCTGAATTGAGACCAGGATGGGATAGTAGAGCCTCCAAGCCCAGGGGCAGTCTACCACTGAATACTAGATAATGGGAAACAACCACTGGGCAGTGCCTGGCACTCAGGTCCTGCTTGGTGGCTTACTAGATGGGCCCCCTTTGACCATATTGTCTTCTATGGAACCTCCAGCCCCAGAGGCACTCTCTCAATTCCTAGGTGCTTAGATGTCACTGCAAAGGCCACTGAAGAGAGCCTCTTTGGCCTGATCCCACAACCAGGCTCTTCTTATGGAACCTCCAGGCTCACAGGCAGTCTATTGGGATCCCAAGGTTCCCTGTGAGGACAGGACCCTGGGCTGGATATGGTGCGGGGCTCTGTGCACCCAACAGGATCAGACACGCGGCCCATGCCTTCCCTTCCAGGATAGTAAACTATGCTAAATGTGTTCTGAGTTTACAGCTGCCCTGAAATAAGTATGACCAGACGCAGCGGGACGTTGAACATTCTCTGGGTTAAAAAGGAGGCCAGAGGCCCCGTGCCTCGTCTCCCATCCCACCAGTCTTGGCTGCTGGAACCGTGGCAACAGATGTTGGCGGGGGGGGGGCTTTTGTGGGGCTTAGTGCCTCCTGCGTTGGCACATACGGGGCAAGGGCCTCCACGTCCCCTGATGAGATGCACCTGATTCACTCCTGGAACCTGCAATTCCATAGAAACAGCACTGTAGAGTTGGAAGGGTCCCCCAAGGGTCATCCAGTCCAACCCCGTAATGCAGTGCTTTCAATGCATTCTCTATGCACACAGAGCAGGTGGCCAAGCTGCCCCTGCACCACCCTGTGAACTCCTGCCTGAGTGCAGTTAATTTGCTCCTGCTATTTAAGCCAGAGAAAGCCATGGGGAGAGAAAGGAGCAGACACAATCATTTGGGCTCAAGGCAGGGAGAGAAGAGAAGAGAGATGCAGCAAAGCCCCCTCCCCAAGGCCTGTGAAATCATAGAATGGAAGGGACCCCTGAGGGTCATCCAGCCAACCCTCTGCAATGCAGGAATCTTTTACCCAACATGGGGCTCGAACCCACGACCCTGAGATTAGGAGTCTCCTGATTTGCGACTGAGCTGGCCCAGGCCCCCTACAGAAGGGGGGGGGGAGCAGAGCTGCTGGAAGAGGCCAAAGGGGGCCCATCTAGCCCAGCATCCTGTTCCCACAAGGGCCCCGCAGATGCCAGCTTTCCATTGCAGAAGGTCGCCAGTTCAATTCTTGACAGCAGCCCCAGAAAGAAGGGTGAGGGCTTTTTACAGTTTCTGGCCTGCTCCTTCACTGCAAGAGGTAGCCCAGGACAGAACAGCTCTGTTGGTGGGAACCTGGCGCTGACAAGGCCACCGGGGACAGCTGCATATTCCTGCCTTGCAGGGAGCTGGACTAGATGGCCCTCAGGGTCCCTTCCAGCTCTACGATTCTGTGATGCCGATGTGTGTGGTGAGCTCAAATGTGCCAGAAGCTTCCTGATGGAGAGGATGTCCTGATTTTTATAGGAGAAATGCTGGAGGGGCTGATGGAATCAAGGGACCCTCACCCAAAATAAAATAATTTGGTGTTTAAGAGGCCAAGATGACAATCAGGAGCTGCAGGGCATGCCAACATTGCAGGGACAATCTCTCCCTCCCCCCCCCCCCGGCTTCAATCCTGTGCCCTAATAAGGTCACACTTGTTTTGGACCTGATATGGACCCCCCACCCACTTGCCAGCACCCCCCACTCTTCCATCTCCAGGGGTCCAGGCATGAAATGTAAGCCGGGAGATGATTGCAAGCCCCCCCCCCCAAGGAGAGCAGCATGTGGAGACCCACGGGCCAAAAATAGTGGGGGGGGGGGGTTGGGGGCTAGGAGTGGAAGCGCAGAGGTTTGGCCAAAATGCTAGGAAGGGCAAGGCACCCAGAGGCAGGCAAGACAGACGAGGAGGCTGGCAGCCCAGGAATCTGACCCCCACCCCAGGGACAAATTTAGCCCCGTCTGTGTGCCCAGAATAAGGCGCCCTGGCCCACTCCAGCGCACAGTGGTGCTCCAGCCACAAACCTAATCCTCCCCCCTGTGCGCACAAAGAAACACCCCCTGGCTTTTAATAAACACTGTAAATGGAGCCTGGCCTAAAATTAACGCCGACCTCCTCCCCTTCTCAGAGATCTGGGTCTTTGCAAACAAAAGATGCACAGCACACCCCCCCCCCCAGATGTCTCTGGAGCGCATGGAAGTGCCCGGACTGCCCCCTAAAGGGCAGTGGTGGGCATTGCAGCTGGCACTGCTGGAGCCAAGACACCTGCATTGCAACGGGGTCCCTCTCAGCACCACGCTTCTATGAAAAGGGCGCAGTGCTCTGTGCATGGGGATCAGGTCTATTGCAAGGAAGTACAAGAGGGGAACTCGGACAATCTGGGGGTTTAGAGGCTCCCCTTTTTCTTCCTTCTCTCTCTTTCCTCTCCCTTACACACACAAACACTCTCCACAGAATCACACCCAAGACAACATGGTCTAGCACCTTTGTAAGCTGCCTTCTCCCCTCCATCAAGAATGCCAAGTCCAGCCCCAAATGAAAATCTCAAAAACCCTTTATTGGCCATCCAACCTCAGCCCCGGCTGCTGCTGCTAAGAAGACGAGCTGTGTCCACAGGACCCTTTTGCTTCCGCCAGGAGAGAACTCGATCCGCAATCCACGTTAGACGGATATGAAAACAGGGGGCCCAGACAGCTGCTGCATGGAGTGGCTGGCCAGGCCAAAGCAGAGATTTGGGGGGGGGGGTCCCCTTCAGGATCTCAGTTGAGACCAGATCTCTGCGCCGCAATGGCTTCCGTCCCGCCTTAAAAACCGTAAGGGTCTTTTGATTTGATAGACGGCCGCTTCCTGAGAGGCGATGATTGCCCTCCTTTGGAGAAGAGGGGCCATTTTGTGCTGCACAAAACCCCACGGGGTGATGTCAACTGGGGTTTGCTCCCTGCCCCCCCCCCAAATACCCAGCATTGAGAACAGCCTCAAATGAACGGTTGTGCAAACTGCATCAAACCTGCACTGCTAAATTGATACACAGAGCTAAGATTTGGGGCTTAAGATCGATTCCGAAGGGTGTCAAAGCAAGAATAGGAATAATTTTAGCCCCATGGAAATCAGAGAAATGGAGGGAAGGAAAGAGGAGCCCCCCTCCCCCGCTGCAATAATGCATGCAGCCTTCCACCATAGACTGTGCACTGCGGCTGGAGCTCTCAGGAGGCAGCAAACCCAGGGGGTGCCTCTGCGAGTGAATGTCCCCCGCAGGAAAATCAAGGAGAAGGGGCTGCAGCAGAAGACACAGGGCAGGGCAGCATCTTCCCGTCTTGCCTTCAGCAACTCTGCTTTACACTTCTACAAGAGCCCTGGATCTGACTGATCTAGGCCAGGGATCCACTTGCAAGCGCCAGCAAACACCAGCCTCCACCCAAGGGCAGGAAAGAATCAGAGCTCCAAACCAATCGTTAAAAGCACAATCCTTTTCCTTGCAAACTGTATTTTCCCGGGGGGGGGGGGGGGGAGCAAAGGAGTCAGATGGGTTTAGAGAAATTTTGTTTGTTGGGGCTCTGGGGGTGGGCCAAGGAGGGAATCAGGAAGCCAGAGACCCCTTCCCTCCAGAACTCTGGGTGGGAGGCAAGGTGGACCCCTCCCCACTCCCAAGGCTATTTCTACAAGCAAGCCGCCAGGCAGGACTTGCAAGTGCCCCCCAGCCGGGAAGCGGGCGGGGGGAGTCTCAGCAGGACGAGGGGGGGCTGGTGGGGTTGGCGGCAAGACCCTTGCTGGCCAGGAAGGCATCCTGCCTGGGATTCCGGCCAAGGAAGCGGAGCAGCATGTCGGAGGCATCGAGGGAGCCGCCGGGACGCAGGATGCAGTTCCGGTAGTCCATGCCCACCTAGAAAGGAGCCAGAGAGAAGCCGGGTCAAAATCAGAGACTCAAGAGTTGGAAGGGGCCCCCAGGGGTTATCTAGCCCACCCCCGGCAATGCAGGAATCTCAGCTAAAGCATCCAAGACAGGCGGCCCCCCAGCCTCTGCTGAAACACCTCCAGGGAAGGAGAGTCCAGAAGCTCCTGAGAAGCCACACAATAAACTGCCACTTCCGGGACATGCAATGGGAAAAGCAGCGGGTGCTGAGGCTCTGCCCTCTCCGGCATAAAAGGATTTGCACACCGCTTATTTCTCTCTCCCCCCCCCTTTTCTACTCTTCCACTTTTTATGCTTTTATTGTACCTAGGGGGAAAGATATTGTTTTGTATTTTTCTCTATTAACCTTAATAAACTTTATTTATATAAACTTCCCTGTTCAGAGAAGTTTTTAATGTGTGACATCTTAGTGTATTTTTTGTCTTTGTGGAAGCCGCCCAGATGGGCGGGGTATAAATAAAATAATAATAATAATAATAATAATAATAATAATAATAATAATAATAATAATAATAATAAAGGTAAAGGTACCCCTGCCCGTACGGGCCAGTCGTGTCCAACTCTGGGGTTGTGCGCCCATCTCACTTAAGAGGCCGGGGGCCAGCGCTGTCTGGAGACACTTCCGGGTCACGTGGCCAGCGTGACATCGCTGCTCTGGCGAGCCAGCACCAGCGCAGCACACGGAAACGCCATTTACCTTCCCGCTATAAAGCGGTACCTATTTATCTACTTGCACTTTGACATGCTTTCGAACTGCTAGGTGGGCAGGAGCTGGGACCGAACGACGGGAGCTCACCCCGCCGCGGGGATTCGAACCGCCGACCTTACGATTAGCAAGCCCTAGGCGCTGAGGTTTTACCCACAGCGCCACCCGCGTCCAATAATAATAATAATGTTATTATATATAAAAATGCATAAGGCTGTCTCATAAAACTTCATAAAGTTAAATATGGCTGTCAATTCACCACTGTTAACTGTAATAGTCCTGGTGGAGTAGAAGGGTTTTCACTTTGATCCTCAGTGGCAGGGAGTTCCACGGGACCCGGTGCTTGGCAGAGGCCATTCCAGGCTCTTGGCTGGCAGGTGAGCGACACAGGCAGCTCTGGTTGGCTATGCACAAGCAGCAGAGGCTTGAAGGACGAGAGGCGGTGGGAACAGAGGGCGGGCTCCCTGCCTACCTTGTGGTTCATGACGCCTTCTTTCTTGAAGCGGGTGTAGAACATGTCCATGGAGTAGACCTCGCTCCAGAGGTAGCCGTAGTACTGGGCATCGTAGCCCCCTGCTAGGTGGCCAAACGTCGCCGGCATGTTGGTACCTTGCAAGGGGCAATGCAGGGAGAAGGTTAGGAGAGCCTTGGGGGACGCTTCCCTTAGACACAGAATTGTCGGGTTGGAAGGGACCCCCAAGGGCCATCTAGTCCAACCAATGGTCTGCATGGGGCATTGCATCTCCATGGGAAACAGCCCAAATCCCACCACAGAATCTCCCTGGAAGAGCAAATATAATGGAGAAAAGGAGGTCTCGGTGGAGAGGTCAGTGAGGATTAGAACCTACAGGTGCTTCTTCTATGGTTTGGCATTCCTTTGTGACGCATCCTCTGACTACGTGGGTGGTCTTCCTTCACTGGGACTCAGCTGTTTTCACCCTCCTGCAACCAAACTTGCCCTATGTGCCCATTTTGCGGTTTAGCTCTCCATCTTTTCGTTTCCATGCGTCATTCTCACGGACCCACACCATAAAAGGATATAAGAATAGAACTTTGACCAAAAGGAAACATTGGAATGGCAAAAGAAAAAAAGTCAAGGAAGACTAAAACAAGTAAAAACAAAAGATTGCCACCCAAGACCAAAGAGGAGGAGAGCATCAGGCCCCATTGGGATTAAGAGGGCAGGTGAAACCTTTCAAAGCGGCACGGAATCCGACCAGATTTCTAAACTGCACTGATCTTGACCAGATTTAGCTGTTCCCCGCAGCCTCCTCTGCCTGCTACCTGGGGTTGCAGGGACGCCCAGGATCTTGTCACACTGCCGGGCGTACTCCTCCGCAGGGTCGGCGTCCATCTGTGTGTGCAAAGCCTGGTCAACCTTGGCCAGGACGATCTGCCGCAGGTTGAAGAGTCCTGGAGAGAGAGGAGGAGGAGGAGGAGGAGGAAGAAAAGGAGAAAGAGGGGCAGGGGGCTCTGGGGTCCCCATCCCCTGCCCCAAATGGCCAGGGAGCCTTTTGGCCCATCCAGTTCTTGGGGAGGGGGTCAACAACTGAATTAAACCAGAGGAAGGTTCAAAAAGCTAAGAACAAAAGCTAGAGGACTCGCTTTGGGTTAGGAATTTCCTGGTTCCAGGAAACTGTGTGTCGCCTTCTTTATGAAGAGTCTAGGATGCGGAAGCTGATTAACTATTAAATAAATAAATAAATGAAACAAAATAAACTAATCAGTCTTGCATGTATTGCCTAAACACCGGCTTCTGGGTTAAAGGGGATATTTCCTTGCTTATCTGTATGGTGCTGCTATTATGCATCAAAAGGATTTAATTTGAATTAGTACACACATACAAATGTTTTAAATGGAGAAAGAAAGCTACTGGATAGTTCAGCATCCAAGATTCTTTCTCAGCAAATTATTTTTTATTGATAAGCTTTTGATCTGGGAGAGCTCAGTCAGTAGAACCTGAGGCTCTTCATCTCAGGGTTGTGGGTTTGAATCTTGCGTTGGGCGAAATATTCCTGCCTTGCAGGGGTGTTGGATGGATGACCCCCTGGGCCCCCTCCAATGCTACGATTCCAGGCATGCTTTGGCAGGTATTGTTGCTCCTTCCCGTGCAGCCACCTGGGGACGCTGCCTACCTGTGTTGGCCTGTCGGGACTTGATGAGCTTCTCCAGCAGCTGGTCTGGGATGGGCACGCAGTTCTTGTAGTGCGTGGACATCCGCCGCAGGGGCTCCTTCTCCCACACCCAGTTCTCCAGCATCTGCGACGGAGCCTCTACGAAGTCCCTCTCCACGTGGGTCCCACTGAACATGGCAAAGTCCGCCTGTCCGGGGGCAGAGAGGAAGGGGCTGAGCAAAGGGCTGCAGGACTGTCCTCACAGTTACCCAGTGAGCTTCCTGACTAAGTAGGAAGGATTTGAACCCTGGTCTCACTCAGGCCTCATTTAATCGACACCACAACACTGTGAGGCAGGTTGGGGCCGAGAGAGGGGCTCTGACTAACTCCAAGGTTAGTCATTAAGCTTCATGGCCAAGGCGGGGGTATTTGAACCCTGGTCTCTCCCAAGTCTTTGTCCTGTTTTCATCCCTAAAACCATGTGAGGCAGGCTAGGCTGAGAGGTCACACAGTGGGCTTCAAGGCTGAGTGCGGGAGATTTGAGCTCTGGTCACTTCCAGGACCTAGTCCGACACTCTAACCACTATGTGACGCTGCCATGGGGGGGCACCTGCCATGGATACTTGTGTACCTGCATGGGGTTGGACTAGATGACCTTGTGGTGTCCCTTCCAACTCTGCCATTCAATACTTGGCAATCATTTTTAATGATTCCTACACACTGTTTCACACGTTTTACCCAACAGGCAACACTAAATCACACTAATTTAGCCCAAATACCTTTCCAATCCCAGGTTGCTTCACCGCTTTCTAGCACCCCTCATTTTCAAAGGTTGGAAAAATCAGCAACTTGACCTCGGACCCATTTTCCAGCCCAGAAGACCAAGGCCAAGGGCTCCCGGGTCGGCCTCTCACCTGCGAGCAGAGCTGGTGCATGACGTGCCCAAACTCGTGGAAGTAGGTCTCCACCTCGTCGTGCTGCAGCAACGAAGGCGCGTCCTGCGTGGGCTTCGTGAAGTTGGCCACCATGGCTGCCACCGAGATCTGGCGGCTGCCGTCGGGGAGAAGGCAGCCGGGCTGCAGACCAAAGCAGGCTGCGTGGCCATACTTCCCCTCCCTGCTCCAGGGACAAAGGAGAGCCTGTGGCAGAGCAGCCGGCTGGGCTAGGGGTCCCTTCCCATGCTGTGCTTCTGATACTCTCTGAGCCTCTAGGGCCAAGGACAGTCTATCTGGACTCCAGCCAGGACAGGAAGCAGGGCTGGACTTTGGCCCGAGGCAGCAGCCAGGCTCTTCCCTGAGAGGCCTCCTGGGATGGCAGAACCTCTTTGCCCTGGGGAACCAGAAGGCGGGGACAGCAGCTGGGGGCAGGGCTGGTGTGCGCAGGACCCCTTGGGGGCTTCTGGACTGATTGCTAGATTTTATTTCTTTTCCAATTCCCATCCTGATGAATCCCTAACCTTTTACAACCATTAACTGGTGAACGTGTAAAATAACATCCTAAATGCAGCACAAGTCTTAGAAAATAAGTAACAAATCATCAATGAAGCAATTACAAATCATTGATGAAACAATTGCTGTTTAGCTATTAACAGAGCAACCAAAATTCTTCCCTTGGAGGGCATCTGGTCGGCTACTCTGGGACCAGGGTGCTCTGGGCCTGATCCAGTGGCGGGAGTCTTCGGATGCCTTGATGGAGCCTCCAGCTCCAGAGGCAGGCGATCTGGAATCCTGGGGGCGCCTGGCCACTATGAGGACAGGAGGCCAGACCAGTTGGGCCCCCTTCGGGTCTGGTCCAGCAGCAAAGCTCTTTTCTGGAGCCTCCAGCTCCAGAGACAGCAACTCTGGATTCCTCGGTTCTATGGGGCATTTTGCTGCTGTGAGGTCAGGATGTTGGGCTGCTGGGCTGATCCAGCCCCCGGGTTCTTACTATGGAGCCTCCAGCTGCAGGGGCAGTCTAGCCAGCTTCTTTAGCTCTATGGGCTGCTGGCCCATGAGGACTAGAAGCCCTGGACCTGGGACCTTCTGCACGCTCTTTGACCCTTCGCCCCCTGGGACTCACCTTGGGTAGAGGTCCAGGTAGAACTTCCCGATGGCCTGGCCGGAGTGGGCATCCTGCACGGCGTAGAGCTGGACGTCGGGGTGCCAGGCGGGGGCCCCCTCCTCCAGGCGGAAGGTGAGCCCCAACAACTCCTGGTAGATACCCAGCAGGCCGGCTGTCACCACCTCCATGGGGAAGAACTCCTTGAGCAGGTTCTGGTCCACCTGGTAAAGCGTCTCCTGAACCCGGTTCATGTAGAAGCGCAGGTCCCAGGCATGGAGGCACCCGTCAAAGGGCAGGCCGCGCTGCTCGCACTCCTGGCGCTTCAGGGACAGCATCAGGGCCCGCTCCTGCTCGCCCAGCACACGCAGCTTGGCCGCCAGCTCATCTGTGTGGGGGAGAAGAGTGTGGGAGGGTTGCAGGGTCCCCCGGGGGTCATCCAGACTAACCCTGTGCTGGGCAGGAAGCTCGGCCGAAGAACCACAGAATGGAAGGTTGGGGGACCCCCAAGGGACATCCAGACCCACCCCCTGCGAGGCAAGAATCTCAGCAAAAGAATCCCTGATGGACAGCTGCTTGAAATCCGCCAAGTAGAGTCCACCACCTTCTGAATCCCTTGGTTCGGGTCCTGCCCTCCGGAGCAGAAAAGCAGGGGAGGGGTCTGTGAACCTCCTCTGGCTTTCAAAAATAACTATTGTTAATAAAGAATTTCAGTCAAAGGTTTTCTAAACACGCAAATAAGAAACACAAACAATGGAGAGACTGCCTTGCACCTATTGGAAGGCCTCTCCTTCCTTGGAGGTTTGTAACAGATTCTTTAGCGGAGATTCCTGCCTTGCAGGGGGTTGGGATAGATGACCCCCTGGGGTCCCTTCCACCTCTGCAGTCCTAGGAGACCCTTCAACCGTCCTGCTTTCTTTGGGGCTGAAGCCACGTGCTCGCCATCTGCAGATACCCAGGAAAGAGGCCACCGTCTGGCAGTCCTTGGCCATGTTCATCTCCAGGACGAAGTCGGCGTGTGTCTCAAATCCCAGCAGAGCTGCCTTCTTCGCCCGCAGATCCACCAGTTCCTTCAGGATCAGGCAGTTCTCCTGTGGCAACCGGAGAGAGGGGGGGAGGCGGTGAGGCAGCCAGTGGGGGAGACCGCAAAGGAGCCCCTTTTATTCCCCCCCCTTTCAGAAAAGGCCTTTATCATCAACTACATGGAGAAACAGACATTCTGAGAAATGTAAGGTAACACGAGGCTGCAGCAAAACCCTCAACAAAGAAAATGGAATCGTGCAGGGAGGTTTTCCTCCCTGTATCGTAAACTCGAACTCGTGGCATGCAAGGAAGCGGAATGCCAGGAGGGTCAGGGCGGGCGAAATGGCACAGGGTCCATCTGCGGAACTCACTGCCACAGGACACCAACTCAGACGGCTTTTAAAGAGCGAGGGGCAAAATTGGGTTGCAACTTTGCTGAAACGAATCCCTGCTGAGTTTTCATGTGACAGCAGAGATATGCAGGGAGAAAGGGAGCCGTTCTCCGAGGAGAAAGCAGAAAAGGCGTTCATTTGTTTGGTTTGTGCTGCCTTCTACCTCCTTGCAGCGGGAGTTGAACTGCTTCTCCACCAGCCTCCGCGTCTCTGGAACGTGGCACTTCTTCATCAGGGGGAAATAGTGGGGGTACTTCAGGGTCACCTTCAGGTTCCCCTCCTCAGTCTTCTCCAGGGAACTCAGGAAGTCCTCAGGAAGACCCCCTGCAAGGAAGGACAAGGGCACCCAAAGGGGCCCAGGGGGTGAGCCTCACAGAGACTAGACGCTTTAACTCTACGAGGATTGCAGGCTTCATGGCGCATGGCGTCCATGATTGGGTTACTGGGATTATTTTATTATTACGCTATGCACTGATGCTTTTATACGCTTAATCTGCTTCTGGAAAAGCAAAGAATTTCAAATTGTATCCTCTGAAAAGGTCAGGAATAATAATAATAAATGACAAAATGAAACTGTAACATAATGGCGAGTACTTGGCAATCATTTACCCTTTCTAAGCAAAATAACATTAATCTGTAATTATTTCTATGCATACCTGGGAGGAACGGTTGAGAAAATTATTGGGCTTGGCTGAGAGTTGGAAGGGACCCCTGAGGGTCATCCAGCCCAACCCCCTGCAAGGCAGGAATCTTGCCTAAGGTGGGTTTTGAACCCACAACCCCGAGATTAAGAGTCTCCTGCTCTACCGAATGAGCTATCCCAGATAGGAAGAATCATGGAAGGGTAGAGTTGGAAGGGAACCCCAAGGGTCATCTAGTCCAACCCACTTTGCCCCCAATGGCACCTGAGGGACACCCGTTGCCCCGCCCTTACCCAGCTCTTCCCGGGAGAAGGGCAGGACGGTCGTGTCCTCATTGAGGTTCTTGTTGAAGTCGATGCAGAGGACGCTCAGCCTTTTTTTTATCTCTTTGATTTTCTGGGCGAAAGGGGGAAATGGGGTTGGAGGCAGCAAAAGGCCCCGAGCCGAGTTGGCTCCCCCCCAACAACTCCCCCCCCCCCGCCCTCACCCCTGGTTCTCGATCCCACGTATTCCCACGATCCACGCAGGGCAGTTTACTCGCTAAAAGGCCTCTGTGAATTCACAAGAGGAAGAAGGGGTCCCTCGTCTCAGGCTGCGCATCATCCTCCCAGGCCTCTTTCGACCTGGCAGGGGCGTCCCTCCAGCCCTGCTGGGGTAAGAGAATGGGGGGGCTGGAAGGGACCCCAAGGGTCATCCAGTCCAACCCACTGCAAGGCAGGAATCACAGCGTTCGGCCAGCTCTGTTCCCTTCGCTTCCAAGCCTCCCCAAGAGGAGCCACGGATTTGCCTCTTGAGTCCAGCTGTGCCCCTCAGGGCCCCCCTCCCTGGGCAAATGTCTCCCACCTCCTGCGTCTCCTCGGGGAGATGGAGGCCACTCCGCCGGCCCAGCTTGATCAGGCGCTCAAGGTATCGCTTCGCTTCCGGCTTCAGGGAGGTGTTCTCCAGCTTCTCCTGCAAGGAAGCAACAAATCAAAAATTACAGTGGTACCTTGGTTCTCAAACTCCAAAAACCCGGAAGGAAGTGTTCTGGTTTTCAAACGTTTTTCGGAAGCTGAACATCTGATGCAACTGTCGGCTATTGTTTCTGGGGCTCCTGTGCCAATCAGAAGCCATGCCTTGGTTTCCCAAATGGATTACGTTTGGATTAAGACATTTCAGAAGTCAAACAGATTTCCCGAATGGATTAAGTTTGGCACTTTTGTTTTTGGTATTTATTTTGCGTTTTTGAGGTTTTTTCGGTTCATTTGTTTTGGTGACTATGCGGAACCCAGTTCAGCTCCTGATCGATTGTGTCTCTGCAGAAATGGATAAAAGCCCCCCATCCAAACAATGACTGTCATCAGTGCAGGTAAGAAAAAAATTAATTTTCATTTTTATCATCTACAATACTGTCTTGCTTATTTTATAGTACAGTACATTGATTATTGCTTTCATTTTATGGATCAATGGTCTCGTTAGATTGTAAAATTCATGTTAAATTGCTGTTCTAGGGGTTGTTTTTAAGGGATTAATTTGTTTTGCATTAATTTTTATGGGAAAGCATGCCTTGGTTTTGGAACGGACTTCTGGAAGGGATTAAGTTTGAGAACCAAGGTACCACTGTATTACTAATAATAATAATTGTTGTTGTTATTATTATTTCATCTGTAAACCACTTAAAGCAGTTCAGAAAATACGCCAGGAGTTACAACAATGGTAATGACAGCTATTATTATTAATTATTATTATTATTTCATCTCCATAAGGTTGAGAAAAGATGGTCAGGAGCTCTGAGCCTACCCAGCCAAAGGGCGAAGATGGATCTTCAAAGGAGAGCTGCTTTGCAAACTGGATTTTCCAGGTTCACAGCCCACGCTCTGCACTGCTGCCACACGCCAGCTCTGCCCCAAAGGCTGAGAGCAACACCTACACCCAGTTCACTTGATGCACCTGCAGATTTTAAAGCTCATGGTAGGGCAAAACTTAATATCTGTAAACTGAGCTGCAGCCTGAAGCCTACCAATAAAGCAAGACTCTAGTCCTCATGCTTCCATATGAAAAGCTGAATTAAACTTAATTTTTGCAAATTTCTTCAGGGAGGGGTCTTTAAAAAACAGGGTTTTGGGTGTGAGCAAATCTGCTTGTATTTTTGTGGTTGACCAAGAAACACCAAAACTGCTTCTAGAAAACCAAAGAACATCCATTTTACCATCTGAAAAGATCATGGAACACAAAACAACAAACAAACATAATAACTGCAAATATACAGCAATCATTTTTAGAGAAATTTTACTTCCTAAGCAAAACCAAGTATCCTCTTCGCCTTCTAAAAATGTCAGGTAAAACCAAGTAATTCTAATAATAAATAATTTTAATAATCTACCATATAACTCCCAGACTCAGCTGTCATTTTTAACGATTTCTATGTATTGGACAACATTTAGCTAGGCAACTCTAGGTTAGATGAAGAAGCACCAAAACATCTTTCGGGAAACCAAAGAATTTCCATTTTACCTTCTGAAAAGGGAAAATAAAAATATATTTCAATTTCCCAATTCATGTTACAATTTTTTAGCACCCCTCATTTTTGGAAAGCTGAAAAACTCAAGACGCCTGACTTGTGCAACTTCGATATTTTAGGCTAATGGCCAAATATAAATCAGTTTAATAAAAATTGATTGAGTGGTGGACTCTCCTTCCTTGGAGGTTTCTAAGCAGAGCTTGGGTGGCTTCTGTCAGGGATGCTTTGGCTGAGATTCCTGCATTGTGAGGGGTTGGGCTGGATGACCCCTAGGGGTCCCTTCTAGGATTCTTGGATACAGATGCCTGAATACCAAAACAGGCATCTGTGAGGCCGACAGCACAAAAAGGAGTTGGTTAATTTAATACAGTTTAGTTTTACTTAGAAAGTTAGATGTGTGTAAAGTTTCATGGAAATAATTGCCTAGGACTTGCAGTTATATTAGAGATCAATAACTGCAAGTGCTAGTCAATTAATTATTTCCCCCAATAAGTGTTGGAAATGTGAAGAAAAATAGGGTACGTTCTTTCATATGTGGTCGAATTGTAAACTAATTTAAAAATATTGGGAAATGATTTATAATGAATTGAAGAAAATGTTTACGCTAACTTTTGTGAAAAACCCAGAAGCCTTTTTGTTAGGCATTTCAGGTCAAGATTTGCTGAAAGAGAAGAAAAAACTTTTCATGTGTGCTACAACTACGGCTAGGATGTTGCTAGCACAAAGATCAGGCTTCCTCAACCTCAGCCCTCCATATGTTTTTAAGACTGCAATTCCCATCATCCCTGACCACTGGTCCCGCTAGCTAGGGATCATGGGAGTTGTAGGCCAAAAACATCTGGAGGGCCGAGATTGAGGAAGCCTGACAAAGAAGGAAAAGTGCTGAAATACCAGCTAAAGAAGAATGGAAACTGATGGAATACGCTGAAATGGCAAAACTAATGGAAAGACAAAGACAATAGAGATTTTAAGAAAGATTGGGAACCATTTATATAAACTTTACAGAATCAATGTAAAGAAATGGACTCACTTGCAAGGTTTGATTAAACATTTGCAATCAACATAAGAAATGTGAAACAGAAATAGGATGTTAAAATGATAAGAGAATAATAATTACTTTAAAATTTTTAAAGAATAACCAATAAGCAGGGAGATATAATATGCCCAAAAAACAGAAAAGGAAGTTGAGGGAAGTCACGGGGGGGGGGGGGTGTTTGAGGATTTGTAATGTATTTGGTTTTTGAAATGATGATTCTGATGATGAAAAAACTGTAACATTCAATAAGAAATAAAAAAATAAAAATAAACCTGGAGAGGCCAGCCAGAGGGAGATGTCAGTCGCCAAACTGGTGCCCAGAGAACTCTGCATGGTTGCAATTGGGCAAGCGCCTGGCACCTGGGGGAGTTCTAGCACCAGTCCCACCCCCTCCCCGCCCCACTTTGGGGCGCCGCCTGCATCCTGACCTGCAGCCAGATGATGCGCTGGTAAACGTCCCGCCGCATGCTCATCTCCACGTCAAACTCAGCGAGCTTCTTGTCGGCCTCAGTGCTGGCCACACGAACCTCCTTGCAGGGGGACACATGTTGCGGGAAGTCTAGCATGTTCCGCTGAACTGGGAGGGGAAGAGGGAAAGGTGGCTGTCAGGCAAACCTCTCGGCCCCCTACCCACCCATGCAGAGAGCACCCTGTGCCCCAGAGCTACGCTCACTTTGACTAATGGGGCTTTTAGTATCACGGCTCCAGCCCCCTGGAACCTAGTGCATTTCATTTCATTCTTGTCTCCCGTCCTCCATCCATAGAGCAAAAGGAGGATACCTCAGTCAGTACAGCAAGAGACTTTTCAGCTCAGGGTCATGGGTTCGAGCCCCAGCTTGGGCAAAAGGTTTCCTCCATTGCAGGGGGTTGGACTGGATGACCCCTAGGGTCCCTTCCAACAGTATTCCCCTGTGATTCTACCTCCAGGAGGCTTGCACCATAAAAATACAAGATAGAAACACAATACACATACTAAAAACTAGAGCGAAAACACACAAATCAATACATAATTATATATCCTAACTGCCCTGAGATCTACAGATGAATAGTATACAAATTTAACTATTATTATTATTAAGAATCTTCCTTCCCCCCACCCCTTCCCAAAAACACCTTTGAAAGGTTATTGTGTCCTTAGCATTGGTTTGGCTCCTTAAGAATTGCATTGGATAAGGCAGATCCACGCAAAGAATTCCAGTAACCGCAGCTTCTCCCAGTGCCGAAGTTCCCAGCAAACTATAGCTTCCAGGATTCCTATTGTGTGGAAATGATGTGCCTTCAGCACCCCCCCTGGACTTACCCGTGTACTCCACCTCCACAGCGGCCAGGGCGCCCAGCGTGTTCTCGTAGGAGATGTCACCCTGCGCCAGGGCACCCACCGTGTCGTACACCCGCTTGGTCTTCTCGATCAGCTTGGCCGTAGCGTCCTGGATCTGTGCGGCCGTCAGGTCCCAGCGGAGGTGGCTGGCCGGGCAAGGGGGGGCTGCAGCCTCCATGGCGCTGTCTGGGTAGGGAAGGGGCAGAGAGGGGGCTTTTTGTATGCCACAACTGCAGCAAGAATTTCGTTAGCCAAAAATTGGAAGCTACAAGAAATGCCAACAGTGGAGGAATGGCAGATGAAGTTGGTGGACTTTTTGGAGCTGGCTGACCTAACTGGAAGAATCCGCGATCAGAAGGAGGAGGAGCATCAAGAAGAATGGAAGAAATTTAAGGACTATTTGGCTAGATATTCTAACATAATTTAAGTAGAACTACTTGTAAGTACCAAATTGGCCTAGGAGTAAAATAGATTGATTGTATAACGTTATGGATTGAGAACATTATGAAAAGAAAGAAAGATGTTAATGGAATAAGTTAATTCTATTTGTAAGTGGATATTGGAAAACTGCTAAAATGAGTATTATGGAAACACAGTTGGGGGGATCTGAGGAAGTCACTTAATAATGTTATTCCCAGGAGGCAGCCACCAGCCTAGACAGCTTAGAAACAGGGTCAGACAAATTCATGGAGAGGACAATGCCAGGATAGCCTCCACAGTTGGAAGCAGCAATGCTTCCGGGGATCTGCGGAGCTCCCTGCCAAAGGAAGCAGCAGCAGCAGCCAGCAAACTAGACTGCTTTAAAAGAGGACTGGACAAATTCATGCTCTGCCAATGGCTCTTAGCCCCAATATCTCTGCTCTGGCCTCCCCAGTTGCTTCTGAATCCCAGTTGCTGGAAACCACACAAGGAAGGGGGAAGTCGCTCTTGTGTTCAAATCCTGCTGGCTGAGTTCCCCTTTGGGGGCATCTGCTTGGCCCTGTGAGAAAAGGAACCTGGGCTGCACGGTTCTGACATTCTTAGGCGGTCGGCACATTGCTCATGCTCGGCATCTGGTGCCCAGCATAAGCCCAGAGCTCCCTCCCCACTCCCAGCCCCTGCCGAGCCCGGGCTGCTCCCCTCCCTCTGTTCCTCCGCCAACTCCCCAGGGCGGCAGGGAGGGTGCCAGCCAACCCCACCCAACCCAGGACGGGGTGCCAACGAGCCACCTGACGGGAAAGGGAAGGCCCTGCGCACCTCAAGCATAGCAGACAGATATCCAATCGGTGAAGTTTTTTGGCACGAATTGTGGAAAGACAGAGAGCGAGGTGGCAGGTAAGGCTGAAATTCACCCGGGCAAGTCCAAACGGGAAGATGGGGGGGGGGGGGAGAACCCCAGCCTTCCTGGCTCTGACCCCCCCCGTCCCAGACCCCCCCCCTTGCCGGCCTCAGGGTAGCTGCCGCCCCGGCGCGGCCGCTTTGCACCCCCAAAATCACCTGTCGGAGGAGCCATTCGCTTTGGTCGGCTGCGAGTCCTGCTGCTCCTGCTCAGCACATGGAGGTTTCCAGAGCAAAGGCAGGCGGGGGGGGGGGAGCGGAGAGCCAGGGGGATTATGGGATGGGGCGGGGCCAAGGAAGGCGGCCCCGCCCACTTCGAACTCAGAGGGCGGGGGGTTGTCTCTCTCGTGTAGAGTTGGAAGGGACCCTGAGGGTCATCCAGTCCAACCCGCTGCAATGCAGGAATATGCGCGCGTCCTTCCTTGAGAAGCATGAGGACAAGCAACCTCTTCTTTTTTAAGGAAGGTGGCAGGCTGAAGGGTCCCTGCTTCTCTCCCTGGCCGCACCTTCAGGGGCCCGCAAGCCTCTTTCCTTCAATAGAGAGCCGGAAGTCGTCTTGTAGAGACTCGATTCCCGCATCCCCTTTGGGCCAGGAGCAGCTTCTCCGCCTTTGCGCAGGCTCCACCTCCCGCTCCCACAATCCACCGCTCTCCTATAGCGCGACTCGCCTGCTTTCCGCCCTCAGTTGCTGGAAAGGGAGCATAGACCTACGAAACGGAAAGAGAGAACGTTTCGTTGTTGGATAAGAAAGGTCAAATGTGCCGAGTGATTTTTTTTGGGGGGGGGGCGCAATTTAAGGAAGGCGTCCTTTGCTGCCGCTCACTGAACCGGGAGCGTTTCGTAATTGGAAGGTTGGCTGGAAATCCGCTCCATCTCCAAGCCTTTCATAGTAACATGCATGGACCACTTATAAACGCCATCTCCAACTCCTGGAAAGATTCCATCAACAGTTCTCTCCTTAGAGTCATAGAAAAGATTCAGAAATTTAGGGAAGTGGCAGGATTTAAATTAAATAGGAATAAAACTATATTATTAGTTAAACATCTGAAGGAAGAAGAGAAAAAAGAGTTGGAGCAAAGTATCAAGATAAAAGTTCATAAAAAGGTCAAATATTTAGGGATATGGTTGACATCAAGAAACATAAATATCTACAAAGACAATTATGAAAAAGTGTGGCTCGAGATAAAAAGAAATTTAGAAATATGGAGCAGAATGAACCTTTCCCTGCTAGGAAAAATAGCAGCGGTAAAAATGAATGTTTTGCCAAAAATGCTATTTCTTTTCCAGTCACTCCCAGTAATGGTGAAAGATGATTGCTTTAAAAAATGGCAGAAGGAAATTTCAAAGTTTATCGGGGGGGGGGGAAGGCCAAGGATAAAGCATAAGTTACTTACAGATATAAAAGAAAAGAGGCAGTTTTGCCCTCCCAAACCTTAAATTGTATTATGAGGCTGCATGTTTGGTATGGATTAGGGACTGGATAAAACTGGAAAGTCAAGGAGCATTGGATTTGGAAGGTCATGACAATAGAGTCTGATGGCATGCATATCTATGGTATGGGAAAGGAAAAGTACATAAAGGATTTTATAATCAAATAATTAGGAAATCATTAATGAGGGTTTGGGAGAGATAAAAAGATAGAACAGAAGACACCCTGGTGGCTTTCACCACTTGAAGCTTTGCTGCTCAAGCCACTTGGTAAAAAAGGAAAGTGGCTTACATACAGTGACTTACTAAAGGACCAAGAAGGAAAATGGAAGCTAAAAGAGTATGAGGAAATAAAAGATCTTTTTCAGAGTTTGTTACATTACAGGCAACTACGCAAGATATACAAAGAAGACAATAAGAAAGGATATAGTTATACTACTTCTAGATTTCAAAAGGAAATTATAGAAGGGAAAGTGAAGTTGCTGATGGGTGCATATATTATTCTGCTAGAATGGGAAACAAAAGATGAGGAGGTAAAATAGGTCATTATCAAATGGGCACAAGATATAGGACATAACATACAATTTGAAGATTGGGAAAAATTGTGGAGAATAGAATTAAAATTTACAGACTGTTCTCTTTTGAAAGAAAATTATATGAAAAACATGTATAGATAGTATAGAAGAAGAGGAAGAAGAAGAAGAGTTTGGATTTGATATCCCGCTTTATCAGTATGCGAAGGAGTCTCAAAGCGGCTAACATTCCCCTTTTCCTTCCTCCTCCACAACAAACACTGTGAGGTGAGTGGGGCTGAGAGACTTCAAAGAAGTCACCCAGCAGCTGCATGTGGAGGAGCGGAGATGCGAACCCGGCTCACCAGATTACAGATCTACCGCTCTTAACCACTACACCACACTGGCTCTCTATAACACCAGTACAGATTGCAAGAATGTACAAAACCAGATCAAACGTATGCTGGAAGTGTAAAGAAAAAGAAGGGAGTTTTTACCATATGTGGTGGGAATGTAGAGAAATTTTTAAAAAAATTGGAAATGATATATAATGAGTTGAAGAAAATGTTTAAATTAACATTTGTAAAAAAACCCAGAAGCATTTTTGTTAGCGATTGTAGGGAAAGACCTGTCAAGGAAAATATTGAACTTAATAGCACAAGGATGGAAGAATGAGGAAATCCCGACAAAAGAACAGTGGCAAGAGAAATTGATAGATTATGCAGAATTGGTGAAATTGGCATAAAAACTGTGAGACAAGGACAACTGTGACTTAAAAGAAGAATGGGAACTTTTTACAAACTACTTAAAAAAACAACAAAATGAATTGGACTCCTTGGCAGGTTTTGACTAAATATACACAAATTTATTGATTATTAACATAATAGATAGATAACTTAAGGATCTTTACAATTTTTACAATATGCAGAGAATAACATGTTGAAAAATCAGAGAGAGGAGCTGAGGGACGTCTTTGGGGGGAGAGGAGGGAGGGTTCTTCTTGGGGAGCGTGGAGGGAAACAATGGGGGGAAATGAAGACGATATGTTTTGATAATTTGTTATGCTGAAAATTCTTTAAAATTATTTTAAAAAGAAAAGAAAAGAAAGATTCCATCAACAGTGTCTCCGAAAAATTGTACAAATCACTTGGGAAGACAGGCGAACTAATACCAGTGTATTGGAAGAAGCAAAGATCACCAGTGTTGAAGCAATGATTCTTCAACATCAACTTCGTTGGACTGGTCATGTTGTGCAGATGCCTGATGATCGTCTTCCAAAGCAACTACACTATTCTGAACTTAAAAGGGAAAACGTAATGCTGGTGTTCAACAAAACAGGTTTAAAGACTCTCTCAAGGCAAATAATGCAGTATAAGCATGGATGATTGAGAAACATCGGCCTGTGAGAGCTCCAATTGAAGAACAGCCTTTCCCAAAGGTGTCATGGACTTTGTTTTTTTTTATAATATTTTTTATTGAGTTTATGAAATACAGAAAAAAGAATAGAAAACAGATTATAGGAATAAAATAGAAAAGTTACAAATTTCCATGTTCTTTTTTCCATCAAGTCTAATGGACTTCCCCGCATCCTCCCAACCCTGCATTCTCTGTAGTACAGAACATCAGCAATTTGTTAACTTGTTTCAATACTTATTGTATCCTTCATTTTATCATGTTACCTAATTTCAAATATGTTATAACCCAAATCATGTACATTTTCATTTAAACACAATAAAGTTATTTCATTATTCTACCTCTGACTTAATTTCCTGTGCCTTAATTTCCATTTCATTAATTTATCATTTCATTAATTTATCATTGCTGAAGCTAGAATTTCCTAAAAGGTGCATTTTTTAACATTCGTACAGCTTATAACGTTTTTTCAAATAGTCCTTAAATTTTTTCCAGTCCTCCTCAATTGTTTCTTCTCCCAAGTCTCGGATTCTGCCAGTCATTTCGGCCATTCCTCCAGCGTGGGTAGATCTTGTGTCTTCCAATGCTTTGCAATCAGGATCCTTGCTGCTGTAGTGGCGTACATAAAAAAAGTTCTATCTTTCTTAAGCACTCTCTGGTCCACCATGCCCAGGAGAAAGGCCTCCGGTTTCTTAGGTAAGGTAAATCTAAGTACCTTTTTTAGTTCATTATGAATCATCTCCCAAAAGGCCTTCACTTTCGGGCAGGACCACCAGAGGTGAAAGAATGTCCCTTCCGCCTCTTTACATTTCCAACATTTATTGTCAGACAGGTGATATATCTTAGCAAGCTTGACTGGGGTCATGTACCACCGGTATATCATTTTCATAATGTTTTCCTTCAAGGCACTACATGCCGTAAATTTCATTCCGGTGTTCCATAACCTTTCCCAGTCTTCAAACATAATGTTATGCCCCAAATCCTGCGCCCATTTTATCATGGCGGATTTGACTGTCTCATCCTGAGTATTCCATTTAAGCAGCAAGTTATACATTCTCGAAAGTAGTTTATTTTTTGGCTCTAACAGTTCTGTCTCTAGTTTCGATTTTTCCACCTGGAAAACAAAGGTGTCATGGACTTTGAAGACACTAAACTCAGGACAAAAGGGAGAAACATGTTAAGAGGAAGGCACCCTTGGCAAACCCTCACCATGAACAACTCCTGCCCGGAAGCACTGGTGGAGGAAGGGGGGAGCGCACCGCCCCCGGCAGCGCAATCCCGGCGGGGTGCCATTGCGGCTGTCCCCTCCCCCTGCACTGGGCACCCTGCCCCCTCAGGCAGCGCCCCCGTTAAAACCATGTTTATGGAAGATAATCTTACTCAGCTATGAGGGATCGTCAAAGAAGAAGAAGAAGAGTAGTTGCGTTCTGCCTCGCAAGGTTGTTGCACAAGCCACTTTCTCTCAGATGCTGCCCACTTGGTAGCGCTTGCTGCTAGTCTTAGGTCAGCTGTAGGTTCGCAACACGCTTATGACAACTACACTGGACAACACTGCAGGGCCGTTGTGTGCCAGTTTTCCAGATTCATCCTGGTCTTCTGCAAACGTTGGACAACGTAGCAAGTCTCTTGTAACTCACAGCTTGAGCTCCTTTTTACTGAGCTGCCCTGGGATGTTTTCTAAAAAATATAATAACCTTGAAAAACCACAACACTGCAGTCGGAGGTGTGTCCAGTCTGAAGAAAGTGTTCAGCGGGACTTCGACACACTTTCCCAAACTTAACAAACTTGGGTCTCCAGCTGTTTTGGGACTACAACTCCCATCATCCCTAGCTAGCAAGACATACAGCATGCATTTAAAGTACACCCCCGACGCCCCAAAGAATCATGGAAACCGTAGTTCGCCCCTCACCGAGCTATAATTCCCAGTGCCCTCTACGGAGGAGGAGGAGAATTTCTCCACTGTGAACCCGAAAACGCCCTATGCAGAAAAGGAGTTGTGTCACTCTATATGTTCTCATCTATCTCTGGAATGCAATGCGCTGGAGATGAGAGTCAGTTACGTCACTCTCGCGCGCGAGGGGCCTCTTTGGCATGCGCTTTCATGAGCGCTTTGCCCGGCGGAACTGAGAGTTGGGCGTCGGCGACTGGCGGAAGCTGCTCCAGAACGCAGGCGCAGTCCTTTCTCAGCTACGCCTGCGCAGTTGGGCAAGGGGACCCACCCGCGCATGCGCACCCGGGGGAGGCGGACTCGCTGGCTCCTGCGCTGCTGGGGGCGACGGAGGGCTGGTGAGTGGGGGGGGGGCGGGCGGGGGTCCCGGGGAAGGGCCCCCTTTGTTCCCAGGGGGAGGGGCCGCCCTGAGGCTTGGGGGGTTGGTGGCCAGGGTGCTGTACCGGTTGGGTTTCTGCCTCGAAGCAAGTGGGGAGCTGCCCCTCCTCCTCCTCCTCCTCCGCCCTGGAGGCAGCCGGGTCCTTGAGAGGGGAAGGCGGGGGTCTCTCTCTCTGTGTCCGGGGCTGTACCTGTTGAGTTCCTCCCTCTCCCCGGAGAAAGAGTTGGGGCACGGAGGGGGGCATCCTTTCCCCTTCCCCAGAACATAATGGGGGGGGGGCAGAACAGGCAGAAGTCCAGCAGGTCCCTTTCCATGCCTGCATCTCCACGTGGTACATGGGGGGGGAGAGAAGGACGTGCCTGTTGGATGCATGCCTGTCCAGCCAACCCCCCTGTGAGAAACCATGAGATCCCAGTTTTCCCCTGTTTCACTTTATGCTGTGTTTCTTCCTTCAACAAAAGCCTCCCAAATCCCACGAGACAGGGGGGCTGGGCTGCAAAGCCCGCCTTTTTGGTTGCCCATCCGAGAAGATCGAGGTGTTGGAGGGACCCCCTGCAGACCCCTTCCCTTGTCAGGAGGGTCTCTCTGGCTTCTGGGGAGCGGGGCACCAGCATGGCTGGTTTTATTGATGCAGCACCACCCATGGGCTGGAGGGGGTTTGGGGCGGGGGAGACGCTCCAGGCAAGACCCTCTCCCTAGACTGGAGCAGGGAGCAGAAGGATAGATGATATGGCCTCAGCAATTCTGAGAAGGTAAAGGTAAAGGTAAAGGTACCCCTGCCCGTACGGGCCAGTCTTGCCAGACTCTGGGGTTGTGCGCCCATCTCACTCAAGAGGCCAGGGGCCAGCGCTGTCCAAAGACACTTCCGGGTCACGTGGCCAGTGTGACATCGCTGCTCTGGCGAGCCAGAGCTGCACACGGAAACGCCGTTTACCTTCCCGCTGGTAAGCGGTCCCTATTTATCTACTTGCACCCGAGGGTGCTTTCGAACTGCTAGGTTGGCAGGCGCTGGGACCGAGCAACGGGAGCGCACCCCGCTGCGGGGATTCGAACTGCCGACCTTTCGATCGGCAAGCCCTAGGCGCTGAGGCTTTTACCCACAGCGCCACCCGCATCCCAATTCTGAGAAACAAACAAGCAAAAATCAGGGCAGTTTTGAAATCGGTGGTGAAATCAGTGCACTTTGGAATCACTTTTTTAAAAGTGTGGTGGTTTTGGAGTCAGTGGTTAAAATTAGTGCACTTCGAAATTGATTTCCGCAGAGTGGCTGGGGAAGCCCAGCCAGATGGGCATGGTAAAAAAAATGAATTATTATTATTATTGTTATTAAAAGCAGCATGGTTCTGGAATCAGTACTCAAAATCAGGGGGCTTTAAAATAAGTGCAGTTTTGGAATCAGTGGCTTAAAATCAGCTCAGTTTTTGCACCAGCGGTTAAAAATCAGCACTGTTTTGAAATCGGGTTGAAATCAGTGTGTTTTAGAGTGGTGCAGTCCCGAGTCTTGATCCAAAATGTCACCTGACGGGATCCAAGCCCAGAGGTACAACTTGCTCCTTGATTTGGGGAGCTGCCCTGCAGAATTTGGAGATGATTTCCAAAGAGGTATCCCAGTGCAAACAGACAAACCTTCCGCCAAGGCGTAGAAGGAAATCCATTGATGTCCTGGTTTTTGTCAGCTTCAAGGAGAATATTTCAGGACCTTCTCTAAGTGACATTTGGCCTTCCCCATACAGTGGTACTTTGGGTTACAAACACTTCAGGTCACAAACATAATTCGTTCCGGAGGTCTGTTCTTAACCTGAAACTGTTCTTAACCTGAGGTACCACTTTAGCTAATGGGCCCTCCTGCTGCTGCCACACAATTTCTGTTTTCATCCTGAAGCAAAGTTCTTAACCCGAGGTACTATTTCTGGGTTAGTGGAGTCTGTAACCTGAAGCATCTGTAACTTGAGGCACCACTGTATTTCTTTACTTGCAGAAGTGCTCTGGCAAGCCAGTGAGGGTGTAATGGTGAGAATGTCGGACGGGGACCTGGGAGATCAGAGTTCGAATCCCCACTCTGTCATGAAGCTCGCTGGGTGACCTTGGAGTCAGTCACAATCTCTTCGCCTCCTTCGCAGGGTCGTTGTAGGGATTAGCAGAGGAGGGGGTGAACCATGGGCTCCTTGGGATAGAAATGAGCTCTTCTGCTGAACCGCTTAGGGCCAGCCAGACGGAGATGCCCATCTCCCAACCTGGTGCCCAGAGATCTCCCTGTGGCCCCAGTTGGACCTGGCAGATTTTGAATGCTGACCGTTAACCCTTTGTGTGCTGCTGTTCTTTTCCAGCCACCGAGAGGAGTTCCCTGGAGCCCCAGCATGGCCGAGAAGAGGCGCCTGGCTTTCTCCATCATCCAGTTCCTCCAGGACCAGCTGCATCATGGAGGACTCTCAGCCGATGCCCAGGAGAGCCTGGAAGGTGGGGGGGGGGGCGGAGGACGGGGAAACAGGAGCTGGAAAAAGCTCTGTTTGATTCTATGTTTTCCTGTTTAGGCCTCGGGGGCCCCTTTGGCCCAACCTTCTCGCCCAACATTTGACTCTTAAAATAATAATAATAATTTATATCCTGCCTTTTGCTACGACAGGACACAAGGCAGCTTGCAAATAAAACAGAAACTGCTAAAAACAAAGGAAAACAACAACAACAAATTTATTATTTATATGCCATCCATCTGACTCGGTTACCCCAGCCACCCTGGGCAGCTTTCAACAAATAAACAAATTAAAAAGTGATCAAACATCGTTGAAATTGAAACTACATCTATGTAGCTCTCGATCGATCGATCTAATCCATTAAAACACACAACGCGGCACCACTGCTTCCTTAAAAGTGGACTGTTTTGCAGGGCGGGATGCAAATGTGATTAACAATCATCATCATCATAATTTTATTATTTATACCCTGCCCATCTGGCTTGGTTGCCCCATCCAGGCTTGTCTTTGCTGAGTAGGCACAGACATTTGAGATTGGAAGCTGAGTGTCTCTGCCACCCTGGGCCCTTCTGCATGCCAGAAACGTGTCCTGCCAACGACCCCCCCCCCCGCCTCCCTGTGGAGCTGTAAATGAGGGGAGCAGGGTTAACTGGGCCCTTGTCTCTCCTGCAGTCGCCATCCAGTGCCTCGAGACAGCGTTTGGTGTCTCCACGGACGACCGCAGCCTCGCCTTGTCCCAGACCCTGCCGGAGATTTTCGAAGCTGCTGCAGCAAAAGTAGGTGTTTGTGGGAGCATGACGAGGGGAGAAGGTGGTGTCTTTGCAGGCGGTGTTGCTGGCAGAGTGGGGGGAGACTGGGTGGGGGGAGCAGGTAGTCTGTAGTGGCAGCATGACTGGGTTGGATTGGATGAGCGCTGGGGGACCCTCCTGGTGATCCTGCCTGCCCCAAGAAGAGTCCTTTGGGCAGGCACCTCCTGAGCTCTGACTTTCTTTTCTCTTTCTGCCCTGGTGTGCCTCAGGAGCCACAGCCAAGCCCACCCCCCTCAGAGCCAGTCACCCCCTCAGAAGAAGAGGCTGCAGAGGCAGAAAGGCTGAAGGCCGAAGGTGAGACCCTCCCTCTGGGCACTCCATGCCAGCTCCAGCCAGGCTGCTGCACAGCGAGGGGGCCAGGCGCGTCTCCGTGGGGAGGGAGCCCCGCAGCTGAGGGCCTGCCAGCGATCATCGCCCTCATCCTCAGTGCTTTTTTCCAGGCGGTTCTCAAGGATCTTTCTTTTGGTTAAAAAGTGTGGCGCTTACTGAAACTACTTCATCGTGAGCTCCAGCACCTCTTTTTCTAGAAAAAAAAGCATCGATAGTGGTGCTCTGGATGCTTTAGCGGAGATTCCTGCCTTGCAGGGGGTTGGGCTGGATGACCCTCGGGGTCCCTTCCAACTCTAGGATTTCCTTGTTCCCTTCTCTATAGGAAATGAGCAGATGAAGGCGGAAAACTTTGAAAGTGCCGTCTCCTTCTATGGAAAAGCCATTGAGCTGAATCCGTCCAATGCAGTTTACTATTGCAATCGGTGAGCTGGTGGGGGATGGGCAGATCTTTCTCTCTTTCTCCACTTTTGTAGGAGTGTCTGTGTGTGTGTGTGTGTGTGTGTGTGATGTTCTCTGTATGTTTGTTTCTCTCTACATTCCCCCTTCCTGTCAGCCTGGAGGGCTCCATTGCTTAGAGTGTGGTGCTGAGAATGCCAAGGTTGCGGGTTCGATTTCCGCATGGGACAGCAGGGAGTTGGGCTAGATGGCCCTCAGGGTCCCCTCCAACGCCACGATTCTAGGATGCCATTTGGTGAGCGCTGAGCATCTTTCTTTCTCTCCTCCGCAGGGCTGCCGCTTACAGCAAGCTGGGGAACTACACCGGGGCCGTCCGGGACTGCGAGCGAGCCATTCACATCGACCCCAAATACAGCAAGGCCTATGGCAGGATGGGGTGAGCATCTTGGGGGGCGGAAGGCGGGGCGGGAGAGGTAATTACCCCTCCCCACTGGCCCCTCCAGCCTAAGTGGGGGACCCAGGATGTGGCCTGTAAGGGAGAAGCCAGGGAACGGCTTTTGGACCTCAGGGTGCTCCTTCTCGGTCAGGCAACCTTCTCTCTCTCTCTCTCTCTCTCTCTCTGCTTCCTGCTCCCAGCTTAGCCCTGTCGAGCCTGAACAAACTCTCGGACGCCGTTTTCTACTACAGAAAAGCTCTGGAGCTTGACCCAGATAACGAGACGTACAAGTCCAACCTCAAAGTCACGGAGCAGAAAATGAAGGAGGCTCCAAGCCCGGTGAGAAGGAGAGGCAGCAGTGGTGCAGTGGTTAGAGCACCTGGGCCAGGACCCACGAGGGACTGGTGTTCACCCCCCCCCTTTCATAGAGCCTCCAGGTGACCTAGGGGGCCAGCCGCTGCCTCTCTTGGTCTGGCCTCCCTTGCAGGGTGGCTGTGACCAGGGTGCAAATCGCCACCTCTCAGACTCACCTGCCTTGCAGGGTCATGGCAAGGATGTCAACAGAGGGGGAGAACTTTGCACACCACCTTCAGCTCCTAGGAGGAAACAGTGTTGTGTAAATCCTCCTTTTGCTCTTACACTGAGCAAAAGGTTCCTGCTTTGCGGGGGGCTGGACTAGATGATCCTTGGCAGTCCCTTCTGACTCTACGGCTCTGTTTGCCTTTCAGACAGGAGGTGCTGGAGGCTTCGACTTAGCCGGCTTGCTCAACAACCCCGGGTTCATGAGCATGGTGAGTCTAGCCCTGCTTCTTGAGCTGGTGTTTTGATTTGTTGGAGGAATAAGGATCTCATTGTTGTTGTTGTAAAAAATTGTATGCTGCCCTCTAACCATAGATCTCAGGGCACTTCAAAACATAAAACTGCAATAGAAAAAAAGACAGAATTCATAATAAAAATTTAATAGTAAAAAGAAGACTCCCCAACCACTCTCTCTTTCTCTCCCCTCCACTTTTCTCCTTTTTTTAAAAAATAAAACAGGCATCAAACCTGATGAACAATCCGCAGGTACAGCAATTGTAAGTATGGGAAACACCTGATTTTTAGGGAAGGGGTGGGGGGTCTTTTTTTAAAGCTTCTTCTGACACCCCCAAATGGCAGGCTCCCTGCAGATTTCAGAATTGCTGGAAGGAGAGCCAACCTGCCATTCAGAAGAGTCTCCGAGGATTGCTGCGCTCCCTGCCTTGCCGGGGGTTGGGCTGGATGACCTTTGGGGGAACCCTTCCAACTCTCACAACCTGTGACAATGACCTCTTTTCTTTTCTCCTGCCCGCTTTGCTGGAAGGATGTCTGGGATGATCTCGGGTGGCACCAACCCCATGGCAGCGCCAGGAGCGGGCGCGTCCCCCAATGACCTCGCCAGCCTTATCCAAGCGTGAGTAGAAAGACCTGGGGGGGTCTCTCCCCTCCCGGCTCTGAGCAACAGCACCTGGCCAGCAGCCTTGCACCTGCCTCCCTGCTTTTCCTCTCAAGGATCTCCAGCTGGTTCTCCCTCCCTCCTCTTTTAATCCCCCTCACAGCAACCCTGCGAGGTTGGTTAGGCGGAGAGGTAGCGGCTGCCCCGAGTCCAAGGGGGTGGGATCTGAACCCTGGTCTCTCCCAGGTCCCAGTCCCATGCCCAAACTTTTTTCTCCGGGCCGCATTTGCAGAACAAAAACTTGCTTGCACCAACCAGTCTTTTTTATTGGTAAGGTATGCATTGGGGAAAACAGTGAAGATGTCTTAATTTTGAAAAGATATCCATCCATATTCTGCAAATGAAAACATAATTTTGGTAGTTCCCTGGACTGAAATGTTTGAATGGGAAATGCTTTGAGATCTTATGAAGAAGGGTGGTATATAAGTGTCAGGGGTTCAGAAGGAGAGACACAGGAGGGGGAGCAAATGGAGAGTGAGGAGGAGGAGTACGAGGGGGGCGCAGGCAGTGACAGTGGCCAGAGTTATTCCACAAGCCTCTCTAGCGAATCGGAGGACTCACAGAAGGGAGCGCCGGTGGCCAGAGCAAAGGGGGGTCCAGGGGGGAAGCCCCAGGAGGAAGGGGCCAGCGGGGAATCCCTGAGCAGCAGCTGGAGATCAGGACCAGCGTCTCCACCAGAGCGCAGTGGGGAGGGGGAGTCCCAGGAGTCGGGACCAGTGTCCTCACCACCAGAGGGAGGAGAGGAGTCAGGTTTGGCAACACCCACATCAGGAAGCGGGGAAACGGTCAGAAGGAAAGTCACCGGCTGGGCGCGCGCGCCAAGTTCAAATGTACAGGAGGGCGGCACAGCGGGGAGCCCGGGAAGGGAGCCAGGTCCTAAAGCCCGCCGGAGGGAGGGGCAAGACTCAGGAGGCTCAGCGTCAGAGGAGTCCAGGAAGGAGGGAACCCCAGAGGGCAGAAGGACCCAGCGCAGGAAAGAGCAGCGCAAGAGGTGGAGCCGGGCTAGAATCTTAAACTGGTGTGGGTGGAGCAGTGAGTCAGAGGGGACTTAGCCGGTCTAGGGTCAAGACGTGGGTCTGCGCGCCCAGAGCTTGGAAATGGAAACTAAACTTTAATAAAGACTTTTGTATATAACATCCACTGGGCGTTGGTCCTCTGTGAGGTGGGACCTAGCGGCAGTCCTGACAGTAAGTCCCCTCTCATCATTTTCCACCAATTTTAAATCCTCGTGGAGTGTGGGAAAGCAGCGAGGGGTGAAGATTGGTGCTTCGCGAGCTCACGAAAACCAGGGAAATGACTACCGAAGAGAAGATAGCGAGTCTGCAAAACGCAGTGACACAGCTGAACGCAGAAATTTTGGCGTCCAGAAAGAAGGAACAGGAAGCAGCTGCTGCCTGCCAGGATCTGCGAACCAGGTTAGAAGTGCTAACTACACAGAGGCTACCGGCCACCAGACCAGAAGGGATTGGGCTGGGGAACAGAGGAGGGAGCCTTGTGTCTCACTTCAATGGGGACCTGCAGGAGTATCCTAACTTCAGAGCAGATGTACTATATGCACTGCAGCTGCTTGACAAGGACTTTAAAAATGAGGAAGAAAGAGTGGGATTTATTGTTTCGCATTTACGGGGAGAGGCGAAAACGTGGCTGCGCAATCTCTGGAGAGATAAGGATCCAGCCCTCCAAGATGCGGGTGCCTTCCTTAAAGTGATGGATGCGTGTTTTTTGTCTGAGATTGATGTGGATATCGCTAGGAAACAGATTCACGGACTAAGACAAGGTAGAGCCACTGTAAGGCAATATCATTCACGTTTCTTCGCATTGGTGAACGCATTGGGGTGGGAGAGAGAATCGCCTGCCGTCAGAGATCTGTTCTGGGAGGGGCTGAACGGAGCTGTGAAAGACGAAATTGCAAGGGGGGAGAGACCCCAAACCACCAAGGACATTGTGGAGAGGGCACTCACCATTGGGGTTAGGCTGGAAGGACGCTCTTGGGACAAAGAGGAAGTGCATTGGGGCCGCACGCCAACGAAAGCACCACCCCCCTTTCCCAAGGAAGCGGCGCGCGCTCGATCCATGCCTCCGCTGGGAGGAGGAGAGGAGCCGATGGAGATAGGTGGTGCTAAGGCTCAGTCCACAGCCGGAGCAGTCAAAATGAAGCCTCCTAGAGGGACCAGGAAGTGCTACATCTGCGACAGTGCTCAGCACATGGCGAAAGAGTGTCCCCAGCGGTTTCACAAGCACACTGCAGCCGCAGCGACAGTAACAGAAGCAGTTCAGCAGAGTGAATCACAGCAGGAAAACTCCACTGTCTGGCTGGAAATGGAGTCACTGGGGGCCAGCCAGACAAGTCAGTGAAGCAATCCCCAGTAATGTTACAGCCCACAGACCCCCTCCCACCCAAACCAGTAGTGCAGCTCACCGCATCCCTTCAACTTCCCAATGGGCTCACTGTGGAAATCCCCATTACGATTGACTCTGGGAGCAATGCAGATTTTATAGGCATGGACTTCATCCAGCAACATGGCATAGCCCTTCTGCCAGCGACGGTACCTCTGAACGTCGTCACGGTGGACGGCAGGGAGCTACTGGGAGGGCAAGTGCTGCAGCAGACGCCGCCAATGGTGATGCGCATTGGTAATCACCGCGAAGTCATCAGCTTCAACGTCACCCGCCTGTCAGACACGCCCATTGTGTTGGGCATGAGTTGGCTGGATAGGCACAGCCCGGCATTAGCTTGGTACCAGTGGCAACTGACCTTCGGCTCCTCCTACTGCGCAGAACACTGCATCCTGGCTGACTTGGACGATGAGGGGCACGAGGATGGACCACAGCTGAACTTGGGCATGTTGCAAGCGGTACCTAACAAGTACAAAGAGTTTTTGGAGATCTTCTGCGAGAAAGAAGCGGACAAGCTGCCTCCCCACAGACCCTACGACTGCAAGATTGACCTCCTGCCGGGGGCGATGCTCCCGACGGGAAAGCTGTATTCCATGTCTGAGGATGAATTGCAGGAGCTCAGGGAGTTCATAGATCACAACTTGAAGCCGGGATTCATCCGAGAGTCCAAGGCGGTGGGGGGCAGTCCTGTATTCTTTGTAAAGAAGCGGGACACGCCCCAAAAGAGGCTTGTAGTTGATTACCGCGTCTTAAATGCGAAAACCAAGCCCTCAGCCTTCCCCATGCCCAAGATCGATGACCTGCTGGCAACGGTGCGGAAGGGGCGCATCTTTACCAAGTTGGATCTACGCGGAGCGTACAATCTCATACGAGTGAGGGAGGGTGACGAGTGGAAGACGGCCATGTTTACGCCGCTGGGCACCTATGAATATAGAGTTATGCCTTTTGGATTACAAAATGGCTCCCACTGTTTTCAAGCATTCATGCATCATGTCTTGGCGGGTCTTCTCTACAAGAAGTGCGTCTGTTTCCTGGACGACATCCTGATCTTCTCGGAGTCGCCGGAGGCTCACGAGAGAGATGTCAGGGAAGTACTGCAGCGGCTGCGGGAGCACCGGCTTTACGCCAAGCTGGAGAAGTGCCAGTTCGACAAGACGGAGGTGGACTTCCTGGGCTACAAACTGTCCGACAAGGGACTCGCCATGGACAGTACCAAGGTACGGGCAGTGCTGGACTGGAAGAGCCCACGCAATCGAAAGGAAGTCCAGAGGTTTGTCGGCTTTGCCAACTTTTATCGCAAGTTCATCAAAGGTTTCGCCATGCAGACAGCGGCCATCACTGACACCCTCAGTTCCAAGAAGAAGAAGTTCATCTGGACGGAGCAGGCAGAGCAGTCCTTTCGGAAGCTCAAGCACCTCTTCGCGTCCGAGGAACACCTGCTACACGTGAACCCCAGCAGGCCCATGAGAGTGGAGACGGACGCGTCAGACAGGGCCGTGGGGGCCGTCCTGTTGCAGCAAGACCACCAGGGGGACTGGAGGCCGTGCGCTTTCTACTCCAGGAAACTCAACAAGTCGGAGCAGAACTACACCATCTGGGACAGGGAGTTACTGGCCATACATGCAGCCTTCAAGGCGTGGCGGCATTTCCTCGTCGGGGCCAAACACACGGTGCAGGTCCGTACAGACCATAAGAACTTGGAGTACTGGCGCACGGCGAGGTTCCTGAACCAGAGACACATCCGCTGGGCGGAGTTCTTTGCAGATTTTGACTTCAGAATAGAATACATCCCTGGAAACAACAACATCATGGCGGACGCGCTGTCCAGGAAACCGCAGTACCTCGAAGAAGAGGCGCCGGCGGCGGCCAAGCATATTTTCGCACCAAAGGCGTGGGCATGCGCGTCAGCCACGGTGGACCTGGACGCGGTGCGTCGCGCGCTGCAGACGGATCCCTTCGCGCGAGCCAAGATGGAGGAGGTGCGTAGCGGCACGGCGAGGGACGATGACTTCCAAATACGCGACGGCCTGCTCATCTGCAAAGGAGCCCTCTACGTGCCGGGAGACAACCTCCGCGCGAGGGTCCTGCAACAGCTGCATGACGCACCCAGCGCGGGACACTTCGGCAAGGAGAAGACGGTGGACCTAGTAGCCAGAGACTTTTGGTGGCCCAAGATGAGGGGGGATGTCGCGGAATACGTCAAGAGGTGCGACACCTGCCAAAGGGCCAAACCAGTACACCAGCCGCCGGCGGGCCTGTTGGAACCGCTACAGACACCGTTCGAGCCGTGGGAGAGGGTGGCCCTGGACTTTGTCACGGATCTGCCCAGCTCGAGAGGCAAGACGGCAGTACTCGTGGTAGTAGACTTGTTCACCAAGATGGCCCACTTCATTCCTTGCGCGAAGGTGGCCACAGCCGAGCAGACCGCCAAGCTGTTTATAGACCACGTGTTCAAGGTGCACGGCCTACCACGGTCCATCCTGTCCGACAGGGGGCGCCAGTTCATATCCAACTTCTGGCAAAAGCTGATGGGTTTCCTGAACGTCAAGGTCAGCCTGGCGTCGGCGCAACACCCGCAGACTAACGGACAGGCGGAGAGAGTCAACGCCATCATGCAGCAGTACCTGAGATGCTACACGAACCAGCAGCCCTCGACCTGGGTGGACTACCTACCGCAAGCCGAGTTTGCCTACAACAACACGAAACACGTGTCCACGGGGGTGACACCGTTTTTCGCCAACAATGGGCGGCATCCCAGAACCTTCCCGGGTTTAGAGAAAGTGAGGGAGGGGGAGCCGCAGGGAGCAGAGGCCGTGGCAGCGGAGTTGCAGGAGATCCACGAGCAGCTCAGGAGGCAGTTAGAGATGGCGAAACAGGCTTACAAAGTGCAGGCAGACCGACACAGGAGGGTTGGGGAAGACATCCGGGTAGGAGACTGGGTCTGGTTAGCAGCCCAGGCAGTTCCGGCCAGATCGTTGGCCAAGAAGAAGCTCGGGCACAAGCAGCTAGGGCCTTACCAAGTAGAGGCGCAGATCAACCCAGTGGCCTTCCGGTTAACACTCCTGGAGGGGTCCAGAATGCACCCGGTCTTTCATAGATCAGTGCTCACACCCTACAAAGAGCCCCACAGGTTTCAGGCACCAGGGACAGCGCCAGACCCGCTCAGGGAAGCGCCCAAAAAGGGGGGGTCGCCGAGGAGGGGGCCACTCAACGAAGCCACTGAGATTTTAGACTCAAGGTGGGGGGAGGACGGGATTGAATATCTTCTCGCCACAGAGGACACCCCGGCCAGCGCCAACAGGTGGGTGCCGGATTACGCATTGGAGGAGCAGTTGCTCAAGGAAGAATTCCATACACTTTTCCCGCACAAGCCTATGCCGGCGGGCTTTTTCGATGATTGTCTGTTCACACCCACACTCTCGGCCAGCACTTTCCGGGGTTTCTCGTCAGCAGAGGACTCGGCTCCGGGAGGCAGCTCCCCAGAGGGATCGCTCTCAGGTTTTGGCACGGGGGGATCTTACTGGTGGGAGGACCAACCCGAAGTGGGATGGCGCAGAGACGTGCCGGAGGGACCCTGCGAAGTGGCGGCACCTCAGGCGACAGGGGGAGAAGGGGTTGTGAGTGATTTGGGGGCGGCCTCAGATTTCGAACACACCGCCCAGGAGATGGAAGCGGAGGGAATCGCAGTCGACGAGCCCATGGAGGACTTTCCGGACTTCTCACGATGGCTGCACGCCTCGGGGGACGAACTGTATCCTGAACTCACCCCGACAACTCTAGAGCACCCGGAACCCGCACCTGAAGAGGGGGAGGGGGGAAGGGGGGGCTTCGAGGGGGGGATGGATGTCAGGGGTTCAGAAGGAGAGACACAGGAGGGGGAGCAAATGGAGAGTGAGGAGGAGGAGTACGAGGGGGGCGCAGGCAGTGACAGTGGCCAGAGTTATTCCACAAGCCTCTCTAGCGAAACGGAGGACTCACAGAAGGGAGCGCCGGTGGCCAGAGCGAAGGGGTGTCCAGGGGGGAAGCCCCAGGAGGAAGGGGCCAGCGGGGAATCCCTGAGCAGCAGCTGGAGATCAGGACCAGCGTCTCCACCAGAGCGCAGTGGGGAGGGGGAGTCCCAGGAGTCGGGACCAGTGTCCTCACCACCAGAGGGAGGAGAGGAGTCAGGTTTGGCAACACCCACATCAGGAAGCGGGGAAACGGTCAGAAGGAAAGTCACCGGCTGGGCGCGCGCGCCAAGTTCAAATGTACAGCAGGGCGGCACAGCGGGGAGCCCGGGAAGGGAGCCAGGTCCTAAAGCCTGCCGGAGGGAGGGGCAAGACTCAGGAGGCTCAGCGTCAGAGGAGTCCAGGAAGGAGGGAACCCCAGAGGGCAGAAGGACCCAGCGCAGGAAAGAGCAGCGCAAGAGGTGGAGCCGGGCTAGAATCTTAAACTGGTGTGGGTGGAGCAGTGAGTCAGAGGGGACTTAGCCGGTCTAGGGTCAAGACGTGGGTCTGCGCGCCCAGAGCTTGGAAATGGAAACTAAACTTTAATAAAGACTTTTGTATATAACATCCACTGGGCGTTGGTCCTCTGTGAGCTGGGACCTAGCGGCAGTCCTGACAATAAGTCAATAAAATAAAATAAAAAAATTTCTTGGGTTGCCCCTGAACCTTCCTGCCACACTTGGAGAACTGCTGCTCCTGTCTCCCCTTTTCTTTTTCAATCTATTTTTATCAGATGAACCTGCAATAATTTGACCACAAATACATGCTTGCCATTTAAATATTTTGGCAGGTGGTGTCTCCGAATTCAAGCCACAATATTGCAGAGTCTCTGCCCGCGTTTGTGGTATGAACTCTTTACCCTTCAGTAGGGAATTCAAGTTGCGCAGAGTCTCCTGTCTATGGATTTATTGAGGTTATTAAATCTTTCGAAGACCCCGGGACAGGTGGCCAGCTATTGAACAGATTGCCTGGATATTCCGGCGCATTTTGCAGCGGGAAGATGCCCGGTATCCTGACCAGGGGCCCTCCCTGACGTGCCTCTCTCCCTCTGCAGGGGCCAGCAATTTGCGCAGCAGATGCAGCAGCAGAACCCGGAACTCATTGAGCAGTTGCGCAGCCAGATCCGCAGCCGGACGCCCAGTGCCAGCAACGAGGAGCAGCAGGAATGAGGCGGGTCGGAAGGTGGGTGCCGGGGACCTTGTGTGGGGCTCTGGGGTGGGGGGGGCTGACGTGCTAGCTGTCGCAAGGTGAGATGGTCTCTGGTGTTCCCGGAAAATGATCAGACGCAGGAGCAGACAGCCTGATGTGGCAGCAGCTGCTGGGCTTCTTGTGGAGGCTCCAGCTCCAGAGGCAGTCTACCTGGGCTCCTAGGTCCTATGGAGCGTTTGCCCAGTGTGGGGACAGGAAGCTGGGCTGGATGCGCCCCCTTGCGCCTGATGCGGCACACAGGTTCTTACTGTGGAGCCTCCAGGTGCAGGGGCAGTCTATCCAGACTCCTGCAAGGACAGGAAGCCTGGCCAGATGAGCCCCTTTTGGCCTGATCCAAAGGCTGGGAAGCCTGGCCACTCCAAGGACAGAAAGCTGGGCCGGTTGGATCCCCTTGGGGCCTGAAACAACAGCCTGGGCTCTGTTCCTGTACATGTGGAGCCTCCAGCTCCAGAGGCAGTCTATCCGGATTCTTCGGTTCTATGGGGCATGTCCCTTTTTAAAGAACAAAACCACCTGCTTTCCTTCCAGGGGTGCCCTTTGTCGGAAGATGACCTCCTTCCTTGGCTGGACAGGAAAGAAGATTTGAAACTGGAAAAGCCATGTTTCTGTTGCTGTTTCTCCTGCTCATGGAGTGCGGGGGGGGGAGCAGGAATGGGGGGGGTTGGGGGGACCCCCCAACCTGCATGTTAGAGAGGCAGCCCCTCCCACCCCAGTAGTCTCCCCTTCCTCCTCCTGCTCCTCCTCTTCTTCCTCCTGCCCCCCTTGAGACCCCCGGGAAGATCCACGACTGGTGCGGCAGTTTTTAAATCCCATTTTCTCCCGGGGAGATGCTACGTTTCCAGGGAAGAAGCCTCACTCCAGAACCACGGCCTTCTCTGGGGGGGGGGCAGCAAACCCTCTCTCTCTCTTTATTTTTGCAAAAAAAAAAACCCAACCCCCCCCCCCAAAAAAATGTATTTCTGTGTCCACCTCCCTGGGTTGTTGTCTCAATTTCTTTCTCCCTTTGCCAGGCTCTTCTCTGGTGCCTTCGTCTGGCATCTCTAGCGCAGGGCAAAAACCGGGGGGGGGGGGGATTTTTGCATGGGATCATGTGTGTTTTGCAGGGTGGGTGGGGCCATGACTTTGGGAAATTGCAGCTAAGGTGTTTCCTCTCTTTCTTAAAAGATCATGGCGATATGCGTAGATCTCTTTGCGGAGGGAGCACAGGTTAGCAACGTCTCGCCCCCCCCTTTTGGCTTCCAGAAGGTTTTTAATTCAAATATTGGGAGGGGGATTTGGGGGGGGGTTCTTGCATGTTTGTGAGCTTAGCAAAAGGAAATTTGTCTTGGGGGGTGGGCTGAGTTGGCTTTAGTGTAGGAAGGGTGTGTGAATGCCCCCGGGGCGTCGCCCTCGAACACCCCCACCTGCCCCACGGAGGGTCGCCATGAATCCAGTGCCAAGAAAGTTGCTTTGCAGGGGGGGGGGATTGCCCTCAATATTTTACAAGGTCTCTGGGATAGATGGACAGACAAGCTTCCTGCCTCCCACCCCCAATTCAAATAGATGTGCACCCCCAAGCTGCATTTCTAGAAACAGGGTCTGATTTCTAAAGATGAGTGGCTCAGCAGAAAAGAGGACCCTCTCTTCCTCTCCCACTGCAAGGCCAGGTCAGGGCTGCCTCTTCCGGTTGGGGGTCTCTAGCAACACCCCAACCCCACTTTTCTGCTCCTGGTTTGCCCAGCCTGCAACCCGCCTTCCACAGACCCTCTTCAGGATTAGGGGTGGGGGCAAATGGGCACTCAGAAACTTGCCGTTCTATCCCACCTCCTTCGTACCCCACATCTGGAGAAGGGGGTGCTCAAAAAAGGGGGCATTGACAATTTTTGAGATGCCTTGTTGGGAATAAATGATCCCTGGGGGGTTAAAAGGGGGAAAGGGGTTCGGAGACCTCCCCCCCGCCACCCCCTAAGAGCTTTTCTTTGGATTCCTTCAAAATGTTTTTTTTTTTTTAATTACTATTATTATTAAAGAATTTGGCACTGTTTCCGTTTTCCTTTTTTTAACGTAGAAAATAAAATCCTTTGGACACTGTTGCTTGCTCTTGTCCCGCTCTCAATTGGCCCCTGTCTAACCTAAAACAGAGTATTAATAATAATAATGATAATTAATTACAGCGGTACCTCAGGTTAAGTATTTAATTCGTTCCGGAGGTTCCGTACTTAACCTGAAACTGTTCTTGTTGCGTTCGCAAAGTAAAGGAAGGATTGAACCCTGATTAATAAGAATACACACAGAGGCTTGAACCAGCAAGACTCTGGGAAGGGGGCGTCTAATCGTGTCTCTCTGTGCTTGTCTGCCGTGCAGCCCCTGGCCCAGGTAGTTTTTATTCACAAAAGAACTTTTTACAGAGTGTTCGTAAGAACCAATCAGATTTCTTCTGAGCATTTCCACAAACCCCACCTGGGGGAAAAGTTAGATCAAAAGAAATTCTTTTAACTACAAAGACTACTACTCTGAGCATGCATACATAATCTGAGAGTAAATAGAAGAGGACTAGAGAAACTCCAGAGATCACAAACAGGAGTAAACAAGAGAGGATGGAAGGATGGCAAGGAGGTAGGCATCTTTATCACCTTCCTGTGAAACTATTTCCAGGCCCTAAGATTAACATCCTGCATCAAAGGAACTTGCCCACTATCTTTATGGCCCGGGATGCCTGCCTGGCGAAGCAACTGCTGTGTGACATGTGAGGAGAGAAAAATGGGCAGTAGAGTCAAAAGGGCATGAAAAGGGCATGAATGTAGAATCTTATGGGATTTAATCAGAAATTATCGTCAATATATCAAACCCAGTCAACACAATGCTTTCATCGTGGACACGATGGTTTGATGTATATTTTATAATTCCTCATGGTAATCCCATCTGATCCCTACATCTCACCTTTTTTTATTTATTTATTATTTATGTACAGGAATTCTTAAGAGAGGAGAGGCATTGTGTCCTCATAATCTGCCTGCATGTGTTTCTGTATCACAAAAAGATCTTGGCAGACATTCCTGAAGTGAGCGTAGTTCATGTATGTGTTCTTATACCACAGAAAGATGTCTAGCAGACATTCCTAAAGAGAGCGTAATAACCTTTGCCTATTCTTTTCTAAAACTGAGCAACTATGCTGGACCCATGTCAGTCTGTTGAGGCAGCATTGAGCATCAGATAAATTTGTGGGAATGTAGTTATAACTTCTTTGATTACACATGAAAAACCAGCCATCTGGTAAACGCACATTAGCATAATTAAAAGTAATCTGCTGAACATGTGAACAATTCCAAGTTGGCCTTCCTGTGTCCAGACAGTGAGTTGCCCCAGCTGCACTGGGCAGCTCCTAATGAAATATTAAAAGCACAACTTGGTGCAGGGGACAGTGTGGGGGGAGGTTGCAGAGAAAAGTCCCAAGGAAAATGAGCAGCAACTGACAGCTGCAGAGTTGGGAGGGAACCCCAGAGGTCCTCCAGCCCAGCCCTCTGCAAGTTGCAGGAGGCGAGTCAGCATACATGAAAAGGAGCAAGCCACGTTTCCTTCTGGGAGGAAGGATCGTCCTTTTCTTAGCCACAGAAAAGTTGGACTTGGAATCCCTTCTGACACAGCCCTTTTTAAAAATCCAGCGAACACCTGGCTCAGAGCCAGAGGCGGCTCCACCTCGCTCCGCATCCTGGTTTCAACTGGGAACAGCCCAGTTTGGAGAGAGGCCAGGAAGGAGCTGCTGCTTCCCCGGAACCGGTGCTTCAAGATAGACTGCCCCTAAACTGGGAGCTCTAAACTGACCATTCTGTAGAGCTGGAAGGGACCCCGGGATCATCTAGTCCAAACCCAGGCCACCTCCCAATCAATGCTTCTTTCTCCCCAACTTGTCTGATGCTGCCTGCTCTGACTGGCAGTGGCCCCCTGGGCACTCTCTTCCCTTGCCCTTCATGGTTGTTACGGCAAAAATCTGGGTGCGAGGCTGCTCTGCCACCCAGCTCATCGGACTCAGTCCGTGGGTCCCTGCGGAGGAAAATGAGCTCAGCCGGAGACAGGAGCAAGATGCGGAGATCCGAGTTTATTGGCCAACAGGTTCAAGATGAGATTGAACAGTGAGAAAGGGGTGACATGAGTTTTTGAAACTCCCTCCATGTCCCAGAATACAGTGCAAAACACGTCATGAATACATTAAAGAGAGGTTTGGTTACACAGATTACATCATGAATATATTAAAGGGAGGTTGGGTTACACAGATTAACATATGGAGGAGGGAGGGGGGAATATGCAGAGCTACACCGGATTAACATAAGGAGGAGGGAGGGGGGAATATGCAGAGCTGGAGATATGCACAGATAAACACTTCCTGGGGATGAGAAAACAATAGTCCCAAATATGCATAGTCTGCCACCTGACATTGCCTGAAAGAGACAGAATGAAACGGGGGGGGGGGGGCATTTTCTAAGAAAAGAGGCCTGATATCAGGAGCCTTACAATAACTCTTCTGTCCAACCAAATCAAAGTTAAAACTGGACTCAGATATTTTCTTAGAAGGAAGACCATACTTTCATAGGCATGTGCTTCATGAAATAAATACACTGCATTTTAGCTTGAGAGAGCAGTTGTGCTCACCTACGCTTTGCAGCAGAAACATCTAATTCACATTAGAAACATTCACATTCCAAAATAGACTGTAGACTCACGATCTGAAAAGTTGCGGCAAAGCAAGAGGTGGGGTAAACATTTGCACCCTTCATTCTCATTTTGTCTTATTTAGGACTGATGAGGTCCAGCATAGCTTCCTTAAATTTAAAATTTTGAAGCAAGCTTGCAGTTTAAACTATGCGCGCTTAAGAAAGACAGTCTGTCAGAGACAGAAGGAACAGACAACACACATAACAGACAACATGTAAACACACATATTCTCATATATGTATTAACACACAACACACATAACAGACAACATGTAAGCATATATACTCTCATCCTTTAGTTGGTTATTGCAAGGAGTTGGGCTGCTTCCTTTAGCTTCATTAAGTGAAATTAGTAGGAAGGTCCCACATGGTTTTAAGAGCCTCCTTGTCTCTTCAAACACCACCAGTTAACCAAACTGGCAGGGCTCACAATGCTTAGTTGACTGGGTACCCCTTTATATATGCATGCATTGTTGTTGTCGCTTTTGTTGTTGTTTTCTTTTGGGGGGGATAGAGAAGGGAGAAGGAGAGGGGTTGATTAGGATTTGGGTAACTTGTACAGGGGGCTATAGTAAAGAGGGGTCTTTCGTCGCTTGGCGACTTCCTTAGTGGGTTTTTAAAGAGCTCTAGCTATCCGGTTCCTTATATTTCCTTCCTATTTCCTTAGTCAATAACCTGGGGTCCTTTTCCACTCTGCCGATCCTGCCCAATTCCTCATGGGCTATCCCTCCTGGCAACCTCCTACCTATCGCCACAATCTCAGGAAAAGGGGCCCTACTGAACGCCCGCGCCGTGCGGTGCCAGATCGGGTGATCCCTGGATAGAGTTTTGAACCGAAAATCCCCCTTGCTTTTGGAAGCGGGCTCACGCACGATAAACGTGTTACGTGGCACCGACCAGTGCGGCTGGGATTAATTGATAGAAAGCCAGACCCCTTCCTGCCCCCTCCGTAAGGGCGCTCGGGAAGTTCGGAAGAAGAATTCCAGCCCCTTGCTTTCAACTGAGATGCCCGTTGCGGAGAGTCGGCTGTTTTTCAAGTCGGGTCTCTCGGTCTTACTTTCGGACTCTCAGTTGGTGCGGCTGACTGGAGGGTTTGAGAGGACAAAGAGATAGAGCTCAGAACCCCCCTTTTGGGCCGAGCAGCAGTCCACGGTCTCTCTCACCAACTGGACCAAGAGACAGGCGAGAAGGAGCGATAGAGAGGAGGGCAGAGAATTCAGTTGCCAGGAGATTTCCACCCCTTTCCCACCAGTGCACTGGATTTTCCTTTTCCTCATACTCACGCGTCTTCTATGATGATCCCGGGATCGATGAATAAGCCGGCTGGATCCCTCTTTGCTCCCCGGCTGAACTCCTGGGGCTTTTGATTACCACCCGGAAGATGGCCGGGGGTCCAAAGGATCTTCCCAGGCAAAATGGCCTGGTGCCGGCTGAAGATTTCGGGGCCCCCGGTCAGCAACGCGGGAGAACCGCAAGCCCCACGTTGGAGCGCCAACTGTTACGGCAAAAATCTGGGTGCGAGGCTGCTCTGCCACCCAGCTCATCGGACTCAGTCCGTGGGTCCCTGCGGAGGAAAATGAGCTCAGCCGGAGACAGGAGCAAGATGCGGAGATCCGAGTTTATTGGCCAACAGGTTCAAGATGAGATTGAACAGTGAGAAAGGGGTGACATGAGTTTTTGAAACTCCCTCCATGTCCCAGAATACAGTGCAAAACACGTCATGAATACATTAAAGAGAGGTTTGGTTACACAGATTACATCATGAATATATTAAAGGGAGGTTGGGTTACACAGATTAACATATGGAGGAGGGAGGGGGGAATATGCAGAGCTGGAGATATGCACAGATAAACACTTCCTGGGGATGAGAAAACAATGGTCCCAAATATGCATAGTCTGCCACCTGACATTGTCTGGAGGAAAGGCTGATCAGAGCAATTTGAAAGGATTAGGGTCTTAACACCTTGCTTGAGGGATTATGCTGGACAGGGGAGGTGTGATGGAGTCCCAGAGTAATTGAGCAAACTGGCACGCTGATTTTCTATGAATTTTATAGATTTTAGTCCCTTTTGACATTGACAATTGGAATAAATGGATATATTGTAGCGAAGAAGAAGGTAAAGAAGACATGCCCCCCCCTTTCCGTATCATGGTGTTACGGCTAAAATCTGGGTGCGGGGCTACACTGCCACCCAGCTCGTCGGACTAAGTGTCCGCGTGTCCCTGCGGAAGAAAATGAGCTCAGCCGGACAGGAGCAAAATGCGGAGATCCAAGGTTTATTGCGCAACAGGTTCAAGACGAGATTGAACAGCGAGAAAGGGGTGACATGAACTTTTGAAACTCCCTCCATGTCCCAGAATACAGTGCAAAATACATCCCAGTTACATCATGAATACATTAAGGAGAGGTTGGGTTACACCGGATTAACCGGTGTAGTGAAGAAGGTGAAGAAGACATGCCCCCCTTCCGTAACAATGGGGAAGCTGCAGATGGGCCCTGGGCTCTATTCCTGCGTTAAATGAAAAGAAAGGTGCCAGTCCTCATGGGGGCTTTGTTTGGCAGTGATGTCGGGGTGGGGATTAAGCAGGGATCGGAGGAGAACCTTGCCCCTTCCCAGCCCCATTTGGGGAAGCTGCCAGGACACAACCCTTTTTGCAAGCAGGGTATGTGGATTACGTTATAACTTTTTGTACTCCTGTAAAAAAACAAAACCTGTATCAGAACTTTTCTCTGAAAGGCACTGAAAAAGGGTCCCCAAAAGGAACAGTTGGAATCACTGTACTATGTAACATTACTACTCCATGAAAATCATTTCAAGAACTTGTCAGAAATGTTGAAACCTTGCAAAAAAAAAAACCTTGCGGGTTTGGGAGAATCCCTGGAAGCAGGAAGAAGAGGAGTTTGGATTTGATATCCCGCTTTATCACTTCCCGAAGGAGTCTCAAAGCGGCTAACATTCTCCTTTCCCTTCCTCCCCCACATCAAACACTCTGTGAGGTGAGTGGGGCTGAGACTTCAGAGAAGTGTGACTGGCCCAAGGTCACCCAGCAGCTGCAGGTGGAGGAGCGGGGAATCAAACCCGGTTCACCAAATTATGAGTCTACCACTCTTAAACACTACACCACACTGGCTCTCAGAAGCCATCCGTCCTCCAGATCCCGAGAAGGGATCAGTGCGCAGAAGGCGCAAGCAAAGTGGTGTGGGAACATTTTGCTTCCTGCAGCAGAAACAAAGACCAGCTGCAACTTCGCTTGATTGTAAGCAGTAAAGTGGGTTGTGCAACGTACAAAATGTTGTACTAGTATTAGAAAATCTGCAATCTCTGTTTTTTGCTGTATGCATGCTATGCATATGACATAATACATTATGCAGTTCCCTAGGCAAAAATCGCTTTATTGCTTTTGGGGTGACCTTTTTTCAAAATATTTGGAAATGACTGTTCATTCCTTTGCTTTAGGCAAACTTTTCTCTAACCTGGCTCCAGGAATAGGAGGCTGTAGAAAAGCTATAAGCTTTGTGCGGATCCTGCTGAGCTGCATCCCTGCCCCCCTAACACAGGTGCTGTTTGGGACAGAGTGAGGCCCTTGAGCCACCCAGCTCGGTGTCGTCAGCACTGGCTGGCAGCAGCAGTGGCTCTCCAGGGCGTCAGGCAAAGGGGAGTTGCAGCCCTGCCAGGAGACGCTGCCTGGGATTGAACCTGGAACCTTCTGGATGCCAAGCAGGTGCACTGCCATGGAGACCAACCTGTCCACTTCTGTGTGTGTATGTGTGTGATTTTAAATGCATTTTACACATCTTAATACATCCATTATACAATTGTCATTGTTTATCTTACACTCTTTGGCTTCCACACACATCCCTCAGGGGTGGGTGGGTTCTAACTTAGTCCTTGTTTAGCTGCATCTCCTTAATTACCATCCCTCTTCTGCTTATTTTTAACTGCTGCTCCTATATCTAACCCCACCTGGAAGCTTATCTGATTGTTATATTTCTTTAAATATTTGCCAAGTATTCCCACTCCTCTTTTATATCTGACTCATCTTGATTTCTTATCTGTTCAAATTATTCCGAGGTAGACTGCCTATTGTCACTGCAGATGGTGACAGCAGTCACGAAATTAAAAGACGTCTGCTTCTTGGGAGAAAGGCGATGGCAAACCTGGACAGCATCTTAAAAAGCAGAGACATCACCTTGCCAACAAAGGTCCTGATACGGATCGGAAAGGGGGGGGGTACCTTCTTGGCCCCTCTCCCTTGAACAACCGAGGCGATGACCTCAAGGGTATCCCCGTTCACCCACCCTCAGTTCCCCTCACCGTCGCACAAGCACCACACCTTCCCCAGAGCCCCTTTCTACCACGAGCGAAATAAGCTCGAATATATGAATGTATTCTCTTATCTTTTCCTATGGCTATTTGCGCTCCATACTCAGAACGAGTAGACCGGGCGCTCCTGTATCTCCGCTTATTCCTATGGCTGCGTCTTGGCCAATCACAGCCATGCATTCGTCCTGCAGGAGCTAGCTCAGGCAGCTTTGCACGCCTCATTGAACCTACTGACAAGCTGTTGACGGCCCCCCACTGTGAGAACAATGGATCCGAAACTGGAGAACTCGTAAAACTGTCAAAATGTATCCATTCCTGCTACAATGTATCCATTTTGTTTCCGCTTTTGATTACCAATACCAAATAGGCCGAATCACATAGGAAACCTTTGGAAATTCACATAAAATCAACCACAACTCCGATTTCTTTGCTCTTGGTGTCATTCAACTCAGCCCCTTCTGGACTCCATGACGTGATCCCTACTTCCATAATCCCCGGAGCGGCCAGGCACGTACACAGGAACTTCTTAATCCTGTCAGATCGCTTCGCATAACCCTTTCCCCGGGCAATACCAGGTGGCAGACGATGCATATCTATGGCCCTTTGTCCTGCCACCACCGGTACTTGATAAATGATTGTCTATGTGTATTTCTCGCTCTACATATTTCCCCCTCCCTTGTCTCAAATGTAAATGAGTGTAACCCCACCTTTTCTCTGAGACACTCATGACGTGTGTAATATATTCATGATGCAATCCGTGAAACCCAACCCTCCCATAATGAATTCATGACGTTTCGTGCACTGTATTCTGGGACTTGGAGGGAACTTTTAAAAGTTTATGTCGCCCCACTCTCGGGGTTCAATCTCGTCTTGAACCTGTTGGCCAATAAACTTGGATCTTCGGCAGTTTGCTCCTGTCTCCGGCTGAGCTTCTTTCTTCCGCAAGAACCCACGGACTCTGTCCGATTGGCTGGGTGGCAGGGTAAATACGCACCCAGATTTCCGTAACAGTCCGTATAGTTAAAGCTATGGTTTTCCCAGTAGTCATGTATGGAAGTGAGAGCTGGACCATCAAGAAGGCTGATCGCCAAAGAATGGATGCTTTTGAATTATGGTGCTGGAGGAGACTCTGGAGAGTCTCATGGACTGCAAGAAGATCAAACCTCTCCATTCTGAAGGAAATCAGCCCTGAGTGCTCACTGGAAGGACAGATCCTGAAGCTGAGGCTCCAAGACTTTGGCCCCCTCATGAGAAGAGAAGACTCCCTGGAAAAGACCCTGATGTTGGGAATGATACGGATCGGAAAGGGGGGGTACCTTCTTTGCCCCTCTCCCTTGAACAACCGAGGCGATGACCTCTAGGGTATCCCCGTTCACCCACCCTCAGTTCCCCTCACCGTCGCACAAGCACCACACCTTCCCCAGAACCCCTTTCTACCACGAGCGAAATAAGCTCGAATATATGAATGTATTCTCTTATCCTTTCCTATGGCTATTTGCGCTCCATACTCAGAACGAGTAGACCGGGCGCTCCTGTATCTCCGCTTATTCCTATGGCTGCGTCTTGGCCAATCACAGGCATGCATTCGTCCTGCAGGAGCTAGCTCAGACAGCTTTGCACGCCTCATTGAACCTACTGACAAGCTGCTGACGGCCCCCCACTGTGAGAACAATGGATCCGAAACTGGAGAACTCGTAAAACTGTCAAAATGTATCCATTCCTGTTACAATGTATCCATTTTGTTTCCGCTTTTGATTACCAATACCAAATAGACCGAATCACATAGGAAACCTTTGGAAATTCACATAAAATCAACCACAACTCCGATTTCTTTGCTCTTGGTGTCATTCAACTCAGCCCCTTCTGGACTCCATGATGTGATCCCTACTTCCATAATCCCCGGAGCGGCCAGGCACGTACACAGGAACTTCTTAATCCTGTCAGATCGCTTCGCATAACCCTTTCCCCGGGCAATACCAGGTGGCAGACGATGCATATCTATGACCCTTTGTCCTGCCACCACCGGTACTTGATAAACGATTGTCTATGTGTATTTCTCGCTCTACATATTTCCCCCTCCCTTGTCTCAAATGCAAATGAATGTAACCCCACCTTTTCTCTGAGACACTCATGACGTGTGTAATATATTCATGATGCAATCCGTGAAACCCAACCCTCCCATAATGAATTCATGACGTTTCGCGCACTGTATTCTGGGACTTGGAGGGAACTTTTAAAAGTTTATGTCGCCCCACTCTCGGGGTTCAATCTCGTCTTGAACCTGTTGGCCAATAAACTTGGATCTTCGGCAGTTTGCTCCTGTCTCCGGCTGAGCTTCTTTCTTCCGCAAGAATCCACGGACTCTGTCCGATTGGCTGGGTGGCAGGGTAAATTCGCACCCAGATTTCCGTAACAGCTTGGCGCCCAACGTGGGGCTTTGAGCGGTTCTCCCGAGCTGCTGACCGGGGGCCCCGAGATCTTCAGCCGGCTCCGGGCCACTTTGCCTGGGAAGACCCTACTGGGACCTCCGGCCATCTTCCGGGCGGTAATCGAAAGCCCCAGGAGTTCAGCCGGGGAGCAAAAGGGATCCAGCCGGCTTATTCATCGATCCCGGGATCGGATCAACACAGAAGACTCGTGAGTATAGGAAAGAAATCCAGTGCACTGGTGGGAAAGGGGGTGGAATTCTCCTGGCAACCGAATTCTCTGCCCTCCTCTCTATCGCTTCTTCTCACCTTTCTCTTGGTCCAGTAAGCGAGAGAGACCGTGGACCGCCGCTCGACCCGAAAAGGGGGTTCTGAGCTCTATCCCTTTCTCTAAACTCTCCAGCCAGCCGCACCAATTGGGAGCCCGAAGGGTAAGACGGAGAGACCCGACTTGAAAGATAGCCGACTCTCCGCAACGGGCATCCCAGTTGAAAGCAAGGGGTTGGAGCTCTTTTTCCGATCTTCCCGAGCGTCCTTTCTAGGGGGCAGGAAGTGGTCTTGCTTTCTATCCTAATCCCAGCCGCACCGGTCGGACTACGTACCCCGTGTACCGTAAGCCCGCTTCCGAAAGCAAGGGGGATTTTCGATCCGAAATCCTATCCAGGGACGACCCGATCTGGCACCGCATGGCGCGGGCGTTCAGTAGGGCCCCTTTTCCTGAGAGTGATCGATAGGTAGGAGGTTGCCAGGGGGGGAATAGCCCATGAGGAATTGGGCGGGACCGGCAGAGTGGAAAGGGACCCCAGATTACTGGTTAAGGAAATAGGAAAAGGAAATAATACCGGATAGCTAGAGCTCTTTAAACTCTCTAAGGAAGTTGCCAAGCGACTAGGGGCCACTCTTATACTGCAAGCCCTTTATTGGCTCACCAAACTTTACCGACCCCTATCCCTCTCTCCTCTTTCTTGTCTAGACACGCGTGAAATATACTATGGGTACCCAGGCTTCCAAAAACGAGCGGGCTCACTCTGGGAGGAAGGCTTCCAGAAAGCCATCCCGATCCCAGAAGGATCCCGACTCTCCTCTCCAATTTGTTATCACACATTGGAAGTCGATTCCTGGCCACGAGTTATTATCTAAAGAAAAGTTAGAGGACCTCTGCTCTGAGATCTGGCCCGCCAGTACCACCTCGGCTAAACCTGAATTGCGCTGGCCGACAGGGGGTTCGTTCAATGAAGAGCGCTTGAACTATTTAAAGAAATACTTAATGGAAGAAAAACCCCGCCAGTTAGAATACCTGGCTGCCTTCGAGGCCGTAAGGAGAGTGCTCCAAGCCCCGAAGGGAACAACTTCTTATCAGCTACCTATAATGAATCCCGGGCGACAGCAGATGCCCCCCCCTTATGAAGACGAAGATATACAGCAGGCCCTGGTTCACTTTTACTACCAAGGACCACCGCCGTCTGACAGCGGTTCAAGTAGCGATGGAGAAGGGGGGGAAGGGACTCAAGACAGTAGAAGAGTCACAAGGCTACAAGCCAAGAAGGACCAAAAAGACCTCGGGTTTACTAAAACTAAGGACTCTGGACAGGCTAAACCCAAAGACCCCGGGCAGACCAAAGCTAAAACCCCTTCCTCAATGCTTCACAACACCATTGAAGATCCTGCCCCAAACAGAGATAGAGATCTCCCCTCCGAACCTTGTGGGTCTACGGCAGAGTCCCTGAACTATAACCTAGGAACCCCAGGGCCTTCTGACCAAGTGAGCTCTACTGTGAGCTCTACCGCGATCCAAATGCCTCTAAGGGCTTTGCCGATCCCGCCTCTCTCACCTGACGGAACCCCAAGAATGGTGTATACGCATCATCCCTTTTATACTTCGGACCTCGTAACTTGGTCCAACCAGATGCCCTCCCTGAGGGACGATCCGGACAAATGTCACCGCCAGATCAGCGCAATCTTTTCCACCCACAATCCTACCTGGGCAGATGTCCATGTCCTTCTGAATGCCCTCTTTAACGAGGCAGAGAAGGCGGACATCCTGGCTAAAGCCGGGGAAGCTATAGAATCGCCCGATTACCAGAGGGGACGGCCCCAAGGATTGCAGGCGCTCACCGCACAATGTCTCCGAGTAGAACCTACATGGGATTATAACACGACAAACGGGATCTGGTGCTTAAAATTATTTAAGAAAGCCATTCTGGACGGCGTGAAGGCTGCAGGTCAACGCACCGTTAATTGGACCAAAGTCCAAACGGTAATGCAGGGACCGAACGAACACCCTTCTGATTATTATACGAGATTGGTCTCTGCCATCAAGACCTGGGGGGGAATAGACCCCGAGAATCCACAACACGAAGTAATCATTAAAGGTTTCTTCAAGGATCAGGCCTGCCCAGATATTAGGAAAGCCCTGAACCTTCAAATTGGATACGATGGAAAAAGTATAAATGAAATCTTGTCCATTGCGAAATCCATCTACAACTCTCGAGATGAAAGAAAGAAAAAGGAGAGTAAATCCGAGGTCGAACAGATCTTGGCCTTGAGTATGGAGACTACCTATGGCCCTAACCGAGGTAGAGGCCTCAACCGAGGAAAGGGGGTCCGGGGAGGAGGACCTCCTAACCCCTATAGGCAATGGGGACCGGGGACTGGAGGGTGTTACTACTGCCAGGAAGAAGGTCACATAAAAAGATTCTGCCCTTACCTAAATACGTCAACCTACGGGGGGCACGAATCCAAGTCCTTCCCTGCTCGAGCCAGCCACCCTCCTTTCCCCCCGCAACCCAACGTAACCCCAGGGTACACCAACCACCAACCGGCGACTTATGCTCCACCAACGCCCTCGAACCCGACGCCTCAAACCCGACCCCAGTCAGGACCCCGGACCCAGATGACAGCCATAGACCAGTCTGCTCACCCTTGGGCGAATGCCACTGCGCCTCCCTTGCATCCTCCAAACCAACCACCTCCCGATGATCAGGACACCTATTGACAATTAGAAGGGGATCCCACTCAGACCCAAACCATCTGCCCCGTCCTTGCACTGTCACCTGAGGACCCGGTCTGCACTATTGAGATTGACGGCCACCCCTACCAATGTCTGTTGGACACAGGGGCTACTTATTCCACCCTAACCAACAGCCACCTGGAACCAGGGACAGTGACCAAGAAAGTAATGGGACTGGACGGGATACCCCGCACTTGCCCGCTCTCGCGACCGGCTAAGGTCACCCTCGGACCATTACTAGCGGAACACACTTTCCTTTTAACAAGCAGCCCTGTCAATCTCCTCGGCAGAGACCTCCTCTGCAAACTTAACGCCACCATTAAATGCTCCTCCGATGGCATTTACCTACATATGCCAGGGGACTCTATTCCCATGTTCCAAGGTATCGTTCAGGAATCTAAAGCGGACCGACAGTTTCCCGAACTCCCTCTTGACCTCGAAACCGACTTGCCCCCCTCCCTATGGGGCACTGAATCAACCTCAGTCGGGCTCTTACTCTCCGCCACTCCAGTCAAGATCACGTACCGAAGTGACCTACCCTTCCCATGTACCAAGCAATACCCTCTGCCCAAAGAAGCCATAGAAGGCCTAACACCCATGATTGAGGACTTCCTCGAAAAGGGGATCCTAGTCTCGTGCGCTTCACCCTGTAATACTCCAGTTCTCCCGGTCAAGAAACCCGCTAAAGAAGGGGAACCTATACGGTACCGTTTTGTGCAGGACTTGAGATTAGTGAACCAATTCGTAATACCACGACACCCAGTAGTGGGAAACCCGAACTCCCTCCTAAACGCAATTCCAGCGGGAACTACTTGGTACTCCGCTGCGGACCTGTGCTCTGCCTTCTTCAGTATACCCCTGGACCCGACCAGCCAATTCCTCTTTGCATTTACCTGGGGGCCCGGTCAACTAACTTGGACCAGACTTCCCCAAGGCTATGTAGAGTCGCCCGCAATTTTTTCGGCCATATTACATCAAGACTTAGAGGACATCCATTTACCGGCTAGCTCCACCTTACTCCTTTACGTAGATGATATTTTATTGTGTTCTACCACTGAAGAGGCGTGTAAGACAGATACTAAACACCTCCTATCAGAACTGGCAAAGAAGGGACATAAGGTGTCCCCAAAGAAACTCCAATATTGTAAACAAGAGGTCAAGTATCTGGGACACATCCTGGGTGTAGGGACCCGAAGTCTAGCCACTGACAGGATTGAAGCAGTCACTAAAATCCCTCTCCCAAAAACGAAACGACAGCTGCGCGGCTTCCTTGGCATGGCCGGCTTCTGCCGAGCATGGATCGCTGGTTACAGCGAAATAACGAAGCCCTTAACTGTTATGACGCGTCAGGACCACCCAGACACTTTGGTCTGGGAAGAGGAAGCTTACAACTCTTTTGAACGACTAAAACGGGAACTCAGATCCGCTCCTGCCCTAGGATTACCCGACTACCGAATCCCGTTCAACCTATTTATTCACGAGCAAATGGGAGTAGCCTCCGGTGTCCTAACCCAACCCTTCCGCGACCAAGAGAGGCCAGTAGCATATTACAGTCTGCAACTTGACAACACTGCTAAAGGGGCTGTCAGTTGCCTGAGAGCCATTGCAGCCGCTGCAGTCCTCCTCGAGAAGGCTCAAGAAACAGTTCTGGGCCATGAAATCACCCTTCACGTTCCCCATTCGGTCTCAACCCTCCTAACTCTAAAAGGATGCCACCATTTCTCAAACTCACGCCTCAACCGGTACGAAGCCCTCCTCCTAACCCCAACCAATGTTACCATTAAACGTGTCAACTCGCTAAACCCCGCTACCCTGCTACCCCTTCCCGATGATGGCACCCCACATCATGACTGCACCACCATAGTCCGGCAAGCTGAAAAGCCTCGTGAAGACTTAGATCATCTTCCCCTAGAGAATCCCGACCTAATACTATATACTGACGGCAGCTCTAAAGTAATCGACGGGGTTAGAAAGACTGGGTATGCAGTGGTCACCGACTTCGAAGTACTAGAATCAAACCCAATCAACTCCCAGTACAGTGCCCAAGCCGCTGAGTTAATCGCGCTACTGCGTGCCTGCGAGATAGGTGAAGGGAAGCGGGTAACCATTTATACCGACAGTAAATACTGTTTCGGCCTGGTACACACAACCGGTCAAATTTGGCTCCAGAGAGGCTTTCTAACCGCCGCCGGGTCTCAAATCTCGCACGCCGCCCTAGTTGAGCGACTTCTCACGGCGATCCATTTACCTGCCGCTATAGCCGTCGTCCACTGCAAAGCCCATACCAAGGGTAGGGACTCAGTTTCTAAAGGAAACAGACGAGCCGACAAAGCCGCACAAATGGCTGCCCTACGCATTCCTAACAATGAATCCGAGTTTCAAGCCCTCCTGCTACCAGCAGACCTAGACCTTACAGAAATTTACAAATCTGCCCCAGAGGATGAAAAGGCTATGTGGGAATCGATAGGCGCCACCGAACAACAAGGCATCTGGGTCCTCCCCGATGGAAGAACCGTCCTTCCAAAGGCCTGGACTCCAAAAGTAGTGAGGATTCTTCATCAGCGGACACATTGGGGAAAGGGGAGATTAATGGAACATGTAATTAGATCTTGGTATGCACCCGGGATAGCTGCTGCCGCAGCAGCAGCATCAAAGAATTGCATTACCTGCCATCGCTTCAATCCGAAGCGTGAACCCAGGAGGCCACCGGGAGCCAGACCATGGGCCTTTGTCCCTTTTGAGAATTTGCAACTTGACTTTATTGATCTGCCCCAATGCCAAGGCTTTAAGCATGCTTTGATTATAGTGGACCAATTCTCCTCGTGGGTGGAGGGATTCCCTTGCCGAAGAGCTACCGCATCCGTAGTTGCCAGGGCCCTCCTACAGGATATTATTCCCCGCTATGGCATACCCCGACGCCTTGACAGCGACAGGGGAACCCACTTTACTGCAGAAGTGGTGCAATTAGTTGCCAAGACACTCCAAATTAGATGGGATCTCCACACCCCGTACCACCCACAATCCTCTGGCCAAGTAGAGCGCATGAACCAGGAAATAAAAATACAGTTGGGCAAACTTTGCAAGCTCACTGGCCTAAAATGGGTGAATGCACTCCCACTGGTCCTTCATAACATCCGCAGCGCCCCAACCGAACGTTTGAAACTCTCTCCATTCGAACTTTTATTCGGGAGGCCTCCTCCCGTCTACAACACTTTATTCCCACTCTCAGAACTGGAGCTAGGAGAAACAGAACTTACTAATTATGTTATTCAGCTCCAGACACAATTACAACGTCTCCACCACTACGCGGCCATCGAGGGACAAAACCTGCCCATCGACGTCCATGCTCACTCCTTCCACCCTGGTGACTGGATTCTCGTCAAGGTCTACCAGAAAGAACCACTCCAACCCGCGTGGGAAGGCCCCTACCAAGTACTCTTGACCTCGCCAACCGCCGTGAAAGTAGGTGAGAAGTATTCTTGGTTACATCATACTAGATGCAAGTCCTCACCCCCTCCACAGGAGACGGAAGAAAGCAACGGTGAGGACTTCACATTTTCGACTCCACCTACTCCACCGACCTCATATATTGACGACGACGCTCAACAGACCGGACCAGCAGATCGGGGCCAAGGTCGGGCTCAACAGACCGGACCAGCAGATCGGGGCCAAGGTCGGGCTCAACAGACCGGACCAGCAGATCGGGGCCAAGGTCGGGCTCAACAGACCGGACCAGCAGATCGGGGCCAAAGTCGGGCTCAACAGACCGGACCGGACACCACGACACCCAACTGGACGTCCGAAATCATCCCAGATACCAACACCATTAAGCTACGTTTCAAACGCGGTGACAGCCGCGTTTGACAACTTCCCTCGCTTTTGACAGTTCATCTGACAGCTCCATTTGACAGCTCCGTTGACAGCTTCCTTCGTTTGACAGCTTCGCTTTTGACAGTTCATCTGACAGCTTCATTTGACAGCTCCATTTGACAGCTCCGTTGACAGCTTCCTTCGTTTGACAGCTTCGCTTTTGACAGTTCATCTGACAGCTTCATTTGACAGCTCCATTTGACAGCTCCGTTGACAGCTTCCTTCGTTTGACAGCTTCGCTTTTGACAGTTCATCTGACAGCTTCATTTGACAGCTCCATTTGACAGCTCCGTTGACAGCTTGCTTCGTTTGACAGCTTCGCTTTTGACAGTTCATCTGACAGCTTCATTTGACAGCTCCATTTGACAGCTCCGTTGACAGCTTGCTTCGTTTGACAGCCTCGCCTTGCAGCCCTCATTCGTTTGCCCCACACGCATCTACACCATGAATCTGGCCTACGCCGTTCTTCTTCTCGCCGCCATATCCTGGGTCACTCTCACATCATCAGACCACTGCACAGGGTTGCAAACAGACTATCACTTCTTGGACTATCATGAGGTCGAGACGGGAAGGTCTAACCCTGATCGAATGGGGGACTTTGATTTCTGCCTTCCAGAGTCTCGAGTCTTACTGCGCCATTCTTTAGTACCCCGACTCGCCAACGACGAATACTGGGAACTTTTCGTCCGAAACAAGGACCTGCGCCGTATCGGGTCCGCGGCCCTCACTCTTGACCACTCCTCTTACCGGCTGACCTGCCAAAACGGGACTTATCTTCTCTACGCCAACGGAGAGATCTCCCACAACCCGAACTGGACCGAAATCGAGATAGGAGGGGCCTCCCACGTTTATACGGACTCAAATCACCCCTCTGGAAACTTGATTTTCGGGTTCCAGTGTCTCCTCTCCACCCCAGAAACCAGGAAGTCTCAACTCCAGGGACTCTGCTTGCGACGATTCTGCTGCTTATGGAACCTAGGGGTCACTCACGAGTGGAAAGGGGCTGAATATCTCGAAGGTTGGCATCATCCTATACACCCTTCACGCCCCCCCTCATGGGACCACGTCGGACCCCTGAGATGCGGCGGTATCGCCAGGGATAGGCGACTATTAAACACTACTGACCCACTCCACCCAGTCGGCACGGCACCTCGACAATTCGGCACTGACTCTGCATTCCCGGGAGAAGACCTCCTCTCATCCTGGGAGCAAAACTCCTACATTAAACTTCTCAGTCAGGTGGCAAAGGAAGCACCCTACCCAGACTGCTGGATCTGTGCCCACGCGCCTAGCCACCTCCAGCAGAGTCTCCCACTAGTCCCAGTGCCAGTGACCCTTGAACAATTCCGTTCCGGAAACGTTACTTCCTGGAACCTAACGGCGCTCAACTTGACACATCAATATCTCTATCTCACCGGCCCTACGAAGGGGCCCCTTTGCCGCAGCTTCTCCGGAGAAGGAACCTTCATTGGATCCAGTACATGTTCAAACACTCTCGAAATCCTGCCCACTGGCCTGGTCACCGTCACCAGTGCAAGAGAGTCCCGGACTTTCCCTAACCTTACCGTCGCCTGGGCCGCTGCCGTCGGACACCCCTTTAACTGGAGGCCCCAACCCTCAGACTCCATGCTGTTGCAAACCTTTGCCTCCGGCAGAATGGAATCCTACCTCAGCGGCCTATTCTGGGTGTGCGGACACCGTGCATATACATGGGTGAGCCCACACATGTCCGGATCCTGCTTCGTCGGCTACATTGTCCCCGGAATTAGGATCGTCCCACATCTACCCCCCGGAAGACAACGGAATAAAAGGGAGCAAAAGGAGTTGTCAGATCTGTCAGACGTTGCTGCAAATGGAGAGACCGTAGGCCGAGCACTTTTCCCGGCCTACGGTGCCGGTTCAAACCATGTGGATATCCTTCGACTCACCGACATCCTCCTTAAGTTTATGCAGGAGGCGACCCAGATCACGGACTCTCTCATGTCGGAACTAACCGAGGTAAGACAGATGGCCTTACAGACGAGGATTGCTACGGACTTCCTCTTATCTAGTCAAGGAGGCACCTGTGCCTTAATAGGCACCGAGTGCTGCACATACGTGACTGACCAGACCTTAAACATAACTGGGCATTTGAACAATATTCACGAGTTAGCAGGGAGGCTACACGATATCCAACATGAGGGACTATCCGATGTGGACCTGTGGGGATGGTTGCCCAAGTTGGGCTGGCTCCGACAATTATTGAAAGTCATGCTGCTCATCGTCTTGACCGCTGGTCTTTGTGTGTCTATCTTATGTTGTACTGTGCACTGTATTAATCCCTGTTGTTCCCTCCTCCGCCTCCGCCACCCTGCCTCGCCTAACTCCTTCTCTCTTCGAGCCTATTCTCGTTCCCAACATACCCCCACCTTCCCTGACTATGTACAGATGAGGCATCTGGGAGAAGGGGAATATGAGATCACAGAAATTTAGCGCTCCTGTGGTGCGGAGAAAGGATTTGCAAGTTCCTTCAGAACTTTGATGCAAATCTATCTCCGAATGGGGGACTGATACGGATCGGAAAGGGGGGGTACCTTCTTTGCCCCTCTCCCTTGAACAACCGAGGCGATGACCTCTAGGGTATCCCCGTTCACCCACCCTCAGTTCCCCTCACCGTCGCACAAGCACCACACCTTCCCCAGAACCCCTTTCTACCACGAGCGAAATAAGCTCGAATATATGAATGTATTCTCTTATCCTTTCCTATGGCTATTTGCGCTCCATACTCAGAACGAGTAGACCGGGCGCTCCTGTATCTCCGCTTATTCCTATGGCTGCGTCTTGGCCAATCACAGGCATGCATTCGTCCTGCAGGAGCTAGCTCAGACAGCTTTGCACGCCTCATTGAACCTACTGACAGGCTGCTGACGGCCCCCCACTGTGAGAACAATGGATCCGAAACTGGAGAACTCGTAAAACTGTCAAAATGTATCCATTCCTGTTACAATGTATCCATTTTGTTTCCGCTTTTGATTACCAATACCAAATAGACCGAATCACATAGGAAACCTTTGGAAATTCACATAAAATCAACCACAACTCCGATTTCTTTGCTCTTGGTGTCATTCAACTCAGCCCCTTCTGGACTCCATGATGTGATCCCTACTTCCATAATCCCCGGAGCGGCCAGGCACGTACACAGGAACCTCTTAATCCTGTCAGATCGCTTCGCATAACCCTTTCCCCGGGCAATACCAGGTGGCAGACGATGCATATCTATGACCCTTTGTCCTGCCACCACCGGTACTTGATAAACGATTGTCTATGTGTATTTCTCGCTCTACATATTTCCCCCTCCCTTGTCTCAAATGCAAATGAATGTAACCCCACCTTTTCTCTGAGACACTCATGACGTGTGTAATATATTCATGATGCAATCCGTGAAACCCAACCCTCCCATAATGAATTCATGACGTTTCGCGCACTGTATTCTGGGACTTGGAGGGAACTTTTAAAAGTTTATGTCGCCCCACTCTCGGGGTTCAATCTCGTCTTGAACCTGTTGGCCAATAAACTTGGATCTTCGGCAGTTTGCTCCTGTCTCCGGCTGAGCTTCTTTCTTCCGCAAGAATCCACGGACTCTGTCCGATTGGCTGGGTGGCAGGGTAAATTCGCACCCAGATTTCCGTAACAGGAAAGATGGAGGGCATAAGGAGAAGGGGACGACAGAGGACGAGATGGTTGGACAGTGTTCTCGAAGCTACCAGCATGAGTTTGACCAAACTGCGGGAGGCGGTGGAAGACAGGAGTGCCTGGCGTGCTCTGGTCCAGGGGGTCACGAAGAGGCGGACACGACTAAACAACAACAGACTGCCTATTGACCTGGAGGTTTTATTTATCTCATGGCTCCTGGTCAGAACAGACTATAAATTAATATAAAACATATATATTCAAACAAACAAATACTGTAGATATTCCTAGGAATCTTAGTGTAGCAGGAAGCCCCCCCCCTTCATTGTAAAGTATTGCACAAGCACCACACGCCCCCCTCCCGCCTTCCCCGACCCCTTCGAGAGAGGCATCCCCTAAAAGCCTTCCGTAAATAAGGAAGCGCTAATTTGACAGCTCTCCGTATAGGAACCCTTTTTCCTATATATTTCTCGTGAGTTGACCGTAAAACCCTTCTTCGCTGTATTCCGTTAATGGGTCGACCACTTTCCTGAACCCGCGGTCAATCGGCCGCCGCTTCAGCCAATCAGCACACGCAAAAGTTGCCGGAACCAGGCATGTCGCGGCCGCTGTTTCGCACCGGCCGCCATTCGGCAGCCACAGCCACTTCCCTGAAGGTTGGAGGACTTACTTGCTGCACAGCAGAAAGGCGACTGTGGGAGGGCGGGGCGAGAGGGAAGGAGGGAAAGGCCCGCCTAAGGGGCGGAGTCCACAGCGGACGGGCGGGCTGCTCAGCCAACGGGCGTCGCCATGACGTCAGTGGCAGCCAATAGGCGTCGCTTCGCCGCGGTTGCCAAGACAGGCGGGCGAGGGGCGAAAGGGGCGGAAGGAGGAAGGACGGGAAGCGGCCGCGCAGGTGAGGAGGGGGCGGGGAGGAAGAGGAGAGGGGGCTCCCGCACCCCCCGGGGGCCCGGCGCCCAGGACTGCCGGAGGGGGCGGGGCCTGGGCGCCAGGGGGCGGGGCTCCTCCCCGTCGCCAACTCCATGAGGACTAGCCGCTTGGGTCTGCAAATGGCTTTGCCCAACTGCAGCCAGGGATGCGCCGTCGGGGTGTGGGGCATGAGAGGAGGAGGAGGAGGAAGAAGAAGAACAGCAGTGATAATCGTCATAATAGCAGGCTATTGCATAGGGTTGTGCAATCGAAGGGCCGCCAGGGGTCATCTAGTCCAGCCCCCACTTGGGCACAAAGCAGTCGCAGGGAGGCAGGATTGCCAGCAGACGGACCTCTGCTGAACAGCCTCCAACAAAGGAGAGGGAGGGAGGGAGGGAGGGAGGGAGGGAGAGAGAGAGAGAGAGAGAGAGAGAGAGAGAGAGAGAGAGCTTGCCTGCTTGTGTGGTTTGGAGGGGTCAGAACTTCATCATCATCATCATCATCATCATCATCATCTTTGAACTGTCTTCAAGGACATGAAGAGCAGGTTGTGGTACTCTATCCGGGGCATAACTTAATAATAATAATAATAATGGCACCCAGTCTGACCCCTGCAACACAGGGATCCCCAACATGTGGCCATCCCAACTCTGCTTAAAAACTGCCAGTGAATTGTAGGATCCTGGATTTGGACTGTTAACGGAGAAATCTGAGGGCTCCCTTGGACAAAAAAACAAGGACACCAGCCAGGAATAGCAGAGCAGAAAAGGAGCCAGAAGGCTTGGTCTTGATTGAAGTCTGTCGCAACAGGACTCCCACCTGCCACCAGGTGGAACAAGATGGAAGCCCCAAACAAAAGAGCACCCAAACTTTTATTAGCTGCTAATCCCCATGTTACACCCCCCAAACTACATCACGGTTACATTATGAAAGGGGAGGTCTGGCGGCAGTAATCTGAGTATCCTGGACCCTGCCCCATGGTTCTCCTTGCCCTCCACCAAACACCCATCAAGTGGAACAAAAGAGATATTTACATTTCTCTGTTTCCCTAGCCAAGTTAATCACACCCTTTTGTCTTCATCTGGGTTTGGTATTTCTGGCATGGCTACCTGTCTGGCACTCAGGTATCAGGATGCCAGGGATTATCACTCAGGCAGAGCGGCTGCTGAGGAGCTGAGCTCACATGTCTGAGCTCACATGTCTGTATGAAGTTTTCCCAGTGAGCCAGTACATAGATACATTTATCAGTGAATTGTTACATTTGGTATCACGCAGCAAAGGCCCTTTGAATAGATAGGAAGAAACTGTGATAAAGTGTTGAATAGATAGGAAGAAACTGTGATAAAGTGTTTTGTGGGGACAAATCACAAAAGTCACAAAAGTGATTGTGCTGATTTTGGTAGTGGGTTGCATGTGTGTAATATCTGCTGGAGGGGCAACCCCTCCCCCCAAACCTATACATAAATTCCTGCAACAGGCTCCCCCAAGGATCATCCTATGCAATCTCCTCTGCAATGCAGGAATCACATGGCTAAAGTATTCCCAACAGAAGTCCATCCAAATTCTGCTGAAAAACCTCCCATGAATCATAGAATTGTAGGGTTGGGAGGGTCAGCCAAAGGGCATCAAAGTCCAGCTGCCTGCAAGGCAGGGATCACAGATCAAGGATCCCTGACGGGGCTGCCCAAACTATTTAAATTTAGATTGGATTGGTCTCAACTAGGGCCAGGGCCTTTTCAGTACTGGCCCCGATCTGGTGGAACGCTCTGCCTCATGAGGCCAGGGTTCTGCAGGGCCTGCAAAACAGAGCTGTTCCGCCTGGCCTTTGGTTTGGACTCAGTCTGACCCTTCTGTTTCCCTCCCCTTATGGTTTTGATCTATGAGCTACTTTTAAAACGAGGCTACGTTTTAAATTGCATTTTAACCTGTATTTTAAATTAGGTTTTTTTTTCCTTTTAGGTTTTTACTGTAATTTTACTAGTGTTAGCCGCCCTGAGCCCGGCTCTGGCTGGGGTGGGCAGGGTATAAATAAATTATTATTATTATTATTATTATTATTATTATTATTATTATTATTATTATTAAAGACCTCCAAGGAAGGAGAAACCCAGGAATAACAATGAAATGCATTTGTGAGCATAGATCCGCTCCATGCCTTCAAAGCATGAAATCCCCCTTGCCAAAGATTCTTGGGAGCTGTAGTTTCTCTTCACAGAGCTGCATTTCCTAGCACCCTTAACAAACTAACTACAATTCCCAGGATACTTCTGCAAGGGGGAAGCCATGTGAATCTGCTCTTAAGTCTTCTTAGAGTGCCAAGTGATTCTCTGTTTTTCTAAATATTAGTGTTATTGGTGTTCTCTTGAATTACACCCTAGATAGAGTATCGCAATCTATTCTTTGTGGGGTTGGCCTTGAAGGTGTAATAATAATAATAATAATAATAATTTCAATTTATATACTGCCCTTTATCAGATCCCAGATGGTGTTCCACATTAAAAACACATTACAGAATATCAAGGATAAAAACATAAGAATAAGAATACTGACAGGAAGCCTATTAATGAAACAGTCATCATAATAACTAGTTATTACCGATACATTATTTTTATGACATTGCTTATTTATTTAGTCAAATATATACACATCTTGATAGTTAAAAACAAACAAACCTCAAAGCAGTTTAGAAAATAATAACGCCGAAAAATCAAGAAAAATGCGCAAGCTTTAAATGAAACAAAGCTTTCTTTCAAGTACTAAAACGGATTCCGATTCCCCCCCCACCTTTCCAAGCATCCGAACAGGCTGGTCTAAATGGGAAGATGCCTGCCTGGTCTCAAGTGGCAGGGAGTTCTGACGTCTAGGTGCTGCCATACTAACTGATCGAGTTCTTACTGTTGCAACTGGTGCATTGAGCTGAATTGAACCTGGGCAAATATTTTACTGCTGGTGTGTTTTTCCTGTGTCTTGAGGGCAGCATGCCCCAAAAGTCTGCTTTAAAGTATTTTACATAAACAAGAGTTTAGTAGCAGTATGGGGGTTATTAGGTTGTTTTTCTTCTTATTTTTATTGTCCTTTGTGTTTCTTATACTGAAATGTGATGTTGTGAACTGGATCTAGGGAGGTGTACAAATTTTAATAATAATAATAATCATCATCATCATCATCCAGTGGTATCTCGGTTTTCAAACATCTCCGTTGATGAACATTTCGGTTTTTGAATGCCATAAACCCAGAAGTACAGTCATACCTCAGGTTACGAACACGGCAGGTTGTGCATTTTTGGTTGCGGACTGCGCCGAACCTGGCGGAACGGGAAGTACCGGAACGGGTTACTTCCAGGTTTGGCGCATGCGCAGAAGCAGAAAATGATGTCACACGCATGTGCAGAAGCACAGAATCGCGTCACGCATGTGCACAGATGCGGCACTTTACGCTGTGGGTTGCGAACGTGCCTCCCACATGGATCACATTCGCAACCCAAGGTATAACTGTAAATGCTTCGGTTTTCGAACACACCTTGGAAGTTGAACATGCCAAGCGGCTTCCACTGAGTGCAAGATCCTGAGGCCTAGCTGTTAGCTATTGAGTTTTCGGTTTTCGAACATTTCAGAACTCGGAATGGTCTTCCAGAACAACCTACGTTCAAAAACTGAGGCACCGCTGTAATAGTCATGAGTAATCATTTGTCTATTTATAGAAAGGATCTGTTTTGTTGCTGCAGGAAAACCTGCATCCTGGTTCCTTCTCTCCAGAAAAAGGAGTTTCTCAGAGCTGCTAACAAGGTATAAACCACAGTGAAAATTAAACCGCTGAATTATCCCTCTCCAAAAAGGGAAACACACAAGCAGGATTCGAACACAAGAGCAACTCTCCCTTCCTGCAGTTTCCAGCAACTCTGATTCAGAAGCATTGGTGCCTCTGACTGTAGATGCAGGTCATAAACCTCCTGGCTAGGAGCCCTCCAGAACCCTCTCCTCCTCCGTTTATTATTATTATTATTATTATTATTATTATTATTATTATTATTATTATTATTATTATTTTATGCCACCCATCTGACTGTGTTGCCCCAGCAACAGAATAGTAAAATTTGAAACCCTCCAGCATTAACAAAGGAATGTGTCCCGTTTTCTTTTAAAGCCATCCAGGATGGTGGTCTTCCTCCTGTGGCAGTCAGTTCCACAGTTTCACTGCCAAGTTGTTTCAATCCCATGTTTTTCTCTCATCCCCCCTTGCAGAGCTCCATGGGTTTGGCGGCCGCCCCCTACGCCTGCCGCCTGGAGCCCCTGGCACCCTCCTAACAGATGCCCCCGGGCACCACGCCACCATGAATCTCCTGGTGACCAAGGTGCTGTCCCTGGTGGGGGTCTTTGTGCTGATGCTGGGGGGGTCCTTGCTGCCTGTCCGCTTCATTGCCACCGACGGTGAGAAGGCAGAGCGCTCCCAGCGCATCATCTCCGTCTGCAACTCCTTCGGAGGCGGCGTCTTCCTGGGCACCTGCTTCAACGCCCTGCTTCCGGCTGTGCGAGAAAAGGTGGGGCACAAATCGGGGGGGGCGATGCCATGTGGAGAGGACCTTGAGGGCCACGTTGAGCCTCCCGGAGCCTGAGGTTTCCCCATCCCAGATCTGTATGGCCATGGAATGGAGCCCCCCTATTCAGAGGCACTCTACCTTTGAATAAATAACTTTCCTTAATCTGGGCTTCCCTCCCTGTCCGTTTGTGGAGGGCAGGATCAACACAACCCAGCAGCCACTGCTGTGAACGTGTGTGTGAGGGGGGTTCCCAAGGGCCGCCTCCCCTTCTACGCAGCCTTCTGGGGGCCATGGAGTGGGCAGGCCTTGGCCAATCTTCTTTTAAAGCCATCGCATTTGGTGGCCATTTGTGCTGCTGCCACCAAGGCGGCCCTGAGACCCTCCTCCCCTCTCCTGGCTGGGAAAGAAGGCACCAGTCCCCGCTGAGGATGCCGAGGGATGATCCTGGGGGTTTGTTCCTATAATGGTTCCCACCTTACAGATAGGTAGCCATGTTGGTCTGCCATAGTCAAAACAAAAAAAATTCCTTCCAGTAGCACCTTAAAGACCAACTAAGTTAGTTCTTGGTATGAGCTTTCGTGTGCATGCACTGTGTATCTGAAGAAGTGTGCATGCACACGAAAGCTCATACCAAGAACTAACTTAGTTGGTCTTTAAGGTGCTACTGGAAGGAATTTTTTTTGGTTCCCACCTTGTTAGCGGGTCTGAGAAACTCCTCCTGGGAGACCAGGATGCGAGTTCCCCTGCAGCCGAGAGACACTTGACCTTTCCATATTGCTTGGCTGTGGTGGGCAAAGAGAGGGAGGGGCTTTCCTTTGCAGGCTCCCCAGGCGCTCGTAGGTGACCCCCAGGTCTAGGGTGCCATTGGCCTGATCCAGCCAAGCTGATCTCCAGTGAGCTGGGCAGAGGGGTTATTTGGGGAGACAGCAGACAATTGGCTCAGTCTGCAGACCATGAGACTCTTAATCTCTGGGTTGTGGGTTTGAGTCCCATGTTGGGCAAAAGATCCTTGCCTTGCAGGGGGTTGGCCGGATGACCCTCAGGTTTCCCTTCCAACTCTACAATTCTATGCTGCCTCCCCCTTGTGGCAGGGAGTTCCGCTGCTTCACAGCCTCTTCTCTTCCCTCGGCAGCTGGCGGAGGTGCTCAAGGTGGGCAACGTGGTGACCGACTACCCTCTGGCTGAGACCATCATGCTGCTGGGCTTCTTCATGACAGTCTTTGTGGAGCAGCTGGTGCTGACGGTGCGCAAGGAGCAGCCGTCCTTCATTGACCTGGAGACCTTCAATGCCGGCTCGGATGCGGGCAGCGACTCTGAGTTCGAGAGCCCCTTCCTGGAGCCGCCCTCCAAGCGCCACCACTACCACCAGGGCAGCTCGACCAGCCACAGCTCCAGCCAGTGCGGCCTCAACGTCCACGAACTCTCGCGCTCGACTCCGCTGCGCCTCTTCAGCCTGGTCTTTGCCCTCTCAGCCCACTCCATCTTCGAGGGGCTGGCGCTGGGCCTGCAGGAGGAGGGGCACAAGGTCATGAATCTCTTCCTGGGCGTGGCCATCCACGAAACGCTGGTGGCTGTGGCGCTGGGCATCACCATGACCAAGACGGGCCTCACCCTGCGCGAGGCGGCCAAGCTGGCGGGCGCCGTCAGCCTCATGATCCCGCTGGGCATCGTCATCGGGATGGGCATCGAGAGCCGCCACAGCGTGGCCTCCAGCGTGGCCTCGGTGCTCCTGCAGGGCATTGCCAGCGGCACCTTCGTCTTTGTCACCTTCTTTGAGATCCTGGCCAAGGAGCTGGAGGACAAGAGCAGCCGCCTCCTCAAGGTGCTCTTCCTCGTCCTGGGCTACGCCGTCATGGCCACCCTCGTCTTCTTCAAGTGGTGACGCCGTGGCCTCCCCACCGTTGCCACCCTCAGCCACGCCCCAAGCCACGCCAAAGAGTTCTGCACGGCGTGATGTGGCGTAGGCTCCGTGGCCTCGAGGCCGGATGGAGAAACAGGACGCGCTTCCCGCTGCCCCCTTAGACACACACACTCCGGACCAGGGGGACCAAGATGGGACATGGCACTGCCCTGCTCAGCTCCCCTCGCTCTCAGGGAGAGCCGAGTCCCTGAGGCAGCTTGGCACTCATGCCTTTCTCCTCCCCAGATCCTGGGCAACCCCTCTCCTGCAAGGCACGAACCAGTCAGGAGCAAGGGGGCAAGGGCCACGGAAGGTGGCAGAGCCACAACAGGACCTGGATCAGTGTCCGCTCCTTTTTCTGCCCTCCTGGCAAAGCTCTTGGCAGCCGGCTAATCTGTGGCGCCTCTTCAGGGTCAAGGGCACAGAAAGGGCATCTTTCCCCCCTCTGGCTCCCCCCTTCTTTTCCTGGAGGTGAGGATTGTGGTGGCAAGAGGGGAGACCTGGCTGCACAGAGTTTCCCTCCAGGTCTGTGCAGTTTCCCCACATATTTTGCTCTTGTGGACGCAAAATCCCGCTGGGACGTTCGTTGGGTTTCTTAGGGGGTGCAGGGAGGAGATCCCCTTGTGGGCTTTTGCCAACGGTTGGCTGGTGGTCTGGCCCAGCCAAAGCTCACTGGCTGCCAGGAAGCCAAAATTCGCAGTCTCTCTCCTTGCAAAAGGTTCACTTTCCCCTCTCTTCAAAGGGCTCATTTATTCCTTCTCTTTTGCTTTGAGCAGATTTGCCAGGGAGCCCAAATCCACAGTCTCTGTCTCTCCTTTTTCATCTCCCTTTGATACCCACCTGGCCAAAGCCAACCCCCTAGACCCCAACCCCACTTGGAGCCTCCTCCTGCTTTCTCCTTCCGGCTTCTTCTCCCCGCCCTCTTGGCGCCTGAGTGTGCAGGTGACACCTGAGCCTCTCCTTCCTTCTTCCCAGTCGAGGGGACCTGCTGCTCCCGGGGCGCCATGCACTTTCCTAATTTGCAGCACAGACAGAAATCTCCTCCTGGCGCCCAAATTCTCTGCCTCCTTGTATTTCTAACGCTCTCCTTGAAGGGGAAGGGGTTGTGCAGCAGGGCTGTACCCCAAAAAGGTGGAAAGCCGGTTTGCTAGGGCCCACATGTATCCTAAACCCTTGTGGGCTGCAAGGAGGAAAGTTGCCATTGCTGTTCCTTTCATTTATTTGTTCATCTGGGGTCTGAAGCCAGAGAGAGAGAGAGAGAGAGAGAGAGAGAGAGAGAGAGAGAGAGAGCAGGCCTTTCGGCTGCTGAGTCCAGAGGCTTGGATGGGCTAATGGATCCCTGAAGCACAAAAGAGGAGGTGGCATGCAGACTCTTTCCTGCACCACTTTCAGAGTGGAAGGACATGCAGGAGGCAAGGGGGGCGAGGGGGGGTCTCAGTCTTCCTGCCGCTGCTTCCCACCCCCAGCTCTGGCACCAGAGTTTTGGCTTTGATTCATGTCGGGGCAGAGACTCGAACACGAGGCTCAGAAGTAGCAGCTGGCATGTGTCGAGGCCTCACTCTTCTCCTGTGCCCACCCTTCAGTTTCTGCAGTGGGAAAGGGAGCTGTCCTCAGCTGCCAGCCCCCTTCTTGCTGACCCAAAAGGATCCGGCAGAGCTGTCTTGTCAAAACAACATTGCGCTGGGGCTTTTTGCCACCTGACGAAAGAGGCTGGTGTGACCCGGAAGCTTGCACTGTCCTTTGGTCCCACCAAATGAAAGAGCGGCCATATCTCTGGTGGATCTCTCTCTTTTTCTTAGGGATCTGGGTCTGCAGGTATCCTGTGTTGACTTAGCTTGGCTGTGCACTTTCTGCAGAGGATATGCTGCCCAGGGCCACGTTTTGCAGGGGGTCCAAGTGCCTCCCTGGCCTTCCTTGGGTGTGGTGAGAGAGGGAGCCTTGGACTCTGGGGCTTCAATGCTGGGAAAGTTACCTGCTTGTGAGCAGAACACGTTGACGCTGCTTTTCCATTTAAATCCACATCCTTTCCCCCCACCAGGACTTTGAATTTAGCACAGAGGCAATTGTGCACATGTGATATTTTTGCATTCTGCTCTGGGGGCAGGGTTTTTATTTTATTTTAATAATTCAGTGTAATCTCCACTGTGCTAAAAAATGATAATAACAGTCACCAGCCTTTTATTCACCCACTCTTTAAATAAAACACCTTTCAAATTTCGCCACTTTTCTCTGGCTCTGTTTACTCTGTTCCAGGCCCATTTTTGCATGTATAAAACTCCCAAACCAAAATTCCTCTGGAGAGGTTTGCATTCTTCTTTGCAGGGCGATTTCCTGCAAGATGTTGTTGGGGCAGGAATAAGTGCACCAGCGGTGGATTTACACTGGACTGTCCAGACTCCAACCTGCTCCCCCCAAACATGACCCCATTATTGCATGGGCTTAAATGGTCCAGTTCTGCAGCAAAAAAGTGGGGCCAGAAAAATAAACGGGAGCATTTGCGGCCTGGTTGAAAAGCTACCGGGTTTCACCTGGAAGTTACCGAGCTCCCCAACAACTTTGCATGTGCAAAGTGATTTCAAAAAGTGTTAAATTTATACCACAAAATGCATAAAAAGTGGGGGTTGTTTAGAGGCCCCACAACAGCATCTTGAGCACAATAGAAAGCGAAATTTACCCTAAATTTATGGGGTCCTGCAGTTTTTGTGGGGGGTCGTGAATTCTGAGCCGCCCCCTGTGGAAGTGACTGTCGGACAGAGCTGCACCCCTTCCTTTTTTCTTGAGGGGGGCTCTGGAGTCTCATCCGGCTCCCCTAAGAACTCGGGAATCCAGATGGGCTGCCTTTGGGCCTGAAGGCTCCATCAGAGCATAGGAAGAGCCTCTGTCAAATCTTCGTTCATCTGCTGGAGCCGGTTCTCACCAGGGACACTTTCTCTGAAGTAAACCTTCAACCCGATAACCTTTTCAGTGGAACTGTGAACAACAACCCTGCGAGGCAGCGGGAAGCAGGGGCACCCAGAGATTGAGGGCCCACCCCCATCTCCCTCCATCCCCAGCAGACGGCACAGTCAGGGGCAATGGGGGCAGCACAGCCCAACAGCTGGAAGGTTGCAGGTGTTCCTTGCGCACACACAAGTCTGGCTCCTTGCCCACTCCCCGCTTGGCTTCCAGAGCTGTTGACACACACACACACACACACACACACACACACACACACCGCCAGTGCGAAGCATGGGCCTGGTGCCTCCAGCAGCCCTTGCCTGCTGAGCAAGACAGGTGTCCCGCAGGGGGCTTTGCTCAGACCAGTGGGCCGCCTTGTCCTCTGCCTCTTGCGGGGAGGGGCTCCCTGTTGCTCCCCGCAGCTGGCTGCTATATTAATAACAATCCCAGATATTAATTAATTGGCTGCATGAGTCACCCAGCCACCCGTCGCTCTGGGAGGAATTCTGCAAAGAGGTACAGTGTATCCCCAGAGTCTGGCTTCTGCCTCTCCAGTTTGGGAAGGCATTGCCGCCCAATGGTTACTGCAAGGGGGAAAGGGGAGTAGGGCAGAAGGCCCCGCCTTGTACGTCACAGTGGCATCTTTTAAGCCCAGAATTTGGGGGTTTGGTTGGGCTGAGAGTCTGGCAGAAGCACCATAGAATTGTAGAATTTGAAAGGGCCCCCCCAGGGTCATCTAGTCCAACCCTGTGGAATGCAGGAATCTCAGCTAAAGCATCCATGACAGATGGCCACCAGAAGTGCCCACACTGGCTGGCAGCAGTAACTCCCTAGCTCCCAGGCACCTTTGGAACTCCTTGCCCAGGGAAACCAGGCAGGATCCCTCCTTGTCCTTCTGGGAGGTGGAGACGGTTTCCTTCCGTGGCCGCTCAATCCCTTCTTCACTCTTACCTGTTCTAAGTTTTTGGCTTTCTGCGTTTTATCAGTGTTTGCATTAGTTGTTTTTTTTTTAGCCCCGCTGAGTCCAAATTATGGCAGAAAAGTGGGGTTTTAGTAAGAGCAGGGTGGTGCCGCCTCTCTCAACCCTGGCGCCCTTGAACTACAACTCCCACCATCCCTGACTGCTGGCTGTGCTGTCTAGGAAGGATGGGAGTTTTAGTCCAGCAACATCCTGCCTTGCGGGGGCTGGACTCGATGACCTTTGGGGGTCCCTTCCAACTCTACAATGCTATGATTCAAGGGAAAGGGTGGGTTGGGTCTGCATCTCCTCGGCCCGGACACTCCCTGGCTGCGACCATGGGTGCGGGTTGCTGCCTCTCACCCCGGCCCACCTGGCAGCTCTGTCGTGGGGAAGAAATGCGGAGGGAAGAGCCAAGCAATGGGGCAGAGTTTGCGCATGGCCCAGACGCAAGCTGGGGCTGCCTGGGAAGCCGAAGGCAGCCCTGAAAGCCTTTCCTAAGTTGCACGAAAGTGGGGTTGAGAGGCAGTGTGGTGTAGTGGTTAGTGCTGGAGATGGGGGACCGCAGGGGGTGGCGCTGGGGGCCAGCTGCTGCCTCTCAGCCTGGGCGTAGGAGCCAATTCCTGGGGGCCGAGGTCCCTTTGGTCCCCCCAATAAAATAATTGATATTCAAATGGGGTGTCTTGTGATCTATTATGCAGGGTGGGGCATACCTGGTCCCGCCCAATATTTTATTCAATTTGGCACGCTGTCCTACCTGGCAGGGCTGTCGTTGCAGGGATGCCCCTTCGGAGTCCAATGCGGCGGGAGAGAAACGCAATTAGCTAATGAGCTAACTAGCCATGACAGATGGAAGAGATGGAAGCCCCGAGGTGGGGGCCCTGCGAGGGGCGGGGCGTGAGGCGATGCCCTCCCCCCTCCCCTCCCGCCCCATATCGGCGACGTTCACACGTGACGCGCCTCCTCCTCCTCCGCGGCGTCTCCGGATGGCTGCTGGGCGGCCGCGCTGCTGCTGCTGCTGCTGCTGCTCCGGTCCAGGCTGAGCCCCGCCAGGCAGGTAAGGGGGATGCAAAGCGGGGGGCTGGCCTGGGGGGAGGGCTTTATTTGGGGGAGGTCGGGGGTTCCTCTGGGGTCGCCCTCTCCGCAGCCGCCTGCCCATCTGCATGCAAGCGACCCCCCCTCCCCGGGGATGCGTAAAAATATTCTCCCCTGCGCGCCCGGGATGCATTTTGGGGGGGTTGCGAGGGATGACGCGAGTGATGCAGGCAAGCCAGCGGGGGGGGCGCTGTTGGAGGAAAAGGGTGGGGAGGGGGCTCGGGCACCTGCATTGCCCCCATTTAATGTCCTCATTCGGGGGACTCTTTGGGGGGAGCAGAAGCAGCCGCAACATCTCCCATTTGGGGGCAGCAGGAAAGGGTCCCCTCCGCGCACTGCAGAAAGGGGAGGACCCCCAAACACAAGACGCCGCACCCCATAGCCCAGCTGCCTGCCACTGAGGAGGGACAGCCGGCTGCCCCCAGGGAGGGGGGCAAAGGGGGCGGAAGCTGCAGCAGCTCCCTCTTCCCCCAGTGAGATGCTGCTGCTCCTGCTCATGGAGGTTCTCTTTGGAGAGACCTGGCCGCATCTGGCTCAACAGCTCTCCCCCTCTCCCCCCCCCCGAACCGCCCTGGACCTGGAGGCTGCCGGCCAGTGTTGGTTGTGTGGCTTCTCCCCTTGGGGTGCCTCCATCTTCCGAGTGGGCAAGAGAAGGACATGGGGTGACCCTTGGAGATACAAACAGCAGCCCCCACCAGGGCCAGGAGAGGGGCTATCTGAGGCCACAAAGGCAGCTGCTGCCTTGTTGCCAAGTGTCCCAGCACGGACTGGCAGCAGCGGCTGTGTGGGATTTCTGACAGAGAAGTGCTGCTGAGGAACCTCTTCCTAAAGAATCAGGTAAGATGCTGGTCCTCATGATTTGGGAGGAAACCAAGCCCAGCCCCTGCTCTGACTGGCTTAGGGTCACCTGGCAGGCACATAGGAGCAGGAGGGCAGGGGGGCAGCAGGCCTCTCCCCCCCCCCCCACATGCTATCCCAAGTGGGATTTGGAGGCAGACTGCTTCTGGGCCTCTCCTCTGTGAACATGGCTGGTTCTGTTCCAAGAAGGGCACCCTGGGCTGGGTCAGCCTCCTCTTCGCCACAGGCCCCACCCCTAGAGACCCCCCCCCATGGCCCTCTCCCTCCCACACCTTCCAATACCAGTTTGTGACTGACAGCCCTTGATAGCCCCACCCCTCCCCCGCTGCCTCTCCTGCATTACTTTTCCTGATCCCTTTTCACGGCTGCTCAAGCTGGTGGCTGTCATGAAATCTTGTGGCAGTGAGTTCTGCAGCCCATGTGAAGAAGTCCTCCTTGCAATGCAGGGGTTGGACTAGATGGCTCTTGGGGGTCCCTTCCAACTCTACAATAGGAGAAAACCCTATTTCTCTATCCACTTTTCCCACCCACAATTTCCCACCCCTCTTGCACTATCCTCTGTCCCAGAAGCATTTTCCTTGCAGGGAACTATCTGTGGTGCCGGATTCTTCACAGGGTCCTCTTGGGAGAGTTTCCCAGCACCCATCCAGATCCTTTGGCCCTCCTTTTTCTGCCGCAAAATGCCGCGTTTGCACCCACATTTAACCTTGACCTGACGCCCTCCAGAGGTTTTGCCTGCCAGTCCCAGCAGCCAGAGAAGAAGATGGTGATACAGACACTCTGCTTGAGCTCAGAGGCACTGTTGTTCTCCCAAACAACAATCCCAACAAAGCCAGAAGGAGCAGGGAGCAATTCAGGTGGATAAGAGAAACTGGATCTGCAAGAAGCATTTAAATCGCTCTTGGTTTTTTAATCTGGGGGAGGGGAGGGGGACAGTGACTGAATGTTATGTCAACAGGTCCCCACTTGGGGGTAGGGAGAGTGTTAATGAGTGCCTAAAGACCCCCTTTCCCCTTCCAGGAGGCCGATCTCTTGGCTTGCCTCCCTCTCTCGCAGCTCTGGGGCTTCTGAGAGCGCAAAAGCTCTCCCTCGCTCAAGAGCCGAGAGCGAAACTCCTGCTCTGTAATTAATTGCTGCTGAATGGGGTTCAAGATCTGGCCCGAAACATTGCAGTGCCTCCGCTTGCGTTGCAGTGCAATCTGCTGCTGCTGCTGCTGGGGTGCCCTGCAAATCTCAGCACCCCTTTTGTGCAGCGGGAAAGTGCATGCCAAGAATGGCTGGGTAAGCCAGCCAAATGGATGAGGTATTATTATCATCATCATCATCATCATCTTGCTGGACCCCTCAAGAGTTAGTGAGCAGAGGCAGAAAGGCTTGCAGAACTAACTCCGGGACCTTCATTCCAGCTCACTCCTGGAGGGCGCAGTTGGTGCCGGGGCCCCTCAGAGGACCTGTAGACCAGCCCTTGCTTGCTGGAGTCTCCTGTAGAGGAAGGGACAGAATCCGCCACTTGGATCCTGACTCTGCACAGCTTTTGGGGCAATGCTGAGCCAGACGCCACTTAGCCTGCCCTGGTCACTGCCTACATCCCTTAGGCAGGACAAAGAGGACTAGAATATTGCTGATTTTTACAGGAAGGTCCTCTTCTTATTTGTAGAGCAGATGCTCTGCAGGCAGAAGTTCCCTGCACCCTCTGAGAGGCTGTCAGCCTGAAACTCTGCAACAGATTTCTTTGGAAGGTGGCAGACTCTCATTCATCTGCCAGACAGGTGCAATGCGATCTCTGCATTGCAAGGGGTTGGGCTGGATGACCCCTGGTGGGCCCTTCTAACTCTGCGATTCTGATTTTCAGAGCTGTTGCTACCCAGCCAAAATTTCTGGGCTGTGTTCCAGGCAGATAGGGAAGGGGTTCAGCCCAAGACCCCTGGCTCCCCCTCTTCCCAAATTCAATCTGGCTGCCTTGCTGGACTGTGGTGATATCACGGCAGGGAAGTCCCTGGACTCACACATTCATGCACTGAGAGTGCCCACCTCTCAGGACTGTTGTGCATTTGAGTCCCCCTCAAGGACACATAAGACACAGAACAGAGTTAATCTGTGGAACTCCTTCCCACAGGATTGGGCAAATTCATGGTGGAAAATGAGGCTGCTGTGATGATGGTGCTGGCGGCTTTTTCCAGCTGGAATTCTCAGGGGGGCGCCATTGCCAGGCTCAGAGGGAGGCATTCATCGAGTCTTCCAGCACCTCCTTTTCTAGAAAAATAGCACAGATTATTATTATTTATGAAGTTTGTATGCCATGCTTCATCTGAAGATCACGGGGGGTGGGGGGTGGGTTCACAACATAAAAATGCAAAGTGAGAACACAAAAGACATAATAAAACGAAAATGAACCAATAATCCCCCCTCCCACAACACATTTAAAAAGGCATTGGATGTCAATCAGCCAAAGGCCTGGAAGAAGAGGAATGTTTTTGTCTAGTGCCTAAAGATCTATAATGAAGATGCCAATTGAGCCTCGCTGGGGAGAGCGTCCCGCAAACGGGGAGCCACTGCAGAAAAGGTCCCGTTCTCTGGACCTCTTGTGGAAGGAGGCTCATGAAGAAGGGCCTCAGAGGATGATCTTAGGGTCCCAGTCGGTTGATATGGAGAGAGGCAGCCATAGAATCATAGAATTGTAGAGTTGAAAGGGATCCCAAGGGTCATCTAGTCTAACCCCCTGCAATGCAGGAATCTGAGCTAAAGCACTCTTGAGCTATTGCGATCCTGAGTCATTTAAGGCTTTATAGGTCAAAACCAACACTTTGAACTGGGCCTGGAAACTAATTTGCAGCCAGTGCAGTCAGACCAGGATCAGTGTAATATGCTCAAACCATCTTGCTCCGGTCAGCAACCTGGCTGCTGAATTCTGCAATGGCTGAAGTCTCCAAACCGTCTTCAGAGGAAGCCCTACGTATAATGCACTGCAGTAGTCTAACCTTGAGGTTGCCAGAGCATAGACAACAGCAGGCTCTCTCTGTCCAGCTAGGAGTGTAGCTGGGCCACCAGCCGAAGCTGATGGAAGGCACTCTGGGCCCCTGAGGCCACCTGAGCCTCGAGCGACAGCAAAGGATCCAGGGGGACCCTCAGGCTACGAACCTGCTCCTTCAGAGGAAGTGTCACCCCATCCAGAGCAGGCAATCTCCTGCCCATCTGGTCTAGGGAACCCCGCACTAACAGCGCCTCCAGCTTATCTGGATTGAGCTTCAGTTTGTAGGCTGTGAGGCAAGACACTGGTCCAGCACTTCCATTGCCGCACCTGCAGATGCAAAGGGGAAAAAGAGCTGAGTGTCCTCAGCATACTGCTGACAACATACTCCAAACCTCCAGATAACCCCACCCAGCAGTTTCATGTAGATGTTAAACAACGTGGGGGGTAGGATTGAGCCCTGCGAAACCCCACATTGAAGGTTCCACAGAGCTGAAAAGCATTTCCCAAGGAACACCCAAGTAGGGCTGGAACCACCACAGAGGAGTCCCACCCACCCCAGACTCAGACAGCCATCCTAGAAGGAGACCCTGGTTGATGGAATCGAAAGCCGCTGAGAGGTTGAGGAGAATTGAGAGGGACACATTTCCCTGTCTGTCTCCTGACAAATGTCATCATGCAGGGTGAAACTGTGGTCTAAACCACAGAGCCTAGGACTTGCTGCTCAGAAGGTCGGCAGTTCGAATCCCTGCGGCGGGATGAGCTCCCATTGCTCGGTCCCTGCTGCTGCCAACCTAGCAGTTCGAAAGCACATCAAAGTGCAAGTAGATAAATAGGTACCACTCCGGTGGGAAGGTAAACGGTGTTTCTGTTCACTGCTCTGGTTTCACCAGAAGCAGCTTAGTCCTGCTGGTCACATGACCCGGAAAAACTGCGGACAAACATCGACTCCCTCGTCCAGTAAAGCAAGATGAGCGCCGCAATCCCAGAGTCGGTCATGACTGGACTAAACAGTCAGGGGTCCTTGACCTTTAGGGTGACCAAAGCAGTTTCTGTGCCAAAACTGGCCTAAGCCCCAATGGAAATGGATCCAGAAATGGAAATGGATCCTCCAAGAGTGCATGGATCTGGTCTGTGATTACCTGCTCTGGAACCTTGCCCAAGAAAGGGAGATGAGCAACTGACTGGTAGTTAGTTAGGTTTTCTGAATCCAGGGAAGGTTTCTTAAGAAGTGGTTTTACCTCAGCCTCCTTCAAGCAGGCAGGGACCATCCCCTCTCCTAAAGAGACCTTGATCACCTCCCTGGCCCAGCCAGCTGTTCCCTCCCTACTGGTTTCTGTCAACCAAGAGGGGCCAGGGGCCAGAGCGTAAGTGGTTGCCCTGACTTATCCAAGCTCCTCAGGCCTTACAAACTGAAACTTGTTCAACACAACAGGCCTAGACTGTGCTCTGGACCCCCATGAGATTCATCGGCTATTACAGCAGTCAAGGTCTTGGTGGAGGCAAGCAATTTTATCCTCAAAATGCTTTGCAACCAAGTCACAGCCAGTTGCCACTGGCTCTGTCACCTCCTTTGGGCCAGCCTGTAAAAGGCCCCGTACAACCCGGAAGAGCTCTCCCAGACGAGATGATGAGGATGCCATGAGAGCAGCAAAGTCGGCCTTCTTTGCTGCCTTCACTGCTACTAGGTAGGCTCAGTAAGGAGCCCTTACCAGTGTTCGGTTGTATTCATTCGCATCTTTCCTCCCCTTGCGTTCAAGCCGTCTCCCAGCTTGTTTCCTTGCCCTAAGCTCTGGAGTATACCAGGGGACCAATCGGGCTCCACAAAGTAGGAGAGGGCGCTCAGGAGCGATCGTGTCAATAGCCTGAGCCGCTCAGGTGTTCCAGAGGTCGGCCAGGGCTTCGAAAGGAGCACCAGCCATATCAGCCGGAAATGGCCCCCCTCAGCTGTTTGGAATCCCACTGGATCCGTCAGCCTCCGAGGGCGGACCTTCCTAATAGGTCCCCTGCCTCTGTGGAGGGGAAAAGGTGCTGACAGCCTAAATCTCACAGGAAAGCCATCTGCAAGTATCTCAGGAGCTGTCCTATGGAAGAGGGAGCAAGCTTGTTTTTTTCCTGCTCTGGAAGGTAGGACTCGAACCCATAGCTTCACATTACAGGAAGGGAGATTCTGACTCAACATCAGGACGAACTCTCTCTTGGGAAGAGCTTTTCTACCATGGAAAGGAGGTGGTGGACTCTCCTTCCTTGGAGGTTTTTAAGCAGAGCTTGGATGGCCATCTGTCCTGGAGGCTTTAGCTGAGTTTCCTGCATTGCCGGGGGTTCGGCTGGATGACCCTCAGGGGTCCCTTCCACCTTTATGGTTCTATGATTCTATGATTCCACGAAGTGATCTGGCCATGACGAGGGACTGGCATCAACACCCTCCATTTTCAGATCACCCTGTCTAGTCAAGAGAGCAAGGAGCAGCGTGTGGCCTGACACATGTGTTGGGCTCAGGACATGTTGTCACAGCCCCATGGCAGCCACAGAGTCCTGAGCCCCCCAGAGCTGGTTGCCTCAGCATGGATGGTCAAGTTTGGGGTCCTCCACACCCTCCTCCAAGACTCTGCCAGCTCAGACAGGGAGACTGGCGGGCGATAAAGCAGCACAATCCCAAATCTGTCCAGAACCAGGAACACCCCCTCTAGATCTCCCCCAAACTGGGGACACTCACACATGGAGAGAATTCCTCTAGGCCATGGCCAATTCCCCTCCCTGACCCCCAGGTCTCGCCAGATGCTGCACACAGGACCCAGGTGGGCACAGTGGAGTGAGACCAATGCCCAGGCCAGATGGGCCACAGTCAGATCACGAAGGAGGGGGTCTTAGTCCGAGCCAACCTGGCATTCAGCAGCTGCAGACAAGAGGGGGGCCGCTTTGAGTTGGGGGTGGGGTGGGGCGGGGTAGCTGAGCCTCCAATTCTCAGAGGTCCCCCAAACAGCGGCAAGCCACTCAGGCACCAGGATTGCAAAAGACCAGCTCCACTCAATTGCTCTTGCTGGTGTGTCCAGGGTGCCATATGGCCGCCCGGCAGCTCTGTCCAGAAATAGCACTGTATGCTGATCCTATTATGGGATGTCCACCTGGGGCAGCCAAGCCGAGTCTGCGCTCGGCCTCTGCCAAGGCCTGATCCTGCAACCAAGGACAGCTGGCATCCGGTGTCTGAGGGCTCAGCTGGGCATGGGGAGAGAAAGCAGCCCCGATTTTGAGAGCGGGAGAGGACAGCTTGCCTTTGGCACAGGCAGGCTCTTGGTCCAGGAAGCCCAGTGATGCCCACATAGGCCAGCAGCAACTCTTGGGGTTTCAGACTCAAGGAGACGTCCCCTGCCTGGAGACACCACCTGGGAACTGTTTTGGTGGAGGAGCACTCACACCAGGAATCGAACCCAAGCCTCTGCTCGAAGCACCAGAGGAGAAAAAGGAGAGAGTGTGGCCTAGTGGGAAGGGTAGGGCTAGAATGATATTGAGGGTCATGCAGTCCAAGGCAGGAATATGCAGCTGCCTCATAACCCGCAACCTTGGCATTATCAGCACCATGCTGTAATCAACTGAACTATCCAGGCTGGTGGAGGGCACTGGTTAGCCTAGACGGGTTTTGCACCCGTGCCCCTACAATAGCCGTGCAGGCGTGGGAGGCAGGAGTGCTGGTCGGGAGCTGCTTGCGCCAGGTTTTTATAGAATCGTAGCGTTTGAAGGGATCCCCAGGGTCATCTAGTTCAACCCCCTGCAGTGCAGTAATCATTTGCCCAACGTGGGACTTGAACCCACAACCCCATGATGAAGAGTCTCATGCTCTACGGACTGAGCTATCCATTGTGACCCTCCCAGAGATCTGTGGATGACGGGTGGTGTACGCATAATAATGGTCATGATAATAACATTATTATTATTATTGTTGTTGTTGTTGTTGTTGTTGGTTGTTGGTTGTTGTTGTTGTTGTTGTAAAGGGGCCCCTGACCATTAGGTCCAGTCGTGGCCGACTCTGGGGTTGCGGCGCTCATCTCGCTTTACTGGCCGAGGGAGCCGGTGTCTAGCTTCCGGGTCATGTGGCCAGCATGACTAAGCCGCTTCTGGCGAACCAGAGCAGCGCACGGAAACGCCGTTTACCTTCCCGCCGGAGCGGTACCTGTTTATCTACTTGTACTTTGATGTGCTTTAGAACTGCTAGGTTGGCAGGAGCTGGGACTGAGCAACGGGAGCTCAACCCGTCACGGGGATTCGAACCCCCGACCTTCCAATCAGCAAGCCCTAGACTCTGTGGTTTAGACCACAGTGCCACCCACGTCCACCCCTTGAAGAATAAGGTAAAGGGACCCCTGACCATTAAGTCCAGTCATGGCTGACTCTGGGGTTGCGGCACTCATCTCGCTTTACTGACCAAGGGAGCCGGTGTATAGCTTCCGGGTCATGTGGCCAGAATGACTAAGCCACTTCTGGCGAACCAGAGCAGCACACAGAAATGCCGTTTACCTTCCTGCCGGAGTGGTACCTATTTATCTACTTGCACTTTGACGTGCTTTCGAACTGCTAGGTTGGCAGGAGCAGGGACTGAGCAACGGGAGCTCATCCCGTCACGGGGATTTGAACCACCGACCTTCTGATCGGCAAGTCCTAGGCTCTGTGGTTTAACCCACAGTGCCACCCGCATCCCTCCTCCTCATTATTATTTTTATTACTATTACTAAGCCTGCCAGTGCCTGGGCAGGGAGATGTGTTTCTGGCATTTGACTCCCTTTGCAAAAAAGCCTATCCTTCCCAAAGAGTCTCTGCCAACTGCTTTTTTACAATCCCACTGAACCTCCCACATTTGAGAATCCATTTCCCCTTTACATTTCCCCTTCTTTTCTCCTCCATCCACCCATTTCCTTGACAGGAACTAGAGAGGACAAGGCTTTTGGCAGCTGCTATGCTCTGCCGTCGGAGGCAGGATATGGCTCTCGTACCCGGATTCTGCTTTTGGGTTTCCCATGCTGGGCCGCTATGAGAAGAGGGGGCTGGTCCCTTTCGCCCGGTCCGGGTGACGGACCCTCCCCTGCGGAGATGTGCTGTGGCAGCAGAGCCTCCATGCCCAGTGGCAGTCTATCCCCAAAAGCCGGTCGCTGGCAGCTGCAAGTGGGGAGAGAAGTACTGCCGCCCTCAAGTCCCTGCGAGAGGCTAGGCGGGCTCCCTTGGGAGAGCCCCCAGCTCCAGAGGCAGTCTATCTCAACTTCAGGGCTCTCAGGGGGCATTTGGCCTCTATAGACCAATCCAGCTGACATCCTCATACCAAGGCTGGGACCTGTGGCATTCTACAGCTGCATATTCCTGCATTGCAGGGGGTTGGGCTAGATGACCCGCAGGGTTCCTTCCAACTCCATGATTCAGGAAGAGGCTTTTTCTGACACTCCCTGCCTTCTCCTGTGGCGGTGAGCTCCCCTGCCCACTGTGTCTCCCAGGGTCGGGACACACACCCACACCCACACACCCATCAGGGCTTCTTGTGCCCTGATAGATGCCTCCAGAGGGCAGAAGCCACCTCTCTCTATCTGCCCCCCCCCCCCAATTCTGCACTGCGGGTTTTCTCCATATTGCCAAGACGGCTCCTGCTTTGTGCCGGAATGATGAACCACCCTCCGCTCTTCCCCACCTTCTCCTCCATTGTCAACCCCAGAGAATGACCCAGTTTTTTTGGGGGGGGCAGAAAAAAATGGGGGGGCAGGAATGAATGGGGAAACAATGAATGGACGAACAATGAATGGGAAATGCAGTCTCTGTGTCTGCTTCCTGCCTTTTCCTCTTCCCCACTTCAAGAGGAGCAGCTGCCAAGGAGGCAAGTCTCCCCTCTTTTTGCAAACGCCTCCCAGAGATTAGTCAGTGGGGCTTTTGTGGGGAGGTTGGGTTTTTTTCTGGCAGACAAGCTGCTGGCTCTTTCTCTCCCCGCCGCCCTGCAATGGTGCCAGCAGGAGAGGTCTGCTCCGTAGGGCAGGATCCGTCCTGGCCAAACCCCTGACTCCATGCAGCTGCCCGTGAGAAATTGCAGTGTTCTGTTAGGGGGGATCGCTTACCCCAAAATGCACCTATTAGGGGATTACACACTTGAAATGCAGAAATGTGATCCATTGGACTTAGATTGGGGCTGTGAATTTGCGGGGGGAGCATATCCTGAGCCTTATTTATCCCATTATTTTATTTATTGCAATTTGCAATTTATATCCCCATGGTCCTGCCTCCTCCTTGTTTTAATAATTATTCCTGCATCGCAAGGGGTCGGACTGGAAGACCCCCTATGATTTTGGCTGCTTTTCCAAGCCTGGCAGACTCCTGTGCCCCTTGTTCCTCCCCCCCCCCTGCCTAGCTAACCCCCCTGCTCTGACTGCTATGCCCTGCTGCCTCTGCTCCTTGAAGCTGACCTTGCCTGCCCTCCTCCTCTCTCCTGGCGCAGGTGCTGCCAAGATGCCCGAGCAGAGTAACGACTACCGGGTGGTGGTGTTTGGCGCGGGGGGCGTGGGCAAGAGCTCTCTGGTGCTGCGCTTCGTGAAGGGCACCTTTCGCGACACGTACATCCCCACCATTGAGGACACGTACCGGCAGGTGATCAGCTGCGACAAGAGCGTGTGCACGCTGCAGATCACCGACACGACGGGCAGCCACCAGTTCCCGGCCATGCAGCGCCTCTCCATCTCCAAGGGCCATGCCTTTGTGCTGGTCTTCTCCATCACCTCGCGCCAGTCGCTGGAGGAGCTGCGCCCCATCTACCAGCAGATCGTGCACATCAAGGGCAGCGTGGAGAGCATCCCCATCATGCTGGTGGGCAACAAGTGCGACGAGACGCAGCGCGAGGTGCCCACGCAGGAGGGAGAGGCCACCGCCAAGGAGTGGAAGTGCGCCTTCATGGAGACCTCCGCCAAGATGAACTACAACGTCAAGGAGCTCTTCCAGGAGCTGCTCAACCTGGAGAAGAAGCGCAACATGAGTCTCAACATCGACGGCAAGCGCTCCTCCAAGCAGAAGAGGACAGACAAAATCAAGGGCAAGTGCAGCCTGATGTGAGGAGGCCACGCCCACCCGCCAAGCCCCACCCCACCCGCCCCTCCGCTTGGCTCCGCCTTCCCTGCTCCTCCTCCTCCTCCTTGGTGGCGTCCAGGTGCTGCTCTGCGTCTCGGTGGCGCTTGGGGAGCTGGACTATATCCCAGCAGCACTATGGGCACTGCACCACCTCTTCCTAGCACCGTGGGGACTGTGCTACATCCCGGCAGCGCTATGGGAGCTGCGCTGCATCCTAGTGGTGCTGTGGGCGCTGTAGAGCCTCTTAACAGCACAATCTGCTACGTATGAGCTGCGCTGTGGGCGCTGCTCTGCCTCTCTGCAGGGCTATGGGAGCTGTACAACATCTTGGCAACAATATGGAACTGTGCTGCCTCCTTGTGGCGCTATGGGCGCTGTAGAGCCTCTCAGCAGCGCAGGGGGAGCCGTCCTACATCTTAGCAGCCCTGCGGACGTGGCACTGCATCTCAGCAGGGCTTGGGGAGCTGTACGACGTCCCGGCAACGCAGCGGGCACCGGGCGGCCTCTCGACAGCACCATGGGAACTGTGCTACGTCCTGTCAGCGCTATGGGCGCCGCACTGCCTCTCGACAAGGCACTGGGAACTGCAGGACACCTTAGCAGCTACGGGTGCTGCCCCTCCAACCCACTGGCTCCCCACAAGTGGGAGACGAGACTTGCTCCGCTTCCCTGCCCCACCTCCCACTTGTTCCCCTTGAACACAAGGACTTTTTGGGGTGGGGGGTCCCTTGGTGCTGCCACTTGGGAGGGCTTCTACAACCAAGGCGGGGCTGCTGCAGCAAACTGGGGGGTCAGCAGGACCAAGGAGGTTGCCCCCCAGACTCACCCATTTTGAGTCCCGAATCTCCTTGCTGGACTCTAGAGGGGGGCGAAGAAAAGAGGATCTTCTGTGACCTCCCCATCCCGCATTTATTGCCCCCCCCCCCCCGCTCACCCTCCAGACTTTGGTCTGCAAAGATGTTAGGGGCAGCCGCTGGGTTTCCCTGCCCTACCTGCTTCGAAGGAAACCCCCGGTGGAGATGACTGCTGCTCCAGGGCCCTCCTCACAGGGACGTCGCGGGTCTCCTTTGTGGGCTTGCGGAGGCACAGGGGGAGCGTCAAGGGGCACCTCCTGGCCTCTCCTGCAGCCCAGAGGCCTGGCCAACGGGCGCCCAGCAAGGCCACAGAGGAGAAACTGAGGTTTCCGGGGGCACACAGAGCAGCTCCCCCTTCCCCAACGAAGGGCCCTTCTCAACATGCCAAACACTGAACGTGGCAAACGTCCCCGTGAACTTTTGAACATGTCATTTATTTTTTATTTTCAGGGTGGGCGGGGGGGGGGGGGGCAATGGGCTTGATTTTTTAAAGCTGCATAAAACCATAAGGCACAACAGAACATTTCTGCCAGTGAGGTGAGTATGGAGGGGAGTGAGGAAGGGAGAGGGGGCTGGGGTTGGGTTTGAGAAGGGGCAATGGAGGCGCCAGCCCGGCCTCAAGATGGACTCCCCAAACCTGGTTCTCACCAGGCGCTTCCTTGCCCGTTCATTTTCTTGCACCTTTTCTCTCTCCAATGAGCTTGCAGAGGGTTGGGCTAGATGACCCCTGGGAGTCCCTTCTGACTTGGCAATTCTGCGATTCCAATTTCCACAGTGACCCTGTAAGGTGGGCTAGGCTAAGAGGCAGCGAGTGTCCCCCAAGGTCACCCAGCAAGCTTCCTGGCCGAGTGAAAGGGATCTGTTTTATTTATTTTCATTTATTCAGTTTATGGACTGCCCTTTATCAAAAGATCCTGGGGCACTCTCCAACATTAAACGCACATTGCCGAGCACCAATAATAAAAATGTAATAAAAAGTGTAATAGCAGACAGCATAGTAATCAAATAATCAGGCAATAACAGCTCATTCCCCAAGCTTTAAAAGGCCACAGATTATTTAATTTGAACCCTAGTCTCTCCCAGGTCATAGTCTGGTGCTCTAACCATTGCACAATCACTGCTTCTCAGTGTTTTTTTCTTTTTATCTTCAGCTCCTGTCAGTATGGCTGTGTCTCCCCCAGGAGGAGGCGCTATGGGAGAAGTCTGATCTGCAGCTGGATTGTTATTAGATGATGATTATTATTATTATTATCATCATTATTAATAGTATCCCACCTCACCCACCCCAAATTGGGACTCAAGGTGGCTGATGCCAGTTAAAACAGTGCAGATAAAATCCAGAAACACACAAAGTATAACTGATAAGGAGTAATTGAAGCTTTGATGGAATTAGAGCAGCAGGAAAAAAATACAAGCAGTAAAAACTGCACTGGCCCATTTGAAATCTCTTTCCTCAAGGCCTCTAGGAACAAGGATGTCCACAGCTGCAAAGGAGAAGCAAGGAGGGAGCTGGGCTGGTTTCCCTAGGCAGGGAGTTCCAAAGTTGCCTGCAGGGGCGGATTGAGGGGGTGCGAGTCAACAGGGCCCTGCATGCAAGGAAAGGCAGGAAGGAGCCAGGTGCTGGTGTCATGTGGGGCGCTGCTGAACATTTAAAAGCCCCCCAATCCACTGCTGTTGCTTAGAAGGAGCCGCCACCGAGAAAGCCCTGTCCTGCTTCCCCAACAAGCGACCCTAGGAGGATGGTAGGAGAGAAGATCTCAAAACCTGGGCAGCTTCGTTTGGGGCGAATATGGCCATCTAGACAGCATGGACCTCTGCTCTGTAGGGCTTTAGAAGGCATAATCAGAGTTGGGCCTGGAAACTGACCGCTAGTGTGTGGGGCTATTAATAATACTAATTATTACTATTATTACTATTTATTATTTCTTTGCCACCAATCTGACTGGGCTGCCCCTGCCACTATGGATGACTTACAACAAATTCAAAACATCCAACACAGCAAAACATCCAAAATCAGGACATTTTAAACTTCGGAAAGTAAGAGCTATTCAAGAGTGGAACGGTCTCCCTTCCTGGGAGACTTTTAAGCAGAGGTTGGACGGCCATCAGTCCTGGATGCTTTCGCTCAGATTCCTGCATTGCAGGGGGTGGACTAGATGGTCCTCGGGGTCCCTTCCAACTCTACAATTCTGTGATTCTGTGACCCTTCCTATACAGGCCTGCATTCAGATGTTGTCTAGAAGTCAGGTGGCCATTGATTTCCTTGACATCTGACGCAAACAAGGGCTCGCCTGTTCTCTCTAATCAGCTCCAGTCAGCAATCTGGCTGCTTAATAATAATTCATTTATTTTCTTTCTTAGATTAATCCCAAAGATCTCTGGGCAGTTCATGAGATGAAATTGGGGGCAAAGTCCCTCCTGTACAAAGAAGCTGCTTTAGGTAGCTACAGACAGGCTTTGCATTTTACAGCATTGAGAATTCCTCCGATGGCGCCGCACTGGCCTTTATTCTAGAGAGCAGGAAATATCAGGAGCGGTCATTGAAAAGCGACTCTTGCGAGGAGGAGATCCTTGGCTTTGGCTCCGATTCAGGGTTTTGCAACTCTGTGCAGACTTTGGAAATGGTTCCCAGGAAATGTGTGGCAGTGTTTTTGTCCCAGAGGCAGTGACGTGCTGTGGGGGGCGAGGGGGCCGTGGCCCCAGGCACGTCAGACTCCCTTGTTGAGGCCGCGGGGCAGCCGGAGCCGGGACTTTTCCTGGCCCATACCGGTACTTCCCCAGGACCTCCCTCCTGGCGGGTGTCCTTGGGCAAGGGGTGCAAGGGGCAAGCGGAGCGGAGTTGCCTGCTTGCCTGGCACCTGCCGGTGCCCGCCCATGTGTTGCACGTCCGGGGAAGGGTTGCGCTTGGCCCCTCGGCCTGCCCTCTTCCGCCTTCTCCCGGGCCCTCGAAGGAGCGCCAGCTGCTGCTCCCGCCGAGCTGAGGGCCAACGCGGCCCCTGGCAGGCAACCTCCGCCAGGCACAGGAGCCACGGGGCACAGTGAGCCATGTCCACCTGTTGCCTCCTCATGACCCCCACAAGGAGGCCTTGCCCTGGGCGCTGGCAACACATGCTGTGCCATCAAAGCTACACCCGACTAAGAGAAGCCTGCGAGCGAGATCCTGAAGACGTCTTCCGGAGGGGTCTGGACAGGGATTGGCCCTCAGCAACATCACCTAGCTAAAATGTGCCTGGGGAAGTTTCATTCCCGAGCCCTTTTCATGTGGAATGCATTGTGGTAGTCCAGATGGGGTGCAAGGGAGGCGTGGCCGTCCCCTCAAGAACCCTCCCCAGTGCAGACCCTGAGGGGAGCCACCCTCACCAAAATCTTTTTTATATATGTTTTTTATTGGTTTTACATAAAGATTGTACACAACAACCATAACCATTCCAAAAATAAAAAAGAGGTTCTTTCGAACCTTCAGACCTCCTTCCCTCCCTCCGTGGGTTTCATTTCTAAATTTTATTCCTGTATCTTTTACTGTAATCTATCTATTATATAATCAAGGTATCCAAAGTTCATGTTACTCTACAAGCGTCAATGTGTTCCTGCCAATGATTTCAGCTGTTTACAGTGGTCTCTCAAATATGTTAGAAAGTTATTCCAGTCTTTTAAGAATACTTGGTCTTCCTGATATTTCCCGTCAGTCTTGCCATTTCAACATGTTCCATCATCTTGGTCTGCCACTCTTCTCTGATCTCCTTCTTTCCATCTCTGGGCTACAGGCATCCTTGCTGCCGTCATTGCATACAGAAACAGTCTTTTGTTTTCTTTTGGTAGTTCTGCACCTATAATACCTAGCAAAAAAAAACTCTGGCTTTTTTCAGCTCGTTGTATATCATTTCCCAGAAAGCTTTTACCACCTCACATGACCACCACATATGATAAAAAGTACCCTCTTTCCTTTTACATTTCTAGCACACACTTGAACTGGTTCTATACATTTTCGCAATTTTACTGGTTGTCAGATACCAATGGTACATCATTTTTTTATTTTTAAATAATTTTTATTAACATGCCAATCTAATCACATTACTTCCAAATTACACAGCCAAATTTTTAAATTTTTGTTGGGGGTACCCATGCTTCGAGCTCCGAAAGGGATCCAAACATCTCTCTTGCTGCTGCTTTAATATACACAGTTCTGTCCAAATAGTATTCACAGTTCTAATCAATCTTCTCTTTGTTGGTTTCCTCATCTTCTTGTTGTTATCATATATTCCTTTCTTTGTGATCTCTGATAGTTTCCACAAGCGGGTTGAAAACAAACGTTGTTATATCCTGTGTGGATTTTACACTCATCCAAGAGCCATATCAAAATAGACAGACATCATTTCAACACCTCCGTACAAAACGTTTCCCACAGTCTGTCCTGGTTTCCACAGGCCTGCCACTCTCATGAATTTTCTCAGGGGGCTCTGCCAGGCCGATCTCACATTCCAATATAGTAATGGCCATAGTCCTCCTCCCCCTCAGTCCTCCTGTGGGCAGGCCTGCCATAACACTTTCTTTTTATGACTGCGTCACAAAGAACTCCCTTTCCTTTCCCGATGTTTCCACAAGCCATGTCCTTGATTAGTAATCAATTTCCACACAGTTCCCAATCCTCCTGCTTGTGATCAGTAATTGCAACGATTCTTTCTTAGGAGGGAGGGTTATTGGGTACTCACATAAGACAAAAAAAGAAAAGTCCCCCCCTTTCAGTCTCGCTCCGACATACCGATCCTTTGATGAATCTTCTTCATTTATTGTTGAATCCAGCCCGTCCCTCCACATCCCAGAGATCCCTTTAATTAGCAGTCTTTACTCCCGATCTTCACTCGAAGTATGTGCATTTTCTTCTTTTTAATTGTTTATTTCGAGCTTCTGCAGCCAGTGTGCGATCAGAGACAGCGTCCGGGAGAGACTAGTGCCCTCACCCCCTTCTTTCGAATCCGGGGGTGATTTATGGCCACAGCAGGCAAGGCAGTGTTCCCCTTCCCTTGGGGCAACAAGGGAGGCTGCATACTCCCATATCAGCCTCTTAATTACCTCGTGTGAGCCGGAGAGATGGTATTATCGGCCATTTTCCAATGCGCCTCTAGCAGCCCCCTTTTTTTAATTTATACAAAATCTCAGCCTTTAAAAAAATACATAGTTTAGTTTGTTACTTACAAATCATATCCAACTAATTAATAAAGACAATACCAATCACAAGCTGACATACAAAAATGTGCAATAAAACTGAGGTATCACAACTATATACTGATAAAATTGGATATGGATTTATATGACACTCTACATAATATGAAAGCTGATCCTGACAATGCTTTTTTAAATATCATTTTAAAAGTCATTCTTTAGTAATAAGGAATTCCAAGGAATACCATCTGAATTGCTTGCAGAGGATCAACAATCTCTTTTATATTACCTTTCCTTAAAATCCATTCTGGTCTCTGCCTTGAAACTATTGTTGTCCTTAGAGGAGTTGCTGGGACAGAGAAATGCCCCTTTTTGTATGCGGCCAACTTCTGTTTGGCAAGCATTCTTCGTGCATCCATTTGCTGTTTCCGTGCTGGGAGTTTAAACAGGCTCTGAAGGCGAGTACCTACTCGGAAGCTGCCTCGGATCTCAGAAGCTCTTCTTGAGTCCTTTGAAAGAAGAGCAAGCAGGCAGCACGTCTTGGTAAAAATGCTTCCACCTTTCTCTGAAAATTTGTCGCCAGCTCTCTCTCTGTACATCTGAAGTAGGTCCAGTAAAGTATCAACACAATTCTCCACTGTGTAAACGGCGTCAGTTGTCTTTTCATACTTTGACAAATTAAGCAGGACCTGGACAGAATAACGGATGACATCCATGCTAGGGACACTGCGATTACAACCGTATCAAAGTAAAAATAGTGGATACTGCTTCATTCTGGACCATACTTTCACAGCAAACGGGTGACAGTCGGGTAACAACCTCCAAGTCTTTTAAAGCTGCCAGAATGTAAGAAAAGTGTTTCTATTTGAGAAGCCGATCAATGGCAAGTGCTGTTCTGTACATCATTTTCATGTAATTTTCTTTCAACGAGCAGCAGGCTGTAAACTTCAGATCCTCCTTCCATAACTTTTCCCATGATAAAACCTGTATATTATAACCAAAATCTGCATCCAAGAGTATTAAAAGAACTGGCAGATGTGATCTCAGAACCACTGGCACTCATCTTTGAGAATTTCTGGAGAAGAGGCGAAGTCCCGGCAGACTGGAGGAGGGCAAATGTTGTCCCTATTTTCAAAAAGGGGAAAAGAGAGGACCCAAATAATTACCGCCCAGTCAGTCTGACATCAATACCAGGGAAGATTCTGGAGCAGATCATTAAGCAAACAGTCTGTGAGCACCTAGAAAGGAATACTGTGATCACCAATAGTCAGCATGGATTTCTGAAAAATAAGTCATGTCAGACTAACCTGATCTCGTTTTTTGACAGAATTACAAGCCTGGTAGATGAAGGGAACGCAGTGGATGTAGTCTACCTTGATTTCAGCAAGGCATTTGACAAGGTGCCCCATGATATTCTTGTAAAGAAGCTGGTAAAATGCGGACTTGACTATGCTACCACTCAGTGGATTTGTAACTGGCTGACTGACCGAACCCAAAGGGTGCTCATCAATGGTTCCTCTTCATCCTGGAGAAGAGTGACTAGTGGGGTGCCACAGGGTTCTGTCTTGGGCCCGGTCTTATTCAACATCTTTATCAACGACTTGGATGATGGACTCAAGGGCATCCTGATCAAATTTGCAGATGACACCAAACTGGGAGGGGTGGCTAACACCCCAGAGGACAGGATCACACTTCAAAACGACCTTGACAGATTAGAGAACTGGGCCAAAACAAACAAGATGAATTTTAACAGGGAGAAATGTAAAGTATTGCACTTGGGCAAAAAAAATGAGAGGAACAAATACAAGATGGGTGACACCTGGCTTGAGAGCAGTACATGTGAAAAGGATCTAGGAGTCTTGGTTGACCACAAACTTGACATGAGCCAACAGTGTGACGCGGCAGCTAAAAAAGCCAATGCAATTCTGGGCTGCATCAATAGGAGTATAGCATCTAGATCAAGGGAAGTAATGGTGCCACTGTATTCTGCTCTGGTCAGACCTCACCTGGAGTACTGTGTCCAGTTCTGGGCACCACAGTTCAAGAAGGACACTGACAAACTGGAACGTGTCCAGAGGAGGGCAACCCAAATGGTCAAAGGTCTGGAAACGATGCCTTATGAGGAACGGCTAAGGGAGCTGGGCATGTTTAGCCTGGAGAAGAGGAGGTTAAGGGGTGATATGATAGCCATGTTCAAATATATAAAAGGATGTCACATAGAGGAGGGAGAAAGGTTGTTTTCTGCTGCTCCAGAGAAGCGGACACGGAGCAATGGTTCCAAACTACAAGAAAAAAGATTCCACCTAAACATTAGGAGGAACTTCCTGATAGTGAGAGCTGTTCGACAGTGGAATTTGCTGCCAAGGAGTGTGGTGGAGTCTCCTTCTTTGGAGGTCTTTAAGCAGAGGCTTGACAACCATATGTCAGGAGTACTCTGATGGCGTTTCCTGCTTGGCAGGGGGTTGGACTCGATGGCCCTTGTGGTCTCTTCCAACTCTATGATTCTTGCCCAGTGTATCATTATTGATTTAACGTCATTTTTAGTGAGCCTTTCTAAAAGTAATTTATTCATTTTTGAAAGTAATTTCACATTATTTTCCAACAGATCTTTTTCAAACCTTGACATCTCTGTACCAAAACTTTTTTTTATCCAGTTTGAAGACATCATTTACCGGTAATTGATGGTACTGTAACCAATCTGATAGTATCTCTCTAATGTCTTCAAACTTTTTCCATTTTTTAAAAATAATATTTATTACTTTTAAACACTACAAAAAAGAAAAAAGGAAAGAAAAGAGAAGATAAAAAAGAAAAAACAATACAATACAATGTATAAACAATGCACAACACAACCTTAACACAATAAACAAAACAAAACAAAGCAAAAACAATTTAAAACACACATTATACCATTTCAATATCATATCTTACATTCGCTTGTTTCAACGACCTCCTCACACCTCCCTTTTTGTATTCCACTTCTATTAACTGTTTCAGCAATTCCTTTCCATCTTCCTCTATTTTCTGTCATATAATTGCCTTAACATATTTTAACCTTATTTTCCCTTTAATACTCCAATAATCTATTTGTACTTAATTCCTTCTAACATTTCTACTAAAGCCGTATAACTTCATTCCAACATTTTTCTAACACTCATTAATTTTACAATATTTCTATTAATAGTCTTTAAACTTTTTCCAATCTTCTTCCACTGTCTCTTCTCCCTGGTCTCGGATTCTGCCAGTCGTTTCCGCCAATCCCATATAGTCCATCAACCTGGTAATCTTCTGTCCGAGGCTCTTAACTCTTTTCCAAGTCCCTTCTGCAAGTCTTCTTCGTATTTATACATGCACTTTACTTTGTCTTCTACTGATCTTATTTTTATTTTCCTTCCTTTGAGACTGAAGAGTAGATCTCGGGGAAACTCCCACCTAGAGATGATTTTATTCCTTCTCGACAGGGCAACCAAATCTCCATAGTTAAAACTAAGATCCAAAAGATATTTCAGGGCGTCTTTCAAGATTTCTCCAAGTCTGAAGGCCCTCACAATTTTAATCTCTTCTTTACCCAAGTCCAGGTCTCAAAAATCAGCAAATTCCTGTGTGAGGGGATCTATCAAACTTTCCTTCTCCAGTTCAGGTAGGGCTCTGATCCTCAAAATCTGACTTTCTTTAAATTCAATCATAGAAGGCATCAACTTATGGTCATCAAGTTGCATCTGTAAGGCTGGGGCTCTCTCTCTCTCTCTCCAATTGTGTTACTTTAGGTTCAACGGCAACAACTTTCTCCCTAGCCTTCTCCACAGTTTGCCATGTCAAAGTAGATTCCTGTATCAATTTCTGAATAGTTTCTGTATTGATGTTCACTTTTTGTCCCAAATTATCGATTTTGGTAGTTACCACATCCACCTTCTTGTTGAGCTGTTCCAGTGAGTCATTTATCTTACTTAATGCAACCACTAAGGCCTCTTCTGTCGACATTCTTAAGTGATTCAAGGTCAGTCCCAGAATCTCACAGCTTTTTATCTTGCAGCTGGAAATTCCCCCAGCTCAGCTCTTGTAACAGTTTCAAAGGCTTCCTCTAGAGGGAAACAGTTTCTATTTGTATTGGTCCTTTTAAACACAGTTCAAACAATAAAGTTAGTTTCAATTTTCAGTTACTTTTACTCCTTTTTAAACGGAGACACTGGAAACAATATATTTCTCTTATTTAACTAGCTGTCAGTGAACGTTCTAATCACGGTCAATGAGCATTCTAAAGCACGTCAGTCCTGCTGGCAGCCCGTTTCCAGGATCGGAGCGGTGGTATTTTAATTCTGTTTGCTCTCTCCTGCAGGTATATTCAGACCAAAACTTTCCCCCCTCTTTTCCTGCCACCAAGGGGGGTTTAGTATTTTTTACCGGTGGAAATTTAGTCCTTTACAATGGGCTTTCCGCGACTTCAGCTTGCATCCTCATTGCTTCAGTCTATTTACAGAAGGGGAAGGTGGACTTCCTGTTTTGGACCTCCCCGTTTCGACACCAAATTAAGACGTTTAAAAATCCAATTCTCCGCTCTACTCACGGGTAGTTGCTTTAAGATCAAATTGTCCACAGGAAAAAGTCAGCGCTCTCCGGCAACAGCTATGCGGCTTCGCTCCGTGGAAGAAGCAGTCAATTCGAAGCACCGCGCCGCTCACCCCACGTCGCTCCGGATCCCCGAAACCGGGTTTCCCCGCGAGTAGGGGAGGCGCAAAAGGTGCCAGCCGAATCCCACGTTTACAGGCTTCACCCGCCTGTGATTTTTAGTGGGTCTCCGCCTTCGCCATGGCGGCCAGACCGAATATCCACGAGGCAAATTCCTCCAGATCAGGGGAATTCCGCCATTACCGGAGGCGCCAACCCGGAAGTCCCAAACTTTTTCCATTTGAATTGATCTTCCACTTCTGCTAACAGCTCTATTTAGATTGCCCAGCCACCTCTCATGTTTAATTTTTTAACAGATATTGCTTCTAACAGAGAGAGCCACCATGGTGTCTTCCACTCTAATAGATTTTTATACTTCTCCCATACCTCATAAATTGATTTTCTTACCAGGTGGTTCAGGAATCGCTTATGTCCTTTTGTTGTTTTCATACCATAGCTATGCCTGCCCCCCATACCTGCTATCATGACCTTCTGGGGTGCCCTGGAGCGGGCCGGGGGCAGGATGAGCTCAAGGAATGGCATTGGCGAGGTGCAGTGCCAGGGCTGTGGGTGAAGGGGGCTCCTGGGCCTGGGTGGGCTCCTGCCCTGCCTAGGGAACAGCACCCGTTTGCCCTTCTCCCGCCCCTTTTCAGCGGCCCTTCCGTCCCTTTTTTTTGAAAGTGCATTTTGAAATATACACATTCCTAGATCTATAACTATATAAATAATTGCAGTAAGAAACGGATGTTTTCAAAAGGGGTTTGTTGTTATGGTGTTCAGGGGGATCTATAAATTATTTTTCTGTTTCGTTTTTTAATTATTTACTTGTTTCTGTCCTGTATTTTGTTCTGTGAACCCCCTTGAGATAAGGGCAGTATAGAAATCTTAATAATAATAATACGTCTGATATCTATTTTTAAACAATATCCTCACCAAAATCTTAGTCCTGTGAATTTTAATTGATTGTAGAATTGTAGAGCTGACAGGGACCCCGAGGGTCATCTAGTCCAAGGCAGGAATCTCTTGCCCAACATGGGCTCAAACCCATGGCCCTGAGATTGAGAGTCTCGTGCTCTTATCCACTGAGCTCACTAACCTCTCTCTCTCTGTCTCACTCACATACCCAGCAGGAGGAAACCTCTGAATCCCAGTTGATGGAAACCGCAGGGGGGAGAGCTGCTCTTGTGCTCAGGTCCTGTTTGGAGGTTTCTCCAAAGTGACCATTGTGGCCACAGGCGACTGCCAGGTTGACCTGGCCTGATCCTGCAGGGCTTACGCTCTCCCAGTGCCATCAATGTCGGTTTCCATTCTTTTAAACAACCACCACCAAGTCTCTAGTCCCTATTGATTTTGGAAATGTAAAGGGAGGATTCTGCACAAGGAGAAGCTGCGCAGTCTGTCAGGTCCTGCTTGGGGGCATCTGCTTGGGCCCTGTGAGGCCATGAGCCCCCTTTGGCCTGATTCGGCAGCCAGGTTCTTCTGCTATCCTCGTGGACAGAGGCAGTCTATCTGGATCCCCAGGTTCGGAGGAGCATTTGGCCAGTGTGAGAAGAGGAAACTAGGCTAGTCAGACCTCCTCTTCCAGTGGTCTTATGTTCTCACCCCCAATGGCCCTGGGTCAAAGCCTGCAGTCTTTGCTGTTGCAAAGGGATGCTGGCTTTTCCGGGGTGGGCCTGGGGAAAAAACTGTGGTGTTTCTGCATTTGTCAAGGGTTCCTGTAGCCAGGCAGCTCCTTCTCTCCTCGCTGGCAGAAACAGAAGCAGTGGAGCGACTTTCTCTGCTGCGTTGGCACAATTTATATTAGTTATTTGAAAAGCACCAGGGGTCGGACTCAGCAGCACAATTCTGCAATCCCAGCACAGGGCGTGCAGTGCCTGGTCCCTGCGCTGTACGTGTGCCTGTTTGCCCCTGTGCCGCTGGCAGCCATAGACCTGCACAAGGCCGCCCTCAGAGGCTCCTTCGGGCAGCGGCGGAGCGCTCAGGACCAGCACAAGCCTTGGGGGTCTGGGGAGCTGCTCTGGTTTCTCCCTGGTTGTGGGTCGCTCAGATCCGTCATCAAGGGGGTGAATTTTAATTTGAGTTGGATGTGTTCGTTGCTTGGAAGGTGGTGCTCCTCTGGCTCCCTTTGGTCTCCCCACCCCGTGTGTGTGTGTGAATCTGCCCCATCTTCTTTGCTGGCCCAGGAATTGCACAATCTGCTCTCTTGTCTGCTGGGCCCAGGACAGCAAAGGGGGTCTCTTCTCCCTCACCCACTGCCTCCTCTCCATCTTTGCCGGCTGGGATGTCTTGTCTTGGATCATGAATGGTGCTTCTTTAAAATTTCGAATGGAGGCAGTCCTTTGCATTGTAAATAAATTGAAAAACAATCCCTCTCACCCCACGTTCCCTCTTGACGATGGCAGCATGACAACATCAGCTACTGTGCACAACTGGCTTTTTCCAGAGAAAAAAGATAGCAAAAAGGGAAAATAAAAGACGACCATATTATAATAATGTAATACAACAAAACCGATGGTACAATATGTAGCTTTTATCCTAGAAATAGTCTTCCTTGAATGAACAAATAAAAATGGATTTATTGTATCCCATTCCTTCCCCGCTCCCCTCGCCTGGTGTTGTTCTTTGGTCAAGTCGGGACCCTGCAGGGAGGCGAGGGGATCCGATCCTATCCAGGGGTGACGGGGGGGGCGAGCTTGCCTGCCCTCCACCCAGCGGCAGCTCCCATTGCCACCATCCCTGGTCATACTGGGAGCAATGGGCAGCCATGGAAAAGGCTTTGGATCATCAGAGAAGGAAATGGAAGCAAAACTGCCAGGATTATAAATGCCATTATACAAATCTATGGGGCAACTGTATTTGCAGTCCTGTGTCACCTTGCCTCAAAAAGGATATGTGTAACTCGCAACTTATGCAAATTTAAGATTTACGCACTCGGAGAACCAAAAAAACAAATGAGTAGTGTTAGAAAAGTTGTGTGCTACGCTACTCTCTGCAAGATCCCAGGGGGTTCCAGGTGCTCACCCAGGGTCTGTGGTCCTTTGGAGAATTGAGACACGCCAGAGACAGTTGCAGCTTTAAGAAATACGGTTTATTTCCCTATTTACACCTTCTGTCTGCATAGAGAGAGTCCAGATCTTACAGCGTGGTCATTTCAAGAGGGGCTGCCCAAGGTGGATCCCAGTCTTTCTTCTTCCTCCTCCTTCCCAGAACACCTTGCCAAAAAGCTCTCTTACCCTGGCAAGCCCCCAGTCTCTGTTCACACCTCAGGGCAAGGGGGGAGGACAGTTTTCTGGACTTGCCAATGGCCTTTAATTGCCCTCTGTTGTTTCTTAATGGCCCCAACTTGGCCACCTCCATTTGCAGAGATTCCCTCACAGCTTCTCTTCTCCCTTCATCCCCCCAAGTAATCAAAATCCTTGCATTTGTTAATTTCCAGGGTTGAGGGTCATGCCACCCCTTAAGCCAGGAAAAGGCCACCCTGGAGGCATGGGGGGGGCCATATGTGGGAGCAGAACTGGGCACCTCCGTCTCCCTTCTCACTGCAGCAGCCCGGAATGATGCTTGGTGTGGGGCAATGTGGGGGCCTAAAAGGGGGGGTTGATCTGCCTGCTTGACACAGAAACAGAAGATGAAGGTGGGGGAAATAAAGTTGGTGGAACAGGGCACTTGGGGGCAATGGAAGACCTACATAATGAGAAGTTTTTAATGTTTGACATTTCATTATGTTTTTTGTGTGCTGGATGCCACCCAGAAACGTAGCCCGATGGGTTGTTGTTGTTGTTAGCCCTGAAGCTTGGTCACAGGGCCCCTTCGCAACCAGCAGCCAGGCCTCTTCTTCAATGGGGCTGTCCTACAACAGATCACTCTGCCCTGGCAACTTTTGTGTAATGGACTCTCATACTTTGGGGTTGTTGAAATACATACAACAAAAAATTAATGCATTTGAGTTGGCCAACTCAGTTGGCGTCTACGAGAACCCAGATTTTAAAGCAATGTGGACTGAAGTTGCTTCTGGGGCCCTGAAACATCCCCTTCATTTGTTTCATGGGAGATCTGCCCCGGTGGGGGGCGACACCAGCGATGCATCCGTCTCTTTTTCCCAAAGGGGGATTCAATGCTCCTTGAGATTCTGCCTGAGCCACGGGCACTGCGCTGCGAGCCATGCCCATGCCGATGATTCCAGATGGAGAGGGAGGGACATGGCAAGCATCTCCTGCACCAAACAGGCTGCATCGCTCGGGACTCTGAGGGGTGTTTGCAGAGGGTGGGTGCGTGTGCAAATGCGTGAAAGGCTGCGTCATCTGTGTGTCTTTGTCTCCATGCACCGCTCTTGAAAAAGCAAAAGTGCCATGCCTCTCCCTTCCCTCGCTTGCTGTGCTGGAGGGTCCTGCATTTGAGGCCTGCGTTTGCACAAAGGTGTGTCTGCACATGAAGGTCACCAGAAGAGCCTGGCTGCCTGTCCTCAACTAATCAGGATAGACTGCTTCTGGGCCTGGAGGTTGCATAGGGACACAAGAAGAGCCTGGCTGCTGGGTCAGGCCCCAAGGGGGTCCAGCATCCTGTCCTCACAGGGGCCAGCCAGACCCCCGTTATGGGACACCTGCCAGCCTTGCTCCCTGGGTGTGTGGCGCTTCTGTGGTGCATCTATGTGTGGATCTCACAGTGTCTCTGCCCCCCTCACAATCAGAAATGGCAAGTCCCCCTTAGGCCCTGCATGGCAAATCCCGAAATGCGTCATTCACAGGGTTGCTGTGGAAACCGTTGGCTCTCTGCTGGCGTTTGGGAGCGGAGGAGATGGGGAAAGGGAGGGGAGAGCTGCAGCCCCCTTGGAAAAGGGGGGCACCCCATGCCTCTCCCTGAGCCCCCTTTCTCCGATGGGAATAGGGACGTCCTCTTCTCCACCAGGAAGCTTCTCCCACATTTGAGCTCACTGCACACAGAGATGCCTTATGCGCTGCAACCTCAGCCACCTTGAGCCAAGGGCAGCCTCTGCTGAACTGACCTCACAGGGTTGTTGTAAAGGAAAAAGGTGCAAGGGAAGGAATCGTGTGCAACATCTTCTACAGATAAATGGAATGAAACAATATTTCAGCTGTAAGCAGCCCTGAGTCCCCGGGGGGGGGGGGAGAGGCAGGAAATAATAATAATAATAATAATAATAATAATAATAATAATAATAATAATACTGGAAACAGAATTATTCCAAAGAGTAAATGCTATTGCTATTGAACTCAGTGGGACTTAGTAAAAATGCTTCAGGTTGCAGTGTGAAGCTGCACAATCTTTATACCCAATTACTTGGTGATAAGCTCCATTGACTACAGTGGAACTTACTTCTGAGTAGGCAGAGTGTGGCTCCATTTACAATAAAGGAATAAACCTCTGTGCCTCCTAAGAAATGACAGGCTACAGAATGACTTGCAATGAAAGACTTTTAAGTGGATGGGTAACCTTTCCCTTCAAAATTATAGGAAACTTCACCATTTCCTTCATTTGGTGCAGGAATTTTATTTTCCGTATAAACAGGACTCCGTTTTAGCCCCTGCACACACCACTTTTAATTATTCTCCAAGATGGGGAGGGAAAAAGGAAAGCGGGACATTCCAGGATCAAATCAGGAACTGGGACATCTTCTGTAATTCTGGGACTGTCCCTGGAAAAGCAGGGCCCTCGAAGGGCCTGACAGAGGCGTTTGCTTTCTCCTCCTGCCATGGGCTTTGAATTCACACCGGCCTTCAGGAAAGCTCTGTGTTAGCTCTGTTTCTAATGTGTCACGAGATTATAAACTATGTCTCATGCAAGAAAAGATCTTATTTTGAGTTTATTGGACTCCATCACATGATGGCATAAACATCCGTTGATGACAACCTGCTGTTGGAGATGCAAAAAGGAAAACGCTTCTTTTAAACATGTTTTTTACAGTGTCCATTGGCGAATTTGTGTGTGTGTGTGGAAATTAGGATGTATAAATGCTGTTGTGGGGAAAGAGCTAAAAATTTCAGAAGATATCATTCATATACCTAACCTATGGGGCTTGACAGATGGTCAGCAAAATAGAGTCTCTGGGCCCTCACATCTGCAAAAAGATTTATATTTATACATTGGAAGGGCAAAAATATGTCCCCCTTCGATCGATGGATAGAGGACATGACAATTATTGCAACTAATGAATGGACAAAGATTACGCACAATCAAATTTAATGATATTTGGAATGTATTTAGATGAGTTTATTCATCTACATAGATACTATATAGTTATATTTTATGGTTCTTTTGTTATTTAAAATGCTTTTAAAATTTTTTAATGTATTCCCTTCCTTTTTTCTATTTCTCCCCTTTCTGATTTATTTTAATTTACTGTAATAATCTCAATAAATTTATAAGCAAACATTTTAAAAAGGAGAGGCCAGTGTTGACTTGGAAGCTTGCAAGGTTGCTGCACCCGCAAGGTCTGGAATGGCACCCATTTCGTGCCCTGTTCTGGGTGACACAGGCTCCCCATCGATGGGTGCCTCTCCACCAATGCACCACCTGCCCTTGGCCACCAGGAGGCACCCCGCACCCAAAAGATAAACTGGCTTTGCTCCTTTGCCTGGAAGAATTGGGAGTTGGGGGCTGAGGGTGACTTGCCCAGGGGGTGCTCTGGGGTGGGGGGGCCTAACGGACCAGGGTGCTCCCCCCCCCGATCAGCGCCTGGATCAGGCCCGGGTGGGCAGGCCTGCCTAGTCTGGCCTCCTGCGTCCGACAGTGAGCAGCCCATCCCTACCCAAAGGCAGCCTTTGTGGCAGCTGCTCTCTCTGCCCCCCTAGCCTTCCTCGCAGGGCTGGCTGTCCCTGTTGAGGCTTCATCTCTTCGGCATGAGCTGCCTCTGCCCAAAATTAAGAGATAAACGTTGCTTTCTCTCCAAGAAGAAGCAACTGGTTCCCTCGCTGAGCGTACACTTTCATAGAACTGTAGAGTTGGAAGGGATCCCCAGCGGTCATCCAGCCCAACCCCTGCAATGCAGGAATCTCAGCCAAAGCTTCCCTGGCAGATGGACATGCTTAAAAACCTCCAAGGAACTAACTTGCTCCAGCCACAGCCAGAGTCCAGCTTCGTTCCACTTTAAAATGGTTCTGATAATGGATCATTCAATTTCTCCTGATGCATTCTCTCCCTACAAAGCATGTTTCTGCCTTAATATCTCAGTGCAATTCCCTTTGGCAGGAAGACTTGGGCCCACAGCCCTGCAAAGGGAGCCTGTCTTCCATTTCCCTTCATTTCCCTAAAGCCTTTTGCATTCAGCTGCAGCAATTTTGTTCTGCACCCAGCTGGTAGAAATCACCATTTCCTTTTATTCTGCCCCTCTCTCTGCATGCACATGGGCACAAAAGTGTGTCTCCACAGCAAAATGTTACGGCCCATTCCTGGCATGGACGTGTTTCTGCAGCAGGGGGCTGAGGAGGCTGGAAAAATTATAGTTTTTGTGGTCCAGGATACCAGGCCACTCGCCGATAAGACAGGAAAAGCGAAGACGGGATGGGAGTTCCTCATCTCTTGCGGGAGTCTTTCTCCATGTGCAAAATGTGTTCATTTAAATTTTCTTTTTGGACATCTAAAAGTGCAGCCAGTCAAGGGGCAAATCTGGGAGTGGGCACTGAGCTGAATCTTTGATTTGAGCTGCAAAGAAGTCCAACTTGAGCAAACTCATTTATTGCAATAAGTTTATTGTCTAATTTATTGCCATCTAAGACAGGGGGCAGCAACCTTTTTCAGCCGTGGGCCGGTCCACCGTCCCTCAGACCACGTGGGGGGCCGGACTATATTTTGAAAAATGGTACAAACGAATTCCTATGCCCCACAAATAACCCAGAGATGCATTTCAAATAAAAGGACACTTTCTACTCATGTAAAAACATGCTGATTCCCGGACTGTCTGTGGGCCGGATTGAGAAGGCAATTGGGCCTTAGGTTGCCTACCCCGATCTAAGAGATCTCGTTGGGGGATTGGAGACTGAGAGATTTCTCCAGGGCTACAGGCTTTGAGGGATCCACAAAATGGCCGCAAACGGCTCTATCCTCCCTTCCTCTTTTACCTGAAGTTTAAGGGCATTTTTTTAATCTGAAGGTTTTTAATGTTCAGCATTTATTTCGTTTTTATATGTGTTAGAAGCCACCCAGTGTTCTGAATCTCATTTTAAAGAACCACCTTGCATTTGGCAAGACAGATGGGAGGTGTACAAACAATAAAATTATTATTATTATTATTATTATTTTATTGCTTTGTGGAAGGGCTTTTCTTAAAAAATGAAAAGAACCTTTTATGCATTAAATTTATGCACCACTGAAGCTGATTCTCTGCTTTGTTTGCCTAATGAATCTCAGGAGGTTTTTCTTCCTGTTTGGGTTCAATATCCTCCCAAGTTTGCACATATTGGTTGCTGTCCAAAAACTGGAATTTATATATATATATATATATAGGGCCTCAGCTTCTCTGTCTGCGTTTCAAGGGTTGTCTTCTGGTTTTTACTTCTCTGGGGATTATTGGGTTGTTTTCGTTATTTCTAGAATGTATTTTGTGTTTTTCCTATCATGATTTCATTGCAAACTGCCCATGAAGATTTAATAAAATAAAAATAAGTAACATTATTTGGCGTTTTTTGGGTCAGTTGTCATTCTTCAAATGCCACTGCCAAATTAGGAGAAAGGTGGGAGGCCAATGCAGTAATGATTTTATGATTATTATTTGTTAAAGTTTAATAATAATTGGTATTATTTTCTCGTTTTTGAGGTACTGATGCTTTTAAACAATAATAGTTAAATTATTAATATTTTTAAAGGCTTTATTATGGAAACTGAATACAGTGGTACCTCGGATTACATGCGTTTCAGGTTACAGACTCCGCTAACCCAGAAATATTACCTCGGGTTAAGAACTTTGCTTCAGGATGAGAACAGAAATTGCGTGGGGTGGCACAGTGACAGCGGGTGGCCCCATTAGCTAAAGTGGTACCTCAGGTTCAGAACGGACCTCTGGAACGACCCCCGACATTGATTCCAGCTCGGCATTTCTGCCTCTTCGTCGTCCTTCCGCCTCGCCCCGCCCCTCTCCTTTCCCGCCTTTTCCACTCATGAATAATGCAAAGAGGGAACATGCGCAGTCTGGCCCACCTCCGCAATCTGCATACGAGTCGAGGCCCCGCTCCCTCCCCCGCGCCGCCGCCCGTCCTCGCGGGCCCTGATTGGCCGCTTCCGCGCTCGCTCGCTCTCTCCCCCGCCCTCGCCCGCGGGGACAACCTAACGGCGCAGCTGAGCGCTCGTCCCGCCTCCGCGCTGAGGAACGCGCCGCGCGTATTGGCCGAGTGGCGCCGTCGCTCATCGCCCCTTTGACGGAGGACGGGAGCGGACGGCGGGGGGGGGCTGCCCTGCCCGCCTTCGGGACTTGGCAGCAGGTTGGGTTGCGCGGCAGGGCGAGGGAGGAGGCGGCGGCGGCTTCGGCAGCAGCGGGGGAAGCGGCGAGGCGGAGCGGCCGAGAAGGAAGGCAGAGAAAAAGGCGAGCGGGGCAAGAGGGTAAGAGGCGCCCGGCTCGCCAAGCCGCCACCGCCGCCCTCAGGGTGACGCGGAGGGGGAGGTCACGTGGGCACCTGCGAGGGGCGGGGCCGAGGAAGGAAACGCCCCTTGCGGTGGGGTCTTCAGAGGCGGGGCTTATGTGGCACCGCCCTGTGATGCGAGCGGGCGGGGGGAAAGGGGGAGGAGACAATGGGAGGTGGGAGGGGCTTGCACGGTATTTGAGGGGGAGGAGCTGAGAGGGGCGGGACCATAGGAAGTGGGAGGGGCCTTAAGAGGAGGGAGGCCTTTCCATGGGAGGAGCTGCTTCTGTGCTGGTCAAAGTAGGAGGGGCCTATCAAATGAAGGAGGGGCTTCTGTACAGTTCAGTGGGCGGGGCTTGCATGTTGATTGAGGGGCTTCTGTGCTGATCCCAAAAGGGTGCTCAAAAGGAGGGCAAGGAGTCAGCAGCCTCCTCCACATTGCAGGCACAGCATGAGCTTCTGGAACTCCCCGCCACAAGACATGAGGTGCACTGCTTTTTTGGGGGTAGGGGCAGGTTTCACTGGCGGGGTGGGGATCTGTAGCTGGAGCTCCGCCTGCCTGGCCACTGAGGTGAAGAACAGGGCCTGGGCCGTTGGGGAGTTGTTGGGCTTTCTGTTGTGGTATCTGGCTTCTCACTTCTGGTGAGAAGGGACCCAGCGGGGCAGCGGGGGGAAGAGTATCTTGTCATTTAGATAGCAGACTGGAAGCACCTTGCAGGGAGGGCGGGGGACTGTTGGGGCTTGGAACACGTAAGTAGTCATTGCAGAAGGTGCTTGAGAAGGGCAAGTGGTTCCTGTGTATGCACAGAGCGCCTTGATGGGTGAGGGTCACTGAGGAATTCCAGCGGAGAGGGTCTGGCCAGCTTCTGGACTCTACAGCAGCCTGTCTCCACTTTGGGTCCCCAGGTGTTGTTGGACTCCTACTCCCATCATCTCTAGCTAGTGGTCAGAGATGATAGGGTTGTAGTCCAACAACACCCGTCTAGCTCAGTTGCTTAGAGTGTGGTACCGATAATGCCAAGGTTGCAGGTTCGATTCCTGTATGGGTTAGCTATGCATTGCAGGGACTAGATGGCTCTCAGGGCCACTTCCAACTCTACAATTCCATGATTCTGTTATTGTGTCTCATTTATTCATATACCACTTTTTGGCCCCAGTTTCTGGCAGTGTTAGAAACTCACATATACAGTCAAACCTCGGTTCTCGAACGGCTCCGTTTTCTAACGTTTCGACTCCCGAACCTGGAAGTAAAGGCTCCGGTTTCCAAACGCTTTTCGGAACCTGAACATCTGATGTGGCTTCCGCTTGAGTGCAAGAAGCAGTGCCTCGGTTGTCAAACGTTTCAGAAGTGAAATTTATTTTTTGTTATTATTTATTTCATTTCTATACCAGTTTATATTTTAAAGAAAGAAACCTCAAAAGCAGTTTACAACACATTAGAACATCAAATAAAACAATCCAGAATCCAAAAAGCTTCAAGGGGAATATTCCAGATCCTTCTCTAAGTAGCAGTTTGCTTTTCCCACTTCTGTTTTACCTACTTAATTTATAGATCTGCCCCATAGAAGAAGTAGTGTCAGCTAGGACCTCGGAGATCAGGGTTCAAATTCCAGCTCTGTCCTGAAGCTCACTGGGGGACCTTGGTGTCAGTCATGGCCTCTTAATCTACCTCACAGGGTCATTGTAGGAATTAACGGGGGGGGGGTCACCCATGGACTCCTTGGAGAAAAAGGTGGGATATAAAGGCAGTGAACAAGCTCTTCTGCTGACCTGCTTAGGAAAGCTGGAGGGACCAGCCAGGTGGAGATGTCAGTTGCCAGTCTGGCATCCAGAGATTTCTGCATGGTTGCAACTGAACCTGTGCCAGTAGCAAAACACGCCTGGCACCTGGGAGATTTCTAGTACTGAATCATGGGTTCATTGGATTTACTACGCCTGTAAGTACACTGGAGTGTTTAGCTGGGGATACATCCCAAGTGAAGAAAGGCTGTTTGGCAGAGTGGGCTGCTGTTAACACACATTGCCAGCATTAGAAACTGAGATATGAAAGCTAGGAGCTAAAGGGCACCTTAAACCTCTGTTATGGGTGCAACAACGGAATTTCTAGGCACACTTTTTTGATAATAAGAATACAAAGCTGAAAATCAATGAACTGCAGCTAAATTATTATGTTCATTTTTCACATGGTCTAGTCCTTCCCCTGCCCACCCTCCTAATATTCTTAAGAGGGTCTCTTCTCCAGTCTTCAGGGAGTAGCTAGAAGGGGGAAGGCAGAAAAAGGTCCTCATTTCCTTTCACTTTGCAGTTTTAATCTGAAATCTTAGGCACAATACTGTGCTCAGAAACTGCTTGCTCTAATGAAATTCCCTGTTGCAAAAATGCGCCTAGAACAATGGGAATTCCCAACACCGGTTATTGCTCTACCAGAAATGAGCCCCTTGAAATGATATGCAGGAAGGTCCTGAGGGCTGGTGCCCTCTAATTAATGCCGGGGGGGGGAACACTCCCCACGAACCCAGTACAGTACAGTATTTGGACAAACAACTCATTGCCACTGGGTGCAGTCTGCTCGTGACTTGGCTTGCTTGCAAGGGATATGATGGAGCCAGAGGGGTTGTGTGGGGCTTGGAGAGGGGGGGGGCTGGAGCTGTCATTCCTGAGCTGAGGGGCTGATGCTGGGGTCTGTTCTCCTCTTCCTGGATGGGCGCCATGAGGATGGGAAATGGGTGCTGGAGTCCCATGGGGAGCCAAGGGCGATTTGGCTACTCCCAGCCCTGAAAGCTGCTGCAAAAAGCTGCATTTTACCTGCATGGCAAAAGCTTTATTTTGCTTAAATTTCTGCAAAGCAGCAAGGAGCATGCCTTGCTGTGTGCCAAGTGCTTTTTCTCTCTTGACTGCTTTCAGAATGTTATTAATTGTGTTTGGTTTTGGAACGTTTTGATCTGTTTCAGGACATCATTGCTGCTTTTCCAAGTTGTGGATCTGTCTGCTGCCCTGGGGAGGAAGGGCAGGATATAAATTCAGTAAGCAACAATAAATAGACATGCAGGTGTTTGGCTTGTCTAATGCAGAAGGAAACTGTAAATTCTAAGGTCACTGCACCCACTGGTGTATTTTGTGTCAAATCTCCATAGAAGAGTTATACTTTGCTTTTCTCCCTTGGTCACTTGAAGCAGTTTACAGTGCAATATAATGCTTTAAAAAATTGATAACTTTATATTCTTCTCATCTCCCTGTTTCCATAGCTGTACTGTTGGTGTAATTTAATTTTAAGGGGCAGCCTAGGCTTGCTTCATCTGCTACATCCCACAATATGGCATATGTGTTGTATGTGCATGTGATGCCATGGCTCAGGCAACGGTGCAATATCTGGCCTTTAGAAAATTCGGGCTTATTCTTTTTGCTGTGGATGGAGTCTGAAGTAGAGGAAGACTCAGTAGCACAGAAAGAAAGTTGTACTCTTTCAGAGGTGAGAAACATGAAAATTGGAGGCCAGTTGAAACTTCTGTCTGAATGGAGTGTACTGACCCTAGCCCAGTTGTGTGGGCAACACTTGCTCTTTAAGAAAAAAACCACCTCTTTACATCTGCTTCCATGGAAGGCATAATTTGCATCGGATGGTTGTTGGAGAAAGAAATCTTTTCTCTTGTTCAGAATTGGTTCCAGGATCTGTGTGGTTTGTGCGCTCACAGTTGTGTCAACAGAGTTTGGGCCTCATGGCAGGCAACAGGATCTCGATGAGGAGATGTGTGCGTGCAATAAAGGAGTTTGTGTTTCGCCACAGCTTCAGTCACCAGCAGCATCTCTTGGCAGCGACAGTAGGGCACTGATGGATCCATGGGGTTGAAAGCAGCCGAATGCAGCCTTCCCTGGCCTGGTGCTGTCTGGATATTGTTGCAGCCAACAGTCCCCCAGGTTTGGGAAAGAGCTCTGCACGCTTGCAGTCCCGCACCACCCAACTTGTTGGACTGGGGGACTCTGAAATGCACCACCAGAGTGGATTTCTATCTGATTACAGATAAATTACTTTTATACTACTTTTTCCCTATGATTACTTTCCTCAATTACTTTTATACTATTTTCCCCCTACGATTACTTTCCTAAATTACTATTATACTATTTTCAGGTTCCCAGGTTGGTGAAATGCCACCCTGCCTGCCTGGGGCTGCATCACTTCAGTGATTTCCAAGTGTTACTCGTTTCTTAGAAGGAAGTTGGCCTAAATTTAGCGCTTGCCTTTTGTAACATCCGCTGTTTGTCCTTTGAGGAGGTGTGGAGCCCTTCTGCTCCAAAACGTTTTCTGAAATACTGCCTCTGTGATGTAACAAGAGGAAGGGAAGGTGTCCTTAAAGTCAGCTTTAAGGAAGTGGGGTTTGTTTTGAAACCAGGATCTTGTTCTCGGGATGCAAGAAATGACACCCCCTTTGGCACATGGTAGGATTTCTCTTTTTAAGAAGTTAAATGGGCCAAATAGACTTGCTGCTGGAAGTCAGTTGCCTGGGCCTTGTGCAGATTTGCAGTTAGAATCATAGAATCCTAGAGTTGGAAGAGACCACAAGGGCCATCGAGTCCAACCCCCTGCCAAGCAGGAAACACCATCAGAGCCCTCCTGACATATGGTTGTCAAGCCTCTGCTTAAAGACCTCCAAAGAAGGAGACTCCACCACACTCCTTGGCAGCAAATTCCACTGTCAAACAGCTCTTACTGTCAGGAAGTTCTTCCTAATGTTTAGGTGGAATCTTCTTTCTTGTAGTTTGGATCCATTGCTCTGTGTCCGCTTCTCTGGAGCAGCAGAAAACAACCCTCCTCCATGTGACATTCTTTTATATATTTGAACATGGCTATCATATCACCCCTTCACCTCCTCTTCTCCAGGCTAAACATGCCCAGCTCCCTTAGCCGTTCCTCATAAGGCATCGTTTCCAGGCCTTTGACCATTTGGGTTGCCCTCCTCTGGACACGTTCCAGTTTGTCAGTGTCCTTTTGCTACGAACATACCCATAAAAGCCTTTTTTTTTTTGTTGCTTTTAACCTCTCTAGCAAGCCTGAGTTCATTCTATGCTTTAGCTTTTCTGACTTTGTGTCTACACGTGCTGGCTATTTGTTTGAATTCCTCTTTGGTGGTTTCCCCCCTTTTCCATTTTTTGTACACATCCTTTTTTAATCTTAACTCAGTTAAAAGTTCTTTAGATAGCCACTCTGGCTTCTTTAGGCACCTTCCATGTTTCCGTCTCATTGGTATTGCCTGAAGTTGTGCTTTTACTATCTCCCTCTTAACAAACTCCCAGCCATCATGAACTCCCTTTCCTTTTAGTATTACTGTCCATGGGATCTCACCCAGCACTTCCCTAAGTTTTATGAAGTCGGCTTTCTTAAAGTCAAGAAATTGAGTCCTAGTATGCTTGGCTGCTCCTTTCCGCTGTATAGTAAACTTCAGAAGAGCATGATCACTCGCGCCTAATGATCCTTCCACTTCTACCCCACTAACCAGGTCATCAACATTGGTTAGGACCAGATCTAAAATGGCTGTTCCTCTTGTTGCTTCTCCCACTTTCTGGACAATGAAGTTGTCTGCAAGGCCAGTGAGGAATCTGTTTGACCTTATGCTCTTGGCTGAGTTTGACATCCAAGAAATATCCGCGTAATTGAAGTCCCCCATTACTACTATTTCCCTTCCTTTTGCATGCTTGGCCATCTGTTCCAGGAAGGCATCATCTATGTCCTCCGTTTGGCTTGGGGATCTATAGTAAACTCCCACAATGAGGTCCCTGTTATTCTTCTCTCCCTTAATTTTGACCCAAATGCTCACTTTGGCTTTGAGGTTCTAAATCTTGGATCTCTTCACAGGTATACACATCCCTGACATATAACGCCACTCCTCCTCCTTTCTTGTCTGGTCTGTTTCTCTGAAATAGATTGTATCCCTCCATTATTACATTCCAATCATGGGACTTATCCCACCAGGTTTCAGTGATGCCTATTATGTCATATTTAGTTTGCTGTACTTGTTTGTCTTAGGGTTAAAAGTAATTGACAACTGAGTGTGGTTGCTGGGAGGACAGGAGCTTCCAAGGGAGCAAGAACCGGCTAGAGGCCAGCCTTTAAATTTGCCCTTGTGCAGAAGTACAAGGCAAAGAGTTGGCACATTTCTGTACCAAGTGCCACATCTTTCCTGTGTTGTCATGACAGCCCTGGGAAGTCATTCAGGGAGTGATGTGGGGCTGTTTGGATGAGGTTCCCAGTGAATGCCACCTCCGAAGGCAGCTTCCACCATTGGCATTGAGGGAGAGAAGTTAGGTGGAAAGGGGCCACATGACTCACTTGGAGGCCAGTGAAGCCTTTCTGCAAGTGCACTGCTTGGGGGGTACTCCTGGATCCATTGCTGTCGCTTGAGGCTCAGGTGGCCCGGAGTGCCTAAAAGCTTCAGCTTTGGCTGGTGGCCCAGCTACACCCCTGTCTGTACTGGGATAGTCTACTGTCTATGCCCTGGCAACCTCAAGGTTTGATTATTGCAATGTGTTATACGTAGGGCTACTTCTGAAGACAGTTTGGAGACTTCAGCCATTGCAGAATTCAGCAGCCAGGTTGCTGACTGGGACAAGACTGTTTGAGCATATTACACTGATCCTGCTCCGACTGCACTGGCTGCCCAATTCAAAGTGCTGTGTTTGACCTCTGAAGCCTTAAAAGGCTCAAGACCGCATTACCTCAAGGACCGTCTCTCCCTGTATAAACCGACACAGACACTGAGATCATCTTCCGAGGCCCTTCTTCATGTGCCTCCTCCATGAGAGGTCCAGAGGGTGGCACATGAGAACGGGGCATTTGTCTGTGGTATGTTCTCCCCAAGGAGGCTCTCCTGGTGCCTTCATTACATATCCTTAGGCGCCGGCCAAAAGCATTTCTCTTCTCCCAAGCCTTTGGCTCATGGGACCATTTACGGCCTTTTAAACTCACACTCTCTCTCTCTCTGTGTCACACACATATATAAGGGGGTGGTATTGTTTTTGTCTGTTACTATGGTATCTATTTTCATGTCTTTAAATTGTAAACTGCCCTGTCATGCTCTGATGAAGGAAGGTATAGAAATTCAGTAAGTAAACAAATAAGATTAATAATAAATAATATTCCAAAGCCATGGCATCAACACAGAGGTTGCCCTGGCCTGGGAGGGCTCTGCAGAGATGTCATTTATTATTTGCAGAGCAAACATGGACACAGGTTGCAGGGGGAGAGAGCAGACCCTCCAAATGTCCCTATTTTCTAGGGATGTCCCTGATTTAGAGAAGCCATCCTGGTTTCTGATTTGATCCTGGAACACCCCACTTTTCCTTAGAATGTCCCTGTTTTCATTGGAGAAATGTTGGAAGGTATGGAGTAATCTGACCCCCAAGCTGTCGGAAGGCAATTCTGTATAGGGAAGTTTTTTAAATGTGAATGTTTTATTATGTTTTTATATATATTCAAAGCTGCCCAGAGTGCTGGGGCAGCCCAGTAAGATGTGTGGGGTATAAATGGCAAAATTATCATTATGGAATGGGATGTCCCTATTTTCAGCGAAGAAATGTGGGAGAACGAGACAGGAGGGCAGTCGTAACTGGGGATAAAGCCGACCCCTGCATACTCATTCTTGGAATCAGGAGGACAGGCCAGGAGCCGAGAGAAAGCCTTTCTGTCAGCTGGGCTGAGTGGTTGAAAGGGGCACAAGCTTTTCCCAGAGGCGTCTGAAGGTAGCCCTGTTGAGGGAAGTTTTTAATGTCTGATGTTTTATTGTGCTTTTAATTCTGTTGGGAGCCACCCGGAGTGGCTGGGGAAACCCAGCCAGATGGGCGGGGTATAAATAATTTGTTGTTGTTGTTGTTGTTGTCTGCATCCTGCATCAATGCCCCTCTCTCCCGCCCAGATACCGGTCTGCCTTGTTTTCATTATCAGTGGAGCAGCTTAAAACCATGACTTCACCCTTCAGATATGTTCTTGGAAGTGCTGGAAAAAAGAAGTCCTCTCTCCAGCAGTGTTCAGTTGCTTTGACTTGGGGACCTCAAGGGTGGAGATCGGGTCCTTGGAGGTGGGGCCCAGCTGAGGGGCATCAAACAGCCCCTGGGAAGGACTTCTGGGCACAGTTTCCACAAGAAACTTCTCACCTGCCGTGAATTATTTTTCTATGTAGTTCTGGGCGAGAAAAACTGCCAGGAAGTTGGAGTCGTCTTTCTTTCTAATTTATTGCCTCCTTGTGAAAAACTTCCTGGCTTTCTCTGCTGGAAATGAAGGCAGCAAACTGCAGAAGGCCATTGGTGTGCAAGTCAGAAAATGGAGCCTTCCTTCCCTGTTCAGCCTGGGTTTCTTGTCAGCGTTAGAAACACAGATATATAAGTCAGTTGCAAACCTTAAACCTAGATTAGGGTTGCCACCATGGAATCAGTATTAGACATTAGCCAGGCATGTTTTGCAACTGGTGCGTCCAATTGCGACCACATGGAGATACCTGGGTGCCGGGTTGGCGACTGGGCAAAGCAAAATGTCACTTAGAGAAGGATCCAAAACATTTCCCTTGAAGCTTGAGTTTGTTTCATTCTGGTTTGTTTTATTTGATGTTCTAGTGTGTTGCAAACCACTTTGAGAATTGTTCTTTGAAATACAGAGCAGTATAGAAATGAAATGAATCGTCCTCATCATCTTCAAAGTGTAAAAAATGTTGCCTAGGCATTCTATTGTGGCAACTGTAACTTAGGTTTAACGAGATAGATTTTATATACAGTATGAGTTTCTAACACCAAACAGAATGTCTAGGTGCCATTTCTTTTTCAATGAATTTAATTATTATGAGGTTGTTTATTTCATAAAATTTACAGAATCATAAAATTGTAGAGTTGGAAGGTATCTCAAGGGTCATCTAGTCCAACCCCCTGCAATGCAGGAATCTCAACTAAAGCATCCATGACTGATGAACATCTATATACTGCTTGATTATGTTTATGGGAGGGGATTTTTGGGGGGGGACAGGAACGCTGGCAATCATGGTTCTCCCCACTTTTTTTTGTACTAAAAATTTCCTGCACACAAAAAATTGCAGCTCAGGCCCCCAGTTTAGGGTTATCTCCCATTTATGTAACCGATGAGGAGGAATGGTTTGGAACTTGGGTGGCCAAAACATTTCCTCCTTTCTTGTCCTCTGCGACTTCTTTCTTCCTCCCTCCTTCCCTCCTGAAGCAAAATTGTCCTGGCGATACGACTGACGCTTAATGACAGTGGAAATAAATTCTTTGTTGTTACCCAGCTTGCTCTGGTCTTCCTGAGGGCAGCAGAGAGAGAAAGGGGTGGGGATGCGGATGGGGGAGTCCAAATCTCCCCCCCCCCCGCCCGTTTCTGCTCTGGCACATCTTCCTTCCTGTTCAGCATCTGATGAGGCTGATGGAGCCTTGGGGGCATTCTGTCCATTACAGAGGCGTAGCTCTTTCCCTGTCAATGGGATTTTCTTTGGGTGGGGGGGCTTGTTCCCTTGCATCTTCTGCTAAGACTTCTCCTCCTGCATTTAAAACAAAACTTCACAGAAGTTCGTTAGGAAGCTCCTCCACATCTGTTTAATGATGCTTCTTCCCATGGTGCCTCCTGCCCCCCCCTTTTTTTGAATTTTATACAGCTGGACTCAGGGCGCTTTGCAGCATAAAACCACAATATAAAAACACAAAATGCAAAATAAAAATAAAACAACAACCCAATAACCCCCTGCCTCCCCAACACATTTTACAAGGGCATTGGGTGTCAATCAGCCCAAGGCCTGGTTAAAGAGGAACCTTTTTTGCCTGGCGCCTAAAGGTGTATAATGAAGGTACCAGGCAAACCTCCCAGGGGAGAGCATCCCACAGACAAGATGCCACTGCAGAAAAGGCCCTGTTTTCATTTTGTCACCCTTGAGATATTGGGGCCTTGAGCCATTGAAGGCTTTATAGGTCAACACCAGCACTTTGAATTGGGCCTGGAAACTAATGGGCAGCCAGGGCAGTCAGGCAAGTATCAGTGCAAAATGCTCAAACTGTCTTGCCCTGGTGAGCAGCCTGGCCACTGAATTCTGCACTAGCAGAAGTTTCCGAACTGTCTCCAGAGGCAGCCCCATGTATAAAGTTTTGCAGTAATCCAACCCACTCTGCCCTACCACCATGCAAGAGTTTTCCTGCTCCCTGGAGGAATCCCCTCTCTCAAAACATGGCAGGCTGCTTCCAAAATCTCCATGTCGCCAAAATGGAATGCCCAGCTGCCATTTTTGGGCCAGACGGCTGAAAGTCTATGCTGCTTTTGATTTTATTTCTTGATTTTTGTATTTTGTGTTGTTTCCCCCATAGTTTTGTTTGTTTGCTGAGCTGCCCCAAGAACTTCATTACAGGGCAGTAAGGAAAGCTTGTGAATAAAACAGTGACCAAATGCTAGGTCTTTTTCATGCCACCTGCAGTCTCTGAAAAAATGTGTGATATTCCGTCCCCTGAAGGTCACAGAGTTAAATGAAATCACTGGACCATCTTGATTGACACTGTGGCAGGAGCATATTTAAGAAGAGATCATATTAAATCAGATATTTAGCCTGTGAGTATAGCAGGAGTGATTTTTGATGTTAATGAAACCATGGTGCTTGGAAGTAGTTTTCCTCTGTTTTGCCCATTGCGTGGAGAATTCTTTGAGGATTTATTTCGGCCATTCCTTCTACAACCTGGTGCCCCCACCTGCTCCTCAAATAGCGACCTGGATCCTCGCTTGTGGTTGTGGTGATGCAGAAATCTGACCCCCTCCGCATCAGAGCTGTTGTGAGTTGTGTACACTTCAACAGGTTCTTGTTGCATTCTTTCTCCTGCCCACAAACCCTCTGCAAGTTCAGATTGAGGAGGAGCTGTTTCTGAAGGTGGCTGCAGCGGCCCTCCTGTTCCAGAATTCCTGAGCAGGTGAACTGGGAGTCCCGCCAGGCTCACCTGTTGTGCAAGCTGGCCTGGAGGAGTTCTTATTTCGGAAGATGCACAGCCACCCTTCGCTCCCAGAGGGGCAGGCAGAGGCTTGCCTGGGCGGTGCGCATGCCAGAGGTTGTGTCTCTTTGTACCTGTGTGCTCCCTTCCAAATCCAGGTAAGACATTTGCACCTGGAGGCAGAAACAGCAGGTTGGAGGGAGCAGTGCTTCTGGATACCAAGTTTCTGGAGACCAGCGGGGACCGGGGGTAGACAGCTCTCATGCTTGAATCCTGCTTGTGCACTTTACATTGAGGCAGAGCTAGAAATGTGTGGTTTGCACCTGGTGTGGGTCCAACTGCAACCCTGTGAAGATCTCTGGCTGCCAGGTTGGCAACTGGCATCTTCCTCTGCCTGCCCCTTTGGCTTTCTTAAGCAGATGCGCAGAAGAGCTTGTACCTTGCATTTATATCACAAGGAGTGCATGGTTCCCCCCCCCCCATTAATTCCTACAACAACCCTGTGAGGTAGGTGAAGAGGCCATCACTGACTCTAAGGTCACCCAGACGGAGTGGGGATTCGAACCCTGATCTCCCAGGTCCTCATCCGACACTCTAACCACTACACCCACTGGCTCCCTAGAGTCCTTCTGCTATGTGGCAGCTCTATAAATTAAGTTGGTAAGTAAATATGGAGAATGCCAAATGTCACTTAGACCTGAAATACTCTCCTTGATGCTTGAATTTGTTTTATTCTGGATTGTTTTATTTGGTGCTCTAATGTGTTGTGAACTGCTTTGAGGTTGTTTTCTTTAAAATATAAAGCAGTATAGAAAACAACAACAACAACAATATAATACCCCATTGGAAAAAGGTGCCTAGACATTCCATCGTGGTAACTCTATCTTAGGTTTAAGGTGCCATTTGGCAATTCTAACCCTGGGGTACAAAGAGAGGGTTTCTCCACGGATCTGCGCTCCCCAACCATCCCAGGTCTGGTGTATCAGCAAATGAATGCAAGCCCAGCCTTCTGTTTTGATGGGCACAGTGTGCCTCTCTCCCTGGAGGGGCACCAGGCATGCTTTCTCAAGGAGATGTATGTGTGGGTGCAACACTCTTCCTTCCTCCCGTGCCACAATATTCACACATGCATCCCCCTCTGCCCTGGTTTCCTGCAGAAGGGTCTTCCAGACTCTCCGAGTGGTCAGGCTCCCTGAGCCCACCTGCGATCCTGCTTACATGTCTCCCACCCTTCGCAACAGCGTGGGCATCTGCAGAATGAAGCCCACTCCCCACCCCAGGGCCCAGCTCTTCCTCCGGAGACCCTGCTCTTGGGGACGTTTCCTACCCCAGGGCCTTGCTCCCTAGGGAAGGTTCCCCACTGGGTTGGGCCGGAGGATGAGTCCAAGAATGAAGGCCTTCTCTTCTCCTCTAGGGATGACCAATCTGCTTCTGCTCAGCTCGGCTTGTTGAGCTGCTGTTGGTTGTTTATGAGGAAAAGCTCCTGGAAGGAGGACGGGTAGCTGGCGATCTGCGACTTTTGTTCTCACTGCCGGACTTCTTGGTGGTTCCCCCCACCTTGCGAAATTAGATTTGCAGAGATCCCCTACTAATCCTTTTTTCTGAAGGAATATTAGCTTCCTCAGTCCATAATCTGGCCTTGGTGGTTTTATCTTATTAACGGGTGTGCGAGCATCTGTCTGTGTGGCTTCTCCCTCCTCCTCCTCTTCGGGAAGCTTAATCCGGTTTTACTACCTTGTTTATCCTCACGAGAGGCCCCAGATAGCCTTGAAAAAGCCTGCCTGCCAGATTTCACATTATTTATTTATTTATTATTATTATTGGTATAAATATTGTTTGCATACATTGGTATACCACTCTATACAGTGGTACCTCAGGTTAAGAACTTAATTCGTTCCAGAGGTCCGTTCTTAACCTGAAACTGTTCTTAACCTGAAGCACCACTTTAGCTAATGGGGCCTCCTGCTGCCACTGCGCCGCCGCTGCACGATTTCTGTTCTCATCCTGAAGCAAAATTCTTAACCCGAGGTACTATTTCTGGGTTAGCGGAATCTGTAACCTGAAGCGTCTGTAACCTGAAGCGTATGTAACCTGAGGTACCTCTGTACCAGTAGATCTCAGGGCAATTTTAATACAGTGGTACCTTGATTTAAGAACAGTTCTGTTTTCGAACAATTTGGTTTACAAACTCCGCAAAACTGTAAGTAGTGTCCCGGTTTGCAAACTTTACCTCTACAAATGGAAACTGAACGATGGAAGGGCACTGGCAGTGGGAGGCCTCATTAAGGAAGGCGCGCCTCACCAAAACTAAGAATTTGTCAAGGATGTATAACTTGCTGTTGAAATGGAATACTCAGGATGAAACGGTGAAATCTGTTATGATTAAATGGGCACAAGATGTTGGACACAATATTATGTTTGCTGACTGGGAACAGTTATGGACCACATGTATGAAGTTTACGGCATGTAATGCCTTAAGAGAGAATATTATGAAAATGATATACAGGTGGTACATGACCCCAGTCAGGCTAGCAAAAATCTACCACTTGCCCGATAATAAATGTTGGAAATGTAAAGAAACTGAAGGTACATTCTTTCACCTTTGGTGGACGTGCCCAAGGATTAAGGCTTTCTGGGAGACGATATATAATGAATTGAAAAAGGTATTTAAATATACCTTCTTGAAGAAACCAGAGGCCTTTCTCCTGGGCATGGTCGGCCAATTGGTGCCAAAGAAGGATAGAACTTTCTTTATGTATGCTACAACAGCAGCAAGAATACTTATTGCAAAATATTGGAAGACACAAGATTTACCCACTCTGGAAGAATGGCAGATGAAGGTGATGGATTACATGGAATTGGCGGAAATGACTGGCAGGATCCGAGATCAGGGAGAAGAGTCAGTGGAAGAAGACTGGAAGAAATTTAAAGACTATCTACAGAGACATTGTAAAATTAATGAATCTTAGAACGATGTTGGATAGAAATTAAGTGGTTTCTAGCTGTAATGGTATAAAAGAATATGAAAAAATGGTTTTTTATAAGTAAAAATTCAAGGTTATAATAATTTAAGATTAAAGATCTGGGTAGAATAAAGAGGGAAAGAAACTGCTGAGCTAATAAATTGAATTGGAATACAAAAAAGGGAGGTCCGAGGAGGTCCGAGAAACAAGTAAATGAAAAATAATGTGATGAAAAGATTGATTGTTTTTAACAACTTTTATTTTGTACTTTTTCTTTTTTCTTTTTCTATTTTGTAATGTAAAAATCTTAATAAAAATTTTATAAAAAAAAGGAAGGCGCGCCTCGGTTTAAGAATGGTTTCTGTTTAAGAATGGACTTCCAGAACGGATTAAGTTCATAAACCGAGGTACCACTGTATAAGAACCACAAAATACATAATAATAAGAACAAAGACAACCCAGTAATGCCCCCTTCCTTAACACATTTAAAAGGACATTCTTGTTTTCCCCTGGTGCCCAAAGATATATAATGAAGGCACCAGCCGAATCTTCCTGGGGAGAGTTTTTCACAAACAGGGAGCCAGTGCTGATCTCAGAGCAGGGCTGAGAATTGGAGAGTTGGAAGGGAACCTACACCTCCTGCAGTGCAGGAATCTCACCTAAAGCGTTCATTCCATCCACCCTGAAGCAGCCTCACAGTTCTGCAGGCTCCGCTGCATTGGCTGGGAGGGTTCCCTGCACCTAGAAAGGCAGCTGGCCAGGGAGCAGGAGGAGCAGGGCTCTGGCCTAGCCTTCTCCCTGGCAGGCTGGCTTTTTCTGTGTGGGGAATTGATCTTTCTAGCTTTCTCTATGTCAGAATGAGCTTTCACCCTGCAAGCATTTCTTTCCTAATTGGGATCATGTGGTATGAAGACCCCTGCGGGGGTCTTCCTCTTTTCCTGTCATCGCAAGATGAGCGCATTCAGCAAATAATGCTGCTCTTCTGGCTTGCTCTTGAACTCTTGTGCGTTTGACGATCATGAGTTATTTCATAAGATTTATACGCTACTTGATTGTAAAATAAGCAAAAATCTCAAAGCGGCTTATGAAAGGACCAACTGAGAATTACAAGTCACCTTGATAACTTTTCTGTAGTAAGCCATTAATAAATGTAGTAATAGATAAATCATTTTGAAAGCAAACCCTGGATTTCGCCACTAGTGGTGCATAATTTTGGGACCCACCTTATTCCTGTTGATGGGAGGTTGTTTTAAACTGTTTTTAATATTGTGTTTTGATTCTTGAAGGGCAGGTAGTAAATAATGGTAATAATCATCATAATAAACTGCAGTTTGAAATTATATTGCTGAGATATCCTTCTAATGGTGCTTCAAATAAAAATGCTAGCACATTTGCAAACCCAGGCAGGGTCTGGTCTTGGTTTCAGATTGGATTGGGGGGGGGACTTAAATTGAGATTCCTGCCTTGCAGGGGATTGGACTAGATGACCCTTGGGGGTCCCTTCCAACTCTACAATTCTATAATCCACACTGAGAACTAGGCCCTTGTTGTGTGGGGACGGAGGGAGGTTGAAGTGCTGGTTGCCCACAGGCGGAGAAATGAGCAGAAGTGGTCCGGGGTGACGCTGGGCGGGTCCTGGGCAGGATAGGATTGACTGGGGTGCCATGGGCAGACTCTGCCCTGTCCCTCTCCGCCTGTGGGTCCCGGAAGCACAAAGCCACCCTCTGGCTCATTCTTCTCAGTCCTTAGCTCCTTCTGATCTCCCTTGCAGGAAAAGTCTCCCCCTCCCCCCGCGCTGTCCTTGCAGTGGAGGAGAGCCCTAGCAGGAAAGGCAGCAAACATCCTGTTCTCTCTCTAGCTGCGGCAGCCATTGCTCTTCCTGATCACGTTTCGTTTCTCTTCTCTTCTCTTCTCTTCTCTTCTCTTCTCTTCTCTTCTCTTCTCTTCTCTTCTCTTCTCTTCTCATTGTCTCTCTCCCCTCCCCTCCCCTACAGCCCTGGGGTCCGTCCTTCCTTCCTTCCTTCCTTCCTTCCTTCCTCTCGCAGCATCTGTGTATATGCCCCCCCCCCAGCAGTTGCCATGAAGACGGGGCTGGCAGCAGAGCCATAAATAAAAGTCCTGTTGAACTGCATCCATTTTCATGGGCTGGGGCTCCCCCTCCCCCTGCTGGCAAAGCTCCCCGAGATTATTGAGCTGGGCTGAGCTCCCTCCCCGCCCGGGCTTAGAATCCTAGAACCCGAAGGGACCTTGAGGGTCGTCTAGTCCCGGCCCCAGCAGTGCTGCACCCCCTTGGGGAGACCAGTGGGGGGAGGGCTGTGGTCCTGCTGCACAGTGAAAAGGCAGGGAGCAGCCTTGCCCAAGGGGCTGGCTGCCTCTGGAGGATTCAGACAGCAGCTGCCCCCCCCCCCCCATCAGGCGACTAGGCTGGCCAAGCCTCTGGGTGGGGAAGGATCCGGAGGACTGTGGGAAGACTGGCCGAAGTAAAATATAAATAAATGAAATGTTACACGGATTCTCTTACAGCTCATTACGCAAAGGGCTGTTTTATGGATGGGCTGCTTGCTGGGGGGGGGGTCGTTGCTTAGACTCAGACCTGCAGTGTGTTGGGGGGGGGGGCCGTGGCTATTCCCAATAATTTATTTATTTGTTTACATCAATGTTAGAAACCCAGGTATATACATTATTTGCCAAAACGCACTTTAAACCTTGGTTGCGATCACCACAACAGAATGTCCAGGTGCCTTTTTATGGTGGTATGATGATGATTATTATTATTATTATTATCATCATTCATTTCATTTCCATTCTGCTTTATATTTTAAAGACACAATCTGAAAGTGATTTACAACACTTGAAAACATCAAATAAAACACTACAGAATAAAACAAATCCAAGCTTCCAGGAAAGTATTTCAGACCCTTCTCTAAGTGACATTTTACTTTCCCCATATTTACTTACCTACTTAATTTATAGAGCTGCCCCCTAGCTGAAGAACTCTCGGAAGGCAGTGGGGTGTAGTGGTTAGAGAGTCGGATGAGGACCTGGGAGATGAGGGTTCAAATCCCCACTCTGTCATGAAGCTCGCTGGGTGACCTTGGAGTCAGTCACAACCTCTTCGCCTCCTTCGCAGGGTCGTTGTAGGGATTAACAGAGGAGGGGGTGAACCATAGAAATGAGCTCTTCTGCTGAACCCTTAAGAAAGCCGGTGGGGCCAGCCAGCCTGAGACATCAGTTGCCAACCTGGCACCAGAGATGTCGCGAGACGCACCTGGCAGCTTTCAAACACTGCTCCCAAACCCCTGAGCCAAAACCTCCCTCCTCATTTCAATTCTGTACCCACATGTGCCTTTTCAGTATGGTTTAGCTCTTGTGTGGTTTTGCTTATATAGCTTCTGCCTGACGAGAGGGAGTCTGATGTTGGGGAAGGAGTCTTCAGCTTGAGAACGGTCACTGTTAACGGGTGTGTTGGGTTGGGGGGGAAGCATGAAGGAACAGGATCCTGCCCTGCCTTGGGCACTCTCTGCTCAGGGCTCCTTTCTTCCTTCTTGCAAAGGCGCCTTTGCTGCAGCCTGGCCATGGGGGGGGGGGGCTGGGGGGCTGGGCTTGCATCAGGGCCATGGAGTGCCAGTCGCCAGCCTGCCTTGTGTGTGTGTCTCTTGGGGAGGGCTGCAGCAAGGGAGACCTCTGGTGGGGGCACTCAGCAACTGCACTCTCTCTCTTCTCTTGGCATATATGCTGGGTTGCAATAACACCTCTCAGCAAAACCTGCCTCTACCGCCAAAGTCAACGTTGCACGTAGCATTCACAAATCCTTGTTGTGTGTTGCGGAAACCTGGCTACTCTTTCCATGCCGTCTCTGTCCTGATAAGGAAAGCCACCTTCCTTCGTCTGAATGCCACTCCCTGCTAACAACCGGCTGATGAATGAACTTGGATCGAATTGTCTGATTGCAGGGGCAGCGCAAAAGAACATAGATCATCAAATGGTGGAGTTGGAAGGGACCCTGAGGACCATCCAGTCCCATTGCTGGGAGTTACCCAGCAATGCAGGAATATGCACCTGTTCCTTACAGGGAACCTTGGCATTATCAGCACCACACACTCACCTGTGGAGCTCTCCACAGGGGCATCGTCTCTCTGCATTTTCTGGAATTCCCCCCTGTAGCATTGCCAAAGGGAGCATATTCGTTTCCCCAGCCTGTGTGCCCCGTGTTGGTTCAGGTTGATCAGATGGGAGAAGCAAGTCGTTGCTCAGCAACTGCGCTCTGTGAGAAGAGCAGGATCAGAACTTGGGCAGTGCTTCTCTCCCTCTGCCTGGTAGGCAGCCTCTCACCCTTCAGCTGCCTCTGCTGCTGCTGCTGCCTCCTCTTCCTCCACCTGCTGTCATGGATCTCTGCTGAAGCTGGCTTGGCTGTGATAGAATTATAGACTTACAGAGCTGGAAGGGACCCCAGGGGACATCTAGCCCAACCTCCTGCAATGCAGGAATCTCAGCTAAAGCATCCATGCCAGATAGCCATCTGCTTAAAAAGGATAGAGAGTCCACTAGAGATCCAGAAAGGGCTCCAACACAGGGGCAGAACAGCTGCTTGGTGTGCAGAAGGTCCCAGTGCAATGCTGGGGAGACCCCCCCTTCCATCTGCATTCCAAGCAGGTGTCTTACCGTGTCCTTTTAGAACTTGGCTGCCATGCTGCTTTCCCCCCTGGCAATTGTTTGCTGGCTTTATGATGTTATTAATTGTTGCAATGGCTTTATTGATTTGCTTTTATGTAAGCTGCTCTGGGAGAGGCTTTGTTGGCTGAAGAGCAGGATAAAAATATCTCCAGCAAACAAAGGAGTGGAGCCAATGGTGGCTGGGAGTCTTTCTGCCCCCAGCTTTCCTCAAACTGGTGCCCTCCAGAGGTTTTGGAGCGGAGCTGCTCTTGCCCCTGCAGGCAGCGTCCGAAGGGCGCATCAAGGTGGTTGCTGGGGCAGTGGATGCACCTGTCCTCGAAATTGATCTGCCTCCCCTCCCTCTCTGGTGCCCCTCGTGCTGGCAGAGGCTATTACGAACATCGGAGGAGCCGAGCTGCCGGATCAAGCCCCTCTTTGAGGAAAGCTCTTTGGGGAAACTCCTGCACACAAGAGCCCTCTCCCCTCCTGCGGTTCCCAGCAACCGGGTTTCGGACGCCTTGCTGCCTCCGACCGTAGAGGCAGAGCAGAGCCAGCCTGGCTAGGAGTCCTGGGTAGCCATTTCCTTCTCCATGAATTGGTCCCGTCCTCTTTTAAAACCATCCAGGCTCGTGGCTGTTGCTCCTTCCTGCGGGAGTGCTTTCCGCAGCTTAAGTCTGTACTGCATGAAGAAGGCCCTTTTATCTGCCCCGAATCTCCCACTGCTCACGCGTTCCAGTGTGACAAGAGAGGGAGGGAAACTCTTCTCTGTCCTCTTTCTCCATGCCAGGCATAATTTTGCAGGCTTACCGTCCCAGCAGCTCCCAATTTACACAGGGGCTGCATTCCAAGGTATCTCACATGTCACTGCCTGTGTTGTAGTGTTGGCTCCTGTTGTCTTATTGTGCTTTTTGCTGTTTCTGTTTCAGGAAGCCAGGCGTCAGCCCCAGCCTCATATAAGGGAGCAAGAGCCCTGGGATTGCAAGGAGGCCATTTTGCTGTCTGCTTCACAGGTAAGTCCTGGCGAGGCCACAATGAGCAGCTGTGCCGTAGCTTGGGCTCCACCACCGGAAAGGGCGTTTCTCTTGCCACCGCTGCCTGCATTTCCGCCGCCTGCAAAGGGACCGTGAGGAGAGCCTCGGAAAGCAAGTCCAGCTCCCCAAAAGGTGGCAACACAAGAACAGGCCTTTTCGGTGGTGGCTCCCTGATTGTGGGATGCTCTCCCCAGAGATGCTTTCCTTTGGCTGTTAAATCTTCTGTGACCTGTCAAAGCTGTTACTATGATTATTTTATTATCATGCTGTTTATTACTCTGCTTTTTATTACTTTTGTATTACTGTGCTCCATAAAATGTGTTTTTAATGTTGGGATCTTCTGGTAAAGGTATAGAAATCAAATAAATGAATTAAATAAAAGTGCACATCGGAACTTTAGGTTTGCTCAACTTAAGTGCGTTGGCCCTTGCGCAATAAATCCTCGCTCCACAGCAGTAATGAAAGGCTTTTTGCAGCTAACAGCCTAATGAGGGAAACACAGAGCCGGCAAATCAGGATGGCTGCTCAGCAAACAAGTTTTCTGAGATGCCAATTGCACATGAATATAACAGCAAAAAATAAAGATGGAACCAGTCACCTGAAGAGCAACATACCACAAGAAAAAAAGATTCTACAAAAAAGACAGATTAGACTGCTTTTTCTTTTTTTAAAAAAAGATATACAGGCAACTCCCCATTTACATGGGAGTTATGTTCTGAGGCACTGTGTGTTTAAGTGAAATTGTGTACAGTGGTATCTCGGGTTACATACGCTTCAGGTTACAGACTCTGCTAACCCCGAAATAGTACCTCGGGTTAAGAACTTTGCTTCAGGATGAGAACAGAAATCGTGCTCCGGAGGCACGGCAGCAGCAGGAGGCCCCATTAGCTAAAGTGGTGCTTCAGGTTAAGAACAGTTTCAGGTTAAGAACAGACCTCCGGAACAAATTAAGTACTTAACCCGAGCTACCACTGTATATTGCATTGCAAACGGCATTGGGAAATCCTGCAAACACCCTCTAAATCTCTTGAAAATGCCTTAAAAGAACTAGCAGCACTCATCAAGTCCACTACAATCCATCCCCCCAAGCCCCCTTGCTCTCCACAGGCCTCAAAATTCAGTGCAAAGGCTTGTGGGATGACTAGGTGCTGTTTTTGCACTGTTTTGCCGTTTTCGTGCTCTTTTGAGGGCGGTGTTTGCTCCTTTTTGTGCCACTTCCCGGTTCGTGGCAATGCGCCCATGCCTCAAGCGTGCGTAAATAGGGAGCTGCCTGTACTCCAGTACTAAACAAAAAGAGTCTAAAGGAAGCGTTTTCATCTAAGGAAGACATTGCATGATATCAGTTTGAGGATTTGAGAGTTCCTTTGCAATTGATTGCATTTGTTGCTCCATCAAGGAGTAGAGAGTCCCAAATCCTGCCAAACGTGATTATTAAGTTGGGAGGAGGGAGGGGGAGGGGGTCACCAAAGCCGCTTTTTATTGACCAAATGTCTGCAGTTTGCTTCTGATTTGCCTTCTTTTTCCTGATAGGGGAGTGGAGCTTGGGAATAAAAGGCAGCACTTCTAAGTGCTTTTCTTTTAGTGAGTGAGTCCCACCTTCAAGAGAGCTTTCCTGGGAAGCATTTTGGGCCCAGAAACAGGGCTGTCCCATGACTGTTGCGCTCCTTTATTTTGCATCAGCACAGAGTGGAATCACTTAGTGGAGTTTTTGTCCTGGGGGGAGCCCTTTCTTGGTCTTCCAGTTCTAGGTAGGGGGCAGAGCAAGCTCTTGTCATTGGGAGAATGGTGTACAGAGTCTACCATTGCCTCCTCCAGTGGTGTATTGGTTGGGGGGTCCATATAGAATCATAGAGTTTGAATGGACCACATGCAGTGGTGTCCCTGTCTCCAGCAGAGTAGGGAGGAGCTGCAGAGCTATTCCTCTTACAAACCCCTTTGTTAAAAACAACAACAACCAGAACACACCTCAAAGACGTAAATAAAGCTAAGCATTTGGGAACACTGAAAACACAGGGCACTCCAATCTCTAGCATGTGGGAGATTGTGGGCTCCAGCGGAGCCCCCCAGGCTATCCTTCCCTGAGTCCCTTTTGACCTGTAAAGATGGCAGCTTGTATCCTAGCTATGTTTCATGCCGAGCAAACCCATTGAAATAAAATCTACCCAAGCTAGGCTTGCCTGCTGATTTCCCTGGGTCTGATCCAGCAAAACACCTTCCTGCATATTCTGCACCCCTCCAGACCCGGGAGCCTGTGTCGGAAGCTGCCCTGTGCATAGTCAGACCCTTCACCCACTGCCAAGGGGGCAGGCCAGGGGGACCTTATCTGGTGTCACGGGGGTGGGGGGGTGGACCAGGCACCCCCCCAGCAGGTGGTCCACTGGTGGTCCACTTTGTTTGGTACCAGGAAGCTGCGCCATAAAGGGGAGCAATGGAGCATACCTTGCTGAGCACGGCTTCTTCCTCGAGAGGAGATCCCGGCTTCTCCTGAGCTGAGCTTGTCCTGGTTGCATCTGAGCGTACGATGGGGCTGGTGCCTGCTGGCTCAGGGGTAGGCTATTTTTAAGGGAGACCTCATTAGTATTTGGGTCTCAGTCAGCCACCACCAAAGTGCCCTAGTTGTGGTTCTTGCCCAGGCAGCAGCAGCGGAGAGCGCCCACAAGAGGGCAGCAGACGCCCACGCAGTGCATGAAGGAAGACCTCCTGAGGAGAAGAGCTTCCCCTGCTTCAGTTTGGGGCGGGGGCGGGGGGGGGCTTTCTCTCCCTGTCTCTGCAAACAAGAGTCCTGGGCAAGCCTGCAGCCACCAGCAGGCACATGGCAGCCCTGAGGGTTTTATTGCAATATTTCACAAGGGTGAGGCTAAACCATTCAATGGGATCCAGGGTGTGTTTGTTGGTGTTCTCAAACCCCAGTGTAATGCTCGCCTTGCTGGGTGGCCTCTCGCCCTCTCAGTTCTCTCCCCGAAGTTGGGATGAAAAGGAATCTTAGAATGGAAGCGAGTTTGGAGGGACTCCCAAGGGTCATCCAGTCCAACCTCCTCCAAGGCAGGAATCTCAACTAAAGCATCCCTGACAGATGGCCGTCCAACCTCTGCCGATGCACCATGGAGTCTCTTCTCTTAGCGGTCATTCCTCCTCTGGTCACTGCTGTGGCTGCATGACCTGACCGTCTGTCTCCAGGCCCTGCGGTCGTCCGCAAGGGATTCCCACATGGCAGGGTTGGCGCTGCCAGCCTTCAGGCCCCACTGGCAGGCACCTTTGTTCTGCCACCGGGCCTGGAGCTAGAAGCCAGCTCCCTGCAGAGCGTGTCCTTGGCGATTCTGCTGTCCTTCGTTCTGTGGACACAACCAGGCCAGCTGGACGTTGTTGAGAGAGGAGTTGTTACTGGAGGCTCCGCCTGCCATGGGACGGCCACAATCCTGACTCAGCGCATGTGGAAGCTGCTACATATATAATATTATATACACGATATAAAGCAGGGTGCATTTGCCTTGGAAGACCACACTTTGTGTTTGGGAATTGGTTTTAAGATTTTCAGTAAAGGGGGGTGGGGAGAAAATAGGACCATGGCCCTCATGGATCTCTGGGGAACAGACTGATTTAAATATAACAACAACAACAACAACAACAACAACAACAACAATACCCCGCCCTCCCCAGCGAAGACCGGGCTCAGGGCAGCTAACACCAGGTATATAAACAATTGATTAAAATACAACTTAAAAACAAGATTAAAATACAACATTAAAATGCAGCCTCATTTCAGTAGAAACTCAAATCAAAAACTTTTTGGGGATGAAAACATCAAATCTTCACCAAGGCCAAATATCCAGACTGTTTCCATCATAGGAGAAAGGAAAAAGGAGAGAGGGGAGGGGAATCAACTTGATTCCAAGCCACATGATGGGCGGAACAACTCTGTCTTACAGGCCCTGCGGAAAGAAATCAGATCCTGCAGGGCCCTGGTCTCATGAGGCAGAGCGTTCCACCAGGCCGGAGCCAGTGTTGAAAAGGCCCTGCCTCTGGTTGAGGCTAATCTGACTTCCTTAGGGCCCGGGACCACTAGGGTGTTGCTGTTTATGGACCTTGAGGCTCTCCGTGGGGCCGACCGGGAGAGGTACGAGGGTCCTAGAAGCATCTGAAGCTGCCGTATCCCAAGCCAGACTATTGGTCTGCCTGGCTGAGCATTGTCTGCCCTGACAGTCATTGGCTGTCCAGGGTTTCGGGCAGGGGTTGTCTCTCCCAGCCCTACCGGAAGATTATTTAATCCTCATTGTTATTTATCAAATTTCTATAGACAGACAGTCATAGAATCCTAGAGTTGGAAGGGACCCCTGAGGGTCATCCAGTCCAACCCCTTGCAATGCAGGAACTTTTTGCCCCATGTGGGGCTTGAACCCACGACCCTGAGATTAAGAGCCCCATGCCCTACTGACTGAGCTATACATTTATAGTACAAAAAACACAAAAATACATAGTGTAGTATGAAACAATACCCACCCACCCCCCGTTTAGAAGGCCATAAATTGTTTAATTAGCCAAAGGCCTTCAGGGGTTGAATCTGGGACCTTTCGCCTGCAAGGTGGGATATGATAGAGCCCAAATCTGTTATGCGCTATGCACTGTCCAGAATGACCTGGGCAGTGCAGGGCCCCCCCATTTTCCTCTGCAAGGGCTTTGTGAGATCTTCCACAGCACTTTGTACAGAGGGATGTGGGGCCAAAGTTTTGCCTGGCAATCTGCCCTAACAGTAACCCCCCACCCCCGCTCTTCGCTCTTCCTTCCACCCACCTCTTTGCAACAGGGAGCGGGCGCTGGTCTGCTGCTCTCGTTCATCTTCATCCCTCTAATTAGGATGAGTGCTTGCTAATGGAATCTCATTGCCCACTGGGGTTTTTTGGGTAGAAATTGTTCTCTCTGTCATTGCAGAGAGACGATGATGGCAGAGGGCTAAACATAGGCCTGCAGGTCACACTCTGCCCCGATGAATCTTTGGAGGGGCTGGCTGGGACACCGGGGCTCCCTGTCCCCGGAGGGAGGTCTGTGACGGGGGGTCCGCTGCCGTTTCAGAGACATCTGTCCCTGATTGTGCATCCCCACAAAGGGGCGCATGGGACTCCGAATCTCAGGGCTGTGGGTTTGATCCCAGCATTTGGCGAATGATTCCTGTGCTGCTGGGGGTTGGACCTCCAGCTCTACCATTCTATGATTCTAAGCTGGAAAGTGAGCAGAGGAGGGTAGCTGAGATGGTGGAGGGTCTGGAAACTAAGCCTGATGAGGAACGGTTGAAGGAGCTGGGGATGTTTCGCCTGGAAAAAAGGAGGCTGAGATATGATGGTCATCTTCAAATATCTGAAGATGGGCTGTCACATGTTGGAAGGGGCCCTGAGGGTCATCCAGCCCAACCCCCTGCAGTGAGCTATGTCAGGTCCTTGAGGTGTGCTGGGCGAGTGAGGGGGCCTCTGCAGCTGGGGGCCCCACAGTGGGTTGGTGTAGGGGGGCAGTGCCAACCTATCCCTCTTCCTTCCAGCAGTGACACTCCTCCTGTTACATCAAGGTTGGGTCACTCTCGGCGTCCCTCTTCCAGCTGAGCCCATGACCTTGTGGCCCAGAAGTCAGGCCGCTGGTGAGCCACCCCGACGCGCACTCCCTGGTGCATGGCCGCCTTGCGTAATGCACAGCGTTTCCCTTGCGAATCCCGTCAGGCGCTGCTACCTGTCCCTGCCTGACTCAGCTAATGAGGCCTCTGGCAATTAGCCTTCATGGGAACAGTATGCAACGATGTGCCGGGCGCGTTCCTGCGGAATGAGCCTGCCGTGTGCATGAGCATCACATCAGCCCAGCTCCTGTGGGCACATCCATCGCTCTGGGATGCTGAGGGGCGGTGGCGGGAGGGCGGGGGCACAGCTGCCTTGCATAACTCATCCAGGAACCTGACTCTCACCAGCAAGGGGGCGGTTGCTGGGCGTTGACACTCGGGAGACTCAGGCCGGCAGCACCAAGAAGACGCTTCCCCCGTGGGAGCTCGTGGGCCCTTTTCAGGAAGCCCCAGGACCAAGCCATTAACTGTTGGAGGTGCATGCCGAGGTGTGTGTTTGGGTGTGGCGTGGTTTGCACCTGCCTTCTCCAGACTTATTAGGATTACATTTGTATACTGCCCTTAGGGGCAGATGGGGCTTGTCCACCTGGGAAGGAAGGAAAACTCTGACCCTAAACTTCCACTGCCTTGTGGCTATATTAATTTATGAGAAAGGATTTGGGAGTAAAGCCAGAGGAGGAATCTATACCTGCTGCCTTGTGGTACATTTTTGGGAGAAGAAAAGGCTCAGGAGTAAATCCTGCACAGATCTGGAGCAGAGCCCCTAAGCAGCTCCTGCAGCCAAGCTGGTGCCCAACGCCTTGCTCTGCTTTCCTTTGGACCCCTCAGCCAGGTTGAGAGGGGGCTCTTGTGGTCTGGGCAGCCCAGAACCCACAGACACATGGACAAACTTGCGCCCCAGGGAGGTAACTTGGGTGCTGCTCATGCAACAGGTTGGCTTCACCCCTGAAGGCGCACTCCGTTGTCTCTTGAGACAGACAGATGCCAACAATACAAAACACAGTCGTACCTTGGAAGTTGAATGGAATCCGTTCTGGAAGTCTGCTCAACTTCCAAAACATTTGGAAACCAAAGTGCAGCTTCTGATTGGTTGCAGGAAGCTCCTGCAGCCAATCGGAAGCCGCGGAAGCCCTGTCGGATGTTCGGCTTCCAAAAATAGTTCGCAAACTGGAACACTTCCAGGTTTGTGGTGTTCGGGAACCAAAACATTCGAGAACTAAGCTGTTCTCGGTTTGACTGTACTGTCCTTCCTCCAAAAACCCCAGGGCAGTTCGTGAAAGAGAAATGCAAGGTGAGAATACAAAAAACATAATAATACAGAAGGAAACCAATTCCTACCCCCCCACAAACCCATTTTAAAAGCCGCCCGCCTGGCCCAGTTACGTAGAATTTGGCTGTTTATTGAGTGGGGCAGGAGAGGGCCTAAACAAGTGCAGCTCCTCCTGTGTGGAAATGGGCAGGGCCTTTCCCTGGCAGAAATGCCACTGCTGCGGGCTGGGGCAAGGGCCCTGCACCCCCCCCCAAAGTGCCTCACCCCCCTCCCTGCTCCTCAGGCTGCCCTGGCCCATGGAGAGGGCAGCGACTGGATCAAGTTGCTGTTTACTGTGAGTGGCTGGGATGGCGCTGGCAGTGGAGGATTCCCCAGGAGGGTCACTGGGGTCATCCTTGGAAGACGAGGGCTTGTGGCAGGATCCTGCGAATGCGTGTGAGACTGTTCCTTGTCCTCCTCTTTCTCTTTGGCAGAGAGTCCTCTCTGCATCTGGGAAACAGAGGCTCTGAGCCTCTTCCCTGGCCTGGTCTCCTGAGTCAGCTGCTTGGACTTCACCTTCGCTGTGATGGCAAGAGGAAGAAAACAGGAATCACGGGGTGGTGTTATTCTGCTTTCAGCTTTGCCCAAAAGGCCTGAGATGGGGGGCAGGGAGAAGGGAGGACTCAGACAGTCCTGTTTTCTGTCTCTGGTCGGGAGCAGCATCCTCCCTCCAGCTGCTCACTGTAAACAAAAGGGGTTCATAGATGGCCATCTGTCATGGCTGCATTAATTGAGGTTCCTGCATTGCAGTGGGTTGGACTAGATGACCCTTGGGGGTCCCTTCCAGCTCTACCATTCTAGGATTCTGATTTCTGGCTATGTCAAAAGGCAGGTCACTGAGGCGTCTCCAGGTCATCCTGCTTGTTCTTTCGCCCTCCTTTTGTGGAAAATGGCTCATGCATGACTCAGGCCAGCAGTTGGCTTTTGTGGTGGAATGCCCGGGGGGGGGGGTGTGCCTGTGTGTTTTGGGGACCCTTTCTTGCCCAAAGTGTCGCCCACCCCATACCAAACCCAGCCTGGTTCCTGATACCAGGGGAAGGTAGAGGGAGCAAAGCCTTGCCAGGAAGGAACAAGTCCTAGGAGGAACCTTGCCTCAGGCGAGTTGTGTGACCAAGTTGGAGCCTGAAATACCCATCTGCATGTGCAGGGGGTTTTATGTTTTCTAAGCAGTGGGCAGAGTTGCCTGCAATCTCTCTCTCTCTGCTTCCCAAGAGAAAGGGACTTCTCTCTGCATCATCTGAGCACCGCCTGGCTTGCTCTGGGAAGCAGAAGTGACTGCCATGCAGTTGACGCAAAGGGCTTGTGAAACGGGAGCCCCCGCAGAATTGCACCCCTGACTCGGCCATGGCGAGGAAGGGCACAGCTGAGATAGCTCAGTCGGCCGAGCATGGGACTCTCAGGCTTGTGGGTTCGAGCCCCATGTTGGGCAAAAGGTTCCTCCATTGCAGGAGGTTGGACTAGATGACTCTGGGGGTCCCTTCCTTCCAACTCTGTGATCCTGTGATTCTATCCCTTAGATGTGGCACAACTGGAGGGACTGAGAAGGGCTGTCAGGAGAGGGGAGCTGTGGGGCAAGCCTGGCGGGTGGAGCCTCTCTTGGCCTGCAAAAAGCAACATACAAGAACTGAGGAGCAGCTGCAGCTGGGGAGGAACCTCTGGCTTGGAGCTGGACTCCAGGCTCCTGGTGTCGCCTGCTGGCGGGGGCCGCTGTTGGGAGGGCAGCTTTTGCCACCCCTGAGTTAACCCGGAAAGCCAGGAAGCCAAAGGACTGCACCTCACCGGGTGTCAGATTGCACTGAAAGGATCTGAGCTGGGCTGGGAGAGAGCCAGAAGGGCCTGGGATGAGGCCAGTGCGAGGTGGGGGGGGGGCACAGCCCCTGCTCTGCCTGCAGAAGGCAGGGTGTGGGAGTCAGTGGAGGCATCACTGAGCTAGGTGAGCCCAAAGCTCTGGCTGTGTGTGGTCATACTGGGTTGGTTTTTTTGTGCATGCAGGGGGAGAGGAGGGGCAGAGAGAGCTGGCTTGAATCCCAGCTCCACTCCATTCTTGCAATGGACCTGCACAGGGAGCCTCAGCCTTGCCCCCACCCCACAAGAGCCTGACCAGAGGGCTTCCTGGAAGGGAGGAAGTGGCTCTGTGGAAGAAGAGGAAGCACGCCAAAGAGCTTTCTACTCGCCTGCGCCTGCTCATTATCCAGCAGCCCTGCTTCTGGGGTGGGGAGCAAGATTTGGCTGTGATCCAAGGACAGGCAGTCATGCAGCCTCTCCTCTCCCCCTCTCCCCCACTGCACCCCAGAGTCCATTTGGGGCTCTCCTTCAGACGCTTTCTGCTGTGGGTGCCGCTGGATCGAGGGGGGCAGCTTCACGGGGAAGCACATTGGGATGTTGCACTTTCCAGTGGGTGCAAGGGGGACCCCTGGATCCTGCTCTGCTGATTTTCTCGCTTCCTTGCCTGCAAATAGGGCAATGGTTGGGCGCCTCTGGTTATGCTGCTTGCTTCGAGGGCAGTTTGAAGTCCATCTCGTGATATCCTTTTCATAATGGTTGACCTGGCAATATATCACAAATCATGATATGTGTGTGGGGGGTGCTATTCAAAAATCACAGTGCAGGAAAAACCGTGAAGCCAGCTAGTGCCTCTCTGTAGCTCCATCCTTATTTCAGACATAGTGATCTATCAGGCTGTCATGATGTTTAGCTGGTGATATATCACATTGTTGAAAGCCAGATATTGCCCGGCCCTGATTGCTGCTTTGTACAACCAAAGCAACCCCAACTTGTGTGCCTTATATGCTCTTAGAGTGTGTCTCTCTCCTCCCGCCATTCATCATTTCCAGGGTGCTTTGCAATCTGGGCACGTGTGCCAACACAGCCCGGGCTCTCCCTCCCCTTTGATGCCAGGTAAGCCTCCCGCTGCTGGTCCTGGGGGAGGCTTTTCCCCAGGTGGAGATGCAGGGCACCCGCTTCCTCCTGCCAGCTGCAGCTTGTGCCAGGCGCCTGGGAGAGAGAGCGCCCCACAGTTGGTTTGGAGGCAGTGCCTGTGCCAGTGCGCAGCTGCCATGCATCTTCCCTGGCTGACTCAGAGGCGGCATCTCTCTTCCGTCACAACCTGGACGGACAGATTGCCAGCCCTGTGATCAGTGCCATCATCAACCCCACCGCCAGCCCTTATGTAACAAGGCCAGGGAGGCTGACTCCTCTGTGGCCTGCAGTTTGATGGTGAGGATCGTTATGTAACTGCAGGATCTGCCTTGGCTCTTGACTTTCCTTGTCTAAAAATCAGCCTGGCCAAGGTGTGGGGGCTTCCCAGACTGGCCCATGGACCACCTGGGCTCATCCAGCCTCGTTCAGGCAGTTTGTGGTACATCTCTCCTTAGTTCTGGTTCAAATGTGTGCCCTTAGTAAGCAGAACTCTAGGGCAGTCATAGTTGGAGACCCAGGATCAATTCCCCACTCAGCCATGGGCTCGCTGGGCGACCTTGGAGCCAGTTGCGCACTCTTGGCCTAACCCTGCCTCACAGTGTCCTCAATTACACTGGACTGGGTCGTTTCTTTGCTGTTCTCTTGCAAACAGCAGCAGTAGCAGAAGAGTTTGGATTTGATATCCCGCTTAATCACTACCCAAAGGAGTCCCAAAGCAGCTAACATTCTCCTTTCCCTTCCTCTCCCACAACAAACACTCTGGGAGGTGAGTGAGGCTGAGAGACTTCAGAGAAGTGTGACTGGTGCAAGGTCACCCAACAGCTGCAGGTGGAGGAGCAGAGACGCGAACCCGGTTCCCCAAATTAGGAGTCTACTGCTCTTAACCACTACACCACACTGGCTCTTGCCAATCAATGGACTGCATTTCTAGGGGCTTTGGGAATCCAGAGGGCTTGAGCTGGTGGGAGGGGATCTGTTTGCCTTCATCATCAAGGCAGTGGTAGGGAAGGTGGATGAGGAGGTGAGCAGAGCTGATTTTCGTGGGCAGAGAAATGGCCAGCAACGCTAGCAGAAGAGTTGCCAGGTAACGTCAGAAGACCTGGCCCACAGGGGGTCAGGCCCACAGGTCCAGCCCAGCCTCCTCTTCTCATCGTGGTCAACACCCCTAAGGAGCTCTGGTTCCAGATAGACTATCGCCGGGCCTGGAGGTTCCATACGGATGCAAGAAGAGGCTGGCTGCTGGACGAGGCTGGGATGGGGCCAACCAGGTGCTCATTAGGGGAAGTCCGCAAGCAGCTCTCCTCTCCTGCGGAGGCCCCCAGCTGGGACCCATCTCTGCCTCCGGCTGGGGAGGCAGGGCAGAGCCCCCTGGCTTGGAGCTATTAGGAGGAACTTCCTGACAGTGAGAGCTGTTCAACAGTGGAATTTGCTGCCCAGGAGTGTGGTGGAGTCTCCTTCTTTGGAGGTCTTTAAGCAGAGGCTCGACAACCATATGTCAGGAGTGCTCTGATGGTGTTTCCTGCTTGGCAGGGGGTTGGACTCGATGGCCCTGGTGGTCTCTTCCAGCTCTATGATTCTATGATAGCCCTCTCCGCCTCCTCCCTGGGTTTGCCCAGCCATCCAAAAGTGGGTGGCCGTCCTGTAAAAGAGGGCAAGGGGTGGGCAGCCCCCCGGAAGGGCACTTCGGAGGAGCTTCCGCCGCAGAGGCCCTGTCTCAGGAGGAGGCGAGCTTCACTCCCATGTTAAGGGGGGACTTTGGAGCAGCAGCGGGGCCTGTGCTGCTTTAAACCAGAGGAGCCACCGAAGAGACTCTGGACACTTTTGGAATCTCCTTGGAGCTGATGTGCTCAGGCTTCCTCCCAGGTGGCTTGCAGTGGCAGGTGCTGGCCACAAGGTGGCAGTGGTGGCCTTTGCCTTTGCCTCCACAATTTACCAGTGGTAAATTTTCCATCCTGTTATTTCTGGCTGGCAGATTCCACACTCAGGCAGCCTCATCACCGCAGTCTAGACTGCCTGGCGGAGTTAATTCCTCCATGCTTAGGTAAGCGGGACATAGACACCTGCCAGGCCGAGTCTCAGCTGTGGGCACCTTTAAAAAACACAAAAAACCCTCCCCCCAAACAAGGGATTTGCCGACATATCAGACATCTTAGCCAGTGTTAGAAACTCAGATATATGAGCTAATTGCTAAAGGGCACCTTAGACCGAGGTTGCAGTCACCACAACGGAAGGTCTAGGTGAGGATTATTATTGTTAGTAGTATTTTCATCTCTGTACTGCTTTATATTTTCAAGAAAACAGTCTCAAAGCGGTTTGCAACACATTAAGACATTAAATAAAACAATCCAGAATAAAGCAAATTTCAAGCTTCAAGGAAAATATTTCAGATCCTTCTCTCAGGGACATTTTGCTTCCCCCTATTTATTTACCAGCTTAATTTATAGAGTTTGCCCCTAGCAGAAGTGCTCTAGGAACGCAGTGTGGTGTAATGGTGAGAAGGTTGGACGAGGACCTGGGAAATCAGGATTCGAATCACCCATCCATCCTGATGCTCACTGGGTGACCTTGGAGTAAGTTGCAGCCTCTTCACCTATCTCACAGGGTCCTTGTAGGGATTAACGGAGGAAGGATGTGAACCATGGACTCCCTGGAGAAAAAATGCAATCAGTGAGCTCTTCTCACCTGCTTAAGCAGGTCAAGCATCTGGCGTGGTCACAACTGGACCTGGCGCCTGGGGGATTTCTAGTACTGAGCTTAGCTGTGCGTATGTTGCAGTGGGGTCTTGAGTGCTCTTGCCAGCCTGGGTTGTGGCCTGCACATGGGATGCAATTTAGCTGACCACTTCCATACTCTGGGAAGGGCAGGGAGAGGTTGGTGGGGCACGTTCCCCCAGCGGGCTCATGTGAAGTTCCTAGCTTCTCCCCTTGGGAGACTTGGCTGTTGACCCCTGATCAGATCAGTGGAGCCTTCTTAGCAGGGCTGGGACCACCAGCCCTCTTTGTTGCATATCCTTCGAGATGGAGCCCATCTTTCTCTTCACCTTCATCTGGGCAGTCCATATTTGAACTCTGGAGCTCCCTGCCACAAGAGGCAATTGATGGCCGCCAACCTGGATGGCTTTAAAAGAGGATTAGGCCTCAAAGACTCTTCCTTCCATGGTCAGAGTCAGCAATTCTTCTGAATCCCAGTTGCCCAAAGCCTCAGGAGGGGAGAGTTGCTCTTGGGCTCAAATCATTCTTAGGGGTTTCCCAAAAGAGGCATCTGGTTGGCTGCTGTGAGAACAGGAGGCTGGACTGGGTGGGAGCCTCTTCCTATGCTCTTAAGGAACCTCCAGCTCCAGAGGCAGTCTATGTGGACCCCTAGTCCTTAGGGGTATTTGGCCTCTGAGAGAACAGGATGCTGGACTAGGTGGGCCACTGAGAATTAAGGAGACGGGGCTTGAAAAGCAGCTCTACTCACTACGTGGCAGGTGTTGCCCTTCCTTGACTTTGGCCCTGGCTTGTTTTACAGGACTTTGATGTTTTTGCCCTTGGCCTGTGTAAAGAGTGCCTCTGAGCATGTCGTTTGCCAGGCCGGCCTTTGATATCTGGGAGGACGAGGCTGACCTGCTGGCCCCAAAGAGGACCACAATCCTGACCGCACCACAGCAGCTGGAGGGATTGTGGTCCTGAGCCCTGCAAGGCGTTACAGGTCAGCAGCCAGGATAGATGGCATGGTTGCCTCTCCACTAGTGGTCAAGGTGATCCTGACCCCAAGCCCCCTCTGCCCCCCCATGGCTCCCAGCAACTGCAAGGGTCTCAGGAGCCCCTCGCTTTGCCCCCCTTCTGGATGGAGGTGCCCTCCTCTTCCAGGAGAGGCATTGTTCTAGCAGGGGCCTCATCCCCCTTTGCAGGAGGTGGCAGCGGATGGTGCCTCCTGTGTGCCCTGCAGGGCCAAGGCGAGGGGGTGAGTGGCAGTACTGGGGGCTGAGTCCGTCCTCTGGCTGCTGCTGCCAACCAGCCTCCTCCGCTTTCCCTTTGCAGAAGGAAGTGGAGCAGGTTCTTTTAATGTCCATCCCCAAAAACAAAAAGTGGTGAGGAGCAGCTGCAGCTCTTTTGCAGCCATGCCAGGCTTGGCCTTCGCCAGTTTGGGGAGAAAGAAGAGCCCTAACTTGCCTGGGCACTAAAACATCAAGGGAACCCCAAGGGGGACCCAGAGCCAGGGAGGAAGAGCAGAGCAGGGGCAGAGTTCGCCCACCTCTTTTGCAGTGTCATTGACAATCCATGGGTCTGGCCTTGCGACTGCATGGATGGCGAGGCCTTGAGAGGATGCCTTCCCAGTTCCCGTTTGACCCAAGGAGGCTGGGGCACCAATTCCCCAGGCGCTGCTTGGACGTCTTTCTCCCATTCGCCTGGGGAAGAGGTTTTCCAGGGGGAGATTCCTGGCAAGGGTTCCTCTTGCCCCTGCCCTGGAAAAGGGCGGCGTTCTTCTCCACCCTCGCTGGAGAGGGACATCTATTCCTGCTTCCAAAAACTGCATTCTGTGTGTGCACTTTCTTTAAAAATACCTTCCAGAAATGGTTTGAAAATCCCCATCTGCTCCCCTCTTCCATCTGTTCCACGCAGCCCCCCCCTCACTGCCAGCGCCAACGATGCCTCATCATCCCTTTTTGCTAATAAGGGAGTCGCACCCCCCCTTCCCTAAGCCCGTTGCCATGGCTCCTTTTTGGGTGTGGGTTTGACTTGGAAGCCCAAAATACCGTCTGATTCAGAGCCCGTGGTTGGAGCGTTGGGAGTTCTGCTCTTTGGACAAAGTGTTGTTTCATTCTCTTCAGCCAGGAGGAGGGGAGCTGGTGGAAGACCCCCCCCCCCTGTACTCCTTGTGCCTCGTTGTGGAGGCCTTGGTACCTTTTTGGCCTTTTGGGAATCGTCTCTGTGGTGTTTTCTGAACTTGCCTTCTTCCGTGTGCCTGGAGCAGTCCCTTCCCAGCGGCCGCTCCTGCTGTGCCAGTTCTCATCTAGAGGAACCCTTTGGCCTGTTCTTCCAGGGCAGGAACAGTCAGCTGGGGACAAGGGTGGGGTGGGGGAGCCCCCAAAGCTGCCCCCCACCTTCCAGCAGTGGCTTCCTGGCTGTTCCTTGCTGACCTCCTGCCTTTCTCTGTGCCAGCCTTGATGTTGCTTCCCTGAGGTCGCGTAAGTTCAGGAGCAGCAGCTTTCTGCTCCGGAGCTATTCCAGGACATCCCGTTCCCTCAGCTTTCCTTGAAGGCTTCCCCAGCTGCCACCTTTGAGCCTCTGCTGCCCACAATCCTGCAGCCAGCAAGCTGGAAGGAAACATTTCTTAGAAAACTTCAAGCATCCAGCCAGGCCTGCAGCAGTGCAGAGGCAAGGCTGAGGCTCCCTCTGCAAAAGTGGAACTGCACAAGAATCACAGAATGGTAGAGTTAGAAGCGACCCCCAGGGCCATGCAGGACTATGCAGCTTTCCTGCATGGGGCTCGAACCTGCGACCTTGGCATCATCAGCTCCACCTCTAACCAACCAAGCCACCTTCAGGCCATTTGTCAGCGGCATTTGTGAAGTGCTTCCCACGAGGCCTCCCAAAGCGGTTTGCAATGCCATAAAAATGTGTAAAAGCAGTTCAGAACACTTGCACGTATAACATAAGCTCGAACCGGCAATGTCTGGGGCTTTCAAGGTCAGAGCACAGGCCAGTAAGAGGAAACACAACAGAAGTCTTTCATGTTACGCACAGCATGGGGAAAGCGGGTGGAGAAAAGCACCCCCCCCCCAGTGCTAGAATTCATCGGCACCCAATGGAGCTGAATGCTGGGAGAATCAGGACAGAGTGCCCTTGTTCATGCAGCGCAGAGTTTAACTCCTGGCCACAGGAGGCAGTGATGGCCACCAGCTTGGATGACTTTAACAGAGGGGTTCATGGGGGGCAGGGCTATTGATGGCTCCTAGCCAGGATAGCTGTGTTCTGCTTCCACAGTCAGAGGCAGCCACGCTTCTGAATGCCTGTTGCTGGAAGCCAGAGGAGGACAGAGTTGTCCTTGGGCTCAGATTCTGCTTGCTGGTTTCTCATCAGCGGACCTGGTCGGCCGCTGTGAGGACAGCCTCATCCAGCAGCCAGGCTCTTCTTGCATCCATGTGTAGGGCCAGTCTGTTTGGATGCCTTGGTCCTTAGGGCTCACCCACACTTCTCTTTGTCTCATGAGGTTTTTCCTCTCTGGGAAAACCCACCGTTCACTGCTGAATCAGAATGTAGAATCATAGAGTTGGAAGGGGCTCTGAGGGTCATCTAGTCCAACCCCCTGCAATGCAGGCATCTTTTGTCCAGCACACATCCAACGGGTTTTCTGCACATCGACACTTCTTCTAATTTTGCAGCAGGCTTTCCTGGGACGGAAGAACCTCTATTGCCCATGCCTGGAAACTGCAGGACAAATGGGAGGAGGGAGGAGCCCTGGCCCAGGCACCCCCTCCCTTGCGAGGCTGGCTCCAAGAGGAGTGTCTCTGGCAATGGAGCCTGCGCCTGCTGGATAGTCTCGCAGGGGCACTTGCAGCCACACTCAAGGCCTGACCTGACATCGTGCGGGATGGGTGGGGGATTCTCCTTCTTCCCCGTCTCCACGACCAGAGCAGTGCAGGGTGCTGCCTCACTGGCTGCGCAAGCAGACTGATGCCTGAAGGAGCTGGGTATGTTTAGCCCGGTGAAGAGAAGACTGAGAGGAGATACGAATGCCATCTTCAAATATCTCAAGGGCTGTCCCACAGAAGAGGGAACAAGCTTATTTTCTCCTGCTCAGGAGGGTAGGACTTGAACCCATGGCTTCATGTCACAAGAAAGGAGATTCCAACTCACCCTCAGGAAGAACTTCCCTCCAGAGGTGGAAGACTCTCCTTCCTTGGAGGCTTTCAAGCAGAGGTTGGGTGGCCATCTCTCAGGGATTTGTGCCTTGCAGGGGGTGGACTAGGTGACTCTTGGGGTTCCTTCCTACTCTACAATTCTAGGGTTCTAGGGTTTTGTGTGGCCTGGCAACTCTTGGGACAGAAGCAGCCTGTGTGTGTCTGGCGCCTCTGCAGAGCCTGGCTTCTCTCCTGCCTTGTGTGCAAAGGCGCTGGGGGGCCTCCTTATTGCCCGCCCTCGGCTGCCCACGCCTCCCCCAAGCAGCTTGGAGCTGCACGTCTTTCCGCAAGGAGGGAAAGCCCCTTGTGGCAAAGGAGCTCCGGAGGGCCCCCGGTTGGGGAAGGCTGCTCTCCTTCTCCCCAGCACAAGCCTGCCAGTCTCCAGCAGGCCTCGCTGGATCTCTGCCGGTCTTGGTGCTCACGCTGCCTGGCCCTCCGAGGGGCTGGGCGGCACTTATCTCATTCTTTCCAGGCCAAGCAAACCGCACACATGCCGTGTGTCTGAGCACACCCCGTCACGTCTGCCTGCCAGGGGGAGTCTGGCTCAGCTGCCTGCGTGTGAGAGAGAGAGGCAGCGAGAGAGAGCTCCTGCTCCTGGCTCCCAAGAGAAGCTCTTTGATCTCCACCTCTCCCCGCCTTGCTGGTGCCTCTCCTCCCTTTTGTCGCCATCCAGCAAGCCAAGTGCAGCCTGTGAGAGAGGCAAGCTCTTCTGTGCGGCGCCCCCGACTGGCAGCTGTGCATCCTCAGGGACTCTGGAAGGAGGCTTTCCTCCCTGACCCCTACCTGGAAAATGCAGCCAGATGGGTGGGGTATGAATAATAAAATGTTTATGGTCATGATTATTACTACTCGGAGCCACCAGGAATTGAACCTGCTGCCTATGGACAGCTGCTGCCCAACAGCGCAAAAGCAATATACAGTTACAATCGAACTTATGCAACTCCCATTGCAAATTGGGTTTATTATTAACATTTACAGGCTTACACAGTTATATTTTCAGCTGAATTTGGGGAAACCACTAGAAGCATCCATTGCATTGAGCTAGTTCAATTGCTTTTCTTTGATTTGCTCATTGCAAGCTGCTGAAAGTCTGTACTGTAAATGTTGATAATAAACCAAATTTGCAATGGGGATTGAATACCCGTATTTTTCGCTCTATAAGACGCACCAGACCACAAGACGCACCTAGTTTTTGGAGGAGGAAAACAAGAAAAAAAATATCCTGAATCTCAGAAGCCAGAACAGCAAGAGGGATCGCTGTGCAGCGAAAGCAGCAATCCCTCTTGCTGTTCTGGCTTCTGGGATAGCTGCACAGCCTGCATTCACTCCATAAGACGCACACACATTTCCCCTTACTTTTTAGGAGGGAAAAAGTGAGTCTTATAGAGCAAAATATACGGTAATTTTGATGGTAACTGTGGAGCTAGTCTGGTCAGTGGTCTCTCTGAGCCTTGATCTTGGACGCAGAGCACCTATGCGTGCACGGAGGTCCCTAGGTGGGGCCTGGGGGGACTCTCCGGAGAGCTCCTGCCAGCATCCTGCTCGATGCCACAAGGGACAGGGCAAAGCTTTGCTGCCACTTCCTCCCCTCCTCTTCGGTCGACATTTTCCAGGCGCTTTGTTGGCAGAGCTGATTAAGGGCTTGATAAGAGGAAGGGACATTTGCTTCTCCCCAGCTGCCTCGGCTGCTCTGCAGACTTGGCTCTATCAGCTGCCATCTGTGGCCCATGAGGTCCCTGAGAGAAGGTGACAAGGGCCTTTCTGAGCAGGGGACTCTCCCTTCCCAGCTCTTCACATCAGCATCTGGGAGAGGGGGGGGGAAACTGCATAGCACTTGCTCAGCATGCAGAAGACGGCAAAGTTGGGAGAGACCCCCCAGGAGTATTTCTCTCCGCCAGATATTTTGCAAGACCCCCTTTTCCTGGCTGACTCTCAAGAGGCAAATAAACTCCCCCCCCCCTTTTTTTGCAATTTTCAAAGGAATGCTGGGTGCCTGGAGGACAGGCTGGAACGGTTCTATTGGCGCCTGCCTCTTTCCAGGAGCTAGGCAGCATTGCGGATGGAACAGCCCTTTACAAGGCAGCTGCAATCCTCCGCTCTTGGCACTGGGCCTGGCCTGGCAGAGTCCCTGAGAAGATAGACCTGCCTGCCCAGGAATGCTGTCTCTGCCTGTGCAACATGCCTCCTGCTCTCTCGCTGCCTCTTCGCCTGTGGCTGGGGCTGGCACCCCCTCTGCTTTTTCTTTCAATGGCTCTTTTGCCAGTTTGCTTCTCACTGCCTCCATTCTGCACTGCTCTCCCCTCCAAAGAAGCAAAATTAATATTTTTTTGGCGACGATGCTGCCCGAGGTTCTGGCCTCAGCACCAGGCTGATGCCTCAGGCTGTGCTCGGCAGACGGCTCTGTTTGCAGGCCTACTCTCTCCTGGGTCCTCCTCTGCTCTGCTGCATGTTTGCAGGATGAACCCTGCCCTGTCAGCACTGCAAGGTTGCTCTCCTTGTTTGTCCTTTGAGCTGGGCAGGATCAAAAGGAGTGTCCAGAGTTATGTTTGGTCCCGTTTGCCTAGCAATTCTGATTCGGTAGCTCCCGGCTGTTGGACAAGGCAGAAGCTGCATTATGTCTCTGGTTTCAGACCTTCTTGCTCAGTTTTGTCTGTGCTGACTGCCAGCCACGGCTCTCTCCCTTTCAGATCCACGACAGCGGCAATCCTTCGGGGGATTGGCCATCACAATATTTATATTTTATTGAAAATGTTCAGTGGAGAAACGTGAAGGAGGTGGAAACCCCCCCAGAAAAAGTGCTTGAAACTGCAATACAATGCATGGGTATAGACAGAAGTAGTGCAATTATTCTGATGTGTATAAACTTGTTAGCAAGTATTTGTGCTTTTTATAAATGCTTTCCAAATATCATTGTATTGTGCCTAAAAGCAAGACGTCTGTATGCTGCACGTCTCTGGTGTCAGACCTCCTTTCTCAGGTATGTGTGCACTGACCGGCAGCAACGGCTAGGTTCCAATTAACGCCTTGCTTTAAATAGGAACATATGCCGAGTAAGACAGTGGGCTATCTAGCACTGTGCTGCCCCCACCCTCAGTGTTTCTCAACCGTGGGTCCCCAGGTGTTGCTGGACTGCAATTCCCATCATCCCTAGCTAGCAGGGGTGTTGGGAATTGTAGTCTAACCACACCTGGGGAGCCGAGGTTGAGAAACAATGAGGGTGGGTTTCTGGGCAGGGCAGTTTCCCAGCCTGTCCTGGAGATGCCTCTGGGGACGGAACTTGCATTCAAAGCTCTTCCTCGGATTCCCCTAAAGAGAAAGCCAGGTCCCAGCCTTCTTGGTTCAGCCAGGGGACCGAGACTCTGGTGGGAACTGAACCCAGGCTCTCTTCCATGCAAGCACCTGCCTTAGGGCTCATTCGGACTTTTGCCACTGAATCAGAGCAAACGGCAATCAGATTCAACACGGGCTGCTGTTTGCTCCGGTTCAGTGGCAAAATATGCATGTTCCCGTTAACGAAAAAACAAAAACAAAACCACCACTCAGACATGGCGATTGGCAGTGCGGACCTGTGCCTGCAAAAGGAGGTCTGGATGAGCCCTTAGACGTCGGATTGTGTTTGCCTCCGTCTCTTTCACCTTTCCTTTGTGAAAAGGTTGTTCCGCCCCACCTATATATAAGCCGAGACTCTAAATCCCAAGGCTGTGCTTTGAGCAAAAGATTTTTGCATCATGGGGTTGGACTAGATGGCCCTCGTGGTCCCTTCCAACTCTACAATTCTAGGATTCTATTAGAATGGTGCCCCCAACCCCTGCAGTGCAGGAGTCGCAACAGAAGACTCCTTGGCAGGTGGCTTAAAGACCTCCAGTGAAGGAGATGCATGGCCTTTTGCAGGTGAGCAGGAGTCTCTGTCTCCGCGTGTCCTCCCTGTTGGGTTGCATTTAAAGGCAGGAAGCTCCCTCCTCACTGAGAGTATCTTGCCAACCAGGCAAAGGCCAGCATGTCCCTAAGCGGCTGGCCAGGTGAGTAGGGCCCTTGCACACAAACCCTCTTCCACTTGCTGCCTGCTTGGGTGGCAGGGAGCCTCCCTCTGGCCAGATCCTTCCTTTGCAAGCTCCCTCCTTTGCCATGCGCGGAGATGGGGTGGGGGTGTGGGGTGGAGCTGTGCCTGCCATGTGCCATCCATATATGCTTGTGTCTGCTTTGTCTCTTGAGTGACTCAGCCTCTCCTCTGCTCTCCTGCCTAGTTGTGCCAAGCGTCGGAAGGGATTTCTTTTTGGGTTAGGGTCTGTTTCTTGCTCTCCTGCTTTGCCAAACCAGGAGGCACTCTTTCCCCACAAATAAGATTTTTTAATTGAGATTTCCCCATGAGATAATAACATTTCAGCTACCAAAGATGCAAAACAAAGAAAAGAAACAAGAGGGAAAGAACAAGGGGAGCAATTCATGTGAGGAGAGAAAAGAGAGACAAAAGCAAACTGTTAGTAAGAATTACAGAAGACAAACTTCCAATTTTCCATCTGCCAGTTACATAAAATGAAAGAATGTGATTAATTTAAAACATCAGTCAATGCGGAACTCTATCTGCTCTGCTTTCTGTTAAGGTTAAGGTGCTTCAGAATCATTCGATCCACCGTCTTGTGATATCATATATGAGTTTGTACTACTGATGAAAGGATTCTGTGGAACTGTAACAACCTTTCATGTGGACTGTGGGACTTTATGAACCGACAGGTGGAATAGACACTTTCACATATATGGAGCTTATGCATAAACAGATTAGAGAATGAACTGATCCACTGGTTCTTCTACTTTTTTCGTTGAACTTTATGAGCTACTTCTGTTGAAATCTACAATTCAATAACATTAATAGTATATCTTATTTTTTCAAACGTCTTGTGTGTTTATTGAATATCCAGAAAAGAGGGCTGCATTTTTTTCCAGTTGCTCCAGGATGGAGTTTCTCTTTCTTTCTCTCTTGGTCACAATTAGTTCTCATTGTGGCAGTTCAGTTGAATCATTAGTGAACTTTCCTGTAAAGGTGAGTTTCACTTTTCCTGAACAGGGAAGGCGTCTCTCTCTCTCTCTCTCTCTCTCTCTCTCTCTCTCTCTCAGCACTCTCTTGCATTCCTGGCATAACAATAGATAGAATCACAGAGTTGGAAGGGACCCCGAGGGTCATCTAGTCCAACCCCCTTCAGTGCAGGAATCTCAGCTAAAGCATCCCTGACAGATGGCCACCCAACTTCTGCTGAAAAACCTCCAAGGAAGGAGAGGACACAATCTTCCAAGAGAGACTTTTTTGTGTGTTTGTCCCACTGCTGTTCTGGACTGCCGGGGGGGGGGTGGTCAGTCCCTGCCTCTCAGCCTAACCTACCTCGCAGGGCTGTTGTGAGGATTAAATGAGGATGGGGAGAACCACACACTCCACTTCAAGCCCCTTGGAGGAAAAAGGAAGGATAAAAATGCAATTATTTCCTTTGAAGGTGGTGATGGGGCCTGCATTTCTCCCGGCAGAGAAGATCGTAGAATGGTAGACTTGGAAGGTACCCTGAGGGTCATCCAGTCCAACCCCCTGCAATGCAGGAATCTCAGCTGAAGCATCCAAGACCGATGAGCACCCGACTTCTGCTTAAAAACCTCCAAGGAAGGAGAGCCCTCAACCTCCTAAGGGAGGGGGGATGAACAAGAAGGTTTCCAACTGATTGACACAAGCTTGTTGTTGTTGTTGTTTAGTCGTTTAGTTGTGTCCGACTCTTCGTGACCCCCTGGACCAGAGCACGCCAGGCACTCCTGTCTTCCACTGCCTCCCGCAGTTTGGTCAAACTCATGCTGGTAGCTTCGAAGACACTATCCAACCATTTCGTCCTCTGTCGCCCCCTTCTCCTTGTGCCCTCCATCTTTCACAATATCAGGGTCTTTTCCAGGGAGTCTTCTCTTCTCATGAGGGGGCCAAAGTCTTGGAGCCTCAGCTTCAGGATCTGTCCTTCCCGTGAGCACTCAGGGCTGATTTCCTTCAGGATGGAGAGGTTTGATCTCCTTGCAGTCCATGGGACTCTCAAGAGTCTCCTCCAGTTCCATAATTCAAAAGCATCCATTCTTCGGCGATCAGCCTTCTTTATGGTCCAGCTCTCACTTCCATACATCACTACTGGGAAAACCAAAGCTTTTACTATACGGACCTTTGTTGGCAAGGTGATGTCTCTACTTTTTAAGATACTGTCTAAGTTTGTCATTGCTTTTCTCCCAAGAAGCAGGCGTCTTTTAATTTCGTGGCTGCTGTCACCATTTGCAGTGATCATGGAGCCCAAGAAAGTAAAATCTCTCACTGCCTCCATTTCTTCCCCTTCTATTTGCCAGGAGGTGATGGGACCAGTTGCCATGATCTTTGTTTTTTTGATGTTGAGCTTCAGACCATATTTTGCGCTCTCCTCTTTCACCCTCATTAAAAGGTTATTTAATTCCTCCTCACTTTCTGCCATCAATGCTGTGTCATCTGAATATCTGAGGTTGTTGATATTTCTTCCGGCAATCTTACGTAATTCCGGCTTGGGATTCATCCAGCCCAGCCTTTCGCATGATGAATTCTGCATATAAGTTAAATAAGCAGGGAGACAATATACAGCCTTGTCGTTATTCCAAAGTTAATTGGCTGTATTTGCATAAATTTGCAGATGAGGAGCAAAGTGCAGCCTTGTGCCTTCCTCCCATCCTTTTGGAGGTGCCCTGGTGTGTCACCACGGATGGAGGCTCCTCCTAAGGGCCAAGTGTGAGGCTACTTCTGATTCTGCTAGATCTAAATCATTGCACCCTTTCCCCCATCCAGTAGCCTCTGGTCACCTCAACTCCCCCGAAAGGTTGGTGGGGAGGAGCTGGCCTGGAGCAGCCAGGTGGGCCAGTGAATCTGCCCTGGGCTGAGGAAACAGAGGCAACCAATGGCAGCCTGTTCACTCTGCATGGTCCAAAGAGACCTGGATGATCGTAAGTTGCTAAGGTCAGGCAGGAGGAGCCCCAGAGCCCTAAGGAGAGCCACACTGGCCAACCAGAAGAAGCCCCCAAGCACGACTTGAGCGCGAAAGCAGCAGCTCCTCTCCCCCCTTGCAGTTCTCATCAGCCAGTCTCATTCGGAGGCATTCACTGCCTCTGACTCCCAGCAGCCATCAGGGCTGGCTCCTTTGGCCTGGCGCTTGTGGGCTCCTTTGGCCCTCTGCAGGGTCTGGGGGCTGCTGGGGACCCTTCACCCCAGTACAGAGGAAGGGGCTGCTCCCCTTGCAGGGTGGATGGAAGCGGCAGGGCCCTGTGGAATGTGCGAGAGAGTGTGCGAGAGTGATTGCGTCTTGTGTGACTCACGCCTGTCCTTTTCCACGCTGGTGATACTGTCACTATGGGGAACCCCTTGCCAAGCTGTGTTGGCTGCGTGGGCATCCCAGGGCTCCCCAGCTTAGCGGGTGCCAGTGGGTGACGTGGTTTTCTCTCCTGCGTCATCACACGGCCACCATGGCCTCCCCACTGCACCCCCCAACCTTCTTGAATGTTCTCGTACAAAGCTGCAGAAAGGACAGAAATGCTCTTGGGCAGCTGTGCCCTGCGCAAATCCCTCTTTCCTTTGCTTTCTTTGTGGTGGGGGGAGAGATGGGGGAAAGAAAGAAAGGGGCTATTGTCTCCAGTGATTTCTGTGTCTTCCCTTGCTATGGGACTTTTGAGATTTGTGGAGCAGGGAGCAAGAGTCCCCAGGAAGAGCAACTGCCCCATTCCTTCTCTCACCACTGATCACTCAAGGCAGTTCCTGCAGCCAGGCGGGTGCCAAGGCTGGGGGGGGGGTCTTGTCGTCTGGGCAGCCCAGGACCCCCAGTCACACGGCCCAGGCTGGTGCCCCAAGGAGGTCACTTTGGTGCTGCTCACACAGCGATTTGGCTTCACAGCTGGAGGCACACTCCTTTGTCTCTTGAGACAGGCGGATGCCAACCACCTCACTGAGCTCTGTCATGGATCATGGAAACACAGGCAGGTCAATGTGTCCCTCTTGCTCAGCACGGCCTACTCTGGCTGACAGCAGTGCCCCACTCTCCCAGCCCTGCAGGAAACCAGCAAAATGGACATGAGCCTGAGAGCCATTCTCAGAACTGTGAAAGCAAAGCACATCCTGACTGCCACTGATAGCCTTTTTCTCCATAAGTTTGACTAATCCTCTTTTAAAGCCATCCCAGTGGTGGCCATTGCTGCCTCCTGTGGCAGGGAGTTCCACAGTTTAACTGTGCTGTGCAAAGAAGTTTATCCGCCCTGAATCTTCTGATGTTCAGGGTGTCGCCAAGTTGCAGCATTACAAGAAAACTTTTCTCTCTCTGCTTCCTCTACTCCATGTATGATCTTACAAACTTCTGTCATGTTGCTGCGTCTGACCGGACACCTTGAGAAGAGCAGGGTGCCGGATTCAATAGAGCTCCCTTTGGCCCGATCCTGTGGCAGAGTTCCCCGTGCCTCACCATGTTCTGCTTTGGAGGTGCTCTGCCTCTGATGTGCAAGTGGGCCGTGTGCTGCTGCTGCTGCCCTCATGCCCCATTTGCTGGCTTCCCCCGGGTTGGGCGTCTGGCTGGACACCACGGTGGGGGACCCAGGAGGCTGTGCTCAGCATAGGGCCTGTGTACTATGGGATGCCTGCTGCTGCGCCTCCTGCAGGATGCCCCTTTGCAGACCTTGAGCTGCCCAGAACTTGCAATCTGTTTCCACTGCCAGCTGCTTGGAGGAACCTTCTCTTTGCTGCTGCTGCTTCTTCTCCTCTGATAGCAGAAAGCGGAGGTTGCCCTCAGATATTGTGGCTGGAGACAGACAGCACCTTCCTCTCCCGTCTCCTTGGCTGGCTCTCGGCGCTTTTCTCCCCTCCACTCTTGCTGCTCCTCTCTGTCTGTTCAGCACATGCTGCAACAAGGCTGTAATTACGTTTCCAGAGCTCGTGAGAAAATGCTGGACTGTCTGTATATATTCTCTCCTTTCTGCTTGCTTTCTCTCTTCTTCTTTTCTTAATCAGCAAGTATCAGTGATACAGATCTCAACAGCTTTAAAAAAGGAGGGTGCCATTGGATCAGCAATCGCCCGGCACCAGCAGTGGTGGTGTTTTTAATCCTTGCTTCTCTACCTTTTGACTTGCTCTCTTGGCTGCAGAAGATGGGGCTTCATTTGCAGGCAGCCAGTGATCCTGCATAAGTACGGTCTATTCAGTTGAAAGGGGGTGGCAAGGTGGAAGGGGGCATAGGGCACGGAATTCAGCTTGCAAGAAATGAGAGCATGGGGTGTGGGGGGTGTTTTTAAGCAAGGCACTGGCCCAGGAGACTGTGGAGGTGATGGGCAGCCCCAAACGAATTTTTGAGGGGCTCAGCTTAGCTCTGCCTGGCCCCAGATCTGTTGGCCAGTTGCATGCAGGAGGCCTCTGGTGTCTCCAGGCAGGTCTGGGAAGAGAATCTGCTGCAGACAGACCCATTGTCCAACTTGCTATAAGGCTGTGCTTCCTGCAGTATTTAAATCAGCCTTTCACCCAGAAACATGACTAGAATCTTGTTTTATGAGCTGCAGGTCGGTGGTGCAGCACTTGCTCAGCATGCCAGTTCAATCCTCAGCACCTCCAGGTAAGGCTGGCAGAGGCCGCCGTACTCTGAAACCCCAGAGAGCCGTTGCTGGGTGGGCTCCAGTGGTCTTACTTGGCTTAAGGCAGCGTCCTGCATCCATCCCGGCAGGAGCAACGTAGATTTGCACCATACCTGCAGCCAGTGGAGAATCCAGCAGTTCTGCCCAGAGTCAGTCTGGGGTTTACCTTGGTGCAGCAACACTCAGGCCACTCTGCCGCTTAGTGGAAAGCTATTATTATTATGTATTTATTCAATTTAAATACCACCCTTCATCTGAAGATCTCAGGTCTCACAAAATACAAATACAGGATAAAAGCACAAAATAAATAGTTAAAGCCAAAACCAAACAATACCCCCTCCCTGCCCAAAAAACATGTAAAAGCCGTAGAATATTAATCAGCCAAAGGTCTGGGAGAAGAGGAATGTTTTTTCCTGGCACATAAAAATATATAGTGAAGGCGCCAGGCAAACCTCTCTGGGGAGAGCATTCCACAAATGGGGAGCCACTGCAGAAAGGACCTGTTCTCCGGACCTCACCTGGAGGTGGCACATGAAGAAGGGCCTCAGAAGATGATTTCAGGGTCCAAGTCGGTTCATATGGGGAGAGGCAGTCCTTGAGGTATTGCAGCCCTGAGCCGTTTAGGGCTTTACAGGTCAAAAGAAGCACTTTGAATTAGAAAACTAATTGGTAGCCAGTGCAGTCAGATCAGTGCAAAATGCTCAAACTTTCTTGCCCCGGTGAGAAGCCTGGCCGCTGAATTCTGCAGCAGCTGAAGTTTCCGATCTGTCTTCAGAGGCGTTGCAGTAATTTGTGTTGCATATTGTTTTTAATATATAGTTGACAAGTGCGTTCAACCCAAAAGCAAGCTTCAGAAAGGATGTGAGATGTGTTTTCTCGGACATTCTCCCCATCCTCCAACCACTATGGGGGGGGGATTCTGATGCTCTGCTTGCGATGAGCCAGGGCTGCCCACCGTTGGAGGCAGGATCCTTGGCTTGGTGGGCCTGCTTGGGGTCTGGCCCTCTCCTTCCCGTCTCGCAAGCATGCAGTGGAGAGAAAGTGGGCTGAAGCACATTTTGCAGGCAGGGCAAGCAAGGAGGAAGAGCATTGCTTCATTTTTGTTCCTGAATCTGCCTCAAATGATCCTTTGGGGAAGGGCAAGGAGCTGGCCCAACCCCTTTGCTCCCCTTGTTGTTCTTGGCGGGGGGGGGGGATTCATCACAGGTGAGGTTCAAGGTTCATGCTGCAGAATCTGTTTTCCCATCAGACTGGCGGCAATAACACAGCATCCCTCCTCTCTTTCTGTGTGGAATAGTTCAGGGCGTTGGGGCGGTAAAATTCCATATGTTGCCCAGGCGGTTCCCCCCCTCCTCCCAGGTCTGCTCTGTTCCAGCTTGTTGGAAAACATCTGGCGCTGCTGCGCTCCCTCCTCCCTTGACACGCCTGGGGCAACCAAATAGGCAGTCCTCAAAGGCCTTTGCTCTGTGCCAGGTGGGTCGGGGGCCACCATTTTCCAGGGCTGCCTGTTGCCCCCCACCCCAGAGACTCCGCTGTGTTTTTCCAATATTCGCATGCCTTTGCAATCTCTATATCCTGCCCTGCCCTGTAACTTTGTGAGGAGCAAAATTGGTTGGACGCAGGCATGTGGAACGCTGCAGTATCCCCTGAGGGGTTTTCAGTCTGGCTCCTGAAAGGGCACCACAGCAGCCAAAACAGCCCCAGGCTCTACCCAGAGCCCTGAGTGTCTCATGGCAGCAGCCCCAAAGCTGGAGGGGCCAATTAGGGCAGAGGAGGAGGTGGCGGCGGCGGCAGTGGCCTAAGGCTAGGGGAAGCCGTGGCTTGGCTTGGCATCAGGTTGCTCCAGGTGAGCCCATGCCAGACCTGAGCTTCTCCTCTCCAGCTTTCACAGCCACAGGGCCTCGGCTTGCACTCGCATTCAGCAATCAACCAGCGGCTCAGTTCCTGGTTGTTGCGCTGTCTCAGCCTTGCCTGCAGCTCACCTGCTCCCTGAACAGGCCTGCCTTTAATTGGGTGCCAGGATTGGGAGCCTGATTTCCCACCTGTGCACAGCAGATGGAGCATTTGGCTCAGGGGTAGGCAATCAGCGTGTTTTTACATGAGTAGAATGTGTGCTTTTATTTCAAATGCATCTCTGGGTTATTTGTGGGGCATAGGAATTCAACCATATGTCAGGAGTGCTCTGATGGTGTTTCCTGCTTGGCAGGGGGTTGGACTCGATGGCCCTTGTCTCTTCCATGATTCTATGATTCAATTTTTTCCCAAAATATAGTCCGGCCCCCACATGGTCTGAGGGACGGTCGACTGGCCCACGGCTGAAGAAGGTTGCTGACCCTTGATCTGGCTCCATTTGGGGTGGGTAGGCTGGGCAGGCCCATTTTCTGGCCTGTCTCTTTTCCTTCTTAGAAAACGTGGCAGCCGTTTTCTGCCTTGCCACATCAACAGCCATTTTGCGGCGGGTGCCCACGGCACTTCTTCAGGATGGCAAATGGGCCCATTGCCCCCACCCAAAGAAGGCAGGGGGGGCCCTCAGCTGGAGCTTCTGGATTCCCATGAAAGAGACGTGTTCTGGTGGGCATCTCCGGTAGTGAGGAAGGGGAAGCCAGAAAGTCTTGGCTCCCTGTCACAGCCAAATCCCAGTCCGTCTCTCCCTAACAAGCCACATGCGCTGACCGCCTTAAGCCGTGGCTTGTTGCTGGAAAGCTGGGCTATGGCTCTTTTCCAGAGGCAGGTTGTTGGCTTTCCTGCTTTGGGCTTCACCCTGCTTGCCCGCAGAGGAGACGAAAGGGCTTCTGCCACCTGCCTGCCTGCCTGCCTGCCTGCCTGCCCTCCCGCCTTCCTTGCAAAGGAGAAAGAGAGTGACTTCCCTACAAGGCAGGCCAGGCACACTTCTGAACTCCACCCCCTGCCTGTGAGTCATCCCTTTTGTTGTGAAGCGTTTGCATCCCTGGAGTAATGTCCTTCCAGTGACGCCTGGCAAAGGAATTTCAGGCAGAGGAGAATGTCTGCTCTGTGGGGCCAGGGGGTGGGGGGTTTGGGGGGGGACCCAAAGCACACTGGGTGTCTCAGCCATACTGCCATTGCCTCACAGCTTCCTGCACAGCATGTGTGGGTTTTCCCCTCTTGCCTCTCAGGAGCTGCTCCTGCCTGAGTCAAAACTCAGACCAGTGGGGCAGAGAGAGGCTGAGCAATCTGCAGATATCTAGGGCCCAGGGCCTGTGATCTCGCCAGGAGGTTCCTGAGCCTCTCTTCTCTCTCTGCCTTGCAGGGGCCCAGGGACCTAAAATGTGAGGGAAGCGGGGGTACGGGGGGGTGGGGTGGATGCTACCATGCTGCTCTACCTCGCAGGGTTGCTGAAAAGAGAGTCTCATGCTCCAGGGAGCCCTGTGTGGACAGCATTGCCAAGCAGTCACCTGGCTTGGCAGTCAGTTGCTCTGAAACAGCTCCCCCCTCTTGGCTCTGCAAAATTTGTGCTTTGCAGCTGCTCTGAAGAAGTCACCTGATGCCTTGGGGTGGTGTTGGTCAAGCAGCCAGGGCCAGGCTGAGCTTAATAGACCCAATTATAGAAGTCTGTCTGTCTGTCTGTCTGTCTGTCTACCTATCTATCTATGGGATGTATGAGGTGTTAGGGTAGGGTAGTACCTCTGGTGGGGGCCATGTCCTCCTTCTGGGGTGGTTTGTCCACCTTGGGTCCTCCCCACCCCCATCCCCTGGCACTCAGCTCTCACCTGCGGCTCCTAGAAGCTGTCAGCAGGTGACAGTGGCCACAGTCCCAGGAAACAGCCTTGACTGGCCAGCTGAACCAGGGGAGGGGAGCCAAGGGGTCTCAGACTCTCGATGAGTTAGGGGCTTCTCCTGCATGCAAAGACAGGCTCCTGAGGACGGAGGGGACGAGACCAAGAGGGGGGTTCAATGGTCAAGGAGGTGGTTTCTGCCCATGTGGCTTCATCCCTGGAGAAACACTCCATTGTTTCTCGAGATAAGACACATGCCAAAAACACATACACAAAGAACAGCACATACATGCACTCTGATATGCGTATATAAATGACAGCCACCCTTATCAGAGCATTGAAAGCATGTGACAGATTAGCATGTGCCAACCACTATCCCAGGGAAGGGAATTCTCTGGTTTGGGGCCTGCCACCAAAAAGGCCCTGCTGCCCCACGCCCTGCCCTCCAAGTGGAGCTGGAGATCACGTCTCCTTCCCCAAATGTGCCAGTGGGGAAGAGGGAGAGGCTGGGCCTGGGAGACTGGGTTCAACTCCCTTGAGCACAGGCTCTGTCTCTCTCAGCCTAACCCACCTCACGGTTGTTTTGAGGCTCGATTGATCATACAAACTCTCTCTCTCACACACACCCCAGTGTGTGTAAAAGAATTTGGGACCCCCCCTCCCCTGCTGGCATTTGGGCAACCTCCTGTCTCCCCCCCCCCCCAAGCTCTGTGTCAGATTGATATTTATTCCCATTCAGAAAATAAAATAAAAAATGTAAGCTTTCCTCTCTCTTTCTCTGTCTCCCTCTCAGGTGTGTTCCAAGGACGTTGGAAGAAAAGGTATGTTTGCAGGTGGCTGTGGAGCGGCTTCTGTAATGGGGTTTGCATTGGGATCTTATTCCTGGGCTGCCTTCTCTCAGGTGTGTTGGAGGTGGCGGTTGGTGACATTGACCTTTTTCTCTTGCCTAATGGACTGATCTCTGGCCGTGAAGGGGACCCAGGGACTGGGCAGACACGGATGGTTTTGCCTCAGGGGAAAGGGGTCTGGGGTCTGACTCGGGAGAGGGGAGCAGCGATTTGTGGAGACCTGCAGCAGCCAGGAGGCAAGAGTCAGAGGCCAGGGAAGCTTCAGAGCTGGAGGAAGAGGAGCAGGAGGCAGACTAGGCAAGGGAAGGGAAGGGACGCCCTCTCCTGCACCACTTGTCTCCCAGATCCAGGAGGGGACTGACAAGGGAGGAGCAGAGGACGTTTCCATGCAGGCGCAGTCTCCAGCTGTGTATGCGCAGTCCCTCAGGGAGAGAGACACAAACGGGTGGAGGAGAGTGTGTTGAATGGTTTCTTGAAATGTAAAGGTTCATCATTGTTCCACCCGATGTCTATGTCTTTAAGGGGCCAGAGCAAAATAACGAGACCCAGCTTTACCGCTGTGAAACATGGCAGGTGCTGCTGAGTTGTGTTCATCAAGCTGTGTCAGCAATTGGGTCAAGTATATAAGGAGCAGCACCTAACTCCTCTCCCGTTACCCTGGGGGATGGGTTGGTGGTTGGGTCTGGTTTGTTGTTGATGTATTTAGTGTAATTTTTTTAAGCTGACCTAACCTCTGTGCATGTGCAGAGTTCATGTCTCAGCAAATCTTTTATACCATTTAAAATGTTGCATCTTTTGGCTAAATGACCATTTGAATAAAGGAAGGGAAGGGTAAGGAGTAGATTTTAAAAATAGGGTTAGATTTTTTTAAAAAAAAATAAGAAACTCAGCAATTCAAGTATTCACCAAAGCTAGCAATAGAAGTTGGTCAAATTGAATTTCTGTTAACTCATTTCTAAGGGATCATGTTTGCTTCTCACCTGGCCAATATTGTTTTCCTGCAGCCCAAGCAAAGGGAGCGCTTCCTTTATTTACAGGGAATTGAGAGTAGGTGTTTATTAAAAAATGTGGGCTATCATTTTGTGTGATTTCCCTCTGGTCATTCATGGAACAATCAGCCACGCCCTTGTATATGGGGGGAAATGGCCAGAGTCAGAATTCATAGGATCTTTAACATTCTCAGTCATTTCAGCCTCACCATTTGCAGACAAATTTTTCTGCCCTTTATTTATTTTTTAAGTCTATTTGCCAATACTTCTGCAAAAATTTTGTAATCATTGTTTAGTAATGATATGGGTCTGTAATTTTTTATATTCAATCTGTCAGTGTCGGGTTTGGGAATCATCGTGATATGTGCCTCCTTCCAAGTGTCTGGTATCTTCCCTCCTCGCAAAAAATGCTGTTCATGACCTCGCATAACACTGGAGTTAATTGATCTTCTAAAATTTTATAATACTTGGCCGATAATCAGATTAGTTTGGGTTCCCATTTTCCCTTAACATAGATCACTACCCCTCTTTTTTTGTTCACATTTGAGTTAATAAACTCAACCCCTAACCTTTTATTTGTCAAAATATGTTTGTTTTTTGGCCACATGTGTTTCCTGTAAACAAATTACATCAAGATTCTTTTTCTTCAATACATTCTCAATTTTATTCCTGGATATAATTTATATGACACTCTACATAATATGAAAGCTGATCCTGACAATGCTTTTTTTAATATCCTTTTAAAAGTCATTCTTTAGTAATAAGGAATTCCAAATGTATCTAATACCATCTGAATTGCTTGCAGAGGATCAACAATCTCTTTTATATTACCTTTCCTTAAAACCCATTCTGGTCTCTGCCTTAAAACTATTGTTGTCCTTAGAGGAGTTGCTGGGACAGAGAAATGCCCATTTTTGTATGCGGCCAACTTCTGTTTGGCAAGCATTCTTCGTGCATCCATTTGATGTTTCCGTGCTGGGAGTTTAAACAGGCTCTGAAGGAGAGTACCTACTCGTGAGCTGCCTCGGATCTCAGAAGCTCTTCTTGAGTCCTTTGAAAGAAGAGCAAGCAGCTGGAAGCTATTTCCAATTATTTTAGCTTCACAAATTTAGCTAAATAGTCATTAAATTTCTTCCATTCTTCGTGGTGTTCCTCCTCCTTCTGGTCGCAGACTCTTCCGGTTAGATCGGCTAGCTCCATAAAATCCATCATCTTCATCTGCCATTCTTCTACTGTTGGTAATTCTTGAGTTTTCCACTTTTTAGCTAACAAAATATGAGCCGCAGTTGTGGCATACAAAAGTAAATTAACGTCTTTCTTGGGCAATTCCGAACCTATTATTCCAAGAAGAAAGGCCTCTGTTTTCTTTATAAATGTATATTTCAACATTTTTTCTTTAAAACATTTCACATTGTCTATAATTGGGAGGGCTTGAAACAAAAAAAGCATCTTTGTCTGCACATTCATCTAAATCACAGAAATCCGGCCCATTAATGACAATTTTAAGTTAGACCACACCTCTAAATCTCTTTTAATTTCATTCCATATTTTCTCATAGTTATCCTTATACAGATTCAAATGTTTCCCAGACAGGTTCACCCCCAAATATTTAACTTTTTTCACAAAATCTAGGCCCGTTTTTCCCCTGTAATATTTTCCTTTCTTCATTATCCAGATTTTTCTCTATTACTTTGGTCTTGCTCTTGTTTAATTTAAATCCTGCTACCTGACCAAACTCATGTATTAGCTCCAGTGCTTTAACTGCACTGGAGTCTGGATCTTGTAATGTCAGAACCAAATCATCAGCAAAGGCTTTTAATTTGTATTGTTTTGAACCTACTGTAATACCTTTGACTTGCTAAGTATGATTAGAAAAGATGAACAAGACCTCCAGTACTGAGATAAACAGCAGAGGGGACGGTGGGCACCCTTGCCTGGTTCCCTTCTCAATTCTAATTTCCTCTGAAACCACATTATTTACAATAATTTTAGCTTTTTGTTCTTGATAGATCGCTTTAATACCATTTATAAAATCATGACCTCTCCCCATACTCTCTAAGTTATGTAACATAAAACTCCAAGAAACATTGTCAAAGGCTTTCTCAGCATCGATAAGCATTAACATTGCTTTACAACTCTTTCTTGCTTCTAACTTTTCAAAATATCCACGACATTTCTAATATTGGCTTTCATATGTCTTCCAGGCAGAAATCCTGCCTGGTCTTTATGAATATACTCAGATAAAACCTTTTTTAGCCTATTAGCCAGTATATTTGCAAAAAATTTATAATCCACATTAAGTAGGGAGATTGGTCTGTAGACTCTTTGGAGCCTTTCTCAAATAACAAACATTTGCACACTTCATGCTCGTTTTTGTCTTGTTTAAGATTGATAAGGCCCAACATGGCTTTCTTAGATTTAAAATTTTGAAGCAAGCTTGCATTTTTATTTTAGATGGCACATTTAAGGTAAGCAGCTGCTGGATGTTACCTAAGGCCAATTTAAACACAGGGAAAACATTTCTTAAACACAAATGAAGGGGACTGTCAAGAGTCCAGGTGGGAAGTAAGCACCCACCGGGCTTCTTCCCCATCAGGAGTCTGCGGGTTCATTTCGTTTGAATGAGGTGCACCCATTTTAAGAATTTTAATAGCGCTAGCTTTTACTTTTATACTGCAGTATCCCCACTTTTCAGGAAACACAATAAATAACCCACAGTAGACTCAATTTGGACAACTCCGAGAATTATTATTGTGACGCACCGCCGTTCATCTGGCCTGACTTACTAGGCTGGTACAGCTGTTGGCCTTTCCTGGCTACCAAGCTAACAGTGCGGTCAGCGATCTCAACCCCCCCTTTGGTCATTTCTCAGCCAGGGAGCCCACAGCAACCTCCTGCCTCTTACAATCTAACCTGAGAGTTCCCTACTGGACGCTTGCGTAGCGCAATGCCAGATTGGGACTCAGAAATGACAAAGAAGGAAAGGAATCAGGTGCCCTTGCTTTCTCTGCTCACAGGTCATCTCTAACACCTGGGAGTTATAGTTTCAGTGCAGAAGAAAAAGCACTACCTTTTCTGTGCAAAACACCAAAGGAATAGGTCGGCATATAGAATTAAGTGAAAGAAGTGACTGTAGAAGGGAAATGAAAGAAGTAGGGCTGGTGTTCGCATCCGAGCAGCCACAGACATCAAGGGAGTGGAAATAAAAGGCAGAACCTATAAATTAGGGCTCTTTGCAGATGACCTAATGGTGACAACACCAGACCCCATAAGCACAGCAACCTCCCTAATCAGAGAACTCAACAAATTTGCAATGGTGTCGGGCCTACAGGTAAATTTTACAAAGTCAGAAGCTATGTGCTTCAACACCCCTCCTCACACCCAAAAAGAGCTCACGAAGGTCACCAAAATAAAACTCTGCCACACCAAGTTCAGATACCTAGGGGTACAAATAACCAGAAACCTCAACAAATTGTACCTCCACAACTACAAGCCCCTGTGGCGGCAAATTAACAAAGACCTAAAGAGATGGAATAACACGAATTTCACTCTCTCAGACAAAATAGCCATGATCAAAATGATCACACTCCCAAAACTAACCTACCTATTCCAAACCCTCCCAATCTGGATCCCCTCAACCCAACTCCGCAGTTGGCAGAGAAAACTACACTCTTTCATCTTCTCACATAAAAAACCAAGAATAAGCCCCAAATACCTGCACCTCCCCACCTCAGAAGGAGGATGGGGAATCCCCAACATAGAAGCATATTACAATGCCAACCAAATACGCCATATAATCCCATATATACTAGAAGATGAGACAAAACAATGGGTACACCTAGAGAGGGACACAATTGAAAACACCTGCACCACAACATACCCACTCCTCCCAAAAAAACTAAAGAAAATTCCCACAACACTTAACAGGTACACACAGACCATGCTCAAAGCATGGAAAACACAAATAGGTAAACTATCCCCAACCCCATCCCCACTAATCCCCCTGGCGTACCACCCATTATTCCACCATGCAGCACAAAACCTCCAGATAAAAGCCTGGCGAACCAAAGGCTTATATCGCCTAATAGACTTTTATAAAAATAACAAACCCTTGTCAACACAAGAAATACAAGACAAACTAGAAGACACCCAAATGCCCTGGTTAACACAACACCAACTACATGCCCTCTTAAACAACCCAACAGTAAAATCAGCAGCAACTAGGCCCCTGACAACCTTTGAAAACCTCCTCCTAACAACAAAGGGAAATGGTAAAGGGACGGTATCCGCAATATACAAAATACTACTCCAAAATCCCGCAAACCCCCTAGACGCAATCAAAAAACAATGGGAGAATGACATAGGCTATGAGATTAACCCCACTCAATGGACCAGAATGTGGTCTAAACCCCCCTTTAAATCCATATCAACAAAAAGAAAAGAACTCACACTGAAACTCACCTACAGGTGGTACCTAACACCAAGGAAACTAGCGCTAATACACCCAGGAACCTCACCAAAATGCTGGAGAGGGTGCACCTCCACAGGCACATACCTCCACATGTGGTGGGAGTGTCCCAAAATCCAACTATTCTGGACAACAGCCATACAAGAAATATGTAAAATAACAAAGCAAGTATTAGACTTCACCCCAGAATTGGCCCTACTAAACATCTTCCAAGACAACAATGCCCATTTACTCCACAAAGAACTCATAACCCACCTACTTTCAGCAGCCAGAAACACCATAACCAGACACTGGAGAGACCTGTCAGGAGTAAGCATAGACCAATGGTACCAAATAGTATGGGAAACAGCCCTACTAGAAAAATTAACTAACAAACTGAAACTGACACGGGGACAAACAGAAGAAGACACCTTCACCCCGGTATGGCTCCCCTTTATCACATACACAGCCCAACAGGACAATGACAATAATCCACCAACAGCATACAAATCAATATGGCTAACTTGACCCAAAACACCCACCCACCTCACTCACACACGAAAACAAAGATCACCACAGCCAATCACAAACAAACAATCACATCCTAGGCCAACCCCAACCTCTCTCACCACCAAAGGAACACAAGTGAACAACACAAGCACGCTGACACCAAACTACATACATTAAGCATAATAGAAACACCGCTACCCCACCCCACCCCCATCCATCTCCCCTCCTTCCACCCTCCTTTCTTCTTCTTCTTTTTTCTTTTTTCTTCTCCTCCTAATGCCTCAACAAATGAAATGGATTTGTAAAAATGTTACACGGGGGAAAAAAAAATACACGAGGCATTACACTTACACTGTAAAACAAGAAAACCCTTAATAAAATATATTAAAAAAAAAAAAAAGTAGGGCTGGTGTTGAGATTGAGGGGACAGAAAGGAGGAGAAGGCAAATTTTCAAGGGTTAGATTAGGAAAAAAGTAGAAAGTTTAGATTAGATTTTTTCCCCCAAAAAAATTTTTATTAGCCCCTTCCCCTCACCTTGAATCTCCCTGTGGCCCCCAGTGCAAAAGAGTTTTGTAGCTGGATGAGGCAGCCCCTTTCCAGGCCTCTGGCCAGGGCCACCTTCAGGCGGGTGGGGTCCACCCCAGGGTAGCTGCTCAGGATGTAGCTCTTTATGGCCATGTTAGGGGGAAATCATTTTTTTTTTTTGCAAAAAAATCAATTGTTTTTACAACATCAGCGACAAACAAAAACATAAAACAAATAAAACATAACAAACATAAAGCATAACCTTATTGAAAATAACAGTTATTTACTTTGTAAAATGACTTCCTTGTTTCCCCTTAGTTGAATTTTATTGCATATCTTTACGAATATACTCAGAAAAAACCTTTTTTAGCCTATTAGCCAGTATATTTGCAAAAAAATTATAATCCACATTAAGTAGGGAGATTGGTCTATAGTTTTTTACATTGGATCTATCCTGACCCTGTTTAGGAATCAGAGTAATGTAAGCTTGTTTCCAGGTTTCAGGTGCTTCTCCCCCCCCCCCCCCCCCGTAAAATTGAAATAGATATTTCTACCAGAGGTTGTATAAGCCAATCTTTCAATGTCTTATAATATTTCGCTGATAGACCATCAGGTCCTGGTGTCTTGCGAATTTGCATTGATTTTATTGCATGTTCCACTTCCTGACTTGTAATTACGCCATTTAGTAGATTCTTTTTATCCTTCGGAATCCGTTGCAGTCCGTTGTTCTTTATAAATTGCTCCATTTTCCCTAGATCTTCTTTTTCTTTTTTATACAGTTGCTTATAATATTTATGAAAGTTTAGATTTGAAGGGAAAAGGAAGAGTTAAAGAATTTTGGTTGCTGTGGTTTAGAGAACCCAACCCACTACCCGTGTTTCCTACTTATACTCACTTCCGCATGCGCTGTTCCTGGTGATCCCACGATCTCTTGACTGGTTGTTTAAGGCCGGCCTGATCAAGCGTTGCTTCCTCTGGTTAACCCCGCTGGACCTCCAGTTATTTCCAGACCCTGGGATCGATGGAAGACTGGTTATTCCTCCTGGCAAACTGCCTGGTGCACGCTGGATCACCAGTCCTTCCTCGCTTCCAGAATCCAGGTAACCCAAAGTCCCTTTGAGCGTGGTCGCCATCTGTTGTAATTAAAAATATGCCCTTTTCCCTTATGGGGTATCCAAGAGCCCATATAGAGTCCTTACATAGGTTCCCTATTGGTAGGAGAAAATAACAGGCCAAGCAGAGAATATTGAGAAGCAAAGCAGCTAGTAAGCTTGATCTTTATTGATCTGTTGCAACAGGGTGCTCCCCTCACCCGCAGGAGAAGGAGGAGGTGCATACCCTTATAAAGACTTTTGAAATTCCACCCTGTAGATGAAGACCACCCCCAGAAACATCATACATACATCACAGAAAAAGGCAGTCTAAACAGAAATTTGAATATCTCCTTGTTTATCTCTTGTCTGGCAGGTTACTTGATTGGATTGCCTGCGGAGCATGGCCAGTCTTTTGTAGTGATAAATAGTGATAAATATTTAGTTCCTGGGCCATGTCACAGGCTCAGACCCTATTCAACCCCCCCATAAGACAGGATTTGTGAAGGAAAAGACAATGGGGAGGCTTTTTAAGTTTGACCTTGCAGAGAAAACATTTGGTCAGTTTAGGAATCAAAATGGTTCCAGGTTGGTCTTCCTGTGCTGATCTATGTATGTGCTTGGTTGGTACACTTATGAACATTACCATATATCTAAGACCATAAAATTCCTATCACAGTGGCGTAGGTATCTGGAGCTGGAGAAGTGACTGCGAGTGTTTCATGTGACAATAAATATTTAATTCTCCACCATGTGCATTTCTTTGACTGAGCAGCGCCTAAAAGCCGTGCCCAGGGAGCCCCCAAACCCTCCCTTCTCTTCGTAAGCACTCTGCACATGCACAGGTACTGCAACGTCCTGTGTCCCTGAGCCAATTTCTTGCGGCAGAGGGAGAAACATGGGTGGAAAGTGAGGCTGCTGCTCTCTCCTGTCTCACTTAGCATCTCTGTGGTGAAAATAAGTTGTTGGCCTCTGTCTGTCTCGAGAGACAATGGAGGAGTTCCTGAGGGGGTTGAGGTCAAGCCCTTGAACGGTTGCAGTGTCTGCTGTGGTTGCAGAGACTGATGTGGGAGAGATGTGTTTTGTTGCAGCCGGGGCAGAGGAGGGCATCTGGTTTTGCTGCTGCAAAAGTGCCAGGGCGTTTCTTCTCTCTGCGCTCCTCCCAGTGGCCATTCCTCCTCTGGGCACCTGACTGCCTGTCTCCAGGCACCATGGTCTTCAGCAAGGGATTCCCACATGGCGGGATCAATGTTGCCAGCCTTCATGCCACGTTGGCAGACATCTTTGTGAGGCTCTTTGGGGCTGGGAACAACTTCCGGCCACAGGCTCAGGGCGACTTTCCAGGCTGTGTTTGAAGATGGGCCCTGGGACTGGGTGACGTCTGGCTTTCAACATTGTGCTCTATCCCCAGATAAACATTGCAATATACTGACCGATCACAGTGTCTGAAATAAGAATGGAGCTAGGTAGAGGTGAACAGGGCAATGTCCCGGCAGCTGCTACTACTTTAGGGGTCTGAAACAGACTTTTTTTTTTTTTACTTTACAATGGTCATTTTATAGTACAGAGCAACAGATCCATGGGAGAAGCAATGATCAGCTTCACAGTTTTCCCCACATCACGGTTTTTTACACAGCACACGTAATGCAATTTGTGATGTATGGCCACATCAATCAGCCTGGAAAGCTCAGTTGTTTTGAGCTGATAACGCCAAGGTTGCAGCTTCGATCCCCAACTGGGCCAACTGCGTATTCCTGCATGCAGGGGATTGGACTAGATGATCCTTGGAGTCCCTTCCAACTCTGCAATTCTATGATTCAATGCATATTATGAAACCGTTACCACCATGTGGACTTCAAACCAGCTATGGATGATGTTGCCCAGCCCTAATGGGCACCACAACGACAAAGAGAAAGGGAGAGTGTGCAGTTTGTCTCAGAAGGAGGACCAGGGGCATGTGGGAGTCCCTGGCTCGCCTTCCCTCTCTGACCTCACCCCTCCTGGCAGAAGGCTGCCCAGGAGGACTCCCCTGAGTGAGTGCCTGAGGGCCCTGCTCTTGCCACTTACCACCTGGCCCAGGGCGGGGCCTGACAGGCCTCACTAGGACAGTTGTTACTGCAGGAGGGGCACAGAGCGTTTTTAAAATATTTTTTAAAATTTTCTTTTGGATTATTTGTATGTGGGGGGTGGGGGTGGGATGGATGTTTGGTTGGGTTTGGGGAATTATCTTTTTTATTTTGATGTTTTTATAATTTTTACATTATTTTTTTTTGTTTGTATTGTTTTATTGGTTTTGTTTGTTTGTTTAAGTTGTTATTTTGTTCTTAGGGGGAGGGGTCAGGGCTGCCGGGGAGTGGGCCCCAGCCCACAAAATGGCTGGGGCATGTTCCACGGGGGGGATGCACTGGGACAACCGATCTTAGTGATCACGGGTAGGAGGAGGAGTTACGCTAAGACCAGACCATGTCATTACAGAGGAGGCAGGTTTAGTCGTTGTCTGAGGACTATCCCTGCCTCTGGGTCTGGTCCTGACCGGATGGATACTAGAATCAGCAAGGGATACCCACATGACCTGAATGTGTTGCTGTGCAATGCCAGGTCAATGATTCATAAGACCACTGCCATCCATGACTTGATCATGGATGGAGGACTTGACCTGGCATGTGTAACAGAGACTTGGTTGGATGAAGCAGATGGGCCTGTCCTTGCCGCTGCTTGTCCACCAGGTTTCTCTTACGCACAGCAACCCAGGTCATGTGGGCGGGGAGGGGGGTTGCAGTGATTTTTAGAAAGTCATTAGTTTGCACCAGGCGTCCTATTGGGAAGACCCAGTTTTCCGAGTGCACGTTCTGGAAGTTGGGCAATAGGGGCAGTACAGGATTCCTTTTGGTGTACCGATCTCCCCGCTGCACCAAGGATTCCCTGCCCGAGCTGCTTCAGGTCGTGACGGATGTTCTCCTGGAGACACCTAGCTTGGTCGTCCTAGGGGATTTTAACATCCATGCCGACACGACCTTACAAGGGGCCGCTCGGGACTTCGTGGAAAGCATGGCCTCCATGGGGCTGTCCCTGAATAAGTCTGGCCCAACCCATAGCCGCGGACATGCCTTGGACCTGGTGTTTACCTCTATGGATGTTGGTGATCTGACACTAAGTAAAAGCGAAACGAAAGAAGTGCCATGGTCAGATCACTTCCTGGTGCAACTGGACTTCTCTGTGACCCATCCCCTCTGCAGGGAGGTGGGACCGATTCGGATGGTCCGCCCCCGCCACTTAAGGGATCCAAATGGTTTCCAGAGAGTGGTAGGGGATGCTTTATCCCATGTTGATGGCCTTTCAGCTGATTCCCTGGTGGCCCGCTGGAATGCGGAGTTAACCAGGGCTATTGACTGTTTGGCTCCGAAGCGCCCTCTCCGATTGCATGGAGCCCGGAGAGCCCCGTGGTTTTCCACGGATCTGAGGGCAATGAAATAATCGTTGAGATGGCTAGAGCGCCGGTGGCGGATAACTCATTCCGAATCTGACCGGACACAGGTTAGAGCTCAACGTCGAGCCTACCAAGTGGTGATAGCGACGGCGAAGAAGACTTTCTTTGCCGCCTCTATTGCATCTGCAGAAAACAGCAGCAGGAGACTTTTTCAGGTGGTTCACAATTTAGCGGAACCACCTGCAACATCGGGGCCCAGTACGGGCCACATGTTCTCCTGCAATGATTTTGCAAAGTTTTTTGCGGATAAAATCGCTCAGATTCTGGAAGAAGTAGACTCCACCATGGGAGCAGGGCCGGGGCGGGAGAGTGCTAGAGTCCTGTCTAGTCAAGTTGAGTGGGATCAATTCCAATCTGTTACCTCCGAGGATGTGGACAGGCTGCTTGGACGAGTGAAACCAACCACCTGTCTCCTGGATCCTTGCCCATCCTGGCTTATAAAAGCTAGCCAGGAAGGACTGGGCGATGGGCTTCATGGGGTGGTGAATGCTTCCCTCCGTGAGGGAGCCTTCCCAGACCCGCTGAAAGAGGCGGTTATTAAACCGCTTCTTAAAAAACCATCTTTAGATGCGGCCATGATGGCCAATTATCGCCCAGTCTCAAATCTTCCATTCTTGGGCAAGGTGATTGAGCGAGCGGTTGCCGAACGACTCCAGGCACGCCTGGAAGAAGCGGACCATTTGGATCCCTTCCAGTCGGGATTCAGGCCTCATCATGGGACTGAAACTGCCTTGGTCACACTGGTTGATGATCTCCGGCGGGCTAGGGACAAAGGTGAGAGCTGTTTCCTAGTTTTGCTGGATCTCTCAGCGGCGTTTGATACCATCGACCATAACATCCTTCTGGACCGTCTTGAGGGGCTGGGAGCTGGGGGCACTGTCCTACAGTGGTTCCGCTCCTTCCTCCTGGGCCGTGTTCAGAAAGTGGTGGTGGGGGATGAGTGTTCAGACCCCTGGGCTCTCACTTGTGGGGTGCCTCAGGGTTCTGTCCTCTCCCCCATGCTTTTCAACATTTACATGCAGCCGCTGGGAGAGATCATCAGGAGGTTTGGGCTGGGTGTTCATCAGTATGCAGATGATACCCAGCTCTACCTCTCTTTTAAATCAGAACCAGTGAGGGCAGTGAAGGTCCTGTGTGAGTGTCTGGAGGTGGTTGGAGGATGGATGGCGGCTAACAGATTGAGGTTGAATCCTGACAAGACAGAAGTACTGTTTTGGGGGGACAGGAGGCGGGCAGGTGTGGAGGATTCCCTGGTCCTGAATGGGGTAACTGTGCCCCTGAAGGACCAGGTGCGCAGTCTGGGAGTCATTTTGGACTCACAGCTGTCCATGGAGGCACAGGTCAAATCTGTGTCCAGGGCAGCTGTCTGCCAGCTCCATCTGGTACGTAGGCTGAGACCCTATCTGCCTGCGGACTGTCTTGCCAGAGTGGTGCATGCTCTGGTTATCTCCCGCTTGGACTACTGCAATGCACTCTACGTGGGGCTACCTTTGAAGGTGACTCGGAAACTACAACTAATCCAGAATGCGGCAGCTAGACTGGTGACTGGGGGCGGCCGCCGAGACCATATAACACCGGTCTTGAAAGACCTACATTGGCTCCCAGTATGTTTCCGAGCACAATTCAAAGTGTTGGTGCTGACCTTTAAAGCCCTAAACGGCCTTGGCCCAGTATACCTAAAGGAGCGTCTCCACCCCCATCGTTCTGCCTGGACACTGAGGTCCAGCGCCGAGGGCCTTCTGGCGGTTCCCTCATTGCGAGAAGCAAAGCTACAGGGAACCAGGCAGAGGGCCTTCTCGGTAGTGGCGCCCGCCCTGTGGAACGCCCTCCCATCAGATGTCAAAGCGATAAACAACTACCTGACATTCAGAAGACATCTTAAGGCAGCCCTGTTCAGGGAAGTTTTTAACATGTGATATTTTACTGTATTTTTGGCTTTTATGGAAGCCGCCCAGAGTGGCTGGGGAGGCCCAGCCAGATGGGCGGGGTATAAATAATAAATTATTATTATTATTATTATTCTCCAGCTTCCTGCTCCCGCCTGGGGGCGGCTGCAGAGATGCTTCTCTCCCCGCTCTTTCCCAGGGGTGAGCTCAGCTCCTGAGTCTCTGCCAGGCCAGCGTGACTGGAGGGCAGGCGACAAAGGAGGCCTCTCCCCTCCATCCGCCCCCCCCTTCCCGGCAGGCTCCGTGCACCCCCCCATGCCTCACATGATGCCTCGGTCATTGGCCTTTACCGAAAAGCCCCATGTCACGATTGGCTCAAGGCTCACAGGGAAATAAAGCACCCCCTCCCTCCCTCCCTCATCTCTTTGCAGAATAAACCCTTGGGGTGCTGCTTCCTTCCTCCAGATTGCAACACCGGCCTCGTGGGCTCCTGTGTCTATTTTGAGCCAGTCGTGGGTGCTGCACTTCATTCCCCAAACAAGAGCTTCTCACATCGTAGAGCGGTGGGAGAGCAGTCACAAGGCCGCCCTGCACACGCCGGCAGTCTTTGTCCAGGACGCCCGATCATCAAGAAGGTGCCGTCATGTTGCTGGCCTCATGTGACATGGGTGACTCTCCAGGGAAAGGTCAGGGAAACCCAGAGGCCTGCCTGATCCTTCACAGCCGAGCAGCAAGAGCTGAGTTCCTCCTCCTGCAGGAAGACTCAGCTGGCAGCATTTGTGCCTGGCTTCATTTTGCAAAAGGGGCTTGCCATCGTTCTTTGAGCATGAGGCGGGGAGCTGGCAAAAGCCAAAGGCAGCTGAATGTTCTGAGATTCAGGACAAGCAAAAGAAAGTTCTTCTTCATGTATTAATAAAATTATTATGTATTTGCCACCCACCTGCCTGGATTGCTCCACACTCTGGGCGGCTTCCAGTGAAATATGAAAACAATAAAACATCAAAAACTTCCTTGTGCTCTGCTCTGCCTGCCTGGTCTGAGGCGGCAGTGCTTCTGAATCCCGGTTGCTGGAGACTGCTGCAGGTGGGGTGAATTGCACTTGCGCTTGCATCCTGCTTGTGGGTTTCCTGCAAGAGGTACCTGGCTACTCACTGTAAGAAGAGGAGGCTGGACTGGACGGGCCCCCTTTTGTCCTGATCCAGCAGGTTTTTCACAGAATTATTGGAAAGGACCCTGAGGGTCATGTAGCCCAACCCCCTGCGACACAGGAGTATTTTGCGCAGCATGGGGCTCGAACCCACAACTCTGAGTTCAAGAGCCGCCTCCTCTGATGGCTGAGCTATCCCAGGAATGTTCCTGAAGCACAGGGTTAGCGATCCACCTCTCTGCTGCCACTTAATGGTGGTGGGGTTAGAAATCCCGGCGCCTGAACCAGAGGGAGACGTTGGGCTCTTGCCTGAAATATCCAGCCTCAAGAGCGTGATGATTTCCTGCACTCAGGCAGGAAATGTGGCCGACACAAAGGCGATTCTAAGTTCCTTTCCACGCTGCAGAGGGTGATGCAAGGGACCCACTTCCCGTGTGCCAACCACACGTGGCTCGCACTTGGCACCCTCCTTGCAGAATCCCACCTGCAGCCGCCAGCAGCAGAGCTTCCTTCCCCGTTTTCTGGAGGTTGGACTCAGAGACCTCTTTCCTGCGGTTTCCTCCAGGGGCTGAACTGTGCTGAGTCACCTGCAGCCTCTGCTGCTGCTGCTCTCACGGAGGCTACCTGACCTTCCAGCGGGCAGAGACTTAGGGGGAAAGGTCAGGGAATTGGGTGAGGAGGTCATCTCCTCGGTGGCCGTCACGGCCCCCGCCCCCCACGTTTGCTGAAATGAATCCCTCTGAGTCAGCAGCCTCGATGAACCTGGCATATGTAGTTAAACCTATTCCACGGCTGTGTCAGAAAGCGAGTCAGGGCAGCCCGTCTCATAAGGATGGGGAAAGAGCCCCTCTGCTGGGTCAGACCAAGGCTGGCCCATTTAGCCCAGCTGGCCAGATGTCTCTGGAGGTTCCATAAGAACAGAAGAAGAACCTGCCTTGCTGCTCTGACAGGCATCTTTTGGGTTGGGCACCAGACAGGGCTCCTTCTTCTCTCCCTGTCGCCTTGCATCCCTCTCCCCGCTTCCTCCTCACCTGTGCAGTAGTTCTTGAGCAGGATGCAAAAAAGATTCCAGGGCTGGCAATGGTGGAGCTTCATGCTCCGGCACTGGCGGGGGGCGGGGCGGAGAGCAGGCGGGGGCAGGGCTGGCACGCATCCTGGGCGCGGGGCATGCCACCTGCAGGGGCGGGTGCCCAGCGCAGGCGGGGGGGGCAGCCGCGATGGCACTCTGCCGGGATCGCGCTGCCGGGGACAGTGTGCTCCCCCGCCCTCCTCTTCCTCCGCCAGAGAGGGCTGGAGAAGAGTTTGCATGATATTTCTGCATGGTGGCCTTTTCTCTCTCCTGGCCACTCCACCATCCCTTCTTTCAAGAGACTAAATCTCTGCAGGCCGGTGGCTTGGGGGCAGCGTCCACTTCTGGCTATCAACCACTTGCAACCAAGTGAAGATGTTGACATCTCCACACCTGGGGGTCTTTGTATCTTGCCTGTCTTCACACACTAGCAACACATCCTGTGGAATTCTATCCATTATATTCTATCTGCACAATCTGAATGGATTTCAGGAACCAAAAAGGCCTAATGAAAAATACAACTTTCAAGCCATCTGTCCCCAAAATGGCAACTAGGCATTTCATTTTGACGACTATAACCCTGGTTTAAGGAGCCATTTGGCGCCTAGCTGATATATCTGGCTTTCTCACTGCTTGGGGGTGAGCAACAGAATTGCTGAGTTGGAAGGGACCATAAGGGTTGTCTAGCCAACCCCTGCAACGCGGGAATCTTTTGGCCCAAAGAGCAAACCCTGGAGGATTCTCCTCCTTGGTGTGAGATCTGTGTCCAGGGATGACGTCAGCTGCTGCTGCAGGGAGATCAAGGGGGAAAGAAGGACTTGCACTTTGGCCTGCTTCTGGCCCCAGTGGCCATGTCAAGCATGTTCTGCGGGGCTTGTGCATCGGCGCTGAGATCCTGGTAGCATGTCATAAATCTTCCTCCTTGGCGGAAGAGCCTCCCCCTGGCTGGGAAGCCAGGGTGGGGCAGGAGCTGAGCACTTACTGGAAAGCAGCTCTCCTTGGCCTCTTCCTGGGAACTCTTGCTTACTGGGGGAGAGTTCACAGCTGCCAGCCGCGATAAGTTGAGCTGCAGTAGCAGCTGAGTGCTTTCTGTAGAATTTGAATTTGCCCCGAATGAGGGAGAAGCACAGACTGGAGCAGTGCAGACTCCTCTGTGCACTGAGAAGAGCAATTCCAGGAGCAATTTCAGCACACACTTCCCAATGCTGGCAGAAGAGCAGAGGAGCTGGTTTGCTCCAGCAGATTCTGACTCTGGGGAGACCCTCAGAGGTCCACCTCCAACGGGAGCACTTTTGTCTTTTTCATTCTCGTTCTCTTTTATCTTTCTTTTTCTTTTTGTCACTTGTTTTATAAATGAAGTTCTTCTTTTAAAAAAGTAAACAAACACACACATATACAGTATAAGCTTTTCGCTGCCCACTGTCTTTCCCCAAGCCATTGCCCAGTTGCCACGGTGGTGTGTTCAGCTCATTTTCAAGGGATGCAAAACCACAATTATGGAGGCAGTGGATTTAAAAATAAATAAATTTGAAAATTCACCTCTGCCAACTGTGGGTAAGGGAACAGCCCTTTAGAGTCCTCCTGGTTTGCCAGCTGCCTAAAATAGAGCCTCTTCGGCCTTCTCTGCTCCTCCCAGGCGGCTTTTAGCATTGGGACCATTCCCTTTCCACACTCCTCCTCCTCCTCCTCCTTTTTCTTCTTCAGCAGCAGTAGCTCAAAGCAGCATTTCTCCACCAGTGAAACATCTGGTCTCCTGCCAAGCTTTCATGGGTGGTGCAGAGGGTTGGTGGCTTTCGAGGGGCTGCAGCAGCGGTGGGTGGGTGGGTGGGTGGGTGGGTGGCCCCTAACAGAGAGAGACACACAGGCAACCTCTTGGGGGCAGGATCCATAAATGTTCAAGAAGGACACTGACAAACTGAAACGTGTCCAGAGGAGGGCAACCAAAATGGTCAAAGGCCTGGAAACGATGCCTTATGAGGAACGGCTAAGGGAGCTGGGCATGTTTAGCCTGGAGAAGAGGAGGTTAAGGGGTGATATGATAGCCATGTTCAAATATATAAAAGGATGTCACATAGAGGAGGGAGAAAGGTTGTTTTCTGCTGCTCCAGAGAAGCGGACACGGAGCAATGGATCCAAGCTACAAGAAAGAAGATTCCCCCTAAACATTAGGAAGAACTTCCTGACCGTAAGAGCTGTTTGACAGTGGAATTTGCTGCCAAGGAGTGTGGTCTCCTTCTTTGGAGGTCTTTAAGCAGAGGCTTGACAACCATATGTCAGGAGTGCTCTGATGGTGTTTCCTGCTTGGCAGGGGGTTGGACTCGATGGCCCTTGTGGTCTCTTCCAACTCTAGGATTCTATGATTCTATGAAATGCTGCGGCACCTGAGAGGCAGGTTGGCAGGTTTCCTGCTCACAAAGGAGTTTTTGCAGGCAGTACCCCTCCCCCTGGGAAATGCTGTGCCATGTGGCGCAGGATGGAGCACTGTCCATACGGGACAGTTGCTGCTTTCCTGAGAAGAAATTATGGAGGAGTCCATCATTCCTGTTTCTTGGTTTTTCAACAGCATCTTCCTGGCCAACACCTTTTTATATATATATATAAAAATACTATTTATTGAAATTTCAACAGAATTACAAATATGAAAAAAAGACAGGAAAAAAACACCACAAAAGGGATAGAAAGTACAAAAAAGAATAAAAAGACAGTTAAAAAAACATTTCAATCTTTCCATGTCCTGTCTTTCATTTACTTATTTCCGTGACCTCCTCACGCCTCCCGTTTTTGTATTCTAATTCAATTAAATATTCCAGCAAATCCTTCCAACTTTGTTTTTATCCTAATAATTTATCTTAACATATTATAATTTTACCTTCTCTCTTTCACCAATTCATTTTTACTTAATCCTTTATATTCTTTCTGCTAAAACCACATAATTTTCCCCCCCAACATCTTTCTAACATTCCTCAATTTTGCAATATTTCTGAAGATAAACTTTAAATTTCTTCCACTCTTTCGACAATCTCCAAGCGAATTTAGATCTAATTGACATTTGGAGATATAAAAACCCAAGAGTGAAACAATTCACGCACTTCTCAGAACCCCATCAAAGTTGGGGCAGAATCGATCAGATATGGGTTTCAAGAGAACTATCGATAAGAACAATGAAATGTGAAATACAACCCAGAACCTTCTCTGACCACAACCCAATTGTGTTGGAAATAAAAGGTAAAACAGTAGGCCCATATAGATGGAGAATGAATGAATATTTATTCGAAATTGATGAAATAATTGAAAAGGCAAAAAATACCCTGAAAGAATATTTAGACATAAACTTGAATAAAGAAACAAAAATTGATATAGTTTGGGATGCGAGTAAGGCGGTATTAAGAGGATTTCTAATCCAACAGAATAAATATAGGAAAAAACAGAGAGAATCAAAGAAGGACGAAATACTTAAACAATTAAGAGACTGCGAAGGAAAATTAACAGCAGATCCAAGGGATGAGAGGACTAAACAAATTGCTAAAGTGTTACAGATAGAATATTCGACATTAATAAGCCAAGAAGTAGAATGGAGAATTAAATCAATGAAGCAAAAATACTTTGAATCTGCAAATAAAATGGGGCGTCTATTGGCGTGGCAATTAAGAAAAAGGAAAAACCAGAATGTAATTAACAAAATTAAAATAGAAGAGGAAATATTAGAAGACCCCGGTAAAATAGAGGAAAAATTTATACAATTTTATGAAAATCTCTACAAAAAGGAAGATGAAGAAGCAGCAGAAATAGAAAAGTATCTGGAGAGGAATAAGAGGGAGCAGCTGACGGATGAAGAAAAAATATATCTAAATAAATTAATAACAACAGACGAGGTTAAGGAAGCAATTAAAAAAATGAAGCCAGGGAAAGCACCAGGACCGGACGGCCTGTCACAAAAATACTATAAAGTCGTAGAAGAACATCTGGCTCCCGTCCTCCGTGATGTAATGAATAATACCCTACAAGGAGGAGGGATACCTAACTCCTGGAAGGAAGCTTATATAACGTTAATTCCTAAACCAGAGTCGGATAAGTTAGATATTAGAAATTACAGACCGATTTCACTACTTAATAACGACTATAAGATCTTTGCGGAAATAATGGCTAACAGGCTCAAAAAATATCTATCAAAATCTATCCATAAAGACCAAGCTGGATTTTTACCAAATAGATACTTAAAAGATAATGTAAGACACATAGTAAACGTTATCGAATACTTGGAATTTAAGATTGATATCCCGGCAGCCTTAATTTTTATTGATGCTTAAAAGGCATTTGATAACGTATCTTGGTGTTTCCTACTAAAGTGTATGCAGAGAGTTGGAATGGAGGGGCCATTTATGGAAGGCATAAGGGCAATTTACTCGGGTCAGAAAGCCAAGATGATTATTAATAACAACTTAACTAACTCGTTTGAGATCTCGAAGGGTACAAGACAGGGTTGCCCCCTGTCCCCCCTCTTGTTTATTATGGTGTTAGAAACAATTACAAATAAAATAAGGGAAACCCCGGAAATAAAAGGAATTAGTATCGGAGGGAAAGATTACAAACTAAAAGCCTACGCAGATGATTTGGTAATAACATTAAAAGACCCAGTAGAGCATATGGATAAAGTTATGGAGTTGTTGGAAGAATTTGGGAAACTGGCTGGCTTTAAACTGAATAAGGCTAAAACCAAGATGTTAACAAAGAACATATCTGAAGACCAAAGAAACCAGATTGAGCAAAAAACGGGAATTAAGGTGGTGAAAAAGGTGAAATACTTAGGTATTTGGATAACTACGAAAAACATAAATTTAGTGGAAGATAATTATATAAAGACCTGGAAAGAAATAAAAAAGGATTTGGAGACCTGGAGCCGGCTAAAACTCTCCTGGTCAGGGAGGATGGCAGTAAACAAGATGAGCATTCTTCCAAGGCTGCTGTTCTTATTCCAAAACATCCCGGTAATTAGGGGCACGAAGCTGTTCAAAGACTGGCAGAAAACCCTGTCCAGATTTATCTGGCAGGGAAAAAGAGCAAGAATTAAATTCAAACTGCTCACAGACCGTAAAGATAGAGGAGGGTTCACGGTCCCGAACCTGAAATTATACTATGAGGCTGCATGTTTGTGTTGGATCAAGGACTGGATTGCGTTGAAAAATACTGACCTGTTGGATTTGGAGGGATTCGATGCTAGATTTGGCTGGCATGCGTATCTATGGCAGGGTAAGGAGAGAGCACATAAAGGATTTGCCAACCATGTTTTTAGGGGAGCGCTACTCGAGGTATGGAACAGAAATAAGAGACTTTTGGAAAAGGACACCCCATGGTGGCTGTCGCCAATTGATATCATTACAATTAAAAAAACCAACATGGAAGGTCAAAGATGGACTTATGAGGAATTATTGACAAGTTCAGATAAAGGGTGGAGACTCAAACCTTATGAGGAAATAAAAGACAAATTAACGACTTGGTTGCAATACTATCAGATTAATGCGTTATGGATTGAGCATAAAAAAATAGGGATGAGTGAGAAAAAGTCCAGATATCAGGTGGAAATAATAGAAGGAGATTCAAAACTCCTATCTAAAATGTATAAACAACTACTAGATTGGGACACCAAGGATGAAGAAGTGAAGGAAGTTATGATCAAATGGGCCATGGACCTTGGATATAACTTAGAATTTGATAGGTGGGAGAAACTCTGGAACAAGGACATGAAATTTACAGCATGTGTTGGACTCCGAGAAAATTTACAAAAAATGATGTACAGGTGGTATATAACCCCTGTGAAATTGGAAAAAATGTTCAAGACCGGGGACAAAATTTGCTGGAAATGCAAATCAAAAGAGGGCGACTTCTTTCACATGTGGTGGGCATGTGGAGAAGTGAAGAGGTTTTGGGGACTTATCTATGATGAACTAAAAAAGATCTTGAAATACACCTTCCCTAAAAAACCTGAGGCTTTTCTCTTAGGAATGGTCGGGGAGGAGATAAGACGAGAAGACCAAACCATGTTCCAATACGCAACGGCAGCAGCCAGGTTACTCTTAGCGCAAAATTGGAAAACCCCTAATATCCCAACTATCAGAGAATGGCAATCCAAGTTATTCGAATATATAGAGCTAGCAAGGATGACACAGAAGATCAGGCATCAGAAAAATGTTAAATTTATTAATGATTGGAATAAATTCTTTACATATATAGAAAAAAATATAGGAAATATCAAAATTACAGTAGGTACAATATAAAACCTGAGAGGTACTGATATAGACGGTAACAAGAAACTGCAGGGAGATAAGGTTAAAATAGAGCTCAAACCGTGATGGAGGGAAGTCCTCAATGTAATGTGGTAATTTGTAATATGTATATGCGTTTATTTGTGTTTTCTTTTTTGGCTTTGCTTATTTGGCTTTGATTATCTTTATTTTTTTTCTTTATTCTTTTATTCGTTTTCTTTTATATGTGTGTTGTTTTGTTTCTTAATTTGCGGTGAAAATTAATACAAATTAAATAAAAAATAAATAAATTTCTTCCACTCTTCTTCCACCAACTCTTCTCCTTGGTCTCGTATTCTGCCAGTCATCACAGCCAGTTCCATATAGTCCATCAGCTTCATCAGCCATTCTTCCCGGGTGGGTAAATCTTGTGTTTTCCAATACTTTGCGATGAGTATTCTTGCTCCTGTTGTGGCGTACATAAAAAAAGTTCTATCCTCCTTTCGCACCAATTGGCCGACCATGCCCAAGAGAAAGGCCTCTGGTTTCTTCTGGAAGGCATATTTAAATACCTTTTTCATTTCATTTCATTATATATCATCTCCCGAAAGGTCTTAATCTTTGGGCACGTCCACCAAAGGTGAAAGAATGTACCTTCAACCTCTTGACTGGTGTCAGGTACCACCTGTAAATCATTTTCATTATATTCTCTCTTAAGGCATTACATGCCGTAAACTTCATACCTGTGGTCCATAACTGTTCCCAGTCAGCAAACATAATATTGTGTCCAACATCTTGTGCCCATTTAATCATAACAGATTTAACCATTTCATCCTGTGTATTCCATTTCAACAGCAAGTTATACATTCTTGACAAATTCTTAGTTTTAGGTTCTAAGAGTTCTGTTTCCAATTTTGATTATTCCACCTGAAAGCCAATTTTCTTATCCAAATTGTAAGTCTCCCTAATTTGATAATAATGGAGCCAGTCTTGTACTTTGTTTTTTAATTTTTCAAAACTCTGCAGTTTTAATCTATCTCCTTCTTGTTCTAAGATTTCCCAATATTTCGGCCAATTTGCCTCCACATTAAGTTTTTTCAGAGCCTTGGCTTCCATTGGTGACAGCCACCTTGGTGTTTTATTTTCAAGCAAGTCCTTATATCTTATCCAAACATTAAACAGTGCTTTCCTGACAATATGGTTTTTAAAAGCTTTGTGTGCTTTGACCTTGTCATACCACAAATATGCATGCCCCTGGCCAACACCTATTTTGAACTGGCCAGCTTATTGGGGCACAACCCAGAGTGGTCCATCCTCTGCTTATCTCCCCTCACTGCGATTAAGTGAAGCTACAGGGAGCTATGCAGGGGGCCTTCTCAGCTGTGGCGCCCACCCTGTAGAACCCCCTCCTGTCAGAGGGTGATAGGACATAAAGAACTATCTGACCTTTAGATGCACATTTCCCATAGGTCCCCTCCAGCTTTCCCACTGCCCCCCAAACGGAAGTTGGAGAGACAGCTGCCAATTCTCTGCAAGGGACAGTCCCTGACCCAAAAGGGGGGCAGGCGTTCATGTGAGCTGGGCTCTGCCCTGAACACCCAACTCCTTGCCCTTCTTTAGCTGGGTCTGGAGAACCATAAAAACCTGCCATAAGTCGGGGGGGGGGTCTTATTTCCACCGCCTTGGTTCCACGTTCACCTTTTCTGAATCCGAGCGTGCCAGGCCTGTGCTTAGGTGGCCAGCGGGAGAGGGATGGGTGGCTCAGCACTTAGGTTTTCACAACAGTCACTGAGCAGAAACTCAGAGCACACTGTGTTAAAATATATATTTAGCAGCAAAGCTGTGCTTCTTGCAAGTTAATCCTGTTACGCTGGGCGGTTTTCCAGGGAGCAGATCCCACTGAATTGGAAGTTGCTTGCACTTGAGTCAGGAGAGTGTGCAGGTTCTAGTCAGTCGTAACTCGACTGGAGCTGGTCAGGATTCCTGCTCCCCCCCCCCCCGGGTGCTGCCCCTGCCAGTCAGTGTGGTCAGTACTGAGCTAATTGGACCAATGGTCGGAGGCCTCTTCTTTTTCCTGCACAAGGCTTCAGTCATGTACTGTGAGAATCAGCCACACAGAACACAACTCTTGAGTAGGCAAGTGCTGTGACTCTGCCGCATTTCTTGCAAGCGACTGTATGAAAAAGGCAGCACTTGAAATGTGAAAAGAACCTGCTTTCCAATTTATTGGGGAACCTTTTCCAGCCCTCAAAGCAGAATAATAAATGGTGCCGCTTGCGAAGAGGCCAACAGCTCCTCCCTCCTGCGCTGCTGCACAGGCCTCCTCCGCAGGGCTGGTTTTTGCTTTTTTCCCGGGCAAACACACCAGCCTGCTCCTTTCCACAGGCACCCAGAGAGGGAAGGATGCGGCCTTTTCACTTAATTGCCCTTTCAACCTTAATTCCTGTTTAACCTTTGTAAGAAAAAAACCCCTGCTCCTTTTCCTTTCCATAGCCTGTATATAGTGGGTTCCCTTTCGGTAGGAGAAAATAACAGAGGCCAACCAGAGTATATTGAGAAGCAAAGCGGCTAGTAAGCCTGATCTTTATTGCAATAGAAAAGTACTGTTGCAACAGGATCCCCACTCCCCCCCCACAGGAGCGAGGAGAGAACTCAGAACAATGGTGTGCATACCCTTATATAGACATTTGAAATTGCCTACCCTGTAGCCCAAGACCACCCCCTGAAACTTTATACATACATCACAGAAGGAGGCGCTCTACAGTAGAAATCCCGTTTGCCAGGATACCCGATAATGGTCACTGATTGCTTTATCTGGGCAGCCTGGCCATTTTTTTGCGATGATTTGTGATGGTTCCTGAATTCAGGTCACAGGCTCACCCTATTCATATACAAATATGCCCTTAAGACAGGATTTGTAAGCAAAAGACAATGCCAAGGAGTGTGGTGGAGTCTCCTTCTTTGGAGGTCTTTAAGCAGAGGCTTGACAGCCATATGTCAGGAGTGCTCTGATGGTGTTTCCTGCTTGGCAGGGGGTTGGACTCGATGGCCCTGGTGGTCTCTTCCAACTCTAGGATTCTATGATTCAAATACTTTCCCATTTCTTTTCTCCTTCAGAAAAATATTTGGTCAGTTTGGGAGAGTAAAAATGGCTTCAAGGTTTGCTCTCCTGTACTATTTCAGACACGTGGTTTATATACTTATGTATGTGTTTGCCTTGTACATTTATAACATTTAATTTACATTTGAGGCTCCCTGGGTAAGATCTTTAAGCGCCATCACAGCAGCTCCCTCTCATTTCAAGGATTTCCAGAACAATCACTATAAAAACAAGGCACTAATAAAATGAGCGGAATGAAAACAGTTTCTGAGCAGCCATCCAAACGCAGCTCTGGAAGCAGGTGAAGGCGGTCAGGATTCCAAATTAAGCCACAAACACAGATTTATATATATTCTCATCCTTAGTCATGGAGCGTAACTGAGTCATCATGTTTTATGCTGTGAGATCAGTGAAAATCTGTTCCATGGCAGGAGGCTTAGATTTGGGGGGGCTTGAAATGCATTTGGAAGAGCCAGCGCATGTGTGCTGCCTTTCCATGGGGTAGTGAGTGGGGAGGTGGGCCTCCATTTTTGAGGGGGGCAGTGTTGGTTTCGCCCTTGCCTCGAGGGGGGCACGAAGGTAGCCAGCCTTCCAGCTGCAAACTCCTCCCTTGGGGATTCTGGCACCCTTTGTTTTTGTAGCATTTGTACCCCAACTTTTTCCTCCAAGGGGGTGAGTGGGGGGCTCCCTGCTCCTCGCAGAACCCCCACAACAGCCCTGTGAGGTAGGCCAGGCTGAGAGAGTCATCAGCCGGCCCCCAAGGTCACGCCCAGTGGGCTTCATGGCTGAGTGGGGGGATTCGAACCCCGGTCTCTCCCAGGTCCTTGTCTGACTCTCAAACCTCTACACCACCACAGGATTTCTCTTCCCATGCAGGCATGCGTCCAAATGGGTGATCATTTTGGGATCGGGGGCCCTCGTGCATGCAGGGGTTTGAACCCCACTCACATCAAAATAATAGCTTTGGAGTGTTGGAGGGGACTCCCAAGGCTCATCCAGCCCAAGCCTCTGAAATGCAGGCATTGGAACTGAAGAATCCCAATGAAGACCACCCAACGTCTGCTGAAAAACCTCAGACGAAGGAGAGCCCACCACCGTCTGAGGGAGACCATTCCCCTCAGGAAGGCCTTCCTAATGTCTAGTCAGAATCTCCTGTCAGTTCAGGTACTCCCCTCCTTATTATTAATTATTATTATTATTATTATTATTATTATTATTATTATTATTACAACAAGCTTGCTCCATCTTGCGTGGGGCATCTCTTCAAGTAATCCTGCCTGGGGGCATAGGAGCCAACTCCTGGGGGCCGAGGTCCCTTTGCTGCCCCCAAATACAGTATTTGAGGGTGCTTTCCGCCCCCCGCCCCCGTTGATGGGCATTTCCATTCAAATGGAGTACTCATGTGGCATCTTGTGATCGATTATGCAGAGCGGGGCTTCCCCCCCCCCCCAATATTTTATTCAGGTTGGCAGCCCTACCTGGCAGAGAAGGGTGCTCAGCCGGGGGTGGGGGGGCGCTCAGCTCTTTTCTTTCTCTCTGCCTCTCCAGCCCCCCCATCCCCATCCTCCCGCGCTATCTTTCCCCTTTCTTTGGAGTGATGATGTCACCTTGAGCTTTCGCTGCTTCCTGCCATTGTGCTGGGGGGGGCAGCCCCTTCTGCAGACACAGGAGCCTCTGTTTCGCTGGGGAGGGAGAGACACTCACGCATTACATCATGGCCAGCGGCTCTGCTTTGAGAGGCAGCTTAGTGGGGGGGGGGTCAGAATGGCAGGGGGGGCTGCTCATCCCATAGGGAGCCAAGGCAGCTGCTCAGCATGCAGAACGCAGCTCACCGCCTCCCACCGCATTGTGCCTGTTGCCTGCCAGGGGTCTCTCTGCCCCAGCTCAACCTGGAAGTGCCATGGGGTCGCTTGCATGCAGAGCAGGTGCCCTGCCCCACTGAGCTCAGGAAGAGTCCGGCTTGCTCAGGAGGTGCCTGCAGTCCTGCCAGCCCAGGCAGGCAGCGCTAAGGGCAGGGGGGGCTTCTGCTGCTGTGTCAATTGGGAGGAGAGGGGATGCATGCAGAAGGCCCCAGGCCCCATCCCCAGGGCAGACTCCTGAGCCAGGGTTCCAGCTGGTTCTGCACACTGTCTCTTCCCCACCTGAATCTCTGGTGGCCCCATCCAGCCCCACACAAGGGGCAGGAGCCAGTCCTGCTAGCCTCTGACTTTCCTTCTGTCCCTTCTCCCCAAACACCCCAGGAAGGAGCCAGCGAGGCCCCGGCTCTTTTCCTGTGGCCCTTTCAGAAGGTGAGCTCATGCTCTGCAGGAACACAAAAAGGCTGTTTTGTGTGTGCTGCTCTAACTGAGGGAGGGACGGAGGGCTGCTCTCCCCCAGCTTGTCTGGGGAGAACAAAGACGGCTCCATTTGTGCTTCCACACTTCCTGCAGCCAGAGTCCTCCTAGGCGCTGAATGAACAATTTGGTTCTTTTCTCTGCATTTAAAATTAGGTGGGGAAGAACTCGCCCAATGTGTTTGGTGCAAAACAATGGGGGTAAGGAGAGGGTTAATGCGAGACCCTCCTGGGGGTGGAGCAGCAGTAAAGGGGTCCTAGACCTGCCCCCCATTGCCCCCAGCAGGCAGGGATGGCGGCCAACTTAGAATTGTAGAGTTGGAAGGGACCCCCAAGGGTCATCTAGTCCAACCCGCTGCAATGCAGGAATGCTCAAGCATAGAATCAGGACCTGGCATAGCTAAGGCTGCATCAGTGGCTACTGAATACCAGTGGTTGGAAATCTGTGGAACTCCCTCCCAGAAGGTTGCAGGTTCAGTTCCCATATGGCATGGCTGCTTATTCCTGCCTATTACAGCATTGCAGGGGGTTGGGCTAGATGACCCTCAGGGTCCCTTCCAATTCTACGATTCCCTGATTCTATGACTAACTCATGGAGATGACTATGGGCACATCTGTGGCTACAGGCCATGTTAGCTCTGCTCTGCCTGCATGGTGGGAGACAATAAGGCAATTCCTTTCCCCCTCCTTGCAATTTCTGGTAGTGCAAAAATACTCTTAATCTCAGGGTCATGGGCAAAATATTCCTGCATTGCAGCGGGTTGGACTAGATGACCTACAAGGTGCCTTCCAACTCTGACATTCTATCCCTGCTTCAGCAGCTAAGGAGAGTCCTCCAGATTTCACCCATGTGGTTGGAGATGGGAGCAGGATCACACCCTCCCTCCAGCCCCTTGGAACCAGGGAAGGGGGCAGAGAGAAGAGGCAGCTCTCAATGTCTGCAGAAGCTGATTTAGGCGTTGGATAGTGTTTTCGAGGTTACCAGCATGAGTTTGACCAAACTGCGGGAGGCAGTGGAGGACAGAGGTGCCTGGCGTTCTCTGGTCCATGGGGTCACGAAGAGTCGGACACGACTAAACGACTAAACAACAACAACAACAACAACTGAAAAGATTTGTGCTGTGTGCATTTTTTAAACCCAGCGTTTATGGGTCATAAAGTGCCTCTGTCTCCAGGCTCGGCTGCCCATTCACCTAGGAAAGGGAGCCGGGCATGGAGGCACAGGGCTTCAGAAATCAACTTCTGCCACTGCTTCTGTGGCCTCCGCATGCAAAGTCTCTCACCCTCAGCTGCTCCCTCCTCCTCTCACGTAGGGACTTGGCCCTGCTCCAGCCCTGCCAGGCAGGAGGAAGGTTTGCAGAGTAAGGAAGTGAGAGACAGGCTTTCCCCTCCAGCAAAGGCTTCCTTGTTGTAGAGTCCTAGAACGGCCCCGGGGGTCGTCCAGTCCAACCCCCGGCAATGCAGGAACCGCAGTTTGGGTGCCTTGGGAGCATTTGCACCCTGGGAGGGTGCTGGCAATGAAGTCATGGCAATGCTGAGCGTTCTCTCACTTGCACCCCCCAGTTAAGGGCCTTGTGGGTGGGTGGGGCAGCCTGGGTGATTTCCCCAGCTTGGCCTGGGGTGCTGACTCACCCCATGGGTGCCGAGTCTGCCTTTCTGACAGCAAAGCATGTGGGAATACACCTCTCTCTCCTTGTGAGTGTTCTTGATGGCTGTGAGTCACGCTGCCTATCACAGGCACCCTCCCTGGTGCTGCTAGAAGCCATTATCTCTGCAGGGGACAAAGACAGAGAGAAAAGCAGGCAGGGTTCTCGGTAGGAGGGCCAGAAACAGGGAGCCAGGAGGGGGAAAGGGCAGGATTCTCACGCCCCTCCAACCAATCCAGATCTCTGGCCCAGGCTGGGGGGGGGGAGGAAGGCAGCTCTCCATCCCCCCCCAAAGGCTTTTTAGGGAACTGCTAAGCCTTTTCTCCCTCTAGACTTGCAGCATCTCTGGCAGAGAGGGGGACATTCCCGGTGCATTCAAAAGGGTTACCTGTGTTCAGCATCCCCCCCCCCAGCTGGGAATGCCCTGCGAACCCGAGACCCCGGAGAGCCACTCAGTCAGTGCCAGCAGTCCTGAGCTGCAATGGCCTGACTCTGCATCAAGGCGGCTGAGATTGCAAACAGATGAATATCAGCCTGGATAGCTAGCTCAGTCAGTTAAAAGGGTGCTGATAAGGCCAAGGCAGATTCAGTCATCGTAAGAGAGAACTGCATATTCCTGCCTTGCAGGGGCTTTTGCTAGACGACCCTCAGGGGTCCTGCAACGCTTCAGCCATGTGATCTCCCCTCCACAGTTGAATCCTCACTGCTGGAAACCACAAGGAGGGAAGAGTTGCTCTTGTGCTCAGATCATAGAACCATCAGAAGGGACCCCAAGTGTCATCCCATCCAACCCTCTGTGATGCAGGAATATGGGAACAGAGCCGGCAGCCTTGGCGTTGTCAGCACCAGACTCTCAGGAATGGAGCTGCCCTGCCCAGGGTCCTGTTCTCACAGTCCCCAAACACAGTTAGCACCAGGGAGCCCAGATAGACGGCAGTTCCCTAAAGGAGGTTCCCTAAAGGCACAAGAAGACCCAAAGCCCCACACAGAAACTGCCACACCCATAGGATCAGGGCCCCATTGGGAGGGGGTCAGGCCTCCCCATGCACGGAGAAGCCATTTTGCACAAGCAGCTGTTACGGTAAAATCTGGGTGCGAGGCTGCTCTGCCACCCAGCTCGTCGGACTAAGTCCCTGCGGAGCAAAAAGAGCGCAGCCGGAGACGGGGGCAAGATGCAGAAGATCCACGTTTATTGCGCAACAGGTTCAAGGCGAGACTGAAGCCCCAGGATGGGGTGACATGGACATTTAAAACTTCCCTCCCTTACCCATGATACAGTGCAGAAGCATCGTCAATACATCACAGTTACACAAATTAAATTCCGTATCACAGCCATTTGAGGTCACAACTTGCTGCATTCTGAACTTTATTAGAAAATGACACAGTGTTTAAAAACAGGGTTTTGCTTCATAAATAGTCCATTCATAAATGGGGACGTGGTGCCAGAGGTGGAGGGGCAGCCCCCACCATAAAAGGGGTCTCCTCTCCCTTGGACAAGGTGGATGGAGGGTGCAGCCTTGGACAGCCATGTGCCCCCCCCCCGCCCTCCCTGCGGAATCTGGCCCCTCAGGCCTCCTTGGGGCCCCGGCTGGCTGGATTCTCCCCCTCCCCCTTACGATATACAATATATCTTTATTGTCACTGTTCCATGCAGGACAACTACATAAAACTACATAAAAACTGCATAAAACTACCACAAAACTACATAAAACCTACATAAAACATTCAAACCCCCCTAAAAACTCTAAAACCCCATTTTAAAATACACTATCCTATAGAATCCCTTTGGCTCTGGGGGGCTTGGACCCCTGGTCAACCTTGGCTTTCTTGGCCGCTGCAGGCGCCTTGGCCCTGCCTGGGGGGCCCCTCGTCCTCGGCCCCCCGTCTTGCTTTCCTTCTTTGCCTTGGGCTTTGCAGGAGTTTCGCCTGGATTCTGTGAGGCAGGAGAGAGACGAGAAGGGGCTCAAGTGGCAGAATGGCAGAGTTGGAAGAGACCCTGAGGGCCATCCAGCCCTGCCAGTCTGAAGCCATGCTGGACCTGCTTAGCTCGGTAAATGTGCCAGCAGCCTTATTGCTGCACACAAGTCACCACAGTGGCCCTTGAGGCTCCGAATCTTGGAGCAAAAGATTCCTGCATTGCAGGGGTGGACTGGATGACCCTGGGGGTCCCCCTCCAACTCTACACTATGGAGAAGCAATGAAGGAGTTCCCCACTTCCTTCGGTGCAAGCTAAACGGAGATCCAAATGCAAACATTTGTTCCTTCAGGCCAGGGATGGGGTACACTCTCAAGGGCCAGATGCGGCCCTCCATGACTTACTGACTGGCCCTCAAAAGGCTCTGCCAGTGCTTTTGCCCTTGGACAATTGCCTCTCATTTCAAGGAGGGGTGAGTGTGCGTCACCTGCTAACCAAAGGCAGCCCTGACATTTGCCACTCATTTGCCTCCACCACTGGCCCCTGGAAGGTTGTGCAGATGGGCGTGCGGCCCCCGGGACGGAAAGCCTTCTGACTGAAAGGGGACCTGGACTGTGCAGGAGGGGAGGCGGCTCCATGGCAGCATCTCAGCGGCCTGAGGCCAGTTCTGGATGCTGCTCTTTGGAAGAAATTTGGAAGAAATTCAGAGGAGGGCAAAGAAAATCAGAGATAAGTGGGGAGACAGAGGAAGCCCCTGGGGGAAAGTGTGAAGGAGCTTGCAGAGAGAGGTTCAGCTTGGAGGGGCGGAGGCAGAAAGTTAAGACCTCAGCAGGCTTTGAGGCCCAGCTGTTAGAGAACCAGAGCTGGGAGGGGTCCCCAGAGGTCATCCAGCCCAGCCCCCTGCAATGCAGGACTCTCAGATAAAGTATCCCTGACAGATTCCCGCCCAAGCTCTGCTTAGAAACCTCCAAGGAAGGAGAGCCCCCCATCTTCTCAGGGACCCATTCCAGACAGAAAGGGCTTCCTCGTTCTCAGCTGGATTAGTGACCCCCTCTCCGGCCCCTTCTGCCCCACTGCCTGGTGGCAAGAAGAGGCCAGAGCTCAGCACTGTGGGGCGGCAGCCCCCAGCAAAGAAGACCAACCGCCCTGAGTTCTGCAGGTGAAGGGTGGTGCACTAGTAATAAACAACAACAACAACAACAGTAATAATTACCGTATTTTTCGCTCTATAACACGCACCTGACCATAACACGCACATTCTTTTTAGAGGAGGAAAACAAGGGAAAAAACATTCTGAATGAAACAGTGGATGTATCATTTTTGTGCTTCATGCTGTGGCCACAGACATGTGATCTGATGGTGAATTTGGGGTGACCCAATGCAAAAATCCTGAGAATCCCTGTGGATCCATGCTTTGTAACCACGTTTTTGCACCATTGCAGCCCCAGGCAACAGTGGGTGTGTGATTTTTGGGGGGCAGGCTGTAGCCATGGACATGCTATGTGTTCTGATTGTGAATTTGGGATGACCCAATGCAAAGATCCTGAGGATCCATGTAGATCCATGCTTTGTAACCACATTTTTGCACCATTGCAGCCCCAGGCTACAGTGGGTGCGTGATTTTGGGGGGGCAGGCTGTAGCCATGTACATGCTATGTGCTCTGATGGTGAATTTGGGCTGACCCAATGCAAAGATCCTGAGGATCCATGTGGATCCATGCTTTGTAACCACATTTTTGCACCATTGCAGCCCTGTTTTTGCATCAGATCATTGCTATGTGATCTGATGGTGAATTTGGGGTGACCCAATGCAAAGATCCTGATGATCCATGTGGATCCGTGCTTTGTAACCACGTTTTAAGTGGGGAGGGAAGGAAAAATATAGAAGGGACAAGGAGCACGAGAGGGGTGTGCGGAGAAGCAGCTGGCTAAGAATGCAGGAGAGGGGTTTAAAGGGGGTGGGGGAAGGAAGGCAAAAGTCCACCCACCCACTCAAGCCAGCCCTCTCTCTCTCTCTCATCTGCATGTTTTCCGCTGCCTGTCGAATCCCCAGACACAGCAGCAGCAGCAGCACCGGAGCAGGGACGCTCTGCTTTCCTCTCTACTTGCCTGGAGGGGAGGGGATTTCACTGCTCTTTGTTCCGTCTGAGCAAACAGCAACCGAAACGGAACAGGGTGGGCAGTAAGACCCTGAGGCAGAATGCAGGAAAGCAGCAGCCTCCTCTCCTCCGTGACGGCGCAATATGATTTTTGCCATGCACTTGGGACAAACGGCTCCAGGGACCACACATTCGCTCTATAACACGCACAGACATTTCCCCTTACTTTTTAGGAGAAAAAAATCTGCGTGTTATAGAGGGAAAAATACGGTACAGATAGGTAGCCGTGTTGGTCTGCCATAGTCAAAACAAACAGCAGATGAAGTTAGACAACAGATCAACAGAGCCAGACTGATACCCAGAGAGAACTTGCTGCAAGACAGACCCAAAAAAGAAAATAACAGAACACCTCTAGTCATCACATACAGCTCCCAAGTTAAAACAGTACAACGCATCATCAGAGATCTACAACCTCTCCTGGACAATGACAGTTCTCTTTCTCAAGCTCTGGGAGGAAGACCTTTCATTGCCTACAGACAGCCACCCAATCTTAAACAACTCCTAACCCACAATAATACTACAACCAGACCTAACACGGACACTGGCACCAGAGCCTGCAATAAACCCAGATGCCAACTTTGCTGCCACATACACCCGGACAACACCATTACTGGCCCCAACAACATCACACATACCATCTCGGGACTATTTAATTGCTCATCGTCTAACATTGTGTATGCCATCAAATGCCAACAGTGTCCTTCAGCTCTCTATATTGGACAAACAGGCCAGACCTTACGCCAAAGAATAAACGGACATAAATCGGACATCAGGAATCACAAGACAGAGAAACCAGTAGGAGAACACTTCAATCTCCCAGGACATTCTATACAAGATCTCAAAGTAGCTGTTTTACTACAAAGGAATTTCAGAAATAGACTGGAAAGAGAAGCTGCTGAATTGCAACTTATCACCAAACTTAAAACCATGGAGACACCTGGTCTGAACAAAGACCTTGGATTCTTATCTCATTATACATGACAAAGCCATTTTTCACCTTCTCACCCCTTGCTTTTTCCTGTAAGACCTATTGCAGTCGTTAAGAGTCGTCAACAGGCTCATCACAGCTATCTGCCAATCACCCATTCCCACCACCCTTCTGAGTAATACCCCTCCCCACCTTCTCACTATATAGAAGGGTCTGGAAACTTCTGTTTCAGTGTATCTGAAGAAGTGTGCATGCACACGAAAGCTCATACCAAGAACTGACTTAATTGGTCTTTAAGGTGCTACTGGAAGGAATTTTTGTTTTGTTTTAACAGTAATTATGACACCCAGGACTTACCTTGCTAGCTTTTGCCTTGGTACATGTGCTGGGACCCGCCTCCTCCTCCTCCCCTTCTGCGATTGCTGGAGAGGGAGCAAAAACACCCCAGAAGTCACAGCTGAGCAGGGGGAGCCCAGGGTGGGGGCCCAGCCTCTTAAGCAAGGGGTCTGTGGCCAGAGCGGAAAGGCTGGCCGAGCCAAGGAGAGAGGGAGAGAGAGAGAGAGAGAGAGAGAGAGAGAGAGAGAGAGAGAGATGGCCATCCAGAAGGAGAGCCAGGCTTTGACCTTGTTCGCCGCCCTTGCTCCTCCCAGAAACGCGGCAGCTGCTGCTGCTTTTGGACTCTCCTCAGGGCAGGAGACCCACCTGCTGACCCAGTTCAGGCTCCCTGAAGCAGGATTGCGACCCACCAGCCTGGCGCCGCTTTCCCAGCCATCTTCAGGGAAGACCTGGAAAAAGAGCCCTGCAGCTGCAAGATCAGGCCCAAAGTCCAGTCCAGTCCAGCCTCCTGTCCTCACGGCAGACAAATGCCCCTCAGGACCCAGGAATCTAGATAGACTGCCTCTGGACCTGGAGGCTCCATGAGGGCCTCTGAAGAAGCTGGCTGCTGGATCAGACCTGCCCCCTCCATCCTCACACAATATAGGGTTGTAGAGGTGGACTGCCTCCACTGTACAAAAGCAGTGCAGGATTTCTTGTTCCAGAAAGGAAGAAAGACCACACATTTTCCAGTATAGGAGCATAAAGAGAGCCCATCTTGTACAGCCTCCTCTTCTCCCAGGGCCAGCCATGTGCCCATTGTGGGTTAGGGCATGAAGCTTCATAGCATAATTTCAAGTCTGGCAGGGCAAAGCCCCCTCTTTCTTTCGCATCCGTTAACAACTTAAACTGAATTCTTGGCTTTTTACCCTGCCAGATATATTTTGAAATTGTTCTTTGCCATTCTTTAAAAATCATTGTCCCCTTAATTATTGGAATTGTCTGAAATAAAAATAGCATCTTTGGCAGCACGCTCATCGTAATCATTGAAATTCTCCCCCAGAATGATAACTTCATTCGACCCCACACCTTTCTTTATTCCATTCCACACTGGCACATAGTTATTCTGAAACAAATCAATACTTTTGGGGGTTAAGCAGATTCCCAAATATTTAACTTTTTTCACCACTTCTATCCCTGCATTGTTTCTATCATACCTTGTTCCATATTTTTTGCGAGTATTTTGGTTTTTTTCTTATTTAATATAAACCCTGCCACTTGACCAAATTGTTCAATCTCTTCCAAAACTGCTTTTACACTTTCCAACGGTTCTTCCACAGTTATTACCAGATCGTCAGCAAAGGCTTTCACTTTATACTCATTCTGGCCTACTGACACACCTTTTATTGTTTCATTTTTCCTTATTGAGTTTTAAGAAAATCTCCAGTGAAACAATGGTGAAAGAGGACATCCCTGCCTCGTACCTTTTGATATTTTTAATTCTTCTGTAATCATATTATTTACAATTAGCTTTGCTTTTTGTTCAGTATATATCGCTTTTATTCCATTATAAAATTCTTTTCCCACCTCCATATATTCTAGGTTTTTAAACATAAAATCCCAAGATATGTTATCAAAGGCCTTTTCTGCGCCACAAATATTAAAACCGCTTGTTTCTCGTTCCTGGTTGTCAGATATTCTAACATATTAATTATATTCTTTATATTATCTTTCATCTGTCTACCAGGAAGAAAACCCGCTTGATCTTTATTAATAAGTTCTGGTAGTATCTTTTTCAACCTTTTTGCTAAAATACTGGCAAAAAAATTATAACCCGTATTTAACAATGAAATAGGCCTGTAATTTTTAACTTGAGTCAAGTCAGAATCTTGTTTTGGAATAAGTGTAATAAAAGCTTCTTTCCATGTCTCCGGCATTTCTCTATCCTCTAACCTACCTGCTGACAAAGCCTCCAATGCAAGCAGCTGCCCAACTCTTCCGCCCCTTCCCTCCTGAAAGCTTCTTTCAGCTAAGCCCCTTGCTATAAGCCCCTTTTATGGTTGGTAGTCCAGGGGGAAAACTACCTACCTACCTACCTACCGGGACGCAGGTGGCGCTGTGGGTTAAAGCCTCAGCGCCTAGGACTTGCCGATCGAAAGTCCCAAATTCGGTCCCAGCGCCTGCCAACCTAGCAGTTCAAAAGCACCTCCGGGTGCAAGTAGATAAATAGGGACCGCTTACCAGCGGGAAGGTAAACGGCGTTTCCGTGTGCGGCTCTGGCTCGCCAGATGCAGCTTTGTCACGCTGGCCACGTGACCCGGAAGTGTCTCCGGACAGCGCTGGCCCCTGGCCTCTTGAGTGAGATGGGCGCACAACCCCAGAGTCTGTCAAGACTGGCCCGTACGGGCAGGGGTACCTTTACCTTTACCTTTTTACCTACCTACCTATTATTATCATTATCATTATTATGATTACTACTACTACTATTTGTATACAGGTCTCAGGGCTGTTACAACATAAAATCATGATATAAAAAAACAAAATACATAAAACAAAAACAACCCAATCCCCCCCCAACACATTTTAAAGTTCATTGAATGTCAGTCAGCCAAAGGCCTGGTTAAAGAACCTAGACTTGATTTTCACCTGGGTCAAAGACCCAGTTTGGCACATTTGTGTACATGCACACCGGCTGGGCACCTCAATGGTGCCCCTCTGAAGGCAAAAGCCCCAGCTAGCCCCCTGGCCCACCCCTAGCTAAGGCACTGGGTAGCCAATTTCTCCCATAGAACTTATACCCTGCTGAAATCCCCTCGGTGCAGAAAGCTGTTCAAGGTGCAGGAACCCGGAAACAGAAATGAGAGAGCAATCTGAATCTGTTAATGGGAAAATCCGAGGGCTCCCTTGGACAAAAACAAAGACACCAACCAGGATAACTTGGAACAAAACAGCAGGCTTGGCCTTTATTGATCTGTTGCAACAGGGTGCTCCCCTCACTTGCAGGAGAGAGGAGGGACCCAGAAAAACGGTGTGCAAGGCCTTATAAAGACGTTTGAAATTGCCACCCTGTAGATCAAGACCACCCCCAGAAACATCATACATTAATCACAGAAAGGAGGGGTGTAACCTAAGACCACCCTTCACAGCTACATCACAGAAAAGGCGGTCTAAAACAGAAATTTGAATGTTGTTTATCTCCTGTCTGGCAGGTTCCTTGATTGGATTTCCTGGGTAGCCTGGCCAGTCTTTTGTAATGATAAATACTTAGTTCCTGGGCCAGGTCACAGGCTCACACCCTTTTCAAACACAGACATGCCCTTAAGACAGGATTTGTGAAGGAAAAGGCAATGGGGAGGCTTTTCCATTTTGACCTTGCAGAGAAAAGATTTGGTCAGTTTAGGAATCAAAATGGTTCCAGGCTGGCCTTCCTGTGCTGATCTATGTATGTGCTTGGTTGGTATGTTGTAAATAAAAATATGCCCTTTTCCCTTATGGGGTATCCAAGAGCCCATATAGAGTCCTTACATAGGTTCCCTATATGTTATTTTAATGATATATTTATACAAAGGCATCCATTTTACAACATACGATGTTATTATTTGTGGGGCAAAAAGTTTTAAGAAAAATTCTAGCCCCAAAGGGGGGATAATGTGATAGGAATTTTATGGTCTTAGATATATGGCAACGTTCATAACCACACGTACATAGATCAGCACAGGAAAGCCAACCTGGAACCATTTTGATTCCTAAACTGAGCAAATGTTTCTCTGCATGGTCAAAATGGAAAAGCCTCCCCATTGTCTCTTCCTTCACAAATCCTGTCTTAATCTGTGTTTGAATAAGGGTGTGAGCCTTATCATTACAAGACTGCCCAGGCTCCCCAAGAAATCCAATCAAGGAACCTGCCAGACAGGAAATAAACAAAGCGACAGGAGATAAACTATTGACAAGAGAAAAACAACATTTAAATTTCTGTGATGTTGGTGGGATGTATCTGAGGGGTGGTCTTAGGTTACATCCCTTCTGTGATGTATGCATAATGTTTCTGGGGGTGGTCTTGATCTACAGAAGGGGAATTTCAAAGTCTTTATAAGCCCTTGCACAGCAATTTTGGGGGTCCTCTTCCTCTCCTGCGTGTGAGGGGAGCACCCTGTTGCAACAGATCAATAAAGATCAAGCTTACTAGCTGCTTTGCTTCTCAATATTCTCTGCTTGGCCTCTGTTATTTTCTCCTACCAACAGGGAACCTATGTAAGGACTCATATGGGCTCTTGGATACCCCATAAGGGGGAAAAGGGCAGATTTTTCTTTACAACAGGTACACTTATGAACATTACCATATATCTAAGACCATAAAATTCCTATCACAAATCCAAGCAGGGGTTGGGGTGTGGCAGGTCTGGGGCAGAATTCTTACATCCTGGGGGGAAAGCAGCATTGCTTTCTGTACAGCTTGACTCTGTGCAAGCTTCTCAAACACGGCTTTCTCCTGGGACACTGCAGAGCCACCCTTTCCCTTGATTTATTCCTGCTGGGCGGAACCGCTTTGAGTCTCGGTCCCCATGGACTGCTCCTTAGCACTGTCTCTGTACTTCAGGAGGGGTGGGGTGGGCAATAATGTTATCGTAAAAAAGGGGAAAGGGAAGAGGCCTCCCTCCGATTGATTGATTGATTGAGTGAGTGAGTGAGTGAGTGAGTTCACTTACATGCTGGGTAGCTCAGTCTGGAGAGCAGGAGACCCTTAATCTCAGGGTTGTGAGTTCAAGCCCCACATTGGGTGAAAAGATTCCTGCGTCGCAGAGGGTTGGGCTAGATGACCCCTGGGGTCCCTTCCAACCCTACAATTCTATGCCATTTTCCCACAATGAGCTGTGCTCAAAACAGCTCACAGCAAACATCCAAAACACAGAAACACAGAGCATGAGAAGTACAAATATACAAAATGCAGAGCATGTCGGAAGATTAAGAAATGACAAACATAGCATAGCATTCTCCTTTGAAGCAAATTGTGCCTTCTAGATTTGTTTCAGATTGATAGCCTGTATTTTAAGAAAGGGAATGTAAATATTTAAGTATAAAGATACATTAGCAGAAGATGCCTGAGCTGCTCTTGCTCACCTGGGGAGGGGAGTGGGTCACTCTAGGAAAGAAGGAAGCCCCACACGCTCTTCCTCTCCTCGCCCCCTCGCAGCATTCCAGGGGCTGACGCAGAGCCCATGGCAGACCATGTCGACCACTAACAACATCGCCCAGGCACGGAAGCTGGTGGAGCAGCTGCGGATCGAGGCCGGGATCGAGAGGATAAAGGTGCGCCAGGAAAGAGGAGGGTCACCCCCCCACACACACAAGCACACCCCACAGGGCCCTCAAAGCTCTCCCGGGGGCAGGGGCATCCTGGGCTGTCCAGACTACTTACGCACCCCACTCCTAATGCAAGAGCAAAGAGCCCCCCCCACAGCTTCTCTGGCAATGGGGGGCTGAGTGTATCTGCCCACCCCTCTTGTCCGGGGTCTCGGGGAGCCTCTCTTAGGGTCTGGCTCCCAGAAGAGACCTTGGGACAGAAATAAAACTCTGGCTCCCAAACCCCATTGCTGCACCTTCCAAGGTCTCCAAAGGAAGATGAGGACAGGAAGAGAGGGGGCGGGGGGGGGCATGGAGGGACCCCTGCTAAGCGTGGAGCTGAAACACAGCTCCCGTCTTGCCCTTCAGTGTTTCCATCCTTGTCTCATGGTTCTCCTGAGATTAGTCCAGACGCGGTTCCTGCCTTAAATAAATGGGGGCATGGGCCTGGCCAGGATTTATGTTCCAGGGGCACGGGACACCCCCTCCCCATCCCGTGCTCCATCTAGCAGATTCTGAACGAAATGTCTCAACAACAGTTGCTTCAAATTACTTCCTTTTTACCACAAGTGCTCAGAAAAAACTGTCAAAATATTTCCACAATATCGACTTTTAGTTGAGTATTTTTCTTTATTTCCTTGACTGGGCGGGCACCTCCCCCCCCCAGCTATGCCCATGATGGTGAGGTGCTTCGTATTTCGGGAATCTGAAGCAGCCTTCCCCCCCACCCCACCCCATCGCCAGCCCCTTTCCTACGGGGGGGGGGCTCTGCCTCCAAAGTCAGAGGCAGCGGACGCTTTTCCGTGGCAGGCAGGCAGGCAGGCAGGCAGGCAGGCAGGCAGGCAGGCAGGGTGTCTCTCTTGTGCTAGAGTCCCACCTGCGGACTTCCCCTGGCACATCTGCACAGGCTGAGAGGGGGACCTGATCCTGCTGCTGCTCTCATTCCTCTCTCTCCTTCTTCCCCACTCAGGTCTCCAAAGCCTCCTCGGAGCTCATGAATTACTGCGAGCAGCAGGCCAGGAACGACCCTCTGCTGGTGGGCGTCCCAGCCTCTGAGAACCCCTTCAAGGATAAGAAGCCCTGCACCATTCTATAGCCTGCTCCTGCCTGGTCTGTCTCTCGGCGGCATTGGACACCTGAGGCGTGCCAGGGGCAGAGAGGGGCTCATCAGGGTGCAGACTGCACCAAGCCCAGGTCCGATTCTGACCCCCAGGGGGATCCCAATCCCGGGAACCAGTTGGCCAGGTGGAGGAGCACAGGGGGTGCTTGGGGGCCCTTTTGGAAACCGCCCTGATGTCCGTCCGGTGGGCCGGGGTCAGCCTGGACGCCAAAGTTCCCCACTTTGGCCCTTGGCAGGTGAGACCAGAGGTGTGGCTCTGTGGGAGATGGGCTCTCTGCATGTGCATCTGCGCACTGTGCCCCTTTGCAAATGACCCACCCTGGAGTCCTTGGTTCAAAAGCCTCACAGGAGCAGTGGGGAGAAGGCAGGAACCATGACCTGGCCCCCGCCATTCCCCAAGGTGGCTCCTGCCTTGGAAGTGCCACGGACCCCCCTGCAGAATCCCTGACAGGGCTGGGTGGGGGGCCAGGGGGCGCCTTCCTGTCCCCACAGAGGAGGAGAGTCTCCCTTTCTTGGGGAGCAGACCCCCTCCTGTGCACCCCTCCTAACCTGAGCCCCTCGCCCTGCTAGGGCTGCGTCTCCCTGCATGAGTCCCCCATAAACAACTCCCTCGAAGGAGAGAGCGAAAGGCTCCTTCCTCGATGTGGGGGGAGCAGAAAGTGGGCATCTTCCTGCCCCCCACCGGGCAAGGGAGAAAGGAGGTTCTCTCCTTGGGGGAAGAACGGAGGGGACTCTGCGGACGACAGCCCTGCAGGAAGAGGCCGAAGGTGGCCTGTCTCATGGGGATGGGGGGGGGGGGCAGGCTATGGGACCCCACAGCCCAGGCAACTGTTCCTGAAGGAAAGGAGGGAGTGAGAGAGAGAGATTGGAAAGGCCCCGTCCCAAAGCCCCTTGCCCCTTGCTCTGCCCTGGCATCCAGGCCCCAGAGGCATCCCTACAGCTGTGTCAGGCCAAGGGGGGGGGTCCATCCAAGCCAGCAGGTTTGCTCTCGGATGCCCCCAAGGGAAGGAGGCCTCATTTGGCAGTCGGTCCCTGCTGTCCTTGGAAAAGAAAAATGGAGGGGCCACAGTGGAAGGGAGGGGGCAGAAGGAGCTCTGCTTTGCTCCTTTCCCTCCTGGGGTTTTTGGAGGAGTGGGGTTGCCCCCCCCCCCATGGCCATGGTGTTGGTGTGTCCTCTGCAGAAAGTCTCCTGAGGTTCGGCGGAAAGGGACACCCCCTGAAGCCCCCCCAACCCTGTGGCGTCTGCGTTCTCCACCTTGTCACACATTGAGCCAGATGGGGGGGGGATCCAAAGGGGTGCCCCTGCTGCTCTGTCCCATTCCTCCCTTCCCTTCCTCGCCAGGGGGGAGGCCTTGCTGTGACTCAAACAGCCCCCCACCCCCAGATTTTTTCAGCCTTCCCCGGGCATTTCCTCCTCCTCCTGCTGGGCTGCTGACCCCTGAGAGTTGAACCAGAGAATGTCTGCTCCCTGCCCCTCTCCACCTGCTTGCCCAGGGCCATTGCTGCACCAAAGAGGGGGTTTGGGCAGCTGGCCTGGGGGGCAAGAGAGAGACGCCCCAGGGCCGCCGCCTCCTCGGCAACCCCCTCCCCACTCAGCTCTCCTGCCCCTCGCTTGCAAGCTCTTCCTTCTGCGCTGCTCCAGTTAAGGAGGAGGGGGCACGGCTGTCCTGTCCCAGCACCCCACTCCGAAGCAGGGGGACCCCCCTAAAAACCCACATCTCTCCTCCGGAGATCCAGGCCTTACGTCCCCCTGACTCTCCAAAGGTGCCAATTTGCCCCCTTCTCTCTTTTTGCCAAACTGATGAAATAAGTACTTTCCGAGGTTCTCTTTTTAATTTAACAAGCTTAAAGTGCATTGATTTCAGAGGTGGTTTTTCTTTTTTGAGAAGAAAAAAAGAATGCCTGCCACACAGGTGTTTTGTGCTTTTGAATTCTTTCTCCAATTCCTTGTTCTTATTTGCCAAATCCTGATATTGTTGCCAAAAGCAAATCGAGATTTGTAAAGATTGTATTTTTAGGGAAGTGAACACCCGTGTCCGTAACGTAGGCTAGATCATCTCTCTCCTCCTTGGTTTCCTTTCTCTTTTTGCCAAGCCCTTCGTCGTTCTTTTCTTCCCGTGTGCCATAGACCAGTTTCTTTCCTCGCACTGTGTTTAATATTTTGTGGAATTGCTGTTTAAAACAATAAGGATATTGATCACACAACGAATTAAAAACTCACTTTTGCTGGAGCGTCTCATCTCTGCCCTTTTTCCAATGGGGGGGAGGGGGGCTCTGAAAACTTCTATTTAGGGAATTGCACAGTTTGGGGGCCTGTCCACACCTCCCCCCCTCCCCATCCTCTGCGCATCCTCCAATTCCCCTGGGGAAATCCGTGCTGAATCCAGAGTTGGGAGAATAAACTCAAGAAGACATCCTCTTTAAAAAGGCTCCATCCTGCTTTCCATTGGCTCCTTGCTGCATTTCCAAACCCCCCACCTTGCGGGTGTTTCTGATGTGCAGCACTATCTAGCAAAGAGTGCAAAACCGGGAAGGGGGAGCGGAAACTCCGGGTGAGGACCACCCTGAACCTTGGCCACTAGGGGAACAAACTGGTTGTGTAAAATGGGGGTTTTGTGGAGAGCGTTGGGGAGGGCTTGTTTTCCAGGGTGGGGAGTCCTGGCTCTGCTTTAGGCCAGCCCTCGAGGGAACCACTTGAGGGGGTCAGAGGGGCCCCGGTTTGCAACCTGAATAGAGCACCCACCTCCTCTGTGAATCTGCTCAAAGCGCACCCTAAAGCCCTCCTTGGGGGTCTTTGCCTGGCTGAAGATGCGCCCCTGAACTCTGTTTGTGCCTCTTTGCGCCCCTGGGAGAAGGACAGAGAAGAACGCAGGAGGAGGAGACACCTGACTGCACAAAGTTATCATCTCACATGCGCCGCTCCGTCCCCCTTTGCCCAGACTGGAAGACGGCCCCCGGATTGAAAAAGCCCTCCCCCTTTTAGGGTCTGCAGGAAGTTGCTGCGGAAGGAGGAGGCCCCTCTTTTCCACCCCAAGAAATCCACTTCTTGCCACCACCAACTCTGTTACCGCAGTGGGTTGGGCTGGATGACCCCTTGGGTCCCTCCCAAATCCCTATGGCTCTAAGATCCTTGGGCGAGGGTCCTGCAATTCTGCTGCCCGCTCTCCCGGGGTCAGCTGAGGCCCTGCTGGCAGGCTCCCCTTCCCCCTTCCCACGCAGCGGGCCTTGCAACGCCAGCCCTGCGCGGCTGCCGCTGGCTCTGGCTCGCTCTTCTCCCCCCGGCTGGCTGTGGTGCCAGGCAGACGGCGGAGGCAAGTTAATTATAGCTCCAGAAGAGCCAGAAATAGCTCCGGCTATTTATAGGAGCCTCTCTGAACTGGGTTTCTCCAGCAGCTCCTCCCTCTGGGAGGCGGCAGAAGGCAGGCAGGATGAGGCCTCTGCTCTCTAAGGCAGCCCCCCCTGCATATGCCCCCCAGCCTAATTCCAGGCAGGGAGAGGAGCAGAGTCCTGCAGTGCAGTGGGAGAGAGTGTCAGGCCCTGAGGGACCTGGGTTCGAATCCATGAAGGACGGTGGAATTAGAGCCTCTCTCTCAGCCTGGCCTACTTTGCAGGGCTGTTGTTGTGAGGATTCAAGGAGGCCTGGGGAAGATGACAAGGGTTTGAATCCCACCGCTCAGCCACAAAGCCCACTGCATGTCTTTGGGGCCGGTCGCTGTTTCTCAGGCTGGCCTACCTCACAGGGTTGTTGTAGGGTTTAAATGAAGAGCGGGAGACCTGTGTGCACCACTTTGAGCTCCTGGGAGCAAAAGTCATGGAATGGTAGAGTTGGAAGGCAGCCCCAAGGGTCAGCTCGCCCCCCACCCACCGCTGCTGCCGCCGCTGCCGCCGTTCAACAAAGCATCCTGGACAGCGTCCAACCTCTGCTTAAAAACCTCCACGGAAGGAGAGTCCTGAGCATCCCGAGGGAGACTGTTCCACTCTTTAGTAGCTCCTACAGAATCTCCTTTCTTGTCACTTGAAGCCATGGTGTCAGGGAACTGCCATCAGTGCTGGAGGGAGAGAGCAAAATCCGGAGGGATTCCAGAGAGCGTCCTGGGATTGGGAGGGGCAGCCCATCTTCTGGGGAAGAGAATCAGCATAGCACCAGTGGAGAAGGGGGGGCAGATGGGGGAAGCGGCGAGGCGGTCCCATGACTCCTTGCCGGGGACCAGCGGGGAGAGTAAGGGTCCTCCGCTGCCTACGCCCTCCTTGCGCAGAAGGCTTTCGCGCAGAGAGAGTAGGAGGAGACTAGGTGTCAAAGAGCTTCTTTGCTGGAAGAAGTTTAAGAAACGCCCACTGACGGATTCTGCCAGCGATTGAGACAGCCACGGGTGAGTGGCTGTCCGGACAGAAGAGGTTCACTCAGGCAACCCAGCCAGGTGTTTGCGCTGGCTTACGCACAAGCAACCCCTAGAACCATTACACATGGGTTCAAGTCCTAACCTCCAGAGCAGGAGGAAACAACCTTGTTCCTTGAGATATTGGAAGATGACTCTCCTCTCAGAACCCAGCTCCTGCAACCATTTCTTACCAGGCTTGGTTTCCAGACCCTTGGTCATCAAGGTCGTTCTCCTCTGCACCCTTGCTAAGGAAGAGAACACCACAAAATGCAAAATGGCACATTTATTCATACATCCAATTAGAACTATTTAATTAATGTGACAAAATTAGGGGTTCTTTAGTTGTGGGTTAGGCTGGATGGCCCTTGGGGGTCCCACCCAATGCCATGAAAATGGAGGAGCAAGGTCCAGGCTTTCCGAAGTCTGAAAGCCATTTGCCCCTCTGCTTCCCCCTTGCCACTTGGCGCCCCTGCTAGGGAATCCCACTGCCCCCAGTGAGCCCTGACTTAGCTCAGCACTGCCTGCACAGGCTGGCAGCAGTTCTGGAAAAATTCAGGGCAGGTCTGCCTGGCGATGCCTTGCCTTATTGGGGCCAAAACATGCTGGCTTTCCCCTGATGTTTCCAGATCAAAACCTCAACACATAAGGGGAGAGAGACAAGCATCCTTTAAACTATTAGAATTATTCCAGGAATGCAGAGGAAAAATTCCCCGGCTTCCTCCCAGCTCAGCTGCTCCAAATTTTCCCCCAAATTCCTCATGTTCCTGGAAGAGAGAAAACTTTTGTTCTGCATCTTGGCTCACGACCCTCACAGCTTCATTTCTTTATCCACTCCCCTGTATTGCAAAAGTAATACTGATTAAAACACAAATATAAATTAACCCGCCCCCCCCCTGCTTAAACAGTGATTCAGAATTTGCCTTGCATTTCTCCAAAGCCCAATGCATTCTATCAATAGGATCAAGAAGTTCCCATTAAGCAGAATATTCCATCCACTATAATAGGCAGCACTTGATTTTCCTTTTTCCTTTCAACGTTCATTGCTTCTTTTTAAAATAATTAAAATAAAAAACAAACGACTCCATTTATTGGATCCACCTTGTGTTTTTTTCTAATCAGCTGGTCCTGTTTTCCCTTAAAAGTTCAAAACTGTTTTTATACGCAGTTGGAAGAATCTGTCCTGCCAAATTCCTGGCTATTTATAAAACAGATCTCAACCTGCCAAAAACTTCTCAGAACATTTGTGACATTTGGGGTTCGTACTCCTAACAAAAGCTATTGCAAAACTGTGGATTTGGAGTGCCCCCCCCCCCCGCTTTAATCTAAGATAAATCACAGAGCTGTAGAGTTTGAAGGGACCCCCAAGGGACATCCAGCCCAACCCCCTGCTACTCAGGAATCATAAGCGTGAAAAATAGGAGCCGACAAAACACTTCCCGCCCACCTAGGAAAAGAAGTTTGGGAGGGGGCTTACTTCTGAGTAGGGGTGCAGGTGGGATTGTGCTAAATGCTAGGTAGGCTAAATGGAGCCTCCATGGGCAGAGCCAGTCTATCTTGGAACGTCAGTGAACAAGAGCAGGAGGAGGCTGCTGCTCTTGCTGGAACTGCAGGTGGAGAGAGTGGCTCTTTGGGGGGTCTGCTGGGCCGCTGTGAGGAAGGATGGCTGGTCCCCTTGGCCTGATCCAGCATGCTCTCCTTAGGCTCTCAAGGATCCTCCTGGGCCAGAGGCAGTCTATCTGGATTCCTAGGTCCTTCGGTGTCCTTGCCTAGACAGGCCCCTTTGGCGACCCTGGAGTTATGTCCTCTCCCCCTGGGCTGAGCACTCTGCCTTGGAAGCCCCGCCTGGGGGGTTGCCCCCTCTGCACTCTGGGCAGCTGAGCCCTCGCCCTTTCCCTCCCTGGGCAGGGAGGCCAAGCCACACCCTTCCCCCCAACACCACCCTGTCGGGGACCCCCAGGACCCCTTCGCGGGAGCCATTTTCTCGGAAACCTACTGGCAGGGAGCGGCCTGACCCACACCCCTCCACCGTTTGTCAGCGAGTGGGGCTGGGCAGGACGTCACTTGGGGGGAGAAGAATGTGAAGGGGAAGTCAGGAGATGGGAGAGACCCAGGGAGGAAGTTCACCCCACCCGAAATCCTCTCAAAGCTGGCCGTCGCCCCAAGAGTCACCAGACCAAGTCACCTGCTGCAAAGGCCAGCCTGGGGCCAAAGGTGAGAGCGGCTGAACACTGGCCGCTGCAGAGGCCCAGGCGACTCGAGGAAGCAAGCCCAGCCGTACACTCTGGGGAAAAGGGACAGGGAACTGCAGCGGCAAATCCATAGCTCCGTTGGTTGGAGCATGGTGCTGATAACACCAAGATTGCAGGTTCAATCCCCATAAGGGACAGCTGCATATTCTTGCACTGCAGGGGGTTGGACTAGATGACCCTCAGGGTCCCTTCTCACTCTATGATTCTATGAGTCTATAGGATCATAGTAAAAAAGAGGAATTGCAAGCTGTTTTGGAAGGATTTGGCAAAGGGCATCGAAAGCCCCACTTGATGGTATTGAAACTACTTCATCTGGTTTCTGGGCCTGTGTCCCCCAAGACATACGCCAGACCCCCAAGGTCTGCTTCCATGGAGGGAGACAAAAACTAGACACTTTCCCCCCAGACTGGGCTATGGAAGAGAGAAAGGGGGGAGAAGAGGCCCCCAATGCACCACTGAGAACTGCTAAAAGGCCAACTCCTGCAAGGCAGGAAGATCAGGCAGCAGGAACCTGGAAACTCTGTGTCCCACACTATGAGACTTGGGATAATCGGAATAAGCACAGTGTTATGGCTGTTTTATGTACCTTTCTTGCAAATCTGGGGGTTTCTCCCGCCTGTCATTTGCAGCCTACAAAAGCCCAGCCAGATGGGCAGGGTATGAATAATAACTATTATTATTATTATTATTATTATTATTATTATTATTATTATTATTATTGAAAATATATTTTAAAACACATTTTGAAATAATTAATCCTTGGGAAGAAGTGCCCTTGCATCCTGCTTGTGGGTTTCCCATTAGGGGCATCTGGGACTGGGCTGGATGGGCCCCCTTTTGGACTCTTCTTCTGTCCTATGGAACCTCCAGACCCAGAGGCAATCTATCCCTATTCCTTGGTCCTTAGGGGTGTTTGGCCACTGGGAGGACAGGATGCCAGACTGGACATGTCCCCTTTGGCCTGCTACAGAGCCTCCTTGGACAGAGATGGTCTACCTTACAACGCTGGAGAACAAGAGCAGGAGGAGGCTGCTGCTCTCACAACCCACTGGCAGGTTTCCCTTTGAGATGTCTGGTCCAGTGAGGACAGGGTCCTGGACAGGATGGGTCCCCATTCTGCAAAATGCGCTCACCCCCCCCAAAAAAACAGCAATACATCCATCCCTATAAATTCTCATATGCAAACTGGCACCGCCCCCTGCCTTCTTCTTTTGCTCAAAGGGCCCCCTAACATTTATGGGTGCTTCCTCCTCCTCTGATGGTCCTCCATGCAGTGGGTTGGACTAGATGACCCCCGGGTATCCCTTCCAACTCCAGGACTCTAGGATTCCTCCTCCTCTGGCCTGCCCTCCTGGGAGCACCCACTCCCTGTGGCAGGGGGCCAGAGCAGGCGCAGGTGGCCAGGCAGAGGTCGGCTGGGACGCTCCCTTCCCTCCTGGGCACACGCTCTTCCCTCCAGCGCTCAGCAAACACAGGCCAGGCAGCTGCCTCTCTGCACACCCTGATCCTCTGCCAGGAGTTCCCACAGTGGTGCAGCTGGGCCCTTTCAGACTCTGGACCTGATGGGCAGATCATGTGTTCTGCAAATTGCTTCCAAAAATACCAGGCCAGGTGTCTATGGGTCCGGCTCAAAGGGGTTCCATCTAACATCCTGTCCTCCCAGAGGCCAGCATTTTCCCTGTCCACCCTTTCCATGCCTGGCATCTCCTCTCCCTCGCCTGTTCCCCTAACGCTGCACCCCGTTCCTCTCAAGGCGTCTCTCCATCTTCCCCTCAGTCTTTGGGGTGCCCTTTCCTGACCTGCCATAGCCAGGGAGGGCCTGGCAAAGCCAGTCCTGCCGAGGATTCACATGCGTTTCCGGGGACCTGCTTCCCTGCAGAGCCTGTGCAGGTTAAGGGCAGAGCTGCTTGCCCGCAGCATTGGCACCCAGGCCAGCCTCGCCCACAACCTCCCATCTGCCCAGATTTCGGAGCCCAAAGCAGAGAGCAGAGGACGTTGCCTCCTTCCTCTGTCCCTCCCTGCCCAGCCTGGGCCCCTGCCAACTGCTGACTCAGTCCTCTGGCTGCTGCCTGGTTTCGGCCCAGCAGGATCTGCAGGCCGGCAGAGAGGCTGGCCATCCTCCTCCTCCTCTTCATCTCGGGTGATGGGGCAGATTCTGCATCCCAGCTGGGACCCAAGAGTTTGCCCAGGTCTTGATCAGCCGAACTCCGGAGAGCATCCACTGTGCCCTGCAGAATTTCTCAATTATTCATTTAACCCAAATATCTTAGAAATCCCCAAGTCACATTACAACTTTTTAGTCCCCTCATTTCAGGAGTGTGAGAGCTGGAAGATTTGGCGCTCCCTCTTGCTGCCAGAAAGCTCTCCCTAATTTGCAGAGGCTTGCTGGCAAATGGAGAACTCACTCCTGCTGCCTCCAATACGATGCAGCGCAAAGCATTGAGCAAGGGCATAAAGAGTCTAGTCCTCACTGTTCAGAATGAATAAGAACATAGGCAGCAGCCAGGCCACCCACCCACCCACTCGGGATAAGACGTCCTTTCCCTGCACTGCTGTGGACTGTGATTTAATCTGAAGCTGGGGGATAGAGAGGTCTGAGGTCCCTGCAGTGCTGGAAATAGCGTGATCCCCCGTCTGAAATCCCAAAGAGCTGCTGCCAGCCAGTGCAGGCAATGCTGATGCAGATGAGCGGTTGGTCTGATGTGAGACAAGTTCTGCATTCCATGGTCTGCGTCGCTTGAATGCAGTCACTTGGCTGTTACTCATGCAAAGGTTCTTGAAGACTGGGCGCATTACTCAACCACCTGAAGCGCCTGCAGTTCATCCAGGAACTCTGAGTGACAGCCTTCGATCCAAGGAATGCTCTGATGCTCTGCACATGTGGAAGAAGAGCAGAGAGGGACCACAAGGGGCCTGCACGGAATAAAGAGGAGAAACGGGCAGAATATGCAAGCGGAAAGAGAGAAGAAGGAGATGCTAGGGCTGCCTGGTCATAGAACTGTATGGTTGGGAGGGGTACCCAAGGGTCCTCTAGTCCAGCCCCCTGCAGGGCAGGAATCTCAGCATTGTGCTTGTTGCATGAAAGACTCGGCACAGTTCCCTGCGCTGCCCACAGGCCCAGCGTTGTGTCCATTGCACTCCCCCCACAAACCCCACACTCCTGCGCTGTGAGAAGCCTGCCTGCCTGCCTGCCTTTGGGTCTTCTCGGCTGGAAGCCAGCGGCCGCCAAAGCTCAGACAAGCCGAGGATTTTATGAGGCAGCCTGTTCCTAGACAGCTGTCTGGATCCCACCCTCTCACTCTCCATGTGCCAAGTCTGGAGTGGGGCTGGAGGAGCCCCAAAAGGGGGCCTGGCTGCGGGGGGGGGGGGCTCTCTTTGCAGCCTCCCCAGAGGAAGTGGCTTGTCTGCAGTGGAGACACCCTGGCAGGCGGCGACCGTGAGGGTTTTGCTTGGTGCTCAGAGTCTCTGGCCTGGGAGATGTCTGGGGTTCGGCTGCAGCCAGACTGGGTGGGCGGCGGAGAAGAAAAGAGAGGACTCATCCGGCCAGGCAGCCAGCTGCGTCACTTGCCAGAGCCCAGAGGCTCAGCTGGTGGAAGCAGGGAAGCCTCGTCACCCCCAGGGCAGGTCAAGAGCAGGAGAACTTCGGAAAAGCCTGGACCCCATCTGGTCCATCCTCCTGGGCTCACAGGGGCCAAATACCCCACAGAACCCAGGACTCCAGATAGACTGCCTCTGGGCCTGGGGGACATCTCTCCCAGCCTCCCCTTCTCACCATGGGAAACACGTGAGCAGGATCCGAGCACAAGAGCAGCTCTTCCCTCCTGTGGTTTCCAGCAATCAGCATTCAGACTGTGGAGGTGACATCATAGCCATTGTGAACCTCCCTGAGATTGTTTGATGGAGGGCAGTATATCAACAACAACAACAATGGCTAATAGCCCTCTCCTCCTCCACCCAGGCTGGCAGTCTTCCCTGCCTCCTGTGGGAGGGAGTTCCAGGGTTTAGCTGTGTGCAAAATAAAGAAGGACTTCCTTTGGTCATTTGAATGAAGTTGAGAGAAAGTCACCCAGATGGGATGACTGTTGTCTGAGCTTATCATGCCAGGGAATCCGTTCCTCTGACCACAGCTAGACCTGGACATTCCCATCCGGCTAGACGCCCTGACTCAGGCAGCAGGGGCGTGGTGCGGCAGTGGATTCGGGAGACCCCTGCGTGGGCTCTGCGGCCTCTCTGTCCCGCGGCTGAGCTGGGAGGCTGTGCGGTCAGTGGGCGAGAGGCCCAGACAGCCATTCCTTCCCGCCAAGCGTCTCACGAGAAACCAGCGGATAGGAAAACACACATCTGGTTCTGCTTAGGCACAAGAAATGCTCTGTTGCAGCGGCTGATCCTCTGGCAGTGGAGGAGAGCAGAGCAGCTGTTTGGCATGCAGAAGGTTTGATCCCTTGGGGCGCCTCCTGGCAGGGCTTGGAAGAACCCCCCCACCTGCAACCCTGAAGGAATGCTGAAGGTGGGAGATTGCTGAGCTGGATGCTTTGGCTGAGATTCCTGCACTGAAGGAGGTTGGACTAGATGTCCCTTGGGGGTCCCTTCCAATGCTGGATTCTATGGTTCTACAAGGGGCAATGAGCAGCTGGCTGCATTTAAATCCACCCTTTATCAGAAGCATGAGGACTTGACTTGACTTCACTTGATCTGTATTGCAGATTCCTGCCTTGCAGGGGACTAGGCCTCTTGGAGATCAGGTTGCTAAGACTTGTTGTTGCTGTTGCTGTTATTGTTGTTCACTCAGTGCACAGGATTCTTTGGAGAGAAAGAATGAATGCACTTTGGACATGCTCCAAAGGAATGGCGTGTCCTCAGCCTGTGCCTTGTTCTGGCATCTGTCCAGAGCATGTGCGATCATACCCTGACGCAACCCTGCCAGGACGGCCGGGATCTGCACTGGATCTAGTTTCCCACGATCCCTTCCTCCTCCTTGCTGCTGCTGCTGCTGCAGGGCTGAGAGCTTCTGTGGCAAGTCAGCAGCAGGATTCATGCCAGCTGGCCTTCGTCACCCCGCTTGCGTGTATGCGCTCGGGGCCTTACGTACTTTGTGGAGAGAGCCTGAGGCTCCCAGATCTCCTGGGCACGGGATCCCTAAAGAAGGCGAGGAAGAATCCTTTGCGGTGAATCACCTGGCTGGGCTCTGCAACATGGTGGGAACTGCAGGGGCAGATTGTCTTTTCTTTGGGGCAGAGACAGTCACATAGTCCAGTGGGGAGAGCACCTGCTTGGCATGCAGAATGTATTTGCTTCAGTCCCTGGCAAGGCTTGGAATTGCCCCAAGGCAGAAATATCAAAGAGCTGCTGCCCACCAGTGTAGAGATGTTCTGAGCTTCTTGCGTTTCTGTTTAAATCAAAAAATGGTTTGGGAGCATGAGGTCTGGAGCATTGCAGAGCAGCTGCTTGGCATGCAGAAGGCCTCAGGCTCAATCCCTGGTAGGACTGCAGGCAGGACGGGGATTTGTCCCCATTCGGAAACCCTAGATAGCCAATGCTGCCAGCCAGTGCAGACAGCACTGCTCTACATGGACCGTTGGAACGGGGCAGCTTCGATTCTGCATTCTGTGCAGCATCAGAGATTCAAAAGCAAATGTTGCAGGGCAGTGATTTGGAGACCACCTTGTCCCAAACCCTGAGAGGGGCAGGGAATGCCAGGATTTGGCTAATAATAATAATAATTTGTTGTGTTTGTTGTTGTTGTTCTACGGGGCTGCCCCACTTACATACCCAGATTGGGGGCTGATCCAAAGCAGCAGGAAGCCCATGAGCAAGACCGCCTTTCCTCTGCCCCCTGCAAGCTGGCATTCTGCAGCAGGCAGCTCCTGAACATGGAGGCTCTACTAATGGCTTCAGGGTGTTTCCATCACTACCCCTGGGGAGGTGCTGCGCAGAGGGGAGAAACGGGCGCCTTGCCAACTTCCCTCGGGGTCTCTTTCCACCCGTCACCCGGTTCCTCACAGGCGTGGGAGAAGCACCTGCCTCCCCAATTCAACCCATGAGTGCCTTCCAGGAATCCCCGGCTGCTATTTATAAAATTGGCCACTGAGCCTGGGAACCTAGAGAGCTGACTCTGCCTCAAGCTGTGACTCACAAACACACATGAGGAGATAGAATCACAGAATGGTAGAATTGTTGGGAGGGACCTCTGAGGGTCATCTAGTCCAACCCCCTGCAATGCAGGAATCTCAGGGGGTTGGGCTAGATGACCCTCGGGGTCCCTTGCAGCTCTACTATTCCAGGATGTCAATAACGGCATCTGGTTGGCCACTGTGAGGGCAGGAGTTTGGGCTGGATGTGCTCCATTTGGCCTGATCAGGAGGCACTTCCTACCTCAGTGATCTCTGGGTTGTGGGTTTGATTCCAGCATTGGGCAAAATATCCCTGCATTGCAGGGGGTTGGGCTGGATGGCCTTTGGGGGTCCCTCCCAACTCCACTGTTCTGTGAGGCCATGCCTTGGCAGCAAGGAGAGTTCAGCTCAGGGCTGCTGCACCCCTCCCCTCCTTCTCTAGCTCCCTTGGTGAGAGCCTGGTGCTGATAACGCCAAGGTTGCAGGTTCGATCCCTGCATAGGGCAGCTACCTGTTCCTGCATTGCAGGAGCTTGGACTTCTGTGATTTCTTTGATTTCCCTCGGAGGAAGCCAAGGCAGTTTAGAGGAGCCTGCCCATCTTCCCACACTGGGAGAAGCTGCCAATGTTTATGCCACAGCGAGTCAGGGGGACGCAGGTGGCGCTGTGGGTTAAAGCCTCAGCGCCTAGGACTTGCCGATCGAAAGGTCGGTGGTTCTAATCCCTGCGGCGGGGTGCGTTCCCGCTGCTCGGTCCCAGCGCCTGCCAACCTAGCAGTTTGAAAGCACCTCCGGGTGCAAGTAGATAAATAGGGACCGCTTACCAGCGGGAAGGTAAACGGCGTTTCCGTGTGCGGCTCTGGCTCGCCAGAGCAGCGATGTCACGCTGGCCACGTGACCCGGAAGTGTCTCCGGACAGCGCTGGCCCCTGGCCTCTTGAGTGAGATGGGCGCACAACCCCAGAGTCTGTCAAGACTGGCCCGTACGGGCAGGGGTACCTTTACCAGTCAGTAAGAATTCGGGGGGGGGGTGTTGTGGGTCAGCCTGGGGGGTCTCAGGTGGGGGGATTGTTTTCCCCTGGGAAAGGAAGCCGGTGGCTGCTGCGTCCTGGAGGGAGCCCTGACCCCCGAGCAAAGGGGTCCAGTAAGGCGAGCAGGAAACCAGTTTGGGAAATTGTATTAAATTGAATTCATTCAGCTTGATTTGCAATAATTTGGCAAGCTAAGAAGAATAATTGGCAAAAAGGGGGGTTTTGCAGATGAGCAGCGGCCAGCTTAGGCCTCCTCTGGACCCAGAGGGGGGAGGGGCAGCGTTGTCGTGACCGCCCCACATGACAGAGAGGCTGCCGGCTGGGCCCTGATGTGGGATCTGCTCTCCTCGGAGACTGACGTTGGCCTGTGCTGTTTGCACGGGAATGTGGATTTGCAGCCCGGTGAGGGGGGAAGGTCACCTGGCCCCGTCCCTTGGGGGTTTGTGCCAGCTTTCCCCCACCCCTTGCGGGACAGCTCCCTGGGGAAGCCGGTTTCGCACTGGCAGCCCCCAGTGAGGAAGAGCGGAACTCGTGCATGGCCATTTACGCCCAGGGTTGCCCACACTGAATGGGAGCTTCTGCCCACTGTCTTTCTTAAAATAAACCAAGATGCTAGTCCTCACTATTTTGAGCAAAGGATGGAGAGCATTAGTAATGGGTCACCTGGAATTTCAGATCCTCCCAAACTGGTGCCAAGGTTTAGTGCTAATTTTGTGCCGTGAACCCCATGTTTCATATAATCATAGAGTTGGAAGAGACCACAAGGGCCATCGGGTCCAGCCCCCTGCCAAGCAGGAAACACCATCAGAGCACTCCTGACATATGGTTGTCAAGCCTCTGCTTAAAGACCTCCAAAGAAGGAGACTCCACCACACTCCTTGGCAGCAAATTCCACTGTCAAACAGCTCTCACTGTCAGGAAGTTCCTCCTAATGTTTAGGTGGAATCTTTTTTCTTGTAGTTTGGAACCATTGCTCCGTGTCCGCTTCTCTGGAGCAGCAGAAAACAACCTTTCTCCCTCCTCTATGTGACATCCTTTTATATATTTGAACATGGCTATCATATCACCCCTTAACCTCCTCTTCTCCAGGCTAAACATGCCCAGCTCCCTTAGCCGTTCCTCATAAGGCATCGTTTCCAGGCCTTTGACCATTTGGGTTGCCCTCCTCTGGACACGTTCCCGTTTGTCAGTGTCCTTCTTGAACTGTGGTGCCCAGAACTGGACACAGTACTCCAGGTGAGGTCTGACCAGAGCAGAATACAGTGGCACTATTACTTCCCTTGATCTAGATGCTATACTCCTATTGATGCAGCCCGGAATTGCATTGGCTTTTTTAGCTGCCGCGTCACACTGTTGGCTCATGTCAAGTTTGTGGTCAACCAAGACTCCTAGATCCTTTTCACATGTACTGCTCTCAAGCCAGGTGTCACCCATCTTGTATTTGTGCCTCTCATTTTTTTTTGCCCAGGTGCAATACTTTACATTTCTCCCTGTTAAAGTTCATCTTGTTTGTTTTGGCTCAGTTCTCTAATCTGTCAAGGTCGTTTTGAAGTGTGATCCTGTCCTCTGGGGTGTTAGCCACCCCTCCCAGTTTGGTGTCATCTGCAAATTTGATCAGGATGCCCTTGAGTCCATCATCCAAGTCGTTGATAAAGATGTCGAATAAGACCGGGCCCAAGACAGAACCCTGTGGCACCCCACTAGTCACTCTTCTCCAGGATGAAGAGGAACCATTGATGAGCACCCTTTGGGTTCGGTCAGTCAGCCAGTTACAAATCCACTGAGTGGTAGCATAGTCAAGACCGCATTTTACCAGCTTCTTTACAAGAATATCATGGGGCACCTTGTCAAATGCCTTGCTGAAATCAAGGTAGGCTACATCCACTGCGTTCCCTTCATCTACCAGGCTGACTATTGGTGATCACAGCATTCATGCCCCCCTTTGCAGTCAATTGGACAAGGTTGGGTTTTGGGGTGTCCCTGTGGCCGCTGGTGTGAGTGTCAATGACTCAGTTTTGTGGGCGATGCAGAAAGCGGGGTTCGCAACACAAAATGGCACAAAACCAGCACAGCACTTGGCACCAGTCTGGAGCCAATGAAATCAGGTTGTCACCCCGGTTGGAATGTCAATTGCTCCATTGGGGGGAGGCACAAAACGGTACAAAGCTTGCCCAAAATGTTGGCATCAGTTTGGGGCGATCCAAAATTTTGGGGTCACACATTAATGGAGCTAGGGTGGCTTTAGAGCGAGTGCATCTCGCTCAGCATTGCTTGCACTGACTGGCAGCAGCAGGTGTAGGTGGTCCCGGTCATACCTGGAGATTGAACTGGGACCTTTCTACATGCCAAATAGGTGTTCCACCCACTGAGCTTTGCAGCCCTTCCCACAATCTAGCATCAGGTTGGATTTGCAAATGTGCCAGGCCTTTCCATAGAATAGTAGAGTTGGAAGGGACCCCGGCGGTCATCTAGTCCAGCCCCCTGCAATGCAGGAATCTTTTGCCCAAGGTGAGGCTCAAACCCACAATCCTGAGACTCAGAGTCTGGTGCTCTTTTGCATCTTGGAATATTAAGTTCAATTTGTGTCATGTAATTATGATTCTGTTGGTTTTATTTCCAATTGCTTTCCCAACCATCCCCAGCCTGGGATTTGCCTTGCGGCAGGCGGAAAACCAACAGGTGCAGCTTCTGCCACTGTGTCTGTGTGCAGGAGAAGCCTCTTGCATTTCTGCCTGCTGAGCAGCACAGGAGCCCCTGCCAGAGGGGAGCATTTGGGGCCTTGTTTACCTCTCCGCAACACACCTGCGCCGGTGCGTGTCAGAACCCGTCACCCCTGACTCAGGTGCTTCCGCACATGCGGCCTGGGTGCGTCTCCCCCCCCCCCGGATGGCTGCACAGATCCTCTCCCAGGAAGCCAGAGCCTCAGAACTCATTGCCACTTGATGCCCCCCTCCTTCACAGCTGGAGCACTTCCTGGGTGCCAGAGGGAGCCGCCCCACCCTTCCTGCCCTCCCTCTCTCCCGCCAGGCATCTCACATTCGCCACCCGCCCCACCAAGTAAACAGGCACCCTGGCCAGTCAGGATGGCTCCTCTGTCTGGGATGGGTGCCAGCACAGCAGACCAAGAGCACCCCAAGGCGCCTGAATCCTGAAATGAGGAGAGGGCAACCAGATTTAACTGCAGAGCATGGCAGTTCCATAAAGACATGAGGAGTAGCACCTTGTTTCTAGTAGGGGGCTGGTGGCCGCTGACAGCTCTGCCTCCCTCCATGAATTCCTCTTGTCCTCTTTTAAAACCACTCAAGTTGGTGGCCCTCATGACACCTTGCGGGATCTCAGGGTTGAAGATAGAAGAGCCTGGCTGCAGGATCAGGGCCCAAAGCAGTCCCAAAGGGGCCTCCTCTCTTCCCAGGGGCTGAGTTCCCATAACAAGCTGCCCATCTGACTGGGCTGCTCCAGTCACTCTGGGAGGCTCCCAATAGAATATTAAAAACACAATAAAACATCAAACTTTTTTTAAAAAACACACACTATGGAATCATAGAGTTGGAAGGGAACCCCAAGGATCATCTAGCCCAGCCCGCTGCAAGGCAGGAATCTCAGGTGGCCATCCAACCTTATTCATTTTATTTAGGACTCTGAATGTCTGGTGCTGGGGAGAAGCAGCATCGGGAGAGGCAGTGTGCCCAGGATCGGGCCCGGGGGCAGTGGGCCATGCCAGAGCAGAGGCTGCTTGGCTGCCGACCAGGCCTGGCTCCGCGGGAACCTGCTCCCGGCTCTCTCCGGAAGGAGGAGGGCCCTTTCCTGGAGACATTGCTCAGCGTTTTCTGTGTCTGGGAAGCGTTGACTCAGCACCAGCCTTGAGGAAGAAAATTGGGGAAGAGAGAGAGTTGGTTCCCAGAGCAAGGGGAAGGAGTTCCAGGTGCCGCCCCCTCCAGCCAAGGAAAGCAAAGCCTCCCCTCCCAGGGAAAGAGCCCAGCTCAGGAGGCCTGTGTGCCTGGACCCATCCGGGGCGGGGGGGGGGGGTTCTTTTTGAGGGTGCACAAGGACCCTTTGCAAGCAGCTTCATTTATTTCTCTTTCTTTTGTTTACTTATACTGCCCTTCATCCGAGAATCTCAGGGCCGTTCACTGAATGCATATAGGCAGCCATGCTTTGCAGGCAATATGCGCCAGGGTTGCCAGGTCATGGAATTGTAGGGTTGGGGGTACCCAGGGGTCATCCAGCTGAACCCCCTGTGATACAGGAATCGTAGAGTTGGAAGGGACCTGAGAGAGTCCAGCATCACCTCATGTCATAGAATTGTAGGGTTGGGCGGGACCTCCAGGGGTCATTCAGCCCAACCCCATGAAATGCAAGGATTGCAGTGAAAGACTTCTTGACGGGTGGCCTCCCAGGTTCCGCTTAAAAGCTTCCAAGGGGCAGAACTCACCACTTCCAGCAGCATCCCAAACCCTAAGATTTCAGGGCCTGAACCTGAGCCGGGGGGGGGGTGTCTCTGCACAAAAGACTTGAGAGTCCCAAGCGCTTGCATGGAGTTTGGGTGGTCTGGTGCAAATCCACCACCAATGCACTTACTGTTGCAACAACTGCATGTTGCAGAAAATACACCCCAGGGTGGGGAGGGGCAGCAGGGGAAAGACCACCAGTCTAGTCCTCCCTTGGGTAGGAGGCTCATTTGCAGGCTGCCTTCTGAGCTGATAAGGTGACTCTGCTGATAAGAAAGAGCTGCATCTTCAAAGCAGGCATGGACTTTGTCTAGTCTTTGGGGTCCCAGTGCTAATCATGTCTCTCTTTCTGTCTGCAGTTCCTGACATCTCAGAAGCCTGCCGGGGGGGGGGGGGGGCTTCCTAAGCATGCTTTTAAGTTCCCTTAATAATTGCATAACCCCCTCCTCAGCCCCTGAAAAAGATTCTCCTGGATTAATAATAATAATAATAATAATAATAATAATAATACCCCGCACATCCGGCTGAGTTTCCCCACCACACTGGATGGCTTCCAGCACATACAAAAACAGTGGCCCATGTTGCCTGCCATCCTGCCTCACAGTGGCCAAAGAGTCCTAAGGATCTAGGAATCGAGATAGACTGCCTCTGAACCTAGAGGTTCCATAGGAACATGGGAAGAGCCTGGCTTCACATCAGTGTAGCATCCTGTTCTCACAGTGGCTGATCAGATGCTTATTATGGGAAACCCACATGCAGGGTTTGAGTACAAGAGCAACTCTCCCCTCCTGCAGTTTCCAGGAACTGAGGAACTGGTAATCCTAAAATCCTAGAATGGTGAAGTCGGAAGGGACCCTGGGGGTCATCTAGTCCAACCCCCTGCAATGCAGGAACAGGCAGCTGCCCCATAGAGGGATCGAACCTGCAAGCTTGGCATTATCAGCACCAGGCTCTCACCAGCTGAGCTACACAGAGCCATCGCCCCTTCCAGCTGTGGAGGCAGAGAAGATCTATCCTGGCTCATCACCTCATGATGCGCCATCAATTTATCTCACCCCCTTTCTGAACCTTCCAAGTCAGTGGCCATCAACTGTCTCCTGGAGGAGGGAGTTCCACAGGTTAACCACGTGCCATGTGAAGAATTGCTTTCTTTCACAGAGCTGTAGAATTGTAGACTTGGAAGGGAACCCAGGAGTCCTGTAGTCCAACACCCTGCAGTGCAGGAATCTTCTGGCATTCGGCTTTGTGAGATGCAAACATTTGTTGGACAGTAACAGATAAATAAGGTTCCAGACCTCATGCTCCTGCGAAAGAAGAAGAGTGGACCCCATCATGTGCCCAAGCTTTGCATTTTCATTAATGCGCAGCAAGATGCACTGAGTCCTTCTGCCCTGGGATGTCTGGCCCTTTGCTCAGCCGACGAAGGGAGAAAGCCGAGGCGAAGGGCCAGCCCAGTCCTCCCTGCGGCTGCCAAACTGTGCTTGTTTTTCTGGGGCCCCACCCTGCACCTCACACGTCTCCCGGCAAGTCACCCTTGCTGACACCCAAGCGGAAATCCGGTACCGTGCGGCAGAGCCACTGTTGGCCCCCCTCGCCAAGAGAACCAGGCTGCCCAACCGGCTTGGCAGGGGAAGCTGAGCAGGCCTCTTGGCCCCAATCCCAGCATTTCCACACACTGCCCTTTCACCGGAGGAGGGTTTGGCGGTGCCATCGCTCCTCTCCGAAGGGAGAAGGCCTGAGATGTGTTTTTGAGGCGTTTGGGTGCCTCCACAAGAGAGCATCGCCTCTCAGGGAATGGCCCTGGTTTTAATAAGTTATTTTCTTCTGTCTTACACTCCCCCCCCCCAATGGCTTGCATTGCAGGAATCATAGAAATATATATGGAAGGGACCCCGAGGGTCATCTACTCCAACCCCCTGCAAGGCAGTATTCTCAATTCAAGCATCCATGAGAGATGGCTGCCCAACCTCTGCTTTAAAATGTTCCTTGTGCAGGAGCAGATCTCCTTGGCAGAGTGCCTGCTCGGCATGCTCCATCCCCACTGGCAGCATCACCAGGCAGGGCTAAGAGAGGCTCCCGGGTCTGAAGCATTGGAGAACTGTTGCTGCCAGTCAGTGTGGAGCAGCCCTGAGCTACATGGACCAAGCATCTAACTCACTGTGGCGACTATTGACGGCACTCTTTTGTGCAGAAGCATAGTGTTTGGAGCCTTGGCTCGCTTTTACACGAAGCGCTGTAGCTCGGTGGTCCAGCACCCTGAGTCTGACACCCCAGAGAGCCTTCACGCTGCCAGTCAGAGCCGAGAACACTTAGCTGACTCAGCATGCAGCCATCTGCTATCTTCCTTGTTTATGAACTGCCATCAGATTTGTCATTTTCTCAATGGCTTGCCTGGGACTTGAGATGCCCAGTTCCTCCAGAGGTTGTGGAGTAAACATATTCAGAGCATGCCCTTCTTACCCAAACCGACATGTTGCAAGAAACCAGGGAGCAGCGTCACACCCAGAGCAACGCCTTGCAAAATGGGATTTATTTATAGCACGCTGGAATGAGACATTTCAGGCCTGACTACATCTGTATATGTATATTGTTTTCTTTTTTTCCTAAACAAGTACAGCTGTACTTTAAAAAAAAACACCATGTAAACAAACTGTCTTGCCAAATGCAAGGTGCTTCTTTTAAAACTTGGCCTTTTTCATAGATCCATAGAATTGCAGGGACTCCCAAGGGTCATCCAGCCCAACCCCTGCACTGCAATCACAGGAAGCACTTCCTCAAGGGTATGAAATGAAATTTAGAAATGAATTATTTGGGGCTCTCTGTCTCCTGTTTTGTTGCTGCCTTTCTTTTCCGTGAACCCCCTTTAAACCCCCCCCAAAAAAAACACAACCCACCCACCCACTATTAAATTAATGATAATAATTTGGCAAGCTATAGGCATCAGGCAAGTCAAACAGGTTTGCATATGGCCTGCATAATTCCCTCTGCCTTTTGTTACTCATGGCAAGCAGAAACCTTTTGCTTACTCAGCCGCCCTCCTGGCTCCGGATCTGTCACGGCACGTTTCCGTCTGCACGCTTCCAAGTCTCTGTGGCATGAGGGCTAGCAGCTTAGGTTGTAGTGGCTGTTTTGAACTGGAAGCCAGCAACTCTCCCGAAGCTGCATTGCGGCTCTGGTTCCGTGACTGCTGGAGTCACAGAAAGTCAAAAGTAGAGTGGTGATTAGATAGATAGATAGATAGATAGATAGATAGATAGATAGATAGATATAGATAGACAGACATACATATTATTTGACTTACAACTCCCATGACAGTTGGCAGTTGGGAGCGGGGAGGGGTGCTAATCTGTGTTGCACAGGACAACCCCCCCCCGCCCCCGCTATAAGACACATTAAATGATTCCTTGACTTTTGCAAGTTCCTTTTCTGTTGCTTTGAAGGGTCAAAAATCCCAAATGCAGAATGTGAAAAGGTTGCCCCGAATGATCTTAAATAGTTTGGAGACCTGGGCACAAGCTAACAAAATGAATTTCCATAGGGACAAATGTAAGGTTCCTGCACTTAGGCAGGAATAACCAGATGCACAAATATAGGATGTGGAACACCTAGCTCACTAGCAGGACATGTGAAAAGGATCTCGGGGTCTTGGTGGACCACAATTGCTCACAAAGGACACAACTTCCTTTGCACCCGTCCAGATCAAATGAACCAACAACCTCCCAGCTAATTGATCCCTCTCTCATGCACAAATCCTGGATCCTGGGTGTGTGCTGGGTGGAGAGACGGAGCCGCAGTGCCAATTTCCTCTGGGGACATTGGCATGGGAGCTGCCTGATGTTTTTGCTGCTGCCCATCTGACTAAGCATCTCAGGAAGAGACTTTCCCTTCACAAGCAGAAATAGGTTGTTATTATTATTATGAATTAACGCTGTGGGGTGTGTGAGAGAGCATACTTTGCAAAAATATATTCACATGGCAGCAAGGCTCCATCCAGCATAACATCCTGTTTCCAGGGCTGGCTAACCAGTTGCCCAACCTGGGAAACCATAGCTCAGAGGTAGACTGCTCTTTGAGGTGGAGGCTCCATTTTTAGTGGCCATGGCTCTTTTGGCAAAGCTCTTCTTAAAAAGATAAGGAAAGCCTTAACCCCTTCTGCCCGCCTTAGCACTCAGGGGGTCTGGGGGGTCACTTTGGGTTTTAAGCCCTCATGTGAGCACCTGGAATTGGGACCACCAGGAATGGACTGGAAACTGCTGAAGTCTCAGCCTCATAATTACTACCCCCACCACCAAATGGCACAAAATTCACATGAACAAGATTCTCCTTCCCCCTATCAAGCAGAGACTAGCTTTGTTCAAGAGCCTAAAAGGACTTCCTGGAAGGGCAGCGATAAGGCCTGCAGAGCACATTCCTGGTGGCTACGGAGGACCCACATTTGTGCCCTTTTGGGGTTTATCTTGCTGCTCCCCAGACAGTCGCCAAGAGCCTCCCAGACGCCTCTTCTCTGAGGCTTTTAGGGCCTGTCAATCTGGCCTCTCTTGTTGATTTGGAGCAAAAGGCCTTGCTTTGAAAGCAGGATGGAGAGACAGGAGGGGTGGGGAACCAGGGAATTATCCTCAAATGCTTTGGGCTATATTTAGACACAGGGTGGGATTTTCCCTCGCTCTCTCAGAAATGGAAGCATTTTAGACCATTTGTTGCAAGCGAAAAATGCACTCTGTGCATGCACAGGTGCACCATTGCACATTATTATTTCAATTTGGTTTTCTGAGATAATATTGCAGAGGGGGTTGGGCTGGAGGGCCCCTGGGGGACCCTTCCAATTCTGTGGTTCTATGATCCCCTGATCCTTGGGAGTTGGAGTTCATCTCTGGGCAGGTGAATGCAGGTGATAGTTTGCAATGCAGGTTCAGATGCAAAACAACTCCAGGTGACTCTGGCTTCCGCCACTCCAGACCCGCCCGTGCCCAGGCCAGGAAGGGGGTGTGCCTTCACTTCTGTTTCCTGCCCCGCCTGCTCATCCTCAGCTCACCTGGAGGCACACCTGACTCCCGGCAGCAAGCTTCCTCTCTGCATCTCTAGACAGGCTTACAGGAAGTCAGCAAAACATCCCTTTAAAATAATAATAATAATAATAATAATAATAATAATAATAATAATAATAATCTTTCCAAAGAATTTACAACATTTTCTGGTTTACAGTTAATTAACCTTGGGCTACCCCCCCAATCCCTCCATGCTTTCCCCAATTTTCCAATTAGTGCTGCATATTATAGTCATTCTATCTATACCTTTTCCACAATGGTACTTGAATTTAAAATGTTTACAATGTTTTTGAAAAATAATTTACAAATACTTTCCAATCCTCCTTGACTCCTGCCTTATCTTGGTTTCTGATTTTATTTGCTAAACTTGCCAATTTGGCATATTCCACCAATTCCATCAGTTTCCAAGGTCCTGCCACCTGCCAGGTCAGGAGGTGTGGGGTGAGCCTGTCACTTCCAGGGCATCAGGGTTGTCTTGCAGCTGGATCAGGCCCCCCAAAGACCCATCTAGCCTGCTCTCACAGTGGCCAAACAGCCCTGAGAACCCAGGAATCAAGATAGACTGCCCCTGGAGCTGGAGGTTCTGCAAGGACAGAAGAAGAAGGTGGCTGTTAAGCCAGGCCAACGGGGGACCCATCCACCCAGACCTCCTGCCTGTGCAAAGATTTGGCCCCATTAATTGGAGCAAAAAAGGTTTGAGCTCTTATGTCCTGGCAGATGATATCTGGAAGGAGAGGCAGCGAGAGACCTGCAAAACAAAAAGAAAAACTGCTCAGAGGATCCTCCCCCTCTTGCAAACCTTAATGGGATCAAAGAGGGGCTGCATCCAACGTTAGCCCTACTCAGAGTAGACATGCTGGAAGGACTGTAGATAACTCACTGAGATCCATTAGTTTCAGTGGATCTACTCTGAGCAGGATGCAACCATCCAAAATCACCGAAAAACAGGATTCTGCCTTCCCTAAATGCACCAGGAATAAAATTGCATTTTTTCCTTCCTGTTGCAAAACAAGCGCTGAACTGCCTGACATTTGAGGTTTCTGGTTTAGAAGCTCAAAGAGCTTCTCATGTTTTCCCAGAGCTGCTCTTTCAACATCTTTCGGAGCCTGGCCCCAATCCAAGCTGGACTTGTTTTGGAAAAGCCCAAGAGTGACTTTGCTTTCTCCTCCTCGGCTGTACAGAACAAACTTTTCCTAGGAATTGCTCATGTGACTCTTCTTGCAGCCGAGAGAGGAAAAAACGCCAGTCTGGGGAGAAAGGAAGGAAAGAGGTTAAATTAATGGCCATTTATTTAAAGACACAGATAAGGTGCAAATTGCTAGTCCCTGCTGTGTGCTACATGTCCCCCCAAATGCACCACCCCTCTGCCCCTCACCTGCCCTCTCCCCAAGGGCCCAGGTGAGCACAAGGTGAGGACTGTCCCTTTGCAGGGAGGGGGGAGGAAGGAGAGGCCGTTCCGGGGCAGGAACACCAAGAACCGTCAGGCGCCTTGCCAAGAGGCCAGACAGTCCACGCTGATAAATAGGCCTGCAAGGAGGAACATGGCGGACGGACAAAGTGGGCGGTGTCCTCGGCTGCCCTCATGGCTTATCCGCAGTCCCTCAAAACACTGCTCCTGGTACAGCTTCATGTGGCCTGAGTGCAACCATGCACCCAAAGCACATTCCCTGCCCAACCGAAGAGTCCTGGGAAACAATCCCAGGAATGATTATTTCAGGGGGGAAGGATGTGCTTTAAATGTGCCCAGCCGGCATTTCCCATTCAGAACCATGAGGAGTGGATTCTTAACTTCATTTAAAAGCGGTGGGTTATAGTTCCACAGCAGAACGCCTGCTTTGCACACAGAAATTATGTGGGCGTCTCCAGGTAGGCCTGGGAGAGTGCCCTGAGTCTGAGACCCTGAAGAGCTGTGGCTGCCAGACGGTGGACTCAGTACTGAGCTAAATGGAACTGGGAGTAAGGCATCTGCCGACATCGCAAGCCGGAAGAAGGGAAGAGTCCCTGCAATAATTTGCAGCCAACCTCTGCCAGGCTAACTCTTGCAAGATGCAGGCAGAGTCTTCTTCATATACAGAATAAACAGCCTGTGGTCCTCCTGGAGATTCAGTCCCTCCCAACCCAGAGATGGCCAGCAAACCTTGAGGACTTCAGGTCAGGTCTGGAGGCTGGGCAACCCCCAACTGTGGGCGACTTCTGCAAGCAGAGCAGCTGTCCTGCCCTCCCCCTCCTTTCTGCTCCTGCCACCTCCTCCCTCTGCAACTGCCAGAGGCCCTTCCTGTTTTGCAGGCTCTGTTTTCACCTCTGCTCATTAAAGGGAGGTGTCTGCTCCAGCAGGACGCCTGGGTTCCTTCTCCCAGGATCCTGCTCCTGGCCACGTGCGGGGGGGGGGGGGGGAGGTATCCAGCTCTCCCTGCCTGCCTCAGTTTTCCCTCCACCCTCCAGGAAGTGGGCCTCATTAAAGCAGGCTTGCTGCTGTTGTTGCCAGGAGCCGAGTGCGAGGCTTGTGTCATGGGGCTGTGCCCCACTTGCACTGGGGAGAGGCGTAGGCTATTTCTGGAAGTGAATACCTGACCCATAATGGGCTTATGGCTCTCTCTGTGTGTGTGTTAGAAACCCTGTAAATCCAGCAGGGGAATAATGTCAGTTAATACTGGACCCCAGGGTCTTCCAGGCTGGACTACTGCAATGCGCCTTCTGTGGGGCTGCCCCTTGGCAGATCTATTCAGATCTCATATAAACCCTGCTTTAAATGGCGAGGAAGAGGCGAAATGACAGACACTTGTAAAATTATGAACACACACACACAGCTTTTTATATTTTATTTTTAAAAGTCAAAGTTTCGGGAGGGGAGTCTGGAATATCCTTGGGAGATCTGAGGGGTCCCCCTCCTTAAATGGTTGCATTTTGTAGCTTCATCTCTGAGTGCAGGGGCTGGGGGGTCCCTTTTTTTAGGGGTCATGGGAGGTCTCTGCATTGACACACACACACAACACACACATACACACACCCCGCGCAAAAAAGGCCACCTTTGACTACTGGAGGCCCTCATGGCAAAACACATTGCCTTGTTAAAAAGGATAATGCAAAAGCAAGGAGCCAGTCCTCAAGGCTGTGAGGATGGAGATGAAAGTATGTTAGCGGAAGCCGGACTGGATTTCCTGCATGCCTCCCGATGGAGCTGAATAACAGGGATGAAGGAGGCAGGGGTATCCTGGAGACAGGAAGCACTGCAGACTTCAGCTTCCCTAGCTCAAGTCTCAGGAGGTTCCACAGGGAAGAGGGGTCTATTCTTATGAACCAGGTGGTGTTTTTTTTAATCTACAGTATCTATCTATCTATCTGTTTTCCCCAAGGCAGCACAAAAGACCATAGAATTGTAGAGCTGGAAGCAACCCAGAGGCGGACAACTAATTCCTGCCTTGCAGCCAGGACTGCTTGGCATCTGGCTTGTTTCCAAAGCCCAGCACCTGACAGCTGACCTCCTGCCAAGCGTATTTCACTTTTGCCAAGCTTATCTCTTCAAATGGACAAAGAATGAACCTCCTTTTGATTAGTGTCCTTGTTTGCTTTTTCCCAGCTCAGTTCCCAATGAAGATTATTTTAAATGGCTACCGGTCCTCACTCGGGAAATCTTAATTAAAAGCGTCCAAACCGATGCGGGGGGTCCGTAGTTGTTGGTTCTATGGCTGCTTGAGGCATTGCATTTGTCGAGCTGTGCAATCGCTGCTTCTGACTCAAAAATGACAAATACCTGGACTTTTTGTTATTTAGAACCTAAATATTATTCTGGGAAATAAATAAAGGATAAACAAACAAACAAATGGAGCCACATAGACGTTTTTGGTTCATGTTATCCAGACAAAAAGAAAGCTGTTAAGAGTAGAACAGAGCTGGAAATGCCCCCTTGTCTTCCTCTCTTGCCTCTTGCTGTCCCCGCTCCAATTTTAGATTGTAATCACCTTGGGGCAAAGACACTTTTTCCTGGACATTACTTGTGCTGCACATGATAACAGTATTATGGACTACATCTCGCTGAAATGAGCATGCACAACCAGCTCAGGCCCATTGAATTTCAGTGGGTCTACTTTTGAGTAGACTGTGGCCATAGGCAACCCAAAATTATTGTTCCTCAAGTGAGGGAGACATAATAAGCTGCTGAGGAGGAAGGAAAGAAGCTGATTACAGGTTCTGTGCACAACATGCAATTAAAGTGCCCTGGGAACTGTAGTTTGCTCACCATAGAACCACAGTTCCCACCACCCTTGACAAACTGCAGTTCCCAGGAATCTTCAGAGGAGGTTTGTGTGCTTTAAATGTATGGCATGTACGCAGCCTATGTTCTAAACCTCCCTGAGGCCTTTGAGGTAAATTCAGCGTACAGATAAAGGGAATTATAGAATCCTAGAGTTGCAAGGAACCCAGAGGGTCATCTAGTCCAACCCCCTGCAATGCAGGAATAAAACCTCTGGTTTTCCATCCATTTTGAGACCCTGCCTGATCCTGCTGAGCTCTGAAAATGTGCTAGCAGGTTTTGTTGTTGCTACCCGACTAGGAGACACACCAAACATTTAAAGCCATTGAATGCACATTCTTACCTCCAAATGATTCTGGGAACTGTAGTTTGGCCCCTCAGAGCAGTTCCCGGAACCTTTGAAAACTGCAGCTCCCAAGATTCTTAGGGGGAAAGAAGCAGAATCATATAATTGTAACATTGGAAGGGACCCCCCAGGGCCATCTAGTCCAACCCCCTTTCAAGATAGTGGGGAGCACCCTGGAAAAGCGGGGAGTCACTATGGCAGGCACCTCACGAGCAATCAAAAAGTGAGGTGCTGCCTGTTCTCTAAAAGCCTCTTCAGGTAATTGCAACCAGCTCTGGGTGTGAGCAAACCAGATCCAGGTCACCAGCCTCTTTGCAAGAGGTTGGTCAAGAGGCCAGGAGGGAAGAAGGCTGCTCTCCCTCCCGGAGGGCCGAGCCGGCCGAGCAAGAGCCATCTAGGTCAGGGCAGCACGGGGCGCCGAGGGCTGCTGGTTAGGGACTCAGCCCAGCCAAAGCTGCACTGTGCAAGAGCTGAGCTGCCTCATCGCACCAGGGTGCCGTGCTTGTTAATTTTGCACTGCTGTCAGATTAATATTAAGGTTAAACCCCACACACCCCACGGAGACTGGTGGTGACTTACAGCCATTTATTACTTACGTGATGTGGAAGAGCTGAGCTCCCCGTCAACAAAAGCTTGTTGCCAAGAGATATGGGGCGCATTGCATTTTTAATATAGTATTTCATGGTGTCCAGCTATAGCACAATTAAAATTGACCAAGTGCAGGCACTTTCACTTGGTGCAAAGCACCAAGCCGTGCTTTGCAAGAGCTGAGCTGCAGACCATGTTCATTTTGCAAGTCAAAAAGTGTTGCAAACTTTCCAGCTATAATATAGTTGAGAGCTCAAGTGCATGTTATTAGAGAGAGCATGAGACTCTTCATTAGATGTCCAGGAAATAAGCAACTCTTTGATTTTTGGAAGACAGCCCTGTAGCGGGAAGTTTTTAATGTTTGATGTTTTCTTGTGTTCTTAATATTTTGTAGGGAACCACCCAGAGTGGCTGGAGCAACCCAGTCAGATGGCTGGCGTATAAATAATAAAATTAGTTAACCATCATTATCTCAAGGTCATGGGTTCGAGCCCCACACTGGGCAAGAAGATTCCTGCATTGCCAGAGGTTGGGCTAGATGACCCTTGTGGTCCCTTCCAGCTCTACAATTCTATGATTCTAACACAATTGAGAATGAGTGTGCAAAAGTCACGTGTTGGCCAAAGTCATGCATTGCAGGAGCTGAGCCACTCCGCCCCCCGCCGCCCGGTGCTTTGCAAGAGCTCATCTAAACTGCATGTTAATTTTGCATTGCATAATTTTCCACGGACAGATTACTAGGAAGGATCAAACCACCCTCCCACAAAGCCAAAGCCATGATGTGCAAGAACTGAGCTCCCATTGACCAAGGTGCCTTGCCTAGAGATCATTTTCATATTGCATAGTGTCTGCCTATAAACACAACTGATATTGAGTGTGGGGAGTCTAAGCTGTGCTTTGCAAGAGCTGAGCTGCAGCACATGCTCATTTCGCAAGTCCAAAGCATTGTAAACTTTCCAGCTGTAACACAGTGAAGATTTAAAACAAGAGAGAGAGTGAGAGAAAGAGAGAGAGAGAAGGGAGGAGGAGGAGGAGGGGGTTTTCACCTGCCACCCTGCTTTAATTGTATTCTCACTTTGAATCCCGAAAGGCACAGACAGAGCAAGGACATGCCAGGAGCTAAACATTTGAGAAGTGTGTGTTCCATCCCTGGCACCTGGCATTTAGAGATAGACTTCCTTGGGTGTGGAGGCTCCATCTGGCCATGGCAAACAGCCTCCTCAGAAACTGGAGCCTTTCTGAAGGTCGGGGCTTTGCTTTTTTGGCTTGATGACTGTATTTGCATAGCTCTCTCTCCCTCTCTGATGTCTTAAACTTCGCCCTATTTCCTCTGTGTGCTTGAAATCTCTTCCTTCCGGGGGAAATCCCTGGCTGTTTCCCACTTCTGCAGGGAGGCCAGCCAGGACCAGAAGCCAGGTGGGTCCAAGATAGGCCACCGATTTTAGCAAAATGTGGCCTTCTGAGTTTTCTGCAAAGGATAGTAACTGTGTGTGTGTCTTTGGGTGGAGCCCTTTGCAAAATCCGAAACTGGGGGGGGGGGGGGGAGAAATATGCAAAGTCACTTGAGCTGCAAAAGGCAATGCAGGCGTCCTGCTGACCGGGGAGCCTGTGTGCTCCTGCACTTCTAACAGCAACAAGACAGTGGAGTCGTCCCCACTTGGTGGTACAGAGCCAAACAGGAGCAGCTCACAGGCTCCAACTTTTGCAAAAAGCTGGCTTCAGCCTGGACGCTCCCCCAGCCCTCAGCCAGTGAGATTTACTCCTGAGTAAACTTGATCTGAGGAGGAAGGGCCTTTTCTGCAGGGGCTCCTTCCTGACTGAGGTTCACCTTTTGCAGAGTTAGACCACCATTTCCCTTAATTCCTGCTCCCATCCGCTCCAGAACCTGCCCTTCCCCGCTCCCAAACCCCAAAACCCATTGCATCCTAGAATTGTAGAGCTGAGTGAGGTCCCCAGGGGCCATCTAGCCCAACCCTCTTTTGCGTGCTAAGCAACCACTCCACTGCACCCGTCATTTTGCACCAGCGCTTTCTCTGCTAAGTAGTGGAACAAGTAAAAAAAAAAATCAGACTTCAAAGTTCAGAAACTCCCCCTGCAGCAGGGGCTTCCCCACGCTGGTCACCCAGTGGGTGGTGAGTGGGGTGGGGGTGGGGAGCCATGGGCCCCCCCACGTGTGGGTTGCCAGCCCAGATCTCATCTGCGGCTTACAGGAAAACACGCCAGAGAGAGCTGGGCCTGCGGTTGAGGAGGCTGCCTGCGTGTGTTTGTGAGTGGGTCACACCTCGGGGGAAAGGAAAGGTGGCTTTTTATCGCTCTCTTTCCACCTACAACAGCATTGCAAAGGGGAAAAGAAACCCCCCAACTGACGCTGAAAAGCCAGAAACTGCGTGATCAGCAGCGGGAACACCCTCACCCAAGGCTGCTGCGTCTGGAAAGACCCATGTTTCGGTGACTCCTTTTTGGGGCGCACACTGAGCAAGCCCCCCCCCCCGAATTCATGGCCTGAGGAAGGGTTCGGAAATTTGGCCTTGCTTCTAGGTTATTTTACCTTGTTGCTTTGCATTTGAAATAATCTAATAGAAAAAATATATTTTTAAAGGGGGTTTTGAAAGAGAAAGACAGAAAAAGGAAAAAAAATCCACCTTGCAGCAAAAACTTTCTGTCGTGTTGGAATCTGCAGAGACAAGCTTGAAAGAGGAGAGCCTGAGAAGTGGGTGGGAGAGAATAAGTATGCAAATGTTTAATTCTTTTGCATATTGGGGTGCATCTTCTTCACATAATCCTCTCTCCTGTGGTTTCTTAAGGAGGGGCAAAAACCTTTGCTGATTGCTAAGACTTCTTTCTCTCTGGATTGAGGGAACTCCTGCCTCTTGAGATGCTGCCAGGCCTCTCCTTCTAAGCCATCTTGAGGGCTAGTGGCTTGTGGAAAAGAGTTTACAAGGAAAACACCACCACTTGGTTAAGTGTTTTGCTGCAAGGGCAACAAGAGAGTCTTTGCAGCATCATAAAGCAATAAGGACTGTTCTCTGGCCGGCATGGATTTCATGGGTTACAAAACCACAGAACTGTAGTGTTGGAAGGGACTCTTTGAGGGTCAGCTTGCCAAAGCCCCTGCAATGCAGGTTTCCTGCATCTTGTTGCAAACACAGCCTTCTGGTGGGGGTGGACTCTCCTTCGCTGGAGGTTTTTAAACAGAGGTGGAATGGGCATCCGGCAGGGATTCTGTGTCTGCCATTCCTGCCTTGCGGGGGTTGGACAAGATGACCTTTGGGGGTCCCTTTCAGCTCTACAAGTCTGTGATTCTATTTTTCCAGGTCATCAGTATCTGTCTTTTTGCTGTATTAAGGGCAAATGCGACTCCCTTTAACAATTGGATTGGATATCTTCAGGGAAGTTTTTCATGGTCGATGTTTTATTGTGCTTTTAATATTTTGTTGGGAGCCTCCCAGAGTTGCCTGGGCAACCCAGTCAGATGGGCAGCATATAAATGATAAAATTATTATTATTATTATTATTAGTAGTAGTAGTAGTAGTAGTACGAACTTGCTACACATGAACAAGTTGCAGACACAAACAGACTTGTCATGGACAAATTTGACAATATTTGGAATTCATTTTTATAAATACCATATTAGGTTAAGGTCTGGTTAATTACAATAAAAATGCTTTTTATTTTTGCAATGTACACAATATTGTCGTTCTGTTCTGTTTAGTTTTCTACATGAGTACTATCTCTAGTTTCTTCATTTTTGTGTCTTATCTTGTTCTGTGCACTTGTACTTTGTACTTTTTATTTTTCAATAAAGAATATCAAGGTTCTGAGCTTGCAGTTCTTGTACAAAAGCTTTCCAATCCTCCCTAAAATCTGCCTCTTCTTGATCTCTAATTTTTATAGTTCGTCATATTCTGTCCATTTTATCTGCCCCTCTCCTTTGGAAGGTGTCGCCTCCTCTTGCCATTTTTGCATACATAATACCCTCACTGCCGTTACTTCATATAGAAATAAGCTTGTCTGCCTTTTTGGAATATTCATCTCAGTTATCCGTAATGGACTGACTTCTGGTTTTTTTTTTTGAAGAGTTGCCTTAAATATTTTCTTTACCTCATTGTAAACCATCTCCCCCAAACCCTTAGCCACTCGAAATGTCCACCACGTATAGTAAAAAGTACCTTTGACTTCTTTGCATTTCCAGTGGATACCTGACTCAGATTTATGCATTTTTGCTCAGTTACTTGGTGTCAGAGACCACCTGCCACTAGCGAGTCACAGGGTTGTGAAACCCCCGTTGCTCTTCTGTGAAACAGGAATGATGGTCACAGGGCTCTTGTGAAGTCAGAGCAATTTTTATAAAGTCCAGCCACCCCCCTCCCAGGCCGGGTGACCAGCTCAGAATGCGGATTTTGCACACTTGTGACCGAGGAACAAGCCTGGGCTTTGGCCATTGAGACACTGGCAGATTTTTCAGAAAGCACCAACTGTGGTGGAGTCAGTGAGGCAGTTTGAAAGGCAGTGCCGTGTAGTGGTTCAAGGGTCAGGCTGGGATTTGGGTTCAAATTCCTGTTTGGCTGTGAAGCTTGACCTTTGGGGCAGCTCACTGTCTCTTGGCCTGGCCTACTTCACAGGGTCGTGGGATTAAATGAGCTCTCCGGAATAAAGAGAAGCTGGGCTATAAATGCAATTATTAATAAGTTTGCTCTCCCGGCATCAGGGGCTCCCCTTCTTGACTTCTGCTCCCCGCAAACCACAGCATTTGAGGGCAGGTTAAGGCAAGAAGAAGAGGCGATGCTGCTTTATTTGGCCATTTGTAAATGACTCCAAACACCTGACACAAGTCTGACTTCAGCAGGTTACAACTCCCTCTCCCAGCAATCCTTAGAATTTTGTTTTGCAGAGATCACCCCCAGATTTTCTTTTTTAAAAATAACATTCCTCTAAAGAGGCTTTGGAACTGCTATAAGGACTCTTTGTTTCATGAGCACCAAATGGGGTGAGATCAAGTATGATCCAATAGTTTTGATCTCGGGCAAAACCATTTTAGAGCTGCAAAGTATTTAACCCACCAGAAAGGGCTTTCGATAAAGAGGAGGGACTTGCAGGCCTTGCTGGAGAAATTGGACAGTTCCTACATAGTGTATTCCTCAATGCTAAATGAGTAATTGTGATGCTTAGCTTATTTTTCCATTGTTGCTTTGTTAACTGTGTTTTATAGATTGCAATTTTTTCAGTGAAGATTTGTTAATTATTCTATATGATTCCATTTGATTTATGCTGTATTTCTATTATGTTCTATCATTGTTATTCATTGTTCGTAAGCCACTCTGCAACTCATTATATTTTTTAATGCCACTTTTCATTCAAATAAGTCAAACATCAATCAATCAATCAATCAATCAATCAATCAATCAATCAATGCATTACTTTGAAGTCTTTTGTTCAACCACAAAGAATTCAGGTGACCAGCTGTTTGCAGGGCAATGACCTCAAGACCCTGTTGAGGACTGCATTGCTGGGGGTTGGGCAAGATGACCCTCAGGGGTCCCTCCCAACTCGATGGAAAAAAGTCTGCCTTTGCAAAGCTGGTGTGCTCCAAGGCTGCAAACACGCCCCACCCCTGCAGCTCAAAAAAGCCTCTGAGCACACCACCAGGTTGGCAAACGAGATGGCAGATTCAAGAAACACAGGTCACGCTTCACTTTCAGAAGGTAACAAATTTTTTTATTGCAGCTTTTAAAATCAGATATAAGAATATATAGATGTATTCGATTCTCTCTCAGTGCAAAAAAGTCATTTTGCGTGTTTTTTCTCTTAAATAGATAAATAAGAACTTCTCTGCATCCAGTTCATTTTTTAATTTTTTAAAAAAGGAGTTCATTTGCAAACTGTCTTTTTTTTAAAAAAGCTGTCCCGCAGACGCTGAGGATTCTGCTTCCGTCTGCCCTTCTCTTGGCAAGAGGGCATCTGTGCAATCCTCCCCAAGGCAGCAGATCCCACAAAGGAAGGCGCGGCCCTCCTCTTCCTCTTCCTCCTCCTGCTGAGCAGTCAGCTGACGCACCAGGCAGCCTCCTCCTCTGAGAGATCATCTTGCTCTCGTCACCATCATCCTCACCATCATCGCCTCTTCTCTCTGACTCACCACCCACCACTCTGCTTCTGCTGGGGCGGCCAGTCGTGGTTTCGGTTAGTTTTTTTCTTAACAACAATAACAAAAGAGAACGCTTTCTCTTCCCTTCTCGGTTTATTTTTCCCAGTTGGCAAGCTGGCATCGTGGGGCGGCTCAGCGAGCCTGGAGGGTGATATAGGGCACCCACTCGTTGTTGCAGCGACTCTCTTCACAGTAGCTGGCAACCTCTGCCAGACCCTGGGTCTTCCAGGAATCCGTGTGCGGGTTCTGTGGGAGAGAGCGGGGAGGGAAGACACATGAAACCTCCAGTTGCAAAAACAAGATCCTTTTCAGAATGTCAGAATACAAGGACCCAGGAGAGACCAGGGTTCAAATCCCTGCATTTGGCCATGAAGCTCAGGGGGTGAGCAGTTACTATACCTCTCTTCCTAGCCTACCTCACAGGGGTGTTGTGGGGACTGAGCGAGGGAGTGGAGGAGAACTGCATATGACACCTTGAGGGGCCTGTATCTTCTTGGAGGGCATATAAACATGGCAAATAGATAATAAGAAAAGCACTCTGCCCCCATCTTGCAATCCAGAAGGCAGCTCAGGAAGTGCTGTTTACACAGCTCACATCTGGCTGGGCTAAACTGCGCATGTCCCCCCCCCCTCTCTCTCTCTCTCTCTCTCTCACACACACACACACAGGAGCAAAAATGACATTTCAGGAATTCCTCCCCTCCCTGGAGGAAGGAGGACATTCCGATCTGGGCCAGTCAGGGGAGCTTGTCAGTTTCCCAAATGGCGCTGAGACAACAGACTATTCCCTTCCCCCCTAGACATGTTGGGGTGATATGCCCCCTTCCCATAGTAGGAAGGGCCTCCCAAGGACCATACATGACCGCCGGCTAGGACATGATGGCCGACCTCCTCAAAAGCTGTCCCTCACATTTGTCCACCTCCAGAACTTCTCTTTTTAAGAAACAAAACACTATAAAACTGCAGGATGCAGCATGAAAGCACCCATCTCTCCCCTGCTGTAGCAAGGCTAAGGCTTGCAGGCTGGGCATTTCCCCCTGCTTGTGGACCACCAGAAACACTGCCCAGGCTTGGGCCCCAGAGGGTCACTTTGGTGGTGCTAACGCAGCATTTGGCTTCACCCCCAGAGGGGCACTCCATTGATCCCGATGCTCCTTGTGCCCGGCCTCCTTGTGCCCGCCCGGCCTGCACCCCCCCCCTTTCCCGACCAGGCGAGTCCTGCATGTGCAGCTGGTGAGGCTCCTCTCCTGGCGCCGTCCCAGGAAAACTCGGGCATGCCAGGGCCACGTGGGCGCTGCCAGCTCAACTCACCGTCACCAGGATGCAATGCAGGTCCTGTGGCTCCGTGGTGTCCTGGGAGCCGTCTCCCAGCACGGCCGCCAGCCGCTCCATGCCGGACACGCGCAAGATGTTGATGTCGTTGTCACAGCAAAAGGCCTGGATGAGCGTGAAGTGGATCTGCAGGGCAATGTCATCCTCGTCTTCTTCATCGATGGCCAGCAGGCAGAGGACCACGCTGTCCGGGTCCCTGGGGAGAGGAAGGGGCAGGAGAGTTAAGGGTGGCTCTTTCCAGCCCAAGTCCCAAACCAGGGCCTTCCTCCACCCCTCCCTTAGTCCATTTGCAAATTTGGCTTCATTTTAGCCCCCTATTAAAAAGTTACACACTCTATTTTATCTACCTATTAAAATGTTACATATTTTATTTTAGCTACTTATTAAAATGCTACACAATCTTAGCTACCTATTAGGAAGATGTGCATTTTAGTTGCCCATTAAAAAGCTACATGCTTTATTTTTTAGTTACAAAAGTGTATATACTAAAAGTTATCTGTTTCCATCTATTTCTATAGTTACATCTTATAAGTAAGTTACTTTTTGTTTTCTGTTTTTTACTTTTTTATTGTTGCAAGGTTTGGCTTTCCTAGATGCAAATCAAAGTTGCCTCCCCCCACTTGCAACGAAATTTATCCATTTCTGAAAATAAATGAATATAGTTGCTTGTATGTTTCAAAAAGCAACGATTCGCACGCCCTGTGAATTTGAACTAAACTGGCAGCACAGACAAAGCCTTGCTTTTGAAACACACACACAAACCACAAGAGTCACTTACTGGAGCCAGAAAAATGCAATAAAAAATGACTTACACATTCATGAGTTTGGCAGACTCGTAGACCCCAACTGTCAAGGCCCCCTGCCTCTGGGCGGCCACCAGGAGCTGCTCCACAGCTTCACTTACTGACTTCATCCTTTGGGGGAGAAGAAGGGAGAGAACAAATGAGATTTTGGCACCAGGAGCAAAAAAATCCAGAGCAGAAACTTCCACTCCACTCCCCCCCCCCCCCCAGACACAAACTTACTTGTTTTCTGTGTTATCGCAAGACACCAGCTCTTCCAGAGTCATGTTGCAATTATAATCCACAGTGGCGCAAAAGGGGGAAAAAACCAGTCCAGGTAATGCCAGAAAAATTGGTGGGTTTTTTCTTCCTTTCCTTCCTTTCTTCCAGCAAAGCAAGCCAGAAAATCCAGAAGGTCCTGCGAATAAATCCCAGCGGAAGGACAAGGCGATTTCCAAAGTGGTGGAGGAAAAATAACAATGCACAACAAGAGAAATTAAGATCCAGTCCAGCACAGACGCTGCTTCGGCGTCGGATCGGATTCTGACTCGGCCAGAACAGCTGACGGCGCTTTTTATAACCTCCCCAGGAGGGGCGGGGCTCGAAATGGTCCTTTCCTCCTTCTGATTGGCTCTCGAGCCACAAGGGTCGGCTCCGGGAGCCCCCGGATTGGCGGAGGCGCGCAGGAGCCACCACGTGGGGGAGGAGAAATGTTGCAACTCGGAAAAGTCCGACGGAGGCGCTTTGCTCTTGCGCGTCTGTTTTTTGCTGCTTCAAAGAATTGCGTGTTTGTTTTTTCTTTTCCACCCCCCCCCCCTTAAAAAAGAAGAAGCGAGTTTCGGTTTATTTTTCTCAGCAGCAGCAGCAGTTCCTGCTTAGGAGAAGATTTCCACAGAAAATAGGGCCGGGCGCAATGGGGAGCTTTCTGGCTGCGCGCCCCTGTTTTGCAATCGGAGGGAGCCAGGACGAAATAGGAATTAATAAGAACAGCAGCAATCGCGTAAAAAGAAGCAATGCAACACACAGCGCCAAATTTATAGTAATTGCAAAAATAAATTACGCAAGGCGGTTGGATCAGCATGCACGGATAGGCTTTCCCTACAAAACCGTTGGGGTCGCTTTTCTTTCTTCAAAATCATTGGGATTATTTTTTTTATGCAAACCTGTTGCACTCAAATAAAAGAGACGTGTTTGCAGGCAACGGAGAGAGCGAAAATAAAAGTGGGCTTTGATGAGGGTAGTGGGCCAGTCGGGGCGCTGTGCCCCCTCCCCACTATGCAAGGAGGAGGAGGAGCAGCCGGGCGCGTGGCGTGGGCTGTGCAAATATCACTCGTGGTTTCACACTCCTCTGACTCACTCGCTGGAGCTTGCACATTTTTTCTCGGGTGTGTGGGGAGAAAAGCCACGCATGCAGCTTGCGAGCTCCATCCACCCCTCAAAAAACCTCTCCCTAATACAACCCCCCCAACCCCGCGCCCCCCCAGGCCTGAAGTCCACTTTGTAAATTGCACTTTTTTCTTCAAAACCCCATTCTCTCTCTCTCTCTCTCTCTTTCTCTCTCTCTGACCTCCCCCACCACCCTTAAAAACAGACAAACGCCCTAGTAATTTCACTGGTTTCACTAATTGCAAAATCCCACAGTGTCAGTTTTGCTCCGGAGCAAACGCGCCCCCGACCGAGCTGGCGAGACGCAGGATCTGTGCAACTCCCCGACTCAGGAAATAAAGGCGCAGAGCTCTGCTCTCCTTTTTTGGCGGCGAGTCGGACCCCTGCCAAAGTGGGTGACGGGTCAGCCATCGGTCTGGCACGCGGCTTGACCCCGCTTGCACCCAGAGACGATCCGGTTTTACAACCGCGCCGCGCAGGAGAGATGACTCAGCCCCGACTCAGCAAACCCAGCCCGGTTCGGATGGGGACAAAAAGTGCTGTTTTCGAGCGTGAATTATGTCTATGAGCAAGAGGAGATGTGATGGAGAAGGAGGAACCAGGACCGGCCGGGATCAGACCCACCCAACCCACCTCCCTGTCTCCAGCAGGGGACGGTCAGACGACCCCCGACCCCCCCCCCCCAGACCTCTATTTCTTTATTTCATGAAATTTATGCACTGCAAAAAATAAAAACAATACCTCAAAGTAGTTTACAGGAAAGACAAAACCAAAAAATTATTAATAAGAAGAATTAGTAAACTGGACCACTCAGTCAAAAGAGCATGAGACTCAATCTGAGGGTTTGGGGTTCGATCCTCACGTTGCACATTGCAGGGGTTGGACTGGATGACCTTCAGGGTCCCTTCCGACTACCATTCTAGAAACTGAAGGAAATAGACTTATTAAGGCAGAAATTATAAGTTAAGCAACAGAAGAGGAAAAGCAGATTAAAACATGCATCAGCTTTCTGAACCAGTGGGCAAAGGTGCTTTTAAAAGGCACCAAAAAGAGTCCAGTGAATGAGTCTGCCTGATGTCAATAGGCAGGGAGTTCCAAAGGTCAGGAGGAAAACAACCTCTCCAGTCAACATGGCAAGGTAGATTGCTCCTGGAGCTGGAGGATTGCTCAAAGAGTAAGGCTTGCTCCAGGAACAGAACAGGCCAAGAACCATCTGGCATCTCCAGGGAGCCCACAAGACGAAACGCCGCTGGTCTGTTGACTCTCCCTGAGCCTGGGGGCTCTGGTGACTAAGGGCTGCTGGCAGGATTCTCCCTCTCCCACCATGGATTTGCCTTAAGGCCCCCCCCATGTAAAACCCCCTAAAAACTGGTAGCCACACATCTTGTGGCAGTGAGTTCCATACATTTGTTGTAGGCGGCTTATTATTAATAATAATGATAATGTTATTCTTTATACCTGGCCAAGACCTTGTGCACTTAGAACCTGCTGCCGCTCCACATAATTGTCTAACTCGCCCCCCCCCCGAAAGTTCTAGGGTCACACAAAATAGAGAAGTTGATCTCTCTGATCTCTTTCACAGATTTTATGACCTATTTACATATCTGAGGTTGCAACTTAAAAATAAATTAAATTAAGACAAGTGAGAAGCAGTATGGTTAGAGTGACGGCCTAGCAGTGGGCTCTGGGTTCAAATCCCTCCTGCCACATTGTTCATTGAATGACCAGTTATTATTTCCTGGCCTGACCTGCCTCACAGGAGGGTTGGGAGGACAAAGTGGTTGGAACCCCGAGGCAGCAAGGAAGCTAACTAGACATGCAAATGATATTAAATTGAACAAATTTAATTAAGCGGATTTGCAGTATGTATTTATTTATGGGGACAATTTTGGGGTGGGTACGATGACTGGGGGTCGCGAGAATCAGCCGTGCACATGATGGGGACCAGAGAGTAGTTTTGTTGTGCACTCGCACCCAGCACCCTGCAAACTCCAGAGGAGCGAGCCCGCCCTCTGGTGGCCAAGTGCAGGGCAGCACCCACTGCCAGGAGGCAAATTAATAATTCCTCCTTCTGCCACAGCACAGAATGAGAGAATTGTGGGTCATCCGGTCCAACCCCCTGGGGTGCAGGAATCGCAGCTCAAGCATCCAGGACAGATGCCATCCCACCTGTGCTTAAAAACCTCCACGGAAGAAGAGTCCTGAACCTTCCCAGGGAGACCATTCCACTGTCGATCAGCTCTTGCTGTCAGAAAGTTCTTCCTGTTGTTTAGTCAGAATCTCCTTTCTTGTCACTTGAAGCCATGGGTTCGAGTCCTACCCTCCAGAGCATGAGAGAACAAGCTTGTTCCCTTTTCCACATGGCAGCCCTTGAGATGTTTGAAGATGGCTCTCAGTCTCCTCTTTTCCAGGCTAAACAACTCCTTCAACTGTTCCTCATAGAGCTTGGTTTCCAGACCTGGATCATCTTGGCTTCCCTAGTCAGTAAGGACTAGTCTCTTGAGAATGCTTGAGATTCACAGGGTTGGGGAAGCCTTTTGTCCTTGTTATAATACTGCATAATGAGCACATTTAGTAAATAATGTTTTATTCTCTTAAACTTCTAGTTGCAATCTGATTTGAGACAACTAAATGTATATATTAATAACAATAATAATCTGAACTGAATTAATGGCCAGATGGGTCACCAACTGTTATGGTGTTACTAACCGTGCCTTGAACTTGGCAAATTGGCAAGCGGTGCATATCTCTGAGTGCAGCTGCTATATGCTGACCAGGCTGGGTTCCTGCCAGGAATTGTGCCGCAATATATACATACACACACACACACACACACACACACACATATATATATATATATATATATATATTAATAATAATTATTATAATTATATATAATATAATTGTGGAACATGGGTGGCACTGTGGTCTAAACTACAGAGCCTTGGGCTTGCTGATCAGAAGGTCAGCAGTTCGAATCCCCGCAACAGGGTGAGCTCCCATTGCTTGGTCCCGGCTCCTGCCCACCTAGCAGTTCAAAAGCACACAGTGCAAGTAGATAAATAGGTATCGCTCCAGCTCTGGTTCGCCAGAAGCGGCTTAGTCCTGCTGGCCACATGACTTGGAAGCTGTCTGCGAACAAATGGCCTAGAGAGCGAGATGAGCGTGCATCCCCAGAGTCGTTTCTGACTGGACTTAACTGTCAGGGGTCCTTTACCTTTATCTTTACCTATTATTATAATTATTTATTACATTTTTATACCACCCTCTGCAGATCTCAGGGTGGCTCACAACATGAAAATACAAGATAAAAAAAATAACTACAAAAACAATAAAAACAAGAACAACCAATAATCTCCCCCTACACATTTTAAAGAGGCACTGGATGTTAATCAGCAAAAGAACTGGAAGAAGAGGAATCATTTCAGCTGGTGCCTTGGGGAGAGTGTTCCACGAACAGGGAGCCACCATAGAAAAGGCCCTGTTCTCATGTGCCACCCTCTGGACCTCTCATGGAGGAGGCACATGAAGAAGGGCCTCAGAAGATGAGCTCAGTGTCTGCGTCGGTTTATACAGGGAAAGATGGTCCTTCAGGTATTGCGATCCTGAGTCATTTAAGGCTTTATAGGTCAAAACCAACACTTTGAACTGGGCCTGGAAACTAATTTGCAGCCAGTGCAGTCAGACCAGGATCAGTGTAATATGCTCAAACCATCTTGCTGAATTCTGCAATGGCTGAAGTTTCCGAACCGTCTTCAGAGGAAGCCCTACGTATAATGCACTGCAGTAGTCTAACCTTGATGTTGCCAGAGCATAGACAACAGCAGGCTCTCTCTGTCCAGCTAGGAGTGTAGCTGGGCCACCAGCCGAAGCTGATGGAAGGCACTCTGGGCCCCTGAGGCCACCTGAGCCTCGAGCGACAGCAAAGGATCCAGGGGGACCCTCAGGCTACGAACCTGCTCCTTCAGAGGAAGTGTCACCCCATCCAGAGCAGGCAATCTCCTGCCCATCTGGTCTAGGGAACCCCGCACTAACAGCGCCTCCAGCTTCTCTGGATTGAGCTTCAGTTTGTAGGCTCTCATCCAGTCTGTGAGGCAAGACAGCAGTCCAGCCTGCAATTCTGGATGCCATTCTGGCATTTGCCGGCCCCTGTGAGAAGAGAGTGCTGGACCCCCTTGAACTGACCCAGCTGCTCCAGGCTCTTCGGGCTCCTTATGCTCGGATTTGCTGAAGGTTGATTACTGTGGAGCTGAGGGAACCTTCAAGATCTCCATGGGAAGATTCTTCCCAAGCGCCCAAAGGCTGGAAAAATAGCCGGCTGCTGCCCCTTGCTGTCTAAAATTGGCATTACAAGATCACGAGATTCTCTAGCAGCAGATGGTTTCCTCCGATGGAGCAAGATTTAATAGTGGCCCCATTTGCAACCTGCAACGTATTTCAAGCAGAATCTACTTGATATACAAACGAACATGAGTGCAAATGGATGCTTTAGTTGAGGTTCCTACATTTCAGGGGGTTGGACTAGATGACCACTAGGGTCCCTTCCAACTCGTTCTATGATTCTATGAAAAAACGAAATGCAGGGGACAGAATAAAATACACCACACAGTCAAAATAATTATTAAAGCCAGGCAGTTGGTGTGGTTGTTGTTGTTAATTGAACCAGCTAGTTTCTTTCTCTTGGCCAGGGCCATCCAAAGAACCAAGCAGCCAAACAGAGGCACACCCCCCCCCACATAGATCAATGAAAACCAAGGGGGTCCAGATAGACTGCCTCTGGACCTGGAAGTTCCATAAGAACACAAGAAAGAGCCCGGCTGCTGCATCAGGCCAGGATCCCCACATGCCCCACAGGGAAAGCCACTAACAGGATCCGAGCACAAAAGCCCTTTACCCGCTCCTGGCCTGGGTTGCCCTTGTGAACAGACTGTGACCTGGGGCTACTGGCACCTCCCAGAAAGAGAAGCAACGGTTGCCCTCTCTGTCCTTCACTGCCACTGTTCTGGCTCAGATGATGCTCATCTCCCTGGTTGCTATGGCAACCAGAGACAGGGCAAGGCTCCCCTGTGGAGTGAAGATGCTGGTTGCCACAGCAACGGCCCCAGCATCCTCACCTGTGGATGGGGAGGATCCAGGTCCTGTGCCCTCTGAAGATGCAGCTGTATAGCTGTAGTTTAATAAAAAGCAGCACCTGTAACTGCCCTTGAGTTGATGTTTTTACACACACACACACACACACACACACACACACACACACGGAAAGGGGAAATCCTGAGGATTTTCTCTCTGAGAAGCAGGATGTCAGTTCCTTCAAGCAGAACCAAACAAATGTCTTGGCAAAGTGTTTGTGTTTGGCATTTGAATCAGGGAGGCCCGACCCTGCTCTCTTGGCCTCTTTCAGCCAAACCATTTTAAATGTACAATATATGCCTGGTGTGTTTTCATGCCTGGTGTGTTTGAACAGCCCATGTTTGTTCATTAATAAATCAGTTTAAATTGCTTAAGTTGTCGTTCTTAAAAAAAGAAGCGCTGTTAATCTGATTCCATTTGTGAATTGCTTCCTGTGTGATCTCTTGAAGTGACTTCAGAATAAAGACATCAATGGCTTTTAAAAAATCCATATTTTTTAAAAAATAGAATATTAGGATTGTAGAGTTGGAAGGAATCTCCAAGGGCCATCTAGTCCACCCCCTGCAAGGCAGGAATTGCAGCTATTTCTGGAAATATATCTCTTGGTCTAACAATAAGGGGACAGTGAATCCATGTCCTAGTGAGAGACATCACCCCATAAAAAATCAACATAAAATTTAAATCAAAGCAAGTCTCCATTGCCCTCTCTCTGCCACATCTGGGCTTCAGGTAGACATAGTCTTGGTGAGCGTATATTTTGGCTCTAGATTTCCACGGACTTTGCAGAAGGTTGTGGTGTGGTAATAAGTTGCTGGGATTCTCGGGAGGCGGCGTCTGCTTTGAATGTGCAGTGTGTGCATGCATACACAATCTCAGTATCCTGTTTTTCGTAGAATCGAAGAGCTAGAAGGGACCCTGAGGGTCATCCAGTCCAACCCCCTACAATGCAGGAATCTCAGCTCAAGCATCCATGAGAGATGCCTATCCAACCTCTGCTCAAAAACCTCCAAGGAAAGGAAGGAGAACCCACAACCTCCCAAGGGGCCCATTCCACTGTCAAACAGTCCATAAATTCGGAAAGTTTTTTCAAATGTTTAGTCTTGTCACTTGAAGCCATGGGTTCGAGTGCTGCCCTTCAGAGCAGGATAAAACAAGCTTGCTTCCTCTTCCATGTGGCAGCCCTTGAGATATTGAAAGATGGCTACCGTACCTCCTTTCATTTTCTTCAGCTCCTTCAACCGTTCCTCTTAGGCCTGGTTTCCAGACCCTTGATCATCTAGGTCACCCTCCTCTTCACATGTTCCAGGTTCAATTGTGGCAGCCATAAGTGGACACACAGTATTCACCTTTTTTGCTGCAGCATCACACTGCCAGCAGCCAGGCGCTCATGGAGCCTCCAGGCCCAGAGGCAATCTATCCACATGCCTTGGTCCTTTGGGGCATTTGGTCCCTGTGAGAGCAGGAGGCTGGGCCAGATGGATCCCCTTGGAGCTGATCCAGCAAGCCCTGCTCATGTACATGCAGCACCCCCTCTACCGCTCACCTGCCTGCCCTTCCTTTTGCCTCAGTCTGGACTCGCACACAGCACCATGGGCAGCCATCCATCCTGCCACTGCCCCGACAACCTGAGCCAGGAGGAAGGGCGGTTCTGGGCTCTTCTTACCTGCAGGTTTTTAAGCAGAGCTTGGGTGACCATCTGCCCTGAATGCTTTAGCTGAGATTCCTGCCTTGCAAGGGGTTGGACTGGATGACCCTTGAGGTCCCTTCCAACTCTACAATTTTGTGATTCTATGAAGCCTTCCGAATGGAGAGAAGTCCAGCTTCTGACCCACTCCCCCAGCCACCTTGGCCCACGAGGCGTCTCCAAAGACCAGGGCACTTTAGGGAGAAAAGCAACACGAAGCCCAGGCAATCTGTGACTCTTCCTCCTCCCTCCTTTCCGGCTACTCAGACTCTCAGCCGCCCCTTCAAGGTTTAACCTGCTCAGGGATTAAACTTTGCATGCGGTCAGGAGGCCTTAATCCCCCTCTGCAATTCCTGGGATTCAAGAGCATGCGGCTGACGTCCCTATTTTCATTGGAGAAATATTGGAGGGTCTGGAGTTATGCAAAGGGAAGTTTTATAGGGAAGTTTTTTAATGTTTGATGCTTTATTATGTTTTTATATATGTTGGAAGCCACCCAGAGTGGCTGGGGAAACCCAGTCGGATGGGCAGGGTATAAATAGGAACATTACTACATTATTATTATTATTGTGGAATAGGATGTCCCCATTTCCATCAGGGAAATGTTGGAGGCTAGGCGGTTGTGGGTCCCATTAAGATTGGACTCAGCAAGTGTCCCTGCCTCTCGCCACAACTGAGGAAGGGTTGCACACAAACTTTCTCCATTTTTTAAATAGATGATGATGGTGATAATTTATTATTTGTACCCCACCCATCTGGGCGGCTTCCAACAAAGGTAAAAAATACATTAAAATGTCAACATTAAAAACTTCTCACATATTAAAAACTTTTTACATCGAACCTGCCACCACCGATGCCCTCCGTTGGCCAGCAATGCCCCAATCCACGCCAGCTTTTCAGTTTAAGAAGAGGGGCCCCTCTAGCTCAGCACCCTGTCCTCACAGGGGCCAAGGATCAAGATTCCCAGGGCCTAGGAATCCAGGTGGACTGCCTCTGGAGCTGGAGGCCCCATTAGAAGAGCCTGGCTTTTGGATCAGGCCAGTCTTCCTGTTCTCTCAGTGGCCAGGCAGATGCCCCAAAGGGAAACCTATAAGCAGGATCTGAGCATGAGAGCAACACTCCCAGACACTGGGATTCAGAAGCATCAATGCCTAAGTCTGAGGAGCCATCCTGGCTAGACGCCCTCAATAGCTCTCTCCTCTTCCAAAGCCATCCAGGTTGGTGGCCATTGCTGCCTCTTGTGGGAGAGAGTTCCACAGTTCAGCTCTGCACTAGGTGAAGAAATCCTTCCTCTTATCTGTCTGCATCACTGGATAGCTGCGAGTTCCAGTTTTACGAGGGAGCCTTTAAAATGCCGTTCAAAGTGCTCTGTGCAACCCAGAGGCTGTCACACTACCACCCTGGCAAAAAGACACCCAGCACCTGTGTTTGGCATTTTCTGTTTCCAAAGACACCCCAAAACAGAAGTCCAGGTCAAGAGAAGTCACAGTGCCACTCTCTTCTGCCTTGGTGAGGCCACACCTGGAATACAGTGTCCAGTTCTGGACACCTCAGTTTAAGGAGGATGTTGACAAATGTCCTTCAGCAGCTGCAAAGTGCCCTGCCCTGATGCCAACTGAAAGAGACCCTCCAAAGGTTCAGAGGTCAGGTAGGTGGGGGTTCTGAGCCTCTGAATGCAGCCAGAAGGGAGATTTTTCTACAGCGGTTGGGTGGCCACCCGTCAGGGGTTTTCCCACTGCAATTCCTGCATTGCGGGGGGTTGGGCTGGATGATTCTTGGGGTTCCTTCCAACTCTGCAATTCCATGATTCTAGGGTGCTCCCTGATTTTACAATATTAACACATTTATATGGTGCTTCCTGATTTTATAGTTTCAACACTTACCTGTTGGGTTTCTCCTTCCCTGCTCCAGAGGCCGCAGTGGTCCCATGGCGGACAAATAGCTGGAGCAATTAAAATCGATTGGCCCCTGAGAGAGGCTGGAGGTGTTTAGGTCTCCTTCAAACTCTCAGCATGATCTAATTTATTGCATTTGGGGTGGGTGGAGGAAAAAACCTCGCCACAATCCCATTTCTCTGTGGACTCTAATTTCCCTTGATGGACATTTATTTACTTTAGAATATTGGGTGACCCGGCCATGACGCAGTTGGAAACCCTTCGAAATGACCCCATTGTGTGCGTGTTTTGGGGGTGGAGGAAGAGGGGGCCTCTGGGCATTCAATTACATCCTGCCAAGCTCCTGGGGAAAACTTTTACAATTATCTCCTTTGAGTCAACATGGCTGCTTGAAAAATTCATGGCACCCAAAGGGGCAATTCTCCTGCGGGTGCAAATTGGGTGACATGAGGTTGGCGTTGAGGTCTGTCTCCAAAATGCAAGGTCCACCCACACCTTTTCCCAAGACAAGCCCCCGTAAAAAATGTGGGGGGGGGGGCGGGAGATAGAAAACCAGACACGCCAATGGGTCTTTTTGCAAGAGCCGGGGTTATAAAACCTTCTCTGCTGGCCGGGAGGAGAAGGCAGTCGGGTCCTGGTCCAGCACTATGGCCAGCTCCAAGCTCCCCATCCTCTGCATAGGGTGTGTCCTCTGGCTTTTGGGGGCCAGAGAAGAGGTGGTGGGACTCCGGGGGGCCGGTGTGGGTGCCCAGGAGAGCCAGGAGGAAAAGGAGATGGTAAGCTGGGAAAGTGATCCTTGCTGGTGGGGCGGAAGAGGGAGAGTAAGCAAGTTGCTCAGGGCAGGGGGATCAGTTGGGAGAGCAAGAGACTCTGAATCTCAGGGTCGTGGGTTCCAGTCCCGTGTTGGGCAAAATATTCCGGCAGGGGGTTGGGCTGGATGATCCTTCAAAGTCCCTTCCAACTCTGCAATTTTTGGATGTCCCTTCTTCAGCTCCTCTGCACCCCTTCAGCTCCTTGGGGGCCTGTTTTACACTTCTCTGAGCAAAGCTTCCCCCCTTTTGCTCTGCAGATTGGAGCCCTGAAAGAGGTTCTGGAAAAGCTGAAGAGCCACCAGCTGCCGTCCATTGAGAAAAAGCTGGGCTGGGTGCCCTCCGTAAGTATTCTCAGACTTGCATACTTTCCCCTTGCATTATGAATTGTTCTGAATTATTATGCCTCCACTGTCCTGCTGGACATCTTTGGGAGAAGAAAAGGCTCAGGAGTGAACCCTCCACAAATCCAGAGTGGAGTCCCCAAGGCGGTTGGGTGGCGACTTCTACGCCTCCTCCCGGCAACTCCTTTGGGCCACATCAGCCAGGCAGAGAGGGGGGTCTTGACATCGGGGCAGCCCAGGACCTCCAGACACACAGCCCAGGCTTGTGCCCCAGGGAGGACACAGGGGTTTGACTTCACCCCTTGAGAGGCACACTCCATTGTCTCTCAAGACAGATGGATCTGGATCTCTCTCTCGCTAATTAACCATTTATCTATCCATTTAACTATTTTACTAATTCTTTAGCTCACACATTCTCAAACTGTAGTCTGAGGAGCAGAGAGGGGTGTGTGTGTGTGTGAGAGAGAGAGAGAGAGAGAGAGAGAGAGAGAGAGAATGAATGACTGACAGATGCCAACAACACGCCAGTTCTGCTCTGTAGATGCTTTAGTTGAATTAGGGGACACCCAGTAACTGCCATGGGCCTGCTCTAAAGTTGGGCTAGGAGCTGGACAGAGCTGGCATGTTGTTGGCATCTGTCAGTCATTATTTCTTCACACACAAACATCCCTGCTCCTCGGACTACAGTCTGAGAATGCACCAGCTAGAGAATTAGCAAAATGGTGAAATGGATAGATAATTGCCAGGCGCTTGGATTTTCCCAGACATACATGGAATACTGAGGTCGGCAGCAGTGTTCAGGCAGAAACTGGAAAAAATGACGGGAAAAACCAGATGTATGGCAATCCATGTCAGCAGTGCCGTTTTCCCATACAAACTAAGAAAAACTCCACAATTTTTCTGTCCGAATTTTCACTGTTTGAAATGCAGCAACCCTACAGAAAGGCCTGGGTGCAAGCAGGCAGATTCCACCCAGCTCTCCATTGACTGATTAGGGCTGGGCGATAGAACGTCCCAAACCAGTTTCAAATCCATATTGTGATATTGGTTTCATAATTTTTGACCTGGCAATATATTGTGAATCATGTGCCACGTGCTATGTAAAAATCACAGTGTGGGGAAACGGAAGCCAGCCAGTGCTTCTTTCAGACATCGTGATATATATTTCTACATTGCAATACTGAGCCGAGTTGTTTCTGTTAATTCTTTTAAACAGCCATCAGAACATAGTGCTCATGTCCACTGACTCCCATCCAGCCTTCCATGGTGCTCTTTTCTATAATGTATATGATGGATGAAATGTAATTTAGAAGCTTTATACTCCTTTACTACTTCTAATTTACCCCTTAAATGCGGTAATTCTAAATCATTTAACTACCAATTCTCATCTGTTGCTAGACTTTAAATCCTGCATATGTTTTAACATAACCAGATTTTTCCAAAATATTTCCATTCTTCAAGGAATTTTTCCTCATTCTTTAATTCTCAGAGTTAGTCTAGCCATGTCAGATTAGTCCATCATCTTCATAAGCCAATTTTCTTTTGCGGGGACTGCCTCTTCTTTCCATTTTTGCATGTATCCTTGCTGCCGTCATAACATACATAAACAGATTAAAGAATTCCTTTGGTCTAACAAAAAAAGCCTCAGGTTTCACTTTAAACATTTTAAAAAACTCATTATAAATCATTTCCCAATAGCCTTTCTGCGGGGCCACCACAGAATATATGATGTTGTTGGAAGGGAGCCTACAGGTCACCTAGTCCAACCCCTGCAATGCCAGAATAAACCAGATATTCCCCAGCTCTGATGACCACCTGCCTCTAATGCAGCGGGTGGGGGACACCCCTCTTGCCACAACCCCCACCCCCCAACATCACCAGACTTTTCCAGGAACAGCTGCACATCCCTGCATTGCAGGGGGTTGGACTAGAGGACCTCAGGGTCCCTTCCAACTCTGATTCCGTCTCTTGAATTCGGCCACTTATTATTGAGGGGAAGTGTGTGGAACAGGTCTCAGTGTTTTGATATCTGGGAATGGAGTTGAGAGATGACCTAACCTGGGGAGAAAACACTAAAGACCTGATGAAGAGAGCACAGCAGGTGTTATATTTTCAGAGAATCCTCTGGAAAAATAATCTCTCAAAGGACCTGTTGATGGCATTTTACCATTGTACTGTTGAGAGTGTCTGTGTGTGTGGTTTGGGAGCAGCACGGTCAGGGAAAGAACAATGCTTTCCAGGGTTGTAAAAACTGCGGAGAGAATAACTGGGTGCCCTCTTCCCACCTTGGATCAAATCTATGTTTCCAGGTGCCATAAGAAACCTGCAGAGATAGCGCAGGATAGTGCGCACCCTGGAAACAATCTCTTTCAGCTTCTGCCTTCTGGAAGAAGGTCCAGGGTTATAAAGACTAGGACTAGCCGCCTGAGAAACACTTTCTATCCAAATGCAATTTTGGTTTTAAACACAGTGTAAGGTAGTCTCTATGGGAGTATATTGTATTTAAAAATGGGATATCACGAGTTTTTAGGGGGCTAACCAAGCTGGGATAGCTGGGTTAGCAGGCTTGTTGGTTTCTGAATGTCTGATGTAGATTCCCCCCCCCCCCCCAATTTCATTGATGTGTATGGGACAATGACAATAAAGATGACCGTATCTCTCCCACTTTGCAGTGTGATGCCGGGGAGTCCTGTGCTGTCCGGAAAGGGGCGCGCATTGGCCGGCTGTGCAGCTGCCCTTGGGGGACATCGTGCAACCTGCACATCCTGAAGTGCTTGTGACGAAGAGGAAACGGAACGGGGGGGGACAGGTTTTTGGACAAAAGGAAGCCTTTGCTCCCCCCCATAAGCCAAACCAGCAGCTGGGGAAACTGCAGCACCCGAGTCTTGATGTGACCCAGGAATGGAGCCTGCAAAGCCAGAAAGGTTCATTACACAGACAGGCCGTTGGGGGAGCCCATCTAGCTATTGTCTACACTGACTGGCAGCAGCACCAGCAGCTCTCCAGAGTTTCAGCCTCAGGGGACCTTCTGCAGGCAAGACTGCTGGACTGAAACCTTTCCCTCAAAAACAAAGCTCCATGCAGGAAGAGACAGCAACAACATCCCTGAAGGGTGGGCCACCCAAACGCCACTTAAATAGAATCACAGAGCTGGAAGGAGTCATCCATCCCATAAGGCCACTTCCTCAGCTCCTGTTTAGATCATCCCTTTGTTGTCATGAGGACTAGAATCCCATTTCACTTATTTCAGGAGCAAGAACAGCTGCTCTGCATGCAGAAAGTTTCCAGCTTCAATGCCCAAGAGCAGCATCTCCAGGCAGGGCAGGGAAAGACCCCCCTCTGCCTGCAACGCCAGAGAGCTGCTGCCAGCCAGTGCAGGCAACACTGAACCCAATGAGCAAATGTCCCAATTAGGAATACTTCTAATTGCCGGGATCGGCTCCCCCGGAAAATCTTCTGTTCTCAGAGCCACAGAGAGAAGAGTCTGCTGCGGATTCGGATGCGAACAAGAGAGGGCAGCAAAAACGAGGCCAACTCCTTATGCATCCCTTCCAGGGATAAAGCAATTTACCTGCATTAAAAGCTCCTCCCCCCCGTCCAAGGGGTGGAAATTTTGGGGAGCATCTCCAATCCCCCCAGCAGGGAGCAGCCAAAGATTTTCCCATCCTCCAAGCTCACTTGTGACCTGCTGAGTTTAGGGCAAAAATGGGGTGTTGTTTTTTAATAGCCCAAGAAAATAATAAAAAAGAGTTTCAGGCAGTGCTGGTTTATTTGTGTCTGTGTGGGTTGGGTGGGGGAGCAGACAATTTGGGGGTCCCCATTTGAGGAAGGCAAAAAAAGACTGATATCTAAAGGTGTGAGAGTTATAAAGGCCAGAGAGAGTTCTGCCAAAAAACAAAGCTGATGGCCTCTCCTTTTAAGCAGAGGTTGGAGGGCCACCTGTCAGGGATACTTCAGCTGAGATTCCTGCATTGCAGGGGGTTGGACTAGATGATCCCTGAGGGTCCCTTCCAACTCTATGATCTTATGACAAAATAGCCTGTTTTCCCAGCCAAGGCAAAAGGGTGAAGAGGCGGACAGGCTGCCCAGACGCCGTGGGGTCAAGTGGGACAGGCAGGGAGGCTGGCTGGCCCAGGGAAGACAGGAGCCAAGCTGGGTAGCTGCCTTTTCTCTTTCAATTTTATTTCCTCTCACGCATAAGGAAGGCTTTGGCCTCCCACGCATAAGGAAGGCTTTGGCCTCCCACAGCCGCCTGGTGTTTCTTCAGGGCGACGACTGAGAACATCCCCACGGCCAGAACGGCCACCAGGCCGGCCACCAGGAAGAGGATGTTGTCCCACTGCATCAAGGTCGAAGGGTAGAGGGATTTGGGGGACACTAAGAGAAACAGAGAAATGTAGAATTAACAGTAACCCCAAAGAGGCAGGGTTGAGAGAGAGATTCGGGCTGCAGACACATTCAGCAGCTTAAAAACTTCAGTTGGTAGCATGCAAGGCTCTTAATCCCAGGGTTGTGGGTTTGAGTCATGCGTTGGGCAAATTATTTCTTTCTTTCTCTATAAAAAGTTTATGGGAGGTTTTTTAACATATTGAGCACTAAAATCCAAACACATTCATAATAAAAAGCAGTATGTCAAAAAGTTAATAATGAAGAGATAGATAGATAGATGCCCTGTTCTTCTGGCTGAATCTGGCATCTAGCCCAAAGAGGATGCCACTTAATTCCTGAGCACGTGCAAAGCGAAGGCTAGGAATGCCTCTGCATGAGCCGGGGCGGTTTATAGGGCTGGAGACTCCCAGGGTCTCTCCCCAGAGGCCACTTGTGTCCTTTTTTATATAGAATATTATTTTATTCTTTTTCGCAAAGAGGCTGCTGATAGCCTGACCAAGTAAAAGCTTATTCTAGCATCACGACTGGTGGGGGACAACTGAATAAAATCTACTCCCCAAAATTTTTTGCCGCCCGCGTTACCTTCGTGAACGACCATGTCCGCGTCCTTGTGAAAGAAGTTCACAGGGCCGTCTGATGTCACCAGGGTCAGCCACTTCTCAGGGAGACGGCACTGCCCAGACGATGCTCTGCGACCTGGAGGTGGGATAAACACATTGGGGGGTTCAGGGGGGGGAAAGCACAACAGCTGTGCAATGATCCCCCACTATGTGGCCTGGCCCTGCCCCCAAATCCCCCCACAGCCTCAGAAATAAACGTGGACTCACTCCTGCCAAGAGGATTTGTGTTGCAGGAAATGCGGCAGCTCTCCAGGGCGGATGGGGCGCAGGCAGAAGCGCTGCAGTGGAAGTAGACCTGGATTGGGGAAGCGGGGCAGAGAGAGAGAGAGAGATGATATGGTTTGTGCCAGCTTTCCCCCACCCCTTCCGGGACAGCTCCCTGGGGAAGCCGGTTTCGCACTGGCAGCCCCCAGTGAGGAAGAGCGGAACTCGTGCATGGCCATTTACGCCCAGGGTTGCCCACACTGAATGGGAGCTTCTGCCCACTGTCTTTCTTAAAATAAACCAAGATGCTAGTCCTCACTATTTTGAGCAAAGGATGGAGAGCATTAGTAATGGGTCACCTGGAATTTCAGATCCTCCCAAACTGGTGCCAAAGTTTAGTGCTAATTTTGTGCCGTGAACCCCATGTTTCATAGAATCATAGAATCATAGAGTTGGAAGAGACCACAAGGGCCATCGAGTGCAACCCCCTGCCAAGCAGGAAACACCATCAGAGCACTCCTGACATATGGTTGTCAAGCCTCTGCTTAAAGACCCCCAAAGAAGGAGACTCCACCACACTCCTGGGCAGCAAATTCCACTGTCGAACAGCTCTCACTGTCAGGAAGTTCTCCCTAATGTTTAGGTGGAATCTTCTTTCTTGTAGTTTGGATCCATTGCTCCGTGTCCGCTTCTCTGGAGCAGCAGAAAACAACCTTTCTCCCTCCTCTATGTGACATCCTTTTATATATTTGAACATGATATGATAGTCTTTATTGTCATTGTCCCATGCAGAACAATGAAATTGAAAAAATCTACATCAGACATTGAAAATCAACAAGTCTGCTATCCCAACCTGGTTAGCCCCCTAAAAACTCTGATACCCCATAACGAGATACAATATACTCCCACAGAGACTACCTTACACTGCGTTTAAAACCAAAATCGCATTTGGATAGAAACTGTTTCTCAGGCGGCTGGTCCTGGTCTTTATAACCCTGGACCTTCTTCCAGAAGGCAGAAGCTGAAAGAGATTGTTTCCGGGGTGCGCACTATCCTGCGCTATCTCTGCAGGTTTCTTATGGCACCTGGAAACATAGATTTGATCCAAGGTGGGAAGAGGGCACCCAGTTATTCTCTCCGCAGTTTTTACAACCCTGGAAAGCATTGTTCTTTCCCTGACCGTGCTGCTCCCAAACCACACACACAGACACTCTCAACAGTACAATGGTAAAATGCCATCAACTGGTCCTTTAAGAGATTATTTTTCCAGAGGATTCTCAGACAATATAACCTGTGCTGTGCTCTCTTCATCAGGTCTTTGGTGTTTTCTCCCCAGGTTAGGTCAGAGAGAGTGATGGTTTAGGGGCAGTCCCAGGGGGAAACCGAGGCAAATTCAAAGCGAGTCTCCCGGCCCCCCGGTTGGGGTCAGAAGGTTGTGTGCAGAGCTGAAGGACTCCTGCAAAAACACTGCAGACCCCACACCTCTGCCCCACAGACCCTCTTTGTGGAGGCACTGCATTGGCAAATGGGGCAACTGCAAGCGCACTCCAAGTGTGACCCACACCCATTTTTAGAAGCCTAATAAACAGCTGCACAAAGTTTTCTGTTGAGCACTTCAGTACTGAGGTGCAGAGGCAGCCCCCCCCAGCAATAGGAAAATAAATTTCCATTTTGGGGCATATTAATAATGATAATTTTGGGCAGCTTCCAACAACTTAAAACACAGTATTTTATAAAGCAAAAATTGTCCTAATGGATGCCGTTTTGCAAAACTGCTTCCCCTTATGCAGTGGTTCCCAAATGTTTTTCCTCTGGCGACTATTTAAGAATAAAAATTTACACATTATTTTTGCCAACAAAAAATGCATTAGGAAACACAGCCAGGATTGCCCTCGGTATCTCTTGGTTGTTCTTGCTCTCATTTCGAAAACATATCTATTCATATTGTGCAAATACATTTATTTTTTGATACTATACTACACTTAAATGTTTAAATGCTTTTCTGTGTTTTTGATGTATTGTTGGGAGCTGCCCAGAGTGGCTGGGGCAGCTGTCAGGTGGGCGGAATAAAACTGAAAAGGAAATCAATTATCCTCCTCCTCCTCCTCCTCCTTTTCCCACCACACTGGGTCCTCCACACCCTTTGAGAAACCATTTGGCGGTAACACAAGTTACCCCTACTTTTTGCAATTTGGCATCTTTGGCCAGAGAAGTGCATTGCAGGATCTGCAGAGATCCAAAGTTCATGCTTGGGCTGGTGCATTCTGCCAGCAGACTGGGCTTTAAGTGCAAATTGCCTCAGATTTCCCACGTGTGTGTGTGTGCACCCCCCCAAACCCTAGATCTCTCCTTGCAGGGACGGTCAGCTCCACCCCCACAACCCGGCGCCACTGCGGAAGACTTTACCTGCCCAGAGAGCACCTGCTGGGAAGCGCCATCCACAAATGCGAAAGTGCTGACCACAAAGCGCTGGTAGTGCGTTGGAAAGGGCAGCCCAGAGTCGGCCCCGATGGGCACCAGCTGCGTCCGGTAGTTGTCTCCCTTGTAGGGGCACCTGAGGCAGAGCAAGAGGGATTGGCGGTCTTGAGATTGCATGGCTAGAAGAGAATGGGCACATCAGAACGGACTCCTTTCGCATCAAGGCCCATCGGACATCGCCCAAAACTTTCCTTGCAGAACTTTGAGCAGAAACCCCAAAGGTGCATAGCAATACTGGAGTTCCGTCAGTCATCAGCTCAGCATTTCAACAGGACTGAGGTCAAAACTTTGTCTCACCTTCGTTGCAGCCGGGGGGGGGGGGAGATTCCAGGCACCGCCCTTCCAGCAGTGCTAGAAATCCCCCAGGCGCCAGGTGCGTTTTGCAACTGATGTGGGTCCAATTGCGACCCTGTGGAGATCTCTGGGCACCAGGTTGGCGACTGGCCTCTCCGGCTTCCTTAAGCAGGTCAACAGAAGAGCTCACTGACTGCATTTATATCCCACTTTTTTCCTCCAGAGAGTCCATGGTTCACTCCCTTCCTCAGTTAATCCCCACGACCCTGTGAGGTAGGTGAAGAGGCTACAACTGATGCCAGGTTCCCCCAGCAAGCTTCATGATGGAGTGGGGATTTGAACCTTGATCTCCCAGGTCCTCATCCAACACTCTAACCACTACACCCCACTGGCTTCCTAGAGTCCTTCTGCTAGGGGGAAGTTCTATAAATTAAGTCGGTAAATAAATACAGGGAAAGCAAAATGTCCCTGAGAGAAGGATCTGAAATATTTTCCTTGAAGCCTGAATTTGTTTAATTCTGGATAGTTTTATATGATGATCTAATGTGCTGCAAATCGCTTTGAGATTTTTTCTTCTTTAAAATATAAAACAGGATTAAGAATAATAATAGATTACAAACTTGTGTGATCCACTACAATGGGTTCTGGAGAAGTAATATGAGGATTCAGTATGAACAACTAGGCCATCACTATATGGCGCTACCACCAGAAGACTAGAAAACTGGGCAAAGAGATAAATAGTAAGCTTTCTAAATAGTAATAAATTCCACAGGAAAAAAGGCGCCTAGACATTCTGCTGTGGTGACCACAACTTGTGTTTCAGGTGCCTTTTGGTGATTAGCTTATATATCTGAGTTTCTAACGCTGATCCACAGCCTCCCCTGTGATCTAAGGTTAAAGACTCACAGATTAGCCTGCAGAGAACAACCAGAGCTGATTATCAACCCACTTAGGAGCTCAGAGACCTTAATATTGCCCCACGGAAAACCCCCACATTAAAGCCTTCAGCAACGCACAACCAGGCATTCTCCATTTCAGTGGGAATCAAACAATTCTAAAATAAAATGGTAAGTATAAAACTTATACTTAGCAAGAGGGTTGGGCAGTCAGCGCAGCCAGAAAGCCACCATGAGAGCCTTTCGGTCTGAGGTTTCATGGAGAGGAAGCCGAGCAGCTAGTTCTAGTGTTAGTGATGACAGAGGCAAACTCGGCCCTCCAGATGTTTTGGGACTACAACTCCCAGCATCCCTAGCTAACAGGACCAGTGGTCAGGGATGATGGGAGTTGTAGTCCCAAAACATCTGGAGGGCCGAGTTTGCCTATGCTTGCTCTAAAAAGAAGCGTCTCCACCCCCTTTGTTCAGCCCAGACACCAAGGTCCTCCTCTGAGGGTCTTCTGCTGATTCCCTCACTGCAAGAAATGAGGTCACAGGGAACCAGACACAGGGTCTTCTCAGTGGTGGCGCCCGCCCTGTGGAACGCCCTCCCATCAGATGTCAAGGAAATAAGCAAGTATCTGACTTTTAGAAGACATCTGAAGGCAGCCCTGTTTAGGGAAGTTTTTAGTGTTTTGATGTTTTATTCTGTTTTTAATCTTTTGGGAGCTGCCCAGAGTGGCTGGGGAAACCCAGATGGATGGGCAGAGTATAAATAATAAAATGTTATTATTTAACTAGAAGCTGGAGTCTTTCTGGAAAACCGAGCCGGCTCGCCTCAAACACCCCTGCGCCCGTTTTCGTTACCCCGTAAGTCTCCGCCCCTGTGCCCAGCCAGCACTGACCCATCCTCCAGCAGCAGCCACTGTGGTTTCTGCAAGGGGTTTGTGCTGGGGGTGGCCCAGCAGTCATGCAAGACCAGGACTAGGGCTGGATCCGTCCTGGCAAGGAGACGCACTTCGACATGGACCGGGGCTCGCAGGACCTTCACCACAGGGTAGTCCAGGCCGAAGTAATAGGAGGAATACGTGGCATCTGGGGAGGGAAAGAAGTTGGAAAAATTACTGGATGGAGAAAAGGTTTCCTTCTCCGCCTCTGGAGAGACCCGAACTCAGGGGCATCCAGGGAAGCTGGGAGTTTCAGGAAGTCCTCCTTCCTACAGCGCAGAGTTTGGAACTCCCTGCCACAGGAGGTGGTGATGGTTCAGGAGACTCTCAGGGTTGTGGGTTTGAGCCCCATGTTGGGCAAAAATATTCCTGCCTTGCAGAGGGTTGGGCTGGATGACCCTCGGGGTCCCGTCCGTTTCCACAATCCTATGATTCTGCTTGGCATAGAAAGTGGATTCCCTCCCTCTCTTGCAAGACTAGAACTCGTGGACAAGCCAGTGGAGCTGAATGCTATCAGGACGGATAAAAGGAAGGACTTCTTAGTTAAGCTGTGGAACTCCCTGCCACAGACGATAGGGATGACCTGGATGGTTTTAAAATGGGGATTCATGGAGGAGGAGGAGGAGGAGGTGGTGGCGGCTATGGATGGTTACTAGCTAGGATGGCTTACTCTGCCTCCATTTTTCCGAATACCATTTACTGGGAACTACAAGAGGAGAGAGCTGCTCTCGCACTCAGATCCTGCTTGCAGGCTTCCAACTGGGGCATCTGGTTGGCCACTTGAGTAGAGGATGCCGGGCCAGACGGGCCCCAATTTGCCCAACCCAGCTGCAAGGGTCTTCCAATGCCCTAATGGAACCTCCATCTCCAGAGACAGTCTATCTAGAACTCCCAAGTTCTCTGGGGCACTTGGCCCCTGTGAGAACAGGATGGGCCCCCTTGGGCCTGATCCACTCTTCTTACGTGCAGGATCCTGTCCCACCAGCAGGGGGCAGATAGGGCCCTCTGCTCCCCAGCCAACCAGGGGGAGACCCTTTCCTTCTGACTTTAAATTTATGGTGGGTTTGAGAAATTGATTTTAAAGTTTCACAGATTTTATCTGAGAATGCATTGTCCGTATCTGTTTGGAGGCTTTAAAAACTGGCTGGATGATTCCATAATTATAAGAATCTGGTATAATCTTAGAAGGTGGTGCATTTTTAGAAGCAAGACCCTTTTGAATATATTTATTTCAAGGATTCACACCCCGTTCTTCAGCCAAAAAGCCTCCCAGAGCTGCTAGAAATTGTTCAGATTGGTTGTGCATTTTTTGATGTTGCATTTATCAATTATGACTACTTTTGTTATTTGTCTCACATTCTAAGCCACCTGGAGCATGGTTTGAACTGTGGAAAGGTGGCATAGAAATAGAAACAGGTATGCCATAAGATCAAGATAGTCCCTACTTGCAAGCTTATGATCTCACCCCCCCCCCCAAAGTGCAGCACACAAGGAAAGAGGGAGAGGGAGGGAAGAGGAAAACCTCTGAGTTTGCCACTACACCCCTGAGCCAAGACGCTCTCCCAACACAGGGGCAGCAGAGACCCCACGAGAGCCAATGGTTTATTGGGGCTCCCCACTCCAGCCCCCCAAACCAGCCCCTCACCTCGAGCCAGCCTCATCTCCAGGGTGAGGGGTCCTTGCTCGGCGACCCCAGCTGGCGGAGGCGGAGTGGCAATCTGGACGCCGACCGGAAGAGAATCCTCTGCAGAGTAGCTGCAGCGGATGGTCAGCCTGCCAGAGAGCAAGGAAATAATTGGGGGGTTTGTATTTTATTATTATTATTATTATTATTATTATTATTATTATTATTATTATTGAAGAGTCTAGTCCTCCTTGTTCCAAGGGGAGGACGCAGGAATAAGGAGCACCAAGCCTTCTGCATGCCAAGCAGGCGCTCCGGTCCTCGCCTCCCAACTGTTCTGCCGCACTGGCTTCCCCACTTCCTACCTGAAGTCGCCGTCGCGGGTGATGGAGCCCGACGGGGACGCCAAGACCTGCCGGTCTGCCACCAGCTCATTCTCATACACGTGTCGGCTGCCGGATTCCTGGGCAGAGAAAGGAAGGCCACTGGTGGGGGGAACCCTCCCTGCAGGGGAGGGACTCCATATAAACACAGCCCTTTCCCCAGCTGCCAAAAAAGACCCGGCCGCCTAGAGACAGGCCTGCTTTCCTGCGGTCACCCTCCTGTTCATCAGCGAGGAACAGCCACAGGACACTCAGAAAACATCGGAAGGCAAGGAAGGTGTCTTTGGGTTCTTCTATTCTGTGGGAAGCTGCCCCAAGGGGCTGGGCAAGCGGGAATTTCAGAATTATATACGTTTGTATACCGCCCTAAACCCACAGATCTCAGGGTGGTGAACAACATGAATTTGTTTCGTTCCGAGTTGTTCCATTTCGATGTTTTCATGTGTTGCAAACCGCTTCGAGATTTTTTTCTTTAAAATATAAAGCAGTATAGAAATTGAATGCATAAGAATAAGCCAGTCAGATTGGTGGGGTACACTTAATAAAATTATTACTATTATCATTAGCAGCTGGATTTGTAACTTTGCAAAATAGTGGCTTCATCGCCCAGGCGAGCCAAGGGTCTGATTCTGTACCCTACAGCCTCCCAAGTCCCTGTTTAAATCTCCCCCCCCCATCCATGAGGTCTAGAAGCTTTCTTTTGTTTTAGGGAAGCAGCGCCTCCCTCTGCTCCCCCAAGCATCTCTGCCCACAGAGAGAAGCGGAAGAGAGCAAGAAGCGCAGTGTCGTTCTGGCCGGGTGGCAACACCCGCGTGTCTCCCCACCCGTTACCTTGAAGGTGGTCCCGCAGGCGGACAGCGGGAACTGGAAGAAGACGAAGCCGTTGTTCCTGGAGGCCGGGGCGCAGCGCTCCCCCTGACCGCTGGCCAGGCGCACAGAGCCCAAGCGGAGGGGGGGGCGCGTGGCGTGGCGGGAGAGCGCAATGGAGAAGTGGCCGTCCGGGGTGCAGCGGGCAGTCACTGGCGGGCAGAGCGGGAAGAGAGGAAGGGAGCCTTCAGAATCAAGCAGAATCAATCTCTTTCTGCACGCAACCACGGCAGCACAAATGGTGCCCGTGAATAAATGGAGGGCACAACACCGACAGAGGAGGAATAGCAGATGGAATTGACAGAATATATGGAAGTGGATAGTAGAATAAGATGAAAGAATTCTCAAGGAAGACTGGAAATGTCATGCAGAATATTTGAAAAATCATTGTAGACATATTAAAACAATAATAATAATATATTATTTATACCCCGCCCATCTGGCTGGGTTTCCCCAGCCACTCTGGGTGGCTTCCAACAGAATATTAAAATACAATAGTCTATTAAACATTAAAAGCTTCCCTAAACAGGGCTGCCTTCATATGTCTTCTAAAAGTCTGGTAGTTGTTTCAGTTGTAAAACAGAGAGAGAGAGAGAATATGGAATAATTAGAATATGCAGCGGTAAAAGGTTAGTCAAATGATCAATGGAAGGGGAAGGGAAGTTGATAATGAAGGTAAGGTTTGTATTTGGTAAAATATTGTGCAAATTTGTAAAATTGATAATGATAATTTGGTTGCTTTTTTAAAATTCAGAACAGATCCCCAAGATTATGGCATGGCAGGGGGTTGGGTTAGATGACCCCTGGTGTCCTCTCTGGCTCATATCACAAGAGACGTCACCAGTTAATCCCTGCAAAAGGCCCAGTTCCTCGCGATGGAGGAACAGTTGCAGCATTGGGGGCTTCTTTGTGGAGAGGAAAGGCAAAGGGATTATAATAAACAATACAATTTTCATTATTTATACCCTGCCCACCCCAAAGATTATACAAGGACAAAACATTATACAGTACAATTATGCAGCAGACAGAGAATAGATTTTCCCCCTCTCTCTTGCAACACTAGAACTCGTGGCCGGACAAGGAAGCCGGACGCTGGAAGATTCAAAGGTCTTCTTCAAGCAACGCAAACTGTGGAACTCCCTGCCACAGGAGGAAACGATGGTCGCCAAGCTCAAGAGCAGAAGAGCCTGCTGGATCAGGCGCACGGGGGCCCATCTAGTGCTTCCTCTTGCCCCCACAGGGGTCAGCCTGATGCCCCGATGAAAAATGGGCAAGAAGGAGCAGCGTGTAAGAGCAGCACTCTCCCCTCCCCAAGCTGGAGAAATTGCTGGAGGAGGGAAAGGCCTTGGAGCAAAGAGTGGAGCTCAGGGATGTCCAAGGAAGATTAGGGACAGGAAAAAGAAAGGACTTCTTCAAGCACCATGTTGAACTGTGGAACTCCCTGCCACAGGAGGCCTCAATGGCCACCAGGAAATTCCTCTTCGTTGCACAGCTGCGAGTTCAAGTGTCGCAAGAGAGGGGGGAAATCTTTCCCCACTCAGCAGGACCCCCAAACCCAACGCACCTTTTTTGGCGTAATAGCAAGGCACCCCCCTCTCTGTTGGGTTGTAGCAGCAGCCCAGGCCCACACACTCCGCCTGCTGCACTTGGTGGGGGCCGCAAGGGAGCCTGTCGGGGGCCGGGACGGACGAGCAGTGGCTGACGCTCGGGGTATCCAGAGCTGGAAGGAGAGAGGGAGCTCAGTCGAGGCAGGTGGCATTAAGGTGAAAGGTCAACCTTCCGGGTTTATTTTATTTTTAAGATTAGTTTGGTTGTTGTTGTTAATTAAATTTGTACACTACCTTATCCCTGCAGGTCTCGGGTGGTTCATAAGTTTAAATCACAAGATCAAAGCATAAAATGCATAAAATGAGACCTGCAGGTACAGGGTGCGATACTAATTCAATTAATTGATTAATAATAAATAAAAGACAAGAACCAAACGCACAATCCTCCCTCGACAACATATTTTGAAAGGGCATTTGAGGAGAATGCGTGCCCCCTACCCATGGGGCAGGTGGCTTAACCGGGCGCTGCAGCCAAGCTACGTTTCCTGGATCTTGGGCGCCCTTTTCAAAAAGCTTGCTCGTTTCGCAGCCGTTTGGGTTTCACCAGCTCGGGGCGTCTTGCAGCTCAAAGCCAGCGAGACGAACAGAATTTGTCTCTTACAATTGCAGCCACAAAGACCCCCAGAGTCTCTCTTGCAAAAAGTAAAATAAAATGAGAAAGACCCACCCCCACCCCAGCCTACTGGATGCATTTGGCAGAACCTAAAACACAAAACTCGATATATTTCATTAAACTCTGAAGGATCTGTCTTTCTCAGGCAGTGCTGCCCCAGAGAGAGGTATTGTTAAGTTGTGGGTTGACATAGCCGACGACCAGCGATTTCTCCAAGTAGCTCTTTATTTTGTAAGCTGGAATAGAACTGACTGCAAACAGCTCAGCCGGCCTGCTTTTATAGGCAGCCGGCTGTCAACATTGTAACAACAGCCCAGAGTTCCCGCCTAAAATAACTGACGCGGACCTGAGGGAAAACTATCTACAGACCTGAGTGAAAACTATATACAGTATCCCCCTGCTGGCCCAGGGTGAAACTTCACTACATAACAGGTATGGGAGGCAAATGGTTTAAGGTGGACTTGATGACTATTACAGATAGATAAAAGAGGATTGACTCTACTCAACTATTTTGAGGGCCAGGATATAATAATGGATAAAACTGGCACATTACAGGCGATGTGCAGGAAGAAGGGATGAGTGGATTTTGAAATGGAAAAATGAAAAAGTTGGAAAAGCTATTGGATCTGGAGCAGCAACAGAGGGAGGGAAAAAGAACAAAAAACTGAGGAGTAGTCAGCTCTTAAATTTGTATTAAATTTTACTAATCTGGTGATAATTTGTTTAAAATTATGGAAAATCAATAAAAAATAATTGGCAAAAAGGAGTAATATTTCATTAAACTCCAAGCTATGGTGGTGCACAGGATGGTTTATTTACAGCCCTATCCCCTTGTTACAGAATTGTTGAGTTGGAAGGGACCCTGAGGGTGATCCAATTCAACCCCCTGCAATGCAGGAATCCTTCGCCCAACTCGAACCCGTGACCTGGAGATTCAGAGCCCCATTTCAAGGAGAGAGGTTTGCTGCTTTTGGGGCAACCCCATGCCAAACCCAAAATCCCTCCCTCCAGCTCTTTTGGGACGCCTTCAAGGCAAGTGGCGGCACTCCTGCACTCACAAAGGACTAGAAACTTGAAAACTCCCCAGCTAGTTTTTCACTGGGCGGCTTTTGCCAATCTGGCAGCTGGGCGTTTCTGCAGGGAGCCACCTGGCGAGTAAAGCCTTACCCCAAAACAGCACCTGGGGGTCTGCCAGGCTTCCCCGCTTGCCCATGTCGCCCACCTTCGGAGCAAAGGCCAGAGCCCCGCAAGGCCCCTGGGCCAGCAGGACAGTCGCCAAGAGGTCCAGGAGGAACATCCTGGCCCAGACCCCGAGGGAGAAATGGGGCCGGGGGGCTTTTCCTCTGGCAAGTCACCCCTGGCCCCCAATCAGGACAGGCTTCTCCCACGGCAACCCCTGCTCCCCTTTATGAGCTCACCTGCCCCACAGGAGCTCAGCCCAGCCTCAGGCAGCAGACTGCAGAGGCAGCGGACTACAAAGCCCATCAGCCACGGGCGGCGCAGTAGACTGGACGGTGGGCTTGGCGGAGGAACCGCCTGAGGAGCCGCAGCCGAGACAGGGGGCGGGTGCTGGGAGTTGTAGCACAGCTTCCAGAGGGCACCAGGTTGAGGGGGAAGGGGAGCCAGCCATTTGGTTTGCCTGGATATTTGAAAGCTGCACTTTGAGAAGAACAGAGTGAGGGTTGTGTGTGTTATTTTGAATATTAGAGTGTGGCACTTTGTGTTGTGTACACAAAACAACAGAAGCAGTAGCAGAAGCAACAGCAAAATACCCCCCAAAATCATGGGGCACAGGCATGTCCGAATAGTCGCCAGGAATGGCTTCCCTGAAATAATCCTGGGAGCTGTAGTTCCTTCAGGGCCCTGAGATTGGTTAGGAGGCCTCTCGCCTCCTCCTAGAACTACCATTCCCAGAGCTCCCCGCAAAGAGGGCCTGGCGGCTGAAGCCCTCAGGATGGGGAAGAGGTCAGCACCCTTGAACTACAGTTCCCAGGATTCTTTGGGGGGCACTGTGACACTTTACACCCGTGGCACAGTCTTCTGGTCAGGGGAGTGACCCCAGCAGGGTCAGGAAGCCTCTGCCCCCGGGAACCCCCAAGGAAAGAAGCCCTTTCACGGGGTACCTGGGAGAGGTTCGGGGCAGCTCAGCTCCTCTTTGTAGGAGGTCATCCGTCCATCTGCCGCCAGGCCTTCAATGTGGATGGTCGTCCGGTAGCGGGAATCCTAGTGGGGAGAGGATGTTGGCGTCATTATTTCATTTTTCTAGCTTTATAGAATCAGAGCTAGAAGGGGTCCCCGGAGGGTCATCCAGGACCCTCTTGCCCAACATGGGCCTTGGACCCCAACCCTGAGATTAAGAGTCTCATGCTTTACCAAGCTTCAAGTGGAAGAACCAGGCTGTATTGTTTCCCAGCCCAAAAGAGCCCTGGGAACTTTAGTTTACCCCCAGAGAGTTACAGTTCCCAGTGCCCTCAAACTACAGTTCCCAGTAGTTTAGGTGTGTGTGGGGGGGGATGAATGTACTTTAAGTGGCGTAGGGTTACTTAATCAAGCACTCCTCCTGCCCAGCCACGAAGCTCATTGGGCAATCACAACACGGCTCCCCCTTTCTCAGTCTGTCCTACTTCGCAGGGTTGTTGGGAGGGGGAGAGTTACGTACATGTTACTAGTTGGAGGGTGGGGCGGGGGCAGGTGTGCAAGCCGAGACCTTACCTGCGCTCTGGTGTAACACCCATCAAAGGCCACCCTCACCGCTACAGAGCCATCCGGATTGGGGAAGGCAGAAGTCCCACAGGTAGAGTCGTTCTTCAGAAGATGGGGGTTACCTTTGGGATCTTATTTGGGGGAGGAGAGAAGAATAATTTGTTCCACAATTTATTACCCCAGCAATCGAGCATGATAAACTCTGCAGAACCCAGAAGCTTGCTGGCTTAGTTTAAGATACCCCAATATAGGGAATAACAAATGAGTGGATTTTGGGATTTCCTATCAGCCAATGGGGGGGGGGTGCTTCCTTTGCTTTGTTGCCCAGGGTGGGGGGGGGTGTCTGTATTTCTTGGGGTGGGGCGTCCCTGGAGAAATACAGACCCTCCCACTTGGTGAGGAAGAGAGTGGTCCACTCATTAAGAGATATCATATTAATTATATATGAGAAATAATTTACTTTAGAGAATAAATGCTTCAGTGGAGGTTCAAATGGGCAGTTGATGTTTTTCTATTAAATAGGTTCCTGGGCCTGGTTCTCATGGTCAGGCTGCAAACCCAGCTTACTTGGGAGTAAGCACCACTAAGCTTAGCAGGATTTACTTCTGAGCAGACACCTGGGACTCTTTCCCTCCTGGTGTTTTATCTGCATTGATGTTATTTATTACATTCAAGTTATTCTCCCCCCCCCAGCTGCTCTGCAAAGCAAGCCCTACTCAAGAGTAACCCCACTGGAATTAACAGACACTCGTTCCTGCATGCAAATGAACAGAGGACCTCAAATATTTGTAGTAGTAGACCCTTTGGAAAACGGGCACAACCAATTTAGGACCATTGGTTCCAGTGAGGCTCCTCTGAGTAAGCCAAATATTGCCTCCGTCTGTCCCCAATTGCAGTGAAGCTGCTCACCCAAATACTCATTTCTGGAGCTAGTCCCTAAGGAGGCTTTCAAAAGCCTTGCTGGATGGAAAAGCAAAGGGTAGAGTGCCAAATTACATTGTTGGAGAGCCACGACCCCAAGGGTCATCCATCCCAACCTCCTGCAGCGCAGAAATCACAGCTAAGGGCCTCATTTTTGGTGAATTAGACTAAGCAGTTTCAGTTGGATTTATGAGTTAATGGTCACCGTTTTGCACTTTGTGGCGCATAGTACTATTGGAATAATGCTTTTTCTAAGGGTGGAGGGCCCTGGGGGCAAGTTTAGGGGACGAAGGGGACAGAGGGTCTCCAAGAAGGTTCGAGAGCCACTGCTCTATAATTATTAATATATAATAATAAATACATTTGTACACCATTGTTGTCCAGACCTTGCAAGAAGCTCAGACCAACCAGCCCCCCGCCCCCAGTTTGTGGGATTCTTGCAAAAGTGGGTTTAAAATTCTTCTTTCTTTGAAAAAAAGCTCAATTCCCGCCCTGACTTACCCAGCAGCCTTATAAGAGATGCGGAGACCTTCGGTTGGGGCAGCAGGAGGAAAGCGAGGCTCTGCTCGTCGCAGGTGGGCAAAGTGACTTCCCAGAAAGACCCCGCGGCGTCCGAGGGACCGACCAGGGTCCCCCCCAAAAGGAGGAGCAGAACCTCAAAACCCCGGAAAGGCATTTTCCGAGGGATTTCCCACAACCAAATGCTCCTCTCATCAGCTGCTAGTCCCTAGGGAGGATTTTAATAGCCCGAGGAGGAATCTGATAGGACCGGGAGTCTGGGTGGGTCTCCTGCCGGGAGAAAGGGCCTGATCCTACGGCGCACGCAGCCCGGCGGGGAGGGTTTTCTTCGATCTACTTTGCAGAAAAGCACTTTGCGTATGCTCCGTTGTTGGGGCCTCCGCACATGCTGAGGGGCGCCCCTTCTCTGCACGTCTTTAGGAGATCAGGCTTCCTCGGTGGGTTGCAGTCAGTTTTACTCAGAGTAGACCTATTGAAATTAGTGAAGTCATAGCTGTTGAGTTCAGTGGTTCTACTCTGAGTATGGCCAATGCAGGATGCAACTTTTGTCATTTTACGCAAGAGCACCTTCCTTTAATTCAGAAAGCCCTCTGCACACGCTCAGGAGGCGCCCCTCCCACACTCAGCGCATGCTCAGTGCAGCCCCGCCCTCCCTCCAGGCCACGCCCCTGCGCTCCCCTCATTGGCGGGCGCTGGTGCGCGGGAGGCGCCTGCGAGGGTGGGGCGAGGGTGGGCGGGGCCAGCGGGCGCCTGACAAGATGGCGGCGGGAGCGGCGGCCCTTGCAGGAGGCGGCGGAGGGGGAGCCCCCCTGGCGGCCCCCGCCCAGGCCCGCTTCTCCCTGGTGGTCGTCTTCGGCGCCGGCGGCGGACGAGGCGGGCTCCGCGCGGCGGTCCTGAGGGCCGTGCGAGACGGTGAGCGGGAGCGGGGCGGGGCGGGGTGGGAGGGGGGTCTCCCTCCTGCCTCCTGCTCTGTATCCGAGCTTGTGTGTTTAGGAGTATTTGTATTTATTTGTGTGTGTTTGTACGTTTGTTTTGTCTTCAGCCAAGTGTGTGTGTGTGTGTGTGTGTGTGTGTGTGTGTGTGTGTATGGGTCTACGTCTATAGGTATAGTATTCTTCAAATGCATTTTCTGTCTCGGGAAGTATGTGCATATACAGGAAGCCAAGCAATATTGGATCATCATCATCATCATCCCAGCATGATTCTCCCTCCTCTCAGCATAACACGGACACTCGCTCACTGGAAACGTTTTGGCATTAAGGGTTGTCTATCTAAAGTTAGCCATACAGGGAGAAGGAGGAAGAAGAGGAGGCCCGCTGGGAAGAAGGGAGGCCACTGACTTGGCCCATTTGAGTAGGACTGATTTGTTGGATGCAACTTAGTGTTTTGTTAAGTATTTATTGAATTTGTATCCTGGCATCTTAATCTGACTGGCAGCTTCAGCTTTCTTAAGCAGGTCAGCAGAAAAACCTATCTATTGCATCGGTCTCCCACTTTTTTCTGCAAGGAGTGCATGGTTCACCCCCTCCTCCATTAATCCCTACAACAACCCTCGAGGTAGGTGAAGAGGCTGAGACCGACCCAGGGTCCCCCAGGGAGCTTCAGGATGGAGGGGGGATTTGAACCCTGATCTTCCATTTTTGCCATTGCAAAAAGATGGTGCCTAAACATTCTCTTGCGGCAACCGCAACCTCTGTTTCAGGTTTTCTTTGGAGGTTAGTTTATATATCTGAGTTTCTAACATTGCTGGCTGTGGTAACTTCAGAGTGGTTAAGAGTGCTGGACCAGGATGTGGAGAACACAGTTCAAATATCTGTTCAGCCTGAAATGATGACCTTGGCCCAGACACCCCCTCTCTCACCCTGACCTGCTTCACAGGGTTGTTGTGTGGATGAAAGGGGCAGGGCGAGAACTATACCCATTACCTTGCACGCCTTGGAGGGAGAAAGGGCTAGATATAGGAAGATGGGGAGCTGATTTCTATGGAGTCATACACTTAGTCCACATAAATTAGTATTGCCTGCACTGACTGGCAGCATTGGATCTCCAGGGATTCAGGCAGGGATCTTTCTCATCCATTCCTGCAGATGCCACTGGGGCTTGAATGTGGGGCCCCTGCTTCCAAGGCAGTCTCTCTGCTACTGAGCTCTGCCTTTATAAACCTAATGCAGAAGTCAGCAAGCAAGATAAGATGAAAACATAAAATAGAAGAGCAGCGGAAGGCCGTTCTATTCAGATTTTTATTATGTCTTATGCATAAGCTCTCCCTCTTTCTCTCTGTTTGAGATGGATTTTTATTTGCTTACAAAACAACCTCCTCCTCCCCAATTCCCGTTAGGTAGCAAAGTTTTCCCAAGCAAGAGGCTTGCAGCAATCAAAAATGAAATTGATTGCATACTCATATGCTGTCAGAATGTGGGATTTGCCAGGCTAGACTGGCAAGTTGTGTGCGTTTTTGTTTTAAAATTAAAATACAGTGGTACCTCAGGTTAAGTACTTAATTCGTTCTGGAGGTCTCTTCTTAACCTGAAACTGTTGTTAACCTGAAGCACCACTTTAGCTAATGGGGCCTCCTGCTGCCGCCGCGCTGCCAGAGCACGATTTCTGTTCTCATCCTGAAGCAAAGTTCTTAACCCAAGGTACTATTTCTGGGTTAGCGGAGTCTGTAAGTGTATGTAACCCAAGGTACCACTGTAATTTCATGTAGGAAGGCAATTGTCCATCCAGGCTTAGCACAATTTCCGTATCATCTTGTTGGTTTTTCAAGAGCCGCCTTCCATATTGCCCATGAAAAAAATAAGGTTGTCCTCTTGTGTTCACGCTTGAGAGTAGGTCCCTTCGGGATTGGCGGAGCTTGCTTCCAAGTAAAAATAAGATGCGAGTGCGCAGCCACATGTGAATGTTACGTTGCTCCCTGTTGATGCTTCTTCCATTTTGAAAGCCTTTAATTTGAGCACTTTCCATTCAGGTCTCATTCCATTCAGCAAGGTGAACATACAGATGTTTGAGCATGAGTTGTGCTTGGATTTAAATACCTCAGAGGGCTTTGTAGGAGCGTTAAAACCCAGAGAGAGAGAGAGAGCAGCTTTTGTCAGTTTCCTCTTTTTTAAAAAACGGAGTGTATATTTGGCTCCTAAGAAATAGCACTTTTGGGGCTAAGAAGCTGTGTGTCTTTGCAAAGGGGGCAGGGCTGATTTGTGGCTTGGTTGAGGGAGCCGGGAAGAGAGCGAAGGAGCGGGGGCGAAATGGGGAGAGGAATCTGAAGCATGTGGGGTGGCTTGGTCTGGGGAGGGCTCTTGCGGGGAGTCAGGCCTGTTCAGGAATGGGTGGTGAGCTGTGAGGAAGGGGGCAGAGTGAGGACGGATGAGAACATGGCTCTAAAATCGGTGTTCCGGGTGTGCGGCACCCCCTTCAAAAGCACGAGACCTCCGAGCCACCCCCTGGCCCAGAAGGCAGAGCAAGCCTTCCCCATCTCTGTTTGGCCTTCTTCCTCTGCTCTGGAGCATACGGCACCTTAAACCTAGATTACGGTTGCCACAGAGGATCTAGGCACCATTCCTCCTACCAATGGCCCAGTGATGAGGAAAGCTTCACTGCGACTGCACACTCTCTGTTGTGTGAGGCTGCAGTGGTTCTGGGACCCTTGTAAGTAGCTAAAAATTCAGAATGTCGCCCCTTTGCCCCCAAAGACCGTCAGCCCCCACCCCCAGCTGGAGGGTTCCAGGCGAAGAAGTGTCATGCCTTTGTCACTGGAGTCACTCGAGACTTTGCGATGGAGGCTGCGTCGCTGTGCCTTGGGGCTCAGGGGGGCAGAGTTCCAGCTGGCAAGTGAAACCCAGGCAGAGAGGCAAGTGGCATTTGAAGGATCCTGGCAGAATCCCTTCTCCTCCTCATTGCCCTCTGAGAGCTAATTGCTCTTAATTGCTCCTGCTCTGCCTCACCATACCTGCAGGGCCTGCGTTTTGTTCAAGGGTGTGGCCCAGCCTCTTCCGCAAGGTGCATTGTGAGGTGGGAGCCAAGCACACCTGTTAGGGACACAGCTGGCTGCTGGGGCGAAAGGTGCTGCTTGCCTCAGAGGCTCCGCATCAGGTCGCACGCAGGGATTGGGTCCCCGAGAAGCTCTGGCCATGGAGAGAAACGTTCCATTTGCCAGGGTTGTGCCCAGCTCAATTCTGCTCTGAAGAATGTGTTGGTGAAGGCTGTCTTTCTGAATTCAGAGCTATGTGAATGTAAGAAGAACCTGCGTGCAGCAGGATCAGACCAAAGGGAGCCCATGCAGACAGCCTCCTGTCCCCCCAGTGAGCAACCAGAGACCCCCCCCCCCCATGGGAAGCAGGAGCAGAGTGCAGTGTGAGAAACTTAGATATATGTTAATTGCCAAATGGCACCTTAAACCTCAGTTGCAGTCACCACAATGGAATGCCTGAGCGCCTTTTTTGTGATGGGGATTATTATTCTTGTTATTCATTTAATTTCTGTATGGCTTTATATTTTAAAGAAATAATCTCAAAGTGGTTGACAACACATTAGACCATCAAATAAAACAATCCACAACAAAACGAGTGAAACAGACCACCTGTCTCCTTGATCCTTGCCCATCCTGGCTGATAAAAGCGAGCCGGGAAGGGCTGGGCGATGGGCTCTGCGGGGTGGTGAATGCTTCCCTCTGTGGGGGAGCCTTCCCAGACCCGCTGAAAGAGGCGGTCATTAAACCGCTTCTTAAAAAAACATCTTTAGACCCGGCCAATTTGGCCAACTATCGCCCAGTCTCAAATCTGCCATTCTTGGGCAAGGTGATTGAGCGAGTGGTTGCTGAACAACTCCAAGCACGCCTGGAGGAAACGGACCATTTGGATCCCTTCCAATCGGGATTCAGGCCTCACCATGGGACTGAAACTGCCTTGGTCGTGCTGGTTGATGATCTCCGGCGGGCTAGGGACAAAGGTGAGAGCTGTTTCCTAGTTCTGCTGGATCTCTCAGCGGCCTTTGACACCATCGACCATAACATCCTTCTGGACCGTCTAGAGGGGCTGGGAGCTGGGGGCACTGTCATACAGTGGTTCCGCTCCTTCCTCCTGGGCCGTGTCCAGAAAGTGGTGGGGGGGGGTGAGTGTTCAGACCCCTGGGCTCTCACTTGTGGGGTGCCTCAGGGTTCTGTCCTCTCCCCCATGCTTTTTAATATCTATATGAAGCCGCTGGGAGAGATCATCAGGGGGTTTGGACTGGGTGTTCATCAGTAGGCAGATGACACCCAGCTCTACCTCTCCTTTAAATCAGAACCAGTGAAGGCGGTGAAGGTCCTGTGTGAGTGCCTGGAGGCGGTTGGAGGTTGGATGGCGGCTAACAGATTGAGGTTGAATCCTGACAAGACAGAAGTACTGTTTTTGGGGGACAGGAGGCGGGCAGGTGTGGAGGATTCCCTGGTCCTGAATGGGGTAACTGTGCCCCTGAAGGACCAGGTGCGCAGCCTGGGAGTCATTTTGGACTCACAGCTGTCCGTGGAGGCGCAGGTTAACTCTGTGTCCAGGGCAGCTGTCTACCAGCTCCACCTGGTACGCAGGCTAAGACCCTACCTCACCGCGGACTGTCTCGCCAGAGTGGTGCATGCTCTAGTTATCTCACGCTTGGACTACTGCAACGCGCTCTACGTGGGGCTACCTTTGAAGGTGACCCGGAAACTGCAATTAATCCAGAATGCGGCAGCTAGACTGGTGACTGGGAGTGGCCGCCGGGACCACATAACACCGGTTCTGAGAGATCTGCATTGGCTCCCAGTCCGTTTCCGAGCACGATTCAAAGTGTTGGTGCTGACCTTTAAAGCCCTAAACGGCCTCGGTCCTGTATACCTGAAGGAGCGTCTCCACCCCCATCGTTCAGCCCGGACACTGGGATCCAGCGCCGAGGGCCTTCTGGTGGTTCCCTCATTGCGAGAAGTGAGGCTACAGGGAACCAGGCAGAGGGCCTTCTCGGTAGTGGCGCCCGCCCTGTGGAACGCCCTCCCATCAGATGTCAAAGAGATAAAGAATTACCTGGCGTTCAGAAGACATCTTAAGGCAGCCCTGTTCAGGGAAGTTTTTAATATGTAATGCTGTACTGTTTTTAACACTGATTGGGAGCCGCCCAGAGTGGCTGGGGAAACTCAGCCAGATGGGCGGGGTATAAATAATAAATTATTATTATTATTATTATTAAAACAAATTCAAGCTTCAAGGAAAATATTTCACATCCTTCCCTTCTTCATATTTTTTTACCTGCTTAATTTATAGAGCTGCCCCATAGCAGAAGTGCTCTAGGAAGGCAGCGTGGCGTAGTGTTGAGAATGTCGGACTAGGACCTGGGAGATCAGGGTTCAAATTCCCACTCTATCATGAAGCTCACGGGTTCCTTTGAGTCGGTCCCAGCTTCCTAGCCTACCTCACAGGGTCATTGTAGGGATTAACTGAGGAGAGGGTGAACCATGGACTCTTTTCTCCAAAGTGGGATATAAATGCAGTAAATGGGCTCTTCTGCTGACCTGCTTAAGGAAGCTGGAGGGACTAGCCAGATGGAGATGTGAGTCTGCAACCTGGGTCACCATTGGACCCTCACCAGTTGCAAAGCACACCTGATGCCTGGGCGATTTTTAACGCTGCCAGTGGCCAATCTGAGACTCCGCTTGGGAAGCAGGACCTGAGAGCCACAGCAACTATTCCCACCTGGGGTTCCCAGGGACTTCCATTCTGCTGCAGGCTGACTCTGATGTTGTGTAGTTTCTTTGCCTCATGCAATAGCAAATGCAGCCACTTCAAGATTCTCTGCAGCCATGAGGTCTAGAACCTTGTTTTCTTTTCCTAAAGGAAAGCAGAGGCTCTTGAATCCTGGTGTTGGCTGGATGGCCAGGCCTGCCTTCTGGCTCTTCCTCCTCTCCTGCTGGCCCCGATCCAGAGGCTTCCTCATTCTGTGCAGGTTCAGGCTGATTTGGCTGGAGCCTTAAATGGGCAAAAGAAGCAGGCAGCCCGTCCCCTTCTCTCCTCTTTGCACAGAGCAGGAGCCGGAGGCAATTCTGGGCTGGCTCCAGGGGCCTTCTCCGGGACTCTGGCTGCCAGCCATCTGGGCATCTGGCCGGTTGCATGGCTGACTCAGGAGACGTTCCTGGAAGGGATGAGGCACTCTGGGTTGCCCGAGGGGCTGCTTGGAAGCACCACTGAGCTGCTGTGTCAGGATGCATCACTCAAGGGGGCGGGGAGGAAGGCCGGAAGGCCAGTGAGGGGGAGTGGCTGGCTGAAGGTCACCCAGTGGGCTTTGAGGTGGCTTTGGGGATTCAAACCCCGGTCTCTCAGGTCTGACACCCTAACTACTACACCACACTGCTCTCCATGAGCCTGACGCTGATGGGAATTGTACTCCAAAGCAGCTACAGGGAAAAGGTGCCCAAAGTGGACATTTGTATTTGGAGTCACTCTTCGCAACTGTGTGTGTTCAATGAACAAGGATAACAACAATGGGTTTTGTGCTTTTCCTGTGGCAATATTTTTATGTGGCAAACCGCCCTGAGGTCTGCGGATGAAGAGCGGTATACAAATTTATTTATTTTTAAATAAAAAATTGTTGCTCTAGATCAGCAGGGTAGGAGGGAATCAAAGTTGGGGAAGTAGATTCCTTTGTTCTGTGGAAAATTTGTGGGCCTGCCCCCATTTCTTTTAACTGGAGTGGATTGTTGTTTTACAAATCAGCATTTTAAAGAAAGAAGATTTTATTTAAACCTTTGACATGCCACTTTCTTGCTGTTCCAGCACCCATGGGGCCAGCTTTGTGCCTCCTCCAGCCTGGTCTGTTAATGATGGAGCACCCCTGTTCCCATACTCAAGCCCTGCTTTTTGTTGGATAGGGAGCCTAGGCCCTAGGAGTTCCTTTGGTCTCATTTCGAAGTCTGCAGAGCTGCTGCCAGTCAGAGCAGACTGCACTGAGCTGCACGAACCTAGAACTGAAGAGTTGGAAGGGCTCCCAAGGGTCATCTAGCTCAACCCCCTGCAATGCAGGGATTGCAACTAAAGCATCCCAGTATAAGGCAACTCTCGATGTCCTTCAGGAAAGGGGGCCGAAAGAGATAAAAGGGTGCACCCCACCCCCATAGTTGGTTCAGCTATGTCCACCACCAGCATGTGGCTGCTGGCCGGTGTTCCTCAGGGCACGCGGCCTCTGTTTGGAAAAACCCTGCAGGGGCCACCTTGGCCTTCTCCGCCGCGCTGCCAGGCTTCCTCTGACCGGACACCAAACAGGAAGCAGCTGCAGCTGACCTCTGAGATCACTGGTGCTTTTGAAAAAGGAAAAGAGTCCCGGTTGGCGTGGAAGCGGAAGGGGGACGCTTCAAGAGAGCCTCAGACTCTTCTTCTCCTCCTCCTCCTCCTCCTCCTCCTCCTCCTCCTCTTCTTCGCTGTTAGGGATAGGAGTGGTCATCCTTTGTCTCACTCTCCGTTTTAAGAGCTCAGAGCTGCAAAAAAACTGCAGCTTTGATCCAGATGAGCCTCTGTAAGCAGCACCCATGTGAAACCCGATAATGGAGACGGGGCAGAAACATTGTGATGGTTTCAGAAGAAATGGGGGAGAGGGCACCCACCTGCAACTCAGGTCCCCCCCCCCCCCCGATGGGTTGGAGGTGCTTTGAAGTCGGAGGCTCCTTGACCATGGGGGCTAAAGGCAGCAGCCTCCTGGGAGAGTGCTTGTGGTGGAGGGTGGGTCTGTCTTAAGAACGCAAGAAGGGCCTGCTGGATCAGGCCAAAGGGGGGAGCCCTTCAATCCAGCATCCTCTCCTCAACAGAGGTCAGCCCCACGCCTCTTCCTGCAAACCCATAAGCAGGATCTGAGCACAAGACCACTCTCCCCTCCTGTGGCTTCCAGCAACTGGTATGCCTCCAGTGCGCTTGCAGTTTTCAAATCATATTTGTAGTAGAATCCTAGAACTGTAGAGTTGGAAGGGACCCTGAGGGTCATCTAGCTGAACCCCCTGCAAGGCAGGAATATGCAGCTGTCCCATGCGCCAGGGATCAAACCTGCAACCTTGGTGTCATCAGCACCATGCTCTGCAAACTCTGGATGTTAAAGCCAGACTCGCATGCCAAAAGGCTAACCTGGAAGGAAGGTGGGCTAAAAATCAGACCAGTGGGTCTCCGCTGTCTCCTGCTTTGTGAAGGCGGAGGCTGTGCTGGTTCCTTCCCTTCCCGTCTCCAGAAGGTTGAGAAACTGGGACATTTCCTGGGAACTTGAGCCGCTCCTCTTGCTGCGGATAATTGGGGACCTTTGAGAGTTGGCGGAAACCTCTTTTTCCTGAACAGTTGCTTAATTTAAATACTGGCTGGTCAAAGGAGTATTTGCTAATAATTCTCTGAGCTGGTGGCTTTCTGACTCGCGGATGCCGTCTCCAGGCGGAAGCTGGGGTTGGAGGAACACGTACCCTGTCTCGTTGCCACGTAACCCTCTGCAATAAGCTTGCAAGACTTGTCTTTGCCCTCTGAAGTCAGCTTGCATAAGAGGGGACCCCCCCCCCCCATTGTAAGAGCGTCTCTGGAGAAGCTGGGCACGGATTCGCCAGGCAGGGATTCTTTAATTGCAAGTCCTGCATTGCCGGAGGTTGTGCTAGATGACCCCCAGGGTCCCTTCCAACTCGACCATTCTATGATTCTAAGTTTGGTGGGCGCCTTTCCTGCTGCTGGCCATCATATTTCATATTTGATGAATTATTGTATTTTAATATTTAGCTGGAAGCCTCCCGGAGTGGCTTGGGAAACCCAGCCAGATGGGCGGGTCTTAAATAAATTATTATTATTATTATTATTATTATTATTATTATTATTATTATTATTATTATTAATTTATTATTAATGATTGCTGCTTGTGTAAGTCTTTATATCAGTGGTTTCCAACAATGTTAGAAACTCAGATATTTAACTTAATTGCCAATATACCTTAAACCTATGTTATGGTCACCACAACGGAATGTCTAGGTGCCATTCCCCTCAAAGGGTTTATTAACTTCATCATTATCATTTCTATAGCACTTTATATTTTAAAGAAAAAACCTTAAAGCAGTTAAGACATCAAATAAAACAATCCAGAATAAAACAAATTCAAGCATCAAGGAGAATATTTCACGTCCTCCTCTTAAGTGACATTTGGCTCCCTCCATATTTATTTACCAACTTAATTCATAGAGCTGCCCCACAGCAGGAGGACTCTAGGAAGGCAGGGGGGTGTAGTGGTGAGAGCAATCAGAGTTTGAATCCCCACTCCCTCAGGAAACTCACTGGGTGGCCTTGGAGTCTGTTGCAGCCTCTTTGCCTTCCTCGCAGGGTCATTGTAGGGATTAACAGAGGAGGGGGTGAACCATGGACTTCTGGGAGAAAAAGGTGGGAGATCATTGCCGTGAATAAACTCTTCTGCTGAGTTGCTGAAGAAAGCTGGAGATGTCATCTGTCAGTCTGGTGCCCAGAGATCTCCACAGGGTCCCAACTAATAGCAATATCTAATATTGCAAAACATGCCTGGCACCTGGGGAATTTTGAACACTGGTTCCAAAACCCTTTGGGTCTACAAGATTCTCCCCTCGGCCACCTCCCCTACCCCATAAAAAGCATTATTCAGAGTAGCGGTTTCCAAACCACTGAGGAAGATTATGCGTACCCCAATAAAATTATACAGTAACAATTGCACAGTTATTCAACAAGACTGAGGCACTGCTTTTCCAAGTTATTTAGCAGGGCTCTTTGCTACCACGCTCAGTAACTACTTCAGTGTTCAGAAAACTCTCTGCCCTGGGGAGCGTGATGACTGTCACTTATCCGGAGTCTTAAATCACTACCTCCTGCTGCTGCCTTGCTGGGGAATCCCACAGCCCCCTTTGTATGTGGGCTCCTCATTCTCAGTCTTTCCCAGCCTCCTTCAAACAGCAGCAGCGGCATTTCTGGTTCCCCCCACCCCCGTTTGGGATCTCGCTCTGTTGCTGCCTGCGCCCTCAGGAACCCCACGCTGGTGGCGCTGGGCTCTGCTCAGGCAGCAAGCAGCATGCAGCCGCAGTGAAGACGCGCAAACACCCACGTGCCGCGCCAGGCCAGTTTCTGAGAGCTGCAGTCTTGCATCTCAGCTGACACCACCTGCGCTGGTCTTATGTAAGCTAGTGGGTCATGGGGGGGGAGGCATAAGAGGCATTTTGGGGCCTCAGTGCAAGCAAAGCAAAACTCGCCTCCTTGTTCTGCGGGCTGAATGAACTTGTGGTCCTTGATCTTCTCATCTTGCCTTGCTGTCTTAGGCGCTTTGGAGAGAGAGATCCTCTTTGCCGTTACGGCTGTCTCTTGCAAAACTGAGCTGATGTGATGTCTGTGCCATACAGGGAGAAAGCTGCTGGGATGTTTGCCGTCCAGTCCCTGTGAGGGAAGGGGGAGCTGTCAGCTCCGGTCAGCAGCTAAAAACGTGGGGGATATGGTATTATTGTATTTTAATCTTTTGTTGGAAGCCGCCCAGAGTGGCTGGGGAAACCCAGCCAGATTGGGGGGGGTGTATAAATAATAAATTATTATTATTACAGTGAACCCTCCAGATACGAACTTGATTCGTCCTGGGGGTCTATACTATACTGCAAAGTCCGTATCCAGAGGCGCTACTTTTGTGCATGCGCGTGGCGCGATAGAGCGCTTCTGTGCATGTGCGCGTGGCAAAACCTGGAAGTAAACACTTCTGGGTTTGCCGCGTTCGTAACTCGAAATTACGTTACCCAAAGGTAACATAACCCAAGCTACCACTGTGTTGTTGTTGTTGTTTATTATGGAGCAGCAAGAGTAGTTCTCCAATGGCTGGGAAGAGATCCCAGGAAGTGGGAACCAAGGCACCCGAAAAGCAGCAGAGGAGTAAAAATTGGGGGAAGGAGCAGTGATAGAACCTCAAGATACATAAGCTAATTTTCAAATGGTACCTTAAACCTCAGTTGCAGTCGCCACAATGGAACGCCTGAGCACCTTTTTTTGCAATGGGAATTATTAGTCTTGTTGTTCATTTAATTTCTGTATGGCTTTATATTTTAAAGAAATAATCTCAAAGTGGTTGACAACACATTAGACCATCAAATAAAACAATCTAGAATAAAACAAATTCAAGCATCAAGGAGAGTATTTCAGGTCCTTCTCTAAGTGACATTTGGCTTTCTCCATATTTATTTACCAACTTAATTGCTGCCCCATAGCAGAGGTGCTCTAGGGAGCAAGTGGGTGTAGTGGTTAGAGTGTCGGACGAGGACCTGGGAGATCAGGGTTTGAATCCCCACTCCGTCATGAAGCTCACTTTGTGACCTTGGAGTCAGTCATGGACTCTTCACCTACCTCAGAGGGCCGTTGTAGGAATTAACGGAGGGGGGAGTGAACCATGGAGTCCTTGGACAAAACGGTGGGAGATAAATGCAGTTAACAAGTTCTCCTGCTCATAATTCTGGAGGGACCAGCCAGAGGAAGCACATGGGCGGCCACCTTCCCTGGCTCTTGGGGGCCAAGGGCTCCAGCCGCCGTGGCCCTCCCATGCTTGTCAGTCTGCTTAGCACCACTGTTTCCCTCCCTCCCTCTCTCCTCCAGGGATCCGTTCTTGGGACATCGACTTGACTGCCTGCAACCTTGACCAGCAGCTGAAGCTCTTTGTCTCCCGCCACTCAGCCACCTTCTCCGATATTGTGAAAGGTAAGGAGGTGGCAGAGGCCCCTCCCCCATCCCTAGGGCCTCCCCACCTGCCAATGCCCTCCCTGCTCTCGGGCAGGCTCAGCTGGTCCTTGTGGGCATCTCCCCCCTCCAAGAATGAGCCGGCTGTGTCCTCAGGTGACTCTGCCCACCCACTCCGCCTGATGTTGAGCTAACGGTGGAATGCTGGGCCAGGGAGGCTGCAGGAGCCGCTGGGAAGCACCTGCTCCCTTCTTGGTCCGCAGGGCAAGAGCGTTCGCCTCCTTTCTCCTTCTGTGCAGGAGGAAGGCAAACCTTGTTTTTCTCTTGCACTGGAGACACAGTGGCCCTTGCTCGCAGGGCAAGGCTCAGGTATCAGTGTCAGAAACTCAGATATATAAGCTGATCACCAAATGGCACCTTAAACTGTTGCCACCACAGAATGTTTACCATTATTTTTCATTTCATTTTTATGTCGCTTCATATTTTAAAGAAAAAATCTCTGCCTGGGTGTGGAGGCCCCTCAAGTTGCCCAGCATCACCTCCAGGGCCTGCTCCTTTGGCTGCCCCTGATATTTTGTCCATCAAAAGGGAGCCAGCGGCTTCTCGGCCGAGCGCCCAGCACCCTGATGGGACCCTTCCCCTCCTTCGCAGCAGGGGCAGTTTAATGTTTTCGGAGCTCCCAGCTGGCGTGATCGCCAGAAAGCTCAGGGCTCCAGTTCCACACTTTGGGACACTGCAGGCAGGCAGGCGTCTGAGTTGCAGCCACTTGGTTGTTGTCGGTCTGTTTCGAGAGACAGTGGAGTGTGTCTCTGGGGGTCCAACAGCTGCATGAGCAGCACTGAAGGGACCTTTCCGAGGCACAAGCCTGGCCCATGTGTTTGGGGGTCCAGACAAGACCCCCATCTCGGCCCAGCTGATGGTGTCCAAAGGAAGGCAGAGCAAGACACTGGGCACCAGCTTGGCTGCAGGAGTTGCCGGAAGGAGACGTACAAAGTGCCATCCCAGCCGTCTTTGGGACTCCATTCCGGATTTGTGTAGGGTTTGCTCCTGAGCCTTATCTTCTGAAGATACCCTGCGAGGCAGCAGAGATTTAGGATCAGAGTTTTGCTTCTCTGAGATGGACTCCCTTCCCTGCTGCACAAGCCCCATCTGCGGTTCCAGCCACTGCCACCCCACAAATTGATTGCTCGCCTCAAGCAGCCCCAGGGCCATTTTAAACTCCTCTTAATAGTTGTGCTGTGACCTTTGTGGGATCGACGGCTGAGAGACAAACCCTCTTCGGGTGCCTTCGAGTTTCTTGAAGCCTCTTGGCCAGAGATCTCACAGGATTGGGAGGAGGAAGAGAGAGAATCCAGCAGCTGGCCTTCCTGGAATCTGGCAGTGTTGCACTGCCACCTTCTGGGCGGATGGAGCCTTGCAATGGGGAGCCCTCCCCTCCAGAACCGCTGCTTTCTTTGCCTTTAAACATCAGGGAGAACTTTCTGAGGGTGAGGACCGTTCAGTAGCAGGATGGACCCCTCCCTAGAGATGTGGTGTATTCTCCTTCAAGATATCTGTCCTGGGTGCTATAACTGAGATTCCTGCATTGCAGAGGGTTGGGCTAGATGACCCTCGGGACCCTTCCAACCCCCTACGATGTAAAGGCAAATCATATATATATATATATATATATGTATCCCATTATGCACACACACAGATTCAAACGTTACAATGCAGCTTTGTCAACTGCCCTAATGTCACAGAATGATCACTCCGATCCTCTTTTTTTTTAAATGATATTTATTAAAGTTTCCAATAAAAAACATATAAACACAAACAACAATAAAAACATACGCAAACAAAAAACAGAAAACAAGTATAATTTCAAACCTTATTTTCTTAAACCTAATTTCCCCGACCTCCTCATACCTCCCCCTTCTGTATTCTAATTTCATTATCAAATCAGCAAATCCATTCCCTTATTTCCCATAGTTTTTGATAATTCTGTTCTTTTTCCTAATCAACACCCCTGCAAACCACATAATTTTTAAACCCATGTCATTCTAACCTTCATTAATTTTATAGTGCCTATTAAGATAGTCTTTAAATTTCTTCCAATCTTCTTCCACTGTCTCTGTCTCCTGGTCTCGGATTCTGCCAGTCATCTCTGCCAGTCCCATGTAGTCTATCATCTTCATCTGCCATTCTTCCAGGGTGGGTAGATCTGATGTCTTCCAATACTTTGCAATAAGTATCCTTGCTGCTGTTATGGCGTACATAAAAAAAGTTCTGTCCTTCTTTAACACCACATGGCTAACCATACCCAGGAGAAAGGCCTCTGTTTTTTTCAAGAAGGTATATTTAAATACCTTTTTCATTTCATTATATATCATTTCCCAGAAAGCCTTGATCCTTGGGCACGTCCACCAGAGGTGAAAGAATGTACCTTCATTTTCTTTACATTTCCAACATTTATTATCTGGTAAGTGGTAAATTTTTGCAAGCTTGACTGGTGTCATGTACCACCTATAAATCATTTTCATAATATTCTCTCTCAAGGCGTTAGACGCCGTAAATTTCATACCGGTGGTCCACAACCTTTCCCAGTCAGCAAACATACACTCCGATCCTCATTCCCACATTGATGTCATGTTGGATCGCCCAATATGCTAAATAAGAACCCAACTGCAAATTGTATTGCTAGGGTTCATTTGGAAAGGCATTGAGAGCCAGGCTGTCTCTATCATCATGCTGCTATGTGAATCTGTGATGCCTTGCAGGAGGTTGGGCTAGATGGCCCTTGGGGGTCCCTTCCAGCGCCACGACACTGTGGTCCTTCTACCCTGGAGCCTCCCTTTCAACTCTGTCGCCTTGTTTTCCCTCCCCAGGTCAGCGGGCTCTGCACCATCGTGGAGAACTCCTGGAGACGCTGGTGCTGCTGAACCCTTCCGACAAGTCCATCTGCAATGAGGCGAGTTGCCAGAAGATGCAGCTTGAGGGCAGAAGGCTCTTGGGCTTGGGTCCTGCTTACGCTTTCTTCCCCTTGGGTTGACCACTGTGAGAACAGGATGTCGGGCTCAATGGGGCCCCTTTAACCTGACCCAGCAGCCAGGCTTTTGTGGAACCTCCAGGTCCAGAGGCAGTCTATCTGGATCCCTGGGTTCTTAAGAGGGTATTTGGCCATTGCACGAAGAGGACGGTGGGCCCCCTTTGGGTGAATTGGGGTGGAGAGCCCAACTCCAGAGAACATGAATGGGTAACATCCTGCTTCTGAAACGGGTCTTGGGGCCTGCATGGTACACCCACGCCAGCTTTGCATGGCACTGGAGAGTCCGTGGACTGTTCCCAGGGCCTGGAAATAGGAAAACCCAAGAAGGCTCTAGAGTCTTTTCTGGCACTGCAGGGGGTTGGACTGGATGACTCTCAGGGTCCCTTCCAACTCTACAATTCTGTGGTTCTGTTGACAGAGGGTTGGCTGGAAATAAGCCCCAAGAGGCTGGAAATCTGAGGGCCTTCCCTCCGAGGCCTGACTTTCTCTCTCACCCTGCAGCTCTGCAACCTGGTCACGGACCCTTCGCGCCACAAGCTGCTGATCTTTGCTGGGCCCTGCATCGAGGAGACGGGGGAGCTGGTTCTGCAGACGGGCACGTTCTCCTTGCGAGACTTCATCCAGATCTTCGCCGACAAAGAGGTACGTCTCCCCAGCAGCAGCCTGGAGCAGCAGGGAGGAGTTAGCCGGTGATGCTGAATGGGCTGGGGTGGCAAAAGCGGGAAAGGGCTGGCAAAGACCCTCCCCTAAATGAATCCTTCCAAAGTGGGTAGGAAGAGGTTGGTGTGGAGGCTGTTACTCTGGCCAGACAGCGGAAGACCAGAGAGGAAGAAGGATGCTCTGGGCCTCGTTTTACTTCCGTTTTCATTAGAAGTACTGTAACTATACAACCTTTAGAAGACTTCTGAAGTTTCTACTTTTAATGTTTTCTTATGCCTTTGTGTATGCTGGAAGCCACCTAGAGTGGCTGGGGCAACCCAGTCATCATTAAGTTGTGATGTTAATAGTCGTTGTTGGTGTAAGTTGTGATGTTAATAGTTGTTGTTGTTGTTGTTGTTGTTGTTGTTATACCACAGCCACTCTGGGCAGCTCCCAGCAAAATAGTAAAAACATGGTAAAACATTAAAAACCTTCCTATACAGGGCTGCCTTCAGATGTCTTCTAAAAGTCAAATAGTTGTTTATCTCTTTGACATCTGATGGGAGGGAGTTCCACAGGGCGGGCGCCACTACGGAGAAGGCCTGGTTCCTTGTAACATCACTTCTCGCAGTGAGGGAACCAGAAGAAGACCCTTGGAGGAGGACCTAGTGTCCGGACTGAATGATGGGGGTAGAGACGCTACTGGAAGGGGCAAGGTGTTTATTCCAATGTGGGAATTCACCAAGAGAAGAGCTGAAAGGAGAAAGATTTTGGAAGACTTTCTGGGTGACTCTTCCAACTGGAAAAGGAACCCCAAATGATTGGCACTATTTATTTATTTAACCCCAGCCATCTGCCTGGGTTTCCCCAGCCACTCTGGGTGGATTCCAGCACATATAAAAATTGTAACAAAACATCAACCATTAAAAACTTCCCTGTGTAGGGCTGCCTTCATGGTTGTTCAGCTGACGTTTGATGGGAGGTGGCTCCCTGTTGCTTCACATAATTGCAATGAGGGAACCCCCAGAAAACCCTCAGAGCTGGACCTCTGTGTCCAGGGTGGACGTTTGGGATGGAGACTCTCCTCCTTCAGGTATGCAGGGCGGAAGCACCAACCCTTTGAATTGTTCTCAGAAGCGTATTGGGAGCGAGTGAAGATCCTTTCGTACCAGTGTTATGGTGCATAGTGCACTGACACCTCTCTCTCTCTTGTGCCAGGTTGGGGAGTTGCTCAGCTCTGCAGACCCATCTGCCAGGACCAGCCTGACGGTCATTTGCCCGGACTTTGGGGAATGGAAAGCTTCCCGGCTGGGTCAGCACAACCTGTTGGACTTCATTGACCTCCGCTTCAACCCGGGCCCCGTGCTGCCCGAGATGGAGGGCCTGCAGGAGTTCCTGGAGTACCTCTCTGAGTCGCTGGACCCCCCGTCGCCCTTTGACCTCCTGGAGCCACCCAGCACTGTCGGCTTCCTGAAGCTGTCCCGCCCCTGCTGCTATATCTTCCCTGGCGGCAGGGGCGACTCGGCCTTCTTTGCCGTCAACGGCTTCAACATCCTGGTCAATGGCGGCTCCAACCCCCGCTCGTCCTTCTGGAAGCTGGTGTGCCACCTCGACCGCATCGACTCCATCTTGGTGACGCACGTGGGCACTGACAGCCTACCCGGCGTCAACAGCCTGCTGCAGAGGAAGCTGGCCGAGATGGAAGAGGATCCCTCCTCGCAGGGCTCGCCAAACGAGGACTCCGTGAAGAACCTCATCTCCCCAGAGCTGGGCGTCGTCTTCCTCAATGCCTCCGAGAAGCTGAAGACCATTGCCGGTGACTCGGGCGTCCTGAAGAGCTGCGACGAGGCCAGCCTGGCTCTCCACTACCTGGACAAGCTGGGCATCCAGCCCAGCCCACTCTGCAGGGACAGCGGCCCCAAGGTGGAGCCCACTGTCCTCTTCCAGAAGATGGGCGTTGGGCGCTTAGATATGTACATCCTGAACCCGGTGAAAGGCAGCAAGGAGCTGGAGGTCCTGATGCAGCACTGGTGCGGCAACGGCTGCCCCCAGGGGCTGGAGCTGCCCCTGCACTGTGTGACCTCCATCTGCGCCCTGCTGGTCTGGCACCCCGTCAGCCCCACAGAGAAGATTGTCCGGGTCTTGTTCCCCGGCTGCACGCCCCAGAGCAAGATCCTGGAGGGGCTGGAGAAGGTCCGGCACTTGGAGTTCCTCAAACATCCAGTGGTCACCCAGAAGGACCTGGAGTCAGGGTCCTCCTCGGGCAGCACCCCACAAAGCCAGCAGAAGAGGACCACCAGCCAGGAGAGCCTCAAGTCTGGCTCCAGGCTGAGCCTCCCAGAGCCCAAGGAAAGGAGGGAGGCAAAGGCGGCAGGCACCAGAGAGCGCCCCATGGCGCCCAGCGAGACCTCAAAGGGCAGCCTGGAGGAGGAGCAGGCCAAGGAGACTCGTGCCAAGGTGGAGCCGTCTTCTGCTGTGAGGCCCAAGCAGCTGAAGGAGAAGCCAGTGGCCAAGAAGGACACAAAAAAACTCTTGCCAAAGAATGACGCTGCCCCCCCGGGAAAGGTGCCCAAACGGGAGGCAAAGGTGGATCCCCCCAGGAGGGAGACGGCGGCCAAGAAGGAGGCGAAGGCGGAGGAGAAGGCAGCAGTGAGGCAGCCGAGTCGGGAGCTGAGGAGGTCAGCCAGCGCGGAAGCCAAGAGGCCCCCCACCAAGATGGGCAGCTTCAAGAAGACCCTCCCCAGCCTCAAGAAGGAGGCGGATAAGCCGAAAGCCCAGCCTTTGAAAGAGGCTCCTCTCAAGATGCCCAGCGGCGCCAAGGGGGCAGCAGGTGGCCTCTCGGACGGGTCCAAGTCATCAACGGAGAATGGGGCGAGGGAGGACTCTCGGCCAGAGGTCCTGGGGGCTGAGTCAACAGACGAGGGCATCACTACAGCGGAGAGCGAGCTGGAGCCATCGCCGCTGGAGTGTCCCGGGAACGGGGTGCTGGCGGCCCAGAACGGCCTGTGCACGGGGGGAGACCCTGAGAGCCCCCAGCCCTTCCGGCACCTGGAGGCCAGCTCTCCGCTGAGGAATGCAGGTCCCCCATCGCCACTGGCTAAGACCCCCAAGAGTGAGCGGAGCGTCAACTTTGAGCAGACCCCCACGGGCACGCAGGCAGGGCTCCACCCCGAGGGCGAGGAGGCTTGCGGCAGCTCCGAAGAGAAGACCCTGGAAATGATGTCTCCGGCCAGCTCAGGCCCAGCCAGCGCCAGGCACACTCCTTTCCACCAGTCCCCCGTCGAGGACGTCGTCATGGCCGAGGAGCCGGCGGCCCTGACCAACTCCTGGCGCCCAGACGGCTCTGCCACCGGGCTCCGTGTTTCGCGGGACAACTCCAGCTCCTCGCAGGAGAAGCCATCAGGATGCCTGTCACCCGGCCTCTTCCGCGATGACCTCCCGGACGTCTCGCCCACCATCACCACGCCCTCACTGCCAGCCGAAGTGGGCTCGCCGCACTCCACCGAGGTGGATGAGTCCCTCTCCATGTCCTTCGAGCAGGTCTTGCCACCCGTCAGCGAGTTCCAGGAGGAAGCAGAGAACGCCCGCCCGGGGGGACTCACCCCAGAGCCGGACGTGGGCAAAGGTGGCCTATCCTTGCCCGTCCGGCCCTGCCACCCACATCACTCCCAGCGCTTGGACGGCCACTCCCTGGCACAGCGCGCCCGCCGCTCTGACTCGCCCCATGATGTGGACCTCTGCCTGGTGTCCCCGTGCGAGTTTGAGCACCCCAAGTCGGAGCGCTCGCCCTCAGCCAACTTTAGCCCCCGGGACATGTCAAACAGCAGTGACTTCTCCCAGGAGCTGACCAAGCCGCTGGTGGGCCAGCGAAAGGGCCCGCGGAGCCGCAAGCCCTACCCCCTGGCCGACGAGACCCCACCCACATCACTCAGCGAGTCGCTGCCTACCCTCTCGGACTCTGACATTCCGCCCGCCACAGAAGAGTGCCCTTCCATCACGGCGGATGGCGGGCTGGACTCGGACGATGACCCTGAGAGCCTGGCGCGGGCTCGCGATCCTCTTCCGGCCGCCCTGAAGGACCCCCTCCCGCTCCCTGCTCAGCCGGGCATCTGCATGGTGGACCCTGACCGAGAAGGGGCGGCCAAGGGCAAGAGGCCGGCGACCCGGGTGGGCTCAGCTCCACCCAAAGCAGACTCAGCCCCCAGAGGCGCAGCCCACAACAGCAGCCGCATCAAGCCTTCCTCGGCCAGCGTTGGGGAGAGAGCCCGGGCGCCCGCTCTGAGCCGAAGTGAGTCGGCTGCCTCCCGTGCCAGTGGGGACCACCGGGCATCCCTTGGACAGCGGCCAGCAAGCAGCAGGCCGTCCTTGGGGGCAGGCAGAGCATGCCCTGCAGGTAAGAAGAAGGGACGGGAAGGGATGGAAGGATGGATCTCATCAGCCCCAAGCACAGTGCCAGGAGGGTGCCTGGATCAGGCCTTGTCCAGATAAACAGGGAGGCAGGTTTTATCTCCACCCAAATTGTTTTGAATCTGTGTCCTTCAGGTGAGGAGCCAAACAGGCTGCCTGGTCTCTTGGGTGGTTCTCAGTTTCAATGTTCTCTGCAAGTGCCTAGCAGCACCTCGACGTTTTGGACCTTGTGGAGCCCCAGAGCGGCCCTCTCCCTTTATGTGCTCCATGTTGTGATGCACATGGGCAGCAGAGAAGAAAAGTCATTTTTCCCGTGTGCAAATAGCTGGGTTAAATTCTGATTTTGCAGTGTTGGTGCTGCATCCAGTGGAGGGTGGGGGCATCCCAGCCGGCATCTCCCCTCCATGCCCATCTTGCAGCCAACGCTCCCCATTTTTCTCCCGTCCCCCAGGTGCCAGGCCCAGTTCCATGCGGCCCCCCGTCTACCTGGAGCTGGCCTACATCCCGGGCTCAGCGAGTGCCCAGTGGGTGGACGAGGACTTCTTCCGCCACGTCCGGTCGCAGTGCTACGTCATCAGCGGCGAGGACCACATCAAGGAGGGCGTCATGCGGAGGATCTTGGACGCCCTCCTGGCTGGGAAGCAGCACTGGGCGCATGACACCCAGGTGGGCAGGGCCAGTGGGTGCCTTGCCATAGCCCATCTCGGGGCTTGGAGATCCCGCTGGGGTCTTGTGCTGCCGGCCAGGAACCTCCCTGGGATCGAGGCCCTCCTATGCTGAGGATGCTGTCTAGAGGGACTCGTTTGGTGCCCACTGAAACCAGGGCGGCATTCAGTGGCAGGGTTAGATAATAGGTAACATGGCAAGCAGGGGGCCAGGAGGCAGCCTGCTCCCTTCGTGGTCTCCAGGGTGAGAGCGGCTGCCTTCTCTTTTTGTGCCAGGGAAGGCAAACCTTGTTTTTCTCCTGCGGTGGATACACAGCGACTTTTGCTTGCTGCGCAAAGCTCAGGACTAGGGTTAGAAACTCAGAAATATAAGCGAATTGCCAAATGGCACCTTAAACTGAGGTGGTGCTTCTACCACACTCCTTTTTTTTTAAACAGTGAAAATTATTGTTATATCGTTTTTCATTTGTGTATCACTTTATATTTTAAAGAAAAAACCTAAAAGCGGTTTACAACTAGGGCTGGGCGATAATCTGGTTTTCAACATCGGGAGACATTACCAGCTAAACATCACAATGTCTGAAATAAGGATGGGTTTTTCTACGTTGTGATTTTTGTATAGCAGACGCACACAAGATTCACAATATATTGCCAGGTCAAAAATTATGAAACCAATAACACAGTATGGACTTGAAACTAGTTTTGGACAATATGTCAATATATAGGGAAAGGTAAAGGGACCCCTGACCATTAGGTCCAGTCGTGGCCGACTCTGGGGTTGTGGCGCTCATCTCGCTTTACTGGCCAAGGGAGCCGGCGTACAGCTTCCGGGTCATGTGGCCAGCATGACTAAGCCGCTTCTGGCGAACCAGAGCAGCGCACGGAAACGCCGTTTACCTTCCCGCCGGAGCGGTACCTGTTTATCTACTTGTACTTTGATGTGCTTTAGAACTGCTAGGTTGGCAGGAGCAGGGACCAAGCAACGGGAGCTCACCCCGTTGTGGGGATTCAAACCGCCACCTGATTAGCAAGTCCTAGGCTCTGTGGTTTAACCCACAGCGCCGCCCGTGTCCCTATGTCAATTTATTGGCCAGCCCTATTTACAACACATTGAATCATAAAATAAAACAACCCGGAATAAAATAAATTCAAGCAACAGAGAAATATTTCACATCTCTAAGGGAAATTTTGCTTTACCCATATTTATTTACTGACTTAATTTATAGAGCTGCCCCATAGCAGAAGGACCCTAGGAAGGCAGTGCGTTGTGGTGGTTAAAAGTGTCAGGATGAGGATTCGAATCCCCACTCCATCATGCAGCTGCGACTGACCTTTGAGTCAGTCACAGCCTGTTCACCTACCTCACAGGGTCGTTGTAGAGATTAACGGACGGGGGGGGGGAGAACCATGGGCTCCTTGGGATAGAAATGCAAGAAATAAGCTCTTCTGCTAAGCTGCTTAAGAAAGCCAGAGGGGCCAGCCAGGCGGAGATGTCGGTCGCCAGCTGGTGCCCAGAGATCTTTGCAGGGTCACACGTGAGGTGGGATTTGAACCCTGTTCTCCCAGCTCCTACTCTGACATTTTCACCCCTCACTGCCTTCCTAGAGCACTTCTGCTATGGGGCAGCTCTATAAATTAAGCAGGTAGATAAATACAGGGAAAGCAAAATGTCCTTGAGAGAAGGATCTGTAATATTTCCCTTGAAGCTTGAATTGGCTTCATTCTGCACTGGTGCCTGGCAGATTTCCAGCACTGCTCCCTCCCAGCAACGTTGAGGTCTAGAACCTTAGGCTTGCACACAAAAGCCGATGGTTGGCAACTTCTGCATTGTTGCCTTGGGAGGGTGGTTAGTGTTTGAAGCCGCCTTGCCGAGAGGGAGGGCAAAACTCCTGTGGCCAACAGACGCTCACCCTCTTCCTTCCTTCCTCCTCTCCAGCAGGTGACCCTGATCCCCACCTTTGACTCCCTGGTGATGCATGAGTGGTACGCAGAGACGCTGGAGCGGCAGCAGGCGCTGGGCGTCACCGTCCTGGGCAGCAACAGCATGGTGGCCATGCAGGATGAGACCTTCCCAGCCTGCAAAGTGGAGTTCTGAAGCCTCCCTCTCCCCCTTGGGGCACGTCTGTGGAGGGAATGGGAGACGAGAGGGACCTCTGTGGGTACTGGGGGGTCAGGGGTAGAGACTCCCCACCCCACACTAAGACACTTCCAAAGCCCCCCAGCAAACCTTACCCACACTGCTCTGTGTCTGGTCTGTTTGCATGTTTCGCCCCTTCACCCCCCGAGCTTCTAACCCCGGTCAAGCGCAGAGATTTAGGATTTGGGGAGCTGTGGTGTTTGGCCAGCAGCCCCACCCCAAAAGGCCCATGGCCAGGCATTCCTGGCCTGGGATGGAGGGTCGGGTCTGCTCTGACAAGGGGCAGAGTTCAGGGGCCCCTCCTCAAAAATCTGCCTGGAGGGTGGTCCATTTACCTACAGGACCCTTTTTTAAAAAAGAAAAACTTTTTTTAAAAAAAGAGTGAAACAGGGTCTTTGGGGGCAGTGTGTGTGTCTGCTTATTTTAAGAGGCAGCTCCGATTCCCCAGTTTGGGGTCCTGGCAGGGAGCTGTTTATTTCCACCGGGGGGGGGGTGCTTGGCTTTCTGAGGTCGCTCCTTGCAACAGCGCCCCCCTTCCCTTAAAAATATTCCATCTCCTCCTTGGGGCCAACTCTCCATCCTACCCTTTAAAAATCTGGTTGGGCCCATAGCTGATGCTTCCTCTTGGGGGGTCCGGAGCCAAAATTCCCCCTGGAATTGATCTCTCTGTCTCTCTCTCTTGGAGATCACCTTTCCTCTACCCCCCTCAAAACACCCCTCCCCCCAATTTCTTCTACCTCTTTATGTTGAAAGCCAGCAGTGTGTTGTGTTGTGTTTCATCCCGAGGCCTGTCTTCTTCATCTCGGGATGCTTTAATCCACAAAGACTACTCTGTAAAATCCAGCCAAAGGACACCCCTTTCCAAAAAACCTTCTCCCCCACCTAAAAATACCACCTCCCTTTTTCTCACTTCCTTAATGTTTGAAGGAGCACCAGGGTGGGGTGGCAGAACGTGCCCCCTCCCCCCTTGCAAAATGTGACACTAAACTTACGTTTCTTTTTTTTTTAAGGAAGGAAAAGGTGTGGGTTCTCCACCCCCCTTTAAATGTGCATTTTTTCTATAAAAAAGACAAAAAAGCAAACAAAAAACAACCATATACAAAACAGTTAATGTATTGAAAGTTTTTTTGTCCTCTCCCCCCCATAATTTATAGGATCACTTTTACATCTTCCTGGCTGGGCACAGCAGCAGGCGGGAGTCAAGGGGTGCAGTGTAGAAAAAAGAAACCCCCTTTTCCCTCCCGTCCTCCTGCCCCCCAACCAGGACAGGCACTGTGTTCAAGTCCTGTGTGGTGTGTTTAGGACGGTCTTCACCAACCCTGGTGCCCCTGGTGGGGGGATATTTTGGGGCACTGATGGGAGTTTTATAGGGTCCCCCAAGACCCTGGGTTGGGGGCCATGGTTGGTTTAGATGAAACATGTTTTTTGTGGGGAGCGGGGTAAGTTGAGAATGTTTTTCACCACCTTTAGTGCTTTATACGTACATATATATCTATATATGTATATATAGATATCTCTTTTCCGCTTAGTTGGAAGCCCATTGGGAAGAGCAGAAAGGTCAGGGGACGGAAGAGGCAGCCAGCGCCCGACCGGCCCCCCAACTCTTAGGAGAGCACCACTCGGGGGGGGGGGGGCTGAGCCCTTTTCTATGCTCTTCACTCTCACCCTCACCTTTGTAGCTGTTGACACACTCCAAAGCCATGCGACCCGCTCACGAGTTGCTGTGTCCATCCACACCCAGAATTGCAGAAGTGAAGAAAACAAAACACTGTGTTGGAACCTCTTGAGAAAAAGCAAAACCCTGAGGGTTAAAAGAGATAAAAGGTGTTAGACTTCTTTCTGGCTGCTGTGTCTTTCTTTCGCTGCGTGGGTTTGTGTCCCCCGAGTCAAACTCTGACTGTGACCCTCTTCTGGACCTTGCGGGGTGGGCTCACGTCCCTCTCGGCAGCGGACCCCTCTGAGCGCCAGCAAATCAGCGGCTCGGAAAAGCCCCAAAAGACAGCAGCTGGATTTATTTATTCATTTAGGGTAGCGGTTCTCAACAGGTGGTCTGCGGACCCGGAGTCCACCCAGGGTGGTCTGCACCACCATTCACATAACAAAAATGACCATAGGGAGATTGAAATGTTTAAAAGTAGGGGGTCTGTGGCCTGGCATTTGAAAAACGGGGGGTCTGTGGTACTTAGCTAATTGGAAACCAGTGCTTTGGGGTGTTTGCACTCCGCTCTTCAGGCAGAAGGGTCAATTTCACAGGCTTGTCATCTATAACAAATCCTCTGCACCACAAAGAAAGAGAGACAGGGAGGGAAGAGGAAAATGAAAGCTAGAAAGCAAAAACCAGAACTGAGGCACAGGGTTTGAAACAGCTGTTCTGATAACGGCCAGTTGGCAGAGTCCAGGGGCAGGAGGTCCCTGTGTTTCCGAGGGGTTGGGCTAGATGTCCCTTGGGGGTCCCTTCCAGCTCTAGGATTCTAGCAGGTACTTTGACCCAGCCAATGGAGGCAGCCTTGCTGCTTCCTACCTCTCTCCCACTGAGGCGGAAGTGTCCGGAGCCTGAAATGTCCCAGGCCCCAAATACCAGAAAGGCTGTCTCCTTCCCTGCAGACCTGGGAGTTGAAATCAGCAATCCCCCCCCCTTCTCCCTGGTGTTGGGAAGAGTCTTTCCAAGGCCTGCACAGTTCTTGCTAAGGCAAGGCATTGCGCCCGGCCCTGAGTGATCAATGTGACAGCAATAATCGGAATCTCCCTAACACCGTCTCTGCCTGCAAATGGGAAACAGGTTTGGGGGCTTCCCAATATCGAAAGGTGAGGATGGAGGGCAGGTCTAATTGTCTTGGTCCTTTTCTGGAATTGACAGGTCCTGTGAACCTACAGAGAGCCCAAGGGGGCCCATCCAACCTTGGCGTAACAATAAATGTAATGACATAGCCTGTGGACATAACATATACAATAAAAGGATTTCATCAAAATGTTAGGCACCCATAATAAAAAAGGACAAGCGCAAGGAGTAAAAAGAGGCAAAGCTGCAATTAAAACATTTGCTTTTGAGACGGGAGAGCGGGGGGATGCGACTGGTGTCCCTAGGGGAAAAGCCTTTCTGCACATTTTTAGGGCCAAATGCCTCTCAGAACCTGGGAATTGAGGTAGACTGCCTTTGGACCTGGAGGTTTCACTAGATGGGCCTGGATGTAGCTGCATCAGGCAAAATTGGGGGGTCCTGGTCCAGCATCCTGTCCTCACAGTGGCCACTTGGGTGCCGCCAAAGGGAAGCCCACAAGCCAGCCCTGAATAAAATACCAACTGTCCCCTCCTGTGGTTTCTGGCATTAGGAGGTTAGTAGCCATCAGTTGCCGCCTTGCTGCATTCCTTTTTCAGGATGCTTACAATAAAGTCCTTCCCGCAGCGCAGTATCAACCTCTGGAACTCTCTGCCACAGGAGGGGGGGGGGCAGATGGCTGCTAGCCAGGGTGGCTCTGTTTGCGATTCTTCTGAATCCCAGTTGCTGGAAACTAGAGGAGGGCAGAGCTGCTCTTGTGATCGAATCCTGCCTGTTGTTTTCCCATCGTGGTTGGCCACGGTGAAGACAGGATGCTGGGATGCAAAATGGACCATTGGCCTGATCCAGCAGCTCTTTGGGTGCTTGCTCTCAATTTTAGGGTGTTGGGTTGGAGCCCCATGTTGGACAGAAATATTCCTGCCTTGCAGGGGGTTGGACTGGATGACCCTTGAGGTCTCTTCCACCTACAGTCCCATCTACAGCCATGGGAGGGGCAGCTGCAAGTGGCATCAGATCCACCCACCACTACAAAGGGAAGATGCTCTGGACTGAGTCCATGGCTCTCCCCTCCCCATTTGTGTCCTTTAATAGCTCTGTTGCTATTGGTTGCGCAGGAAGAAGGGATGGAGGGGGAAGAGAGTTTGTTGCCATGGCAACCGCCTGGGTGGAAGAGATGCTATTTCAAAGCATCCCCAGGCTGGACCACCAGGGACTCACCTCACCTGCCACACCTGTGCAGACATCCTTTGCCACCTTCCTTACTGACAAAGGGTTCCCTGTCTGTGCAGGCCGGCTTAAGCAAAGGAAGGGGGAGCTTCTTGAGCTCATTGATAGGGGCTTCCTCGGGAGTAATGGATCAGGTTCAGAAGCAATGCTTTGGGGAGGTATGTGTCTGTGTGTTTGATTCCAGACTGACTAGCTTTAAAAGTCAGAGGTAGCCCTTTGGAGATGTAAAAAACCCCAATGGAATTTCTGGGCAGCCCATTCTGACTGGAAGCTGCACTCAAGAAGACCAGGTTGGCGAAGGTGGATCTAACCCATTAATCGGTGGAGCCTTCAGGTTGCCCCATTTAATTCTGCATTGCCTCGCTCTCAATGACTGTGTCATCTTTACAAACAACCTGGGCAAAGGAATCGAGGGGATGCTCATTGAATCTGCAGACAGCTCCAAATGGGGAGGGGGAGTGAATGCCGCAAAAAACAGAATCAAAATGATTGGAGACTTGGGCTCAAACTAACAAAACGAATTTCCAAAGGGACAAATGTCAGGTTTGGCACTTGGGCTGGAAGAACCAGTTGCATAAATGTAGGAAGGGGGACACCTGGTTTGCCAGTAGTACATGGGGAAAGGCTCTACAGGTCTTGGTGAACCACAAGCCGAACATGAGTGAACAGTCAAAACAAAATTTTTTTCCTTCCAGTAGCACCTTAAAGACCAACTAAGTTAGTTATTGGTATGAGCTTTCGTGTGCATGCACTGTGTATCTGAAGAAGTGTGCATGCACACGAAAGCTCATACCAAGAACTAACTTAGTTGGTCTTTAAGGTGCTACTGGAAGGGAAAAAAATTTTGTTTTGACTATGGCAGACCAACACGGCTACCTATCTGTAACATGAGTTAACAGTGTGATGCAGCAGCAAAAAGAGAGCTAACACTATTCTAGATGGCATCAAGAGAAGTCATAGTGCCACTCTATTCTGCCTTGGTCAGGTCACACCTGGAATACTGTGTCCAGATCTGGGCACCACAATTTAAGGAGGAGATTGCCAAACAAACATGCTGGAATGTGAGCAGAGGATGATGGCGAAGCCTGATGAGGAGCAGTTGAGGGAGTTGGGTATGTTGAGCTCAGGGGCTGTCACATGGAAGAGGGAACAAGCTTGTTTTCTGCTGCTCTGGAGGGCAGGACTTGAATCCCTGGCTTCAAGTTGCAAGAAAAGAGATTCTGACTCCACATCAGGAAGACCTTTCTGACAGTAAGAGCTGTTCAAGAGCGGAACAGTGGTGGACGCTCCTTCCTTGGAGATCTTTGAGCAGAGGTTGGAAGGCCATCTGTCAGGGATGCGTTAGCTGAGATCCCTCCCTTGCAGGAGGTCTGGATGGCCCTTGGGGGCCCTTCCAATTTTGCAATTCTACAATTCTATTCTGTGATCTAACCCAGGGCTCCGCACTGCATCACTGTTGACCATCACAGGCATTCATTGTCTTAGCAGAACAAGTTCTAGTTTCACACAGGAGATGACGAACCGCCTTCCTCTGCCAAGCAAGTTATTCGTTTTGTGGGTTGGTGTCTTTTTTTAATTGCACCTGCTGTTTTTCTGAGCTTCCTCCTTCTGGCCTGCTTTTTGCAACTTGGGCCTTTTCCGTCTTCTGAGGCCTGCAGTGCTGAGTTGAGCCTTGCAAGGACGCAGGATGCCACCCTTGATCTTGGGGGTGCAGCTCTGAAAGCGAGGCTCAGTCCTGCCTTAGGCCAAGTGGGGTGGGGGGGTGCGTTTGCATGTCGGATTGAAGTGTAAGCCACGCAGGCTGTTATGCCACTGGTGTGGATGGAGAGATCCATCATAGGGCCGTTGTGAGCCTGGATAGCTCAGTTGGGTGGAGCCTGGTGCTGACAATACCAAAGTCGCAGATTCGATCCCCACATGGGACAGCTGCATATTCCTGCTTGCAGGGGGTTGGACTGGATGACCCTTGGGGGCCCCTTTCAACTGTACAATTCTGTGATTTCTTGGTGGTTCCTGGGGGACCAGAAATGGGGTGGCTCCTCCTCTCTCGCACATAGGTCAGGTTCAATAGCTGAGATTCCTGCCTTGCGGGGGGGGGGCTAGATGACTCTCAGGGTTCCTCCCAAACCTACAATTCTATGATTCTAACCCCCCCCCCCCCATTTTGTAGTTCTTGGGGAGGGGTTTTTATATTGTTGGCTTTGTGCAGTTGGACAGAGATGCATTCTTTGCCTCTCTCCCTACGCTGCCCCCCCCATCACCAAAACGACAGTTTACAAGCAGGTGAAAAGGATGCGGCCTCTTTAAATATGCAAATGAGCTTCCCGGGGGGGGGCTGGGACGGGGGGGCGAGGCTAGCCCAGAAGCCGCGTTTGCTGGCGGGCGGGGCAGCCAATCAGGAGCCAGCCTCCTTTCCTCCTCGGGGCCCCGCCCCTTTCCTCCTCCTCCTCCCTGCAGCGCGGGGGGGGGCAGCCTTTTCTCCTCCCCCTTCTCCCCTCCCCCCTCTTTTTTGCAAAAACGAAAGAGGGGAGCGGAGCAGGTGCCGGGGATGCCGAGGGGCGGAAACAGGTCAGTGCATTTGCCCCCCCCCGGGCCTGGTATTATTATCACCCACCTTTTGCACACCCATGCAGATTTTTTTTTGGGGGGGGGGGGCCTGCAGCGTTGCAAGAAAACTGCCCATGCAAGAATTTCAAAGATCGGGGTGGATCCGGCCAACCCCCCCCCCAAGGCCTCTGTTTGCAATATTTAATTCGGGTGGGGGAGATAAAGAAAAACCCTAATTAGCTGTATCAAGAGGCGGACGCTGTGGGCTAATTTTTAGGGGGTGGGGGAAGCTGCTTCCAAATTTATTGGTTCTGATCCAGCGCAAAAAAATTAGAATCCCACCGTGGGAGAAAAACAATTACGGTAATATATATTTTCCATTGCATGTTTGCAGGGCATTGCATGAACTTGCCTGATGCGTTGTTGTGGCTTGGACGAAGGTGTTGATATTCATGAGAATGGAGAAGGAAGCATAATAATAATAATAATAATAATAATAATAATAATAATAATAATAATAATAATTTGGAAGTGCATTTCCTGAGAAAAGTGTGTGTGTGTGCAAATTATATATATGTGTGTGCATGTAAAAAAATGTCTGTGGATGCTGTCTATGGCCAAGCCATGTCTGGCTGCGTAGGTAAACGGAGACAGGTCGAGATCCTGCAAAAATAAGGCAGTGATGGAGGGCCAACTGCACCTGAGAAAGGGGTGTGTGGAGGGGGCAGTTCAGGCTGGGTCAGGATCCCATTTGCAAAGGCCTGAAATGGTCATGATGCTGTTGCTCTGGCTTTGGACCTGTGCCAACTCGTCCGCCTTTCTCCATTGCACGAGACGCGCAGCACCCGGTCAGGATTGGCTCCTCATCCTGCCCACCTTTTGGCCCTTGGCAAATGCCAGAACTGGTGTCAGAAGGACGGAGGTGGGGATGCTTTTCCTGCCAGGTGGCCAAGCACCAGTTGCTCCTTTCTGGGGAACAAAATGGGGAAAATAATAATAATAATAATAATAATAATAATAATAATAATAATAATAATAATGTTTCCCCAGCCACTTCTGGGCGGCTTCCTGCAAAATACAAAAACATCCATAAAATATCAAACCTTAAAATGAGCGCAGGTGCATCCTCGAACCTCTTTTCCTTCCCTGCTCCTTACCTGGACAGGTAATTTTTGCAGGAACCTCTCCCAGGCCAGATTTGCTGCAAGGAAGAAACCTTTGTCTTCCTTATCTCTCTGCCACCTGGATGGAATATATTTCTGCATATATATATCTTCTGTGTGTGTGAACAGGTGGCTTTTTTCGGGCGGTGGGGGGGAGAGGCAGGACACCTGTCCCCCCAGGTGCGCAATGTTTGCTAGGCCCTGTCTGCAGTGGGGGGGGGGGGCGTCAAAGGCCTGGTCTTGCCTCTGCAGAAGCGCAGGCTGGAGTAAATATACATATATATCTTTGAACTGCCAACATCTGTTCTTTTATTGGTGAGGATTTTCTTATATCGCTTTATAAAGCTGTTGTAATCGTAGGTGAAAACTGAACTGAAAACTGTAAAACTGGCGTGCAGAATAAGTCCAACTGCACTTTGGTTAAAACAACCGATTCCTTTTTATTAGCGTTATCCAATGTAATAAAGGAATGCAAAATCATATAGAAAATGCCGGGGGGGGGGGTCCTAGTCCTCATGGAAATATCAAATTATGCCTAATTTTCTCCGTGAGTGACAGCAACCAAGTGCTCAGTGTAAGATGTTGGGCTTGTTTCCCCTGAGTTGCAATTACTATTTGAGCTGTCGAGATTGAAGATGAGACCAATTATTTGACAATTGGTATCGTTAAAAAACAATCTGTTAATTCTGGACAACAAACGATAGTTTCTCGGATAAGGGTGATCATTCCTGCGGAAATTGAACCCCCAAAATTTCGCACCAACTTACATTCCCACCACAAGTGACATAGGATTGCAGAGTTGGAAGGGACCCTGAGGGTCATCCAGCCCAACCCCCGGCAATGCAGGAATCACAGCAAAATTGAGGGACTTTGTGGTGCCAGTACTTATCTTGGGGTCGCTCCCTTTGGGGTGACGGTCACTGGAGCATTGGGGGGGGGGCTGCTTGTTTTATGACTTTGCTTTAAACGGATCTGTATCCTGAGGATCTGATGGACCCGATCTTGTTGTTCATTTCCATGGCAACGCCTCCCCTTGAGATAGTGAAATAAAACTGCATATTAAAATACAGTTTTGGAAGACGCCATCAACCCAGATTGGGAACTGGATCAGACCTTCACTCCTATGCGGAGGCTGAGGGGTGGGATCAGGCCCAGGGGGAGCCCCATCACGTCCGCCTCACAGTGGCCAAATACCCCACTAACCCTAGGGATTCAGATAGACTGCCTCTGGGCCTGGAAGTTCCATAATAAGAGCCAGGCTGCTGGATCAGACCCAAAGGAGACCCACGTAGCTCAGCCTCATAGTGGCGAAATGCCCCATGTGACCTGGGAAGGCGTATAGACTGCCTCTGGGCCTGGAGGCTCCATGAGGACATCATAAGAGCTGGACTGATGGATTAGACCCAAAGGGGGCCTGTCTAGCCCAGCACCCTGTTCTCACAGCGGCTGACTAGATGGCCCCTGGGTCCCTTCCAAATCTATGACTCTATGAAACCCGCATGCAGGATCCAAGCATGAGAGCCACTCTTCCCTCCTGTGGTTTCCAGCAAATGGCATCAACAAACACCCTTCCTTCCTTCCTTCCTTCCTTCCTTCCTTCCTTTGGCCCCTGCAGGTTTGCCTCTCCGTCCGGCTTGGACATGTCAATAAGGCCAAGTGAGTCGCCTGGGGCGATTCCTTCTCCTTGCGCAAGGCAGGCGATCTCTGCGACCGGCCTGGAGTCTCATAAGAAAGAGCCTGCTGGATCGGACCCCAAGGGGGCCCACCTAGCCCAGCCTGGTGCTCCTATGCCGCTAAGAACCTAGGAATCCAGATAGACTGCTTGTGGACCTGGAAGATCCACGAGAAGAGCCAAAGGGGGCGCATCTGAGGGAGAAGAGGATTCTGGACTGGATAGTCCCCCTTCGGCCTGATCCCAGCAGTCGGGCTCCTGGCTTGGAGAGGGTTGGGCTAGATGACCCTTGGATGTCGCTTCCAGTTCTGTGCTTTGGAAGAACTTCCTGGCAGAAAAATCTGCCTCCTTTCTTGGAGGTTTTTCAGCAGAGGTTGGGGGAGGCCATCTGTCAGGGATTCTTCAGCTGAAATTCCTGCATTGCAGGAATTGGACTGGATGACTCCTGGGGGTCCCTTCCAACTCTTACCATCCTTCAATTCCAAAATTAAATTGCCCTAACCCATGCAACCCCCCCCCCCGTTGCAGGATGTGCATTTATGTACTATTTAATCTCTGGATGCCCTCCGGGGAGATCCCTTTCCCGCTTATCGGAGGGTCTGGCGGCTGATATTTGTCACCGTTGCAAAAAAGGCAATTAACAAGAAGCCGTAAAAACACACAAATTAGCAGCGTTTGCAAGGGAGGTTGTGGAGCGTGGCTGCAGTGGAACCACAAGGATTTTCAACACTCCCTTATCTCCACTTCTGTTTCTCTGCTTTCGGTGTTGCAGAAATACAGAAGCAAAACTGGAACTGGGTTCGAATCACCTGCTTTCCGCTCTCCCTTTATTTTCTTGTCTTCCCCACCCCAGGGTGCTTTCCCACGAGATCCTTTGTGTGCAGGAACTGAGAATATGAGCCTTCGGAGAGGGCAGACTTTCCTCCGGCAAAGGGTGAGTGGCAGGGTGGTTTTCTCTGCAAAATGCTCACTCCTGGGCCGACTTTGCAGGAGGTTGACAGTACTGGGGAGGGGAGATGAGTGGTTAGAGCAGGATGCCTGGGTCCTCTCTCTTTTAGCATGAGAGGAGGGGTGGTTTGCAAATGTCAGCTGTTTAAAATCTAGGGTGGGTCCTGGGTTCAGGTTCCAGCACCAGCTTCAAACCTCAGTTTGCTTAAGGGCAGCAACAGACGCGGCCATTTTCTCTTGCAATTCTTCCGTTTCCTGTGCTTTCTTTTCTGTTTCCATGCGGCGCTGGAGGGTGAAACTGCCTTTGCAGGATGTTTGCATTTCAGGGAGGGGAAAAGTTGTGCTCTCTCCGAAGGGGGGTAAGGAAGGCCAGGCGCTGGGTTCCCCAGAGAGCCACCCGCCTGTCGCAGTTCGGGAGTCAGACCTGGGAGAGACCAGGGTTCGAATCCCCCCTGCTCGCCCCACTGGGCCTGCCTTGTAGGGTTGTTGTAGGGCCCAATGAGGAGAGGGAGGAGAACCCCCCCCCCCGGAGAAATGCCATCAATAGATCAGTTAAGGAAAGGGCTTTTCATAGGGCTGTGGCATTTTTAATATCTCAATTTTTAAAAAATTGTGTGGTTTTTTTTTTAGTATTGTTTTAATTCCCTCACATTTCATTTCATTTTCCTATGCTGCTTTTCATTTGCATGGATCACAAACTGCAAACAATAACGGAACAGAACATTACTTTTAAATGGTGTCTTATTTATATTTGCGTCTTATTTATATTTAATTTAATTTGTCATAAGCCGCCCTGAGAACCAGCCTGGGGGAAAGGGCAGAATAGAAATTAATATAATGTAATGTAATGTAATATAGAATCAAAGAGTTGGAAGGGTCCCCAAGGGTCATCTAGTCCAACCCACCTCAGCATGCAGAGAATGTGGAGCAACATTCCCCCCCCCACCTGCCCCCTGGTTGGGGAACTTCCGCCTAGCTTGCACAAGAGATCTTCGCACGCTCCCTGGTAAAAGAGGATTGGGTGGTGCTGATAATGCCAAGGTTGCAGGTTTGATTCCTGTAAGGGACAGCTGCCTATTCCTGCCTTGCAGGGGGTTGGGCTGGATGACCCTCAGGGTCCCTTCCAACTCTACGATTTGATGGGACAAATCCATGGAGCCAGAGAAGGTTATTGCTGGCTGTTAGCCACAGTAGCTCTGTTCTGCTTCCACCGTTTCTTCCTTGCTGGAAACCGCAGGAAGGGAGAGTTGCTCTTGTGTTCGAATCCTGCTTGCTCAGTTTCCCTTTGCGGCACCTGGTTGGCCACAGTGAGGACAGGGTGGTGGGCTACATGGCCTGATTCAGCAGCCTCGCTTCTTGTGGGGCCTCCAGGCCCAGACCTCGCTGAGGACTAGGGGCTTGTCTCTGGCGCTCAAGGCGAGGCAGAGCTGGGGAAGGCGGAGGCAGCTGCCGGGGGGGTTGTCGTGCCCTGAGCCTTCCTCGCACGTCTTCCTCCTGATTCCAGCCTTCGTCAGCCTGAGGTTGCTTTGGACCATCACTCCCACCATCCCCAGTTTGTCCCAGTGCTCTCTGTGTGTGTCATTTTGCCTGGTTACATCCAATCTCTTTTGCATTCTAGGTTTCCAAGAGCTGAGACTAAGGAGGCTTCCATCCCAAGCTGGCAGCATGTCTTATTTCGCGGAGCATTTCTGGGTAAGAAAATCTCCCTGATGTGCATGGAAAACTCATTTTGCCAACTCTCTCCTCATCTGTTTACGCTGGTTTCTCTTTCCGTCTCTATCTGCAATTAATGACGCCTTCCCAGGATAAATGCCTCGTGCAAATAAGTCATATTTTTTATTTGCAAACCGGGGCAACCAAAGGGAGGCGAACGAGCTGGTCGTAAGAGCAGCAGCAGCAGAATAGGGAGCTGCAAAAATGAAGGAAATGAGCAACATGCGTCTGAGTCACGGCTTAGAGCAGAGGGAGGAACCCTGAAGGTTTTTGGTGTACAGGGAGGTTGAGGCACACTTCTGCGTCTGGGGATATTTTCTCAGGGGAAATGTCATATACAACCCCTGGATGTGGGGGGTGTTTGGGGGGGTGGCACTTGTGAGGGGACGCCGCATCCTGCTCCTTCTGTGGAGCTTCTCCTTACGTTTCTTGGGTTCTTAAATGGAGCCTCCATGGACAGAGTCAGTCTACCTTAGATGGGGAAATGAGAATGGGAGGAGGAGACAGCTCTGACATTTTGTTTGCCACTGAGAGAAAGCAGCCATGGCACAGAGACCGGCCCCATTGCCATCCAATGGCGTTTAGATGCAATAACAACAACAACAAATTATTATTTATACCCCGCCCATCTGGCTGAGTTTCCCCAGCCACTCTGGGCGGCTCCCAAATTGAGTGTTAAAAATAATACGGCATTAAATATTAAAAACTTCCCTAAACAGGGCTGCCTTCAGATGTCTTTTAAAAATAGGATAGCTGCTTATTTCCTTGACATCTGATGGGAAGGCGTTCCACAGGGCGGGCGCCACGACCGAGAAGGCCCTCCGCCTGGTTCCCTGTAACTTGACTTCTCGCAATGAGGGAACCGCCAGAAGGCCCTCAGCACTGAATCTCAGTGTCCGGGTAGAACGATACGGGTGGAGACGCTCCTTCAGGTATACAGGGCGGAGGCCGTTTAGGGCTTTCAAGGTCAGCACCAACACTTTGAATTGTGGTCAGAAACGTACTGGGAGCCAATACAGATCTCTCAGGACCGGTGTTAAATGGTCCCGGCGGCCACTCCCAGTCACCAGTCTAGCTGCCGCATTCTGGATTAATTGCACTTTCTGGGTCACCTTCAAAGGTGGCCCCATGTAGAGCGCATTGCAGTAGTCCAAGCGGGAGATAAGTAGAGCATGCACCACTCTGGCGAGACAGTCCACGGGCAGGTGGGGTCTCAGTCTGCGTACCAGATGGTGCTGATAAACAGCTGCCCTGGACACAGATTTGACCTGCACCTCCATGGACAGCTGTGAGTCCAGAATGACTCCCAGGCTGCGCACCTGGTCCTTCAGGGGCACAGTTACCCCATTCAGGACCAGAGAGTCCTCCACACCTGCCCGCCTCCTGTCCCCCCAGAACAGTACTTCTGTCTTGTCAGGATTCAACCTCAATCTGTTAGCCGCCATCCAACCGCCTCCAGACACTCACACAGGACCTTCACCGCCTTCACTGGTTCTGATTTAAAGGAGAGGTAGAGCTGGGTGTCATCTGCCTACTGATGAACACCCAGTCCAAACCCCCTGATGATCTCTCCCAGCGGCTTCATATAGATATTAAAAAGCATGGGGGAGAGGACAGAACCCTGAGGCACCCCACAAGTGAGAGCCCAGGGGTCTGAACACTCATCCCCCCCCACCACTTTCTGGACACGGCCCAGGAGGAAGGAGCGGAACCACTGTAGGACAGTGCCCCCAGCTCCCAGCCCCTCTAGACGGTCCAGAAGGATGTTATGGTCGATGGTGTCAAAGGCCGCTGAGAGATCCAGCAGAACTAGGAAACAGCTCTCACCTTTGTCCCTAGCCCGCCGGAGATCATCAACCAGCGCGACCAAGGCAGTTTCAGTCCCATGGTGAGGCCTGAATCCCGATTGGAAGGGATCCAAATGGTTCACATCCTCCGGCCGTGCTTGGAGTTGTTCAGCAACCACCCGCTCAAAAAATTGACCAAGAATGGTAGATTTGAGACTGGTTGGCCATACTGGCTGGGTCTAAAGATGTTTTTTTAAGAAGCTGTTTAATGACCGCCTCTTTCAGCGGGTCTGGGAAGGCTCCCTCACAGAGGGAAGCATTCACCACCCTGCAGAGCCCATCGCCCAGCCCTTCCTGCTCACTTTAATTAGCCAGGATGGGCAAGGATCCAGGAGACAAGTGGTTGGTTTCACTCGTCCAAGCAGCCTGTCCACATCCTTGGGGGTAACAGATTGGAATTGATCCCACACAACTTGACTAGACAGGACTCTAGCACTCTCCTGCCCTGCCCTGCTCCCACGGTAGAGTCTACCTCCTTCCAAATCTGAGTGAACCTATCTGCAAAAAACTTTGCACAAGCATTGCAGGAGATCTTGGGGTCCCTACCAGGCCCCAGTGGTACAGGTGGTTCTGGTAGATTGCGAACCACCTGAAAGAGTCTCCTGCTGCAGATGCAATAGAGGCAGTGAAGAAGGTCCTCTTCGCCGTCACCATTGTCACTTGGTAGGCTCGACGTTGCGCTCTAGTCCATGCCTGGTCTGATTCAGAATGCGTTTTCCGCCACTGGCGCTCTAGCCGTCTCAATGATTGTTTCATCGCCCTCAGCTCCGGGGAAAACCACGGGGCTGTCCGGGCTCCATGCAATCGGAGAGGGCGCTTTGGAGCCAGGCAGTCAATAGCCCTGGTTAATTCCACATTCCTATGGCCACCAGGCCATCAACATGGGATAAAACATCCCCTACCACTCTCTGGAAGCCAATTGGATCCATTAAGCGGTGGAGGCGGACCATCCGAATTGGTCCCACCTCCCTGCAGGGGGGAAGGGTCGCGGAAAAGTCCAGTTGCACCAGGAAGTGATCTGACCATGGCTAAACATTGTCCCACCCCAAACAGAAATAAAATAATAAAATAATATAATATTTAAAAACAACAACAACAACCATTTGAGGTGCAGCAGATTAAGAACACTTAAAACATTTGAAACCATTTTTGCCACTTGCTGCTGAGAGTATGTGTGCGTGTAGGCCCCTCTCCTTGGGCCTGATGGGGGAGCGATCTTCCCAGAGACTCACAGGAGCAGCAAGAGGAGCAGTGCAGGATGACCCAGGGTCCGGAAACCAAGCCAGGTGAGGAACGGTTGAAGGAGCTGGGGATGTTCAGCCTGGAAATGAGGAGACTGAGAGCCATTTTCAGATATCTGAAGGGCTGCCACATGGCAGCGGGAGAAAGCTTGTTTTCTCCTGCTCTGGAGGGTAGGATTGGAACCCATGGCTTCAACTTACAAGAAAGGAGATTTTGACTAAGCATCAGGGAAAGAAAGGAGGTTCTTTTATTTTGTTAATTTTATTTAATTCATTTTATATACTGCTCTTCATCCTAAGATCTCAGGGCAGTCCATAAAATACAGGGTAAAAGTAAGTCAAACAAAACAGCTTCTGTTCCTCTCGAAAGCTCCCCTGCGCCAGTCCCCTGTCGGCAGCAGGATACTGGGCTGGGGTGCTCTGTTTGCTGCTTAGCGGGATCAGCGTCCTGCGTGAAGCCACCTGCCGACTCAAAAGCTCCGGGGTTGAGTTCAGGCGTGTTGCGGGTCAAAGGCCCTCCAAGCAACGTGTGCAAAACAAAACAAAACAACAGCTCCTCTCTGTGACTCCCGGGACACCCAGTGCCAGCCGCAAGTAAACAGAGCGGGCGTCAGGGTGGTGCCACCGGGGGGGAGGGTGGCAGGCGCCATTGTCTGCGGATGCAGCTGGGAGATTCCAAAACAGCCGGAGGAACAGGCAGCAAATCTCTCCTTCTGCCCCCCCTTTTCTCCTCCCCAGCGAGCCCCAGGGGGCAGAAGTGTCCCTCTCTCCCTCCTCCCTCCTCAGAAGATGGCAGGGGGCTGGGCTGGATGATCCCTGGGGTCCCTTCCAGCCCCACAAGGTGGGTCCGGCTGAGGGGGGCAGGGCCAGCCCCCCTCCCCCAGCAAGCCAAACCCTGGCTTCTCCCAGGTCCCGGTGGAGCCCCACGACGACCCTGCGAGGTCGGGGAGGCTGGGAGAGGCTTTCAGGTGATAGTCCGGCACTCTAACCACTATGCAACATTGCCTCTCTTAGTTTGAACAAAACGAAAGCAAGGCTCGGATTATCTAAGCTGCTGGGCTCAGCAACGTCTGTGTAAAACCACTGAGTCGCACCCCTCCCCTTAAGAAGGAAAGCCAAGGTGCTGCCTGAATAAAAGGGCGGATTTGAAATAGGAAGGCCAGTAGTGACTACACTGACCGGCAGCAGCTCTGCAGTCCTTCATTCAGATTCATGAGGACTATAAACTTTCCCTGCTTCAAGAGTCTCTTCTCCGCCCTGGAGACTCACTCTGTTTTTCAAGGGGTGGATGGCAGCTCAGCTGCTTTGAAGGTCCCAGGTTCAATCCCCAACAATATTTCCACTGTGGGTCATAGAATGATATAGCTGGGTGGACCCCCAAGGGTCATCTAGTTCAACCCCCTGGTATCTCAACTAAATCAGCCATGACTGATGCTGACAACCTGCTGCTGCTGGTCAAGGTCCGCATTGCTGTGCTGAACGGACCCAGAGGTCTGGCTGGGTCCAAGGCAGCTTCTGATTCTTCCCTTTAAGCCAAGTGTTTGTTCAGAAGGATGAGGACTAGGATCTTGCTTTATTTTTAAAGGGGAAAGGCCGCTGGGGCTGTCCCCCTGAGTCTAAACTGCTCAGCGCAGACAACACCGCGTTGCGATGGAGCAGTGGTCCTGCTCGCATCCTGGGAAGGCTTCCGACCCGCCTTCTCTCTTTCTGTGCCCTCCGGAACTCCCTGCCACAGGGCGTGGCCTTGCAACCACCTTGCAGGGCTCAGAAAGGCATGGAAGGATGCAGAAAAAGAATGCACAGGACCTGTTTTGTCACTCAGCCATCAACGCCAAAGCCGCCTCTGCAGGGAGGCGGGTTGCCTAGCAACCGCGGACACACACACCTTGCCATCTCCCCAGGAGGAATGCCAAGGAGGGGGCGGGTGGGGAGGGGTTGTGATTGACAAGGGACGTGGGGGAGCGGAAGCCCACCCCCAGAGACCCAGGCTCCACACACGGGGTGGGGGGGGGAGAGAAGGCTGGTTGGGAAGCTGAGCATTAAAAGGAGAGGGAGGGTAGATTTGGGGGAGCGCGCTCTCTCTCTCTCTCTCTCTCTCTCTCCATATACTATATCATAGAGTCATAGGGCTGTGGGGGACCCTGAGGGTCATCCAGTCCAGCCCCCTACCATGCAGATATCTCAACTCTGCGCACATTCCAGCTGGTCAACATCCTTGACCTGGACGTTATGCTTCTGCGGATGCAGCCCAGAATATGCACCAGCCTGAGCTCTTCCGGTGAAGGGTGGCACACAGATTTAATAAGTCACATGAGCTTTTTTTGGCTGCTGCTGCTGCTCCCTCACAAGCCAACTCTAAACTGGGCTCAACCCCATCTCACCACGTGGCTTCAGGATAAAAAGGGCCCTATCCTGTTTCAAAATGCGCATGCAGACGTCATTGGATGGCAACGGGGAAGCTGTCTGTGCAGAGGCTTCTTACCCAAGAAAGGACAAAAGCTGCTTGTTGGCATTACCTGTGCGGCAGGTGCAGTGATGCGTCCCTCTGGGTGTGGCTGCACCAATGGGAGTTGGAAAATACAGAGCATTTATTAATTACGTTTCTGCGCTGCCCTTTGCTGGATGGTATGCTACCAAAATGCATCGCAGAATAACAAGCAAAACAGTAACTTTGCAATGCACAGTTTTAAAAGCCACAGATTTAATCCGCCTGATTTCAGTGTGAGAAACTCAGATATATAAGCCAGGTGCCAAATGGCTCCTCCAACCAAGGCTGCAGTTGCCACTGGGGGGGAGACAGCTCCAAAGTCGTATTTTGGGTCCCTGAAATGTTGGTTCCTGGCGGGGCAGCCCCCGTTATTCTAGAGCCACGCCTCATTTTTGCCTTCTTGCTTTTCACCGCAGGGCGAGAAGAACCATGGCTTTGACGTCCTCTATCACAACATGAAGCATGGGCAGATCTCTGCAAAGGAGCTGGCGGACTTCGTGCGGGAGAGGTACTGACGGCTGGGGGGGGGCAGAGCTCCGTCCAGTTCCTCCTTGCGCCCCTCCCCAGTCTGCAAACCGTCACCCACTTATCAAAGCACCAATTTCCTACTGCCAGTTTGCTCACAGAGCCCTGGTTTGCAAATCTCCCTGACACTGCAATTGGGGGGTCAGCTTTGCAAGAGCTGAGTTGCCGGCCTGAAGGAGATCTCTTTGCAAGACCTCTTCTCCATAACTCACCCATAGCTTGCTTGCCTGAGGTTTTTTGTTTCCTTTTGGCAAAGATGTTTCATTTCATAAGATTTTTTATTATTGTGATTGGATTTTGCAGCCAATCTCCCTAAGTTTGTTATTGGCTGGAGAAGAGTGGCTGGAGGCAGGGATCCAGTCAAAGCAAGGCAGATCTTTATTTTTCTGCTGCAACGGAGATCCCTGCCCTCCTTGCAAGGAGGCACAGTGCCCTGGGATCTTTTGATAAAGGGCGGTATATAAGTTGAGTAAATAATAATGAAATAATTTCATTTTGTGATGTATACAAAACAGCTGGGAAATAAAATGTGAAGAACAGAATTGTAGAATGGGCACGTAGATAAGAGCCTGAGCATAGGATGGAGGGGCTCATAAAATCGTAGTGTTGGCAGGTTCCCCTGGGGGTCATCTAGTCCAACCCTCTGCAATGCAGGAATCACAACTAAAGCACCCGGGACAGATTAACGCTCCCAGCATCAGCACCCCAGCAGATCTCGCTTCTCTGTTTGTCGAAGCTTTGGATCCAGCACAGAGCAAGCAAATAATGGAATCCTAGAGGAAGGGAAGGGACCACGAGGGTCATCTAGTCCAACCCCCCGAAATGCAGGGATTTTTTGCCCAATGTGGGGCTCAAACCCACGACCCTAAGATTTAGAGTAGTCATGCTGAGCTGCCCCAGTTGCACAGGGGTTAAAATAAGCCCAAGAAAAGAATACTAGTGTTCTTGGATTATCAAGCCTAGTCGCGGATTTATAAAAGTTTCCTTGGGCTGATTCAACAGAAGCAAAGAAACCTTTGCAAAATTCATGCCAGGTGCAATTTCTTTTAAGGGGGAGAAATCTTGCAAAGCAAGGAAAATCTCAGGTGTTGCTCTTTTTTTAACCGACCAGCACCCCAAATCTGAGTTTGAGAAGCCTCTGTTCCTAATCTGGCATGGATGGGGTTTCTAAATCTGCAAAAGTGTGTTTGCAGGAGGGAAGGAAATGGCTTTGCGTCTCCTCCAGTAACCACTGGGGGGCAGAGCTGCACTTCTCTTGATCCCAGGTCCCAGCTGGACAGGTGAATCACCCAAATCAATGGCCAGGTATGTTTATAAGTGGGTGGCTTCTAAGTGCAGAATCCGGCCTGGGCTGTGTTTCTCTCTCCTTTTAAGCAGCATCAAGCATCTTCCCTCAATTGCATTCCAAAAACCCCCACCAGGCCCTCATTTTTTGCTCTCCAGTGCTATGTCAGGTAATCCCACCTGTTCTCTGTTTCCCCAGAGGAGTGAAATTATAAGAACTCGATCCTGTTCCTTTTTTGGGAGGCGGTCAGGATGAAAATAGCCATAAATGGTCAAGGGATGGTTGGAGCAATTCTTCCAGGAGGGACTTTTTGGTTCAGAGAAAAAGCAAGGAAGAGGTAGAAGTTTATAAAGGTTGAGAGAGAGAGAGAGAGAGAGAGAGAGATTTTTTTTACAGATTAGTATAAAGAAGAAAAAAGGAAGAAAGAAAGAAAGAAAGAAAGAAAGAAAGAAAGAAAGAAAGAAAGAGAGAGAGAAAACACAATATATCAGCAATAGTGAAATGTCATTAAAATAGAAATGGCATTACTAAAATATATAATACATAGATAGGTAGATAGACTTATTGTATCCCTTGTGTATATGTTTTGATAAATACTTTCCAAATATCACTAAATTTGTCCATAGAAAACCTGGAAGTGCTCCGTTCCTAGCTTGCGAGAGTTGATCAGAGCCGTGCATTGCATGGAGAAAGTGGAGAGAGGAAAGGATTTCTCCCTCTGTAGAAAAAACCTAAACTGGCAGACGCCCCACAAATGTTGGAATATTCAGGGCAGATAATTCATGCAGCATGCAGTTATTAACTGTGGAACTCCCTGCCACAGGAGCCAATGTAGGTGGCTTTAAAAGATCCACGAGGGCTTGTGATCCACGAGGGCTTTTCAGACAATCTTGGGCTCTTCGAGATCCCGCTCCGGAACCCTCCTTATTCCTCCTCTTCCTCTTCCCTCCTCTGCTCTTTCTTCTCCGCAGGGCGGCTGTAGAGGAGACCTATGCCAAGTCTATGGCCAAGATGTCCAAGATGGCCGGAAACAGCACTCAGCTGGGGTGAGCCCTAGAGAACAGAACCGCAGAGTCGGGAGGGACCCCCAGGGATGAGTACCGGCACTCCCCCCAAAAAAGCACTAACAATAACACAACAACAGTTTTATTGTTTGTACCCCACCCATCTGCCTGGGGGAGGGGGTATTGTTTCGCTGTTTTGCTTCTAATTATTTTCTTGTTTCTGCCCTGTATTTTATTCTGTGAACCGCCCCTGAGATCTGAGGATGAAGAGCAGTACATAAATCTAATTTTTACTGTGTTTTTAATATTTTGTTGGGAGCTGCCCAGAGTCGCTGAGGCAACCCAGTCAGATGGGCAGCATATGAATTTAATTAATTAATTGCCCCAGCCATTCTGGGCAGCTTCCAACAAAATATAAAAACAGTAAAACATGTTATTATTATTATTATTATTATTATTATTATTATTATTATTATTGATTTGCAGTATTTTATAGCTCCTCACAGAATGTTTTCCGTTCCTGGAGCGGGGGAACAGAGCAATACAAAATACACAAGGGGCAGAAACGGCTAAAAATTGTGGAAAGGGGGCCAGTGAACTGCATGGTGGTTTCTTCTCAAGGCAAGTGAAGCAGATGTTGATTAACATTTCCGGTTGGGCTCCTTTCTCTCCCCTGCGCCCCCCACCCCCCAAACGCACCCAGGACTTTTGCCCCCCTCTGGGAGGTCTTCCGCATCTCGTCGGACAAGCTGGCGCTGTGCCATGCGGAGCTGGTGAAGAAGCTGCAGGATTTGATCAAGGAGATCGGGCGCTATGGGGATGAGCAGCTGCGGGCGCACAAGAAGGTAGCGGGGGCCGTGTTGGGGGGATGTGGGGGCCGGCTAACGTCTCGCGGATAAACCTGCCTGACCAGTTCAGCACAATACTGATCCCCACCCCACCCCCACAAACCCACCAAAGTATTCTCTGTGTATCCCCCACCCCACTCTGGCCGTCCCATCGCCAGTCCAAGGACGAGGTGGCTGGGACCCTGGAAGCGGTCCAGATCCTGCAAGGAGCCGCTCAGCACCTCCCCAAAGCCAAGGAAACGTACAGCAGCCGCTGCCAAGAGCTGGATCGCTTGCGGAGAGAAGGGGGCAGCCAGAAGGAGATCGACAAGGTGACCCTGGGGGGCAACAAGGGGGGGGGAGATTGTGTGTGAACAGGGGAGGGGGCTGCACACCTAGGTCATCGTCAGAGGTGAGGGATGTTCGACTCAGCTCTCTGGGTGGCTGAAGCAGAGACATTTGAGTGATCTTGCGAAAGGGGATCCGTGTGGGTGTGGAGAAGGGGGGAAATATGGTATTCCTTCCTTGCGCTCAGTTCCCAGGGCAGATTGCAGTGTTAAAATACCATGTTGAAATCAGGGAGGTAGCTGTGTTGGTCTGACGCAGATGAAATAAATAAATAAATAAAATAACAAAAGTTGTCCAGTAGCACCTTAGAGACCAACTACGTTTGTTCTGGGTATAACCAGGGGTCAGCAAACTTTTTCAGCAGGGGGCTGGTTCACTGTCCCTCAGACCTTGGGGGGGCCAGACTATTTTTTTGGGGGGGGGCGGAAATGAACGAATTCCTACGCCCCACAAATAACCCAGAGATGCATTTTAAATAAAAACACACATTCTACTCATGTAAAAACACGCTGATTCCCGAACCGTCCAAGGGCTGGATTGAGAAGGCGATTGGGCCAGATCTGGCCCCTGGACCTTAGTTTGCCTGCCCATGGTATAAGCTTTGTGTGCATGCACACTTCTTCAGATACACACTTTAACTGATATATTACCATCAGTTGAAGCAATTTACAGTCCGGAGGCTGAGTCCTCGCTTCATCCCTCTCTGTGTGTGTTGGTCGATGCCTTTCTGCCTGTCTAGCTATAGACTGTCTTACTAATAAATCATGTTTATCCAATTACCTAGTTTATTATCATATATCTCTCTTCCTGATTAATCACCTATGTATTCTACTAATCATCTATCATTCATCTAATTAATCATCTTTTTTACTAATTATCATTGATCTTATTAATCATCTGTCTATTATCTACTTTACTGATTAGCTATCATCTCTTTTTCTTAATCATCTCTTGAACTATTCTACTAATTATCTGTCTATCTGGGCTTTTAGGGGAGGGTGCTACCTCTGGTGGGGGCCAAGTCCTGCTCCTCCTGGGGTGGTTGGCCCCGCTTGGTCCCCCCCCCCCCGTGCTCAGCTTCCACCTGTGGCTCCTAGAAGCTGCCGTGGCCGCAATCCCATATAGGTAAAGGTAAAGTTAAAGGGACCCCTGACCATTAGGTCTAGTTGTGGCCAACTCTGGGGTTGCGGTGCTCATCTCGCTTTACTGGCCGAGGGAGCCAGTGTACAGCTTCCGGGTCATGTGGCCAGCATGACTAAGCCGCTTCTGGCGAACCAGAGCAGCGCACGGAAATGCCATTTACTTTCCCACCGGAGCAGTACCTATTTATCTACTTGCACTTTGACGTACTTTCGAACTGCTAGGTTGGCAGGAGCAGGGACCGAGCAACGGGAGCTCACTCCGTCGCGGGGATTTGAACCGCCGACCTTCTGTTCGGCAAGTCCTAGGCTCTGTGGTTTAATCCACAGCGCCACCCACGTCCCACAGTCCCATATAGAAAACACTAAAAAAGCACCCCAAAATACGGTTAACAATTGCACAGCTCAGACCATTCCAGCTGCTACAGCATTTCCATGGGGTCCGCAGGTGGGAAAGGGGAGTTTGGGAACTGCTGATCTCTCTTGCTGACGGCTGGGGCGAAAAGCTCAGTCTCCTCTGTGTGATGAAGTCCCTGATGCCCCTCTGTGGGGGAGGGTATCCCCCAATTTGGGGGGCAAATGTGGATTATTATTTTATGCAACAGGGTGGGGAAGAGAAGGAAGGTGCTCCCACGAAACCGCTTGCCAGGCCTGAGGATGTTACAGTCCTAGAACCATAGAAGTCCAACCCCCTGCCGTGCAGGAATCTCAGCTATTTAATAAGAAGTGCAGAGATAATCCTGAAAGAATGCAGCAATCCCCCCCCCCCATTCCACTAGCCAATTCAGATTTTTTTGAGCAAATGTTTTTTTTTGGGTTTTATTTTGATTGTGTATTTTGCATTTTTATATTGTTATTTTATCCTGTGAACCACCCTGTGGCTTAGGACCCTCGTACTTATGGGACTGTCTCTCCTGGTTTGCCCCGCAGAGGACCTTAAGGTCCATGAATAACCATACTTTAGAGGTCCCGGGCCCTAAGGAAGTCAGACTATCCTCCACCAGGGCCAAGGGCTTCTCAGTGATGGCTCCGACCTGGTGGAATGCTCTGTCCCAGGAGACCAGGGCCCTGCAAGATTTAACCTCCTTCCGCAGGGCCTGTAAGACAGAGCAATTCCACCTGGCTTTCAACTTGAGCTTAGCCTGATCTTAGCCCTCCCACTCCCCTTTTTATGAAGATCACCCGCTCTGGGATCCCACAGCTAATTCTCCCCTGGTCTCCTCGCTGGCCCAAATACGACTAATTTATTTTATGCTGTTTTTTGTTGCATCAATTAAGTGTTTTAAATTTGTTGTTAGCCACCCTTAGCCTGGTTTTCTGAACCGGGAAGGGCGGGGTATAAATAAAAAATTATTATTATTTATTATTTTGGGGATAAGGGGATGTTCAATTTTTAATAATAATAATAATTGTCTCTGCAGGCCGAGCTGAAGTCGCGGAAGGCGGTGGAGGCCCTGCGGAGGGCTGTGGAGAAGTACAACGCAGCGCGTAATGACTTTCAGCAGAAGATGCTGGACTCCGCTGTGGTACGGGGGGCTGGGTGGGCGAGGGCGGAGGGTGCCCCAGGGTCCTCCCAGTGTGGCCAGGAGTGCGAATGGGCCCTGGCGATCCGCTCCAAGATTGGCCCCCCTTGCAGTGGGTTGTTCCTCCTCTCTCTGCACCCAGAGTCCTTGCAGGGTGGGAGCAGCCCCTTTGCCGCAGGCGGCCTGGCTTTGGGATGCAAAGGGGGCAGGGGAGATCTTGGGAAAGGGGTTGGAAAGGCGCTGTTGATGCCGTCGCACGGATCCCGGGTGCAGCCGCAATTGGAGGGCCGTGTGTGTGGTTCTGGTCGCCTTGGCTCAAAAAGGATATTGCAGAGTTGGAAAAGGGTTCAGGAAATCACCTCCAAAAGCGCAGGGACTTTTCAGTTTAGATTAAAGGCGAGGAAGACCCACGTTGATGAAATCATGCATGGAATGGACAGAGGGGAGAAAGCTTGTCCCCCATTCTCTCATATGATGGAAAAAAACAGAAATTCTTTCTGTGCATTTCTATTCCCTGGAAGGCAGTCCCGGCAGGGAGGGCTCCTCCTCTCTTGCAAGCACGTAGGGTCCACTGTGAAAACTGGTGTGCATCCAACAAAGCTGAGTGCTGGAAGATTTGGGAAAGGGTGAAAGGAAGGGCTGTTTAACTGTGGAACTCCCTCCCACAGGAGGCAGGGATGGCCAACTTGTGCTCGAATCCTCCTTGTGGGCTTCGCATTGGGGGATCTGGCCCTTGGGAGAACAGAAGGCTGGACTAGATGGTCCAGTTCTTACGTGGTTCCCTCCATCTCTGAGGTATCAGAAGGCGTCAGGACCAGGCCCTGCTGTGGCCTCGCAAAATCCCCACACCTTCCTTGTCTGCTTCCCCTGCATGGTTTCGGGGGCCCTTTCCTGAGCCTTTCTCATAGAATGGTAGAGTTGGAAGGGACCCCTGAGGGTCATCTAGCCCCCCCCCCGCAATCCCCCATTGCTGCTTTGCCTCCTCTCTGCCCTCTCCCTCCCAGCGCCTGCAGGAGGTGGAGGAATCGCACCTGGAGCAGATGAAGGTCCTGATTGGCTCCTACGTCCACTCGGTGGAAGACACCCACGTCCAGATTGGGCAGGTGAGAAGCTATTGCGTTCCCAAAGCAAGGCAGGATTGGACTCTGATTAATAAAAAACACACGAGGCCTGACCAGCAAGACTCTGGGAGGAAGGGTCAATGATAAACTGTCCACCCCTCGGCCCAGGTCGTTTTATTCACAAAAGAACTTTTTACAGAGTGTTCGTAAGAACCAATCAGATTTCCTCTGAGCATTTCAAAAAACCCCACGTGGGAACAAAGTTAGATCAGAAGAAACTACAAAGAAACTATTTCGTACTTCAGCATGCATACGTAGTTCAGAGTAAATAAAATAGGAATCAAGGAGGAATGCTTTTAGCAAACCCCGGAGGTGATAAACAGGAGAGGAAGGATGGCAAGGAAAGATGGGCATTTTGATCATCTCCTTGTGAACTCTCCTCCTGGCCCAAGGAAAGGGACATCAGAGAATCTACCTACTATCTTTATGGCCCAGGTGCCTGGTAAACGACTGGTCTGTCTTTAGAATGCTGATACGTGCCTGTCAGGCAGAGAGAAAGAAAATGGACAGTAGAGAAAATGGGCAGAGATGCAGAGGCTTGTGGGATTTGATCAGAAATTATTGTCCATGACCCAAGCCCAGTCAACGCCATGCTTTCATTGCGGAAAGAATGGCTTGCTCCGTAGGTTTATAATTCCTCATGGTAATCCCACCTGACCCCCACAAGAGGCTGGTCGGCCAGCAAGGGCAACTGGGCTGGGCGCCCCCAGAGAACCCCCGGGTGCTTGGGTGGGTCCATGGGGGGTCCATCCTGGCCTCAGCCTTGTCTTCTCTCCCCCCCCCCAACCGCAGGTCCATGAGGAATTCAAGCAGAACATGGAGAACATTGGAGTGGAGACCCTCCTGCGGAACTTCGCCGAGAGCAAAGGGACCGGGCGGCATCCGCCGGGTGGGTTGAACTTCTGGGAGAATAATAGCATTGCGGAGTTGGAAGGGTCCCCCAAATGTCATCTAGTCCAGCCCCCAGCAATGTAGGTGCCGCAGCTCAGGAATCTGCAGCAGATGGATTCGCCCAGATCCTGCAACCGGGAACCAAGTGAAATAAGGACGTTTCTCCGGCTTGGCTTGCCTTAACCCAAACGCCTTTAGCCTTTGCCCTCCCCTTTATTCCCCTCTTTCCTCTCCCCGTAGGACCGCTGGATTTTGAGGAGCTGAGCATCATTCCTGCGCAGGAAGGCAAGTACGTCTGAGCGTGGGGTGGCAGCACCCCAGATCCAGCCGGGTTGGAAAAGGGGTGCATGGGACCACCTGGAGGAACATCCAGAGACCCTTTTATAAAGGACTTTGGAAAGCTTGCGGCAATTTATTATGATTGTGATTTTTTAAGTGTGCAAGCTTTTGGGTTCCACAGCACTCTTCATCAAGGAGGGGCTTCCTCTTTTCTTGCAGGACCCAAGCGAACCCGCAGCAAAGCCTTCCGCATCCCTGGCCTGAGCCGCAAAGAACGGGAGCGGGACTCTGTGTGAGTTGCTCCTCTTTCTCCCCGACCACAGAGACCGATCTCACTCCCCAAGTCTGCGCATGCTCTTCAATCTCTCTCTCTCTCCCTCTCTCCTTTTGCCCAGGGAATCTCCAGATGCCGAGTCAGGGGTGAGTAATATTTATCATTAGCCAACAGGACCCACAGGAAAGTGTCACCGTCTTATCCTAATGCCCCAGCCTGAGGGCCATTCCAGGAGCCAGCCGGCCGGCCAGTCCCTCCCCATAGCTACTCCATTCCATTTCCTGCTTTTTTCTTTTCTTTTTAAGCTGCCACTGAATGTTCCATCGCTCCTGAGAATTGATTGATGGATTGACTGAGTTCATTTCTATGCTGCTTTCCCGCAATGAGCTGTGTCCAAAGCATATTGAAATACAGAGCACAGCATTTCTGAAATTTAATTTTATATATAAAATACAGAGCTTGCCAGTAAATTAAAAAACGACAAAAATCAACAATTTGGCAAATTGGCACAGGATAAATTGAATAGTGCAATGCTCATTCCTTACTGGGCTGTGCTATTTTGCTATAATTAATCATTATTATTGCTGTAATTTATTTGGATTCTTTACCCATCATTTAAAAATACAAAATTCACTGTTCCGTTATTTGGTGTTAAGCCTTTGGGCACCTGTGGAAGGTGATTAATAAGTAACAAGGAAATTTATCTCTCATGTCTCTGTAAGTCACCTTCGGCCATTTTGAGAAGGGCGACTCAGAAATTTAATGAAAACTTACAATTATTATTTGATTTCTAACTTTAATGCTATGTTGTTGTCGTTTTGTGGAGACTGTATTAATTTTGATTTAATAAAAAGAGAAATATATATTGGGTTCCTTACCCAAATTTCACCATAATTCCCAGGGCAGATTGCAGCATTTATTAAAATCAGTTTAAACAGTTTATTAGGTAGGTCCTAAAAACTGCTACTGTGCTTAGAGAGTAACTGCTGTTTATTTAAAAGGATTTTGAAAAGAGCCTTTTTTATATATAAAAAATGCAGTTAGGGTACAAATTGAGGAAACCTAGCTGGATTGGCAGGGTAGGGATAATAAATAATAATAGTTGTTAAACCATGGTTCTTTCTCGTTCTTCTGTTTTTATTGCGTTTTATGACCTTTTAATAAACGAGTTTGGGTTTCAGCTCAATATGTTGAAAGCCTTCAATAAAATTGTTTTTTTAAAAAAAGAAAGAAAGAGCAGCCAGCTGCTTCTGGGAATCAGAGGGTCTTGGGTTCCAGTCTTACGGATCAGAGAATGATGCATCTTTTGCAAGCAAATAATCCATGAGGTTTCACATCTTGGTCTCTCCTCCCATTTTTTTTGGGGGGGGGGTATTTGAACCCCAAGGAAGATGCTGCCCCAAGAGAGGCTCCCACCCCCAACTTTTGCTCCTTCTCTTCTCTCCTCAGCCCCCCGACGTGGACGAGGAAGGCTTCACTGTCCGGCCCGAAACAAATCAGAACGATATCCTTTGGAATATGTGGCTGCAGGGCCTTCTTCCTCATAATGGGGGAGGGTGAGATGGGGGGGAGTGGGAGGGGTGTCTCAGAAATAGGGGGAGAGGTGGGGTGTCCAGAGTCCAATGGGGAAGACTGCATCAATGGGGACATGAATTTACCCAGGAGCTCCGATAATTGACAGAAAAGCGGAAGCCGTTTTTGGATTATTTGCAAAAAAATAAATATATACCATAACCCAATGAAATTGCAGGCAGGATTTGAAATGTGAGCAATGGGAGGAACATGGCAGTAAATGAAATGGAGGAATATGGCTCATTCGCTTGAGACTCTTAATTTCAGGGCCACGTGTTCGAGTCCCAACTTGGGTGAAAGATTCCTGCATTGCAGGGGGCCGGATTAGATGGCCCTGGGGGGCTTCCAGCTCACCAATTCTGTGATTAGGCAAAACGTGTGATATTATGCAGTATGTAAAAGGGATGCGTGTAAGGGAAAGTGGGAAGCCAAATTATATTTGTATAACAGATTTGAAATTTGAAATTAATTGGTTAAAGTTCTGAAAATCTAATAAAAAACTTCAGGGCCCCACGTTGGCCAAAGGACTCCTTCATTGCAGCGGGTTGGGCTGGATGACCCTAGGGGTCCCTTCCAACTCTTCTGTGATTCTGTTGCCACCCGTTTGGCCCCTTGACTCATCTCCCCACGCGAACACCCCACCCGCTTCTGCTCCTCCAGCGACTCGGATTACGATGATGAGGAGCCCCACAAGTTCTACATCCGCATCAAGCCGGTGCAGCCCCGGGAGCGGGCCAGCAGCGCTGTGGCCGTGGAGCAGCTCAAGGCCTCCGTGGGGAACCTCATCCTGGCCCCCAGCATGGGGGTGAGAGAGAGAGAAATGAGAAGCGGCAGGCCTGGCCGAAAGACCTTGGCGCCCGTCTCCACTTGTATCCAGATTTTAGCTTTAATTTCTGCACCAGAATTCTGGGCGCTGTAGTTCCCAGGACACTATGGTTTCCAGGCGCCTAGGCGGCCGTTATCTGTGCCTCCAAGTGTCTCACTGGGACTGACAGGGAGATGTGGTGTAAAGCACTGGGTGCAGGGTGCTCGGTTGACAAAGTCTGCCTGCTTGAGGGAGGGTGTCTGGGAGGGCAAAGGTGCCCTCCAGAGCCCCATCTGCCGCGTAACGCCTCTTCCACCTTCGTTGAGGTGCCAACCTGCCCTTTTTCTTGACGCCTGGGGGAAAAAACATCTTTGTTTGGATCTTGATTTATGGCTGCACATTCTCCTGACTGATCACTTATTGCTTTATCCTTTCCCCAAATGGCTTTGAACCTCCCTGCCTTCTCAGTGTAAATTTTACAAAACGAATAAATAAACCACCCAGGGAGGAAGGCAGCCGTAGGGACCTGCCCCCGATCTCGATGGTTATGAGCATGGGCTGGGGGCCACTGCACCTTCTTGACCTCTCCCCTTTCTCCCCTCTTTCCGCAGTGCACAATGAAGAGGCATTCTTCCCGTGAGTCTTATGTCTCGGACTCTTTGGGTGAGGTTGGGGGAGAGGGTTGCCACTGCGGAACTCCCTGCCACTGGATGGCTTTAGAAGAGGGTTGGACCAAAGCATGGAAGAGGAGGGGCCAGCTGGGACTCTAGTCCAGGATGGCTCTGCTTGCGCTGTCAGGGCAGCCATGTTTCTGGATCCCAGTTTCTGGGCAGTGCAGGAGAATTGCTCTCGCACTCGGATCCTGCCTGTGGCTGCTTTCTTGGGGGCATCTAGCTGGCGATTTTTAGGTTTTCTGGATTCCTTTCCAGGGCACCTGAAAGCACTTGCCTCGGCCTCAGCCGAGACGGATTCTGACACAGCCCCTGCCCCAGGTGAGAAAAAGGGGGAGATGGGACACTAGGGGGTGGACCCCCAAACCCTCCAATTCTACGGTTCTCTAACCGTATATATTTCCAATTTGCTCTGCACAGGGGATAAGTCTGGCAACCCGCAAGCACCTCTCTTCGGCACCTGTATGACAAGGTAACTCTGGGGTCTTCAGAGAGCAGACTCCACTCTGCACTCTCATATCTGTGTCTGCATGCAAACATCTGCGGAACTCCCTGCCACTTGAGGCCAGTGCTGCCCATTTAACTCAATTGCCCCAGCCACTCTGGGCAGCTTCCACACACCAAAAACGCAAACAAACCCACAAATATTTTTGTACCCCATTCAGATGTCAGAGGTACAAAAAAACAATTAAAGTGACTAATTAATTAAATTTGTAAACCGCCCTATACCCATAGACCTTAGGGTGGTTCGTGACATAAAATCACTTAAAAGCATGTATTATTATTATTATTATTATTATCATTATTATTATTATTATTATTACTGCTCGATTACAGAAAGCAGTTTGCAAAAGAGAGAAAACAACAAGACCACTGCTGAAAAATTTGCAGCCGCAACCAAAGGCACACAAAGGGAAAGGGCACAACAGAATGGACCAAAACTCCAAACTCAAACTTTCTAAGCTTGTGAGCGTCTTCAGCAGGTGCCAAATAGAATAGAGTGAAGGCACCTAGCTTGTGTCAAGAGGCAGGGAGTTCCACAGGCTGGGTGCTGGCACACTGAAAGATGGCCAGTTCCACCCATTTTGTTGCCCTTGTTCAGATCACAGTTTCTCAAGTCCAGCGTTTTCTTCTTCCGCAGCTGTGACAGCAAACCTGAGCCCGACATTCTCCCTGCCAGCGCCCTCTTTGGCCCCCCACTGGAGTCAGCCTTCGAAAATGAGGAGTTTTCAGGTGAAAAAGGTCCCTAGCATCCCTGCATTGCAGGGGGTGGGCTAGATGACCCCGAGGGCCCCTTCCGATTCCCCCAGGTCCTCTCTGAGGCCATATCTGCACCCCTGTGACGCCACTTGAAAGAACTGGCTTCCTCCCCTGAAGAATCCTGGCAGCTACGTCTCCCAGCACCCTCCCTTATCAAACTACGGTTCCCGGGAGGCCCAGTGGGCTTGACTTGCAGGTCCCTCAGGCCACATTCATGCCATGCTATGAAAGCCCCGTGATGCCTCTTTGAACAGCTGTAGCGTCCCCCAAAGAATCCTGGGAACTGTAGTTTGTGAAGAGTGCTGGTAGTTCTAAGGAAACCCCCTGCACCCAGAGCTACAGTTCTCAGAGTTCCCTGAGAAAAGGAATTGAGCTTTTAATGGAGATTGTCACTCTGGGAGAGGGTACTGCGGGGGGGGGGGGGGAGCTCCTGGCAACTCCCTGCACCCTTAGCAAACTATAACTCCCAGGATTCTTTGGAGAAGCCATTTCTCTTTCCCAAACCGTCCTGGATGAATGAATCTGGGACCATCTGCAAACAATGCCTTTGTCTACAAATAAAGTAAGATTCTAGTCCTCATAGTTTGCATCAAGGGGACGTTTAACGGCCAACTCTCTTCCCAGAGAACTTTGGGAATTGTGGCTCTGTGAGCGGGAAAAGGTTTTCCCCAGCAACTCACGGGGCCATGAACATACTACAGCTCCCAGGATTCTTGGGGGGGGGGCTGTGTTGGAAGTGGGATCGCAGGGCTTTAAGTGTGGCCAAAGTGTAGACAAATAGCAGACTGGGAACTGTAGTGTGGACGGGGGAGCAGAAAGCCATGTCTTTTAAAGGTGTGATGTGGATCTGTAGCGAGATATAGATAGCTAGATCTATACTGATATTTATATTGATCTATTGATACATCTATCTATGTCTACCTATATCTATCTATATTTATTTATCAATCAACATCGATATAGATCTATAGATCTATAAATATCAATGCCTATTGAGTTTGATATTGACATCTCTATTATTATTGATACCTATATACCTCCTGGATATCAATGTCTATTTATTGTACTTCTCTCTCCCCCCCCCCCCGCAGCCCCCCGCTCTTACCTGTTGGCCTCCAGCCCCTCCCCCTTCTCCTCCTCGTCCCCCGAGAACGTGGAAGACTCCGGCCTGGACTCCCCGTCTCACCTGGCCACCGGCCCCTCCCCGGACGCTCGCCTCTGGAGCCCCCGCCCTGGCACCCCACAGAGCCCCCCCGGAAAGCGCCCCCCCAAGGACGGCCCCCGCTGCTGCCAGCCGGCCGACGACACCCCGGACCCCTGGCTCCCCCAGACGGGCTCTCAGGAGCTCCCCGAGTGGGCCCACTCCGTCTCGGCCTGGCCCCCGGCGCCCCCCGGGCCTCCCCCGGGCCGGCACGAGTCCCCCTTCAGCGACCCCTTCCTTGAGGCCGCGGCCCCCGGGGGTCGGCGGGGCTGGTCGGCTGCAGAGTGTCCCCCGCGGGGGGGCGAGCGCGATAGCTGCCTCTCCTCGAACTCGGCCTCCTCCTCCTCCTCGTCCCCAGCGCCCCCCAGCAGCGGAGACTCCACCAGCCCCTCTCCTTGGGCGCCACGGGGCAGAGACCTGGAGGGCGCTCCCCCAGACGTGCCGTCAGACCCCGGTGAGTTGCCATTTCCTCTTGCCAGGATCCACGCCGCAGGTCGGGTCCCTTCTCATCTGTTGCCTTCGGGTCTGGGTGCGAGACACGTCTTTCTCTGCAGTGGAGAATGAAATCCTAGATGCGTTCGTGGCCATAAGAACCATATATTTATTAGTGTCTATTGCACTCTCGTTTTCCTCGTCATTTTGGATCACTGGATAAGAAATCAGTTAAAAGAAGGTGGGGAATGAAAGGTCTGGGTTGACAAGTCTGGGTTTTCTGTCAATCAATCCATCAATCAATTGGCCGATTTATTACAGGCAACAGAAATAAGAAGTTGGCCAGAGTCTCGGAACAATGGGGGATTTTTTATTATTATTAATAAAAATAATTTGGGAACTGCTTTTGGACTTTGTGGGAAAAGGTAATGAATGATTTTGGATTGAGAAGAAATGTTATTTGGCACCAGAGAAGATGGATGTTGCTCTGGACTGAATGCTTTAAATAACCTTTTTTTATGTAACCGCCAGAAGGAAAATCAGATGCCCCTTTTCTCTTTCTGACTTGCTTCTTCCCATTTTCCTCTCCCCCCCTTTTCTTCACTCTCTTCCTGCTTTTTCTTCTCTTTTTGAAGCTGTTTTTGTCTATTTAAAAAAAACAAAACACGTTAGTTTTCCACATCTCACAGAATTATTGTAATATTATTATTGTCATTTATTCAATTTATTGGATTCAATTTATATGCTGCCTTTTATGAGGAGACCCCAGGGCGGTTTACAACATTAAAAACACATTCCAGAACGTCAATGATAAAAACATGATTTTGATGGAAAACATTAAGAGCAAAGGAGATTGTGCAGGACAATCTGGTTTCCCAGCAGATGGTCATCTCTCTGGGATTCTGCAGCTGTGATTTCTGCATTGCAGGGAGTTGGGCTGGATTTGCTTTGGGGGTCCCTTACAATTCCACAGTTCTCTGAGTCTTGGATTTCTCGGTTCCTCTCAACTGCTCTCTTGCCCAGAGCTTGAGATCCTCTCGCTTCCTCCTGCTGTAGTTTTTGCCCCTGGGGTGATCACATCACGTAGGCGCCATTGATCCCCTTTGACAGCGTGGTTTCCTGGCTGATCCCTCCAGGGCGTCTTCTCCCTTGAAGGCCTTAATAAATCTCATTTCCAAAAGCTCCAAATCTTGCACAGCTCTTTCAACCTCGTTATGGTTAACGATTAACAATTGGCCTCTGCATTTTCTTTTTTGCGGTCTGAGCTTTGCTTAATGGCCCAATAAAGGATGGCTGGGCAAACTGATTGTGGATGGATGGATGGATGGATGGATGGATGGAGAGACAGGATTTAGAGCACTGGAGAGAGCTGGGTGCGAATCCCCCCACAGGGCCACAAAGCTCTCTCTCTCTTGCTCTCTCTCTTTTAAATACTTATTTACATTGATTATGCCAATCATTGATTATCCCAACCAACCCCCTATTCTCTCTCCCTTTGGCTTGCAGCTTCTCTCCCTCCGTCCGCTGCACCAGGATTGACCCCCATGGTGGCCCCCCCTCGGCGATGCCGCGCAAAACGGCCCTCGGCAGTCTCAACCGGCAGCGACACGGTGAGCCCCACAAGCCCTGGACCCTGCCTGTGCACACAGGCTTGTGTTTCCTCGTACGATTGGGGGGCTGTGCTGTTGTGCAGAGATGCCCCCCAATTTAGCAAACTGCGGGTTGGTTAATTTGGGGAGGTTTGGGGTAGAAGTCTTGTTCTGTCACGATCCAAGCCTTCTCAGAGTTGAGTTGAGCCCTTATTTTTCCATTCTGCTTTTGGCTCCCAGAGGCTGAGAAACATTAACTAAAGCTAGCCTACTTAGGGTATGATAAAATAAAGTCTGCAAAGGATTTCTGAATCCTGTCGCAAGGAAAAGCTTGTAAAGTGTACGGATGAGATATAAGAATTTGCTGCAAAGAAGAACAGCTTTTGAAAATGATGGAGTATGCGGAACTGGCAAGACCGACAGAAAATATTAGAGACGCAAATGATGAAAAATTCCCTGAGGAGACACTTATTGAGCATTTAAAGAACTACTAAAGAGAGATAAAAACATGAGCAGGACTTGAACTATGAGCAACAGCGATAATATATTAAGATATATAGGATAGATTGCACATATTGAAGAGCACAGGTGATTTAAGGGTAAATATGGAAACCATATTTACCGACTACGCGATACATTATGGGACGCAGGTGGCGCTGTGGGTTAAAGCCTCAGCGCCTAGGACTTGCCGATTGAAAGGTCGGCGGTTCGAATCCCTGCGGCGGGGTGCGCTCCCGCTGCTCGGTCCCAGCGCCTGCCAACCTAGCAGTTCAAAAGCACCTCCGGGTGCAAGTAGATAAATAGGGACCGCTTACCAGCGGGAAGGTAAACGGCATTTCCGTGTGCGGCTCTGGCTCGCCAGAGCAGCGATGTCACGCTGGCCACGTGACCCGGAAGTGTCTCCGGACAGCGCTGGCCCCTGGCCTCTTAAGTGAGATGGGCGCACAACCCCAGAGTCTGTCAAGACTGGCCCGTACGGGCAGGGGTACCTTTACCTTTACCTTTATGGAAACCATGGAAGAAGGGGGTAGGAAGTCAATGGATCAAGTAATTTACAGTTTATGTTAAAATACGTTCAGAATTTTTTGTGTGAGTATGTGAAAAATTAATAAATAAGATTTGGAAAAGAGAACATTGCAAATGCAACAGAAGCCCTATAGAATGATGAACAGGTTGTTGGTGAAACAATTGTGAGTCCTCAGAAGTGGTATTATTAATCAGAACAATAAGCATGGTCATCATTGAATAATTCACACGCCGCCCATCTCTCTCGCTGTGCCCCCAGCCTCGCTCGCTCAGCCCCTCGCGTCTCTGGGCCTTGTCGACCCCGCAGAGCTCGGCTGGCATGACGGAGCGGGCCTTCTTCATGGCCACCCAGCCGGGACTCGGTAGGTGCTCCGCGGAGGGGGCTGCGGGCTTGGGGGGCGTGTGGGCGCCCGGCTTTCTTTTGGGGAGGCCTCGCCCCATTGCGCAACAAGCCGCAGAGTGTTAGTGGGGGGAGGAGGAGGCACGAGAAATGCTTCGGGGGCCCCCGACTTCTTCAAAATGCCTTGATTTTTTTACTGCAGAGAAAACGAGAATGACTTAAGGGGTGACTGACGCAAAGGGGGCCCCCTGCTTTCACCTTCCGTTAAGTGGCCCTCAGGGTGGGTGGGATTCCCTAGGGGTGCTGGGGGGCAGCAGGTGCCAATGGCTGTCTGACTTCGGAAAGTTGATATCCTCAGATCCAGTTCCTTTGATTCTATGCTCCTTCGAGCCAAATACCCCACATCTTCTTGGGACTCGCTTCCCACTCCCTGGCGTTCCCCCCGTGACCGCTTGACTTTCTCTTTCTCTGGCCAGGCGTCTCGCGGGGCCCGTCTCCCATTGTCCTGGGTGCGCAGGGCGCTCTCCCCGTGGCAACGGCCTTCACGGAATACATCCATGCCTATTTCAAAGGCCGCAGCCCAGACAGGTAATAAACGGAGGACGGAGGGCAGTGTGTGTTTGTGGGGGTGTTTTTTGGGGGGACCCCTCACCTCATTGCCATTTTCACACCAGATCTGGATGTCTTGGCTCTGCTTCTCGATGCCGTCAGTCTCTTAAGCACCGAAATTTGGGACCACCTCCAAACCAATGCCAAAGTTTTGGGCTTCTTTTGTACTGCAAGTCCCATATTTTTTTGGCCCCCCCCCAACTGAATACAGTCATACCTCAGGTTACGGACGCTTCAGGTTGTGTGTTTTCGGGTCACGGACGTGCCAAAACCCAGAAGTACCAGAACGGGTTACTTCCGGGTTTCGGCGCTCGTGCATGTGCAGAAACACCAAATCACGCTTTGCACATGCACAGAAGTGCCGACTCGCAACTCGTGCATGGGCAGATGCGGCACTGTGGGTTGCGGACACTGCAGCTTGTGAACATGCCTCCCGCATGGATCACGTTCACAACCCAAGTGTCCACTGTAATAGACACACAATACTGGTATTCGTACTTAACACCCCAAAACCTGGCACTTTCCAATTTGCTCCAAACTGGTGTGAAACTGCACTGAACAGGTACGTAACTTTGTCACTGGTTTAGAGGCGATCTCAAAAGTTCTGGGTTTGCCTTTGAAGAAGCTGGTGCCCACTGAGGCGACTGAGGGGTGCAAAAACAGCTTTGAAGGGTCCAGGGCCGCTCAGTTCCACAACCCCATGTGACATCTTGTGGAGTCGTCCCGGTTCCTGCAAGATCCTGTGCAGTCGCCCCTTGGCTCCCAGAGCCAATCCTGGCCTTGATGCCCAAGCCAGATGGAGAGCTTGCTGCCTCTGTTCATGACAGATCAGCTTAGGTACCTGATGCGAAACAAGGATTTTAAGGTCTCCGTCCTACTTTGCACGCGGGCTCTGGGAATATGGGTGATCTCTCTCTCTCACAGCCACGGTTTCAGATCTATACACTTTTCCTGTTTTGTGGAACAACAACAACAATTTTATTATTTTCATGCCGCCCATCCAACTGGGTTGCGGCAGCCGCTCTGGGCAGCTCCCAACAAAAAATGTAAAATGCAATGAAACATCAGCCAGCTTCGCTGAACTTCCCTTTGCCTCTGCCCTGATCTCTCTGCTCAGTTGGTTGAGCAGGAGACTCTGAATCTCAGGGTCGTGGGTTCAAGCCCCACGTCGGGCAAAAGATTCCTGCATTGCAGGGGGTTGGCCTGGATGACCCTGGGGGGTCCCCCTTCTATGACTTGCAAGCAGATGTGGCAGTGTGGGGTAGTGGGCTCTCCCGCTGGCGCTCTTTTGCAGAAGCAAGTGGCAGTCCCTCCTGGGGCGTGAGGGGCTCCTGGGACGGGACGGAGAGTGCTTGGATAGGGCAAATAGGGCCAGGGGTGATAATGCCAGGCTCTGTCTCGCCTCTCCTGCAGCTGCCTGGTCAAGGTCACGGGGGAGCTGACCATGTCCTTCCCGGCGGGGATCCTGCGTGTCTTCAGCAGCGCCCCTGCACCCCCCGTCCTCAGCTTCCGCCTGCGCCACACGGCCGCCATCGACCAGTTCCTGCCCAACACCGAACTCCTCTTCAGGTACCACGCGGGGGGGGGAGATGGGGGGCATAGGGTGCCCCTGTGGGAGAAACTGGAAAAGCCGGGCGGGGTTCTGCTCCCTTCCGCTCAGAGGGTCGGATCCAGCTGCCCTGTTCCGCTTTCTCCCTGGGGCTCCCCCAAATCCACTGCGGGGAACTATGTGGACCCCCAAGAATTGCACATGGTTGGGGGGAGAATGAGAGAGGAGCTCAATCCGTGGGGCAGAGAACCAGACCTCTGAAAGCAGGAGAGAGCCAAGTTGGCCTGTTGTTCCAGCGGGTCTACTCTGAGTAGGACTTTGTTGGAGCAGGGAGGGAGAGCAAAGAGGAGGGGGTCCTTCTCCTCTCAGATTGTGGGGGGGCACCCCACAGAACCAGACTGACCTCCTGGGTGGTGATGGATTTCTCTTCCGCCCCCCCCCCCAGTGACACCTCGCAAAGTGACCCCCACAGCAAGGACTTCTGGCTCAACATGGCCGCCCTCACTGCACACCTCCAGAAGCAGGCGGAGCAGGCGCCGGGCGCCCCGTACTACAACGTCACCCTCCTCAGATACCAGGTGGAACAGACGGGCCCTGCGGGTGGTTGGGTTGGGGGAGGGAAGAGCTGAGGAAAGGGGAACTGCCCCCCCCCCAGTGCTTCCAGACCCCCATCCTCTCTAAGCAGCCCAGGACCATCAGGAGTCCAGAACCAGCCGTGGCTCCTGCATGGCCGGGGTGGGCTGGATGACCCCCGGGGTCCCTTTTGCTTCAACCTTTCCATGATTCCCCCTCCCATGGCTCCTGCATGGCTGGGGGTGGGCTGGATGACCCTTCTCCAAAGAGGGAGAGAGAAAGGATTGTCTTTCCGACTCTCTCTGCCCCTCGACTCCAGTACTCCAAGCAAGGCCCACGCTGGGCCCCCTTGCAGCTCTCCGTGGACTGGGCATGTGGGTCGGAGGCCACGCAGGTGCGCATTGACTACAGCTACAACACGGGGGCTTTGGCCTCGGCTGCAGCCCTTGGCAACGTCCAGATCCTCCTGCCCATTGAAGAACCGGCTGCCAACGTCCAGCCCCAGCCGAGCGCCTCGTGGTGAGACCCGGGTCTGGTTTTGGGGTGGGGGGTTGTCTTGGGGAGACAAGGTCATGCTTACTATTTATTAAATTAATATTCCGCCCTGCTGCGTTTGTGAAATATTGATTTATAACGCGTGGTTTTTGTGGGCTGACCAAGGGAAAAGGGACTCTGCTTAACATTTGGGAATACGTGGTAGTTAAATAAAATCAATGGGAAACAAAGGAGGGGAGAAAAGGGGGGGAAATTCTAAAATTCTAAAATATGTTAATATATTGAAATGGAATTGGGAAAAGTATTTCCTATGTTAACTGTGGAAATCTTAAGTATGGAAATGGAATTAGGAAATACTTTGACGCATTTTAACATTTTATCATTTTTTAATTGTTACATTGAGCAGTGAGTAATAATAATAATAAATTTATTTATACCCCGCCCATCCCCAGTCACTCTGGGCAGCTCCCAACATATTAAAAACAGAATAAAACATCAAACATAAAAAGCTTCCCTAAACAGGGCTGCCTTCAGATGTCTTCTAAAAGTCCTTGACATCTGACGGGAGGGCGTTCCCCAGGGCGGGGGCCACCACCGAGGAAGGGAGGAAAGAGAAACATCCTGGAAGCCCGGCAGGCCAACTTTTAAATGCATATTAAATTTTATACTTGTGTTAAATTAATTATATTGAGGTAAAGGAGGGGAGAGAAACATCTTCACTTGGTCGCAGCCCCCTTGCCAGGTATTCTAGGCTGAGAGTGAGCGACTGGCCCCCAAGGCATCATCACCCAATGAGCACTGAGCAGGGAGATTGGGACCCTGGTCCCTCGCTGGTCCTAGTCCAGCACTCTAACCACTGTGCCACCGCTGCCTCCACAAATCTCAGCTAGATAGGAACCAGGGCAGGGGGTTGGGCTGGATGACCCCTGGGGTCCCTTCCACCTCTACTGTTCCACGAATGGTCTAGCTCAGCAGAAGGCAGCTTTGGCAGCTACATCAACCTGTCCTGTTTCAGTCTTTTTGGGAGCCTCTACTCAGAGTGGACTCACCGAAACCAGAGCAAGCTCAGTGAGCCACGCCAGCTGATTTGGGCAGGTTCTGCTCCAAGTGAGATGCCACCTCCGGAGGAAGAAGTGGCTTATTTTATTTTGCAAACGGGACCAAAAAACAATTTCCAGAGAAAAAAGGGATAAATCTGTCCTCTGGGGAGGTTGCCCAATCTCGGCGCGGAGCCCCGGCTGGTTCTGGGGGGAGTCAACAGTTTCTTAACGGGGACCAGAAATGCCTGTTGGGCGAGCCGCTCTTTTGCAAGAGGCCCCAGGGCACGCTAGGCGGTAATAATTTGGCAAAATCTGCCCCAAGTTAATAGTGAGTCACCAGAGGCAGCCTGGGGAGCAGGGCTGAGCTTGGGTCTGGATCTCCGGTGAACTTGGAGATCTCACGGGACCTGGAATCCAGGGGTTGGGGGACCCCAAGTGTAGCCAAAAAGGGGGTGAAGCAGCACCCTGTCCTCCCAGTGGCCAAATGTCCCCAAGGACTGGGGAATGGAGATAGACTCCATCTGGAGCTGGAGGTTCTACAAGAGTACAAGGACCTGGCTGGATCAGGGAAATGGCCCACCTAGTCCAGTATTCAGTTCTCACAATGAAAAAGGCAAATGCAATTCCGCCCGAAGTCTCTGCCCCTGAATCCTGGGAACTAGTTTGCTAAGGGAGCTGGGAATCATAGCTGCACAATGGCTAAAAGGCTCCCCTGTTTTAAGAAGGCTTTTAACTGTTTTTCAGATACCAAGTTGTTTTATTGCTTTTTTGCTTGAGCATGAGAGACTTAATCTCAGGGTCTTGGTTTCAAGCCATGTGGGGCAAAAAGATTCCTCCCTTGTTGGACTAGAGGACCCTTGGGTGACCCTCCCAAGCTTGCACTTCTAGGATTCTGCACCCCCCCCAGTTCATTGGCCCCCCAAACCAAGCAGATGCATTTCCCAAAGGGGAAAGGGAGTCTTGTGGCTGGCATCCGTCTGTCTCGAAAAGCAACAGAGTGTGCCTCCGGGGGTGAAGCCTCAGCAGCCTCCAAGTGAGCTCCTTGGGGGGCAAGCCAGGGCTGTGTGCCTGGGGGTCCGGGGCTGGCCAGATGGCAAGAGCCCCCCCTCGGCCTGGGTGACGGAAGTTTCCTGCATTGCAAGGGGTTGGGTGGATGACTCTTGGGGTCCCAACTCTCCTCTTTTTTTATTCCGTGAGAGCAAGGCGTTGGGCCGCAGCCTGGCTGCAGAAATTGCTGGAAGGTGAGATACAAGACTGTTTTAGGGGCCCAACTCCAGATTGGCTCCTGAGCCTTTTCTTCTCCCACAAGCCAGCGGAGGTTTAGGGTCCAAGTTTTCCTTCCTTCCCAGGTGGACAGATCCCACAGCACAAACAGAAACTGCCTTCTTGACCGTTGGACCCCCCTCTTGGTCTTGTCCACTCCCTCCATCAGAGCCTGTCTTTGCACGCAGGGGAAGCCCCTAACTGACCGGGGGTCTGAGACCCTTTGGCTCCCCTCACCTGCTTCACCTGGCCAGTCAAAGCCATTCCCAGGGGAGTCCCTCGGGGATAGAAATCTTAGAATCCAATGGAGGGAAAAATTGAAAAATATTAGCATTTTAGAATATCTAACTGTGAAGATACATAAAATGAAAGGGTTTAAGGTCAGGGAGGAGGAGGAGGAGGAGGATTGGTTTGAGAAAATATTGAATTATTTGGGCAGGTTTGAACAATTTGGGGCAATTAAAATGTTAAAAGTTAAATAGACCTTGTGGAGGGAGAGTGTTAAGGTATATGGAATTGTACATATGGTTGATTTGAATATGTTATTATTGATTATGTATACCCAATGTATCAGCCGCCTGGGGGGTTTCACTGTTTGTTTTCACTGTCTGTGTTTTGGTTGTTGGATATATATATATATATCTCCTAGAATCCTAGAATGGTAGAGTTGGAAGTGGCCCTGAGTGTTATCCAGTCCAACCTGCTGCAATGCAGGATTGGCAGTTGTCCCTTACAGGGATCGAACCTACGACCTTGGCGTCATCAGCACCAGGCTCTCACCAACGGGGCTCTGCAGCAAAATGTACAAATGGCCCAAGCAGCTTGTCTCTTTCTCTCCCCTCTTGCAGGAACCTGGAGGAGAAGCGATTGCTGTGGCGGCTCCTGGACCTCCCTGGCACCCAAGGGCACCCAGGTGAGCTGGCCAAGGGGTGGCGCGGATGCCAGGCTCCAGTCCGGCTGGTGGGCGGCTCTTCTTCCTCTTGCCCGCCCCCTGTGCAGGGAAGCAGCGGCTCTCTGGAACCTGGGGGGCCCCATCTCCTTCGCTTGGGTCCATCTCTTCTTCTCTTTTCTCTGCAGGATCCGGCCGCCTCCTGGCCAGCTGGGAACCCCTGACTGGTCCCAGCAAGCCCAGCCCCGTGGCAGCCCAGTTCACCAGCGAGGGGAGCACCCTTTCCGGGGCAGATGTGGAGCTGGTGGGCAGCGGGTACCGCATGTCGCTGGTCAAGAAGAGGTTCGCCACAGGTAGTAGGAATGGGGGCTGGCAGAGTCGGGAGGGGCAATAGCGGTCATCTAGTCTGACCTGCTGCAAGGCAGGAATCCCAAAGTTCCCCCCTTGCTCTCCTTTTCCAGGGATTTACCTCGCTGGCTCCTGATCAGACCCCGTCCCAGCAGTCGCCTCCGGTTTGTTCCAAAAGTGTGTCTTGCGACAGGAAGGAGATGTTTGCGGGTTTTTAAATTATTTTTCGCCTGGATTTTAAAACACTGGAGTTGGGGAGAGAGAAGCAGCCACCTGGGAATGGAGGAATGGAGGAGGAGGCGGATCCGTGCGCAGTTCGAGGCGGAAGGGATTTTGCACCGAAGGGCGAGACGTTCCTCCCTTACCACAAATCGCTCCATATTATTTTTATTGTTATTTTGTATTCTCCATCTTTCATTCCTAAGCTGCGTCAGAGCCCAGAAGTCGGGAGGAGGCGCTTTCCCATTTTCCAAGCTGCAAAGGGGGGGGGGAAAGGGGGGGAGAATTGCTGTTGGAAAAGTTGCTCTTTTAATAATAAAAACCACTTGTTTTTCTAAAAAACGACTTTGTGTGCGCTGGTTTTTAAAGTTTCCTAAAATCTTTCTTTGAAACACATTTACAGCATAAGAGGATTCCATGCTGGCAAATTCAGGACGCAGAAAAGGAAGTACCTTTGTCACCCGGCGCTTAGCTGGACTGCGGAACTCCCTCCCACTGGAAGTTTTCCTCCTTTTCTCATTAGAACTCTCAGACAATCAGGTGAAGCTGAACATTGGGAGAGTTGAGAGAGGAGAGGAAGGGCTTCTTAGATAAACTGGACTCTTTGCCACAAGAGGCAGTGGATCAGGCATAGTAAATAATAATAATAATAACAATAACAATAACAATAATAACAATAGACAGTTGGAATGTTTTATTATTAATATTTTATTAGAAGAATTTCATTTATAAAAAGAGAAGAAAAAGAAAAGAGCAAATGAGGATGGAAAAGAAAGAAAAATAAGTTATTGATAATTATATGCACATTAGGATAAGAAGAATATACACCACTGTATATTAATGCTTGGTAATATAACAGTGTTTTTTCATTTTTTTAAATTGTTGGAACATAAGAAGGGGCTACTGGGTCATGCCTAGCAAATCATCATCATCATCCAATATCCTGTTCTCACAGTGGCCAAGCAGATGCTATCCTCTCCTCCTGAGGTTTCCTGCAACTGCCACCCAGAAGCATTTCCACTGCGGAGGCAGAGCACAGCCATCCATAGCCACAAATTGGCCCTCGTCCTCTTTTGCAGCCATCCAAGTTGCTGGCCATCGCTACATCCTGTGGCAGGGAGTACCACAGTTCAGCTCTGCTGCTTCCTTTTATCTGTCCTGAATTTCACAACACTCAGCTTCATTGCACGTCCTCAGGCTGTGCAAGACGATGGTGGAAGGGGAGAAGGAATGTGTGTGTGTGTGTGTGTGTGTGTGTGAGAGAGAGAGAGAACATCCAGTGCAAACAGGGTGTCTGCAAGTAAGCCTGCAGGTAGAACAGGAAAGTCTGGTCAGAGCCCCTGACTGTTTGCTCAGGGATGGTGACAAGGCTGCTGCGGAAGGCGTTCATCATGCCTGGGGAACAACAAACTGGACATAGCTGCAGGTGCTGTTCTCCTAGAAACAGCTTTATAAGGGGCACCCAGGGGTCATCCAGCCCAACCCACTGCAATAATTAAAATAATAATAATATATTATTATTTATACCCCGCCCATCTGGCTGGGTTTCCCCAGCCACTCTGTGCGGCTTCCAACAAATTATTAAAATACAATAGTCTGTTAAACATTAAAAGCTTCCCTAAACAGGGCTGCCTTCAGATGTCTTTTAAAATGCATTTCTGGGTTATTTGTGAGGCATAGGAATTTGTTCTTTATTTTTCTCTCCAAAATATAATCCGGCCCCCCACAAAGTCTGAGGGACAGTGGACCGGCCCCCTGCTGAAAATGACCCCTGGTGTTTGCTGACCCCTAGTGTAGTTAGTTACTGCAGGGCCAGAATCGCAACTATACCCCCCCCCCATGGTCACCCTACCAGTTTCAGAACTCTCTAATTAACTCTCCCAACACCTTCTGAGGTCAAAGAATCTCAGGATTATAGGGTAGGAAGGGATCCCAAGGGTCATCCAGTCCAACCCCCCTGCAAAGCAGGAATCTCCGCTAAAGCACCCTGGTAGATGGTCAAACAACCTCCACTTATGAACCTCCAAGGAAGGAGAGTCTGCCACCTCCTTTCCATGGTAGAAAAGTTCTTGCTGGCATGCAGACAACCTCTGCATACATTCCAGTTTGCCAGCACCCTTCTTAAATTGTGGCACCCAGAATTGGACACAGGATTCCAGGTGTGGTCTCACCAAGGCAGAAGAGAGCAGTTCTGTTTTTTCCCTTGATCTGAACACTAAAGGTAAAGGGACCCCTGACCATTGGGTCCAGTGGGACTCTGGGGTTGCAGCGCTCATCTCGCTTTAATGGCCGAGGGAGCTGGCGTACAGCTTCTGGGTCATGTGGCCAGCAGGACTAAGCCGCTTCTGGCAAACCAGAGCAGCACACGGAAACGCCGTTTACCTTCCCGCCGGAGCGGTACCTATTTATCTACTTGCACTTTTGACGTGCTTTTGAACTGCTAGGTTGGCAGGAGCAGGGACTGAGCAACGGGAACCGCCGGCCTTGATCTGAACACTACACTCCTCTTAAACAGCCTAGAAGAGCACTCCCTTTTTCTGCTGCTGCATCACCCGGTGGACTCATGTTCAGCTTGTGGTCCACCAAGACCCCTAGAGATCCTCTTCACAGGCCCTGCTAGTAAGCCAGGTGTCCCCCTTCCTATATTTTTGCATCTGGTTCTTCTTGCCCAAGTGCCAAACCTGACATCTGTCCTGACTAAAATTCATTTGTTAGCTTGCGCCCAGGTCTGCAATGTGTTGTGGTCATTTTGAATCTCCTGTGACCCCTCCTAGTTTGGTGTCCCCTCAATTCATTTTTTTCCAATTTAATTTTTATCAAGTTTCAACATTTTAAACATACAGTTTTATTCTCCGATGAGCCAAGAGTCATAAATCAGTTTCAAAGAATAGCCATCTCTTTGGCTTTCTCCGCCTTTGTCTATGCAGGTCGCTCAAATAATACATTTTGTAACTGTGGTTACCTGAGCTCAGTCACTGGCAGGCAAGTGGAACAGAGTCTGGGATGGCTCAATTGGTAGAGCAGGAGACTCAATCTCAAGAGTCGTGGGTTCGAGCCCTGCTTTGGGCAAAAGATTCCTGCATTGCAGGGGGTTGGACTGGATGACCCTCAGGGGTCCCACCATCTCTGCAATTCTATGATTCTGTGATTCTTTACAAAGCCTCCATGAATCGCCAACAGAGACCTAATTACAGACTTCTGATCCAGAGTAGAAGTTAACCACTCACAATTTAATCTTAATTCTTTGCTGCTGATGATTTTGAGTCACTTTCCCCAATAAGGCTGTTTGCCAAATTGCATCGTACTATGGTTAGTCCTTGTGATTCTGACCCCCCTGTCCTGCCAATTGTACTCTCGCAGCAGTTAAAAGATGTGTTCTTTCTAAAGTTTTAATCTATTGTTCTTTGCACACTTTCTGCAGGTTTTAAATTATTATTATTTATGACATTTATATACTGTTGTTCACCTGAGGATCACAGGGCGGCGTACAATATAAAAACAGAAAATTACATAGCAAAGTAACAAATGAAAACAGCACGCCGCCCCACCCCGTTTAAAAGGCAACAATGGTTTAATTAGCCAAATTAATTTTTTAGTGATAACATTATCATTTCATCTTCCTTGCAAACCTCTTTCCCTTTAAAACCAAGTGGCAGATAAATTGTATGAAATAACAATTTATAAAGTCTGTTTTCTTTCCCCTCTTTCTTTCCCCCCCTTTTTGCTACATATTGTTGCAACATTATTATTATTTATTCCATTTATATACCCTTTTATCAAAAGATCCCAGGGTAATATTGCACCAGTAATAAAAACACGATAAAAAGCATGATAAACATGAATACTGTCAGAGAATCGTAGAACTGTAGAGTGCATTTATTTATTTATTCATTTATTTACTACTACTATTATTTTTCCAAAACGGGGTGGGGAGAATACAAAATTGGACCCTGAGGGTGCAACGAGGGGAAATTAAGCCGCCCAGGTGTTGCCTGGGAGATCTGGTTCCCTTCCTCCACGCCCTTGAGATTATTCCTCTTTTCTCTCTCTCTCTCTCGCTCAAACACACACCTGTAATCTTATCGGGCTCTCCTTCCACAAGCCAGCCAGGACCTCGCTCTGCTTCCCCCTTCCTTTTTTGGGGTGCTTGGAGCCGACCTTGCTCTGGGCGTGGGGGTACCTTCAAGCCCCGCCCCTTACCTGCCCAGGTGAGTCAGGCTACCAGGTGCGCGAGGCAGACGGACTCTTTGCCGGAGTCCTGCAAGGCGGAGAGGAGGCTCAGTCTCTGGGTGAGTCCATTCAGAAGCCTTGGTGCTTTTGTGGCGGGTGGACAAAAAAACCCTATTAGAATGAGGATGTGTGTCTGTAGACTATTGCATTTTAATATTCTGCTGGAAGCCGCCTAGAGTGGCTGGGGAAACCCACCTAGATGGGCGGGGTATAAATAATAAATTATTATGATTATTATTATTCTCCAGATAAGCACAATAAACCCATGATAAAGAAATATTGTCACAGCAGGTTCAAAGCAGCATTAGGCTGGACTTTGTCTCTGAACTTGTTGATCCAAAACATTGACAAAAAAATAAATAAATCTATTTCCTCCCCACTAACACACAGGGCTGGTTGTAATTATTATCTTACTCAGAGTTTCCAGATTTTTCTCAACCCATTCAGGTGTAGTGGGACATGTGCTTTTTTCCCTTCCAGTTTTTAGCTGTTATAATCTTAAGCACTTTTAAGCTATTATAACCTTAGCGTTTACCTTTTAGCTATTGCTTTATAATCTTAGTGTTTGCTTTTTAGCTATTATAAATCTTTGCAGCTGTTAAACACTATTTCTGGATGAAAATTTAAAAAAAAAACTGGCAAGAGTTAAATGGTATAAAAAGTAAATAATCCAAAAAATGAAGAGCCATACTGAGCAGTAAACAGGCGCAGTGGTGATCAGCCCTGCAGGGATTGATGTCCTCCGTGCGGCGCTGGTTTGGGGCCTCTGGGAGTTGTAGTTTGGAAGAGCTGGAAGAGACTGGCGCCCTGCAGGCTGTTCCAGAAGATGCATTCATTTATTCTTATGTATTTATTTATAGGCCATGTGAAAGGGACTCAAGGCAGCTGACATATAAAAGCAAGAACCACATTTTTTCGGGGGGGGGGGTAATTAAAAAGCAGTTAAACATTGATAGACATAAGACTATATATCTATAAAATCTGTTTTAAATAGAAACAGCAGCAACTTTTCATTAAAGCAGTCAGCTCCCCAAAGACTGTTGGAACAAGGAAATCTTCAGCCAGGAAGGATCTGGGCTGTTTTCCTGAGGAAGGGAGTTCCAAAGATGCCACCCAGCGAGAAGGGGGAATCTCTCTCTCTCTCTCTCTCTCTACATATGAACTGTACAACAATCCTTCGAGGAAGGCTAGACTGAGAGGCCACACAGCTGGCTCCCCAGGTCAGACCACTTGTGGCCAGGTGGGAGGATTTGAACCCCACAATGTCTCCAGGTAGGGCTGGAAGAGGCACCCTTCCCCCAGTCCCGGAGATCTGCTGCCGGCTGAGCTGGAAGACTTAGCAGCATCCAGTGTTCCTACTTATGCCATCCTTTTGTTGGGAACTAAGAGGACTAGACTCTTCCTTCATTTCTAGGGAGGACTGTAGCTCAGCAGAACATTCACTCTGCATGCAGGTACCTGAGCTCAATCCCTTGAGGGTATCTCCAGGTTAGACTAAACCCATGGAGAGCCGCTCCTTTCTTGTCACTTGAAGTCCTACTCTCTGGAGCAGGAGAAACCAAGCTTGCTCCACCTTCCTTGAGGCAGCCCTTTAGATGTTTGAAGATGGCTCTCCTATCTCCTCTCAGTCTCCTCTTTCCCAGGCTAAACATCCCCAGCTCCTTCAACTGTTCCTCATCAGGCTTGCTTTCCAGTCCCTTGAGCATCTTGGCTGCCCTATTTTCCCCACATTCCAGCTTGTCGACATCCTTCTTCAATTGTGGTGCCCAGAACTGGACACAGAATTCCAGGTGTGACCTGACCAAGGCAGGATAGAGTGGCACTGTGACTTCTCTTGATCTGGAAACTAGACTTGTGGATGTGACCTAGGATGGCATTAGCTTTTTTCGCTGCTGCATCACACTGTTCACTCATGTTCAGCTTGTGGTCCACCAAGACCCCTCAGTCCTTTTCACATGGACTCTCCTTCCTTGGAGGTTTTTAAGCACAGGTTGGGTGGCCTTCTGTCAACGGATGCTTGAGCTGAGATTCCTGCATTGCAGGGGGTTGGACTGGATGACCTTTGGGGTTCCTTCCAACTCTACCATTCTATGATTCTACTGGCAAGGCAGGTGTCCCCCATCTTATATTTGTGCATCTCGTTCTTCCTGCCTAAGTGCAGAACCTGACATTTTCCCTCTGGAGATGCTTTGGTCTCTAGTGGGGAACAAACCCCTCATGAGACGACCAGGCTGTCAGGTTTGCACTCTCTCCATCTAAATCCAGGCCTGAATATGTGAATAAATCAAATTTCTAAGCTGCAACAGAAGGAGGTCCAGAAGCAGTCTATCTCCATTCCCCAGTCCTTGGGGACATTTGGCCACTGGGAGGACAGGGTGCTGGACTAGGTGAGCTGCTTCACCGCCTTTTTGGCTCCTCCTGCTACACTTGGGGTCCCCCAACCCCTGGATTCCAGGTCCCGTGAGATCTCCAAGTTCACCGGAGATCCAGACCCAAGCTCAGCCCTGCTCCCCAGGCTGCCTCTGGTGACTCACTATTAACTTGGGGCAGATTTTGCCAAATTATTACCGCCTAGCGTGCCCTGGGGCCTCTTGCAAAAGAGCGGCTCGCCCAACAGGCATTTCTGGTCCCCGTTAAGAAACTGTTGACTCCCCCCAGAACCAGCCGGGGCTCCGCGCCGAGATTGGGCAACCTCCCCAGAGGACAGATTTATCCCTTTTTTCTCTGGAAATTGTTTTTTGGTCCCGTTTGCAAAATAAAATAAGCCACTTCTTCCTCCGGAGGTGGCATCTCACTTGGAGCAGAACCTGCCCAAATCAGCTGGCGTGGCTCACTGAGCTTGCTCTGGTTTCGGTGAGTCCACTCTGAGTAGAGGCTCCCAAAAAGACTGAAACAGGACAGGTTGATGTAGCTGCCAAAGCTGCCTTCTGCTGAGCTAGACCATTCGTGGAACAGTAGAGGTGGAAGGGACCCCAGGGGTCATCCAGCCCAACCCCCTGCCCTGGTTCCTATCTAGCTGAGATTTGTGGAGGCAGCGGTGGCACAGTGGTTAGAGTGCTGGACTAGGACCAGCGAGGGACCAGGGTCCCAATCTCCCTGCTCAGTGCTCATTGGGTGATGATGCCTTGGGGGCCAGTCGCTCACTCTCAGCCTGACTTTGAGAACCTGTTCACAACTAGGAATCGCAGCTAGATTATCAGAACTATACAGCTGGAATCTCAGGGTCATGGGTTTGAGTCCCACGTTGGGTGATAGATTCCTGCATTGCAGGGGGTTGGGCTAGATGACCCTCGGGGACCCCTTCCATTTTGATGATTCTGTGTGAAACGGCTGACCTCCTCCCCACACAGCACTGCACTGGGTGGGCCTCGCCTCATTTTCGGCCACCTTGGATTGAGTCCAAAGAGACTGATGGCAATTTCCACCCACAAAGAAACCAGCTTAGCTGCATTCTGAGCTAGCAGAATGTCCTGGGCTGGATTTCTCTTGGGGCCAGTTTTGTGTGCAATGCAGAAGCGAATGCCGTGTGCTTGGAATGTGACTTGAGGTGGGGTCTGCCCAATGAGGGAGGGGTCCCCTTTTTGACGCTGCCTCTGGTTTGGTTGCAGCCCTGCAACATTCCACCAGTGACAGAAGAACCACCTGATGGGATCAGGCCAGCTCCTGCTCTCAGAGGTGCTCAGAGTTAAGCTGTGGAACTCCCTGCCACAGGAGTGGCCCCAACTTGCATGGCTTTCAAAGAGGATTGGCCAAATCCATGGAGGAGGAGAGGGCTATCGATGGCTCCTAGCCAGGGTGGCTGTGCTCCACAGTCAGAGGCAATGTATACTCCTGAATCCCAGTGCCTGGCATTCCCAGGAGGGGAGAGGGCACTTTTTCTGGAATCCTGCTTGCAGGAAATCTGTGAGAACAGGATGCTGGACAGACGAGCCCTTTTTGGGTCTGATCTAGCAATCCAGCTCTTCTTTTGGAACCTCCAGGTCCAGGGACAGTCTATCTGGATTCCTCAGTTCTTAGGGATCTCCAGCCCCTGAGAAGACAGGCGTATTGAATCATAGAAGTGCAGAGTTGGAAGGAACTCTGAGGATCATCTCATCCAACCTCCTGCAAGGCAGGAATTGTTAGCAGGGAGAATCATAGAAATGTGGGGTTGGAAGGGACCCTGAGGGTCATCCAGCCCAACCCCCTGCAAGGCAGGAATCTCAGCTGAAGCATCCCAGACAGAGGGCCACCCAACCTCCAAGAAAGGAGAGTCCACCACTCCTATGAGGAGTCTGTTCTTGCTGTTGCAAATAAGGAAGAGACACTCTTTGCGTTTCAATAAATGGCTGGCTGTGGAAGCATTACAATGAAAGACTTTGAAGCCGAGTGGTGACCGCTGCCTTCAAAATTATAGGCAGGGCTCCGTCTGCCACCTTCATTGTTTCCTTCATTTGGTGCAGGGATTTTATTTTCCGGATAAACAGGCCTCTGTTTTTGCACCTACACGCAGACCACTTTTCATTGTTCTCTGAGACATGGAGAAAAAGGGAAAGCGGGACATTCTGGGGTCAAGAGGGAAACGGGGACAGCTTTTGTAGTTCCGGAACTGTCCCTGGGAAACGGGGACCCTGGAGGGTCTGCAACTGCCTCACTGGGGCAAGACCTACTGGGGAGAGTTGCTCATTAGGCCTCAGGGCAATGCAGCTTCTGGCGTTCTATTCAAACCCATCCTTTTTTCCAAAAGCATGAGGTCTAGAAACTTAGCTCCTGCAGAAGTCCTCAGGTTCAATCCTGAAATCTGCCGGAAAGCCACTGCAGGGTTATCTAGTCCACAGCCCACCCTGACTGGTAAATGATGCGGCTCCCTGTGTTTTGTTGAGTGAAGCACCCTGAGATAAATATATATCAAAGAGAGCATTTCCCAACTGGTCTGGAGTCAGTTTGTGCCTCAGCAAAGTTGATGCAGGAAACTGAGTTATTAATGCCTCCGGAAATTGTCGGAGGTTGCAAAACAGACCCTAAAATAGCTAGAAAGGGAAGTGAGAGCGGAAGCTGTGTCTTCAGGTGCAAGCAGAGGCCAAGTGCTGCGGGGTGCAGGGAGTTTCTTTCTCCGAAACAGACCAAAGAACTGCTCAAGTCGAAGATGCAACTGGCAGAGGGCAGGATCCAAACCGGCAGATTAAAAGGGTGAGGAAGGAGATTCTGGCTTATCATCAGGAGTAAGTTTCTGAGGGTAAGAGTCCTTCGATGGCAGAGTGGACTCCCATGAAAGAAGGTGTTGGGAGGTTTCTAAGCAGAGGTTGGGGGGGGGGCCACCTGCCAGGGATTCTCTACCTGTGCTTCCTGCATGGCAGGGGGTTGGACTGGATGACCCTCGGGGTCCCCTCCAATTCTATGACTCCATTTCACCATCCTGAAAGGATTTTTAAAGTTTCTTTTCTTTTCTTTTTTGCATTTTGGGAATTTGTTCCTTGCTGCCTTTGCACTTTGAAAGGTCTCTGGGCTGGCTGTGCAGATTGTTTGCTGGGAGATATTGCCAGATAAGGACTCCTTTAATTGGAGCCTGTGCCTTGGAGAAAGCAAACAGGGAGGTAACAAGCGCTTGGCACCAGTGGCTCTGCGGGACTTGTTGCCACAACACACACACACACAGAGAGAGAGACCAAGTCTTGGCTGGGAAGGAGGAAGAGGATCTAGGAATACAATGGTACCTCGGGTTAAGTACTTAATTCATTCTGGAGGTCCGTTCTTAACCTGAAACTGTTCTTAACCTGAAGCACCACTTTAGCTAATGGGACCTCCTGCTGCCGCCACACCTCCAGAGCACGATTTCTGTTCTCATCCTGAAGCAAAGTTCTTAACCTGAAGCACTATTTCTGGGTTAGCGGAGTCTGTAAACTGAAGCGTATGTAACCTGAAGTGTATGTAACCTGAGGTACCACTGTAATTATAACCGCAGGTCAGAGAAAAGGAAACTAAGGGAAGAAGAGGAGTTTGGATTTGCTATCCCGCTTTATCACTCCCCTTCAGGAGTCTCAAAGCGGCTCACATTCTTCTTTCCCTTCCTCTCCACAACAAACACTCTGTGAGGTGAGTGGGGCTGAGACTTCAGAGAAGTGTGACTGGCCCAAGGTCACCCAGCAGCTGCAGGTGGAGGAGCGGGGAATCAAACCCGGTTCAAACCAAATTATGAGTCTACCATTCTTAACCACTACACCACACTGGCTCTCAAGAGACTTAAACCTTTGCTGTCTCTTGTCATGTGCAAAACTGACTTGCCCTTCAGGTGCTTTGGGGAGTCAGGCAGGGTGTTTACAGTCCAGAGCTTGCCTAGATAAAGAGAAGGAGAAACCCTCCAGGTGCAAAAGGACAAGCCTGTAAGAGTTGGAAGGGACCCTGAGTGTCATCTAGACCAACCCCCTGCAGTGGTCAAGGTGGGGCTCAAACCCATGACCCTGAGAGCAAGAGTCTCCTGCCCCAGCTACCCCCCTCCATCAATGCACAGTTCAGGGCTACAAAGAATGGTGTTGCAATCGGTATTACAGCATTATTGTATGTTGTTTGTGAGTTAGGCTCATAGAGGAAATGATTTAAATTATGATTCTTTTAAATAGACGGACAGGAGTCCTCTCTGCAGTCTGCCTCTTTCGTGCCCCGAAGGGCCAGAGTGTCCTCTGCACTCTGCAGTTCAGGGAAGCCAACTTATTTGCTTGCAGCTTCTCATCCTTCCTTGATGGACTTCTTCAATTGCACAAGAACACCTTTGTTCACGTGCAGAGTGAGAAGCGGAGCACGAGGCTCTCCGAAGGCAGCCCTGTATGGGGGAGGTTGGTTAATGCTTGATGTATTATTATTCTTATTTTGTATATGCTGGAAGCCACCCAGAGTGGCTGGGGCAACGCAGTCAGTTGGGCAGGGTACAAATAAGACTATTATTATTATTTGCTCATTATTATTTGCTAGGATCAGCTGCATGGTTGATGTGACGTCAAACCAAGGCACGGAGCCCTGCTTGCCCCAGGCCACTGAGAAGCTGCTTCCTCCTCCTCCTCTTTCCCCCTTCCCAGCATTTCCTCCTCACTGTGTGGAAACTGCCCTGGGGCTAGGATGGTCCTAGTGCCAGTTTCGAATGTTACTCTTCCAGAACTGGGATGGGTTCCATCAGGAGTGAGGAGCCTGTCCCCTTCTGTGTGTTGCTGAACACACACACACACCCTTTGGGGTAAAGTTTAGTATTACAATTTTCTTTTTATAATGTATATAAAACAGAGAGGATGATTGCAACAACAGGCAAAAATTAAGAGAGGAAAAGCAGAACGGTAAAATAAGGATGTAGAATGAGTAGTTGCACGTGAGTTAAAATAGCAATGTTAACGGAAAAATCTGAGGGCTCTCTTCGACAAAAACAAAGATACCAACCAGGATAATTTGGAGCAAAACAGCAGCCTGTAGGCTTGGTCTTTATTGAAGACTGTCGTGACAGGACTCCCCCCCCCCCCCCCGCAACAAGATGAAGCAAAATGGAAGCCCAGAACAAAAGAAGACCCCCAACTTTTATTAGTTACTAATCCCCCAAACTACACCCCTAATACTACATCACAACTACATCACAAAAAGGACGGGTTGAGGGAGGTCCTGTCACCTGGCTGGTTCCCCCTTTCCCCCTCCCCATGAGTACTTTCCAGGTGACAAAGGGGAGTTTGCCGTTTCCTGCCCCCAGAGGGGAGAGCTGATCATTGTCTTTTGTTCCAGTCCGTGCTGAATCCACTCCCATATGCAAGTTCTTTGTGCTCTTGATGGTCTTCTGTCTAGGACCATCAGGGTTGGCATAAAGACAAAAGGTAGTTCAGTTTCCTGCCCCATGAGGGGGAATCCAATCACTGTTCTTTTGTTATAGTCCGTGTGTTGAATCCACTCGTGTATGCAGTCCGTTGTGTTGTTGATGGTCTTCTGTCTGAGACCATCAGGGTTGGCATAGCAACGGGCAGGGCTCCTGTGGATGTACTGGTATGCTCAAGGATTATGGCTGCCCTGTATCAAACCTTCCCCATTTTGTAGTCCTTCCTTCATGGAGTGAAATAAAAGTGGAACAGTGCAAATCCAATGTATGTTTGATTTTCTATGAATTTATAACAGAAGCGTAGCGTATGTAGTGTGTGAGTGTGAGTGTGTGTTAAGTTTGTACAAACTGAATGATTGGGGGGGGGGGTGTTTCCTGCTACACTCCTGTCCCCTCTTTGTCTCCCAGAACCTGAAGAGGTATGAAAAGGGTGGAGGAAAGGTTGGCTGCATGTAGGTACAGTCTCCAATTGCTTGGGGAAAACCCTGGAGAGGAGGGGATTTAGGTGGCTATGGGGAGGCTGGGACCTTCAGTCTCTGCAACTGCTTCATGGGGGTAAGAACTACTGGGGAATAGTTGCTGTGCTCACTAGGCTTGACAGCCTGTGCAGATCCTGTTTTTGCCAGAAAATGTTAGGATTTTACGTAACCGGTGCTGGTTAGTGTGATTAGTATAAATCACACGAGATGTCTGAGAAGAGTGTGGGAACGGAAGACTGTCTTATCTCTTCCGTCTGAGAGTGTTATTGGACTGTACTTTCGTTTTGCTGTGTGCTTTCTGGTTTTCTGCCAGAGTTTGGAAGGCACAGACGTGATTATGGATTCTCTGTATATATTGTGAATAAAACGTAGTTTAGATCTTCGGATGTCTCTATCTTCTTGCTGGGTGATGCCGAAAGACTGGTGTGCCCTTTTCATATGAGAAGTGTTGCAGAGGGGCACTCGGGAGTGAAGGGACATGCCATCCCAGAGACGTGCCTACTGGGAGATGCTGGGAGGTACTGGGGGTCTGCCGTCCCCCCCCCAGGAGCGCTTGCCAACAGAAAAGAGTCCACTCCTATTTGCAAGGTGTGATTTACTCCTGGTTCCTGCCTGGATCATTCCTCGGTGGGCGTATGTGTGTGAGAGAGAATCTACCTCATTCCCTGACCTGTAGGGTTGGGAGGGACCCCAAGGGTCATCCAGCCCAACCCCTGCAACACAGGAATCACTCGTGTGCCTCTCACCCCCTCTGTTCTCCCCTTCTCTCCCAGGTGGACATGTCACGACGTTGGTCCTACAAGCTAGAAGCTGCCATCTTGGGTGTGGTGGGCTTCATGGGGCTCTGCTTTCTCCTCCATTCGGACGAGGACCCTGCTGTCTCGACGGAGCCCAGAGCCGCCACCCCAAGTCCATCCACGCCTGCTGCTGCCACCCAGCCCTGGCGCAGCCCCGCTGCCGAGTGCCGCGAGAACGTCTCCGTGGCCAGCGTCCCTGGCTTTGCAGAGCTGCCAGGCCACATCCAGGACTTTTTGCGCTACAAGCACTGCAAGGTGTTCCCGCTGCTCCTGGACTTGCCGGAGAAATGCGGGCGCCCCGAGTCCTCGCACGAGGTCTTCCTCCTGCTGGCCATCAAGTCCTCTCCGGGGAACTACGAGCGCCGGGAGATCATCCGCAAGACCTGGGGCCGCGAGCGGACCTTTGAGGGCGTCCACATCCGCAGGGTCTTCCTGGCGGGGGTCCCAGGGAATGCCCGCGATGCCCGCAAGCTTGGCCGGCTGCTGCGGCTGGAGACGGAGGAGCATGGGGACATCCTGCAGTGGGGCTTCCAGGACAGCTTCTTCAACCTGACGCTCAAGCAGGTCCTCTTCCACGCCTGGATGGAGTCTCGCTGCCCCGGCGTGCGGTTCGTCTTCAACGGGGACGACGACGTCTTCGCCAACACGGACAACATGGTGCGCTACCTTCTCGGCATCCCGGGTGCGGGAGATGAGCATCTCTTTGTGGGGCAGCTGATCACCAATGTGGGCCCCATCCGCGAGAAGTGGAGCAAGTACTACGTCCCCGAGCAGGTGACCACCTCCAAGTCGTACCCGCCCTATTGCGGCGGCGGAGGGGTCCTCATGTCCGGCTTCACCTCGCGGACCATCTACCAAAAGTCCCTGGGCATTGAGCTGTTCCCCATCGACGACGTCTACCTGGGCATGTGCTTGGAGAGGGCGGGACTGGCACCCGCCTCGCACATGGGCATCCGCACGGTGGGGGTGCGCGTGCCCTCGTCCAAGCTTGAGTCCTTCGACCCCTGCTATTACAAGGAGCTGCTCCTGGTGCACCGATTTGTTCCTTACGAGATGCTGGTGATGTGGGATGCCATCCACCAACCGGACTTGGTCTGTGGGAAGAAAGTCGTTTTCCGAAACCTCTGAGGCTGGGGGGGGGGGGAATTTTGGATGTGTGTGTGAATGGGGCAAACTGCAATGGAGGATGCCCTTTCCTTGCAGGATTTGCTCCTCTCTCGAACTCGTCTCCTGCAGCAGAGGGCAATGTTTCCTTGAGGGATTTCCCACTCTCTCGAACTCTTTTCCCCTGGACAGAGAACCGCAGGGAGGGTGTGTGTCTCTGTATTTGAGGGGCTGCGGCAGCTATGGGGTGGGGTGGGGCTTGTTGGGGTAATTTATTCTTCACCCTTAGCCCTTCAGGGTAAGCTGAGCAGATGCCTCGGGTGCAGCTGGCTTGACTTCTTCGAAGGGGGAAGCCTTTGCAAAAGGGATGGCAATAAAGAATTGAAGATTGAAATTGTAGCAGCTTTGACAATCCTGACCCACAATGCAACACTCCTCTGGGGTCTTCCTGGTAGGACGTGCTGCGCCCAGGAACCCCAAAACTCCTTTATCTTCCAACTCCAAGGTTCTATGATTCTGTCCTCCTTGTGGAAAAGAGGCAGCTGTGGTTTGGGTTGGGCAAAGGGCAGCCTGGAGTTCCTGTTTGGGGAGCAGCCATAAGGCTGGTGTGGGTGATATTTCGTTCCCACGTCAGCAAACGAAGAAAGGCAGTGGTGGTGCAGTGGTTAGTGTGTTGGACCAGGACCCAGGAGGGACGAGGATTTGAATCTCACCACTCAGCTGTGACGCTCAGTGTGGACCTTTGAGGTGGGTGGAGTCTCTCTCTTCTCTCTCTCAGCCTAGCCTTCCTGGGGGGGGGGGGGGGCTTCCAACTCTAGGATGCTATGATTTGCAGTGGCTCCTGCCTGGATGTGCATTCAGGTGCTGTGCTCACCCTTGCTTACATAATTGCTTCCTTTGGCCTTGATCGACAGACGCTAAACCAGGATGTCCTTCGTAAAGGCCAGGTAAACAGGGGGTCTGGTGCCTTACAGGGACTGCCATTGTTCCAGAGCCAGGAACGATCACCATCATGACGAGCAAGCCATCATAAAGTTTCCTTACACCTGTTGCTCAATTTGTACCACAGGCCTGCAATTGTTTGATCTTGGCCCTTGCTCCTGAGGCGCAACCGAGTGTGTCTTTGGGGCGTGGAGTCAAACTGCTGCACTAACAGCACCCAAGTGACCCCCCCCCCTTGGCACAGGCCTGGGTCTTGTGTCTGGGCGTCCTGGGCTGCCCAGGGGTCAGCAAACTTTTTCAGCAGGGGGCCAGTCCACAGTCCCTCAGACCATGTGGGGAGCCGAACTATATTTTTTGGGGGAAATGAACGAATTCCTATGCCCCACAAATAACCCAGAGATGCATTTTAAATAAAAGGACACATTCTACTCCTGTAAAAACATGCTGATTCCCGGACCATCCGTGGGCCGGATTGAGGAGGAGATTGGGCCCATAGCTTTCACTTTCAGATTTGAAAATAAGGCATCAGCAGCCTCACCTATCCTGGAGACAGTCTACGGGATATCTAACAATCCGGGATAGCAGCAGGAAGCAGTGGGGAAACGGTGCTGGAATAAGGGAATTTCCCGCAAAAAAAGGTAAGGTTGACAGCTATGATTGGGCTGGACCCGACCCGCGGGCCTTAGTTTGCCTACCCAGGGCCCAGACAATGAGACCTCCCCCCTTGGCCTCACTGATGAGGTGAAAAGGGAAAGCAGAGCAAGATGTTGGGCATCCGCTGGGCTGCAGGATTTGCCGGAAGGAGGCAGACAAGGCACCATCCAACTGCCTTAGGGACTCCTCTCTAGATTTCTGCAGGGTTTACACATTTATTCTCCCAAAATATCCCACAAGGCAGTGCAAGTTTAGGGTCAGGCTTTTCCTTCTCCCAGATGGGCTCCTTTCCCAGGTGGACAACCCGGCCCTCACTTCCCTGGAGAGAGGTGTGGCCATGGAGAAGGGCCGTGGCCCAGGGAGAGGGCCGTGGCCTGGGGAACATTCTTTTTTTATTACAGTGGTGCCTCGCAAGACGAAATTAATTCCTTCCGCAAGTTTTTTCTTCTTGCGAGTTTTTCGTCTTGCGAAGCACGGTTTCCCATAGGAATGCATTGAAAATCAATTAATGCGTTCCTATGGAGACCACCTTCAGACCAGGTCCGGGGACAGACCGCCAGCCTTCAGAACAGCCTTCTGAAGGCTGGCGGTGGGAAGAAAAGCCCTTCTCCCGCCGCCAGCCTTCAGAAGAGTTCCAGCAGGGGTGCCTAGGCTGCGGATAGCAGCCTGCTGCCCCACACGAGGGGCGCTCTGAAGCAGAGCGCCCCTCGCCGGGGCAGACACCTGCAGCTTGGGGAGCCCTGCAGGAGTTCCCCGCAGGGCTCTCCAAGCTGCGGATAGCAGCCTGCTGCCCCGTACGAGGGGCGCTCTTAAGCAGAGCGCCCCTCGCGCAGGGCAGCAGGCTGCTATCCGCAGCCTAGGCGGGAACTCTTCTGAAGGCTGGCGGGGGAAAAGGGCTTTTCTTCCCACCGCCAGCCTTCAGAACAGCCTTCTGAATGTTGGCGGTGGGGAGGAAAACCTTCCTCCCACCGCAAGTCTTCAAGACAGGTCCGGGAACAGAGGAGAAGCGCTGCACACCTTCCCCTCTGTTCCCGGACCTGTCCTGAAGGCTTGCGGTGGGAGGAGGGCTTTCCTCCCCACCGCCAACATTCAGAAGGCTGTTCTGAATGTTGGCGGTGGGGAGGAAAAACCCTCCTCCCACCGCAAGCCCCGGGAACAGAGGAGAAGCCCTTCGCGCCTTGTCCTCTGTTCCCGGACCTCCCACTGCAAGCCTTAGGACAGGTCCGGGAACAGAGGAGAAGGCGCGCTGCGCTTCCCCGCTGTCCCCGGAGATTTCCCTATGGGCTTTCGTCTTGCGAAGCAAGCCCATAGGGAAGCTGCTAAAAATCGGAAAACCCTTTCGTCTTGCGGGTTTTTCGTTTAGCGAGTGATTCGTCTTGCGGGGCACCACTGTATTATTAAATATTTTCTTGATTTACAAAAATGTGTGTAATGTCTCTCTTTCGTATCCCCCTCCCATGTAACATTATTACAATTCAGTTTCTTTGTTGAGACATTAGGAAGAGAAGGGGGTGGAGGGGGGCTGGGGATCATTCTGAGGGCCGCCTGGTGAGATTTGGAGGGCCACATCCACCTGCTTGTCCTTGAACAAAAATACTGCAATATCTTTAATCTGTCTCCACTTCAGCTGAAGAAATGACAGCGTCTGTCCTCAATTTTTTTCATTTATTCTTTGCAACAAAATCTCACAGAGGTTCAGTTCTGCCTGCTCTTCGGTCCTGGAGAGGATGAGGAAAGAGAAATGCAGCAGACTTGGGTTTGTTTATTTTTAACTTTTAAAGAATTTTATTAATTTGTGCGACCATAAAGAAGGAAAGAAAAAGATCCTTTAGCAACGAGAGGGAGAGGCGGAGGAAAGCCCCCCTTTTTGCCACCCCCAAAGCGCCCAGCATGGGAAGCGGGGGGGGAATGAAGTCCTGGCTTTGAGGTCCAGACTCTGCAGAAGAGAAGGTCAGCAACTCTGCTGCAGTCAGTCCTGGGACACAGGATCCCTGGGGTCAAACAAGAGAGATCCTGACTCAACATGGGGAAGAACTTCAGGGCCAAGAGCTGCCTGCCCCTCGGAAGAAGGGGAGGGTCTCCTTAGTTTGGCTTTTAGGCGTGTGGTTTTGCTTGCGCATCGGAAATTGGATTTTAAGAGATTCAGTTTCCCGGCCCGTCTTCCTCACCTGCTAGCCCCGCACTTTGCAGCAGCTGCTTCTCAGGGCTTCAATTTGGGGCGCCAGCTTGCAGAATGGAGGCCTCTGGGCCGGCGAGAAGGACCAGCAGGACTGCATCAGAGCATAAACCTCCAGGAAGAGGGAGAGGAGGATGGAGGTCAGGACCAGGTGCGATTCCACTCTGTGCCAACGTTTGGCTTTCCTTCCCCCTCCATAAATCCTTTATTTATCTATTTAATTGCATTATCTGAGGAGCTCAATGATGTGTCGATGGTTCTCTGTCCCCACATTCTTTTAAAAAAGATTATTTATAAATTTCCCACAAATAAAACACAATTTATCAAACATTTTACAATATACATTCACTTAAGAAATTGACTTCCCTCCCACCCTTCCGTGATGTTCTCATGGTTATCTTTTGTTGCTGCATATTAGAATTATTCTATACCTTCTTTTCTCAACTTTATTCTCAAAGTAACTTTTGCTGCTGAACTTACTCCAAACCTGCTAGCATATTAACATGTTCTTAATTTTTTTAATTTAATTTTTCCAATTTTAACATTTTCAATCCTCCTTGGAGGCTGAACTTTACTAGCTGAACTTGCTAATTCTGCAGATTCCATCAGTGTCTTGCTCTGATTTCCCTTCAGGTTCTCTAAATTGTTTGCCTTTTACTCTTTCTCCCCATCCTGATTCTCACAATGACCCTGCGAGGTAGACCAGGCTGAGAGAAGGCGGCGACTGGCTCCCAAGCCCACACCTGGCGAGCTTCATGGTGACATCGGGGGGATTTGAACCCGACCTCTTCCAGGCCCCAGTCCAGCATTCTGACCACTCTGCCACGCTGCCTCTCAGTGCTCTCTAGCTTTACACGGGCCCCAATCTCCAAGGCATTAGCGATGTCTCTGAGCAGAGCTCAGTGGAGTTTCTGAAGAGGAAGGTCGCCACGGCTGGGTCCATTCTGTACATTTCTGTTTAAGGGTGCTGGGAATTGTAGCTCTGTTGGGGGTAAACTATGGTTCCCATGCTTCTTGGGGAGGGGAGACCTCACTTAGAGCCATGAACTCTAGGAGACTGAAGGACTCAGTGCCTGCTCCTGCTTGGTCTAAATCCCACCCCAGGCTTGAAGGAGGGACCCCATGAGGACATCTAGACCAACCCCTCCTGAAACCTCAGGCACAAGGACGGATCCATTGCCCTCTGCTTGTGGACTCACCTCAGCTGGGCAGTTGGGGGGCGACGGGAGCCTCTGGCTCTGCTTCAGGAGCTCCAAGAGTTGGCAGACGATCATGGGGGGTTTACTGTGCCCCAACATACGGAGAAACTCCTAGGTGGGAGGGTGTGGGAGAGGACAAGGCCAGGGTCACGTGGGGCATGTTATGTTACATATAGAAGTAGTGGGAGATTCAGGGCAGCTAAAAGAAAGCCCTTCCTCAACTATGGAACTCATTGCCACAGGAGGCAGAGATGGTCGCCACAAAAGAGGATTTGGCAGGAACGGGCTGGACTCTTTGGCCTAATCTGGAATATACATATATATATATGGGCTTTCCTTGCCCCCTTCCATGGTTCATTCTAGTTATGCTCAGCTGTTGCATATTCTAATTACTCCATATTAATTCTTTCTCATTATCTCACAACTTAATTGTATGCTAATGAATTTACTCTAATCCTGTTCTCCTTCAATTTGCTTGCAATGTTTCTTCAAATAATCTGCAAATATTTTCCTGATCTCTTATTTTACTAGTTAAACTTGCCGTTTCTGCATATCCCATCATTTTTGTTGCATGAAGAAACAGATTAAAAAAAATAAAAATAAAATCTCTGGGGACCTAAAGGAAAGTTTCCAGTATTTTTACAAAAGACCTTTAAACCCACCCCACCCCTGTTTCCCTTGGCCAATTGGCTTGTCCACCACATATGATAAAACAATGATCTGGAACATTCTGATGGAGCCTCCAGGACCAGGTGCAGTCTGTCTGGATGGCCAGGTTCTTAGGTGTATTTGGCCATTGCGAGGACAGGAGACTGGGCTGGGTGAGCCACTGGCCCCAATCCAGCAACCTCTTTTTGAGTTCTTAAAGGGCTGCACACACAGAGACACACACACACACACACACACACACACACACACACACACACTCACCTCTGATGGGCTGCAGCTTTTGCTCCCGTAGGTGAAAAGCTCATAAAGGACAACCCCAAAACTCCAGACGTCCGACTCCTGGGAGAAGACGTTGTCGGACAGTGATTCTGGTGCGTACCTGGGGAAACAAGGGGAGACACCCATTCATGGGCCTTAGGTGCTGGTCCTCCTGATTATAGACAAGGGACTCATCTACACCCAGGAAGCTGCCTTGGATTGAGGCAGATTGTTGGTCTCCCAGAATTAGGAGAGGCATGAAGAGGGCAGAGAAGAGGTTGGCTGCCCTCAGGCACAGTCTCAGATCGCTGGGGAAATACCTGGGAGAGGAGGAGATGTAGGCAGTTTGTAGAGGAATGGGGAGAGGATCTGGCTGAGGAACCCCCAAGGGAACCTCCAGGGAAAGAAGGCACAGAGCCCGGGGAGTGTGGGGGGGGTGACAATCAGGGGTCAGAAGCCAGGGAAGTGGCAACAGGGCTTAGTGAGCGGGGAGAGTCTGTGGCAGAGAGAAGTCCTGAATCAGAGGCAGAAGAGAAATCTGGAGAGGAGGGAGGCCAAGAGGCAGAGAGGGGAAGAGCCATGGAGGTCTCGCCCTCCTGCTGCGAGAAGCTCCCCTCCCCGCTGGTCTCCCAGAACCAGGAGAGGCATGAAAAGGGTGGAGCAGAGGTTGGCTTAGTCTCTGATTGCTTGGGGAAAACCCTGGAGCAGAGGTGGGGGTGGTGGATTTAGACGGCTGTGGGGAGTTGGGAACTTTTGGACTCGACAACTGATTTCTTTTTTTTTTATAATAAATTTTTATTATGGACTCGACAACTGATTTCATGGGACAAGACTGACCAGAGATGAGGCTCTCTGCTCATTAGGCCTGACACCCATGCAGAGCCTGTTTTTGCTAAAAAAACCAGTTCACTCCAACTGGCTTGGCGCGATTTGTGCCTCACTCCTGACATCTACACTGAATGGCAGCAGTGGCTCTCCTGGGTTTTCTGATGAGGGGCATTCCCAGCCCTATGTGGCGTTGCCATAGGGGACGTCTGTGGACCCATTTCCCTGACCAAGACCTATTCAGGGCAGTGGCGGAGCTTCATGCTCCAGCACTGGGGGGCAGAGAGCAGGTGGGGGCGGGGCTGGGGCGCGTCCTGGGGCGTGGCACCCAGCGGGGGGGCAGCCACAATGGCACCCCACGGGGATTGTGCTGCTGGGGGCGGTGCGCTCCCCCCGCACGCCTCTTCCGCTGCCAGTGATTCAGGGCGGATCCATTGAAAAGCATGGACATGACTTTGCTGCGATTCCTGCATTGCAGGGGGTTGGTCTGGATGACCCTTGGGATCCCTTCGACTCTGCAACACATCTCTGGCCACTGCTGGGAGGAGAATGAAAACATTTTGACCCCCGCTGCCCCCATTGATCTCCCGCCCCTCCGTACCAGAAGATGGGGCTTTGGCCCGGCTCCCGCACAACGTAATACTCCTTGTCCTGCGGGAGGATCTTGGCCAAGCCAAAGTCTCCGATCTTGACATGGTTCTCGTTCTCCACAAGGATATTCCGGGTGGCCAAATCCCGGTGGATATAGCGCTGAGAACCCAGGTAATCCATGCCCTGCAGGGACAAAGGTGAGGGTCAGGATTCGGCCCTGCTCCCCAGGATTCATCCCACTCACCCAAACCTCTCTGCAGTGAATGAGGACCATCTTCCTTTGGCAAAAGGGATATTTCTGCCAACTGCTTAGAGGACGTGTGCACGTATTTTTAAAATTTGTCTAGAAGTCTGGTGCAGCGGTTATACAGTACAGTGGACGTTTGGGCTATGAATGTGATCTGTGTGGGAAGCACGTTCGCAACCCGCAGTGCCGTGTCTGCGCATGTGCGTTTTGTGATTCGGTGCTTCTGCGCATGTGCAAAGCGTGATTTAGCGCTTCTGCGCATGCACCAAAACCCGGAAGTAACCCGTTCCGGTACTTCCGGGTTCAGTGAAGTGCCTGTAACCCAAGGTATGACTGTACTGGACGTGGACCCGGGAGAGACCTGGGTTGAAGTCCTCACAAAGCCACAAGCTCACCTTGGGAGCCAGTCGCCACGCCTCTCAGCCCGACCCACCTCACAGGGTTGTCGCAGGGGGGAAATGAGGAGGGGTAGGAGAGCCAGGCTTGCTCCTTGGAGGAAAAGGTGCATTGTGGGGGGCTGGGGGGGCTAGATGAGCCTCCGTTTCCCTTTCAACTCTGCATTTCTGTCATTCTTTAGCTGCGGTTCCTGCACTGCAGGGGGTTGGGCTGGATGACCCTTGGGGGTTCCTTCCAACTATATGATTCTACAAAAGACAATAAATAAATATGAATTTGGCTTCAGAGGCCGGATGAGAGCTAAGAGGCATAAATGTCCAGAGAGTGGATTTCATTTTGTGAAGCTCCTCGAGATCAAGAGTCATTCACAGAATCAGAGAATTGTGGAGTTGGAGGGGACCCTGAGGGTCATCTAGTCCAACCCCTGGCAAGGCAGTGGTGGAAGGAGCACCATCAGGAGGGGGAGCGGAGGCTCTTCTGCTGGTGGCCTGGACAGCCCCCCTGCCAGGGATGTTATGGTTGAGCAGTGGGGTTAGGATAGATGAGCTCTATGACCCCCTTCCCACTCCAGGATTATTATTTTTTAACGTTTGGAAGGCTACAGGTTAATACTACTATTATTATTTGTGGTATTAGTATTCATTTCACGTCTCTACCGCTTTATAATTTTAAGAACAAAATCTCAAACCTACATTAAAACATCAAATGAAACAGCTTGGAAAAACACATTGATGAAGAAGGCCGTTTGCATCCAAAATTAACAGCAGAATTAATAGGGACCGAGGATGTTATCTCAAAGACTTCAAAAGGCGACATTGCAGAGGAGGCCTCACCTTGCAGACCTGCCAAGCGTAGAGGAGGAGTTTCCTGAGGTCCAGCCTCTCTCTGTTCTTCTGCAGGTAGTTCCGCAGGCACCCGTTGGGCAGGTACTCCATGACCAGCCGGAGAGAATTTCGGCCTGAAGTTGGGGGGAGACACAGAAGGTTTGTGCTAATTTGGGGGGAGACGAACAATGTCACTTGTGGCCTTGAAAGAAAAGGGGGGAATCAACAGGACGCAGAGTTACAAGAGGCAGGAAAACCTTCTCCAGGCCAGGCATCATTTGATAAAGGCTTATGGCTCATCGGGAGGAGACTCTGAATGTCAGGGTCCTGGGTTAGAGCCCCATTAATTCCATGATTTCATGATTGCTCAGCCAGGAGAGCACAAGACCCTTAATCATAGACTTACAGAATGGGAGAGTCTGAAATCTGGTCCAGCCCCCTGCAATTCAGGAACCTTTTGCCCAACATGGGGCTTAATCTTAATCTCAGGGTTCGAGTACCACATTGGGCAAAAGATTCTTGCATTGCAGAGGGTTGGACTAGATGACCCTCGGGGTCCCTCCCAAGTTTACAATTCTGTGATTTATTCTATGATTTCATGGCAGCTCAGTGGGTAGAGTACGAGACTCTTAATCTCAGGGTTGTGGGACTGAGCCCCGTGTTGGGCAAAAGATTCCTGCATTGCAGGGGGACAGACTGGATGACCCTCGGGGTCCCTTCCAGTTCTATGATTCTATTATAGCTCTGTGACCATGCCATCCCTCCCTCACCTTCCCTCCAAACTCAAAAGCCCCGAGCGCTGCCAACTTCCTCGCAGGGCAGTCTCTGCATCGCCCTCTGCTGAACCTTCCCCAAGCAATCGGCTGTCCCTCTCCCTCCCAGACCCCCCCCCTCAGGGTCACCTCGGTTGCAGCAGACGCCCCGGTAGGCGACCACGAAGTCGTGATGCAGCGAGCGCAGGATGGCGATCTCCCGCTCAAAGTCGGCCCGGTGCTCCGATGTGCTTTGCTGCAGCCGCTTGACAGCCACCAGCCCTCCGGTGCTGTCGCCCAGTGGGTCGTACCGGCACAGCTCCACGCTCCCGAAATTGCCCTGCCCACAGCAACACGCAGATTTAAGGACACGAGAACTGGAGAACCAACTCCGAACCCCCAGATTTGGGATCCCCTCCAAACGCATGCCAAAGTTTTGCAATGGTTTTGCATTAATAATAATAATAATAATAATAATAATAATAATAATAATAATTGTTCATTCATTCATTCATTCATTCATACCCCGCCCATCTGGCTGGGTTTCTCCAGCCACTCTGGGCGGCTTCCAACAAAATATTAAAATACAGTAATGCATCAAACATTAAAAGCTTCCCTAAACAGGGCTGCCTTCAGATGTTTTCTAAAAGTCTGGTAGTTGTTGTTCTCTTTGAGATCTGGTGGGAGGGAGTTCCACAGGGCGGGCGCCACCACTGAGAAGGCCCTCTGCCTGGTTCCCTGTAACTTGGCTTCTGGCAGTGAGGGAACCACCAGAAGGCCCTCGGAACTGGACCTCAGTGTCCGGGCAGAACGATGGGGGTGGAGACGCTCCTTCAGGTCTACTGCGAGCTTTGCAGCACCCCACAAACCAAGGAACTGATACATCAAAAATGGAGTTTGTAGATAACACCCCCAATTCCAGCTGTGTCCAAATCACTTCTAACCAGTGACAATCTTCTGACATTCAGCTGTTGTCAGAGCTGTCAGCCCCTGACAGCTGTGTTGGATGTGCACGAGTTCCAGTCTTGTGAGAGAGGGAGAAAAACCTTTCTCTGGCCACTGTCTCCAGGCCATGCCTAGTTCTAGAGGCTCCCATCACGCTGCCTGAGACTGGAGTTTCATTCACCCCCTCTTCCCTCCTCGTCCCCTTTGCCTTGCCTGCAGTGGGAATTTCCGATGGCAGGGACTGCCGCACCTTAGCTGGGATTGGATATAAGCCTCTTTGGGAACCATTTCGGGATGCAAATGCTCTTCATTAAAAGGAATGAATCAACACACTTCTCTGACACGCAATACTCCCCAAACTGATGCTGCGATTCCTGCACTGCAGTGGGTTGTGTGATAGGAATGTTGAGGTCTTAGATATATGTTAAATGTTCATAAGTGTACCAACCAAGCACATACATAGATCAGCACAGGAAGACCGACCTGGAACCATTTTGATTCCCAAACTGTCCCAAACTGACCAAATGTTTTCTCTGCAAGGTCAAAATGGAAAAGCCTCCCCATTGTCTTTTCCTTCACAAATCCTGTCTTAAGGGCATGTCTGTGTTTGAAAAGGGTGTGAGCCTGTGACCTGGCCCAGGAACTAAGTATTTATCATTACAAAAGACTGGCCAGGCTACCCAGGAAATCCAATCAAGGAACCTGCCAGACAGGAGATAAACAACATTCAAATTTCTGTTTTAGACCGCCTTTTCTGTGATGTATCTGAGGGGTGGTCTTAGGTTACACCCCTTCTGTGATGTTTGTATTAATTTCTGGGGGTGGTCTTGAGCTACAGGGTGGCAATTTCAAAAGTCTATATAAGGCCTTGCGTGCCATTGTTCTGGGGTCCTCCTCCCTCCTGCATGTGGTGAGTGAGGACCCTGTTGCAACAGATCAATAAAGATCAGGCTTATTAGCTGCTTTGCTTCTCAATATTCTCTGGTTGGTCTCTGTTATTTTCTCTTACCAGTAGGGAACCTATGTAAGGACTCTATATGGGCTCTTGGATACCCCATAAGGGGGAAAAGGGCATGTTTTATTTACAACAGTTGGGCTGGGTGACCGCTAGCGTCCCCTTCCAACTCACTCCATTCCCCCCGGGTCTTTGCCAAATGCATTCATGCAGCAATGAAACTGCTCGCCCATTTGCACAGCTAATTAGGGGTCTGGTGTGGTTTCAAATAGGATGGACAGCTGTGGGTTGGGATTCCTGCGTTTCAGGGGGTTGGGCTAGATGATCTTTGGGGGGCTCCCTTCCAACTCAATGATTTTGGGATTCAACTCCCAGTCCTCTCCAAAGACCACTGCACTGCAGACCTCGCCCTGCGCACTCCGCCTACCTTGCCAAGCACGGAGATGTATTTCAGGTGGCGCTCCTCAAAGAGGGTGGGATCCTGCCACAGCGAGACATCCACGTAGCCTCCGGGGGTGTTGCTGGTCGGGAAGTCCGAAAGGAGCTCGTAATCTGGGGGAAGGAGAAGTTGAGGACCACTGCTCCGCGGAGGACACCTGCTTGGCCTCAACCCCCGGCAGCAGCTCCAGGTGGGGCAGGAGGCAGTAAGGAGCTGCTGCTGCTGCTGCTGCCAGTCAGTGTGGGTGATACAGGGGGCCAAAGGCAGCTTGGTACATCACTATAGTGGTACCTCTGGTTGCGAATGGGATCCGTTCCGGAGGTCCGTTCGCAACATAAAAGAGCGCAACCTGCAGTGGCGCGTCTGCGCACACTTGGGTTGCGATTCGCCGCTTCTGAACATTATGTCATTTTGCGCATCTGCGCATGCGCGAGCGGTGAAACCCGGAAGTAACCCTTTCCGGTACTTCCTGGTCGCCGCAGGACGTAACCTGAAAGGACGTAACCTGAAGCGGACGTAACATGAGGTATGACTGTACTTGCCACCAAACCAACAATTCATGTTTTGCTAGATGAGCCTAGGCTCACAGAGTCAAATTTGCTAGAGAGACAACTTTGTGAGATCACTTCCTTTGTCTGCCTTGGCAGGAAGCCGCAGTGCTGCATCCTTCCTTCCTGCCTGGCCATCTCTGTCATTGCCGCGCTTCCAAGTTGACCACACAGACGCCATTTTTGAACTTAGATTCTGTACTTTTGTAACTGAGATTGCAGCTCTGGACCCGACTCCATTTTGCTGCTGCAACTCCCGCTTTGAGACCCAGGCGACCTAAGTAAATTCTGCTTTTACTTCTTCACAAAACATTTCATACTTTTGCACCTTGCACAGCGCTTCTCAGCCGCGGGGACTCACCGGAAGTGATGATCTCGTTGAGGTCGCGAAGGATGCTGCGGAAAGAGAGGCGCCTCCGTGGGTCGTAATCCAGGCAGGGAGACACCAGGTTGGCCAGCTCTGCCCATTTGAGAGCGGGGAGCTGCTGCTGGTCCTGGTAGAACTTGAGCTTCTGCAAAAAGAAAGAGGAGTTCCTAGAACTGGGAGGGACCCCAAGGGTCATCTAGTCTTACCCCCCACATTTTTATGTTTGGTGTTTTATCGTGTTTTTACTAGTCTGTTGGGAGCTGCCCAGAGTGATCGAGGAAATCCAGCCAGGTGGGTGGGGTATAAATTACTGCAGGAAGCACAACTATTTTATTCAGCTAAATCTGCTGCTGCCATGCTATTCCTTCTTCCTTACTGTGGCGAGGAAGATGGACCCCTTTGAGCCAGAATGGTTGCTTGGGATGAGCTTTGCAAGAGCTCAGCTGCCCATTAGGCTGAGCTTTGCAAGAGCTCAGCTGCAGTGCAGGGTGAAAAGATGACATATAAATCCCCTCCTGAAGGAGCCGAAATACAGTGGTGCCCCACAAGACGAACACCTTGCAAGACGGAAAACCCGCTAGACAAAAGGGTTTTCCGTTTTGGAGGCGCTTCGCAAAACAAATTTCCCTATGGGGTTGCTTCGCAAGACGAAAAAAATCTTGCGAGTCCCCGCGTTTTTTTCCGTTTTTTTTGCCCTTTTCCTAAGCCGCTAAGCCGCTTAACAGCTGATCCACTGATAAGCCGCTTAACAGCTGATCCACTGATAAGCCGCTTAACAGCTGATCCACTGATAAGCCGCTTAACAGCTGATCGCTAAAAGCCGCTAGACCGCTGTAGCGCTAATCCGCTAAGCTGTCAATGGGCTTGCTTCGCAAGACGAAGAAACCGCTAGACGAAAAGAATCACGGATTCTTTTCGTCTTGCGAGGCCCCACTGTATTGGTTGGTTTGCTGAACCCTGAAGTGATTTACCATAGAATTGTAGAATTGGAAGGGGCCCCATGGGTCATTTAACCGCTTTGAGATATTATATAAATATAAAGTGGTATGCTGCTGCTGCTGCTACTACTACTACTAATAATAATAATACATTGTGGTGGCTACAACCTTGGTTTAAGGTGCCATTTGGCAATTAGATTACATATCTGAGTTTCTAACACTGCAGAGGCTTTGCAAAGGGTGTCTGCTGGTGCAGACCCCCCTCCCGAACCCCCAAAGTCGGGGGTGTCACCCGGGGAATTTACCCTTTCGGGTTCCATCAGCCTCAGGGGCATGATCCCGCCATTGAAGATCTCCCACAAGGTGGCGCCAAAGCCCCACTTGTCCGACTCAGGCGCCAGGTTCTTGGGATCCTCCAGGCATTCGGGTGCCACCCACGGGATCCGGTCGATCAGCACTGGGATGGGAGACAGAGAAATGAACAGGTTCCTCAGAGATCTCGAGGCGTCTCCTCGCATGCAAGTGCTTGCTCAGCTCTGGCAAGCAGAAACGGGCATTTGTTTCAGCCTACAGTCTGCTGCAGTTTAAACTTTCTGCATGTTTGAAATCGCCATAAATTTCCTTTTGTCTTTTTTCTACAACAGCCTTGAGGTTCCCCTGCAGTGCAGCAGCATGTCATCTTAAAATTATTGTTATTTAATTAAAAGTAAAACCAAAATTAAAGAAAAAGCAAACCTTATGAGAAGTAAAGTGTTTAAATATTACTTGGAATAAACGTGTTTTTAAATCAGAGTAATGTTTTTTCTAGGGCAGGGGCATGCCCAGTAGGGGCAGGGTTAGAGGGCCAAGGAGACAGGCCCCCCCATTCTTTTGGGAGCCCCAAAGTCTCTTGTGAGCACAATGGGAGAAGGACGGACAGGAGGAAGGAGACTCAGCCACTCACAGTCTTTGGGGAGGACGGCAGCACTGACTCCCGGGTCGCTGAGTTTGATAAAGGGGAGGCACCCACTGGCAGCATCCCCCTCCCTCGCCAGCAGGACCTTTTTGGCAGAGACATTCCCGTGCACCATGGCCTTGTCCTCCTGTGGCCGGGAGAGAAAAAGCAAGGATGTTCACGCAGCCTCCACCCAAACGGTGGAACTCCCTGCCTATTGACATCTTCAAAGCACCTCTTTTCAGCGCCCACTCTGACCATTTGAACCTGCAACCCTGGAGTCATGCGTTGCCACACTCTGACCAACAGAGTGCTCCACTGCTGCCTTCTTAATGACGCAGGAAGGGGAAAGCCCTGTTTGGTCTGCCAAAGGGACCCTAGGCTCTGACTGGCAGGCTAAAATCCTAGAATCCTAGACTTGTAGAGTTGAGAGGTACGCCAGGGAACATCTAGCCCAACCCCCTGCAAGGCAGGAATCTTTCGGCTGATGTGGGATTTGAAGCCACAACCCCGAGATTCAGAGCCCGGTTCTCTACCCACTGAGCCACCTCTCCTCCGCCGAGGGACCTACCAGGAAGTTGAGGGCATAAGCCAGTTGCCTGGCGACGTGCAGCTTCCAGGTGGCCGTCACTTTGCCACTCGCCTGGTTCCTGCGCAGGTAGCTGTCTAACGCGCCGCACCTGACGTACTCCTGCACCATGACACCTGCCGGGAAGGAAAGTGGCCAGATCAGACCGCCCAGCGTCCTAAGCACCACTTCCTTCCCTCTCCGCTTCCCAAACCATTCCCCAAGCCAGGCGCCCTTTGGATGCTACAACTCCCATTAGAGGTCTCAGTTTCCTGGTTTATGGAGGGACATTGTAGCCTAGTGGGTAGAGCACCTGCTCTGTATGCAGGAGGTCCCAGCGTCTGTCAGTCAGTATGGACCATGCTGCACCTGAGGTGCCTGAGTTTGCACAAGGCTGCTTCCTACGCTCCTTACTCCAGCATCCACCCACGAGGACTAGAACCTTTATTTTTAAAGGAATGGCTGAGGATCATGGAAGAAGGTCCCAGCTTCAGTCCCCTTGGGAATGTCTCCTGCCCCAAAGCCCCAGAGAGCGGCTGCCAGTCAGTGCTGACCAGCTGGGTGAATGCTCTCCGAATGTTCTGATGATGGGAGTTGTAGCGCAAATCACCTTGAGGCTCGCTGCCTGGGAAGGCTGACCTCCTCTCCCCCTCCCGAAGATCTAGTGATGACCACAAGCTAGCATGACAAACGGGCTCTCCATGGCCCACTATCTTCTGGTGGGTTGGACCAGATGACCGTTGTGGTCCCTTGTGACTTCTGTGCCTCTGTGCACCAGCTCCTGGGCTCCCAAGTGAGGAGAGTTTTGCTCAGGTCCTCCTTGTGGGGCCCTTCCCTGTGCGGGGGCCCCAGTCGGCTCCTGGATGCTGCACTAGGAGGGCCTCCGCTGGCCTCATCCAGCAGTCTCTTCTTAGGCTCTTATGGAACCTCCAGGGCCAGAGGCAGTCTATCTCCATTCCTAGGTTCTATCGGGCATTTTACTGCTGTGAGGAGGCTGGGCTAGGTACCCCCCTGGGCCTGATCCAGGCGCCAGGCTCTCTCTAGGCCCATCCTAGTCTCCCCCCTTTAATTCTTTCCACCCTGCATGCAAATCAACCCCCCCCCTGAATTGCACAGCTTTTGTACCTTTGGGGGAAAGTGGAGGTTGGTGACACAGACTGGAGCGCACATACAGACATGCAAAGCAAGTTGAGGAGTCCCATGTGCAGACTTGGGGTGGGGATATAGGGTTGGGGGGGGGGGAGACTCACTTTCTTCTCCCACGCAGACTCCATGGAGCAGGACCAGGTGTTTGTGCGAGAGTTGGCCCAGCATGCTGGCCGCTTCGAGGAAGGGCTGCGGAAAAGAGAGAAACCGCACTCAAAACCAGACGCTGCTCTAGTTACCGGGTATCTCCCGCTTGGACTACTGCAACGCGCTCTACGTGGGGCTACCTTGGAAGGTGACCCGGAAACAGCAATTAATCCAGAATGCGGCAGCTAGACTGGTGACTGGGCTTGGCCGCCGAGGCCACATAACACCGGTCCTGAAAGACCTACATTGGCTCCCAGTACGTTTCCGAGCACAATTCAAGGTGTTGTTGTTGTCCTTGAAAGCCATAAACGGCCTCGGTCCAGTATACCTGAAGGAGCGTCTCCACCCCCATCATTCAGCCTGGACACTGAGGTCCAGCTCCGAGGGCCTTCTGGCAGTTCCCTCGGTTACAGGGAACCAGACAGAGGGCCTTCTCGGTAGTGGCACCCACCCTGTTGAACGCCCTCCCTTCAGATGTGAAGGAAATAAGCAGTGATCCTATTTTTAAAAGACATCTGAAGGCAGGCCTAAATAGGGAAGTTTTTAATATTTAATGCAGTATTATTTTTAACACTTGATTTGGGAGCCGCCCATAGTGGCTGGGGAAACTCAGCCAGATGGGCAGGGTATTAATAATAATAATAATAATAATAATAATAATATCCTCCCTACCCCGGCGCCTCTCTGTGAGTCTTGCGCACCTGGAGGTTTTTTCACAGCGGCATCGCCACCTTGTGGACACTTGCAAAATGACACCCGCTCCCAACTGAATGTGATTTGCCGGAGTGGCTCTGCTGGTGAGGAGAGCAGAACAGAGGGCGGCTCCGGGACAGAGCAGCTGCTGTGCATGCAGAAGGCCCCAGGGCCAGCCTGAGATGGCTACCTGTCATGGATAATTTAGTTGAGATTGCTGCATTGCAGGGGGTTGAGCTAGATGACCCTTGGGGTGCCCTTGCAACTCCACAACCCTACGATTCTATTACCTCGGAGGAGGTGACAGGCTCTCCTTCCTTGGAGGGTTTTAAGCAGAGGTTGGGTGGCCACCTGGCAGGGATTCTTCAGCTGTGATTCCCGCTTTGCAGGGGGTCAGACTAGATGACCCTGGGGTACTAATTTTTGTATTTTTTAATTAAAATTCCTTTATTTTGAATTAAGGAGGACCCACACAGGAAGGGCACAGGTAGAGGTGGGAGGTACCTGCAAGAAGGTTTTCTCAGGATGGGAGATTGGGAAGAGAGGTAGAGAAAATACGGGAGCTTGCCTTTCTATGTGCAGATAAATGATGAGAGATGCGTGACTTAATTGTGATAAAGGGTCTTTTCTGTTACACTTCTTCTATTCCTTTTCCCTTTTCTCTTTCTGCACAATTGTAAGGATTGTTTCAGTGTTTAATATGTTAAAACAAAACAACTTTCAATAAAAGTGTTTTACACCCCAAAAGAGAAAAATGTGTTGTTGGAGATGCGACAGAATTGCTACAGATTTAACACATTTGTTTGGGAGTTTTTCTGCCCTTCTGGACAGAAGTATGACCTCCCAAGAAACCTCAGTTCCCCTCTCCTTTTGATATTTCACACTGGCATCTAGCAGAGCCCTGCCGGATGCCCTGCTGCTGTCGGCCAGTGCAGAGAATACTGAACTAGATGGAGCCGAGGCCCTGACGCTGCAGCTTCGTCTGTCTGGCTCAGCTTCTCCCCGTCCCGATTTCCCAGGACTCCCCCGTGTCCGCTCCCAAGCCTCACCTCAGCCCAGCTGCAGTGGGCCACATCCAAGACTTTCATGGCCACTTCCATCTGGCGACTCCTCGAGTCGTCTTCTTCCTCTTCCTCCTCCTCCTCTCTGCTTTCCTTGGGATCTCGCTTGAAGCCCCGGTAGATCCTGGTGAAGGTCCCTTGCCCCAGATTCTCACACTGCCGAGGGGGAAAGAAGATTGGGCACTGCCAGGGTGCAGAAAGAGGGCCGCTGGAGGCTGCCAACTGACCTTGACTGCGCTTGTGACTTTAATGGAGGGAGAAATGATCCATCACAAAGCAGGCAGACAGGTTCCTGCCAGCCCCAAAAAATAGAGGTTTGAGGTCATTTGGCACCTGCCAGAGATTCTTGAGCCGCCTGTGTGTTCCTGCATGGCAGGGGGTTGGGCTGGATGACCCCTGGGGTTTCTCCCAACTTTGCAGTTCCCAGGATTATTATTTTTTGTGTGCAGAGAGTTGCAGACAGATTTATGTGTTTTAGACACACGTCACGTAAGTCCATCTTTCTCCCTCTTACCTGCACCAGATTCTCCGCCTGGATTTTCGGGAACATCATCTGGTTGACGGCCCTCCGTGAGGTGGATGGTGAGCTGGGCAGCTGGTGGCAGGTGCCCCCCCGGACGATCAAGAGGTTGGATTTTTCTACAGAGAAACAGAGGCAGAAGGAGTTTATGGGACCAAGAAGATTTGGGGCACCCCATGGCAGGATGGAAGAGGGCTGCTGGCTGTACAATGCCATGATTTTCCTTTGCAGGGCCTACCTTTGGGCTGTGGGGGGCGCTGTGGGCCCAGCTGGATGGCGGCCCCGTCGGCCTGGAGGCTAAAGCGCTGGCAGACAGCCAGCATCTCCCGGAGGCTGCAGAATTTCTTGGCCACCCCAGCAGTGGAGAAGGTGCCATCGCTGCCCTTCTGGATCAAGAGGCTTTTGAAGTCCTTGCCGATGTCCGTCTGTGGGGTTTGGGGAAGCGGGGTGACCCCAGGCAGTGGGGCAGGGTGGGGCGGGGAGCAAGGGGAAGAGAAAAGGTTTTTGTAAAAACAGCAATTGCTTCCAAAATTAGTGTGAATGGAAGTTGCAAAAGGATTTGCAATGTTTTCTGTTGCTTTGGAATGCGTTTCAATGGCAAGTGATGGCAAGTGACCCAAGTCACTCAGCTTTCAGATGGGTGAACCAGCAGAACTCTCTGCCACTAGATCCAAGCTCCAAATGATGCAGGCTTTTAAAAAGTATGCATCTGTCGACTTCCCAAAGTTTTCGGATTCTGCCTCCAATTATGGGGGATTCAGAATAGAGGCAGAATCCTGTAAAATACAAGGAAGGGACCTGTCCTTTGAGGGGGGTCAGGGGGACAGATAACCCTCGTATTTCAGTGGGTACTCTGAAGCAGACCCAGACTCCATTCTGCAGTTGTGCATTCAGGACAGAGCAGAGTGGGGCCCCCCACCTCTGCAGATGGGCCGCAATGGAGCATATGCAGAGTGCCCTTCCCTTTGTCTCCATATTCAGAGGGGCAGTCTCATGTTATATCCAACAAGTGCACACAGGCAGTTGGAGCTGTGCACACTCATATGGCTATGTGCAAGTAATGCTCAAGTAGTACACGGTCAGTGCACACAATATGAGACTCTTAATCTCAGGGTTGTGGGTTCGAGCTCCACATTGGGCGAAAGATTCCTACCTGCATTGCAGCGGGTTGGACTAGATGACCCTTGGGGTCCCTTCCAGATCTACCATTCTATGATTCTATGAATAATTTCCTTTCTCCAGGTTCTGGCAACCCCTGCTATGCCACTTCCCAGACGCCATACTCTCCTTGTGGGAGCAAAAGCTCATTTGCCTTCCAGATGAACATCTCTCCCACTTCCTCATTCATCATCCTCCTTGCCTCCTCTACGGGTACCGCTAAGGGCCAAACAATATTTGCACCCCAAACCTCACCCGTGCGACCAGGGTAAGCAAGGGGGGCTCCCACCTTGATGCAGATGGTGAGCAGGTAACTGTCGAAATTTTCTGGGCTTCGTCGAAGGACATGTGCTACGCCTTCGTTCTGAGACGCTTTCAGTCTGTTTTGGGCGAATTCTGACCTGCAATTCAAAATTTGACGTAGGCATAAATTAAAAATAAATAAATAATCTGCATCATTTGAAGCTGGGATCTAGTGGCAGGAAGTTCCGTTGGTTCGCCCGTTTGAAAGCCGGGTGGCGAAACCTCCTCCCCACATTTGACACAAAATTCATGGTTTTTATCTATTCATTTATTGAGTGTGTGTTTCTTTTTCAAGGCGGCAAATGCAGAGCCACACTCGGGTGCATTGCCCCCCCCCCCAATAAAAGGTTTCCTTTGGGGGCAGGATTCCCTTGGGAGCGCCGGGTTGCTCCCTGCCAGAAGAGGATGCTGGGTCTCCCTTGGTGAGAGCCAGGATTGCAGGTTTAATCCCCGAAAGGGACAGCTGCCTCTTTCTGGACTGCAGGAGGTTGGACTAGCGGATCCTCAGGGTCCCTTCCAACTCTAAAGGTCAAGGGACCCCTGACTATTAAGTCCAGCCGTGGCCGACTCTGGCGTTGCGGCGCTCATCTCGCTTGACTGGCCGAGGGAGCCGGCGTACAGCTTCCGGGTCATGTGGCCAGCAGGACTTAGCTGCTTCTGGCGAACCAGAGCAGTGCACGGAAACGCCGTTTACCTTCCCGCCGGAGAGGTACCTATTTATCTACTTGCACTTTGACGTGCTTTCAAACTGCTAGGTGGGCAGGAGCTGGGACCGAGCAACGGGAGCTCACTCCGTTGTGGGGATTCGAACCGCCGACCTTCTGATCGTCAAGCCCAATTCTATAATTCTAATTCTATAATTCCTTTGGCTCTTCTGGGGCTCTTAGGGAGCTTCTAGGCCCAGAAGCAGACTACCTGGATCCCGAGGTTGCGTGGGGCATTTGTCCACTGGGGCAATAGGGTGCAAGTGGCCTAATCCTGCAGGCTCTTCCGACATTCTTATGAGTAAAAACCTTTAACTATCTGTGGCTTTTGAGACGTGGGAGGGATTTTTAAAATGCATTTTCCCCCTCCTTGGTTTTAATGTCTGTATGTGGGGTTTGCTTTGGATCGCCTGGGCAAGAAGGAGCAGCTAGCAAATTTAAGAAAGAAGAACTTCAGTTTCATAAGGCGCCTTGAGCACAGTTTGAACTGCAGAAAGGCAGCGTACAAATAAAATGATGAGTGCGATAAATTGCCTGGAGAGGGTGTTTCAGAAGGCAGGGTAGGGGGTTGGACTAGATGACCCATGGGGAGCCCTTCCGACTTCTACCATTCTACAATTCTATCAATAGCCCTGCTAGTTGATTCGAAAGCAGATCCTGCCCAATTTTGGCCCCGAGTCTTGAGGTGCCTTTTGGAAGACTTTATAATTCTGGGCGAGGCCCACAGGCTTTTCCACATTGCCCTCAGAGGAAGGAAGAGCGTCATGCGGTTTGCAGGCTGCGGCTCAGAGACGATCTGAAGACATCGCCAGCCCAGCCCTGCCTGACGTCCCGTCCTTCCTCCTTCTGTTGGTGCAGAGTCCCGCCTGCTAGTGGGTCTTCCGTCTAAGCTGGGCTGGCTCAGTTGCTACAGCACCAAACTCCTCCTCTCAGGATCGTGGGTTCCAGCCCCACCTTGGGTGAAAGGTTCCTGCATTGCTGGGGGTTCAATTCCATGACTCTGTGACCACCCCCCACTCTGGGGCTTGTCTGGGGCTCACGTGATGGGTCCATGGCACTGGTTTTCCAGGTCTTCTAGAAGCCTCTTGGGGGCGACCTCCCTGCAGAAATAGTGTTGAGCATCGACTGTCAGGCGGAAGTATCCGTCAACCAGGGAGACAAACGACAAGGCATCTGCCAGGCTGCCAAACTCCATCTCCTGTGGGAAAAGAGACAAAACCACCATGTCCACCCTTCAATGGATGGACAGACAAGAGGAAAGTTCAGCCACGTTGGCATTTCCAAGATGCATTTTTCGTGCTTCTTGAAATGCCACGCAGCTGAATTTTTCAGGATAAAATTTGCGATTTTGCCATTTCTTTGGCTACGCAAGCCATTCCAAAAGGCACTGGCCAGGGGCAGAATTCTCTACCTTTTGACACCGGACAGTATGGTGTTACCATTTTGTGGATCAAACGTACTTTTTGCAAATGAGGGGAGGGGTCTTAAAAATATGATTTTGGGGGAATAAGTTAGGAATAAGGAATGGTGAACCTTTTGCATGCCAAGCGAGTGCTCTGGCATTCAGCGATGGTCCTTTCCTTAACAAGGAAGCAAGATTGCAGTCCTCATGATCTGAATTTAAGGCTAAATGAAGCTTCCTTGTACAGAGTTCATCTAATTCAATATTGTCTGCACTGACTGGCAGCAGTATTCCTGCTCCTATCCAGAGATGCCAGGACCTTTCATATGCTAGGGAAGCTCACCCCTTCCTTGTCACAAATGAGCCCACAATGAACATGGTGCAGGGGGTTGGGCTGGATGACCTTTGGGGGTCCCTTCCAATGGCACGATTCTAATTCCATGATGAGTAAAAGCAACATGGTGGTTCACCTACCAGCACCCGGCTGTCTGTCTTCGTCATGCTGACCAGGCGGCTCTTCGCAGGTTGACCCTCACGGATGGGTTGCTTGATAGTGATGTCAGCGATTTCGGGGAAGTCGCAGAACAGGTGGATTCCCTGAAGGATTGCAAGGGGGGGCACATGCGCCAAAAAGGAGAGATATATCTGGTTACGCTCACCTTGAGGAGACAGTTGGGCTCTGCACATGAGAGGCAGTATGGTGTAGTGGTTAGAGCACTGGACTACAACCTGGGGCAGCCCAGGGTTCGAATCCCCCAACTCATTTTTTTTTGAAAATAATATTTATTAAAGTTTTAAAAGTTACAAAAATAAAAAAATAAAAACACCATATTAAACAAAAACAAAACAGCACATCACAATAGGAAAAGAAAAAAAGAAACAAAAAAAGCAGAAAAATAGAAACAAGTAAAAACCTTCCCATAACTTATCTTTCATTTGCTTGTTTCCTTGACCTCCTCACACCTCCCTTTTTTGTATTCTAGTTCGGTTAGCTATTTCAGCAAATCCTTTCCATCTTTTCCAATTTTTGTCCTGTAATTTATCTTAATATAATATAACTTAACTTTCCCTCCTTTCACCAATTAACAGTCTGTTTTTTCCTAAACCTTTATAACATTTCTGCTAAAACCACATAGCTTCATTCCAACATCCTTCTAACATTCATTAATTTTACAATATTTCTGTAGATAGTCTTTAAATTTCTTCCACTCTTCCTCCACAGACTCTTCTCCCTGGTCTCGGATTCTGCCAGTCATTTCTGCCAGTTCCATCACCTTCATCTGCCATTCTTCCAGAGTGGGTAGATCTTGTGTCTTCCAATATTTTGCGATAAGTATTCTTGCTGCTGTTGTACATACATAAAGAAAGTTCTATCCTTCTTTGGCACCAATTGGCCAACCATGCCCAGGAGAAAGGCCTCTGGCTTCTTCAGAAAGGTATATTTAAATACCCTTTTCATTTCATGATAGATCATCTCCCAGAAAGCCTTAATCCTTGGGCATGTCCACCAAAGGTGAAAGAATGTACCTTCAGTCTCTTTGCATTTCCAACATTTATTATCGGGCAAATGATAAATTTTTGCAAGCTTGACTGGTGTCATGTACCACCTGTAGATAATTTTCATTATATTTTCTCTTAAGGCCTTACATGCCGTAAACTTCATACCTGTGTTCCATAACTGTTCCCAGTCAGCCATCATAATGTTATGTCCAACATCTTGTGCCCATTTAATCATAGCCGATTTCACCATTTCATCCTGAGTATTCCATTTCAACAGCAAGTTATACATTCTTGACAAGTTCTTAATTTTGGGATCTAACAGTTCTGTTTCCAATTTTGATTTTTCCACCTGGAAGCCAATTTTTGTATCCAAATTATATGCTTCCATTATCTGATAATAATGAAGCCAGTCTCGCACTCTATTTTTTAGTTTTTCAAAGCTCTGCAGTTTTAATCTGTCTCCCTCTTGTTCCAGAATTTCCCAATATTTCGGCCATTTGGCCTCCATATTGAGCTTTTTCTGAGCCTTCGCTTCCATTGGTGACAACCACTTTGGGGTTTTATTTTCAAGCAAGTCCTTATATCTTATCCTAGAATCCCTGAAGCTTGTTTGAGGGCTGGTCTTATCCCACCTCGCAGGGCTGATGTGGGGACTAAATGAATTGAGGGGGAGGAAGCCTAGTCCTCATTGAGCCCCCATGATGCCCCTGCGAGGTTGGGGGGCCCGATAGCCAGCGATTGGGCAGAGGTCCCCCGGATGACTGAGTAGGAATTCGAACCCTGCTCTCCCAGGTCCTAGTGCAGCGCTCTAACCACTATGCCATACAGGCTACCAGCTGGGCCTCCCTTTGCCCGGCAGCAAGTGTGGGAAATCTGTGTGCAGTCAGTGGAGTTACTGCCTTGGATCAGGCTGGGAGGTAGAGTGCGCCTAGCGCTGGAGGCCCTAGGAAGGGGGTTGGGGCAGGGTCTTGAAAGGTGTTGCTGCGAGAACCCTGTTCGGACTCTGGGGTCAGACTAGATGGCCTCTGAGGGTGCCCAATGCAGCCTGACCTCACCTTGGTGCCGCTGTGACTTGTCAAGATCCCTTTTTCGCTGGAGACATGGATGATCCAGGCAGATCCTGTTGCTGCCTGCGCAGAGACCCAGGCCTGGAAGGTCTCCTCAGTGGTGGCCCCCTGCAGGCCCTTCAGCTCCATGAGGTACTTCAGCTTGAGGAAGCGGACTTCAGTCTGCAGGCTGCTGACCTTGTGCAGCGACTGCCCAAACTGGCGCCGGATCCGCTTCCGAGTGACGAAGTTCTGCGCCTGGAGCTGGAGCCGCATCTGCTCTGGGAGGCACAACTTGTAGCTGCAACGAAAGACGAGAGGGGCAGGTGCGCGTGGGCTGGCTGGAGGAGGTGCTCCAGGAAGGGCTGAAGGAGCTGGGTGGGCAGCTGAGCTCTTGCACAGCTCAGCTCTTGCAGCACACACCCAAAGCCACAGCTTCAGCTCAAGGGGTTCGTCTTTCTCGACGTCCAGTGTCCAGATCCTATGGAGTCATATTACTCTATGCTGCCTTGGTCAGGCCACACCTGGAGTACCGTTCTGGGCACCTCAGTTGAAGAAGGGATTGACAAGTGGGAAGGTGTGCAGAGGAGAGCGACGAAGATGCTCAAGGGCCTGGAAACGAAGCCTGATGAGGAACGGTTGAAGGAATTGGGGATGTTTAGCCTGGGAAAGAGGAGACTGAGAGGAGAGAGGAGAGCCATCTCCAAATATCTACTCTGGCGGGAAGGATCTGGATCTATGGGTTCAAGTTCCAAGGAGATTCCAGCTCAACATCAAGAAGAACTTTCTGACATTTAGAGCTGCTCCACAGGGGAAGGGTCGCCCTCAGGAGGTGGTGGACCTTCATGGAGGTCTTGAAGCAGAGGTTGGCTTTGCAGGGCTTGGACTAGATGACCCTGCGACTCCACAACTCTAATGGTCTGGCTCAGAGTGAGGCAGCTTCTTGCCCCTTCCAGGTTTGGCCACAACGGGCCAAAGAGCCCTCCGCTTTTTCTGGATCCCTCCTGCCCTGACCTGCTTGCTGGGAGAGCTTCCTCTCCTCCTCCTTACCTGAGACTTCGGAAGGTCTCCTCCAGGCTCCGCTTCCTCTCCTTGCAGATCCGCAACATGTCCAGCACAGCAAGGCCCAAGCAGGTCTCCTGGTTCTCCATGCTCAGGGATATCTCCTCCCGGCCGCTGAGGAAATCGCTGCGGGACTGTGAGGAGGAAGGGGTCCATGGGAAAGAAACGCTCCCAGGGTCCCCATAAATTCCATGCCCCTTTCCCGGGACTCCCAGTTGCCTTGCCTTTGGGGAAAGGGGTTGCTGCAAATTTGTCATCTCCAGACCCTACAAGTTGTCGCTCCCGCCCCGAATCTCGGAGGAGGAGTTGTACTCACCTGGGCGAAGAGGTAGTCTATGGTTGGGTAATCCAGCACCGGACTGACTTGGTCGCTGGCCAGCCCACAGCGGAACGATTTCTGGGACCCGAACCAGTTGGGGAAGAAAAACCTGCATGGAGAAAACAAGACTCTTTTGTGGGGAGGTTGGGAAGGTGTTTCGGCCAGGGCTGATGGGAGTTGTAGTTCAGGCAGCCATATTGGTTGGGGGTTGTTGGGAGTTGTAGTTCAACACAACCATATTTGTTGGTGGCTGATGGGAGTTGTAGTTTAATACAGGTTGGTGGCTGATGGGAGTTGTAGTTTAATACAGGTTGGTGGATGATGGGAGTTGTAGTTTAATACGGGTTGGTGGCTGATGGGAGTTGTAGTTTAACATGGGTTGGTGGCTGATGGGAGTTGTAGTTTAATACGGGTTGGTGGATGATGGGAGTTGTAGTCTGAAACATCAGGAGGGCACCAGCGCTGGTGGGTCATAGCTGAGTTTCGACAGCTGTGCCCTACCTGATCCGGTAGAGGAGCACTTGGCTGAAGGACTCGTCCACGGTGAAGACATGACTGGGCGCGTACCACCCCGAGAGGTCCTCTCTGGCCAGCGCAAAGAGGGAATGGCAGACGGGGAGGATTCCTGGCAAAGAAGAAGGCAAGGCTTAGCAAGGCTGGGTTTCCGAATCTATGTTTCCCCTCAGATTTCGATCCTGCTGCATGTGGAAATCTTAAAAGTGGGAGAGTAATGTTACTGTTGCTCACTAGGAATCTAATAAGTCAAAAAATAATAATAAAAGGGCTTCTTAGGAGATAGTCTCCTGATGGCCGAGAGACTCTCTCTGCGTTTTGGAATGAGACACCCATCAGAGCTGGCAGAAAGTGACGCTCCAGCTGAGAAGTGTTCAAACTCACCGCATGCTTTGGCCGCTGCGATGCAGAGCTCCTCCGCCGTGTACTCCCCTAAGGGGAAGTTTAGGGTGCCGGCTGAGTCCGAGGCTGAATGTGCCGCGTTCAACTGGTGGTAGAGATATACCTGGAGGCCGTCTGTCTTGGAGGAGGAGAGGTTGCTGCTTCTGTTGCTGATCAAGGGGGTTTCTTCTTCCTTGACGGGAGGCATTGCTGAGGCCTGTTGGAGGTGACAGACACCCCCCCCCCCCAGTCACAATTCAAGCTCAGATCCTGTGCAGAGGGGAAGTGAAATCAGTGTTTCGCCAAACTTTCTTCGACTCCCATAAACTCATCCCTATGGAAAGCATGATTCAGAACAGCCGTCTGTACGACCCACTGAGTAGGATAGTACAATAAAACCCAAAACTTTTGCAGTCAATTTATCAAAATCACTTTCAAGCTCTTAATTTGGGGAAACGGACAAACTTCAGTCATTAAATGCCAGCTTTTCAAATACATGCAATGACTTCGTCAGGATCCCAGCGTGGAATGATATGGCTTGGCAAGAACAGTCTCCCTAAGATTTTACTCACTTGTAATAAGGAATGGGCAGCACAACACCCTCCCTTCCTGGATCTGAAATGCCTGCAGGGTCCTCTATCTTGGCAGCCCCCAGGCATTCCCTTCCTCTCTTGAAAAGTGTCTCTGCTTTCCCTCCTGTGCGGTTTTTATGGGCTGGGGCCTTCCTTGCATTTTTAAAACTATGGATTTATCTTGGCCTTCTAATAGGATTGTTCTGTTGTGTATTTTAGTTCAGGATATTTATGTGTCAACATTTGTGATTTTATTTTATTTTATCATTGCAAATCACTTACAAGCCCTTTCTGTCATTAAGCAGTAAATAAGTGAATATTAATGAAATAAAAAAAATAAAATCTCTGCTGCTTTGTCCAAGGGCTAAGACTGGAAGCAGATGCTTGACTTGGAAGAAGGGCAAAATATACTGAGAAAGGGAACCCGATTATCCTTGTTTGTTATTGTAAATTTGAATACCACCAGGCATCCGAAGATCACAGAGTGGTTCATAAAATCGCAAAATGAGATCATAGATCACATAATAAAACAAAAGCAAACTACTCCCCCCCCCCCGGCCCACAAACAAAGAATGTTGATCATCTCAAGGCTTGATTGCAGAACAATATTTTTGACTGGTGCCAAGTGAGCTTCCCTGGGGAATGCATGTCACAAGGGGAGACGCTGTAGGAAACGCTCCTTCTGGGGTTGCTGCTCTCATGGAGGGGGCACACAAAGAAGCGCCTCAAAATAATAAAATAATAATATTATTATTAATAATAAATGTATTACTTATACCCCACCCATCTGAATGGGTTGCTCCAGCCACTCTGGGTGGATTCTGACATAATAAAAACACAGTAAGACATCGAACATTAAAAACTTCCCTATGTGGGGCTGTCTTCAGATGTCTTCTAAAAGTTATGTAGTTCTTTATCTCCTTGACATGTGATGGGAGGGCATTCCACAGGGCGGGCGCCACCACCGAGAAGGCCCTCTGCCTGGATCCCTGTAACCTCACTTCTTGCAGGGAGGGAAGCCCCAGAAGACCCTCGGAGCTGGACCTCAGTGTCCGGGGTGGACGATGGGGGTGGAGACGCTCCTTCAGGGATCCAGGGCCAAGTTTATTTAGGGCCAGCACCAACACTTTGAATTGAACTCAGAAATGTACTGGGAGCCAGAGAAGATCCTTTAGGACCTCCATGGCTCCCCTCCAGAGAATCCTGGGAAGAGTAGTTTGTCCAGGGCGCTGAGAGTTGTGTTAGCTGCGAGGTTTGACTGCTCAGCCACTCTTCTAGCTCTGTGAGGAGGAACGGGGTCTCCTGGCAACTCTCAGCACCCTGTACAAACTACAGTTCCCAGGATTTGGCTGCAATTCCTGCACTGCAGGGGGTTGGGATAGATGACCCTCGGGGTCCCTTCCAACTCTACCATTCTGTGGTTTTCCATTTGTTTTGCAGCCAGTTTCGCCATTTCAGCGCAATCCCTTCATTTCATGAGCCACCTCTCTTTGGTTGGTGTCGCTTCCTCTTACCTTTCTGGGAGTTCTCATAGGAAAGTCCTTCCAGGATGCCAGGAGAGTCCGGGGCCAGCGCTGGGCGCCCGGTTGGGTGCAGAGCTTCCTTCGAGGGAGCTCAGAGATGGTGCAGGCCAACCTCCTGACGTCTGGTTGCGGAGATGAGATTTGCTGGTACGTCAAAAAGCACCTGACCCCATTTCCTGTTTTCAGAGAATTTCAGAGGCCTGTGAGCCATTTCCTGCCGCTGCTGCTGCCGGAGAAGATGCTGAGGACCACAGTCGAGGCAGGGGAGGGCGAGGGGAGGAGCAGAGGGTGATATTTATTTATTGAATTATATACTGCCCTATACCCAGAGGTATATCAAAATAAAAGCAACCCAGTAACCCCCCCCCCCCCAAAGAGCCACATTTTAAACAGGGCAGAGGATGTCAATCAGATCAAGCAAAGGCCTGGCTAAAATGGAACAGGTGTATAATGAAGACAGGGACGCGGGTGGCCCTGTCGTCTAAACCACTGAGCCTCCTGCGCTTGCCGATTGGAAGGTCGGGGGTTCGAATCCTCACAATGGAGTGAGCTCCCGTTGCTCAGTCCCTGCTCCTGCCAACCTAGCAGTTTGAAAGCAGGCCAGTGCAAGTAGATAAATAGGAACCGCTGCGATGGGAAGGTAAATGGCATTTCCGTGCGCTCTGGTTTCCGTCAGTGTCCTGTTGTGCCAGAAGCGGTTTAGTCCTGCCGGCCACATGACCTGGAAAACTGTCTGTGGACAAACTCTGGCTCCCTCGGCCTCAAAGTGAGATGAGCGCCACAACCCCATAGTCGCCTTTGACTGGACGTAACCGTCCAGGGGTCCTTTACCTTTTTTTTACCTGTAATGAAGGCACCAGGTAAACTTTCCTGGGGGTTGTACATATTTTATGGGCTAATAGCCGTAAATAAATAAATTTGAATTTGAACTTTCCTGGGGAGGGCGTTCCCACAGACAGGGAGCCCCAACTGGAGACAGAGAGAGAATCTCATAGACCACAGCAACCCCCCCTCCCCGACCCTCTCACCCAGGGATATTACATTACAGGGCATATTATAATATAATTTCCAACATGTATACAAAGTTTATATACCAAATTTATGTACCTAAAGCAAGAAAAAAGAAAAGGAAAAAAATAAAAGAAAAAGACATAAAGCCATTTCAAAATAACATTTGTACCAGCATTACGGACTTCCTGTCAGTCTCGTTGTATATTCTTTTTTTTTTACAAATGAATGTACTCTTATTATTGTATATTTCTTTACATTTTATCTAATACATTCCTATATCAATATGTAACCTTAATATTGTTTCTCAACTCAATTTCTCTCCAATGTCAATTGAACGCTAGCATAGATAGCGAACCTTTACTATATTTTTGAACATATATCTTATATCTATCCCTTTTTTTAAAAAAAAATATTGTTTTGAATTGCCTCTCAGGCTATTTGTCAACTGCGCCATTTCAGCAAATTCCTGTAGTTTATTATGCCAGTCCATTATTGTCGGGGCTTCTTCTTCCTTCCACCCTTTGCCACCAAAGTCCGGGCTGCAGCCCTTGCATATAAAAATGCATCTCCCACCCAGGTTCCAGTGATGCATGCCGGATCAGCCTCCTCATCCATAATCAGATGGTGGGTGAGGGAGATTTTATTCTGGGCAGACCTGGCATTCAACAGCAGCAGTCGCAGACCCGAGGGCTGGCTGATATGGCAACCTCAATTCCCCAAGTTGGAGGAGGGGCTGCACATGGCAGTCACTAGCTGCCAGAGCATGCCCCTCTCCCAGGCTGCCCCCCATGCCATGCCTCCCCCTGCTCTCCCCCACTCCTCTCCGCCCAGGCACATCCCGCCAAGAGCCCTTACAGCCCAGTTCAAAACCGCTGAAAGACTGAAAAAAAAGAATTTAAAAGGATATAAAAACAATTTAAAACAAGGAGTCCTCTCTGGTGAGCCGTGGCAGCAGTCCTGATGAAGCCTGTCAGGCCCTGCCTTGGGCCAGGTAGACGGAGGCAGGAGCAGGGCCCTCAGGCTCTCAGCAGGATAAAGATCTCTTTATTTATTTATAACCTGAGAAATGAATGATGGAAATGGAAGATGAACTCGCCGAACGCCAGCAGCGGGTTGTGGGGGCAAGAGATGCCTTCTGACTTTTGCACCTCGCAACAGAGAGATAGACTGCACTTCAGCCTGGAGGTTCTGTACTAAAAGAGCATACAGAATCGTAGAACTGTAGAGTTAGAAGGGGCCATGAGGGTCATCTAGTCCAACCCCCTGCAAGGCTGGAATATTTTGCCCAATGTGGGGCTTTAACCAGCAAAACTGAAGTTAAAGGGTCTCATGCAGACCCGCCAAGGGCCCTGCTTTTCCAGGGACAGTCCCAGAATTACAGAAGACATCCCAGTTCCTGATTTGATCCTGGAATGTCCCGCTTTCCTTTTTCCCTCCCCATCTTGGAGAATAATTAAAAGTGGTATGTGCAGGGGCTAAAGCAGAGTCCTGTTTATACGGAAAATAAAATTCCTGCACCAAATGAAGGAAATGGTGAAGTTTCCTATAATTTTGAAGGGAAAGGTTACCCATCCACTTCAAAGTCTTTCATTGCAAGTCATTCTGTAGCCTGCCATTTCTTAGGAGGCACAGAGGTTTATTCCTTTATTGTAAATGGAGCCACACTCTGCCTACTCAGAAGTAAGTTCCACTGTAGTCAATGGAGCTTATCACCAAGTAATTGGGTATAAAGATTGTGCAGCTTTACACTGCAACCTGAATCTGATTTCCATAACCTTTCCCAATCTACCATCTGTATTTTATGTCCAAAGTCCTTTGCCCATTATATCATTACCGACTTAACCTGTTCACCCTTTGTATGCCACTCACTTGGAATCTAATAAATCTAATAAATAAAAACTAAAGCGCTGCTTAGAAGACAGTCTCCTGACAGCTGGGAGTCTCTCCCTGCATTTTGGAATGAAACACACATCAGAGCTGGCGGAAAGGGCATCTAGCTGTTAATTAAAAGCTTGGTGATTCAAGCCCACCTCAGGGATGGCTGTGGGCAGGATTCCTGCATTGCAGGGGTTGGACTAGATGACCCTCAGGGTCCCTTCCAGATCCACCATTCTATGATTCTATGAATAATTTCCTTTCTCCAGGTTCTGGCAACCCCTGCTATGCCACTGCCCAGACGCCATACTCTCCTTGTGGGAGCAGAAGCTCATTTGCCTTCCAGATGAACATATGCAGCAAAGCCGGAAAACAGACACTGAATTTCTCACTGGGGTTTTTTGGGGGTGCGGTATTTTCTTCTGGAGAGTTGCCCGCTTGCTGTCAGCGTATCGGTTGCTGTGGCCTCAGGATGAAGCAGGATGAGGCTCTTGCCAGCGGCTCCACATGTGCAAGAACCCCTTTGCCCTGACCCAGTTACCCATTTTGCCTGCAGGTTTCGCCCTGGGGTGGCGTTTGGGCGTTGACTGCGAAAGCCAACATCTCCAGACAAAAGTCCCTGTTTGCTTTTGCATCCTTAGCTTTGTGGAAACAAAGAGAGAGAGTGTGAAAAAGGATAAGAAGGAGGCCTTTACTTGGAGAGACTTCAAGGTGAGGTGAGAGTTGTCTCCACCTCCTGAGATGCCAATCTGAAGACTGAAGAAGGAAGGAACATGCGGAAAACTGTCCTGGGGACTCCCCTGGAAAAATCCTATGGGGAAGAGCGCTTAGTCCCACACTGAAAACATATGGAAAGAGATACGTGGGCGAGAAATCATTTTGGGGTTTTCTTTTGCTTTTTTGGATTTTGATTTTTTGTAAAACTTTCCCCAAACGAACTCCATTAAGCTGGAACAATCTGGCATTTGGTTTCCACCCAGTCAGATAGGCGGGTGAAAATAAAATTACTATTATTCATATTATTATTTCTGGGTGGCTGATGAATAATGGAAGTGGGTCACACAAGAATGAGTTTGCCCAGATTAGCACAAATGTTTTCAGTCAACGGGTGATTTTCGGAGTCAGTTTGGAAGGGAGGAGTGAACGTAGGCTTAAAAAGTTTGATGAAGTGCAAAACTTGGTGGTTTCAATATCCTCAGTTAAATGAAATTGATAAAAGGGATTTAAAGAATGGATTTGCTAAGCAAAGTTCCAGCTTTGAGACAGGTTTAGGTGAAAAGGATGAGAAATGAATTTCTGAAATGTAAAAGTTGCTGCTAGCATGGGAAACGAAGGATGAAAATTTTAAAATAACAATGGTTAAGCTAGCTAAGTATATAATATAGATATGGCTGCCTAGGAAAAGCTTGGGAAAATAGGAAGGAAATTTATAGCGTGTTATGGCTTAAAAAAAACAATTACAAGATGCTTTATAGATGGTAAAGGTAAAGGTAAAGGGACCCCTGACCATTAGGTCTAGTTGTGGCCGACTCTGGGGTTGCGGCACTCATCTCGCTTTATTGGCCGAGGGAGCCGGAGTACAGCTTCCGGGTCATGTGGCCAGCATGACTAAGCCACTTCTGGCAAACCAGAGCACGGAAACGCCGTTTACCTTCCTGCTGGAGCAGTACCTATTTATCTACTTGCACTTTGACGTGCTTTCGAACTGCTAGGTTGGCAGGAGCTGGGACCGAGCAATGGGAGCTCACCCCGTCACGGGGATTCGAACCGCCGACCTTCTGATCGGCAAGTCCTAGGCTCTGTGGTTTAACCCACAGCACCATCCGTGTCCCTTTATAGATGGTATTTACCCCCAAAGAAGGTGGCTCAAATTTACAAAAATGTATCAAATAAGTATTGAAAATGTAAAGCCAGTGAGGGGTCATTTTATCACATGTGGTGGATCTTACATTAAGCCAAAGGCATTTGGGGACTTGATGCTTAATAAAATTAAGAAAAGAATAATGTGACTTTCCCCAAGAGGACAGAATCCTTCCTGATGGATGTGATCTTGGGGGGCACCCTTGAGCTCCTTAGAAAAGGAAAGGTGCGCTATAAAGGCAAATGCAATAAAAATAGACATATGAATGCAATAAATAAATATAAATCAATGAGGCTTTCCGGTCATGTCACGAACTCAATGGTGGCAGCTCCTCGCTGCCCTCCGTTCAGGCACCACCAAACCCCACCAAATTTCTTGCTCTGGGAGCAAATCCTGCTCCAAATCCATCATAAGCAAACATTACAATTGCTCTGTCCAGTTCAGAGGGATTTTGTTCGTGTTTGAGAGACAGAGAGAAAAGTATAGAAGTGTTTTCTGTTTTAACTGCATTTCTGCAAATTTCAGGGCTTCCGAACTTCAGGGCTGCAAATTTCAGGAGCTTGATTCAGGCCCCAAGTGGTCCTTCTGCCTGATGCAGCAATCAAGGACCCCCCTCGCTTTTCCCCCCTGCAGAATGATGTGGCAACAACACTGGACACCTCTGGAGATGAAAAAGGCAACCTAATCTTTGTTCTGGGAGATTTGGCTCCATGTCAGGCTAATGACAGCATCCTTTGTTTTGCTTTCTTCTGCGTTTTTGCATAAGAGATGCAATCCATCATCTTTGGGGAGATTGCCCTGGAGACAGGAAAGAAATTTAAATACTGTATGCAGCACAAAAACCAGGCTTTTTCAATCACCTGGGAAATGGTGGAAGGGAGGGGAGCAGAAAAGAAGCCTTCTGCAGGCTTACTCAGGAGTAAGTCCTAATGAACTCAGAGGTGCTTTCCTCCATGGAGGCATGCATTGCACAGAGCCTCTGTTTTGTTTTATTTTTAGTGGCAAAGAGACTAACTAGTCATAGAATCATAGAATTGTAGGTGACACCCCTTCATATATTTGAAGATGGCTATCATATCTCCTCTCAGTTTCCTCTTTTCCAGGCTAAAGGTAAAGGTAAAGGGACCCCTGACCATTAGGTCCAGTCGTGGCCGACTCTGGGGTTGCAGCGCTCATCTCGCTTTATTGGCCGAGGGAGCCGGCGTACAGCTTCCGGGTCATGTGGCCAGCAGGACTAAGCCGCTTCTGGCGAACCAGAGCAGCGCACGGAAACGCCGTTTACCTTCCCACCGGAGCGGTACCTATTTATCTACTTGCACTTTGAGGTGCTTTCGAACTGCTAGGTTGGCAGGAGCAGGGACCGAGCAACGGGAGCTCACCGCGTCCTGGGGATTCGAACCGCCGTCCTTCCGATCGGCAAGCCCAAGAGGCTCAGTGGTTTAACCCACAGCGCCACCCGCGTCCCTTCTTTTCCAGGCTAAACAGATCCAATTCCTTCAACTGTTCCTCATCAGGCCTGGCTTCTAGGCCCTTGATCATCTTGGTCTCCCTCCTCTGCCCACCTTCCAGCTTGTCAAGATCCTTCTTAAAACATGGTGCCCAGAATTTGAAACAGGATATTCCAGGTGTGGTCTGACCAAGGCAGAATAGAGCGGCACTATGACTTCCCTTGATGTGGACACTAGGCTTCTGTTGATGCAGCCTAGAATAGTGTTAGCTTCTTTTGCTGTTGACTCATGTTCCGCTTGTGGTCCACCAAGACCCCTCGATCCTTTTCACGTGTACTGCTAGTAAGCCATTGGCCTGATCCAGCAGACTCTGCTTATTATATCGGTGATGGATCTATAGCTATATAAAGATGGCTTCCACCAATTGAGGGGCTACCCCAGAGGAAACCCTGCTCCCCCCGTGACCATGGCTGTTGCATTCAGACGGTCCTACTTGCCTGCTTCCTAGAAGAGGCATGTGGCTGAGGTGGGGATGCTGGATTCGGTGGGACCCATTTGGCCTGATCCGGGTGCTGCAGGCTCTCTCCTGAAAGTCCTACAAATTGCTGTGCATGTGCCAAGGTGGAAGGAGAGAGGCCCGAGTTGCTCCATGGGAGACAAGGAGCGGCCGGTGTTGTGCATCTCCCCACCCTTCCTCCTTCTTCCAGTTTCCTGCTTTCCTGCTAGGAGGGCCTCGATTGGGAAATCACCATCCATTCCTTGGAAGAATTTGCGATTACATATTAGGCCCCTGGGATTAGCTGGATCTGTTTTCTCCTTGCAATAACCATGTGAAAAAGGACAGAGAGAGAGAAAGGAGAGAGAGGTAGGGACATGCCCAGAGCCACCCTCTCAATATCCTGGCACAGGCAGCGATTTATCTCGAGAGAAGGCACCTGGATTTTACTCACCCAAAGGAGATTAACCCAGCAACCTATGAAACAGCTCATTGTTTGGTGTGTCGCTGGACTCTGCTTTCCCTTGTCAGCTGCTTCCATTGTTTTCATTTCATTCTTAAATGTTGCAACGTGCCCTGGGAACTTGGGCATGCAATGAATACAAATAATACTGCTAATAATAATTTGTGCTCTGTATTTATCATTCTTGATATATCTTTATTTATACTCTGCCTTTTTCTGAGGGTCTCCTGGTGGTTCCCTCCATGCGAGAAGACAGGTTTCAAGGAATCAGGGCCTTCTCGGTGGTGGCACCCTCCCAGCAGAAGTCAAGGAAATAAATAACTACACAACTTTTAGAAGTCATTGAAGGCAGATATGTATAAGGAAGTTTTCAATGTTTAGTATTTTATTTAATTTTTATAATTTTTCTATTAAGTTTTCAAAGATTTAACATATATCAACAGATAATAAATTAATCTCTTTCCGACTTCCACCCCATTTTCCACAGTGATTTAATTTCTTCCCCTCTACTGCACACTTCCCTCTTGATACTGTAATCTCTAATTTCTTCTGTTGCTATCATTTCTAATCCTGCCTGCGAGTTAATCAAACTGCAATATTTCCTTAAACAGTCCAAAAAGGGCTTCTATCCTTCCACAAAGCAATAATTATTTGGTTCTCCTGTTTTGGCTGTTAACTTTGCCAGTTCAGCATAGGCAACCACCACTGCCACCAACCAATCAATCTTTATTGCGGTCAAAGACCTGACAGTCAACAACAACAACCACCATTTTATTATCAGTACCCTGCCTATCTGACGGTTGTTCAAGCCACTCTAGGCAGCTTCCAACCTATATCAAAACATAATGAAACAACCTTACTTATCCTCCATTCTTCTTTGGTTGGAACTTCTTCTTCCTTCCACTTTTGTGCCTAGACAATTTAATCATCTTTTTTGGAATTTCTGCCCCTTTAATCCCTAATTTTATGGATTATTATGTTTTTCTATGTGCTGGAACCCCACCCCCCCCAGAATGGCTGGGGCAACCCAGTCAGATGGATGGATATAAGAAATAAGTTCTTATTCTTATTATTTTGCACCAGCTACAACTTCTGGACCAATCTCAAGGGCAGCCACACAGAGAGCACATTGCAGTAGTCCAATAATAGAGGTTACCACCACCAGCCAGTGTGCTTTAAATGAAGATTGATGGGCACGGCAAACTTTAAATGACATGAAGAAACATCCCTAAGTGATCTGATGTGCTGCGATGAAACATTTTAAGTCTCATGTTATGTACTAAGCTTGGATCCTAGAACAATAGGCAGGTAGGAGCCTAGAATGCAAGAACGTGATTGGCCTGCAGGAGCAGCCAAATCTGGACTGCAGGAGGGAAGCAGAATCAGTCAACCAGATGGGACCCATTGTGTAAATAATGTATATAAAGTCAGAAGTTTTTTGGGGGAAGGATGGATTCCTTCACTGTTTTATGAGCTGCAATAAAGAACACAAAATATATTTCACTGGTGACGAAGGTGGGATCCCACCACTGGCCGCACTGCTGCATCGCACCGCACATCCAGGCTACAGCCCCAGGACCCAAGAATCCGGAATGGCAACAGACAACAGCTTCATGCCGTTCAGCCTAGCATCAGGAGACTGAGAAGGATACGCCACCCGCTTCCAGTTCCTCCTGGAGGCAAAGGACGTCACCGACACAGCCAAGAAGAAGGCAACATTCTTCAGCATCTGCGGAGAGGAAACGTTCGAGATCACCCAGGCCCTCCTCGCACCTGAAAATATAGATAGATAGATAGATAGATAGATAGATAGATAGATAGATAGATTCTTTATTGTCATTACACAAGTGCAACATTGCACAAGTGCAACGAAATTGGATGCCATCCCTTAAAAACAACAAAAGCAACACAACAACAACAACCAAACAAACCACATTCCAGCCACACCCACACCCACACCCATCAAACTCCCAGGTCACACTATCGAGTTACTGCATTTAAGAAGGCCACAGCTCTTGGATAGAAACTATTTTTCAGTCTATTTGTCCTTGACTTGATGTTTCTGTATCTCCTGCCAGAAGGCAGTAGTACAAACAGACTGTGTCCCGGGTGAGATGCATCCTGCAGGATATTGTTTGCTTTCCTAAGACAACGGGAACCGTACAGTTCTTCCAAAGATGGGAGGGGATGACCAATAATCCTTTGGGCTGTGGTTATGACCTTCTGGAGCACCTTCCTCTTCCTAGCTGTACAGCTGGAGAACCAGGAACAAATACAGTATGTGAGAATGCTCTCTATGGAGCCTCGGTAGAAGGACACCAGCAGTCTCTCACTCAGATTGTTCTTCTTTATCACGACCATTCGCTACAACACGATAATGGAATGGCTGAAGGGGCCCTTCTCACAGCAAGCCTTGGTGGTAGCGTGTCACAACGCCTTCTACGCAAAGCAGCAGGCCCCTGGAGAAACCATAACCTCGCTCTGCCAGGCTGCCAGGCTCTGCAACTTCACAGAGCTGGAGAACATGCTCCGCAACTGGCTCATGGGTGGCCTGAGGGATGAGAAGTTGCAGTGGCGCCACCACACCAAGAAGGACCTGACATTCCTGGTCGCCCTAGAGGAGGCCCTGGCAAACGAACCCGCTGAGAGGTCTGCGCAAGGATTATAGCCGAACTCATCGTCCCAACCGAGGACCCACCACGAAGACCTCACCGACGACTCGTAATCCGACAGGGAGGACGTGCACCGAGTGCAGTGGCTTCCACAAGCCGCACGCCCACCACAACTGCCTCGGCCAGAAGAGGGGAACTGCACCACCTGTGGGGAGAACCACGGGCAGAGGACGCCTCACATCTGATAGCCGACCTAAGAGTCCCAGGCCCCGCGGTCTGACACACCAAAGCAACTCGACAGAGATCACGGACTGTCAGATATAGCAGTTGCCCATTCCAACGTGGAAAAAAATTACACTGAGGTACAGATATAGGAGGAACGCGGGTGGCAATATGGGTTAAACCACAGAGCCTAGGGCTTGCCAATCAGAAGGTCGGCGGTTTGAATCCCTGTGATGGGATGAGCTCCTGCTGCTCAGTCCCTGCTCCTGCCAACCTAGCAGTTCGAAAGCACGTCAAAGTGCAAGTAGATAAATAGGTACCACTCCGGCGGGAAGGTAAACGGCATTTCTGTGTGCTGCTCTGGTTCGCCAGAAGAGACCCGGAAGCTGTACACCGGCTCCCTCGGCCAGTAAAGCAAGATGAGCGCCGCAACCCCAGAGTCGTCTGCAACTGGACCTAATGGTCTGGGGTCCCTTTACCTTTACCTTTACAGATATAGGGGGCCCTGTGCTGCATGGAGCTCGAAACAGGCTCAACCCTGCCCATAATCTCAGCATGGACATTAAAGAAGTTGTGTCCAAATGGTGGCCCCAAGCTCAGGCTGGCCCCATTCACCCTCCAGGACTTCCAAAATTGTGAGGTCCCCGTGATGGGGGTGGGAACCTTCAATGTACAAGATTGAGGGTGGAAGTGTCGGTTACACTTGATTGTGGTCAAGGAGTCCTAGGCCAGCTTAGCCATCACTGGGATGAACCACACCAGCTCCTATGTGGATGCAAAGCATTTCCAGAGTTTTTTTGACGGAGCATTGGGATGATATACTGGCCCCCTGTTGGCCTACAACTAGATCCTGCCGAATCAAGGCCTGCTGAGTCCCATTTGCCCTGAAACCCCGCACAGACGAGGAATTAGACCAGCTTGTGGAACAAGGAGTGCTTGAGCCGGTGCCCAACGCCCCCTGGGAAACCCCGATCACCATGCCCATCAAGCCCACAAACAAGGCCCTTACGGCTCATGCATACCCAGTGCCAGTGGTCAGCCATGTCCTTGCCACCCTGGCAGGGTCTAAGATTTTTGGCAACCTAGACTTGGCCCAGGCCTACCAGCAGTTGCCAGTTGACGAGGCCAACCACCGCTGAGACTCGTACTTCAAATGGCTGTCACTCAGTCTGTCAAACGGGACCCATTGTGTTAATAATGTATATAAAACCAGAAGTTTTTTTGGCGTGGGGGGGTGGGGGGTGATTCCTTCACTGTTTTACAAGCTGCAATAAAGAGCATGAAATCACTACACGACTCCGAGTATATTTCATCCCCTCAAGCCACGTGCCGCTCAGTTGCCGTATCTGGGCTTGGCTTGGAGAAATCAGGGTGCAAATAAAGGAACAAGCCCATGTGCAATTTGGCCCTGGATAAGATTAAAAGGGGGGTTGGCTCAAAGGGTGAGCGGGACTAAAATCTGTGGCTGGCAGGGAGTTCCGTTCACAAGGAGGAAAAGGGTGCAAGAGGTGAGAGTCTCTACCTTCTGAACATTTAAATTTGGATGGCAAGCCACCCTGGGACAGAAATGATGACGGGCTAGTTCATACCCTGGGACGCGGGTGGCGCTGTGGTCTAAACCACAGAGCCTAGGACTTGCCTATCAGAAGGTCGGCAGTTCGAATCCCCACGACGGGGTGAGCTCCCGTTGCTTGGTCCCTGCTCCTGCCAACCTAGCAGTTCGATGGAGGTGACAAATTTAATTATTGCAGTCCCCTGTGACTCTCAGGTCCTCTCCAAATTCTCTCCAAATTCTCAGTTGCTGCTTCTAGCTCTCCTTGGTGAGGCTCCATTATAGAAACAATGTCAGAGAAGCGGACACGGAGCAATGGATCCAAACTACAAGAAAGAAGATTCCACCTAAACATTAGGAAGAACTTCCTGACCGTAAGAGCTGTTGGACAGTGGAATTTGCTGCCAAGGATCATGGTGGAGTCTCCTTCTTTGGAGGTCTTGAAGCAGAGGCTTGACAACCACATGTCAGGAGTGCTCTGATGGTGTTTCCTGCTTGGCAGGGGGTTGGACTCGATGGCCCTGGTGGTCTCTTCCAACTCTAGGATTCTATGGTTCATGTGACCAAGACACCTGAGAGCCGAAGCCGCAAGGCAGGCTGGGAAGTGCTGGGCCTGCCCAGTCAAGTCATTGAGGCCTGACTGCCAACGGGGGAGTCACTCTGAGTCATGTGACTTGGCAGCCAGTTTCACTTTTGCTTCTCTGTAAGATGTCAGTCAGAGTCAGTCGCCTCAGTTCTGAGCAGCAGGGAATCTCAGGCAGACTGTTTGGAAGCAAGTTGTTTAGGAAGAAGTGGATTTTAACGCAGTAAAGCTCTTCTTCTCTAAAACTCTGCATTCTTAATTTATGCTGCGCGTCAAACAAAGGGGTTCGTTTTTGCAGCCCAGCTCCCCAAGGGACTCCCTTAAGTCCATGATGGGTCAGAGAAGAATGGATGGAGGCCGGAACCAGCAGAAGGAAAGCAAAGAAGACCTTTATTTTCCTGTTGCAACTGAGTCTCCTGCTCTTTTGCAAGGAAGTGACGACCCCCAACAAAGCTGCGCAGGAACTTTTAAAGACTTTTGCATTTGCCTCGCCCCTTAGCCAAAGACCACCCAAAAGCCTCACACAGAAATCTGCATCTGCAACAGAAATTTGAGCGTACGGCTTGCCTCCTGTCTGTCAAGATACCTGACGATGGCCGCTCATTCCATTACCTGGCCAGTCTTTTGAGATGGCAGATACCTTAGTTCTGGAATTCAGGTAACAGACCTCCTCTATTCATACACAAAATGTGTCCTTAAGACAAGATTTGAAGGATTTGTCTAATGGGAAAGGTTTCTAATGAAGGAGGACAGGTTAGGATACCCTAAAAACCTGTGTAGTCACCCCCCCCAACCAGGCCTCAAGCCTCAAAACCTTTTTTATAATCTCTCTTCCCACCAAAAGGCTACACTACAACATATTTCCTTCTGCAGAGGAAATATTTGGAGTTATTAGTACAGCAAACCCTCCAGTGCTCCTGTTTTCCAGGGACAGACCTAGAAGCCATTTTGGTTTCTGATTCGATTCCAGAATGTCCTGTTTTTCCTTAGGATATTCCTATTTTCATTGGAAAAATGTGGGAGGGTCTGGAGTTATCAAGCACCGAGACATCTAAAGGTAACGCTGTATAGAGAGGTTTTTTGGGGGGGAAAAACACATTTCATGTTTCATTATTATTACTAAGTTTTACATTGCAAATTTAAATTCAAACATTAAACATTAACATCATCATTTAGGATTCCCTGAATCCTTTGACTCCCCTTCGCCCTTCCATGGTTACCATTATCAATATTTTTCAACAACTTCACTTATTTTCTCTATTTAAAAAATAATAATACAGTAATCCATTCTTTCCCTTAGTTTTTTAACACAAGTGTTACTCAAATCCTGCCAAAGTTTTTAGTTGTTTACAGTGTTTCTTGATACATTATAATTTTTTCCCATTCCTTCTTAAAGTTCTTCTCTTCCTGGTTTCTGATTCTCCCGGTCATTCTCGCCATTTCGGCATAATCTGTAAACACCATCTCCAACTCTTCGAAAGATTCTATCAACAGTGTCTCTGAAAAATTGTACACATCACTTGGGAAGACAGGCGAACTAATACCAGTGTACTGGAAGAAGCAAAGATCACCAGTGTTGAAGCAATGATTCTTCAACATCAACTTTGTCTCCCTGGTCATGTTGTGCGGATGCCTGATGATCGTCTTCCAAAACAACTACTCTATTCCGAACTTAAAAATGGAAAGTGCAATGCTGGTGGCCAACAAAAGAGGTTTAAAGACTCTTTCATGGCAAACCTAAAAAAAAGTAGTATCAACACCAACAATTGGGAAACACTGGCCTGTGAGTGCTCCAATTGGAGAATAGGCTTTCCCAAAGGTGTCATGGGCTTTGAAGACACTCGAACTCAGGACGAAAGGGAGAAACAGGCTAAGAGGAAGGCACGCTTGGCAAACTCTCACCGGGATCAACTCCTGCCTGGAAACCAATGTCCCCACTGTGGAAGGATGTGTGGATCCAGAATTGGCCTCCACAGTAACTTACGGACTCACTTTTAAAACCATGTTTATGGAAGACAATCTTACTTGGCTATGAGTGATCACCAAAGAAAGAAAGACACAAATAGTCGTTTCTGCTCCTTTGGTATCTCTGGTTTTTTTACAAACATCATTTAAAACATTTCTTCAACTCAATATATTCATTTCCCAGAAGGCTTTTGTTATCTTGTACATCCACCACCTATGGTAGAATGTGCCTTCCTTCTCCTTACATTTCCAACATACATTTGAAGCAATTCTATACATCTTTGCTAATTTTATAGGTGTTAAGTACCACTGGTACATTATTTTCATATAATTCTCCTTCAACCCACATTCTCCTTCACTATGTTTTTTATATATGTTGGAAGTTGCCCAGAGTGGCTGAGGAACCCAGTCAGATGGGTGGGGTGTAAATAGTAAAATTATCATTATGGAATGGGACGTCCCTATTTTCAACAGAGAAATGTTGGTGGGTCTGGGAGTTGCCAGTACAGCTTCTGCATGCTAAAATAAAGTGTGATTTCCTCAGAGAATATTTCATAAATTCTGAAAGGTGAAGGATTGGTTTCCTGCGGATTTTGTGTCTGTTATGTGTGTGCACCCTCATGGTTTTTTTAATAGCAGCTCCCTCCTGGCCTCTCCTTGCATGTGCAAAACATCTGGGTGCCTCCAAGTTATCGCCTTGGCTCTGTGCACCCGCCTCTAGTGGCTGTCAAAAGTTCTTTGGGTGTCAGAGGCACCTGGGTGTTTGCATCGCCCAGGGGGGAAAATAGGTGTCAGATTTTTTCAAGTGGCACCTTCCCATGTTGACTCTGAACCACGGACCAGGAAGAAGGCAGCTGCATTGTTTGATTTCATCTGTTTGCAAAAGGTGTTTTCCTTTCATTAGGAAAGGAATCGAAAACAAAATTGGCACCTAGCAATGCAATTATGCAAATCTATGGCGAGGCTGCATTGGGACGTATGCTGTGGTCAGTTTTGGTCGCCTCCTCTGGAAAAGGATATTCAGGATTTGAAAAAAGTTTTGGAAAAGAGCAACCCAAATGATCCAGGGATTGGAGCAACTCCCCTATGAAGAAAGGTTAAGATTAAAAAAAAATTAAAGTAATTAACATCAAAGAATTTTTCTGTACGGTCAAGTTAATTGTTTCTATTACCCTCTCCATACCCTCCAACATTACTCTGATGAAAACAGGGATGTCTTTAATACCAACAACAATACTACCCACCCATCTGCCTGAGTTGCCCTAGCCATTCTGGGTCGTTTCCAACATATATAAGAGAATAACAACAACAACAACAACAACAACAACAATTTATTATTTATACCCCGGAGGGACGCAGGTGGCGCTGTGGGTAAAACCTCAGTGCCTAGGACTTGCCGATCGTCAAGTCGGCGGTTCGAATCCCCGCGCGGTCCCAGCGCCTGCCAACCTAGCAGTTCGAAAGCACCCTTAAGTGCAAGTAGATAAATAGGTACCACTTTATAGCAGGAAGGTAAACTGCGTTTCCGTGTGCTGCACTGGTGCAGGCTTGCCAGAGCAGCTTTGTCACGCTGGCCACGTGACCCGGAAGTGTCTTTGGACAGCACTGGGCCTTGGCCTCTTAAGTGAGATGGGCGCACAACCCCAGAGTCGGACACGACTGGCCCGTACGGGCAGGGGTACCTTTACCTTTACCTTATTTATACCCCGCCCACCTGGCTGGGTTTCCCCAGCCACTCTGGGCGGCTCCCAACAGAATTAAGAAACTTATCTATACAGGGCTGCCTTCAGATGTCTTCTAAAGGTTGTATAGTTATTTACCTCCTTGGCTTGGGGGTCACATAACTCCATAACCTCCAACATTTCTCTGATGAAAATAGGGACGTCCAATGGGAAAGTAGGATCAAATCAGAAACCGGGATGGCTTCTGTAAATCCAGGACTGTCCCTGGAAAATAGGGACACGTGGAGGGTCTGCCTCCCCCCAAAAATTGCCAGTGTGGGACATTGTAAGAGCAGATCACACAGATTCTTGCAGAATTCCTCTAAGAGCTTTGAAAACAAAACAACTGGGGGCTGATTACAACATACGGTATTTGCTTCTAGGCAGCCAAGAGAATGCAAGAAAAATGACACCCACATCTCTTGATGCTTCTGTGCAGTAGCAATGGCTTGAGCTCAAACAAAGGACTTTCACATATTTGCTCAAGGAAACTTCTTTTCTTTTTTTATAAGATATTTATTAAATATTTTCTTAATACAATAGAAAAAACAAACAAAATAACATGTAACTTTACAATAGCCATATTTTCTTCGCCTCATTGGACTTCCTCGCGTCTCTCGTTCCTGCGTTCCAAGTTTATCAAACTTTACCCAGCAATTTATAACCTTGTTTCAATTCTTATTTTATAATTTTCCAATATTGTGTCCCTAATTTTAGATAATTTTACCCAAACCTTAAAAGCTTGATTTTAACATAATATTTATCCAAAATTTATCTTTTCTTATGTTTTCACTTATCTTCATATTCCTTTCGACTAACTTAATGGTGCCATATTATTTATAATCTTGCATCTTTCTTAACACTCATACAATTTACAAGATTTTTGTAAATAGTCCTTAAATTTCTTCCAGTCCTCCTCCACAGCCTCTTCTCCCAGGTCTCGGATTCTGCCAGTCATTTCTGCTAATTCCATATAGTCTATCAGTTGCATCTGCCATTCTTCCAGTGTGGGCAAATCTTGGGTTTTCCAGTGCTTGGCGATAAGTATCCTTGCTGCTGTTGTTGCATACATAAAAAATGTTCGGTCCTTCTTTAACACCCTCTGGCCGACGATGCCTAAAAGAAAGGCCTCTGGTTTCTTAGGGAAGGTATACTTAAATACCTTTTTCAACTCATTATATATCATTTCCCAGAAAGCCTTAACTCTAGGGCAGGTCCACCAGAGGTGAAAGAACGTTCCTTCAGTTTCTTTACATTTCCAACATTTATTATCAGACAAATGGTATATTTTTGCAAGCTTGACTGGGGTCATGTACCACCTATATATCATTTTCATATATCAACTTCTTCCACTAGCCCAATGGAAGTTTTTTTCTTTTTAAAAAGAAAAACTGACCGTTGACGACCATGCCACACAAATCAAGACGTCCCTTGGTTTCAAAATCAATTGGCAGGAGTGGCTGCAGTTTAAGGAAACTTAGATCTAGGTCCCCCATGGGCTTATGAAACCAGTTTTGCATTTCTGTGGCTCCTGATTGCAATGAGATGGGATTGAAATCACAGGGTTGCGGGTTTGAACCCCACCTTGGGCACCTGCATTGCAGGGGGTTGGACTAGATGACCACTGGTGTCCTTGTCAGCAACATGATTCTATGTCTATGTCTGAAGCACAACCAAAACCACCCAGGAAGCTTCAGAAAAGGGGGGGGGGGGGTCAGAACCTGAGACCGAGCCCTGGATTAATCCGCAACATGGATGTACATGCCCCAAGAATGTGAAATCACATGTTTCCCATTGTGTAAAAACATAATATTGCTTTAAAAATAATTGGTGCAGCACTCGCAGTTCAGAGTTCGTGCCCTGGCATGCCCTGCTCTCTCTTGCTTGACTTAGCGGGATCTCCGCCTTTTGGCCCTGCTGACCCAGTTTGGTTTGACCCAGATTGAGCGGGGCTCTTACTTCACTGAATCTGGGGATGTTTGTTTGTGCCGCATCCGCTTTGCCCCTGGGCAGAGGAGAGAGGGTGATGTTGCATCTGTCTTCAGCTTTTTGACAGGCTCCCCAATCTGCAGATTACAAATTGCAAAAGCAGGAAACCCGACAGGTCTCTGCCCCCAGGGAGCCCACAGTGTGAGGCAATTGCTGGGAGGAAGCAAGGAGGCGACAGAGAGGCAGGACTTGGGAGCAAGAGGGCTGAGCGCCCAGCTGAAGTTCCATGGGATTTGGGAGTTGTAGTGCAGGGCTGAGTTTGTGAAGAGGTAATCCTGGAGGATAATAATAATAATAATAATAATAATGATATTCCTCCCATCTGATGGGGGAGTAGGGAAGCTGCCTTACGCAGAGCCACACCATGGCAGATTGGTGGCTGTGGAGAGAACTGGATTCATAGAATCGTAGAAGTGGAAAGGAACCTGAGGGTCATCTACTCCAACCCCCTGCAAGGCAGGAATCGAACCTGCAACCTTGGCCTTATCAGCACCACGCTCTCACCAACTGAGGTATCCAGGCTTTGAGATGCCATGTCCTTTGCTAATCTTTTTCATATGCAGGTAACGAAAGGTCTCTGGCTTGGAACGCCCAAGCCCCTCACACCACCTCCTTGGCATCAGGTCACTATGCCCTTGATCGCTTCTCATCTCCTGCCGGGGCGAACCTCAGCTTTTCATGCAAAACAATCAGATCTTTCTCCCAGCATCTGCAGGCAGGAGCAAAGTTTTGGGCACAGCAAACTCCCCTCCCTGCCTTCATGCCTCTTTTTCTCTTTTCGGACTGGAGATATTAAAAGCTATTGAAAGAGGGTGCCAGCAGACGGGTGCAAAGCCCTTTGCTCACAGAGCATCCCAGAATGGGTGGTAATTTGCCCACCACCACCGCTAAAATGAAAATTTTAAAATCATCATCATCTTCTTCTTCTTCTTCCTGCAATGCAGGGAAAGGTCGTTCCAGAACATGGAAAAGAATAAACTGTTGGAATCTACGATGTCCACGATATGCATGAAAAGAAAATCAGCTAGCTATGGCAATTGTGATTAATCTTTGAACTGTTTTTGTAGATGAATGAAAGAGGATATTGCAAGACATTTAGTGAAGAGGAAGATTTGTCAAAGCCAGCTTGTCAACATCCTTCTTAAATTGTGGAACCCAGAAATGGACACAGTATTCCAGGCAGGGGCTGACCAAGGCAGAATAGAGTGGCACTATGACTTCCCTTGATCTGGACACTAGAATTCTGTTGATGCAGCCTAGAATAGCATTAGCCTTTTTTGGTGCTGCATCAGACAGTTGACTCATGTCAAGTTTGCGGTCTACTAAGATCCCGAGATCCTTTTCACATGTAATGTTAGTAAGCCAGGTGTCCCCGTCCTATATTGGTGCATCTGGTTCTTCCTACCTAAGTGCAGAACCGTACATTTGTCCCCATTGAAACATACCCTCCAAGATTTCTCCAGTGGAAATTGGGACGTCCTATTCAATAATAATAATAATAATAATAATAATAATAATAATAATAATAATGATGATGATGTATTATTTATACCCCACCCATCTGACTGGGATGCAGCAGCCACTCTGGACGGCTTCCAGCATACATAAAAACATAATAAAAGACTGAAAAATTTCCCTATCCAGGACTGCCTTCTGGTGTCTTCTATAGGTTACTCATCTCCTTGGCTCGGGGGCTGCAGAACTCCATACCCTCCAACATTTCTCCAATGAAAATAGGGACACCATAAAGAAAAGCGAGACATTCCAGGATCAAATCAGAAACTGGGACAGCTCCTTTTGGGGTTGGACTAGATGACCATTGGGGGCCCATCCAACTCTACAAGGATTTGATTTTGTAAATCCGGGACTGTCCTGGAAAACAGGGCCACTTGGAGGGACAGCTGAAATTCATTTTGTTAGTTTTGGCCCAGTTCTCCAATCTGTTATGGCCATAGAATCATAGACTGGTATTTGGCCACTGGGCTAGATCACAGAATCATGGAAGAGTTGGGAGGGACCCCGAGGGTCATCTAGTCCAACCCTCTGCAATGCAGGAATGTTTCACCCAGTGGGGCTCGAACCCACAACCCTGAGATTAAGAGTCTCCTGCTCTACTGACTGAGCTGTCCAGGCCCTTTGGGTCTCATCCAGCAGCCAGGCACTTCTTGGGTTCTTCTGCTTCTTTATCATAGCAAAATCTTGAGCAATGAAAGACGTCCACCATAAGGAGTGTGGGGTTCTCAGTCTCCCCGCTGCCTCTGGCACCCTGATCTTTCTTGCGGGGTTAAAAGTATTTCCTTGCGAGGCGGGCACACCCTGCGTGTAAGGGTCCCCCATGGCTTTCCCACCCACCCAGCCTGGATTATGGATTATGCAAGCGCTATTGATCTTGGCACCTGGGGAACAAAGGTGCACAGAGTGATGCAGCAGAAAGGAGGGAGATGCGTTTATTCTCTAGGGTGTGGAAGGGAAAGATGATTAAGAGACGGGAAACTCTCAGGGAGAAGGAGGAAATGTTTCTTCATGGCGACTGAGGGAAAATGAAAAGAACATTTAGTTCAGAGGTCGTCCACAAGCCCTAGGCATGACGCGTCAACATTTGCTTTCTCATGAGGACTAGCGACATGGGGATTAAAAAAAGAGAAAACATTTACTTCGGTAGACAGAGGAAAGTCCGCAGACCCTGATCAATGACTCAGCGACATTTGCTTTCTCATGAGGACTAGCGTCAGGATGTGGTTCATTACATCATGGCCATAAGTTATATCAGACCAAAGGCCTTTCTAGTAAATGATGCTCAATTTCGTATGTGGCTGCCGAGACCATATAACACCGGTCCTGAAAGACCTTCTCAGTACGCCCTGTGGAAAGCCCTTCCGTCAGATGTCAAGGAGATAAACAACTATCTGACTGGCAGTTCCCTCACTGCGAGAAGCCAAGTTACAGGGAACCAGGCAGAGGGCCTTCTCGGTGGTGGCGCCTGCCCTGTGGAACTCCCTCCCACCAGGTCTCAAAGAGAACAACAACTACCAGACTTTTAGAAGACATCTGAAGGCAGCCCTGTTTAGGGAAGCTTTTAATGTCTTATGTTTTATCACTATCATCATCATCACCATCATTATCATCATATGCGGAAGGACAAGCCTGTCAGTTTCAAGGACTCTCAGTTCCACGTTTTCCCAACCCTCCATTTTGTTTGCCAGATTTTTGGGAAATGTTTGCTCCATTTTTTTAAAGTCCTTGTGAAAATGCATCAGAATTCCAGCCTGCCTTTCTCCTAGTAAGCACCTTCCTGCAAGCCCATATGCAATGCATTCCTGTATGTTATTTTTGCAGATACCTACCTGCATTTTTAAATGCACATTTCCCCCTAATCTACACATTTCTTTGGCTGCAGATTCATTGCAAAAATTCGGAGAGGCACAATTTTTTCCCTGAAGGATAGAGAAATTTTGGTTCATGTGTTGTTTTGGGCCACGAATCCTGACTTCTTCTCCATCCTCTGCTCCACCAGGCTGATGCTCTTCATTCAGATTCTACCTGCAGGGTGGGAGAGATCCGGCCATTCAAGCCCTTCCCCCTTCATGCCCCCTTGCATGAAACCAGCATCCTTCCTTCGCCACCTGCTGTTCCTGAACGGGAAAAGCAGGCTGCTCAAAGGGCAGGTTGTGCGTGGCATCATTGAATCATAGAACCTTAAAGTTGGAAAAGACCCCAGGGGCCATCTAGTCCAACCTCCTTGCAATCCTGGAATCTCCCTCTGCTTAAAAAACTCCCAGAAGGAGAGTCTGCCACCTTCCATCCCATGGTCGAACAGCTCTTTCTGTCAGAAAGTTCTTCCTGATGTTGAGTTAAAAACTCCTCTCTTGTCACTTGAAGCCATGGGTTCGAGTCCTACCTTCCAGAGCAGAAGAAAACCAGTTTGCTCCATCTTCCCTGTGACAGCCCTTGAGCTAATGGAAGATGGCTCTCCTTTCCCAGGCTAAACATCCCCAGCTGCTGCAACTGTTCTTGGACACATAATAATTGTGAGGATTCATTCTGTCACATGCGGCTGCGTGTACTGAGTTTTTGTCTCTCTGTGGGATGAAGGTTGTTGGGTCAAGCTAACCATGCTGTCAGGGGGCTTAGGTTGTTGTCTTTTGGGGCTGTATATATAATAAAGGGGAGCCACAACAGGGTGACACCATCCTCTTTCATTTGTGCTGATTTCAGTTTGTTGATTAGCTTTTCCAGCAGGGCTGTTTCTGATTTCTGTTTGTTTGTTTGTTTGTTTGTTTGTTTGTTTGTTTGTTTGTTTGTTTGAGTATGAAGAAAAAATGCACAAAAATATCTTTTCCCCACCCCAAACTAAAACTTGAATCTAAATATCTTATCAAAGGAAAAGAGGGACGAAAAAGAGTAAGAAAGAGGGAAGAGAAAGAAAGAAAGGGTAAAAAGAAATGCCAAGGTTGCAGGTTCGATTCCTGTAAAGGACAACTGCCTATTCCTGCATTGCAGGGGGTTGGACTGGATGACCGTCAGGGTCCCTTCCTACTTAGATTCTGTGGATTATGTCCCCCTCTAGTAGGGTTGTTTCTCATACAGTTTTGTACCAGTGGCCCATGTTCACTCCTGACAGGGCTTTCTAATGTCTAGTTATGACACTCCTATCTGCAAGTAGCTTATGATTTTTTTTGTAATGTTAGTGTGCATTGTCATCTTGAAAAATATTTAGTAGGGCTGGTTCTGGAGAGGCTCCTAATACATGCTTAGTTATTTTGCAGATTTCTCCTCAGAATGAGGTTCAAAAGCATTGGATTTCTGAGCTGAGGCATCCAGAACTACACACAATATTCCTTAGTCTCCATATACTCATTGTATGGAAATTGACAACAGCAAAAATGGATTCTAGGCTGCCCAGTGGTGGCCAAGAGACTGATATGGATGAATTGGAATAATAATAAGAAGAATAAGAATAAATTTTTATTTATACCACGCCCTTCCCGGTTCAGAAAACCAGGCTCAGGGTGGCTAACAACAAATTTAAACCACTTAATTGATGCAACAAAAAACATCATAAAATACAGTATAAACCATGAATAACAATAAACTCAGAATTCAAAAATCAGTTTAGGGGGAAAATCCATCAAATAAACATTAGATGTTTATTTAGCCAGGGCTAACTGGCTAAATTAGTCCTATTTGGGCCAGCGAGGAGACCAGGGGAGAATTAGCTGTGGGGTCTCAGAGCGGGTAATCTTCATAAATAGGGGAGAGGGAGGGAAGGAAGGGGAATAAAAGATCAGGCTAAGTTCAAATTGAAAGCCAGGTGGAATAGCTCTGTTTTACAGGCCCTGAGGAAGGAGGTTAAATCTTGCAGGGCCCTGGTCTCCTGGGACAGAGCATTCCACCAGGTCGGAGCCATCACTGAGAAGGCCCTGGCCCTGGTGGAGGATAGCCTGACTTCCTTAGGGCCTGGGACCTCTAAACTATGGTTCTTCATGGACCTTAAGGTCCTCTGTGGGGCAGACCAGGAGAGGCTGTTCTGTAAATACGAGGGCCCTATTCCTTCATCAATGGTTCGACAACATGACACTATTGGCAGCGTATGAATGGACTGCTTATAGAGGCAGACTTCCTTTGGATAAATACCATGATATTGGGAATGAGTTTTACACAGAATATACAGTATTAGGTTACTGACAATTGTTGCAGAGGTCGGCTGGCCATCTTTCCTGGAAGTTTGAGCTGAGATTCCTGTATTGCAGGGGTTGGACTGGATGACTCTCGGGGTCCCTTCCAGCTGTACAGATAATAAGAATACACACACCTGCATATTCAGGTATGTTGATGTAACAGTCTTTTTTCTTTTCTTTTCCAATCTCATTGTTTAAAAAAGCTCTCAGGTGACCTGGTCCCTTCCAGTGATTATAAGTCTGCCAACTCCCATGCATGCAACTTGACTGCGTGGGCCTTGCAGCAATTGGGGAATTTTCCAGCCCGCGTCTATGATGACACATTTCTCTCCACAAACTTTCTGTTTTGTTTTGTTGGGGCCGTTTGAGTAAGGAAGGGATTTCGAAGAGAGGCAGGCACACAATTCAGCAGCTGCGGGCAAGAGTTCATGTGAGAGTAGGGCTTCAAAATATGAAAATCCAGACAAAAAGTTGGCAAAGTTGTTGTTGAGCAACCCTTGACTTACTGTTCTTACTGATTTTGGGCCTTTTTGCAGGTTATTCAGGTGGCAGGAAGTGAAAGGGCAGGTGCTGGGAGAGCAACAGCCAGTAGCCACCAAGGGACCCCAAGGGTCATCTAGCTGAACCCTCTGCAAGGAAGGGATGTGTTTGCATTTTTTTTAAAAAAATAGAGTACAATATTTATTTGTAGGTGACTGGGTCCTTTCTGACAGATGCAAGAAGGCTTGCAGTGCGTGCAGAAGGAAAAGAGAAATTTCCTGGTTGCACAATAACACAACCCAAAGATGTGGGGCTTTTTTCTCTTGCAGGTTGTGCAGGTATGGGGAGTGCAGAGAGCTGGCCTTCTTCTGAACTCCCTCATTTCCTGAAGGTGTGTGTGCCTAAGAGATGCCAATGGGCTGGCAGGCGATGGGTGATAGGAGATCTGAAGGGCTGCCCCATGGGAGATGCCCCATGGAAATACCCTTAAGGAACCCTAAGGAATCGAGATAGACTGCCTCTGGTGCTGGAGGTTTCATAAAGGCACAAGCCTCTAGGATCAGGCCAATGGGGGCCCATCTGGCCCACAAGCAGGATTCAAACACGAGACCAGCCTCTGATAGACCTCTCCTCCATGAATTTATTGAATCCTCTGCTGAAGCTGTCAGGGTTGGTGGAATGTGTTCATAATCTCCCCCATAGACTATTTGTTTATTGGTAAGTGACTTTCTCAATGTTTTGCGACATCATTTCACTTGAGGCAGATCTAAACCATACATTTGAAGTTCATACATCATTACCATGGGAACTGCAGTTTTCCCTCTCACAGAGCTGCCTTGCCCAGCTTGCTTAACACACTACAGTTCCCAGGATTCGGGAATCCTGTGCTTTAAATATCCCTGCATTGCAGGGGGTTGGACTAGATGACCCTTTGAGATCCCTTCTGTCTACAGACAAACGCCGGCTCCCTCAGTCTGAAAAGTGAGATGAGTGCCGCACCCCCACACTTGAATTTGCCTGGACTTAACTGTCTAGGGGTCCTTTACCTTACAATTCTATGATTTTATGAAATTTGCTTTCAGTGTTAGCTGTTAGTTAGGACACTTCTCCCTAACAAACTCATCTTTCTCTCTTCTGCGAATTTCAATTGGAAATAGGTAGCTCTGCTTTCAAATGCCGGAAAAATGAAGATTCTACCCCATACCTGCAACTGAGCAGCTTTGCTTGTTGCTTCTATAGGATATTTTGTGTTTTTATATATGCTTGCAAGCCACCCAGAGTGGCTGGGGAAATCCACCCAGATGGGTGGAATATAAATTTAAAAAGAAAGGAAATAGCCGGTGTTCAGCCCTTGTAAACAGCGTCTGAGAAAAGAGCTCAAAAACTCTTTTTGTGTCCGGATTTTCACTTTTTGAAATATGGCCGTCATGGATGCTTGACAGATGTCAAGGTTGGAAGGACACCCTGGGGGTCATCTAGTCCAAACCCCTTGCAAGGCAGGAATCTCAGCTCAAGCACCATTGACAGACCCAACCTTTGCTTAAAAACCTCTCAGCAAGCATTTCATTTTCCAATATTCTGATCATTTCTACTTTTAGATAAGTATTTTTATGTGTTTCCTTGATTTAGGGGGTGGCCAGCTGCCCCCTGCCTACGCCCATGACCTCGCCCTCTGGAAGACTTCCTCTTGCAGAAACCCCAGGTTATTTTTGCGCCCGGGCTTCCTGATCTCAGGGCTGAGGGGGGGGGGGAGAAAGAGAGGGAACCTGGAGCCAGAATTGCAGGTGCCCGGGTCCTTCTTTCCACCAAACAGATCACCTTTGATAAAGAAGAAAGGGATTGGGGGGGGGCGGGAAAGGGTGACGCCTCCCTCTCTCATCTCCGGCTTCATAAAAGTCCTGGCAGGTGGCTTGCAAGAAAGCTCTGCGAACAGCTGATCTCGCCTTTGCAACCCGGGCAATTCCTCTCTCAGCTTCCCCTTTTGCTTCTTCTAAGCCGAATTTCTCTTTTTCCTCTCACCTCAGGATCTCAGCCTCTTCGCTGAACCTCACAGGACAAATCGCTCGCTTTCTCCCTTTTTATCCACCTGGCTCCTTTGCTCGTCTATTCATTCATTTCCTTTTGAAGTGTTGCTATCACCTAAACCAGATTTTCGTATTTTCAAGGGACAGTGGCAGAGAGGATAGAGTAGACTCTATAATTGCAAGATATAGGTTATCTTCTTATTTGATTCCTACTTTGCAAACAGCAATTCTGGTGGGGTTGTGTGTGGGGTGTGTGTGTGTATGTGTTTGCTGACTTTTTATCCCTGAGAGATTTTGGGTGGGTTTTATTTTCCTGGCTTGATTCCTTCGCCCTTCCTTGGGTGGGGGGCTCTCTTTCTGCTTTCCACACTTTTTTTGTTTCTGTTTAAATAAAACCTTTGCTCCTTTCTTCCTTGCCTGCAAACGTTTTGCTATTCCAATGTATCACATCTTGTGGTTAAGTTGTTTGCTATCCAGGCACCTCCAAATCTTGTAAATAGTAATTTGTGGAGACTTTCTCTCTCTCTCTCTCTCTCTCTCTCTCTCTCTCTCTCTCTCTCTCTCTCCAGCCCTCCCCCTCTCTTTCACCCCACTTCCTGTACTGAGCAGAGTTGGACCTTTACTCCCTTCTCCCCAAGGACTGAAGCTCATTTCTCTTCCCTCTGCTGTTGTCCTTCCAACCCTCCAAGTCCTCCTCCTGTTTCTTTCTCCCCTGGACCCACCAAGGGTTGCTCTCTCCATCTCCTGTGCTGTTGGTCCTCTCAGCTGCCCAGTATGGCGCTAGGAGGCGGTTTAGAGGTCTTCCGAGCAGAGATGCTCACCTTCAGTTTATGGGATTATGGGGTCTTTGCCTTGATGCTCCTCATCTCCACCAGCATCGGCCTCTTCTATGCCCTCTCCAAAGGAGGCCAGAAGACTTCTGAGGACTTCTTCACAGGTGGGCGGCAGATGTCCGCCATCCCCGTGGGGCTCTCCCTGTCCGCCAGCTTCATGTCGGCCATCCAGGTTCTGGGGGTCCCGGCCGAGGCCTATCGCTATGGGGTGAAGTTCCTGTGGATGTGCTTGGGGCAGCTGCTGAACACACTCCTGACCGCTTACCTCTTCCTGCCCGTCTTCTACCGCCTCGGCCTCACCAGCACCTACGAGGTGAGCTCATTGCTTGGTTGGCTTAATTGCAATTCTTTAAAAATATATTTATCAGTTTTTGAGTTTTACAATTTTTGCAGCAAATCACAGTGCATAAAATACCATGAAGCATACAAAACCATGTAAAAGGATCAAAGGTGTCATGCATTTTAGTTATCCTTTCCCACTGCATGTTCCAATCAATCTGTGTTCTTTTCTTTTTCAATCTTCTCTGTTAAGTTTACACTGCTAAATTTACTCTAAACCTACTAACGTCTTAATCCGTTCAAAATATTTTTTTTAGATATTCCAGAAAACTTTTCCAATCTTGCTTAAAGACTCTTTCTTCCTGATCTCTTGATTGCTTTGTTGCATTTCTGTCCCAAGATAAACTGACGCCCTGGTGGTTCTTCCACTCCTCATTGAGTCCCCACAACAGCCCTGTGAGGCAGGGCAGGCTGAGAGGCAGAGGCTGCCCCCCAAGGTCGCTCCCACTGAGCTCTCTTCCTAGCTCAGCCAGTAGAGCAGGAGCCTCAGGATTGCAGGTTCAAGCCGCACGTTGGGCAAAAGATTCCTGCATTGCAGTGGGTTGGGCTAGATGACCCCCGGGGTCCCTTCCAGCTCTACAAGTCTAGAATTCTATGACTTGAACCCAGGTCTCTTCCAGCTCCTGGTCCTCATTTAATCCCCACAACAACCCTGTGAGGTAGGTCAGTGCCCGCCAGGTCACTCCTAGTGGACTTCATGGCTGAGTGGGAGGACCCTGGTCTCTTCCAGGTCTTAGATTGTGCTGTGATTCCTGCGTTGCAGCAGGCTGGGCTAGGAGCACCCTTGGAGCTATTTATGATTCTATGCTCCATTGAAGGTCTTTAAACAGGGCTCCTTCCAACTAGGAGATATCTATGAGAGTTTGGACAGGCATCTGTGAGTGATTCTTGGCAGGGAGTTGCCAGACTCCTGCTTGTGGGCTTCCCATCGGGGCAGGAGGAAGGGCAGGATGGGCCCCTTTGGCAGGTCCAGCTGCTGCCCTAAGGAACCTCCCAGGCCAGAGGCAATCTCTCTGGATTCCTAGGTTCTATGGGGCATTTGGCCCCTGTGAGATCAGGGGGCTGGGCTCTGCAGATTGGAGAGGTGAAGTGTTTATTGTGGTTTGACCATGTGAAGCACCTTGAGCCTTCCTCCCTGACATCTCCACCATCTGGGGATCCCTGGATCTGCACTGTTTTCACTCACTGATGCCCCATCCTGTAGAATTTTATCAGTTATATTTCATCTGCACAATTGGAACGAATTTCTGGAACCAAAATGCCTTTTCTGTGCAGCCTGAGCAGGATCAGTGAGCAATGCAATAGTGAACTCCCCCCCCCTGCCCTGCTCAGAGTTGAGAAGAATATTCTTACATTATGAATGGTCCATGTCTCTGGTATAGAGGCTAATATATATGCAGACTGTTCCTGGATCAAGTGACTTTCCTTAAGTTATCACAGCTCTTAACCCAGTTCAGGGTCGTCCTCGGAACTAGTCAGATGTTTAACTGAGAATCAAGCACTGTCAGCCCATCATTTGACAAAATAAGATTTTAGAGCCGTCTTGCCCCCAAAGGCAACTATTTTGGTTACTGCAGCCTCAGTGCAGGGAGGCTTAACTGGTTTCTGGCTGCTGCTCTGCGGGTGAGAGAAGGAGCTCTGAGCGAACTTTAGCTGCTTTGCTCCCAGCCTCCCAGCAGCAAAGCGACCTCAGGATGAACCGAGGTCAGTCCTCTTGCACAGCACTAATCTTTGCACCGTCTCCTGTGGACCTTGTGGTTTTGTTTGGGTGCTTGTCACTTTGGCACAGTTAAAAACATGCCAGATGATTTGTGTTGCCTGCTCAAAACAACCTGAAACCAAACAGAGTAAGAGGTAAGGCTGTCCATCACCTTGACCCTAACACTGGGTGATCTTTGCACTCGCGTCCCACTTGCGGGTTTTCCATAACAGGAGGCTGGACTAGGTGGACCATATGCCTGATCCAGGAGGGGTCCTTTTATGTTCATAAGGGCATTAGGAACACAGGAAGCTGCCTTAGAATCATAGCATTGGAAGGGGTCTGAGAGTCGTCTAGTCCTACCCCGCATAATGTAGGAATCTCGGCTAAAGCATCCATGACAGATGGCCACCCAACCTCTGCTTAAAAAAGGAGGAGTGTCCTAAGGGAGACAGTTCCATTGTTGAACAGCTCTCACTGTCAGAAAGTTCTTCCTGATGTTTAGTTGGAATCTCCTTTTTTTGTAACTTGAAGCCATTGGTTTGGGACCTGCCCTCCAGAGGAGGAGAAAACAAGCTTGTTCCCTCTTCCATGTGAGAGGCCTTCAGATATTGGAAGATGGCTCCTGTCTCCCTTCAGTCTCCTCTTCACCTGGCTAAGCATACCCAGCTCCTTCCACCATTCCTCATAAGGCCTGGATTTGACCATCTTGGTTGCCCTCCTTTGCACATGTTCTAGTTTGTCAATGTCCTTCTTAAATTATGGTGCCTGAAATTGGACACAATATCCCAGGTGTGGTCTGACCAAGGCAGAATAGTAGAAGTACTAATCTCCAGGATCTGGACACAAGACTTCATGGAAGATGAACCCCTTGGGCCAAGCTATTGCTTTGGATGTGTGTTGCAAGAGCTGAGCTGCCCATGAAGCCGAGCTTTGCAAAAGGTTGGCTGCAAACCCAACTCCCTCAACCATTCCTCATCAGGCTTGGTTTCCAGACCCTTGATTATCTTAGCTGCCCTCCTCTGCACACCTTCCAGCTTAAATTGTGGAGGGTCTTCTAGTGTTCCCTGAGTTCTAGTGTTAGGACAGAGGAAGAAAAATGCTCCTCTGCTCACGATCTCCAGGCCCAGCTTGGTTTTACAAACCCACGTGACCACATGCATGTTTCCAGCGCACATGCAGAGGCCTTTCCCGAACCAGATGGCAGGATAAGGGTGTTTTCCTAGCGTATCTTGAGACTCCCAAAACAAACCACCTCTTGACTTTTGAATCAGCCCTGTCTGAGCACCCTCTTGCAGAGCAAACATATCCAGACCAGCTGAGAAGAGATTTTGGCAGCAGAGGCAGCCTTGTTCTCACTCCAAGAATGTTGGCCAGGAATCTGCCAACGTGTGTAAAATTTACAAAGCAAACGTAGCCCATTGGAGCTCTGTCCTCAGTTAGGCTCCTCGTGCTTCTGATCTAAAACCCCGTTTTTGCAGCAATTTGCTATTTTCTTTTTTTTAACCCTGCCACCACATGCAATTTTACTAATACTTTAGAGCAGATTTCTCCCAATAAACACATTTTTGCTATCACTTTTAGAATCCTAGACTTGTAGCGACATGGGTCTAGAACATACAACCCTGAGATTAAGGCTCTCATGCTCTACCTGCAGAGCTATCAGAATACATTTTCCTACGTTATATTCACCCATGAATCCATGTGGCACAGTGGGTCAATGGGTCTGGCTGTTCACCCGAAGGCTGGTGGTGCATTGAAGGGGGTTGGACTGAATGACCTCTGGGGGTCCCTTCCCTTCCCCCTCTACCATTCTAGGATTCTGTGATATAGCAAAGGTGTGAATGGGTGTAATGTAGCTTCCTGTGTTCCAGCTAAGTACAAAACCTCCAACATTTCCCTGATGAAACAGGCATGTCCTATTAAATAATAATTACAATAACAATAATACCATAATAATTAATTTTATTATTTATACCCCACCATTTATATCACAGGCACTCTGGGCAACTTCCAACATATATAAAACATAATGAAACATTACACATTAAAAAAAGCTTCCCTATCCAGGGCTGCATTCAGATGTTGTCCAAAGGTTGTCTAGTGACTTATCTTTTTTTTTTAATAAATATTTATTAAGGTTTTTTTTTATAAAAGAAATGCACAAACAATAAACAACGTTGCTTATATCATAACAAAGTTTCATAACTTCTTTAGACTTCCTCGCGTCTCCTACTCCCACTTACATCATTAAAAAGTTTTTTCAAGCAAATTATCATCTTGTTTAGAATCTTATATCCACTCATTTAAATATAATCTAGCAGTTCTCCAAAAGGTTTATGTTTTCCTTAATCTCACTTATCATCAAATTCCAGTCTAATTTAGTGTTGACCAATTATTTATGATCAAGCATCCTTCTTAACATTCAGCCAAATTACAATATTTTTGTAGGTAAATCTTAAATTTCTTCCAATCTTCTTCAATCCTTTCTTCTCCCAGGTCTCGAATTCTGCCGGTCATCTCAGCCAATTCCATATAGTCCATCAGCTGCATCTGCCACTCTTCCAGTGTGTCTAGTGACTTATCAACTTGGCTCGGGGGTTGCATAACTCCAGACCCCCCCAACATTTCTCCAGAGAAAATAGGGACGTCCTAAACAGTGGCGGAGTTTCATGCTCCGGCACCGGGGGGGGGGAGGCGGGGGGGCTGGTGTGCGTCCCGGGGGCTTGGCGCCCAGCGTGGGCGGGGGGAGCAGCCGTGATGGCACCCCTCCACCGGGATCACGCTGCCGGGGTTGGTGCACTCCCCCCGCACTCCTCTTCCTCCGCCCAAAGGAAAGCAGGACATTTCAGGATCAAATCAGAAATCGGGCCGGCTTCTGTAAATCAGGGAGTTTCCCTGGAAAATAGGGACACTTGGTGGTCTGAAAGTGCAGAGTGGATTACATTTAGAGGAATGTTGCATATACAGGATTATATTGTTTGCCTCGGAGACGTTTGGTGCTGTCAGGCAGATCAACAAATGACTCAAGGAGTGAACCTCAGGTCTGACTTCAGATTTACCGTAATCCTCCGCATCTGGACTAGATCCCTGGGATCACACTGTGGTGTCCCAAAGCCCTGCAGTCATCTTGTTTGCATTGCATAGCAGCCTGCAGTTAGCTGGGATTATTACTATTTTTAAAGAAATTGGGGTTTAGGAACTGCCAATCTTGCAAAGTGGTTTGGATTGCGAAAGCGGGTTGAGAGTTTCCCTACCTGTCTTGCAACACAAGAACTTGTAGCCAACGGAAACTGAGGTCAGATAAGCGAAGAAACCGCCTTCACACAGCACGTACTTGAACTGTGGAACTCCCTGCCACAGGGGAGAGTGAGGGATTCCAAACTGGATGGCTTTAAACCGTGCTTTTTTTCTAAAAAAAATGTTTAGGGGTATTCTCATTTTCCTACTCATATTGAAATACTGCCCCTCAATGAGGCCAAACTTAGATTCACAAACTGTTTGGCGGTATGCATACCTGTTTGGAGTCAGCCATGCTGGAAACAGCAGGAGGGGAGAGATGCTCTTGAATCCTGCTTGCGGGTTTCCCTTTGGGGCATTTGGTGCACCACTGTGAGGACAGGATGCTGGGCCAGGTGGACCATTGGCCTGATCCAGCAGCCAGGCTTTTCTCGTGCTCTTGTGGAGCCTCCAGGCCCAGAGGCAGTCTATCCTGATTCCCAGGTTCTATGGGGTATTTGGCCACCGTGAGGACAGGACCCTGGGCTAGATGGGCTTCCGTTGGCCTGATCCAGCTGGCTCTGGTTATCTTCTTATGGAACTTCCAAGTCCAGAAGCAGTCTACCCAGATTCCTAGATTCTTAGGGGTCTTTGGCCACTGTGAGGACAGGGTGAAGGACTAGATGGGCTCTTTGGACCTGTGTTCTCACATGAAAGCCAGGCAGCCAGGCCTCACCTGACGCAAAAGCCACCATCACGGATCGGATGCTTTTGCTTGCGTGGCTGGGCAGGGAGCCAAGAAGCACCATCAAGGGCTTTCAAAGAGGCAGAGAGCCATGTAGCTCTGGAGTGAAGGTATCTCAGGTGGGTTGAGGAAGCCAGCCATGGAAGGATGTGGTGCGCATTTGCGTATGGTAGTGCCGCAGATGAGCCGATGTGGAAGCTTGGTTCCACAAGGAGCTCTCAAGGACATCGCAGCAACGTGGAAGCTGCCTCATAATCCAGGTGGACCTGTAAGAACATCAGAGGAACCCCTGTTGGGTCAGGTCAAAACCGCAGACCGTTGAGCTAGAGGTGAGAGAAGGCTCAGGGGCAAAGTCCCCATCCCTGCACTTCTTGACCTCCTGGAAATCATCAGAGATGGGGTGAAAGGCAAAACACACACACACACAGTGGGGTGTCTCTGTGTGCTTGCAAAATCAATAAACAAAATGTGTGTGTGTGTTTTGGAACAAGGGAGGCAGTCAGCTGAGATGCTGCCGGGAACGAAGGCTGCTTACTATCTTTGGCATGTTAAATCCAAGATTCTGATTTTCTCCAGAAGCCGGAGATTATACGAATGGAAGCTTGGTGGAGCAAAAATAGAGCAAGTTCTAAAATTTCAATACCTAGGAGTTATTTTTCAATACAATTTGGGGTGGAAAGCTCAAATTCAACACCTACTTAACAAGGCCAAAACTCTGTCATATGCGCTCCTCCGATTCTTTTTTTCGGATGGAGCTTTGCATGTTCCCTCGGCCCTAAAGGTGTTCAAGGCAAAAGTGGTTGCCGTGCTTGCTTATGCTGCCCCGTTTTGGGCTGTGATGACAGATCTTGCTCCTCTCGAGACACTGCAAAATCAATTCCTACGTCGGCTCCTAATGCTCCCCCTGTGCGTAAGCAACGCAGCCATGCCACTAGAATTGAAGATCGCATCCTTAGAAACTTGCCTGTGGAAGCAAGTCTTCAATTATTGGTTATCATTGTGGCATAGATTACCAAACCACTACCTTGTCCAATGCTTATGGCGAGATGAATTCTCTAGCCTTTGGACTAGTAGAATTCATGCCAAACTCCTGAGTTATGGAATCTCTCCTTCAGATTCCCTAAAACTAGACCAAATTACTGCTCAAAGACTGATCCGCCAAAGACTGGATGACATCGATCTACAGCGAAAGTATATGCTGGGGGGAGGTGTTTGTTCGCCTCAGAACATTGGTATCACTTTAACTTACTGCGTTCCATCATACCTCTCCTCCCTTTCGACTGTTGCCCATAGACTGGCCTTCACCAAAGCGAGGTTCAACGTTTTTCCCTCCAACGTCCTGAGACATAGATTCTCAAAGGGCCAAGCCCCCGCCATGTGCGAATGCGATAAGGAGACACCGGAGTCGCTCCAGCACATTATGTTCACTTGCCCCCTGTTTAATGTGCCACGGGCAAATTTGTTGGGATCAATCATACAGAAACTAGAGGGTACCCCACCAAAATTCCACCTTGCCCAAATCTTGCAGGATAAGGATACTCATACGACCCTGAAAGTGGCAAGGTTCCTGGTCGCTGTCCTTACCCAAAAGCGACGCCAAGGAGCACTACAAGCTAACTAAGGCATAGTATGCCATTCTATCTTATAGTATTTTATTGTTATAGTGGTGTTTTAGCGGCTGTTTTCCCCACGTGCACAAGTTGTTATTTATGTGGTTTTTTTGTTTTGTTTTTTTACCTGTATGGGCCTATGGCCGTAAATAAAATTACTACTATCTTTGGCAGGGAATGGCTGAGCTGAAAGAATGAGGGAAACAGCTGGAATCCTTCCATAGAATCAGAGGATTATAGAGCTGAAAGGAACCCCAGGGGTCACCTAGCCCAACCCCACGCAATACAGAAACCTTTTGCCCCATGTGGGGCTCGAATCCACGACGCTTGGAGTCTCGTGCTTTGCTGAATGGGCTACCCGTGCCAGACCACTAGTCTTTCCCCACCAGCCTTCACTGGAGGGGCCCTTTGAGACTGAATCGGGGACCTCTACTTGCAAGGATGCTGAACCGTGACCCTTCCACTGAAAATAATTTTTTAAAAAGATTCTAGTCCACCCCCTTATTAGAATCATGGAACTGTAGAGTTGGAAGGAACCTCAAGGCTCATCTAGTCCAACCCCCTGCAAGGCTGGGATCTCAGCTAAAGCAACCATGGCCAATTGATTCAATAGGAACAAAGGAATCTCCCTTGTAGCCTTGACCCATTCACCACAGTGTTGTCTAGACAGACTGGCAGCTATGACTCTTTAGGGTTTCAAATTGGGGGGTCTCTCCCTGCAGCCCTTCCTGGAGATGGCCCTGGGTGACCTTCTGCATGCAATATAGGGGCTTGACTGCTGAGCGAAGGTCCTTCTTCTCCATGCCCTTGGCTCAGTGGATAAGAGCACAAGGCTCTCTATCTCAGGGTCATGAGTTCGAGCCCCATGTTGGGCAAATGATTCCTGCACTGCAGGGGGTTAGGCTAGATGGCCCTTGAGGTCCCTTCCAACACTACAATGTTCATAGAATCATAGAGTTGGAAGAGACCACAAGGGCCATCGAGTCCAACCCCCTGCCAAGCAGGAAACACCATCAGAGCACTCCTGACATATGGTTCTCAAGCCTCTGCTTAAAGACCTCCAAAGAAGGAGACTCCACCACACTCCTTGGCAGCAAATTCCACTGTCAAACAGCTCTTACGGTCAGGAAGTTCTTCCTAATGTTTAGGTGGAATCTTCTTTCTTGTAGTTTGGATCCATTGCTGAATCTACAATTCTAGGATTCTTCTTAAACCAAAATGAGGCTCCTGCCCTCATGTTTCTGAAAAAAGGAGGGATTTAATTGCAATCTGCGTCATACCAAGTTAGATTGCTAGTCCATGTAGCTCAGTACTGTCTCCACTGGCTGGCAGCAATGAACCACCCGGACTTCAGAGAAGAGGTCTTTCCCAGTCCCACTTGGAGATGCCACCATGGGACTGATCCTGGGACCTTCTGCCAGCAAGGCAGTCCCTCTTCTGAGAGGAATCTCCTGTGGAGACTCTTTGGAAAGATCCCATGTGTTCTTCTCCCTCTCCTCTCAACTCTCCATCTTCTCTCGGCAGTACCTGGAAATGAGGTTCTCCAAAGCAGTCCGCCTGTGTGGGACGATCCAGTATATCATTGCCACGGTAAGTCACTGGGGGGTCTGCTGGGCGGGCAAAGAATCTGTGGGAGAGAGGAGGCCAGAATCAGGGCAGACGCTGAAGCAGGAAAGGAGGGGTCAAGGGGAGAGAGGAGTCTGGCTGGGGAAGAAGCCAGGGGGTCTCCTCCCTCCTGCCTGATCTCCCAGAACCAGGAGAGGCATGAAGAGGGTGGAGGGGAGGTTGGCTCAGTCTCTGGTTGCTTGGGGAAAACCCTGGAAGGGAGGAGTCTTGGGCAGTTGACACGGACTGGTTGGATGCAGAGGAATGGGGAGAGGAAGCAGCTAGGGAACCCCCAAGGGAAGAAGGCTCAAAGCCCAGGGACTGCAGGTGGGACGACAATGAGTGGTCAGAGGGAGAAGAGGGAGCAGTGGGGGGGGGGGAGAAGCGGAAGATGTAACAGGGTATTAGTGAGCAGGTAGAAGCTGAAGCAGGAGAGGAAGGAGGCAGAGAAGAGTCTGGCTGGTGAAGAAGCCAGGGGGTCTCCCCCCTCCTGCTGCAACAAGCTCCCCTCCCCGCTGGTTTCCCAGAAGCAGGAGAGGTGGGTTTCGGGTAGCACAACTGGGCGCTATGCTGCAGGGGACACCAAAGCAACACTGTAGAACGGAGTGCAGGAAGTGGGGGGGGGGCACCAAATTTTAGCATTGCACAGGGCACTGTTGAAATTTGAAAGCCCAAAGTCCTCCCGTTTCCTCCAAAGTTCCTTCTTCTAAGACATGAATTGTTGAAACAATTCCTTCTCCCTATCCAACACAGATGCTGTATACCGGGATTGTCATCTATGCTCCAGCCTTGATCCTCAACCAAGGTCAGTCTCGTGTTGTCTCTCAGGTCTGGAGAGCAAGCCAGATGAGGAGTGGTTGAGGGAGTGGGGTCCCTTCAGCCTGGAGGAGACCTTGGACACCAGAGCCGCCTGCAAATAGCGGAAGGGCTCTCGCATGGAAGGTGGAGCAAGCTTCGTAAAATGGCAGAGTTGGAAGGGGTCCCCGGGGGTCATGCAGGGTCCACCAGCCTCTGCTTGAAAACTACCCCCTGAGCTCACAATCCTTCCCTTTTGAGGAGCAACACTTTTCGCTGGCAGCTTCAAGACCAACCTTTCCTCTTGGTTATGTCTCTAGTGACTGGGCTGGATATCTGGGCCTCCCTGCTCTCCACGGGGATCATCTGCACCTTCTACACAACCATTGTGAGTACGGTTGGATGGGCTCATTTATTTATTTCCATTAATTAGTTTCTTTTTTAAAAAAATATTTTTAGTGCTCAATTTCCAAATAACAAATTATCAAACCATACAATCACCTACGTAATCCCCCCCCCGACTTCCCTCAGCGCCTCTCCCTGATTTTGCTGCGCATATTTTCTCTGCATGTTATAAAATTATATATATCCTTACATATCTGTCCTTCATGTTATCAACAATAAATTTGTGTATGTTTATTCAAAACCTGCCAAGGAGTTCAGTTCATTTTTTTTGTATTTTTAAATAAGTTGTCTAAAGTTCCCATTCCTCCTTGAAGTCACAGTTGTCCTTGTCTCGCAATTTGTATGTCAATTTGGCCAGTTCTGTGCAGTTCATCAATTTCTCTTGCCACTGCTCCATTGTCGGGATTTCTTCATTCTTCCATCCTTGTCAAAACAAAAAAAATTCCTTCCAGTAGCACCTTAAAGACCAACTAAGTTAGTTCTTGGTATGAGCTTTCGTGTGCATGCACACTTCTTCAGATACACGAAAGCTCATGCACACGAAAGCTCATTCCAAGAACTAACTTAGTTGGTCTTTAAGGTGCTACTGGAAGGAATTTTTTTTGTTTTGACTATGGCAGACCAACACGGCTACCTATCTGTAACTTTCCATCCTTGTGCTATCAAGACTCTTGCCGCTATTGTAGCATACATAAATAAGTTCCTTATTTTCCTTGGCAGGTCTTGTCCTACAATCCCTAACAAAAATGCTTCTGGTTTTTTTTGCAAATGTCATTTTAAACATTTTCTTCAATTCATTATAATCCATTTCCCAAATTTTCTTTACAATTAATTAACTTCTATTTATGCACATTCAGTTTGTGCGCAACCTCACACACACACACACTGATCCCGGAAGTGACCTGGAAACATCACCAAAAGGGGCGGAAGCAGGGCATATGCTTAGCTTTGCAAATGTGCTAGCAGTTTTATCGTTGCACCACCTGGAGGGTAAAAATGCACAAGCCTGCTTTAAAATAAAAATACTAAAACTAGTTACTATGACCTCACCCTTCTTAAGGTAGGCTTGGAGAAACAAGGATGTTTTTAGCAGGCGCCGAAAAGGGAGCAGGGAGAGCGCCTGCCTGGTGCCAAGAGGCAGGGAGTTCCAAAGGTTAGGCACTGCCATCCTAAGTGATTGATGTGCTTGGGGGCTCCCTCTCCACCCGGGGGAGCCAAAGTCCTCCCTGACCCATTCCGTTAGGTACCTGCTCTCCAAGTGGTTTGCAACAAAAGTACCAGTAAAATAAATAAATAATAATATAAAACGAGAAAACCACTCTTAAAAATAAGAAATCAGTATGACGCACTGTTCCTGGAAGAATGGAATATTTGAAATAATATTTTGGAATATTTGTAAAATATCACAATCAGATGACATTATGAGCAGGATTTGGAATATGAGCAGCAGCAGAGAACTGATAATATATGAAAAAGGAGAATATGTCTTGGGTGAAATGCAGTATGTTGTTATTTGATATAATTTTGTTTTATCTACATGCAGGCGTTGGTAAAGGGACAGCTTGAAGGACAAGGAATTTGCTTAAAAATGGGTGTTAATTTGAGATATATCTGTAAAATAAGCAGCATGTAAAAGGGTATGTGGGAAACAAGTTTTTGCAGAAACCTGTATGAAATTAATTTTAATTTGGTTTTGATGTGTTTTAAATTTGAAAATGAATAAAAATTAATTGGCAGACAGAAAAAAATAGAATACATTCTGTAAATGGGATGGGATTAAGAATGGCGTGGAGAGAAAGACCAGAAGTCAAAGTTGAAAGAGAAATGCATAACAAATTTGGAATGTAGAATTTATATGTAAAGATGTTAGCATTTAATTAAATAATTGACAGAGAGAGAGACATTTGAAAGAGGAAACCAGCCACGACACGTTTATTTCTCTGTGCGTTCTGCAGCCAGGCGACTTGGGCGCCCCTAACTTTCCCCTCCGTCTTCCAGGGAGGAATGAAAGCCGTGATCTGGACGGACGTCTTCCAAGTGGTGGTGATGCTTTCGGGTTTTGTCGCCATCTTGATCCAGGGGACCATCCTGGTGGGGAGCCCCGCAAAAGTCCTGGCCATCGCCTACAATAACTCCCGGATCAACTTCAACGAGTACGTCCTGGGTTGTGGAAACTATAGAGCTCTCGGCGCCATCTCTGGGGGGTCCAGAGGCAGTCTGTTGTGATTCTTAGGTCTTCCTTCCCTCATTCCTCCCTCTCTGTTTCCCCAGCTTTAACCTGGATCCTCGCAGCCGCTACACTTTTTGGACCTTCATCTTTGGCGGGACGATGGTCTGGCTTTCCATGTACGGGGTGAATCAGGCCCAGGTCCAGCGCTACGTGGCCTGCAAGACAGAGAGAGAGGCGAAATTGTGAGTTGGGGAAAGCCTGAAGGGAGGGCTCATTTAAGCATCGCCCTTAGACGCAGGAGGAAAATGAGAAGGAATAACCTGGGGCATTTTTTCGCAGTGGAGCAAGCAGAGACCCCCGACCCCAAAGGGGTGCATTTTTGTGTCTGATTTTCCTAGAAGCTTCCCAGTTCCCCCTTTCAGAGGGAACTAATAGAAAATAGAGAAAAGCTGAAGAAATGTTGGAGGGGCCAGAGGGAACTGAATCCCCAAAGTGGTGGAGGCTGATATACATCATAAGGAATATCAATCAAGCAATCAATCAATCAATCAATCAATCAATCAATCAATCAATGAGTTAGTCATAGACCACCAGTTTAAAAAAAGGCTAAAAATAGTTGTAAGTACAAGCTGGATAAAAGCAGGGAGACGAGTCGCCAACCAGCTAGAATTTTAGTTGTTACTAAAATGATTCGAAGAAGAGCCATGTGTGTGAAATACAAGATTTCATAAAAGGAATTATAATAATGCCTCTCTCAGGCTTGCTGTCTTGATTTATCATGATTTCCCTGCAGGTAACAGCAGATGCACAGAATTGTGCTCCATTGTGTGTAATCAGAGGGTTTCTATCTGATAATAGGTATTTTAAATAGACTGCTTCAGATCTCCCTGAATTGGGGTAATGAGCTGTTTGCGGAGGTTGTAATTAAAAGGGCAATGGAATAATACTTTGCCACTTCCCATGTCACAGGGAAATTACCACTTTTAAACAGGGATCTTATTATTTCTGCCTCTGAGGAGTAGGGAAGGTAGAATTTTAAATCTGGTTAGCATAAAAGCTTTCCTATATTTGGGGATGGGTAAATTTGACATCTATTTTGGCATTATAAATGCTCCCGCATAGCCCTTAATAGGGAATAATCCAAGGTGACTTTTGCACTGGGGCGAACAGAGACTCCCCGCCCCCAAAGGGCTGCATTTTTGTCTCCTATTTCCTCGGAAGCAGCTGGCTGTTTCTCTGGCCGAGGCTTCTGAGATCCCCCTGGCAGATCCTGCCCGGTAGTTGCGTTGCTCCGTGTCCCTGAGTCTATAGACTCAAGCTGTATTCCTGGGGAGGCTCGATAACCTGGGGGCACCCTCTTGGCCACCCCACCCAGGTGCCCATCCCACAGCCCCACAAAGCTATCAGCAGCTGGCTGGGCTGATAAAGAGGTTGGCTGGGGACAGACTGGGAGATCCAGGGCTTCCTGCATAGACCAGGCAAGGTGCCAGACCTCAGTGTTTCATTTCATCAGGGCATTTATATCACAGCCTGCCTGGTTCTCCCTTGACCCTGGGAGGTGGGCTAATGCCACAGGAGGGGAGAGAGGGCTCTTGTGTTCAAATCCTGCTCCCCTTTGGGGAACCTGGTTGGCCCCCATGGAAACATGAAGCTGGACTAGAAGGGGCCATTGCCCTGATCCAGCGGAAGCCTCTGATTACAGAATCACAGAATTGTGAGTTGGAAAGGACCCGAGGGTCATCTAGACCAACCCCCTTCAATGCAGAAGTGTGCAGCTGCCCCACACGGGGATTGAACCCACAAACTGAGAAGATAGCTCAGCAGAGTGTGGGACTCTTAATCTCAAGGTTGTGGGTTCGAGCCATGCATTGTGCAGAAGATTCCTGCCTTGCAGGGGGTTGGACTAGATGACCCTCAGGGTCCCTTCTAACTTGACAATTCTGTAATTGTCACTTCTACCTTGGCACCACACTCTGACCAACTGAGCCACCTTCTGGGCTCCCCATCCCTCATCCAGACCTTTGTAAGCTCCTTAATTGCTTAACTTCCCCTACTCTCCCTGTCCTGGGTTCAAATTTTATTTTTGCCCTCTCTGCTTCCCCTCTTCTCTCTCCCCAGAGCTCTCCTTGTCAACCAGGTGGGCCTCTTCTTCATCGTCTCCAGCGCTGTGGGCTGCGGGATTGTCATGTTCACCCTCTACAAGGACTGCGACCCCCTTTTGGCTGGCTACATCTCTGCACCTGACCAGGTACCCCTCTGCCTCGCGGGGTGGGGCTGGGGCTCAGAGGGGGCTTGGAGGGCCAAAGCAAACTGCTTGCCGGAGGAAAGAACAAAGGGTCAAACGGGCAAGCAAACAACCCCCAACAGAGAAGTTCTCGTGCTGCAGTCGTGCAAAAATGCTATGGGATGGCGGGAGGTAGAACACACATTGGAGAAATTATGAAGAAAGCAGACGGGGAGGTGGAAATTGCTGAGGTCTGCTTCTTTAATTTAAGAAATTTATTAGTCACCTTGTGGGGGGGTGGGCATAGAATCATGGAACTCTTCCAACTTTATGATTCAATCATTTTCCCTGTTAACAGTTCCTGCATTGCAGGGGGTGGACTGGATGACCCTCGGGGTCCCTTTTGACTCTGCCATTCCATGTGCATCTTGTGGCCGGCTTCAAATCATGGCCATCTCCCTGCCCTCCTGGTGCCCCTGAAAGAGAAGTGACACTTTCTCTCCTTTTCTCTCAGTACATGCCTTATTTGGTCTTGGATATCTTTGAGAAATACCCCGGGGTGCCTGGGCTTTTCCTGGCTTGTGCATACAGCGGGACTCTGAGGTGAGTGTGGGAGACCCCCTCTTTGCCCCACACAGAATGAACCCCCTCCCAAAAATACATTTCCTGCAAAGGAGACACAAAAACTTTGATTCCTGAGTATAGCTAAAGCTATCTAATATTAGAAGCTCTAGGGAAGTCAACAAAATTTCTTTTATTGCATCTGCTTCTGGGGTGGAGCATGGTGCCCCCAAAGTCCCCAGCTCCCCCTGGAGGGAGATTGTGGCTTCTCAGTGAGCGTTTCCATTTCAGTTTTCTGAGTGTTTCCAGCACTCTGATTCAGCGCAGGATGCTGACCTGAAATTCAACAGCCATCCTGGTTAGGTTTTGTACACGAATGGCAGTGGCAAAATGTCCTGGGCTCAGCCTGAGGATCTCTAGGGGCCTCAATAGGGGTGGCCCTGTGAGTTAGGAACACCAGAAATACACGCCTCACTTTCTTCTAGAATGGGACGGGTGTTTGTTTACGCAGATTAAAATGCTGCAGGTGAGATGCAAAAAGCGAGGAACATATAAAAATAATCATGAATTTAATAGAATTAAAACAATATTTCTACATTGCAGGGGGTTGGACTAGATGATCACTGGGGTCCCTTCCAACACTACAGATTCTAATATGAAAAAGATTATTATAATATGAATAGATTCTAATATGAAAAATATCTATTAAAAGACACATAATAAAAACAACACAGCACTCTTAAAAACCGTTTCCTTTTTTAAAAAAAGACCCATCGAAAAGAACAGGATTCACTTGCCAACAGAAGGTCAGCAAGGAGGGAGCCAGTCTAGCTTCTCTAGGCAGGGAGTTCCAAAGTTGTCTGGGAGGAGCCACCACCAAAAAGCTCCTCTCCCGCTCTATGGGAAGATATAGTCCTTCAGCTAGCCTTCAGGATCAGGCCAAAGGATCATCTAGGTCTGCATTTTGTTCCTGGAGGGGCCAAATTACCCCAAAGAACCTAGGGATCCAGATAGACTGCCTCTGGACCTGGAGGTTCCACAAGTCGATGGCACCCACCTGAGAGGTGCTGGAACTGCACTCTGGGAAAAAAAGCACTGCCAGAAAAGCATGGCGTGAGCTGAACAGCCGTCTCTTGGGATTGCTTCCCCGGTGCATTTGATGATAGACTGCTCTTGAAGCTGGAGGCTCCTTCCTAGCTAATTCAGGCTGTTGGGGGCTTTGTCCTCCGTGAGTCGTCATTGTAGCAGCTGCCCTGTCCTCCCTCCCTCTGCAGCACGGCTTCCACCAGCATCAACGCCATGGCCGCCGTCACCGTGGAGGACCTGATCAAGCCGAACTTGCCCAGCCTCTCCCCACGGAAGCTAACCCTCATCTCCAAAGGGCTCTGTGAGTGAAGGGTGGCCGGGGCATCCTCCAAAGCGTGGGGAGGCTGGGCTGGGTATCCCAGGAGACCCCTTGGGAACAAGCATAGTTCAGTCAGGAGATTCTTAATTTCGGGGTTGTGGGTTTGAGCCCCACGTTGGGTAAAAAGATTCCTGCATTGCAGGGGGCTGGACTAGATGACCCTTGGGTCCCTTCCAGCTCGACGATTCTACCATCCTAAGCCAATTGTTTTCAACAGATCTGCTCCTGAGGATTTGTTCATTTCATAAAATTTATACACTGCTTGATTGAAAACAAACAAACAAGCAGTCTCCAGAAAGGCTAAAACACTAAAATGGCCAATGAGAAAAAATAGCAGTACAGTGGTGCCTCGCAAGACGAAATTAATTCGTTCCGCAAGTCTTTTCGTCTTGCGAGTTTTTCGTCTTGCAAAGCACGGTTTCCCATAGGAATGCATTGAAAATCAATCAAATGTGTTCCTATGGAAACCGCCTTCAGACCAGGTCCGGAGACAGTCTGTCCCCCGACCTCTTCTGAAGGCCGGCGGGGGGGGCGAAAGTCTTTGCTTCCCCCCGCCTGCCTTCCTGGGACAGCGGAGACTTCTCCGCTGTCCCGGGGCGATTTTAAAATGCTGGCGGGTGGCAGCGAAGCCTACGCTGCCGCCCGCCAGCATTTTAAAAGCCCCGGGACAGCGGAGGACTTCTCCGCTGTCCGGGGCGATCTTAAAATGCTGGCGGGCGGCAGCGCTGCCGCCCGCCAGCATTTTAAAATCGCCCCGGGACAGCGGATGAATTCTCCGCTGTCCCGGGGCGATTTAAAAGCCCCCGGGAAGACAGGCAGGGGGGACAAAGACTTTTGCCCCCCGCCCGCCTTCAGAAGAGGTCCAGAGGGCCCTCCAAGCAGAGGGCTATCCGCAGCCTAGGCGGGAACTCTTCTGAAGGCTGACGGGGGAAAAGGGCTTTTCTTCCCACCGCCAGCCTTCAGAACAGCCTTCTGAATGTTGGCGGTGGGGAGGAAAACCTTCCTCCCACCGCAAGTCTTCAAGACAGGTCCGGGAACAGAGGAGAAGCGCTGCGCACCTTCCCCTCTGTTCCCGGACCTGTCCTGAAGGCTTGCGGTGGGAGGAGGGCTTTCCTCCCCACCGCCAACATTCAGAAGGCTGTTCTGAATGTTGGCGGTGGGGAGGAAAAACCCTCCTCCCACCGCAAGCCCCGGGAACAGAGGAGAAGCCCTTCGCGCCTTGTCCTCTGTTCCCGGACCTCCCACCGCAAGCCTTAGGACAGGTCCGGGAACAGAGGAGAAGGCGCACTGCGCTTCCCCGCTGTCCCCGGAGATTTCCCTATGGGCTTTCGTCTTGCGAAGCAAGCCCATAGGGAAATTCGTCTTGCGAAGCCGCTAAAAATCGGAAAACCCTTTCGTCTTGCGGGTTTTTCGTTTAGCGAGGCATTCGTCTTGCGGGGCACCACTGTAATAGTAATAATAATAATAATAATAATGGAAATTGTGCTTTTATTCTTAACGTTTCCAGCACTGATTTATGGGACGTCGTGCATCACCGTTGCAGCGCTGTCTTCATTACTGGGAGGTGGGGTGTTGCAGGTAATAATAATTTTATTATTATAATTTTATTATTTTTACTATTTATAAACTGCCCATCTGGCTGGGTAACTGTCTCCGCTTATGACCCCTCCCTCAATTTCTTCTCTTTCTTCCACAAGGATTTGGCTCATGCTTTTTTCCCTGAAAGCACAATCTGCATTTGAGATAGCAACAGGGGTTTTTTGCAGGCCACGCTTCTCCACTGTCATCTTCAGGGAGCCAAACTACTTAAGAACCCAAGAAGAGGCTGCTGGATCAGGCCACCCCCCCCCCCATTCAGCTTCCTGCACTCACAGTGGCCAAATGTCCTTAAGAATCTGGGAATTGAGATAGACTGCCTCTGGACCAGGAGGTTCCATAAGAAGATCATAAGAGTTTGGCTGACTGGATGAGGCCAAAGGGGGCCCATCTAGTCCAGCCTCCTGTTCTCCAGCCTGCAAGGGACGACCACAAGCAGGATCTGAGCACAGCTGTTGCTTCCCCATCATCTAGTATTCAGAGGTAGACTGCTCCTGGGCATGGAGGTTCTGCTGTCACAGTAGTCCTCCTTAAGAAGAGCTTGGCTGCTGGATCAGGCCCATCTCATCCTGCCCCCTGTTCTCACAGGTGCCCCCAAAGGAAACCCAGAAGGAGGTCCTTTTATGATTCCTGTTCCAGGGAGTTCCCCTAACCCTTCTTTTTATCTGTAGCTTTAGAGTCTAGCCTCCTCCTCCATGAATTTGCCCCGCCTCTTTCCTCCAAGTCCTCCAAGTCATTGGCCTCTTGTGGCAGGGAGTTCTGTAGGTTAACTACATGGTCCAGCTTAACTACGCTGCTTGGTGTAGCAGTTCCTCAACAAGCTTGAGAGGGTGGGCTGCAAGGCTTTTAAAAGGACAAATCCAGCCCTTTGCATCAGGCCCTGGGAATGTACTGAGGACCAATGCAGGCTGATATGCGTTCTTGCCAGCAGTCTCCAAGGGGCAGCCCCATATGTGGTGCATTGCAGTAGTCCAGCCTGGAGGCCGCTGAGGCACGGAAGCTGGCAGCCAGGCCTCTGCCTTCCAGTCATGTGTGTCGGTGGCTGGTTTTATGGCGTAGGGAGTTGATTCTCACGCTCGGCCCAGTATTGTCTCATCTTGTTTCAACAAGGAGGGCACTCCACCCGCCTTTGTAGCAACCAGGAAAAGTTTGCATTCACAGATGTGCGCACACACGGCTTATCGGTTTCTGCATTGTATCTCATATGTTAACAACTTGAGCTGCATAGCTGCATATCTGGGAGCTGATTGGCACTTTCAGATTGTAGCTGCTACTCGTGTCTTAGAGGTGACACGATAGAGGTTTGCACAATTGTGCGTGGCGGGGAGACAGTGGACAGAGAAAAGTGTTCCTCCTTCTCTTGTGACATGAGATTCTTGGACAGCCAGCAGAGGATTTAAGACAGATAAGAGAAAGTCATTCTTCAAAGAGTTCATCTGCAGAACTCCCTCCCACAGGCCACCAACTTTAAAACCTTTGACTTGAAGATTTGGCCAGAGGCGCTTTTAGGGCAGTGTGACAGCTGGCCCTGCGTTGGGTGCCTGGTAAGCAGTTGCCCAGCTTTGGGAAGGAGGTGTGAGCCCTCTAACAGAATCATAGAATGGTAGACTTGGAAGGGACCCCGAGGGTCATCCAGTCCAACCCTCCGCAATGCAGGAATCCCAGCTAAAGCATCCAGGACATCCTTGTGACTTGAAGCCATGGGTTCGAGTCCTACCCTCCAGAGCAGGAGAAAACAAGCTTGCTCCCTCTTCCATGTCATTGAAATATGGGAAGATGGTTCTCCTATCTCCTCTCAGTCTCCTCTTTTCCAGGTGGAACATCCCCAGCTCCTTCAACCGTTCCTCATAAGGCTTGGCTTCCAGACCCTTCACCATCTTGGTCGCTCTCCTCTGCTGCACACCTTCCAGCTTGACAACCTCGTAACAACAACATGCTTACCCTTGCCTTCTCTGCCCCGCTTTGTGTTTCTGCACAGGGTTCGTTCACCGTCATGGGCGTCATCAGTGGGCCCCTTCTGGGAGCCTTCATCCTGGGGATGTTTATCCCAGCTTGCAACACCGTGGTAAGCCCCAAAGAGGACCCGAGAGGATGCTTTTGGGTGCCTTCACCCTTCATAAAAGGGTGTTGGAAGAAAGGTGCTGTGCTATGGAGGGGCCTTGCAACAAAGCAGTAGGATTGGAACGAAAGAACACAAAAATACCCCTAACAATACAGGAATCTAGATAGACTGCCCCTGGACTTGGAGGTTCCATGATTCCCAGCATCCTCTTCTCACAGTGGCCAACTGGATGCCTGTGGGGAATCTCCCTTCCCTTGCAAAAATTCCTGAGGGGGTGGGACTTTCAGCTCAGCAGCAGCATAAAACCCGACCTCTCCTTCCTTCCCAGGGGGTGTTGACTGGGCTTCTTGTGGGATTCGCCCTCTCTTTCTGGGTGGCTGTGGGGGGCACCCTCTACCCACCCAGCACCGCCACCATGGGGGTGCTCCCATCCTACGGAGACTTGTGCCCGCTCTACAACGCCTCCGAGGGAGCCAACGCCACCATCATGCTCGGCCCACTGCCACCCCGGAACATCACGGAAGTTGCAGACAGGTGAGATGGTTGTTGATCTCCGGTGCAAATTCAAATAAGTGTCTGGGGCAGCCCAGCCAGATGAGCGGGTAAAGGTATTAAGATTATTATAACACTAAAGGAAAACACAGCAAAACAACATTTCTTTGCCCAGAGTAGAATTCAGGAGGATTCAGTAGAATTCAGTAGAATTCAGTAATGGGAAAACATCATTTATGGCCTGTAAGAACTAAGGACATTCTACAGTGCGCCTCAACGCGCTTTGGTGCTGTTCAATGTGCTTACAGGAACAAGGTACTGCCGAAGGTTCATAACAAGCCTAAGAAGATCTTGCTGGATCAGGTCAAAGGGAGCCGATTTGGTCCTCAGAGTGGCCAACCCCCCCCCCCCCAATAACCTGCAAATTGTCTGCCTGCGGAGCTGGAGGTTCCATGAGAGGAATCTGCCTGCTGGACCAGGCCAGAGGGGGCCACTGACCCCAGCATCCTCTTCTCACAGGGGCCAACCAGGTGGCCCTAAAGGGACAAGCAGGGACAATGTCAGGTTCTGCAGAAGGCAGGAAGAGCCAGATGCAGAGTTATGGGATGGGGGACCCTTGGCTCACTAGCAGGATATGTGAAAAGGATCTAGGGATCTTGGTGGAATCTTAGAAGTGGAAGGGCCCCTGAGGGTCCTCTGTTCCAACCCCCTGCAATGCAGAAATCTTAGTTAGAGCATCCATGAGACATGGCCCCCCAGCCTCTGCTTAAAAACCTACAAGGAGGTTTCTGGGTCACTGTCCCCCCCCCCCCCGGAGTCCCTTCCCCACTGAACAGCTCTCACTCTCAGAAAGTTTATCCTGATGTTTAGTCAGAATCTCCTTTCTTCTAACTTGAAGCCATGGGTTCGAGTCCTACCCTCCAGAGCTGGAGAAAGCAAGCTTGCTCCATCTTCCCTGTGATAGCCCTTAAGATGGCTCTCCTGTCTGCTCTCAGTCTCCTCTTTCCCAGGCTAAACATCCCCAGCTCCTTCAACTGTTCCTCATCAGGCTTGGTTTCCGGACCCTTGAGCATCCTGGTCTCCCTCCTCTGTACTCCTCCCAGATTGCCAGCACCTTCTAGGAGCCAGAACTCATTTATTCCCCTTCCTGCAGATCTCACCATCTCACTTCCTTTGCAGGTCGGCCATTGCGGATGACTTCTACGCCATTTCCTACCTCTACTACGGTGCCTTGGGAACACTCACCACGGTTGTAATTGGGGTTCTGGTCAGCTGCCTAACCGGTAAATTGGTGGGGTGGAGCCATTAGCTACCTATTAATTTGTTTCATTTGTTTTTTTAAAAATAAGTTGATTCCATTTTTAAATAATATTTTTTATTATATTTCCAATTTTAACCAATCCTTTTAAAATGCAACCAGAACAAATCTCTCATATCTGTTGACACATTCCATGGTGTTCTTTTATTCCCTTATAAAGCTTCTATATTACTGATATTTTATCCATTCTGTACATCAATTCCAAATTTTTAAATGACAAATTCTCATCTGTTGCTATTGTTCAAATCCTGCGTACATTTTGACATAACTATGATGGTCCCTCCCCCCTAATATTCTACAAAAGAATACCATTTTAGAAGTTGATTTCAATACTTCATGTTTCATTGCCTTAAAGTGTGCAAATTCTCTCTCCCTCGTGGTTCTGGGTTTTGCTGCAGGGCCTGCGAAAAGGAGCTCAAAGAAGCCAGGTGTGCTCTGGTGGGACGTCATGAAGCAGACCGCCATGGTCTCCCCAGAGGGGCTGAAGAAACCGTTCACCAAGGTAGGACAGTGGGGAAACTGGGCACTCTGGTAATGGTGGGCAGTGGGCAGTGCATCGGAGCTGCCATCACTCAGCTTAGAGAACAGGGACCACCTGAACCCTCATATTCCAGCTTGATCATCGCCATCACTTGTAGCTGCAGGAGCATCGCTGGCCGTTCTCCAGTTTGGAGAGGCTCATTTGACAGCAGCCTTTAGTGTCATTGTTCCAGTCCTGTGGAGCTCTCTGCCACTAGAGCAGCATTACCTGAATTTGGGTCTTCAGCTGTTTTGGGACTACAGTTCCCACCAACCCTGCCCACTGGTCCTGCTAGCTAGCGATGCCTATTGATCAATTCCTGCTCATATACCCTTACAAGAAAAACAGAAACAAAACAAACAAGGTTACTCTGCCCCTTGCCTTTCTGCCTTAAATCATTGTTTGTATTTTCTTTATCATTTCTTTCTCTTCATCTTGCTTGGGTGTAAATCTGGATCCATCCTTTCTCAATGGCTTCCTTCCATTTCTCAACCGTCCGCACAGGATGCAGGGAACTCTCCCAATCTGCAGAAGAAAGCCTTTGGCTCAACGTCTCTGGTGCCCAGCTTCCCGGCCGAGGAGAAGACCCTGATGGCCAAGGAGGAGAAGGCATCATCAGAGCCCTCTGAGGAGAACCTCTGCGTCTGCAACGCTTTTGACAGCAGCTATTTCCACCTGCTCAGAGAGACCAACGTGTAAAGGGTTGGGCACCTGGAGGCCAGAAGCCTCCTGGACCAGCTTTACTTGGGAAAGGACCCCATTTTGGGAGGGATGGACCTCATTCCACAAAGAGATATTTGTAGATCTCTGACCAGGCCAAGCTGCAACCTCTGGAGAAATTTGGGCAGGGCGTTCCTGGCCTGTTATCAAAATCTGGCCAAGTTGTGCCAACAGCACGGGGTGATGTGGACCCCTGGGGGCTTCTGTTTGTCCCAACTGGGTCCTGTCCCGAGGGAGCTGTCAAGCAACACACTTGGCAATGGCCGAGAGAAACCAGGCAGCCAGGGAGCATCTTCATCAGTTCATTTATTAGTATCAAACAGAAACACACGGAGATCCATAAAGTGTGCTCCCTCAAGGCCTGAGCTGCTGCCCAGGGGGCCTGCTCCTCTCCCCAGAAGCTCGCTTTCTCCGTATCAGACCCGTCCTGCTGTCTACGGTGGCTGCCAAGGGACCCCTTCTGTCGATGTCTAGTTTTCTGCTCTCTGACATGGAGGAAACACCTGGTTTTAGGGGAAGGAGGGGGATCTATCAGGCTCTCAAGGGACATCGTATCAACTGGCTCTGGTACTCTCCCTATCACATCTGGCTCCTGTCTCTGTTCAGGGCTGGTGCATCTGCTAGCTCACCCCTGCTCCTTGCCCTCCAATATTTCCCAGTTCTCCTCCTCCTTCTTCTCCTCCTCCTTGTGTTTCCCACCACCAAGGACCTGGGTCCACACGATCTTCTTCTGCCCCCTCCCTGGGCGCCTCTTGGGCTGGGCATCTCCACTCCTCCTCCTCATCTAACCTGATATCTATTCTCCATTTTCATCTGGAAATGGAGGAGTTGAGATTGGCAAAGATGAGAAAAAGCAGATGTTGCAAACTGGAATAATAATAATAATAATAATAATAATAATAATAATAGTTTTATTATTTTACCCCACCCATCTGACCGGGTTGCCCCAGCCACTCTGGGCAGCTGATGTATATTTTGCTCTAAGAGGCTTCATTTGGTCAGAATCGAGTTAGCACTTCCAGAGTTAACACTAAATACATATCTTCTAGTTAAGGAACCACCATCGCTGCTAGAAGGCTGGAAGGTGGAAATTTGTGTCCTGGGCTTTTTAGACTCGTCTGCCCACGTACTACCAGAAACTAAAGGGGTGCCCTGGCTGCCAGGTGCGAAATATTTCCAGCTCACCTGCCCCCACTATCCTTGCCACTTCTCAGGGCCTCCTGCGTCGTTTCCTTTGGGACCTTGATCCTCCTCCTGCTTGCCTCCACCTGTCATGGAAAAGCCACTCTGTGCATGCTCAGAGGGCCAAAGCTTAGGCTGGAGGATGGGAATCGAGTCTGGCTTGGTCCCTGCTGTGCCCTCTCCTCCATCCCATGTTGGCCGTCCTCCTGTCGGAAGTGTGTAGACAGGAGTATTGACAGCTCCTCCTGGCCTCTTCTCCATCCCCCCGCCTGATATTTGCCATGTAACTAAGATGCACCAGGATGGAGATGTGGGACCTTCAAGCTGCACAGGGGCTACAGGGTTGAATGGGTGGGCTTAGCCAGAGGGTGTATGTTCCTATCTATGCGTATAAAGATATATATTCAGTCTGCTCTGGCTTCCAATGATCAAAGGACTCTGGTGTTGTGCCATTTGAGGGGAAACGCTCGGCATGGAATAAAGAGAATGTTGTAGAAAAGCCAATGCTAATTCTGTGTTTGGAATGACAAATTCAGAAGGGAACGGATACATATCCCTGTGGCCCAAATGAGGATGTTGTGCAAAGCTGAGCAGGATGGCTACAGGACCTGCTTAGCTTAATTGCCGTTGCTCATTTATTTGTGTAGCCGAAGGTATTACAAAGCCAGATGCATAAGAACAAAAAAACGCTGCACAGATTTTTTAAAAAATTGTTTTTATTAAAGATTTTCTGGGCTTGCAAAAGTACATACATCGTCTCTGTTTTCAAATCACGGACCCTTTCTACGGATCTGCGAGGTTTTTACAAGCTCTCTACTCTGAGCAGCCAGGAGCATCATAGCAGGACACTGGAGTGATAACTTTTTGACTTTCTTTTTTTCTTCAAAAACAAAAACTAACCAACGGACTGAAACGGACACGAGGACAAATAACAGAGGATGCCTTCACCCTGGGGTGGCTCCTCTTTCACACACACACAGCCCAACAAGATAATAACAAGAACCCACTGACAGCATCCGAATTGATAGGGCTAAGTTGACCCAACACACACATGCAAATAATACACTGCACAGTTATAATCATTTTTGGTACCCAGCATTGCGTCAGGTAGAAATGTGCTCCCCTGAACTTTTAAACTTACTGCTCCTGCAAGCTGTCCTTAAAAGGGCCGCTCTAGAGGCAACTCAAGCCACCTTTCAGAAACAGAACTTCCCAGCCCCCCCCCCCCCCCGCAGGGCCTATATGGCCAAGGCCTGGACCTTCACAGGCACCTTCTCTTGAGTTTGAAGAACCAGGTGCCTCCCACTACCCATCACCAGCCTGGAATTGCCCCAGAAGGGAGGCTCTGGGATGGAGGAGCATCTTCAGGTCACAGGGTTGACCCTTTAAGACTCTGAAGTCCCTCCCCACGGGTAGAGCCTGGAGGACTTAGTCTGGACCCAGAGGGATAAAAGGCTTCTGCTGGCTCCCAACCTCGCTTGCAGCAACTGTCTCACTGGGAACTCTCTGTGGTCTGGCAACCTCCAGCCTTTCTCTGTGGGATCTAGCACTGGAACAGAATATATTATTCCTTTGGAGAAGGGGACACAGCTAGGTTTTCAGAGACGGGCACCCCCCACTGCCCAGGGGAAGAAGCGATGGGTGGGGAGAGTGCCAACCATAGGATTGTAGGGTTGTAGAGTCATTCAGCCCAACCCCAAAAGCGCCCATGCCAGATGGCCCACCTCCAGGGAAGGGAGAAGACACAGCAACTTCAACACTGGAATAGAACGGCACAATTCTCTCTGGTTTTTCACAGTTTTAATTGATTGAGAGAAAAAGGATATTTGGGGGAAATACAGACAATTGCTTAGACTTTTGGAAAGTAACCAAATCTGCTCTCATTGCCAACTGCAGAATTTGACGGGAGAGTTTGTATTGATAACTAGGAAACTGTGATTCATTTTTGTGGGGATGATTAGGAAGGCAGGAAAGGATATATTATTTAATCATATCCTTCCTAACTTGTGCTAGCAAGTTCCATATTCTAGCAGAGTTCCAAACATCCCCCTTTTTAAATTACACAGTGGATAGCTTGTTGCTGGCTTGTCGGAGCTTCACTACTTAAGATTCCTGGTGAGATCCCTTCTACTCCCTCTTAAAAAGAATAGACATGAGAATCTGATTAAACTTAATATAAAAGTAGTTTACTCACAGATTCATTCAGGTTCACAGACATATCTCTGAAGGCAGGCTTATGTTACATAACAACTAGAACTATTCCATAAAGAAGTCAGTCCCAAGTGACTGTGACTAAGGAGTCACTTCTCCAAAAACACAGCAACATACACAATGGAGAACACACACTCATCCAAACATGGAGGCTGTGGGCTCCTCTATGCTAGTACAACACACCACACCCTCTTCAAGTCTGTCCCAGCTCAGGAGGAAACAGGAAGTCTTCTCCTGAGTGGGACAAAACATCCCCTAACATGTCCACTGTATGAGTGTTGTACTTGACTGCTATAAGTTTTACATCCTACAATTTTGTGAAAATTTAACTGGCAGGGAAGATTGAAGTGGGTTAGATTCCCATTTTCCTCATTAGATGTTCTCTGCTGTTGAGGTTGGGCTTCAGAAGAATGATGTAGCATTTGGGGAGAAAGATGCAAGCCAGGAGACCAGCACCAGAGGCCAAGATGGAGAAGATCTCCACAGCCACCATGATCTTCCCTTTGGTGCTCAAGTAGGTTGGGACGAAGGAGACCCAAACGCTGCAAAAGACCAGCATGCTGAAGGTAATAAACTTGGCTTCATTAAAACTATCAGGCAACTTCCTAGCTAGGAAGGCCACCGTGAAGCTGGCGAGGGCCAGGAAACCCATGAAACTCAGGACATTATAAAACATGGTGACTGAACCTTCATTACATTCCACTACAATCTCTCCAGCTATGGAATGGAAGTCCAGGTTTGGAAATGGGGGAGAGGTTGCCAGCCAAACAACACAAATAGCAGTTTGGATGAGGGGGCAGATCAGAACAACAGAATTTGCTGGTTGTCTCGCCAACAGTTTTCTTGCCATGTTTCCCGGCTCGGTGGCCATGAAAGCCAGGACCACCGTGATGGTCTTTGCCAGGACGGAAGAAATGGCAACAGAGAAGACGATGCCAAAAGTAGTTTGTCGGAGAAGACAAGTGACCTTCCCGGGTCGACCGATGAAGAGGAAGGAGCAGAGGAAGCAGAGCAGGAGGGAGACGAGGAGGACGTAGGTGAGGCTGCGGTTGTTGGCTTTGACGATTGGTGTGTCCCGTTGTTTGATGAAGGTCGCCAGCATGAGAAGTGTGATCAGAGAGAGGAAGAGGGCAAGGGAAGCTAAAAGAACACCCCCAGTCTCTTGGTATGGAAGGAAGTTGATCTTCTTCAGCAGGCACTGGTCACCGTCCTTGTTTGGGCATTGGTCTTCAGGGCAGCTGGTACACTGAGTGGCATCTGGCATAAGGAAACACTATTGAAATATATCACATGTGCCATTTGTGTTTTTGACTGTGGTTGCCACTCTGTCAGGCGTCAGGGAATTGGCTTCCTCCCCTCTTTGGCAGTAGATAAGCAGAACAAAGGAAAAGGAGTCTTCTTACCAGTTAGAAACTTTAATGATCACAGCGAGAGAACAAAGAATCCATTTCCTAGGGATGGCGCTGCTCCCAGTTAAGAATTCCACCCCCGTCACTCCCGCGTCTTGTAACCTGATCTCGTAACCACTGTGCTTTCTGTGCTGCCTCCTTACCAGCTCTTCTTGACCTTGGGCTGAGCGGATGAATGCTTTCCAGAGACAGCGAATCTGTTAACTCTCTCTCTCTCCCAGTGCTGCTTCTCCTAGCTGTTCCCCATTCAGTATTTCCTAGCTTCTGCCTTCTGAACTATGTCCCTCTGTAAACTGCTGTTCCAAATCTATACTACTTCCCTTCTCCTGGGAAGATTCAGGATCCTGATCAGGAGTGGGGGGGGGGGGGAGAAGGCTCCCACCATTCCTCCTTAGTGCAGCCCTCCTCAGCACACTGGGGGGGGGAGGGGTAGACAATTCTGTTTTGGATCACAGGATCAGATTAAAACCCCAATTAGCCAAGTTTTTAACCACAGCTATGGAAACATGTCTTGATGTGAACTGTTTAATCTGGGTTCATCATCACCAATAATAATAATAATAATAATAATAATAATAATAATAATAATAATAATTTGTATACCACCCGCAGGTCCTAGGGCGGTTCACAGGATAAAATCACAATATAAAAACACAAAATACATAACCAAAATAAAAACAAGAACAACCCAATACCCATCTACCCCATTTCAACATGCTTTTAAAATGTATGCATGTTTATTAAAACAGAGGCTATGAAAATATGAAACAGTTTCTCATAATTAACAATGATTTAGAACTTATTAAACTATTGATAACTATTCTGATGAATCCCAGAGTCATACTTTGGAGTTGGAAGGGACCCCAAGAGCCATCTAGTCGAACCTCTGCAATGTAGGAATCTTTTGCCCCAAATTCACGACATCTTTGTGAACAGGTAGAACTATAAACCCAAATCCAAGTTGCAGGGGATTTTCCCACTTCTCCTCATCCAGGATTTCTCTCTCTCTCCACACCACCCTTCTCCTAACAACTTCTGCACCTCAATACGGGCTTCTAGATTTGACATACCTGTCTGGTTAGAAAAGGTCCCTTCTGGGCAAGAAATGCATTCGTAGCAGCAAACCGGCTTCTCCTCTGGGACTCTTCTGCTCTGCCCCGGAGGACATCTCTTCACACACCTGGCAAATGGGATCTCCTGAAAGGGAAGAGTGAAAATGCTGGGTTTTGCTGCACAAGGTCAATGCTTGTCTTGCAGTGAAAAAGGACTTGGAGGGATTTATCTACTTGAGTGGTCCAAATCTCTTCCATACCTCTGCAGGTTATAAAGGTAAAGGTAAAGGTACCCCTGCCCGTACGGGCCAGTCTTGACAGACTCTGGGGTTGTGCGCCCATCTCACTTAAGAGGCCAGGGGCCAGCGCTGTCCGGAGACACTTCCGGGTCACGTGGCCAGCGTGACAAAGCTGCATCTGGTGAGCCAGAGCCGCACACGGAAACGCCGTTTACCTTCCCGCTGGTAAGCGGTCCCTATTTATCTACTTGCACCCGGAGGTGCTTTCGAACTGCTAGGTTGGCAGGCGCTGGGACCGAGCAGCGGGAGCGCACCCCGCCGCAGGGATTCGAACCGCCGACCTTTCGATCGGCAAGTCCTAGGCACTGAGGCTTTAACCCACAGCGCCACCTGGGTCCCTCTGCAGGTTATAGGGAACCACAAAAACTGAGGCTCATAGAAGAAATGAATCATTTAGGGGAACATTGTGGACCAAGACCACTTTGCTTTGATTAAATAGATTTTAAGAAACCCCAAAAACTAAACAGGACTTGGAAGAGGTGACGGGAGATTCCCTATTGATGGAGAGAGACAACCAGCTTGGGAGTGCCAGATCCATTTCAGAACTTTGCGGTTTCTTTAAATGTTGCAAAAATGAACTCAGATCAAGATTCGTCAAATGTAGTCCACATTTCAAGACTAAATGAGACTGTGGTTTGATCTGGTCTGGGGAACAGCACCCCCATAATGCAGTGTGCAGATGTGGGGCCCACCGATCCCACCATGAAAGAAAGGGCAGGTAGTGATGGCTGTGGAGAGATGGGAGCCAACTCTTGTGCTGGCCTTGGCCTTATGCCCTCATTTTGCCCCACCTGGGAATCCCACACAATGGTGTCTGGGTTGATGCTGAAGTCCTTGCCTGGCGGAGCCTGAGGATCCAGACCTCCAACTTCCACAACAGCACAAGAGTCATTGGGGAAGAAGGCCCAGTTCAGGATATCAAAGCCAGCTGGTCTGCTGCCATGTTCAGAAAAGGAGACTTCCTCCCCAGCGCTGTTGTTAAACCGAGTCTTCCTCAAAGCGGCAAGAATCTGAAATGGAAGAGACACTCAGAAAACAGGGAGGGGGGTTGTTGGTCTGGCTCCCTTGGATCCACTGGTTTCCGACCTTTCTAAGTCCACGGCCCCCTCGACCAGCCACATTATTTCTGCAGTTCCCTGGTAGAACTCCCTTACATAGAGGTTCTGTTCCAGTAAGCTGGGATTTCCCCATTCCAGCACCATTTTTGGTGCTCATGTAAGTGGGAGCGCATGCGTTGATGGGAACCCAAAGAGCTCTGCTGCTCTGCAGGGCCCCACATGGCAGCCCCAGCCTGCCTTTCCCAAAATTAGGGTGCGCATGGGTGGGTGGGGGACGAGGAGAGGGCAAAACCAGATGAAGATCAGAAGCAGCCATATTTTGTCCTTGTGGGGAAGGAAAGCAATAAACACAGCACAGGGCACATGTGCCAATATGGTCCTTTCCTGCAACTTTCTCCCCGTCACCATAAAGCTGGGTGACTATTAAGGAGGATAGTCTATATCAATATATCAAAATGCTTAGCTGGTGATATATCACAAAGTTTAAAAGCAGCTCCACCCTTATTTCAGACATTGTGATATATAACTGTATATCCTGAAGTTGAAAGCTAAATCTTGTCCAGGCCTACTGAGGAGTTCTGAGGACCAGAAAGAGAACCCAGATGGGTCACACGCAGCCCTAGACTGAGGTTCCCCATCTCTGTTGCAGCTTCTGCAACATTCTTGCTGCTCCAATAAAGTCACCAAACTAGGTAGCACAAGGACATTACCTGCCATGGCTGGAGTTTTGGAAGACGGTTAACACCTCCCATCACTGCCCGGTTGGTTCCTGGTGAGTGCATGGTGTCATGCAATGCGTGGGCCACAGAATGAACAGCGTTGTAGATGCTGTAACTGTGGCCAGTCATGGTCACTGAGAACACAAAGGCCGGCAGGTCCTCTAGTTTTTCCTCTCCTGTGCATTTTCTCTTGCTCCGTGAAGGTATGAGACCTGATCCCAGAAACTCACAGTCAAACACAACTCTCCACCAGCGACAGAGAAAGGCATCTGCCTGTGGTTGGCGTGGATCTAACTCTGAGAGAAACTGGGCGAATCCTGGCACTTCCTTTGAATGGATTTGGAAGGAAAGGGCCCCATGGAAAGATTTCAGCCCCTTCCATTGCTTCTGGGACCCCTCAGTGACGAAATCCCACTGGGCTGTCAGGACCCAAACTTTCCTGGCTGAGATCTTGTTGAGCTTTTTCATGACAGATATGGGACCCAATAGGTTCCGCAAGGTGTTGGAGTCCAAAAAGACAACCACCACCTGGACGTCGCTCTTGAAAAGATCTGAAACGTGTTTCATCCATATTTTTCCATGCTGCAGAAAAGCCACCGTTTCTGGAATGACCCTTCTGGCAAACGCCACGCAGATATCGTTCTGGGTGAGGAGGGGTGTCAGAGTCTGGATGAAGTTTTCGCCACTGCTCTCCTCCGGAGCAAGGAGTCCAATCCAATTCCAGTGGAAATACAGGAGTAACTGGACTAAACCCCTGTACTGGAGGACTTGGTTGGGGTCAATGCGGCAAAAAGACGAGGACACCATTTCATCTTCCTTGTCAGAGTTAAAGGAGCCATAACCCAGCTGAAAAGAGCAAGAACTGTGCTTTGAAAGTGACCTTTGAGACATAATGTGAACATTCCGTGATGCCTTCTAGGCCCCTCAGTTCCTGCCACCCCGTCCTCCATCAAAACTATACACACAAATTTTTATTACATTTTTTGAACATTTTCACCAGAAGCAGCACCTCCACAGTGTCTTTACTCAAACCTTTTCTACTGCATTCAATCTTTATCTATTACAAAAAGTTTCTTCTTCGTCTTCTTCTTCTTCTTCTTCTTCTTCTTCTTCTTCTTCTTCTTCTCCTCCTCCTCCTCCTCCTCCTCCTCCTCCTCCTCCTCATTCTGACTGGGCAGCTTCCAACATATATAAAAACATTATACATTACAAGCATCCCTATTGCAATTATTTTGTCATTTCTGCTGCTTTTATCTCAAATGCTCCCCACAATTTCATTCGGCTGTAATATTTTTTTAAGTCATCCACGGAAGACCTATAAAAAGTTCACCATAAAAATAGGGCTTTCAAGGAGTTACTTGCAGTTTCCAATGAAGCCTGAGCAAAATGCCATCTTTAAAGTTCAGACTGTCTCCCAAAATTCACTTTCAGCACCGACTGAAAGTTGTCCCTTTGAGAATGCAGGACTCTGGATTCCCTGGACTTTGCATAATGCAATTATACCCCCCATACATTTTTTTTATTGAACATAATTGTCAGGACTGCCGCTAGGTCCCAGCTCACAGAGGTCCAACGCCCAGTGGATATTATATACAAAAGTCTTTATTGAAGTTTAGTTTCCATTTCCAAGCTCTGGGCGCGCAGGCCCACGTCTTAACGCTAGACCGGCTAAGTCCCCTCTGACTCACTGCTCCACCCACACCAGTTTAAGATTCTAGCCCGGCTCCACCTCTTGCGCTGCTCTTTCCTGCGTTGGGTCCTTCTGCCTTCTGGGGTTCCCTCCTTCCTGGACTCCTCTGACGCGGAGCCTCCTGAGTCTTGCCCCTCCCTCCGGCGGGCTTTAGGACCTGGCTCCCTTCCCGGGCTCCCCGCTGTGCCACGCTCCTGTACATTTGAACTTGGCGCGCGCGCCCAGCCGGTGACTTTCCTTCTGACCGTTTCCCCGCTTCCTGATGTGGGTGTTGCCAAACCTGACTCCTCTCCTCCCTCTGGTGGTGAGGACACTGGTCCCGACTCCTGGGACTCCCCCTCCCCACTGCGCTCTGGTGGAGACGCTGGCCCTGATCTCCAGCTGCTGTTCAGGGACTCCCCGCTGGCCCCTCCCTCTTGAGGTTTCTCCCTTGGAATCTCCCTTGCTCTGGCCACCGGCGCTCCCTTCTGTGAGTCCTCCGATTCGCTAGAGAGGCTTGTGGAATAACTCTGGCCACTGTCACTGCCTGCGCCCCCCTCGTACTCCTCCTCCTCACTCTCCATTTGCTCCCCCTCCTGTGTCTCTCCTTCTGAACCCCTGACAATAATGCTTCAATATTTTTCACTCTGTCATTTCCCCCTCCTTCATGTGTCTAAAGTTTGAATGAAACTATTATCTGGGTCAACATGGTAGTTTAGGAAACTGCAACAGGTGAGTACATTTTGTCAACTGTAGCCAAATTTGCTCTGGCAGCTAAAAGTTCTGTTCAAGATATATTAATGCTCACTAATTTTAAAATTTTATGCTGTAAACTTTCTATGCTGTAAACCTTTATAGGGTATGTTGTGTGATTTCAGAGGAAAGCCTTGTAAAGGCCTTTGGCTATGCACAATAAATTGATGGGGGGGAGAGTAAATTTTGGGGCAGGAGTTCTTCACTGTTTTTCTAAAAAGAACTCTTCCCTCACAGTGAGAGGTGGAATAATACCACCGGTAATATGCAATGGGATTATAATCAGGACATTCATTGATTGGGCTGGAGAAAGAAACTAAGGGATAAAAATGGATTAAAAATGAGATAAGAGGGAATGGGTAAGTGGGCATTAGGATCAATCGTACCATATCTGATCATGATTCATTGTCAACAGCTTAATGAGGCGCTTGAAGGCAAAAGACCAAACTGATCACTAACCATCACAGTCATAGAGTCATGGAGTTGGAAGGGACCCCTGAGGATCATCCAGTCCAACCCTCTGCAAGGCAGGAATATGCAGCTGCCTCATGCAGGGATCAAACCTGCAGCCTTGGCGTTCCCAGCACCATGCTCTAAACAGCTGAGCTATCCAGGCATTATAACAGAAGCAGTTTACAGAGAATGGGCTTTTGTATCTTTATAGCTTCTGCAAGTGGCTCTCCTCACCTGCGGGATCTTGAAGGAGCCCAGGATGGATGCCATCTGTCTTGAAGTCGTGGCTTCTAGGCTCCCAATGACGGACAGCAGCTGGTCCCGACTGTCGCACTTGTAGTTAGGCACCATGTGTCTCTGCGTGGAAAGCAGAGACAGCGTGGCCTCCATGGTCTTGCTTGCAAAATTGCATTCTATGTAGATACGGGAACCCAGAGTGACATTGGGGAGGAGAGTCCGGTCCTCGTTGATCTCTTTGATAGCAAACTGCAAGGCCAGGATGTACTGGTAGTTTTTGGGGACAAGCCTGCAATGCGAGTAAAATGGTTATGGGTGGAATGATAGAAAAGTTGAGCCCTGTATCAGGAGGTTTTCAATGTTTGATGTTATATTATGTTTTGATATACAGTCATACCTTGGGTTGAAGTAGCTTCGGGATAAATATTTGCAGGTTGCGCGCTACAGTGACCTGGAAGTGACGGAGCGCGTTACTTCTGGGTTTTGCTGCTTGCGCATGCGCAGATGGTCAAAATGACGTCATGCGCATGCGCAGAAGTGGCAAATCACGACCCATGCACGCGTAGACGCGGGTTGTGTTCGCTTCTGGATGCGAATGGGGCTCTGGAACGGATCCCGTTCGCATCCAGAGGTACCACTGTATGTTGGAAGCCGCCCAGAGTGGCTGGGGCATCCCAACTAGTTGGGTAGGGTATAAATATAATAATAATAATAATAATAATAATAATAATAATAATAATAATAATAATAGGAACCCCAGAAAATCATGGAAATGGGTTTAACTGGGAAGAGAGAGAAACATTTGACTCTCACAAAATTAACAGTGATGTTGAACAATAAGGAAGCAATTGGATGCAAAGCAGTGATTTCTTACTAAATGAAATGGTGACATTGAGAGGGAGACTATACAGCAAATTGCTGTAGAGATATTTTACTCCTTTCAACCTCCCCAGCAGATCCCACCCCACTCCTGCCTTTGCATAGGACGTCCCCAGATTGCACAAGAAAGATGAACAGCATTTCAGTTGGGGGGGGGGGCGGGGGCAGGGAAAGCAACCCAGTTTCCAACTCAGAGCCCTACCTGTCTGAATACTTACTTTAAATCAGGATGGTCCTGTTCTCTGGAATACTCTTTAAAGGATGGGTCTTTGACCACAGCCCTGAACAGGGGTAAACTCCCACCCACAATGAGATCTCCCTCCCTATGGAAGTGTTTGTAGAGTTGAAAGGGCTTCACGGATCGTGTCCCTCTCCCCTTCATCAAGCAGCTGCCTTGAGGCAAGAGCCAGGACAAGAGCAGCAACCGAATCATCCGCAGCTCAGAGAGATATTATATTCCCTTGAAACAACAATTGCACCTTTGCAGAACCTGATTTGAAAACTACCAATTTCAGCTGGGGGTTTAGGTCAGAGAGATCAATAGTCAGGCATAAAATGGAGTAGCTCAACATGATCATTTTTCTTATTACCACAAGACGGTTTTGTCCTGTATTTTGCTTTATTATTGACTCAATGGTTGTAAGCCTCCAGAGGTTCAACAGGAATGACTGTTATTGCGATAATTTCAGGGAAGAGAAGATAATTCATGCTGTAAGTTCTTTTTACACCATCTTAGGAAGAAATGATAAACATGTTTTCTGGAACCATGGAAATTCGCTATGGGCCATACTAGCCTGGATGGACCACTCTCCTGGCAAGCCTATCAAAACCATTCATTCAAATCAAAGGGACTAGAATCACAACTTTGCTTTCTAATGGAAAGGTCCATAGTTCAATATCTGAGTGCCCACTTTGCATGCAGAAGGTCTCAGGTTCACCTTCCAGGAGCAGTTCCTGTCTGAAAATATGGAAGGGCATTGCCCATGTTTGCTATAACAATTTTATGAAAGGTGGGTTTTTTTACACATTAAACAATAAAGTTCAAGCTCATTTATAAGAAAATGCAAAACACAATTGTATAGAAAAGAAAAAGAGGGGAAAGATTAGAATAAGGGTAACTAAAAAGACCCTTTATCACATTTATATAGTGCATATCTTATCATTTATCCACACATAGAAAAGCAGACTCCTCCAGCTCTCACCTGGGTGACCACCTCCTCTCCCAGCCTCCCACCCTGATGAAGATCCTTCCTACTTTTCTTGCAGGTATCTCCCAAGGAGAGTGAACATTAAGAACATGATGATATGGCTACCTTCCTTGTGGTTTGTTTATTGGATAACTTCAATGTGTTAAACTTCAGTGTGTTAAATTTCCTAATTATTTTTTCCTCATTAGATGTTCTCTGCTGTTGAGATCGGGTCTCAGAAGAATAATGTAGCATTTTGGGAGAAAGAAGCAAGCCAGGAGACCAGCACCAGAGGCCAAGATGGAGAAGACCTCCACAGCCACCATGAACTTCCCTTTGGTGCTCAGGTAGGTTGGGACGAAGGAGACCCAAACGCTGCAAAAGACCAGCATGCTGAAGGTAATAAACTTGGCTTCATTAAAACTATCAGGGAGCTTCCTAGCTAGGAAGGCCACCGTGAAGCTGGCGAGGGCCAGGAAACCCATGTAAGCCAAGACAGAGTAAAACATGGCAAGGGAGCCTTCCCTGCATTCCACTACAATCTCGATGGGTAAAGAAGGAAGGTCCCAGTTTGGGAACGGGGAGAAGTGAGCAGCCAGGCAGCCCAGAGACCAGCCTGGATGAGGGGACAGGCCAGGACAATCAAAGTTGCTGTTTGTCCCTTCAACAATCTTCTGGCCCTGTTTCCTGGCTTGGTGGCCGTGAAGGCAAGAGCCACTAGGACAGAAGAAACGGCAAGGGAGAAGATGGTTCCAAAAGCCGTTTGCCGGAGGCAACAGGTGAGGAAGAGGAAGGAGCCGAGGAAGCAGAGCAGGAGGGAGATGAGGCAGGTGAGTCTCGGTTGTTGGGTTTGACGATTGGCGTCTCAGTGTTTAATGAAGATCGCCAGCACAGAGATGTGAGGAGAAAGAGGGAGAAGGCAAGAGAAGCTTAAGCAAAGCCCAGATTATCTTCATAAGAAAGGAAGTTGACGTTCTTGGGGATACTAGACTGGTTGGGGTGTTGATCGTCTGGGCACTTTTGCTCATTCCAGGAGCCACTCACTGCACAAACAACTGTTTAGAGATCTGTTCCTTTTAGGGTGGAGACAGGAATGCACTCATAGCAGCAAACGGGCTTCTCATCCTTGAGTTTCCTAACTTGCCCAGGCAGGCAGCACAAATATTAATGGTTCTGAGGTGGAGTTACTGTGATGGCCTGGGACTCAGGCTCGGACTCAGAGCCAGAGGAATCTCAGTCTGCACTGGATCCTTTGCCTCAGGCGGTGTCTGAACCTAGTTTGATCCTGAAGAGTCCCAGTCTTCACAGGTTTCCCTGCAACAAGCACCAGCTGGGCCGAGTCAGGGGCCTGAGCCTGCCCTGGCTCCAGATGCGAGGATGACCTCTTTGCCTTCAGCTGGGCCATCACTTACATCTGCTCCACTACCAGTTGGGTCAGGGGAGGCTGAGGCGGTCCCTGGGTCTGGTAACCCACCAACATCTCCCGAGCTGCAGAGACTGAGGTCTGAGAGAAGGAGAGACCTGGGTACTTGCAGGAGGAATGCTTGCCTTTGGGCGAGACAGGAAGGTGAGTCACCGGGGGATCAGGACCGGCCATTACCCGACAGAGATAAAAGGCTGTCGGACCCCGCCCCAGGTTGCGGGAGCAACGTTGCTGTTTGCCAGAACCTGCCTGTGATCCTGTGCCTGACCTTGCCTGGTTTCCTGCCTCGTGTCCTGCCTTGGCCCTGTCGGACTGACTCCTCAGAGAATCCTTGGATTTGGGACTTGAAATATACTCAGAGTCGAGAGTAGATTTCATGCTCTTTATTCAGCTCATAGTGGTGAGGAGGGAATGAATGTCCCCTCAAAGTATCTGCTTTATATACATTATTTACACAATGGGCGGCACATAGAATCATAGAATCATAGAGTTGGAAGAGACCAGAAGGGCCATCGAGTCCAACCCCCTGCTAAGCAGGAAACACCATCAGAGCACTCCTGACATATGGTTGTCAAGCCTCTGCTTAAAGACCTCCAAAAAAGGAGTTAAAGACCTCCAAAGAAGGAGGTCATGATTGGCTAATTCCGGAATTCTCCTGTAGGCCAATCAGGTTGTGGATTCACTTCTATCTGGAGCTGGATTGGGTGGCTCCTGCCAACCAATCATACTGCTGCATTGTTCTAGGACCAATCAGACTGCTGCATTTTGGATCCTATTGTTCTAGGACCAATCAGACTGCTGCAGTTTGGATCCTATTCAACTCAGTACATAACACCCCTCCCCTCTAAGTTCCAGTCCTGCCCGGGAGGTCGCATTCATAGTCTTCAAGGTACGCTGGTGGCCTACGTGTGTGTTGCGGCCTGGGGTGTTCCCTGGTCCGGGGTTCAGGTTCTGGCTCATGTTCCAAGGATGCTGACTGTGATGGGGCCGTTTGGTCTGGTGCAACCAGCTCGCTCAGTCGTGGTTCTGGTTCCGGTGTCCTTTCGGCCTTGTGGGTCCTCTCTCTATTTACTGATTCTGCCTCTCCTGCTGGCCCCTCCTGTTGTATGGGCCTCACTGCCCCACTGTTCCCTTGGGACTCCTTTGACCTGTCCTCCTCCTGGTTTTCTCCCGGGAATCGTCGCCGTATCTGGTCGCAGTGGCGGCGCCAGCATTGCCCCCATCCGTTAGCACTTCCTACGACACGGGGCCAGTGACCCTGATGACTGTGGCAGGTACCCATGCAGGGCCTGCCCCCAAATTATTTCCTGGACCACGAAGGTCCGGGGGTTCCTGCCTTCCCCCACCACTACCTCATCCTGAGCTCTATCAGGGTGAAGGCGGTCCAATCTGATTGCAAGGCGCCGACCCATTAGTAGTTCAGCGGGGCTCCGGCCAGTCGTTGACCTGGGGGTGCTGTGCTGTGCTAGAAGGAATGTGCAAAGGTGGTACTCCCAATCCCCTTGCGTCATGCGGCGGAGGGCGTCCTTGGTGGTCCGCACCATGCGTTCTGCTTGGCCATTGGTGGCCGGGTGGAATGGCGCCGAACGGACGTGGCGGATGGCGTTCTGCGCTGTGAAGGTTTGGAATTCTCCTGACGTAAATGCGTTCCCGTTGTCTGAGATGAGAGTGCCAGGGAGCCCATGGGTTTCAAACAGCCTGCGTAGTACCCGGATGGCTGCGGACGTGGAAGTGGACGGTACCAGTGCGACTTCCAGCCATTTGGTGCAGGAGTCCACCACTATGAAGAATGTTTTCCCCTGAAAGGGGCCAGCGAAGTCCACATGCAGGCGTGACCATGGTGCTCGGGCAGACTCCCAGGACTGGACTGGGGCCCTTGGGGGATCTGGGCGGGATTCTTGGCAGGCCTGGCAGTGTTTGACCCAGGCCTCTATCTCTCCGTCGATCCCCGGCCACCACACATAACTCCTGGCAAGGGCCTTCATTCTCACTACCCCTGGATGTGTCTCGTGTAGGGCTGTGAGGACCCTTTTGTGGAGGGGCTGGGGAACAACGACCCTGCTTCCCCATAACAGGCACCCCTTGTGGGCCGACAGTTCATGTTTGCGGGTTGTGTAGCCAGCGAATTCTGGCCCGGGGCTGCTGCTGGGCCATCCCCTCCACACCCAGTCCAGGACCCGGGAGATGACCCTATCTTTCTTGGAATGGTGTGCAACTTCTTGTGCCTGAATGGGGCGGTCGGGAAGCAGCTACAGGCTCATTACCTCTTGTGCAGGTGCTGGGTCGGGGCCTGTTTCCGGTAGTGGTAGCCTGCTGAGGGCGTCCGCATGGCCCATCGCTTTCCCAGGGCGGTGAATCAGTGCATACTGGTAGCTGGCAAGGAAAATTGACCACCTGAGGATGCGAGGAGACAGCACTTGGGGGGTCTGCTTTTCGGGGGCAAACAAGCCAAGCAACGGCTTGTGGTCAGTCACCACGGTAAAGGGCCGCCCGTACAAGAAATCATTGATTTTTTTTACTCCCTTCACGATTGCCAGACCCTCCTTGTTGATTTGCGAGTAGTTCCGCTCGGTTGCGTTGAGTGTCTGGGGAAAGTATGCCACCAGTACCTCTCTTCCATCCGGGAGTTGGTGTCCCAGGACAGCGCTGATGCCATAGGGCGAGGCGTCGCATGCTAGCACCAGCAGCAGCCTCTCGTCGAAGTGTGCCAAGACCGAGTTTGAGACAAGCAAGTCCTTGACTGTCTGGAATGCAGCCTCCTGGCGCTGGCCCCACACCCAAGGAGCCCGCTTGTCCAGGAGTCTGTGTAGGGGCTCCGCTACTGCCGCCTTGTGGGAAAGGAAGGAATGGTAAAAGTTCATTAGTCCCAAGAAGGCCTGAAGTTCAGTCTTGTTATTGGGCGCTGGGGCATTACAAATGGCCCGAACCTTGTCCCCAGTCGGGTGACCCCTTCTGCATCCACCATAAATCCCAAAAAGTCCACCTGAGGCACTCCTAGTAGACATTTTTCCCGCTTCACCTTGAGATCCGCCGTCTGGAAATGGTGCAGAACGGTGCGGAGGCGGTCCTCAAACTCCTCTGGTGTGGGCCCAGCAATCAACACATCATCAAAGAAAGGGGTGACGCCAGGAATCCCTTTAAGGAGAGAGTCCATTAGATTCTGGAATATGCCTGGTGCCACGCTGACCCCGAATTGCAGCCGCTTTACCCTGAACGCTCCTCTGTGCGTCACAATCGTCTGTGCCTCTGATGTAGCACCATGTAGCAGAGAATTTATTTCCTCAGACTTTTAAAGAAGAACAATCTGAGTGAGAGACTGCTGGTGTCCTTCTACCGAGGCTCCATAGAGAGCATTCTCACATACTGTATTTGTGCCTGGTTCTCCAGCTGTACAGCTAGGAAGAGGAAGGTGCTCCAGAAGGTCATAACCACAGCCCAAAGGATTATTGGTCATCCCCTCCCATCTTTGGAAGAACTGTACGGTTCCCGTTGTCTTAGGAAAGCAAACAATATCCTGCAGGATGCATCTCACCCGGGACACAGTCTGTTTGTACTACTGCCTTCTGGCAGGAGATACAGAAACATCAAGTCAAGGACAAATAGACTGAAAAATAGTTTCTATCCAAGAGCTGTGGCCTTCTTAAATGCAGTAACTCGATAGTGTGACCTGGGAGTTTGATGGGTGTGGGTGTGGGTGTGGCTGGAATGTGGTTTGTTTGGTTGTTGTTGTTGTTTTGCTTTTGTTGTTTTTAAGGGATGGCATCCAATTTCGTTGCACTTGTGCAATGTTGCACTTGTGTAATGACAATAAAGAATCTATCTATCTATCTATCTACTGGCAGCTGTTGATATGCTTGGGCCAAGTCCAGCTTGCCAAAATTTTTTGACCCAGCCAGGGTGGCAAGGACATGGCTGACCACTGGCACTGGGTATGCGTGGGCCATGAGGGCCTTGTACATTTGTAGTCTGCGCAGATGCGGACCGAACCATTAGGCTTGATGGGTGTGACGATTGGGGTTTCCCAGGGGGCATTAGGCACCGGCTCCTGCACTCCTCGCTCCACGTGCCGGTCCAATTCCTCGTCTATACGGGGTTTCAGGGCGAACGGGACCCGGTGGGCCTTGAGCCTGACAGGTCGTACTGCGGGGTCAAGCTGTAGAGCAATGGGGGGGCTGTATACTGTCCCAATTTCCCATCAAAAAACCCCGGAAATTCCTTGCATATGGCGTCCACGTCCACTTGTAAGCTCATGTGGTTCACCCCAGTGATGGCTAGCCCCAGTCGTCCAAACCATGCCAATCCCAGTAAGCTAATGTTGGGGCCCTTGACCACAAGCAAGTCCAGTTGCCGCGTCCGCCCTTGATATTGCACCCTGTAGGTCCCCACCCCCATTGTTGGGACCTTACGTTTCTGGAGGTCCCGGAGGGTGAATGGGGCCGGCCTGAGTTGGGGACCCCCACTAGGACACAGTTTCCTTAAGGTCCTTGCCAAGATTATGGATAGAGTTGAACCCGTGTCAAGCTCCATGCGGCATGGGGCCTCCTCTATCTGTACCTCTACATAAATTTTCTCTACGTTGGGGTGGGGCAACTGGTATACCTGGAGGTCTGTGAGCTCCGTCGAGTTGCCTTGGTGCGTTGGGCCCTGGAATCTGGGGCTCTTGGATCGGTCATCTGATGCCTGGCGTCGGGTGGGCCGAGCCCGACACACCCGGGCAATGTGTCCCAATTTTCCACCCTGCCGTTGCGGAAACGGCAGGTCCTCCTCTCGTGACTCTCCCTGCAGCTTGCGCAGTTCCCTCCTCGTCGAGGCAGCTGTGGTCTGTGCGCTGCTTGAGTGCGCTGCTGTACTCGGTGCACCTCCTCCCTGTCAGATCCTGAGTCGTCGGTGAGGTCCTCGGTTGGGTCAGCAGGCTCGGTCGTGCCTCTTGCGTCGACATTTCGGCAGCTTCTGTTGCCAGGGTCTCCTCCAGGGCAACCTGGAACGTTAGGTCCTTCTTAGCGTAGAGGCGTCGTTGCAGCTTCTCATCCTTCAGGCCACCAACGAGGCGGTCACAAAGCATGTTCTCCAATTCTGAGAAGATGCAGAACCGGGCGGCTTGGCGGAGAGAGGTCACAAACCTAGTTATGGTTTCCCCGGAGGCTTGCCGCTTTGCATAGAAGGCATTTCGACGAGCCACCATCAAGGGCTGCAGCAAAAAGTGCCCCTTCAGCCATTCCATTATTGTTTTGTATGGAACAGTAGCAACGTCTTCAGGTGCAAAGAGAGCCCGGGCGATTTCAAATGTCTCCTCTCCGCAGACGCTGAAGAATATCACCCTCTTCTTGGCATCTTCGTCGGTGACCCCTTTGGCTTCTAGGAGGAAGGTGAAACAGGAGGCATACTGTCAGGGGCTCAGGAGCAGAGGCACAGGGGAGAGAGGAAACGGAGAGCGAAGGGGAAGAATCTGAGGGCAGCGTAGGGGAGTATGACAGTGGCCCGAGAGATTCCATGAGCCTTTCCAGCGAATCGGAAGATTCCCAGAGGGGGGCGCCGATGGCCAGGGCAAGGGGGGTCCCAGGGGGGATGCACCAGAAGCAAGGGGCCAGCGGGGACTCCCAAAGCAGCAGCGGGAGATCAGGACCAGTTCCCCCACCAGAGCGTAGTGGGGGGGAAGAGTCCCATGCATCAGGACCAGCGTCTCCTCCAGTAGGGAGAGAAGATGAGTCCGGGCTGACCATGCCTCTATCAGAGAGCGAGGGAACGGAGGGGAAGTCAGGTCCAGCTAGGCCCCCCCCCGAAGGGGGAAGCAGTGACAGGAGCAGTGTAGCGGTCAGGAGAAAGGTTGCCGGCTGGGCGCGCACGCCAAGTTCAAATGTACAGGCGCGCGGGTCGGCAGAAAACCCGGATTGGGAACCAGGTCCTAAAGCCCGCCGGAGGCAGGGGGAAGACTCAGGGGACTCAGCGTCAGAAGAGTCTAGAAAGGGCAAGACCCCAGTGGACAGACGGATCCAGAGGAGGAAAGAGCAAAGGAAGAGGTGGAGCAAGGCTAGAGTCTTAAACTGGTGTCTGGGGGGAGGAGATTCAGACGGAGCTTCAGCGGTCTAGAGTTCAAGACGTAGAGCTGCGCGCTGCGGCTTTGAAATCGAAACTGAACTTCAATAAAGACTTTTGTATATAACAAGAACTGGCGTTGGTCCTTTGTGAGCTGGGACCTTGGGCAGCTCTGACACATACGCTTCCCAGTCTCCGGATGCTGGGTTGAATGGCGAGAAGCTGCTGTCGGTTGTCATTCTGAGTTCCTTGGGTCCTGGAGCTGAAGCCTGGATACATGGTGCGAGGCAGCGGTGCGGCAGGTGGTGGTGCTGTGTGTGGCGGTCAGCTCAGCGGGATCCCACCTTCGTCGCCAGTGAAATATACTCAGAGTCAAGAGTGGATTTCATGCGCTCATAGTGGTGAGGAGGGAATGAATGTCCCCTCAAAGTATCTGCTTTATATACATTATTTACACAATGGGCTGCACGTGATTGGCTAATTCCGGAATTCTCCTGTAGGCCAATCAGGTTGTGGATTCACTTCTATCTGGAGCTGGATTGGGTGGCTCCTGCCAACCAATCATACTGCTGCATTGTTCTAGGACCAATCAGACTGCTGCAGTTTGAATCCTATTCAACTCAGTACATAACAGGACTGGACCTGGACCTGTTACCCCCGGGCCCAGCACAGTTAGGCCAGTGCGACCAGTTCCCCCACACCGGGTTCTGAGCTGACAGGTCGCTTTCCCACCTCCTTCTCAAAGCCTGTAAATGCTGGCTTCAGAAAAGAGGTGTGGGGGCTTGGACAGGGTTCTGGAGTTCTCCCTCCTCCTTCCCAAACCTAGTTGGGTTAATGGACGGTGGTTGGTTAGAGTGAGCAGAGGACTTCCTTGCTGCAGCAGCTCCAGTGGCTACCGCTCTGTTTCCACCCAGTTTGGTCCCCACCTGGTTAGCCCATACAATGACATCTGGGTCCATCTCAAAATCTGCTCCTGCAGCAGCCCCAGGGTCCATGCACCCCACATTCCTCCATGCCATAGATTTGTTCGAGAAGATGGCCCAGTTGATGATATCGAACCCGGCAGACTCCATCCCATGTTCCCCAAAGGAGATTTCATCCTCAGTGCTGTTGTTGAAGCGGATGTTCCTCAAAGAATAATGGATCTGGAATGAAACATTGTTGGTAGGCGTGGGTTGGCAAGGGGCCATGGATTGGATCGAAACATTCCAGCTAATGGGAGTTCCATTTCCCCCTGCATCTCAGAGATGGAGTAAGGGAAAGGACATAATCATTTCTAGCTCCATCCATGAACTAATAGCATCCTCCATTCTCCACATCAGGCCCTGGAGAACCCTAATGTTTGCAGATGTAGAAAACAAAGTTTAGAGATCTAGCAGCTAAAACCCAGTCTTGGTGATACAGAAATGCACAATATCTCTCTAGCTCAGTGTTTCTCAACCTGTGGGTCCCCAGATGTTGTTGGACTACAACTCTCATCATTCTGAGCCAGCATCACCAGTGGTCAGGGATGATGGGAGTTGTAGTCCAACAACATCTGGGGACCCACAGGTTGAGAACCGCTGCTCTAGCTCCATCCATGAACTAATAGCATCCTCTGTTCTCCAAGTGGCACATAGTGGCAGAGGCACCATCAGGCCCAGGAGAACCCCAATGTTTGCAGATGTAAACAATACAGTTTAGAAAACATCTTGTGAGGGGCAGGACCAAGACAATCCAACAAGCAATGTTCACACTAACTTTGTGGTCTGTTGACTTGGATTTCTGAAACTCTGCTGGGAGAAAATCAGGAGTAAGCAGGAATAGAATGGTTCCTGCCATGGTTCCAGGTTCAGAAGAAATGCCCCCTTTCCATCTTCTGTGTTTTTGTGTTTCGATGCAGATGTGTACAGGTCATGCAACGCCTGTGCCACAGAAGAGACCGCATTGTAGATGCTGTAGCTGTGGCCGGTCATGCTCATATCAAACACCTAGGCTGGCAGGTCCTCCAGCTTCTCCTCTCCTGTGCAACGTCCCCGGCCATCTGGTGAAGTGTGGCCTGCTTTCAGAACCTCATAGTCAAACGCAACTTCCCACCAGTCACTGAGAAAAACATCACTGTGGGGTCAGTATGGATCTAAAGCTGAAAGATAGCGGTCGAATCCTGGAATGTCTCGTGTGGACTGTGAAGGACAAAGCACCATGGAAGGATTGCACATTCCACCACGCATAATGATACCCAACTGCAGCAAGTTCACACTCGGTTGTCAGGATCCAGACCTTCCCAAATGTAGTGTTGGTGTGTTCCTTGTAGACAGAAAATGATATTGGTGACCCCTGCGGCGATCACAACCTAGGCCTTGCTCTCAAAAACTGTCAAGATTAGTGCAACCTGATCTTCTGCAATGTCATTGAATACAGAGAACCGTTGAAGGATCTTCCTTTCAAAATCTGCACAGATGTCATTCTGGGCAAATCATGCTTTCAGGCTCTGGATGAAATTGTCACTTCAGTCACTTTTCAGAACAATGATCCCAACCCAGTTCCACTGGAAGTAGAGGAGGAGGGAGAACAACGCCGTGTTCTGCATGTGGTGTTCAGGGTCAGTGTGGTAGAAACTTGGGGAGTGGACTGGGTCACTCAGAATGGAGTCAAAGGACAGGAAACCTAACTGAAGAACCAGAAGTGGATCAAATTTTAGGAACGGTTGAGATGAAAGAACACCGAGAGGATATTGAGAAGTTGGAATGTGGAAAGGGAAGGGAAGCAACAGAGCTCAGGGCTGGAGCAACTGGTTGCATGCAAACGGTCCCCAGCTTCTCTAGCTCTCGTTGCAAAAAGCTCCCTTCCTGAAAGCAAGGAGAGCAGCTGCCAGTTTTCAGTATCTCATACCAAAATCCCCACTATTGGTTTTTCATTGGTTTTAAATCAATTGTATGCAGCTGTGCATTTAGATGCCCTTTCCTGCTGATGGGTCTTGTGTGCAGTTGGCATTATTATTATTATTATTATTATTATTATTATTATTATACTGCCCTGTAAACGTAGGTCTCAGGGCATGTTCACAACACAAAGCTGCAACATAAAAGCACAACATACATCATAAAAATAATTAAAGTAGCAAAAATTAATATTAATGTCTTCAAACTAATAAAAAATACACTCCTCAACAAAAGCCCCTACAAATACAAATTCATAAATCCAAGTTAACAGTGCGGTGCTGATAACCCCACAAGTTGCAGGAGTAAGTAACAAATGTTGGAAATGTAAGGAAAAAGAGGGAACATTTTATCACATGTGGTGGGAATGTAAAAAGGTGAAATGCTTCTGGGAGATGATATATAATGAATTGAATTTTTTTTTATAAAGAAACCAAAATTTATAAAGAAACCATTTATAAAGAAACCAGAAGCATTTCTCTTGGGTATTGTTGGAAACGATATACCGTAAATAAAAAGGAATGTAAGCTTTTTCTATATGCAGTAACAGCAGCAAGAATACTATTGGCCCAAAAATGGAAGCAAGAAGAATTACCAACGATGGAAGAATGGAGGATGAAATTAATGGACTATGCGGAACTTGATAAACTAACGGGAAGGATCCGAAACGAGAAGTTTACCGAGGACTGGAGTAAATTTACGGATTATTTGAAAAGTATTTGCGATGACCAGACGACGTTTGTAGAAATATTGCAAAAATGAAGAAGGGGATGGGATATGTTAAGAAAGTAAAGGCAATATTAAGTTAGGAAATGCGTAAGAAGTGAATAAGATGGAGGATTATCAGAGGTGCTGATGGAAGTCCAATAAGAATGTATTTGTGATAAATTGTGTGGTATGTTTTATAATTTTGTATTTTTAAACCAATAAAAATATATTTTTTTAAAAAAAAAGTTGCAGGATCGATCCCCGTCAGGGACAGCTGCATATTCCTGCCTTGCAGAGGGTTGGACTAGATGCTCTGCAGGGTCCCTTCCAACTCTACAATTCTATGATTAAAAGCAATTTAAAGCAACCCCACCAACCAAGTTAAACAATACCACCCAAGTTAACACCCCCCATGGAAACAATAAGATACCTGAGGAACCTTGAAGTTCATCAAGATGTGTGCCATCGGCTTTGAGATTCTGGTGTTAAGGCCCCCAATGACGGAGAGCAGCTCGTCCCCCCTGCTGCATGTATAGTTAGGAAACATGTTCCTCCATGTGGAGAGGAGAGAGAGGCTGACCTCGTGCGCCATGCTTGCGTAGTTGCTCTCTACTGGCACACAATACAGAAATCAAAGAAGTCTCAAAGGATAACTGTGCTACATTTGCATCTGATTTGAATTCCCCCCCCCCCCATCACGTCCCGATAAAAGACATTGCTAAAAGAGGGGTTTGGAGTAATATTATTATTATACAAATGTAGCAATTTTGCTTTTTGAAGTATTCTTAGTTGTATACAGGGTTGGGATCATGATGGACAATGGGAGACCCGTTCTTTGCCCTCTTCTACATGATAGGCATTGGGGAATGATTTGAAGAGATATATGCTTTATTCAAGCCCCAGGTTAAATAATAATAATAATAATAATAATAATAATAATAATAATAATAATAATAATAATTTTATTATTTATACTCTGCCCAGCTGGCTGGCTTTCCCTAGCAACTCTGGGCAGCTTGCAGCATATGTATAACATAGTAAAATATCAATAATAATAATAATAATAATAATAATAATAATAATAATAATTTATTTATACCCCGCCCTCCCCAGCCAAGGCCAGACTCAGAGCGGCTTACAAGCAATAATAAAAACAAGTTGAATGATTACAACTTAAAAACAAAAATAGAATACAACATTAAAATAATGGAACATTAAAATATTAAAATGTAGCCTCATCGCAGGAGGAGAAGGAAAAGAAAAAAGAAAGAGGGAGGGAGGGAATCAAACTGGCTCCAAACCAAAGGCCAGGCAGAATACCTCTGTCTTACAGGCCCCGCAGAAAGAAATCCGATCCTGCAGGGCCCTGGTCTCATGAGGCAGAGCGTTCCACCAGGCCGGAGCCAGAGTTGAAAAGGCCCTGGCTCTGGTTGAAGCCAATCTAACTTCCTTAGGGCCTGGGACCACTAGGGTGTTGCTATTTATGGACCTATGGGGCAGACCGGGAGAGGCAGTCTCGTAGGCACGAGGGTCCTAGGCCGTGAAGGGCTTTAAAGGTCAAAAGCAGCACCTTAAACCTGACCCTGTACTCCACCGGGAGCCAGTGCAGCTTGAAAAGCACTGGGTGAATATGCTCCCATGGCAGAGACCCCGTGAGGAGCCTCGCTGCAGCATTCTGCATCTGCTGGAGTTTCTGGGACAGCTTCAAGGGCAGCCCCGCATAGAGCGAATTACAGTAGTCAAGCCTGGAGATGACCGTCGCATGGATCACTGTGGCCAGGTCAGGGCGGGAAAGGTAAGGGACCAACTGCTTGATGCGGCGAAGGTGGAAAAATGTCGCCTTGGCTGTTGCTGTAACTTGCGCCTCCATGGAAAGGGAGGCGTCAAGGATTGGGCCCCCGCAAGAGAAGGGAGTTGGTCCCTCATCCCCATGCCATCCCGACCTAGCCATAGGACCTCTGTCTTCGAAAGATTTAGTTTCAATCGGCTCCCACAAAACCATCCAGCCACAGCTTCCAAGCATCTGGTCAGTGTGTTTGGGGCCGAGTCGGTGTGGCCATCCATCAGCAGATAGAGCTGAGTGTCATCAGCATATTGGTGACAGCCCAGCCCATAGCTCCGGATAATCTGGGCAAGGGGGCGCATAAAGATGTTAAAAAGCATCGGGGAGAGAATTGCGCCCTGTGGCACTCCACACACCAAGGAGTGACGTGACGACATTTCCCTCCCTAGTGCCACCCTCTGTCCCCGACCAGAGATAAAAGAGCACAACCAGTTACGGGCTATGCCCTGTATCCCCACGTCTGCAAGGCGGTGGTCCAGAAGATCATGATCGACCATGTCAAAGGCTGCTGACAAATCTAAAAGGATCAGCAGTCCTGACCCGCCTCGATCCAATTGTCTACAGAGATCATCTGTTAGGGCGGGGGTCGGCAACCTGTGGCTCCAGAGCCGCATGTGGCTCTTTAAAGCCTTTGCTGCGGCTCCGGGGAGGAGGCGATGGGAGGAGGCGAGGAGCGGAGGCGAGGGGAGGAGGCGAGGAGCGGAGGCGAGGGGAGGAGGCGAGGGGAGGAGGCGAGGGGAGGAGGCGAGGGGAGGAGGCGTGGGGAGGAGGCGTGGGGAGGAGGCGAGGAGTGGAGGCGAGGAGTGGAGGCGAGGGGAGGAGGCGAGGAGCGGAGGCGAGGAGCGGAGGCGAGGGGAGGAGGCGAGGGGAGGAGGCGTGGGGAGGAGGCGTGGGGAGGAGGCGTGGGGAGGAGGGGAAGAGTGGAGGGGAGGAGGCGAGGAGTGGAGACGAGGAGTGGAGACGAGGGGAGGAGGCGAGGGGAGGGGAGGAGGCGAGGGGAGGAGGCGAGGGGAGGAGGCGGAGGAGTTAGTTGCCTGAAGCCCCTTTTTAAACTTAAGCAGGGGGAAGTTTGGTGAAGTGTTCTTTCCTTGGGGAAAGCAGGCTGCATTGAAAGGGGCCGTATACACTGGTCACTGTTTTGAAGGGGAGTGAAGAACACACACTCAAAAAAAGGTAACTTGTTAATTTTATTTCTATGAGGAGGAGTAATTCTGAGGGGTCAAACAAATGAATAATAAAAAGGTATTTTTATAATGACAAATGCCTCATTATTAATTATTATTTACATCAGCCACTGATTATGATTTATGGTACACTGGGGCCCTGATTAACCTTGATGGCAGAAAGTGAGGAGGAATTAAAGAACCTTTTAATGAGGGTGAAAGAGGAGAGCGCAAAATATGGTCTGAAGCTCAACATCAAAAAAACGAAGATCATGGCCACTGGTCCCATCACCTCCTGGCAAATAGAAGGGGAAGAAATGGAGGTAGTGAGAGATTTTACTTTCTTGGGCTCAATGATCACTGCAGATGGTGACAGCAGCCACGAAATTAAAAGACGCCTGCTTCTTGGGAGAAGGGCAATGACAGGCCTAGACAGCATCTTGAGAAGTAGAGACATCACCTTGCCAACAAAGGTTCGTATAGTTAAAGCTATGGTTTTCCCAGTAGTGATGTATGGAAGTGAGAGCTGGACCATAAAGAAGGCTGATCGCCGAAGAATTGATGCTTTTGAATTATGGTGCTGGAGGAGACTCTTGAGAGTCCCATGGACTGCAAGAAGATCAAACCTCTCCATACTGAAGGAAATCAACCCTGAGTGCTCACTGGAAGGACAGATTGTGAAGCTGAGGCTCCAGTACTTTGGCCACCTCATGAGAAGAGAAGACTCCCTGGAGAAGACCCTGATGTTGGGAAAGATGGAGGGCACAAGGAGAAGGGGACGGCAGAGGACGAGATGGTTGGATAGTGTTTTCGAGGTTACCAGCATGAGTTTGAGCAAACTGCGGGAGGCAGTGGAGGACAGAGGTGCCTGGCGTTCTCTGGTCCATGGGGTCACGAAGAGTCGGACACGACTAAACGACTAAACAACAACGGGGCCCTGATTAATTTTCTATGGCATTTTGGGGCATTGATTATTGGGCATAGCAAGTTGCGGTCGCGTGGAATTTGTGCTTTGTGACTGTTTGAGGTGGGTTTTTTTTCTTGGGAGGCTGGGCGGTGCGAAGAGAGGGAGGCTTGTGGTAGTGTCGGGGCTTGTCTCTAGCAAAGTAAGTCCTCGCCATTTGGTCACATGCGCAGCATTCTAGTTGTGGGGGTTAGGTGGCTTCGGCGCTCCAACGCTTGCTTTGCCGGCTGCTTTCAAAAGCGTCGGAAACAGCTGTGCTGTTGCTGGGTAACCGGATCGTCCCAGCAGCCATCTTATCTGCCCATGTGGTCTTCTGAGGCGGCCGCCATCTTACTATAGGAAATTCCACGTGGGAGTTAGTTGCCTGAAGCCCCTTTTTAAACTAAGCAGGGGGAAGTTTGGTGAATAGCTAACACTTTCCTTGGGGAACGTTATGCAACAGCTTATTGCTGGTCTTTCCCGCCTTTGTAAGCAGGCTGCATTGAAAGGGGCCATATACACTGGTCACTGTTTTGAAGTGGTATTTAATTTACTGGTTGTAAATTAAATATTTTAATTAGCTATTTGTCCTTTTTTCTTGAGATTGACAGCTGACTGCACGATCCTGTATATACAGCATTAAGGCAAGAAACAATATATACAGTGTTATATTTGTTTTAAATGTTGCAATGTTTTTGCGGCTCCCAGTTGTTGTTGTTTTTTTGGAAACGGGTCCAAGTGGCTCTTTTTGTCTTAAAGGTTGCAGACCCCTGTGTTAGGGCAACCAGAGCCGTCTCCATCCCAAAACGGAAACGGACGGAAACCGGACTGAAATGGATCTAATGCCGATGTTTCCTCCAGAAACCTACCAAGCTGTTCAGCAACCGCTCTCTCAATTACCTTACCCAGGTATGGAAGATTTGAAACTGGGCGGTAATTGGATAGGTCTAAGGGATCTAATGAAGTTTTTTTTAAGAGTGGACACACCACTGCTTCCTTCAGTTCCCCTGGGAATGTCCCTGTGTCAAGGGACAAATTGATAATTTCAACCAGGGGGGTCCACGCAACATCTGGACACTCCCTAATCAGCCAAGACGGGCACGGATCAAGGAGGCAGGTGGTGGGCCTACCAACTTGGAGGAATCTATCCACATCAGTAGGGAGTATCTGATCGAAATGGTCCAACACTGGACCTGAAGTCAGTCGAGGGGCCTCCAGTTCAGTCACTGTATCTAAATTGGCAGGGATGTCACGGCGGAGCAACAGGACTTTCTCCGCAAAAAAGCTTGCGAATGCCTCACAGCTGTGGGTCAAATTTGTGCTTAAATTTGGTTGTCCTCCTAAGGACGTTATTGACCTAATTATTCTAAAAAGTTGTGCCGGGCGAGAGCTAGCGGATGCAATGGAAGCTGCAAAGTAAGATTTCTTAGCAGCTTTCATAGCCATCTCATAGGCTTTCATAAGCATCCTATAAGATGTTATTGAGGCTCCGCCACGAGTCCGTCGCCATACTCGCTCTAGCCGTCTGAGATCCTGCTTCATTTTCTGGAGCTCCTCAGTAAACCAAGGGGCCTAGTTTCGACGGGGTCGCAGAGGGCGCTTAGGCGCGATCTTATCAATGGCTGCCAAGAGCCGGTTATTCCAGTCCTCAACAAGGTCATCTAATGAGTCGCCAGGAGGAGCAGGGTTCCGCAAGGCTTGTCGGAATCTATCAGGATCCATCAGTTTTCGCGGACGAGCCCAAATAGGTTCGCCACCCGAGCCGGGGAGGAGCGGGAAGTCTATCTTGGCTTTCAGAGCATAGTGATCAGACCATGGCACTTCCACATTTCAAGCATCAGAAATGTCGTTACAGGGCTGCCTTCAGATGTCTTCTAAAAGTTATGTCGTTCTTATCTCCTTGACATCTGAAGGGGGGGGCGTTCCACAGGGAGGGAGCCACCACCAAGAAGGCAGGGTTTCTGCATTGCAGGGGGCAGGACTAGATGATCCCCAGGGTCCCTGCAAACTCTACAACTCTACAATTTTATGTGCAAGATAAGTGCAAGAGTATTTTTTGGAGTGACAATGACATGGAATTTTGGCCTTAGCCCTGCTGCGCTTCCTTTCCCAGGAAATGTGTCCAAATAAGGAGTTGGTGGGCTCTCCTTCCTGGGAGGTTTTTAAGCAGAGGTTGGAGGGCCACCTGCATTGCAGGGGGTTGGACTAGATGATCCCTGGGGGTCTCTTCCAACCCTCTGATTCTATGATTGACTACATCTTTCTCCAGGAAAGCCCCTTGACACAAATGGCAAAGGAAGACTTGCTGAGAAAGATTTCCGGTTGATGGGCGATGGTAAATTGGGGGGTCCACAATCAGGTCCCCTGGCATATAATAATCTTCCTGGACTGGGAATGGTCTGGTCAGGTCACAGGTGGGTCTCAGCGCCATCAGGATCACCTGAGTCAGGGGCCAAAATAACAGCAGCAGCCAAATCATCATCATCATCATCACCATCATCATCAGAGAGAGACTTCTCTTCCAAGAGTGGGCAGTTGGAAGTTTGCAAGAAGCCTCAGAGTGCAGGATTCATTTTGCAGGGTCCAGGAGGGGCTTCAGGTCTTAAGGACTAGCATCCTGCCCATCTCCAAAGAGACCTGGGTGCCTTGTTTATACCTTCCTGAGTGTACATGCTTCCCTTGAAGATAGGTGGGATTTTTTATGTTGTCCTGGGAATATTTGTTATTCGCTTGAGCGGTAGCGTCTGAAAACCCTCGGGGGGGGGGGTTCCGCTCCATTTTCTGCATAATTCTAAGGGAGAAAAATAATCACAGGCTACCGTGCTGGATTCCCTCTGCATGTCTCTCGGAAGACCGCAGCTGGGTCACCCTCTGCTTGTTTGTTGAACCCTTGAGGTTATCTCTGGGTTATCCTTCTAAATATCAGTCCCTAGTATTTTACCCAACAAGAGATCTCGGTGCAGCTTTTGCTGCTGACCGCCTGTTTTCAGAGATATAAAGGAATGCAGTCTCCCTGAAACAATGGCATTGCTCCAAATAAAGGCCGTCTCCTATTTTATGCCACCCTGGCATTGGCTAATCTGAGCCTTCTGCCTCTGAGCTCTCTGTTCCACTACTCCCAATGCCCGCCTGGTCCGGGGGGGGGGGGTCAGGAGTGCTTTCCAAGGACACTGAGTCTGTCAGCTGTCTGTCCCCTGGTGCTTCTTCTTCTTCCTGCTGTTCCTCTCCCAATATTTCCCAGCTTCTCCCTTCTGCAGCCTCTGAACTATGGCCTTCTGCAAACCACTGTTCTAAATCGATCCTATCCTCCTGTTCTCAGGAAGGTTCAGCCCCCCACCATTCCTCCTCAGTCCAGCCCCTGACAGGTGCAACGTGTTGGGATAAAGTAAAAGCAAGCTTTAGAAGGTCATCATTTGCAACCAACCCTGTCAAATTCAAATGTATAATGCACCGCAAATTGCAAACCCCCCAACTGCCCCTATTTTCCAGAGACAGTCCCGGATTTACAGAAGCCGTCCCAGTTTCAGATCTGATCCCAGAATGTCCTGCTTTCCCTTTTCCCTTTAGAGAAATGTTGGAAGGTATGGAGTTATGCAACCCCCAAGCCTTGTATATGGAAGGTTTTTTAAATGTTTAATGTTTCATTATTTTTAATGTTTTATTATCTTTTTATATATACCCAGAGTGGCTTCCAACATATTATAAATTTGTTGTTGTTGTTGTTGAAACGGAGAGTACGGCATTGTGCTGTTGTCCAAAGAAAATATTTTGTTAAATAAATAGCTCTTGGGGCTTTCATTTTAAAAAAGAATTATTCTTGCCTTTGCATAGAAAATGTAAATATTTACATTGGAAATGTAAATATTGGTCACCATTTCTTTGCAGGATGGGAGCTGTGTGTTCAAATTTTCTGACCGAGCATTCAGGATCAATAGCTATGTAAATCTTCCAAGCAATGATGACGGGTCCCTGGAACAAGCTGTGGGTCCAGTTGGTCCAGTGACTGTTTGTTTGGATGCTGCTTATTTCCAGTTTTACTGCTCAAGTAAGATGCATTATTATTATTATTATTATTATTATTATTATTAGTCTAATCAGATGCCCAAATGGGTAGCCTGAATGCAGCAGCACCATTCCCAGAAACTCCTGTCCAAAGATCATTGGAAATACAAAATGCAGAGCAAGTGAGATCATCTTCTGAGGCCCTTCTTCATGTGCCGCCTCCAGGTGAGGTCCAGAGGGTGGCAACACAATAAAAGGGCCTTTTCTGCAGTGGCTCCCCACTTGTGGAATGCTCTCCCCAGAGAGGTTTGCCTGGCGCCTTCATTATATATATTTTAGGTGCCAGGAAAAAACCTTCCTTGTCATCCAGGTCTTGGGCTGATTATGGGGGGGGGGGGGCTCCCATATCCTTACTCCAGAGGATACAAATGTCTAGGAGAGCAATGATGACAAGCTTCTCCCCCAGCCTCCCAGAAGTACCAACTGCTGGTTCAGGTCGGGGTGGAAATGAACCATGCCATGCTGGCTGTTGGCTATGGGTCTGAGAACGGGACTCCGTATTGGATCATAAAGAACAGGTAACGTGGGAATCAGTGGGGCCAGAAAAGGTTGGGCTATCAGGCGGGTGATGTATCCCGGTCCTACCGGGAGATGCTGGCAACAAACGCAAAGCTGCAGCACTTCCTCTGGCTACACTTAGACTCATCACACTCTCCTGCCACCCCTCCCCTTGAAACAACATCTTAAAGAGATCCTCTCCCTTCCTTCCACACTTGGGGACCTTACTGGGGCGAGAATGGGAGTCAGCCTGTGTGGCTTAGCTGCTGTGGCAAGTGAGCCTGTGTAAGCAGCCCAGGACTCTGCTTCTGACCTTCAGAGCAACGGCTCATCGAGAGTGTTGCTCTTCTGCATCACACTTGTGCCTCCCAAATAGAGCATGCGTGGCATGCTGAAACTGAGCACCACCTCAATTTTAAGAATGAATAAAAAATTTGGCCGTTTTGATTGAGTTCTGGCATGCCTTCAGAGCAGGAGGTTGCATTTGGTATGGATTTGGCTCAATTAGGGTCACATCACCACTATTCCTTTAAAGCAGATGACTTTCTCCAACCGATTTCAACAATGGGAGGGCAATGGGAGTTGCATCTCCATGAAGGATAGCTCCCAGGGATCTTGGTGGGGGGAGCCATATGTAGTGGGGGCCACCAAGCACATGGGAGACCCTGGTTCAACTCTCCACTCCATCATGCGGCTCCGCACTGGGCAACTATGGGCCAATCTCTCTCTCTTCTGAGCTACCTCAGGAGGGTGTTTTGAGAATCAACAGTGGAGTAGGAGAACTGGAAATAATGCCCAAAATGCCTCAGCTAACGTGGCCCATTGTCAGGGAAGATGTAAAGTGAATACTGGAACATTTTCTACACAGCTCTGCTGCTGAAATGCATCTCTCTCAAAGCTCACACTGTGTTAATGTTACGTGAATTCCCCTCGGCAAGGCCCATTTCTCACATGCCTCCTGTATATGGAGAATGGATCCTTTTCTCTCCACCCTAAAAGGAACAGATCTCTAAACAGTTGTTTTGCTCATTCCAGGAGCCACTCACTGCACAAAGTGCCCAGACGATCAACACCCCAACCAGTCTAGTATCCCCAAGAACGTCAACTTCCTTTCTTATGAAGATAATCTGGGCTTTGCTTGAGCTTCTCTTGCCTTCTCCCTCTTTCTCCTCACATCTCTGTGCTGGCGATCTTCATTAAACACCGAGACGCCAATCGTCAAACCCAACAACCGAGACTCACCTGCCTCATCTCCCTCCTGCTCTGCTTCCTCGGCTCCTTCCTCTTCCTCACCTGTTGCCTCCGGCAAACGGCTTTTGGAACCATCTTCTCCCTTGCCGTTTCTTCTGTCCTGGTGGCTCTTGCCTTCACGGCCACCAAGCCAGGAAACAGGGCCAGCGACGCGCAGCGTAAATTAAGAATGCAGAGTTTTAGAGAAGAAGAGCTTTACTGCGTTAAAATCCACTTCTTCCTAAACAACTTGCTTCCAAACAGTCTGCCTGAGATTCCCTGCTGCTCAGAACTGAGGCGACTGACTCTGACTGACATCTTACAGAGAAGCAAAAGTGAAACTGGCTGCCAAGTCACATGACTCAGAGTGACCCCCCCGTTGGCAGTCAGGCCTCAATGACTTGACTGGGCAGGCCCAGCACTTCCCAGCCTGCCTTGCGGCTTCAGCTCTCAGGTGTCTTGGTCACATGACAGCCAGAAGATTGTGGAGGAGACAGTTCCCAAGCCCCTCATCCAGGCTGGTCTCTGGGCTGCCTGGCTGGTCCCTTCTCCCCGTTCTCAAACTGGACCTCCCTTCTCTACCCAGCGAGATTGTAGTGGAATGCAGGGAAGGCTCCCTCGCCATGTTTTACTCTGTCTTGGCTTACATGGGTTTCCTGGCCCTCGCCAGCTTCACGGTGGCTTTCTTAGCAAGGAGGTCAAAGATATGGGGTTCAGTTTAAATTGCACATGACTTCTGTGGGGTTGGGGTTTTTTTGCATAGATCTCAGATATGGTTGCTCAGCTAATAAGTCTAAGCATCACTCTTGCCAAGGCCAAACTCTTGTTCTGCCCTCAATTGATACAGGTTTACATGCTTGTTTTCCTTAACAAATTAGTGATGCCTTTATTAATTCATTCATTCAGCCTTTATTGGCACAATTTAGACAACAAAAGCATTAAAAATCGATAAAACATTGGTAATCCAGACATATGAAATACATAAAACAATAGCCACCAATAAGTAAAAATAAATAGTTTTAAATTTGACTTTGAAAATATCCTTGAACAATTTCAGTAGTTTCAGAAACAGTATCCCCCCAAAAATATTGGATTACAGATACTTTGCAAATAGATACTTTAAGCTTCAAAGGAGTCGCCTGTAGGTCTCTCCAAAGGGTGCTGAAGAGAGGAAGTCCCAAATTATGTGGTATATTGTATCTGGTGTGTTCATACCACAAGAGCAAAGTCTATTCTGGAAGGGTTTTTGGGGGCATCTCCCTGACCATACAAACGAGGGGGTGCATTTGAATGGGCTAGCATAAAAACTCTATGATACAATGGGGTATCTAAGTTTTAAAAATAGCTGGGCCTTTATTAATGATGGCTCAAATGTACCGTAAATGGCTGGTCACTTGAAATTATGAACAGGATTTATTCCCTAGCTAAGAGTGTGGGAATTAATGTTATCAGAGCAGCTGAAGCATCACGGTGATCTTTCCAAGGAAGTGATGCAGTGTGATAATTTTATTGATATGTGGCTTCTATTTGTAGTGTATTTTAACAAAAGCAGCCAAGGACGTGTTGGGCTAAATGGCACAGCTCCAAGATTCTTTTGGTGTGGAAGTGAAGTGATGGCTCTCATCCATCCAGCCCTGCAGGACAAACACATTGCTGTACTTTCCTTGTTGCCATGTTAATGTTCTGCTTATGGAAACAATAAAAAAAAATATATAGCAAAATAAAATAAAGTTGCACCACTGAAATGCAACCAGGATGATTTATTTAATTATTTCCCGAAACCCACACACCCTCTGATTGTGGAAAAACCTCGGAACGGTTTAGAAAAAGGGATAAAACTTTAAAACTACAGTGGTACCTCAGGTTAACTACTAAATTCGTTCCGGAGGTCCGTTCTTAACCTGAAACTGTTCATAACCTGAAGCACCACTTTAGCTAATGGGGGCTCCCGCTGCTACCACGCTGTCGCCGCACAATTTCTATTCTCATCCTGAAGCAAAGTTCTTAACCCGAGGTACTATTTCTGGGTTAGCGGAGTCTGTAACCTGAAGCATATGTAGCCCAAGGTACCACTGTACCATTATTTAAGAGTTTCAAAAAGTGAAAATGACAATAAACTTCTGCAAGGACAAATCCCATCACACAACTTTTTTTAGTTTGTTGAGAGTGTCCACAAGCATATAAACAGTGGTGATCCACTAGCTCTGCCATGCTAGGAATCCAGCAGTGAAGATGACAGCAATGAAGACCCCCTCTTGGCCTAGCGGATGGGGACCAAAGGAAAGCGGAACAAGACGCTGGGCACTTGCTTGGCAGCAGGAGTTGCTGGAAGGAGGCGTACAAGGTGCCACCCCAGCCGTCTTAGGGACTCCACTCCAGATTTGTGTAGGGCTTCCTCCTGAGCCCTTTCTTCTCCTGAAGCTGGGAGTGGAGGTTTAGGGTCCTTCTCCTAGAGGGGGTTCCCTTCCCAGGTGGATGAGCCCCACCTGCCCCTCACTTCCCCCTGCAGCACAGGTAGAAACCACCTGCTTGGCCGTTGGACCCCCTCTTGGCCTCATCCACTCTGTCTTCGCATGCAGGGATGTCCCTAACTCACCAAGGCTTCGAGACGCATCAGCTCCCCTCACCTGGTTTAGCCAACCAGCTAAAGCTGTTCCCAGGATTGTGGCCACTTTCGCCTGCTGACAGCTTCCACAGGTGAGAGCTGAGCACAGGGTGGGGACCAAAGGTGGACAAAGTGTCCTAGAAGGAGCAGGACGAGTCCCCCACTAGAGGTACTGCCTCTCCCAGCACCCCAAACATCCCTTCCAAAGACTCTATAAATATTCCAAAACCTCTCCATATTTTTTGTACTCATCATCATCATCAAACCTTTTATTGGCATCACATACAAACATCCATAGTAAATCAATACAGAATTACCACCTCCCCAATGTCACAGAACATTTGTCAAATGAAAAGAGGCGAAAAAGTCTAACATTACATCTCTAGGTCATTTTTGTACTCAATTATGGTCTGGTCAATGATTAGTGTGAGTGCGGGGTGTCTGGTTGGGTGTGAATGTATTACTTTATGTGTGTATGAAACCAAACAAAAGTTATACAAATAGTGGGTACAGGAAAAAGCTGTGCCTGTCTTCCTTTGGACATTACGTTTCTGAAACTGTAACAAGGTTCCCTAAATTTGTGATAAGGTGAGGTTTTTGAAAGCTGAATCCGGAACGCCCATGTGCGGCTTTTCCCACCAAATTGATCAGAAGGAAGGTACCACACCTCTTCCTTTGACCATGAAATGTCACTATTGCTCAGTTAAGTTTTGACAAATTATTTCTAGGAACTTAAGGTGGGAGAGGAAATTAGATACGCACACTCTTTATAAAAAGGGGGCTGGAACTTATTCTGCCCAGACAGACGGGGTGGACAGACATCCAAGATCCTGTTCTCTGAATATTTCCACTTGAGGGAAAGGTAAGGTTTGTTGGAAGCCAGATTGGAGATTATTTATAAAGAGTAGACAGGGCATGTTCAGAGAGATTTAAATTAAAATGATTTCCCGCCCTTCAAAGCACCATTGCTGCGAATGTTCATGCTGCATATTACCTGCATTCAGCAAATGTTTGATATTCAGAAACAGCATTTAATAATAACATAATTATTATTTATTATTTATTTCCCCCAGCTACTCTGGGCAGCTCCCAACAGAAAGTTAAAAACATGATAAAACATCAAACATTAAAAATTTCCCTAAACGTCAACTAACCAATTTCATGAGTCACTAAGGATAATCAAACCTGAAAATTTCAGTGCCTCTCAGTTACCTTATTTCCCTAGTCTTGAATACAGTTCTCCACATCACTTTGCAATTTTTTTAATCCTATTGAAAATTTGTCATTTTAGTGCACATTCTTGCAGAGCAATTTCACTATTTTCTCCAGTATACACATTTTTAATGCAGACTTTGTCCCGGTGTATGCATTGCACACATTACTTGGCTGCAGAATTGCATTTGATCCAACACAACTAGGTTTCAGTTGCCCAGGAAGACACATTTTGCGGTCCTTTGAGAGAGAGCAACTGGTGTTGGAAGGGACCCAAGGGTCATCTAGTCCAACTCCCTTGCAATGCAGGAATCTCAGCTAAAGCATCCATCCAATCTCTGCTCCCATCACCACCATCACACATAGAGCTTAATGCAAAAATGGAATTAAATTAACATGTATTTCAGAAAAATATGTACTAAATGAGTGTGTTTAGCAGGTGTATATATTTGGGGAGATGTGTGCATTTTGAAACTTTTTTAGAGAAAATACTTGCTTGAGAGAAAACATACATGAAATTATCTTGGAGGTTTAGGTTGTCTCCTGTGCAGATATGCATCCGATCTCTTTGGTGGCATTGACCGGCCTGGTCTTGCTGAAGACGTTTACCTTGGCCAGGGACCCAGCTCTGGATGAAGCTTGGAGTGACTGGAAGAGGACCCATAATAAAATATACCGTGAGGTGAGTTTGCTCCAACTTAACTAGAATGAACACCATGCTTGTGTCTCAGAAATTCTTGCACTTTGAACCATGAGCTTCTGAGCATGGGCAGTGTGTAAAGGATTCAGCCTTTGTCCAGCAATAGCAGCAAAAACATAGGCAGGGCATGAAAACAATCCCTCTGCCTTCTAACTCCAATAAAATTGCATGTGCAACAATGCACCAAGACGCACATTCCTCATCGACTGGTAAGAAATTGGTGCATCCTGGTGCAGCTAAATTCTGATCTGGAACCATTTTCCTGCAACTGGCAGACCCTCCAAGTGTCCCTATTTTCCAGGGACAGTCCTGGATTTACAGAAGCCATCCTGGTTTCTGATTTGATCCTGGAATGTCCCACTTTTCTTTAGAACGTCCTTATTTTAATCAGAGAAACGTTGGAGGGTACAAAATAGGATGTGCCTGTTTTTATTGGGAAAATGTCAGAGAGCATGAGCTGAGCTCTTCTGGCCTCAAGGCCTTCTGATTTTTTGAGGCAAGAATGATCTTGGGCTCTGTCCGTTCATTCTTAACCAAGAGGCTTCCCTGCAGAGGAATGCAGAAGACTTCCGGAGAACTGTCTGGGAGGACAATCTCCATACCATCGAAGAGCACAACCGCGAAGCTGCCCAGGGGAAACACACCTTTCAGATGGCGTTGAACCAGTTCAGCGATTTGGTAAGCAAACTCGGAGTCTGGCTTGTATCATGGATTTTGTGGCTAGTCAATCCTCTCTCAGCCCAATAGATGAGCTTATAATTCTGCTCAGTCGTCTGCTTGTAGCTCCTACGCTGAGGTCCAAAACTAGGTATTTTGGAGACAGGGGCAAATAACATGAAAAGCACCCTTAAACCAAATCTGTATTTTATAACATAAGACATTAACAGCAGTTACAATGAAAATCATGTACGTTTCCAGGTTTGGGTAACACTCCACTAGTGAATATTATTATTATTATTTAAATAAATAGCTTTATTGTTATGCTAGCCAAAGGCCATGACAAATTGAAAACTAGAACACAAAACAGAAAAATAAAGCACACGTTACATACTACTTAGGGCTGTCTAGGCTTAAGCTAGATGAAAACACATAACTAGGAGATTCTGTGCTGCATATAATAGTCCCTGTTTAGACCTCTGCACCCCCTTTGCAGTTCCTAGTGAATATTCACGAATTATTTTTAGGAAGTCTAAACTGGTTGTTGACGCTGGAGTTGCAACAGGCAGCCTGAGTGGTTGGTGCAGCCCAGCCCATTTCACTGGAAAGGGGCCTCCCTGCTCCTGCGAAGCCTGGCTTCCCAGGGGGGCACAGCTACTTCTGGCGAGATTGACATGGATGACTCTCCTCTGCTCCCCAGACAAAAGAAGAATTTAAGGAGAAGCTGAATGGGCTCCGCCCTGACCTGCCCAGACAGCAGGGGGGCGGCGCAACCGGGCACGAAAGGTCTGGCACTCTGGCGCTCCCTGAATTCGTGGACTGGCGCAACACAGGTTGTGTCACCCCGGTGAAAGATCAGGTGAGAAGAACGCTGCGTGGGAAGGCCAGAATAACCAGGCAGGGGCTCAAGGTGTGTTGCAATGATGAGAATCCCTCAGGTGGGGGTAGGGTTGTCAGAAGGTCCCCCCCCCCCATCTGAACCAAGGCAACCAACCAAAGTCCATAGCAAGGTCAAGACGCAAAAGAAGCTAACTTTTGCGAGCCCCTTGTTTGCCCTCAAGGGAAAGAGACAGACCCTTCTCTTACTCGATGGCTAGCTGAGCTGTCGCTCCCCGCCAAAATAAAAAATAAAAATCCAAATCTGCTTCGGATCCAAACCCACGCCATCACAACCCACTGTCTCCATGCTTCCTTATCCAGCACCCTGTCTGTTTTAAATTGCGGCATGGGGTGGGGGTGGGGGAACTGGTTGGCCGGCACACAGCTCTGCCGGATGCTGCTGCGGGTGGTGTGCTCTCAAGGGAGAGTTTCCTGCCCGCATTGGCGTGGCGGGGGAGAGGCTGTCCCTTTGCCCACCCCCAGCAACGGCCCTGCTGGGGCTATGGCGCCATCAGAGAGGGCTCTGGGTGCCCACTCTGGCACACATGCCATAGGTTCGCCGCCACTGGTCTAGTCCAACCCCCTTGCAAAGGAGGCTTATTTGGGTCAAAATCAACGCTAAATAAATTTCTTCCGATAAATGAACTACCATAGTCACTAGAGGGCCATGAAAATTTGCATCCTGGGCTTTTTAGATTCATCTACCCATGTACTAGGGACGCAGGTGGCACTGTGGTCTAAACCACAGAGCCTAGGACTTGCCGATCAGAAGGTCGGCGGTTCGAATCCCCGCGAAGGGGTGAGCTCCTGTTGCTCAGTCCCTGCTCCTGCCAACCTAGCAGTTCGAAAGCATGTCAAAGTGCAAGTAGATAAATAGATACCGCTCCAGCGGGAAGGTAAACGGCATTTCTGTGCGCTGCTCTGGTTCACCAGAAGTGGCTTAGTCATGCTGGCCACATGACCTGAAAGCTGTATGCCGGCTCCCTTGGCCAATAAAGCGAGATGAGCGCCGTAAGCCCAGAGTCATCACAACTGGACCTAATGGTCAGGGGTCACCCATGTACTATCTGAAACCAAAAGGGCTCATTGGTTGCCAGATGTGAAATTATCCAAAACCAAAGGGGCACAGTTGTTGCCAGATGTGATTTTTTTCAACTCTCTTACCCCACTAATCTGCTCAGCTCCTGAGTTAAATGCGGAGACCCAGCATCTGTCAGATTCCTGCCCCAGCTTCGTTTCCCCACTTTCTTAGCCAAAGGCCCGGGAGTACAGTGGTGCCCCGCAAGGCGAATGCCTCGCAAGACGGAAAACCCGCTAGACGAAAGGGTTTTCCATTTTGGAGGTGCTTCGCAAAACGAATTTCCTATGGTCTTGCTTCGCAAGACGAAAATGTCTTGCAAGTTCCTGCGGGGGTTTTTTCCTCCCCCCCCTTTTCCCCAAGCCGCTAAGCCGCTTATCAGCTGATCCACTAAGCCGCTTAACAGCTGATCCGCTAAGCCCGCTAAGCCGCTAATAGCGCTAAGCCACTAATGGGCTTGCTTCGTAAGACGAAAAAACCGCAAAACGAAGAGACTAGCGGAACGGATTCTTTTTGTCTTGCGAGGCACCACTGTATACAGGAAGAGCAAATTGCCCGAGGTGAGTCTGCTGCAGAGAGTGTGGAGCAGACGCTGACCCACCTCTGAACACCAAATCAAACTGTTTTTCCCCTTCCGCAGGGCAGCTGTGGCTCGTGTTGGGCGTTTGCTGCCGTCGGAGCCCTGGAAAGTCTCCTGTGCATTCAGACTCGCAGGCTGATCACGCTGAGTGAACAAAACCTTGTGGACTGTGCTTGGCCACAGGGGAACTATGGCTGCAATGGAGGGTGGCCAAGTCGGGCCTTCCAGTACGTCCTGCAGAACAACGGGATGAACTCAGAACGCGTCTACCCCTACACAGGACAGGTAGCATTTGAACATGACATGCCATTTTGCAACCATGGGGCAGACACACAGGGGCCTCCATTTCATTTTACCACCCGAGGCCAAATGGGAAGTGTTTGCAGCCGGAACTCACCATGAACATCTCCCTTGTTCTCTTATGATGGTCACGGCACCCACCTGAGAGGGGCCAGAAGGGAGTTTTGGCAAGTTTGGACTGAAGAAAACAAGCCCTGAACTTCTCACCTTTGTCTGTGAGAGACACCAGCTCCAGTGTGGTTTTGCCCTTATAATTATTCATCAAAATATATATTTCTTCCCTCCCTCAATATTTAGTCCATAAGACTTTGAATTCCTCTGGACAATGGGAAGGAGAGAAAGAAACATTTAGTGATAGGCAGGTGGCAAATTTTGGCTCACACCTGTCAATTGCTTGCCACTGCAGTGCCTGGTGGTGGTTTTACCACATCCCAAAGAATGGTGGTGGTGGTGGTGGTTGTTGTTGTTGTTATTTCAATACCAGTAATTTCATTATTGGTACCAAACATTAAAAACCATTATAGTAACCAAAGAGGCGAGAGCCCCATTTGAACAGATTTGTTTCCCCCACCAATGACACATGATGGTGCAGTTTATTGGGATGAAGAATAAGAAGAAGAAAGCTTCATCAGGACCTCATCTGCATCTGCGTCACATTTAAATGTGCCATGCATTGTACTGTTATTAAATGGAAATACTGTGTCATTCTGTGAACCACCCTGAGATCTGGGTGGTATGTAAGAAATCAATAAACCAAAAAATAATTGTTGCCCTCCCATATACAGAAAACCAAAATATTGGTTACCATTATTTCTGTTACTATAGTTGTTATATGGCTGTTTCTTTGTATATATTTCCATTTTTTTAGTATATGAATGTTTTAAGATAGTCTATATCTTTAATGCCCAATAAAGGTTTGGAGAAAGAAAATTTCCTATTACTTTGCAGGATGGAAACTGTAAATTTCAAAGCTCAGACCGAGCGGTCAGGATCCGAGGGTGGGTCGATCTCCCTCAAGATGATGAGAGGGCCCTGGAAGAAGCTGTGGCCTTCAATGTGCCAGTTACTGTTGCGGTGGATGCTTCCTACTTCAACCTTTATGGTTCAGGTAAGGGGCTGCAACACTCTTGCAAGAATGAGCCCAGTCTCTGGGTGACGCTCAACGCACAGCAGTCCCCAATATAGGGAATGTGGAGGAGGCGGGGTTTATGATCGAGCATAAGAATATAAGAAGAGCCTGCTGGATCAGGCCCATTTAAGTCCAGCATCCTGTTCTCACAGTGGTGAAACAGATGCCCGGAGCGGCATAGCATGCGTTGCCAGTGTCCAGGGCAAGGCAAGGACTGCAGCCACTAACCTCATTGCAGATGTCGCGTGGGAGGCAACAGGCGGACTTCACTTGCTGCACCCCTGTGGTGGCTGCTTCTAATGGAGGCCACCTGCCGGTCGCTGCGTTTGCCCTCTCAGCTTGGCGAGCTCTCGGTGGGAGCGACTGGCACTCCTGGGTGGGCTTGGCAGTGTCCCAGCAGCACTTGAGCCGCTGCTGCAATGTGCCTAAGAGGATGGCGTTGGAGAGCAGGCCAGCTCATTTACTTTGAGAGGGAATCCTAAATTTGCTGCCAAATCCCTCAGCTTTTCCTTGAAGGAAGTGTGGAAGGGCAGTGGCTCAGGGAGCAACCTGCAACTAAGTCCTATTCAGAGCAGACCAAATGGAAATAAATAGGCTTAAGTTGGTTGTGTCCCTTCATTCAATGGGACCAATGCTGGATAGTGCCCAGAATGTGAGTTGCCTTTTCCAGAGACGACCCAGGAATGTCCTCCCTATCTTCTCATTCATTCTCACCTTGTCTCCCTCCCCCTTCCCCAACTCCTGCTTTATCCAGGAATCTTTGACTACCCCTGCGGGACCAACCTGAACCATGCCGTGCTGGCAGTTGGCTATGGTGTTCAGAATGGAATTCCTTATTGGATCATAAAGAACAGGTAACCTGTGGAGCCCAGGAGACAGAGATTGCAGCCTCTTCCTCTGGCCTTCAGCGTACCTGGCCTGGGCTTTCAACAGCTAAACATTGTGATATACTGATATATGACAACGTCTGAAATCAGGATGGAGCGCTGGAGAGGCGCAGAGCGTCTTCACGATTTTTCCAGCATTGTGATTTTTGCATAGCACACACACCTCATGATTCGTGATATATTACCAGGTCCAAAACTATGAACCTGATATCACAATATGGACTTCAAATTGGGTTTGGACGATATATCAATATATCACTCAGCCCTCCCTGGCACCTAGTAACGGTAATCCTTTTTTGTGCTCCTGTTGCCTCCCCAGACTTTCAGTGGCCACAGGACAAGATCCCACTTCTCAGTGCCCTGCAGATCTGTTGCCAGGCACCAGGCCTGGATAATACAAGCTGGGGATTGAGTGTCCTCATTTGGACAGATAATATTGAACAGCGATAAGAAACAAAATTAAAGGATGCACTGGTGATATTTCTGTGGTGGGGACTAAACCTGCCCTCCACCTCAGGTGCCCCTTATAGGTCCCCCATAATGCAACACATGGGTCATTGAAATGCCATGGACTTTTAATTATGAATTAAAGGGTCACCTGTCCTTGAATATAACCCAATATAACCTATGCCATCTGCATAGATCCACTTTGGTCCAATTATACCCCCCAACCTCAAATCCACCAACATTTTATTCACTGGATAACCCTAAACTGTTATGGTGCAAGAAATAGGATTCAGTTTGCATTTGAAGGCAAACTGACCCATTTTGCACTTTCTGAAACAATACAGAAACCACACCCATCATTTGAAATTTGCCCGTATTTGGATTTTACACTGCTGTTCTCCCTCCAAGAGATGGGTGAAGTGTAGAACATCAAAATGCATATTACTGAAAATAACAGAAATGCATTATATTAGGAGACGCTGCTCTGCAAAAATGTGTTTATTGAGGAAAATTCACAGGACAACATGCTTCTGAGTTTTTGGGGTGATTTTTTTTTTTTAAATGCAAACTGGATTTAAGACTGGAAAAATGTGGAACTAAGAGGACTGAAACTGACAGATCCATGCACCCAGAGTCTGACTCCACTTTGATTCACCAGACTCTCCTGTCATTTCCTGTTGAAGCATTTTAGAGAGACCCTCTTCTTCTCTCTCTTGCTTCCATAGCTGGGGACCTTACTGGGGTGAGAACGGCTACATGCGGATGCGAAGAGGCGTCAATATGTGTGGCGTGGCACGTGTGGCCAGTTACCCCGTGTGAGCAGCTAAGGCTCCACAACCCTTCCTTCTGGAATCTTCCAAACTTCAGAGCAACGACTCATCAGGACGCTTCACCTCTTATTTCATAGCTACCAAAAAAGCACTTTGAAATCAAATAATATAGAGTGCCATCTCAATTTTCAGATATTAATAAATACTTAAGCATGTGCTTGGCTGTTTTGTGTGAGTTCTTGCATAAATTCAGCGCATTCTGTGTTTTCTGAAGGTTGCATTTAGTTTGGATTTGGGTGAGGATCACATCAAAGGCATTTTTGGTGCAAATTTAAAGCCCATGGCTTCACCCAGAGAATTCTGGTTTGTTGAGGGTTCTGGAGATTGCGGCTCTTTGGGTTGGAGGTGGGGTGGGAATCCATAGTTCCCAAGATCCTTGGGAGAAGCGGCATGTTTTAAATGTGCTTTAAATGTATGGTGCAGATGTCACCAAGGACACCGTTTCAAATCCACGCTCTGCCAGTATTTGTATTGCATTTGCATTGTGAGCATTTCACAAAGAATAAATGTCATTGGGGAAAGGAGTTGGTTGGACATTGTGTCAATTGACTCTTTGGCGGAGAATGAGGCAGTGTAGTGACTCCAAGGAGTTTGTGAGGACAAGCAAGCTATGGATTAATAACTTATGCCCTGCTATGAAGGTGCTTTGAAAGCAAAAGGAATAATAATAAATAATAATAATAATAATAATAATAATAATAATAATAATAATTTTTATTTATATCCCACCCATCTGATTGTAATATGCAGCAGCCACACTGGGCGACTTACAGCATATATAAAAACATCAAACATTTAAAAAATTTCCTGATACAGGGCTGCCTTCAGATGTCTTTTAAAAATCAGGTTGCTTACCTCCTTGACATCTGGTGGGAGGGTGTTCCACAGGGAGGGAGCCACCACTGAGAAGGCTCTCTGCCTGGTTCCCTGTACCTTAAAAATGTAACTGCCTAATTGGCATTATTGGGAGGAAACAATATATAGGCAAATAAAAATATTAAACTGAACAGCTAGTGGTAAAGCATGTCTGTTAATGATTGTCAGTCAAATCCCACCAGCAATGTGTTCCTCCCTTGAGCCCAAGACAATTGTTGTGTGGCTAGTCCCCCCCCCCCCCGCCATGAAAAGTTCTTCCTCCTGCAAGGAACCTGATAAAGAGTTTGGACTCACTCGCTGGATCATCACCTCATTGTGGCGAGTGGGCTTGCCAAAATCCAATATCGCCTGAGCTCTGCGAGCGCAGCTTTCTCCCGATTGAAGCGCAGAGTGTTTGAGGACCCAGGACATTCGCCTTCTCTCCATGAATTTGCCTAAATCCTACTGCCTCCTGTGGCCGTGAGTTCCATAGTTTGACTATGCACTTTGTGAAGAAGGAGTTTTGTTCACCTGCCCTGAATCTTCCAACATTCAGCCTTCTCTGCTTACAATCCTTCCTAATGCAGTGGTACCCCGGGTTAAGAACTTAATTCGCTCTGGAGGTACATTCTTAACCTGAAACTGTTCTTAACCTGAAGCACCACTTTAGCTAATGGGGCCTCCTGCTGCTGCTGTGCGCCGGAGCACGATTTCTGTTCTCATCCTGAAGCAAAGTTCTTAACTCGAGGTACTATTTCTGGGTTAGCCGAGTCTGTAACCCGAGGCATCTGTAACCTGAAGCGTCTGTAGCCCGAGTTACCACTGTACTTGGAAGTTGCTGCATTGGTCTCTGGCTGCTTCAAAGGGGCTCAAAAACAGTTAGCGAGGAGCCAATTTTATGGAGGGAGGTGAAACACCGAACACCTCAATACAGCAGCTTGTTTTAGGTAAAGTTTTGAAGATACGATCTCACTGATGAGAAAGTCTCCAGGCCTGTAGTAATTGTGAGCATCTGTTTCATCCCTGACCAGATTTAAAGGACACTTTGCCTTCTGGTTCCCACAGACTCCATGGGGCATCATTAAAAGCAGGAGGAGGCGGGGTCTCATTCTGACTCTCCTTCCTACAACTGTATTGTCAGTAGCTCCTCTTACTTCCTAGACCAGAGAAGCAGAAGAAGAGAAAACTCTGGTGAGACCCAAGTGACAGAGACGTTCTTGATCAGGGTGAAGCTCAGATCTGGCTTCAGAAGTATTAAGCACTAAATCTCTAAGCTCTAAATCTTGACTCTGTGTGTCTCCGACACAGAAAATGTTCTCTGCACCAGCTTCCCCCTCTCTTGTCACAGTGCAATTAATATTGTCATGTTGTTGTTGCTTCCGAGGCTTACGCCACCTCTAGAAATGTCTCTTGAGCTTTAAAAGAAGAGATCACTATGATTTAGATGATTATACATGGATAAAATTTCACTTCTGCAACTTTTTGGAGTCTTGAATGGCTCAAGCATCAGCTGCAGAGCTGGAGATAAACATGCTTGTGTTAAACATCCAGAGTTTGACATAAGTCAACGTGTGAGTTTGGGAAGGGGGAGTTTGGCTTGAACTTTGCTCACAAGAACCAAAGAAGAGCCCTGAAGCAACAAAGGCCCAACTTGTCCATTTCTCCAGCCAAACAGGACAACAAGTGAGTGGGAAAATACAGGTTTACTCAGGCTAGTTTGAATAGTCCAGTGGAGTCATCTCCCAAGGCTGGACCAAGGACACCAGGTGATACCATTATCTGCTTTCTTGATGTGTCTTCTTCTCCCTCGCCCTCCCTTGCGGTCTCTGCTGTGCCCCTATTGGTACGGGTTGTTTATTGCTGTGGTCAAGCTCCTCCTTGGGGAAGGACGACAGCATCCGCCTTCCATGCATAGAATCATAGAGTTGTAGAGGTGCAAGAGACCCCCTGGGTCATCTATTCCAACCCCCTGCAATGCAGGAATCTCAACCAGTGCATCCATGGCAGATGGCCACCCAAACTCTGCTTAAAATCCTCCAAGGAAGGAGAGTCCACCACCTCCCAAGGGAGACCGTTCCACTGTCAAAAAGCTCTTCCTGTCTTCTTGACCTTCTTCCTGAGGTTTAGCCCGAATCTCCTTTCTTGTAATTTGAAGACGTTGCCTTGAGCAGGAGAAAACAAGCTTGCTCCATCTTCCATGTAACAGCCCTTAAGATATTGGAAGCTGGCGCTCATATCTCTTCTCAGTCTCCTCTTTTTCAGGCTAAACATCCCCAGCTCCTTCAACCGTTCCTCATCAGGCTTGGTTTCCGGACCCTTGATCACCTTGATTGCCCTCCTCTGCACACCTTCCAGCTTGTCAACATCCTTCTTAGATTGTGGTGCCCAGAACTGGACACAGGATTCCAGGTGTGGTCTGACCAAGACACAATAGAGTGGCACTTTTCACTAGACTTCTGTTGATGCAGCCTAAAATAGCCTTCGCTTTCTTCACTGCTGCATCGCACGCTGGGCTCATGCTCAGCTGGTGGTCCACTACGTCTCCTAGGCTTGTAGTCTTTCTTTGTGTAAGCATAGGCACAATCTGACGCGCAGCGTAAATTAAGAATGCAGAGTTTTAGAGAAGAAGAGCTTTACTGCGTTAAAATCCACTTCTTCCTAAACAACTTGCTTCCAAACAGTCTGCCTGAGATTCCCTGCTGCTCAGAACTGAGGCGACTGACTCTGACTGACATCTTACAGAGAAGCAAAAGTGAAACTGGCTGCCAAGTCACATGACTCAGAGTGACTCCCCCGTTGGCAGTCAGGCCTGGAGGACTTAACTGGGCAGGCCCAGCACTTCCCAGCCTGCCTTGCGGCTTCGGCTCTCAGGGCCCCATTACCTTCAGGAGCTGAGGGCCTCATCAGACCTAAATCCAGCCCTGCGTCGGACGTTCAGCTTCCAAAGAATGTTCACAAACGGGAACACTCACTTCTGGGTTTGCAGCGCTTGGGAGCCAAAACGTTCGAGTTGCAAGGCTTTTGAGATCCAAGGTACAAGCGGATGTTATTTTAAAGTTGTTGGTTTTTTTAATGCTTTCAGCTTTAGGTTTGTCTTTGCTGAATGTAATTGTCTTAAACCGATGCGGAGAGCTATCTTGAGCGGTTGTGGAAAGATTTTGAGTATTTCAAATAAACAAATGGCAGTGAGTGAAGCCATCAGCAGGATCAGTCCTCAGACCAAAAGACTCTGCAATACTCCCAAATTTTTGTCAGGATAATATTTGCTAGTACTGAACCTTGAAATCTGCTCTCATGTTGCAGTGCTAAACACATTGGCCATGAAATGTATTTTTAACAAATTCTATGCAGGAAAACCCCCAATAGTGAGCCCACCCACTCCTACCATCTGGAACGAAGGACCTGGGTTTTCAGATCAGAGGATAGGACCTCAGGTCTGGATTTCACTTCTGCTCCTTTCCTTTTTTTCCTTGTTGAAAACAGCATCTTCAGGTATTGCAGTTGCTGGTTGTGGTCCTATCCTGTCTTTTCTCCCCCACTTTTATTCTCACCAAAGGAACCAGCTTCATGAGTCATGGTTTTAAGCCAATTTATTACAAAGCCGTCTAAGAATTTCTTTTTAAACAAAGATCTCTGCTTGGAATGTAGGGATAAGTAGAGACGCTTTGAAAGTGAAGCAAAACTTTATAGAGCTTCTCCATCTTTGGCTGCAGAGAATATAATCAATCTGATTTCGATGCTGCCCATCTGGTGATGTCCATGTGTAGAGTCGTCTCTTGTGTTGTTGGAAAAGCGTGTTTGTGATGACCAGCTTGTTCTCTTGGCAGAACTCTATTAGCCTTTGCCCTGCTTCGTTTTGAACTCCAAGGCCAAACTTGCCAGTTGTTCCTTTTATCTCTTGATTCCCTACTTTAGCATTCCAATCTCCTATAATGAGAAGAACATCCCTCTTTGGTGTCATTTCTATAAGTTGTTGTAAGTCTTCATAGAATTGGTCAATTTCAGTTTCTTCAGCACCAGTGGTTGGTGCATAAACTTGGATTACTGTTATGTTAAAAGGTCTGCCTTGGATTCGAATCGAGATCATTCTATCATTTTTGAGATTGCATCCCAGCACAGCTTTCGCCACTCTTTTGTTGACTATGAGGGCCACTCCATTTCTTTTACGGGTTTCTTGCCCACAGTAGTAGATATGATGGTCATCCGAACTGAATTCACCCATTCCCGTCCATTTTAGTTCACTGATGCCCAGGATGTCAATATTTATTCTTGCCATCTCAGTTTTGACCACATCCAACTTACCCAGGTTCATGGTTCTTACATTCCAGGTTCCTATGCAATTTTTTTCTTTACAGCATTGGACTTTCCTTTCGCTTCCAGGCATATCCGCAACTGAGCGTCCTTTCGGCTTTGGCCCAGCAGCTTCATCACCTCTGAATCTACTTGTCCTTATCCTCCACTGTTCCTCAGTAGCATGTTGGATGCCTTCCGACCTGAGGGGCTCATCTTCCAGCGTCATAACTTTTATATGCCTGTTGTCTTTGTCCATGGAGTTTTCTTGACAGGGATACTGGAGGGGCTTGCTGGTTCCTGCTCCAGATGGATCACGTTTGGTGAAAACTCTCCACTATGACCTGTCCATCTTGGGTGGCCCTGCACGGCATAACTCATAGCTTCTCTGAGTTATTCAAGCCCCTTCGCCACGGCAAGGCAGTGATCCATGAAGGGGGGGCAGGGACATAGACGTACGGATTGACAGGAATGCCTAAGTTTTGTTTTTGGCAGGGGCGTTTTTAAATATGAAGGGAAAGCGCTTGGGGATTGTACTTTCTTGTTGGGATTTTTTTAAAAAAATGGATGTGAAGATGGTGAGACAACTCAGTTGCTTTCTGGAGTAATTTTAGTTCTTTTTTTCTTTTTTTTTTTAAATAAGGTTTATTTCCCCCCATTTTCCTGTCCTGGGTTTTTGTTTTTGAATTGAAACTTTTAAAATGCACAATCTTGTTCTATGTAGTGGCATCGCCTCGCTGAATTTTAAGATGCATTACACTATGTCTTTGGTAAATAAACGCCAGTGGCGGCTGGCTATCAAGACAGCTCAGCTTCAGCCCCCCCCCCTCGTGCCCCCTTCTAGAACCCACCGCTCTCAACTGACTCTCCCCTGCCCCCCTTCAAACTCCCTTTCCAAGCCTCCTTCCATCTTCCGTCTCCACCAGAATTCCACTCTCTCTCTTCCCCCTCCCTCCCTGCTTGACATTCCCTTTGGAATTGTAATAGCATCACCTCACAATAATAATATTGCCACTCATCTCCTCTAGGCCTCCTACCTGGAGAATCCATCTTTCTCTACCAACTCTCACTGTCATCTGACAGGCATCCCCCTTGCAGGGCATTATAAGGCTTGCTTGCAAAGCAGCACTTTGTGACATCAGCTGGCAAACGGGCCAGGCTGCTGGGTTGTCTGGCAGCTGAATGAAGAAAAATATAACCAGGGGGGTCAAAGTGTGCTGGAATGAGGCCACCGTGGGTCAGGCCAGAGGGGGCTGTTGGGGGGGGTGTGGTTGTGCCTCCCCTTCTTCTGCATCTTGCTCCCCCACCAGCTGCTCGAGAGAATCAGCATGGCAGAGTTGGAAGGGGTGCCAAGGGGCATCCAGTCCAACCCCCAGCAGTGCAAGGATCCTGCCCACAGCCAGCTCCTGGCTGGGCTCCACACTCCCACCACCTTCTTCCCAGCTGGATGCACAGACCCCTTGCCATCCTGCATGGGGTGGAGAAAGGGGAGAGAGATATGTTTTGCTCCCTGTCGCTCCGGACATGGATATGAGAGCCCTGTCAATAACTCAAGGGCATCCCAGGGAGGAAGCTTGCCTTGGCTTCAACCAGAGCCAGGGCCTTTTCAACTCTGGCTCCGCCTGGTGGGACGCTCTGCCTCATGAGACCAGGGCCCTGCAGGATCTGATTTCTTTCCGCAGGGCCTGTAAGACAGAGTTGTTCCGCCTGGCCTTTGGCTTGGAGACAATTTGATTCCCTCCCTCCCTCCCTCTCTTTCTTTTTTCCTTTCCTTCTCCTCCTGTGATGAGGCTACATTTTAATATTTCAATGTTTCAATATTTTAATGTTGTATTTTAATTTTGTTTTTAAGTTGTAATCATTCAACTTGTTTTTATTATTGCTTGTAAGCCGCTCTGAGCCCGGTCTTGGCTGGGGAGGGTGGGGTATAAATATTATTATTATTATTATTATTATTATTATTATTATTATTATTATTATTATTATTATTCTCCTGCTCCAGAGGCCCTCAGGACCTGAAGCCTGAGGACCTGAAGCCTTCAAGCGACCAGAAAGGAGATTCCGACTCCAGGAAGAACTTTCTGGCAGCAAGAGCTGCTTGACAGTGGGAGGAAATCCCTCAGAAGGCGATTTACTCTCCTTCCTTGGAGGTTTTTCAGCAGAGCTTGGACGGCCACATGCCATGGGTTCTTGAGTTGAGATTCCTGCATTGCAGGGGGTTGGACTAGATGACCCTTGGGGTCCCTCACAACTCTACAGTTCTAGGATGCTATGATTTAAAGTGCATCCAGTGAGCAGTTAAAGCACATGACGTCCCCCAAATGATCCTGGGTATTGCAGCTTCCCTGTCAGAGAGGCCAGTGTGGTGTAGTGGTTAAGAGCAGTGGGCTCGTAATCTGGTGAACTGGGTTCGCTTCCCCGCTCCTCCCCATGCAGCTGCTGGGTGACTTTGGGCTAGTCACACTTCTCTGAAGTCTCTCAGCGGGGGGCAAGTTCTCATCTGCACCATCTGGCTGGGCTCTTCTTCCCCATTCCCTGAGCCTGACATGCACTCCCGGGTGGAAAAGATCATCCTGCAATGCAGCGAAGGGTCTGTGGCCATGTTTTATGTTGCCCTTGGCTACATGAGCTTCTTGGCTGCCACCTGCTTCACGGTGGCTTTCCTAGCCAGGAAGCTGCCTGGCCCTTTCAACGAAGCCAAGCTGATCACCTTCAGCATGCTGGTCTTCTGCAGTGTTTGGGTGTCCTTTCTGCCCACCTACCTGAGCACCAAGGGCAAGTACACAGGGACCGTGGAGATCCTCTCTATGTTGGCCTCCAGTGCGGGGCTCCTGGGCTGCATCTTCCTCCCCAAGTGCTATGTTATGCTGCTGAGGCCTGATCTGAATACAAAGGAGCACCTGACAACAAGAACTTAAGATGGCATCGGATTCAGTGTTGACAATGGCCATCACTGCAGTGATGAAACACAAGTAGTTGTCTTTGGCTTACAGCTCCACATAGCTCTCTTCCTTTTACATGAATCATGAAAGATGAAAATAATTGTAGAAAAACTGCAATGGCCACAAGGCTACTGGGTCCAATGTTTAGCCTGTACTGCTTTATCACTGCCTGATTCCCACTAGATAACTGGTGATGAGCTATGTTGGCCTTGATGCTGCTAATATTCATCTGGGTCACAGTCGTCCTATCCTTTTCAGAAGTTGGGGCTCAGGGACATTGTGGCAAAAACTTTGTTTTAGCTTCTTCTCTTTATATTTTAGGGATTTTTCCAAATATAACGGAACTTTCCCTTTGACCCACTATAACGCCTTACCATCGGCTCTATTGCCCCCCCCCCCAATTTAGTAATGAAAAACGGAATTAGAATGGCAAATAAAAATCCATTAACCCAACAGATGTTGATAAAGCATGCGTATGAATAAGCCTTGAGTGGCATGCTCCTCAAACCTTCAACAATGGAAATCATTATAGAAACAATGCCTAATGATTATTGGGGTGAGGATGTGGAGGCTGCAAGAGAGGCTGAAGAGGAGAAGGCAGTGCGAAATTTCCTGCTTTGCCTCAAACCGTGAAGCATCCTAGGCTGCCCCTGCCCCTTGCCCCCTTACAAAGTGTTCCTGCTGCTTCCACAGGCCTGGCACCTTGGCAAACACTTGCCCAAACACTTTCCCTTCAGCCAGGCATTTGATAAATAATAATCTCCACGCACTTTAACTCAGTGGGTCTGACATCTGAGGAGATGGACAGAGAAACATTCTTGGCTGAGTTTTGCTTTTACTGGTATAATTTTATTCATTTATTTCATAAAATTTATATACCATATGATTGTAAGAAATACTCCAAAGGGGTTTAAGATGAAGTTTCTGGATGGAGTAACTGTGAGGTGGATTTGTAGATGGTTGGCTGAATGAGCCCAAAGAGGACTTATAAATGGTTCCTCATCATCCTGGAAAAAAAGTGACAAGTGGGGTGCCGCAGGGTTCTGTCCTGGGTCCGTTGTTGTTCAGCGTCTTTATAAATGACTAAGGATGGAGGAATTGATGGGACGCTCATCAAATTTGCAGGTGGCACCAAATTGGGAAGGGGAGCAGCAAACAGAATCGGGATCCATCCCTGACCACTGGTCCTCTTAGCTAGGGATGATGGGAGTTGTAGTCCCCAAACATCTGGAGGGCCGAGTTTGCCTATGCCTGCCTTAACAGTTGGGTGCACATCGGAAGGGCTGAGCGTCAGGAGAGAGGAACATTAACTTCTTTTTTAAATCTAAGGGCTTATCCACACTTAAATTCTGCCCTGTTCTTTCCAGGTCTGTGCTTTAAATCTCCATCTCTGAGTGTGTTGGGGGGGGGGGCTTTCCCTGCTAAAACCTGTTCTTTTAGGCCAGGAAGGTTGAAGTGGCCGAAACTTGGAAGATTTGAGGCCTAGACCTCCAACTGTCTCTCCTCAGACCAGGCCAGGAAGCATGGAAGAGGCTTAATTACTGACCTTCACACAGCCTGAGGCCTTTGATTGAGGTGAGGGGGTTTGCACCACTTGCAAGGCCTGCTCCTCACCACAGAAGCATTCCCTCCCTGCAGAAAACGAAAGGTTTCTTTTATGCCTTTCGTGGCTCAACCTGACCAGTGCAATGAGGAAGGCTAAGGAGGTTAGATAACAGCCCTACTGAACAAGTGCAGGTTTCGTCTGCTGATAAAATAAGCAGGCAGCCCTCGACTGATATAGCTTTGTTAATTATCGGAATGCCTGCCGGAAGGAGAAAACGAGGTGCAAAGAGCCAGAAGAGCATAATTGGGACTCACAATTCCTCTAAAACAAAGAATCGGCAGAGAGCCACCGCCATCTTCCCTGGCTCAGAAACAGAGCGGGTCGAGGAAGCCGAGAAAATGGAGCAAATAGAACAAACAGCGAGTAACAACGTTGGGGGAACCTCACCCCCCTTAAAGGAGGATGACTATGACCCGACCCCCCTCCTCCCAGTGAGGGTATTTAAGGACGAGACAAGGAGGCAATTGGTCCCTTGCATAGAGTCAAAGCTAATGCGGACAAGGGAAACCAAGCTCAACACTAGAAACACCAACTGCCCGGAGGAAGAAAATAATTCTGTAAGCCTAGAATTACAAGACCTGAAGAAGAGGCTAATGAGTATAAAGACTGAGATTTCTACCCAAAATATAAGGAAAGTAGAGCCTAGAGCACAATATTTAAAGACGTCCAACAGTTCTTTATCCCATAGAAAGATATCAGTGTAACTCCCTGTTCCCTTTTTAAGTGACACTTAATTAGATGAGTAATTTGGCGCCTCCGACATTTCTATGGCAACACCTAAAGAACTCTATGTTGGAGAAATCCAGCACCCAATCCAAACTGGAGAAATCCAGCACCCAATCTACATCTGGACCTTTGCCTAATGTTCCAAAAACTTATCAGAATGATCAACCTTCTCTACTGTACTCCTGGTGAAACAAGATGGACAGATCTTCCAAATTCAAAGCTGGCTCTTTGTTGGCCAGTGATCCACATTTTATAGCACATACCTCATTAATACTCCCACAGCCACAGATAGAACCAACAGTCCTCCAATCAATTCAGGAGGGAGAGGGGGATTGACAGTTAACGAAACACCATGGGACTGCCCTCCCCGCTAGGGGTGCGGTTGGTTGGGTTTTATCTTCTATGGATACTTATCCTATCAAACCTTCCCCATACCATTTTGACCCAGGAGTCCTGGCCCAGGGATGACTTGTTAGTGAGGGGATGTTATCCCTCTATTGGGGAGGTTAGTATGGGGTCTGGGATTTCCACTATTGAAGGGCTAGGGAGGAATGACGAAGGGCTTTGAGATGCAGTGATGCTCGAACCCCTTCCAATCTATGCCCCATCCCAAGGGTGAGCATGGATTACCCACCTCCGTCATTGGTGCTGTGCAATGCCAGGTCCATAGGCAACAAAACGACCACCATGCGTGACTTTTTTGTCTCGCAGGGGATTGACCTGGCTTGCGTGACGGAGACCCGGGTAGGGAAGTCGAAGTAGTCTCCCTACATGAGATAACACCCCCAGATTTCTCTGTCCTCCATCAATCACGGACTGTGGATCGGGGGGGGGGGGAGGAGTAGCGTTGTTAATCCGGGAGGATTGCTCTTTCAGAGCTCTGCCAACACCGGCGATCTCCAGCATTGAATGTGTTGGTCTCGTGTGGGGCACCAAGGAGAGCCTGGCTGTCTGGCTGGTGTACCGGCCACCCAGCACACCGGCAACCACGCTGTCAGACCTGCTGGAGGTGGCAGTGGGCTGGGCCTTGGAGTTCCCAAGCTTACTGGTTTGGGGAGACTTCAACGTCCATGCCGATGCCGCTCCCTCCTCACAGGCTCTGGACCTTGTGTCTTCCATGGCAACACTTGGGCTCTCCCAGTTTGTTTTGGGCCCCACTCATCAAGCAGGCCACACGCTGGATCTGATCTTTGGTGCTGGCATAGATGTCATCATACTCCTCCCTGTAGAAGTGCCATGGTCTGATCACTACACTCTGAAAGCCAAGATTGACTTCCCGCACCTCCCCTGCTCAGGTGGCAAGCCTATTTGGGCTTGCCCGCAAAGGCTGATGGATCCTGATAGATGACGTCAGGCCTTGCGGGACCCTGCTCCTATTGGCGACTCATTAGATGGCCTTGTCGATGACTGGGATAACCGGCTCTTGGCTTAGAGCCAATTTGATTCCCTCCCCCTCTTTCTTTTTTCTTTCTCCTCCTGTGATGAGGCTGCATTTTAATATTTTAATGTTTCAATATTTTAATGTTGTATTTTAATCTTGTTTTTAAGTTGTATTCATTCAACTTATTTTTATTATTGCTTGTTAGCTGCCCTGAGCCTGGCCTTGGCCGGGGAGGGCAGGGTATAAATAAAAATTATTATTATTATTATTATTAACGGATCAGAGAACTGGGCCCAAATTAGCAAAGTGACTTTCAATAGGGACAAACGTCAGATTCTGCGCTTAGGCAGGAATAACCAGCTGCAAAAATATAGCATGGGGGACACCAGGCTTGCCAGTAGGACATGTAAAAAGGATCTAGGGGTCTTAGTAGACCACACATTTAGCATGAGTCAGCAGTGAGATGCAGCAGCATGAAGACCCTAATGCTATTCTAGGCTGCATCCACAGAAGTCTAGTGTCCAGGTCAAGGGGGGTCATAGTCTATTCTGCCCTGGTGAGACCACACCTGGAGTCCTGTGTCCAGTTCTGGGCACCACAATTTAAGAGGATGTTTACAAGCTGGAACATGTGCAGAGGAGGGTGACCAAGATGATCAAGGATCTGGAAACCAGGCCTTATGAGGAACAGTTGAAGGAGCTGCATCTGTTTAGCCTGGAAAAGAGACTGAGAGAAGATAGGATAGACATCTTCCTATAATAAATGACACTTCTGCAACTCGGGCCCTTAATGAGGTTGCGAGTTTTGTGGGGGGAATCAGTCTGGATGATGCCTGGGTCTCTTCCGATTCATTATTATCTACCACCCTAGATGACCTTCCTGGTCTCTTCCAACTCTGATTCTATGATTCTGTGAAAGGAGATTCTAAATGGAAGAACTATCTGAAGGCAAGAGCTGTTCGAGAGTGGAACAGAATCTCTCAGAAGGTGCTGGACTCTCTGTCCTTGGAGGTTTCTAAGCAGTGGTTGGGTGGCCATCTGCAAAGGATTTCTTAGCTGTGGTTCCTACATTGCAGAGGGTTGACCTTCAGGATCGCTTCTATCTCTGTAAGTTTATGATTCCAGGAAGTGGTGCAATTTTTGTAGCTTGGTCATTTATCAACAACTCATGCACCCACAATTCTAAGCAGGCATTGTCCACAGACTTCCATAAGGGTGAGAAACTTTTAAGTCTGAATTTCTTAAGAAGCCGCAAAATTGACCTGCAACATGGCTCTAATAACACTATATTAAAAAACAAAAACATGGCTTTTTGTTTCCGGCCTGTTTTTCCAGCAACCTACTTGTGCAAGCAGGCAGACCAGTGTGTGTGTGTGTGTGAACAAAAGGAAGTTGTGCTTTTTAGGGCAAACTATCTGCGTAAGTGTCACGGTTGGTTTTCCTCTCACAGAGTGAGGCAAACCAACAGGCAGTCTATTTCCCCCAACCCGCCCTGCTGCACAGAGAGGTAGGTTGTGTCTGTCTGTGTGGGAATCGATGGCAGGGGCTGCTTTGCATGCAGGAATTTGCAGGTTTAATGCCTGCTGGCACTGCCAGCTAAAACAGACTGAAGAGCAGGTGGTGGGAAAGACCTGGGTCCCTGTTTTGGGAGGTGGGCATCTTCCTAACTTCCTGTAGTGTATAGAGATTGGAACCAGAGCTCATTCATTCAATCCCCAGGCATCTCCCGTGAGAAGGAGAGGGTGAAGGTTCTGCCTCAGAGGCCGTAAATGCCTCTGAATATCAGTTTCTGGGAATCCCAAATGGGGAGACTTGCTATTGCACACAACTCCTGCTCTTGGGCTCTGCATCTGTTGGGCCACTGTGAGGACAGGGTGGTGGGTGACAGGGGGCATTGGCCTGGCCCAGCTGGCTCTTCTTAAGGAAAGAACACCTCTCTGCTTGAGATCCTAGTAAGCTGCTGCCAGCCAGAGCTAACAGTCCTGGGCTAGATCAATGAATAGTCTGACCTGCTAGCCTAGGCTCAGAGGTCATTTGCACTCCAGCTGCCACCGAACTACAGCACCCATCAGTGACATCTGGAGGGCCAAAGGGCCAGATCAGGGCTGAAATTAGACTTGAAAGAACCATTCCGTTGTAGGCAAGAGGCTCTGTTAAGGGGTGTGCTTTGTAAATGTGCCCAGCCCTCCCCACAACCTGCAGCATCCATGACTGGTGGCTGGCTGGCTGGCTGGCCTGCCTCTTCAGCAAAGGCAAGGCCACCATCTCCTGAGACAGCCTGTTCCCTTGTCCTATACTTTGCATCCTCAAGAAGATAGATAGCAAGCCACTTCCTGTGTGTTTCAGGCTATTGAAATGGGGGGGGGTAGTGGTGAGCGAAGGGACCTGTGGAGAGCTTAGCCGGTAGAGCATGAAACTCTTCATCTCAGGGTAGTGGGTTCCGCCTTGGACAAAAGATTCCTGCACTGCAGGGGGTTGGATCATTTGACCCTCATGGTCCCTTTCAGCTCGACAGTTCTAGGATTCTAGAGGCCGCTTTCTGTGTGTGGCTTTTGATACACTTGATTTTAAAAAGAATCTATGATTTAAAAAAGAATCTAACAGCAGAGAACTTAAATCTTTTTGGAAGTCTTGTTCCACCGGTGCTGAAAAGGCAACTGAAATGGTGCCTGTCCAATATCTAACAGGAGGGAGCTTCCAAGAGTTGGGTCCACAAAGGCCTGATTCCTACATTGTGTGGAACTAGGATTCCCAGGGCAGGAGCATCCCAGACGCTGAGATTTCAGGACCCAAACCTAAGATTGATATTACCTGGGGTGGGCGCCGTGCCAGGCGTGCATGAGCCCTCAGCTCTCTCCTCTCAAGCCCAGCCCAGTTCTATTCTCTCCCACCACTAAGCCCTGGATAAAGAGGTGAATTGGGAGAGGGGGGAGAGGGGGAAGAGGACGCAAACACCCCCCCCCCCGCAGGAATCCTTGCAATAATTTGCAGCCAACTCCTGAATGTTGCAAGCTGCGTGCACAATCTTCTTCTTCTTGTGGACTCTCCTTCCTTGGAGGTATTTAAGCAGAGCTCGGGTGGGGGCCCCTTCCAGCCCTGCAATTCTGTGGTGGTTGTGTTCCAATTTGTGTGTGGTTTTCCAATGCACAAGTTAGGAAGCGTTGCGTTAAATGCGAACTGAGGAAGCTTCCTATGTTCTGTGATAGGAATTTTGAGGTCTTAGATATATGTTAAATGTTCATAAGTGCACCAACCAAGCACATACATAGATCAGCACAGGAAGACCGACCTGGAACCATTTTGATTCCCAAACTGTCCCAAACTGACCAAATGTTTTCTCTGCAAGGTCAAAGGAAAATGGAAAAGCCTCCCCATTGTCTTTTCCTTCACAAATCCTGTCTTAAGGGCATGTCTGTGTTTGAATAGGGTGTGAGCCTGTGACCTGGCCCAGGAACTAAGTATATATCATTACAAAAGACTGGCCAGGCTACCCAGGAAATCCAATCAAGGAACCTGCCAGACAGAAGATAAACAAGGACAGGAGAAAAACAACATTCAAAATTTCTGTTTTGGACTGCCTTTTTTTGTGATGTAGGTGTGATGTATCTGGTGAAGAAATTCTTAGCAGGCATCAATAATAATAATAATAATAATAATAATAATAATAATAATAATATTTTTTTATTTATACCCCACCTTCCCTTGCCAAGACCAGGCTTAGGGTGGCTAACATCAGGTATAAAAACAATTGTTTAAAATACAACTTAAAAACAGGATTAAAGTACAACTTAAAATGCAGCCTCATTTCAGTGGAAGCCCAGATCAAAAACTGTTTGGGAGGAGAAAACGTCAAGTCTTCACCAAGGCCAACTATCCAGACTGGTCCTACGTGGGCCAGAAAAAGCCAGGGAAGTCCCCAAATAGGAGTTCCATCACAGAGGGGGAAAGGGGAAAAGAAAGGGGGGGAGGGGATCAAGTTGATTCCAAGCCAAAGGCCAGGCAGAACAACTCTGCCTTGCAGGCCCTGCGGAAAGAAATCAGATCCCACAGGGCCCTGGTCTCATGAGGCAGAGCGGTCCACCAGGCCGGAGCCAGTGTTGAAAAGGCCCTGGCTCTGGTTGAGGAAACTCAATGAAACAACTCAGTGAAGATGCCTGCCTCAATATCAATGGGAAAGGAGTTCTGGAGAATACCTTCTACCACACTGAAAGATCCATTTCATGCAGGTGGGGGGTGGGGGAATGTGCAAAAGGAACTTGAATGATGCACATAAATACACAAATAGTTCCAGCGTTAGCTGAAGGTTCAACATGAAGAATAACCAGAATATAGAAAGGTTTTAAAAGGTTCTAAGGAAGTGTCCTCTGCAGCTTTGCTTTCCCCTTCTGCCTTATCTTGCTCAAGCAAGGGGGTTTGCACAACCCCTAGTCCACATCCGCTGCTGCAGATGACAAGATAAGGCTCTGCAGTGAGGGGGGGCTGGAGGAGGGTGGCGGCGCAGGAGAGCTGGTTTGGCAAGGGGAAGGTGAGAACATCATTTGCTTGCACTTCAGCTGCCGGCTTCTTGATGCAGCACATAGTTAAACTATGAGCTCACTCCTGCAGGAGACAGTGATCAAAGAGGATTGGATAAATTGTGGAATTTTGTGACAAAATAGTGGATGGCTCTGCTCTGCTTCCATAGTCAGAGGGGGAAATGCTTCTGAGTGCCAGGGGCTGGGGGGGCTGGGGGGGGAGCGGCTCTTGTGCTCAGATCCTGCTTGCAGGTCTCCGCCAGGCCCCTGGCTGGCCCCTGGGAGGAGGACAGAATGTTGGACCGTGTGCCATTGGCTTGATCCAGCAGCCAAGCCTCTTCTTATGTTCTTATGGAACCTCCCAGACCAGAGGGGGTGGCCTGTGGGGCTGGGGCTCTGGGTGCATTTTTATGGGGTGCTTAGGTTCGCAGCATCAACACCCCAAAGGGGTCTTGTTTCTCCCATAGCCTTGGACCCCAGCGGAAATCAGCTATGGCTCTCTCTCTCTCTCTCTCTCTCTCTCTCTCTCTCTCTCTCTGTCTTCCCAGCCTGCTGCTTCTGTCTCCAGCTTCTAGTTCCAATAACTGCTCCCAAACTCTGGCTTTTGTCCTTCTCACTATTTGCAAGTTTAGTTGCGATTCATGCATTGCAGGTTAGACTAGGTGACTCATGGGGTCCCTTCCAACTCTATGATCTGCCATGTTGCACTGAGCCCTCTTTCCTTTGATCTCTTAATGGCCCATCAGGGAGGTAGCCTGGCTTATATTTTAACACATGCTGAATAAAGGGATTAGAGAGGTCTGTCACCTACAAACTCATAACAATAGGTAGACAGACAGACAGACAGATGCATGTCGCCCCAATCTCTGAGCAGAGAGATATTTCAGGGGTCCCCGGTGCTTACCCAGTGGAGAGCCAGGCGCTGACGGTCCCTCTTCAGCCAGCCAGCCTCCGCTGGCACTCAGATCACGAAGGGTCTTGCCGGTTGCTGAGCAGCAGGCCAGAGGAGCCCAGAGGGGTCCCTCCTTCTCACCACAGCTTGCATCTGCTTGGGAGGAGTCCAGAGGCCGAGGGCGGGCGGGCGGGGGCAGATGCCAGTCCCAGCAACGTCTTCCACTAGGGCCGGTGAGCCTAGGTGGACTCTGCTGTGTTTTCCCTTTTCTGAATAAAAAGCTGACTTCACCTTGACTCTGGCGTCTCCCTTCTTGGAATCCAGCAGAAGTCCAGCATCGCTCTGTCTCTCTAGCTTCGGCCTGCAGCCTGCTTCCACAACTGCCCCAGCTTTTGTCCTTCTAGGTACTGGGAGGGGGGGGCAAGGCCCATTTATTTGCCCAGAGGGCACCATCACAGGGGTCCTTAGGTGGCAACTGTGACCATTAAGAAGAAACTTGCCTGGCTAGTTCAACAATGGAAATCTGTTAGATTTTCTCTTTGTTGAGGAGGAATTAGAAGGACATCATGCTGACTAAATCCTCTCACCAAACTAATATATATATACAGTGGTACCTCGGGTTAAGTACTTAATTCGTTCCAGAGGTCCGTACATAACCTGAAACTGTTCTTAACCTGAAGCACCACTTTAGCTAATGGGGCCTCCCACTGCTGCCCCTGCGCCACTGGAGCATGATTTCTGTTCTCATCCTGAAGCAAAGTTCTTAACCTGAAGCACTATTTCTGGGTTAGCGGAGTCTGCAACCTGAGGTACCACTGTACCTTGGTTTACAAACTTAATCCATTTCGGAAGTCCGTTCTTAAACCGAGGTGCGCTTTCCTTAGTGAGGCCTCCTGCCGCTGGTGCCCTTCCACCATTTGGATTCCGTTCTTAGACCAAGGTAAACTTCGCAAACTGGGACACTATTTCCGGTTTTGTGGAGTTTGTAAACTGAATCGTTCTTAAATTGGACTGTTCTTAAACCGAGGTACCACTGTACACATGCTGCTTCCAAACTTCAGCCTGGCAGGTGCTGGCTGCAAATGATTGCAGAGATGCTCTGGGGACCTGACCTGCTCTGCCCCCCTCTCCCCAAGGTCTCTGGTCTGGGCCACTGCAGGGCTGGGGGGGGGGCACCTGCTGGGCAAGATCCCCACTCGCCAGGCCTCCATTATTGTCCAGAGGCTTTGGCCTCAAAGCTCATCCCTTCCAGTGCCTGACGATGGTGCTGTTTGCCCATCTCTTGCAGACTAAGGCATGTCTCCGGTTTCAAGAGTCCCTCTGATCTTGCTGGTGCTCCTGGGAACATCCGCCAGTGCACTGGATTGGGCCCTGGAAGGAGAATGGAAAGGATGGAAGGAAGTTCACGCCAAGCAATACCTCAAGGTGAGTTTGCCGTGACAAGATGTCAATTCCCCCAAAGTACTAGCACTGCTGATTATTGCAGAGAGAAATTTCCCTTGGGAAATCCAACTTTTCTTCAAGGGACCTAAAGGCAAAGACACTCTGTGCACATACAAAGTGCCTGGTTACTTATAAAAACGTATTTGCCTTGTTGGATTAGACGAAGGTTCCCTCTAAATTCAGCATTTCGTTCTAATGATGGACATCTGGGCCTCAGCCCTTCTGTGCCCCCAGCAGCTGCAATTCAGAGGTAGACGCTCCTGGGCATGGAGAGTCTTATAATGACCAGCTGGGAAAGGAACAATTCAGAGGCAGGCAGCACCAAATGGACTCCTTTGGAGGAAGGTGAGAGGTATAAATAAATATAACAGTGGTGGCCTTTTAGTAGAATAAAAATAATACTGAGGTCCATTGCCGAGGGCCTTCTGGCGGTTCCCTCACTGCGAGAAGCCAAGTTACAGGGAACCAGGCAGAGGGCCTTCTCGGTGGTGGCACCCGCCCTGTGGAACGCCCTCCCATCAGATGTCAAAGAGAAAAATAACTACCAGACTTTTAGAAGACATCTGAAGGCAGCCCTGTTTAGGGAAGCTTTTAATGTTTAATAGGTTGTTTTATTTTAGTGTTTTGTTGGAAGCCGCCCAGAGTGGCTGGGGAAACCCAGCCAGATGGGTGGGGTATAAATAATAAATTATTATTATTATATAAAAGCATTATTTCCCCCCCTTGCTTTTTATTTTTGTCCTAAATTTATTTGCCGAGATAAAGAAGAAAATACATTTATAAAAGGGGGAATCAGTGAAATTTATAAAATATTAGAAGAAATGGAGTATCAAAAAGATCAATTAAAAGAGGTGTGAGAAAAGGCAACAACAAGGCAGATAGATTATCAAAGCTAGGGGGAAATATGAGAGAAACGAACGTTGAAAATGTTGTCTATAAAAATAAAGGAAAATTGTTATAAGTTAGTTTGGAGATGGTATTTAACACCAGTGAGATTAAATCAAATATATTATATTGGTGGGGATGCCAGGAAACAGGGAATTATGTTCACATGTGATGGGGGTGTAAATATGTAAAAAATAGTAATAATGGCAAAGGGTGTTTAAGGAGATAGGAGAAATTACGGGGTTAATGATGATCCAAAGTCCAGAGGTAGCACTATTATCAATTTACTATGGGGCTAGGAAGGACTTGCTCACAAATTTTTTGACAGCCGCACAAATCATTATAGCTGGGAAGTGGAAGGGGCAAGGAGAATATAAAATGGAAGAATGGTACAAAGAGCTTTGGGACAAATTGACATGTACCATTAGGGTAAGACGGGGAGCAATGATTTTGCAAAGATATGGAGGGTGGTTTTGGAGTTTGTATTATTAAAACAGAAAAGGGTTGGACCATCACAGGAGGTGTTGAGATTTTGGGAAGCTGAACAGGCATTGTGGAGTGGTCTCAGTGGAGGGGGCACATTTTTATTCTCATTTATGTATGATTAGTTGTATGATTTTTATTACATTCATAATAAACAATATTTTTTAAAAAAGAAAGAAATTCATATCAAATCATTCCCGTGGTGGATTTTCATCATTCCAGCGCTGCTTTACTCAGGGAGAAGACGGCCATCAGAGAGGGAACCTGAAGCGAGGCCATAATCCCTGAAGTGCGTGGTCACGCGCTCACCAGCCATGCTGCCCAGGGGTTAAGTCTCATCATCCTGACTCAGGATTGTCACTCAAAACCATTCAGAGAACAATGTCCAACTGGTTTCAGTGTACTGGGATACTGGGAGAGACAAAGGGGGGTATTTGACTTGGCCTGGGGAGTCGGAGCTTGCGGCTTACCCAGTGATAGGAATGTAGAATATCTCTGCCAGGGAACTGCCATCGGAGAGTCAGGTGGTGGAAGGGCTCAAGGAGGCTAGGAGACCTTCGGATGCGGAGGAAGGAACCAGTAGGGGGAGAGGGAGAGTTTCCTGCAGAAACTCAGTCGGAGGAATGGCTCCAAGATGTTTCCAGTGAGAACAGCAGGGAGGGCTCAGGACCTCCGCTGGGGACGCCCACTCCGCGCAGCAAACTGTCATGCAGAGAATCCAGAAGGAGAGTTTCCGTCAAGGAACTCTTATGTTGGCGTAAATTCCGGAAGCGCCCACTGACAGATTCTGCCAGCGATTGAGGTAGCCATGCACCCATGGCTCCGCGGACTGGGAGAGCTTAGGAACTGATAGTAAAGCTTGGAGGGCTTAAACGCTTACGCACGAGCAGCCCCCTTATCCCATTACAATCTCTGATTGACATGGCATCAGTTTTCAGCCCAAATGCCACTCCTAGTTCATGACATGTTTATGACATATGTGTGACATCAATGTGTTATGGGTAATCTAGGGAAACTTTTAAAAGAGTAAAGGTAAAGGTAAAGGTACCCCTGCCCGTACGGGCCAGTCTTGACAGACTCTGGGGTTGTGCGCCCATCTCACTTAAGAGGCCAGGGGCCAGCGCTGTCCGGAGACACTTCCGGGTCACGTGGCCAGCGTGACATTGCTGCTCTAGCGAGCCAGAGCCGCACACGGAAACGCCGTTTACCTTCCCGCTGGTAAGCGGTCCCTATTTATCTACTTGCACCCGGAGGTGCTTTCGAACTGCTAGGTTGGCAGGCCCTGGGACCGAGCAGCGGGAGCGCACCCCGCCGCAGGGATTCGAACCGCCGACCTTTCGATCGGCAAGTCCTAGGCGCTGAGGCTTTAACCCACAGCGCCACCTGCGTCCCATTTAAAAGAGTACCCCTTGTTTAAAAGAGTACCCCTCACTGCATCTTCTGTTACAGATAGGTAGCCGTGTTGGTCTGCCATAGTCAAAACAAAACAAAATTCCTTCCAGTAGCACCTTAAAGACCAACTAAGTTAGTTCTTGGTATGAGCTTTCGTGTGCATGAGCTTTCGTGTATCTGAAGAAGTGTGCATGCACACGAAAGCTCATACCAAGAACTAACTTAGTTGGTCTTTAAGGTGCTACTGGAAGGAATTTTGTTTTGCATCTTCTGTGTTGAAGTTTGGAGTCTTCTTGCAACAATAAAGATCCGGCCTCCTGGCTGCTGCTTTGCTTCAATTTCTTGACTACAGTCTTGTTTGACCTTCCAGCCTAAGCCTGCGGAACTCATTGCTGCAAGAGAGAAACACAGGGACAGAATAGAGAGAGAGAGTGAATAAGACTCCTTCTGGCCTGTCCAAACAGTGTATCAGTGAGATAAGATGACAGGGCTGATCTCAATCCCGCTCAGTCCAGCTGCTCCCGGCTCCTCTGAAAAACATTCCAGATGAGAATCTTCTCCTTGTTTCTTAGCAGAATGGAGATGTACTGGCCATGTTCTGGCATGTTTCAACTTCCAGCTTGGAATACACACAATATGCTATAAAACTTCTGTTACTTGAAGTGATTTCTGTCCCTCAGAAATGCCATTTAGATTTAATACTTGGCACACATACATCCCCATTTTTAAAGTTGGATTTTCCATAGCATCAATTTATTGTGGGAGAATTGATCAAATTTATTTTTACTAGCTATCATGCTCCATAATTTCCTGACTGACTTAATTCTGTCAGGTGGATTTTGAATTATAACATATTTTGATCCCAGTGCTGTCCATGCAACTAATGGGGTTATATCTGCATATTCAAGTGACACACAAGCCAGAAAAACATTGTTGGAATTTACTTTCCAACATCTAACATTTGGTAGTAAATAAACGTGATGGTACAGTTCTAGATTTGGAATGCCAAATCCTCCTTTTTTGTTGGTAACTTGCATTCTTTAGTAAGGATATTCTTGGAGTTGCAGAACCCCTTAGGCATTTCCTAATTAAGGAGTTCATTTTACATAAATTTTTACTAGATAAATGAAGTGGAATTCCTCTCAAAATGTAGATCATTCTGGGAATAATGCTCATCTTGAGAGCGTGTTCTGTGTTACAAATCAAGCATTGCTAGGAGGTGTTTCTTTTTGTTTTCTAATGTATTTCTTACCAAGAAAAAGGTCAGTGTGGCATGAGGAAATTTTGGTGTGGCCAGAGAAAAAAGCTTGAGAACCACTGGTCCGTAATTGAGCTTCCCATTGCAGGAGGAAGAGGCCTTTCGTCGGGCCGTCTGGGAGAAGAACCTGCGGAGGATTGAGCAGCATAACCAGGAGGGGAAGAGCTTCCAGCTGGCAATGAACCACCTGGGCGATTTGGTAACTGGAACTCTCTTGCCTTGCCCTTGTTGAGCTGGCATTTGGGAGCGTTCTCTTTGGGGGAACGCAGGTCTTGGGAATGGCTGCAGTCCAGCTGCTGGGAGTGGAGAGGGAGGATACCGGTTTTGCCCTGGGATGCAGCCTCAGGGTGGGCAATCTGAAAATCTGGAAGTAAGAGCACAGCAACTATGGTTTCCTCCCGCAGACGGACGAAGAGTTTAACGAGATGCTCAGCAGCTTCCGTTCTGACCTGGCCGACCAACCCGGTAAGAAGGTTGCCTTGTTCCAGGAATCAGCCAGCCTGGAGACCCCCAAGGAAGTTGACTGGCGCACCAAAGGTTATGTCACCCCAGTCAAGAACCAGGTGAGCCCAGAACCACCTGGGGAGACTTAATGGCCCAGCTCAGGATTCCTGGAGGGGCCTTTTTTAACAGGCCAATGGCTCGTCGAGTCCAGCATCCGCTTCCCCCAGGGCAAGAGCACTCTGCCCACTTGTGATACCCAGCAACTGGCTTTCCGAGGTGGACTGCCCCTGTCCATTGAGGTTCTGCACATGGAGAACACCACTGGGTTAGACAAAAGGAGGTCCATCTAGCCCAGCATCCTGTTCTCACAGGACTCAACCTGATGCCCCAACAGGAAACCTGCAAGCAGGACCCAAATACAAGAGCAGGGCCATCCTGGCTAGAAGCCACCCTGACCTTCTCCTCCACATATCTGACCAGCCCTCTTTTAAAGCCATCCAAGTTGGTGGCTCCCTTGGGAGGGAGTTCTGCCCTTTAAAATGTCATTCTGATGGGATTTGCTCCCTTTGTCTGAATCTTCCAGCATCTGCTTTCACTGCATGTCCACCAGTTCTAGTGTTATGGGAGAAGGAGAAAAACTTTTTGCTTTGTCATAGAACTGCAGAATTGGAAGGGACCCTCGGGGTCCAACCCCCTGCCATGCAGGAATCTTAGCTAAAGCTGGCAGGTGGCCACCCAACCTCTGCTCAGAAACCTCCAAGGAAGGAGAGGCCAACACGTTCCTAGCTTGTCCATTTTCCACTCTCAAAGAGCTCTTTCTGTCAGAAAGTTCTTCCTGATGTTTACCGTATTTTTCGCTCTATAAGACGCACTTTTTCACTCCAAAAAAGTAAGGGGGGGGTGTGCGTCTTATGGAGCGATGGCTCTCATATCTCCTCAGTCTCCTCTTCTCAAGGGTAAACATACCCAGCTCCTTCAACCTTTCTACATAAGGCCTGGTTTCCAGGCCCTCCTCTGCACATGTTCCAGCTGGTCAATATCCTTCTTAAACTGTGGCTCCCAGAACGGGACCCAGGACCCAGGTGGGGTCTGCCCCCACACCATGCATGTTTGATTTACTTCTGCCTCACCACCTCTTGCTGTTCCCACAGGGCCACTGCGGATCCTGCTGGGCATTCAGCGCCACTGGAGCACTTGAAGGGCTGCGCTTCAACAGGACAGGGAAGCTGATCCCGCTAAGCGAACAGAACCTCATCGATTGTTCCTGGAAGCTGGGCAACCAGGGGTGCCATGGAGGGTACATCACCCAGGCCTTCGAGTACGTGCGGGAAAACGGCGGCATAAACTCAGAGACCAGCTACCCCTACTTGGAGAAAGTAAGACGGAAGGAGGAATCAGTGCACATGCCTCGCTGATCTGGGCCCCACACATGGGCACAATTGTGTGGTCAAGACCTTTGCCACCTTCACATTACTTCTAATTTATAGTCTGCCCTATTGCATATGTTTATATTTTGCAGCTTGAAGCAATAGGGTGAATAAAAACTGACTCCTCTTGGAAAAATAATTGTCCAGACCCATATATTGTCCAGACTCTAAAGCTTCACTCACAGAACTTTCTTCAGTTACTCCTAATATCGTTTTTATAAGAAGCTGAACCTATGCTGGATGTGCACATGATATTACACAACTATCTGAATGTAACACTGATTGTTTGATGTTCTGTTTTGAAGAAAGTTCTGTTTGGACCAAAAATCAGAGGTCTGTCTCTCCCCACAGCTTCCATTAGCCCGCAGTTGTTTTCTCTCCAGGAGAGACCTCATTATCATATCCTTTGTTCTCTTGTGGCTTCCAGAGAAACACTCAAAGGCAACTCCCTTCAAAATGGCAGTTTGCAATTTAATAACCCTCTCACATGATCTAAAGTTAAACACAATATGAGAGAGCAGAGAACACCCTAAATTGATTATCAACCCATTTATTTTATTTTTTCAATTTTTGTTTATCATTTCCATTTTTACACATGAAAAAAGAACCTCCGCTTACATGGTTCATTTTGTTACTTTCTTTACTTTCTTTTCCACTACGTATTCTAGTTTCCCCTATATCTTATTTTTTCTCAACGTTATATCTCAATAATTCTTACTGCTCTTACTGTTAACTTTTTGACATGCTTTCAATGTTTCCAAATAATCTATAAAACATTTCCAACCATCTTTGAATACTTTTTTTTATCCTGACCCTTATTCTATTTGTCAATCTTGCCATTTCTATATATTCTATTAACTTTGTATGCCATTCCTCCTTTGTTGGTATCGTCCCTCCACTTCTGAGCACACGCCATGCGCAGACCCCTTCTTGATGATCAGAGGGATCTGCTTTGCTTTATTATAGCCCAATGGGATTTTCCAATTTTCAGCAGAACACATACAAGCACATACAGAGTTTTTTCTATTCCAATGTTAATTAAACTAATACTACTACTACTACTACTACTACTAATAATAATAATAATACTTAACACACTCTTCACAGGTGGAAGACACAATTAGCCGGCCAAGGAGCGCCACCGCTGCTCCCACTGGGAGCTCCCTGAGCTGAAAGGGTGAATGCGGTGACCGGCAGGCACCTTGTGAGGAGTGGTCCCCTCAGGCATGCAGAGAGGTCCCCCTGTTGCCCCCTGCACGACACCCACAAGGAGGTTGGGGGGTGCAACCCTTGCCTTGCCCTGGCGCTGTCAACACAGGCTGCACCACTGGGACCAGCGCAGAAGGAAATGCATAAGCCCACACCAAATTTTACACCTAGTTTGGAAGCAGCAAACTGCTCAGTAAAGTCCGCTTCTCGTGGATCCTTCATAGCCTTGCAAAGTCTGCACTGCAGCCCTTCCTCTGAGGAGGGCAGATTGAAATGTTTCCCTTTTTTGTGGAGCTCAGTTTCCAAATCGAGTTTCTGTCATTCATAGAGTTGTAGAGTTGGGAGGAACCCTGGGGGTCCTCTAGTCCAGCCCCCTGCAATGCAAGAATCCTGCTCGCAGCCCCACGGGGGTGGGTGGGCTTGGACCACCAGCCTTCTGACTAACAGGCAGGCGCCCTGAGCCCTGGAAGCCCTGGGGGCTCTTTGCAAATGCAGCCCTGGGGAATCTGCCCCAGCCACTCTCCTCACTCGCCCTGCTCTGCAGCCGCCTCCAGGTGATTGTCGCTTCTCTGCAGGATGGATCCATGTGCAGTTACAACTCTCAGGACTGTGCGGCCAACTGCACATCCGTCGTGGTGGTCCCAGTGGGGAACGAGGTGGCCCTGGAGCAGGCTGTGGCAACCATTGGGCCGGTTTCGGTGGCCGTGGACAGCAGGAGCTTCTACTTCCATTTCTACAAGTCAGGTGAGGGGCCAACGTTCGGAGAGGGTGGCAGCCTCTGGTCTGATTTTGGTGGCAGGTATATTGCCTTTATTAATATTGCGCAGAATGAAGCAATTGGATGCATAAAAACGGACTCCTTTTGGAATAAAAATTGTCCAGATCCATAAATACAATTCAAAGCTTTAAACAGGTACAAAACAATCAGCAATACATCCAGAAAGTTGTATAAAGCATTTGCATCAAGGATAGGCTCTTCTTAAATTATGACCAGAGCAAAAATATACGCTGTGTCTCTGTGCAGCTCCTGGAGGTGCCACTTATCACATCCTCCTCTCACTGTGTTTGGGTACAAAAGACCGAGCCAGCTCCCTCCAGAATGATGAATACATTAACTGCATCATCTAAGGTTAAACTCCCATGTGAAAGCTAGCAGAGAATATGAACAGTAAATTATTGACTCAGTTAGATAGATACAATGGGATTTTCCAATGTTAAACCCTTAGCAACATACTAGATTCAGGTAGGTATCCGTGTTGGTCTGATGCAGTCAAAATAAATTAAAAAATTGTCCAGTAGCACATTAGAGACCAACTAAGTTTGTTCTGGGTATAAGCTTTTGTGTGCACGCACACTTCTTCAGATACCTTAGCAACATACATACAGGCACTCTCTATTTCAGTGTGCAATTATACAATTATACTTAACAAGCTAAGGGATAATAGGCAACTCCTGGACACAGACGGCTAATTTGTGGGCCTTATCTAAGGTGGGCTGCAGCAGCAGTGCCAGACACTGTAGTCCATGCAGCAGTGAGCTTGAGGTTGGACTACTGCAATGTTCAGCACGTGGGGCTGCCCTTTGCACCTGGTTCCGATGCTCTGGCAGGTGCAGAATGCAGTGACCAGACTGTGGATGGGGACATCTGGCCAAGGACGAGAGACACCTTTGTTAAAAATATTTGTACCGGCTGCCCAACCCCTGCCAAGTCATGTTTAAAGTCCTTGCACTGATTTACAAATCTCTGAACAACTTAGGTCCAGGCTGCCTCAGGGATCACCTGAAGCCTTCTTTCTCAGCTCAGTTAGTGAGATCACCTGCAGGAGCATTGTAGGGTCGTTCCCCAACTCAGGCTCACCTGACAGCAACAAGAATCAGAACCCTATCCTGTGACCTTATCCTGTGGAACTCTCTGCCACTAGCAAGCCAGCAGGCACCACCCGTGCCGACTTTTAAACACCTGCTGAAAACTTTTCCACGCCAGGCCTAAGCAGAGAAGGAAGAATGCATCTTCCCACAATAGTTAGCTGATTTCTGATTTAAACTTTTAATATGGTTTTGCACTATATGGTTTTATGTACTAGTACTGTAAAGAACACACACACACATAATATTTTTATGTTGCACTGGATGTGCTTGGCTTAAAGGCCTGTTCTGTGCCTGAAAACTTCGGAACTTGGACCCTCCACATGCTAAAAACCAGGATCTTTAAATCAAGTTGGATGGTTGGGGAAGTTTGTGCAATTATAGAGGTAGCCCATCTATGAGGCAGAGGATGCTGCCATTGCTCCATCTAGCTCAGTAATGTCTACACTGGCTGGCAACAGCTCTCTGGAGTTTCAAGCCGAGGGGTCTCTCTCTCCCAGCCCCACCTGGAGATGCCATCAGGGATTGAGCTGATGTGGGGAAGGCTCTACCACTGAGCTACACTCCTTCCCTTGTTAATAAAGTAAGATTCTAGTCCTCATGGGCCTGATTTAAAGAGGAAGCTGTATTATGGGAAGTCAGGCCATTGGTCTATAACATGGGTAGGCAACCTAAGGCCCGGGGGCCGGGTCCAGCCCAATTGCCTTCTCAATCCGGCCCACAGACAGTCCGGGAATCAGCGTGTTTTTACATGAGTAGAATGTGTCCTTTTATTGAAAATGCTTCTCTGGGTTATTTGTGGGGCATAGGAATGCGTTCTTCTTTTTTCTTCCAAAATATAACCCCCCCAAGGTCTGAGGGACAGCCCCTGGTCTACAATATATACCTCAGGACTGTCTACACAAAGGGCTCGCCCCCCGGTCTACCTGTGTGCCACTGAAAGTGTGGCCCAAGTGCTCTCCCCCTTGCCCTGCTCCTTTCCGAGGGAAAACTGGCTCTTTGGGTGATCAATTGGAACAAATGGCAAACCAGGGGAAACCCAAATTGGCTATTGAGCGCTAAAGAGCAGTTTTCTTTGGGATGGCAGGACAAGCCCTGGCTTTCTACAGCTCTTCCTTCTCCATACCCCTTCCCTCTTTGTGCATTACCCCTTCAAAGATCCTGGTGCTCTTAAAAAAATAGAACTTGGAATTTATTTACTTTTTTAAATCCAAAAAGCTTCCCATTGGAAAGTCATACTTGACACACAAGGTAGATAATTAGATTTCAGAGTGGTGGTGGTGTTGGAGTGTTTGTGCAGCCGGCTATGGTCTACTCTGAGTGGTCCCAGTTGGTCATTGTTATTTTATTTGTTTATTAAATTTGTATTTATGTTAAATATGTCCCCTACATTCATATCGGAGGATCTGCTGCAAGCCAGGCTCATATTGGATGAAGCCCCCTTGGGCGCGCCTTCCTCCCCGCTTTGCCCCGTTCTGATCCTGCCTCACTCCAGGTCTCTTCTCCTGCCAGGGGTGTTTGACAGCTCCTCGTGTACCCAGCTGGTGAGCCACGCCATGCTGGCTGTTGGTTATGGGACGCTCCAGGACGGTGGGAACAACACGGCTTATTGGATCCTAAAGAACAGGTGACCAAAGGGGTATCTGAGCCGGGGCGGGGATGGTCGGGAAAAGCTCAGAAGAACATAAGAGAAGCTCTTCTGCGAGGGCTGGCCCACCCATGAGGTGAGGTGCGGGAACCACCTCAGGCCGCAGGATCCATGGGGCAGCAGCCTCCATAGCGGCCCCTTGGCAATGGGAAGCTCGTCTCCTCCCACCCTTGGTGGTGGGACACCATTGAGTGATTGTCTCAGGTGCCCAAATGTCTTGGGCCATCTAGTCCAGCCTCCTGTTCTCACAGTGGCCAACCAGATGCCCCCAAGTCTGGGAGCAGGATTTGGGCACAAGGGCAGCCCTCTTCTCCTCCCATGGTTGCCAGCAACCACATGTCTGAAACAGTACAGGAAAATAGTCCTGAAGCCATTTTGACTCCCCAAATTGACCTCAAATATTTCTCTGAAAGGAAGGAAATGGGAAAGCCTCCCCATTGTCTCTTTGCTCACAAATTCTGTCTTAAGGGCATATTTGTGCATGAATAGGGTGAGCCTTCAGGAACTAAAGTATTTACCATTACAAAAGAATGGCCAGGCTGCCCCGCAAAGTAATCAGGGACCATTAACAGGTATCCTGACAGATTGGATGTCTGCTGTAGACCACCTCCTTCTGTGATGTATGTCCTGGGGGATTATAGGGGGAGAAATCCCACCCAAAAAATATTAATGTTGTTTATGTAACAACAGCGGCTAGGATTTTATGTGTGCAGAAATGGAAGGAAGAAGAAGTTCCCACCAACGAAGAATGGAAAAGTAAGATAATGGACTTTGCAGAACTCTCAAAATTAACAGCAAAATTAAGAGAATCTAATGACGAGTGTTTTATGGACGAATGGATGCCTTTTTTGGACTATTTAAAGAAATATTATAGTATGATGAGCTTGCGAGGAGGATTTGAGATATGAGCAACAGAAATAATTAGAGTATAATACTGTGGTTATGATTTAATAGAAGAGAGAGTGTAGCAGAAGGAGAAAAACAACAACTCCTTGGAAAACTGGGAAGCAGATAAAAAAACCAAGAAAAGATGAAATTGTGTTTTGATTGTATATGCTAAACATCTGGAAACTTAACAAAATGTAATTTTTAAAAAGAGATTTCACCCCCTTAAAAATATAAAGCAGTATGGAAATGAAAATACTACTGTTACTACTACTGACAATATACAGTTATGATGGTGATAATGGCTTTGAGGGGGCTTTTTTTTTTTTACAATCAAGTGGTATATAAATTGCATGAAATAAAATAATGTACTGACCCCTCCTTTCTCTCTCTTTCTCTGTCAGCTGGTCTGAGAAATGGGGAGAGCAAGGCTACATGCGATTGGTCAAGGGCACTGGCAATCACTGTGGCATAGCCAATCAAGCCAGCTACCCCGCCCTGTAAGCTTCTCAAGAGCCAGGATCCCACCCCTCCTGACCTGCCCCACCTGAACCTGTTGCACAGCTATGAATCCTCAGTTGTTGAACATGCAATTTCACGTTCTCTGAGAAAAGCTGAAATTGCAAAGGAAATCGTGTACAGTGGTACCTCGGGTTAAGTACTTAATTCGTTCCGGAGGTCCGTTCTTAACCTGAAACTGTTCTTAACCTGAGGTACCACTTTAGCTAATGGGGCCTGCTGCTGCCGCCGCTCCACTGCCGCATGATTTCTGGTCTCATCCTGAAGCAAAGTTCTTAACCTTGTAGCAGGAACCCCCCCACCCCAATCATTCTGTTTGTATAAACTTCACACACACACACACTCACACACTACATACGCCACATTTCTGTTATAAATTCATAGGAAATCAACCATACATCGGATTTGCACTGTTCCATTTTTATTTTACTCCATATGACAAGTACTAACAAAGGGGGGTGGCTTAGTCCTGGTCAGCCATGATGACCGTCTCAGCACATCCACAGGAGCCCTGCCCATGCCAACCCTGATGATCCCAGACAGAAGACAATCAAGATCACAAAGAACTTGCATATGGGAGTGGATTCAGCATGGACTGAAACAAAGGACAATGATCAGATCTTCCCTCTGGGGGCAGGAAACTGGAAACTGCAAACTCCCCTTTGTCTCCTGGAAGTGACTCATGGGAAGGGGGGAAAGGAGGAACCAGCCAGGTGACAAGACACTCAGGTTACCACCAACTCCTCCCTCAGCCCCTCCTTTCTGTAATGTATGCATGATGTTTCTGGGGGTGGGCTTGATCTAGAGGAGGGGAATTTCAAAAGTTTTTATAAGACCTTGCACACTATTCTTCTGGGTCTTTCCTCTCTCTTGCAAGTGAGGGGAATACCCTGTTGCAACAGTTCAATAAAGGCCAAGCCTACAGGCTGCTGTTTTGCTCCAAGTTATCCTGGTTGGTGTCTTTGTTTTGTCCAAGGGAGCCCTCGGATTTTTCCTGTAACAACCTGAAGCACTATTTCTGGGTTAGCGGAGTCTGTAACCTGAAGCGTATGTAACCTGAGGTCCCACTGTACTATTATTACCTGCTGGGCTTCCTGACTCTGCCCTGTTCCTTAGTTGTTGTTGTTGTTGTTTTTAACGTCTCTGTCCTGCATATGATTCTGATGCACTCTTTTCCATTTGGCAGCGGCAACCTGCATTTTCTTGCCTTATTAAATAAATGTGGAATTCTGAAATGCCTGTTGTTGCCAGAAACTGTGATGAACTTCTTGGGGAAAGTGGCAAATGAATATTTTAATAACTCGGTCGGTTGAGCATGAGAATCTTTTCTTTTTTTAAAAAAAATTAATTTTTTATTGATTTTCACAACAAACAAAAAAGAAGAACAAAAACACAACACACAAAACAAATACATAAAAAAATGACTTCCCCATACCTCCCTTTCACTGCATCCTTATTTAAAGAATTTTTCCTTTAGCAACCCTTCAATCAATTTTTCTATAGATTCTCTTTAAGTTTTCTTAGCATTATGATTTACAGCTGTAATTCTCTATTTCTTACCCCTTAACATCTTAGCAGTCCACAATTTTGCAACAGTTTTTAAGATATATTTTAAATTTTTTCCAGTCCTCTTCCACTGTCTCCTTCCTCTGGTCGCGGATTCTGCCGGTCATCTCTGCCAGTCCCATAAATTCGGTCACCTTTATCTGCCATTCTTCCAGAGTGGGTAATTCTTGCGTCTTCCAATACTTCGCCAAAAGAATCCTTGCTGCTGTAGTTGCATACATAAAAAAAGTCCTATCTTTCTTTGATACCAATTGGCCAACCATGCCCAAAAGAAAAGCCTCCGGTTTCTTTAAGAATGTCCACTTAAGAACTTTCTTAATTTCATTATAGATCATTTCCCAGTAGGCTTTAACCCTTGGGCAGGTCCACCAGAGGTGATAAAAGGTTCCTTCAGACTCATTACATTTCCAGCAATTATTATTGGGCAAATGGTAAATCTTTGCTAGCTTGACTGGAGTCATGTACCACCTGTAGATCATTTTCATTATATTCTCTTTTAAGGCACTACATGCCGTAAACTTAATACCAGTGGACCATAACTGTTCCCAGTCAGCAAACATAATATCATGACCAATATCCTGTGCCCATTTAATCATAGCTGATTTAACCATTTCTTCCTGTGTGTTCCATTTCAGCAGCAAATTATACATTCTAGACAAATTCTTAGTATTGGGCTCTAACAGTTCTGTTTCTAGCTTTGACCTCTCCTTCTGGAATCCTAATTTCCTGTCTTGCTTAAATGTCTCATTTATCTGATGATAATGTAACCAATCCCGAACTTTATGCTTTAGCTTATCATAGCTTTGGAGTTTGAGCTTTTCACCCTCTTGTTCCAAGATTTCACAATATTTTGGCCAATTTGGGTCCATATTAAGTTTTTTCACTGCCTTAGCTTCCATTGGTGACAACCACCTGGGGGTTTTACTTTCCAACAAATCTTTGTATCGATTCCAAACATGAGCATGAGAATCTCAGGGTCATGAATTTGAGCCCCACGTTGGACAAAAAGATTCCTGCATCGCAGGGGCTTGGACTAGACTCTAGGATAAATGAATGCCATCTGCATGATACAGAATTTGACCACACCTGGATTTCCTACACCCTGGGGATGTTTGGAAGTTAACACTTAGTTAACAACGCTTTCCTATCATTTGCTGTATTTCAGTTTGGCATTGTGTGTGTGTGTGTGTGTGTGTGTGTGTGTGTGTGTGTGTAAGTGCTTCAGGCAAGGGGAACATAGCATGAAATGTGGTCCAGCTACCACCAAAGCAGCAGGGCTACAGGTTTATAACTGGATTCCTCCCCAAACAGTATGGCCTTTCTACATTGAGGACATTGTTCTTCCTGTCCATCCTGACATGTTATGACATAGAATTGTAGGGGGACCCCAGGGTCATCTAGTCCAACCCCCTGCAATGCAGGAATCTCGACTAAAGCATCCCTGACAGATGACCATCCAACCTCTGCTTAAAAACCGCCAAGGAAGGAGAGCTGATCACCTCTTGTGGGAGTCTGTTCCACTGTCAAACAGCTCTCACTGTCAGAAAGTTCTTCCTGATGTTTAGTTGGAATCTCCTTTCTTGTAACTTGAAGTCATGGGTTCGAGTCCTACCCTCCAGAGCAGGAGAAAACAAGCTTGCTCCATCTTCCATATGATAGCCCTTGAGATGTTTGGAGATGGCTCTCATATCTCCTCCCAGCCTCTTCCTTCCCAGGCTAAACATACCCAGCTCCTTCAACCATTCTTCATAAGACTTGGTTTCCAGACCCTGGATCATCTTGGCCTCCCTCCTCTGTACACCTTCCAGCTTGTCAACATCCTCCTTAAATTGTGGTGCCCAGAACTTGACGCAGTATTCCAGGTGTGGTCTGACCCAGGCAGAACAGAGCGGGACTATGACTTCCCTTGATCTGGACACTAGACTTCTGTGGATGCAGCCCAAAATAGCATTAGCTCCCCCCCCCCCCACTGCTACATCACACTGTTGTTAAGCTTGTGGCCCACTAGGACTCCTAGTTCCTTTTCTCATGTACTACTGAATGCCGGGTGTCCCCCATCTTATTTTTGTGCAGCAATTTTTTTATTTTTTGTGCAGCTCTACACAAATTTTATTTTATTTTTTTGTATTTTTGTGTATGCAAACCACTTTGAGATCCTTTAGATAAAGTGGTCTTTAAATTGAAATAATATTATATTTGTTGGCATCCATCTGTTTTGAGAAACATTGGATGAAGTCAGGGGATGAACAGGGGATGAAGTCAAACTGCACTAGCAGCACCGAAGTGACCCCCACAGGGCGCAAGCCTGGGCAGTGTTTCTGGAAGTCCTCGGCTGTCCAGATGACAAGATTCCAGTACTTTCGGATTCGGCGCAACCCGAAATTGCACAACCCAAAGCGTCTGTAACCCGAGGTATGACTGTAGTTTTGAAAACTTGATTTCACCTGTCTTTTGATAATTTTTTATTGTCCCTGGCTGTTTTGTAAATTTGATTTTATCAGCATTTTCATATATCGATTTATGTACCTTAAATTGCTTAGAGGTGGGTGGTTGTTTCTTTTGATTCAGCAATGTCTCCGAAAATTTTTACACATCACTTGTGGAGACAGGCGAACTAATGCCAGTGTACTGGAAGAAGCAAAGATCGCCCGTGTCAAAGCAATGATTCTTCAACATCAGCTTCGTTGAACTGGCTGTGTTGTGTGGATGCCTGATGATTGTCTTCCAATCTAAATAAAAGGGTAAACTTGCACACTGGCCAGTTTCCGTTTTGACTTGAAATGTTTGTTTCGGTACTCTCTGCAACGACACCCGCCTGAGAGAAGCCAGGGCTCTACCTGGCGCCCACTACTCATAACTCTAGCAAAAGAAGCTAAAATGAGTAGCAGGGATATTCTATCTGCATGAGTCTTTGCAAACTTATTGCTCTCATTAATACTGAATAACTCACATTCCCACCCCCATTTCTGGTCAGTTAGCCTACCTCACAGGGTCGTTGTGAGAGAATCAGGAATGCCCCTTGCTAAACAAAAATTGCTCCAAGAAGTGTTAAACACACACACACACACACACACACACACACACACAGACGAGTGCACAGCCTTGGGGAAGTTTCGGGAAGCCTGTTTTGTCATTCTGGATGTTCTGTCCGGGATGTGTGACAGGAGGGGAAATCCAAGCCAGTGGAGGGGGGGCTGTTATGGGAATCCGCCCCTTCTTAGGAGAAAAGGCTTCCTGAGATCAGCTGTGAGCCAGGAAGTGAGGGGAAGGCCAGCGGTTGAGACAAAACCACAGAAGAACCTCCTGAAGAGAGACGTGGTCGGGAACCAGCCCAGACTCGGAAGGCAAAATCTTTGCTACTGGTGAGTCCCCCCCCCCCCTTAAAAATGAAAATAAAAATTTAGGACTCCATTTACTGTTGCCATGACAGCAGCATACAATGCAGTGCCTTTAACAAATCATAGCATTAAAGGATCTCTGCCCCAATGAGCCTGCAATGGCATGGCATACCTGTTGCTCTCCCAATGTTCCCGGGGGCCACCCCATCTCCTCCCTTAGTACTAAACTTTGGGGCCCTCGCTAGTCATGGAGAGCTGGGCTAACCTGTCAATTTTGGTTTCTCTCATATTCTCGTTTTTCCCCAGCCTTGAGTTCAGTCCTAGACATCAGTTTACTATTAAAACATCTCTCTCTCTCTCTCTCTCTCTCTCTCTCTCTCTCTCTCAGCTGCCAATTTTAATTGTCTAATTTTAATTATGTTTTTAGTTACTTCTTTTGACTGTTGATAATTTTAATATTTTGTTTTATAATTTTGTAAATCATTTAGAGGTGTTGTGGTTTTTTATTTTAAGAAAAAAATCTAATGGTTTACAAATTTTGTTAAATAAAATAAATGCTAGGTGCCGCTGCCCCCTGCTCACTCTGCTTGCCACCCCTGCCTACCCGCCAACCCCTCCTCCCTTTACACCTCACTCACCTATCCCCTCCCGGCTTGCCCCACACATTGCCTCTTCCCCTCTCAGCTTGCCCCTCCGCTCCCTGATCATCATGACCCCCCTTGCTTTTAAAGGAAGCGGGTGGGCTTCACAGAGCGGTTTGCAAAGCACCTCCCCCCATCAAACAGCTCACCTGGGCCACCTGCCATCATGCTAAAGTTCACCACCTACTGGCAGCCACGTGAACTACAGTGTGATGACAGCCTTGCATTTTTATGTATATAGGAATAAAGACCATTTGTGCCTGTAAAATCTTTCAGGTGGTCATACTGCTTCACTTGCAATTGGTGCACATCCTCTGTTTCCTGCTAAAATCTTGTAAGTTTTAATAACACAAATTTTCCTGAGTTGTAGTTTCTTGTCCTACTTTTGTTGCACTATAGTACAAGAGTGCCACTCCAGACGGTAATAATGTGGTAACATTGCAGAACTAATAAACCAGAGTGACCTGTGGATGGTCCAGTGTAAATCTACCATTACTGTAATGCACTCCTACTGCATCAATAACATGCTACAGAATATACCCACCAAAAAACCAGCCGTCTGGAGGGGTCCTTCTTAGTTAAGTTGTAAGCTTGGAAAATACTGCATATTAAGTATTTTACATAAGTTGAGTTTTGATGACTCTTTCACACAGGATTTGAAGCTGCACAAGCACTGAAGGAAGATGCAGCGGATAATACTGACAATCGCATTTCTCCTGTCACCTGCTTTCCCTTCCCAAGAGGACATTGCTTGGTTCCACGGATCAAAAGGTATGGCAGGAAGAGAGGCTTGGCAGTGTGGCTGCTTTGCTGCTCCAAAGCTGCATGCAGATTCTCCAGAGTTCCATGAGGTGCAGCACCTTGCTTCCTGGAGCAACTCCTGCCATATCATCCAGAGGCCCCCTTTCCAACCTGGGCTTCCCCCAGTCTTGAAACTCTTACTTAGCAGCCCCTGTGGTCCCCTTTAATTTGTGTTGTGGTTAATCTGGGGGCATCACTGCACACTTCAGTGCATTGTGTAGAATCATAGCAAGGTGACATGGAAAACTTTTATAGGGGATCAGGCATTGATGCTATTGTCCTGGTTCAAAGGCCATATGAAGGGATATCCTTGATGTTTCCCATGTACACTTAGTACCTGAGCAGCAGACTGAGCAGACACAGTCTATAGCACTAGGGCAAGAGGCACTGAAGCAGCTCAGCCCAGTTAACCAAGACCGCTGAGTACAGGGCAGTATAACAACAACAACAACAACAACAACATCCTCACAGGGTCATTGTGAGAATAGAAGGCTGAGAGGTGATATGAGAGCCACCTTCAAATATCTGAAGAGCTTCATATGGAAGATAAAGCAAGTTTGCTTTCTGCTGCTCCAGAGAGGAGGACCTGAATTAACTGATTCAAATGACAATAAAGGAAATCCCAACTAAACATTAGGATGAGCATTCAGATAGTAAAAGCTGTTGGCCAGTGGAACGGGCTCCCTCGGAAAGTGGTGGCCTCTCCTTCCTTGAAGGTTTGTAAACAGAGGCCAGAGGACCATCTGTCAGGGATTCATTAGCTGTGGTTCCTGCATTGTAAAGGTTTGGACTAGATGACCCTTGGGAGTCCCTCCCAACTCTATAATTCTATGATTGTAAGAAAATAGTTCTTTCTTTCTTGTATTCTACTTGTAAGCTCTGGAATAAAGGTTAAGTGCTGCAAGCTTATCTCTTCCTCTGATGCAATACCACGCAACTGTTATATAATATTAATTGTTCCCCCCTTCCATTGTTCTTTTTTTTTGGGGGGGGGGGACACAGGAGTTACACTAGACCAGCAGTATGCCAGCCTTGGGGCACCTGAAGTCCTCTTGCATTGCCCCGTCCCTGAAGGCAATTCCACGGTGGGATGGAAAATGAGCAGCGCGTTCCGTGGGATTTTGAAGGCAGTGAGAAGAGATGGCAGCCTTGTTTTGCAGAACGCCAGCCTGGCTCAGAATGGGGAATACAGTTGCCATGATCTCGCCACTGGGCGGTTGCTGCGGAGAATTCATCTGAAGCTGGGCTGTGAGTAGAAAAAGACAATTACAGTCCACATTCCTTGTGTCTCAAGTTCTTGATGTTTGGTCTTTTGTGACTCTGCCCCTCTCTGGTTGATTCCCCACCAGAGTCTAACTAAGAGTCTGCCTTTCTGTAATCCAGGATTTCCCAAACTTGGGTCTCCAGCTGTTGTTGGACTACAATTCCCATTATCCCTAGCTGCAGGACTAGGACGATGGGAACTGTAGTCCAAAAACAGCTGGAGACCCTAGTTTGGGAAACCCTACTTTGAATTGGTTGGAAGAGGAATCAAAATTCAGCGTAGCACTTAATTGCATGCTATCGTGCAATGCCTTTCCCATGACCAAGATTCTTCTATAGTATTTTCTTAGAAAGAGGCCCTGCTCACCAAAGGCCCCTGCAATGTTTATTAGAAGCTTGCTCCTTGGGTCTTCTTCATCTTAAGGCATTGGCTGCCCCTTCATTTGGTCTGGTCTTGGTCTGTGGGAGGTGACTTAAATCACTAAGCTTCTTTCAATTTTTAAAAATTGGAAAAGAGGGGGGATTTGCGGGGGGTGGGGTGGTAAATTAGGAAACAAGTACTTGTAATCTGCCACTTGGGATGTTGATGGCAGGAAAATGGGAACAGAATAAGTAAAGGCATAAAAGAGAGCAATTCAGCAGTGCTTTTGCTTTTGCAATTGGTTGTAGAGGCCACAAGGAATAAGCTTCTAATTAAAGGCACAGTAGGGTTTAAAAGTTATAACGTCCACAGGAATTTACCCTTAGCCACGGCAACATCCTAATGATTTGGTTTTTCTTTCAATTTACCATATACCATAATTGGCAGGGAAGGTAAATGTCACAGAAGTCCCCATTATTAAAAAAAGAGGGTTTCATACTTATGAATATCCTCTTGCATCAGCTGGGCAGGAACTTTCCTTTTCCGTTTCCCAGTCTCAAACTCAACAAAGTTGCCAACTGACACCAGTACCTCAATTGCTGTTTTTGCACTTTCTTTTGAGATAATCACATTTCCCACAATGGCATTATTCCCTGTGTTTGTGGTGTTTATTGTGTTAAAAATCCATTTACACTTTGTTCAAGACTGCTTTCAACCAGTCTGTTTAGTTCTTTTGCATATTTCTTGTAGAATTGCTGTCCAAAAGGGTTGGATCAAAATCCCACTACATGTGGAGGTATGTGCCTGTAGAGCTGCAGCCTCTCCAGCCCGTCCAATTAAAAAATTGAAAGAAGCTTAGCGATTTAAGTCACCTCCCACAGACCAAGACCAGAGGTTCCTGGTTGTGTCAGCACTAATTTCTGTGGTGTTAAGTACCATCTATAAGTAAGTTCCCTTCTTTTAGCTAAGATGGCTTTCAAGGGAGGTTTAGACCACATTTTAGTCTATTGGGTAGGGTTTATTTCGTAGCCTATGTCGTGCTCCTATTGTTTTTTGATTGTGTTGAGGGATTCTGGAGAAGTATCTTGTATATTGTGGATACCATCTTCCTAGCCGTGTCCCTCTGCTGTCAGGCGAAGGTTTTCAAATGTGGTCAAGGGCCTAGTGGCTACTGATTTTACTGCTGGATTAAGAAGGTGTGGTGTGTCAGCCAAGGTATTTGGGTGTCCCCTAGTTTTGTCTTTGTGGTGTTGGTGAACAAAAATTATTCTTGAAGTGATGTAGAACATCTTAGCTGAATATGAAAATGAAAAATGTGTTTGTTGGTTGACATTTTCATGGAAATACTCAAATGTAACTGTCTCCCCACCAGATAGTAAAGTGGGGAGAGAGCAATGACCAAAATGGGTCATGTAACTCATTGACTGGGTAAACACCATGCATTTTATGCATAATTTTCCACCTACAGAATCCTGGGAACTGTCAGGGACTGGGCAGATGAGAGTGTGGTGCAGTGGCAGATCCTCCTTCCCCTAGGACTAGACATAATTAAGAACATTGTCCTTAGCAGCCACCAGAGGCAGCTGGAGGGGGCTGATTGCTAGGAAGCAGCTAGAATTGGCAGTATTACATGTGCCACATAAAGCCCATTCTACACATGTAAGAAATCAATATTTTAGTGTGGCAGCACCTACACTTGGGAACTCCCTGTCTCTAGATATCAAGAAGGCGCCTTCACTGCATTATTTTGGTGCCTGCTAAAAGCGTTCCTTTAGACAAGCCTACCCAGAAGCTTAGAAAGTCAAGGGGATTTGAATTTGTTGTGGTCTTTTAACTTTTGTATGCTTTAAAGAATGGTTATGGATCCCCCCCCCCAGTTTTATTGATTTATTATTGATGGTGTTTCCTGCTTGGCAGGGGGTTGGACTCGATGGCCCTTGTGGTCTCTTCCAACTCTATGATTCTATGATTTTTTTTTGTAAATCTCCTTGAAGGTTTTTTTTAATACTATCAAGCAATGCATAAATTTTATGAAATAATTAATTAAGCCACCTTTTCTGCTCCTCCCCTTTCCTCCAGACCCACCTGATAAGCCTTTAGTATGGTGCTGGTCCACCACCTACCCAGCCATCAATTGCTCCTGGAGGTTGGAGACAAAGACACACCTGCCTACTTTTTTTTCCTCCACGTACAGGTAAAAGGAGAAACTCCCTCTTATTGGTATCATAGATACAGCTGTGGCAATTCGGCTTCTCTCTTCACAGAAACGGAGGAAACAATATTTATCAAATTAAAGTGAAGCTTTCAGAAGGGCTGCTGGGCTACCCATGGCGCTCATAAGCCAACTTGTTTCCTTAGTAGGTGTCATGGACTGGTTGGACACAGGGATGGTGGGAGAAACCAGCTAGAAACCGCAAGGGAAGAAGGCTCAGAGCCCAGGGACTGCAGGTGGGTCGACAATGAGTGGTCAGAGGAGGAAGAGGGAGCAGACTGAGAAAAGGCACCAGAAGCTGAGGAGGCAACAGGTTTTAGTGAGCAGGGAGAGTCTGTGGCAGAGAGAAGTCCAGAATCAGAGGCAGAAGAGGAATCTGGAGAGGAGGAGACTTAGGCAGCTGTGGGGAGCCAGGGACCTTTAGTCTCAGCATCTGATCCATAGGGCAAGAATTGCTGTGCTCATGAGGCCTGACACTCCTGTGCAGCTCCTGTTTTGCTAATATAGAGTTAACTCCAGCTCGCTTGAGGTGATTCGTTGCTGGCTTGCTCTTGTCACTAGGTGGCCTGGGCAGCCCATGCTAATCTCTGACTTCTTTGCAATCCAGGCTTGGCATGGGAGGGGAAGTAAAGGAGTGTGTCCAAGCTACCACAGTGGCCAACAGCTGCTCCATTGACAATGTCCAGATGTTCTCCATCAATCCCTATGTGCTGAATGTAACAGCGGTGAACCCCTTGGGGGCAGCAACGACCCACTACTACTTCTTCCAGAATGAGATCCGTAAGTTTTCATAGAATCACGACACACATGATTTCCTGCAACTTTTCTAACGGAAGGAAACAGGATTCATGCTGTTGCTCTTTAGACATTGCTGGACTGCAGCTTCCACCATCGCTGACCATTGGTCATGATGGCTGGGGCTGATGAGTCACTAGCCAATACCTGGCAACACTAGCTAGCCCAAAGAAGGATCCTCTGGTGGAGGCAGATGAGCAAAAGTCTTCCACTGCTTCCTTGGGGCAAAAGTCTGTACAGTGCCGAGATAAGGAACTTGTCCATCACTGGGGGATTTAAAAGGTTTTAAACCACAAGGGTGGCAGAAACAGGTTTGCAGGTTCAGAGTTTTGAGGGCACATTGTGTTATTCAGAGTGGCTTTTACAGGGCTGGCAGGATTGACTCCGAATGTTGTCCACCACACATTTATAGCGCTTTAAACAAGCCTGGCTTCCCCCAAAGAATCCTGGGTAATGCAGTTTGTAAAGGGTGCTGAGAGTTGTTAGGAGGGCTCTATCCCCCTCACCGACCTACAATTCCCAGAGTTCCTCGGGAAGGATTGTTAAACCTCTCTGGGAACTGTAGTTCCATGAGGGGTCTAGTGGGGTCTCCTAACAATCCTCAGCACCCTTAACAAACTACAGTTCCCAGGATTCTTTGGGATCCATAACCATTTAGTGCCTAGTGTGAAGGTGGCACTGCAGGCCACACATGCTTCTTCCATCTCTCCACTTGCTTGCTTGCTTGTTTTGTATTATTTTATCTGCACTGATTGATAAATACCTAAACAGGTTCAACTGCAAACTACACGCGGCTTTTGTGGACCTGACCTCCGCTTTCGACTCCATCCCTAGAGATAGGCTATGGCAGAAGCTTAGCTACACCAACATAGATAAGAGACTCCTCCACCTTCTTATGGAAATTCACAATGATATATCGGCCAGAGTAAAATTTGGCCCTCTGGGAGCCCTTTCTGATTCTTTCCCTCTAAACAAAGGGGTCAAACAGGGCTGCCTCTTGGCCCCTTTTCTATTCAATTTCTACATCAATGACATCGTTACAACCATGAAGGCCCTAAACCAATCTGCCCCCTCTTTACAACAGCTAAAGATCCCTATATTACTCTACGCGGATGATATGGTGTTACTGTCTCTAACCAAGCAGGGCTTAAACAACATGCTCAGAGGGCTCATGACATACTGTGATACCAACTCCCTCAAAATCAATTTCGCCAAAACCAAAATTCTTACTTTTGGCACGAAAACTCAGAAGCCATTCTGGAATTTTGAGGGCCACTCTACTGAATATTGTTCAGCACTCAAGTATTTGGGTATCACTTTTCAGCATGGGCTTAGCTGGTCAGCTCACCTAAATATGTCCATCCTGGCTGCCCGTAGAACCATCAAAGCCTTGGAGAAATTATTCTATGCAAAAGGCGGCCAGTTGGTTCCACCAATCAGAAAAGCATTTATCAGCAAAGTCCTCCCGATGCTACTGTATGGGGTTGAAATCTGGGGGTGGAATTTAAAAACACTACAACGGCTCGAGATTTTACAAAACTCCTTTGCACGAAAGGTACTGGGTCTCCCCAAGGGCTCGGTTCCTGCACAGTTAAGAACAGAACTGGGCCTCCCCTCCATTGTCGCGAGAGCCCACATTAGAATCATTAGTTTTTATTGTAAATTAATCAAAGCCCCAGGTTCCCTTTTAGCCAGGCAAGCCTTTTTAACTTGTTCTCACAGCAATAAATGGTCCAAGGCCATGGAGACTATTACTGCACGCTTCTCCCTCCCAGATCTTGACATCTTGGGACCAACATAAAATCTGGGCCTGGATTCTTACAAGAGACGAGGCCATGGACCGGGCACAGTCCACCACAGCTCGCCTCTCCATGTGGCTCCCTAAAGTGAAAGTGGTAAGATCACTTGCCAACTACTTGATAGACCTGACGGAGCCCAATTTGAGAAGAGCGTTTACCATGGCCCGTTTCCATTCTATACCCACGGCCTTCCTGCAGGGGATTTACTCTAAGACCCCTATTACACAGCGTCTATGTCCATGCACAATGAATGAAGTTGAGGACTTCATACATTTCTTTTTCTACTGCCCGATTTATGAGCTAATAAGAACTAAGCTCCTCCTCTTGATCCCGTCCACCATCACATCCAAGGAAGACTGTTTGAAATCGCTTCTTGTGGACGCAAATCCCCAAGTTACACGAGGGGTGGCAATCTTTATAGTGCAGGTCTTGAAACTCAGGGCTACTCTGACGGGGTAGTGTGTCCCAGACCTGGTCCTGTCTTAATTCTTTTATTACCTTTTTTATTATATTATATTATTTTATTTTATATTTTTATTTTTATTTTTATTATTATTATTACTATCCTGCTATGGCTGTATGCTAATGCAATAAAGGATTGATTGAATTGAATCTGCACTGGCTTTGTCTTAGTCAAGCCTGACCCTCCAGAAGACTTGACCGTCTCCCAGATCCCGGGCCAGAGGAAGAAGATACTTTTGGTGTGGAAGCCCCCCAGCTCCTGGAAATTCCCAGAATACTTCCCCCTCAAATACTTGATCCGTTACTCAAGGGATGGAACCAACACCAGCAAAATGGTGAGAGAGAGCACCATAAATAAGTCGGGGCTCTGTAGCTTGAGGACAAAATTGCTGCGCTTCCTGTATTTGACCGTTGTGCTTCTTCTTGCAGCCCTTCCTTAAAGCTTTGGTGCACAGGCTGCTGGCCTATTGGAGATAATAGAAATAGTAGTAGTAGTAGTGTAGCACATGGTCAGGCCAGTCAAATGACCAGCAAGAAAGCTTTAATTGTTTGCCGGCAGCAAGCAATGGCAGCGAGGAATAAGTTCCAAAGTCCGGCCCCTCCCAACAGGGGAGGCTTCCCTTTAGACAGTCTTGAATCAGGTCTTTATCCAGTCAAAAGTTACAGCATTGCACATACTCTGATAGATACATTAGGTTCCGCCTGGAGACAGGGCATGAGGAGTTGGACATGACCCTTCCATGTACTAATTTGGTAATCCTTATCAGCCCATCTCTGTGTGTCTCTGGGTCGTGGGTGTCTGAGTGTATTTACTGGATATGGGGACCTGGCCGAGAGCAACAAAATGGCTTCCTTGCTTAATATTTTAACTCTCAAAATGGCTTCCCTGAGCAGAAGAAGAAGAAGAAGAGTTTGGATTTGATATCCCGCCTTTCACTCCCCTTCAGGAGTCTCAAAGCGGCTCACATTCTCCTTTCCCTTCCTCCCCACAACAAACACTGTGAGGTGAGTGGGGCTGAGAGACTTCACAGAAGTGGGACTGGCCCAAGGTCACCCAGCAGCTGCAGGTGGAGGAGCGGAGACGCGAACCCGGTTCCCCAGATTATGTGACTGCCGCTCTTAACCACTACACCACACTGGCTCTCAGGTTGCCACAGTACAGTGGTACCTCTGGTTATGTACTTAATTCGTTCCAGAGGTCCGTACTTAACCTGCAACTGTTCTTAACCTGAAGCACCACTTTAGCTAATGGGGCCTCCCGCTGCCACAGCTCCGCTGGAGCACGATTTCTGTTCTCATCCTGAAGCAAAGTTCTTAACCTGAAGCACTATTTCTGGGTTAGCGGAGTCTGTAACCTGAAGTATATGTAACCCGAGGTACCACTGTAGTAGTAGTAGTAGTAGCAGCAGCAGCAATTTATTTTTGTACCCCAGCTACTCTAGGCGGTTTCCAATGTAATATCATGGCCCACTTGGATACGAGTCAGACTATCAGCTAAGCATGGCTGTAAGTCTGAAACACAATTGCGAGCAGGACCTGTAAGAAATTGTGCTGTGAATTTTAGGGGGGGGGGTCCCAAAACTGTGATACCTTGGTTCCCAAACTTAATCCATTCTGGAAGTCCGTTCCAAAACCAAGGCATGCTTTCCCATAGAAAGTAATATAAAATGGATTAATTTGTTCCAGACTTTTAAAAACAACCACTAAACAGCAATTTAACATGAATTTTACTAACTAAAGAGACCACAGATCCATAAAAGGAAAGCAATAAACAATGTACTGCAGTCACACAATCAATCCATCAGTTCCACACAGTCACAAAAACAAAACAAAAAAGCCACAAAAACGCAAAATAAATAGCAAAAACAGACAGACTTCAGTGTAACACTCAAAATGGAAGTGTGTCACTCCAAACGGAAGCGTAACACTCAAAACGGAGCATGCTTGGCTTCCAAAAGAAGTTTGCAAACCAGAATACTTACGGTACTTCCAGGTTTGCAGTGTTTGGGTTCCAAGTTGTTTGAGTGCCAAGGTGTTTGAGAACCAAAGTACCACTGTAGAAGGGTATAATTAATATAATATAATTAAGCAGGGCGTGGAGTGAGTGGGCAGAGAAAGCTTTTTCTCTCACTCTCTTGACACTAGAACTCGGGGACCTCCAATGAAAGTGAATGTGGGAAAATTCTGGATAAAAGAAGCCCCTTCTCCACACATTCCCACAGGAAGCAGCGATGGCACCAACTTGGATGCCTTTAAAGTTGCTTCAGGTCTCTGCCCTCGCATTTTATCTTCACAACAAACTTTGAGGTAGATAAGGCAGAGATACTGTGATAGGAATTTTGAGGTTTTAGATGTTAAGTGTTCGTAAGTGTTACCAACCACACACTTATATAGATCAGGACAGGAAGACCAACCTGAAACCATTTTTGATTCCCAAACTGACCAAATGTTTTCTCTGCAAGGTCAAAGGAAAATGGAAAAGTCTCCCCATTGTCTTTTCCTTCACAAATCCAGTCTTAAGAGCACATTTAAGATATGAATAGGGTGTGAGCCTGTGACCTGGCTCAGGAACTAAGTATTTATCATTACAAACAACTGGCCAGGCTCCCCAGGCAATCCAATCAAGTGACCATTAAACAGTTAACCTGGCAGACAGGAGGTTAAACAAAGCACTCAGATTTCTGCTGTAGACCGCCCTTTCTGTTATGTAGGTATGATGTATCTGGGGGTGGCCTTGGACTCCAGGGAGGGAATTTAAAATGTCTATATAAGGACAGGCACACTTTTGTTCTGGGGTCCTCCTCCCTCCTGCATGTGGTGAGTGAGGACCCTGTTGCAACAGATCAATAAAGATCAGGCTTACTAGCTGCATTGCTTCTCAATATTCTCTGGTTGGCCTCTGTTATTTTCTCCTACCAATAGGGAACCTACGTAAGGACTCTATATGGGCTCTTGGATGCCCCATAAGGGAAAAAGGGCAGATTTTTCTTTACAACAATACCAGAACTGGCTGAAGCATCGTGTTAGGGGGGGGGATTTGAACCCATCTCCCCACTTCCAGTCAGTAGCCACTAGACTGGGCCACACTGGCTTCCTTTTTCTTCAGAGTGGCATGGTGGGTGTCAGGTTTTTGAGAAATGAAATTACAGCTGTGCTCTTTTGTCTCTCGCAGACAAGGCCCACCGAGCAGACATCCTTTGTGTTGACTGGGATCCGCCCTGGGGTGACGTACCATGCCCAGGTGGCAGCGAAGGACTTCCTCGATCACGGCGAGTACAGTGCCTGGAGTCCGGCAGCATCAGGGGCAGCCTGGATGCCAGAGTGATGCGCTTGAAGAGCACCTGGAGTTCCTGTGGATTTCGGATGTGCCCCCACTTCCCAGGGATGGCCAAGAGTTCTTCATCACCTTTTGCAAATCTGGAGTTCACACAGAGCCTGAAGTCTAATTTCTATTTGCATGGGGAAATTTCAGCTCCTTTTCCTCCTTTTCCTTTACTGGGAACTAATCTGACTCCCCTTTTTCTTCTATAAATGTGACAAATGTATACTCTCATTGCACTCTCAGTTGTTTCCCGGTTTCCCCCCGGTTTATTTTTCTATTTGCATTTCTTACATTCATTATTCTCCCTGCATTTTGGTATGTGCTTGTGCCAATAAACATTCTGTATAAAAAATGACAACAACAACAGTTTCTTGTTGAAAAAGAAAAAACCTAGTTTCTTTCACACACCCTCCCCAAAAGATCATAGACCACCAATCCGGAAGTTTCTGACAAGGGCTTTTTGAGAAAGCACTATCTATATCACACTGCAACCAATGGCAGTATTCAAATTTATCTTAAAAGGAATTAATAACATCTCATTACTCAAAAGGCTCAGATCAGCCAATCTTTTTATATAATGTTACTGTTGGAAAACAAGAGCAAGAATATAATAAAAGCCTCCTGAATCAGGCCAGTGACCCAACTAGTCCAGCATCCTGTTCTCACAGGGGCCAAGCAGATGCCCTTGTAAGCAGGACATCAGATTATTATATTATATTATATTAGTCCAATCACTGCATTAGTATAAGATACTTCAGTTATTTCTGTTTACATTTTATGAAAATATGCATTTTAACAGTATTGCACATTTATTCTTATATTAACAATGCACTTAAAATTACTACTTAAAGCAATGAATACATAATTGCATTGCACACAGTTAAGCAGTATGAAAATGTGTAAACAATGTTCTTAAAAACAATTGTTAACAATGCCTAATATCTTTCTTATTGTGATTAGTGTTACCTTTATTGCTACTAATACCAGTGGCTTACAAGATCAAGCCCTATTCTGGGGTCTGGAAACCAAGCCTTCTGAGGACTGGTTGAGGGAGCTGGGATTGTTTAGCCTGGAGAAACTGAGAGCAAACAGGAGCTGTTTGAGAGTGGAGAATGGACTAGCTAGGAAGGTGGCGGCCTCTCCTTGGAGGTTTTTAAGCAGAGGTTGGATGGCCATCTGTTATGCATGAACTAGCTGAGATTCCTCATTGCAGGGGGTTGGGCTAGATGACCCTTGGGTCCCTTCCAACGCTATGATTCTATAAGTACCCGTGATAAGACAGTCCACAAAAGGAAAAGGGGCTGGAATGGAGGAGGGCAGGGGAAAGAAAACTCCTGGCACTCATTCTTTCTTGTTACAGAACTAAAAGATTTCCCAAGATCAGAGCAGGCAGAACACTTCTTCTTGCTTCATTAACAAATTACAAAGCACTGGATGAAAAAAACAGAAACAATGATAGACACACATAATAAACTATTTCCAGGCCCATTTCTCTCCACATCCTTCAACTTGAGGTTTGGATAGAAAGAGCTGAGGACTGGAGTTGAACTCCACAGCAAGAACATCTCCAGGAGAGAGCTGCATGCTCTGTCAAGAAGTCTCTTTGAAAATCATCCACCTGGGAAGGGAGCCAACCGAGGTGAAACCCTAACACATGGCCCAGGCTAGTCCATTGGTGTGGGTAACCAGAGGTTCAATTTCACTCCATTGTGAGAGATATAATTTATGATGCTTTTTATTGCCTTTTTAGAACAAATGTTGCTCTTATTAATTGCTTTTTTTATAAAAGTCATAAGGCCATAAGGTTATAATGGTTGGGAGATTTTTATCTGGGGCTGTTCTAATATTGTAAAAATGGAAAGGAAGAAACGATTTGTTAGAAAATGTAAAGGCAATATTAAGTTAGGAATTGCAGGAGAAATAATTAAGACGAAAGGCTATCAGAGATGCTGAAGGAAGTCCAGATAAGGATATATGTATAATAATTTGTGTTAATTTGTCTTAATTTTTTTGTATGCTAAAATTAATAAAAAATATTACAACAAAAAAAAGCATGGAGGACGTGGACCCAGAGGGGAAGTGTGTTCAGCTGAAGAACCGCTCTGACAAGGTAGGCTGCGGGAAGAGAGGTCTTGGCTCAGAAGCACTGTTGGGGCCTTCAGGCTTCCCTCCTTGACTGGCCTGGCCCTGGGGCTGGTTTTGCTGCTCCCTGAGTCCCGCTGCTTCTCCCTCAGGATCAATCTCTTGGGAACTGGAGGCTGAAGAAAAAGATTGGCGAGGGAGAAGAGGTGGCTTACAAATTTACCCCCAAATATGTCCTCCGGGCTGGGCAGGCGGTCACAGTAAGTCATGGTTCTTTCCTCGGGAGAAAAGGCCTCCTCATTGGAAGGGAGGGTATTGGTTGCCCAGTATCCAGAGACCTGATCACACTCTGCCCACCTTCCGTGCCCGACGCAGAACCTCCTTGGTTCTTTCCTGCAGCCTGTGGAGAAAAGGCTCCCTGCGACTGGAGGGGTGGTCCCTGCAGGAAGTCCAGATGCCTCTGCCACTTGAAGGGCTGGCCATTGGGGTCAGCTTGGAGAGCTGCTCCCTCTGGCGTGGTGAAGGATCAAGGGTGCCCTGCCTGTGAATGAGGGAGTCTCTTTCTTGCTAGATCTGGGCAGCTGATGCTGGGGTGGCCCACAGCCCACCTTCTGTCCTTGTGTGGAAGCACCAGACCAGTTGGGGCGCCGGGACCAGTGTCCGCACCTACCTGGTGAACTCTGATGGAGAGGTAGGTCCTCCGAAGGGGGGCACTGTGGGTGGGTGGGGGGGTGCTGGAGAAGCCAAATAGTGAAGAAAAGGTTGCCTTGCTTTTAATGAAGAAGCTGCCTTTGAGCATTCACTGAGCACCTGCTACACTCAACATGAGCTGTGTTTCTCCTACTTCTTCTCAGGAAGTTGCTGTGAGGAGTTTGACTCTGTCGTCTGCTGTGCTGCAGGACAACGGGGAGGAAGATGAGGAGGCAGAGTTTGGGGAGGAAGACCTCTTTCACCAGCAGGTAGCTGGAAGAAAAAACACTTCCACCCACCCACCAAGGGTTGAATCGATTGGGGCCTGACTGCAGCCATGGTTTGGGGGTGGTTCCAAGGAGACAACAGGGTACCTTGGTCTCTCCCAAGGGGCAGCTGCGCCCTCTCTCTCTCCCTCCCTCCCTCCCTCCCTCCCTCCCTCTCTCTCTCTCTCTCTCCCTCCCTCCCTCCCTCCCTCCCTCCCTCCCTCCCTCTCTCTCTCTCTCTCACACACACACACACACAGCGAGACTGAGCAGCTTAGGCCCAGCCTTTTAGTTATCAAAGGTAACTAAAGGAGTTGGGAGTTGACTCTGCTCAAGAAGGGAAAGTGAAGAAATTGGCCAAGTCAGGAGTCTCTTCCTCCTTGGGGTGGCAGAGGGAGCGTTCCCTTTGAAAAGGGGAGGACTTGTGAGGGTAGATTCTTGGAGGGAGGGACTCCCAGCTGCTCATCTCTGCTGTGGGTGGTGCCCAGGAGCTGCTCTTCTTTCCTTCCTGCACCCAACTGGCTGTGGCACACACACCCTGCCTCTCTCTAGGGTGGTCGGTCCCCAAGTGGTAGAAGCTGCTTAAGTGGACAGCTAGGCTGAGCTCTATCCAAGTTGCCTCTCTGATCTTTAGCCAGGGCAGGAGAGAGGGTTCTGCCGGGGCCACCTGGGGAGCTTCCTGATGCCCCTCCTTCCTTCTCTATCTCCAGGGGGATCCCAGGACCACCTCCAGGGGCTGCACCGTCATGTGAGAGGAAGGGAAACCCTCTCTGCTCGTCGTTTCTCCTTTTTTTGCTCTGCCCAGAGTCACTGAAACTATTTTTATACATTGCATATGATCACTCCTTTTTTTCTTTCTTTCTTGGAGATGGTTCCTTAGTAAACTTCTTAAAGAGAGAACTTGAATCAGCCAGAACTGCCACCATCTTTTGAAGATTTGCTTTCCCTTTGCAATGCCCATGGTCTACTTTGTTGTCTTACTTGCAAGCCAAAGAGTGATGCAGCTCCAGGAGTTTCCAGGGAAGAGAAAGCATGGCTGAAGTTGTCACTCTGGAGTGGACAGTCTGCTTCTGTGGCCCTCCTGTTCTTGTACTGGGGGGAGGTGGTCAGGCGGTGACCCTGGGTGTAAGCCTGCCTGTGCCCTCAGGGGCAACCCCAGTGGTTGTGCAGATAAAACCAGGTGGCAAATGTGAGGACGAATGATATTTTCATGCCATTGACCCTAGGTGTGCCTCAGAAGGCCTGGAGCTCCTAAGACAGAATGACTCTTGAAACAGTTTGGGCAGCTCTGTGGAGCATGGAGGTCTCAGAAGCTGAAATGAAGTGAGAAGCACTGATTTAAGGCAAGGCTTGTGTCAGAGCCGCCCCTTGGTCCCAGCTCACAAAGGACCAACGCCCGCCTGTAGTTATGTACAAAAGTCTTTATTGAAGTTCAGTTTCCATTTCAAAGCCGCAGCATGCCGCTCTACGTCTTAAAGTCTAGACCGGCGAAGTCCCGTCTGAGTCTCCTCCCCCCTGACACCAGTTTAAGACTCTAGCCTTGCTCCACCTCTTCCGTAGCTCCTTCCTCCTCTGGGCCCTCCTGCCCGCTGGGGTTTCATCCTTCCTGGACTCTTCTGACGCTGACCCCCCTGATTCTTGCCCCTCCTTCCGACGGGCTTTAGGACCTGGTTCCGTATCCGGGCTACCTGCTGTGCCGCTCGCCTGTACATTTGAACTTGGCGCGCGCGCCCAGCCGGTAACCTTCCTCTCGACCGTTCCCTCGCTCTCCGATGGAGGCGTGGTCAACCCTGACTCATCTCCTCTCGCTGGTGGTGAATACGCTGGCCCTGATACCTGGGACTCCTCCCCCCCACTACGCTCTGGTGGGGAAGCTGGTCCTGATTTCCAACTGCTGCTCTGGGAGTCCCCGCTGGCCCCTTGCTTCTGGGGTGTCCCCCTTGGGGCCCCCCTTGCCCTGGCCATCGGCGCCCCCTTCTGTGAATCTTCCGATTCGCTGGAGAGGCTCATGGAATCTCTCGGGCTACTGTCCTCTTCTCCTACGCTGCCCTCGGATTGCTCCCCCTCGCTCTCCATCTCCTCCTCTCCCTGCGCTCCCGCTGCGTCCCTGACAGCTTGTTTGAAGTCATTGCAGAACTTCCTCTGCCTAAGTTCTGCTGCCATGCTTTCAAGCAGGGAACAATCCTAACCATGTCTACTCAGAAGTAGGTCTTGTTGATTTCAGTGGGGCTTACTCCCAGGTAAGTGAGGTTAAGATTGCTGCTTCCTTGTGGAATGACCCTAGAAACAGGGTTGTATCAAATCAAGTCAAAGGCCCACTGAATCTAATGGATGCAACTCACTTGAAGGCCTAATCTAAATAAAAATAAAACAGAAAGGGAAAAGAAATACAACGGGCGGCCAGGCGGGTCGCGACAGCCCAGCGGTGGGGGCGAGAAGAGCTTGTTTATACAGAATACCTTGTTTATACAGAATGTGCACATTTTTTAATATGTATTGTGATAGGAATTTTATGGTCTTAGATATATGGCAACGTTCATAACCACACGTACATAGATCAGCACAGGAAAGCCAACCTGGAACCATTTTGATTCCTAAACTGAGCAAATGTTTCTCTGCATGGTCAAAATGGAAAAGCCTCCCCATTGTCTCTTCCTTCACAAATCCTGTCTTAATCTGTGTTTGAATAAGGGTGTGAGCCTTATCATTACAAGACTGCCCAGGCTCCCCAAGAAATCCAATCAAGGAACCTGCCAGACAGGAAATAAACAAAGCGACAGGAGATAAACTATTGACAAGAGAAAAACAACATTTAAATTTCTGTGATGTTGGTGGGATGTATCTGAGGGGTGGTCTTAGGTTACATCTCTTCTGTGATGTATGCATAATGTTTCTGGGGGTGGTCTTGATCTACAGAAGGGGAATTTCAAAGTCTTTATAAGCCCTTGCACAGCAATTTTGGGGGTCCTCTTCCTCTCCTGCGTGTGAGGGGAGCACCCTGTTGCAACAGATCAATAAAGATCAAGCTTACTAGCTGCTTTGCTTCTCAATATTCTCTGGTTGGCCTCTGTTATTTTCTCCTACCAATAGGGAACCTATGTAAGGACTCATATGGGCTCTTGGATATCCCATAAGGGAAAAGGGCATATTTTTATTTACAACAGATGGCGACCACTCATGAAGGGACTTTTGGTTACCCGGATTCTTGAAGCGAGGAAGGACTGGTTATCCAGCGCGCACCAGGCAGTTTGCCAGGAGGAATAACCAGTCTTCCATCGATCCCAGGGTCTGGAAATAACTGGAGGTTCAGCGGGGTTAACCAGAGGAAGCAACGCTTGATCAGGCCGGCCTTAAACAACCAGTCAAGAGACCAAGGGATCACCAGGACAGCGCTTGCGAAGTAAGTATGAGTAGGAAAAATGGGTAGTGGAGTGGGTTTCTGCAAACCACAGCAAACCTATACTTCTCAAATCCTTACTTCTTTCCTCACTTTAACTCTTGAAAAAATTGCCTTCTGCTCCTTTCTGTCCTCTCGATCTCAACACCAGCCCTAGCCCTTCGGAGTATGCCCAGGCACAAAGTTGTGTGTGATTTCTTCCACTTAATTCTATATGCCAACCTATTCCTTCAGAGTTTTGCCCAGAAAGGTTGTGTAATTTCTTCTGCCCTGAAAACTATAACTCCCAGCGCAGCCGCACCTCTGCCATGGCGATCTTTGTTAGAAATGACCTGTGAACAGAGAATGCAAGGGCGCTGAATTCCTTTCCATCTTTCATATTCCAGAGTCTCAATCTGGCATTGCAAGTGTGCAAGCGCTCAGTAGGGACTCTTGAGTTAGATTGTAAGAGGCAGGGAGGTTGCTGTGGGTTGTAGAATAGAGATTACGTGAGGTATCCCCAGGTTTTTCCCCTCTGAGTTTTGTTCAGGTGTCCCCAGGTTTTTCCCCTTCGGAGATTTGTCCAGGTATCCCCCCTATGTATTTTAGGAACAGCATTTCCTGACTGACTTCTCACATGAAATAATTTCCCTTTTAACAGGATATGTGAACCCCATTAACAAATTGTTTGTCCCTTCTTTTCTCCCACAGCACGAATGATAATGAAGGGATGCAAAGAGTGATTTAAATAATCTATAAAAAGTAATTGCATTTGTATTTCATTTCGTCTTTCTTCCCTTAAAGCCAAACAGTCACTTTCCTTCTGTTGAGCAAAACAAGTCTGAATCCCTGCTATATTAGTTTATTTCCCTCTATCTCTTTGTGGCTTTGACACTTTTTAAGGTTACAAATAATCTGTTCATTTATTAATCAGTTTTTCATTGGGTTGTTAGAATGCCAAAACAGATTACTTCAGGTTACTTCAGGTTTCTTAAAAAAATTGTGTGTCTTAGCATTTATTTTTTGGTTCCTCATAGGTCATTGTGTGTGTGTGTGTGTGTGTGTGTGTGTGTGTGTGTGTGTGACTGACTTTGGGGACATGTCCATCACATGTTGAAAGTCATTTTCATCAAGTTCTACTTATCAGATAGCACATGCTGAATTTTAAGCCTTTTTCCATTGTTTTCCCTTTTTTTAGTCCAGTAGTAATCTGTGTTGTTATGATAATATCTTTGTATTATTTAATAATAATTCTTTTCTGAATCTGATGCCTTTCTTGTATTGTTTATAGTTCTCTTTCTCTACATGTGGAGTAATTTTTTACTTAATATGGGAAAAAAAACCTAAATGAAGGAAAGCAAACAAACTTAGCAGATAATAACAGTAATTATATGAAAATGTGATAATAATATTAAAATAAGTAAAATGCTTAACGTGCTAAGATAACTCAATGAGATTGGGGGGGGGGGCTTTTGTCCCTTCTTTTTCTAACTCTTTTAAGTCCCCCAAACCCTGCCCCTTACAGGATGTCACTTCTACAGATGTGTTACTACAGACCTATGATGAAAAAGCTTCGCCACCACCTGCAGCAACAGACACCAAAGTTTTCAAAGTGCCCACAGCTATCTCTTTCAAAGGATATAGACTGCCGAGGAAGTGGGGCTGACAAAGGGGGGAGGAGTTGAATTGCAAGGACATTTTCTCACTTTCGAACCTCAAGAATGTGCTCCAGCATTGAGAATATACATGCATAGAAGATCACAATTGTCTCAAGATATGCAACTGATATTTAATTAGTTTTTTTGTATTATGTATTATTACGTAGGAATGTTGAAATGTGTCTGACAGTGTGTTATTTCCACAAAGGGGGGGGGGCTATTTTTGTGTGTAATTGTTTTTATGTTTAATGTCTCATTCCTTACACCCCAGTGGAGGAGTCTCATACATTTTATGCGTTCTAATAGACCAGGCTATTGTGTAGTCCAATGTTTAGAATTCGATAAATTTATAACCACATTTCGTTGTTCCACCTGGCGCTCTGCCAATTTCCCTACCCATTTTAAAATGTGCTAAAACTTTCTTTACCAAGGAGAAGCTTCTAATATACATGAAGGTGGATATGCTTTGGTTTAGCAGGAATGATCCCTTATAGAGTTAAATTGACTTATTTGGAGAAGTGCCCTTTTTAAGAATGGTTTTCTTTTAACAGATTGGTTTGAAGAGTTGAGAACCATGGGGCAAGATAAATTCAAATTGGACTCAGTTTGAATTGGCCAAGTGTATCCAGGCTGCAATTAGCTTTTTGGTCTTTAAGTGCAAGTGAGCAACCTCCCATGAGTGCAAGACCACAGCCTATAATAAAATCCCATAGAAAGGCCAAGGCAAAGAAATCTCTCTCATGAGATTTCCAAACTTGTGCCAGCTATGGTGAATGCCAGGCGACATGGTTAAATGAAAGCCCCGAGGGGATTCAACAGACAGGATGTGTTGCTGTAGCACTATGCCAGTGTGAAACCACAGAAGAGCTAGCTTGACACCTGAGAAACACACAAAAATGGTGAAGAACAAAACACCAACTGCATTTTTCAGTCAGTAGTGGACCTTCCTGCTAAAAGTAAAGCATAGCCACTATTGAGAAAATGTTTCTCCCAAGAGCTAGAATGCCACAAGTAATTTAGTAACAAAATGCAACATATGTTATTTTTATCATATATTTATACAAAGGCATCCATTTACAACATACGATGTTATTATTTGTGGGGCAAAAATTTTTAAGAAAAATTCTAGCCCCAAAGGGGGGATAATGTGATAGGAATTTTATGGTCTTAGATATATGGCAACGTTCATAACCACACGTACATAGATCAGCACAGGAAAGCCAACCTGGAACCATTTTGATTCCTAAACTGAGCAAATGTTTCTCTGCATGGTCAAAATGGAAAAGCCTCCCCATTGTCTCTTCCTTCACAAATCCTGTCTTGATCTGTGTTTGAATAAGGGTGTGAGCCTTATCATTACAAGACTGCCCAGGCTCCCCAAGAAATCCAATCAAGTAACCTGCCAGACAGGAAATAAACAAAGCGACAGGAGAAAACAATATGCAAATGTTCTGTTTTAGGCTGCCTTATCTGAGGGGTGGTCTTAGGTTACACCCCTTCTGTGATGAATGCATAATGTTTCTGGGGGTGGTCTTGATCTAGAGAATGGGAATTTCAAAAGTCTTTATAAGCCCTTGCACAGCATTTTGGGGGGGTCCTCTTCCTCTCCTGCGTGTGAGGGGAGCACCCTGTTGCAACAGATCAATAAAGATCAAGCTTACTAGCTGCTTTGCTTCTCAATATTCTCTGGTTGGCCTCTGTTATTTTCTCCTACCAATAGGGAACCTATGTAAGGACTCTATATGGGCTCTTGGATACCCCATAAGGGGGAAAAGGGCAGATTTTTATTTACAACAGTATGACTGCATGTACAATACAGCAATGTATCACATAATCACCTCCGTCTCCTGTTTGTTTTATGCTTTGGTGCCTCTTCTCAGTTATATGATGAGAACAGAATCCTTTGCACAATCTGAGCCCCTTTGTGGAAGTGGGAGTCTCAGTCAGCCATGTGGGCTTGTATAAGCTGTGCTGGCTGAGAGATCTAAATGCTATTATTTAGGCAGATTTACAGCACCTGAACCAGGACTTCCTCTGCTAGCACGTTCTACAAGAAGAATAGCAGCCACCGCCAAGCACACAGGCTGTGTGTTTTTGCATGTCTATGTGAAAGGATCAGACCCTGCCTATGGAGAGGAGAGAAGGAAGGAGGTGGGTTCCTGATGCAATTCCCTGCAACAGACATTCCTGTGAATACCCCCTGGCACCCCCCTCTTGCTTCGCCAGGCAGGCGTCCTGGGTCATCAAAGATAGTGGGCAAGCTTCTTTGAAGGAGCCTCTCCAATATGTTAATCTTAGGATGTTAATCTTAGGGCCAGGAAACAGGTTTCACATGAAGGTGATAATGATCGCTGTCCTCCTGGCCACCCTCCTTATCATGTATATTGCCTCAGGGGTTGCCAGATGTCTTCCTTTGTAGTTCTATTCTTTGTTTAAAGGTAAAGGTACCCCTGCCCGTACGGGCCAGTCTTGCCAGACTCTGGGGTTGTGCGCCCATCTCACTCAAGAGGCCAGGGGTCAGCGCTGTCCGAAGACACTTCCGGGTCACGTGGCCAGCGTGACATTGCTGCTCTGGCGAGCCAGAGCTGCACACGGAAACGCCGTTTACCTTCCCGCTAGAAAGCGGTCCCTATTTATCTACTTGCACCCGAGGGTGCTTTCGAACTGCTAGGTTGGCAGGCGCTGGGACCGAGCAACTGGAGCGCACCCCGCCGCGGGGATTCGAACCGCCGACCTTTCGATCGGCAAGCCCTAGGCGCTGAGGCTTTTACCCACAGCGCCACCTGCATCCCGTTCTTTGTTTACCCCATGCTTAATTAGTTTTAGTAGTTTAACTTGTCCCCACCTGGGTTTGTTGAAATGCTCAGAAGAATCTGATTGGTTCTTACAAAAATTCTGTAAAAAGCTCTTCTGTGAATAAAACACGTGGGCCAGGGGCTGGACAGGCACAGAGAGACTATTATATGCACCCTTCCCAGAGCCTTGCTGGTTCAAGCCTCTGTGTGTATTTTTATTAAGCAGAGTTCAATCCTTCCTTTACTTTGTGAATGCCTCAAGTGGTGCCCTGTGTGAGGCAAACCTAAAAGGGAACCGTGTGAGGCTTGTAAACAAACCTCAGCGTGTGAGGCAAAGCTAAAAGGAAACCTCAGCAAAAGGAAACCCCCAGGATTGCACTCCCCTCGGAGCTAGCAACCTGCTATCCCTCGGTCGCGGCGGATCATCTCCTGCAAAACGATTCCCGGACTTAGGATCTCATTCGCTCGGAATGAGCCCCAAAGACGCGCGTCTATTACCCTTCAGGTGAGATCATGGGAAGCAAGCTTTCACATAGGCAGGAAAAGCATAGGAATAATTTGTTATTTTTGCTAGCTCAGGCAGGGCATGATAAGCATTTAGCACCCCTAGTAGAAAAATTGTTATTAGAGATTGCTACACTGTGCTCCTGGTTTCCAGAGGGGGGTACTTGTGACATTAAGAAATGGAATGAGCTGGGAGATGCACTCCATAGACATCCTGAGCATCTGTACAAGTCTTGCACACCTGGCATTTGTGTAGAGACGCAGTTGGAAAGCTCTCTAACCCTTTGCTCCAACCACCAGTTGTCTCTGTGAATGCAGCATTGTTGCAACCCCTAGCTGCTTTGAAAAATACCATAATATGGTTCCCTCCATCTCAGCCTCTAGATTTCCAGCCTCTCTCCTCAGAAGTCATGCCAAAGGTAATTCCATTGGCACCTTCCTTTGCCAAAAATTTGCCTGGGTCGAATGTAAATTCCATGCCACCTTCAGTGGACCAATGCCTGCAAGGGGCTCATACCACAGTGCAAAAATTGACTATTCCAAATATGGCGGAAGGAAGCAGTGAAGAAAAAGCAGCTGACACATTAGTATTATTAGCAGTCTGTCCTGTTGTTCAGAATACACAGGAACAGAGAGCCCATGAATCATTGCCCTTCGCAGTTTTTAAACAATTGAAGGGAAGTGTGAAAGAAAATGACTGGAGCAGCTGGGTCTCTGGGTCTTATTTTCTTCTATGTGATTAACCAATAACCCCTCCCCTAACATGGCCATAAAGTGCTACATCTTGAGCAGCTACCCCAGGCTGGATCTCAACTGAAGGTGGCCCTGGCCAGAGGCCTGGAAAGAGGCTGGCTCATCAGACCACAAAACTCTTTCGCACTGGGGGCCCCAGGGAGATTCAAGGTGAAATTGAAACCGTACGATCAGGTTAAAGAAAAAGTATTTGATTGGCTACACTATTTCCAAATAAATGAAATGTTTAAACAAGATATTAAAGAGAGAGAATATGCGGACAAAGATTCCAAATTCCAGACTGAAATAATAAATAATGACTATAAAATCCTTTCTAAAATGTACAATCTGCTATTAGAGTGGAATTTGATAGATTGCTATTAGAGTGGAATTTGATAGATGAGGAAGTGAAGTCGGTGATGATTCAGTGGGCAAGGGACATCGGTCATAACATGTATTATGAAGAATGGGAGAAACTTTGGGGAAAAAACCTTAAATTTACAGCTTGTATAACGTTAAAGGAGAACCTCATGAAGATGTTTTACTGATGGTATATAACACCTGCAAAGTTAGCAAAAATATATAAAACCTGTAACAAATGCTGGAAATGCAGGGGAAAAGAGGGATCCTTTTTCCACATGTGGTGGGAATGCAGAAAGGTCAAAGGTTTTTGGGAAAGTGTATATAATGAAATGAAGAGTATACTAAGATACACCTTTGAAAAAAAACCGGAGGCTTTCCTGTTAGGATTAGCAGGAAGGGATATAAAGAACAATGACGGCAATTTTTTTCAATATGCAACAACGGCCGCAAGAGTCCTACTAGCTCAAAATTGGAAACAACAGAACATACCGACAGTTGAGGAATGGAGAGTAAAATTGTTAGATTACGCGGAGATGGACAGATTAACGGGGAAAATTAGATATATAAAAGACCAAAGGTTCATTGATGACTGGGGGAAATTTGTGGAGTATCTGGAAAATATAAGTGAAGGTCAGATAACGCTAGTTGGGTTCAAAAAGGCTCTGTGAAAAAGTAGGAATATTGTCTAAAGAGAAAAAGATGAAAAGCGAAAATAATGTCAATATAAACTAGGATTTGCGTAAATTTGTTAAATAAGGGCATGGATGATTTGAGGGGAAGTTGAAGGAAGTCTCAACGAAAGGAATCCGTGATAATAAGATGTAAACTGTTTTATTTTTTGTTTGTTATGGTTTAAAAACAATAAAAATCATGAAGGAAAAAAACAACAACAGGGAGATTCAAGGTGAACCCCCCCCACACACACACTAGAACTCCTGGGGAGAGGGGGCCCGCTAGGGGCGCATTGGAAGATGGTCGACAATACCATCTCTCCGGCTCACACGAGGTAATTAAGAGGCTGTAATGGGAGTATGCAGCCTCCCTGTTGCCCCAAGGACACGGGGAACACTGCCTTTGCCTGCTGTGGCCATAAATCACCCCCGGATTCAAAAGAAGGGGGTGAGGGCACTAGTCTCTCCCGGACGCTGTCTCTGATCGCGCACTGGCTGCATTCCAACTTTCACTATATTCTGTCATTCAATTTACCTTAATTTATTTTAACCTTATCTTACTATAAGATACCTTAAAGCTTAAAACTTAATATTTATTTATACATAATTCCTTGTATCATTTCTACTAAAGCCAAATATTTTCATTCCAACATTTTTCCTAATGCTCCTTAATTTTACATTAATTCCCAACATAATTTTTTTAAAAAAAATATTCTTCCAATCTTCCTCCAGCGTCTCTTCTTCCTGGTCTCGGGTTATGTCAATCCTTACTGTCCATTCCATCTAATCCATCAACCTGGTAATCTTATGTCCGAGGCTCTTAAGTCTTTTCCATGTCCCTTCTGCAGATCTTCTTGTTTGTACTTGCACTTTACCTCATCTTTTGTTTCTTTCTTAATTTCATTCCTTTCTCATTGAGGAGTAGGTCTCGGGGATGTTCCAACTCGCAAATATCTCCGTCTCTCCTCAGCAGATCGGCCCATTCCCCACAGTCAACAGTAAAGCCCAGAAAATATTTAAAGACATATTTCAAAGTCCCTCCAAACTTAAGGGCCCCCACAACTCCAGACCCCCCCCGGCCCACTCCAGATTCAACCTTCAACAACAACAGCTTATACTCCTGTAGGGCCTTGGGCTTTTCCATTTGTATTACTTGAGGTTCAACAGCAGCCTCCTCCATTGTCTTCTGCGTTTGCACTTGCTCTGTCAAAGCAGGTTCCTGAGTTGGCTCCTGGATGGTCTCTGTATAAATATTCACTGTTTGTCCAAAATTTTTGACTGCAACAGTCATCAAATCCATCTTCTCATGCATCTGCTCCAACAAAGCACTTGTCTTGCAAAAAGCAAGCACCAAAACTTCTTCCAAACACATCTTTGTTCAAGGTCACAGTCTGATCCCACGAGCCTTATCACCACAGCTGTAAAATCCCCAGATCGACTCCAGCAGCAATTTAACAAGCTCCCTCTAGAGGAGACGATTTCTATTTGTATCCATCTTTTAAAAGCAGATCCAACAAAAGAAAGTTACTTTCATTTTTTGGATTTTTTGTTTCTTTTAAATGCAAAAGGCTACATTGGAGACAATTTGTTTCTCTTCTTTAACTATCTGTCAACGAATGTTACTTTCACAGTCAATGAACTTCACCAAAAATCTCTGTCTGACACCCCGTTCCCAGGTTTGAGACGGTGGAAATTTATCTTTCTTTCTCTCCTGCAGGCTTAAACAGTCAAAAATCCGCCTCTTTACTCCTGCATCCAAGAGGGGTTTAGATGGTTAAAACAGGAGGAATTTTAAACCTTTATGTACAACTTTCCAGACTTTAGCTTGCATGATTTTTGCTTCCGGCTATTTACAAAAACGGAAGGCGGACTTCCTGTTTTAGACCTTCCTGCTTTAGTGCCAAATTAAAGTGTTTCTAAGCCCAATTTTCCGTTCTACTCATGGGTACTTGTTTAGAGTCCAATTGTCCACAGGAAAAAGTCAGCGCTCTCCAGCAACGGCTGTGCGGCTTCACACCGTAAAAATAGCGGTTGATTCAAAACACTGCGCCGCTCTCCCCACGTCACTTCGTGTCCCCGAAAAGGGGTTTCCTTGCGTGTAGGGTGTGGCGGCAAGACCCGATTTTCGCAGAGCAAATTCCTCTGGATCAGAGGAATTCCGCCATTGCCGATGGCGCTAACCTGGAAGTCCGAGATGTGGGTTTTTAGGGGGGTCCCCCTGCTTTGGAGTGGGGTGCTGGGACAGGACAGCCGTGCCCCCTCCTCCTTCAACTGGAACAGCGCAGAAGGAAGAGCTTGCAAGCGAGGGGCAGGAGAGCTGGGTGGGGAGGGGGTTGCCAAGGAGGAGGCGGCCCTGGGGCGTCTCTCTCTTGCCCCCCAGCCCAGCTGCCCAAACCCCCTCTTTGGTGCAGCAATGGCCCTGGGCAAGCAGGTGGAGAGGGGCAGGGAGCAGACATTCTCTGGTTCAACTCTCAGGGGTCAGCAGCCCAGCAGGAGGAGGAAGAAATGCCCAGGGAAGGCTGAAAAAAATCTGGGGGTGGGAGGCTGCTTGAGTCACAGCAAGGCCACCCCCCTGGCGAGGAAGGGAAGGAAGGAATGGGACAGAGCAGCAGGGGCACCCCTTTGGATCCCCCCCCAATCTGGCTCAATGTGTGACAAGATGTCAAGAGGAGCACATGTCTTCTTGAGTTTTTTCTCCCAACTCTGGATTCAGCACGGCTTTCCCCAGGGGAATAGAGGATGCACAGAGGATGGGGAGGGGGGGAGGTGTGGACAGGCCCCCAAACTGTGCAATTCCCTAAATGGAAGTTTTCAGAGCCCCCCTCCCCCCCATTGGAAAAAGGGCAGAGATGAGACGCTCCAGCAAAAGTGAGTTTTTAATTCGTTGTGTGATCAATATCCTTATTGTTTTAAACAGCAATTCCACAAAATATTAAACACAGTGCGAGGAAAGAAACTGGTCTATGGCACACGGGAAGAAAAGAACGACGAAGGGCTTGGCAAAAAGAGAAAGGAAACCAAGGAGGAGAGAGATGATCAAGCCTACGTTACGGACACGGGTTTTCACTTCCCTAAAAATACAACTAAGAAAGAGCAAAAAACAAAATAAAAATAGAAGAACAAATTGTGGAAGACCCCAAGAGAATAAAGGAAAACCTTATTAGATTCTATGAAAAACTATACAAAAAAGAAAAAGAAGATATGTCAGGAATAAAGAAATGTCTAGAAGAAAATAGAATAAAAGGATTAACAGAAGAAGAGAAAACACAATTAAATAAACCTATGAGAACTGAAGAAATCCGGGAAGCGATAAAAAAGATGAAACTGGGAAAAGCTCCAGGGCCTTATGGCCTATCTGCTAAATATTATAAAGTTCTAGAGGAACACCTAGCCCCGGTGCTGTGTGAAGTAGCAAATAACATCTTAAGAGGAGGAAAGACACCAGATTCATGGAAGGAAGCCTATATTACATTGATATCTAAGCCTGATACAGACAAGTTGGATTTGAAAAATTACAGACCAGTATCATTGTTGAATGACAATTATAAAATATTTGCAGAAGTAATGGCCAATCGTCTCAAGAAGTGTTTAACAAACCTCATTTATACAGACCAAGTCGGATTTTTACCTAACAGACAATTAAAAGATAATATAAGACACATAATAAATATTATTGAATATCTAGACTGTAAAAATGAAATCCCTGCGGCATTTATCTTTATTGACGCCGAAAAGGCTTTCGATAATGTATCTTGGCCATTTCTTGTAGGATGTTTGAAAACAGTAGGATAGAGGGCACCTTTTTAGAGGGAATAAAAGCTATCTACTCAAGCCAAAGAGCAAAATTGATCATCAACAATGACTTAACAGAGTCTTTTGAAATCTCAAAGGGCACGAGACAGGGGTGCCCTCTATCACCTCTTTTATTTATAATGGTATTAGAAATTATTGCCAATAAGATAAGAACAACACCAGAAATACGTGGAATTAAAATCGGGGGGAAAGAATATAAATTGAAAGCATACGCTGATGATCTGATGTTACCATTAGAAGATCCACAAAACAGTGTCCACAGGGTAATAGAATTATTGAAGAATTTGGAAAGTTATCGGGTTTTAAGTTAAATAAATCGAAAACTAAAATGATGACCAAGAACATGGTAGGAGCAGTGAAAAACCAGTTAGAGGCTCAAACTGGAATTAAGGCGGGGGGAAAAGCAAAATACTTGGGAATTTGGCTAACCATGAAGAACATAAATTTAATGGCGGACAATTATTCAATTATTTGGAAAGAAATCAAAAAGGATTTTGATGTATGGAACAGGATAAAATTATCATGGTCAGGAAGAATGGCCGCAATTAAGATGAATATACTTCCAAAGTTGCTATTTTTGTTCCAAAATATGCCGGTGATAAGGGGAACCACAGTATTTAAAGATTGGCAAAAGAATTTATCTAAATTTATTTGGCAGGGAAAAAGGCCTAGAATTAAATTTAAATTACTTACTGACAGAAGAGAAAGAGGAGGATTTGCGGTACCGAATTTAAAATTGTACTATGAGGCCTCATGCCTCTGTTGGATTAAAGAATGGATTGTCTTAAAAAATACTGATTTCTTAGATCTAGAAGCTTCAATACCAGATTCGGATAGCACGTATATTTGTGGCACGGGAAAGCAAAAGTACAAAAAGGATTTTCCAATCATATCATCAGAGGACCACTGTTAGAGGTATGGGAAAGAAACAAAAATCTGCTTGAAAGAAACACTCCCTGGTGGTTGTCACCAATAGTTATTATAACAACCAAAAAAATAAACATGGAAGGTGAAAGATGGACATACGAAGAATTATTGGTTAGAACAGAAAAGGTTGGAAAATCAAAACATATGAAGAGTTAGGAGACAAATTAACGAGTTGGCTACAATTTCATCAAATTAATGCTCTGTGGACAGAAGACAAAAAGATTGGGATGAACGGGGAAAAAATCTAGATTTCAGATAGAAATATTGGAAGCAAATTAAAAACTCTTATTGAAACTGGTCTATGGCACACGGGAAGAAAAGAATGATGAAGGGCTTGGCAAAAAGAGAAAGGAAACAAAGGAGGAGAGAGATGATCAAGCCTACATTACGGACACGGGTGTTCACTTCCCTAAAAATACAATCTTTATGGGGGCCACCAGGGGCGCATTGGAAGATGGCTGACAATACCATCTCTCCGGCTCAGAAGAGGTAATTAAGAGGCTGATATGGGAGTATGCAGCCTCCTTGTTGCCCCAAGGACATGGGGAACACTGCCTTTGCTTGCTGTGGCCATAAATCACCCCCGGATTCAAAAGAAGTGGGTGAGGGCACTAGTCTCTCCTGGACGCTGTCTCTGATCACGCACTGGCTGCAGCAGCTCGAAATATATAATTAGAAAAGAAGCAAATGAACATATTTCAAGGGAAAAACGGGAGTGAAGACTGCTAATTGAAGTGACCTTTGTGAAACGAGAGCGATGGGGTGGATTTAACGGAATATAACATGAAGAATTTACATTAAAGGTTAAATATGTCGGGGGGGGACTTTTTTTATTTTCTTCTATGTGATTAACCAATAACCCCTCCTCTAACATGGCCATAAAGTGCTACATCATGAGCAGCTATCCCGGGCTGGATCCCATCTGCCTGAAGTACGGACTGAAGGTGGCCCTGGCCAGAGGCTTGGAAAGGGGTTGGCCTCATCGGGCCACAAAACTCTTTTGCACTGGGGGACACAGGGAGATTCAAGGTGAACCCCCCCACACACACCAGAACTCCATATTTCAAGGGAAGAACGGGAGTGAAGACTGCTAATTGAAGTGACCTTTGTGAAACGAGAGCGACGGGCTGGATTTAACGGAATATAATATGAAGAAGATACATCAAAGGTTCAGTATGTCGGAGCGGGACTCAAATGGGGGGGCTTTTTTGTTTTCTTCTATATGATTAACCAATAACCCCTCCTCAAGAAAGAACCGTCACATAACTGACCTAAGCAGGATGAGTAAAAACTGTGTGGAAATGATTTACTAATCAAAAGTTTGGCTTATGGAGATCGAGAAAAGAACAAGGGCTTTTTGATGACGCAGCAATAAAAAGGGAGTCGCCATCTTGGCAGGTCCTGTCGAAAAGATTGATGATCGGGAGGAGGAAGCTTTGTTTTCATATTGGATTCTTGGCAGAACCTCCTCAGAGGACTGAAAGGGAGTGACAGACCTGTGGAAATGTAATGAGTAGACGCTAAGAGTGTTTTTCTTTATGGAAGCGATGAAACACGGTAGCCGTCTGAAATATGTCTCTTGGACGAACGGAAAAATCCACACAGGATTACAATTTTGTTTCCACCCGCTTGTGGAGACTATCAGAGGTCACAAAGACAAAGAGAAAGATAAAATATATGAAAATAACAAGAAGAGATATGGAAAACAACAAGAAAGGATTGGATACCCTAAAAATACAATCTTTACAAATCTCGATTTGCTTTTGGCAACAATATCAGGATTTGGCAAATAAGAACAAGGAATTGGAGAAAGAATTCAAAAGCACAAAACACCTGTGTGGCAGGCATTCTTTTTTTCTTCTCAAAAAAGAAAAACCACCTCTGAAATCAATGCATTTTAAGCTTGATAAATTAAAAAGAGAACCTTTGAAAGTACTTATTTCATCAGTTTGGCAAAAAGAGAGAAGGGGGCAAATTGGCACCTTTGGAGAGTCAGGGGGACGTAAGGCCTTTATCTCTGGAGAAGAGATGTGGGTTTTTAGGGAGGGTCCCCCTGCTTCGGAGCGGGGTGCTGGGACAGGACAGCCGCGCCCCCTCCTCCTTCAACTGGAGCAGCGCAGAAGGAAGAGCTTGCAAGCGAGGGGCAGGAGAGCTGGGTGGGGAGGGGGTTGCCGAGGAGGTGGCGGCCCTGGGGCGTCTCTCTCTACCCCGGGTTGGATCCCATCCGCCTAAAGTACGGACTGAAGGTGGCCCTGGCCAGAGGCCTAGAAAGGGGCTGGCTCATCCAGCCACAAAACCCCTTCGCACTGGGGGCCACAGGGAGATTCAAGGTGAACCCCCCACACACCAGAACTCCTGGGGAGAGGGGGGCCGCTAGGGGCGCATTGGAAGATGGTCGACAATACCATCTCTCCGGCTCACACGAGGTAATTAAGAGGCTGTAATGGGAGTATGCAGCCTCCCTGTTGCCCCAAGTACATGGGGAACACTGCCTTTGCCTGCTGTGGCCATAAATCACCCCCGGATTCAAAAGAAGGGGGTGAGGGCACTAGTCTCTCCCGGACGCTGTCTCTGATAGCGCACTGGCTGCAGCAGCTCAAAATATATAATTAGAAAAGAAGCAAATAGACATATTTCAAGGGAAGAACGGGAGTGAAGACTGCTAATTGAAGTGACCTTTGTGAAACAAGAGCGACGGGGTGGATTTAACGGAATATAACATGAAGAAGATACATTAAAGGTTAAATATTTCGGAGCGGGACTGAAATGGGGGGGACTTTTTTTCTTTTCTTCTATGTGATTAACCAATAACCCCTCCTCTAACATGGCCATAAAGTGCTACATCATGAGCAGCTACCCCGGGCTGGATACCCCTCCTGCTCCAACCATGTGGGTATGTGGGGGAGCTCCCACTCTGCCCTAGGCCTTGCTCCAGGTTTGTGATGCTGGTTGGCTGTGGGGTGGGCAGAGAGAGGCAGCAGAGAGAAGGTGATTTTTTTGGGGGGGAGGCCTGCAGGACCTCTCCAGGAGGAAGGCCACTTGAGGATGGAGCCAGAGAAAAGAACAAGACTCCCCCAGGCCCAAAGGACAGCAGAAAGGGGCCACATTTGCTGCTTTTCTAGTGTGCATGCACCTATGTCTTGCTCTGGGGGCCGCCCCCCCAAAAAAGGTCCAGAGAGGGTCCGGGCTTGAGAGCGCTGGGGTAGAAAGCAAAGAGGAAATGGCTGGGTTCAACTCTCAGGGGTCAGCAGCCCAGCAGGAGGAGGAGGAAATGCCCAGGGAAGGCTGAAAAAATCTGGGGGTGGGGGGCTGCTTGAGTCACAGCAAGGCCACCCCCCTGGCGAGGAAGGGAAGGGAGGAATGGGACAGAGCAGCAGAGGCACCCCTTTGGATCCCCCCCCCATCTGGCTCAATGTGTGACAAGGTGGAGAACGCAGACGCCACAGGGTTGGGGGGGCTTCAGGGGGTGTCCCTTTCCGGAGAGTTCTTGATGAGAGGGCCAAAGAGAGGGCCAAGCTGCGAGCAGAACTTGATGAGCTTGCCAAGAGGTGAGGGAAGTCATGCAGCCACGATGAACTTTTGGCCTTTCTTGCGGCGTCAGCCGGGCTAAAAGGGCCAGAGGGAGTGCTCGCTTCGGCAGCACATATACTAAAAGGGCCAGAGGGAGAAATCACGCTGGCAAAGTAGCCATCCTTCAGGCAACTCGGCCGCATTCCTTAGGAGTGAGCATGTCTGGGCTGGAACACGTGTTGCACACAAGGTACTTTGATGTGCTTGTCCCAGCCCACCAGCGGCAGAGTCCAAGGAAGCAGGGTGGAAAACCCTTTTCAGGCCACGAACCACCTTCTGAGGGAGCCGCCTGTGGTGGGAGGGGCTGGCCACCCACACATCAGAGATTGCTGCACACACATGTGCACACACTCCTTCCCCCACCCTTTGTGCAGTGTGAGGATGCTTTCCACCCAGGGAGAGGTTCTCGAGGGACACAGAGAGAGAGCTGGAGGGCTGCAGGCTTCCCAAGGCTGGTCTTGAGGCTATCTGCTTTCCCTGCCTGCTGCTTTCCAGCAGGAAAGCATTCCCTCTCCTTCAATATTGCGGAAAGAATCGGGGGGGGGGGGGAGCAGGCTGGAGAAAAGGATGCTAAGAGCCCACCACCCCACACATACACGGATCCTCATGAATTCATATGATTTTTATATTGAAATAAAATAAAAACACCATGACCACATCTTAGTCTGTAGGCAGAACCCAAAAAATCACGCATCGTCAGTTCTGCGCAGGGATGTGCTTGGCCTCCCTTCCAGAGTGGCTGGAATATGGACAGCACTTTCCCAAGGCTGTCACAGTAAGTCATGGCTCTTTCCTCGGGAGAAAAGGCCTCCTCATTGGGAGGGAGGGTATTGGTTGCCCAGCATCTCCCTACTCAATGTGGATTACAAAATTTTTGCAAATATACTGGCCAACAGGCTAAAGAAGGTTTTATCTGAGTATATTCATAAAGACCAGGCAGGATTTCTGCCTGGAAGACATATAAAAGATAATATTAGACATCTTGTGGAAAAGCGGCCTAGTCCCCTTTCCCCAGCGGTGGGGGGGGCGGCATTGCCCCCCGCCACTGCCTGCCAGCCCAGGAGGGCAACCTCCAGCGAAGCCCAAGGCAAAGAAGACCCCCGGGCATTTAAAATTTTGAACAACGTGCAACGGAAAAACTGGTCTTACGGCACCAAGGGGGAGGGAGATGATCAAAAAAAGAAAAGCACCTTTGAAATGAATGCACTTTAAGCTTGTTAAGTACTTTCCGAGGTTCACTTTCCCAAGGCGTCCAAAGCGCCAAATAAGGACCCAATCCTATTGCTTGGGCAACATTTCTTATTAGTGGTTGGCTGAGAGAACCCGTCCATGGACTTCCGGGTTAGCGCCAACATCTAATGGCAGATTCCCTCCGAGCTCCGGAGGGGATCGGCTCAGTAGGGATCGGGTTCTACCGCGCCGGCGACGCGGGGACCCTTAAAAACCACAGGCGCGGATGCCTGTGGACGTGGTGACTCGGCGGGCACCATTAGCGCCCCCTCGACCCGCAAAGGAGCCTTTTTAAAGGCTTTGGAACGGGGGACCGGGAGCGGCGCGGTGCTGAGAGTCTTCTGCTTCCCCTGCTGAGTGAAGCCGCATGCCATGGATGGAGAGCGCTGACTTTTTCCTTTAAACATTCGGACTAAAAAGAGACAACCCGTGAGTAACAAGTAAACTGGACTTTTAAATTTGGACTCTTAAATTCGGTACGATCGGGGGTAGTGCAAAAAGGAAGTCCCCCCCCCCCCCGTCTTGTAGATAATCCAAGTCTCCCGCCCTCTTTTTTTTTTTTTTTTTGGCGGGATGCTGAGGTAAAGGATCCCCTCGCGGGCGGGCATCTCTTTGGGCAGGGCGCGTTTGGAGGCTTAAGGTGGGGAGTGTGGAGGGGTTGCCGCTTGCGAGGGGAGGGTTCATATTGTATTGGGCTGCGGTGTGGGCGACACGGCTCTCCAATGGCCAGCCCGCGGAGGAACATTGAGTTGGAGCATTTCGAGGAGAGGGACAAAAGGCGCACTGAATAAAGTATTTTATAATTTTTCATATTTCTGAAGCCTCAGAAGTTTGGGATCCAGGTTGAGAATAGATGGACTGATGGACATTGGCTTGGGGATCAAAGCCGGGAAAGGGTGGGTGGGATTTGGGAATCTAAAGGGTGTTAAAACATAAGTTGTTAAGTCCTTTTTTATATGTACATCTTTTTTCCTTTTTCTTTTTGTAATTTTTATGGAATGTGGAAAAATCGTGGAAGGGAAGGTTGGGTCGACTTTAGGAAAAAGGTTTAAGATTAAGTTAAAATTGGGTCTTTTAAATTAAGTAGATATAAGGTTTTAAAAATAAATGGAGGAACGAAGGAGTTAAGGTTGAGAAATAAGTTAAGAACTTGCTGAGCGGAGAATAATGAAATTATAATACAGAAGGGGGAGGTGTGAGGAGGTCGGGGAAATAAGGTTTAAGAAAAAAAATATTGAAACTATACTTGTTTTTTGTTTGTGTGTGTTTGTATGTTTGTGTGTGTTTATATGTATAATCTGAAACTTTAATAAATATTAATAAAAAAAAATGATGGGAGCTGACATTCAAAATAGCAAAAAAAAGAAAAGAAAAGAGAGAGAACCCGCCCATGATGACCATGGTAATAGAGGCCGTGAAGACCCTGGATGAAGGCAAGGGGGCTTCTGTTGCAGCTATAAAAAGCTTCATCATGAGCAGATACCCCGTGATGGAACCCATCCGCCTCAAGTATGGCCTGAAGATCGCCCTGGCCAGAGGCCTGAAAAGGGGCTGCCTCGTCCGGCCACGCAACTCTTTTGCACTGGGGGCCACAGGGAAATTCCAGGTGAGGGGAAGGGGCTGTAGGGGGTTGGTGGAGGGGTAGAAAGTGGCCCCTTGGCCCCCGCCTTTTCTTATCCTCTCCAAAAGATGCACAGGCACAGAAACCAGTGCCCACGGTCACCCTGAAAGTCTTGGTGTCCCTTGCAAAGCCGGCTGCTGCACTGGCTGCCATCGCTGGCTTTCCTGTTAACAGCCGGACGTGGCTCCGTGGGCTGGGTGGGGGCTGGCAAACCCCAGAAGTGGCCCCTTGGAGTGGGATTTCTGAACCTGAGCTGCCAGTGAAACAGCCGGGCCTTCAAACTTTGCCCCAGGCATGGCGGAGCTCAAGTGTCGCAGGTGAGCTGCTGCACTAGCTTCCGTCACAGGACAAGGGAGCAACCTTTGGGGGGGGGCGGCAGGTAACCTGTCCTAGTTTGTGTCTGCAGAGGTGGCTCCAGAAAGCTGCCTGGGTTCACAGGGGTGTGTGAGATGAAAGGTAGGGTTGGGGATTTCAAAACATGCACACGAGCCGGTCCACAAAAGCACTCAGGAATTTCATGCCCCTCAATTCTGTGTCTGGTCCTTGCTGCTATACCCATCCACGAGACAGGCTCTGGGAGAAAAGCCTGAGGAAGCATCTGCACCCGCTGCCTTGTGGACATCTTTGGGAGGGGGAAAGGATCAGGAGGAAACCCTGCATAAATCTGGAGCAAAGTCCCTAAGGCGCCTGGATGGGACCTTACACGCCTCCTTCCGGCAAATCCTGCAGCCCAGCGGATGCCCAACGTCTTGCTCTGCTTTCCTTTTTTACCCCATCAGTGAGGCCAGGGGGGGCGTGTCTCATTGTCTGGGCAGCCCAGGACCCCCAGACACACGACCCAGGCCTGCGCCAAGGGGAGGTCACTTGGTTGCCCCCAAAACAAGGTGGGAGGCAGCAGTTACAAGTTACCGGTCTCTGCAGCCACAGTGGGATACTCCAGCAGTTGGTTTCACCCCCAGAGGCACTTTCTATTGTCTCTTGAGACAGATGGATGCTAGCAAAAAAAGCTCACAGAATCACAGAATTCTAGAATTGGAAGGGACCCAGCAAGGTCATCTACTCCAACCGCCCACAATGCCGCCCACAATGTCTTACACCCAGGGGCAATTAAGGTTCTTATAAGAATTCTAAGGTCTCAAATGTAAATTAAATGTTATAAATCTACAAGGCAAACACATACATAAGAATATAAACCACGTGTCTGAAATAGTACAGGAGAGCAATCCTTGAAGCCATCTTTACTCTCCCAAATTGACCAAATATTTTTCTGAAGGAGAAAAGAAACGGGAAAGTATTTGCATTGTCTTTTGCTTACAAATCCTGTCTTAAGCGCATATTTGTATATGAATAGGGTGAACCTGTGACCTGAATTCAGGAACCATCACAAATCATCGCAAAAAAGTGGCCAGGCTGCCCAGATAAAGCAATCAGTGACCATTATCGGGTATCCTGGCAAACGGGATTTCTACTGTAGAGCACCTCCTTCTGTGATGTATGTATAAAGTTTCAGGGGGTGGTCTTGGGCTACAGGGTAAAAGGTAAAGGTACCCCTGCCCGTACGGGCCAGTCTTGCCAGACTCTGGGGTTGTGCGCCCATCTCACTCAAGAGGCCAGGGGCCAGCGCTGTCCGGAGACACTTCCGGATCACGTGGCCAGCGTGACATCGCTGCTCTGGCGAGCCAGAGCCGCACACGGAAACGCCGTTTACCTTCCCGCTGGTAAGCGGTCCCTATTTATCTACTTGCACCCGGAGGTGCTTTCGAACTGCTAGGTTGGCAGGCGCTGGGACCGAGCAGCGGGAGCGCACCCCGCCGCAGGGATTCGAACCGCCGACCTTTCGATCGGCAAGTCCTAGGCGCTGAGGCTTTAACCCACAGCGCCACCTGCGTCCCTATGGGGCTACAGGGTAGGCAATTTCAAATGTCTATATAAGGGTATGCACACCATTGTTCTGAGTTCTCTCCTCGCTCCTGTGGGGGGGGGGGAGTGGGGATCCTGTTCCAACAGTACTTTTCTATTGCAATAAAGATCAGGCTTACTAGCCGCTTTGCTTCTCAATATACTCTGGTTGGCCTCTGTTATTTTCTCCTACCGAAAGGGAACCCACTATATACAGGCTATGGAAAGGAAAAGGAGCAGGGGTTTTTTTCTTACAAAGGTTAAACAGGAATTAAGGTTGAAAGGGCAATTAAGTGAAAAGGCCGCATCCTTCCCTCTCTGGGTGCCTGTGGAAAGGAGCAGGCTGGTGTGTTTGCCCGGGAAAGAAGCAAAAACCAGCCCTGCGGCGGAGGCCTGTGCAGCAGCGCAGGAGGGAGGAGCTGTTGGCCTCTTCGCAAGCGGCACCATTTATTATTCTGCTTTGAGGGCTGGAAAAGGTTCCCCAATAAATTGGAAAGCAGGTTCTTTTCACATTTCAAGTGCTGCCTTTTTCATACAGTCGCTTGCAAGAAATGCGGCAGAGTCACAGCACTTGCCTACTCAAGAGTTGTGTTCTGTGTGGCTGATTCTCACAGTACATGACTGAAGCCTTGTGCAGGAAAAAGAAGAGGCCTCCGACCATTGGTCCAATTAGCTCAGTACTGACCACACTGACTGGCAGGGGCAGCACCCGGGGGGGGGGGGGAGCAGGAATCCTGACCAGCTCCAGTCGAGTTACGACTGACTAGAACCTGCACACTCTCCTGACTCAAGTGCAAGCAACTTCCAATTTAGTGGGATCTGCTCCCTGGAAAACCGCCCAGCGTAACAGGATTAACTTGCAAGAAGCACAGCTTTGCTGCTAAATATATATTTTAACACAGTGTGCTCTGAGTTTCTGCTCAGTGACTGTTGTGAAAACCTAAGTGCTGAGCCACCCATCCCTCTCCCGCTGGCCACCTAAGCACAGGCCTGGCACGCTCGGATTCAGAAAAGGTGAACGTGGAACCAAGGCGGTGGAAATAAGACCCCCCCCCCGACTTGTGGCAGGTTTTTATGGTTCTCCAGACCCAGCTAAAGAAGGGCAAGGAGTTGGGTGTTCAGGGCAGAGCCCAGCTCACATGAACGCCTGCCCCCCTTTTGGGTCAGGGACTGTCCCTTGCAGAGAATTGGCAGCTGTCTCTCCAACTTCCGTTTGGGGGGCAGTGGGAAAGCTGGAGGGGACCTATGGGAAATGTGCATCTAAAGGTCAGATAGTTTTTTATGTCCTATCACCTTTTCAATACAATTTGGGGTGGAAAGCTCAAATTCAACACCTACTTAACAAGGCCAAAACTCTGTCATATGCGCTCCTCCGATTCTTTTTTTCGGATGGAGCTTTGCATGTTCCCTCGGCCCTAAAGGTGTTCAAGGCAAAAGTGGTTGCCGTGCTTGCTTATGCTGCCCCGTTTTGGGCTGTGATGACAGATCTTGCTCCTCTCGAGACACTGCAAAATCAATTCCTACGTCGGCTCCTAATGCTCCCCCTGTGCGTAAGCAACGCAGCCATGCCACTAGAATTGAAGATCGCATCCTTAGAAACTTGCCTGTGGAAGCAAGTCTTCAATTATTGGTTATCATTGTGGCATAGATTACCAAACCACTACCTTGTCCAATGCTTATGGCGAGATGAATTCTCTAGCCTTTGGACTAGTAGAATTCATGCCAAACTCCTGAGTTATGGAATCTCTCCTTCAGATTCCCTAAAACTAGACCAAATTACTGCTCAAAGACTGATCCGCCAAAGACTGGATGACATCGATCTACAGCGAAATTATATGCTGGGGGGAGGTGTTTGTTCGCCCCAGAACATTGGTATCACTTTAACTTACTGCGTTCCATCATACCTCTCCTCCCTTTCGACTGTTGCCCATAGACTGGCCTTCACCAAAGCGAGGTTCAACGTTTTTCCCTCCAACGTCCTGAGACATAGATTCTCAAAGGGCCAAGCCCCCGCCATGTGCGAATGCAATAAGGAGACACCGGAGTCGCTCCAGCACATTATGTTCACTTGCCCCCTGTTCAATGTGCCACGGGCAAATTTGTTGGGATCAATCATACAGAAACTAGAGGGTACCCCACCAAAATTCCACCTTGCCCAAATCTTGCAGGATAAGGATACTCATACGACCCTGAAAGTGGCAAGGTTCCTGGTCGCTGTCCTTACCCAAAAGCGACGCCAAGGAGCACTACAAGCTAACTAAGGCGTAGTATGCCATTCTATCTTATAGTATTTTATTGTTATAATGGTGTTTTAGCGGCTGTTTTTCCCACGTGCACAAATTGTTATTTATGTGTCGTTTTTACCTGTATGGGCCTATGGCCGTAAATAAAATTTGAATTTGAAAAATGTCCTATCACCCTCTGACAGGAGGGGGTTCTACAGGGTGGGCGCCACAGCTGAGAAGGCCCCCTGCATAGCTCCCTGTAGCTTCACTTAATCGCAGTGAGGGGAGATAAGCAGAGGATGGACCACTCTGGGTTGTGCCCCAATAAGCTGGCCAGTTCAAAATAGGTGTTGGCCAGGAAGATGCTGTCGAAAAACCAAGAAACAGGAATGATGGACTCCTCCAGAATTTCTTCTCAGGAAAGCAGCAACTGTCCCGTATGGACGGTGCTCCATCCTGCGCCACATGGCACAGCATTTCCCAGGGGAAGGGGTACTGCTCCTTTGTGATGGTAGATGTTTTGCTGCAACTTTGAGTTTGTGAGTCTATTTCGGAATGTGCTGCAAAGTTAACCTAATGTTTCTGCTGCAAAAGCCTAGTTGAGCACAATGCTCTCTCAAGCTAAAATGCAGTGTATGTATTTCATTAAGCATATGCCTATGAAAATATGGTGTTCCTTCTAAGAAAATTTGTTATTAAAAAGGTAGAAGCTTCCAGTGTCAGTGATTGTCTGAGTCCTGATATCAGTCTCTATAAGTCTTCTTGGCCTCTTTTCTTAGAAAATGCCCCCCCTGTTTCAGTCTCTTTCAGTTTTTTCCCCTTCTTACTTCTGTGCCAGGTAAATTTACTCTCAGGTAAGCTTCCCTTAAAAGGAAACTGCAAATAAAGGGGGGGGGGCTTACTATTCCTGTGCAAGTCCAGGAAAAATTGTTCACTTTTGTATTCCATATAAATCAAATTTATGGCAGTTTTGTTATTTGTAAGTGGTTATAGCAATTGAAATTAACCCTATGCTTTATAAAAGATCCTCTCCCTATCTTAGGAAAACTGTTCACTTGTATCTCCCTTTAGGAACTTGCACTCTTTAGTCTAACTCTCACTCAAATCAGCTGCAAGATCTGCTAAAAGGGTTCTGTCTAAAGTTGGGTACTTTTCTTTTTCTTTTGCTTAGTACATGTGCGTGCTTGCATGATAGGAGCATTGCTGTGTTTCCTTTCCTTTCCCAGTAATGCATCTGTACTTAAATGTGTGTGTCTCTTTCGTAGTACAAATCTTGCTGTGAACCCTCTATTTTGGAGGGTTGGACTAGATGACCCCAGGATCCCTTCCAACTCTCCCAATTTGTGGTTTTAAAAGGTGAGAGGTGAAACCGTGATGTTTTTGAAGCAGAGCTGGCAATATCAAGCATTTAAGTGATAACAGTTTTTATCATTTTTACAGTGACCATTCAACAGAGAAAGCAGAGAGGGCAAAGGCTCTGCGTCACTCCCCAGAGAGGAGTGGGGCCAGCACTGAGGAGAGCCTGCCTCTTGCACTGGGCTGGAGCTGCAAGCCCTCAACTTCTGTTCCATACAGGACTCCGCCCCAGTCACCCTTAGCAGCCTTGAACGGTTACCTCACTGGCCTGACCTTTGGACAAATGTGTGCTCCAACTTAAAATAAGGCTGCTCAAGAGGCTGTGATGGTTTGGCATCATTCAGCTTTGATAATACACTTAGCCAGGAGATTTAGCCAGTGTTAGCCCTACTCTGAGTAGACCCATTGGAAATAATGGACATGACTATGGTCCATTAATTTCAATGGTGGGTACAAGCCAAAGCACCAAACTGCAGAGGAGAAGCCTGGATGGGGCCTGAAGACAGGAGTAAATTAGCTTAGAAGGAAAGCAAGGGATGGCAGAGGGACCAGGAGGACAGGAAAGTGCCTCAGGGCATGTGGCTGGAGAAAGGGGGCTGCATCTCCCTTCCTTGCAAACCGCACCCAGTGAAACTGAATGTTGGGGGATTCAGGGCAGATATATTGCAGCACATGGGCATAGTCAGGATTTTTGCGGGGGTGTGTGTGTGTTACTTGGTTGGGAGGACTTTTGTTAGGGGTGATTGGTTAGTTAGATAAGTATTTCTATTGCTTTACTGTACTTGATGGGGTGGGACAGCTGCCCCCCTGCCCTTTGCACATGTTGCAGCCCCTGTCCTGTGCACATGCTGCAGCACATGGTGAAATGCTAGAATTTGCTTCTCCAACAGCCAGAAATGACCAGGAGCAATTTGGAGAACTGCTTTAAGCTGCGCTTTGGCAAATCCAAAAGGCTACCAATGCCTCCTGGCCACAAGGGTTGATGCTATCCGGTGCCAAAGGCAACTGCACAAAGATTACAGAGATTTATATAAGTTGAGTGGGGGGAGAGTTGATGCTGCTACGCCCAAGTCCTGCTTGTGTGCATCTAGTTGGCCCCAGTGGCACTCTCAATGTTGGACTAGTTGGGGGGGGGCACCTTTGATGTCCAGCTGCAGATGCCCCCCCCCAGAAAGCTCAATTGCCCCCGATAGCCTAGGAAAAGCAGGTAAAGCATTCCGAGGCTCATGATTAACCCCCCGCACCCCAAATAAAAGGAAAAGCGGAACAGAAGCAAAAGAATAAGGAGGTACAGGGGAGTGTTATAACAATTTGGGAGTAAAGGAAATCCTTCCCGACGCTGGTGGAGAAAGCGACGCAAGGAAAAATTGGTATGAGTGAGTCAGTGTTTTAAAAAGAGAGTCTGCTGAGTAACAAGAAGGAAAAGAGTCTCTGCTCCTGGAAGGGCCCAGAGACAGTAAAAAGCTAAACAAGTAAAATTAATTGGGAGATATAAGACAATGTTTCAAATACGTGTGGAACTTTGTACATATTGTTAAGGCGCTTTTGGGAAAAGTAGGTTGGAAACACCATTGAACGTAAGACCCATCCTTATATGCTGCTCCTTATATACTAGACCCAATTGCTGACACAGCTTGATGAACACAACTCAGCAGCACCTGCTATGTTTCACAGCTGCAAGACTGGGTCCCGTTATTTTGCTCTGGCCCTTGCTCTGACCAACTTCTATTGCTAGCTTTGGTGAATACTTGAATTGCTGAGTTTCTTATTTATTTATTTTTTTAAAAAAACTAACCCTGTTTTTAAAATCTACTCCTCACCCTTCCCTTCCTTTATTCAAATGGTAATTTAGCCAAAAGATGCAACATTTTAAATGGTATAAAAGATTTGCTGAGACATGAACTCTGCACATGCACAGAGGTTAGGTCAGCTTAAAAAAAATTACACTAAATACATCAACAACAAACCAGACCCAACCACCAACCCCTCCCCCAGGGTAACGGGAGAGGAGTTAGGTGCTGCTCCTTAAATACTAGACCCAATTGCTGACACAGCTTGATGAACACAACTCAGCAGCACCTGCTATGTTTCACAGCGGTAAAGCTGGGTCTTGTTATTTTGCTCTGGCCCCTTAAAGACATACACATCGGGTGGAACAATGATGAACTTTACATTTCAAGAAACCATTCAACACACTCTCCTCCACCCGTTTGTGTCTCTCTCCCTGAGGGACTGCGCATGCACAGCTGGAGACTGCGCCTGCATGGAAACGTCCTCTGCTCCTCCCTTGTCAGTCCCCTCCTGGATCTGGGAGACAAGTGGTGCAGGAGAGGGCGTCCCTTCCCTTCCCTTGCCTAGTCTGCCTCCTGCTCCTCTTCCTCCAGCTCTGAAGCTTCCCTGGCCTCTGACTCTTGCTTCCTGGCTGCTACAGGTCTCCACAAATCGCTGCTCCTCTCTCCCGAGTCAGACCTCATTCAAACGAAATGAACCCGCAGACTCCTGATGGGGAAGAAGCCCGGTGGGTGCTTACTTCCCACCTGGACTCTTGACAGTCCCCTTCAATTTGGGTTTAAGAAACGTTTTTCCTGTGTTTAAATTGGCCTTAGGTAACATCCCGCAGCTGCTTACCTTAAATGTGCCATCTAAAATAAAAATGCAAGCTTGCTTCAAAATTTTAAATCTAAGAAAGCCATGTTGGGCCTTATCAATCTTAAGCAAGACAAAAATGAGCATGAAGTGTGCAAATGTTTCTTATTTGAGAAAGGCTCCAAGGGGTAGGAAGAAAAGAAAAATCCTGTATATGTGCTGCTTGTGTTCTGAAAGGAGGATTACCCCACCTCTTCCCTCTATAGCTTAAGTGAGGAGAGTCTGATGGTAGATGATGTTTTGCTGCAACTTTGAGTTTGTGAGTCTATTTCGGAATGTGCTGCAAAGTTAACCTAATGTTTCTGCTGCAAAAGCCTAGTTGAGCACAATGCTCTCTCAAGCTAAAATGCAGTGTATGTATTTCATGCCTATGAAAATATGGTGTTCCTTCTAAGAAAATTTGTTATTAAAAGGTAGAAGCTTCCATAGTCAGCGATTGTCTGAGTCCTGATATCAGTCTCTATAAGACTTCTTGGCCTCTTTTCTTAGAAAATGTCCCCCCCCCCTATCAGTCTCTTTCAGTTTTCCCCCCTTCTTACTTCTGTGCCTTACTTCAGGTGCTGCTGAGTTGTGTTCATCAAGCTGTGTCAGCAATTGGGTCTAGTATATAACCCTAACCCTGACCGGGGGGGGGGGGCGGTTGGAGGGAGAAAGTTTTTATTTTAAAAAAAAAAATTGATTGAATTGATTTTGTTATGTAAGCCTTTTTTCAGAAACCATATATTTTAATGTTATGTAGTCATGCACTGTAGTATGAATTGTGTTTTGTATTCTTTGTCTTACAGAATATATATAATAATGTTATGTTACAAAGCAAATTTACGGTAATAAAACAGGTTAAAATTTTTATTTTTTAAAAACGGTGAAAGATTGTGAGAAGGAAAGCTCCCAGGGGAGAGCTGGGAAGGCCGCCCGCTTTTTGTGTGAGACAAGAGTTAAGGGTTGATTTTGAGAAAGGACCCTGATTTCTTTTCCCTTTCTGTTTTTATTTAGAGTAGGCTCTTTTATCTTAATGTATTTTTTAAAACGGTAGCCTTTTAGGCCCTTTAAACCATGGGTAGGAAAATTGGTTGCACCCGAGCAGAGACAAAAGGAGCCAAACGACACCAAGGGGTTAAATCCAGAGAAAGAGCCTTTTATTCTGCCATGGGGGGGGGGGGCAGAGGCACCTGTGTGATTCAGTTCACAAAAGACAGGCCGCAGCAAAAAGCATTTTACATCAGGTTTTTATCCTGTTCCCCAAACCCCTTCTTCCCTCTCCCCCTTCACAGATTTTAAATAGAAATGTTGCTTTTCGTTCTCTGGCTCTGTTCCCAGGAAGTATGTTGCAAGTCAATGTACCAGGACAAGGTTATCTTGGATCTGGGAAGCAAAAAGCTTTACTGTTCTCAGCTCTGGGTTTGTTTTTCGTTGCAGAGAGGAATGAATGCTTAGCTAAAGTTTTTTTGTCTTAGAGGAAAATGCAGTTTTAAAAATGCTTGAATGAGGCCTGGCTGGGGGAGGGGGAATTCACAAACCGTTTTAGGGCTTTCTGGAGTAACTCTAACTGTGCCCCTTCAAAACTATTATTAAAGTGCATGTTTCTTTGTTTGAAGGGCAGAAAACCTCCTTCCTCCAACCAATATCTGACCAGGCAGTGCAAGGCAGAGGGCAAAGTATTTGGAGCCTCATTCCAGGTTTGCAGAAAGCAAGACCTTGATATGCTAAGCGAGCAGAATTTCACTTTCAGATGCAGCAGCAAACCACTGAGTGAGCGCAGGATTTTAAAAGCTCATAACCAGGACAGTAAAAATGGCACTGGCCCCAAGCAGAGCAGCCAAACTTACACACCAGGGAGAAGTCAATGGTTTGTCAGCAACTCAGTTTTATTCAGAGGAGACCCACGACCAAAGTCTTTTACTTTCAGTGGGTCTACTCTAAGCAACACTAACCCTGGATAAACCCTAGCGTCCATGCTCCATTGTCTTGCAACTTTAGCTCCAAGCAGAGAATGTTTTATTCAACGTGGATTCCTGGAAAAAAAAACCCGGAGATCTGCACCCACTGGGTCCCAAATCTATTCCCCATGTCAGCATGAAGGCTGGCTAACAAACTCACCAAGAGCTTGTGAGAACTTTGGTCCTAACTTCATGTCACACGCAAAAGGTGTGCAGCAAACAGTTCCAGAGAGCCACACCTTCTGCAGGGAAGCAGCTCCTGGAATGGGGGTGTAATTTGGAGCAAAAAAGTGTATATGTGGGGTGGTGGGCTCTTAGCATCCTTTTCTCCAGCCTGCTCCCCCCCCCCTCGATTCTTTCCGCAATATTTAAGGAAAGGGAATGCTTTCCTGCTGGAAAGCAGCAGACAGGGAAAGCAGATAGCCTCAAGACCAGCCTTGGGAAGCCTGCAGCCTGGGGTCCAAATTCAGCCCTCCAGCTCTCTCTCTGTGTCCCTCGAGAACCTCTCCCTGGGTGGAAAGCATCCTCACACTGTGAGAATGTCTTCCCTTCCGGCCCAGGCACACTCACTCCTAAGGAATGCGGCCGAGTTGCCTGAAGGATGGCTAACTTTGCTACTTACAAAGAATGGCACTGGTCAGGTGCTGGAGTGGGGGGGGGGCAGCAAGTGGAGAATGTTGGCTATTTGCAGAGAGCTTGCTGGGGAGACCATGCATGACAAGGAACTAAAAAATAACTTTAACAAGGTTTTAAGAACAAAACCAAAAACTCCTGTTACACTAAATACATCAACAACAAACCAGACCCAACCACCAACCCATCCCCCAGGGTAACGGGAGAGGAGCTAGGTGCTGCTCCTTATATACTAGACCCAATTGCTGACACAGCTTGATGAACACAACTCAGCAGCACCTGCCATGTTTCACAGCTGCAAGACTGGGTCCAGTTATTTGCCCTGGCCCTTAAAGACATACACAACTTGTGAAACAATATTGAACCTTTACATTTTACAGTGACGCTGATTCCTGAAGCGTCTGCGGGCCAGATTGAGAAGGCGATTGGGCCGGATCTGGCCCCCTGGCCTTAGGTTGCCACCCCCTGGCCAGGAATGATGGCAGCTGTTTGTAGCTGAACAACAAAGGTTGTTGGAGGCCCAAATGTTACCCCCTCCTGCCCTACCCAGGGGTAGGCCTGGCCATAATGGAGATAGGTCTGTAAGCATCTCTGTACATCAGGGATGGGGACTCCAACTTGCCTCTGCTCCAACAAGCATGGCCAACCGGTAGGGATGATGGGAGTTGTAGTCCAGTGTGTAGTGTGGTGCGGAGAGACTACCAAGCCTTGGTCTGTTGGGGACCAGGAGGGTGGAGACTGTCAGTCTTTGTGGGCCAGAGGCAGGTTCAGGGTCCGAAACAGGGAAGGACCACAGCAGGTCAGGGCTGTAAGCTCAGCGGTGGAGCAAAAGGTCCCTGGTTCAATCCTGGCATCCCCAGGTATTAGCGCAGATAACAGGTGAAAGTGTCTTATATTTGGGGCAACTACTTTAATAATAATAATAATAATAATAATTTATTATTTATACCCTGCCCATCTGGCTGGGCCTCCCCAGCCACTCTGGGCGGCTTCCATAAAAACCAAAAATACAGTAAAATCACACGTTAAAAACTTCCCTGAACAGGGCTGCCTTAAGATGTCTTCTGAATGTCAGGTAGTTGTTCATTGCTTTGACATCTGCTGGAAGGGCGTTCCACAGGGTGGGCGCCACTACCGAGAAGGCCCTCTGCCTGGTTCCCTGTAGCTTTGCTTCTCGCAATGAGGGAACCGCCAGAAGGCCCTCGGCGCTGGACCTCAGCGTCCGGGCAGAATGGTGGGGGTGGAGACGCTCCTTCAGGTATACTGGACCGAGGCCGTTTAGGGCTTTAAAGGTCAGCACCAACACTTTGAATTGTGCTTGGAAACATACTGGGAGCCAATGTAGGTCTTTCAAGACCGGTGTTATATGGTCTCGGCGGCCGCTCCCAGTCACCAGTCTAGCTGCCGCATTCTGGATTAGTTGTAGTTTCCGAGTCACCTTCAAAGGTAGCCCCACGTAGAGTGCATTGCAGTAGTCCAAGCGGGAGATAACCAGAGCATGCACCACTCTGGCGAGACCGTCCGCAGGCAGATAGGGTCTCAGCCTACATACCAGATGGAGCTGGTAAACAGCTGCCCTGGACACAGATTTGACCTGTGCCTCCATGGACAGCTGTGAGTCCAAAATGACTCACAGGCTGCGCACCTGGCCCTTCAGGGGCACAGTTACGCCATTCAGGACCAGGGAATCCTCCACACCTGCCCGCCTCCTGTCCCCCAGAAACAGTACTTCTGTCTTGTCAGGATTCAACCTCAATCTGTTAGCCGCCATCCATCCTCCATCCTCCAGTCTCCTGCTGCTGTTTTCTGCAGATGCAATAGAGGCGGTGAAGAAATTCTTCTTCGCCGTCGCTATCGCCACTTGGTAGGCTCGACGTTGAGCTCTAACCTGTGTCCGATCAGATTCGGAATGAGTTATCCGCCACCGGCGCTCTAGCCGTCTCAACGATTGTTTCATTGCCCTCAGATCCGTGGAAAACCACGGGGCTCTCCGGGCTCCATGCAATCGGAGAGGGCGCTTCGGAGCCAAACAGTCAATAGCCCTGGTTAACTCCGCATTCCAGCGGGCCACCAGGGAATCAGCTGAAAGGCCATCAACATGGGATAAAGCATCCCCTACCACTCTCTGGAAACCATTTGGATCCATTAAGTGGCGGGGGCGGACCATCCGAATTGGTCCCACCTCCCTGCAGAGGGGATGGGTCACAGAGAAGTCCAGTTGCACCAGGAAGTGATCTGACCATGGCACTTCTTTTGTTTCACTTTTACTTAGTGTCAGATCACCAACATCCATAGAGGTAAACACCAGGTCCAAGGCATGTCCGCGGCTATGGGTTGGGCCAGACTTATTCAGGGACAGCCCCATGGAGGCCATGCTTTCCACGAAGTCCCGAGCGGCCCCTTGTAAGGTCGTGTCGGCATGGATGTTAAAATCCCCTAGGACGACCAAGCTAGGTGTCTCCAGGAGAACATCCGCCACGACCTGAAGCAGCTCGGGCAGGGAATCCTTGGTGCAGCGGGGAGATCGGTACACCAAAAGGAATCCTGTACTGCCCCTATTGCCCAACTTCCAGAACATGCACTCAGAAAACTGGGTCTTCCCAATAGGACGCCTGGTGCAAACTTTGCAATATATATGTATGTGTGTGTGTCTATATATATATATAGTATATTAGGGGGAAGTGCCTACACAAATGTGTGTTTTCTGAGAAATAGGCACTAAGATTCTGATGAACTTGCACGAGGACTTTTATTTTAAAAATTGCCAGCTGATGTGGAAGTGAGGAGAGCCGATCTTAAAAGATTGGGGGGAGGACACATGGGCTGCCCCCCAATAAAAAAAATACATGGCTAGCTGAGGTTCTGCCCCCCCCCCAACAAAAGGCCTGTCCCCACTAGCAAAGGCCTGATCCCTAACAAAAATCCTGGCTACATCTATGGGGAGGGGGAATGAAAAACTGAGAAATAGAGATTGTCAGATCTGCTCAACCCTATGCAATATTTTTCCCACCTGAGGGCAAAGCCTCATAAGGCTACAGTCATAAGGCCATAAGGTAATAATAATAATAATAAATATTAATATTATTATTATTATTATTATTATTATTATTATTATTATTATTATTAATTTTTTATTTATACCCCGCCCTCCCCAGCCAAGGCCGGGCTCATCCCTAGATTTTTATCTAGGGATGTTCTAATATAGCTTGTGGAACAAATTGTAGTTAAATATGCTGGCAAAAGAATAGGTGTTATATGCTTTTGCAAAAATTGCAGTTAAGAAGAACAGCAAAAAGAACAAATATATGCCTCAGTGAAATAGAGAACATGGCTTTATTGCTAAAAAACCGCATGTAAAGGGGTGAAAACATAATGCCATATACGGGTTTGTGGTGTCGCCTCAGAATCCCTTGAGAAAGCAAGAAAACCAGATTGCGCACAGCAAATTCTGGAGCTCAATGGCTCCCCCTTCTTCCAATTCTGTCCTGCCTGAAAGACTCGCTCCTCCTTCGGCAGCGAACCTACAATGTTCGCAGAACCGCGCCTTCCCCGTCGCCCCGGAACCAAAATGCGCGGGGTCTCGTTGCCTGGACGGACGGCCTGGAAGCGAAGGACAACGCATCGCATGCACGCACGCACGTACGCTGTACGCTCTAGGAGGAAGAGATTCGGTGATCGGAGGCTTCGGGCCTTCTGACGGACAGACACCGGGAGCCAATCGGAAAGCGCCGGGAACGCCGGCCGGAGAGGGCGCGCTTGCAGCCAATCGCAGGCGGGAAGAGGCGGGGCGGAGCGCAGGGATCCCGGCGAGGCTGAAGCGGCGAGATGTCGGAGAGGAAAGTGTTAAATGTGAGTGGAAGGGGGGAGGGGCTGTGACGTCAGCGGTCAGCTCTGGGGTCTCCCTCGCAGGGGGGTTGTGAAGATGAAAAGATGAGGGGACCCCCAAGTGAGGCTTGGCTGGGGGGGCAGACCTGGGGGGGGGATCCCGGGGCCCCGAGAGGGAGGGGGCTGGGAAGGAGGGGAAGAGAGGCCCCCCCAGGAGAGAGATAGGGAGCCAGGACAGAATCGGGCCCCTGGGGGTCCCTTCCAACTCTGGGATTCCAGTGGCCCCTTGGTTCTCAAACTTGATCCCTTCCGGAAGGAGGAGTACAAGGCACAATCCACGTGTCTTAGGCACTTGTGAATGTGTGTAGGGATTACTCCTGAGCCTTTTCTTCTCCTGAAGGTGCCCCACAAGGCAGCAGAAGTTTAGAACCAGGGTTTTTCTTCTCCCAGATGGGCTCCCTTCCAGCAACTCCTGCAGCCCAGCTGGTGCCCAGGGTCTTGCTCTGCTTTGCTTTGGGCCACATCAGCCGGGCTGAGAGGGGGTCTTGTCATCTGGGCAGCCCAGGACCTCCAGACACACAGCCCAGGCTTGTGCCCCAGGGAGATCACCTGGGTGCTGCTAAGGCAGCAAAAACAATGCAGGAGGTAGCAGTTGCAAGTCAGCAGACTCTTCAGCCATGGCAGGCGCTGTGATTCTCCAGCAGTTTGACTTCACCCCTGGAGGCACAATCTATGATCTCTCCAGACAGACGGGTGTCAACACATGTGACATCAGGTGCGAGGCAGGTAGAGAGATGGTTTTCAATATACAACCAGGAACCTTGAAGTGCACTCCCAGTTGGCAAGGGAAATCTGGCTTCCTCAGCTCCCTTGCTCCTCCAACACCAGTGTTGGTGCTTTTGAAGACACAGCGTGGTCAACTGGTGAGCAGATTTCTCAAGCAGACCCAAAAAGGTTCACCACTCCTTGCTGCAAGAGAGAACAAAGAGCCCAAGTTCACTGTGTCAGTTTCATGTCAGAGGAGCAAATTTCAGCCAGTCTCTCCAGGGCTGGGAAATTGGGATAGACAAATAAATAAGGAGCTTGAAAAGCAAATTGACCAGGGAAGCTTGCGGAATAGAGAATTGGCTGGCCCTGTCTCATTTGGGATGGAGGTTGTGCTAAGTTGCTTGGTAGGTTTTTTTGGGCTACTGGAAAACAGATGTGGTTTTGTGACCACCAACTCCTGGGCACTGCCAAAGTTTGAAGTGGGCGCTGCCAAAGCCTGCATGAGAACGATCTGCTCTTTCACCTGACCCATCTTTTTCCCTTGTGTCCTAGAAATACTACCCTCCAGACTTTGATCCATCTAAGATCCCCAAGCTTAAACTTCCAAAGGACAGGCAGTATGTGGTCCGACTGATGGCACCTTTCAACATGCGGTAAGGAAGAATGTTGTGTGAGACCCTTTCCCCCGCCCCTGAGAATTTTTGGGCCTTATTGACTCAGTTACATCGCCAGAGCTTTCTGTGTGAAATGATTTAGTTGTGTGGAACCTAAAAAGATTTCATTTGAGATATAATAACGAAGAATAAAGAACCAGATGTGAACATGAGAATTGAGATTACAGTTTCTGGTCTAATAATAATAATAATTAACAATAATAATTGATTACTTATACCCCACTCATCTGGCCAGGCCTCCCCAGTCACTCTGGGCGGCTTCCAACAGGATATTAAAAACACAATAAAACATCAGACATTAAAAACTTTCCTAATACAGTGTTATAATACAGCAATCTGTGCAGATTTACGTTTTCTTGTACCTTATTACATCAATATACATACAGTACTGCATTTTTCAGTGAAAACATTGCCAGGCTCTCTTCTTTCCCTTGCTCTTACCATACTATACTTGTATGTTTAACCATATTAACAATATCCTAGACTTAGTTATCTATTCCTCCAAAGCTGGCATTCTTAATTTTTTTGCCCCCAATATTAAGTAATAGTCATCCTAGCATCTTGTTCTCATACTGGCCACCCAGAGGCCCCAATGGGAGTCATTGATATAAGAAGAAACAACTGTTTAAACTGTCTAGGTGCAAGACCTGTGGTGAGTACATCTACAAAGGAAAGAAGTTCAACGCCCGGAAGGAAACGGTCCAGAATGAGTCTTACCTGGGGCTTCCCATCTTCCGGTTTTATATCAAATGCACCCGCTGCCTGGCAGAAATCACCTTCAAGGTACGAGCTGTCTTCATCCTTCTTTTTCCCCAGTGCAGCTGAAAAACAAATAATGGAAAGACACCATTTGATGCATCAATGCAATAGCAAATTGGAAACACCGGTCAGTGGGAAAGCATTCTGCACCAACTGCAGGTTCTGGGTCAAGCCCAAGGGAACCCCCAAATTGAGTGGCATTGCAGTGATCCAGCCTTGAGGCAACCAGCGCATGATGGAGAAGAAAGCCCTTGTCCTTGAGGTGTGTTGATCATGCATTTCTTAGCACAGGGTAATTACAGGTATCTCCCCACATATGCAGAGGTTACATTCTGGGCTCCTGCAGATAAGCAAACACCCTCTCTGCTGCTCTCTTTCCAATCTGGACCAAAAATACTGTATCCAGAAATTGTGGATAATTAGAATTGAAGCTCTGGGGCCTGCAGGAGGCAGGGAGGCTGAGCGGTTTAAACAAAGCCCCACTGTGTCTCCAGACTTTTTGTGGCTTCCTCCACCCTCACTGACATTCTCTTCAGGCTCTGGGGAGGGTCTCCTTGCAAGCCACATGGACTCTCCAGCGCTCTCCTGCCATTTCCAGCTTTGAATCAAACTATTTATTTCCCTGTACCGCTTGTAGGCGCAGTTGTGTGTGAGTTAATCGCGTGTAAGTGGAAGGACACCTGTAGAGCCAAGAGAATTGGCTTTGTGATTCTGCCTCCCTGCTATGCATCCTAAATAAATTGGCAGGGTTTGATTATTTGTGTTCCTTTAGCTAAGCATGGCTCAAGACAGCTTGGGCAAATAAAGTTTTTTGTTTAGTAAGAACGTAACAAGAGTCCTGCTGGGTCAGACCCCAAAGGTCCCTCATCTAGTCCAGCATCTTTCTTTCCTCAGTGGACAAACAGATGAGGGCTTGAAGGCCATGCCTCTCCTGCTGCGAAGAACGAAGCAGCAGCTGCGGGACCAGGCTTAGCCCAGCATGCTGTCCTCACAGTGGCCAGCCGTGCGCTCATGGTGAGCTCCCTGACTAGCAGTTGTGCGCAGGCCAGGAGCAACTCGGCCTATGGGTCTCCCACTAAAATAGCTCCCTCTTGCTTCCTGTGTCCCCGTCAGACAGACCCCGAGAACACAGACTACGCCATGGAGCACGGGGCCACACGGAACTTCCAGGCCGAGAAGCTACTGGAGGAAGAGGAGAAGCGCCTGCAGAAAGAGAGAGAGGATGAAGAGCTGAACAACCCAATGAAGGTATTTTCCACCTGTCCCACGAGGGAAACCTTCCCTTTCATTTAAGCTCCTCTTCATTAATTTCTGTAGGTTGCTTTGAGTTAATTTGGTTAAACTAGTTAGTTTAATTGAGTGAGTGTAAGAATAACAAAGTAATAAAAACCTATGTTCCCGCTTTACCCCTAAGGTTTTGGAGAACAGGACCAAGGACTCCAAGCTGGAGATGGAAGTTCTGGAGAACCTCCAGGAGCTGAAGGAGCTGAACCAGCGCCAGGCCCACGTGGACTTTGAGTCCATGCTGCAGCAGTACAAAGACTATGAGGAGCAGCAGAAAGAGCGGGAGCTGGAGGAGGACGAGCAGGAGACAAAGTGAGAGCCAGGGCTGCCTCACATACACCAAAGCGTGTGTGTGAATGTTTTAGTGCTAACTAGGGGCTGCTCCCCCCGCTTGCTTTCCTTGCCTAACCCTCTCCTTCCCCTTAGAGCTTGCCAGAAGCAGGATGATGTTTATTTATACCCTGCCCATTGGCTGGGTTTCCCCAGTCACTCTGGACGGCTTACAGCATATATAAAAACTTAATAAAACTGCCCCCTCCCCCGCTTATCATTTCCCCTGCCAGGCCTGCCCCCACGTTGGAGGTGCAGGTGAGAAGGGCAGGGAGAACTGCAAAAAGCTTAAACCTTCTCAGGCCTTCCCCAGCCATCTTGCCATCTCTTCTGGCAGTCTTGTTCCTTCCTGTGCTCCTCCTCCTGATGGAACAGCTCTTCTTCCTAATTTGCTGGGTGGCAGCAGCAGCAGCAGCAGGAGGAGCAGGTCCCTGAGCTGGCCTGGGAGGAGGGAGGTGGCTAACAGTAGCACCAGCCAGTTGTGTTGCTGGTCAGCTAGACAAACGGGATCCTGGAGGCAGGGGCCCTGGCGCTGGGAGACTGAGAAGCCAATGGAGTTTGTGGACAGCTGCAGCCCATCTGCAGTTTGCCTGGGCTTCCTATCCGCTGCTTCCTGCCACACGGTCAGTCAGGGTTTCCCAGACTTGGATCTCCAGCTGCTTCTGGACTGCGATTCCCATAATCCCAGACCACTGGTCCTGCTGACTAGGGATGATGGGAGTTGAGACCCAAGTTTGGGAAGCCCTGCTGTAGCTCATTGTGCCACCTGCCTGTGGCCAGCTAGCTAGCAGCATGCCTACATTTTTACATGTTTATTACATAGTAAAATTTAGAATTGCTTTCCACCCCTACTCCCTGAACCCTGGTTTCCTTTGACAAAATCTTTCCCTTAGAGCAGCTAGCAGCAATCTGAGATTTTGGGGCACAATGAGCTAACCTGCTACATTCCTGTGTTCTGCCTGCTTGTATGTCGCCCTGGCAGAACTATGCTGGAACAAGCTCAGAGCAGGAGGCTGCTGCAAGACTCTGATTCAGAGGACGAGGACTCTGCTTCACGTCCTGCTAAGCCGTTTGCAAAAGCGAAGCCTACAGACATCCTGCAAGAGGTATTGTGCGGAGAAGACTGTCCCAGCACAGACAGGTGCATCCCTGAGATGCCAGCTGCCTTGAGAGACGTACCCCCACCCCACCCCCTGAGCCCCAGGTCATTGGTCTTGTCTCAATTGCATTGCTAGTGATGAGTTCAAACTTGGCACCCTCTGCCTGCCCCCACCATGCAAAAGGGAATTCCCCTCCCAATCTCGGGCATCACCTTGATTTTAGGGTGTGTTTACAGCAGCAGGAGGAAAACAGCTAGATCATGACTGTTGAGGCAGATGCAGCCAGAATAGTGTGGATTGCTGAACAATAGCTACATCTTTATGCGTGGTCTGGAGGCTCCATCTGGTGGAAAACACTGCAGCTGGAGGGTTGATGGGGACAGACTCAGGTGCTCAAAAGCTTGCACTGGCTGCCCCTTCGCTACCAGGCCAGGTGGAAGGTTCCTGTATTAATTTACATAGCCTTTAACAATTTGAGTCTAATAATAATAATAATAATAAATTTATTATTTATACCCTGCCCATCTGGCTGGGTTTCCCCAGCCACTCTGGGCGGCTTCCAACCGAATATTAAAAACTATACAGAATCAAACATTAAAAACTTCCCTAAACAGGGCTGACTTCAGTTGTCTTTTAAAAGTAAAATAGTTGTTTATCGCTTTGACATCTGATGGGAGGGCGTTCCACAGGGCAGGCACCACTACCGAGAAGGCCATCTGCCTGGTTCCCTGTAACTTCCACTTCTCGCAGCGAGGGAACCGCCAGAAGGCCCTCGGAGCTGGACCTCAGTGTCTGGGCTGGATGATGGGGGTTGAGACGCTCCTTCAGGTATACAGGACCAAGGCCGTTTAGGGCTTTCAAGGTCAGCACCAACACTTGGAATGGTGCTCGGAAATGTCCTGGGGTTTCCCAGTGCCTCCAGGTGCGCCTCATCAGACTGTGTTAGTGGTCTCCCTTGACACAGATGCTTGGCTTGGATCCGCCAGGAGCCCAGGCACCCATAAGCACATAAAAAGACACAAGGAGGATCCGAGCTCAAGAGCACTCTCCTCTCTTGCCGTTTCCAGCAGTGGGATCTGTATTGGGGGCCCAATCTTACGGGAACTTACAGTTGAGGTTTTGAACTTCCAGCACTTACTGAAGGCTTTTCATTCCATCAGGAACTTCAGTCACATTCAGATTTTATAGTTTTCATTTTTGATCTTACTGCATTGGGCATCTGGTCCAGTGCTTAGAGCCAGCTGTGACAAAACAGTATTGAATTGTCGAAATAAATAAATGACCTCCCATCATTGGCTGTGCTTGCTGGGGGTGTTGGGAGTTGTAGTTCAGTGATACCTGGCAGAGTAGAGGGTCCCCTGCACCTGGTGCATTCAGTGATTCTCTGGGTGGAAGTAAACAAAGATGACTTACTATTCATGCATAATTTTAAAGTTTATGTTTGTGCAAACCACAATTGCAGAGTTGAGCAGATAGGTTGCGGGAGTGGTTAGCCTTTTAACCCCCAGCGTGCAACTCAACATCTTATTGTTCTCCCCTGTCCCATCCCGCCCCCCGGCCTCATCTCAGGACTCGGAGCCTCAAGCAAAGAAGCTGAAGGTGGAAAGCTGGGAGAGGAGCATTGGGAAACTCTCAAGCAAGGTCAAACTGTCTGGGCTGGTGACTGCCAAGAGGAAGCCAGTTAGGAGTGCGGCCAATGGAGCAGACAGTGGAGATGCACCGCCAGGCGCAGGTAACGGAGGGGGTGGAGAGCTTAAAAGTATTTCTCTCTCTCTCTCTCTCTCTCTCTCTCTCTCTCACACACACACACACACACACACACACACACTTTTTTTTAAAGAATATTTATTAAGATTTTACAAAGTCATAAATACAAAAATACATAGTAAAACAAAAAAAGAAAAAACTCTCAGACAAAAATACAAAATACAGAAAACAAGAAAAATAGAAAAAAAGAAGTTAAAACAAATCCATTTTTTATAATTTTAAACTCATTAGCTTGTTTCTTTGACCTCCTCACACCTCCCCTTTTTGTATTCCCATTAATATAATCAAATCAGCAAATCCTTACCCTCTTTCATTTATCTTAACTCTATATCTTAACATATTATAGCTCTATGTTTTCACCCATTATTTTTGCATACTCTTTTTAACTTTGTTGCTAATGCCACTTATTTTCAATCCAACATCAATTTAACATTCATTAATTTTACAGTGTTTCTGCAGGTAGTCTTTAAATTTCTTCCAATCTTCTTCCACCAACTCTTCTCCCAGGTCACAGATTCTGCCAGTCATTTCTGCTAATTCCATATAGTCCATCACCTTCATCTGCCACTCTTCCAGGGTGGGTAGATCTTGTGTCTTCCAATACTTTGCAATAAGTATTCTTGCTGCCGTTGTTGCATACATAAAGAAAGTTCTATCCTTCTTTGGCACCAATTGGCCGACCATGCCCAGGAGAAAGGCCTCTGGTTTCTTCAGGAAGGTATATTTAAATACCTTTTTCATTTCATTATAAATCATCTCCCAGAAAGCCTTAATCTTTGGGCACGTCCACCAAAGGTGAAAGAATGTACCTTCAGTCTCTTTACATTTCCAACATTTGTTCTTGGGCAAATGATATATTTTTGCAAGCTTGACTGGTGTCATGTACCACCTGTAGATCATTTTCATAATATTCTCTCTTAAGGCATTGCATGCCGTGAATTTCATACCGGTGGTCCACAACTGTTCCCAGTCAGCAAACATAATATTATGACCAATATATTGTGCCCATTTAATCATAGCTGATTTAACCGTTTCAAAATCTCTCTCTCTCTCTCTCTCTCTCTCTCTCTCTCTCTCACACACACACACACACACACACACACACACACAAATAGCCATGTCAACTAGTTCCTTTATTAGGCTGACCAAAGTGTTATAAAATAGTGGGCAAGGTTTTCGGGTTCTCTTCCATCAGATTTGATGGTAAACTTAGGTTCTAGGGAGTAGGGTAGGAATAATTGACTGGTGTCAAAACCCTAAGACCCTGCATTTCATCACAGTCGTGGGTGGAAGCCGCAGAAGCTAAGATAAGCTTCTGTTAGCTGCTTCGCAGATTTTACATTGCCCCAAGGACTAATGGGATGATGATAATAATAATAATCGTAACTTTATTATTTGTACCCCAGCCACTCAAGGCAGCTTCCAACAAATATAAAACAATAACAAAACATCAAACATTAAAAACTTCCCAATACAGGGTTGCCTTCAGTTGTCTTCTAAAACTCATTTAGTTGTTTGTCTCCTTGACATCTGGTGGGAGGGTGTTCCACAGGGCGGGCGCCACTACCAAGATAGCCCTCTGCCTGGTTCCCTGTAACTTCTTTTATCACAGGGAAGGGAACCCCCAAAAGACCCTCGGAGGCTGAACAATGAGGGTGGAGATGCTCCTTCAGGTATACAGGGCCAAAGCCATTTAGGGCTTTAAAGGTCAGCACCAACACTTTGAATTGTGCTTGGAAATGTACTGGGATCAATGTAGATCCTTTAGGACTGGTGTTATATGATCCCATCAGCCGCTCCCAGTCACCAGTCTAGCAGCTGCTTTCTGGATTAGTTGTAGTTTCTGAGTTGCCTTCCAAGGTAGCCCCACCTAGAGCACGTGGCAGTAGTCTTACATGGCTTTCCAGGTAAGAATGCCAGAGCCTGCTAGATCAGGCCAGTGGCCCCTTAGTCCAGCCTCATGTTCTCCCAGTGGCCCCCCAGATCCCCAAAGGGAAACCCGCAAGGAGGATTTGAGCTCAAGTGTCGTGTCCCCAGCTCTGGTTTCCAGCAACTGGCATTCAGAAGCATTGCTGCCTCTGACTCTGGAAGTGGAGGAGAGTCTGTGTGGCTGGTTGCCGTTGAGAGTCATAAATTAGTCTAAGCCTCTTTTAGAGCCACCCAACTTGGTAGCCCTCCCTGCCATCTTGTGCCATCTAGCTCTGCGCTGCGCCAAGAAGCTCTTCCTTCGGCTGTCCTGAATCTTCCAATCTTCAGCTTCATTGGATGTCCATTGAATGTTCCAATATTACGAGAGAGAGGGGAAATGTGTCTCTGCCTTTTTTGTGAACCGACAACGTCCCAAATGCTGCAACCTTTCCTTCCAGGAGAGTTACTCCATCTCCTTTATATATTTGGAAGCTTTTCAAATTCTACAACCTCCTTTCTGAGGATACCGGAACTGTACACAGCATTCCCAAGGTGGCTGCACCATAGATTTGATAATGGCCTCATGATGCTGGCAGTTCTTGTTTCCTGTTGCTGAACTGCAGCTCCCACCATCCCTGACTGTTGAGCATGCTGGCTGTTGGAGCTGCTGGAAGTTGGAGTCCAGCAGCATCTGGAGGATCCCCATCCCTGATCTAGAATATACTTTGAGGTCTCTGCCTCCCCAGCTTGTGCAAAACGTCCAACCTTTGCTTCTGTTTTGGCTGTTTCCAGGTGCTGGGAGTACAAGCAGCCCGTCTGGGGGGGCCTCTCTGGCTTCTGTCCCCAAAGCAGGCGCTTCCTCCCTCAGCCTTCTGGGAGCCTATTCTGACAGCGAGGACAGCAAGAGTGACTGAGCGCCACAGGAGAGTGACAACCCCCAAGCTTCACACAATACTTCCCTGGTAGTTGGTCTCCCTACACGGTGGTATCTCGTCCACCCGCACACCAAACCACCTGCAGATGTTTTTTCCTCTGTGGAATCTTTTCCCCACCAGCTGCAACATTTGCCTTGGGCTTCTCCTCCCGATGTGACTTGGGCATCCGCTAACAGGTCTCCTTTCTGCCACCTCCAGACCGTGAGTCAGACAGGCCAGCCTCCTCCTGGATTCCTGTGGTGGTTTGGTACAGAGAAAGCAAAGCTTGAAGGGCCCTCTGCAGAGCAGCCCCGGGAGAGTGCTGAAGCCCCAGGCCAGGCCAGGGAAGTTCCCTCTCTGGTCTTCTCTGCAGTCCTCCTTTACCAGACCACAGCTGGTTCCTTCCAGAGGAGCAGGACCCCGAATGCAAGGGGGCCGGCTAGTGAACAGCCAACATGGGGGGAAATAGGACTTTCGCGACCCCAACCAGCACAAGAAGTGGGGGGCCATTGCTTTGTTAGTTGAAGATCCTCCAAGTTGACAGAGCCACGTTCCGTCCCCTGCTCTCTAATGGACATTTTCAAAAACCAGAAGCCTAGCAGTGTGTGGGTGTCATCCATCCACCATTTTGAATTTGGCAATGAAAGAAGAACAGCCTGTTCTCATCCCCACAAACACAAATAGATGTCTGCCGTTTTGATAATGACTTGGAAGGAAATGGGGGGGAGGGGCTTACCAGATTTGTTCATTCTAATCTGTTTGCATGTGGTCAGACGGGACATGAGATCAAGCACACCTTGCGTGCTCAGGTTTTATTCATCTTAAGTAGCAGCTACTCAAGGGTTCTAGGCATTCTAGACTGGGCTGCAGGAGGCAAAGGTTAAGCCCTTTCTCCCCCCCCCCCCTTACGTGCTTAACCTTAGGTGGATTGTTTTGTCCTCATCTCCCAAAGTCCTGGGGCTTGTTTAGTAGAATATCCGCCCTTGTCTGCCTGCATCAGTCAAGCTGCCATCAGTGTAACTTAATAAAAGATACAGGTGAAAGCGTGTTCTCTTCCCCCCTTATTAGAGGTTACCGCCCACACACTTCTGCTGCGCCTTTCTGCTTGTGTGGTGGTGAGGCATTCTCAAAGTAAAGGAAGGATTGAACTCTGATTAATAAGAATACACACAGAAGCTTGAACCAGCAAGACTCTGGGAAGGGGGCGTCTAATAATCTCAGTCTCTATCCCCTGGCCCAGGTCATTTTATTCACAAAATAACTTTTTACAGAGAGTTCTAAGAACCAGTCAGATTTCTTCTGACCATTTCAACAAACCTCACGTGGGAACAAAGTTAAAGTACTAAAACTAATTGAGCATGGGGTAAATAAAACAGAACTACAAAGGAGTCCATTTGGCAACCTGGGGAGGTGATGAACAAGCAATGTACATGATAAGGAGGGTGGCCAGGAAGACAGCGATCATTATCACCTTCAGGTGAGATCTGTTTCCTGGCCCTAAGATTAACATATCAGAAGAGCTACATCAAGGAAACTGCCCACTGTCTTTGATGACCCAGGATGTCTTTGATGACCAAGGCAAGGCAGACACATATTACACAACGAGTGCGAAAGATCCTGAGTGCCAGGCGGGTGGCGGGGAGGGGACTTCAGGGTCCAAGGTCATTTGGCAGAAGGTAAAAGGATGTGGGTGGTGCTGTGGGTTAAACCACAGAGCCTAGGGCTTGCCGATCAGAAGGTTGGCGGTTCGAATCCCCATGACGGGGTGAGCTCCCGTTTCTCAGTCCCTGCTCCTGCCAACCCAGCAGTTTGAAAGCACATCAAAGTGCAAGTAGATAAATAGGTACCGCTCCAGCGTGAAGGTAAACGGCGTTTCCGTGCGCTGCTCTGGTTTTGCCAGAAGTGGATTAGTCCTGCTGGCCACACGACCCGGAAGCTGTACACCAGCTCCCTCGGCCAGTAAAGCGATGAGCGCCGCAACCCCAGAGTCAGCCACAACTGGACCTAATGGTCAGGGGTCCCTTTACCTTAAAAGGAAAGCAGGTGGGGGGGTTCTGCCCGCTTGAATTGGATCAACCCAATCATGGTTGGAAACCTGTAAGAAACACCTGAGCACAAGAGCACCTCTGGTCCCCTGTGGTTTCCTGCAGTGGGTATTCAGAAGCATTGCTGCCTCCAACCGGGGTGCAGGGCAGAGCCATCCTGGCTAGTAGCCACTCTCTTCCATGAATTTGTCCAACCCTCTTGTAAGCCCATCCAAGTTGGTGGCCTCCTGTGGGAGGGAGCTCCACAGTTTATGTGCAGTGGGAAGAAGGACTTTCCTATATCTGTCCTGAATCTTCCAGCATTGATCTTCATTGAATGCCTGTGGGCTCCAGTGTCAGGAAAGAGAGACGGACGCTTTTCCTGACCTGCTTCCTCCCTGCCAGGCCTTCCCTCCCCTTCTGTCTCCTCTTACTTTCCCAAGCGCTGCAGCGTTTCCTTAAAGGGGATCCCATTGCATGGCAGAGGGGAGAGGAAGGCAGTGATCTTGGCCACGATGCCCGTCACGCATCACACCTTCCGCCTTGTACAATAAGATGATAATTTTTTAAAAAAGTAGTGTTTGCAAGTAAAGTAATGGCTGTCGCTTCTGTTTTGGTTGTTCCACCTTATACATGAGAAGAAGATCTCTGTCCAAGTTTGCTGCAGTGGAAAGTCTCTGGCAGAAGTCCCAGTTCTGGCTTAGCCAGAAAGAGCTCCCTTTCCAGGGCTGGAAGGAGCAGCCTGTCCGATTCTGCCAACCTTCGATGAACGAGGTCTAGTGTTACCAGAGGGACCAATTCACTTTCTCCGTGCCATGCATAATTTTATACACTCTTATTCTTGTCGCCTCTTCCTCACACCAATGAAATCACAGGGGCCTTTTCTGCTGACCTCATAATGTACCTCTGCCGCAAACAGACATCACTCTGAGTTCCTCTTGCAGCCTGCAGGGGGCATCTTGCAGTGAGAGTTATTTTTAAATGGCAGCTGGAACAAGGCAAAGGGTCTGCAGTTCTGAACCGCATCTTCCCCTGATGAGCGGATCCTAGTAGGACAGCTGGCAGACTTCTTGGTCCCTCCGTAGTCTGTAGCTGTTCCGCCTCCTCAGAGATGCTCTGGTGTGAATGGCGCATGGATAAAGAGGACGGGAGTGGGAAGTCTGCTCTTACACGGAGCGCAGAAGGAAAAGGTTCTGGTGAGAGCTGTTGTGGCCCAGAAACACCTGCAGGGTCGCTGGGTTGGCGAAGGCTCCCTTCTCTGCTCCAGGGTTGAGATGGCTTTCTTTATTTTGGAGCATTCTTGCCTCGCTCTTCAGCCAAAAAGGCTCCCAGTGCGTCTTGCATAAGTAAAGGTAAAGGTATCCCTGCCCGTACGGGCTAGTCTTGCCAGACTCTAGGGTTGTGCGCTCATCTCACTCTATAGGCCGGGAGCCAGCGCTGTCCGCAGACACTTCCGGGTCACGTGGCCAGCGTGACAAGCTGCATCTGGCGAGCCAGCGCAGCACACGGAAACGCTGTTTACCTTCCCGCTGCGTCTTGCATACAATTGCTTTAAAAGAAGCCCTCAGACCTTGAGATTTCAGGACCCAAAGTTGAGACTGAGGGTCGCCTCCTGGTGATGGAATGGGGGGCTGGTGATACCACAGGGCAGGCTCAGGTGATGCTGCGCACTCTCCCACTACTGAGCCCCAGAGACGGAGGTTAATTGGGAGAGGGGTGGAGGGAGCAGAGGAGGGCAGACCCCCCTCCCCAGATAATGATGCAATATTTTTTTACCCATCTCCTGGACTGAAGAGTGCAAGCTGCATGCACAGTCTTTTGAATGTTGTTGACGGCACTCTCGCCCACTGCGAGATTCAAGACCTGCCCCTGCCCCCTGGAGGGCATCAGGCAAAAGAGGTACTTCAGACCAGCCCTGAAGGTCTTGCAAACCTAATAATGACCAATTGGCATTGAAAGACTTCAAGGATTGGAGGCACCTGATGGAGTCAGAAAAAAGAGAAGCAGTTACAGGCGGAGGCAACAGTGCTTCTGAATGCCACTTGCTAGGAAGCGGAGATGGCTCTTAACAGCTGGGCATCTTGTTGGCCATTGTGAGAACATGATGCTGAACCAGGCAGGCCTCCATTTCCCTCATCCAGCAACCTCTTCTGATCTCCTTAAGACCTCTGGCTAAATCTCTTTCGGGTCAAGTACCTTACTCCCATCTGAATAGTCATTCACAAAGGGAGCAAACTCACTTAAAAAAAAAAAAGGTCTACATGCGTATCTCATCATCCAAACACCAAGCATTCTCAGGAAATCATTCGTTGAACTTGGACTACTGCCATGCGCTCTCAGTGGGGCTACGTTGGAAGGTGACTCAGAAATTACAACTAGTCCAGAATGCAACTGCGAGACGGGTGACTGGGAGAGGCTGCCAGGACCATATAACCCTGGTCCTAAAGGATCTACGTTGGCTCCTAGTACATTTCCGGGCTCAATTCAAAGTGTTGGTGCTGACCTTTTAAGCCCTAAACAGCCTTGGCCCTGCAGACATGAAGGAGTGTCTCCACCCCCATCATTCTGCCCAGACACTGAGGTCCAGCTCCAAGAGCCTTCTGGTGGTTCCCTTCCTGCGAGAAGCCAAGTTACAGGGAACCAGGCAGAGGGCCTTCTCGGTAGTGGCACCCGCCCTGTGGAACGCCCTCCCATCAGATGTCAAGGAGATAAAGAACTTTTAGAAGACATCTGAAAGCAGCCCTGTATTTGGAAGTTTTTAATGTTTGATGTTTTATTATGTTTTTATAGTGGCGGAAGCAACCCAGTTTGATGGGCAGGGTATTATAATTATAAATTTACTTTGATTCCTGTGGGAAATTTTCTAATGCATTTCTGGACAGGGAATTTTGACCCCAAAATGATGAAAAAAATCTGGGAAAACCCTCTGTAAAAGGCAAGCAAGCAAGGAAGAAATGCTCTCTTATTTCTCCAGTCTCTGGGGAAACAGCTGCCAGAGACCAGCAAAACACAAAAAGTAAGGCTTATTTAAGGCTGCTTATTTGCTTGCAGTAGGTATGGCTGTTTGTGTTCGGATAGAATAATAGAATCGTAGAGCTGGCAGATATTCCAAGTGTCATCTTGTCCAGCCCCTGCAATGCAGGAATCTGCCAGGTGCCCATCCAACCTCTGCTTAAAAGCCTCAAGGAGGGAGAGGCCACCGTCTTCCCAGGGAGACCGTTCCACTGTCAAGCAGCTTTTGCCGTCAGAAAGTTCCTTCTGATATTTAGTAGGAAACGTCTTTCTTGTAATTTGAAGCCATGGGTTCGAGTCCTACCCTCTGGAGCAGGAGAAAGCAAGTTTGTTCCCTCTTCCCCGTGACAGACCTTGAGATATTTGAAGATGGCTCTCCTGTCTGCTCTCAGTCTCCTCTTTTGCAGGCTAAACAGATGCAGCTCCTTCAACCGTTCCTCATAAGGCTCTCCAGACCCCAGATCATCTTGTTCACCTACCTCTGCACACCTTCCAGATTGTCAACATCTTTCTTAAATTGTGGCGCTCAGAACAGGACACAATATTCCAGGTGTGGTCTGACCAACACAGAATAGAGCAGAACTTTTACTTCCCTTGACCAGGACACTGTATTTCTGTGGATGCAGCCTAGAATAGCATTCGCTTTTTTGCTGCTGCATCACACTGTGGACTCATGTTCAACTTGTGACCCACCAAGACCCCTCGATCCTTTTCACATGTACTGTCCGTAAGCAGGTGTCACCCATCTTATATTTGTGCGTCTGGTTATTCCTGCCTTAAGTGCAGAACCTGGCATTTGTTCCTATTGAAATTAATTTTGTTAGCCTGGGCCCAGGTAAGGTAATTTTGTTCCAATCTGTTAAGGTAATTTTGAATCCTGATTCTGTCTTCTGTGGCATGAGCAGGACCTGCATGTAAATGTGCAGTCCCTGTGTGTTGCAGCTGTGAGCTGAGCCGTGTCCTGTTCCAGGGAGAGGAGGAAAAGGAAAAGGATCCCAGGCCTTAAACCCCAGCTGAAACCAAGCCCTGTTCCTGGTTATGGCCTCCTTTGTATCCTGTCCGCTGCTCCCCTCCCTCTGCTTGCTGGTGGAGCCCCTCTGCTAATGAACCACAGGCACAGGGTCTTTTTCTCCCTGCCTCAGCAATGAGTTATGGCGAGAGGCAGCAAACCGTTGCGCTGGGAGATGAATCTCCATTAGAGGAGACAGACTTTTTCCTGGGCTTTCCTCCAGCCCTCTGCCTGCGGGAGCTGGCAAGGGCGCCAGCAGTGCCAACCAGCTTTGTCTCTTGGCAGAGTTGGAGGTCGCTGGGTGATGCAGAGATTTATCATGCACCGTTTCTTGAAAGCCTCCCCATCAGTCTTTCTCCCCCCCCTCGCCCCCCCCCGCTCCAAAACATTACGATTTGAATCCAGTCAAAAGCACTAAGTGCCTTCAGGAGGGCAGCTTAAAGCATGGCAAGAAATAAGAGTAGGGCGCTGCAGCGAAATGTTGCAGCAGCTTTCCAGCCCCTGACGTGCTTCCTCTCTCTGGGACTTCAGCCAGTCTGGAACAAGAGCCTTATTATGTTGCTGCTCAGAATTTGTTTTTGAAAATAATTTATCTCTTCTGATCCAACTGAGCTGTTAGGTTGGCTTAAATCACATCCATAGTGCACATTTAAAGCACCTTTATCCCACCTTAGCCATCAGAGAATTTTCTTATTCATAAGACACTTGGAAATATTTATACTTAAGGGGGAGGAAATTCACATTTTTATTTTATTTTATTTTTTTTTTATAAAAATTTTTATTAAGAGTTTTGTTAATACAGTAGAGAAAAAACAATAAACAGATAATAGACAGAAAAATAAAAAACAAACATAAAATTTAACATCTTATAATACTCATCTTTTCTTCATCTTTTGGACTTCCTCACATCTTGCGTTCCAATTTACAAAACTTTAGCCAGCAAGTTATCACCTTGTTTCAAATCTTGTTATACACATGTGATGGGATAGTGAGCTGCTTGTGCGTAAAAGCTTGATCCCTCTGGGGTTTGGCTGGTCATCCAAACCGAGGCACTAATGGAGCCCCCAAAGCATGACTCCGTCAGTCGCTGGTAGAATCTGACAGTGGGCGTCTACGGAATTTACGCCAACATAAAAGCTGTTTGATGGACATGCGCCTTCGTGACTCTCTGCGTGACAGTTTCCGGCGAAGGGTGGGAGTTCCTAATGGGGGTCTTGTTACCTCTTCGCTATTCTCACTAGAAGTATCCCAGAGCCTCCCCTCCGCTGTGACTCCTGCACTCCCCCTGCTGGTTCCTTCCTCTGCTGCAGATTCTCTCCTATTCTCCTGGAGCCTGTCCACCACCTGTCCCTCCGATGGCAGTTCCCTGACATCCACCTCCCCCCCCAGGGCCCCCTTCACCCCCTCCTATTTCTGTCTGCTTGCTTCTTATATTCTTCCTTGGCTTTCTCTAAATTAAGTTGAAGCTGACGGTGGATCGCTTCCATCTCTTCAAAAAAATATTCCGCCGCCGGCACGCTCCACCTCTCCCCTCCCTCTCCTGGGAATGCCCGGGGGTGACACCCATAATTTGCCAGAAAGGGACTCATCCCTGTGGACACATTCTCCGCGTTGTTGTAGGCAAATTCTGCTAGAGGTAACTTATCCACCCAATCATTTTCTCTGTCTTTTACATAACACCTCAGGTATTGTTGTAAAATCCCGTTTGCCCTTTCCGCTTGCCCATTTGTTTCTGGGTGCCGGGCAGTTGAGAAATTGAGTTCTACGTGCAGTAAGCTCATAAGTTTCCTCCAGAACCTGGAAGTAAATTGTTTCCCTCTGTCGCTCAAAACCCTCAAGGGGGCGCCATGCAACCTAAAAATATGTTCTACAAACAACTTGGCGGTTTCCTCCGCTGTGACCGCATGTGAACAAGCTATAAAATGACACATCTTGGTTAATAGATCTACCACCACCATGACAGCTGTTTTGCCTTTGGATTTTGGCAGGTCCGTCATAAAATCTATGGATACTGCCTCCCATGGCCTTTCTGGCGTGGGTAAGGGTTGTAATAGCCCCGCTGGCGCCACCCTCTCTCCTTTCGCTTGCTGGCACCTGTCGCAACCCCTGACATATTCCCGTACGTCCTCCCTCACCTTGGGCCACCAAAACTCCCTGGTAACCAACCACATGGTTTTGTGCTGTCCAAAATGTCCCGCTGTGGGGCTGTCATGCAACTGCTTGAGTACTCTGCCCCTCAGTTCCCCATCGGGTATGTACAGTGCCCCTTTGTAATACAACGCCCCGTTCTTTTCTTCAAACCCCCCTGTGTTCTCCTCTGTCCTCCTGAGCTCACTGAGTTTCTCTTGGGCGTATTCATCGTTCTCAGTACCCTCTATCAGTTCCCTCTGCCCCACCAATGCCGCCCCACACACCCAGCGGTCTTCAGGGATTACATGCCTTGCCTCAGGCGCTCCCTCCCCCTCTAAGTACTCAGGTTTCCTGGAAAGAGCGTCCGCCCTCACGTTCTCGGAGCCGGGCACGTAACGAATCTCAAAGTGGAATTTGGAGAACTCCTGGGCCCATCGCACTTGTCTCTGGTTCAGCACTCGGGCTGTTCTCCAGTATTCCAGATTTTTGTGGTCAGTTCGGACTTGAACCTTGTGCTGCGCCCCAATCAGCAAGTGCCGCCATTTCCGGAATGCTTCATGAATGGCGAGCAGTTCTCGGTCGTATACTGTGTAGTTCCTCTCGGATTTGTTCAACTTCCGCGAGAAGAATGCACACGGTCTCCATTCAGACGTATCTTTTCCCGGCTGGAGAAGAACGGCCCCCACCGCTCGGTCTGACGCGTCAGTCTCCACTCTCATTGGTTGTTGTAGATCCACGTGCAAAAGTTGCTCTTCCGACGCAAACGCCTGCTTTAAACGTTCGAACGCCCGCTGCGCTTCTTCCGTCCAAACAAATTTCTTTTTGCTACTAAGACAATCCGTGATGGGCGCTGTTAAATGGGCAAAGTTTTTGATGAACTTCCTATAGAAGTTTCCGAAGCCCAGGAACCTTTGCACGTCCTTCTTGGTCTTTGGTGTTTTCCATTCCAGTACCGCTTGAACCTTGCTGGGATCCATGGCCAATCCCTTGTCAGACAACCGGTACCCCAGGAATTCCACCTCCCTGGTATGAAACTGACACTTCTCCAGTTTCACCCACAGCCGGTTTTCTCGCAGCTTGCTCAGTACCTCTCTTACATCTCGCACATGCTGCTCCTCATTCTCTGAGTACACCAGGACGTCATCTAAGAACGCTACGCAGTTCTTGTAGAGCAGTGGCCCCAGGACGTGATTCATGAATGATTGAAAGCAGGCGGAGCCCGCTTGTAATCCGAAAGGCATAACCCGGTACTCAAAAGCCCCCAAGGGGGTGAACATAGTGGTCTTCCACTCATCCCCCTTTCTCACACGTATCAAGTTATATGCCCCCCTAAGGTCCAGCTTGGTAAAAATTTTCCCTTTTCTCACCCGTGTTAGAATGTCATCAATTCTAGGCATAGGGAACGTCACTGGTTCTGACACTGCATTTAGGGCCCTGAAATCACATACAAGCCTGGGCTTGCCCGAGTTTTTTTTGTCCACAAAGAACACTGGGCTGCCCCCCACCGCTCGTGACTCTCTGATGAAACCTCGCTTGAGGTTCTTGTCAATGAACTCCCTTAACTCCTGCATCTCACTGTCTGACATTGCATACAGCTTGCCCACTGGCAATTGTGCTCCTGGGAGTAAGTTAATTTGACAGTCAAAGGGTCTGTGCGGGGGCAGTTTATCTGCTTCCTTTTCGCTAAAGACGTCAATCAAGTCAGCGTATTGTGGTGGCACCTTCCCCTTGTCCATCACTTCCATCCCTGCTAGAGTGGCCCTGGCCCCTGCCTGAGCCTCTCCCTCCTTGCAGTGTTCTAGGCAATGTGCTGATCCAAAGGAAACCACTCTCTGATGCCAGCCTACTAGCGGATCGTGTAGCGCCAGCCAGCTCATACCCAAGATAATAGGAGCTCCCCCGAAGGTGGCTACGTTAAACGCTATCAGTTCTGTGTGTCTTGCCACCCTCATTATCATTGGTACAGTCTGTTGGCTCACTTCTCCTCCCAACAGCTCCCTCCCATCAATCGTGGTAACCTGCAAAGGCTTACTTAATGGGATAGTCTGTATCTGGTGTTCAGCTGCAAACTCCTTACTCATGAAATTACATGAGCTACCTGAATCCAATAGCGCTTTTATCTTCAGTGGGTGTCCGTTTGCCAGTTCCAGCAACACCTCTATCACAAGCGCTGGTCTTGGAGGTTCCGGCGTGGGCACATTCACTACTCCCTGGCCTGGCTGCTGTGCCCTGATGTTGGCAACCAGGCATTGGCTTTTACTTGCTCCGTGATTTCTTCTTCCTCCTTCCCCCCAACAGTTCCCGCCATCCCTTGCCATTCCTTCCTTTGCGGACAGACTCTGGCAAAGTGACCTGGCTGTTGGCAGAGATAGCATCTCTTGCCGCTCTTTCCCTCTTTCTTCCGCCCTTCACTGGTGTTTGAAACTGCGCGCACGCGCGCTGTTCCAAGTTCCATCGGCTCTGCTGGCGGGAAAGGCTGCTCCGGAATCTCTGGAATGCGGAAGTCCTTCCAACGTTCCCCCTTTCCTTCCCGCTTTTCCATAGCTCTAGCCTCCTGGCGTGCTCCTATGGACAGCACTGATTTAGTCAGCTGATCCATAGACTCCGCCCTAGGCGCCCGGGAAAGTTCATCTTTCACTGCCGGAGAGAGACCTTCTTCAAACAGCATTTGAATAGGTTCACTAGCAAGGTCCCACCCTAGTCTATGAATCAGCATGGTGAACTCAGTCCAGGACTCACGTACAGATCAGCTCCCCTGTTTACACGCCATTAACTGTCTGCGCACCACCCCCTGCTCGATCTCGCTGGAAAACATCAAGTCCATGGCGCGAAAAAACTTCATTGTGTCCTTTAAGATTTCATTATTGGCTGCCATCAGGGGCCGAACCCAGTCCTTTGCCCCTCCCTCTAGATGGCCAATCACGTACGCCACTCTAGAGTTCTCATCGGGGAAGTCATCAAACAGTAGATTGAGAGCATATTGCATCTCTGTCCTAAAGGCTTGATAGTTCCTGGGATCCCCCCCAAATTTCTGCACCAATCCAGGCACCTTTCTGGCAAGTGGGGTGGTTTTTCCCTTATCCGCATCTTGAGCCCTCCTCTCCTCGAGCCTCGCCGTTTGCAGCGCCAGCTGGACCTCCAACGCCCTGTACCTTTCTTCCAGGCTTGGACCTGCTCCAGCTCCAGCTCCTGCTCCTCCGGTTCCGGCTGGTTCGCTCATGATGCCCTCTGCTTGCACAAGCTGCTTTCAAAGACTGTCAGATTGCTGTGATGGGATAGTGAGCTGCTTGTGCGTAAAAGCTTGATCCCTCTGGGGTTTGGCTGGTCATCCAAACCGAGGCACTAACGGAGCCCCCAAAGCATGACTCCGTCAGTCGCTGGTAGAATCTGACAGTGGGCGTCTATGGAATTTACGCCAACATAAAAGCTGTTTGACGGACATGCGCCTTCGTGACTCTCTGCGTGACAGTTTCCGGCGAAGGGTGGGAGTTCCTAACGGGGGTCTTGTTACCTCTTCGCTATTCTCACTAGAAGTATCCCAGAGCCTCCCCTCCGCTGTGACTCCTGCACTCCCCCTGCTGGTTCCTTCCTCTGCTGCAGATTCTCTCCTATTCTCCTGGAGCCTGTCCACCACCTGTCCCTCCGATGGCAGTTCCCTGACAACACATTTCCAATATTTTGTCCCTAACTTTGAATACTTTTATCTAGGTCTTAGGTTCCTAATTTTAACACAATGTTTATTCAAAATTTCTCTTTTTCTCATATATTTCACTCATTCTCATAATTTTTATCAACTAACTCAATGGGCCCTGTTATTTTCAATTCTCTTATCCTTCTTAGCACTCATATAGTTTGCAATGTTTTTGTAGATAGTCTTTAAATTTCTTCCAATCCTCTTCCACGGCTTCCTCTCCCAGATCTCGGATTCTTCCGGTCATTTCTGCAAGCTCCATGTAGTCCATCAGTTGCATCTGCCATTCCTCCAGCGTGGGCAAATCTTGAGTTTTCCAGTATTTGGCAACGAGTATCCTTGCTGCTGTTGTTGCATACATAAATAATGTTCGATCATTCTTTAACACCCTCTGGCCAACACTGCCCAAAAGGAAGGCCTCTGGTTTCTTGGGAAAGGTATACTTAAATACCTTTTTCAGCTCATTATATATCATTTCCCAGAAGGCCTTGACCTTAGGGCAGGTCCACCAGAGGTGAAAGAACGTTCCTTCAGTTTCCTTACATTTCCAACACTTGTTATCTGACAGGTGATATATTTTTGCTAGCTTGACTGGAGTCATGTACCACCTATATATCATTTTCATAATATTTTCTTTCAAGGCATTACATGCCGTAAACTTCATACCGGTGGTCCATAACTTTTCCCAGTCAGCAAACATGATATTATACCCAATATCCTGTGCCCACTTTATCATAGCTGATTTAACCGTTTCATCCTGTGTATTCCACCTGAGCAGCAAGCTATACATTCTTGAAAGTAATTTAGCCTTAGGTTCTAACAGTTCTGTTTCCAATTTCGATTTTTCCACCTGGAATCCTAACTTTTTATCCAATTTAAAAGCCTCTTTAATCTGAGCATAGTGTAGCCAATCTCGCACTTTATCTTTTAGTTTCTCCAAACTCTGTAATCTCCAATTGTCTCCATCTCTTTCTAATATTTCCCAATACTTTGGCCATTTGACCTCCATATTGGGTCTTTTCACTGCTTTAGCTTCCATAGGTGATAACCACCTCGGGGTCTTATTTTCTAATAAGTCTTTGTATTTTGTCCAGACATTAAACACTGCTTTCCTTACAATATGGTTCTTGAAATTCTTGTGAATCTTAACCTTGTCATACCACAGATATGCATGCCATCCAAAAGCATTGTTAAATCCTTCCAAATCTAAAACATCAGTGTTTTCAAGAAGCAGCCAATCTTTCAGCCAGCAAAAAGCTGCTGATTCATAATACAACCTTAAGTCTGGCAGGGCAAACCCCCTCTTTCTTTAGCATCAGTTAGTATTTTAAACTTAATTCTGGGCTTTTTGCCCTGCCAGACAAATTTAGAAATATCTCTTTGCCACCTCCGGAAACACTCCATTTTGTCCACAATCTGTAGAGTCTGAAAAAAAAACAGCATCCTTGGCAATACATTCATTTTTATAGCAGCAATTCGGCCCAACAAGGAAAGTTTCAATCTTGACCAACTTTCTAAGTCCCTCTTGATTTCTGACCAACACTTTTCATAATTGTCCTTAAATAAACTCAGATTCTTTGCTGTTATGTTCACCCCTAGATATTTTACTTTTTTAACCACATTTAACTCTGTCTCTTTCTGAAACCTTTCTGACTCTGAAGTTGTCAATTTTTTTTCCAGTACCTTAGTTTTTTGTTTATTTAGTTTAAATCCCGCCACCCGACCAAAATCTTGAATCAATTGTAATGCCCTTTTTGTACTAGATTTTGGCTCCTGTAAGGTCAAAACTAGGTCATCTGCAAAAGCCTTAAGTTTATATTGTTTCGCTCTGACCTGAAATTCACATTTTTAAAGCATTTTTCTTTCTTTCTTTCTTTCTTTCTTTCTTTCTTTCTTTCTTTCTTTCTTTCTTTCTTTCTTTCTTTTGTTTCTAATCTGCACTTTTATCTTTTTTTAAAAAGTCAAGCATTTAAAGGTGAAATGCAATGGACAAGAATAAAATCCAGCAGAATTATCCATCTAAAACATTGATAAAATACTGATTGATATTTGACTGGTATCAATTTCCCCTGATTAAAAAGGGGAAAGGGAAAGGAAATTCATGTTGCAAAGGCCTGTCTGAACAGGATAGTTTTTGAAACTGGCAGTTTTATTCTTAATTCCTTTCCTAACAATCCCTAGCATGGCATTTGCCTTTTTCGCAGCGGCTGCACACTAGGTTGATGTCTTTGTTGACCCATCTGTTCTGACCCCAAGGTCTCCGGGGTTCTTTGGCTGTGATCCCTGCCTTGCAGGGGTTGGACTAGATGGCCCTTGAGGTTCCTTCCAACTGTACAATTCTATGATTTTATGAAAGACATCTGAAAGAAGGCAGGGGCAGTTCCTGGTGAACCTCAAGTGGCAGGGAGTTCCACAGAGTAGCTGGGGCCTGCTGCTCCAGAGCCTCGGTCCCTAGTGAGGGCAGCCATCTATCCTGAGGAACAGGAAAGTGTGTCTTCAGGGCTGAATCAAACCACTGAAGAATCACAGCAGCTGCTGTGGCTGCAGAGATTGGGATTTAGGGTAGGAGAGCTGAGAATAATGCCAAGATATTTCACAGCTGGCAACCAGCGCGTCCCTTTGGTTTCAGATAGCACATGGGAAGGCGAGTCTAAAAAGGCCAGGACACAATTTTCCATGGCCCTTTAGCAGCTATGGCGGCTCATTTACCAGAAGTAGCATTAACTAGAGATCAGAAGACTTAGTTTGGCCGGAATCGAGTCACTACTTCCAAAGTTAAGGCTAAATACCTTACTTTCTGGTAAATGGGCCACGATAGCAGCCAGACGACAGAAAATTTGTGGCCCAGGCTTTTTAGAACCATCTACCTGAAACCAAAGAGGCGTCTTGGTTGCCAGACGGGATTTCTTTCCCGCTCCCCTCCCCCACTATACCTCCTGCGTTGTTTTTGCTGCGTCAGCAGCACCCAAGTGACCTCCCGGGGGAGCAAGCCTGGGCACTGTGTCTGGGGGTCCTGGGCTGCCCAGGCGACAAGACCCCCCTCTCAGCCTCACTGAGGGGGTCCAAAGGAAAGCAGAGCAAGATGACTGGCACCAGCTTGACTGCAGGAGTTGCCAGAAGGAGGCGGACAAGGCGCCATCCCAACTCCTCTCCAGATTTCTGTAGAGTTCACTCCTGAGCCTTTTCTCCCGCAAGGCAGCAGAGGTCAAGGAACTGAGTTTTCCTTCTCCTGATGATGAGCCCCATTTGCCCCCCACTTCCCTCTACAGCACAGGCAGAAACTGTCTTCTTGCCAGTTGGACCCAATCCGCCGGAATCTGCATGCAGGGCCAGCCCCCGACTCCTTGAGGGTTTGAGACCCCTTGGCTTCCCTCACCTGGTGGGGCTGCTGTTGCCTGCTGGCAGCTTCTAGAAGCCACCCATATTGCTTACACGATACTTACCAGTACATAATATTTAATAATACTTTAATTACTTTCCTTGGTGTAATGGGGCTCACGCTTTGCAGTCTTGCCTTGTTTAGCCACTATGTCTCTGTTATAAATAGTTCAAGCTGCTACCTTCTGCACATTCACATGCCTTGGGTTTAATTTATTTTGCTTTTATTTTATGTCTGGGTTGGTTTGACGGTGATCTGCAATTGTATATGCACTGTGCATTTTGTCACCAGATCATGTTTGATAATGTTGTAGTTTGCAGAATCTCTTAAGTCTTTTTTATTAGTAGTACATTATTTGAATAAGAGCATGGAGCACTCCAAATCATTTGCACAGAAAACCGTAGATCTAGCTGAAAGGTGACACAGGGACATCTGCCCTGATCGTTGCAATGCATCCTTTATTATTACCAATTGCATAAGATTATTGCGTAAGCTCGGAAGCTGGTGTGTAGCTGTGACTCTCATGGAGGGACATCCCCACTTCTGAGTTTCCCACCACACTGCTCCTGCCACCCCCCCCACGTTGATGTGTACAAGGTGCAATGGCTTGAAGGCCCCTAACCCTCTCCCTGGATCCCCAGAGCACAGAGGACCACTCTCTGCAAGCAGCCACCCATCCATCTGTTGGCGCTTGGCGTTCTCTCTCTCTCCCGCCTCCCTGCCCGCCGGTGATCAATGTAATTGCTCAGCCTCTGTTAAATGCGATTCCTTTCATGCTGCTCCCTAATGATGATGGGGGACTCCTCCCTCTCACGCATATTAAGCAGCGATGGTTGGGCCGTCGCAAGGATGGTTCCAGAAGCCTGATTTGCAAAAGAGAGACAATAAGACTCTTTTCCAGAGACGAGAGCTGGTCTTCTGCACATTTCCCCATGCGGCACTTAGATAATTTAAGACTCTGGGCTTGGTGGCCCTGTGTCCCCCGCCAGACCCCCAGGGCTGATCTGGAGCCTACAGATTTGCTCAGCCTCCTCCTCTCCAAGAGCCAGAGGGGCTTTGAAGGCCTTGGAGGCAGAGGGGTAGCTTTGCACCTGCTCCTGGGGAGACAGTGGCGGCCACCACATTGGACTGCTGCAAGAGAGGATTCAACTAATTCATTGAGGAGTAGGAGGCCATTGATCAATGGCTACTCCTAGCCACAATGGCTACGTTCTCCCTCTGCTGTCGAAGACCCACCACTTCTGAATCCCGGTGGCTGTGAACCACAAGTGGTGGGGAGAGCAATGCTGCTGCGCTCGGGTCCTGCTTCCAGGCTTCCCATTGGGACATCGGTGGGCTGTGGGCCTCATCCAGCAGGGCTCTGCTTCAGTTCTTAGCTTTTGTCCCAGGTTCATTCCAGTTAAAAGATCAGGAGACGGGTGGTGTGAAGGCTGCCTGCCTGAGTCCACAAGGAGCGCCTGCCTGTCAGATCAGCAGTCGGCAAAGCTTCCTGGCTTCAATTTCTGATACAAACATGCCATCACTCTGGGCTGAAATTAAGACTCTGTTTTTCCCTTATCCTCTCTTGATGTGACGGCCGTGTCTTCCTCTCCCGCCACAGAGGTTTCCTGACTCCCTTGTATTGCCCCCTCGCTCAGCCCTTATCCTGCCCCTCTCCCCCGCATCCCTCTCTCTGCCTGGCTGGCTCCCCGACAGCTCCATCCGTCACCCGCTGTCGCTCATGATTCTTATCCTCTTCTTCCGCTGAGCTTTGTCAAACTTTATCTGGGATTCCTTCTGCCATAACAATTGCACTCCCCTTCGTTATGTCTGGTGGAGGAGGGTTCTCAGGTTTGAATTCTGAGGCACATTTCTTAAATCTGAATGTTGGGGGGGGGGGGTTAGTTTGGTGGTGGGCAGGGGAAACGGCAAAGGGAGAGGTGTATGATGGAGGTTCACAGGCGTGAAGAAAATGGGTCGGCCACATTCACCATGTATTTAAACCGCTACGATGCCTCTTTAAACAGGCATGGCTTCCCGCAAAGGATTGATTCTGGGAACTGTAGTTTGTTAAAGGTACTGAGAGTTGTTAGGAGAGGACCTACTGTATTTCTTCTCCCAGAGCTAAAATTCCCAGAGTGGTTTAACAGCCAGTCCCTCCTTTCAGGGAAGATTACTGGCCCCGGTGGGAACACGGAGGGCATGTTGCTTGTTGAATCAGCACTACACAAGGTGGCCTTCAGATGTCTTGTAAAGGTTATATAGTTACTTATTTCCTTGGCATCTGAAAGGAGGCTGTTCCACAGGGAGGGCGCCACCACTGAGAAGGCCCTCTGCTGCCTCCTTGTAGCTTCACCTCTCACAGTGCCAGAAGGCGATGGGGGTGGAGACGCTCCTTCAGGTATACTGGGCTGAGGCCATTTAGGGCTTTCAAGGTCAGCGCCAACACTTTGGATTGTGCTCAGAAACATAATGTGAGCCAATGAAGGTCTTTCAGGACCGGTGTTATATGGTCTCAGCAGCTGCCACCGGTCACCAGTCTGGCAGCTGCATTCTGGGTTAGTTGTAGTTTCCGAATCACCTTTAAAAGTAGCCCCACGGAGAGCTTGCATCTGCCATGCCTGCAATCCTTGCCTTGCGTAGGTAACATACTGATTTACAGTTGGGTTTAACAGCTCCTAGCCACAATGGCTTTGCTTCCACTGTCAGAGGCAGTCGTGCAACCAAGTCCCTGTTCCAGAAGACACAGGAGGGGAAAGTGTTGCTTTTGTGTTCAGTTCCTGCTTGCTGTCGTCCCCCCCCCCCCCGGCATCTGGGTAGCCCCTGTGAGAACAGGGGGCTGGACTAGGTGGGCTGTTGGCTGATCCTGCAGCCAGACTCTTCTGATGTTCTTAGATCAATGTTCACGCAGCGCATAGTTCTGCTGCATCGGATTTGCTCCCACAAGAGGCAGTGATGGCCACCAACTTGGATTAGTCAGATTCATGGAAGAGAAGGCTATCGATGGCTGCTCACCACCAGGGCCACACTCTGCCTCCAGCCAGAGGGGAGAAACCACAAAAGGTGAGAGCAATGCTTGCGAGTTTCCCACGGGGGCCCATGACTTGGCTTATGTTCATATGGAAGCTCCAGGTCCAGAGGCAGTCTATCTGTCCAAGGTTCTTAGGGGCCACCGTGGGAACAGGGTGCTGGACTGAATGGGTCACTGGCCTGATCCAGTAGGCTTGCCCTTAGGCTTCCAGCAGAAGAACGTAACCCCCGTCTAAGGCCTTCATCCAGTGAGAGCCTTGAGGTGACTGAGGACTCAAAGCATCGCCCCAAAGGCGCCACCTTCTCCCTCAGAAGGAGAACCATTTCTCGCCATGTGGAAGTTGCTTCCATGGTCCTGCTGGGAGAGAGCATCTGGGGAGCTGTCGTGCGCAAAAGATTTATGTGATGAGGAATAAGAGGCGACACAGGCTTATTAAGTTACTTGGTTCCAGCTGCGTTTGGAGAGGGAGTCTCCCCTGCAGAGTTTCGTCTGGCTGGCAGGTCCTGCGTGTGAGATGCCGGGACAAGCAAGCAGGCCTCCTTTGGGACAGGGTGCTGGGCTGGATGTGCCCCCTTTGGTCTGATCCAGCCACCAGGCTCTACTGGTGCCTTTTGACAAAGCTCTCTCACATAAACTGGCAAGAGGGAGGTTTGGCTGGCATGGGCACCAAGGAGCTCCCAGGCCCATCACCTTTCTGCCCCCCTCCAAGTCCCAGAATTACAAAAGCCACCCCAGCTTCTGATTTTCAAGCCCCTCTCTTGGCAGCTTGTAGTGGCTGCTGGAGAGCAGGCGAGGAGAAGGGGCTTCCACCCCTGAGGCACCCCTGAGCCCTGGGTGACATGCTGACTCTGGGGGGCAGGCAGAGGGCAGGGCCGGTCTGGGTGGGTGGGAAGAAGGGGGGAGCGGAGCGCAAGGAGTCTTGATTCTTTTCAAAATGCTTTGTGCATCTGCATCAAATCTTGCCCCTTTCTAAAAGTTATTTATTGGTAGGTGGGTGTTTATTTTTGTAAATCTACCAAAGAATAAAGTCAAATCAGGAATGAGGACTTTTTCTCAGGGCGGTGGGAGGCGTGTGTGCTGTGTCCCGTTGGCGCAGTGACGGTGGCTCTTGCCGTCCTTCTGATAGGAAATGCTCTGCACTGGGGGAGGAGGGGGTCATAGAGGGTCAGTTGGGGGAAGTGAGAAATGTCCCCGTTTTCAGCTCAGGAATGTTGGAGGGTATGGAGCAGCCACCAGTAACCTTTCCCCACAAAAACAAAGCCATGACTAGCTGCTTAGCCAGCCAGATGCATTTTGGACCATATACCTAGAGGCAGCGGCATAGGGATTCGCTCCATTTTAATAGAAATTAAGCTGTCTGCCTCCCAGGGATTCTTCAAAGCAGTGGCTGGGCCTTCCGTCCCCCTCCATCCCCGAGTCTTGCCGGAGGCTGATGGCTGTTCCTCAGCACATGCCCCTCTGTCACCGTGGCGCTCTGGCTGCCGCTGTGCTAAACGTTCCATCCCTCTTTGCGCCAGGGCTTCCGGCAACTTAGTGCGCAGTGTAATAAACCTGCATGTTCTGGAGATTTCCCTCTCCCTTTCTTTTCTCTTGCTTCTCTTCCCCCAGTCGTGGCGGCTGGTGGAATTGCATTAGTCCCTGTTAAAAACGGCTGGTGGCGGGGTAATAAATTGGATGTGTCAGGCCTTTTTGCTTCTTCATCTCCTTTCATTACCTTGAGCGGTAATTTATCTCTCCCCAGTCGCCATCGGTGGGAAGGAGAGCGGCGGGCAGGAGGGCCTGTGATGCTTTCAGGGATGGGGGGGGGGGCTTGAGATGGGGGCCAAGTTCAGCAAAGGAAATGGGCAGCCAAGGACCACTGACAGGTGTGCATTTGAAATCAGAACCCCAGGTGGATTTTGTTTGCAAGGATATTCAAATGCATATTATTCTCATTAGTTTCTCTTTCTATTCCCTGTTACAGACACTGTTTGATTTGGGTCTCCTTTTAAAACAGGGCCAGAAATCAAGAGGAGGGAATATTCCACTTGGCATTAACAAAAAAATCACCTGCAGGATTTTAAGCTTGCAAAAGGCATTTTGCTCAGCTTCCACTGGAGGTCAAGGAGACCTTGACTGAAGCCGTCACTCTGTCACTACTCAACCGGGGATCCAGCAGGACTTAAAGTCTAAATAGACAGGAGTTAGGGATGCGATAGAAAGCTTACTTCTCTATTACCAGGGATTCACTAACTCATTCATTTTATCTTCTTATTGCATTCATATCCCACCTTTTCTCCAGCAGCAACATCCCAAAATTTTAAGTGCCTTCTTCCACCATTTTGAAAATATATTTCTTTCTGTGTCTGCTGTTCAGTGTTAAGTCACAAGCGCTGGTGACCCTTGTCCTCAGGTTGCCCCATGGGGAATAGTTGTAATACGCTTTTATTAAATATTTTGTCTTCAATTGCAAAAGCAAAATTAAAACAGCAGGGGGCGTGGGCGCTGGCAAGATGCAGGATGCAATTAAGATAATACTCGCATTAGCCACGACAGATTTCCATTGTTCCTGCTTAAAGGTATTTTCTGCTTTCTAAACTAATGCGTTCTTCTTGGGCACGGCACAGATTTTCTACGCTGCTTTGCCCGTTCTTCCCAAAATCAACCTTCCTTTCTCAGTTTCATACAGTGGTCCTCGTTTTACCTCTGGAAATGGCCAGAGGCTTGTCTCATCCAGTGCCTTGCAATGGGGTACTTACTTCCTGGTGCCTTTTGAGAAGCCTGTGGGATAGCTCAGTTAGCAGAGTATGAGAATCTTACTCTCAGGCTTGTGGGTTTGAGCCCCACACTGGGCAAAAGATGCCTGCATTGCAGGGGTTGGACTAGATGACCCTCGTGGTCCCTTCCAACTCTACCATTATGGAATTCTATGAATCCCCTCTCCTCCTCCTCCTCTCTGAGGTAGAAGAAGGACATGTGAAGAGTCTCCTGAGTCAGGCCAAAGGCCCACCTGCAGCCTAGGACCCACATACCTACGGGACCGCCTCTTCTGGTATGCCCCACGGAGGACCTTAAGGTCCACAAATGACAACACTCTGGAGGTCCCAAGTCACAAGGTGGTCAGACTGGTCTCAACTAGGGCCTTTTCAGTACTGGCCCCGACTTGGTGGAATGCTCTGTCCCAAGAGACAAGGGCCCTGTGGGACTTGACATCTTTCCGCAGGGCCTGCAAGACAGAGCTGTTCCGCCTGGCCTTTGGACTCAGTCTGACCCTTATGTTTCCCTCCCCTTACGGTCTAGATCTATGGGCTACTTTTCAAATGAGGCTGCATTTTAAATTGCATATTAACCTGTATTTTAAATTGGTTCCCCCTCATTATGTTTTTACTGTGATTTTATTGGTGTTAGCTGCCTTGAGCCTGGCTCTGGCCAGGGAGGGTGGGGTATAAATAAAAACTGTTGCTGCTGCTGTTGTTGTTGTTGTTGTCATAGAATCAAAGAACTGTAGCATTGAAAGGGACCACAAGCAGAGACGGAACTAGGCTCATTTTCACCCGGGTCAAATGCCCAGTTTGGCACACCCACACCCACACACAGGCTTCACACAGGGCAGATTCCCAGCTCCGCCACAAGGGTCATCTAGTCCAACCCCCTGCAATGCAGGAATCTTTTGTCCAACATCCTGTTCTCACAGTGGCCAGCCAGGTGTCTGTGGAAGTCACTGGTGCCCTGAAAACGAAAGCAAACTCTCACTCACCTGGAGATCCAGGACCTCTCCCTGTGGCTGAAGAGGCTCAGGCACCCTGGGGACCCCACACCAGCCCTGGAGGTCTGCCGGCTCTCGGCTGGACGCCTTCCCAACTTCCTCTCGCTTCCTTTTCTGACCTGTTGAAAATGTGCATTGTAATTGAAGCACCTCAAGCAGTACAGGTTCTGCCGGTTACGCCAGCCCCACGTTGGCTGCCCTCAAGGGTGCGGAGGGGACGGTTCTGTGCATCCTCTGGCAGATGTGCATGAAATCCTAGAATCAAAGAATGGTAGAGCTGGAAGGGACCCAAGGCTTCTTCCAACAGGCTTTTGGGACCTGACCGTATTTTAAGGAAAGGCCTTTCAACAGCGCTGTGCCGTTATTACTCTCTGCATTCTAATAGGGTGGCTTTCATATCATTTTGAATGTATTGTAGTTTAATCACTTTTTAAGCTATTGTCCTAAATAGGTTTTCTGCTTTCTGTGTTTTATCTACGTTGGTTTATAATTTTTGTGAGCTGCCTTGAGTCCTGGTTCTGGGAGAAAGGTGGGAGGCAAACAAACAAACAAACAAACAAACAAACAAACAAACAAACAAATGATTGATGTTGCAGGTTCAATCCGTGGCCTCTCAAGCTGTCCCCTGCCCAAAACCCTGGAGAGCAGCTGCTGGTCAGAGTAGACCAGGGGTCAGCAACCTTTTTCAGCCATGGGCTGGTCCACCATCCCTCAGACCATGTGGGGGGGGGGGGGCGGACTATATTTTTTGGGGGGAGAAATGAATGAATTCCTATGCCCCACAAATAACCCGGAGATGCATTTTAAATAAAAGGACAAATTCTACTCATGTAAAAACACGCTGATTCCCGGACCGACCGTGGGCCGGACTGAGAAGGCGATTGGGCTGCATACAGCCTACGGGCCTGAGGTTGCCCACCCCTGGAGTAGACATTGCTAAGCTAGATGCACTAAGGGCCTGATGCGGTATGAATTGGGTCTTTGTTCAGATCCACGAGGAATCAAAACTTGCTTTGCTTTTAGGAGAAGGCTCACTGGTGGAGCCGCTGCTTTCCAGGCAGAAGGTCCCAGGTTCGAATCCCAGGCATCTCAGGTTGGGCTGGGATTCCCCCCCTGCCTGAAATCCCAAAGAGCTGCTGCTGGTCAGTGTAGACATTATAAAGCTAGATGGATCAATAGCCCTGATTCTGCAGAAGTCACCTTCCTGGGCTCCTTCCCTCCTTTTCTTCCCCTCAGGGGCACTTTGGCCGGCTGGTGGCACAAAATAGAGTTCAGGTGGGGTGAATGTTACACCTTTGAAATATGGCCACCCCATAAATATTTTGGGGGGGGGACTCTAGGCATGCTCAGAGGCATACTCTCCAACATCCTATTCTACATCAGGAAGCTTCTGCCACGTTTGATCTCACTGCAGACACGACGTCATAGACACGTAGACACATCAGTATGCGTCACCTTGAACCAATGACAACCTCTCTGCCTCGCCTACTTCACAAGATTGTTGTAAAGAAAAAATCTGTGAGGGGAGGGAATTGACACCTTCAACAGATAAATGGCAAAAATAAAATGTTAGCTGCAAGCTGCCCTGAATCCCTCTCAGGGGAAAAGGCGAGATATCATTATAATTGAACCCGTGAAAATGATCAGGAACATACCAGAGACAAAATTCTATTGAACTCAGTGGCACTTACTTCTGAGTAAAAATGCTTAGGGTTGATTGCAGTGTAAGGCTTTACCTGGAGTAACCTCCACTGAATATAGTGGGACTTACATCTGAGTAAATAGAAGTACAATTTACAATAAAGGAATAAATATTCCATGTGTTTACTAAAAAAAATGCTACTTGATGAAGCATTACAGTGAAATAATTTAAAGCTGATTGCTGACCTTTTCCTTCAAAATTATAGGAAGGAATTTGCTTGCCAGCTTCACCATTTTCTTCATTTGGTGCAGTTATTTTATTTTCAGTACAAACAAGACTCTGTTTTTGCACCTATATATATTTTTTTAAAAAAATTATTAACTGGCCAATCACATCAAATTAAATCACATCACATAAATTCCGAATTACAAAGCCAAATTTTGAATTTTGTTGGGGGGACCCATATTTCAAGATCCGAAGGGGAATTCTGATCATCTTCTTGCTGCTGCGTTAATGTCCAAATCAATCCAAATCAGTCCAGACAAATCAGTCCAGGTGTTTTTGCACCTATACACCCTACTTGTAATTGTTCTTCAAGATGTGGAAGGAAAAGGAGGACATTCTGGGATCAAATCCCTGGAAAATGGGGGCACTTGGAGGGTCTGCGGAGGTGCTCAGGCCCAGGTGGCAACCTCCTTGTCGAGAAAAGCAGCCAGATCCCCCTTGCCCGGCTGCCAGGAGCCTCTGGCCGTCTGTCCTTGAGATGGAAGGCACTTTGCTGGCGACCTCCGATATCATCTCCCACCTGCTCAATAGCTGGGCTGGATTTGCAGCTGCATCGACCCAGAGTCAATGCTATTGAGCTGTGGCGCATCGACACACCAGGAGGTATTTATGAGGAATCGGGTCCTGCTCTCCCAAGGCAAGGCACCAGACCTCTAATTAACAAGCTGAGTTTTCTCCTAAACACAGAAATAATAATAAAAAACTCCAAACTAATTAACCTTCACAGTGTTTTCTTTTTTTAAAAAAACCCTCTGTAAACAGGGGCTCTTGTCAACTTAAGAGGAACAGAGGCGGAAGGGATGCAATGCGGAGATGTTAACCTCTCACGTTTAAGGGAGATGAAAAGATGCTTCTTGATTTTCCCGTTAGCCGAGCGATTAACATTCTCGGCATACAAATTGTAATTAGAGCCCTCTTCAAAATTATTGCGTTGGAAGTTGGTGGGTATTTGCAGAGAGACCTGGCATTTCTATTCGATGAGTCCTGTCAAGAAGGGTGCGGATGGTCCTTTCCCTCCCCATCCTCCTCCTGTTCTCTCTCTGTCCCCAAACCCCACTTCATGTCTTTCCAGCAGCGCTCATAAATAGAACAATTAGCTGCTTTTATGGTTATTCCCTTCAGAAAGGGGGCTGGGGCTGGGGCGCTGGGTGAGAAGAGGCTGTGCAATTCTTTGTTCACAGCTTCTAAAAAAAGAAGGGGGAAAGGAATATATTACGTTCCTGGGGGCGGCTGTATGACAGGCAACAGGATTCTTTTATGAACGTGAAGTACAAAGGCGACCGACAGAGGGGTCGTGGCTGAGGCAAACAGCATCCGAGACAGCTCAGGGGGAATCTGGAGGGGGTTGGGGAATATTCTGGATTAAGAATAACAACAAAAGGTTTGTGATTTTTTTAAGAAGATGAAACCTCTGCTTTAGAAGAGGAGAAGGCCCCAGAAGGACGGGGAAATCAAGATTTATTCAGTTTGGAAACACTGAAAGAAGCCAGCATCTCTTGTTTCAATTTAATTGTTTATTTTTGGTGGGAAATGTGCCTGGTGAAAGGTTTTGTTTTGTGGATGCTAAACGAGCGAAGCTTTATTTGATTAGTATTAAACAAAATAAAAGTACATCTTTGACAAAGAAAGGGAGTAATGCAGTTCAAGACACGGTGCAGGGGGAAAAAGGAAACATCTTATTGCAGTTTATTAGGGATTCTTCCAGATAGGGATGGGAGGAAGAAGTTTGATTCCATTTGCATTTACAACATACAGGAAGCCCAAAGCTGGAATATCCCAAAATGCAATATCACTGTGTGTGTGTTTAAAAGCAATTCCTTGATCATCTGGGAAGGGGGGGGGCAGCATCCCATAATGTCAAAGATTTCACCCTTGTCAAAGAGCACATTACCCAAAACACACACAAGGGTTTTAGAAGCTGTTTCCTCCTCCCCTCTTTATCTATGAGGTTCTGGTTTTCAACCCGAATTGAAAGCTATTGCACCCTGATTGCTCCCTGCTTCCAGGAAAGGATTTTGGGGGGCCATGGACTGCCAAAAACCCCACTGAAATGAAACTTGCATGGGCGACGTTCCAGATGAAGTGAGAAGTTCCAGATTATGTGCCCCAGGTGATGGATAGTGACCCTGAGCCAGGAAATTCCATTCCCAGGTCTCAAGCCAGATGGGCGGGGTATAAATAATAAATATTATTATTATTATTATTAAAAACCCAACCCTATGCTTATCTTCCTACATGCATAAAATTGTAAGTCTGTCATTACACTGCAGTGGGTTTTAAAAAACTTACCTATGCTGATATTTATTTAAAAAGAATATATAAATACAAAACACTGTGGCAGTGAGTTCCATAGATTAATCCTGTGTACCACAATGAAGGCACTTCCTTTTGCCCATTTGCAGGATATCCTGGGAAGAAACTAGTGGATTCTTTCCTTGCTTTCTCTCTGCAGCATTTATTAAATTATTATTTTATAGATCTCTGCCAGCCATCCCGCCTGGTCGCTATTTATACAAATGGGAAAACTAAAGAGACTTTCAGGCTTTATTTGCAGAAGATGCTTTCGCCGCTCCACAGAATAGGAAACCTCCGCTTGGGAAACGAGGGGTGTTGTTGCCTTAACGATACCCCCCCCCCCCGTCTCGCTTTCCCCCCTTTGCTTGGCTGGGGACATCTTGCTTCAGGCATTGATGTCTCTTCATAAATCACCATTTGCCACTTTCTCCTGTTATGAGCATCATTGCGCTATATGTCACAAGAGATGACATGGAATCAAGACTGCTGTCTGGTGGTGGTGGTAGAGAGAGTATGTTTTCCTTCTCAGCAGAAGCTCTTGTTGCCACACTCAAAATTACAAACACACACACACACACACACATGCAAAAACTTCAGCTCAGAGCTGGATTTCATAGAATCAATATGCTGGAAAGGATTCTTGGCTTGCTTTAAAAAACACAAAAACGAAGTTTGTGTTCCTTTTTCTTCTCTTCATTTGGGCAAGACTTTGGTTTTTTGGAAGAAAGCCTTCTTGCCTTCCATAGCTTATTTGATGCTGCTTATCAACCACACTGGTGTCCTCTTGGTATCCACCCCATTGATTTCCTAATATTGTGCTTTTAAACAACTCTCAGGCATTTGGGAGTGATTTCACCCTCTTGACTCTGCCTTTCAACGCCCTTTCCTCCCTCTCTCGCTTCCTCTGTTTTCTTCTGGGCATCAGGAGCCAGAGGTGCCCTGGTTTGTGTTGATGGCTCCATTGGAGCCTGGGCCAAGTTGGGCACCTGAAGCACATGCCACGACCCACAATGCTGCTCCACACACACACAACTCACTCCATTTCGCCTCATTGTTGCCCATGCAAATGACCACCCCAACATTCTGTACATTTTTCTAATTCTGTATGAAATCTTCCCCATGCAATTTAACGAGGAGAGTTGTGGAATTGACTGAACCAGCTTCGCAAGTAATTTCTGGCACAATCAATTTCACTTGCCTGCCCAGAGAGGGCGGACGTGACTCGTCCACCTGGGAAGCCAGCCCATCTCAGAGAAGGAAAACTCTGGTCCTAAACCTCCGCTGCCTGGTAGAACATCTTCGGGAGAAGAAAAGGCTCAGGAGTCAACCCTACACCAGTCCCTAAGGCGGTTGGGTGGTGTTTTCCTTGGGACCCCGTCAGTGAGGCTGGGAGGGGGGTCTTGTCATCTGGGTGACCCATGACCTCCATGCACACTGTCCAGGCTTGCCTCCCGGGGAGAGCACTTGGGTGCTGCTAGCACAGCGGTTTGACTTCAACCGCAGAGGCGCACTGCATTGTCTCTCGAGAGACAGATGCCGACACAGGTGACTTTTCTGACCATCTTCCCACCTGCAGCTGCAGCCCAGAGAGAAATTTTAATCTTTTAAAAACAAACAAACCTGAACCAACCATATACATTAAGTTCTTAAATCAGGTACTGGGGATCTTTGGCCCTCCCTTTGTTACTGGACTCCAACTCCCATCAGCCTCAGCAAGCATGGCCAATGGCCAGGGACAGGGGTCAGCAAACTTTTTCAGCAGGGGGCCGGTCCACTGTCTCTCAGAGCTTGTGGGGGGCCAGACTATATTTGGGGAGGGATGAACAAATTCCTATGCCCCACAAATAACCCAGAGATACATTTTAAATAAAAGGACACATTCTACTCATGTAAAAACACGCTGATTCCCACATCGTCCACAGGCTGGATTGAGAAGGCGATTGGGCTGGATCCGGCCCCTGGGCCTTAGGTTGCCTACCCTTGGCCAGAGATGATGGCAGCTGTTTGTAGCTGAACAACAAAGGTTGTTGGAGGTCCCAAGGTTCCCCCCTCCTGCCCTACCCAGCCGTAGGCCTGGCCATAATGGAGATAGGTCTGTGAGCATCTCTATACATCAGGGATGGGGACTCCAATTTGCCTCTGCTCCAAGAAGCATGGCCAACGGGTAGGGATGATGGGAGTTGTAGTCCAGTGTGTAGTGTGGTGCCGAGAGACTACCAAGCCTTGGTCTGTTGGGGACCAGGAGGGTGGAGACTGTCAGTCTTTGTGGGCCAGAGGCAGGTTCGGGGTCCGAAACAGGGAAGGACCACAGCAGGTCAGGGCTGTAAGCTCAGCGGTGGAGCAAAAGGTCCCTGGTTCAATCCTGGCATCCCCAGGTATTAGCGCAGATAACAGGTGAAAGTGTCTTATATTTGGGGCAACTACTCTGCTATATATATATAGAGAGAGAGAGAGAGAGAGAGAGAGTATATTAGAGGGAAGTGCCTACACAAATGTGTGTTTTCTGAGAAATAGGCACTAAGATTCTGATGAACTTTCACGAGGACTTTTACTTTAAAAATTGCCAGCTGATGTGGAAGTGAGGAGAGCCGATCTTAAAAGATTGGGGGGAGGACACATGGGCTGCCCCCCAATAAAAAAATACATGGCTAGCTGAGGTTCTGCCCCCCCCCCAACAAAAGGCCTGTCCCCACTAGCAAAGGCCTGATCCCTAACAAAAATCCTGGCTACATCTATGGGGAGGGGGAATGAAAAACTGAGAAATAGAGATTGTCAGATCTGCTCAACCCTATGGGTAAGGGGTTAAAAAAACAAACCCAAACTCTGTAATGAGAGCCTTTTTCTTACTGCTGGTCTGCCTGTTTTGCGGAGAAGGGAGGGAGGACACCTAAGAATATAAGCAGAGCCTTCTGGGTCAGGCCAAAGGGGGGGGGGGGGCCTTATCCAGTCTAGCATCCGCCTCTCTCAGTGCTACTGAAATGCCCCACTGGGAAACCCTCTAAGAGGACCCCAGGGCAAGAGCCCCCTCCCCTCCAGCTGTGGAGGCAAGAGCACAGCCAAGAAGGAAGCAGGGGGGGGGGCTGTGTCTCCCTCCCAAGGCGAAAGGCCCTGGGCTACCTTGGAATTATTATCTTCTGATGATCACTCTCTCTCATACACAGCCAGTGAAGGTATCTGGATCCTTGGTGCAGACGTTTTAATTCCATTCATCCACCCCCCCCCCCAATTCTTGCCTGAAACAAACAATCCGACACACCTCTCTCTGTCTCCATTTGCCTGCAGGTGTCCTTCTTTTTTATTTCCCCATATCTCTGCTTTTTTTGGACAATGAACCATCTCTCTCTCTCTCTCTCTCTCTCCAATCCATTTCTCACTCTTATCTATCTATCTATCTATCTATCTATCTATCTATCTATCTATCTATCTATCTATCTTTCATCTATCTATTTTCTGTTCTGTCTGTCTTATCTATCTGTTCATCTCTCTCTCTCACCTGTCTATCCATCTACCTATCTCTAAATCCTAGCAAGGTTGTAAAAACTACAAGGCGGAGATCCCTGGAGCAACCTCTGTCTAACCAGAGGCAGAGGCAAGCTTTGGGGGGGGGGGCCCTCCGAAAGATGAGGCTGGAAGATCTCTCAGCTCTGACCTCCCCCTCTCCCCTCTGTCGGTGCGGACACACACACACACACACCCCTCTTTCCCATCTGATGGTCAATATCAGCCCCCCCCAGCTGCCCCAAGGGAGTGGGGGGAGTGAAATCGAAACTACAAAATGCCCATTAAGTACTGTGTGGTTAAAGGCAAAGTGGGGAGGGGAAGAGGAGAGCCGTTCTCTGGGGGTTTAGTGTTAAGGGGAGTGGGGGGTGAATGGGCCTCGCAGTCCGATCAATACCAGCTCCCCTCCCCCTCCTCTTTCCCAATCAATTTCGCCCACCATCCCTAAGAGGAACAGGCGGGTGACATTCAAGAGCCAGAAATGGTTGGGTCAGATTACTGGGAAATATGATGTTCCTCCTTCTTTGTTATTTAAAGGGATAGTGGGGGCGGGTTGTGAGAATGGATTGAGGCATCATAGCTATGTGTGTGTCACACCCACAATTGTGATGCCTTAATCTAGTCTCTCTCCCCATCTCTTCTAGGATGAAGTCTCTCTTTCTTTCTTTTGGAAATTTCATATACAAACCCAGATTCATTCCAAAACAGAGGTGGATCTTCTCTGTCAACAACAACTTATTCAAATATTTTAGAGTCCCTTTTTGGGGGGTGTTGTGTGCACAAAAACCTCCAGTAAATCAAAAGAATTTCTTATTTTACTTATTTTAAACAGAACCACATAAACCCAGTTACTTAATGAAGGAGTGTGTGGTCTTCCTTACCCTTCAAAAATCTGCTTAATCTCCATTGGTTTCCCCCTCCCATCATTTTCACCAGTTTCAAACCCAGCCCCCAGCCCCAATTTGGAAATGGCTTCTTGGTGGGAGAGAGGCAGGTCTCTTTCTCCCCTCCCCCCCCCGCAAAATTAATTGTAGGGCAGAGAAGTGGCTGAAAGGTTTTCCCCTTCACTCTCCTCACCTTGTAGAATAAAAAGGGGGAAAGTTTTATTCTGGTGAAATTGACTAGGGTAAGATGCCAGAATGCTAATTGCCCCTCTTCTGCCCCTTCTGAATGGGGTCCTGCAGGTATATGGGAAGCTCCCTCTGCCCCTCTGGCACCATCACAGACAGAAAGACCCAGTCTCTCAGCAAACTCTTCCACGCACACCTTTCTCTCTCACTCTTTCACACAGAGAGAAACACAAAGATTCTCTTTTTCCTCCCACCTTCTCTCTCTCTCTCTCTCTCTCTCTCTCTCTCTCTCTCTCTCTCTCTTACACACAGAGGCCTCGATCCCTCTCTCTGAAAAGGGAGGCCAGTGAAATAGGCAGGCACGTTTTACGCACAAGTTTTCATTGCCCCATTCACACGTTTTACCCTTTGTTCTCCTTGCGAGTTTGACTCCCCCCCCCCGACTTTTCTATTTTTTGCAAGCCATGTTGAGACTAGGAGCCGGAAGACAGAAATACAGCCCCCCCAAGCAAATGTTCATTACGTTTACGTATTTAAAAAAAACTAATTCCCACCCACCCACCCTCGAAATAAAAAATAACTGCAAAGGAACCGGGGGGGGGGCGACTGGATGATGGCTTCTCTCCCCCCCCCCCCAGCTAAACCCACCGAAGCTGAAGGACTCTGCAACCTTCACTCTCCTCCTCCCCCGCAACCCAGGCTTCAATGAAAACACGCAAGGGGGGGGGGGCTAAGGAAAAATAAAACTCCTTCGAGTTAAGCGCTGCTATGTCGCGTCGTGCAAAAGATGCTCCTCTCCTCCTCCGCTGCAGAGAGAGCAATCGCCCTCCCCAGATTCCCCCTTTCTTTCCCCTCTCCTCCCTCTGCCTTTCCAAATCGTTTTCAAAAAAAAAAACAACACCAAAAAAATACCAGCAACCTGTTACCCGCCCCCCCTTCGAAGCCTGCAATTTCCCAAGAAAGAGAGAAAAATGGGAGGAAAGAGAAAAGATCCCTCCTCTTCTTCTTTCCCCTTCATTCCTTTTTCTCTGCGGCTTTGAGATCTGAGCTGCTGCTGTTTCCATCTGGTAGCTTGGACTGGGCTCGTGTGTGTGTTCGATTAACAACAACAACAACAACAACAACAACAATATATTTACACACACAAACAAGCGGGAAATATCTCTGAATCATCCCCAGATCTTTCATTTTTTAGCGATATTTCCCAATATAAACCCAAAGCAGCAAGACCAAAAAAGTGAAAAAGAAGTTTGTGTGTGTGTTTTCATCATCATCATCATCATCATCATCATCATATTTAGATACACACACACACACACCCCACACACAGAGAGAGCAGGAAGGTTTACTAAGAAAAAGGTAAATACGGTGTGTGTGTCTTTGCTTGTTGTTATTTTGGGGCTGGTTGAGGGGGATGCAGAGCATCTCTGCATAATCCCCAGCCGAGGACCCCCCCCCCCCCAATCTGGATAATCCCCAGCGGAGTAAGGCTCCCCCTCCCTTTAAAAAAAGGCATCTCGAAATATTGAACCACAGCTCGCTCAGCCGAAAGTTTCTCCTTCTCCAGACCAGCTTTTGCAGATCTCCCTCGGAAAAGGGGTGGGGGGGGCGGGAGCCTGCGAAGGGGGTTGGTTGGCTGAGGAGCATTTTTTAATTTCTTTTTCTTTCCCCCTCCTTCCTCCCCATCTTTTCTTCTTCCCTTCCAAAGAAAGATCCCTGCTCTCTCGCTCTCTCTCGCTTTGTGTGTTTTGTTTTGGGCTCTCTTTGCAACAGATCAATGGAAGCGCCACCAGCCACAGAGTAGCAAAATTATGGGATGGCGTGTGCCTTGGCCTGCCTCTCCGCAGAGTGGTGGGACAAGGTTGCTTTTGATTTGCAGGAGGGTCTGCCCGGATTAGGAGCTAATTGGATCCGTCTTCATTTTCGCCCCCCAACGAATATTGCTAGCAGGGGACATAAATCAGGAAAGGAAGGTTTTTGTTTGCATTTTGGGGGGGGGGGTATAAAACTAGGAGAGCCGGTACGGACAAAGAAGGGGAAAGAAGACGGTCGTTTTGATCTCCTCTACAAATTTATTTTTTAAATAATAAGAATAACTCCTCAACTTTGTGTGAATGGACTTGAAGGAGGTGCCTGGACCCGCAGGAACAGGACGGGCTGATCCTGGAAGGGGTTTGGACGAGGTCTTAAATGGTGCGGCGTTTGTTTTGATTTTCGAATTATAAATATGTTTTCACCCCAGAAAATCACCTTTGGCTGAATTTCCCCTCGGATCAAAAGAAACTGGTAAATGTCTTATTTCTCTCTCTTTCCCCCCATTCATTCTGAACAAAGTAAATACTTAAAAATTAAGGCTACAATCCTACAGATCCTTACCTGGGAGTAAACCCCATTGAAATCAGTGGGACTTGATTCTGAGTAGGTCAGAACGACCTTAGTAAGACCTTAGTATCCTAATCCCCTTTTAGGGCTTTTTTTTTTTAAAGGAATTTTGATTAAGGCTACAGTTTACTTGAGAGTAAAAGCCCTGAGTTCAACTGGGCTCACCTCTGAGTAGACGCGTCTAGAATCCTGCCTCGTAAATAAGGTCCTGCTCAGAGTCTCCCCTTTAAAATTAAGGCACATGCCTAATTTTGGCCCATTACTTTCAGTGGGTCTACTCTGAGTAAAATTTTCTTGGCTACAATCCTAAAACTCTTTGGGGGAGGGAGCTACCTTTTGACCCAAACGAGGCTGTCTGTGGAGGTGCTCGTCTTGGGGGGGGGGGTTCCTCAATCTAACAGATCTACTCTGAAGTAAGCCGCCCTCAGTTCTAGGATGATTGCTACCAGCCTGCTTCTCTTGCATGCTTACTCAGGAGTAAGCCCCAGTGAGCTCACTGGAGTTTCTCTTCTGGTGTGTCCATTACAAACTGTGGTGTTTGGAAGGTTGGTTTGTGTGTGTGTTGTGGTTGGTTTGATATACAGTATTTTCAGTTAGAATTGAATGCATCTCAACGCCCCCCCTCAAAGCCCCTTCCCCAAATATAAAACTCATTCTTTGGACATTTTTGAGGAGAGGAAAAAAAACTTTGGCTGAGACAGGCAGCAGAGATGTAACTTTATATTTTGCAAAGCTTGAGAATGTGGGTCTCTGGGGAGGGGGGAGGGGGGCCTTGTGATTAATTTCCCTACTAAATAACCATTTAGTGTGTCTCCTCTGCCTCCATTTGGGCATTGATACCTAAAAGCCCAGAGGTGAGATCCATCAGAATCATTTTCCTGTGCAAGAAACCTCGACTTGAAATGGCTAGTGCATCGCAAAACTTCTAGTTCAAAGTCACTTGCATGCATCAGGTTCTGTGTATTTATTTTGGTGATCCTTACAACAACATTCAGCAAGTCTGATGGTCCTCATATTTCCAAGCAGGAGGTTGAGAGTTTGCTTAAGGCAGGCCAGACCTGGGCAGAAGAGATGAGGTCTGGCACCTGGACCACATTTTGGAGCACACCCCCCCCCCCGGTTGTCCAGAGTGATTTATGTCAGTCATATCCCCACAACAACCCAGTGAGGCAGGTCATATTTTGGAGTGGGGGAGGTGGTGAGATAATGACCTGCCCAAATCTGCAATGAACACACAGTCTCCTGATTTGTAGGTCAGCCTCTTAAGCCACTAACCTCAGTTATGCTCCAGATATCTTATTTCCCCCCAGGACAGGAGTAATTCCTCCCTGAGCTGATGGCATGTGGGTTGAGGTTGCTTTCAGTCCCCCCTCCCCGCCCTCACAACACCATCAGACACGCTCGGATTACAGAGAACACAGGATTACAGAAAGCCAAAATGTCTTTTTCAACTGGGTATATTTCAGATTGTAATAACCCCAGAACTGCTGCTCTTTTCCTCTCCCATCTCTTAAAGGCAGGTGCAGACAAGGCGGACGACTCCTGATTGGGATTATGAATCACGTTGACCCATGAAGGATTAGCTGGGGGCCGCTTGCGACTCCTTTCTCCTTCCAGGCTTGGCGTCTTCTGCCAAGAGGGATCAGCGGCTTTGTTGTTGGGTAAGGGGGACAAATGGCCAAGTGGTTTAAGGATTACTTGAGTTTTGGGAGCAGGAGGTCTCCCCCACAGCCCCCCAAACCAGATTACACCGAAAGTGAGATCTTGAAAGCCTACCGAGCTCAGAAGAGCTTGGATTTTGAGGATCCCTACGAAGATGGCAATGGGAAACCGGATCCGGACTCAGAAGGGTCCCCAAACAAAGGGGTTGCTGGCGCTGCTGCTGCTGCAGGAATCAGTTTGGAAGGGAAGTATGGCTCCCCCAAGCACAGGCTCATCAAAGTGGAAGCTTCTGACCTGAACAGGAGCAAAGCCCTCTTGGCGGCTGAGGAGGTGACAACCCAGCCAGATCAGGTATGTGAAAAGGCCCCTTTTGCAAGCAACCCCCAAGATCTGTGCCATTTTGCAGTACGGTTCTTAAATGCAATCTTGCACATCCTAATTTTTGCAAGTCTCTCTCCCTTCCCTCCCCCACCCCGCAAAATACTAAGTTTCTAGTCCTCATAACTACGGAAGTGATTTGGTGTAAGAAATGGTGTGTTTATGGGAATGCCAAAGGGTGGACTGAAATCTACAAAGTTAACTTTTCCAATTCAAAGGGTGGCTTTGAAGCATTCATTCAAACACAGACAAGTAATCTTACTTGGTTACCAGGCCTTTGATGATTGGCACTTAACTGTTTCATGTATGGAAGCATTTTTATACCGCCTTCCTTGCAGTTCCCCAAGGTGGTGGTCAATAAAAAAACCCCATAAAAACCTGGGAACTGTAGTTTACCCCAAGCTACAATTCCCTTAACCAGTGTAAAAAAACTCAGATATATAAGTTTCAGTAAGCAAAATTAAACGTCTAGTTACCATTTGGGGGCAAGACGACTCTAAAATCTTATTTTTCAAATGATGGACTGACTGTGATTGATTCTCAGTTAAACATCTGGCTGGTGCAGATGACAACCTTGAGGTAGGATAAGAGCTTTGCGAACTGAAAGAAGAAAACTCACTTTATCCAGTTCACATATCTATTGGCCTATTCCAACCTCTTTTTCTTAATGGTGACACGGACCATTCATAACGCAGGAATAGGCTTCTCAGCTCTGAGCAGGGCAGACAAGTGACAACAATTCACTATAACACTGTTCACTGCTCCTGCTCAGGCTGCACAGAAAAAGCATTTTGGTTCCTGAAATTCATTCCGATTGTGCAAATAAAATATAATGGATAGAATTCTACAGGATGGGGTTCTAGTGTGTGAAAACAGTCCCGATCCAGGGATCCCCAGATGGCATAGAGGTCAGGCGCCATCCTGGCACCTGGGCATCTTCACTTGGTCAGAAGTGGTTGAAAGCCAGCATTTTGCACCTGGCGCCTGGCTAATTTCAAACACTGCTAAACTATAGTTTCCAGGATCCTTGGGTTGTCTGTGTGCAAAGCATCAGTAAAAATCTACTGGACAAAAAAATATGCAGTGGTGACCCAGGGCAAATTAATGACGGATCCTTGTATACATGTACGAGTCAATTTATTTTTTAAACAGAAAAAAAGTATTTTAGGAGGTGTGAAAAAGTTATGTCTGTGAAATTTGATCCACGGCAGGTTATTTAGACGTGCAGGTCAACAACGCAGATGCTCCGGTCATCAAGAGCTGAGGCAGCCAATCTTAGGATGAGCTGTTATGCTGGTGACTTGTTTAGGATTCTAGTCCTCAAGAAAAGCTTGAACTGAAAAGGTGGTGTAGCATCGCAGCTGGAAATCAGGAGGAGCTGGGTTCAAATCTTGCTTCTGTCAGGTGCTGTGCTGAACTGCGGTTTATAGCAAAGACATGTGAACCTTGTGTAGACCACTTTCTGCCAGTCCGGAACCTCTTGCATGCAAAGTGTGCCACTGAGCGATGGCCCTTCCCCTGAAAGTAAGATCCTAGTCCTCATGGCTTTAAACCCGGGGTTGGTTTAAACAGGAGCAGAGGAAGCTGGTTTCTGCCATTGCTTCAAGCGTTCTCTGCAAGCTCTGGGCCTTCACAGGAAGCTACAATTCCTAGCATCCCTTTTGGCTTTGAAGCCATAAAAAGTTCTGTAGGTTTGCAGCTGATTCAAGGTTGAGGCATAAGTGCGTGATAAAAAATCCTGCCATTATCTAGAAGAAAAGTAGCCTCCGTTTGAAACAGGTGGGCCATTTTCCTTTTTGGTTTTTACTTTTTGGAATAGGAAAGATATCTTTGCTGTGCTAAAGATTCAGCAGGAGGCCGTTTCCTTGGGAGACCTTCCTAACTGTGGTTAAAGAGCAGCCAAAAACACTACTGCTGCCAGATGATGCCTCTTAGGATAATAGAAATGGGATGGGACCCCCAAGGGGCGTCTGAACTCTGCTTTAAAACCTCCAGCAAAGAAAAGTCCACTACCTTCTGATTGTGTCTGTCAACTGTCAAATGGCTCTTACCAGCAGGAAATTCTTCCTAATGTTGAGTTGGAATCTCTTTCTTCGTGAATCCCTGGGTTTGCATCCCCCCCCCCCGAAGAAAAATTGCTTCATCTTCTATGCCAGGGGTTGGCAAATTTTTTCAGCAGGGGGCCGGTTCACTGTCCCTCAGACCTTGTGGGGGGGCGGACTATATTTTTTTGGGGGGGTGAATGAGGGACAGTGAGGGGCTCGAGAGGGGTGCTCAGCCAGCCGTGGCTCCTGTGTCTTGCAAGCAGCAGGGACTGGCGGAGGTGGCAGAGGAGGGATGAGGCACCAACAAAACCCAGCCCCCTTCCTGCTCTAGGCAGGGCAGGGAGAAGCCAGGAGGAGGGAGGGAAGAGGCGCCGCCACGGGGTGGGGGTGTGGGGTGGGGTGGGAAATGGCACAGCCCGAACGATCAGAATCAGATCCATGCCAATCCACGCGGTGATTCCCGGACCGTCTGTGGGCCGGATCCAGAAGGCAATTGGGCCACATTTGGCCCCCGGGCCTTAGTTTGCTGACCCATGTTCTATGCCCTTCAGATATTGGAAGATGGCTCGCATGTCACCTCTCAGTTTTCTCTTCCCCACGGCTAAACTTCTATCAAGTCCCCTCTTACTTGCCTTTTCTCATAAATGAATGACTGAATGGAGACTGAATGGCCACAAATGGTCTCTTTCTGTTTCCCCCTTGTCACATGCGGCTGATGAGAGAGTTCCCTCAGCAAGGCTATATGCCAGATTTTATCATATCAGTCATTCAGATCCATATATATTATTTATTTTGTTGTTAATTTGTCACATTTGTGTCCCACTCTCCTCCCTCCAAGGAGCTCAAGATGTCAGGAGTGGCTCTCTCCTTCTTTCTATCCTCATGACAACCCTAGACTGGGGGAGGGTGACTGTGGCCCAAAGTTGGCCATATGACCAAGTTAGGGGATTTGAACCCAGGCCTCTCCCAGCCTGGCCAGCTCTCTAGCCACTCCTCCCAGCTGGCTCTGTGTGAGATCCTTCCAGAACTCTGCTGTTGGGAATTGCTCTGAGTGGGGCTGCAGGCATGCAATGAGCTTCCTTGCCGGAAATGCAACGAAGTGCCCTGTCTGAGGCGATGCTCTTGACCACGTCCAGTAATCCCAGGAGGGCTGTGTGCATAGCAATGTGCGAGGCAGGGAAAATAGACAATTAAAGCAAAGTTCTGGTTTCTCTCTCTCTTTTCTGCCAAGTGAACATTTTCAGCTAAGCTGCTGTGGGTTTTTTCTTCCTTTCTCTTTTTGAACAGCAGTGATTCACAGGAGGTGTTAATTGCCCTGGAGGGATTTCCCTCACCAATCTTTATATCTCTCAGATAGGCAGAGGCAGGTGTTTGACAAATAATTTTGCACCCTAGGAAGAAGATCACAGGCTCCTCTTTGTACCTTCCCCCTGTGGACTTTGTGTCCTCATTAGCCTCACGGTCTGCAGCTAATTAAATTTGACTCAGAGTAGACCCATCTAAAGGGCTGTCACAGGAAGATGGAGCAAGCTTATTTTCTGCTGCTCCAGAGGCTGGGACCCGAACTAAGAGATTCTGAGCGACCATTCAGAAGGACTTCCTGATGGTGGCAGCCGCCTGGCAGTGGAAGAGACAACCTTCAAAGGTGGTGGACTCTCCGTTGTTGGAGGTTTCCAGGCAGAGGTTGGGTGGCCATCGGTCATGGATGCTTTCGTTGACATTCCTGCGTTGTGGGGGTTGGAGTGGAGGACTCTCAGGGCACCTTCCAGTTCTGTATGTCTATGATTCCATGAGGAGGAAGCACACAAGCTAACCTAGAAATAGTACTTCGGGTTAAGAACTTTGCATCAGGATGAGAACTGAAATCGTGCTCCGGCGGTGCAGCAGCAGCAGGAGGCCCCATTAGCTAAAGTGGTGCTTCAAGTTAAGCACAGTTTCAGGTTAAGTACAGGCCTCCAGAACAAATTAAGTACTTAACCCGAGGTACCACTGTACAGTCATACCTCAGGTTACAGACGCTTCAGGTTGTGTGTTTTCGGGTTGCGCACTGCGCTGAACCTGGAAGTACCAGAACAGGTTACTTCCAGGTTTTGGTGCTTGCGCATGCGCAGAAGTACTAAATCACGCTATGCACAGAAGCGCTGAATCACGACCCTTGGGTGCGCAGACGTGGCGCTGCGGGTTGCAAACGTGCCTCCCACACGGATTACGTTCGCAACCGGAGTGTCCACTGTACCTGCAGATCTCAGGGTGGTCCACAACGTAAAATTACAATATGAAAAACGCAAAGTATATAAGGAAAATATGAACCAAAACAAACCAATAATTCCCCCTTCCACATCACATTCAAAAGGGCATCAGTTGTCAATCAGCCAAAGGCAAACCTCCTTGGGGAGATCATTCCACAAATGGGGAGCCATTGTGGAAAAGGCCCTGTTCTCTCCAGACAATTTGTGGAGGAGGCACATGGAAAAGGGCCTCGGAGGATGATGGCAAGAGCAGTTCATATGGGGAGAGGCGGTCCTTGAGGTTCAAACCAGCACTTCGAATTGGGGCCTGAAACTAATTGGCAGCCAGCGCAGTTGGGCCAGGATTGGCATCCGCTTTGATCACCTTCTCAAACACCGGCTTCTTAACTTGCAAGGAACATTACTGGCCCTGCCCTCCACTTTTAATTAAAATGTCAGTGGAGGCCTTGGGCCCTTCACTCATAACAGTTCCTTCGCTGGTGATAATGCATATAAATGGCATTGAACCCATTATTGTTAGCAAAGGCAGGCAAGCACATCGTGAGCTGGGGAGGGGAGAGGGGCGGCTAGACCTTCAGGACTGACCTGGAGGCTCCAGTTTTGGCTGGCCCCCTCCAGATAGTGGTGGTGGTGGTCTGAATCTCCACATGGGTGAGATTATCATTATCATCCTCAAGAAGGATGTATATGCAGTTTGCAATCTTCAGCCCAATAGGAACTGGCTGCAAATTATTGCATAGACCTGAGCTTTCCAAACTGTGTGTTGCAACAACTTAGTGTGTTGGCTGCAGTGTGTTAGGTGTGTTGCACAAACACTCCCTGCACTCCTCCAGGGGCTAGAAAAGGGTTGGTTTAACCTCCAGTTTGCTAGTAAAATGGAATTACTGTGTCATGAAATGATGCAAATCTCAAAAGTGTGTCACCAACATGAAAAGTTTGGAAAGCTCTCTCGTGGGGGAAACTCTCTCATGGGGTAGGAGGAGTCATAATGAGCCTCCCTCTCCGGAGCTTAGGAGTGGGAGTGAGCACAGGACAAGAACTGGGTTGCAAAGTGTGTGTGGACCTTCCTCCATGACGCCACCAGCAGTCTCGCCAGAGTCCCAGGTTTTGGCCCTGAAATCGCAGGGTCCTGGATGCTCCTGACCTGGTGATTCGAGTGGTCACTGAGGAAAGAAAATCTGCAACATGGTCCAAAAGAGAGAGGAGTGAGTTTGCAAGGCCTCTCTGTCCACGCAGCCTTTCACCTTTTCTAAAAAGACATGGAGTATTCTGCGAATTCTTACTCTAAAGCACGGATGGGGAAACTTGTGGCCTTCCAGATGTCTGACTTCTTCCTTCCAGGTGTGTTGGGGCTGGTGGGAATTGGGGCTCAGTCCGGCAACATCTGGAGAGTCTCCATACCTCGTCTGCATCCACACCACATGTGGATCCTGGGAACTGTAGTTTACCCCTCTGAGAGCTGCAGTTCCCAGCACCCTTGACAAACCACAGTTCCAGTATTCTTTGGGGGAAACAGGTTGTGGACATTTTGGGAAACAACACATAAACCTGCTGAACCTGTTTCTTCCCCCCCAGAGACAGGAAGTTGGGTAAGTGCCACAAGACCTTACTTTTCCAGTCCTCTAAGGAAGAAAATCAATCTAGCTCCTTTAGGCTGTGATCTACTCTTCTCCCTATGGCAATGGCAGCTCCTATTTTAGAAGCTGTGGTGTAGCAAGGAAATTAGGACTGCAGCATTTAGCTGATTAATTAAATTGGTTCAAAATCTATTGATCAGTTTTTAAAAGGCGCTCCAGTGAACCTGGCAGCAGTGTTTGTTTTCTAAAACTTCTTTTTATTGTCTTTTCTATTTGTAAATAATTTTAACACAAAGGCAATTCACATAATCTGGCAGCCCCAAAAGCAAACATTATATAAGATGAAATGTGGACTGTAAGAAAAAGAAAATAAAAGAGCCCAATACATTTTGGGGGAAAGGAGGGAGCAAAATCTACAGCAGAGACAGGAAGGTTAAGTCCTTACAAATCCAGGGATGTCGGGTGCCTCGCTCCTTAGGAAGGGGATCGAAAATAAAACTGCCAATATCGTAATTCCCTTAATACAAATCTGTGGCGCTGCTGCATTTGGAATACTGTGTCTTCAGTTCTGGCATTTGCTCCTCAAAAAAGAGGTTGCAGAGTTGGAAAAGGTTCAGAAAAGGGCAGCCAGAATGATGCAGGGTGGGGGAGTGACTCACCAGTGGGAAGAGGTGGCAACACGGGGGCCTTTTCAGTTTGGAAAAGAGGTGAGGAAGGAGGGGCAGAAAGAGGCAGGTAAAATCATTCAGGACACCATGAAGGTGAATAAAGAGGCATTTCTCTCCCTTTCTTATCCTACTAGCACCCAGTGGGGTCATGCAGTGAAGTTTCAGGGCGAAATGACTTCTTCACCCAGGGCAAAGACAGACAGTAGAATTCTCTTCCGCAAGATATATGGCCACCAGCCTGGATGGCTTTGAAAGGGGCTTAAGACAAATTCTTGGAGGAGTAGTACCTCTAGTGCCAGGACGTGGTGGCGCTGTGGTCTAAACAACTGAGCCTCTTGGGCTTGCTGATTGGAAGGTGGGCGGTTTGAATCTCTGTGACGGGGTGAGCTCCCCTTGCTCTGCCCCAGCTCCTGCCAACCTAGCAGTTTAAAAGCACATCAGTGCAAGTAGATAAATAGGTACCACTGCGGTGGGAAGGTAAACGGCGTTTCCGTGCTCTCTGGCACTCGTCACGGTCCTTCGTGTGCCAGAAGCAGTTTGGTCATGCTGGCCACATGACCCAGAAAGCTGTCTGTGGACAAATGGCAGCTCCCTTGGCCTGAAATGAGATGAGCACCGCAACCCTATAGTCGCCTTTGACTGGACTTAACTGTCCAGGAGTCTTTTTCCTTTATCTTTTTACCAGTGTAGTGTAATGGTTAGGAGTGGTAGACTCTGGTGAACCGGGTTCACGTCTCCACTCCTCCACATGCAGCTGCTGGGTGACTTTGCGCCGGTCACATTTCTCTGAAGTCTCTCAGCCCCACTCACCGCACAGAGTGTTTGTTGTGGGGAGGAAGGGAAAGTAGGTTGTGAGCCGCTTTGAGACTCCTTAGGGTAATGATAAAGCGGGATATCAAATCCAAACTCCTCTTCTTCTTTGCTCTAGTGTCAGAGGCCACATACATCTCTGAAGACCAGTGGATGGAGACCATGAGTGGGAGGGGGCTGGGGGTGGGAGAAGGGGATCAGCAGCTACTGGCCATAGGGACTGAGCTCTCCCTCCGCAGTCAGAAGCAGCAATGCTTCTGAATCCCAGTTGCAGGAGGGGAGAGTCTTGCTCTCACGCTTCGGTCCTGCATGAGGACTCTGTGAGAACAGGCTGCTGGACCAGATGGGCCATTGCCCTAACCCAGCAGGCTCTTGTGTTTCTATTTTTTTTAAAAAAAAAAATTATTAAAGGTTTTCTCAATACAACAAAAAAGCAAACAAAATAACATATAATTTTTTCAATATCCACATTTTCTTCACTTCTTTGGACTTCCTCACATCTCTCGTTCCTGCGTTCTAAGTTTTCGAACTTTACCCAGCAATTTATCACCTTGTTTCAATTCTTATATTATAATTTCCAATATTGTGTCCCTAATTTTAGATAGTTTTACCCAAACCTTAAAAGCTTTATTTTAGCATAATATTTATCCAAAATTTGTCTTTTCTTATATTTTCATTTATCTTCATACTTCTTTTAACTATCTTAATGGTGCCATATTATTAATAATCTTACATCTTTCTTAACACTCATACAATTTACAGTATTTTTGTAAATAGTCCTTAAATTTCTTCCAGTCCTCCTCCACAGCCTCTTCTCCCAGGTCTCGGATTCTGCCAGTCATTTCTGCTAATTCCATATAGTCTATCAGTTGCATCTGCCATTCTTCCAGTGTGGGCAAATCTTGGGTTTTCCAGTGCTTGGCGATAAGTATCCTTGCTGCTGTTGTTGCATACATAAAAAATGTCCGATCCTTCTTTAACACCCTCTGGCCGACAATGCCCAAAAGGAAGGCCTCTGGTTTCTTAGGGAAGGTATACTTAAATACCTTTTTCAACTCATTATATATCATTTCCCAGAAAGCCTTAACTCTAGGGCAGGTCCACCAGAGGTGAAAGAATGTTCCTTCAGTTTCTTTACATTTCCAACATTTATTATCAGACAAATGGTATATTTTTGCAAGCTTGACTGGGGTCATGTACCACCTATATATCATTTTCATAATATTTTCTTTCAAGGCATTACATGCCGTGAATTTCAACCCGGTGGTCCATAACCTTTCCCAGTCAGCAAACATGATATTGTACCCAATGTCCTGTGCCCATTTTATCATAGCCGATTTAACCGTTTCATCTTGTGTATTCCATTTTAGCAGCAAATTATACATTCTTGAAAGTACCTTAGTCTTAGGTTCTAACAATTCCGTTTCCAACTTTGATTTTTCCACCTGGAACCCTATCTTCTTATCCATCTTAAAAACCTCTTTGATCTGAGCATAATGTAACCAATCTCGCACTTTATCTTTTAGTTTCTCCAAACTCTGCAACCTCCAATTATCTCCATCTTTTTCTATTATTTCCCAATATTTCGGCCAATTGCCCTCCATATTGAGACTTTTCCGGGCCTTAGCCTCCATTGGTGACAACCACCTTGGGGTCTTATTCTCCAATAAGTCTTTATATTTTATCCAGACATTGAACACTGCTTTCCTGACAATATGGTTCTTGAAAGCCTTATGAATTTTAACCTTGTCATACCACAAATATGCATGCCATCCAAAAACGTTGTTAAATCCTTCCAAATCTAAAACATCAGTGTTTTCAAGAAGCAGTGAATCTTTCAACCAGCAGAAAGCTGCTGATTCATAGTACAGCTTTAAGTCTGGCAGGGCAAAGCCCCCTCTTTCTTTAGCATCAGTTAGTATCTTAAACTTGATTCTGGGCTTTTTGCCCTGCCAGACAAATTTGGAGATATCTCTTTGCCACCTCCCAAAACACTCCATTTTATCCACAATCTGTAAAGTCTGGAACAAAAACAGCATTTTTGGCAATACATTCATCTTTATAGCAGCAATTCGGCCCAACAAGGAAAGTTTCAATCTTGACCAAACTTCTAAATCCCTTTTAATTTCAGACCAACACTTTTCATAGTTATCCTTAAATAGACTCATATTCTTCGCTGTTATATTTACCCCTAGGTATCTTACTTTTTTAACCACATTTAACTCTGTCTCTTTCTGAAACCTTTCTAATTCTAAAGGTGTCAAGTTTTTCCCCAAAACCTTGGTTTTCTGCTTGTTCAGTTTAAATCCCGCCACCCGACCAAACTCCTGAATCAATTGTAATACCCTTTTCGTACTAGATTCTGGCTCCTGTAGGGTCAAAACTAGGTCATCTGCAAATGCTTTAAGTTTATACTGTTTCGCTCCGACCTGAATTCCTTCCACCAACCGGTCTCCTCTAATCATATTCAAGAGCACCTCCAGGACCGAAATAAATAACAAAGGGGAGATAGGGCAACATTGTCGTGTTCCTTTTTCAATTTTGAACTCTTCCATCACCACATTGTTCACTATCAATTTAGCCTTTTGTTCCGAATAAATTGCCTCTATCCCATTCTCAAACCCCCGTCCCACTCCCATCCCTTCCAAATTTTTCTTCATAAACTTCCATGAGATGTTATCAAAGGCCTTCTCCACATCTATAAATATTAACACTGCTTTTGTATTGATATTTGTTTGCAAAAGTTCCAAAATGTCAATAATATTCCTTGTATTAGCAAATAAATGTCTACCTGGGAGAAAGCCTGCTTGGTCCTTGTGAATTACTTCATTTAAAACTTTTTAAAATCTGCTTGCTAAAATGTCTGCAAATATTTTGTAATCCACATTTAGGAGGGAGATGGGGCGGTAATTCTTAAGTTGTGTCTTTTCAGTTTCTAGTTTGGGTATCAATGTGATGAAAGCTTCTTTCCACGACTCCGGTGCCTTCTTCCCCTCCATAATTTCATTGCAAACCTCCATTAATGGATATATCAAGTAGTCTTTCAATGTCTTATAATATTTGGAGGTAAGCCCATCTGGCCCTGGAGATTTGCCCAGTTGCATGTTCTGAATGGCTTCTTCAATCTCTTGTTGTGTTATTTTATAGTTCAGGATTGTTCTATTTTCCTGAGATAGCCTTGGTAGACCATTCTTTATCAAAAATTGTTCTATCTCCACCTCGTTTTGCGGCCCTTGTGTATATAGTTGTTTAAAGTATCTCTGGAAACACTTTCTAATCTCCACTGGGTTCTGAATATTTCTTTCTTCAATCTCTAAATTTGTGACCGTGTTCAATTTTTGTCTCTTTTTCAGCTGCCATGCTAACAGCTTTCCACATTTATTTGCCGATTCAAAAGATCTTTGTTTCATTAGCTTAACTTTCCATTCCACTTCCTGATTTATCAATTTAGAATATTGTGCTTGGTAAAGTTTAATTTCTCTTAGAATCTCCTTTGACTTCGGTCTCGATCTTAACTTCTTCTCACATTCTTTAATTTTCTCCAGAATCTTATCTTTTTTCTCATTCTGTGCTCTTTTCTTTATGGTGTTCTGTTGTATCAGAAACCCCCTCATAACCGCTTTACTTGCGTCCCAGATGGTTCTTTTTTCCACCGTAGTGTTCAAATTTATCTCAAAGTAGTCCTTCAAAGCTTTTTGGGCCTTTTTGATAATCTCCTGATCTCTAAACAAATTGTCATTCATCTTCCATCTGAAGGAGCCGGTTGGAATTAGTCTCATATCCATCTTTACGGCATTATGGTCGGAGCAGGTCTTTGGGCAGATTTCCACTTTTTTTGTCTTGGGTGCCAGACCTCTAGTTATCCATATTTGGTCGATTCTTGTCCATGTCAGTTGGGCTTCAGAAAAGAATGTTCCTTCTCTTCCCAGGGGGTTCTTTGTTCTCCAAATGTCAATCAAGTCCATATTGTCAGTCAGTTCAAAAAATGTTTTAGGTAGTCTGCCATCTTTTGTCACATTTTGGCTATGTGACTTATCCATGTTGGTCGATGCCACCCCATTCATGTCTCCCATCATGATGTTGTCATAGTACAGATAGTCCAGCATTATCTCATGCAGCTTCTTGTAAAATTCCGATTTCCCCTCATTTGGCGCATAGATTCCTAATATCAAAAACTTTTCTCCTTGATTTTGTATCTCAATTGCCAAGATTCTTCCTTGCTCATCTTTAAATAAAAATTTTGGTGACAGGCTCTCTTTTGCATATATCACCACACCTCTTTTCTTGACTCAGTCCAAAGAGATAAATTCTTGGCCTAATCTTTTGTTTATTAACACTTTTCTGTGGGGGCTGGTCACATGTGTTTCCTGCAGGCAAATAATGTCCAATTGTTCTTTTTTCAATATGTGAAATATTCTCCTTTTTTCTGGAGAGTTGGCGCCATTGATGTTCCAACTCAGAAGTTGCAGAGACATCCTGGACAAATCTGTTATTGCTCTAGTGGTGGTATCTTTTTCTCCTGGTCTTCAGACCCCGAAGGTGTAGGTGTAGGTGCAGGCGATGGTCCAGCCCCTAAAGGTCTTTCGATCCCTTTCTGAAGGTCCTCTCCATAGGTACTCAAAATTTTTTCTTTGTTTCTATGTCCTTACTTGACACTCATGCTATGCTTATGAGTTTCTCAAAGGCTATTGACAGAAATGAGGTGCTGCCCTAGACAGGCTCCTCTTATCTCCCTAGGTAGGGTTACTAGACCTCCAGGGATGGCCAGAAGTCTACAGGTTGACAGGCCCACTCCTAGTGGCAGGTGCAGGGCCTGAATTTCCAGGTGGATGAGAATGTTTTTTTTAAAAAGGTATCAAGAAGACTGTGCATGATGCTGCAGATTATTGCATAGACCCTTGGGGGTGTCCCCTCCCCCTCCCTGCTCCTCTCCTCTCCCAATTAACCTCCGTCTCCAAGGCTTAGTGGTTGGAGGACACGCAGAGGAAGAAAAAATAACTGGGCTGGGCTCAAAAGGAAGAGAGCACTGACGTGACTTGAAGCAGCTGCACAGTGGCAAAACAGAAACTAACAATCACCAGACTCAGGTTTGGGCCCTGAAAGCTCAGATTCTGGTATGCTTCTGAAATGGAAACGCTATTCTTAGGTTCTTTTAGAAGGCACACGTCACACTTTCCCACTCCCATGGGATGGAAGTCCTCTTCCAAGATGCTGTCTGTTGTGACTCGGGTGTGCATTGTCTAAAACTAAAGGTCTCATTCAGAACATTGTTTTATTTATGCCATGGTGATCTAAACAATGACTAAATCATTTGACAATCATTGGATGATGACGATTCCTGGCAAATCTCCTTAAGGTCAGTGCGGGACCAAATCTTTGAACACCTTGCCTGCCTGCCTGCCAAACAGTGTATTGCCCCTTGAATATCGCTTTGGGAGATGCCAAACCTCATTGGCACAGCATGTGTTTTGCACCCAGAAGGTCCCCTGTTCAACCCCCCCATCTCCAAATGGGGAATGTCCCCCCCTGAATCCCTGGAGAGTTGGTGAGCGTAGACGAGACTGAGCAAGACAGACCAATGGTCTGACTCAGTATCAGGCAGGATCTAATGTTCCTATGTTTGCTCCGGGGTTCTCACAGGGAGAAGCGAGTGGCAAAGGATAACCCCTGTCATTTTGCAGTCCAAACATTGCACATCATCCTCTGTGGCAGGCATGGAGGGGATGTTTCCCTTCTCCCCTCCCCACAATTCTCCCGTCAGTTGAGCACCTTTCTGCGCCACTCAATTGGCACGCACGAAAGGGTTAGGAACAGGGTAATTGCTTTGAGGAGAGGCTGAGAGCTTATTTCCATACGCCTGTCTCATTTGCTTCCCTGCTGCTTCTCAAAACATTACCTCTCTGCGGGCTGTTTGAGCGCATCTAATGCAGTGGTGGGGACAACAGCAATTAGGACAAAAGGAGAAGAGTGCATCATCGTTGCAGGAGAGGGAGAGGGGGGGAGCCCTCCAGGGAGAAGGAGAAGGAGCAACCCTGTTCCTGGAATCTGCAAAAACCGCTCATCCCAGCAGGGGAGAAATTATTCATCTGTAAATCCAAACTGGCTGCATTCAAGGACATGAGAAGAGCCGTGCTGGATCAGGCCCAATGGGTGGGAGCATTCTGCTCTCACAGTGACCAATGTGCAAGCGGGAGCTGAGCTCAACAGCCGCTGTCCCCAGTAACTGTGGGGAGATCCTGCCCAATGCCATTTTTGCTACAAGCGTGGCTGTAGGGCAAACCACTCGCCACCAACATCAGAACACAGGAAGGGCCCATCTAGCCCAGCATCCTGTCCTTGCAGTGGCCGACTAGATGGCTTTGGGAAGCCCGCAAGCAGGACCCGGGTGCAAGAGCACTTGGCGACGGCCCTGTCTGCCATGAATTTATCCAGTTCTTTTTCAAAGGCACCGAAGATCATGGCCATCGCTGCCTCCTGTGGGAGTGAGTTCCATAGATTAACAGTGCTGCGTGAAGAAGTTCTTTCTGTTGTCTGTCCTGAATCTTCCTTCCTTCTGCTTCGTTGGATGTCCAGGAGTTCTTGTGTTATGAGAGACACAGAACCGCCCTGAGACCTGAGGGTATAGGGCACTATATAAATTCAGTAAATAATAAATAGAAACGTTTATTTATCCACTTTTCCCATGCCATGCCTGATTTTATAAACTTACACTTATAGAAGTGTAGAGTTGGAAGGGGCCTGAGGGTCATCTAGTCCAACCCCCTGGAATGCAGGAATCCCTGCCCACCCCCTGCTTAAAAGCCTCCAGTGAAGGAGCATCCACCGTGAGGGAGGGATCCGTTCTACTGCCAAATGGCTCTTCCTGGTGTTTAGTCAGAAATTCCTTTCTTGTGATTTGAATCTGTTGGTTCGAGACCCCGGAGCTGCGGAAAACAAGCTTGAGGTGTGTGTAGAAACCAGCCTATGGTACAAAAGCAAGATTTACATTTGTTCCTCCACCCGCTTTTTGCACCTGGACCTTCCCTGGCACCAGAGGTTGCCCCTTGGGTTGAAGAGGGGATTGCACTGATTGGCCAATGCCTGTGAAGTGGCCTCCGTTGCCACCTCCCATGTCAGCAGCATTTTGGAAACATTTGCAAACTTTGTTTTGGTGAGGAGATTACTAGACCAAAGAAAGGTTGGGAACCTTTGGTCTAAGAAGCCAGGTGGTCTGTGCCATCCATGTTTCCTTCTCCGTAGGCCCCTGGAGAGAGTGAATACTCAGATCCCTTTGACGCCCACCGGGAGCCAAAAGAGGAGGAGGAGGAGGAGGCCGAGTCTGAGAACAACGGCTACATGGAACCTTACGATGCTCAGAAGGTGGTTGTTGGTGAGTCATTTAAGCTGCAGTGCTGGGCCCCCTTTCCTGGAAGGAAGCCCCACTGGGACCAGTGGGAGTCATTCCCAGGGTTGCCAGAGCTTCAGGGCTGACCTGATGTCTCCAGGTTTGCAGAGGAAGGGTTTAATTTCAAGGTGAACAAGAGCACCTTTAAGATGATGGTGATGTGCATGGTGGTCGTGCAAGGAGCTTGCAAGCTTCAGCCCGGCTGCAAACTATCTGGGGCACCTGCCGCCCTCCCCCTTCCCCTCCATCTCAAGGGCTTCGTGGTGGGAGGGAGTGCAGAGGAAGATAGATAGATAGATAGATAGATAGATAGATAGATAGATAGATGATAGATAGATAGATATTACGGTCGGAGACCAGCTTATAAAACACACTTGGGGGAACAATCCCAGAAGGAAAGCAAACATTTAAAACAATGTACAACAATAAATTTGAGATTTATAAATGCGATAAGCGTATAGACACTTAAAACTTTAAGATAAGCTACCACAGAGAGATGACCCAGAGTCACCCATGGAACCAAGTTTGGGGATTTTCTTAACGAACTAGTTTGGGTCGGGGGATGGTCTGCACCTACAGATCTGTACACAGAATCTGGCAATCATCTGGGTCATCTTTTGATCTTTGCCTAACAGGAAAAGGTCAAATTTTTGCTTTTCCCGGAGGTCAGTGAGCCTCACCAGCAGGGGATCAATGGTCTCACTACGTGGTCAGAGGGAGTGGTGAGAGGGAGAAAACCCCAGGAGGTGTCAGAAACTGAAGAGGTAACGGGGCTCAGTCAGCAGAGAGAGTCTTTGGCAGAGAGAGGCCAAGTAGCAGAGGTGAGTCTGGCTGTTGCACAGTCTGCATTCTGCTGGGACAAGCTCCTCTCCCCTCCGACCCCCAGAACCAGGAGAGACATAAACAGGGGGGAGCAGTGGCAGGTGGCAGGCGGGGGCCACTTTCAATAGCTTGGGGAAAGCCCTGGAGAGAAGGGGACTTAGGCAGCTGTGGGGGAGGGGGGCTGTCAGTCTCTGCAACTGCTTCATGGGGGCAAGAGCTGCTGGGGATTAGCTGCTGACACTCCTGCGCAGATCCTGCTAATAAAGAGTTAGCTCCAGCTTGCACAGTGTGATTTCCTGCTGGCCTGCTCCTGACAAGAAGGTTATGAGAGTGCACACTTACCTGGCGTGGGGCCTGCCTCCCGTGGAATCTCAGGGTCTGGGAGATGGCTCTGAATTAGACTCTCTGGGGAAAGTGTGTGGGGTGGGGGGTGTCTGCCCTCCTCCTCTCTCCCAATTAACCTCTGTCTCCAGGGCAGAAGAAGGGCAGAGGAAGCATCACCAGGAACTGCCCCATTACACCACCCCAGGCCGTCCCTACGTCTCAAGTTAGGTTCCAGGCTGCTCCTGACCTGCCAGCCCTGGTGTCAGGAGCTGGAGGCAGGCCTGGGTCAGCAATAAAACAACAAAGTACCCAATATCAGAGAAGTCAACTCTTCATTCAAAGAAACAAAACAGTTCAGTATGGCTGCCATATGTCCAGACTTTACTGAGATTTCAAAAACCATGGGTTTTTTGTGTGTTTTTGTAAAACAACAACAGCAACAACAAAAACTTAAAAACTTTTGGAGTGCCCTGGTTTTTACTTTTTGAAATATGGCAACTCTAAGTTCAGTCCCAGTAGGTCTTGCCCCAATGAAGCAGTTGCAAGGACTCCCCATCTCCCTACCACTCTCGAAGTTTCCTCCTTCCTCAGCAGCCTAAGGTTCTGTCATCTTGTCTCCCACTGCTCTGCCTTCTTCATATGTCTTCATGCTCTGGGAGATGAGGGGGAGGGGAGCTGGATACAGCAGAAGACCCCCTGGCTTCTTCAGCAGCCGGACTCATCTCTGCCTCCTGGCCTCTCCTGCTTCAGCTTCTGCCTCTGATTCTGGACTTCTCTCTGCCACTGATTCTCCCCGCTCACTAAGGCCTGTTGCCTCTTCAGCTTCTGCCACCTGCTCTTCCCAGTCTTCTCCCTCTGACCACTCACTGTCGTCTCACCGCCACTCCCTGGGCTCTGGGCCTTCTTCCCTTGGGGTGTCCCCAGCTGTTTCCTCCCGCCATTCCTCTGCATCCAGGCCATCCATGACGCCTAGTTGTTCCTGAGCAGAAATGCAGAGTGTTGTGCTGTTAATGCGAGAGGGAGAAGACCACCAATAGCCAGCCGTGGAGGACGTGGTTCATGGTACTTGGTTTGGGAAGCATGGGGCTGGGACAGGATCTGCCTTAAGCAGGTTGACGTCCTTGCTGCTCTTGTGTAGGAGTGGGCGATGTGACCTCCATTGGCCACCTGGCCAGTGCAAGTTCCTAGTCCTCATGGGCACAGAAAGATCCTTGAAATAGCGAGGGGGTTACAGAGACAGAAAGCTCAGGAGCAAGGGGAATATCATCATCATCATATTTGAAAGGGGAATTTAAAAAGTTGGCAACTTCTTGCAGAAGAGTCCATCCACCATGTGAGGATGGACACGGCTGGCGGGGGAGGTGAGAATAGGTGGGGGGGGGAAATACCCCTCCCTCAAGTTACATTATTGGCTTGTTTAGCTGGGATCAAAAAGAAATGTAGCTGCGTGGAACAGTTTTAGGGCTGTGTGCATCCTGACCAAAAATCAATGGACCCATGTTGGTCATGTGCATTCATTTCAGTGGGTCTACTCTGAGCATGATGCAGTTAGAAATACAGAATTGTAGATTTGGAAGGGACCACGAGGGTCATCTAGTCCAACCCCCTGAAGCAATGCAGGAATCTTTTGTCCAGTCTTGCTATTATTGGGTTGTAGGCAGCGAAGTTCTACTCAGAGTATAAGAGAGTCTGTGTACTGGTCCAGTAAACGCTTCCGCTGCGCAACCAGCAACAGTTCTCTTTGCAGAGCATTAATTAAGTCCAGTGCAGAGATTCTTGTTGCAGTACAAGCTTCAGAGTCTCAGCAGCAAAGAAATAACGACACAGGGAAGCCTGTCTTTCCAAAGACAGGTTTATTGCAGAAAGATAACAGAAACACCTCCGGAGCTTTCAGACATTTTTGCTTCACGCCCCGCAGGCAGAGAAAACAAACAGTCTTTATATACTGAGCAACTTAACAACTTAACGAGCTTGACTACTTAAAGTCACATGACATTGCTAACTTGCCAGCGTCTTAGGTTTCACACCTTAACAGAGTAAACCCATTGAAGTGAATGGACCCACATTAGTCATTTTCGACCATGCATCTCAATGGATCTACTCTGAGCAGGACTTGGCTGATTGCCATTTTATTGTGGTTGTTTCCATTCTCGTTGAATCCTGTGTGTCTCGGCTTCCAGATTTCCAGCGGAAAAGCGACCGGGATGAGCAAAGGGTGAAGAAATCCCGGATTGGGCTGCAGCTGTACGACACCCCCTATGAGGAGAAGGAGCCAGAGTCTGACCCGGAGGGCAGGCCCCCCAGCAAGCCCCGAGAGAGCCGGCTGCCCCAGGACGACGAGAGGCCGGCCGACGAGTATGACCAGCCATGGGAGTGGAAGAAGAACCACATCTCTCGGGCCTTCGCAGGTGAGAGCACACCCTCCAACTGTGGAAATAGGGGCATCCCCCCCCCACACAACTAGCCCTCCTTGACCCCCCCCATTTTTCGTCTCCCTCCTCCGCAAAGCATTTCCTACCAGAAGAATGGCGAGAGCCATTTCACCAACGGGACACAGCGCACACCCACCCTCCGCCGTCCTGAGGCGGTGCTTCGTCCCGATTTTATTTTTATTCTTTGCAGATTTACAAAAAGAAAAACACATACCAATAAATACATTTTAGAAAGAGGCAAGATTAGACGCTTTATTATGGTTTTATATATGTCGGAGGTCACTCAGAGTGGCTGGGGCAACCCAGTCAGATGGGTGGGGTACAAATAATAAAATTACTATTAAAGTCATACCTCAGGTTAAAGTCGTTTCGGGTTAAATCTTTTCAGGGTGTCTCCTCCGGCGACCCTGGAGTAACAGAACAGGTTACTTCTGGGTTTTGCCGCATGCGCAGATGTGGCTCAGAATAACGTCACGCGCATGCGCAGACGTGTCGAATCGCGGCCTGCGCACGCGCAGACACAGGTTGCATTCTGCTCATGATGAGAAGGGGGCTCTGGAACAGATCCCGTTTGCATCCAGAGGTACCACTGTATTATTAAAAAATCAAGGTTCCTTGCACTCGGTTCTGCTCCCCCTTTACCTCTCTCCAGCAGCCCCTACGAGCTGCCCAAAGGCAGAAGCTGGTCATGGAACCATGGAGGGGGGAGCGTGGAGAGGCAACAGGATGCTCCCTCACAGTCGCCCCCCCCCCCCGTCACTTGGGATAAGCGCTGGCTCATCCTCCTCCCCAAACAGCAGCAGGAAGCAGGGGCATTCTGGGATCAAATCAGAAGCCGGGATGGCTTTTGTAATTCTGGGTCTGTCCCTGGAGAATCAGGACCTTTGGAGAGCCCGACTCAAGGGTATCGCTGAGCAGACCCAATCCGCCGCCAGCAGGTTTCCCTAAGAGAAGGGGAGCCAGAGGGGTGGGAGCAGGGCTGGATTTACATACCAGCTAAACAAGCTCTAGCTTAGGGCCATGCTCTCTTGGGGGCCCAAAAAAATGTAAAGGGGAAAAAACTGGATGTACATTTCCAAAATATAAGATAAAACAAAAACAAAAACCTACATGCAGCAACAGTGTTTTGTGTTGTGTCAGTTATGATGCTAGTCATGGGCCCCGCCTGCTCCCTCAAATATCCTTGGTTTGCTCCTTTATATATATATAGGGTGCCTACATTCTGCATGGACTGGTTGCAGGGCAACGTGCGCAAATGGCTTGAGATACCTATGAGGTCCATCAATGACCATATAGCATATATTCAACACAAAAAAACAGCAACAATTTGTTGTTGACAAAGGACAGCTGGACATATCAAGGGCCCCATTACCTTCGGGAGCTGAGGGCTCATCAAACCTAAATCTGGCCCTTGGTGGAAGGGATGTAAATGGGGCCTCCCTATATGCAGAATTCAACTTCCTGAGAATCCCATTTCTTCTTCTCTTTTTAAAGGCAAATTCCTAGCCATTATTCTAGATTCAGGTAGGTAGCCACTTTGGTCTGAGGCAGTCAAAGTAAATAAAAAAATTGTCCAGTAGCACCTTAGAGACCAACTAGGTTTGTTCTGGGTATAAGCTTTCGTGTTCATGCACACTTCCTTAGTTGGTCTCTAAGGTGCTATTGGACTTTTTTTTTTTTATTCCTAGCCATTATAATTAATAGTGGTTGCCTCCCCAGCTAAGTGCTCCTCAGAGTAGACTCTGACTCCAGGTTTTTGGAGCTCCTCAGCCAATTTTTCCTGTCTTCTGGAAGCATCTCTGAGCCAGGAGATAGGGCCAAACTTTTCTGTTTAATCTTCTCTGCGTTTCAGCGCCATTCCTTGAAATTCTTCCTCGTTCTTTGTCTTCCTTGCTCTTTTACTTTTGCCACCAGCTTCTCCCAACTCCCAAGCCTCCCATTCCTGGGTCTTCTTTCAGGGACAGAAATTTTGGGAGAAAAAGGGAAAATGCTTTTTTAAAGCACACTTTACAAATCAAAGGGGACGCAGGTGGCGCTGTGGGTTAAAGCCTCAGCGCCTAGGACTTGCCGATCGAAAGGTCGGCGGTTCGAATCCCTGCGGCGGGGTGCGCTCCCGCTGCCCGGTCCCAGCGCCTGCCAACCTAGCAGTTCGAAAGCACCTCCGGGTGCAAGTAGATAAATAGGGACCGCTTACCAGCGGGAAGGTAAACGGCGTTTCCGTGTGCGGCTCTGGCTCGCCAGAGCAGCGATGTCACGCTGGCCACGTGACCCGGAAGTGTCTCCGGACAGCGCTGGCCCCTGGCCTCTTGAGTGAGATGGGCGCACAACCCCAGAGTCTGTCAAGACTGGCCCGTACGGGCAGGGGTACCTTTACCTTTACCTTACAAATCAAATGTCACTTTGTTCCTTTTGGAACATAAAATGCATTGTGTATAACTGGGCTTAGCTTTTAAATTATCACATTTGGCATATAAAAATACAGATTAGTCAGTCAATTATTACAAATGTAAATTGCACTCTAAAAGTTTTAAAACTTTTGTTATGAATGGAGCTCCAAATTGCTGAACTGTAAAGAACTTCTTTGGCCTTTCTTTTGTTTTGCCACCTTAAGAGGAACAGGTTAAAAAAAAATGAAAATAAGATCAATATTATAGCTTTAAAAAGAATATTATTATATATTTTTTAAAAATTATGTATCCTCCAGTCCTCTGCAGTGCCAAGCAGAAATAAAGCACTTATTTCATTTAAAAAAAAGCTGAGGAAACAGCGGGGGCAAGACTTAGAGAACGGCTGTTGTGAAGGGAGGGGGCTGAGGGGGCAATTGCCTGTCTCCCCTTGTCTGTCCGTCATTAGATCTTTTCTTTTTTATCATGTCTGTTTTGTCTCTTTCCTCCCTTCCTCTTTCTCATCTCAACACTCTTCTCTCCCTCCTCACCATGTTTTTTCTGCTCCTCTTCCCTCTCCTCCTGCTTTCTTTTCTCCCCTCCTGTCTCCATGAACTCCTCTGCTCCTTCTTTTTCTCTGTTATTCTGTTCTTCCATTTCTTCTCATCTTTCCTTGCCCTCTCTCCTCTTCCCCCTTATGCTCCTCTCCCCATAATTTCTTCTCTCCTCCTTTCCTTCTTGCATTCCTTTCCTCTTCTCCCTTCCCCTGGTCTCTTCTCTCCATGCTGCTCCTCCTCCTCCTCTTCTCTCTGTCTGCTCACTTACACTCCTCCCTTTTTATGCCCTTCCTTTCCTTCTCTCTTCCCATCATCTCTCCTCCCTTCGCCTGGCCTTCCTCCCGACCACCTCCCTTCTCTCTCTCTCCTCTCCTCCATGATGCCCTCTCCCATTGCAGTAGACATTAAGGAGAATAAAGTCTTGCCCTGGCCACCTCCGGTAGGACAACTCACGGGCACAGAGGAATCCCTAGATCCAGAAGGTGACGTCTTTTTATAACCTCTTACCCACCTCAGCCTCTCTCTCTCCCCTGGGTTGGAAACATCTTTCCCCCTGCACACCTCTCTTGCCTTCTCCGGCTGGCACTGTGTTTATTTTTGACTCCAGCTTAGAGTGGCACTGGGGTTGCTGTCTGTTACATAGACAGAAGATTCCACAGGGCAGGCAAATGTTCAACGGGTGCAGCTTCCCCAGCAGACAAGCTGCACCTGCTGAATTTCTGCCTTCCACTCACGTATGAAAAGGCATGGAGCCTTCACCTGTCACAAGGGGACTGAAAAGTCTGCATGAGATTTGGCCTGGGTCCCTCCAGACAGTGCATTTATTGCACACTCATGATGATTTGTGCTCCTGATGCTCCCCCCCCCCCCACTTCCAGCCCTGTTTGCGCCTGCAAAGTTTTGGGGCAGCCACACTGCTTTTTCTCTAGTCAGTGCGTCCTGCTGAAATCCCATAACTTTTCACAATACAAATCCTCTACTTTCTTCCTCTTTTTTTGCCCTGCTTTTGTTGCACTGGGGAAGTATCACAGAACAGTAACTGACGCAGAATAAACCCGTCACTCCTGCAGTATTTCTGGCTTGTTTATTTTATATGATTGCATTTCTGACCCACTTTCTTTCCCCCAAAGGAGCTCAAAGTGCAGCACGTGGTTTTCTTCCTCCTTTAATCCTCACAGCAACCCTGTGAGGTAGGCTAGGCTGAGAGGCAGGGATTGGCCCCCAATGAGCTTAATGGCTAAGGGGGGATTTGAACCCTGGTCTCTCCCAGGCCCTAGTCTGACATTCTAACCACTAGGCCACACTGGCTCCTATGAGACAAGAACATGCCACAGAATACACCTGTCCTCCTGGAGGTACCCTTAAAGGCCCTAGTCCCTATGGTTCCAGGGGGGGTGCCCAATGAATGCCCCCCTCCTCGCTTTTCTGTATTCTGTGTCTGTTTCCTTGTCTCCAGGGTCTTCCCTCTTGTTCTTCCTCTTCTGATTCGTCTCTCTTCCATCCCTCTTCCCTGCTGTTCCTGCGCTTGCCACATTCATGACAGCTGGTTTGCACATGGATGTGTGGTGTGTCCCATGTGCTACTGCCCCCCACCTGCATTTTCCACATCCTGTCACAAGCCCACCCCAAGATTAGCATTGCGAAGAAGGTCAGGCTCTGTATTAATTCAAAAAAATATGACCAAAGGATTAAAAACAGTGATAAATTAGGGTTATTCTTCTATTATAATTTTTATTCCGCCTTTTCCTCAGACTGGGACTCAAGGCAGCTTACACAAAATGACGCAGATAAAATGTTATTGGCACCATTCCAGGTGCCACACAATTCCTGTTCTGCATTTGTAAGAGCTGCATCATTGCGGGTGGCAGGGCCTGCCCTTTGGAACTCCCTGCCTCTTGAGATCAAGCAGGTGCCTTCTAAAAACAGACACACCTTCCCAGACGCTTAGAAAGTTGACATGATTTTAACCTGTTTTAGTGCTTTTTAACTTTTGTATGCTTCAAAGCAGGGTTGTAAAATTTCCTCAATCTTATCGTTTTCTTTTGTGAACTTCAGTGTGTTTTGTTTTTACAATCAAGTGTGGTTATCAGTGCTGTGAAAAAATGAATAATACTGTAAATGCAAACAGCTAAATACATTTAAGAGATTGTCATTGAAAAGTAATTCAACTGGAATAGAATTAGAGCAATATAAAAGTCCTCAGATCAGTTAAAATACAGAAAATGAAAACAGTGCCGCGCTATTCAAAGGCCTTTTCTGAACAAATACTGCATTGGGAGGCCTGAAAGGTGAGAGCCAGTGTGGTGTAGTAGTTAAGAGTGGTGGACTCATAATCTGGGGAACCGGGTTTGATTCCCCGCTCCTCCACCTGCAGCTGCTGGGTGACCTCCTTTGAAGTCTCTCAGCCCCACTCACCTCACAGAGTGTTTGTTGTGGGGGAGGAAGGGAAAGGAGAATGTTAGCCGCTTTGAGACTCCTTAAAGGGAGTGAAAGGTGGGATATCAAATCCAAACTCTTCTTCTTCTTCTGAAAGGCTTCAGAGCCCAATGAGAGGATTACAGCCTAAAGGTAAAGGTAAAGGTACCCCTGCCCGTACGGGCCAGTCGTGTCCAAATCTAGGGTTGTGCGCTCATCTCACTTAAGAGGCCAGGGGCCAGCGCTGTCCGGAGACACTTCCGGGTCACGTGGCCAGCGTGACGAAGCTGTTCTGGCAAGCCAGCACCAGCGCAGCACACGGAAACACCGTTTACCTTCCCGCTATAAAGCGGTACCTATTTATCTACTTGCACTTAGGGGTGCTTTCGAACTGCTAGGTGGGCAGGAGCTGGGACCGAAAGACGGGAGCTCACCCCGTCATTGCGGGGATTCGAACCGCCGACCATGCAATCGGCAAGTCCTAGGCACTGAGGTTTTACCCACAGCGCCACCCGTGTCCCTAGATTACAGCCTAGATGGCTTTAAAAAAGGAACAGACAAATTCTTTGTGCCTCCACTGAAAGCCACAGGAGGGGAGAGTGTCATTGTGAAGCTGGACTAGATGGGCCCTTGGCCTGATCCAGCAGCCTCTTCTGATGTTAAGTTGGCATGCTTCTGACCGTGAACTGTCGTCAGGAAATCATTCACACGAAAGAATCATGGATAGCACAGGTATCCTGGCATTGGTAAGCTAATAAGCAGTCTGCAGTGTGATGAAGAGAAACCCTGTGTCTGTATTCAACCACCACACCACACTTTCTCCATAACATTTGCTTAATTCCTATAGAGTCGGAAGGGACATGAGGGCTGTCTAGCCCACCCCCCTGCAACGGAGGAATCTTTTGCCCAGTGTGGGGCGCAAACCCACCACCCTGAGATCAAGAGTCTCATGCGCTGCTCCAGGCAATGCAATGCATGCAGTGCAATGCAAGTTGTGATACCGGACAACAATTCAATGCTTATGTTTTTGCTTTGTGCAAAATCAATAAAACAAGTTTGAAGATTTACTTTATCTGTTTACTACCTGGGGGGGGGCATTTTTATTTTTTTAAGAAACCATCCATTGGGCAGCAGCTGAACCCCTTAGTCTAACGGGTTCTTTCCACTCTCCACACAGTGCAGTTTGAGACCCCTGACTGGGAATGGACGTCCCTCGCCGCTGCCTCTTCCACGCACAAAGAACATTGGCGCCCACACCTGACAGGGAGCTCCAAGTTTGTACGGCCGCAGAGCCCTGAGCACAGCCTTCCTGCTGCGGAGCGCATCGACCCCTCGCTGCCCTTGGAAAATCAGGCGTAAGTGATGGGAGGTGCCAGCAAGCCACGACACCCGCGTAAAAATGCATATGTGGGTCAGCACTAATGTTCTTTCTTTGTGCAAGGAGAGTTGCAGGTAGCAAAGGATGTGGGAGATCTGTGGGGCCTTGGAGGGGAGTGCCAGGTGTAAGGGGAAGCAAGGGGGTTGGGCTAGATGACCCTTGGGGGCTTCATCCAACTCTCCACTTCTATGATTCTGTGAGTCATTTATGCTACGTAAGGGAGATTTTGGCTATGTATACTGCTTTTTTGTTTAATTTTTAGTTACTGCAATTATTTAAATAGCAACATATCAAAAGTTCATCGGGAGCCTTCCTGCATGATGGTGTCTGTGTGTGTGTGTGTGTGTGTGTGTGTGTGTGTGTGTGTGTACAGGCAAACCCCCCCCCCCATTTAAGTGGGGGTTATGTTCTGAGGCACGTATATTTGAAACACCATTGGGGAAGCCTGCAAACACCCCTTTCCACCTCACCCCATTACAACCCTTTCAGTGACGTTTTTGGGTCACTTCCAGGTTTGGTGTGGTCTGCATGTGTGCAGTCATGCACGTCTTAAATGCGCATAGATGGGGGATTGCCATAAACACATACACATGTGTGTATGCATGCAAGTAAGTAAGTGTAATATTGCTATGCAAAAAAGATAGAATGACTTACAATCATTGTGCCTCATATTATGCAACAAAAACCATGCAGAAATGTTAAAACCAGAAATTAACAAACTGTGATGGATAGATGCATTCCTAAGTAGACCTGGTGGAACAGAAACGTTTTCAGCAGGTATTTAAAAGTTGAGATGGAAGATGCCTGCTGAATCTCTAGTGGCAGTGAGTTCCAGAGGACTGAGCCAATGAGAATAAAGACTCGGTTTATTGTGTTGTCAGTTGAGCATTGCCGATTGAACGGAAACGGCCAACAGTGCTCCTGCAGATGAACTCATGATCACAGGAATCAGAGAACTGTAGAGTTGGAAGGGACCCCAACGACCATCTAGCCCAACCCCCAGCAATGCAGGAATATTTTGCCCAATGTGGGGCTCAAACCCACAACCCTGAGATTAAGGGTCTCATGCTCTACTGACTGAGGTACCCTTGACCTAAATTGTTCAGGTTGAAGGTAGTTCACTCAGCGGTGGGTGGTCCTGAGGTGGTCTTCATCTAACTCCTTCCCCCCCCCCGAAAATCATCCCATGGGGGGTCAGCACTCTGGTTTCTTGGCTTCAAGGGGGGTCTGACTCCATGCAAATGCATGGAAAACACTTGGCTCCCTCCAAAAAATCCTAGAAACGGGGGGAGAGGTAAATTCCTGTTCCCAGGATCCTCCTCCCCCCCCACATGTAAACATCCAATGAAGCTGAACGTCGGGGACAGTCCCCAGATTTACAAATCAGTCCCCTGATAAACTCCATCTATTTGGTAGGAAGTTGAAAAGTGTCTCCAGAATCACTGGGAAAAATCTGGTAACCTTAAGCTAAATGGCTTCAAAAGAAGTTCGTGGAGAAGGGGGCTCTCCATGGCTGGAGGGGACAATGTGCTCTTCCTCCGCAGGCAGAGGCAGCAATGGGGCTGCGCTTCAGGGAGGGAGAGTTGGGGGAATCTGGCTGGCCATGGGGAGAGCAGGAGGCTGGCCTGATCCAGGAGGGCTTGTTCCACCTTGTGACTTAGAAGATTGTCTCAAATGGAATCCTCCTTGGAGCAGACCCATTGGAATTAATGGACCCAAGTATGTTATCCCAGCAGGATTACTGTCAGAGACAAGGCACAGAGCAGGATGCAAATCTAGATATGTGCAGGGGATTATCCCATAGGCCTGGTGGTGGGAGGTCTTTGCTGCTGTTGTTCAGCAATGCAGTCGGACCAATGGATACCCCTGTGCCTTGCAAGGATTATGCAAAGCGATGCCCAGTGGCTTGATTTGCATAATTCATGCTGTTTCATTTGACCCTGTTTGATAAAACAAGCTTTCCCAAAAGGAAAGGGCCCCAGCAAAGTCAAGGCACTGATTGGCCTCTGCAAGAAGAATATCTGCCTTTGAGCAAGAGAATTACAGGCCAAAAGACTGGGAAAAGCTCCGTGGGGGGGATCTCTTTTGGAATTTTCTCAAGCATCCCCCGCCCCCCGCCCCCGCCCCCGGGCACACAGCTGCATACATCCTTATGGACTAGGAACTTTATTTTTAAATTTGTTTTTAGGGAGTGGAATTCTCCAGGCTACACTTAATTCTGTGGCTTTTTGCTGTTCCAGCAGAACAGTTTCAAAAGCAGTTTGGGATATTTCATTGGGGCGGGGGGAGGGGTGTCTGATGTTGCTGAACAAGAGTAAGAAAAAAAATAAAATAATCACGCTGGGTTCAGTTAAATCTCTCAGGCTCTGCAAAACTAGCTTTGAAGATCAAGGTTGTGTGATGTAAAAGAAGTCCCTGTCTCCCTTGCGCACAATTTCCGTCGGTCTGAATGGGACATTATTATCCTCTGAGTGCTATTGACTAATCATAAAGAATTATCATCATTGCATTTCTTGTCATGTTTCTTAGATATTGTTGATGTTTTAATTTATTTTTGTCTGCGTAATTTTTCTTGTTAGCTGCTATTGACCAAATTATTGAAAATGTACTGCTCCAGTAAATTGTCCTCCTACAGCCATGGGGAAACAGAAGGTGGGGCTGAAACCTCCAATCACACTCCCCCCCCATGTGCCTTAATTAGGGGCACAAAGGACCAGGGCATCTGGCCCCCAGGGATGGTTGTGAGCGGGGTTCCTGCATTGCAGGGGGTTGGACTAGATGACCCTCTGTGACCCCTCCAACTCTGCAATTCTATGATTCTGTTAGGAGCCTCGTGTCTGTAACCTTCACTAGGAATTACCTGGACGCCCTTCTTTCATTTTGCTAACTGTCCTGAGAGTGACGCTTCTCTTGCAGTCTCACAGAGAGAGAGATGCTTGTAGACCAGGGGTCAGCAAACTCTTTCAGCAGGGGGCCGGTCCACTGTCCCTCAGACCATGTGGGGGGCCGGATTAAATACTTTGAAAAATAAAATAAAAAATGAACAAATTCCTATGCCCCGCAAATAACCCAGAGATGCGTTTTAAATAAAAGGACACATTCATGTAAAAACACTCTGATTCCTGGACCATCCACGGGCTGGATTTAGAAGGCGATTGGTCCGGATCCGGTCCCCGGGCCTTAGTTTGCCTACCCATGTTATAGAGTAAGAACACAATCACACTGTTTATTGTAGGAAGTGCCCAACTTGGAAAGACAAAGGATTCTAGTTCTAAGCCAACTGTTCCAGAGCAGAACAAGGCAGCCGGGCTGCTTCCTGCTTTGTCCTCAGAGGAGAGACTCAAGGCGACCTCTCGTCTTAGAATCGTAGAGTTGGGCGAGACCCCAAGGGTCATCCAGTCCAACCCCTGCAATGGCTTTTTCCAATCCTCATTTAGAGCTGCCCAAGGGGGTGCCCATCTGCCTCCTTCGGGGTGGAGGTCCATCATTAAACAATATGCTGCCTGAAGAAGGACTTTGCTGTCTCTGTCCTGAATCTTCCAACATCCCATCTCACTGCATGTCTGCAAGTTCTTGCCTTAGGAGAGGGGGGGGGGAAGGTTTTCTCATACTGACACCTGAGAGAGACTGTGAGGAGGAGAGAGCTGGAAAGAGGATGCAACTCGAGAGTATCAGTCCAAGCATTAAAGGACAGGGAGGTCGGCACAGAATCCAGCAGCCAGGCTGCTCTCCAGGGCAAGATGGTTGGAGCATCGAGTGCCCGACTGCACTGCTGCGCATTAGTTTCTAGGCCGGCCCAATTCAAAGTGCTGGTCTGGACCTTAGAAACATCAAGGACCACCTCTCCCCATATGAACCTACCCAGACCCAGTGGCAGACTTTGGGCTCTCAAGTTTCAGCACTGCCCTATGTGGCGCTAAAATGTGGCACATGTGCTATTCTACAGCATTGTTGCAGCAACCCCTGAGGCGCAGCACCCAGTGTGGTTGATCTAGTCGCGCTATTGTAAAACTGCCTCTGCTGGACCCTGGATCATCCTCTGGTCATCCTTTGTGTGGCTCCTTGAGAGGTCCAGAGGGCGGCAACACAAGAAGGGGCCTTTTCTGCAGTGGCTCCTTGCTTGCGGGAGGCTCTCCCCAGGGAGGCTCGCCTGGGGCCTTCACTACCTATCTTTAGGTGCGAGGCAAAAACGTTCCTCTTTTTTTAACAGCCCATATCCTTTTAAACCTGTTTGTGGGGGGAGAGGGAATTATGGGGTGGGGTGGGTTATGTATTTTGTGTTTTCTTCTTGTATTTTTATGTTTTGAACTGCCCCGAGACAGTGGATAAAGGGTGGTATACAAGTTTAATAAAATAATAAAAAATAATGAGGCAGAGCCAGTCTTGGGATAGTGGGGTGGTACCCCGATTTCCCAAACAGACCGTCTGCCACTGGCTGAGGCCACTGACCTCCAAGGTCCCTCCCAATGGAGGAATTTTGGCGAGGATGCTCCCTGCGCCAGGGAAGACGGGGTGAATGAAGATCTCCATCAGGAACATGGGGGAATCAGGTCAACCTTACCTGATAGTTAAAGTGTGAATCAAAAGCCGTGGGAGACCCCGGAGGGCAGCTATTACTTACCTAAAGATGAGAAGAGGCTGACAGTGGCTCTTATCTGCCTGGAGACCACTGTGGGGGTGTTGCTGAGAAGGATCCAGCCCCCAATGGTCCCCCTGCAGCAGCAGCAGCAGCAGCAGCAGCAGCAAGCAATGCATCTGTTGGAGGCTGGCTCCGCTGCCCCGGGAGTCCTGCCGCCCAAGGCGGTTGCCTCACGTTGCCACACGGGTGAGCCAGCCCTGGAAAGGATGCTAAGAGAAGCAAAGGTAGAGGAAGGGGGGTCTGGGCAAAGGGATGAGGATTTGCAAGCCGTGACCCGGCTGGGCTCCCCCCCCCCCCAGGTGGTTTCACGGCACCATCAGCCGAGCCGACGCAGAATCCCTCCTGACCCTCTGCAAGGAAGGCAGCTACCTGGTCCGGAACAGCGAGACCAGCCGCAACGACTACTCTCTCTCGCTCAGGTAAGCGGCATCTTCTTCCCTGTCTGTACTTTCCAAAACCGGGATCTTAAGGAATATTCCAGGAGTTGGGCATGTTGACTTTTCCAGCTTTCAAATTCCAAAAACGAGGTTTGCAAAAAAAAGTTGCAACACAACTTGGGGATCTGAAATATATGCTGGTTAAATTGATCTAATTTAGCTTTGCTTGGCAAGAGGTATGTAAAATCACATCAAAATCCTTAAAGAATGACTGCCAAGTACTTGCAGGTACATTATATATTAATATTATTTTTCTTGTGATGATGATTTAGCATTTCCTGACATTTGCAGAAGGCACAATGGAGATACTTTGGTTTTTCAAAAGCAGTTTATGCACTTTTTCATCAAACATAGACTTAACAAGCTAAATGTTGTCTGATTAAAAAAAAAGAAGAAATAAATATGAAAAATGGAGTTTTACCTCCTAAAATGGCAAGGTGTGCAAACAAAGCAACTAAAACTTCCTGAACATTAAAAGCTGCGATAAACTAGAAACATACAAGCTATTGGTTTTACAAAAATTATATGCTGTTTGATCTAAATAATAATAATAATAATAATAATAATAATAATAATAATAATAAACCTTGAAGCACTTTGCAAAAAGACTAAAGCAACGAATCTATTTTCTGCTGCCTGAATGCTGGAAGAAAGGCCTGCTCTCTGCTGCAAGGCCAATTTCCACCTGGCCTAGGGGGCCCAGACTCCCCCTAGACAGCTCAGAGGGGCTCCTGGGAGGCCAGTGGGACGTGACTGGACCAGCGCTTGGGTGGGGCAACTGGCTAAAATGTTGCAAAATGTTTTAGACAGTTCTGATTTTGATTCCTCTGTTTCATTTTTCTTGGGCTGGTGTTGGTTAAATGTTTACCTGGGGGTGGCGGTTACTTTAATTTGGGTATAACTGCAAACTGTTGTCGATGATGATGTTGGTTTTAATGATTTATTGGTTTGTTTGTTGCTTGTATAGGATATCTTGTTTTTTAATGTTTGATGTTTTGTTGTGTTTTATATGTTGTAAGCTGCGCAGAGTGGCTGGGGAAACCCAGCCAGATGGGTGGGATAATTATTATTATTATTATTATTATTATTATTATTATTATTATTATTATTATTATTATTATTATTATTTGTAAAAGCAACCAAAATGTTCAAGAAATGAAAAGACACCAGACATTTAATCCCTGAAATTCATACACCAAAACCACAGGCGCTGTCTGTCCAGAGGCGACACTTTTATGTCCGCCCCACTGGGCCAGTGATCTTGGGACACGCAAGGTGAAGAGGGCAAAAAGGGGCTGCCCTGCTATTATGGGATGCTCTGGAGGCACCCAGCGGAGAGCGAGGGAGCCTTTTTCCTCCCCTCTCCCCGGCACTAGGATAAATATTTGATAGCCAGCCCTGCTGTTCAGACAGCAAAGAACATCTGTCCCTCTGATCTGTGCATGAACACGATGAAGCACTCATTGCTTGGGGCCTCCACGTGCGAGCGCATGGGCTCGGCGTGCGCCAAGAGGGAGCGCACCAACCTGGCTCTTCCAAGTTGGTTGATACTGAAGAGGCCACCCTTTCTCTTAAGATCCATGTTCTTTAAATGCTTTTTGACGCTTGCTTTTTAAATCGATGAGCAGTGCAGTGGTTAGAGGGAGGACCTGGGAGAGGCCAAGGTACAAATCTCCACTTGGCCACCAAGCTGGCCAGGCGACTTTGGGGGCCAGTCGCTGTTTTCTCTCAAGGGTCGTTGTGGAGATTAAATGAGGCACCTGACCTTGAGCTCCTTGGAGGAAGAGGAAGGGATATACAAATGCAAAAATAGTAAGTAAATGAGAAGATTGAAATCTCAGTGCATCTCAAAAGCTGGGCTTCATTCTGGGCAGACCCAGGACCCAGCTCAGCCCCTCTGCCAGGCTTCCCACCCCCTTCCTCTGGCGTGATTATGCAGCGTCTTAATCCATGAAGATTTATCCCTTGCCTGCAATGGAAGGGAAAGAGGAAAAGCAAAGTGACAGATGAGTTATAATCTGCGGCAGAAAGTCAGAGCTTGGTGTTCCAGGCTTCCCCGACCCCCTTCTCCTCCCGAGTCCTTTGGCGCTTTGATCACACCCAGCCATGTCAACTGCGGTGGACGCGCCCTTTCATCTCCTTCCCTGCTCTGTCAAACCCGTAACATTAAAACGGCCTCTCTCCCTCCAGCACCAATTCCCTCCCCACCTCATGATCTGTGGACGGCTTGCTGCAGAAATGTCATTCGCCCTGTTCCTCAAATTCAGACTCTTGCAGTCTGCTCTTTTCCACCAGCACCCTCTGCCTTCTCTTAGGGAACATTCACGTCCTCCAGTTTTGTCTTTTGCAGCCCAAGACTTGAGACCTGGGGTCTCCTTTATAGGGAAGTCTGTTGAGCAGGTGCTTTTTATGTAAAGGAGTTCGGTCCTGACATCTCTGAGTTGGGCAGGCTAAAATCCCAGCGAGCCTTTGCCTGTCAGTGCCCACCCTCCAATATTTCTCTGATGAAAATAGGGACAATCCTATTCTACACCAGGAAGCTTCTCTGGTGTTTCATCTCGCCACGCGCATAGACGTCATATGCACACATGCATCGGTCACCTTGAGGCAAGGGCAGCCTCTCTGCCGAACCAACCTTGCAGGGTTGTTGTAAAGGAAAAATGTGCGAGTGAAGGGATTGTGCGCAACAGCTTCTACAGATAAATGGAATTAAATAAAATTTTAGTGGTAATCTGATTTGAGTCCCTGTCAGGGAAAAAGTTAGAATTAGAATAGAATAGAATAGGAGAATAGGAGAGTAAATCCTTTTGAACTTGGTGCAAATGAGTAAAAATACTTTGGACCGCAGTGTACGGCTGCCCAGTCTTGACCCTGTTACCTTGGAGTAAGCTCCATTGAATGCAGTGGGACTTACCTCTGATAGACAATTTATGATAAAGGGATAAACACTCCACACGTTTCCTAATAAATGGTTGGTTGCTGACGCGTTGCCATTTAAGAATTTAAAGTGGATTGGTGACATTTTCCTTCAGAATTATAGGAAAGGCCTTGTGTGGCAACTTCACCATTTCTTTCATTTGGTGTAGGTGCCTTATTTTCCTTGTAAACAGGACTCTTGCTTTTGCACACACAAAACACTTTTAATTGTTCTCCAAGACGTGGAGGGGAGGAAAAAGGAAAAGCGGGACATTCTGGATCAAATCAGAAACTGGGATGGCTCCTGTAGTTCCAGGACTGTCTCTGGAAAATCAGGACACTTGGAGGGTATTTTCAGATAGACATGGGGGGGGGGGAGTGGTCTAGCAAAGCCGCTTCCTATGGGAATGAAAGCAGGACAGCTCTGGAAACAACTTGGCTGTGTTTTCTTTCTTAGCTTCCAAAGCCATGAGGACCAGCACCTCCTCCAACACCCCCTGTGAAATTAAACCCAAGATCCTCAGCTGCTGGGCGCTGTGAGCACAGAGTGTGGGATGCAGATTCTGACTTCTCTCTCTCTCTCTCTCTCTCTCTCTCTCTCTCTCTCTCTCTCTCTCTCTCTCTCTCTGGCAGGAGCAGCCAAGGCTTTATGCACATGAAATTCACCCGGACGAAGGAGAACAAGTATGTCTTGGGCCAGAACAGCGCCCCCTTCGACAGCGTCCCCGAAGTCATCCATTTCTACACGGCTCAAGAGCTGCCCGTCAAAGGTGCTGAGCACCTCTCCTTGCTGTATCCAGTTGCCGTTCAAACTCTGTGAAAAGGACTCTGGCCGCTGGCTGCTGTGGGAGCAAAGGGGCTGCTCTTTTATTCTTTCTTTTTCATTTGATCCAAAGAGACTTGGCATGTTGAATGTCTGGAGTGCAGAACATCGGGAGGAGAGGCACCCTTTGAGCCCTCCTGCTTCTAAGCAAGAACAATGGACAGTCTACCGCCCAGCCACCTGCCCTTGTTCCACAATCGTGACGTCTCCAGCAGTGGGGAAGGGTGTCCTGGGGAGACCTGCCCTTCCCCACACTTGCTGGGTACCCTGACACCTCTGGCCTTGCTTATCTCTGTCTCAGTTTGCTGGGTTCTGAGCCAGGAGGCCCCGTTTGGAGGCTGCCCCTGAGCCTGCTCTCCGTTTTGTTTCCCATTTCAGCCTCACAGCAAAGTCCACCCTGCTGATCCTGCCTTCATGGGGAGGGGAGAATGAGCCTTCTGAGATCTCAGAATGTATCTTGCTTTCCAGAGGCTCCCCGCTGTAGACTCACACAGTTGTAGAGTTGGACCCCTGCAACACAGGAATCACAGCTCATGTTTTTCTGAATTACTCAAAGCAGCCAGAATTTGGGGGGGGGGGGGCGGTTCCTGCACCCAGGGCTTGTTATTTGCCTCCACCTGGCAGCAGGCTCAGACTCCTGCAATATTTCCGATTGTCCCACCCAAAAAGCAATGCCCTCTTACCCTGTAACGTTTAGTGTGGCCAGTTGTTGTTGGCACTCCCAGGGCATCACATGGATTGATTGATTTGGGAAGGACATCAGAAGCCGTCTCACCCAGCCCCCAGCAAGGCAGGAAACGGGTGGCTGCAGCAGCCCTGGCAGGTCGGCCTCTGCTTCAAAACCTTTTTGAGAAGGAGCCTCTTTCTGTCCTGTTGGTTCAGGATCTCCCTCAAGCACCAAAGTCGCTCCATCCTCTCTCTGCAACAAGCTCTTTCAGCAAAAGCAAAACACAGAGTCTGGTGGCACCTTAGGCGGCTGACAAATTTATCATGGCACAAAGCTTTCTCTTTGTCAGATGCATTAAGAGGAATCTTACTTGGCAGGCAGATAAAGGCGGAAATTCAATTCAATTCAATATAAGTTTATTGTTCTTGCCAAAGGCCATGACAAACCTACAGCAAGAGTACCAATAAAAGAATACGGATCACGCGCCCATAATATAAGCCAGCACCCATAATTTAAGAGACAGGTTACCAGAGATACGAACAAACTCAAATCCAGCTTGTATTCAAATTAAACCTCTGAATCACCATAATTTATAGCCTTTACATCTCCTTTTCCTGACCCAACCCCCCCACAGTCTGTACATAGAGGGGTGCTCCCTGTGTTATGAGGCTAGTATTGTCACTCAAAAGAAACCAGACCATGTCTACCTGGGTGTGTCCGCTTGCTTTTGTGTAGAAAGCTTTCAGAAAGTCATGAACATCATCAGACCTTTTATTGGCATCACATCCAAACATCCAAAACGAATCAATACAGAATTACCACTTCCCCAGTGGCACAAAACATTTGCTGAAAGAAAGGAGGCAGAGCAGTCTATCGTCACGTCTCCAGGTCTCCAGGGAGATCAGGCGTCTGCAGAGTATTTCAACAACAAAAAAAACAAATAGAGATATTTAGCCACTAAATTTGGTGAGCTCCTGATCATTCCCCAGTAATAGAAAATGTATGACCTCCAACTCTGGTTTCCATTTGGGGATACAGAGTTGATCTAGAAATTGCTGGCGGAGATCAGCATATAGTTTACAATTAAGAACCATATGTTTAAGGGTTTCCACCAGGTGGTCTTCACACGGGCAAGTTCTTTCTCCTTCCACCCTGCCTGAGAAACTTCCCCAAAGGAGGTTGGATGGATTTGAATTAAACCTGGCCAGCGAAAATGCCCTTCTTTCTTGAAAATACCCTTTTTTCTTTCTCTGCAGAAAGTGATCTCTTGGGTCTCTATATAAGGGGCAGGCTAGCAGATGGGGAGTGATGCCTTCCACCTGAGGCTGACTGCAAACACAGGCTCTGTCTGTTTATGGGACCTGTTGTAGCAGCCATCCCAGACTGCAGTGGTCATCATTTGGAAATTTTCAAGGAAGCTGGCAAGAGTTTGATCACATAACCAGCTCTAAAATGCTCTGCTCTCAAGGTGTGTGTGTGTGTTTCTAATTCCTTGTGAGTTGGGCAAGGAAACATCCCCAAGAAACAGTCACTGATAGCACAGGTAGTGTGGCATTGGTAAGATAATGGACACCATTTGCTAATTAACACAAAATACTAATCAACATTTTTATTTAACTCAAAGTCATGGCATGCTATATGGTTCCTTTGATGTTCCTTTGTTCTATATAATGGGCAACCTTGAGGGCAGTTTCAGAGTCCTCTCTGCTTGATGGATCTTGCCAGTTCTTTTTTCTGGCAGTATGTGCTGGCAGTACCAACTTTTCCCCTAGAGTAAAACCACTGGCTGTTGCCATTCCTGCTGCCAGATCCCAGGGCCTTTGCCCTTTTGCATCGAGACTGACCCGTCTTGCTCACGGAGAAGGCAGAAGGGCATCTGACAAAGTGGGCTTGACTCCACGAAAGCTTCTGCCATGATGCATTTGTTAGCCATCCAGGTGCCACAAGACCCTTTGATCGCTTTTGCTCCAAATAGAGTAAGATGCTGATTGGATTGCCTTGTAATTGTTGCTACTCCAGGCTAAATGGAGCAGCAAAGAGAAGGAAGCTTTCAATGACGCCTTTCGTCTTCTTCATGGTGCAGGGGAGATGTGGGGGCTGCTTTGGACGTTGGCCATGCCGGCAGCACAAGAGGTATTTGTGGCCCAGGACTGAGGCTTCTCCCGTCCCAGGCTGGGTCGTTTGTCATCTCCCTCCCTTCCAAGCTATTTCTGCCATCTTTGTTCCATGTTTCCTTGGGCATCTCGTGTGGGAGGGGGCCTGTTCCCTCTGTTTGTCCTGTGTTCTGGTGCAATATATTTCCTCCCTTCCTCTTCACCACGATGGTGTTGCCTTTGCATTAAACCCCTCCACCCGCACGGCCCTGTCTGTCCCTTCTTCACTGAGAGGGCCTCTTTCCCTGTGAGGAGGGGAATGGAGCCCAGGGTGGGGACGGGTCCCCAGGTGAGCCTCTGGTCTTTCCAGCTAACAAGGATCCCTTGGCAGGGGGGGGTGGAAGCCCTCCTCTCTGCTTGAGCCCCTGGGGAGCTGCTGCCAGTCAGAGCAGGCAGGACTGAGGGGGTGCACAAATAGTTGCCCTGGGGTGAGGCATAGATAGCTCAGCAGTTTGTGCACTCAGACTGTACATCTGCACTGTACATTGAAAGCACTTTAAACAGTCGTGGCTTCGCTCAAAGAATCCTGGGAACCAGTTTGCTAAGTGTTGAAAATGGTTAGGAGGCCTCTTCCCAGAGCTCCAGTTCCCAGAGCTCCCTGGGAAGAGAGACTGGCTGTTAAACCACACTGGGGATTGCAGTTCCCTAACATCTCTCAGTGCCCCTAGCAAACGGCAGTTCAAAGCAACTACCAGTTGTAAAATTAAAGCAAGCAAGCAAGCAAGCAAGCAAACAAACAAGCCCAGCAACATACTGTACATTCATGCTCCATGCAGCGTTGATATCTGGTGCTTCAGTGACACTGGGCAGACCCAGTGCACATTTAAAGCACATGAGGTCCCCCAAAGCATCCCAGGAGCTGTAGTTTAGACCTCACAGAGCTGTAATTCTCAGAGCCTGTAACAAAACCACAGTTCCCCAGATTATTTGGGAGAGATGACAAGTGCACTGGATGTGCTTTAAATGTGTGGTGAGTTTTTTTAGAGTCAGTCCTCTGCCTGCCCACCAGATGCTGGGGATTTCAGAGTGAGGTGGGGATATTCCCATCATGCCTTGGTCCTTCTGGGTAAGTTCTATTCAGACCTAAGTGGACCAATATTCTGAGCCAATTCTTAAAAAGAAACAGTCATTTTGATGTCTCTGGCTCTGGTTTTTTATGTTTAGAAAACCTCTTTCTGCCAGCTTTTTAAGGAGGAACCAGGTTGGTTGCTTTTACTTCTTCTATTCTGCTTTAGAGCCCAAAGAGGATCACAGCAAACATTCAAAACATCCAAGCTGGGAGCTCTGGAAATACAAATGTACAAAATGAAGAGCCTGCCAGCAAATCTACAAACAACAAAAACCAACTATTTAGCAAACACAGAACAAATTCAGTATTATAAAAATAAAAGGTGCACCAATGCAAAGCAAAAAATGACAATATAGTCAGTTCATCCCAGCTTCAGGAACCACAGATTTAACTGCAGTTGGTGCAGCGGGGGCCGGGGGCCGGGGGCCGGGGAGTGAATGCATGTACAATAATTTCTACGCAGTCTGCGGCTCCCTTTGGCATCTGAAACAGGTGCTGCGTTACTGGAACAAATCCCTGACTGCAGTTGGCAAAACAAAAAGGAAGATAATGTGCCAGCTGTGCCAAACGCACCCCACTTTGACCCAAGACCAGCTGTTTGCCTCACCTCCATGTCTCTCCCTCCCCCCGCCCCCCCCTGCAATTCAGCCGGGCTCCATCCCATTGCCTGGAGGACCCTCGTCTCCATAGAAACCAGAGCATTGCGCCAAAAAGGCTTCCTGTCACTTCAAGGTGAAAAGAGGCAGAGATCAGAATTATGGCCCCCTGGATGGTCCTTCGGTGGCTGCAACTGCAAAAGCGGCCTTCTTGCTTATGTGGGGAGTTATGGGGGGGGGGCTGCCTGGGCACCCAGCCTTTCCTTTCACCTCACCCCACCCTTCACCCCAAAACCCGTTTTGCAAAATGTGGTGTGTCGTCCCCCCCCCAGCAAGCAACAAAATTCTGCCACTTCCTACTAGCCTCTAGGTTGGGAGAAAGACACTGTCACTGGACAGAGCCAAGGCCTAGTCTTAGTTATTGCATTTAGAGAATCACAGAATTGTGAGTTGAAAGAGTTCCCCAAGGGTCATCTAGCCCAACCCGCAGACAGGCGGCCAGCAGACATCTGTTTAAAAATCTCTGCCTCACCCTTTTCTCTGAGGAGCTCAAGGTAACCTGTGACGCCGTTCTCCCCTTCCTCATTTCATCCCCAAAGCAAAGGTGGTCAGAAAGGCATCCCAGCGACATTGCTATAACCTTTTGGACTCCACATGGGTTCCAGCACTCGTAACTTACAATAGTGCAGTATTGTTTCTTTTATTATTTTATTTATTGCATTTATTCCCCATCTTTGTCTCAAGGTGGGATACGCTGGTTCTCCTTTAACCCTCACAACAACCCTGCGAGGGAGGTGAGGCTGAGAGGCAGGGTCAGTCCCACAATGGCTCTGTATTAGGACTGTATTTTATATCTTTATATCCCAATTTTTTCTCCGCGAAGCTCAAGGTGGTGTTCAGGGTTCTCTCCCTCCTCACCAGATACCAGAGCCCCTCTCATGACACCGCTTGTACGAAAAGGACCAGAGAGGATGGAGGAATAGTGTTTAAGTGACCTCCTGTCTGACCGGAATCCCCAGGTCACCAGAAATGTCAAAGAAAGAAAAGGTGACCCTGCTCATGCCCAAATAGTCAAACTCTGACACAGCTCACAGTCAAATTCTTCTATATTTTTTTAAAAAAAACTTTTAATGGACTTTATATTTCCTTGGATACATATTTTAAATCTATAGTTAGTATATTTATTGTTAAATTTCACCGTTTTAATGTTTTTGTAAAAATTATGCTGAATTTTACTATGCTGGCTGTTTAGCCATCATAATAAACATACATTCATTCTCACTTAATCCCCACAACAACCCTGCGAGCTGGGCAGGATTTGAACCCTGTTCCCTCCCAGGTCCTAGTCCGCCCCTCTCTGCACACTGGCGAGAGGGCCATGAGGCATGTGCAGAGTGCATCCTGCCCACCCCCAGCACTAAACACAGCTCTCTGCCCTAGAACGGAGGGTAAGAAGAAATGCCTCTTAAAATAGGAAATAAATGGTAACCAGCTGCAGGCATCAGACGGAGACGGGGAGAGTCAGCGGAAGAAAAGGCCAGGCCAAGTTTACATCTCTTGAGACTCGGCTAAGTGAGGGGCAGCGAGGGAGAAGCGCCAGAGGCAGCCCCATTGATCTGCTAGAGCAAGAAATACGCTTTCCATAAGTCCAGGCAGCCTGACTCAGGCCTTTTCCTGGTCTGGATGCCTGGACTGTAAGGCAGAACTGTGGGTGGGTGGGCAGGTCGGGGCTGCAGGTCGGGGCTGCGGGAGGAAACCCAGGGGAGAGGCAGCATGGTGCAGTGGGTGGAGCGTTGGACTGGGACCTGGGAGACCAAGGTTCAGAGCCCCACTTGGCCGCAATGAAGCTCGTGGGTGAAGCTCAGCCAAACCTACACCATAGGGCTGTTGTTGTTGTTACTCTCGTAGTTACTACTGTTGCTATTATTATTATTATTATTATTAAATTAGTACACTGCCCTGCACCTTTAGATCTCATAAAATTGCGGTTGTTGGTACTGTGAGGATTACGAGAGAGCAAGAACCTTTGAGCTCCCTGGAGAAAAAGATGAGTTACAAAGGCAATAATAAACCAAAGAGGTAAAGCCCAAAATTCTAGCTGGAGGAAGAGGAACGTGCTTGGTTGTATTGTATTTCTTACATAAAAATAATAGTATCGACAAGAACACCAAATAGTAATCAAAACAGTAATGATTAATTGAATAATTACTTACTAGTAGCAGGTCCCAGGGCAGGTTGTGTTGATTTAAAATTCAGAATTAAAAACAGTTAAGACAAAGAACACTCACAGGAATTGGGTGAAACCTGAAGACACACAAACCTACTTTTACCCATTGTGCCAGGTTTCTTGCAGAGAGCTAAACCCCACGTGATCAAATACTCTCCTCCATTATATTGCTGATCAATCAATCAATCAATCAATCAATCAATCATATTGATTATCCTGCCTTTTCCTCTCCAAGGAGCTCCTGGGCGGGGAGGGGGCAGGGTTTGCCCCATCCGCCCCATTTATTCCCCACAATACCCTGCAAGGCAGGTGAAGGCGGCAAGGAGCAGCGTTGCAAAAGCCATTTTTATTTACTTTAAGCCTTGGTGAGAGCGAAAGGAAGATGGTCCTGGCCCTCCGATTTAAATCTTTAAAAAGACATGGCACAAAAGGAGGGCAGAGGAGGAGGGAGGAGAAAATAATCAAACTTGGGCAGCAGGTTTTTGACTCGGGGGGGGGGGGGAGACCTTGGTAATATGGTGCCCTGAGCGAGGACAAAATTTGGTGCCCCCGCCCCTCAATATTTATTATTTTCACATTAATTCCTTTTGGTGCAGTCACCTTTTTTCCTGACAAGGACCTAACTTTGAGTAAAAATATAGGTGGTGGTGTTATTTTGCACCCCCTCAGCTTGGTGCCCCGTGTAGAAGAACCCCCCCCCCCGCCCTAAATCCAGTGCTGCTTGACTCCCGAGTTCCCTAGCAGCACTCTGAGCTAAGAACCGGCCCCTGAGTTTGCTTATTTTCTCTTCCCTCCTCCTCCGTTTTCCTTTAGCGCTGTGCCTTTTTGGATCTAAGCCTGAGGACAGGGACGCAGCAAGAGTCCTGCATCCTTTCCCTCCCCTCATTATGGTGGGCTTTGGGGTGAAGGGCTTCCCACAAAGATTTCCCCCCTGCCCAATTCAGGAGGCAGGGAAGCGACCACCACCTCTTCCTCCTCCTGCTGCTGCCATCAAGGAGGCATCTGTTAGCCCCCTGCGCCCCCCCACACCTGCTCACCTCCCTCAGCCCCCCCAAGGTGCCCCCCCCGTGACCTCCATCCGGTCGCCTCAGGTCGGCTAATTGGAGCTGAAAAGGCACCCGCAGGCCCCAGCGCCAGGACAGGGGGCTCAGGCCCAGCGCCCGGCCTGCAAGGAGGCGGCCGAAGGGCCCAGCTGCCTGATCCATTATTAATCCAACATGCTCCAGCACTTCTCTGGGCTGAATTATTGATAGGCTGCGGGGGCTCATCTGTCTGTAACAATTAGCCTTTTTCGGCTCACAAGTCTTGCAGGGGGGTCTCCTAGGGCTCTTCCCCCTCCCCTCCCTTTCCTCCCATCCTTCGCAGAATCCTCTCCAATCACCTCCTACTTTCTCTCCGCGCTCTCTCTCTCTCTCTCTCTCTCTCAATCTCTCTCTCTCTCATTCTGGTACCTAGAATTTCTTCTCATCTTTGCAAATTTATTTATTTGCTTATTTCACCCAGCAATCGCATACGGAGCAGAGGGAACAATTATAATAAGCGATGAAAACGGAAAGGTGGAAAACAATGGCGCCTAAATTTCTGATCCAAAAAGGAAGTTAACCAGCAAGCAGCCCAAGAACACCATCTGGCCTTTTTAAAACCCCTTTGCACGTGGGGCCAGATCTCTGTGTCACTTGTTTTTTAAAAAATAGCAATTATGGTCAGATGTAGATTCACCGTTCAAACCAATCGCAGTGTTGCAACGAGGCCAGCTCTGAGATTTATCCTATTTTTTTTGCTGTGCATTTTCTTATTTTTAAATATCCTGTTTGATCGTTTAAAACCTCTCAGTGGTTTACGGGGTGCGGATAGAAAATGCAAACAATACTACAACCGGCGATAAAAGACAAAGTTAAAAAGAGGTTTGTTTGGGGGGGGTGTAATTTTTTTTAAAGCAAAATATGAATGGTCTTCTGGGGGACAAATGGGCAGGATCAGAAGCAAAAGGGGGCAGAAAAATGACTGTGTGGTTTCATTTCTGCAGCAGCCTAGTTTCTGCACCCACCCACAGCTCTGTCCTCCACCAAGGACACATTTCACCCAGGTGAAAATATTTGGGGTGTGATGCAGCCTGGAGAAAGTCCTGTGCTGCTAGTGAAAAGTGCCTCTGAGCATGTAAGAACAGAAAGAGAGGCTGGATGTCAGCAGCGAGACAGCAATAAATCACACGGAGTAAGTTAAGTTAACTCTTTACTAGAAGAAATGGTATGCCCACAAGTGTGAGGCCCAGTGAGCACAGGAACTCTTTTTGCAGCTGTAGAGACCAAAGGTCCCAGCCTCCTCACAATGGTCCAAATAATTTGCTGACCAAATAATTTGCCCGTCTGTGTACACAGAAAATAGTAGATCAAATCAAAAGAAAAAAACAGGGAGATCTACACTGATTGTTGAAATGCACCCCTGATTATTATAGCTCTATAACAACAACAACAATAATTTATTTATACCCCGCCCTCCCCGGCCAGAGCCAGACTCAGGGCGGCTAACACCAATAAAATCACAGTAAAAACATAATGGGGGGGGGGGAGGGGAAAAACAAAACAAATTTAAAATACAGGTTAAAATGCAATTTAAAATGCAGCCTCATTTTAAAATTAGCCCATAGATCAAAACAATAAGGGGAGGGGAAAATAAGGGTCAGGCTGTGCCCTGGCCAAAGGCCTGGTGGAACAGCACTGTCTTGCAGGCCCTGCGGAAAGATGTCAAGTCCCGCAGGGCTCTAGTCTCTTGGGACAGAGCGTTCCACCAAGTCGGGGCCAGTGCTGAAAAGGCCCTGGCCCTGGTTGAGACCAGACTAACCTCCTTGAGGCTCGAGACCTCCAAAGTGTTGTTATTTGTGGACCTTAAGGTCCTCCGTGGGGCATAACAGAAGATACCGATGGACTCCAACTCCCATCATCCCTCTGGGCGGTCCCATAGGTACGTGGGTCCAAGGATTCTTAGCATCATAGGATCGTAGAATCAAAGAGTTGGAAGGGACCCCAACCCCCTGCAATGCAAGAATCTCCACTAAAGTATCCATGGCAAACAGCCATCCAAACTCTGCTTAAAAACCTCAACATCCTTTTATTGTGGCACCCAAAACTGGACACAGTATAATCTTAGAAGTTTAGAACTTTGAATACTTAAGCTGAGCAGGGGGTGTGCCTCTGACAATGTGCAAACCTCAGCAACCCCAAGGTGAATTCCTCATAAGGTGTTTGGGAGTTCAGTGCAAAGGACCCCCGGAATGCAAGCGGAGACTTCTCTGCCCCCTCCAACACTTCTTCGTTGCTTTTCAAAAGAGAAAAGGATGTGATGTGAGCCGACTGGGCTGGTGAGAGCCTGCTCTCGGCTTGCCAATTCCCATCATGGAGGGTTCTGCTCAGGCCCGCCTTAAAACTGCCACCTCCTTTGGTGGAGAAGATGGTGCCAGAGCCCAGCAGGAGGTGGGGGGAAGGAGGATGGGATGGCAGAGAGATTTGTTGGGGAGAGAGAAGAGCGAAAAGAATTAATCATGCAAAACTGGCATCTGTTTGGGGCTTCTGGGGGAGACTGTGAGGAAATGTCTCTGCAGGGGGCCTTTGACAGCAATTCATTAACTGGGAAGCCAAAGTCCCCTTTTGCTCAGATTTCATTTTTTAAGGGAAGTGGTGGGGAGAAGGGACCCCTCCTCCACCGCCCCAACTTTTCCATTCCGATCTGTTAGCAAATCAAAGGGATGGGGCTGTAATCATCTGATGTAGGAAGGGGGAGGGGGGGTTGGCATTGTCAGAAACACAAAACGCCACCCGACCCCTCCTGGGACTCAATCTGCTATTGAGCAGCTGGTCTAATCAAAATTGTCATGAAAGTGGCGTTTGAAGCTGATATATACGTTTCAAGGAAGGAAACGGCCCTTCAGAGTCTTTGATGGCTGGTCGGGTCTGGAAACAATTTTTGCAAGTGAGTGTGCGCTGCTTAATTTGTTCCAAACCTCATCAAGCCTCTGAGAGGGAACCCTTTGCAGAACCCAGGCGGGGAGAGTGAGTGTGCATTTGTGCAGATTTGTGGGAGAGCATGATGCTCCTCAAAGGTGCAGAAGGAGGAGCCTGACCACCTTCTCTCGTGGCAGCTGTGGAAAAGGCAAATTCCATACAGTTAGGAAAGGAATGGAAAGTTCTGGTGGCCTCACCTCAAAAGGGATATTTCATGCTGGAAAGGGGTCAGAAAAGGGTGAGGGGGGGGAGCCACTCCCTTAGGAGGAAAGGTTGCAGCAGTTGGGACTTTATTGAAATAGTGTGAAAGAGGTGTGATAGGAATTTTATGGTCTTTGATATATGGTAATGTTCATAACTGCACATACATAGATCAAGCACAGGAAGACTGACCTGAAGCCATTTTTTGATTCCTAAACTGAGCAAATGTTTTCTCTGCAAGGTCAAACTGGAAAAGCCTCCTCATTGTCTTTTCCTTCACAAATCCTGTCTTAAGGGTGTTTGAATAAGTATTTATCACTACAAAAGACTGGCCAGGCTCCCCAAGAAATCCAATCAAGGAACCTGCCAGACGGGATATGAACAAGGAGAGGAGAAAAACAATATTGAAATTTCTGTTTTAAGACCACCTTTTCTGTGATGTATCTGAGGGGTGGTCTTAGGTTACACCCCTTCTGTGATGTATGCATAATGTTTCTGGGGGTGGTCTTGATCTATAGAATGGGAATTTCAAAGTCTTTATAAGCCCTTGCACAGCAATTTTGGGGGTCCTCTTCCTCTCCTGCGTGTGAGGGGAGCACCCTGTTGCAACAGATCAATAAAGATCAAGCTTACTAGCTGCTTTGCTTCTCAATATTCTCTGCTTGGCCTCTGTTATTTTCTCCTACCAACAGGGAACCTATGTAAGGACTCTATATGGGCTCTTGGATACCCCATAAGGGAAAAGGGCATATTTTTGTTTACAACAGAGGCAACACGATACAAGTTTGTAAAACTATGCACAGCATGGGGAAAATGAACATAGAAAGGGGTTTCTTGGGCATCCAAGGACCTGAATGTTGGAAGGCTCAGGGCAGATAAAATAAAACCCTTCTTCACACAGTGCATAGACAGTGTGATGGCCCCAACTTGGATGGCTTAAAAAGAGGATTGGCTCAATCTTTGGTCCTCTTGGCTGCTAGCAGGGGGGGAGAGTCCTGCTCTGGGGCTCAAATCCTGCTTGGGGGCTCCCAATGAAGCATCTGGTTGGCCCTTGTGAGAACAGGATGCTGGACTAGATGGGCCATTGGCCGGATCCAGCACAGCTTTTTCTATGTACTTACACAACCCTTGAACTCAAGGAGGAGGTTCACCCATTGATATTAGTCAGCAATTGGTTCTGGCGATGACTGCAGCGCCCCCGTCCCCAAATGACCTCCTTTACACAACCTCAGATTAACATATGAAACTTAGGCCACAAGGTGTGGTGGGAACCAGAAGCTCAGGTGTCTACAAAGGGGCAAAAGGCAGGGGCAGCTCACAGGTGCACAGCAGGGACACTCAGCTTGGGAGAACAATTCTGGAAGTTTGGGAGCTGGAAATCCTGAGACTATGCATATCTATGGGGGGTATTCTTTGGAGAGAGAGGCCTCCTTTTATTTCGTTTTATTTAGAGCATTTGCACTTTCCTCTTCAGCAGCTTACGTCAATTGTATCCCTACTTTCAGGCTTACAATCTGAGAGAGAGAGAGAGAGAGAGAGAGAGACTCAAGGAAAAGGAGACGGGGAGGGAAGAGGAAAAAAGCAAATTCAGACCACAATTCCTAAATAGTTCTAACAACGACCAGCTATCTTAGAAACAGTTTGGGGTCAGGAGGTGCCTGATGGCGCTGGTCTTTTGGCAGATCTGGTGGCATGAGCCGCCCCCTTCTCTTTTCTCCCACTGCACAGCCTGATGGAATAGCAGTGGAGGCAGAGCCTGGTGGAGCTGCGGATTGTGCTGCCCTCGAAATGCCTTGAGCCCAGCAGGGCAGAACTTAACCATACTTGCCTTTGTTCTGCAAGATGCTTTCTTAAAGCAAAAAACCACCTGCCATTTTACTTCCAGGCTTAGTTGGGCCTCAGTCGGCTCTGACAGCTGAGCGCCCTCCCAAACCAAGACCTTGAGAAAGACAAGGAGCTCCATTGGGCCATCGGGCTTAGTATTGCCCACACTGACTGGCAGCAGGTATCTGGGGTTTCAGGCCCTTCTCTCTGCCAGCTCTGACAGGAGATGCTGTCGGGACTTGAACGTGGGATCTTCTGCATGGGTAACATGTTCTCAAGCTCTAGGGCTGCCAAGTCAGGAGCACCCCAGACTTTGAAGTTTTAGGGCCCAAACCTGAGACCTAGGTGTGGCCCCTGGTGATGTCACTGGGGGGTGCTCCACCAGAGATGGGCACTTGCAACCCTCTCCTCCTCCTGAGCCCATCCCAAATCTTTTTCTTCCTCTGCACTACCTCCTGCCACAAAGCCCAAGAGAGGGAGGTTAATTGGGAGGAGGAAAGCTGCGGCAGAGCAAGCCGATTAGGTGCCTGGGGTGGTGGGCGGGGCCAGCCACCTGTGGGGCGGGGCCAGCCAGGGCAGGACACTCTGTGGGGCCTCTGAGGAGTCTGCCTGCCTTCTACTCCTCCTCAGCTGCCCTACAGCTGAGGGGGAGACAGCAGGGGGACCGTTTGGACAGCGCGGAGCCTGCATGCACCTAAGCCACCGCCCCTCTCCCAGGAGAGACATGTGGCTCAGGTGCCCTACAGGCCCCATGGTGAGTGCTGCCTGGCATTTTGTCACCCCCCAGTGGTGACACCCGGGGCGCCCTGCCCCCTACCGCACACCCCCTCCTCTGCCACTGAAGGCCAGAGGGGAGGAGGGCCCCTGAGAGTCTATGAAATAATTTGCAGCTGGATCCTGCAATAATAAACTTTTTTTGAAGGCACTCTCTCACCCACCTGGAGATTCAATTCCACCATCACCCGGGGGGAGCCAGGTAAACCTAGAGACCTCAGGTCAGCCCTGGAGGTCTGGCTGCTCCCATAAAAATAAAGTAAGATTCTAGTCCTTATAGCTCTGAATTAAACAACCTATTTAAAGGGAGACCAAGAGGGGGTCCAACAGTCAAGAAGGGGGTTTCTGCATGTGCCGTGGAGGGCAATGAGGGGCAGGTGAGGCTCATCCACCTGGGAAGGGAACCCATCAGCCAGGAGGAAAACTCTGGTCCTCAATCTCCACTGCCTTGCAGGACAAGGAAAGGCTCAGGAGTGACCCCTACACAGACCCACAAGTCTCTGAGGCACTTGGGTGGTGCCTTGCACACTTCCTTCCAGCAACCCCTGCAGCCAAGCTTGGACCACCTCAGTGAGGTTGGGAAAGGGGTCTTGTCCTCTGGCCAGCCCAGGACCTCCAGACACGCTGCCCAGGCTTGCACCCTGGAGAGGTCACTTTGGTGCTGCAAACGCAGGGCTTTGACTTCACCCCAGAGGCACACTCCACTTTCTCTCAAGACAGACAGATGCCAACATTTAATACCTGAAGGAGCGTCTCCACCCCCATCGTTCTGCCCGGACATGGAGGTCCAGCTCCAAGGGCCTTCTGGCGGTTCCCTCCCTGTGAGAAGCAAAGCTACAGGGAACCAGGCAGAGGGCCTTCTCAGTGGTGGCGCCCGCCCTGTGGAACGCCCTCCCATCAGATGTCAAAGAGAAAAATAACTACCAGACTTTTAGAAGACATCTGAAGGCAGCCCTGTTTAGGGAAGCATTTAATGTTTAACAGACTATTGTATTTTAATGTTTTGTTGGAAGCTGCCCAGAGTGGCTAGGGAATCCCAGCCAGATGGGTGGGATATAAATAAATTAATAATAATAATAATAATAATAATAATAAAAAAAAAATAGGAAGTTGCCATATATCCCATCAGATATATCGTTCCATTTAGCTCAGTACTGTCTACACGGACTGGCAGTATCTCTCCAGGGTTTCAGAAGAGGGCTCATGCTGGGGATTGAACCTGTGACCTTCTGCACACAAAACAGATGCTCTGATCCCTATCACTTCTCAGTCCTTTTCTGGGTTTGCCAACTTCACTTGGGCCAGGGCGGTGGGATCTCTGCAGCAAGACAGCACTGGATCTCTCTCTTTGACCGCAGAGAGGGTAAGCTGCTATCTCCCCCGGGGCCCCTGAGACCCTCTCTCTGGAGTGGGAGTGTTGCAGCACAGATGTAACAAATGGCATTTATGAAAAGCCAGAAGACCCCCACCCAGTGCAGGGAACAGAAGAGTCCCCTGCATTCCCTGTTCATCAGAGATAACAGCAAAGTCTGCAAATCCCTTTGTCATTTGAGTTTCAGTTTCTCTCCTTGTCTGTCTCCCTGCCTGCAAACCTCCGCTCCTCTGACCTCACAGCCCTCCCCCCAAACCCTGAAGCTAGATGTCACGCAAGCTCATAATGAAGTTTCCCCATTAATTACCACCATTAAGCGTCCAATTAGTGTTTTAGAACCACTGGCAGGCAAGAGAAATGGGGGGGGGGGAGTTGGCACAGAAATGGGGAAGGGGGGGCACCACGGAAAAAAGCTTCTTTCATTCTGCAGCTCAATGCGCCAGCTTGTCATATCGCTCATCCCACCAGCCCCCAAACGCAGCTGGCGGGTTTTCAGCACAAGGAATCAGAAATTGATTGACATACAAGGAGACGGAAGCAGGACTGCTGTGGACCTGCCTGTGGCTGGCTGGAGAACTTTTCTTCCCAGGCTCTCCCTTGGAGCAGCGGCGGCAAATTAAAAGCAATGCACCCTGAGCATGTGCAGAGTGCCGCTTCTTGCACATGGCCACTCGAGAATTGCCACAAACCTCCGACTCGTCTGGGTTTAAGAGACCCTTTCCAAGGGTCCGAAGACACCTTCAAGAGAGTGAGCCTGAAGACAAACTTGGAATTGTTCAAAGCTCAAACTGAAACCAACTCAATTCATGTTCAGTTAATTGGGCAACCCTGGGAGCTACATTCAGGTGTAGTTCAGAAGAGCCTGGCTGCTGGATCCAGGCTGGGGCCCCTCTAGCCCAGCCAACCAGATGCCCCAATGGGAAGCCCTAAAAGCAGGATCCAAGCCCCAGAGCCTCAAGCAACTGGGATTCAGAAGCCATTGAGACATGAAGACAAGGCAGGAAAAGACGCTAAATGACTTATTAGGCCCATGACTCTTGATCAGATTATGAGTCATGGGGGCATGGAGACAGTGCGCATGACCTTAACAGGGCTTTTTAAAAAGCTGTTATTTTCTTAATGTTAATATGACTGTCAGGGGCTCAGGAGCAGAGGCACAGGGAAGAGAGGAAATGGAGAGCGAAGGGGAAGAATCTGAGGGCAGCATGGGAGAAGATGACAGTGGCCCGAGAGATTCCATGAGCCTTTCCAGCGAATCGGAAGATTCCCAGAGGGGGGCACCGATGGCCAGGGCAAGGGGGGTCCCAGGGGGGACGCGCCAGGAGCAAGGGGCCAGCGGGGACTCCCAGAGCAGCGGCTGGAGATCAGGACCAGCTTCCCCACCAGAGCGTAGTGGAGGGGAAGAATCCCAGGTATCAGGGCCAGCGTCTCCTCCAGGAGGGAGAGGAGATGAGTTAGGGCTGACCACGCCTCCATCAGGGAGCGAGGGAACGGTCGAAAGGAAGGTTGCCGACTGGGCGCGCGCGCCAAGTTCACATGTACAGGCGAGCGGCACAGCAGGTGCCTGGATAGGGAACCAGGTCCTAAAGCCCGCCGGAAGGAGGGGCAAGAATCAGGGGGGTCAGCGTCAGAGGAGTCCAGAAAGGCTGAGACCCCAGCGGGCAGGAGGGCCCAGAGGAGGAAGGAGCTAAGGAAGAGGTGGAGCAGGGCTAGAATCTTAAACTGGTGTGGAAGGGGAGGAGATTCAGACGGAGCTTTGCCGGTCTAGGGTTTAAGACGTAGAGCTGCGCGCCAAGGCTTTAAAATGGAAACTGAACTTCAATAAAGACTTTTGTATATATAACAACGACCTGGCGTTGGTCCTTTGTGAGCTGGGACCTAGGGCAGTTCTGACAATGACTTTTGCTGTAATTGTGACATTCAGCTTAGTTTTGGTTGTCGTTTTGTTAATAGTGATTTATAGGTTGTGATAGTTTTATTGATGATTTGTTAATTATTTTATATAAGTTATGCTGCATTGCATTGTTCTGGTATGTTTTATGATGCTACTGTTATTCACTGCTTGTAAGATGCTTGAGGTTCCTCTGAATGAAAAGCAGCATAGAAATGGAATCAATCAATGTAGTCATAGAATCATAGAACTGGAAGGGACCCCCAGTGTCATCTAGTCCAACCCCCTGCAATGCGGGCGTCTTTTGCTCAAACCCACAATCCTGAGATTAAGAATCTCATGCTCTAACATGAGCCATCATCCCATACCCATCACCCCAGATGGCCCAGTGAGAAGCCGACAAGCAGGTCCTAAAGAGCAACACTCTCCCCTCCTGTGGTTTCCAGCATCGCTGCCTCCAATTGTGGAGGCTGAGAGCCATTGACAGCCTTCTCTGAATTTGTCTAATTCTCTTTTAAAGCCATCTCTGCCTCTTGTAGGAGTGAGTTCCATAGTTTAACTATGCACTGCTTGAATAAGTCCTTTCATTTTTCTGCCCTAAATGTTTTTTTTATATACATTTTTATTAGTTTTTTAAACATATCATTTCCAACAACCATATAACTTCTTATCTTTTACAATATTTTAGACTTCCGTCAACACCTCTGATGATTTTCCGTTCTTTATCACTTATTCTGCATTTCTCTATTACTCTTAATTATCATTAACTAATAATTCTCCTCTAGTTTTTCTTGCAGTATTTCAAATAGTCCTCCTTACAGAACTTCTTGCAGTCCTACTAGTGTAATCTGTTGCCCTAAATCTTATTTTTGAAGCAATTCACTGAAAAACTGAACTGATTTGCTCCAAGAACTACACTAGGCCAACAGCTTTCTCTGCAGCTCAGATGCTGGTCCTCTCGCCAGCCCCTCAACCAGCTCTGCAATCGATTCGAGAGGTTTGAAAAATGAACGCCAAATGGTCCTCTAATCAAGATAAATGAAGCCTGAAGGCAGCCACTGTCTCTTCTGGTTACACAGAGAAGCAAGATCTCCCCTCTGGCTTGCAGAAGGAGACTTGGGCGACCTTGGCGTGGAACGTCCTTTGGCATGGAAACCCCCTGCACCACAGGCAATGGAAACAGACAGGCACTGCGGAAATGGCATCTGAACCACAGAGACCAGGTTTGTTTATTAATCATAGAATTGTAGGGGGACCCCCAGGGTCATCTAGTCCAACCCCCTGCAATGCAGGAATCTCAGCTAAAGCATTCCTGACAGACACCATCCAACCTCTGCATAAAAACCTCCAAGGAAGGAGATTCTGCCACCTCTTGTGGGAGTCTGTTCCACAGTCTAACAGATCTGCCTGCCAGAAAGTTTTTCCTGATGTTTAATCGGAATTTTCTTTAACTTGAAGCCATTGATTCAGGTCCTGCCCTCCGGAGCAGGAGAAAACAAGCTTGCTTGTAGCAGCACTTTTGATATCTGAAGATGGCTATCATATTTCCCCTCAGCCTCCTCTTTTCCAGGCTAAACATACCCAACTCCTTCAACCATTCCTCATAAGGCTTGCTTTCCACACCCTTGACCGTCCTGGTCACCTTGTTCCAGTTTGTCAATATCCACCTTAAATTGTGGCACCCAGAACTGGACGTGGTATTCCAGGTGTGGTCTAACCAAGGCAAAACAGAGAAGTACTATTACAGCAGGAAACTAATTCTGTGGATGCAGCCTAGAATGGCATTGGCTTGTCTGCTGCTGCATCACGCTGCTGGCTGATGGTTTGCCCGTGGTATTTATATGACACCCGGGAACCCCCAGGCTGACCTAGGAGGCGTCAAAATCACCACGAAAGCCCTTTGAAAATAGTGCCATTTGAAAGAGCTTAAAAAATTCAGTTTTTGCAAATTCTGACCCAATTGGCACCTCCTGGCCTGACATAGGAGGCTGCTTTCTACTGAGCTAGACAACTGGCGACCATTGGCCCATCAAGTTCAGGGTTGTCAACACGGACTGGCAGCAGCTTTTCGGGATTTACAAACAGGATCCCACCCTGCCCTGTCCATGGATGTCAGGAATGGAACTGGGACCTCCTGCATGCAAGACAGATGTTCTGCTGTTGAGCTATTGCCCTCCCCACTCCACACAGCTGCCTGCAGTCCATCCCTGACACCCTCCCTGTTTATTATATAATGCATTTATATCCCGCCTTTTCCTCCAAGGAGCTCATGGCCCTCCCTGCTCCCAATTCAGTCCCCACAACAACCCTGTGAGGTAGGTCAGGCTGAGAGCTGGTGACTGGTCCAAGGTCACCCAGGGAGCTTCAGGGCTGAGTGGGAATTTGAACCTAGTCTTTCCCGGGTCCTAGTCCAATACTCTAACCACTACACCACACTGCCTCCATGCCTCATCTGGGAATGGGACAGCCGTATTAGCCATGATGACTCCTCCGCCTCAGCTGACTATAATCAGCCTGTTAGCTTGAGCCTGGCAGTTGCATTCGTCAGTAGAGTGTGAGATTCGTGGGTCTGAGCCCCACGTGGGGCAAACGATCCCTGCATTGCAGGGGGTTGGGCTAGATGACCCTCGTGGTCCCTTCCAGCTCTACAATTATTTAACTCTGTCTGCTCTAGTTTGTTTGGAAAGATGGATTTGCCTGCTTTGCAAGACAGACCTGGGAAGTGGGCAGCCAGCTCTCCCTGCAAACCACAGAAGTGCCTTTTCTGTGCCCGGGTGATTCTGAGCATGAGCCAAGTGTGAGCGCAGGATGCTTTCCTGCATGGGCGAGTTTAAAGCGCCCCCCTGTGGCCAAACGGGGGCTTGCAAGTAAGCAAAGATGCACAAGGGCTGATTCCGTGCAACATTTCCCTCGGAGTAAATACAGTGCCTTGCATCGTACCGCAATCCATAGCAAATTCGTTCGCCAGATGTGGAGCCCACACAAGAGGGTGTATCAATTTAAGGCAATCCAACTAGGAAGCTGAATTATACTGAGTCCACCTGGCTGAATATTGTCTGCACTGAAGTGGTACAGAAATACCTTTAAACCATTTTAAAAATAAAAACATTTAGAATCATGTGTGCCTCTTTCCATGAGGATGATCCCCAACAGCCAACCACAAGCTTGCAAACAGCAGCTATGGAGAAATTAGAGTAATGCTTTAGACTGAAGTAGACCCTGTGGGTGTGAGCTGTATCTGTAATGCAAGGGTTTTTCAAGGTTTGTTTTGACGCCACGTGGATGACTGCGCACAAGGCTTAGCATCTATACATGCATTTGTCTTGGAGGAGAATGCTTTTAGTTTGGCTATTGTTATTAAATTCTTCAATAAAGTCTGTGAAGAAAGAGGCGAGAGCTTGCAAGCAGCCATTGCTAACCCTCGTGGGGGAGTCCATTGTGCAAAATCTGTGGATAATTGCTGCAATGATATATGCCTGTTTGTGCTCATGTTTTGGAGAAAGCAATATCCTGTGACTGAACTTTAAAGGTTTGGGGACTTGTACTGTCAATGAAGCTCGCAGCCTGCTTTGGTGACAGGTTGTGATGGAGGAGAGAGAGAGAAAGGACCACTTTGAAATTTTATTAGGTGGGGCCTGGATCAGTTAAATTCGGTCTGATTGGTCTGGGTAGATGGACAGCAGACTCTGATTGGCTGGAGGTTCCAGTCAGTCAGTTGGCAGTGAAGTGTCAGGGGGAATAGTTTGGATTTAAGAATCATAGAACTGTAAAGTTGGAAGGGACCCCAAGGGTCATCTAGTCCAACCCCATGTAGTGCCTACCTGGGATGTCTCACTGAACTATGATAATGCCTTTTGCTGGCCTGGATGGCAAGGGTTGTGTAAGTGTCATGTGGTTGAAACGTAGCCAACCACAGGAGCCAACCTCTGGGGACCAGGATCCCTTTGCCCCCCCCCCTAAAATATTTGAGATGGCATTGCCATTCAAATGGTGTGTATATGCCACATCTTGTGATCCATTATGTGGGACGGGGCTTACCTGGGGTGGCCCAATATTTTATTCAAATTGGCACCCCTGTAGCCCAACGTGCTGCCTCTGGGTCTCACCCAAAGCCCAAGCATGCACTCCCCCCCCCCCCGGTTGTAATTGCTCCCTGTTCCTTCCTTACAGGGAGCCTGTCTCCATCTTCTGAGTCTTAAAGGAGAGCAGGGAGAAGTGAATTTTGTCAAACGCCCCCTTCCTCTTGCAGCTCCCCACTCATATCTGCTCCAGATATGAGGAACTCTAATGCCATGGACTGGCTGGACAGAGAGGAGTGGTAGGAGGTGCACCTATCCCCCCCCAGAAAACCCCAGAGGAAGGCTCAGACCCAGAGGACTGGCGGTGGGACACCAAGGAGAGGTCAGAGGGGAGGAGCAACAGGGTTTAGTGAGCAGGAGGAGTCTGTGACAGGGAGCAGTTCAGACTCTGAGGCTGACGCAGAGGAGGGAGGGGTCAAGAGGCTGCTGAAGAAGCAAGGGAGTCTCCCCTGTGCCCTGGTCTCCTAGAATGCTCAGAATAATGTGGAGGGCAAAACAGAGGCCAGAGGTGCGCAGACACAGTTTGAGACTGCTTGGGAAACATCTGGGAGAGGAGAAGCCTTAGAGAGGGACCTTCACTCCTGGCAACGGCTCCATGGGGCAAGAGTTGTGCGCTGTTTCCCTGAACTTCACTGACAACTGAGCCTTGCATCTTTCCTGCTGATCTGTGTCTGATTCCAGCCCTGACACTGGTGCAGCAATTAAACTACTCACACATTTGCAAAGCTAAGCAGGTCTGGTATGGTTTCACATTGGACCGGTGACCACATGTGCATTGCAGGGGGTTAGATTGACCCTCCAGGGTCCTTCCAAGTCTGTGGGGACCTGTGAAAATTGCCCCCCATCCACTCGCAGAATCCCCCCCCCCCCGATCAATGGCATTTCTTCGAAGGGGAGGATTCCTCCTTGCCTGCAGAAAAAGAATCCTGGATCGGAGCCCTCTTTGGGTGTGCTGCTGGTATGTGTGTAAATGCTACACGTGAGTAGGAACCGTCATGCTAAGCTCCTGTGCTGCAATGCCTGTTGCCTTCCTTGAGTTGGAGAGCACAGCATCACGTTGCACAGTTCGGGTGCTCCAGCCTCCATTAGATGTGAGCAGCATCGTGTTAGATCTTTATCCAGTTCATTTATTTTTTGGGTGGTGGGGAAGTCTTTATCCTAAATTCTGGGGCTCAGTCCAAAGCGCCCCGCCAAGCCTTAGAAAGCTGCCTCATAACAAACCCGGCCAGCGTGCTCCTTCTGGCCTCCTCCTCTCCCAGGTTTCAGGTAAGGATCTTCCCCAGCCCTGGCCTGAGTAGCTCAGTCGGTTAGAGCTGGTGCTGGGGATGCCACGGTCTGGCACCTGTATAGGGCAGCTGCCTGTTCCTACATTGCAGGAGGTTGGACTAGATGATGCTCAGGATCCCTTCCAACTCTGCCTGTCTGGGGTTGAACCTGGGATCTGTTTATTGGAAAAGAGGAACTTTGCTACAGCCCTAAAATGTAATGTTAATCGTAATTCAGAACCCAAGAGATGGTTTAAACAACCAAGCATACAGACAAATCATGCTTTTAAGGCTGCTTTTGTTCCCCCTTTGTTCAGTCCCCCTGTCCTGAGGGCGAGGGGCCTCAGCAGCTGCAGCATTGCTGACCACCATGGTTTGCCCACAGTGGGCACAATCAGTGGCTAACAACCTCTGTTCAGAACCTCTGCATTCCAATGCAGCTCAGCAGTGCCCCCTAGAGGGTCTTGGGTTTCTTGCCCCTGCAGTTTAACTGTCTTCTGTGTTGGCTGAGCTTTTCTATAAAATGGCTCAGGAGGTTCATGCTGCCTGGTGGCCGATTGCAATAATATTCAAGGGGCCCTGTCAGTCCACCCCACAAACCCCATCATATCATAGGGTTTGTATGCTACCAAGGTATACTCAGAGTAGACCCATTTAAATTAAGTATAAGTAAGTAAAGTATGTTTGACCAAACTGCGGGAGGCAGTGGAAGACAGGAGTGCCTGGCGTGCTCTGGTCCAGGGGGTCACGAAGAGTCGGACACGACTAAGCAACTAAACAACAACAAGTAAAGTACAAGTATGCTAAGCCCTTTAATTTCAATGGGTAGGGTTAAAATGGAAATAGCCCACCATTTCTGATTGGCTGATTGCAAAGAAGAATTAGCAATTCACACATCAATCCAAAGGTGTTAAAAATTCCACCCTTGGTGGAAACATCTGGATCAAACAGTTTTCTTGTTCAGACTTGCATATATGTATTTTTAAAAATATACAACAGTGAGACAAAATACACATCCAGGGGATCCATTGCAGCAACAGGAATGGCGTTGTCGTTGTAGTGAAGTTGGGAAAGCTTGGTATGTTAAACACTGGTTTGTGCCGGAGTGAGGCATTGTGGGAGAGTTAAAACTGTGGCCTTGTGGGGAATGGATGTCTGGTCTTTTTAAGTATAAAACTCCCTGTCTCTAGAAGTGTGAGTTAAATTGCATCCTGACTCTGGGCAGGTTGAGATGTTATCTGATTTGCAGATCCGGGCAGCTGGGGCTTGAATGTGGATTGGGGGTGAAAAGGTGCAGGAGGCTAGCCAGTAATTTGCAACTCAAGAGAAGGAGGGAGGGGAGAGCCTTTTGATCTCAAGGTCCCTGAGTATAAACAAAGTTCAGGAGATATAGTCTCATCATACAGCCACTGGCAAATTGGTAATTAACCTAAAGAAATGATCCTCCTCGTGGGGTTTTCAAGGATAAAGGGTTTGGGGAATTCAGATGCAAATTGCAGAACATCTTGCCCTGGTGTTTTGCCTGAGAGCATTTGACCAGTAAAGGGACTTGGACTATTTGCTGTGCTCTGAGCTGTTATTGCATGAGTATGGTTTTTAGTTAGCTATATTTTATAACGTTTTATTTTCTGTTTATAAACTTTCAAGAACTGTGCCAACTTTTTGAGTGGCCTTTTCAATAAACTTGAAAAAGGACTTTTGCCCGGAGAAGCTAAACTGGTGCCTGGCCATTTAGGACACCTACCTGTTGAATTTCTGTCTGTGTCACGGTATAGTGACACAGGGCTGGGCAACCTGGTAAATATCGAAGGAGGGTTCTCCTCCTGGAGCCCCATTTGAGGGTGGCCCAGGAAAGGAGGTGGTGGCAGCTTTACCGTTTGGCTTGTGACTTGCAACACCTAGCGACCTCTCCCTCTTCCTGCCAGGTCCTGCTGGGGTTAGGAGGATTGGTGGGGGGGGGTGGATAGTCCCTGCTATTACTACAGTCGTCTTTGAGGTTTCTGGTCTTCCTCTGAACCACCTGAAGACATGCACAACAGAATCTTTTAGACAAGTTCTGAGGGTTCTCCTCCTCATGGTCTGGAAGAGTGGAGATTCTAGTCCTGGGTGTGGTGCAGCCCTGAAGTGTCATTGCTCAGCACACTTGAATTGCTGGAGAGAGGTTCCCTGGTTCTCCTGCTGAAGGCTACTGGGCTACGGAAGCTGCCACGCCCTCTCAAGGAGCCTGTGGAAGAGCTGGCATGGATATTGCTGGCAACGAGGCAGTTTTGGGGGCCGCGCACCCCAGCCCAGATGCAGCAGCAGCAGAGAAGCTCCACGACAGCCCTCCTCACCTCCTTGCTCCCCAAGGCGTAGACGATGGGATTGATGAATGAGTTGGTGACGGCCAAGGTCAAGATCCAGCCAAAGAGTTTAGGGGGAGCCCAGGCTGTGTTCCCCCAAAAGGTATCTATCAGGAGGAGGATGAAGAGAGGGGTCCAGCAGATGAGGAAGGTGCAGAGGATCACCAGCACCGTCTTCAGCAGCCGCAGAGACCTCTTCCGGCTGCCCCGAGAAAAGGTCTGCTGGGCGCTTTTCTGCACCCAGCAGTAGATGGAGGCGTAGAGGCCCACGACGCCCACCAGGATGATGCTGAAGACGATCACAGTGAAGAGGATGTAGTTCTTGTCGTAGAGAGGCAGGAGCGTGGAGCAGCGGGAGACATGGCAGATGCAGTTCCAGCCCAGCAAGGGGAGGAGGCCAATGAGGATGGCCAGGCTCCAGCAGAAGGCGAAGAGGGCCCTCAGGCGGGTGGTCTTGCTGGACGCCTTCTCGGCGATGGGCTTCACCATGGCGCTGTAGCGCTCCACGGCTGTCACCAGCAGGCTGAAGGTGGAGGCTGCCAGGGCAACAAAGAGGACCCCCTCGCGGAGGAACCACATGGTGGGCGACAGCTGGAAGGTCCGGCTCCCTGACAACCAGAGGTTGATCAAGTAGGCCGTGCCGGCTAAGAGGTCGCTGAGGGTGATGCTGGCCAGGCAAGAGTAGACCCACCGGCGGGTGCGCACTTTGCGGATGATGGCCAGCAGCACCACCAGGTTCTCCAGAATGATGAGGCAGCTGGCAGCAATAATGACCATCTTCAGGACGCTCATCTGGTCTTCCTGGGGACGGCGATTCTGCATCCTCCCTGTGAAGTTGTAATGGTACAGGATGATGTTGACGTGGTTTGTGTCCGTCGTTGGGTAACAGAGTTCTGGGCGACGGGCCGAAGCAAGTCGGGGGTCTGGGACAGACGTGGGGAGGGCTGTCCAAGGAGAGGGCGAGGGGGTGGAGTTGAAGAGCTCCATGTCAGTCATCTTCTAGATTGCTTAATGGATCAGTACGGAAACAAAACTGGGCCTATTCTTGGGAAGACTTGTTTGAGACAACACAGGAGCACTCTTGGCCTTTGATGGAGGCAAAGCGATGTCCACTGCTTAGGATCTCACAATAATGGACACAAGGTGTGGTGCTGGTGAAAGTCAGAAGTCTGTGCGTCTTCTTGAGCTGATGGTTGCCAAACAAGATCTCAAACATGAGAAGAACCAGCAGCTCACTCAGTCTCTGCACCCAGTTGGGAAGCAAGCAGTGGTAACCTCACTATGGCTGCCCAAATTTCACCAGAGCCCCACCCGCGGTCCATGGCTGGTCGAGAGTTCCATCTTGGCCAAATTTCTGCAAAATTAAGAGAAGAAAGGAGAGTCAATGAGGAGAGGTTGTTGAAAAGAGAAAGAGGTCACCTGAGGGCATGTTTCCTGTTTTTTAAGGATGTGCTCCCTCTTTTCAGCAGTTCCTGGTATTGCCTTATTTTTTGGGGGGGGGGTGTTCCGGTGGCATCATTTCAGAGCAGAGCACAACATGTTTTCTGTTCTTACTCATCCATCAATCACTGCATGACGCTGGATGAAGAGGAATAAGTATTGAGGAACCGCAAGTTCCTTTGTTGCTGCGGAAGGGGTGTGGGAGAAAGGATATTGCTTTGCTGAAAGGAGTGCATGCCACAAAAAACAGCTGTGGAGAAGCAACAACTGCTCACCTGACCTTTAGTTCCCCATGCATTTTGATATTTTATTGATTTACGGAGCAAGATCTATCTATTAATCAAATAAATCTCAAAGTGGCTTACATAAAACGATATACAATATTCATTTTTTTTACTTATTTCCTTGATGTAGGCTTATATGGGTATTGTTGCTTTAAGTAGATCTGTTCAGCTAAGTCTTGCTCAGAGTATACCTATTGAAATGAATAGACCTAGCATTAACATATTCATTAATGGGCAGACTAAGTGAAAGGCGGTCAAGTACCACCTGTGGTGTGTAAGCAGATGCCACGCGCTGCAACATTTCTCTGCAGATGCCACTCGCATTATTGTTCCTGCCTTACATTGTTCTCTTGGTGCTGCAGTTATTTGCTAAATGCAGTTGCTTAAATGGTAAATTCAGACTGAAAGGCAGCCTAGTCTATTTTTTATGTCCAAATTGTTTAATTAAAACAAAGCCCCACCCACGGAAAGAGAGTGTGATTGAGTGTGCATGAGAGACCCGACAGAAGGAGGCAGCTTCCTGCGTCCTTAATCTGCCCTCACAAACACCCAGAACAGAGAACTGTGGAGGCACGTGCCTCTTTCCGCTCCTGGGTTCCGGTCGTCACTGAGGAATGTCTAGGCACCGTATTCTTCACAGTGAATAGTATTATTCATTTCAGAATAATTGGAGGGGGCCAGGGGCTCAAAGCTTGCTGGGTGACCGTGGGCCAGTAGCAGCCTTGGCCTGGCCTGCCCCACAGGGTTGTTGTGAAGATAAAAGCAAAGGGAAGGAATCACGGCACATGCATGTTCTATACGCCGGCCTAAGCTCCTTGGAGAAATTGCAGGATTTTATTTGTTAAAAAAGAAGTCATGTCCTGTTTCTCAACATCTGCAGAGGCTTGCGTTGCAATGTTCTTTTACGATTTGCGCATTGCAACTTTTGCAAATCTTAATTCAGGCTCTAGGTGCCGGGAAGGAAAAACACACCACAGCAGCAACCCCCGTGCGTCACCCCAGTTCTCGGATCAAAGTGTTGAAATGAAGAAGAAAAGGCATTAAGCAAAGTAACGCATCGCAGGTGGATGTGGAAAGCCTGGAACCCCAGCAGAGAGACAAAGAGACATGGGCATGTGAAGAGGGAAATAGATCTGAATAGACCACAGAAGGAGGGAGATGAATGCAGGTGAGGAACCTGGAAAATAGGGAACTGCCTTGCAGTGGGTCAGACTGAGTGGTGCTCCTTCTCCTGAAGGAGCGGCTCTCAAACTTTTCCAGGCCTCCTTGGTCCCATAAACTCACCCCCAGCGCCCACAACCCCTCCCTATAAAAGAGCAGTCAACACAACCCACGAAGGAGCATAATCTCATAGAATCATAGAGTTGGAAGGGGCCCTGAGGGTCATCTAGCCCAACCCCCTGCAATGCAGGAATAGGCAGCGGTCCCATTCGGGGATCAAACCGGCAACCTTGCCTTTACCCGCACCATGCTGTAGCCAACTGAGCTAACACAATGACATTCGGAACAGTTACAATTAAGTGCACATTGATTCAAAACCCAGTTTACTTGGTTTCATTAATTCGACAAAGCTGATTCAGAGACCAGCTTTTCAAAGTCGGATAGACATTTATTAAAACTTCCAACCCTCCATGCTGCTCCCCCCCCTCCGGACAGTACCACCCTCCTTGGGCACCTCTGCCCTAAAGTGAGACTCTAATCCTTGTGATTCTAGAAGAAGGACGGTCTCAGACTGGGATACAGGAAGCTGCCCTGTTCTGAGTCCCCACTGGACCATTTCACTCAGCGTTGTCTAGAGTGGCTGCTGTGTCTCTGCAGAGCTTCAGGCAGGAGGCATTCCCAGCCCTCCCTGGAGATGACCAGGATTGAACCTGGGACCTTCTGCATGCAAAGCAGATGCTCTGCCACGGAGCCCAGTGCAAGAGCAGGTGTCCTGCATGCAGAAGGTCCCAGGTTCTCCCTTTATCAAAGAATCACTTAGCAGGCGATGGCAAAGAAGCAGTCAGGAGACAAGACAGAAGGATATTATCTGAGCCATTGTAAGGCAGATTTCTGCATTTCCTATTTTAATAGGCCCATGAGGACTAGGAGCCCTATTTTTTCAGGGAAAGGAACCATAGAATTGTAGAGTTGGGAGGGACCCCAAGGATAATCTACTCCAACATCCTGCAACACAGGAACATTTCCCCCAGTGTGGGGCTCAAACCCACATTCTACCTACTGAGCTGCAGCCCTTGCATAAATCCAGCCCCCCATCCCATCCCTGGCAACTCCAGGATCAAACAGCAAACAAACCTCCTCAACCAGTGGAGAGCCACTGCCAGTCAGAGTAAGCAATACTGGTCTAGATGCAGAATCTGTCGTGAAAGAAGGCATCCTCTGAAGTCACCAGGACTGCAAGAGAGGGACTGCAGAAGCACCATGCATTCAAAGCACGCCCCCCTGGAAGAATCCTGGGAACTGTTGTTGGTTAAGAGTGTTGGGAACGGTAACTCCGTGAAGGCGAGGCTGCAGTTCTTGGTTGGGCGGAATGTGCTTTAAATGCATGATGTGTGCAATTCTGAAAGCGGGAGCTTATGGGGACAGGTGGATAATTATGAATGGAAAGATGGATAGGAGGAAAGTTAAACAGCTGCCAGCTCCCCTCTCTTCCAGGCTCACCTGCTCTGATGGATTGGGCCCTCAAGCGCCAGTGGCTGCAGCATCCAATTCTCTCCCAGCACAAGTGAGGTGACCAAATTGTTGTGGTTGCTTTTTGTATTTTTGCTGAAAAAAACATGGTGGCATGTGCCCTACCCAGCAAAACAAGAGGAAGGGGATGTTGCTACACACCCATAACCGAGAAACCACATTTTGGCTGCTGCAGGATGGACCCACCCTAGCGAGAAACAGGGCGGTGGTTGCTGGAACTGTCACAAAAAACCTTTAGGTCTGATCAACCTCCCTTTGCTCAAGAACGTGTTGCGCTTGGAGACTGTTGATTCACAGGGATGGCTAAGCAACTACTCATAAAGAACAATTTAAAAGCCCCAGAAGATTGGGGCCTTATAATAGTTGAGGCTTACAGAATTTAATGGAGGTTCCTTGGGACAGGGAGCTCTCACCTGGCCTACTCTGTACTTAGGAAAGTTGCCTATCTGTTTGTCCGCTCTTCGTTTGGAGACCTCTTAAGATACCAGATTTTGCATGGTGGTTCCTGAGATAAAGGAGAAGCTTTCGTCTACTTTTTGAATGTGATCGGATGTCATAATGCTCTTCTAAATAGCACTGATGTTTTTAGTTTAGCTAGGCATACATTGTGCAATAATCACAGATGGCCCCCCTCCCAAACTCACTCTCCCCAGGAGGTGATGAGGGTCCTTCCCCCTCTTGAACAGTACACAGAGCTGAAGAAGAATGTTGAAAGAGTGGTGCTCCTTCCCATTTTGGCTGCACACATCAGAAGACCCTTCTGGATCAGGCCAGTGGCCCCTCCAGCCCAGCACCCTGTTCCCACAGTGGCCAAACAGACAACCCCAATGGGAAGCCGGCAGGGAGGGTTCAAGCACAAGGCTCACAGCACATTTCCAGCACAATTCAAAGTGCTGGTGCTGACCTTTAAAGCCCTAAACGGCCTCGGTCCAGTATACCTGAAGGAGCGTCTCCATCCCCATCGTTCTGCCCGGACACTGAGGTCCAGCTGCAAGGGCCTTCTGGCGGTTCCCTCACTGCGAGAAGCAAAGCTACAGGGAACCAGGCAGAGGGCCTTCTTGGTGGTGGCACCCGCCCTGTGGAACGCCCTCCCATCCGATGTCAAAGAGATAAACAACTACCTGACATTCAGAAAACATCTGAAGGCAGCCCTGTTTAGGGAAGCTTTTAATGTGTGACATCTTGGTGTATTTTTAATCTTTGTTGTGGCTGGGGAAACCCAGCCAGATGGGCAGGGTATAAATAATAATAATAATAAGAGCCCTCCCTGCTCCTGTGGCTCCCAGCATTGCTGCCTCTGGCTGTGGAGGTGCAGCACAGCGACTGTGGCGACTAGCCTGTGGTAGCCTTATCCCGTATGGCAGGTTTGCAGCCTCTCTCCTTCAACTCTGATTTTCAAGCATTGGATTAATTCCACTGGACCAAATTTCTACCTGAACCCCCTTGGAAAATCTCTCACTTTCTTTGCGGATTTGTGCTAGTGGGGGGGGGGTGCTCCAGGGGGGTGACCAGAGAGGGTGGCACCCAGGACACTCGCTTGGAAATCCAAAAGTGCCTACAGTAAGCAAGATTCTAGTACTGCAAGAGCTTCAGGTTTCTATTTACAAACAAGGACACCCATCAGCCAGGCAAAAGCTCTTGAGAAAGGCCATTGATAGGTGTGATCTGCGGAGAGTCCTGAGGACAAGATGGAGAGCTGCATTTGGCCCCCAAGTGTCATGCACTGGTTGGATGCAGAGGAAGGGGGGGGAGGAACTATCTGGGGAACCCCCCAAGTGAAGAAGACTCAAAGCCTGGGGACTGACTGATGGCGGGACAATGATGAGTGATCAGAGGGAGAAGACTGAGAGGCGTCAGAAGCTGAAGAGGCAACAGTGAGCAGGGTGAGTCTGTGGCAGAGAGCAGTCCAGAATCAGCGGCAGAAGCTGATGCTGCCAGGAGGGAGAGGAGTCTGGCTGGTGAAGTAGCCAGGGGGGTCTCCCCCTCCTGCTGCGACAAGCTCCCCTCTCATCTCGCAGAAGGAGGAAGAGCAAGTCTCAGCATGCTGGTAAAAAGTCTTGGAGAGGAGGGAGCATAGATAAGGTTGTCGGGAGGTTGGGACTGTGTCGCGGAGACTTCATGGGGCCAGACTCACCATGCCAAGTCCACGGAGATTGTGTTTTTGCTAATAAACGCCAAGTTTGAACAGTGTGATTTGCTGCCGGCTGGCTTTTTGGCACGGAGGCTCCCTGTCTCCACTTCCCTATGTCCTCAGGCAGCCCCTCCTCCCCTAGAGGGGCGATGATGTCACAAAAGGCAGGTGAGGAAAGGGCCAGTTGGCTCCTCATGTCAATCCTCCTGACTGAGATCAGTGGCTTCATCTCACTCTCTCTTTCAGCCTTGGCTTGTTTTCGAATCCTGGCAAGTGGAGTTGTTGCTGCAGAGATCTCTGGCTCGGCTTGGTGAGTTGGCATTTCCAAACAGGACAAATGGAGAGGAGGAGCCATTCAGAAGCTCTCCTCCAACCCCCTTCTCCCTCTCTTCCCGTCACTGGGGAGTTTGTGTCTCCTGCCCTCTTTCCACCTGGATGAGGCCTTTGGGGGTGTTATGCTTCCACTGGCAGAGGCAGCGGGGCGACTGGGATCCCAAGTGGGGACAGCTGCTGTTCTGCTCAGGTCCTGCTTGCGAGGTTCCCAATGGTGGGATCGAGTTGACCACTGAGAGAGCAGGAGGTTGGGCAGTTTTAAACTGTTTTTAATATTGTGTTTCAATAGTTACAACCCACACTGGGACCTTTGAGTGAAGGGCGAGTAATGCATTTTAACAGCAGGAGTAGAATCATAGAATTGTAGAGTTGGAAGGGAACTGGGTGGTCATCTAGCCCAACCCCCTGCAAGGCAGGAATCCTGCACATTTTGGCAAAGCAATTTCCCCTAGCACAGCGCATTTTTGCACGCTGTGTTCAGTATGATATGCATCTGCAGGCACACTTTACCCTAGTCCATGCATTTTTGTTCACATTACTTAGGTGGAGAAAAAGACACCAAAGTTCAGAGAGGTGCAGATTTCAAAGGATAGCTTTGTTTCATTCTTTCCGAAAGTGCAAATTGGGTCAGGTTTACCATTCAATGCAAACCAAATCCCTAGTGACTGATGCCAGATGAAATAAATACAACGTTTTGCGTGTGTGGCTCAGAACACAGACACCTCTCAGCCTTCCTTCTCCTTTTGCAGGATCCCCAAGGCGTCTCTCTCATTGTGCTCTTGGGGGGCTTGCAAAAGTCACATGCTTGGGCCAGGACACAGGTGCTGCTGCTAACGCAAGAGACTGATGCTGTTATTGTACAAGGGGAAGGAGCAGAGGGGTGGTGGCACATGATCTCTAGCAGATAAAGATGCTTCTTTCTCAGAAGACCTGCAATTGATGACGCAGGCTTTGTCCCACAGGCCGAGAGCAAAAAGGAAGTCAAGATGTGCCAGCAGTCAAACAGGTGTACGTTGCAGATATTGTGAGCCACATGTTTCACCAGCATCAGTCTGGTTCACTGGGCTTCAGTTTTATTTAGAAGGAACCAAGGACAGGGAGTGGGGGTGAGAAAGTGAATTCAATGTGCATTTGAAGGCCAATCCATTAAATTGGCACTTTCCGTAACAATGCGGGAACCAAAACACAGTCCTCTGAAATTCACACTCATCTGAAATTTGCAATGCAGGTCTCCAACCAAACCATGTTTGCAAAAGTGCACCTATTATAATCAGAGAACTGTAGAGTTAGAGGGGACCTCCAAGGATTCTCTAGCCCAACCCCCTGCAGGAGTCACAGCTAAAATATATCTGAAAGGTGGCCATCCAATGTCGTGTTTAAAAGTTCCAAGGAAGGAGAGTCCACCGTCTTCCAAAGGAGTCCATTCCACTCTTGAACGGCTCTTAACGCCAGGAAGTTCTCCCTGATGTCAAGTCAGAATCCCAAAGGAGAAGGCAAAAGGGAGGAACAACTTCTCTCAATATACTTTCTGCATCCCAAAGACCTCCATTGGCTCCCAGTACCTTTCTGAGCACAATTTAAAGTGTTTAAAGCCCTAAGCGGCCTCGGCCCAGTAGACCGGAAGGAGCATCTCCACCCCATTGTTTTGCCTGGACACGGAGGTCCAGCCCTGAGGGCCTTCTGGGGGTTCCCTCACTGCAAGAAGCAAAGCTACAGGGAACCAGGCAGAGGGCCTTCTTGGTAGTGGCGCCCTCCCAGCAGATGTCAAAGGTATAGACAACTGCCTGAAATTTATAAGACATCTGAAGGCAGCCCTGTTCAGGGAAGTTTTTAATGTGTGACATTTTGATGTATTTTTAATCTTTGTTGGAAGCTGCCCAGAGTGGGCCGGGTACAAATAATAAATTATTATTATTATTATTATTATTATTATTATTATTATTATTATTACTATTATTATTATTATTTTATGAACTTCTACCATGTCACCTTGGTGCTGCTAATGCAGCAACAACAACACAGGAGGCAGCAGATACAAGTCACCATCCTTGCAGCCAAGTGGTTTGTATGGACTGGACACAGAGGAATGGTGGGAGGAACCAGCTGGGAACCACGAAGGGGAGAGCCAGGGGAAAATGGGGAAGAGACTTGGAAGAGGTGTCCGAAGGGCTTAGTGAGCAAGGGGAGTCTGTGGCAGAAGCTGAAGCAGGAAAGGAAGGACACTTCAGCCTGTGAAGAGGCCCCCTCCTGCTGTGACCAGCTCCCCTCCCCGCTTGTCTCCCAGAACCAGGAGAGGCATGAAGAGGGTGGAGGAGAGGTTGGCTGCATGACGGCAGAGACTCTGCTTGCTTGGGGGAAACCCTAGAGAGGAGGGGACTTAGATCGGCAGAAGGAGATGGGACTCTCAGTCTTGGCAACTGGTTTTCCTGCTCTGTTCCTTAGGCCTGACAGGGAACCAAGTGTGTGGTTTTGCTAATCAAGAGTTAACTCAGACTTCAAACTGTGTGGTTACTGGCCGGCATCTACCTGTGACATAGTTTGACTTCACCCCCATTGTCTCTGGAGACATATAGATGCCGACTCAACTATGCCACCTCCCCTATCACGTATTTTTTTTTTGGGGGGGGGGTTTCATTTCCTCCCAGGTGCCACATTCTCTGTCTTTTTCTTTTCCAGCACAGATTGGTGACGTCTCCTCTGCCGCTCCAGTTCCTACGTCACATTTCGAGTTTCCTTCCCTCTTGTCTGCTGGCAGCCTTTCCGAAGTGGATGGGGAATATTCATGGACCATTCAAAACCTCCGCCATCCCAGGGAGGCCTTAATCCAAATGCCTCCCAGCCCCAGCAAGCGGGGGCGCACCCATCTTCTCAGTCCTATGCCGGCTACCCGCCAGGGCCGTACCCGTCTGCTTATTCCACCTACCCGGCGTACACACCGCCATACGGGTACCAGGGCTACCAGGCCTACCCTGCCCCTCTGCCTTCGGGACTAGCCTATGGGCCTGGGCCTGGGCACTCCGTGTACATCATAGAAGAGCGGAAGGAGCCCTCCACCTTGGCCACCTGCCTGGCCGCTTGCTGGGCCACCCTCTGCTGTTGCTGCGTCTGGGACATCTTGACGGCCCCCCGGCTACCATGAAGGGCCTCTCAGGACCTCGGCTGTGGATTCCCATGCCGCCTCCTCCTCCTCCTCTCCAGCTTTGAGCACCGTAATAAAATATTTGATTTGCACAGCAATACAAGTCTGTGGTAGACTTGGCCTTAAGAACTTCAGCATAGGCCTGCTGGGTCAAGCCCACCGAACCCAGCATCTTGTGGGGATGCCCCAAGGGGAGGCCAACAAGCCCACCCTGTGCGCAACAGCCCCCTCCCCTCCTGAGGTTTCTACATTCATCATCCTGTGGTCCATCAGGACATTCCTTATGGCAGCGGTTCTCAACCTCTGGGTCCCCAGATGTTGTTGGACTATAACTCTCATCACCCCTGAGCTCTGGCCTTGCTAGCTAGGGGTGATGGGAGTTGTAGTCCAACAACATCTGGGGACCCACAGGTTGAGAAAGGCTGCCTTATGGGCTCTTCTATGCTGCTTCCATAATGGACACCCACCTTTTATGAGGCATATGCATGGCCATAGAATAACAGAACCATAGAATTGAGGAGCTGGAAGGGACCCTGAGGGCCATCTAGTCCAACCCCCTGTGATGAAGGGATATGCCGCTGTCCCATGTGGGGATCGAACCTGCAATCTTGGTGTTGTCAGCACCATGTTTTAGCCAGCTGAGCTGTATGTACCACTGTACGTAAATCCAGCACTGTCTATGGCAAAGTGTAGCATAATGTTAGTGCCATACTATGACCTGGGAGACCAGAGTTCAAATCCCCCCTCAGGCATGTAGCTCACTGGGTGACGTTGGGCCAATCACTCCCTCTTAGGGTTGCTGTGAAGATAAACTGGGGAGGGAGAAACCATGTCCACCCCCTTGGGCTTCTTGACGAGGTAGGAAGGCGTCATGTGATAAAAACAGAAACAAATATTAGCGAGAAGGACATACAGAGGTGCGTCATATAAGGGGAAATCTCTTTGCAAAAATGAGTATTTTGAGGAAATTGCAAGAAAATACATGTATGGTAGGAGAAAAGGGCGTGAGGATGCTGAAGAATGTCCATGAGGGGGTTTTGTTTTTGTTTTTTGTATTAAAACAAAACTAGAAATGCAGAGAACCAAATTTAAGATTGGAGAAAATGAGAAACTGAGATGAGGAGATTCCTAATTTTGGTGCTGTACCACCTTCTTGTGTTTATAGCTATACAGTGGTACCTCGGGTTAAGAACTTAATTCGTACCGGAGGTCCGTTCTTAACCTGAAACTGTTCTTAACCCGAAGCACTTTAGCTAATGGGGCTTCCTGCTGCCGCTGCGCCGCCGCTGCACGATTTCTGTTCTCATCCTGAAGCAAAGTTCTTAACCCGAGGTACTATTTCTGGGTTAGCGGAGTCTGTAACCTGAAGCGTCTGTAACCCGAGACAGCACTGTATGCTGTATTTTGAATGGGGGGGGTGCGTGTGCACATCTGGCACTTATTTTCAGAATGGCTATTTCCGTCCAAGGGAAAGTTGTTTTTTGCCAAGTCCTTGATGGCAACGGCACCTGCTAGAATTGACACAGAAAGGAGAAGCTGCTGCCTCATGACTCACTAGGAAGCAGGTTTGTCAAGGGCATTGTTTACAGACGGTTGACCCGCAGGAGAATGTCAGCACTTTTGGCATAGCCTTGCATATAACTGAAATAACCTTACAACAATCTAAATTCATTTACAGCTTTGTGGGTTCCTACTGGCAAGGGAACCCAATTTTTTTCTCCAGTTCTCCAGTGCTTTGACTTCACTCCCGGAGGCGCAGTCCATTGTCTCTTGAGACAGATGGAGGCCAACAACAAAACAACTTGGAGCATACATGGTATTAATACAGTATGTGTTTAAATTACTGCTTAAATTACTTGTATGCTATTTACATTAATACAGTACAGATAACACATGTTAAGCATGTTTAACATGGCACGCAGGTGGTGCTGTGGTCTAAACCACTGAGCCTCTTGGGCTTGCCAATCAGGAGTGAGCTCTCATTGCTCTGCCCCAGCTCCTGCCCACCTAGCAGTTTGAAAGCACACCAGTGCAAGTAGATAAATAGGTACCGCTCCGGCGGGAAGGTAAAAGGTGTTTCCGTGCGCCCTGGTTTCCGTCACGGTGTCCTATTGCGCAAGAAGCGGTTTAGCCATACTGGCCACATGACCCAGAAAGCTGTCTGTGGACAAACTCTGGCTCCCTCGGCCTGAAAGTGAGATGAGCGCCACAACCCCATAGTCACCTTTGACTGGACTTAACCATCCAGGGGTCCTTTACCTTTTTTTTTACCTTTTTATGCATATTTAACACATGCAGTTTCAAATTTACGCAGTTGAAAGCCTACCAGCTGAAATCACACAAATTTAAGGCAAGGAAGGTGGAAAGCCTAACAGCTCTTTTTCTGCAGGGTTTTCCTCACAGAGAAACAGCCTCCCAAAGCCTGGTAAGCAAAACAGAGAGCTTAAAAGTCTCTCTCTCTCTCTCTCTCTGTGTGTGTGTGTGTGTGTGTAAAAGACTAATTCAGTGCACTGGCTCTAGAAGATAGGACTGCTTGCCCCAGGATGAGTCCAAGGAACTGGTTTGACTATTTTTGTGTACCTGCGACATCCCCAGAATGGAAATCCTGCGCAAGTTGCGAGTTACCTGTAGACGTTTAAAGCAGTTGAGGGGGGGGGCTGGGTATCTTTAGCCTGGAGAAGAGAAGACTGAGAGGTGACAGGACAGCCATCTTCAAATACCTGACAAAGGACTGACATATGGAGCAACCTGAACCAATGGATTCAAATGACAAGAAAGGAGATTCTGATTCAACATTTGGAAGAAATTTGTGATGGTAAGGGCTGCTTGACAGTGGAATGGACTCCCTTGGAGGCTGGTGGACTCTCCCTCATTGGAGGTTGGGTGGCCGCCTGCCAGGGACTCTTCAGTGGTGATTCCTGCAGGAGTTTGGACTAGAGAAATGCTTATGTGATGGACAAGTAATTTCCACCCACCCCGGTGTACTGTGTGTGGTCCCTGATGTGTTCCAGTGTGGTGAGAGCCAGTGTGGTGTAGTGGTTAAGAGCGGTGGACTCGTAATCTGGGGAACCGGGTTTGATTCCCCGCTCCTCCACCTGCAGCTGCTGGGTGACCTTGGGCCAGTCACACTTCTCTGAAGTCTCTCAGCCCCACTCACCTCCCAGAGTGTTTGTTGTGGGGGAGGAAGGGAAAGGAGAATGTTAGCCACTTTGAGACTCCTCGGGATATCAAATCCAAACTCTTCTTCTTCTTCTTCCATGCATCCTGGGATGTGGTGGAGATGTCAGGGTCTAGCAGCTGATGGTTTGCAGACTGCTACTGGTCCGCAGACCACCACTTTGAGTAGCATGGGACGAGGTGACCCATGGAGACCCTTCCAACTATTCTATTCTTCTGGGGTTCACTTCTGCCCACAACCTCCGGCAGAACAGAGCATTTCAGGGGAGGGGAGCCTGTGGGGTGAGCAGCCAAATAGCCATGCAAATCAAGTCTGCGCTTGATCAGGGTCCTAACAGTAGGATGAAGAATTGGGAGCAGACCGGCACATCCTGGAGGAGCGCTTGCTTGCAATTCTGACATTCTCTCAAAGCGAGCGAGCCTCAGGAGTGAGAGTGTCACACCTCGTCTTTCAAAGCTTGGTGGGCAGGGTGCAGAAAATGTTGGGACATCTTCGCTACTTCCCTCCAGTCTCGAATGTCTTGTCTGATTCCTGAACTGTGGCTCCTGAACTCTGTGTTTGCTGCCAAACTTGTACTGTTACTCGCGGGAATATATATGTATTTAATTTTGCGTAAGAGCCTCTGGCCAAGGCAGAGGAACACGGGGCAGAAGACCACCCAGAGAAGTGTGGATTTTGAAGGAGAGCTGTGTTTCAGTCCATGCATTGGTGCAGGAAGTGTGGATTTGGTAGGCCTGCCTTGAACTGCAAACTGAATTGCATTTCCCCCGTCTCTACTGGCTGGGGCTAGTGGAACAGAGAGGAGCTTTGCAGTCAGAGACACCTGGAGGCTCTTCTACAAAGAGGTGGGTCAGGAAAGAAATGAAGGCTGCTGTCAGGAACTGGCTGGACACAGACAAGTGGTGGGAACCCCCCACCCCGAGGAGGAAGGCTCAGAGCCAGGCAATTGGTGGTGGGACACCTAGGAGAGGTCAGAGGGAGTGGATTGGGAGAAGATGCTGGATGCTGAAGGAGCAACAGGGTGTAGTGAGCAGGAAGAGGCTGTGACAGGAAGCAGTTCAGACTCTGAGGCTGACGCAGAGGAGGGAGGGGTCAAGAGGCTGCTGAAGAAGCAAGGGAGTCTCCCCTGTGCCCTGGTCTCCTAGAATGCTCAGAATAATGTGGAGGGCAAAACAGAGGCCAGAGGTGCGCAGACGCAGTTTGAGACTGCTTGGGAAACATCTGGGAGAGGAGAAGCCTTAGAGAGGGTGGAGAGCAGGGACCTTCAGTCCTGGCAACGGCTCCATGGGGCAAGGACTGCTGGGGAGTGTTGCTGAGTTGTATGCCGTTTCCTTGAATAAAGAGTTAACTTCACCGACAACAAAGCCTGATGCTTTCCGTGCTGGCCTGCATCTGACTCCAGCCCTGACAGCTGCTTCCAGACCCAGAAGATTTTTAAAACTCTGGGAGCTTTGGTGGCAAATGCTTTAAACAAAACAAAGGAAGAAACCAACCATGGTGCCATCTCTGCGGCAGACTTGCCTCCCTGTTGCCGGCGCAGAGCACAGCATTTATTACAGTGCTTGGAAGCTGTGGAGGAGGCGGAGAGGAAGAAGAAGAAGAGGCTACACAGCAATCCATGCCAGAGGCATTGAGAGGGTCTTGGGGTGCTCAGCCGTAGTTGCAGTCGCAGTCGTAAGTTACCATGTCTATAACGCAGCAGCAGCAAAAGATGGCAGCACAAGCTTTCAGGCAGCAGGTGAAGCAGTCTTCACCCCTGTGCTGTGGGTACGCAGGCCCAGGTGGGTAGCCTCTGTAGCCATACGCATTGCACCTGGGGCAGGACGGGCAAGATTTCAAATACGGTCCCGGAGGGTAGCTGGGATACGGGGCTCGCGGGTGGTATGGGACACTCGGATGCTGGCAGTAGCATTGCGGAGGGTGCCTGTGAGCCATAGGTAACTCCCAAAATACTACTCCTGGGCACAGGACCAGGTGAACTCAAAGGAGCAGGTGGTGGAAGAGCCAGCAGGGGAGGTCACATGTCTGGGCTGAAAAAAAAACAAAGGGAGAATGTGGTGACTGGGGCAACATACCCAAAGACCTGCACCGCACGGGGTTGGACTAGATGACCATCGGGGGTCTCTTCCAGCTCTGCAGCTTTATGATTCCAAGTCCTTCTTCACTTGGCATGGGGTTAACCTATGGAACTTGCTCCCACAAGAGGCAGAAGGCAGGGGTGGCCACCAGCTTGGGTAGCTTTGAAAGAGAACTGGGCAAACTCGTCGAAGGGAGGGCTACTGGCGGCTATTAGCCAAGGGCCTTCTGGCAGTTCCCTCACTGTGAGAAGCAAAGCTACAGGGAACCAGGCAGAGGGCCTTCTCGGTGGTGGCACCCGCCCTGTGGAACGCCCTCCCACCAGATGTCAAGGAAATAAACAACTACCTGACATTTAGAAGACATCTGAAGGCAGCCCTGTTCAGGGAAGTTTTTAATGTGTGACATTTTGATGTATTTTTAATCTTTGTTGGAAGCCGCCCAGAGTGGCTGGGGAAACCCAGCCAGATGGGTGGGGTACAAATAATAAATTATCATCATCATCATCATAGTTGGAGGCAGCTATGCTTCTGAGTGCCAGTTGCTGGAAACGGCACAAGAGGAGAGTTGCTGCTGCCCTTGGGTGCTGCTTGCAGGATCCGCCTGTTTGGGTCATTTGGGCCACAGTGAGAACAGGATGCTGGCCTCAATGGGCCACTGGCCTGACACAGAAAGCTCTTCCCTGGTTGTTGGGTTTGGAAACACCACTCACCCTGGGAAGTGCAAGATCCATCCAGCAAATTCGTCACCCATCAGAGAGAGAGAGAGAGAAATGGGGGCGCCTCTTCCCCTCTCTGGGCTCCTCAGCTGTCAGTCAGGAGGATGGAGGAGGGAGGGGCTGGAGCCAATGGGCCCTTTCCTCACCTGCCTTTTTATGACATCATCACACCTCCAGGGGAGGGGGCTGTCTGGAGACACAGGAGAGCAGTGGGGGAGAGCCAAGGGTCTCTCCCTCCCCCAATGCGGCCCCCAAGCCCTCTCTGCCTGGCCCCTGGGACTCACCTCAGAACATATTCAACAAATGGAGACCAAGTGGCTGAAAAGGATGCTTTCGATTTGAACCCCTTTCAGCTGCCATGACCCACAACTTTCCCCACAAGTGCCACCTGCCATCCCTCCACCAAGGAGCTTGTCTCAGGCCCTGCCCCTCAGGAGCCCTTTACTCACAAGGAGTCGCTTTATGAAAACCCAGCACTCTAGTCCTCATGGTCGGAATAAGGGGCCTGCTTTCTGCCAAGTCACTGGTCCCTCTGCCTGTCCTGTATGCATTGGCTGGTCATAGCTCTCCAAACATGATGGATCCTACCTGGAGAGGCCGGAGATTGACTTTGGGGTTTTCTCCATGAAAAGATGGTCTGTCACCGGACTGCAGACCTTTGCCTAAAACAGGAACAACGAAACAGGGTGGAGTTTAGGTGCCAAACCAATCTGCACATTTCCTTAGCTCGGGGCTTAGAGCGTTCAGAAGGCTTCAGGTTCAACCCACCACCATCTGCAGGCAGGGCTGGAAGAGTCTCTTAACTGCCACCTCCTGTCTTGTTTTTGCTGCATGAGCAGCACCCAAGGGCCACAAGCCCGGGCAGGGTGCCTGGGGGTCCTGGGCTGCCTAGACAACAAGACACACACACACACACACACACACACACACACACACACACCAGGAAGCAGAGCAGGACGTTTGGCACCAGCTTGGCTGCAGCAGGAGTTGCCAGAAGGAGGGGATAACAAAATTTTGATATTCGATTCCCCCAAGGTTTATTTCCAATTAACAAGTGCCTTGTCATTTATTCTCTTTCCACATTAGCTCAATCATTTGAAGTACAAAGCTCCACCCAACCGCCTTAGGGACTGCACTCTGGATTTGTGTCGGGTTTAACCCTTAGCCTTTACTTCTCCTGGAGATGTCCCTCCCGGAAGGCAGCGAGCGTGGGTTGTTCCTCGGGGTTTACTCCATATATATATATATATATATAAAATAAATTTAACAACCAGATTATCAATCAATATATCCAATTACATCCCCCCCTTTTTATCCCCTCCCTCTCCACCCCCCAAGACTTTCCTCAGCTCCTTTCTCTGGTTTCTTTGCACATATTGTTCTCTGCATATTGTAAAATTGTACATCTCATTGCCTTATCTATTATACATGCAACTAATAAATTTGTGGGTGTTTATTCAAAACCTGCCAAGAAGTCCAGATCATTTTGTTGTCTTTTTAAATAATTTGTAAAAATTATTTTTAAATAATTTGTAAAAATTCTTCCTTGAAATCACGATGGTCCTTGTCACACAGTTTATATGTCAACTTGGCCAATTCTGCATAACTCATCAGTTTTTCTTGCCACTGTTCTTTTGTTGGGATTTCCTCATTCTTCCATCTTTGTGCTAACAAGACTCTTGCCGCTGTTGTAGCAAACATAAATACGTCCTTTATTTTTCTTGGCAGGTCTTGTCCTACAATCCCTAACAAAAATGCTTCTGGTTTTTTTTACAAATGTCATTTTAAACATTTTTTTTCAATTCATTATATAACATTTCCCTTTTTTTTTTTTACTTTTCTACATTCCCACCACATATGATACAAAGTACCGTATTTTTCTGTATATATGTCCTATATCTTGTGCCCATTTGATCATGAATGATTTGACCTCCTCATCTTTTGTTTCCCATTCTAGCAGAATACTATATGCTTTCTTCAGCAGCTTCACTTCTTCTGCTATAACTTCCTTTTGAAATCTAGAAATTGTATAGCTAAACCCTTTCTTATTATCTTCCTTATACATCTCATGTAATTGTAGTGCAACCAACTCTGAAAATGGTTTTTAATTTCCTCATAATCTTTAAATTTCCATTTTCTTTCTTGATCTCTCAGTAAATCTCTATATGTTGGCCATTTCCCCTTTTTACTGAGCGGTTTGAGTAACGAAGCTTCAATTGGTGATAACCGCCAGGGTGTTTTTTGTTCTATTAAATTTTATACCTCTCCTACACCCTCATTAATGATCGGGGTTTACTCCTGAAGCCCTTCTCACAAATGAGTGTAGCCGCAAGGCGGCAGAGGTTTAGGGCCTAGGTGGGCTCCCTTCCCAGGTGGACAAGCCCCACCTGCCGCTCGCTTCCCTCTACGGCACGTGCAGAAACCCCCTGCTTGGCCGTTGGATCCCCTCTTGGTCTCATCCGCTCCATCTGCCAGAGCCCATCTTCGCATGCAGGCGATAGACAAGTTCCCAACTCAACTACCTGCCCCAAACCCCAGAGAGTAGACAATATTGAGCCAAATGGACCCAAGAGGCAGTTCCCCCATGTTCCTATTTAATTTGAGAATATTGAGGACTAGAACCTTGCTTTGTTTTCAGGGAAAGGAGCACAGCTCAGTGGCAGGGCACCTGCTTTGCTTGCAAGAGATCTCTGGTCCAACATCTCCAGGTAGGGATGGGAGAGAAAGACCCCCTGTCCAAAACCCTGCTGAGCTGCTGCCAGTCAGTGTAGGCAATACTGAGCTAGGTAGACCAACAGACTTCCTAGGTAGGTAAGAAGTAAAAAGGTAAAAGACCCCTGACAGTTAAGTCCAGTTGCAAACGACTATGGGATTGCGGCGCTCATCTCGCTTTCTGGCCGAGGGAGCCGGCGTTTGTCTGCAGACAGTTTTTCCGGGTCATGTGGCCAGCATGACCAAGCCGCTTCTGGTGAAACCAGAGCAGCGCACGGAAACCTGCCAGAGCAGTACCTGTTTATCTACTTGCACTCTTGATGTGCTTTTGGACTGCTAGGTTGGCAGGAGCTGGGACCGAGCAACGGGTTTGCAGCAGGTCATAGCAGCAAAAGGCTGCTCTACTAAGTCCTGAAGGCGCTTGCCACGAAGGGCCTGAATAACAGTGAGACTGGAGAAGCCAGAATAAGTTGCAGTTTCAGCTGAATTGGGGGGAACCACTTCACTGCTTTTTTATTATTTGCTCTTTGCAAACCGCTAAAAGCCTGTAGATGTTGATAATAAACCTAATAATTTATATTGCAAGCGTATCTAAGCAAGGGCACGATGTTCACTGTTATCGGACGGGAAATGGCAGTTTTCTGACAGCCCCACCATGATTCCATCAAGCTGATAAAGGGAACCTTTGGGCCTCCAGATGCGGTGAGATTCTTGCGCCCCGGCTAACGTGGCCAAGTTCAAGAGTGACAGGAGTCAGAACTGGAGCCTATCTGGAGGGTTGCAGGTTTCCTGGGCACGTCACATTTTTCAACATGGAAAAATGAGAAACCAAGGGAACAGAAATGGACAGATCCTTCCACCCCTAGCCAAAGTGCAATGGTGAAGCACTGTCACAAACTGGCAGGATGCCAACAAGTGTGCCCTGTGGGGGGGGGGAGTGGGGCTAGAGTCTGGCTCAGGAGAGGCAGGCAGTGGTTTGTGGGGCACTGTGGTTTCCCAGGGAGCAAGGTGGCAGAAGCTTCAAAGCTGGAGGGTGGAACAGAGGAAGAAGGTTGGAGGAAGAGGAGGAAGAGGCAGGTCAGGCGAGTGAAGGGCCAGGGGCTTCTCAACCCTCTCCTGTACCACTGTCTCCCTGAACCAGGAGGGGACTGAAGAGGGGAGAGCAGAGGCGGTTTCCGTGCAGGCCCAGTCTCTGTCTCTGGGGGAGGGAGAGTGGCCCGCTGTGGCTGCAGCTGCTCCTGGAGCGCAGACCCGGGAACAGGTGCCTAGACACTAGACTGGTGCGCACAGGTGCCTAGAGCTCTAGAAGCAACTGCATGCAGAACATCCCAGGTTCAACATGCAGTGGCATCTCCAGTTGGGACTGGGAAGGTCCCCTGTCAGTCAGGGTCAGCAACACAAGGCTCGGTGGGCCAGCGATGTGACTCAGAACAAGGCCCCTTCCCAGGCAATAACTCGTAACTGAGTAAGATTGTCTTCCATAAACACGGTTTTAACAATGAGTCCATAAGTGACTGTGGAGGCCAATTCTGGATCCACATGTCCTTCCACAGTGGGGACATTTTTTTTTAAAAAAAGATTTTTATTAAGTTTTTCAAAAGTTATATAAAAACAAAACAAAACAATAATAAAAAAGACAAAAATAAAAAACAAGTATAGTTTCAATCCCTTTTTTTCTTATAACTTACTTTCCCGACTTCTTCGTACCTCCCCTCTCTGTATTCCAATTTCTATTTTATTATTTCAGCAAATCCGTTCCCTTAATTTTCATTTAATTTTTGACCTTTCTTTTCTTTTTACTTATCCATTACGTCTGGAAACCACATAATTTCTAAACCAACGTCATTCTAACATTCATAAATTTTGCAATATTTCTTGAGATAGTCCTTAAATTTCTTCCAATCTTCTTCCGCTGTCTCTCTCCCCTGGTACCACAGTGGGGACATTGCCAAGCGTGCCTTCCTCTTAGCCTGTTTCTCCCTTTTGTCCTGAGTTCGAGTGTCTTCAAAGCCCATGATACCTTTGGGAAAGGCTATTCTCCAACTGGTGCGTTCACAGGCCAGTGTTTCTCAATTGTTGGTGTTTATACTACATTTTTAAAGATTTGCCTTGAGAGAGTCTTTTAACCTCTTTTGTTGACCAACAGCATTACGCTTTCCATTTTTAAGTTCAGAATAGAGTATTTGCTTTGGAAGACGATCGTCAGGCATCCACACAACATGACCAGTCCAATGAAGTTGATGTTGAAGAATCATTGCTTCAACACTGGTGATCTTTGCTTCTTCCAGTACACTGGTATTAGTTCGCCTGTCTTCCCAAGTGATGTGTACAATTTTTCGGAGGCACTGTTTATTGAATCTTTCAAAGAGTTGGAGATGGCGTTTATAAGTGGTCCATGTTTCACAAGCGTACAGTAAGGTTGGTAGAACAATAGCTTTGTAAACAAGCATTTTGGTTTCCCTGCGAATGTCCTGGCAGCCTTCCGAGGGCCACATCCCAGTGGTGGGCGGGGCCTGAGGCAAAAGTGGGCGGAGCAACAAATGCAAATTCTACTTTTGCTCAGTAGGGTAGTTCCTAGACCAGGCATGTCCAAAGTCCATTTTGGGGCTTGTTTTATCCAGCCTCTGTGGCTGTTTATTGGGGTCAAATCTCAAAAAAGCTCAACATTCCTTAAAAAAGGTCAACAACTTTGGGGGGATATCCCAATAAAAGCTGAAACACTTCAAACCTAAAAAAAGCTCTTTGGTCCACCCTCACGCATGTTCACTTCATCCAATCTGGCCCTCTTGGAAAAAAGTTTCACCCGCTTCATCCTCCACCCAGGCACGCAAGGGCCCATGTTTAGCCAAAAGACTGACGGAGGGTCTTAGGCAAGGTCAGGGGGGAGTCACAAGGGCCACACGCGACCCCAGCCCAGCTCTATTATCTTGCTCAGCGCTTCCCTTCCTTAAGTGTCTTGTACCAACAATTTTCAGATCCAGATCACAGATAAAGGAAGAGGAAGATTAGGTGGTCGTGCAAAACCGTTTCCAGCTGCCGGTAGCCAGGCTATAAAACATGATGTCACATGAAGAGAGCCAGTCCGGTCCCTTCCTTCAACTTCAGAGGCAGAACAATGGAGCACCCGGGGAGATTCTGCTTCCTCCTCTTCGCCCTTTTGTCTGCCCACTTGGACACTGGCGGTGAGTAGCGACTTCATCCAATCTGATGGCCAGAGCCCTTTGACCATGGAACAGTCTCCCTCGGAAGGCGGTGGGCTCTCCTCCACGGGAGGCTTTTAAGCAGAGGATGATCTGTCAGGGATGCCTCAGTAGAGATTCCTGCATTGCCCTGGGAGTCACTGCCCCCTCTAGGATTCTGTGATTCTATGATCTCTGGGTTGAAGCAACTGCCCTATGAGGAAAGGTTGCAGCATTTTGGACTTCTTAGTTTACAGAAAAGGCAAGTGACTTGATGGAGGTGTTTAAAATGGCACATGGCAAGCAGAAGGACAGTAGAGAAAGGTCGTTCCCCCCCCCCCCCGCCCCCGGTGTCTCGTAACTCTAGAGATTGTGGACATCCAGTAAAGGCAAATGCTGAGGAATTCACGGCAGATAAAAGAAAGTGCTTCTTCATTCAGCACATAGTTAAAACTATGGAACTCCCTCCCACTGGAGATGGTGAGGGTCACCAATTGGGATGGCTAAGATTCTTGAAAGATGTGCTGGATAGACAAGCCGACAAGCCCACCTCACAAGACTCCTTCTCCCCCAAGTCCTACCTACCGGTTCCGAGATTGACGCCGTTTCACGGTGTGGTGGAATCGGTGACTCTGGTCTCTCTCTTCCAGGCAGCCTCCGCAGCAAGATCGTCGGGGGTGGTGAATCGAAGCCACATACAAGGACGTACATGGCAGCTCTGAAAGGAGGCGGAGGTTTCATGTGCGGGGGATTCCTTGTGGCCCCTCAGTGGGTCCTGACTGCAGCCCACTGCAATGGGTGAGTCGTGGTAACGCAGTGGGTTTGAATTTTTAGACTTTCAGCTTCCAAAAATGGGGGGGGGGCTAAAAAGTTGACTTTGGAATTGAAAAGGTTTTTGACTGGGTAAGTAGAATGTGTGTAAAATTGCATAGAAATAATTAAAAATGTACTGTATGTGCTGTATAAAGGTAAAGGGACCCCTGACCATTAGGTCCAGTCGTGACTGACTCTGGGGTTGTGCGCTCATCTCACTCTATAGGCCGAGGAAACCGGCGTTTGTCCGCAGACAGCTTCCAGGTCATGTGACTAAGCTGCTTCTGGCGAACCAGAGCAGCGCACAGAAACACCGTTATATGTACGGTATACAGTACATGAAAGAACATTGTAAAGATTTGAAAATGTTTGCAGCTTTGATTTAAAATATTTTGTAATGTTGATTTTTTATACCGGTTTACAAATACTAAAGTTAATTTCTCTAAGCATAAAAAGAAGGTAAATAGGGTGAGGGAGAAATGCCAAGGTGAATGTGATTACATATGGAAGCCGAGGGGGGGGGTAATCGGCTGTGGCTTTCTGTTGATTCTCTTCTTGTTCAAAGAGATATCTCCGTCATTCTGGGTGCTCACGACCTGAAGGCCGTCGAAAGCACCCAGCAGGTGTTTGGAGTCAAAAGTTACCATCAGCATCCGGATTATATGGTGGTTGCTGGAACACCCTTCAACGACATCCTTCTGTTAAAGGTATGGAGAAAGATTGTCAACTGGTGCTTTTGGCCAAAATGCATATGTCATTATTTTTGGAACTATCAAATTTCAGGTTGCAAATAGCGTTCTGTATCCACATACAGAAAAGTAAGATGACAAGTCAAGTCAAATAGGTAGTAGGTTGATATTCTATGCAGCCCACTACTTCCAAGGGATGGGGAATAAATTCAATAAATTTAGTATTTACAGTGGTACCTCCGGTTGCGAACAGGCTCCGCTCCAGAGGTCCGGCCATATCCCGAAGTTTTCACAACCGGAGAGACCACTTCTGTACATGCGCGCGGGGAGTAGCACTTCCAGGTTTGCCGCTTTCGCAACCTGAGGGTAACGTAAGCTGAAGGTCCACTGTACAGGCACACATACCAATTGGCAATTTTGGAATAATACATAAACCCAAACACAGCCACCTTTTCAAAATCAGCACATCTCTGAAACCAGCAATGTATTTCTCCAGTCAAGTTGTGTCTACAGAAAGGCATATACTCAGGTAAATTGTCTATCGGAGGACATTTCCATCAAAATTCCACCCCACCCCCCATTTTATCTGATCAGTGAAAACAAACAAAAACCTCCAAAATCACAACAAAGGCATGTTGCTGACAGGGAGGCAATCTGTCCCTCTTAGTTTCTCCCCATATCTTATTTTCCTATTCTCCACATTTCTATATCAACTTGCATCTTTTTAAAACACTCTCTTGAAAACTCACCAGCAGTTGTGTGCAAATGCAGTTTTGCTTAATATGCACATTTCCCTAACCCAATTTCCCCCTAATAGAATGCACTCCTGTTTTGCTGTTTTCATAGGATCATAGACTTGTAGAGCTGGGAGGCCTCATCCAGCCCCCTGAAAAGCAAGAGTCATAGCTAAAGAGTCTCTGCTATCCAAACTATGTTTAAGCTCCCCCACCCCACCCCTGCCCCGTCCAACACTTTTTCAGGTTCCCTTGTTGAACAGAGCCCCTTCCACCCTAAAAGGAGGTGGAGTTGTGGGCTTCATGGCCCCACCACGTGCGCGGGCGGCTTGAGCAATTGGGGGGATTCCCAGCTGCGTCATCCCCTGGTCAGCCAATTGGCTGGCTCGGGGGCGTGGCCTGCCCTACTTAAGGCAGGACGTGGTTGGGGATCTCCCTCTTTCCCCGCCTGCCAGCTGTTCCTGTTTCCCACCCTCCCACCCTATAAGGTTTTCGTTCCTTGGCCTTGCTATGGACCTCAGGTGGTCGCCGTTGAGGGGCCTGGTAGGAATTTTTGCACTTGGCAAATTGGCACCAGCCACTTGGTTTTTGCCTAGCAGATCATCACAAAATTAAAGGACATGACTTACCTAAATCTATCAATCTAGAACTTAGCTAGATACTACCCATTATTTCCAAAAGCACAGATTAAATTAACGTTAAACGTTCAGTGGATAAAGTTTCTCCCCCACCCTGAGCTATCAGTGCCCTCTCTGTGATGTCTCATGACTCTCAGGAAACAGGCCAATTTCAGACCATCCTCTTCTCCTCCTTCCTCCCCTGAAGCTCGACCGTGAAGCCAAGATCAACAAGTACGTCCAAGTCATCCCATTACCGGAAAACGAAAACGACCTCCTCAAAGACACAGAATGTTTTGTGGCTGGATGGGGCCGCATTGATGCGAGATACGAAGGCAGCTCCAAACTTTTTGAGACCAATGTCACCGCCCTTGGCCGCCGGAAGTGCCTCCAGTTCATTCCGGAACTCACCGACAAGATGGTGTGCGCCGGCAGCCGGGCCAAGCTCTGCGACGTCAGCAACGTAAGCCCACATGTCATTGTCAAAAGCAAGGAGAATGCAGAACAAAAGCCCATGCACTTTACAAAATTGCACATGCTAATTCATATGCAGAGATGCAATTTTTAGAAATATTTACTAAAAGTTTTGGGGCTGCCAACATCTTTTTTTTAGGCCCATGGATCTTTGAGTGATGGCTGTTGGTGCTGCCACCTCTGGTCCCTTCCGGTGGAATCCATCTGAGCCTTGCAAAGTCCATGGAGTTGAAAGAGGAAGTGGGGAAGGAGCCCCCCCCGCCCCCTTTCAGCTCTGTATACTTCTCAAGGGAGGAAAAGGCAGCCACCAGCACTAAGGGGTGGGGAGAGAACCCAGAGACTCTGGGAAGACCGGAAGAGTACTATTGCACCCATGGGTGCCACTTGGGCGATCCCTGTGGTGATTTAAACGGAGAGTGCAATTGCCTGTTGTGGGCAAGGCGAAGAGCAAGGATCAATCCACGTTAGTGGTTTTTCTGCTTCTTGCAATTCACACGAAAAATGCCCCAACTCTAAAAATGTCTCCACTTTGCATCCTTCTGTGATCTTTCAGAAGACTTTTACGCCAACGTTTTAAAATGGATTGTGTTGTTCTTGCATGACAGATTATCAGTCACATGCACACAACTCCCCCCCCCCCGAAACCTGGGAACTGTAGTTTGTGGAGGGGGCTGGAAATCAGAGGTCTGAGAAGGGTGCACAACAGGTCCCAGGGTTCACTGGAAGAAGCCTGTGCTTTAATTGTGCATTCACTGAGCTCTAAATGTGAGTGGTTTCAGTCCTGCAGAAGCAGATCTATCTTTCTGCAGCTTCCTCCCCCCCCCCCCGCCGCCGCCCAGAACTGCTCAATCCACAACTGTTGGAATCCACCCCCATCAAACTTCCTTTTCTGCAGGATTGTGCTTGTGGTGCGGCCTACTGGCATTGATGGAGGTTAATTGGGAGAGGGAATGGAGAAGGCCATGCCCTCCCAAGAATCTATGACAGTGGTGGCCAAAATTGGCCCTCCAGCTGTTTGGGGACTACATTTCCCATCATCCGTGACCACTGGTCCTGTGAGCTAGGGATGATGGGAGTTGTAGTCCAAAAACAGCTGGGGAGCCAAGTTTGGCCACCACTAATTTGTAGGCGCTTCTGCCGGGATGAAGCTTGCAAGCCATCGATCTATCTATCTATCTATCTATCTATCTATCTATCTATCTATCATCTATCTATCTATCATCTACCAGTGCTCTTGTCCACCCAGATGTTCAAGCCCTCACCTGAGTGGGATAGGCAGGCACACCTGGAGACTTCAGTTCAGACTGGGAGCCAAGAGACCACGGCTCTAATCCCCACTTGCTGTCCGGGAGTGGGCAGAGGAGGAATGGTGGAGACCCCCTGCCAAGGGAGGAGGAAGGGAAAGACTGTTTAGATTCACATCAGGGGTTTGAGGGAGGTCACAGCTCAGAGGCGGATGAGGGGGAAAGTTGAGAAATAATGGGAGGAGGAGGAGGAAGCACCGGGGGGGGGGCGACAGCTGATGGACACCGTGTCTTCAGAAAGCATTCCAGACCCCCCTCTCCCAGAACCCGGCAAGACTTGAAAGTAGGAGAGCAAAGAGCTCAAAGCCCTTGGGCCCTTAGCAGCACCCATGGGAGAGACGAATGAGGACGTGGGAGGGGGTGGAGATTCACTCGGGACAACACCATTATCCAAGAGGCTGGGTTCTGTAGCCCCCTCTGTAAATACTGGATAAAAACCGGTTGGTAAGAAACACTCACTTGTCTTTGTACTTTCCTGAGCAAGCAGCCAGGAGTTGCTGGCAGCAGCCCATGAAACTCACTGGGTGACTTTGGGACAGTCACTCCATCTCTCAGCCCAGCCTACCTCGCAGGGTGGTTGTGAGGGAAGTGTTGCGTCAGCTGCCTGGAACTCCTTGGAGGAAAGGCGGGATAGAAATGCAATGGTGAATAATAATGTGAAATAAGTTTCTCTCTCCCCTCTCCAACCCCACAATTCCTGCTCAGGGGGATTCTGGGAGTGCCCTGGTCTGCAGTGGAGTGGCCCATGGAATCGTCTCCTATGGCTTCCAAATCCCGCCATCAATTTACACGCGTGTCGCAGCCTACCTCCCTTGGATCAAAGAGACAATGAAGGAAGAGTGAGGCCAGCAAGGAGAAAAGCAGCCAGCAGCTTCTTGTTCCAGGCTAGATTCTTCCTGCCCCTGCTAGAGAGAGTCAGATACGAGAGACGCGCTTGGTCATTGTGAAGTCAGATGCACAGGCCACTGCTCCTCCTGTGGATCGATCACGGCTTTCCCCAGAGAAACCTCTGCCTTCTTCTATACCATTAGTGCTTACTGTTGCTGTATTGTTTCCTGAAATAAACAAACTTCATTGCAAACTTCTGTCATCCTTCTGACGCCCTGCCTCCCCTTTGCTTGTTCCACCGACCCAGTATTCCCCAAACCTTGGACACCTCGCAGCACAATCCTAGGCATGTCTACTCGAGAGCAGGCATAGGTAAACCTGGCAATGTCAATTTCTCATTTCTTCCTATTTCAAGTCAGTTCTCCATATTTTGGGGTGGGGGAGGGACAAATGTTTTCTTGTTTCCCCTTCTTTACCCAAGAAACAACCATCAGTATTCACAGAAACATCAAATGTCTATTTAATTACATTTACCTAAGTTGTTTTACTTTTAAAACAGAGATATCACTCCACAATTTTGCCTAATCTGATGGGTTTTGGTGCATTATTGCCACTGGTACAGGCATTCAGGTTTACAGTTAACCCTAGCAGATGCTCTGCCACTGAGGTCTAGCCCTCTTCTTAAAAATAAGGATCCCAGTCTTCATGGTTCTGGATGAAAGGGGCCTGATTTAAACACAAACCTACTTAGTAAGAGCTTATGTGAATGGGAGTAGATGATGAGATAAAGGCAACTTCCTGTGTTCCTGGAACTTAGCTGGACTCAACGCTCACTGTTTTAAAACTTGGTTAGCTGCTCTGAACAGGCCTCCAGCTGGAGAAGGAGGCAGGAAAGAATAAATCAATGTGATAAAGAAACGAAAGTGTCTGCTTTGAGTAAGAGCAAATGGCGGTTTTCCAGGGTGGGGATTCGTTAGGCAGGGGCAAAACGGTCAGTTTCAATTTCTCTCACTTTCTCATTCCCTGCTGTCTGCAATGCTAAATTCAGTTCTCCGCATTTCCATGTCAGCTTGTATTTTTTAAACAAATGGTCCTCATTTTAGTGCAACTTTTTCCTAAAACACACATTTTTGTATGAAGTTTTGCCTGATGTCCCCCCCCCCCTGAGCAATTTCCTCATCTATAAGGCACTTTTGTATGTCCCTTTCATAAGTGCATGCATTTTATACCCTGGTGTGTACATTTGGGGACACATTACACGGCTAGAGAACTGCACTGCAAAATCTCCTCTGGCTTCTTCCTCCTCTTCCTCCTCCTCTGTAACCCTCCTAGAACTCAGCTGGGCAAAGGAAGATCGTCTTTCTCTGCCTCTCTCTGGGCTCTGGTGCCCCCTGCTGCTCTCCTCTCTGACTTCTCCAGCAGACTCTTCTTAAGTTGCATCAAGCCTAGATGTGCCACTGGCCTGATGCAACACAAGAGCCTGCTGGATTGACAGGAGCAAGCCAGCAATAAATCACACTAAGCAAGTTGGAATTAACTCTTTATTAGCAGGAGGGGGAGCCTAAATGCCAAACACTTCCTAAAGGGGTTTCTTTAATGATGATGTTATGTGCCTCCAAGGTGACTGTAGAATTGCTGGAAACTGAGCATCAGTTAGTGTCAGAGTTCCCAGGAATCAATCCCCTCCCAGGCCCTGTGCAAAAGACGACCCCCCCACCCCCACCTGGTGCTCATAGCAACTAGCTTTGCCCTTGATGATCTTCACCCCTCCTAAAAACCAGGGAGGATTTGTGATACTTACTCATTTCAGTATGTGGCCGTCATTACCCACTGGTGCACCATGAGGAATCCGCCACAGCAGAAACGTCCCATGGGATCCTGCAAGGCAGCCATGTAGGGTCTGGAGTGGGGCTTGGCTTTGTGCCCCACAACAATCTGACTCTGCAATGGATCTGCAAGAACCTCATGCAGAAAACCCCCCTACTCTGCATCATTTACCGGGGGGGGGGGACACGGGACTAAACCCTGTTAGTAAATCATCCAGGATCACATCTTTAATTAAAAATTTAAGGTCTTATATATAGAAGAAGAAGAAGAGGAGGAGGAGGAGGAGGAGGAGGAGGAGGAGGAGGAGGAGGAGGAGTTTGGATTTGATATCCCACCTTTCACTCCCTTTAAGGAGTCTCAAAGTGGCTAACATTCTCCTTTCCCTTCCTGCCCCACAACAAACACTCTGTGAGGTGAGTGGGGCTGAGAGACTTCAGAGAAGTGTGACTGGCCCAAGGTCACCCAGCAGCTGCAGGTGGAGGAGCGGAGACGTGAACCCGGTTCACCAGATTACGAGTCTACTGCTCTTAACCACTACACCACACTGTTCATAAATGTACCAACCAAGCACGTACATAGATATGTGGACCACACGTCTGGAGCAGCACAGGAAGACAGTCCTGAAACCATTTTGACTCCCAAACTGACCAAATGTTTTCTCTGCAAGGAGGTAGGGGGTGAGGGAACCTTCCCATTGTCTCAGGAATTAAGAAATCACCATCTCAAAGCAATGGGCAGACTACCAGGAAAGGGAATCAGATAAGGCATTAGCAGATAACCTGGCAGACAGGGAAAACATCAACATTCAAATTTCTGTGGTAGACCACCTTTTCTATGATGTAGGTATGATGTATGTAGGGGTGGTCCTGAGCTCCAGGGCAGGGAATTTAAAATGTCTTTATAAGGGCAGGCACACTTTGGTTCTGGGTTCCTCCTCCCGCCTGCGTGGGGTGAGGGGAGCACCCTCTTGCAACAGATCAATAAAGATCAGTCTTACCAGCTGCTTTGCTTCTCAATATTCTCTGCTTGGCCTCTGTTATTTTCTCCTACCAACAGGGAACCTACGTAAGGACTCTATATGGGCTCTTGGATACCCCATAAGGGAAAAGGGCAGATTTTGTTTACAACACATCAAGCCCTAGTCATATATATAATATGACCCCGTGTGTGTGTGTGTGTGTGTGTGTGAGAGAGAGAGAGAGAGAGAGAGAGAGAGAGATTTTTATTTGTTTTACAATCACATTACATAACATCATACCCTCTTGTTTTATCTCTGGCTCAACTGAGCCTAATGACTTCCCTTCCTGACGCGCAGCATAAATTAAGAATGCAGAGTTTTAGAGAAGAAGAGCTTTACTGCGTTAAAATCCACTTCTTCCTAAACAACTTGCTTCCAAACAGTCTGCCTGAGATTCCCTGCTGCTCAGAACTGAGGCGACTGACTCTGACTGACATCTTACAGAGAAGCAAAAGTGAAACTGGCTGCCAAGTCACATGACTCAGAGTGACTCCCCCGTTGGCAGTCAGGCCTGGAGGACTTGACTGGGCAGCCCCAATGACTGGGCAGGCCCAGCACTTCCCAGCCTGCCTTGCGGCTTCAGCTCTCAGGTGTCTTGGTCACATGACACTTCGTCCCGTCTGATGATTTTAAAAAAATTAAACTTGACATCTTTACAGTTTGTTTCCAGTCCTTGTTATATCATTACCTAAAATATTATATTACTCCACCTGAACAGCTAGCAATTTCATCACATCAAGCCCTTGTCTTAGCCCTAGACTGATTCAGTGCAGATTCCCCTCTTATCATATCACTGCTGTGGTCTGAAATCTGCTCAGAAAAATGCAGATAATATCATAGAATCCTAGAGTTGGAAGAGACCACAAGGGCCATCGAGTCCAACTCCCTGCCAAGCAGAAAACACCATCAGAGCACTCCTGACATATGGTTGTCAAGCCTCTGCTTCAAGACCTCCAAAGAAGGAGACACCACCACACTCCTTGGCAACAAATTCCACTGTCAAACAGCTCTTACTGTCATGAGGTTCTTCCTAATGTTTAGGTGGAATCTTCTTTCTTGTAGTTTGGATCCATTGCTCCGTGTCCGCTTCTCTGGAGCAGCAGAAAACAACCTTTCTCCCTCCTCTATATGACATCCTTTTATATATCTGAACATGGCTATCATATCACCCCTTAACCTCCTCTTCTCCAGGCTAAACATGCCCAGCTCCCTTAGCCGTTCCTCATAAGGCATCGTTTCCAGGCCTTTGACCATTTTGGTTGCCCTCCTCTGGACAATATTACAAGCTATAAACTCGCATCACCACAAGGGGCCATAGTCTGCCACCATGTTACCTGCAGGGCTACGGTCTTCCTCTATGGTTCACCACCCCCACCCCCAAATCTGGCTTTCATCAGATATTCTGGCTCTGAAGGTGGAGGCTCCATTTCTCCTTCCTAAAGGAACCATTGATAGATCCCCATGAATTAGTCTACTCTGTTCTGTTGGAAATCCAGTGGCTTGGAATAAATCAAGGAAGACCGAAAGGGAAATGAATGGGAATCCTGGTTAGCTGATGAATTGAGTGGATTCACTGGAGACAAAGGGAATTACTCTGGGTTGCATTTGTTACCTGTCAATGGCAGTTCACCTCAGTTCCCACGGCTGCTTCCTGCCTCTGGTTCATGGGTGGCAGCATTTTGGCAACATTATCAAAGGTACATCCACCCACACCCTGAACATAGGAAACAGAAGGAATTATCCAGTGTCGTCATCATCATCAGTAGTAGCAGCACTTCATGATTATTGACAGACCAACTCTGTGCTACAAAGATGTCTGCTGGCAACATCATCCCCGCTGTGTGGGAATCTCTAGCAGACGACTGGAGACAAGACAGGTCATGCATCCACAGCAGTGACCAGAGGAGGAATGGCGACTGGGAGGAGAGCAGCAAGAAGAAACGCCCTGGTGCATCTGCAGCGGCACAATTGGACGCCTTCCTCTGCCTCTGCTGCAACAAAACATGTCTCTCCTGCGTGGGTCTCTACAGCCACAGCAAGCACTGCAACCTTCCAACAGCTTGACCTCAGCCCCAAAGGGGCACCCCTCCATTGTTTCCTGAGACAGATGGATGCCACCCAGCCCACCCTTCACCCAGCGCAAGTTACAACATTAAAACACAAGGTCTGCTTAACAATTTAACTTGGAAGGTACTGGTTCAGTAAAGCTCAAAAGGAAGGTTTGGACAATTAATGATTGGGAGTTGCTGCGCCATTAAAACTTCAGATCAGACTTGGACAACATCCCGGATTGGAATGGAGTCAGAGGAAGCTGCGCTGATAAAAAGACAATTGGAAAAATATATAGTAAGCTGTATTCAACGGATGAAAGTATATGATGTTTGACATGATTGAGAATCATGGACTCAGGGACGGGAATTATAAAGCGTCAAAATCAAGATGTGAAAAATGTGGAAACAACAAGGAGAGGCAGGACTGAGATGTGGAGATATGCTTCAGAGATCCAGACCGTGGGGAGCTCTGAAAAATTAATAATTATAATTTGGACTATAATTTGGTCTTCTTTATTTTAGTTTTTTATTTTAATTGGAGTATTATGATTGGATATATTAATTGGATGTTTTTTATTGGAAAATCAATAAAAATGATTTAAAAACAAAACAAAACACAGTATTATACATAGCTTAAAACAATCTACAATCAAAGATATAAGGTGGGTCCTAGAACTATGCACCTCAAGTATCACAAACCACCAGAGTAAAGGTACGTCTTCAGCCTTCTCCACAAGTTGTATAATGAAGGTGTCAGACGCACCTCTTTGGAGAGGGAGTTCATTGAGACTCACCTGGTTGGGCCAAGGAGAAGGACAGGAGAAGACAGGGGCAGCAGACAAGGCTGGTGGAGTCTCCACATCCTGAGGAGGGAGGGGCCTGACATTTAGCTCTCCCACCTCTTCATCCCATAGCTTTGCTTTTTTTTTACCACCACCCGATGGACTCTGCATCCCGCAAGAAGCCACAGTCTAGACTTGAGATCTTGATAGGTGAATCTCAGCAGGCCACCTGACAGATTTCCCCACTAGAACAGCAATCAGATAGTGAGATGGTTTGTGTGCTTTGGTCCTGGCAGGGGCAGATAAGGAGACCGGGAAAATTAGGAACCAAGAGAACCTAAATTGGCAGGGCTGCCCATCCCTTGCTGGGGGTGAAAGGAGCGGAGTAGAATAATGTCTGGAGGGCCAAAGGTTCTTAGCCTGAGGACAAATGGGATGACAGAGACCATAACAGCCTGAGCATTTGTTCCCTATGCTTGTAGCTCTTGCATTGCCCCTTCGAGAAGTCAGCCAGGTGGAATAAGGAGGCAAAAGTAGAATGAGTTGCCTCTCTGCCTGATATTGAATATGCTGCCCCCTACTGTTTGCGCTCCCTGATTTCAGCCCCACCAGCACCAATAAGCTGTATAGAGTGTTAGGGGGAGTACCTCTGGTGGGACACTCGTCCTCCTCCTTCTGAAGTATTCTGTCCACCTTTGGTCCCCACCCTGCACTCTGCTCTCACCTGTGGCTCCTAAGTGCTGTCAGCATGGGAACTGGGCAGCTAAACCAAGTGAGGGCAACCAATGGGTCTCCAACTCTTGGTGAGTTAGGGGCTTCCCCTGCGTGCAAAGACAGGCTCCAGCAGACAGAGTGGACAAGACGAAGAGTACACGACTTGGCATCCCAGAATACTTCATACATATCTCTATCTATCTATCTATCTATCTATCTATCTATCTATCTATCTATAGATCTAACCCCAGCCATTATCTTTATTGCTCAGATTTCATTTGTGTCAAAATCTTAAAAGTCTCTGCTGCCTCCCCAGTATATATATTGACCTGAACGGTTAAGGCCACCTCCTGTCTGGATTTCACCAACTTATCAGAGAATGCCTCTCCCGATCTTAGGAGGGGGAGGGGTTGCGGGCTCACGACCCCGCCCACAATCTCGCGGGGCTAGCTTTAGTCCCGCGAGACCAGGAGTGGATCTCATTAATATTCAGCGGCGCGCCACCAGCCAATAGGGCGGCCTCAGGGGCGGGTTCTACAGAGGGGACTTAAGGTCAGGCTAGACTGGGATCGCCCCTTTTCCCTCTTCGCAGCAGCCGTGGTTTGCAGCATCTTCGGTCGTCGCCGTTTTCGTTGCCGCTGCTTGCCTTCCGCTTACCAGCGATCCCCTTTTGCCTTTTAATCTTGCTACCAGCGATCCTTTTGGCCTTTAATCTTGCTTCAGCAGATCAAACTCGCTGCGTTATTTAGCTCCAAGGAGCCTTTCCGCTGGGCTTTCAGCCTTCTCAACGCTGCTCCTTCGGGGAGGGAGTCCCTCGTGCCATTGTTCTACACAGTGGGGGGCTTGGGCACGGCTGCCCGCTCCAGGAAATAAGGGTAGCGCAGCGGCGTTCCAGTACGCGTTCGTGGGGATCGCGGCAGCGCCTTGGTAACAAAACGGTCATTTACTCTTTCCTCTGCTGCTTGTTTCTTCAGCGCCGGTTCGGAGAAGCATCTTTAGTGAGCTGCTTCAGCGCTCACTGAAGGTTGGATTTGGGTCCGGGGGAGTGCCTAGACGTATTTAGAGGTTCTACAAAAGGCGAGTGGGGCTGAGGTTCCATCCTTTCATTAGGCAATTTTGTTGCATTTTGTGGAAAGGGGGTTGTCTGCTTTGGCAATCTAAGCGGTTCTCGTTACTTTATTCCACTCTGCCGCTCTTCCGGCGTTTGTGGTTGCCAGGGCAACAAAGGGAAGGAAGCCGCCATTTTGTGCCTGACCACTTGGTCCCGGAGGTGGCCATTTTAGGTGAGGCATACCCTGGCTTCACCGCCAGCTTTTGAGCAGTCTATTCATTGCTGCGTCTCCGGCAGCATTCAGATCTCTTCGCCGTGTTTTTTTTTGTGTGGCTTACATTGTTTTCTTAGGCATTAAAACGTCTTTATGGCTAATTGGGAATCGTGCCCTGCTGGCTTGTATTTGCAGTAAACCTTTAATTTTCAGCACGCCTGCCTCCCGCTTGGAATACTAGGCGCTCGGGAGTGATCCAATATTTAATCCATCGCAAAAGCCAATAGTATTCCAATTGATCCTATACCTTATATTTAATTGGCTCATTAAAGCAGGCCGGCGCATCTTAACGTTTCTCCCAGCCGGGTTCAATAGCGTTCCACAAACACAATCGCAGCTTGTTTTGTCCGGGTGCTTGTCTTTCGCCGATATTCCTGTCCCAGTAGTAGCCTCCCTCTATTCTTTGTTCCTTTTACCTTTCAGGGGAGACTTAATAATAATTAATAATTTAAAATAAATAAATAAATAAATAAATAAATAAATAAATAATAAAAATAAATAAATAAGTTAGTAAAAATAAATAAATAAATAAATAAATAATAAAATAAAATAAAATAAAATAAAATCAATAAAATAATAATAAATAAATAAATAAATAAATAAATAGTTGTACAGCAATAATTGTTCGGATAAGGGGGTACTTATACATACTCGGATAAGAGCTTAAGTGGGTAAATAAATAATTGGATAAACAATTAGACGAAGTTAGTAGTGGTTGGCCCCCCCTTCGCGGGTATACGTTCCTACTGTTTCGTGTTAATATGGCCAACAGGGGCAATGCTCGAACTTCCCAGTCGAGTGCCCTAGTCCCCGCTGCACCCTGTAACCCTCAGGCCCTAGCGCAATTGTTCTCAGCCTTGCAATCGTTCTATGCACAATGCAATCCTCCGGCTGCTTCAACGGCCACCATAGTTGAGGTTTCTCAGGATTGTATACCTGACACCCCCACCAGCCAACAGGGTCAAGCAGGTCCCTCGTCTAGCTCGTCACAGCAGGGCTTAAATCGGCCCCAGATGCGTTTGCAAACCGCGCGCTCACAGAAGTCTAAGTCGGCTGCTCAGAGGCCAAAGGCCAGAGCACAGAAACCCAAGGCTAGCGCGGGGAAGTCCAAAGCCCCTCGGGCCAACCCCTCCAATGCTATTCAGGAGGATATAGGCCTGCCTAGTGTTTTTCAGGATACTCCAGCCCAACATAGTCCGTCTGAAGGATCATCGTCTGAGGAGGAGCTACCACCACAGCAGGAGGCGTCATCTTCCAAGGAACCAGCACCCCATGAAGCTAACACCCGAGGAGGGAAGAGAAAATCGAAGAGGAAGCACTTGTCCAAAAAGAGTAGGAGAAGGGACCCCTCTGACTCCGAGGATGAGACAGGTACTTCATCTTCTGAGGGTGATAGTGATGCGCCCATGGATATGTATTGGGGGGAGGGCGAGGAGACAGGTGCCCCCTTGTGGATCCACGAGCGTCGTGCCAATTTACATCGTAAAACCTTTAATGGGTCCCTAGAGTGGAAAGATGGGGCGCTAGTCGAGGATGTAAAGGTGTCAACGCACGCTGCGACTGACTTTATCCTGGGTTATCACCTTTCTAAGAGGAAAAGGGATAAAATTTTGAATGGGGATTACCTGGATATGTTTACTTTACTGCCACCGGTTCAAATGAAGGGAAAAGGGAAAAAGAGGAGACACTATGGTAAGAAGAGATATAGGTCTCCTCGGGCGGAGCGCACTTTTGAGAACTGGCTTAACGGCTACCAGGTCTTCATGGGGATAGTTTGTGGTTGTTATCCGAAACGGGGATACCACCTCGCTTCTTACCTGGCTCATGTGAGAAGGGCGCGTGAATTAGCCGGAGATGAGGCCGCCATTTCGTATGATGAGGAGTTCCGTAGGAATGCCTCCCTGTTGTCCTCAACGCGCTCGGACCAGAAGGATAATAACTGCTGGATGGAGCATGTGGGGCCTAACATCGAAAAGAAGCCTCTTGACCAAGCAAAACTCGGTAAGGTGGACCCAAAACGTCATAGACAATGCTGGGACTTCAACAGAGGGGTCTGCCAGCGCACCTCCTGTAAGTACGTACACGAATGCGATAAATGCTTGGGCAGCCACCCGGCTACTAATTGCTTTAAAGGTAAACAACAGCCCTTTCGGGGTAGTAGGGGTCACCCCCACCAGGGTAATCGGGGTGCCCCCTCCAATGCCGCGGGTCCCGCCCAAGGAGCAGCAGGGAATCGTTATTAACGCGTCCCTCGACTTAGCTCACTCCCCGATTAAACTTCAACCCCTAAGATCACTATTAAATTTGTATCCTAACAGGCAAGCCGCCCTTTTGCTTGATCAAGGGTTTTCACAAGGGTTCAGAATTCCAGTTGTTTTCACCCCCAATCCTGGTTGCCCCCCTAACCAGAAATCAGTTCTAGAGAGACCTGACATTGCCTGGAAGAAAATCCAGAAAGAAAGTGCGGCCGGGAGGGTCGCCGGGCCCTTCCCAGGCCCCCCCCATTGATTGGCTGTATATTTCACCACTTGGCATTGTCCCAAGAAAGGCCCCTGGTGAATTTAGGATGATTCACAACCTTTCTTTCCCCAAGGGTGCTTCAGTCAACGATGCTATCCCACAGGAAATGTGCACTGTGAAGTATACATCTTTCGATCAGGCGGTGCGGTTGGTCCGGAGTTTTGGAAAGGGCGCCTTTATGGCAAAATGCGACATCGAATCGGCATTCCGCCTTCTTCCAGTACACCCAGAGGACTACCGCTGGTTAGGTTTTAAATTCCAGGGCAAATATTTTATTGATAAAGCCATGCCTATGGGGTGCTCAATAGCATGCGCTGCATTTGAGACGTTTAGCACCTTCCTTGAATGGGCACTGAAGTTTAAGACTGGTTCCGAAGGGGTGGGGCATTATTTGGATGATTTTATCCTGGTGACAGGCAAACCAAATCACTGCAAGGCCCTTCTACAGTCCTTTGAGGCCATGGCGGCGGAGCTGGGTGTTCCTCTGGCAAATGAGAAAACCGAGGGCCCAGTCACCAAGATGACCTTTTTAGGCATCGAGCTCGACACAATCACCCAAACTTCTCGCCTTCCCATCGAGAAGCTGATGGCGCTAAAGAGCTCATTTCTCAGATATTACCCCTGAAAAAAGTCACACTCAAGCAAATTCAATCACTATTAGGTCACCTCAACTTTGCATGCCGCGTAGTTTCCCCTGGTCGCCCCTTTTGTGGTCGTCTAGCACGGCTATCAGCAGGTCTAAAATCGCCCCATCATAGGGTCCGCCTCTCTAAGGCGGTAAAAGACGATCTCCAAGTCTGGCTCCAATTCTTAGATTGTTATAACGGGATTTCGCTTTGGCAGGACAACATGGCCCTGCAAGCAGATTTTCAGGTGCATTCGGACGCGGCAGGTTCCTTGGGTTTTGGTGTTTACTTCCGGGGTCAGTGGTGTGCTCAACATTGGCCCTCAGCCTGGTAAGGAAAACCCATATTACGTGATCTCACATTCCTGGAATTCTTCCCCATTGTGGTTGCAATCCACATCTGGGCAGAGCAGTTTAAAAACCACAGGGTGTGCTTCTGGACGGACAACCAAGCAGTTGTATCTGTCTGAAACAAACAATCTACGCATTCCCCCAGAGTGGCAGCACTCCTACGGTATTTTGTCCTCTCCTGCCTCCAACTAAACTTATATGCCTCTGCCAGATTTGTCCCAGGCGTCGATAATAACATCGCGGATGCTCTGTCTCGGTTTCAGATGGACCGCTTCGCTTATTGGCGCCGGATGCGCAGCAGCTGCCGCAACCGTTTCCGGAACACCTCTGGAATATTGGCAACGAGAAGCTATAAAGGGAGTATTGTCGGCAGTGGCACCCTCAACTTTAAGATCCTATAACAAGGCCTGGCTAGATTTTACTGCATTCCGCCAAAAAAAAGGGCGGTTTAGACTCGGCAGGCCCCCGTCTAGGGCAGAGGTCATAGAGTACCTTGTTCGCCTCCGTGATCTGGGTCGGGCCCCCAAAACCCTCAATATTCATTCGGCAGCAATATCCTTTTTCTCCAAGGCCCTGTTCTCAGTGGACCCATGTGCCCATTTCGTGGTGCGGAAAATGCTAGAGGGTTGGCGCAGATCTCGACCTCCCAGCTCTGATAGCAGGAGACCCATAACCTACGACATACTCACGCAGATTCGTAAGGAGCTCAGGGTCATCTGCTGGTCTAAATACGAAGCCAGGCTGTTTTCCGCGGCATTTTCCTTCGCCTTCTTTGGGGCCTTGCGCATAGGCGAGGTGGTTTGTGAGCACCAGCCGTCTAGTAGCAACAGGGGGCTGCTATTGGAAGATGTAACTTTTTCCGTCTCCAAGGTAATACTTAATATCCGCAGCTCTAAGACCGACCAGCTTGGTAGAGGGGCGCTAATTCGCTTACAGGCAACACATAAGGCTGGCCCATGCCCAGTAAAGGATGCTAGAAAGTTTCTGTGCGTAAGACCAAAGGCCTGTGGCCCCTTTTTCATTCATGCCGATGGCACGCATCTGTCTAAACACCAGTTCACGAGGGTCATGCGCAAGGCGGTCGCGGCCATTGGTCTTCTACCCGAAGAGTATGCCGCGCACTCTTTCCGCATTGGAGCCGCGACTACCGCCGTACACATGGGCTTACTGGCCGAGAGGATAATGGACATGGGTCGGTGGAAGTCTAAGGCATACAGGGGTTACATTCGTAACCCTCAATAACTCCCCTCTCACCTCAGTAGCCCCCCTGACCCTGTCCTCTTACTCTTATTTCAGGTACTGGGGCGGTGCGTCTCTGGATCCTTGGCCACAGTATCGTCCACTGGGCAAGAGTGCGTGCGATCTCCAGAGGCTGGTGTGAGGACCTGCGACTCCCTAGCTACGTTGAAGTGTCCTGGATCGCGCGGCGGGGAATGCGTTGGGATGAATTTCTCCCAACGGTTTCAAATAGAATCTCTGCGGAAGGTCCACCAGATGCGTTGGTCATCCAACTGGGTGAAAATGACCTGGCTTATAGAAAGGGGATGGACTTGAAGTGGCGCATTTTCAATGACCTGGAGGAGTTGCGGGCCCTATATGCAAATACGACAATAATCTGGTCCTCCTTGCTAGAGAGGCGCTTTTGGCGGGACGCCACGAATCCTGTGGCGGTGTGCAGAGCCAGGAGGATCTTGGAGCGCTCGGTGGCGCGTAGAGTGGCGGCCATGGGTGGGCTGGTTATTAAGCACCCAGGCATTCATTTCAGCAATGAATCACTCTATCGCGGGGATGGCGCGCATCTTTCTGATGCGGGGAATGATATTTGGTTGGCAGACATCTTCCAAGGAATCAGGGATTGGTTACAGGTTTGAGGGTATTGGCGGCGAGCATGGCTCGTGTGGCGGTTAGGCATTGGCCGGGGTATGGTTATGCAAATGAGGTCGGGAGGGAGGATCGCCATCACCTCCCCCAATTCATGAAGGGTGGTTCGTTAAAGGATTCCGAGGAGCGTCGCCTTGTCCGAAACCTACGGAGGCTAGGGCCTAAAGCGCGCTCCTGAGCGGTAACCTCTTGGGGAGCGCCTACGGATGTACATCTGGGGGGCTCCCCTTGTCGGTGTTTAACCCTTCCCGGTTAGAACCGGATAGTCTGTTAGGGCCAATGCCTAGGGCCAATACCGCTCTTACCTGTAATCAATAAAGTTGTGGCCATTTTTCGCCCATTAACCTAAATTCTCTTGTCCGAGTCTTTATTTACCCATCTGTGGAAGGGGGCGGGTATTGCCACGCAACCAGAGGATTTCGGAACTGAATGAGATCATGCCATCCAGCAGATCACAACTTCTCTTGAGCTCCTTTCATTTCACTGGAAACAAACTGCAAGTTCCAAAGTCACATGTACAAAATAGTAAATAATATATGGCAGCTGGGGTGATGTGGTGTTGCAGATGCAGTTCATGATGATGATAATAATAATAATAATAATAATAATAATAATAATAATAATAATAAACAACTTTTATTTATACCCCGCCCTCCCCAGCCAAGGCCAGGCTCAGAGCAGCTTACAAGCAATAATAAAAACAAGTTGAATGATTACAACTTAAAAACAAAAATAAAATACAACATTAAAATAATGGAACATTAAAATATTAAAATGTAGCCTCTTCGCAGGAGGAGAAGGAAAGGAAAGAAGAAGAAAAAAGAGAGGGAGGGAATCAAATTGTCTCCAAGCCAAAGGCCAGGCGGAACAACTCTGTCTTACAGGCCCTGCGGAAAGAAATCAGATCCCACAGGGCCCTGGTCTCATGAGACAGAGGGTTCCACCAGGCCGGAGCCCCTGGCTCTGGTCGAAGCCAATCTAACTTCCTTAGGGCCTGGGACCACTAGGGTGTTGCTATTTATGGACCTTGAGGCTCTCTGTGGGGCATACCAGGAGAGGCGGTCCCGTAGGTACAAGGGTCCTAGGCCGTGAAGGGCTTTAAAGGTCAAAAGCAGCACCTTAAATCTGACCCTGTACTCCACCAGGAGCCAGTGCAGCTAGAAAAGCACTGGGTGAATATGCTCCCATGGCAGAGACCCCGTGAGGAGCCTCGCTGCAGCATTCTGCACCCGCTGGAGTTTCTGGGACAGCTTCAAAGGCAGCCCCGCGTAGAGCAAATTACAGTAGTCAAGCCTGGAGGTGACCGTCGCATGGATCACTGTGGCCAGGTCTCATAATAAGAGATTATGCTTCGCAGATATTGTGTCAGACCACCGAGAGAGCCCACCGAGGGGCACAGCCTAGGAGACAGCTGTACTCGTTTGTGAAAAAGGCTTTGGGAGTAAATCCCAAGGGAAAATCTACCCACTTCGGGATGTCGCAGGACCCCCCCCCCAATCATTAAGTTTGTACAAACTCCACACACACACGACATACGCTACGCTTCTGTTATAAATTCATAGAAAATCAACCATACATCGGATTTGCACTGTTCCACTTTTATTTTATTCCATGAAGGAAGGACTACAAAATGGGGAAGGTTTGCTACAGGGCAGCCATAATCCCTTCACCATCTCAGCACATCCACAGGAGCCCTGCCCAGTTGCTATGCCAACCCTGATGGTCCTAGACAGAAGACCATCAAGATCACAAAGAACTTGCATATGGGAGTGGATTCAGCATGGACTGGAACAAAAGACAATGATCAGCTCTTCCCTCTGGGGGCAGGAAACTGCAAACTCCCCTCTGTCACCTGGAAAGTACTCATGGGGAGGGGGAAAGGGGGAACCAGCCAGGTGACAGGACCTCCCTCAACCCGTTCTTTTTGTGATGTAGTTGTGATGTAGTATTAGGGGTGTAGTTTTGGGGATTAGTAACTAATACAAGTTGGGGGTCTTCTTTTGTTCTGGGCTTCCATTTTGTTTCTCCTGGCGGCAGGTGGAAGTCCTGTCACAACAGTCTTCAAAAAAGACCAAGCCTACTGGCTGCTGTTTTGCTCTGGTATTCCTGGCTGGTGTCCTTGTTTTTTTGTCCAAGGGAGCCCTCAGATTTCTCCGTTAACAGGGAGAAGAAAAGGCCAAAGAGGAAACCCTACATAAACCCGGATTGGAGGTTGGACGGCACCTTGTCTGCCTCCTTCTGGAAACTCCTGCAGCCAAGCTGGCGCCAAACATCTTTGAATGCTACTAACACGGCAGAAACATTGCAGGAGGCAGCAGTGGGAAGATTCCCGTCTCTGCAGCCACAGCGGCCCCTGTGCTGTTCCCTCTTCCAGTCACATAGGAAATGACCACATGTTTAGCAAGTTAAAAACAATTTAATGACAAAGGTCATGGGTCATAGGTTTGGCCTTCCCCACATCGTTGAACACCAACTCCCATCAGCAAAGCTCTGCCATTTTTCTTTTCTTTATTAGATTTATATGCCATTATTCATGAAAAGACCTCAGGGTGGTTCACAAGATAAAAATACAAAATAAAACCACAAATAAGTAATTAAAACAAAAACAACAGCAAACCCCGCCTCTCCAAAGAACACATTTCAAAGGTTTTACAATATTAACCTCCCTCAGGAGAGCATTCCACAAGTGGGCAGCCACTGCAGAAAAGGCCCTCTGGACATCTCATGGAGGAGGTGTGCGAAGAGGGGCCTCAGAAGATGAACACAGAGTCCAGGACGGTTTATATGGGAAGAGGTGGTCCCTGAGGTATTGTGGTCCTGAGTAGTTTCTGGGTTCTCTCGGTTTCTTATTTTTCCAGTCTCCTTATCTGAACCCACCAGCACTATCAGATTGCCATTTTGCCACATGGCCGCCATCTCAGCTGAGATCCATCTATCAGATCTCAGGTCTAGACTGTGGCTTCCTGCAGGTGGTGGAGTCCAGTGGATGGGGGGTGATAAAAGCCGGGGGACGGAGGGACTGGGCAGCTGAGTGCCAGGCAACCTCAAGCATCGAGATGATGTGGAGACTCCACCAGCCTCTTCTCCTGCTCCTGTCCTTCTCGTTGGCCCAAACAGGTGAGTGCAAACCCCACTTATGAGCTCATTTCGAGCACCTTTGGGGCCAAGCCGACCTCATTCCGTCTGATGCTTAGGTCATCAAGGCGGCAGCACCAGAGGCAGGTGACAGCAGCGAGGGCAGAAACTGAGCTCACCTGCCTTGGCTCCTGGAGAAGTCTGACCCAGAGTCCTGCTCTTGGTCTCTGATGAATCCACCCTCTCACTTATCCAGGCTTTATCCCAAGCCCACTGGCTTTACAGCGCTCCCCCCCCCCACACACAAAAGAGTAGACAAATGACCCTTGGTTCACCAGCTAAGCAGGATTCCCACCCATCTCCCCGTCGGTCTTCCAGACTTTGCTCCAAGCTCCTGGCTTCACAGGGCATCCAAAACAAAAGGGGCGGACAAATGAATAGAGATGTGTCAATGGCTTGTTATGAAGGGGAAATGGAGCCTCCCTCTTCAGGACCAGAATACCTGATGAAACCCAGACCTGGGGGTGAACAATAGGGGAAGACCACAGACTTCTCATGACTTTGAGATTAAGAGTCTGAGCCAGGAGGGTGATGGAACAGAGAGGTGCAGTCAATACAGGCAGCTTCCCCTGTTCCTATTTATTTCCCCTTCATCAGCTTCCTCACTGGCCACACAGATTGTACTCGACTGCAAGCCCGATAGGACGGTGGCCTTTTTGCTGCCCCCCTGACTCTGCATATGTGGGTGACACCCTAGAACTTCCAGGAAGGAGCTGCAGGAGCTGATTTCTGCAATATGATTCTTGCAGATCCATTGCGGAGTCAGATTGTTGGGGGTCACGAAGCCAAGCCCCACTCCAGACCCTACATGGCTGCCTTGAAGGACAGCACAGGCAATTTCACCTGTGGCGGGTTCCTCGTGACGCCCCAGTGGGTCATGACGGCTGCACACTGCAAAAAGTACGGGTAAGTATCACAAATCCCTCCCTGGTTTTTAGGAGGGGTGGTGATCATTATAGAATTGTAGAGCTGTAGCCCAGCCCCCTGCAATGCATGAGGTTGAGAGTCTCACGCTCCACCGACTGAGCCATCCCAGCCCAGTTGAGTCCAGGGTGAAGCTGGAAGGGCCAAGGTGTGGAGTCTGGTCTTTTGCCCAGGGGCTGGGAGGGGGCTGATGCCTGGGAGCTCTGATCCTGACAGATGCAACCCTAACTGACGCTTGGTTCCCAGTATTTCTAGAGTTGTCTTGGGTGCACATGATATCTACGCTTCAGAGGACTCTCGGCAAGAGATCGGAGTTGCAGCTTCCCACCCACATCCAGAATATAACGAGGCCACGTACTCAAACGACATCCTTCTGCTTAAGGTACCAAGAAATCTCTTCCTCTGTCAGCTCCCAGAGGTCAGGGATCCTTAAGGCAGAAGCAGCCAAGTGGTTCCCTTCCATCCCATCCATGCACCACAATGAGCCAGGAAATGTTTACTCAGGACAAATTCCTGCCCCCAGATACCCTGAAATTTATCTGCTTTTTAGAAGATGGTTTTTAATTGTTTTTAGGATTTTTAATTGTATTGTTTTAGTACTGACAAATTTGCTGCTCCGGGCTCCTTGGGAGAAAGATGTAGGTTACAAATTGAATTAATTACCATTACATCATGGGGAACCTAACACCCACCAGGAGCGATACCTCCATGCCTTCCTCATGCACCAGAAAGATTTTGAGTGTCACATGGCAGGACAAAGAAAGATGTGCTCTCCCAGGCACACGTTCCCAGCATGTTTGCACTCCTCCTTCAGCGACATCTATGCTGGCTTGCTCATGCCCATGTGACATGAAGGCCGGCACCATCAACCCCGCCATGTGGAAATCCCTTGCAGACGGCCGCAGTGCCTGGAGACAGACCACCAGGTGGTGCATCCGCAGCAGTGACCAGAGGAGGAATGACCGCTGGGAGGAGTGCAGAGAGAGGAAATGCCCTGGCGCATTTGCAGCAGCAGAACTGGACGTCTTCATCTGCCCCAACTGCAATGAAACATATCTTTCCTGTATCGGTCTCTACAGCCGCAGCAGGCGCTGCAACCTCCCAAAAAGGCTCACTCCACTGTCTTTCGAGACAGGCAGAGGCCAACAACTTGCTTACTTACTTAACCCAGCGGCAGGCGCTCTGAGGATAAGCAGCTTCAAAATTTAGAGAGGACGGTTTCAGAGACTGATTTCATGGAGGGCAGCAGTGAAATTTTCCATTAGCAGCAACAGTGAAGGCTTTTTTGCTCTTGCTACTTATTAATGTTATTCAACATAGCATTCAGAGATTGCTTCATCAATGCAAGGCGTTCTGCTGGCCTGATGGAACAATCTCCTCTCTTTTCTACCCATGCATTATTCTCAGGGTTTTTATGGCACCCCCAAAGCTAAATTACAGGTGCGGGGGGGGGGGAGGACGGGGGCCTCCATTGCATTAACAGGACTCATTGCACTGACTCTTGCTAGGGCAACCATTTAGTTTTCTCCAAGCCGTTAATCACTAATATTATTATTAGAGTCATATTCTAGAGGCGCAGGGCTTCCTGTCGCAATGCCAAGGTCCTCATCTCTTCCTCATCTCCCTCTCCTTTCCCCAGCTGGATTCCGAGGCTGCTCTGAATAAAGACGTCGCTCTCCTGCCCTTGCCAGAATCCAGCAGCGACATCCCCGGTGGGACGCCCTGCAGCGTGGCAGGCTGGGGCAAGATTGAAGACGGCCAATACCCAGGGAAACTCTATGAGGCCACCGTCATCCTCTATGACCGTAAGAAGTGCCAGGAGTTCATGCCAGATATGGATGATGGAATGATCTGCGCAGGTGACAACAGGCAACCTCAGGATGCCTCCGAGGTGAGGATTGGCAGAAACAGCAGGTGATGGGATCAGAAGTGGGGAGCCGGGGCACCTGAGTCAGGCCATTGGGTCCATCCTGCTCAGGCTTTCCCGGATCTATCAGAAACTGGGATGGAAAGGACCCCAAGGGTCATCTAGTCCAACCCCCCGCAGTGCAAGGAACTCAACCAGATCCTACATGACAGATGGCCATCCAGCCATCTAGGATTCTAGCCCTCATGGTTCTGGTTAAGGGGCTGACTTAAATAGAAACTGAAATCGCTCAGTATTGTCTACTGACTGGCAGGATTTTCGACTGGAGTGTTTCCTAGTCATAGCTGGAGATTCTGGGGATGGGGCATGAGACGGGTGGAGAACCCTGTGCTGGAGCAGAGCAAGGAAAGGGGATAATTCTGCAGTCCAGCAAGGTGGACATGGGCAGACACTTAGACTTGGCCCCTTCAAGAAAATCCCTCAGCCTCCTCCCGTATTCTTCCCGCCCTTATTTCCCATCATACCTCTTCCGGTGACCTTTGCTGTTCCTTTGCTGAGCCCAGTGGCTCTGGGTCCTGTACGCCAGGCATGGCCAAACTTGGCTCTCCAGATGTTTTGGGACTACAATTCACATCACCCCTGACCACTGGCCCTGTTAGCGAGGGGTGAAGGGAGTTGTAGTCCCAAAACATCTGGAGGGCCAAGTTTGGCCATGCCTGCTGTACGCCATTCCACATATGAGGTTGTCAAATGTTGCTGTTCATTTCTGTGCCGCAATGGGGCTCAGAATGTGCAGAACGTGGAGGTGTTGCAGCTATTTGGGGTTGTGTCTAAGTCCTGCTCAAAGTAGATCAATTGAAATTAATGTTCATCATGTCTATTGACTTCTATTGGAGTAGCAACTCTAGGTGTGGTTCACATTTTAAACGTAAACTGAGCTTTATTTGCCCTTCCCAAACTCAAAACAGAGCTACCGAAATTGAGCTACCCTTTGAAGCTTATTTGATAGTGGCCCAAAGTACACTTACAAAGAATGGTGCACATTAAGCAGAAACCACCCGAGGGAATGCATATACTTGTAAAATTAATGTACAAAAATGCATTACATTATAGGGAAATTGTCTACAAAAAAATTATCTTAAGAGAAACATGCACAAGAATCCCCACTCAGCTCCCTGGGAAACCTTGCTGGCTTGTCACTAACTCAGCCTGGCCTCCCTCACAAGGGTGAGGGGTTGGTTTGTTTTTTGGATAGCAGGGAGAGGAAAGGAGGAAGCCACCTTGAGCTCCTTGGAGAAGGTGGCCATAAATGCAATCAATATTTATTTTGGGTAGACTCAAAGAGACTGCAAAGTGATCCAGGAAAAGTGGCAAATCACATTTTATACTGGAATAATTAGAAAGCAAAGTTGACAGATCCCAATCTTCCCTCAGTCAGGAAGCCTGCTAGGTCTCTGTCCTGGTTCAAGACCCAGATTCCCCACAGGGTGGATCCTGATCTTCCCTCAGCTGTGATCTCTGCTCTCTCTCCCTCCTGCAGGGGGATTCGGGGGGCCCCTTGGTGTGTGACGGCGTGGCACAAGGAATTGTCTCCTTTGGCGATTCTTTCTCTCCTCCAGGAATTTACACTCGTGTCACCCACTACCTTTCCTGGATCAAGGAAGTCATGGAATTGTGAAGAGAAGCAGCAACAGCAGTGGCATCATTGCTTCCTCTTTTTCAAACACTTCTGCTTCCTGCCTCACCTGCTAGGCTTGCATTCTGCAAAGAGACCCCTCAAGGGCTGCAAAAAAATATGATACATCTACCAGATGTTTAGTACAGGATTGTGTTTCCACAAGTGCCTGCAGTGGCTCCCGCCCCCTTCAAGAAAATCCCTCAGCCTCCTCCCGTATTCTTCCCGCCCTTACTTCCCATCATACCTCTTCCGGTGACCTTTGCTGTTCCACTTCTCCCATCCTCAGGTGCCCAGAGGTCTTTCCTCTCCCTTGAAACTATTCTGCCCCTTCTTCTCCCTCCCTAATCTGGAAAAATGGGCCTTGTGATTCCGCTCCCTTCTCCTCCAGCAGTTTCCTGTAAGTGGCAATCTCCATATCAAGAGCCATCTTTGCATTCGGCAGGTCTTGGTACTTGGGCAGATGGGGAGCCATTTCTCCCTCTCAGAGCTCCATAGATCTCCAGCTCCCTCAGGTGCCTTGTCCCATTCTCCCTTGCTTCCCCTCGTGCATGGATGGGGACCTGTGGCCCACATAAGGCTGGAACTCGCATCATCCCAGGCTTTTGGTCATGTTGGCTAGGGCTGATGGGAGGTGGAGTCCAGCAGCATCTGGATGGCCAAAAGGTTGCCTATGCCTCACCTTAGATGATTCCACTCCCTCCCTCCCTCCTTTCTCATGCTTAAGCCTGGAGATCTGACCCAGAGCCCCATAAATCTGCCACTTGAGCCTTGCACTCCAGGACAGGTTCGTGTTAAGCCACTCAAGGTTGTGAACTGTGGGACTTTGTTGTCTCATTCAGCTGAGGCGGTGGGGTGTGTCATTTTATTTCAGCCCTATAAGATTTCCTTGATGCATTTGCTCAGCCCCCAAAAGACCTTCCTCACCTCTAAGATTATTCGGCACTTTTACAAAAGACCTTGGCACCCCACAACATCTTAAAATGGGAGTTCACAGTTACCATTTCACACACCAAGCCACTTAAGGGTACATGTGATGTATTGTAGAAATTTAATTCAGCTAAGATGTAAATGTAAACTTCTCTGAATTTTGCCGCATAGGTCTCCAGCCAAGTAATGGTGCACAAGTGATGTGTGTCTGTTAATGAATGTAATAGTGAAAACAAACTTACAAAGCTGTGTTATTTTAGGGGAAATTGCTTTGCCAATATGTGCATATTTTGCAAAATTGCATGTGGATCATGCAAGTTGCATATCATGAGCAACTTGAATTAAAATGCTGAACATTTGTCATGTTACATATTACTGCTTTATACTGTGTATGTGTTGCCTTGGTGGGGCCTCGATCTGGATCCAACCCTATGCTTCTTAACCTTCTTAGAGGTGATAGGACCCACTTAAACTCTCTGTAGGGAATGGGGGAAATTCAGTTTGCTAACCCCACCTACTTCAAGCTTCCCAGAACAAACAAGAATTAACAAAATTGTCCATCTCTACTGAGAGTCTGCTGGCACCCAAACATGAGATCAAAGGCATCCCCCAGAGACATCTAGTAGTCCAACCCCTGCAATGCAGGAATCTCAGCTAAATCATCCATGACAGATGGCTGTCCAAGCTCCGCTTAGAAACCTCCAGCGAAGGAGAGTCCACCACCTCTTGTAAAACACACAAATATCTATCTGTCTATCTATCTGAAGGCAACAGAAATATTTTCATGAGTTACTTGTCAAAACAGAGCAAGAAAGATAATGAGAACTTGCAGATAAATGTTTGCAAGTATCAAGTGCCCCAGTCAGTACATTTCCACTGGTACAGCTGTCATTTTCTGAGCAGATTTCAAGCCCATCAAGCCACTTTGGGTCTTTCTCTTCTGTGTGGCAAGAGATTAACAGTTGGGGGGGCTGTTTTCGGGGTAAGGGACCTGTGCCAAATTGATGCAGCCTTACAGTTAGGGCTTGACAGGACTCTGGAGGACTCGCTAACAAGATTCAACCGGCCCCATCAACTGCTTTGAGGGGTCAATTTTGTTTCTAGTTGCTTGGAAATGCAACAGTCAATTCTATGTACAGTATAATATCAGAAGCTACCTGCCTTCCAGAAACTGACCTGGGACTCCTAGAGGTTTCCTCATTCACCTTTCCTGAAAGAAAGCTTTGGTACATAAGCCCCTCGAGGTACTTCATCTGATACACATAGATAAGCCCGTTCTTTGCTACACAATGCAAGCTTTGGTCACCCCCTCTTTTAATGCCGCAGCAAAAATATAGTGTCCTGATCAAGGGAAGTCATAGTCTCGCTCTATTCTGCCTTGGCCAGACCACACCTGCAGTCCTGTGTCCACTTCTGGGCAGACCTGTTTAAGAAGGATGTTGACAAGCAGGAAGGTGTGCAGAGGAGGGAGACCAAGATGATCAAGGGTCTGGAGACCAAGCCCTATGAGGAACAGTTGAAGGAGATGGGGATGTTCAGCCTGGAAAAGGGGAGACTGAGATATGATAGACAGCTTCAAATGTCTAAAAGGCTGTCACATGGAAGATTTCATTTCCCTTTTAATCTGTATACCGCATTTCTATATTACTTTTTATACACAAGGCGGTTTACATGCTGGAGAAACAACAAAATAGACAGCAATGATCACACATGTAATAGCAATCTAATCCAATACAAAAAAGTCACAATAACTTAAAAAAATAAACAACATATCAAATAAAGAAATATGAAATAATCCATTAGAATATAATGGTAAACAGTTAAATTAAATATCAGCTGGACGATGGTAATAAGAGCTATGGGGCCAAGGGCTAGACACTGAAACACCAGGCATCTCCTTCCTTGCCAAGTGGGACTTCAAGATGTGAAGATTCCAGCTGACTCCTCCTCCCCCAAGAAGCCCCAACGGCCAGGCTTGCGATCTGATAACAGGATGTCAGAAAGCTTAACTGGCCGGTCACCCACTAAAACGGCAATCTGATAGTGAGATGATGGAAGTGGCTTGATTGTGGCAGGACCTCAACAGCCAAACTGTGAGAAGAGCCCAAAATTTGATCTTCCATAGTGTCTCTAGTGGAGATTATAGAACTGACCCCTCACCCCCAGGTAGCCACAACAGCTGGGCTTGCAATGAAAATGAAAAGTGAGATGTCAGAAAGCTTAACTGGCTGTCTCACCATAGATCACCCGCTAGAACAGCCGTCTGATGGATGCCAATTGGAAGAATGCGCCAAACTGGGGGACTGGCCAAATGTTACGGGGGGGGGGGCTGCTTTGAACTTAGGAATAGGCCATTCTGTCCATTTCCATAACCCAAGACATGGTCTTGAAGTTATGGTGCCTTCTTACAGTTCATATGTTTGTTTCAGAGAGGCTAATAGAAGCACAAGACTGATGCTCAACCATTTGCTTTATTTTGCAACGCAAGAGGGTCAGAATGTGACAGGTCAAGGCACTCAATCTGCTCTCCCCCCTCCCCACCCCCATTTCCAAATTCTGCTTCTCTTGTGTTCAGGGTACACCTCTCGATCCAAGGATCATGCCCTGAACAAATGCTCTCAGATCGAAACCACGCAGGGCCATTGACTGCGATCTCAAACATTATAGGGCACAGCCATGCCCAGCAATAATTTGGAGAACTGTAGTTTGTTAAGGGGGTTGAGAGTTGTTAAAACGAGATCCACATTTCACCCCATAGAACTATACTTCCCAGAATTCCCTGGGGAGATGGCAAGTCACGAAAATGCAGTTGTGAATTCAAGTCCCTTTGGATCCAGTTGTTTCAACAGGAGTGGGAGGAGGGAGTGTTTGCAGCACGGGGGGGGGGGGGGCAGGTGGAATTGCAGAATGAAAGCCATACAGGTTATACTGGAAGCAGAGGGTTTCTAATCGAGCCAGGCTGCAGTTGGTGGTTGCTTCTTCTCTTCAGGATTCCATGGTTTTCTTGATCCAGGGAAGGAAGTGGGCGATGCGAGAGTAAACTCCAGGAGGAAAGTGGTTGCCGAAGGAGACGATTCCGTGCACCACGCCGTTGCAGACCATGGGGCATCCGGAATCGCCCTGCGGAGAGAAGAACCCCCAGCATCCGTCAACAACTGCGACCTAGTGAGGCAGGAAGCTGCCATAATGAGACTTTGGTGAGAATTAGATCGTTGGCCCATCTAGCCCAGTGCTGTCGACACTGACTGGCAGTGGCTCTCCCAGATTTCAGGAAGATCCAGCCTCCAATTGTCAGCCATACAGGGCTTTGACTAGGGCACTGCAAGCCCAGTGAGACACAGCCTCAACCGGCAAGTAGTTGAGGGGCGGCACCCCAAATATGAACACAAAGGGGCCGTCATGTGAGGGCGCTGCTTTTAAGCCTGGGGCACAGCGCCTTCCATCTCTTTCTTCTTCCTTCCCTCAGCTGCTAGAGCAGTAGCCCTTGCAGTCATGTAGTTTTGTCTTTCTCTCCTGGTTCTCTGGTAAACACAACCTTCACATTCCAAACCATCGCCTGCTCAGCCTCTCTCACACACATTTCAACTTTAAATTTTATTATTTCTTTAATTTTTATGACACCAGGAAGTGATATGAGAGAAAGGGAAAGAGAGCTTTTTGTCCGTATATGTGAGGAAGTGTAGCAGGGTGTGGGTGGGTGTGGGTGGGTGTGTGGGTGTGTGGGTGGGTGTGAGAGAGGAGGGGGGAGGAGAGAGTTTTGCTTCACTAGTGCCCTCAGACATGGATTTGACAGCTTGTGACTTGGCTTGCTTTCTTGAGCTGCCTCCCCCTTCCCAGGGGTTGGAGACACCCACACCCTTCACAAAGGGGCACAGCTCAATGGCAGAGGATCTGCAGGAGGACCCAGGTTTGATCCTCAGGTGGGATGGGGAAATGCGCCACTCCGGAAACCTCAGAGAGCCCCCGCCAGCCTGTGTCAACAATACAGAGCAAATGGGCCGATGCTTTGAACCAGAAATCTCTCTGAGCAATGGCCATGGGGGCTGGTGGAAGTTTGGGTCCAGCAACACCTGGAGGGCCCCTGATTTCTCTGCTGCTGACCCCGGTCACCAGTCCTGCCTGCTGACCCTCACCTGGCTTGTATCCCGGAGCTGGTTGTAGCTGCCAGCACAGATCATGCTGTCGTCCAGCTCTGGGTAGAACTTCATGCACTTCTTACGACTGTAGATGGTGATGTTGGTCTCAAAGAGCTTCTCCGTGTCCTGGTTGTCATCAATCAGGCCCCATCCTGCCAGGCTGCGGGGGTCCCATCGGGGAGGTCGCTGCTAGATGTGGGCAAGGGAATCATCTGGACGTTTTTGTTCAGAGTGGGCTTGTGGGCCAGCTGCAGGAAGGTGAAGGAGAAGAGTCAAGCAAAACGAAGTCTTTCCTGGAACACCCCCCCCCCCCGTCCCTGTAGCTCAGCAGGTGCAGCACCTGCTCTGCATGCAGAAGGTTCCAGCTTCAACCCCCAGCCGCTCCAGGTCGGCTGTGGAGAGACCCTTCTGCGAAACAGAAACTCTGAAGAGCTGCTGCCAGTCAGTGCCAACAACACTGATCCAGGTGGACCTTCATTCCGGGAACCTTGAGGCCTGGGAACTTCCATTATTGCTTCAAAGCTTTTTACTGACAAATCAAGCGTTTCATTATTTTTAGAGCAAGGGCCATAGCTCATCGGTCCCTCTTTCAAGTTGGGCATCTCCAGGCAGGACAGAGAATTTCCTCCGTCTGAAGTCCTGGCGTTCCTCTGCCAGTCAGTGTAGACAACACCAAGCCAGATGGACCAAAGGAACTGTTGGAGTTGGAAGGGTCCTCTAGTCCAACCCTCTCCTCCCAGGGATCTGGGATGGAACTCATGCCTTTGAAATGTGGGTTGCTTTGATGGAGGCACAGCAGCTGCGGCAGGAGGGGAGTATACGTCTCTGATGAAAAGCAAGCAGGTTGCTGCTCCTCGTGAGAATGGAAATGCAGAAGAATGAAGGTGTGTGTGCCATAGCTCTTAGTGCTAAGTGCCAAGGCAAATCTGCAGACACACAAAATATCACCACCCTGTTTGCCAGTAACAATAATAGTACCTTGCCCACCTGACCGGACAGATTCCAACAGATATAAAAGCTTAATAAAACATCAAACATTAAAAACTTCCCTATTCAGGACTGCCTTCAGATGTATAGCTATTTATCTCCTTGACATGTGATAGGAGGAACAAACTGGGGGTGACATTTTGTCAAGGGAGAGGTAGGGCAAGGGGACAGAAAATAAAGTTCTCTAGAGCTTCTGGGCCATTGTTTTCTTTGAAGGGGGCAGCAACTAATTTTATTCTTCCTTTGGAAGTCACATCAAGCTGCAATCATGGCAGAGCCTCAGGACTTTGCTGGGGTCTGGGTTGCCAGGTCCGTAGCATTTCAGTCCTTGAGATTTCAGGGCCCAAACCTGAGAAGTCAGGGCAGCCCACAATGACGTCATTGGCAGGCGCACGGAGTTGCGCCCCACATTGCGGGGGGGGGGGAGCACCACATGCCCATGACGTCACACTCAGCCCCGCCAGAGCCACTCAGCCCGCTATCCACCAGGTGTGTTTTCTGGTGGGGGGTTGACCACCAGTGGGGGGTCCCTGTCCCCCCCCCCCGTTCCCATCAGAGCCTGGCTTCGGTGTGTGAATGGAGAGTCAGCGACAGAGAGCTGCTGCCCCTCTCCTCAACTGGGCTGCCCCATGTGCAGAGAGGGGCAAGCCTGACCCAGGGGCAGAGAGAGGCTGCGGAGAGTAAGGCGCCCCTGTCATATTGAGGCATCTAGTCATAAGCCTGCATTTTTTATCAGAGCTTCTATATTTTATCAAGGCTTGTATTTAAAAATGAGCTTAAAAAGATTTTCAAATGTTTCATGCCAGGCAGAAAGAACCTTGGCAAGAGGTTTTTCTCCTAAGACAAGGGGGCCCCATTGATTTATAGTAGAAAAACAATTCTCAAAGTCATAAAAAGGGAGAATTACATATGCTGCCCTTGCAGACTGAGAAAACACAATTAAAGGCAAGGGTAAATAGTAAAATAATACCAATGTGCCTCCCAGTAAAATGAGCCAGATCTTCTTTCCAAGGTTAAAAAGGCCAAGAGCAATGGAGAGGCATCTAGCTGGCAGAAAAAGAGAGCATTTTAAAGAAATCTTTAAAAGCTGTTTCTTTTTCTTAAACTGAGAGAGTTAAAAAGGTTAAATGTTGGGAAAGGCAACTGGCTTGGCTGGAGAAGAAGCATCTAGCTGGCTGGGAAAGGAGGGGGAAAGGGGGGAGGTGTAAACTGAAGAGGCTTCTTTTTAAAAGCTGTTTTTTACTGAGTTCCTTTTTACTTTACAAAGGCTTTATTCTTTTAAAAGGCTACCTATGATAAGTGAATGAAATATATTAGCTTAAATATATTGGCTTAAATGTAATTATGCAAAGGATTTAAGGAATGCTAGATTCTTATTTCATATGGTTGTAAGAGTTGTATTTATCCTGAAATTAAGTCAGCCACCAGCCTAGCCCCCCTGCTAGACAGAAGACGCCATCCAAGCACTCTCGATATATATGGTTGTCAGGCATTTGTTTAGAAACTTTCAAATGAAGGAAATCTTTCAATATTGATGTGAAACTCGAGATCCTTGACATCTGTTGAACATAAAAATGTAAGATTAAACATTTGTTTTAGAAGGCAATAGGGCAAGGAGGGCAAAGAGGTGAGCTGGTAATTAAGATTCCATGTAAGATATATTATTACTTATTTGTCATTTATATATAGCTCTTTGTCTCCCTTATAAGGGCAAGGAAGTGGGTGTATCTTTTGTGGGTGTATCTTTTGTGATTGGTTCTGCCAAACAGCCAATAGGAATTTCAACCAGGCTGATTGGACAGAGGCAGCCACAGGAGGAGCAAAGGGGGCTGGATTAAGGGAATATAAGTGCTGGCCAGGATGGCAAGAGGGCAGGCCAGAGCTTGGTAACCATATACCACTGAGCCTCTCATTTATTTGTCTGACAAATAAATTATTATTTTAATTTCTCTATTGCTGCGTTGAATATTTCATTCCAGCTAAGCGTTAACCACAAGCAGGGTGCTACATTTTATGGTGCCGTGACTCGGATAAGTGGTCTGCTGGAACGCAGCCCCTTCGCCCTACTGGGCAGGGTACAAGAGAGAGGACCACTGCTTACCCAGCGCGCACTGGTAAATTTTTCCAGGGGGAACGCAGAAGACTCGTCTGTCTGATACCCTGCTCACTGGCGGCGACGGACCGGGGGAAACAGGGAACCAACCAAGGGTAAGTGCACAAAGAGATTTTTGGCCCTCCAATTAATTAGGAGGAAGAGAAGTCTTGATCAAACTTCTGCGTCTCAGTAAGGGGAAACTGAGTACGCTAGGTGGTTGGGTACATCAGATGTTGGTCTGGTGGAGGAAAAGGGAAAATTGACAAAGCGTGTGTGTGAGTGACTGAGTGGATACTTCACAGGGCCATACAATGGGAGTTGGGGGTTCAAAGGGGGAAAATACACCTCTTGAGTGTATGTTAAATAATTTTAAGAAAGCCTTCTCAGGGGCATATGGAGTCAAAATGACGCCAGAGCGCTTGAGAATGTTATGTGAACTAGAATGGCCGAAACAAAATACTGAATGGCCATCTCAGGGAACTTTTGATATAAATTTAGTAAGCAAACTTTGGTCTAATATCGCCAAAGAAACTGGAGGGTGCCCAGAACAATTTCCATATATAGATTCCTGGCTGAGCACATTAAATAAAAATCCTCCATGGATAAGGGAATGCAAAGTCAAACGATGCAAATTATTGGCTGTAAAAGCTGAAGCTAGGAAAGGAATCTTGCCAAATAAACTCAAACCCATTTTTGAGGGACCAGAGGAAGAGGTGCTTCCACCTCCACCCTATGCTCCACATCGAAGGGAGCTTAATTCAAACACTCCGCCAGTTGTAACCCCAAGGCAAGAAAGTGGAATGAATAATGGGAGTGGAGTCACAGAGCTTGATTCCTTGATAGATTATGATAAATATCTTCAGGAGGCATTGGAGTCCTATAATAAAGCCCAAGCAGAAGTGGTTATTCCACCTGTGACTCCTAATAGACCTGCATCTACAGTCTCCTTTAGTGGAACAACTGATTGCCCACCCCAAACCCCTGTACATCCAAGTCCTAGAGAATTATTACAGAAGTTACAGGGAGACCTTAATCGGTCAGCAAGCAATACAGCCAGGCGTATAAAGCTGCTAAAAGAACGCCTTGGGACAAATACCATCCCCTATGATTTGAGGCCCCTAGAGCAAAGCGAAGAGAAAGATCACGTAGTAGCCCCTCTTAGAAGAGTATTTGATGCACTTGAGGAGCCTGCGCTGGTTAACGGGCAACCCGGACCACGGCCACCTCGAACTTCGACCCTGCAATATATTCCATTCACAACTACAGATTTGATGAATTGGAAAACACACACCCCATCTTTTGCAGAAAAACCTCAGGCTATGATGGACTTGGTGACTTCAATAGTAAATACTCATAGCCCTACTTGGACAGATTGTCGCCAGCTCCTAAATACTCTTTTCACCACTGAGGAAAGGAGAGACATAATTGAAAAGGCACAGATATATTTGCGTGAGCAGGCCAGAGTGGGAAATATTTTTAATATTGACCGTCATCTCCAAGATAACTTTCCCTTGGAAGATCCTAATTGGGATCCAAACAATGGAATTCACCTGGCCAGACTTACCACCTACCGCCAGACACTTGTGCAAGGTATCCGCAGGGCATGCCAGAAGCCCACTAATATGTCTAAAGTCTCAGAAGTAGAACAGAAACCAAATGAGAGTCCAGGAGACTTTTTAGAGAGGCTGCAAGAAGCCTATCGTATATGGACTCCTTTTGACCCTGAAGCCCCTGAAAACAGCAGAATGATTACTGCTACATTTGTGGCCCAGTGCGCTTCTGATATTCGTAAGAAAATTCAGAAATCAGAAGGATGGGAAGGGATGCTGATGAGCCAAATTATGGCCATTGCACGCCGAGTTTATCGGAATAGGGATGAGGCTGAGAAGCAAGAGAAGAAGAAGTGGCAGAAGGAAAAGATGGTAATGCTAGCCACAGCAGTGAAGCAAGACCACCGCCCCTTAAATGGAGGGAGAGGGCGAGGAAGGAATCCACCACTGGGAAGGAATCAATGTGCAAATTGCAAGAAGGAGGGTCATTGGAAGCGGGAGTGTCCTGAACCCCTGAGGTTGGAAGAAGTACGCCCAGGCCCAGGCCCAGGCCCAGGCTCCGGCCCAAGAAACCAGGGACGGGGACGGGGAATGATCCGAAATGGAAGATATCAGAGACCAGGACAAGGACAGAATAGAGACAATTTCATTGGACTGGCAGAAGAGGATTTTACTCAAGACTAGGAACGACCGGACTCCATAAAGTTAGGCTTCCAGGAGCCCACGGTCACGATTCAATTAGGGAGCCATTTAATAGACTTTATGATTGATACTGGGGCTGAATACTCAGTACTCCCAGAACTATTGCAGAAAAAGGCATCCAAAAGTGTAGTCATTAAAAGTGCCACTGGACAGTCAGCTAAGAGGTCTTTCCTCCAACCTTTGGAATGCCAGATTGGGGGACATCGTTTAACCCATCAGTTTTTGTATATACCTGAGTGTCCAATACCTCTCTTAGGCAGAGATATGCTGTCCAAATTGCAGGCCCAAATCACCTTCACTCCTCGAGGTCCAGAAATGAAACTGCCATCAAAAGCAGCAGGAATAATTACCCTCTCAGTACCTAAGGAACAATCATGGCGCCTAATGTCAGCCCTGCAAGTCCAACCCACATTGGATACAGAATTAAACAAGCTCCTCCGAACTCTACAGGTGCCACCAGGAGTATGGGCCGAAAATAGCCCACCAGGAATGGCTAAGAATATAGCTCCAATTGTAGTAACCCTAAAACCTATGGCTACCCCCGTATCTGTAAAGCAATATCCCTTACCCCGGCGAGCAGCAGAGGGCATCCAGAAACATTTGGACCGCCTATTAAAATATGGTCTGCTTAAGCCTTGCCAATCAGAATGGAACACACCCCTTTTGCCTGTTCGAAAACCTGGGACAGATGAATACAGGCCAGTGCAGGACTTGAGGCTCGTAAACCAGGCTATCGAGACCTTGCACCCAAATGTACCAAACCCATATACCTTGTTGAGTTTGATCCCACCAGAAGCAACATTTTTTACTGTATTGGACTTGAAAGATGCATTCTTCTGTTGCCGGCTGGCACCACAGAGCCAACCTATATTTGCCTTCCAGTGGGAAGACCCTTTGACAGGAACAAAAGGCCAGCTAACCTGGACAAGATTGCCCCAGGGATTTAAAAATTCCCCAACTTTATTTGGCACTGCCTTGGCGAGGGATCTAACAAGTTACCCCTCAATACCGGGAGAAAAGGTGGTTCTGCAATATGTAGATGATCTTATACTAGCGGCAAAGGATTTTAATACCTGTAAAGAAGGGACAGAGGAACTGCTCCACTTGCTCTGGGAAGCTGGCTACCGAGTTTCCCAGAAAAAGGCACAGTTATGTTTAGAAAAGGTCAAATATTTGGGCTTTGACATCTCACACCAACAACGAGCATTGAGACCAGAGAGGAAAGAAGCTATTTGCCTTATCAAGGAACCTACCACAAGAAAACAACTTAGAGGATTCCTGGGAACAGCAGGGTTTTGTAGACTATGGATACCTGATTTCAGCAGTCTGGCCAAGCCCTTACATGAAAGCACTCGAGGTGCAGAAAAGGACCCATTCGTATGGGGACCTGAGCAGAAACAAGCCTTTTTAGTTATCAAACAACGACTTATGGAGGCCCCAGCCCTTGGATTGCCTAATTCGGAAAAACCCTTTCAGCTGTATGTACATGAACAGAATGGGATTGCAGCTGCAGTCCTGACCCAGAGATTAGGAAGTTGGAACCGCCCAGTAGCTTATTTGTCTAAACAATTGGACTCAGTAGCAAAAGGATGGCCTCCATGCCTAAGGGCAGTAGCGGCCACTGCAAGCCTTGTCAAAGAAGCTGATAAATTTACCTTCGGCCAGACGATGTATGTGAATGTACCTCATGCTGTTCTGACACTCATGGAATATAAGGGTAGTTATTGGCTAACGAACCCAAGGATGGCTAGATACCAAGGCCTATTGTGTGAAAATCCCAGGATTCATCTACGAGTAGTGAATATGCTCAATCCAGCGACTTTGCTGCCCCTACCAGAGGTAGATGATGAGGAATCACATGATTGTCTCCAAGTAATGGATGAAGTTTATTCCAGTAGACCTGATCTGAAAGATGAACCATTGAAAAATCCAGATGTTGTATATTATACGGATGGTAGCAGTTACCTTCATGAAGGTGCCAGACGAGCAGGATATGCTGTGGTCACCAATGAGGAAGTTGTGGAAGCTGAAGCTTTGCCTGCTGGCACATCAGCACAAAAAGCTGAACTTATAGGCTTAACTAGAGCTCTGCAATTGGCAGCTGGATGTAAGGCAAACATCTATACTGATTCTAAATATGCCTTCTTAACCCTGCATGCACATGGAGCTCTATGGAAAGAAAGAGGTCTAATAGGAGCCCACGGGAAGGCCTTGAAATATGGACCTGAAGTAGAAATCCTGTTAGAAGCAGTATGGGCTCCAGAACAGATTGCTGTAATGCACTGCAAAGGTCATGGACGAGGAAGGGATCCAATAACCAGAGGAAATCATGCTGCTGACAAAGCAGCCCGAGAGGCAGCCCAAAAGCCTGTGGGAGGATTTATAGCAGCCCTCATACCAGAGGTAGTTCCAGAAGAAGTTAAACCTCACTATACCCCAGAAGAGAGGAAGTGGGCTGAACAGGAAGGAGCGGTTATGAAGGACGGTTGGATGATCCTGCCGGACAATAGGATTTATGTACCTCATCATCTAGCAGGCACAATTGTAAGAAATTATCATGAATCTACTCACCTTGGCGGTACTGCAACCAGAGAGAGTCTCAGTCGGAAGTTGTATATTATTAATCTATCACAATTAGCAACTTGCATTTCACAGAAATGTGTTCTTTGTGCTAAAAACAATCCCAGGCAGGGACCGGTACAACCTCCTGGAATTCAACATGTGGGATATGTCCCCATGGAAAGTCTAATTGTGGACTTCACAGAGCTGGTCCCTTCTAAGGGATTCAAGTATCTCCTTGTGTTTGTAGATACTCTTACCGGATGGGTTGAAGCTTTTCCCACCCAAACTGAAAAGGCACGAGAGGTAACTAAGAGACTCCTCACTGAATTGATCCCAAGGTTTGGATTACCTAGATGCATTGGAAGTGATAATGGGCCAGCGTTCATTGATCAAGTAGTACAAGATGTATGTCGAGTCCTACAAGTAAAATGGAGACTGCATGCAGCATATAGGCCTCAGAGTTCAGGGAAAACTGAAAGAATGAATCGGACTCTGAAAACCCAATTGGCAAAATTAACCCAGGAAACGGGATTGGGATGGGTAGATGTGTTACCCATAACACTGTTTCGTGTTCGGTGTGCACCCACAAAAAGACTTAAGTTGTCACCTTTTGAGCTCCTGTATGGGAGACCGCCCTCCTTTGTTCAGGATATTCCAGCTGACCTTAAACAAATAGGAGATCATGTGACACAGGGACAAGTGCAATCTCTCTCCCGTGTTTTTGTTTCTCTTAACAGGTGGGCCCTCGAACGCACGCCGTGCAGCATTGCCGAGCCGATTCATCAGTTCCAGGCTGGCGATAGCGTATGGGTGAAAGAGTGGAAACGTGATCCACTTGCACCAAAGTGGCGTGGACCTTACACCGTCTTGCTCTCTACTCCAACAGCGGTGAAGGTAGCTGAGGTGACCCCCTGGATTCATCACTCTCGTTTGAAGAAGTCCGAAGGCAGTTGGACGTGCAAAGGTGACCCCTCTAATCCTTTAAAACTAACTCTCTCCAAAAACCCCTGTATCTAGCCCTACCGGGAACGGGCTAGGTCACGGGCAACATTTGACGACCGGCCTGCTGCAGCCACAACCTGGAAGCTGGTTGACCTGCGCACGCCTGAAGCTTGAGGAGCGTCTGAACCAGCGACTGTGAACGGAAAGATTCTCTAATACAATTGATTGACTGCCCCCTTGTGGAACAATTATCAGAGATATTACTCATTGGGGATCCTCGGGATATATGTTTTGGTCTTGGTGGTTCCCCATTTCTGTCACTGGGGGAATTATATTGGGGCTAATAATTATTTGCTATCACAATAAGGTAATCTTTTGTGGAAGGAATGCATATACTAGACATCAACATGATTTTATTATTAATCCTGATCCCTTGGGAAGGGGAAGGGTCCTTGAATCTGACCAAATTGGCTAAATATGGATTCAGCCATGACCACAATATGTGGGTAGGTTTAGCTGAAATGGTAGCCAATGTTGCAAATAGGACCAATTGCCTTGTTTGCTCTCTTGGGCCAGATGATTCAGAGGGAGGTATGCCCTTATTACCGATACCATTAGATGCCATTGGTATGGTAAGCGAAATGCCACACCAAACAGAAATACAGAATTTCCCCGGATGGAACTCAACTAAACCATTACGAGTTATACCTGTACAAGGGGAATTCTGTGTACATAAATCATCAGATGCAGCTGATTCTCCCATGATAGGCTCTTCTCATTGTCACTATACTTGGGATTATATTAAGAATAGTCATACCTGGGCACACGGTACTACCTATCGAACTCGGAATACCTTGCCCTGTGCACCTCCTTTTATTCACGCATGGAAAGTGGTGTGGAACATAACTGTGACAGAAAAAGGCAATCTAACATACTGCACTGTGAACTCTCTACCTCTTTTGGTATTTCGCCTTCTGTACTCCACGTACCAAAAACCTCAGACCCGATGGTTGTGGTGGATATGTGGAGAATGGGCATACAAAAAGCTCCCTTCCAAATGGAGTGGGACTTGTTTCTTGGGTTGGGTATTACCACCAATGTGGATTATGCCCACTAGTTCGGCCAGGCGAACACGAAGGAATGCTGATATTTCTCATATAGCAGGAGGAAGTACCCAAAGTTGGAGCGGTACTGATGATTGGCCGCCAGAGCGCATTATAGCCTATTATGATCCTGCCTCCTGGAATCCTGGTGAGCTCATACAAGGGGCACGGGATCCTATTTATAATCTAAACAGAATAATTCGATTGCAAGCAGTAGTGGAACTTGTAACCAATGCAACGGCCCAGAGTTTGAGACTTATTGCACAACAGTTGGATGAAAGTAGAGCCGCCATTTTGCAGCTGAAAATGGGAATGGATTATGTACTTGCCAGGCAGGGAGGCCTATGTGGAGTCTTGAACTTGACAGGGAATGCCTGTTGCTTTAACATTTCAGATAATGGTGAGGCAATCCGTGTGTTGGCCACAAAGATGGAGAATATAGCACATGTCCCAGTACAAACATGGGAAGGATGGGATATGGGATGGCTCACCAATTGGTTACCTAATGTCGCAGGACTCAAAGGGATACTATTGTCTTGCTTGTTTTTCTTGACAGTAGTGGTAATGGTTTTGTGTATGATGCCATGTATCATTTCATGTTTTAGAAGTACAATTAGCAAGATGGTTTCAAATGAAACTCTACCTCATATCATGGCCCTATACAGAGCTTTACCTCAGGAATATGATGAAGGTCAAGCTATCAAGGACACTTGGGATGAAGGTCCTTGAGCTTGAAAGGGGGGAATGAGGCATCTAGTCATAAGCCTGCATTTTTTATCAGAGCTTCTATATTTTATCAAGGCTTGTATTTAAAAATGAGCTTAAAAAGATTTTCAAATGTTTCATGCCAGGCAGAAAGAACCTTGGCAAGAGGTTTTTCTCCTAAGACAAGGGGGCCCCATTGATTTATAGTAGAAAAACAATTCTCAAAGTCATAAAAAGGGAGAATTACATATGCTGCCCTTGCAGACTGAGAAAACACAATTAAAGGCAAGGGTAAATAGTAAAATAATACCAATGTGCCTCCCAGTAAAATGAGCCAGATCTTCTTTCCAAGGTTAAAAAGGCCAAGAGCAATGGAGAGGCATCTAGCTGGCAGAAAAAGAGAGCATTTTAAAGAAATCTTTAAAAGCTGTTTCTTTTTCTTAAACTGAGAGAGTTAAAAAGGTTAAATGTTGGGAAAGGCAACTGGCTTGGCTGGAGAAGAAGCATCTAGCTGGCTGGGAAAGGAGGGGGAAAGGGGGGAGGTGTAAACTGAAGAGGCTTCTTTTTAAAAGCTGTTTTTTACTGAGTTCCTTTTTACTTTACAAAGGCTTTATTCTTTTAAAAGGCTACCTATGATAAGTGAATGAAATATATTAGCTTAAATATATTGGCTTAAATGTAATTATGCAAAGGATTTAAGGAATGCTAGATTCTTATTTCATATGGTTGTAAGAGTTGTATTTATCCTGAAATTAAGTCAGCCACCAGCCTAGCCCCCCTGCTAGACAGAAGACGCCATCCAAGCACTCTCGATATATATGGTTGTCAGGCATTTGTTTAGAAACTTTCAAATGAAGGAAATCTTTCAATATTGATGTGAAACTCGAGATCCTTGACATCTGTTGAACATAAAAATGTAAGATTAAACATTTGTTTTAGAAGGCAATAGGGCAAGGAGGGCAAAGAGGTGAGCTGGTAATTAAGATTCCATGTAAGATATATTATTACTTATTTGTCATTTATATATAGCTCTTTGTCTCCCTTATAAGGGCAAGGAAGTGGGTGTATCTTTTGTGGGTGTATCTTTTGTGATTGGTTCTGCCAAACAGCCAATAGGAATTTCAACCAGGCTGATTGGACAGAGGCAGCCACAGGAGGAGCAAAGGGGGCTGGATTAAGGGAATATAAGTGCTGGCCAGGATGGCAAGAGGGCAGGCCAGAGCTTGGTAACCATATACCACTGAGCCTCTCATTTATTTGTCTGACAAATAAATTATTATTTTAATTTCTCTATTGCTGCGTTGAATATTTCATTCCAGCTAAGCGTTAACCACAAGCAGGGTGCTACAATATGGGAAGCCCCTGAGATGGAAGTTAATTGGGAGAGGCAAGAAGAGGAGGGCAGACCCCACCCCAAAGGTATGGGCTATCATTTGCAGCCAGCTCTTGCTGGGCTGAAGCTTGAAAGTGACATGCAGGGTCTTCTAAATACGTCTATGTATATTTTGTTAAAGGCACTTTTGCCCACCTGGAGATTCAACCTTCCACCTGCCGCCTGGAGGGGGTCAGGGAATCCTGGAGACCTCTGCTCAGACCTGGGGTTCTGACACCCCAAAGTGTGAGAAGGCGGTCCTATACCTGGGTTTTGCTTTGTTTACAGGGCACTTTTCCACCTTCAATTTGCCTCTCACACACAGAAATGGCCATAAGGAATTTTTATGAAAATGTGTGTCATCTTTGCAGGCATTAGCAAAGATAGCATCATTTCTCTTTAACTGCTTTTTGAGGGGGCAGAATGGTGGGGAGCCCAAGGGCCTTGCTCCTCCCCGAGAAACCTTCCAAGGGCCACATGTGAGTGGTGGGCGGGGCAGAGGCAAAAGAGGGAGGAGCACCAAAAGGAAGTTTGACTTTCAAAAGTAAGCTGGCTTGGATAGATAGACTTCACTTCACCCTTCATCCAGGCAAACTAGAAACATTAGCAGAATTCAAGATAATAATAAAGAAACTCAGGCTGTAGAGAAGGGCTGGCAATAGCTTTTGGCCTGGGGAGAATGCCATGGGCCAGGCAGAGAGACCTGGGGGGGGGGGCACATTTGACTACCATTCCTGATGTTCCCCACCCCTGATATAGACCTCCATTGTTGGTGTAATCTGTAACATTCTGAATTAATCTTTTTGAAGGGGGGGGGAGAGAAATGTCCCTGTATTAATCCACCTTCCTAGTTTTGAAGTTGAAACTCCTTAATGAGGTTCCAGTTTAGTCGCCTGCTCCATGCCGCTAGTCCCTGGTGAGACACATGCAGATGTGTCAGGCGGCAAGATTTGAGAATCGGCTTTTATGATACTTTGGGCAGATAGGGATGGCGGGCTGGGGCTCATTCATGTTCCTTCTTCCTCATGATCCCTGCCTTCTGAGGTGCTGAGAAAGAGGGAGCTTAGAGCAACTCACCTTGAGCAGGAGGATATCGTTTGAGACCGTCATTATATTCCGGGTGCATGTGATATGACTCAACGCCAATCACCTGCTGAGTGTCCTCAATGGCGGAGCGATCGTGCGCCCCCAAGACGACCGTCATGTCTCTGGAATCCAAGAGCATCAGAGAACCTGGAATTAATCCTTAGCTATTGTTCTCTCTTGAAGACAGGTGGGTCTGAAGGGTGGGGAACCGGCCAATTTTGATTTTCCTCAGTTTCTCATCTTTCCAATTTTAAATTCAGTTCTTCACATCAGTTTGCAGTATTTATGTTGCTTTTATAAAAGCCCTTGTCAAAATTCATCAGCATTTTAGGGTGAATGTGTCCTAATATGCACATTTTTATATGCCATTTCCCCATATATAATATGCTTATATAGGTTATTTTCGCTGAGATATGTATTTGTTTCACTAAGCCTTCCGCCACCTGTTCTTTGGATCTCCTGCATGTCAGAAAAGCGCCTTCTCGACTCTCTGTTCTGCCTAAAGATTTTACTGCCTAAAGATGTTCCTCCTGTATCAAGTCTCGTGGGGAACAATTTGCAAATGGAACGAAAGGCACCTCAATAATGCCACTGCTACACATCAGGGAGGCTTTTCAGATACTTACTCCATGCAATGCGCGGCTGTCATTACCCACTGGGGGGCCACAAGGAACCCGCCACACCCAAAGCCCAGTTCAGATTTGAGTGTTGCCATGTAGGCTCGCGAATGAGGTACAGCTTCATGTCCTCCGATGATGCGACTCCGCAAGAGAGCTGCAAGAATCGTAAGAGGAGATCAGCGGCTTCCCACGGCCCCCTTATGGGTACCATCCATCTTTGCAAAGCAGAAAAATGTCAGCACCCCAATCAGCTTACAATTGGCTTTGCCAGGGAGGCAAGGGAGCCAGGGGAATGGAAATGGGATGTCTGCACATGCAGTTACATATAATAATAATAATTTATTATTTGTACCCCGCCCATCTGGCTGGGCTTCCCCAGCCACTCTGGGCGGCTTCCAAAAAAAATATTAAAATACTCTAATACACCAAACATTAAAAGCTTCCCTGAACAGGGATTGTTTACCCCAATCTCTGAGCATCAAGTGACTCCAGGGATCCCTTTGCTTAACCCAGCGTTCAGTTTCCTTGAAATGAACATCAGCAGAACCAACCCATAAATCTTGCTTTCTCATTAGGGTTCCAGGGAAGCCCAAATTCTGGCACAGAGCAATGCAGACCTCTATCTCTCCAGCTTCCAGCATCAGCCAAAAATTAGTGTAATAATCAGCCTCATATAACAAACATGCTTAAGCCTAGTGAATGTATGAAGGGGTGGATACCATAGAGTAAGCTGTCCTGTCAGGCTTAACTAAGGGCACTTCCCCTCACCACCGGAGCAACTAGGCAATCAAGTCTTTGTTCCCTCCCCAGTCTACCTGATGAACGTAGTTTGTGAAAAGGTTAAGCTGGTTACTCTCACAAGCCACTCTCAAGATCCAATACCAATCATTTAGGAACTTTCAATACTTTGGAACTAAACTAAGTGTTACTGTCCATGTAGCCTTTCTGATGTATGGACATGCACATGAATCTGACCTTTGGAGAGTTTGTAAGTAAAACATTTTTAGCTTACTACATGTGAGGTCCATTTCTTATGCCAAGAGGGAGGTTTTGGAACTCATCAGGGCAAATTTTAAAGCTCTAACATCCTATACTTCTATGCTATACTTTGCTGTATATCTTGCAATTTTAAATCTTTAGGGCTTTCTCACCAGAGTACTTTCCTCAAACATGGATCTTGGCATCCTGGAGTTCTCTTTTCTACATTTTGTACATATTTTCCCTTGAACCAACAGACAACAAAACTTACGCACATGCACAGCACACCTCAACCTGTTGTTCTTCCCCACCCCTGGATAATGGGCCATCCAACCAGACGAGGAGGGAAAAGGCCCACCTTGGACTTGTAAATCGCAGTGCTAAACTGGCCAGCCAAAGCCATGACTATAACAAAGGAACAAGTTTCCTCTTACTGGTTTTACCTCAAGTACACAGGATCATGAGTTTAGAAGGAATCTAATGTACGATTCAGACTTAACGTGCCCACTCCCCATAAACCTATAACAATGTTTAAGCTTCACTCTGGAAAATGAAGAATTGTCAGAGTTGGAAGGGATCTCCAGGGTCCCATAGCTCAACCCGCTTCTCCCTGCAGGATCCATGAAGCAGGGCTTTGCCACTGTAGCATTATGAGCCCTGCCTCTGCTTACACACCTCCTGCAAAGGGCAGCCTGAGCATCAGGAATGGAAGGAATGAGATTGGCTTGGCCCAGAGGAGTAGGAGAACTCAGTTCAGCAGAGGTGGGGGGTGTCTTTGAGCTCACCTGATTCGACCAGAGAGGAGGACAGGAGAAGGAGGAAGAGGTGGGGAGGCTGTTGGAATCTCCACATCTTGGAAGGAAGGAGATGCCTGGTGTTTCAGTGTCCAGCCCTTGGCCCCATAGCTTTTATTACCACCGTAGTCCGTCCCCCCCAAGAAGCCCCAACGGCCAGGCTTGCAATCTGATAGCAGGATGTCAGAAAGCTTAACTGGCCGGTCACAGCATCATAAATCACCCACTAAAACGGCAATCTGATCGTGAGATGATGGAAGTGGATTGATTGTGGTAGGACCCCAACAGCCAAACTGTGAGAACAGCCCAAAATTTGATCTTCTATAGTGTCTCTAGTGGAGATTATAGAACTGACCCCTTGCCCCCAGGTAGCCCCCTGCGGAGAGAAGAGCCCACAGCATCCATCAACAACTGTGATCTAGTGAGACAGAAGGATGTCAGAAAGCTTAACTGGCCAGTCACACCATAGATCACCCCCTAAAACAGCAATCAGATAGAGAGATGGTGAGTGTACCAAATTGTGAATCATCCCAGGAGAAGATGCCTTAAACTTAGGAGGTCTGCTGATTAAATGTTCTCGTTTTTTCCGTGCTTAAGCAGTTCTCCACATTTCCCCACCAGTTTGCAAATTACTTTTTTTAAAAGATCCATGTGAAAAATTCTTCATCATTTTAAAGCTAATTTCTTGCATTTTTATATGCTGTTTCTTTTTTTTTAAATACATTTTTATTCAAGTTATATAAAGACAGGTAAAAATAAACAAATACAACAAAAAAAATATATACAACAATGTTCTCTTCCTTAAATTATGCAACGTAAAAAACCATAATAATAATAATTAAAAAAATCATATTCTGTTGGGCTCTACTGGGCCCTGGACTCCCCTCCACCCTTTTGGTAAGTATTGAATATTTTCCTCCCTTACGTATTTGATTTTTGATCTTATAATCCGTCGCTGATAGAGTTGTTCTATCTCCGCCAGTTCACTTTATAAGTTTTGTCCAATATATTTCCAATATTTACTCCAATTTTGCTGAAATTTCTGTTCATCTAGATCTCGTATTCTAGCTGTTAATCTATCAAGCTCAGCGTAATTTACCATTTTAACCTGCCAATCATTTATGCTGGGCATGGTTTCCGATTTCCAATGTTGTGCCAGCATAATTCTTGCGGCCGTGGTAGCGTAGAGAAATATTGTCTTGTCTTCTTTTTTAATTTCTTTACCTGTCATTCCCAGCAAGAAGGCTTCAGGTCTTTTGGGAAAGGTATATTTCAATATTTTTTTAAGCTCATTATATATTAGTTCCCAGAAGCCTTTCACCTTCTTACATAGCCACCACATATGGTAAAGATCTCCCTCCGCCTCTGCACATTTCCAGCATTTCTTATTCTTTGATCTATACATTTTGGCCAATTTCACCGGCGTATGGTACCATCTGTATAGCATCTTCCAAACATTCTCTCTCAGTGCCATACAAGCCGTAAACTTTGTATTACTGTTCCACAGCTCCACCACCTTTCGAAATCAATATTATAGCCAAAGTCAATTGCCCACTTTATCATTGTCTCCTTGACCTCCTCATCCTTTGTATGCCATTCTAGCAGCATGTCATATATTCTAGACAATGTTTTGTCCTTACCTTCTACTATCTCCACATTAAAATTTGATTTTTTTATCTTCAAAACCTAAATTCTTTTTATCCTCTTTTAGTAAATCATTCACCTGGTGGTATTGCAACCAACCAGTGAAAAAAAATTTTATCTCATCATACGGTCTTAGTTTGGGCCCTTGTTCTGTTTTTCTTAAAAGTTCTTCATATGTGGCGGTCTTTTCCTCCATATTGATTTTCTTAATCGTTAGAGCCTCTATTGGTGAGATCCACCAGGGGGTCTTCCTTTCAAGGAGATTCTTATTCCTCTCCCATACCTGATATATTGGTCTCCTAAAAATATGATTTAGGAAGCTCCTGTGGACCTTTACCTTCTCATACCAGAGGTACGAGTGCCACCCGTACCTGTTATTAAAGTCTTCCAAGTCTAGTATATCTCCCCTCTCCAATTTTATCCAGTCTTTCAGCCAAAGTAGACACGCCGCTTCGTAGTACAAGCTGAAGTCCGGGAGGGAGAAGCCCCCTCTTTCCTTCTTATCTATCAAGATTTTCATTTTTATCCGTGGTCTTTTCCCCTGCCAGATGTATTTCGCCAGGGTACTCTGCCACTCTTTACATTGTTTTAAGCCTTTGAGTATGGGGATAGTTTGAAATAGAAACAACATTCGGGGCAGAATGTTCATTTTGACAACTGCTATTCTCCCCAGAAAGGAAAGTTTCATCCTCCTCCAGGTTTCCAAATCTTTCTTTATATTCTTCCAAGTGACCTCGTAATTATCCTTATATAAGTTTAGATTTTTTGCAGTAACCCATATTCCAAGGTATTTCACTTTTTTAACTACTGTAATTTCCGCCCTTCGTTCTAAATCTACCGTTTCTTCCTTAGATAGATTTTTGACCAGCATTTTAGTTTTATTTTTGTTTACCTTGAATCCTGCCACAACTCCAAATTCTTCAATTTTTTGTAAAGCTTCTTTTACACTAGATTTTGGGTCTTCTAAAGTTAGCACGATGTCATCCGCAAAGGCTTTAATTTTATACTCCCTCTTTCCTACCTTCACTCCTTTGATCTCTGTTGTCCCCCCAGTCTCTCATTAAGTATTTCTAAAACTGTTATGAATAGTAAAGGAGACAAGGGGCAACCTTGTCTAGTTCCGTTATATATATTAAAGTATTCTGTTGTGGTATTATTCCTTATATATTGCTTCTATGCCTCTTCTGAAGTTTTCTCTTCTGAAGTTTATATGCTGTTTCTGCTAATATACAGGCCGCTAGGAGTAGTAGGGTTGGGGTTTTTCTTAGATTTTGCAATAAAAAAGCTCAACAACTTTTGTGTCCGGATTCTCACTTTCTGAAATATGGCAACCTATATTAATTGCATAAATCATGTCACAACTGGATAACAGCCAGTGAGGGCAACCCAGAAAAATAGAGCTGGTGTCTTTCTCTCTTTTTTGCACCACATTTGAGGTGCAAATCCTGTAAGTCATTAGGAAGAGAGCAAGAAGACTTTTCAAAGCCACCATCATGCAGTTTCAGTTTCTACTCTCATGATCCCCTGACTCTTGGAAAATGTAGAATCGTCAGATTTGTGACGGAAGTTGGAGGTTACTAGTAGCCCCCTACTATTAATGTGGTAGGGAGAAATAACTGAGCAGAGTTGTAGTTGGGGGAGTGCGGGGGTGGCGGCACTGGGCCCCACACCACGGGGGGCGGCACTTACAGTGCCAAGCTACGCATCTCTCCTGGGAGTGACATGGTGGCTCACGCGCCTGCAGGCTCGGGCAGCATGGGGCTTGTGTCCTCCACCACCACCCCAGCCATCCTACAGCTGAGGGGGAGGCTGCGGACCTGCAAGGCGCTGGGAGGGAACAGGGCTCGGGCACTGGGATTCTGGCGCCCTGTTCCGTCCCTGCAGGGACATGCATGCCACCCAGGCAGCCAAGTGGGAAGCCTAAGATTATTCCTGGGGTGGAGAAAGTCTCCCTTTCTTCTAACACAAGAACGTGGGGCTATGCAGGGAAGCAGAATGGCTTGGCCAAGTAAATTTTATTCAAAGTGCATTCATCTAATTCAATGAACCTGAAGTACATGATGCACTTTAAATTCATTAAATCAACTTTGAGTATGACTAGCATTAGATACAGCCCTGAATGCTGGAATCCAATTCAGGTCAAAAAATTGTAACTTTTAACACAACGCATACTTAACACTGTGGCTGAGCTCCCCCAAGAGACAGTGATGACCACGAACATAAATGGATTTTAAAGGTTAGATCAATTCATAGGGGATAAGGCTATTGTTGGCTGGGTCCTGTCTTGTGATTCCCTGTTTGGTCTTCATAGAATTGTAGAGTTTGAAGTAACCCTGAGGGTCCTCTAGTCCAACCCCCTGCAATGCAGGAATCTCAACCGAAGTAGCCATGACATATGGCCTGCTTAGACCTCTGCTTTAAAACCTCCAAGAAGTGTCCACTATCACCTGAGGACTCCGTTCCACTGTCAACTGGCTCTTATCATCATTTATTTGTGTAGACTGCATTAAATCTTATCTAAGCAATACAATGTTTAAAAGAAAAAAGATTTTTACTCCTGATGCTTAGTAAGATTCTGGTAACTTGAATCCATTGATCTTGAACACCACTACCTTTACTACAAAATAAAGACCTTATGCTGGAAATAATTATATGACCTTTCTCAGTATTGGGAAGCTTTTAATGTTTTGTTTTGTCCCTTTATATTTTGTTGGAACCGCCCAGATGCCCGAACTTTTATTGGTGGAAGCCACAGGGGATTGCAAAGGGAAGAACAAGAAGATGCGCTCCAGGAAGCAGCTCCCATTTCCTCAAACATACAAGTACAACACATATAGCTTAGTGGCTATGACTAAAAAGGCGCAGGGGACGCCTTTAAGCATGCATATTGTATGTGCATGTCTTGAATTTATGTTAGAGAGTGCTGTGATGCGCCCAGTCTCTGCAACTCAGCAGACAACAAATAATTTGGAAAGAGGCGGTCTGCTGCCCTAGCTGCAAGCATTTCTGTTTTGAACTGTTTCACAGCCTCTCCAGGACCTTAAAGGCGGGGCGGGAAGAAAGCGCCGAGTTGCGGGAAGAAAGCGCCGAGTGGATGGAGGAGGGGTCCGGCAGCAGAGCAGGGGCCCCGATCCTGCAGGCTCCCCAGCAGCAAAGCCCAGCTGCAGGCCAGCGGGAGGGGAGGGCACGGCAGCCGGGGGTCCTTCCGCCCTCCCCAAGCCCCCCTCCTGGCCTCGGGCAACCGGGCGCTACTCCCCCAGATCCAGGCAGCGCAGGCTGCAGCCCCAAAGCTCATTAACCAGCTCCCCGGATCCAATAATAATAAAACATTGCTTTAATGGGGTGCTTTCAGTGGGGCCTTAGCAATGCATTGATCTGTCCGCAGCCTCAAAATACTTGCTTTTCTTGAACTGCAGACTCTTAGCCAATCACATTCCAGGCACCGCCTTTTCCCCGCCCCCTTCCCGCGACAAGGGGCGTGGCCTCCCGCCGAGGAAACCCGGCGCCCCGTCCGCGGGAGGGTCGCGCATGCGCACTGCCCACACGCCACTTTTCTCAGGCCCGAACGTAGAAGGGGCCGCGCTCTGCGGCACATCATCCACCTCCGCGGCCTCGCCGTCTTCCCCGGGGTGGGGGCAGCAGGGGGGAGAGGGGGGAAGGGCGGGGCTTGATCGGGCTCCGGACTTTCTGATTGGTTGCTAAGGAACGTTGCTCGTGTGCCCAGACTCGCTCTCGCTCTCCGCCCCCCCGTCCCACCCCGCTCTATTATTATGATTATCCTGATTGTCTGCCTGTTTTACCATCCCCTCTTCGAATCGTGCATCCTCCTGAGAATAAACGGCCCTGATTGGATTAAATTGGGGCGAGGCGGGCTTTAAGAGCGAGCCACAGAATCCTGATTGGGTTAAATTGAAATGAGGCGGAGCTTAAGGGACGCCTTGCCCCGCCCCGTGTTTCCTCCTCCTCGCCTGGTACCTGAGAGCGATCAAGGACCCCAAACCGGTTGTGTCCGACGCGCATGCGCCCTCTCTTCACGCGCGCCCGACCCTGGCAACCCCCGCGCCTGCGCACCGAGGACTATTCTTCTCCTCTTCCTCCCCCGCCCCTTCCGCCCCTCGCGCCACTTCGCCGCGCACGTTGGGCCGCCCGCTCATTGGCTGGCTCCGTCCGAGCGTCCGGTCGGCGGCGGCGGTTGAGGCCTAGGCATTCCGCGCAGGCGCAGGAGGCGGCTCGCGCTCTTCAGTCGCTCGCTCGCTGGCTCTGAGGGGTGAAGAGGCCTTTTCTTCTGCCGCGCCGTTTGCCGCCTCCGTGAGGGGAGAAGGGGAAGGAGCCGCCGCCGCCGCCACTGCCGCTTCAGCCGCCGCCATCATGAGCGTGGAGGCGTACGGGCCCAGCTCCCAGACGCTGACTTTCCTGGACACGGAGGAGGCCGAGCTGCTGGGCGCCGACACGCAGGGCTCCGAGTTCGAGTTCACCGACTTCACGCTGCCCAGCCAGACCCAGACGCCGCCCGGAGGAGGAGGAGGAAGCGGCGGGGCCTCCGCGCAGGGCAACCCCGGAGGAGTCTCGGCAGGAGGAGGAGGAGGAGCCGGCGGGCCGCCCTCCGTCGCCCTCTCGCCGGGGCAGCTGGACGCCCAGGTGAGGCCTGCGGGGCGGGGGCGGGTGGCGACTACAGTACCTACTCGGAGAAGGCCCATTGCTTTATTATGCGGGTAGCCGCCCAGAGTGGCTGGACCAACCCAGGCAGATGGCGGAGGTGCAAATAATAAAATTACTTAATAGTAATCATAACAGTGGTTATTAGCAGCAATGGGCCTAAGTTTGTGGTCCCGCTTAGCCATGACACGCCTAACTAACACGCCTGTTAGTCCTGTCAGTCCACGCGGATGTGTTGGGGCCAAGAAAGTCCTGCTCGGAGTAGGCCCATCGAAAAGTAGCCCAAGTTAGTGGTGCCTGTTAGCTTCCATAGGTTGTGTCCATTTAAGAGCAGACCTGCATCTTATTTAGTCAGGTGCATTAATTTGCTATGGGTTGTGCCCAAGGTGAGTTCTACACAGTGTAGGCCCCTTGGAAACACTGGTTGCATTAATCATAGGATTGTAGAGTTGGAAGGGACCTCGATGGTCATCTAGTCCAGCCCCTCCAATGCTAAAGTATCCAGGACAGATAGCCATCCAACCTAGGCTTAAAGACCTCAAGGAAGAATATCAGTGGCTTGTGTCTAAGTCTTACTCAGAGCAGACCTGTTGAAAATTACATAGCTAAGTGAGTCATGCCCATTGTCAGTGGGCTGCATCCATTTAAGTTGAACACAGTAAACCCATTGAAAAGGATGGACCGAAGTTCATCAGCTGCATTAATTTGAGTGGGTTGTATTTAAGTAAGGTCAGCTAAGAGTAGGCCCATTGAAAACAGTGGGCCTAAGTCGTGTCTTTTAATGTCAGTAGGTTGTGTCCAATTAAGTCTACACAGAGTAGGCCCACTGAAAATAATGCACTTAAGTTAGTCATGTCCATTAATTTCAGTGGGTTGGGTCCAAGTAAGTTCTGCTCAGAGTAGGCCTTCTCTGAGTAGAACTTTAGACATTTGAAGTCCCTAGTACTATTGATTTCAGTTGGTCTGTGCCAACCACCACCTATTTTGAAAAAATACTTTGATACAGTATTTTTAAAGGGGGTGGGTTGTATTCAACATTAGCCCTACTCAGAATTAGACTCATTGAAGTTAATGGGCAAAACTAATAAGCTTAATACTAGATGTAGCCCATTACTTTTAGCTGATCTACTCTGAGGTATGACTAATGTTGGATACAACCTATTGAAAATTAGTGGCTCTAATTACGTTGCCTCCTTTAAGGGGTCTGCTCTGATTATGACCAACATTAGATTTCTCAGCTGTCTTCCATCATGGAACCCACATGTACGTCCCAAGAGGCCTCCTGGCCAGGCACTAAGCCTATATCTTTGGGCTCCTAACTCCAGTCACTGACCATGGTGGCTTTTGGCACTGTAGCTCAGTAGTAGAGCACTTCAAAACTCTGGTGAGCTGTTGCCAGTCGCTGTTGGCGGTGCTGAGCTAAATAGACCCAGTAGTCTGACTCTAAGGCAGCTTCCGATGTTCTTATGAGGGAGCTGAAGTCCTCCAACAACATCTGGAGAGAAACAGAAATCCCCAGCCCTTCTTTGGACATATACTCAAGTAATCCTTTGTGTGGCACTTGGGGAGGCCACAAGGGAAGGGCCTTTCTTGACCCACAATGGGAGAGGCCAAATGCAGATTTTTTTTATACCATTGTGCACTATTAAAAATAGATACATACCTATGTTATGTAGCATTTTGCTATTAAAAACATCATTTTTTTCACCCTAGAGTTGAGGCATAAGGAATTATGGGAGAATGTATAGCACACCTCAGTATAGAGCTATGTCGTGTGTGTGTGTCACAGATACATTTGTATGTGGTTAAAAGTAACTTTCTAGAAAGGAATATTGGGGAAGTGTATGCAAGGTGTTGCTTGGTTAAAACAACACTTTTTTCTCTAGGTGGAAGGCAAAAGGAATATGAAAGAAATGTGCCCACAAAATTGTTAGTGTATATGTACACTATAATAAAATAGTGGAATGGATTCAACTAAAAAAATACTCAGAGCAGAGCCATTTAAATTAATGGACCTAAATTAGTCTTGTCTGTTGTTTTCAATAGGTCTGCTCTGAGTAGGGCTAGCATTGGATGCAAGCTAGCATTTTTAGCCACAAAGAGGTGAGGTGAAGGCAATAGTGGGGGTAGTGCATATACAGTGTGTCTGTGTATATTAGTTTGTAATTAAAAACAGTGTTTTCTAGAGAGGAGGTGGAAAATATATTGGGGAACTATGAGTATCTGTCCCCAAGTATTAATGAGGATTACTGGGCAAGTTAAGAAATATTTGGGGAGGGGGTTGTCAATAATGGGCATGTACAACTTCTCCAAGTCAAGTTGCAGGGGAAAGTGAAGGAATACAAGGCAGTATGTGTGCCTAGTTTTAAAGATGGGGGAAGGAGAAGAAATAATGTGGAAGAGAGCTTCATTTGTGTGTATGTAACCTTTCCTGGTTGAAAGCTGTCTTCCTAGGGTTGATGAAAAGAAATATGGTATGTCTCTGTATTAATATTAATGCTCCTGAGAGAAGGACATGGTGGCTTTTCAGTGGAACTTGGTCACCACTAACCTGTAGCTGAGTTGGTACCAGTGTCTGTAATATTGTATTAAAGAGCCTTAGAGTGGGGGTTGACGAAACGTTTCCTGTTTGTGTGTAAATTAGGCATAAAATATTAGAGGAATTCAGTAGTCTTGCAGATAAGTCCCCCAAAGTCACAAGTCCTCAAGCTGGTACTAGTCTGCTTCTTATTATCGCTTAACCTCTAGCCATTTTGTCACTGACGCAGGTCCCTCCCATTTTTTAAAGGCTTCACTGTCTCATTATCTGAAGGCAACTCTTGTCACAGGTGACTGAGTAAATGACTCTTTACAAAAGCAGAATATAGTTGTGTAGAGTACTTTGTGGTTGAGCAGGAAACAGGGGGGGGGGAGACGGGAGGGAGCAGAGAGGAACAAATACGTGGCAAAAACAACATAACCGTTTGTAGTTAAAGCAACCTTGTAGAGACGAGGCAATATTAATATTGGGGGCAGGGCAGGCAGTAGTGTACAAGGTAGTTATAAAATGCATATGAGCACTTCCTGGATTAAGTCATTGCTCCTGCAGTAAGGACATGGTTTCTTACCAAACTATGTAAGAGCTTTATTAATGTTCTGTGGATACAGCAACAGGGAGAACAGTAGCTGAACCTCTGAATAACTGGGTGTGGTGTGAACCCGGGGGGCAAGGTGCACTCATGCTTAACGAACACATCTTCCCCACACAAGTGCCCAGCTGGCTAAGAGGAGATTCCCAGCCTGCTCTCTGGATTTCCCCTGCCTGGCTGTGTTTGAGGGCTCTGCTCTCAAACCAGGCTTTCTTACGGATCCTTCCTTTGGAGGAGAGTTTAATTGCCTTGTGTGGGTTGTTAAAGGCAGCTAAAGTTTCTCGTTGTGAAGGGTAGAACTTCTGTCTGTACAGGTGTGAGTTTTCGCAGGCCTTCTCTGATAACTTTGTGACTCCTTTATAAGAATCAAATTGTTGGCACACCTCACACATTACAAGGTAACCTTGGTGATTTGCCTTTCTATGCCTGTGCATTAATAGAGCTTGATAGATATATCACACGTGGCCTTGTCACTTGGTTCCACCCCACCCACCTTTTTTGACCATATAGATTCAGGAATAATTTCATGCACTGCTTATCTTCCCCAATAAGTGGATCTTGGTCTGTTACTGCTACAAAATGAATGTTTTGTAACCCCAAAAAAGTGTTTTTAAAATGTAAGCCAAAAGCCCTATCAGCTAATTTCCCTAATACAGTGGTACCTCATGTTAAGTTCTTAATTCGTTCTGGAAGTCCGTTCTTAACCTGAAACTGTTCTTAACCTGAAGCACCACTTTAGCTAATGGGGCCTCCTGCTGCTGCTGCGCCGTCGGACCACGATTTCTGTTTTTATCCTGAAGCAAAGTTCTTAACCCGAGGTACTACTTCTGGGTTAGCGGAGTCTGTAACCTGAAGCGTATGTAACCTGAAGTGTATGTAACCCGAGGTACCACTGTAGCTCCCTTGAACCAAGTGTTTGTTTAAATCATATTAAGTGACCCAAACTCCATTGGAACTTTATTCAGACACAAGTTTGAAACTGGTGTGTTCAGTTTGTGGAAACACTCTTCCCAGAAGCAACAGCCATATAAGGCTGATGTGAGCCTGGCTTTGCTGGTGGAGGCTGATGCAGGCATTGGTAGTCCAAAACATCTGGAAGGAGTGCCAGGCTGGTGAAGGCTGGAATAAGCTAGATGCAAGGGGTAAACACATCCATGTCCCTTCCTGAAAATCAAAGGCCTTGCTGGGCAGAAAGTACAAAACTGAGACGCTTGCATTGCCTTTGTGGAGCAAGAAGACCAAAGCAGCTGTGAAGCCCACTTGTAGCACCCAGTTCAAGCCAGCTGCAGCTTTGAAATTGACAGCTTAGTAAGCATTTCCATCCTTGTCATAGCATATGTAGCCCACTGTATGATGATGATGGATGATGGGGAGGAGGCCCCACTGCCTTGCCTGTCAGTAATCTGGACAGTAACATTTCTCTTGAACTGTATTTGCTCTAGAGATCACACACAGCAGCAAACTTTATACTGCATATTTTCTTTCTTCCTGCTTATTGTTTGTTGTTGTTACCACCACCACCCGCATGTCAGAACCTCATAAGAAATAGAGAGTGAAAGTGAAGCCCTCTTTTCTGGTCTGATGGTGGTCAAACTTGGCTGTCCAGTTTCTAATCTATTAAAAAACAACAACAAAAAAACCCCCACAAGATTTACCAGTACAGTGATATTTCGGGTTACATACGCTTCAGGTTACATACGCTTCAGGTTACAGACTCCACTAACCCAGAAATAGTACCTTGGGTTAAGAACTATGCTTCAGGATGAGAAGAGAAATTGTGCTTTGGCGGCGGCGGAAAGGCCCATTAGCTAAAGTGGTGCTTCAGGTTAAGAACAGACCTCAAGAACGAATTAAGTTCTTAACCTGAGGTACCACTGTAAACCCCTAAAAGTGTAAAGGATAGCCTTCATAAAAAAGTAAGTTATGTATAAAAAGTACATAGCAAATCCCCCACCTATCTGACCTGCTGTAACTGGTAATTCTGTGTAGTAGGTAGGCTTCACTGTGTGGAAAAAGAGATTGGGGCTGCAATCCTAACTATGCTTACTCAGGTGTAAGTCCTATTTAATTCAATGGGGTTTACTGCCTTTTAAGTGGGGGGGGGGGTTTAGGATTTGCAGCCCTAACAGCTAATGAGGAGTGAGCTCTTCGTCTGTGGTTTTTGCGTTTTGATTCATGTTTTTGAAAAGCTTTGTATGGGTGTTTTTTTGCAAACCAAGCACTACATAGTCAGATTATGTTTTAGTATGCTGGGATTCCCCAAAAACAGCTGCTGCCTTTTCCAGGATCCGTGTGGACATTGCTGTCTCCATTGTAACTGTGCACAAGTCATTCTCTCTCACACAGAGACAGATACACACAAACCTTAGCTCAGACCTTTCCAAATTGTGTGTTGTGACACGTTAGTGTGTCGGCTGCAGTGTGTAGTGTCATACAAATCCTCCCCGTGTTCCTCCCGGGGCTGGAAAGCAGTGTTAGAAACCTGTGAAAGCTAGGAGATAAATGGCGCCTTAAACCTAGGTTATGGGTGCAACAGTGGAATGTCTAGGCACACTTGTTTATAACAAGAATACAAAGCTGAAAATGACTGAACTGCGGCTAAAATATTATGTTCATTTTTCAAATGGTCTAGTCCTTCCCCTGCCCACCCCTATTATTCTTAAGGGGGTCTCTTCTCCAGTCTTATGAGAGTGGCTGGAAGTGGGGAGGCAGAAAAAAGGTCCTCCTTTCCTTCCACTATGCAATTTTAATCTGAAATCTTAGGTGCAGGGCTGCTGCTTTTTCAGCCAATCTTGCCTGCTTTCTTTTGGTTCCTCCAGGGATCATCAGTAGCCCAGAGCGCAGAAACTGCTTGCGCTAATGAAATTCTCTGTCACAAAATGCACCTAGAACAATGGGAGTTTCGAACATGGCTGGAAAGGGGTTGGTTTAACCTCCAGTTTGTTAGTAAAACTGAATTACTGTGTCGCAAAATGATGCATGTCTAAAAAGTGTGTCACCAACTTGAAAAGTTTGGAAAGCTCTGCCTTAGCTGATGAAACCCCATCCCCTTTCTCCAATACTTCAAGGTGTGTGTGTGTGTGTGGTGGTAGTTGTTTTAAGAAAAGAAACAGGTGTGTAGCTGAATATAATCTAATTACCTGTTTGGAAAGAGTTAAACATAGTAAACAATCACCCTGGGTTTTTTATAGTTTGCAGATTCTATATATTGGTTCAAGGAGTTCTCAGTGGCAAGCCAAGGTAAAAGAATCTTTTCAGATTGGTTGTTATGGTTTCTTATCTCTTCAGGTTGTATAGGGCTGCTGCTCTTTCAGCCAATCTTGACTGCTTTCTTTTCCTCCAAGGATCTTAGTTTCTTTTCAGGTTTAAAAGCAGACAGCCACTTTTCACACTTAGTCTTTAAAAAGAAGTGAGCAGAATCCATCTTTGTAATTTGGAAGGAAATCTCCTCGGCATCTATTTGAGCAGCTAGCAAGATGAAATTAATGTAATTAGCACTTCCTTTTTGCTCTGTGCCCTCTCCTTCATTTCACCGGTGTGCTGATGTCCTTTTTGCAAGACATTTGCCATGCTTGAGGGTATAAAATGTGTTTCGGTTTTGTGTTTTAGGAAGGATTTTTAAGAAGGATTTTTGTGGCCTTTAAACATAATCATGCTTGACCAGCCAAAGTGTTGGGGGTGGATATGGATAGCCCTGCACACTCTGGGTGTGGAGTGGTCTTGATCAAGTGTCCTCTTCCCAGGACTGATCAGAGGCTCCAACCAGGTCAGGATGTTGCAGAGATGTAAACTATAAAGTACTGTTAAAACACCCAGTCACAGAACTTCCTGTCAAAGACTAGTTAGGACTAGTGTCCTATACAAAGGCATGTTTCCATCTGCTTTTCGAGGTATTTACTTAGTGCAGTAGGGTGATGAACTGGCAGAAATGGCTCCCCCCAACCCCCACATTGTAGCCAGTGTTAGAAACTGAGATATATAAGCTGGGCACCCAATGGATCCTTAAACCAAAGTTACAGTCACCAAAATAGAATGTCCAGTTGCGATTTTTGGGCAAGACGGCCCTAAAGTCTTATTTTTCAAATTATATACTGACTGTGATTGATTCTCAGTTAAACATTGAATAGTTCAAATGACAACCTTGAGCTAAGGTAAGAACTTTGAGAACTTAAAGAAGAAAAGTCACTTGATCGAGAGACAGTCCACATATATATATATTTCAGAAGGTTGACTGCTCCTGCTCAGAATAAGCATTTTGGTTCCTGATTGTGCAGGTAAAATATAACTGATAGAATTCTACAGGATGTGGTATTAGTGTTTGAAAACAAGTGCTAGAATCCAAGTAGAGGCATCCTTTACCTCAACATGGCTGCCCACTGACTCCATATGCATTATGGAATACTCCTCCTTTCATGCCCTCTCACTGATTCCAGGACAGGGATGAAATTTCATTTTGCTGACTTATTACAAGCAGCCCTAAAAAGGAATCTCTCCACACATTGCTAAAGAGTTGAAGAAGGTTTAGAAGAGCCCTCCCATTAGGAACAGCTGAAATGTATCATCCCTGTGCACAAGTCAAGACTTGAAGCTGTGCACCATGGAGACACTGAAAATCAAGGGCTCTTCCCAAGCTTCTCTTGCTGCTCAGCTAGGCGGTGGGGGGCATATTAAGGGGCCCTTTGGCCCACCATGTGGAGAAGCATTGCTGGCTTAGCCCCCTTTAAAAAAATAATGGCTTGCCAAGCAACAGTAGGCTGAGCAGCTGTAAAATTTGCTGTGCTTGTTTTGTAGGTGAAAAAACTCCCCTTTTGTTGCTTTCAGCAGTGGTTTTCAGCCAGTGTGCTATGGTACCCTGGGGTGCCCTGAATGATGGTCAGGGGTGCCGTGGGCAGCACTGGCCACTGTTCCTCTTTCTTTCTTCCCCCCCCCTCCCTCCCTCCCTCCCTCCCTCCCTCCCTCATATGCTCTCTTGCATCTCTGCCTCCCAAAGGCTTGCACAGCTGTTTATTGCAGCAGCCCTGGCTCTAAGCGCCACAGGTGAATGGTGCCTCTGAGAGGCATCTCTCTTTGGGGCAAGGGGGGGCAGCTCAGAGACCAGGCGCAACAGCAGCAACTGCCCGGAGGGCTCCCAAGGAAAGGGGAGAGGAGGCTGAGGGAACACCCCCACAAGGGAGGGTGTTCAAAAAAGGGTGTGAGGCTGCCAGCTCTGCAGGCGAGGGGTGACAGAAAGAATGAAGTTGGTTAATGGGAGCTGTGGTCTCAAAAAAGTTGAAAACCTCTGGCTTACAGGACAAGTGATCTCTCTCTAAATTCTCTGTGTCCTTATTGGCGCTTTGGTGGCCTATGATGTTGAGCTGAACCTTGTGCTGAGGGTAGATAAGGAATGACGGGGGGAAAGTGGGGCCTTAGATGGCCTGTCACAGCACAGTCAGGCTTGGGAAAGTGTTTCTGGCACTTGTGGCTATTTCGAGGAATCCGTGTTTTGTGATGTGCAGCTCTTGAAGCGCAAGGCTGACGACTGACTGCGTCATGAAGAGGGGTTTGAAAGGGAATGGAGGTAGGGGGAGAGGGGCAATAACGAGAGCCAGAAGGAAATAAGACTTATGTGGAGGAGTGGGAAAACTAACTTTAAACTAAATCTTTCGTAATAAACTCTTTTTGGAAGTCTTTATAAAAGATTGTTTTATAATGCCTTTTTGATCAGGCATTACGGTGATGAATTCAAGATTCTATGCACTTGACTTCTGTGCATAAGAATTGTCTTCAGGCAACTGAAGTGGGCAGCTTAATAAATTGCTACATGGGCCAACGGCTGCATTGCAAGTCTGCCCTTCTTCATATAGCATTAGCCAGCTGGGTCTGCTCTTCCACCTGCAAGTCTGGTTGTTTGTGGGTTTTAAACAAACCCATGTGTCCAAGTCTTTTGTTCATGTGTACTTGACATTTGGCAGCTTCATCACTCCTAGCTCTTACCTCTGTGAACATCTAGTCCATGGGTAGGCAAACTAAGGCCCGGAGGCTGGATCCGGCCCAATCACCTTCTAAATCCGGCCTGTGAGTGATCCGGGAATCAGCGTGTTTTTACATGAGTAGAATGTGTCCTTTTATTTAAAATGCATCTCTGGGTTATTTGTGGGGCACAGGAATTCGTTCTTTTCTTTTCTTTTCAAAATCTAGTCTGGTCTGAGGGATGGTGGACCAGCCCCCTGCTGAAAAAGTTTGCTGACCCCTGTCCATGTTTTGCATTAGGTGAATGGGCCTGACGGCATCCTGCAAAATGGAGCAGTGGATGATAATGTGCCTAAGACCAGCCAGCTCCTTGCTGAACTCAATTTTGAGGAAGACGAGGAAGACACTTACTACACCAAGGACCTTCCAGTGCATGCTTGCAGGTAAGACTGTGTGTAAGTGTGTGGACATAATCTAAAATTCAAAGCAGAGTCTAGGAGCCACATGTGGGCAAATAATGGCTCTATTGGTTGGAGGAGGTCCTCTCACTTGCCTTTTTCGCCTCTACTTAAACCTTCATGTGAATTAACCACACACTTTGTACAAATAATCCTCTTGTGTCCATGCAGCAATATAAGTTAGGAGTCCTGGGCATTCTAGGATGTCTTTCACATGACAAGGTGGTGATAGTGGCATTTCTGAGATTTCTGAAGACTTTTCTATCTAAACTGCTGTGTTCTATTCATGCAAAACAGTGCACCCTCTTTAATTATCCCAATTAAACCCTATTTTCCTGCGTTCTTGGTATCTTTACCAGAGAGCACAGATGGGCACCTGTTGGCCTCTGCCACAGGTTTCTTGAACCCTGTTCAGATGCTGCAGCATTTCTCTTTCAATGCTGGTTTATTCAACACTCTGACAGTGTGCATGTCCTGTGATGACTTAGCAGATTGCACTGTGGTGTCATAAAGCAGAACTGGGACTTGTATTGCTTAATGCCAGCTCTCAGCAGCATGGAGAGAAGGTCTATCTGAAGGTAGCCCTGTTTAGGGAAGTTTTTAAATGCCTGATGTTTTATCACTGTTTTAATTGATTCTCAATTAATTCTCATCAATTATATTGGGAGCCTCTCAGAGTGACTGGGGAAACACAGCCAGATGGGCGGGGTATAAATAATAATAATAATAATAATAGGTGAAGCAAGGGTGCAACCCAACCAACTCTTGAGGTTTTGGTCTGGATCAACTTGAACTAGAGAGAACCAAAGGGAAAGCACCCTGGCTTGCCATGCCTTTGAAGCAAAACCTAACAATGTGTCCTCTTCCTTAGCTACTGTGGCATCCATGACCCAGCTTGCGTTGTCTACTGCAACACCAGCAAGAAGTGGTTCTGCAACGGGCGTGGGAATACGTCTGGCAGGTGAGCGATGCAGCCACAGAAGTGGTGATGGCAAGAAGCATTGGGGTTGTATCGAGCTATGTTCTGCTCAGGGTAGACTTGTTGAAATTAGTGGGCCGAAATTTGTCATGCCCATTGCATTCTGGGTCTACTCTTGAGTGGGATGAGCGCTGGATACAAACCTTAGGCGGTTGCCTCACATCGTGAGCCAGGTCACTGGTTCACATTGCCCAGTACTACATAAGGTGGCTGGGATTGGATGTGAGATCTTTTCTCTCGCTGTGTGTGTCTGTGTCTCATGCATGTACTGTTACACGTCACCTTTCATTTCCTTGCTGCCTTTTATGCAGAAAAGCCATCAAGGCTGCTCACACAGTTTAATCCAGATAAAGCAGACATAGGCAAACTCCGACCCTCCAGATGTTTGGAACTACAATTCCCATCATAGCTAACAGGACCAGTGGTCAGGGATGATGGAAATTGTAGTCCCAAACATCTGGAGGGCCAGAGTTTGCCTATGCCCGAGATAAAGAATTACAACAATATAATAAAATACACTGCTTGACAACATTTTTTTTAAAAGAGCAGTATGTGCACATCATATTTAAAAACCTGGAATTTGGACTGAAAAACCAGTGTGCCCCCCATGTTATCCATATACATCGGTACCTCGGGTTACATACGCTTCAGGTCACAGACTCTGCTAACCCATAAATAGTACCTCGGGTTAAGAACTATGCTTCAGGATGAGAAGAGAAATCGTGCTTCGGCAGCACGGCGGCAGCTAAAGTGGTGCTTCAGGTTAAGAACAGTTTCAGGTTAAGAATGGACCTCCGGAACGAGTTAAGTACTTAACCCGAGGTACCACTGTATACACACACACACACACACACACACACACACACACACACACACAGACCAGGACTTCTGATAAGGTTTCCCAGGCATGAGGTGGCACAGAGTAGGTATAAAAGCTCTCCCTTGATAATCGGAGGTATCCTTCCATGCTCCTGCTTGCATTTTTACATTGGTAGGAAAACCAATTTGCCATGCAACCCAGCCTGCCTTTCTTCTGTGTCTTGCCAGCCATATTGTGAACCACCTTGTGAGAGCCAAATGCAAGGAAGTGACACTGCACAAGGATGGCCCTCTGGGTGAGACGGTCCTGGAGTGCTACAACTGTGGCTGCCGCAACGTGTTCCTCCTGGGTTTCATCCCTGCTAAGGCAGACTCTGTCGTCGTCTTGCTGTGCAGGTGAGACATTTCCTCTCTTTATTTTGGAAGCAAATTGCTGGTCAGTCTCAAGTCTTAATGGGCCATTGATTTTGAAAGCATTTTTTAAAAATACTGTTGATTCTCTTTTTATCCCCTATTCTCCCCTATCTTGACTATACAGGCAACCTTGTGCCAGTCAGAGCAGCTTGAAGGACATCAACTGGGACAGTTCTCAGTGGCAGCCTCTGATTCAAGACCGCTGCTTCCTTTCCTGGCTGGTCAAAATCCCTTCTGAGCAGGAGCAGTTGAGGGCGCGTCAGATCACTGCCCAGCAAATCAACAAGCTGGAAGAGCTCTGGAAGGTGCGTGGAAGTGTCTGCAGCAGTGAGCAGAGGGACGACCGAGAGAGCCCAGGAGGGGATAAGCAGATCTGTATCGGGGTGTGCTGTTGGGTGTGGAATTCAGCTTCCTAACAACTCCAGGTCCCTTCATCATTTTCTGAGGCCTTGGCCATACAGCTTGGGAAATGTACGAAGCCTTGGCTTTACGGCTTGAAGCCGAAATCTGTGATACTAGAAAGGAGGCTGAATAAGATTGAGAGTTGTGGGTTCAGTCTAGCACAATATTAGAAGTTGAACAAATCTGCATAGCTGAGCACAGCTTGCAGTACTTGCCATAGCACAGATCTTAAGATTGTTTGGGTGCAGACTTCTTAAAATGTTTTGGGCATGTTTGTGCAGTTGCCAACAGAGAGAGCCTGTCTCTTCATGAAACACCTTCTTTTTGTTACAACAAGACACAATTGGTAGTCAAAATAGACAAACCTTGCAAATTCACCAAAGCCACCAGTCAGCCTACCCCAGCATAGCCTGTGTTTATAATAGAATCATAGAGTTGGAAGGGCCCCTGTGAGTCATCTAGTCCAACCCCCCCGCAATGCAGGAATATGCAGCTGTCCCCTACGGGGATTGAGCCTGCAACCCTGGCATTATCAGCACCCTGCTGTAACCAACTGAGCTAGCCAGTTGCATCCTGGAACGGTTGGATTTGGAAATATCTTCCATTAGTTTTCCGTCTTGATTTAGGAAGACCTGTTCTGAAACCAGCTGATGGGAGGGTTGTAGTTGGTCTGTTCTATTTAACCACCTCTTCTTTGTAACTGCAGGAGAACCCCTCTGCCACCCTCGAAGACTTGGAGAAGCCTGGCGTCGACGAAGAGCCACAGCACGTCCTCCTCCGATACGAGGATGCTTATCAATACCAAAACATATTTGGGCCTCTGGTCAAACTTGAGGCCGACTACGACAAGAAGCTGAAGGAGTCCCAGGTAAGATTCAGGCCTAGGAGGATGCAGCCACTTTGAAATGACATGGCCCAGTGGGCACAACAGTTGCTTTGGAGTAGGGTAAGGGCTGGATCTGAAGAAGGCTCAGTTGCTTCTCCCCGGAAGAGGAACAGTTTTGCCAAATTGTAGAGTCATCAGCCCACCCTCTTTCCTTAACGGTAGCTCCTCTTAGGGATCCAGCAACTGCTAAATCAGCATTAGCTTTGAATTGCCAGGGGTGGTTTAGCAGCCCTTCCTGTGATTGTTCAAGCCAGCTGTGCAGTGCTAGGGAGGGCAGGCAGGAAGCAGAGGGCCAGGTCTGCTCTTGAGTATTGTTTTTGTCTGTGTTTGCAAAGTTAGAATATCTCTCTTTATGTTTAGACACAGGACAACATCACTGTGAGATGGGATCTGGGCTTGAACAAGAAAAGGATTGCCTACTTCACCTTGCCAAAGACGGATTCAGGTAAGAACAGGAAATCAGTAAAGGAAGTCTGGCTCAAGGATCTCTCGATTGGCAGATTCTGAACACCATTAACATTCACAATCAGTGAATTGATGTTTGCTTTGGAAGAACTGAAAGCTTCTAACTCCTCTTTTCAGATATGCGCCTGATGCAGGGGGATGAGATCTGCCTGAGGTACAAAGGGGATTTGGCCCCGCTGTGGAAAGGAATCGGCCACGTGATTAAAGTTCCTGATAGTATCCTTTTAATTTCATGAGGCTGTAAGGAGAACGCCAACATCTCAATTGCACAGTTGAGATTATGTCAAGTGGAGCCCTTAGAACATGTTGAATGCCTGGCATTTGAAGCAGAATTGTGGGAGAGAATGGACAACTCTTCCTGTGCTCCCTTAGAACAACTGTGTTTATCTGGGGGCACAAAAGAAGCAAAAGGTTTCAATTTATGGTTTGTGTAAACACACACACACACTATCCATATACTTGTGCCTCCATTCTTCCTCTGAGGAGGAGGTCAAAGCCCCTTCACATGCCATTCCCAGGCTGATTCCACATCCAGGCAACTAGCAAGGATATCCAGCTTAGCTTGGGCAGTTGAAAGGGTGGTGAGCCTTCAGCTGACACCTTCTCTGTAGACTTGCAGCACTAGAACAGTCCCCCGAGGTAGTGGTGGGCAGAAGGTGGGAGGTGGGGTGGGACTCTGAAAAGGAGCTTGCAACTGTTCCACGAAACTGCTACTTAACGAGGTTTTGAAGATTACGGTGACGAAATTGCGATCGAGCTGAGGAGCAGTGTCGGAGCCCCCGTGGAAGTGACCCACAACTTCCAAGTGGACTTTGTGTGGAAGTCGACCTCCTTTGACAGGTGGGTGAAGGCAGCGTCTCTCTCTGTCTCGAGAAGCCGGTTGCATAAATGCTTGAGGGATGACCTGGTTTGTGCTTGTGCGTCCACCTCTTATTCAGGATGCAGAGTGCCCTCAAGACTTTTGCTGTGGATGAAACCTCCGTCTCTGGCTACATCTATCACAAGCTCCTGGGTCACGAGGTGGAGGATGTCATTATCAAATGTCAGCTGCCGAAGCGCTTCACAGCACAAGGACTTCCTGACCTCAACCATTCTCAGGTAACCTTATCCCGCCCAACAGCAAAGGCAGGAGTTGGGTCCAAGAGCTTCCAGTGTCAGTTTCGCAAACTGTGCTCCCCCGTGTGGTGTTAATGCAATTTCTTTTCCCAGGTGTATGCTGTGAAGACTGTCTTGCAGCGTCCCTTGAGTCTCATCCAGGGCCCTCCCGGAACAGGCAAGACTGTCACCTCGGCCACCATTGTGTACCATCTGGCTAGGCAAGGAAATGGGTAAGAGCAGGAACAGAGATTGCTCTTGAATCTTCTTGGTCAAAAGAGTGCAGCACTTCAAGGGCTGTTGAGATAATTTTAGCACCCATCTGGAAGTTACAGCCTGGTATAGGCGAAACACCCCGTGCGATTGATAAATAGATTGATTGCTTTTCTATCTCACTTTTTTCTCCAAGGAGCTCAAGCTTCTCCCCTCATCTCATTTATTCCCCACAACAACCCTGTTAGGTAGGTTAGGCTGAGACAGTAAGTGACTCAGTGAGCTCTATGGCCAAGTGGGGATTCAAACCCTGGTCTCCCAGCTCCTAGGCTGGCACTCCACCACACTGGCTCTCAGACTTTCAGTTTCTTCTCATGCACAAATTCCCCTCTGATGACATTGACTGCATTTATGGGTTATGCCTCTGCTACCCTTAACCCAAGAGAGCATTGGCCAGTGTTGGCAATCAACCTCAGCCTCTGATTAGGTCTTAATGGAGTGCCTAATCCACTTCAGCACCTTCTTAGCAGAGCTGATGCCAGTGGTAACCCGTTAGCCCTCGCCTACAGTGATAAAGAAGGAAGAACTCTTTGCAGGGGTTTGTTTTATTTCTCATTTGTTTCCAAGGCCCGTGCTGGTTTGTGCCCCGAGCAACATAGCCGTGGACCAGCTGACGGAGAAGATCCACCAGACGGGGCTGAAGGTGGTGCGCCTGTGTGCAAAGAGTCGTGAGGCCATTGACTCCCCCGTCTCCTTCCTCGCCCTGCACAACCAGATCAGGAACATGGATAGGTAAGGCACTTCCTCATCCCATTGCTGCTGAGTCAGAAGCCAGCCTTCCCTTGCAGCTCTGTCACTGTCCCTTGCTCATTCCCTCCCTGCCTTCATCCCTAACTTAAAGCCTGCCTTCCTTTTTCTGGAGAGTGCAAAGATGGGTGGGGTTTTTTATTTAAAAAATAATCTAGCGGCTTCACTTAATGGCACTGCCAATCCTGCCTTTATTTTTCATCAGCCACTACGTGGATTTATTTTTTTAAATATTTATTTGATGTCCATTGACAGCCACTTTGGAAGTGCATTGTTACCAAATTCAATAGTGGAGTATAAGATCCTTAAGCAGGGATCTTGTAACCAGAACATTATATAGCATCCCAGAGATGTCTGTTTGATCCTCAGCATGCCTGAGCTCCAGAAGCTGCAGCAGCTGAAAGATGAGACTGGGGAACTGTCCTCTGCAGATGAGAAGCGCTACCGGGCCCTGAAGCGGACGGCGGAGCGGGAGCTGCTCATGGTGACATTTTCCTACCTCTTATACGGGGGCTGTTGCTTACTGTTGGTCAGACCAGGTGTGCTACTTGTGTTCTCTGATCCAGGAGGCTGACTTGTCTCCTTTTTCATCATCGGTTCTGTAACAGCAAAGGGATAACCCTACCTTAAACAATGAATAATCACAGAGGCTGCAACAAATATTGCGCGCACACACACACACAAAACCCCTCACATAATGCTGAAGAATGGCTGTAGGCAGGACTGGAGAAGGATCATAGCTAAGCTGTGCAATAAGTCCAACCTCGATTCTGGCTTCTCCAGGTACAGCTGTTTGGAACTGTGGAGAGCTGCTTCCAGTCCTTATAAACAGTACTGAGCCAAATGGACAAGTGGTTTGGCTTGGTGCAAGGCAGCTTCTTGTGTTCCTAATTAAAATCACCCCCTTTAAACAGAACCTTGAGAACTGGGCTGTTTTATTTTTAAGGAAAGGGCCTTAGCACTGTGCAGAGCACCTGGTTTCCATGCAGATCAGTGGCCTTAATGTAGAAGTTGCTTCCTATGTTCCCTTTGTAGATAGTTTTGTAGCTCCTGAATTTTTGCTGCTTCATCCCTCAGAATGCAGACGTCATCTGCTGCACCTGCGTGGGAGCCGGGGACCCAAGACTGGCGAAGATGCAGTTCCGCTCCATCTTGATTGACGAGAGCACCCAGGCCACGGAGCCAGAGTGCATGGTGCCCGTTGTCCTCGGGGCAAAGCAAGTAGGTTCAAGCAGCCGAGGGGGGTGGGGGCAACTATCTCTTCCGGTGTTGCCACCATCTTTATATATCAAGCAACTTGGGTCTGTGTGAGCTTTTAAAGCCCTCCTGCATTGTCTTAAATGCTTGCATTTCAAGCCTTTAGGAAGAAGACTTAAAGCATTCACAGCCCGTGAGGTCTTGTGTCCACTATGAATAGGAGCAGGAAATGCAAGCTATGGAAGGGAAATCCCAAGAGTTCTGGAAGCTTGTAGAGAACAGAGGTGGAACTGCTGAGGAGGATTGCTGATGGAAAGGCTTGAGTGGATGGGGCAGTTCTGCAGATAATTCTCCAACTTCAGCGCCTTAATTGCTTGAACTCAGAAAGCTAGAAGCTTCCCTCAAGCAGACTTTAGTTCCCCAAACTGCCCTTCCCTTTTGTAGGCCATCACCTCCAGCCTTCTAGGGATGGAGCAGGGGCTTGGCCTGGCTGTTTGTGTGTTCACGCTCATGTGTGCGGTTCCTCCTGTTGACCTTGGGCTTCATTTTCCCAGCTGATCCTGGTGGGCGACCACTGCCAGCTTGGCCCTGTTGTGATGTGCAAGAAGGCGGCGAAAGCAGGCCTGTCCCAGTCGCTCTTTGAGCGGCTGGTGGTGCTGGGCATCAGGCCCATCCGCCTGCAGGTGCAGTACCGCATGCACCCAGCCCTGAGCGCTTTCCCATCCAACATCTTTTATGAGGGGTCTCTCCAGAACGGTGTCACCGCAGGTAAGAAGGGGCAGGGGGAGGGGGTGGGTGATGGAGGGGGCCAGCAGGAGTGCCAGGCAGTGTCCCATTCAGGACCTCTAAGTGGGCCTTGGAGCTTCAAATCAGTGGTGTACAGTCAGTGGAAGAGGGGGACTAGGCTAGTCTCCTAAATGTTCCCCGTAAACTATCAGAGTATTAAACCTGGCGCCTCTTTCCCAAAGCCTGGGAAACTTCTGCCCGGCTTTTGGAGGGAGACACAATGCTCTTGTCAGGGTCCAGGAGCCCTCCTGCCACCTTCCCAAAGCCCACCCAGCTTTGGGAAGGACACGGAAGGGCTCCAGCATTCTATCAGAAGCTTCTGCTTGGCTTAGGGCAGGAGACAAGGTATTAATGCACGGCAGCGTTCCCTCCCCCCCCCCCCATATCGCCCTCACAGGCTGGCACCTTTGGCTCTAACTGTTCCCCACTGAACACCACAGCTTCATATCAGTCTCAATCCTTGCCGTAGTCTTCGCGTCGGGAGGTCTGTGGATTTTGATAGGTGGTTCTCGCTGCTGTTCCAGCCTGCTCTTCAGGATGGAAGGACTCCATTTTAAGGCTAGGATCTAGCCCTGTGTTTCCCAAAGTGGGCAGTATGTACTGCCCTTCGCGGTGGGATTAGCAGGGGAGGCACTAAGAGGCAGGGGAGCACTGAAGATGTAGGTGGCTATTGGACTTTGAAAAGCTAGTCTCACTGGTTCAAGTTCATCAGGTTTTTTGTTTTTTTTTTGAATTAATTAAAATACTTTTGAATCAATGTGCAATTAATTGTTGCTGTTTGGTATGTTACAGTGTTACAGTCTTCCTTACTGTGTTGTGCAAAGTGTTACAATGCTTTTTATAGGATAGGGGGCATTGGGATGAGTTTATGGGACCAAGGGGGCAGTTACCTAAATGGTTTGGGAATCACTGATCTACCCAAAGTAAGACCCAGCCTCCACAGGAGAAACATACGCTAACAGGCAACTTCCCTGTCGCTCTGCAGCGGACCGTGTGAAGAAGGGATTTGACTTCCAGTGGCCCCAGCCAGACAAGCCCATGTTTTTCTATGTGACCCAAGGGCAAGAAGAGATTGCAAGTTCTGGGACTTCTTACCTGAACAGGTAAGTCATGTGGGAAAGAGGAGAAGGGGGTCAGCCAAGTCTCTGGGACAGAATGTGTGGATGCCTTGCTTGGACAAACATCATGTCTCTCTCTCTCTCTCTCTTGACTATTCATTAATTTATACACCAGTTATATGCCAACACGACATATTTCAATTATGTGTGGATTTTATAACTTAATGATTTAGAAGCCATATTAAGCTATAAAATCCATACATAATTGAAATAACCCAATAACAGTTCCATCAAAGCAACGGAAGCATCCTTAATTAAAATAGCCCGCAATAAATGAAGCCGGTTAAAAGGCATGGTTGTTAAAACAGTTCTAAAAAGATAGGATCGGTAGTTCAAGGTCATCCCAGAGTGAAGGAGGTGAGGCTGGAGAAGTGATGGAGGCCAAGCATTTTAGTTCTGCAGTCCAAAGGATGGGAAGCGGACAGGAAGGACATGGTCCAGCAGTGGCATTTCTCACCCATATACAGTCCCCACCGCGCGCCCCCTCCCCCAAAAGATTAGTATTGTCAAATGGAGACTATTCCAGGTAGCTTGATCTTCCTCTGGTGAGCTGAAGGTGGCCTGGAACTTTGAAAGGGAGCCAGTCAATTAATTCCATTTGTGCCTGAAGACTCTACTCAGTAGGATTGGAATAGGACATTTGGAGGATGGTGGCTGATACCCTGCTCGTGCCCATGCCCATTATTCCAACCTGAATAATGCCAAGAAATGTGCTACATGTGGCTTCTGTTGTGCCCTTTCCTTTGTCTGATGTACTTTTCTTTTCCTCCCTTGCTACTTTTTTTTTAAAAAAAACTTAAACATTTTGCATCTTTGTCGCAGAGTGAATTTGGGCATTATACATAGATTTATGGTGTTGAACAAGCTCTGAGGCATTCTGGTTACCTTGGAGACTGTTTCTTGGGCACTGCTCAAGGGGAGGGACTGACTCCTCTTCCCCCTGCAGGACGGAGGCTGCCAACGTGGAGAAGATCACCACCAAGCTGCTGAAGGCTGGTGCGAAGCCAGATCAGATTGGCATCATCACCCCCTACGAGGGCCAGCGCTCCTACCTGGTGCAGTATATGCAGTTCAGCGGCTCTCTGCACACCAAACTCTACCAGGTACGGCTCTCCCTGTGTTGTCTATGGGCTTCGTGCAACCTTCCCAAGTCAGCATTTAGCCCATCCCCTCTCCCTGCTCCCTGATTCAGAGCAACCCAACTTGTATTTGCAAATGTTTCCTTGGAGGCAGGGTGCATAGAAACCTGACCCACCTATACCATACAGCACAGTACCAAACAGGACTTTCTGCAAATGTATAGCCTCACCTGCTGAAGAGAGTTATATGGAGAGTGGGCTGCTCCTTCTCATACTTGTGTTGGAGAGCTCTGTGCTCAGTGGTCCTTCTTCGCCACCTCCAGTTTAAGGAAGGGAAAGGCAGCTGAATTAATCAAACTGGGTAGCCAAGAAATCGCTAACTTGCATAGCAGTAAATTTATGGACAGCCAGGTAGATTAGCCTCCCTCCCCAAATACGGAGTGCAAGCGAGGCAGGACTGGAAAGTAGTTTGAAATTGATTTTCAGGAGGTGGAACCACGTAGACATCATGTAATGCTTCCTGGCTAACCATCACTCTCTCCGAAGGAAACACTCTAGAGATGTGAGTCATTTAGAACGTGCTTTAACAGAGTCCTTTTCTCTCCCTGTCCCCTTCCCAGGAAGTGGAAATAGCCAGCGTTGACGCTTTCCAAGGGCGCGAGAAGGACTTCATTATCCTGTCCTGTGTTAGAGCCAACGAGCATCAAGGCATTGGCTTCTTGAATGACCCCAGGCGCCTCAATGTGGCTCTCACCAGAGCAAGGTACAGCAGAAGCCACTGAGTGTGAGACAGCTATGTCTGCCAGTCCCAAAGAGCTCTTTGCTTCTATCTAGCTAAGGAAATTATTGTCTTGTTGCAGCAGGGGAGAAAGGTGCAGGTGACTTACACCTTTTTTCTTACCCTTCTGCTTGGAGTCAGGGTGGGGAAAACAACGGGCTTTTTGGAGTGAGTTTTCTCTGTACAAGCTACAAACAGCTGAGCTGATAATAAACCATCTGGCTTGTGCAGGCCAGTCTTACGTAGAAGTTCAGCAGTGTTGTGTTAAGGCCTTTAAGTTTCCAAACCCAGTCAGATGGGTGGCATATAAATAATAAAATTATTATAATAAACTGCGCTCTGCATGAATTGGATTCATGTCTCTCTTTAGCTGGCAAACTCTTGAGAGCGCTTTTTGCAAGATCATGACAACACAAATGCAGTTCTCCAGCTGAGAAAGCCTGAAATGGAGAATTTAAATCTAGCAGAGGCAGTAGAGCAGCATGTTTTGCCTGAGGTCCTTCTCCAAGTTCCTTCCTAATCAGAAGTGTGTGAGAGAAGCCCAGGAGAGGGTCCCACTTCCCTAAAGCGGGTGCCTGTTTTGCAAACCTCTTGGGACCAGGCTGCAACATTTTTATTTATGCAGGCATTTTTTAATTTGTTAATGTTGGGCTAGATGATCCTCAGGGTCCCTTCCAGGATCTATAATCTGCTATATTTCACTCATGTCTCTTATTGGGCTTCAGCGTTCTGCCCATAATTTAGTGCACCACCCTGGAATCAGTTTTCATGGAGGGAGTACTGAAATCTCTATAGATTAAATATTAACTTTAAGCCATCCAATGAGAACCAACCTCCAGGGGGCATGCAGGAAGGCCTGAGCCAAATAGGAGGCTCTTTGCTGGACACCATGCTAGTCCCCCCTGGGAGAGAAGTATAACTATCACCAGGGTGTCACAACTGAGAAACACCCCTTGCCTGCCTGGAATTAAAAGGCAAAGGCCATGGAGATTGGCACCCAACAGCGAGTGGAGCACTTAGGCGGGTTCCTACGGCCGCAATTGGTCCTTCGGGTGGCTGCAGGGTGCTGGTAGGTTCTGAGTGCCAACCAGGTGGTGAACTACGCGACAGTGCTTTGGTGTGGACTTCATTCTTTCATTCATTCATTTAAGGTATGGTGTCATCATTGTTGGGAACCCGAAAGCGCTTTCCAAGCAGCCCCTCTGGAACCACTTGCTGAACTACTACAAGGAGCAGAAAGTGCTGGTCGAGGGGCCCCTGAACAACCTCCGTGAGAGCCTCATGCAGTTCAGCAAGCCTCGGAAGCTGGTCAATACCATCAACCCTGTAAGTGCCACTGGTGGGGCTGGAAACCTACACCTGTGCCCTGCTTTAGAGATTAGGCTTCACTGCCCTTCTCCAGCATCCTAGAGCTGCTGAGGCTGTGAACTGCCCCTCCCATGTTGAGTAAACCTGTTCAACTGCCTCACACTCAGCAATGCAACTTTTGGTCTTTCAGACAGGGTCCCATTTCACAGTTGAAAGGAGAAATAAGGGGAGGGGAAACAGCTTGAAATATTTCGCCCATGAGGAGTTCCCATTCCCAAGCATTCTGCCTTTTGGATCTGTAAACAACCTTGCAGTGGGGAGGGGGGGTAATAGTAATAATAATAATAATAATAATAATAATAATAATAATAATAATAATAAATGATCTGGTTTATTATTAGTAAAACAAGCCAAGGTGAAACAGCTGAAAAGTCAATCCACAACACACAGCAGGCAGGGCTAAAGAACACAAACAGCTTCACGCAATCATTGAGCCATCTGCCTGAAAAGACGCCAGAGGAGAACCTGATCCACCCTCTTTGAGAGGAAACTCTGCAGTTGTGGCGCCGCCACCAATAAGGACCTGCCTCTCTTCTGTTCCGACCAGGCATGCCTCTCTTGGTGGTAGAATGTAGAGCAGGGCCTCGGAAGGCCTCTGTAATTGGCAGGCAGGGAAAAGCCATCCTCTTTGCTAAAGGAAAGTTCCAGAAAGTTCTTCCTCATGTGAGCCGTCAGAAACAGTTTGTGTAAAGATATTTTAAAGTGGTCTTTAATTTCTGCCCCCCTTTCTTAGGGAGCCCGGTTCATGACAACTGCCATGTACGATGCCCGTGAAGCTATCATCCCTGGATCGGTGTATGATCGCAGCAGCCAAGGTGAGAGAACTTGGCCAGGGGGATCTCTCCTCAGTCCAAAAGAGAGGCAGTTTTTTACTCCAGAGCTGTTCTGAAACCTCCATGGACCATGTATCTGTGGTGGGTTGAAAGGCCTGGTGAAGAGAGCCTTGTGCCTGCGGTGTTGCTGTTCCCTCCTCTCCTTGCTGTCTTGGGACTTGTTCCCTCTGAGCTCTTCCCCCTCTTCCCTCAGGCCGGCCCTCCAACATGTACTTCCAAACACACGACCAGATCGGGATGATCAGTGCCGGGCCCAGCCATGTCACCGCCATGAACATTCCCATCCCCTTCAACCTGGTGATGCCTCCCATGCCTCCCCCTGGCTATTTTGGACAGGCCAATGGGCCTGCTGCCGGTAAGAGATTGTGCCGCACAGACAGGCGCTTCCATGGCTTGTATGACTTCAGAAGTGCTCAGTGGCAAGGAAGCGGGTGGGGAGGGATTTTGGGGTAAGGCTGCAGCTTCTTCCATCCTCCCAGCAGTGCATGTTTGAAAAACTCATCAGGCAGGTCTCTTGATAATAACGATAATTTTATTTTTTGTACCCCTCCCATCTGGCTGAGTTGCCCCATCTGCTCTGGGCAGCTTCCAACATATATAAAAACATAATAAAACATTACACATTAAAAAACTTCCCTATACAGGGCTGCCTTCAGACATCTGCTAAAAGTCAGATAGTTATTTATCTCCTTGATGTCTGACAGGAGGGCATTCCACAGGACAGGCGCCACTACCGAGAAGGCCCTCTGCCTAGTTTCCTGTAGCTCCACTTCTCGCAGTGAGGGAACCACCAGAAGGCCCCTGGTGCTGGACCCCGGTGTCCGGACTGGACGATGGGGGTGGAGATACTTCTCCATGTACACACCAGTGGCAGAAGCAATCCATATTGTGAGCTGATGGAAGGGCATCCTCCCTCAGTTGAGTTTACATTGAGATTTATTGCTGCTGCTTGAGGACAACCAGGAGAATAATTGCAGGCTTCTTTAGTCATCTTTTGGTGCTTAAAGGCCAGATACTTTAGAGCAGGTTGGTCAAAAGTCCGTTTCAGGGGCCTAATCCAGCCCACCGGTCAGTTTAATCTGGCCCCTGTTTATTTCCTGGGGTAAAATCCTAAAAAAACCCTCAATAACTTCAATCCTAAAAAAAGCTCAATAACTTTGGTCGGCCCCCACGGCCCTTCACTTCATCAGATCTGGCCCAAAGAAGTTTGGATATCACTTCTTTAGAGAGTTGATGTACCCAGTTGTCTGTCAACTGATTGGGTAGTGAAAGCTGAGTTTTTGGATTTTGCTGCCTCCAGCTGCAGAGGCAGAGCATTGCCATCATGGCTACTAGCTATCAATAGTCATCTCCTCCTCCGTGAATAATTCCAGCCCCCTTTTAGAGCCATCCCATTTGGTGGCCATTACTAATTCCTGTGGGAGAGAGTTCCATAACTTAACTATGCACTGCACGGAGAAGCTCTTTCTTTTATCAGTCTTGCTTAAATATAGTGAATTAATCCCAGTCAATTAGTTGTGATTCCTTATCAATAACTACATAGATTTTTACTTATTTTATTATTCATTCATTCATTCAATTTATATGCCACCCTTTATCAGAAGATCCCAGGGCAGTGTACAAAATTATAAGCACATTACAGGCATACTGACAGACAGCCTGTATGGGGATTAATTTAATACAGTGAAACGGTTTATATATTTATCAGATACAGAGGACGCTTTTTGCCTGCTTTCCAGCCTGGCTGCTCTCCCAAGGGCACCACAAAGCCGTGCTGACTGCATGAGTGCCTTCTCTGCATTGAGATTTGTTTTCTCTTGTAGGACGTGGGAACCCAAAAGGCAAGACCAGCCGTGGTGGGCGCCAGAAAAACCGCTTTGGGATCCCAGGGGCCGGTCAGTCAAACCTTCCCAACAGCCAGGCCAGCCAGGACGTGGTCTCCCAGCCGTTCTCTCAGGGCCCTTTGACTCAGGGCTACATCTCGATGAGCCAGCCGTCTCAGATGAGCCAGCCAGGCTTGTCCCAGCCAGAGCTGTCGCAGGTAAAGGAATTTATTTAAGGTGCTGGTGTATTGTGTGTGCTCCAGAGTACAGATATTTACACATCAACACTTCTGGGGGTGAATTGAGGCCAGAAAGAAATGGCCCCTTCCTTGAACTGGAGGTCAGGAGCCCTTGCCACTCTCTGCCTCACAGGTAAGTATGAGATATGCATCCACTTGGCACTAAAATTGTATTTCTGTTTCAACTGCCTGTTTAAACTCTGAATTCAGTGTATTCTCTTTGGTCTTCCCTCTCTCTCCCCACTCCAGTTTCTCAATTGGAAAATAATCTCTCCTCTCCTTCCTCCCACTTTTTCTCTTCAGGATAGTTACCTTGGTGACGAGTTCAAATCTCAGATCGACGTGGCCCTGTCGCAGGACTCTACTTACCAGGGGGAACGCGCATATCAACACGGAGTGACGGGACTGTCACAATATTAGAGTGTAAGGTGCTTTTCCGATAATAAGAGTTGGGGAGAGAACAGGGGTGGTGGTCTCATCAGCGCCCCTCATCTCTGTGCACATGCCACTGAACGCCCGGCTCAGTCTTTCGTTGAGTGGGATCTGAATGCTGTCTCCAAATTATGAGCATTGGAACTGGGTTTTTCCTTTTACTTGTGCCCCGTTTGCCAGCGGAATGGTCTACCTTGTTCTCTTTGTTCTTGCTGGCTTTGACTGGGAGGTTTTGGCCTATCCAGATGTTGCTCTCTGGGGGGAGGGAGATGAGCTGCCTTGGGTGATGACACTTGGTCCTTGATGCTTTGTTAAGATGCTGGGAAACAGTGAAATCTACTCAATTAAGGACTGGTCAGAATTCAGGGGTCTTTTGTGAAACTCCTCACTCAAGGCAGGGTAAGCTTGTGGAATTTGGTTGCCACAGGGTATAGAGGTGGACACACTTGGCACCAGGAGGTCATCTAGAGGCATCCTAGATAAAGCACAATTCAAAGTGTTGGTGCTGACCTTGAAAGCCCTAAACAGCCTTGGCTCTGTATACCTGAAGGAGCGTCTCCACCCCCATCGTTCATCCCAGACACTGAGGTCCAGCACCGAGGGCCTTCTGGGTAGTGGCGCCCGCCCTTTGGAATGCCCTCCTATCAGATGTCAAGGAAATAAATAACTATCTGACTTTTAGAAGACATCTGAAGGCAGCTCTGTTTAGGGAATTTTTTAAAGTTTGACGTTATGTTTTTATATGTGTTGGAAGCCACTCAGAGTGGCTGGGGCAACCCAGCCAGATAGGTGGGGTATAAAGAATAAAATTATTAATAATTATTATCTATCAGGCACTGGCGGGGAGGTGGAGAAACTCTTGCCTTAAACAAGTCTTGTATTGTGTGGTGGAGAAAAAATGGTACCTGCTGGGCCTAATAGTAGAGGCTGTTTGTAGCCACGGAATCTGCATCCTCCAGACTCCTTTGGAGTTCTGCCCACTGAGCCATTTATGTGCTCAGAGAAGCCTTTCTTGCAACCCACAGCCACGGCTTGTGACAGTAATGGCATTTTCCCTTTTCTTTCCCTGACTTAGGTTGAAGAAGAAGAGCTAAGCTGATGTGGAGCTTAGTTCAACAGCATTTTATTCTGGGTAATAAAAATAAAATAAAATGGATACCTGTTTTCCACTGCTAAAACTGAAGCAACTCTGTGAGAGCAACAGGAGAGAGAGAGAGGAAGAGGGAGAGGAAGAGAGAAACCAACGGAGAGGAGAGCGAAGAGCACGCGAGCGAGAGGAAGAGAGAGAGCCCACTGCTAGCTCACTGAGACAAGGAGATTGACCAGACGGAGGTGGGAAGAGAGAGAGCAACGGAGGACCGACTGGCGCCTCGCTGGGAGGGGGAGTCAACTCGCCCCAGAAGAGCAGAGTGGTCAGCAGAGTTCCCTGTCCTCCCCCCTGTCAACACACTGAGAGAGAGAGAGATTCAGAGAGAGAGAGAAGAGCCTTGGAAGCAAGCTTCTGTTCTTATGAGCAGGGCGGGGAGAGGAAAACCCCCATCTCAGAGTTGTTTGCGTACCCATCTCTCTTTTCCCCCTTTTAACCAGAAGTGGCATCCGTTGGCATCTTCTTAAAGGAGCAAGTGTACCATCATCATCACCAGCCTCGTCCACCCAAGAGGACCCCAATCCTCCCGAGCTCGTGGGAAAGCCAGCCGGCTGGTACCCTACTCTGAGATGTGTGGTTTTGCTGTCCAGGATCCAGCTTCGAACCTCACATGTGTGTGGTGTCACCCGCGTCCTGAATGGACTTAAATAAGATGGGGTGTTTCTTTTTTTCCTTTTTTTTTTCCTTAAAAAGAAAAAGAGATTCTTGCAAAAGAAGCACTGGATATTTTTTTAGAAGTTTGTCTCTGAAATCTTAGTAGTGGACCTGGGCGGGGGGGAAATCCTTGTTCTGAGAAGCTTAAAAAAAAAGATATATATATATAAAGTTTAATGCTTAAAAATTAGAACAGCACTCTTTTTAAGATCTTTTTTCAGTGTGATTTCAGTCAATCAGCCTCTTCTTCAGATGGTAGGGTAGCAGTGAGCAAGGAAAGCAGCACATCCCTGCAGCCAGGCAGAAGATGGTTCAAGGGTGTGTCTTTTTGTCTTGCTTTCAATTGGCTTCTGCCTGGGCTCTGCTCTGTGTGATGACAACAAGTGGTTGTTGTTGTTTTTCTTTTCTGTAAGACTTTCCATGCGCTTCACGAGAACAGGGAGTGGGTGCCTGTGCCCTTTTGCCCACCCCCGCCCACCCCCAAGAGGGGGGAAACAAAAAAGGACACTGCTTTTTCTCGCCTCCCACCCAAAAACAGTAGTGGAAACTGGGGATTATATTGGTTTTGAAGTAAAGACTCTTAACAAAGATACTTTCGAGGCAGGTTGGGTGGGGCGGGCAGGCAGGCTGAGAGCGGGAGGTGGCTGCAGAGAAGTGGGTCTCATTCTTGGAGCATATATCTGGGTGGGGGGGTTGTCGTTGGGGATTTTGGGCAGCGGTGCGGCGGTGGAGTGAGTTTAACGCCAGGCTTTTAAACCAATCTTGAGGCGACGTCTGGTGGGGGGGGGTCACAAGCCTTCGCTGGTGGAGTCCTTCAAACTACAACTGCTATGAATCTGACTGGGAAAGGGCACCCCCTTGGGGGGAGGGAAAACGCCGCCTTGCTGCACTTGTAGCAAAAAGCATTCTTTTATCTGCATCAAAAGCTTTCTAGGAAAAAAGCTGAAGTAGGATTTCCTGTTTAACCTGCCCCCACCAGCCCAGTGATCCATAAATGTCGCAATGCCCTTTACCTCTCTGAAACAGTTTGATCTGCCTTCTAGATGTGATCCCCCCCCCTTCTTTTAAACCGCTTGTGAATTAATTTTCCCCAGTCAAAGGGCTCTTAGCATCTGTTTAGCTTTTGTATGTACTGAGGAACTCGAGGTTAACTTAACATGAATGTACTTAAGAGAACTCCCTGCGCTTTTTTTCTTTAAAAAAAAAGAATAGATTTTTTGGAAATCTGTCTTTCTCGTTCCTCTTCTTCTCCCCCCACCCCACCAAAGAAAAAGAGCAGCCCTGCCCCATCCTTCTGCAAGAAGGGCGCTTGGCCTCCTTGGTATCCATTAGACCTGACAACCTGTAGGGAGGTGGGGGGCAAGCAGGGAGGCTCGGAGGGCCTGGTACTCCAGTTCCCACCCCACCGGGTAGGCTATGTTGGCTGCGTAGGTTTCCAAAGCTAGACTTTTAAGTGCTTTTGTCTCTTTTTTGTGCAAGGCGATCTGCTGAGTAAAGATATTCCTTCCCCCCACCCCCAAATCCTTCTGTGGCTGCCCAGTTCCTCCCTCCCCTCCTCACAATTTGCTAGTTAGCACCTGCTTGCTTCTGCTTTGTGCTGGGTTACTTTCCCCCTCCCCTTTGTAGCAGTTAAAATGAAATCCTTTTGAGTTTTTATATAAATCCATTTAAAGAAAAAAGAAAAAACCATCAGTGCTAGCACCGTGTTTATTTTTTTTATTTTTTTCCATCTCAAGTTTGCTTTAAAATCTGTTTGTCATCAAATTAATAAAGAGCCTCTTGCATTCAGCCTCTGGGGACTTTCTTACATTTTGTAATATGATGTACAGTTTTTTCCCATATGCACTTTTTAGTTTTAGAAGCCTGAATGTTTTCTGATCCAGGTTGAACCCAATCTTATTGGGGGTTTTCCAGGGCAGTGCTGTCTAATCTGTGGCCATTCAGCTCAACTCCCATAGGATGCTGGATGTTGGAGTCTGGCCACAGTTTAGCCAGCCTTCCTTACAGACATAACTTTGTAATCTTCTTCCAAATGAACACTCAGAGACAAATAATGCACAGGTGACAGAATTGCACTCGTGTTTATTGCCCAACCTGGATTTTCACTCTATGATCCCTTGGTGTGCTGGCGGTGGGTGACACAGGGGTGCTGTTCTACATGTACATATTTGCAGAGTTAATATTCTGGCTTTGGGTAAATTGGAGTCCAGGAACGATTACGCTTCCTTGGATGCAACAGTTTGGGTCACATACAGTGGTACTTTGGGTTACATACGCTTCAGGTTACAGACTCCGCTAACCCAGAAATAGTACCTCGGGTTAGGAACTTTGCTTCAGGATGAGAACAGAAATCGTGCTACGGTGGCATGGTGGCAGCGGGAGGCCCCATTAGCTAAAGTGGTGCTTCAGGTTAAGAACAGTTTCAGGTTAAGAACGGAGCTCCGGAACGAATTAAGTACATAGCCAGAGGTACCACTGTACTTAGATGCTTCCCTGCACGCCAGGGGAAAAAGGTTGTAGAATCTTCTGCATGATTTGTGCATCATTGATGGTACAGTCCCCCTCTGGCATGTTGTAGGCCTTTTTTACCTTCCTAGGGAGCTTTCCCTTTTGTTTTAATGACAGCTAAGATTCTCTAGAAGTGGACATTGGCACAGAAGATCCCTCCTGCATGTCACAAAAGGCCTATCTCAGCTGGTGGCAGATCAGATGTCCTTGGCAAAACTTGGCATAAGTTTGCTCACGGCTGAGCATCTATAGAGTGTGTTGACAACTTGTTCATAAAGGGAAAAGCTTTTGAACTTTCCATTGATGCAAAGCAGATGAAGCTGGTAGACAGCCCCCACCCTGGAGGTAGAATTAACCTGTGCCTCCGTTGATAGCTGAGCGTCCAAAATGACTCCCAGGCTGCACACCTGGTTCTTCTGGGGCACAGTGGCCCCATGAAGGACCCATACCCACCTTCCCCTGTCCACCAGAATCAGTACTACTGTCTTGTCAGAATTCAACCTCAAGCTGTTGACCACCACCCATTGTCCAGTCTACCTCGGTACAGTCTACACAGACTGGCAATCTCATCAGGGATTTCTGGACAGGAAGCCTACCTGATGCTGCTGCAAAGCAGGTACTCCACCCGTGAACATACATGGCACCTTCAGCTCCTGCAGAGGAAGGCTTTAGGGTGTATGTGAATGATAAAACAGGGTGAGTCTTTTAAAAGAGGCCCCATGGAACATGTGTACTCTGTATCAACAGGGCCTCTTTTAAAGGACTCACCTTGTATAAAAAAATACAGATTATTGTATTCAAAATAGGATGCCCTCCAATCCCTTAAAACCCCAAGAGGTGATGGTTCCCATGCAAAACTAGGCAAGCCTAATTAACCAGTGTTGTGTAGTGGTTAGAGCGTTTGCATCGGACATAGGAGAGCAGGGTTTGAATCCTCTCTGCCATAAAATCTCACTGGGTGACCTTGGGAGCCAGTCGCCCTCTCTCAGCCTAAGCTACCTCCAAGGATGTGGGGATTAAATGAAGCAGGCAGAACCACCTGTGCCACCTTGGAGCTCCTTTGAGGAAAAGGCAGTGGATAAATGTAACAAATGATTAATAAATTAATTACATAGAATTGTAGAGTTGGAAAGGACCCCAAGGCAGTGTTTGACATTTTGCACTTGGCTATTGGCCGCTGCGACCAAGTGAAGGTGCCCGGCTGCCAGGATGGCGCCTGACGTCTCCACCACCTGGAGGTGCCTGCCTGGGGATCCTTAGATCTGGACTGTTTTCACACACTAATCCTGTAGAATCTATTTCATCTGCACAGTCAGAATGAATTTCAAGAACCAAAACGCTTTTTCTGTGCAGCCTGAGCAGGAGCAGGGAACGACGATAGTTAATTGTCGCTTGTCTTCACTTACCTCACCTCACTGCCCTGCTCACAGTTGTGAAGAATATTCCTGCGTCACCACTAAGAAAAACGGGTCGGAATAGGCCAGTGTATATGTAGACTGTCTCTGGATGAAGTGGCTTTTCTTTCAGTTCTCAAAACTTAACCTAGCTCAAGGTAGTCATCTGAACTAGCCATCCTTTGAAAAATCCTTTGCCCCAAAACAGCAACTGGAGGTTCCATTTTGGTGACTAACCTTGATTTAAGGAACCATTTGAAGAAGAGTTTGGATTTGATATCCTGCCTTTCACTCCCTTTAAGGAGTCTCAAAGCGGCTGACATTCTTCTTTCCCTTCCTCCCCCACAACAAACACTCTGTGAGGTGAGTGGGGCTGAGAGACTTCAAAGGAGGTCACCCAGCAGCTGCAGGTGGAGGAGCGGAGATGCGAACCCGGTCCCCCAGATTACGAGTCCACCGCTCTTAACCACTACACCACACTGGCTCGGTGGCATTTGGCACCCGGCATTTTGCATCTGGTTTATATATCTGAGTTTCTAACACTGCCCAAGCGTCAACCAATCCAACTGCAATGTGATACGTTACCAAAATAGCCTTCAGATGTGCTGGGGTTTCCTGTGACATTCCAGATATTGGGGCACCAGCTCCTGTCAACCACATTTGACATATATTTAAAGTGCTTTATAAACAATCATGGATTTCCCCAAACTGGGAACTGTAGTTTGTTTAAGAATGCTGTGAGTTGTTGGGAGACCTCATCTATTGCCCTGCCCTCTATTACCCATGAAGTATATATGGGTATGATGACACTGGAATGGCTCAATCAGAGCATAAGACTCATCATCTCAGGGTTGTGAGTTCGAGTCCCGTGTTGGGCAAAAGATTCCTGCATTTGCAGTGGGTTGGACTAGATGACCCTTGGGGTCCTTTCCAACACTACAGTTTTATGATTCTATGTGAAGGTGGCCAAATGCCAGCAGTGATGGGAATTGCAGTCCAGGCCACAACCTAGAAGGTGGTTCCCCCATTAAGATAGCGCTCTCTCCCCACCTGCTACTTCAGTAACCTTCAGCCAGCAAGCTAGCATTTGTTCTCCAGGTGGAAAATGACCAAAATCACATAGGCATGCAGCCTTTGTTGTTGTTGTTGTTATTTGTAAATCCATTTGCAGCTCTTAACCCCCCCCCCCGCATTGATTAAAGGGACCCCAATCATCACCTTTTGTTCTGCTTTAATGACAAATTGCAATTACCTTTTAAAATCCCTTCACCAAAACTACGCTGGCAAAAAATGAAGACCCCCCAACCCCCATGAAGCTATTAATACATTTCTTTTTAAAAATCCCCAACAACTTCAGATTTCTTCATGTCCTTCACTATTAGATTTAAAACTTTTACAATAGAGTTCCACCCTAGGAAAACAATCTGGAAGCGATTAGGTAGTGTTAAAAACCCATGTGCAGTCTTTGCTTTGGTGCAGAAAATAAAATACAACTCTGTTTAAGCGAGCGCTACTCTACATCTAAAGCCCAAGGGGCCAGGAATGCAGGATAATCTGGTTCTTGATGCAGAGCTACATCAGGGAGAGGCTGGCCAACGCCCCTCTGCGCGAGTGCCCCATTGCAACACAGCCACGCCAGGGAACACCCCACCCCCTTTACCGGCACCCGCACTCATCCACCACCATGTCCTCATAGTGCCTCAGCACAACGTTGTCGTCGTTGTCGTAATACAGGATGGAGATGGGCGAGAGGCGGACGGGGACGCAGCAGGGCTGGGGGGTCCCTTCGGGGTCGAGGGAGTGCACCACTGTCTGCAGAATGGCGTGGTTGGTGCTGTTGAGGTCTTCGGCCAGTGGGAAGGGGCACTCGCCCAGGCAGTAGTTCGCCAGGTAACCCTGGGGGGCGATGATCCAGTCTTCCCAGCCAACGTCGCGGAAGCTGATGTACAGCCGGCGTGGCTTACAGACGTTGCTGGCGGCCGTCGGGACGTAGTAGGTGCTCCGCCGCTTCCGGGTTCTCCCGCACTGACTGTGCGCCAGGGAGACCACAAGGAGGGAGGTGTCAAGGAAGGAATCTGCACCAGAGCACAGCTTCCCGCCGGCGATTTCAAGCAGCAAGCCCAGGTTCCGGGCAGGGGTTTGCCACACCTTTGCTGCCTCGGTCAGGTTGAAGACGAAGGACTTGTGGAGATGGATGAAGCTTTGCTCCACCAAAAGCTTCCGGCTGTAGGCGTGCGAGGACATCCCTCGCAGAGCTGCCTGGGAGGCCTGGTACAGGCTCAGCTCCAAAGGGTGGCCCGGACTGGCGACCTGGTACTGGTTGTGGCGGAAATGGATCTGCAGCTGCGCCATCGTCACCTGCTCCCCTTTGTCCAGGGTGGAGAAATTGAAGTACAGCCGCTTCTGGAGGCACAGCCAACTCCGTGGCTTGTCGCTGTGGATGAATTGGCCTAGGAGAGGAGGAACAACGCTGAGGCAAGAGTGAGCCAGCAGTAAATCACACTGTGCACTCCTTATTAGCAAAAACAGGATCTGCACAGGAGTATTAGCCCTAATGAGCACAGCAACCCATTCCTGGTGGTTTTACTCCATGAAAATCAGTTGTTGAGACCGAAAGGTCCCTCCTCCCCACAGCTGTCTCCAGGGTTTTCTTCAAACAATCTGAGACTGGGCTTGCGCCTTTTCATGCCTCTCCTGGTTCTGGGAGACCAGCGGGGAGGGCAGCTTCTCGCAGCAGGAGGGGGAGACCCCCATGGCTCTTCCCCTCTCTGCCTCTTGGCCTCCTTCTCCTGCTTCAGCTCCTGCCTCTGAGTCTGGACTGCTCTCTGCCACACGCTCTCCCAGCCCACTAAGCCCTGTCCTCTTCTGATGACATCTGCTCCCAGTCTTCTCCCTCTGTCTGCTCATCATTGTCCCACCACCACTAGGGTTGCTATGTCTTGAAGAACACAAAAGAGGTGTTCTTCTGAGCTGGTGCAGGGGCCGCAGGCACTGTGCCCACGTACCTCTTCCCCCAGCTTGGGCGGGCAGCGGCTGCCACCTGCACAGCAGCCCAAGCGGAGGCAGGACCCCAGCTCCTACCTGATCTTTGCTGCGACAGACTCACTCCGCCATGGCGCTTCGGCTTCTGGGTCACAGTGCCCTCCCAAGCATGCATGTGCACCCCCCAAACCCCTTCTGAAAATAACTAAAAAACCCCAAACCAGACATTTCCCTTGAAATGTAAATATTAGCCCGGGGGCACATAATGGCCCCCCCAAAAGAGGACATATCTGGGTTATATGAACCACCACTCCCTGGGCTCTGAACCTTTTTCCCTTGAGGGTCCCCCCAGCTGGTTCCTCCCACCATTCCTCTGTGTCTAGCCAGTCTGTGACACAGCCCTATTGTTTGGCAGTTTGCATGGTGCTCGGAGAGCCAGTGGTGTCGTGTTTAGAGCATCAGAGTAGGACCTCGGAGAGACCAGGGTTCAAATTCCCCCTTGGCCTTAAAGCTTCCTGAGTGCGGACTTGAAGGCCACCGGTCTCTCCTTGCCTAACCCACCTCCCTGGGTTGTTGTGGGGGATTAAATGAGGAGGGGGAAAGAGACCTCAAGCTCCTTGGAGGAAAAAGGCAGGGATATATAAGGCATTAAATAAAAATACGGTAAATAAATACTGCCCAGGTGGGTTTCTAAGCTGTTTTAAAAGTATCAAAACCCATTTCACTGAATATCTTATTGTGACTTGTTGTGTTTTAATTTGTTGGAAGCCACCCAGAATGGCTGGGGCAACCCAGTCAGATATAAAAATAAAAATTATGATGATGATGATGATGATGATGATGATTGAAGAGTTCTGCTGGATCAGGTCAATGCCCCATCTAATCCAGCATCCTGTTCTCACAGGGGCCAACCAGGATCCGGGCACAAGAGCCACTCTCTCCGCCTGTGGCTTCCAGCAGTTGGTGTTCAGACCCATGGCTGTCTCCCTCCCACCTTGGATAGCCAGCCGCCTCTGGACTAGATGGGCCATTGGCCTGATCCTGCAGGCTCTTCAGATGCCTGTTCACACCAAGAAACATCTGTGGCACCCAGGTGAGCGGAGCCAAGCATCCAAAGCCATCTTTAAGAACAGCTGAGTTCACAGGCATTGAGAAGGCCCATGATCGCCCCCCCCCCCCCCCCCCCGGCTGTGAGAAGTCTCACCAAGGTATAGAAATGGAGGAAGGGGCAAGGCTCTGGTTTCTGCAGTGTTGGGGAGGTGAGAAGAGCAGGCCTTCAAAGCATCTGGTCACAGAGCTGCTTCTGCTAAAGATGGTCAAATGCTGCTGGGGAAGAGGATTCCCCAGCCACCAGCAAAGCCCTTCTTATTTTTGCATACAAACGACCTGCAAAGTTGGAGCAGTTTTCCTTCAGTAAGATGGGGGGGGGGGGCCATTTCAGCTTTGCAGTTTATCATGCCTGACTTCTTATATATATATACTGTAAAAATGTATGTGTTTAAATCAGGCTTGCATTTTATGTAAAAGCACATTAACACACATATATTAATTTGTCAACAAGTTAAGCTATTTAAAAGACAGAGATTAATTGATTAGCCAGTCAATAAAGTAACAAATTAGGAAGGGGAAATGGTTAAGAGGAAACAAAGGGTTAAATCCAACATGAGTTGCACTGATAATTGAAATTAATGGGCATGATTAACCTAAGCTCACTCAGCTGCATAGATTTGCTCTGAGTAGAACTTAATAGAGCCTATTAGAATGTCTATTGCTCTACTCTGAGTAGAACTTGTGGCAACCCCCAGGCCACTATCCCATAAGAAAATTTACTTGGAAGTAAGCTCAACTGGGCCCAGGGGGATTTAATCCTTTGTGTGTCTACTCATGAGTAAGCTCTGCTGAGTTCAACTGGACTTCCAAGTTAAGTTTGTGTAGGATTCCAACTAGCCTCATACGCAAAATACGCACCAAAATATGCAAAGATCACTTTGCAGGCTATCAAATTTGTGAGGGAATAAGCTTTTCATGGACTCTAGCACACTTTCCTATTAGGCATGAGGTGAAATCTAAGTTGGCAGGTATTGTGTGTGTGTAAAATAAAGGAGAAAATGGGAAGGTGGAATAGTGGGGAAAATTAGTCAATGATAAACTGGATATTAAATACAGTCCTTGATAGTCAGCAGATCATAACTCAGTGGGTGGATCATGAGACACTTAATATTAGGGTTATTGGGCAAGAAGATTTGGGGTTCAAGATGACCTTAGCAGATTGGAGAACTGGGCCCAAACTAGCAAAATGAATTTCAAAAGGGACAAGTGTCAGGTTCTGCACTTAAGCAGGAAGACCCAGCTGCACAAATATAAGATGGGGGAAACCTAGCTTACCAGCAGGACATGTGAAAAGGATCTCGGGGTCTACGTGGACCACAAGCTGAACATGAGCCCACAGGGTGATGCAGCGCAGCAGCAACAACAAAAACCATGCTATTCAAGGCTGCATCAACAGCAGTCTAATGTCCTGGTCAAGGGAAGTAAAAGTACTGCTCTGTTCTGCCTTGGTCAGACCACACCTGGAGTCCTGTGTCCAGTTCTGGGCACCACAATTTAAGAAGGATATTGACAAGATGGAATATGTGCAGAGGAGGGCGACCAAGATGACCAAGGGTCTGGAACCAAGCCTGATGAGGAATGGTTGAGGCAGCGGCGTAGCGTGGGTTGTCAGCACCCGGGGCAAGGGAAGTAATTTGCGCCCCACGCCGTGGCGCCCCCCCCCCACAAGCCTCTATATTCTGCGCTTGTCAGGCTTGGCTGCTGGCCCTCCGTGGCCTGGCAACGGACTCAAGAGACCGGCCGTGGCGGCGCTGGAGGGCTGGTCTGGGGCCCGAGAGAAGCCTCGGAGAGTTCTCACTGGGTTGACCTCGCAGCCTGGGTTACCCTGCAGGGCTGTTGTGAAAGGCGAAGGCGAGCAGCAGCGTGGCTTGCAGCGGAGCAAAGGGCACGACCACGGCGCCGGGACGTGCCCTTTGCTTGTGCCCCTTTGCTGGGGAGGCTGAGAAGGGCGCCCCTTTGCTGCGCTCCCCCAGGAGGTCCCCCGGGAGCAGAGCCCGCTGCCTGCGCTGGCAAGGAGGATGAGCCCAGCTGGCAGGTCGGCCAGAGAGGAGCCTTGCAGGCAGCGAGTGGCTGGCTCCTTGCGGGCGGCGGCGGCAGCACAACTCCCTCCTGCCGCGAGAGGCGGGCAGCAGCCGGGCCTCAGACCTGCAGCCAGGAGCGCTGCCTCTTCCTGCGCCCCGAGGGCTCCCCGCGCCCAGCAACCCGGGGAAAGCGCCGCACTTCCACCACTGGCCCTGCTTCCACCACTGGCCCCTGAACCCCAAGGCTGAGGCTCATGGCACGCACCCCGGCTTGCAGCTCCTCCGCCGCCCTTCCAATGGGGCAGCGGCCCGCAGGGAAGAGCAGGCGCGCTCTCTGTCCCCAGCTGAAGCCGAGGAGGGCTTCTGGTAGCCCCGGAGGGGGGTCGCTGAGGGGGGTAGCCCCGGAGGCGGAGGGGGGTCGCTGGCTGCAGCCGCCTCGCCTCGCCTCCGTTCTCCTCTCAAATCAGACACAGACGGCTGCTGACAGAGAGGAGAAGGGGCGGGGGCGGAGAAGCGCAGCGTGGGCAGCGGGAGGCGGCTGGGGGGGGGCTCGCAAGAGAAGCGAGCCCCGCGGGACTGAACCGTGCCCGTCTTGTGCTCTCCGCAAAAGGCGCCAGATCAAAGCGGAACAGTCGTGCCCTCCACATCACAGGCAGCTCAGAGTTAAACTCTGCGCCCGAGGCTCTTCGGCAACTCCGGAGGCGGCGAGTGCGCCCCCCAGATGTTGCGCCCGGTGCGGCCGGCACCCCTTGCACCCCCCACGCTACGCCACTGGGTTGAGGGAGTTGGGGAGGTTTAGCCTGGCAAACAGGAGATAGCCACCTTCCAATATCTCAAGGGCTGTCATATGCATTTTGATGGTCATCCGTCATGGACTCTTCAGTTGAGATTCCTGCATTGCAGGGGGTTGAGCTACATGACCTTTGGGGTCCCTTCCATCTCCATGATGCTATGAACACTTATAATGCAGTGATCATCCCTTATCCTGATTTAGCTCACAAATGAGGACGTCAAACTTCCAGCCCATTACAAGTGTTAATACAAACATCTCAAGAATCCTGGGCTAAAAATTTGATGCCATTACCTGTGGGTTGCGAGAGATAAAGGGCAAGGATCAAAGGAGTTTGTAAAGCCTGGGGAGGGGGAGGAATCTTTATTTTAAGGTTGTGCTTATGAAACTGAACATATAGTGAACAGCTGGCTATTGTTTTCTTATGAGTCTTTATTTATAATATTGCCCAATCCAAACTCATGCTAATTTATTTATCTTTCTTTGTTAATCACTTTCCACACAGGGATCTCAAGGTGATGTACAGAATGCAGTAAAAATGCCTTTTTTAAAAATCCCTGGGTGAAAATAAGGACAGGGAATAACTGTGGAAATACCACAGAGGAATGATCAGCTGTGATGTTTTTATTGTGATTTCATAGAATCCTAGAGCTGTAGGGCAGGAAGGGATCCTGAGAATCATTAGTCCAAGGCCCCTGAGACAAAGCGCAGCTTTTATAATAATTGCAGACTACTTTCAACACCTCTGGCCTGATGAGTAGTTATTTAAAAAGCAACAACCCTAAATCAATCAAAACAAAGATTGTTTTTGTCCTGGACTTGGGACTATGCTCTCTGGTGAACTAAGTTCTACTCAGAATAGACCCAATGAGCTATGCCCAATAATTTCAACGTGTCTACTCTGAGTAGGACTGACATTGCTTTTATTCCCCAAACTGGCCTGATTTTACTAATTTTAGGAGAATTTAGGGGATGCAGAATCCATTTCTGGTTTTATTGGGTGAAGAAAAGCAAGCTATAAAATGACCTCAGTGGGACTTGCTTCTGAGTAGACCTGTGCAGGATTCTAACCTCAGGGAGAAAATCATGGCCATCTCAAACCAGAAACCCATCAATCAATCAGATCTCCCAAAAGCTTTGCAACCACGTACCTTGGTCTGGGAAGACTCGGATGATATTGCCAGGAACCCTGAATTCTTCCACCCAGCAAGGCGTCCTCCCTTCCTCGGAAGCGGGAGCGAGGCTGGCTCTCTTGTGGAACATCTTCCAGAGCAGACGGGGCACCGGAGGGGGAGATCTGGGGCTGGGCCTGGTCGGGAGCCCCAGAGATTTCAACACCAAACTTTCCTGCCTTTGCAAATGCATCCCTCCCGCCAGCAGGACCCAGAGCATCCCAGCTGCTCCCAGAATCAGTTGGAAGTAGTGCGAATGCGCCATTCTAGTCTAGTCTACTTTTTGGAGGCGCCTGGGTTTTCAGACCCCCCTTGGCTGGCGATGGGGAGAAAAGAAAAGTGATCTGAATACTTGCTTTGGGGGAGATAAAGGCGCGGAGGAAGAGGCAGCTGATGGGGGTTGATTGGCTAATGGGGCCCTTTGATCTTTGGGCAGCTGGCCAGGGGCCGAGGGGGCTTCTGGGTAAGGACCCGACTGGAGGGTCCGGGTAATGGGCGCATCTGGTTAACCCTTCCCCGCCCAGGGCAGAGGGGACTCGCAAACCAGCTGAGTTCAGTCCTGGGTGCGCAAAAGAGTTTTGCTGCTTTTATTCTATCCAATTTATCCTCCATGTATGGATGCCGTTGTTTTTAAAGATTCCCAACACCCCTGCGAGGTGGGCTAGGCTGAGAGACCCCAGGTGATTGCACAGGATCATAGAAGTGTAGAGTTGGAAGGAACCTGAGGGTCATCTAGTCCAACCCCCTGCAAGGCAGGGATTTCAACTAAAGCACCCATGACTGATGGCTGCCCAACCACTGGAGGGATTCCCCCCAAATGTAGTCATGGAGGGGGCTTTGGGTGTTTTTTGTTTCAGTGTGTTTTGTAAGGTATCCTGGGAACCCACTGAAAGGTGGAGAGGGGCAGTGTGGTGTAGTGGTTAGGGTGCCAGGCTGGGGCCTGGGAGAGACCAGGGTTGGAACCTCCCACTCCGCCATGAAGCTCACTGGGTGACCTGGTCCTATGTGTGGGGATTAAAGGAATGTGGGGAGGGGAGAGACCCCTGTGTGTCACCTTGAGCAAAAAAACTGGAATATAAATGCAATAAATTAATAGTGACAAATCAATTTTTTATCAACCTATTATCTTGCAACCTTGGTTCTCCTTTCCGGTTAAGATGCAGCTCTCTCCCCATAGCTGTCAACTTTCAGAGTTGAAAATAAGGGCTCAGCAGCCTCACCTGTCCCAGGGACCGTCTACAGGATATCTAACAATCCGGGATAGCAGCGGGAAGCGGCGCTGGAATAAGGGAATTCCCCCCCCCCCCAAAAAAAGGGAAGGTTGACAGCTGTGTCTCTCCCCCATCTTGTCCCCTTTTAAACATGTCAAGCAGCAGCAGAAATCCCAACTCAGGAATACAGAACTCTACACTCAACTTTAAGCGGCTAGAATGGTAATAAACAGCTCTTATGACAAATGCGATTTCTCCTTCTTTTAATGAGGATTCCACCGCAAGAGAGTTGGCATTTAAATTAACACAGAAACAAACACAGTGCCTCAGATCCCTCTCTCACAGACAAACACCTTTCTGAAGCAAAGCCACATGTCATAAAAGAGCAAGGGAGGAAGTGTGAACATGGGTGCAAGGAATGGATCCGGACCAGGCCTAGAAGTCTGGAATGAGCTTTGTCATAAGACTCTCCTTGCACCAAACAGGAACCTTGTGTGCGTGAAGACATAATCCACCTGGATGGGATTTGACCCCCCCCCCCAAAAAAAGCTTGCCTCATAACTTACTCAAGAATAGACACATAGAAGGGAATAGGCATGACTAATTTGGGCCCATTAACATCAATGGGCTGCATCCACTATCCAGCATTGAAGCTAACGAACACAACCACTAACACTAGGACCACTAACTTCAATGAGTCTACTCTGAATAGGACTACTGCCAGGAGCAACCCATTGAAGTTAATGGGGCCCATTAGTCACATCCATTCATTTCAATGGGTCTACTCTGAGAATGATTCAGTTGGCTGCAACCTTGTTTTGCCCGGAAGCATCTCAGATCCCAAAGCATGCTAGTCCCTTTTACGGAAAGCCCAGTGGATCTGAATCCTTGTTGGGTTCTCTGGTGATCCCTGTTTCACATCACCTTTCCCCACTTACTCGGAAGTCAGCTGCAATGTGTTGAACCGGCCTTTAGGATTGCAGCCTTAGAAGGGGAGATTTCTGCCCACTCACTGGAGATGGGGGCAAATTTAACTTGACAACACATCCTCACATCTTTTAAGCTAGTTACACTCTTCCAGAATAACCATTGCAGATGAAGAATCTGGTGTGGTTCCTGAACATTTATTTATTTTTTAAATATAGGCTTTGGGGTTTTTTAAGGGAAATATCTGGCAGAGTGCCACCTTCTTTCGTCCCAACATCTGGAGAGTCGCCAGTTCCCCATCCCTGTTGCACCTGGGCAGCCACATGAACACAGGGTGTTGAGCTCAATGGGCCCTTAGGAACCACATTTAGAGGTTCACAAATCCATCCCCGTCTTATTTTCCTTCCAAGGGAAGACTCACCAGAAGTCAACAGGCTGCTGTGGACAGGCATGCGCAACACTCAAGTGGCAAGGGATCCTCTCTCTCTTGGCCTTGGACAGATTTGGTCAAGGAACAAGCTGTGTCACCAGCACAGTCCGACTACGGGACACAATTTATTTAAGGTATTCCTAAACTTTTGCTTAATGTTTAAAATCTCTAAGCAGTGTGCAAAACAAATTACAGCGCAGGAACACCAGGTGTGTTTGAGTGCAGCATATTGTTTGCGGCATCCGGCTTGCAGAGAACATCGGCTTTCACTAGAGAAAACAAGGTGCTAGCCCTCATGGATGCAGTGGTATGCCCGAATCCTCAGAAACAGAAGCTGTGACCAAATATGATTCCCAGTGATAGGGAGGGGTTCGACCCTTCACACTTCTTCCCTAGGAACGAACCTCCAAACCAGGGTTTCCCAAACTTGGGCCTCTGGCTCTTTTTGGGACTACAACTCCCATCATCCCAAGCTAGCAGGACCAGTGGTCAGGGATGATGGGAATTGTAGTCCCAAAACAGCCGGAGACCCAAGTTTGGGAAACACTGCCAGGTGAGCGCAAAAAATCAGAGAACTTGTTCAAATTCTCATCATTTATGCAAGTCAGGGAATCTAACTCTCCCTCCCCCCCCCCCCCCCGCAGTGGGGAATTCTACAGTTCTTGGTGCTTTCAATTCTTCCATGGAGGGGAAAGGGAGAGGCAGATTTTTTAAACCAGGCACACATATGCAGGCTGCTGTGACTATGGCCTCATCCTGCAGCACCAAGCAGAAGGGGGCTGAGAGGGCAAATGGATGCAATGGCTTCCCAGATGATTTAATTATCAAAAGAAGGGCTCGTTCACACAGACTCCAGCGTCCCGACTTGTGTTGGAAGGGTGTACGCTGGTTGGTTTGTTTAAATCGACCAGACCGCATTTCTGTTGAACAATACATGTGGATAAATGTCCACATGTCCACAGACAGAAGTTCAAAGATTGTACACTTCTGGGATGTAGTGTGTGAACACCCTGAAAATGCAACTTCTGGATCCAGGGGTGCTTTCGGTTACAAAGGTCCCCATCTGCATTACAAATTCCTCTCCCTCCTGCGTCTTCTTCCACCTTAGCAAGCAATTGTTTGCGTCCACATCTACTGTTGCTAACTCAGGATGAGCAGAATATGAGGAGCACCAGGAGCTGCCCTAGACAGCCTCAGACCATTGGATAAAACGAGATCAAGACTGTGTGCAGCTCTCCCAGGTTTCAGGCCTGGGGGGTCTCTCCCAACCCAAACTGGCAACTCTGGGGACTGAACCCCCGGCCCTACTGAATGCAAAGCAAACGATCTACCGCTGAGCTGTGGTCATTCAGTTTAAGGTCATTCTGGTCCTCATGGAATATAGAGCTGGCTGAAATAGGAAGCCAATAAGCTGCCCTCTGTTGCATCAATGGGTCAGCGGAGTTCAGTAATGCCTACACAAGTTGGCAGCAGCTCTCCAGGCTTCCAGACCCGGGGTGTCCTTTCATGGAGATGCTGAACCGGGGGCCCTCCACATGTGAGGCAGCTGCTCTAAGCTCAACCCTTTCCTGGGAGATCTCATGGAGATGCGAAACTCTTTCCGACTCTGGGGCAGCTGTTGGCAGAGCAGAAGACTCTCAATCTCAGGTTCCTGCATTGCAGGGGGTTGGACTAGATGGCCCTTTGTGGTCCCAGCTCTCTGATTCCGTCCCCTGCCAGCCCTGCACTTGCCACTCGGGCTTTCTGCCCCCAAAGGATTCTGACCACCTTCCTCTGCTTTTCCCTTGGGTTAAGGGTTGGGGAGGGGTTAATAGTGTGGCATGGATGGCCGCTGCCCCAAAGCCAGCTCTGGGGCGCCCAACTGAGCCACAAACATCAATTGGCGCTGTATTAGGGCCCTGGGACTGGCAGAAGCACGTTCAAACCTCTGCTCACCTGCAACCCTTGTGGTGCTGTGAGATCCTGGGAGGCTGGATAGGGTAAAGATAATAAATCTGCCACCAGAGACTGCATTCTATATACCCAAACTTCATTGGAGGTCCATGCTGGTGCTGCTTCAAGGTATTCCCTCGCAGGAGAGAATGCAAAACGGGAGTCACCTCCATCCATCTGGATAGAAAGACAGACGCCAATAGTTTTGGGCTGTCTGAATGGCACCCAGATGCCCTGGCAGGAAAAGAAGCTGCCCAGCTGCCTCTGCTCATTGGGTGCAGCACCTAGCTCACAGAGACTCCTTTTTCCTGGTGGGGCGCTGTAGTACAGTCCTTGCAGACAGACAGACTCTGAAGGCAGAGGCTCCACGCAGCCCCTCTGTCTCCCCGCATTCCTGGCGCCCTGTTTTTTCATCACAAACATTTTAGATATAAAAACAGGCCGCCAATTTCACCATCATCTCCCCCCACCCGTCCTCTGCCCTTACAAACAGAATGTTTTAAAAGTCTGTTTTCAGAAACTAATTTGGAAAATTACAGTAGTTTTGGATACTTCCTTTGCACACAACAGGAAAAAAGCACACACACCCTGAGACAGGTCCAAACACCCTTTCCCCCTTCTTCTAACGATACCTAGTAAAATATATATTTTAAAAAGGCGGGGTGTGCGTGCTTGCAAGGCGAGGAATAAAGTGCCGCAGAGCATTGTGGGATAGCCGTCCCCAGGTGAACACCACCACCCGTCCTGTCAATCCATTCACATGTGTGATTCCCCGCCCCCTCAATCTGATCGGCCACTCGCTTCGCTTAACCAGTCAGGGCTCTGGAGAACGAGGAGGGTGGGGAAAGCTGTTGCATCCTCTCGGGGGCCACCCCAAAGAAGGCTGCGCAGGGCATAGCTGGTCTTTACAAGGGGGCGTTGGCGGAGGGAGGACTTTTGCCGCTCCCTTGGTGGGTCTCTCCGCTGGGCATGCCGCATCCACCCCAGGTTTGTGAAAAAGGCCCCTTTTCAATCCACTCCGTGGGCGTCCTCACCGCCAGCGCCAACTCTGGCCAAATGCAAGAGGTTTTTTAAAATACAATGCAACCGCCAGTGAGTTTCCTGCAGACTCTTTCCCCCTCCCCACCCCACAGCTCTAGGTATCAAGATGGAGGGGTGGGGGGCGGGCTCTTCTCTGGGTTGCCAAACAAGCTGGGGGTCCTTGCCAGCAGAGATCCAGCGGGTGCCGTCTACAACCGCTTGTCTTTCACGAGTCCGTTCTTTAAATGTTTCCTGTGGAAGAGAGAGCAAGAGAATCGTTGACACAGAGCTGAACCCCCTGGAATTAATGGGCCTAAGTCAGCCCTGTCAAAAGAAGGGAAGACTAGCCTGCCGGGACTTCCGGGTCGGCGCCATCGCCGAATGGCGGACTCCCTCCGAGCTCCGGAGGGAGCCTGCACGGCAGGGGCTGGGTCCTACCGCACCGGCGATGCGGGGACCCTTAAAAACCACGGCCACGGGGGCCGTGGACATGGAGACTCGGCTGGCACCGTTAGCGCCCTCCCGACTCGTGAAGGAGCCTTTTTAAAGGCTAAGGATCGGGTGCCGGGGAGAAGCGTGGTGTTTTGAGTCCTCTGCCATCCCTGCCGTGCGAAGCCGCATGCCATCCGGCGGAGAGCGCTGGCTTTTTCCTTTGAAAATTTGGACCTAAAAGAACAACCCGTAAGTAATTGGAATCTGGACTAAAAAGAGGGACAAAATTTTAAAAATTTCGGAGCGAGCGGGGGAGGCGCAAAAAAGGAAGTCAGCCACCCCCTCCATTGTAGAAGGGTCAAAACAAAGGATTTGATAACTAAGATCGGAATAACATCATTTTGGCAAGTTTGGAACCTCACGAGTGAAGAATATGAGATTGAGCTGGAGGAGGAAAGTAGAATTTGGACTTAAAAACACCCCCCCCCCTGGAACCCCGGGAGCGATCGATGACGGTGTTTGGAGAGGAGAAAGGCAAGTTTTGACAGCTGTCAAAGAGCTGTCAAAGCAGAAAAACAAGATAGAGACTATGTCACAAGGACTTTGCAGGTTATATTTGTTATAAATTGGACACAAATTGCTTTAAATAAGGATTACAAAGTTACTAGGGCTAATGGATGTGATCTGGAAGAGAACTCAGTTTTTGCAATCCACCTAGAGGAGCCGAGGGATATCACAAGTGGTTTTAGTTGGAAATTTGAACAGAATTTTTTATCTCCTGGGAAACTGCAGAAATGGAACATTATTATGACTACAGAGGCCAGTATATCGAAGAAGACAATGGAATCATCCGTTGTGGAATGAAAGGAACTTGACGTAATGTTTTGTTTCTGAGCAACAAGCCTCTGCAAAGGAACTAACTTTTGGAATTAGGACATTTGTGCAGGAAAACAGGGACAGAAAGAAATAGAAAGAGGAGTGTGGTCAATAAGAACAACAAAACAACAAGAATTGGACTAAGTCGAAAGTGGGGACATTTGGGACATCCAGATTTGACAAGCTTAAGGATTATAATTTGGAGTTTTTCACTCCTGGATATAAAAATCTGGATGGAAAAAATGGGCCTTTCTTTGAGACAGAATCCTTTCATGATTGGACATGCGAAACTAAAGAGGACTGGCAAAGGACTATGACTTAGAGAGACGTGGAAATATCGGACATTGAGGAATATTGGGAACGCAACCGGGAAAAGGGGGGGTGGGAAATGTGGAACCCAAAGGGCGTAAACTATGTTTTATTTAGGCTATATACATTTACATGGTATTCTAAAGTGGGGAACTCGTGGAGGGACTAAGCCGATTTTAGGGGAATGGAAAATAATTTTTTTTATAAAAAAAAAAAAAAAATTTTGGGTTAAGGATAACAAGTTTGAAGTGAGGAGAAGAACTTGTTGAGATTATCTGTTTATTTGAGAGATTTGGAATACAAGGGGGGGAGGGAAGGGGAAGTCCTGAAAGGATGTAATTGGAAAAAGATTTGAAATTGGATGTTTTATTAATTTGTAATTAATTGGAAAACTTTAATAAATATTATTTAAAAAAAAAAAAAAAAAAAAAAAAAAGACTAGCCTGCCGGATCAGGCCCAAGGGGGCCCCTCTGCTCCAGCAGCCAGCCAGACGCCTGTTGTGGGAAACGGGCAAGCAGGATTGGAACCCCAGAGCCCTTTCCCACAATAGCATCTGGGATGCAGAAAGATTTCTCCCTCTGAGCATCACCCTATTGGCTAGTGGCCATTCCTCTGTGAGTTCATCCAATCCTCTTTTGAAGCCAGCCAGGTTGGTGGTCATACTGCCTCCTGTGGCAAGGAGTTCCATAGTTTAACTAGGTGCTGAATCTCCCAGCCTTCAGCTTCATTAGATACTCCCAAGCTGTAGCTTTAGGGAAAAAGGTCTTTCTCTATGCCATGCATCATTTTTTAATATCAAGCTACTTCTTATTCACTTTTTCTCGAATCGAAAAAGCCCTAAACACTGCAACCTTGCCTCATAGGGGAGCCAATCCACCCCCTTGAGGGAAAGGGCCCTTTTCTGCCCATTCATTTCAATAGGACTACTCTGAGTAAGACTAATGTAAGGACACACACCTATGCTTCCATATAGCAACCTTCCAGAGGCTTTAGTACAGCTTTTGTGTGTTTTAAATTTATGTGACAACAATGAGCTTTATAATCCTGTGGCTGCAATTTACTCAGTGTGCTAAAATTACAAACCACTTTGCGAAGCTTACACTCCAAAAACCCAACTGGGAATAGCTGAAACTAAAATTCAGATAAAAAATATGCATTTGTCAAACCCTTAATTGTGGGTTGCCACGCTCCCCTGGCCTGGCCCTGCCTCCTCCTGGAAAAAACACCCCACTCCTTTCAGTGCCAAAGAGCTGAATAGAACATCCACGTTCAGACACAGTCTACCTCAGAGTGGTTTACATGCTCCGCTTCTGGGCTTCAAACTAACAGAATGATGCCCACGGCGAAGGGTTTCATCCAATAAGACAATTCTTGTGGAGGATAGTTGTATCAAAAGAACTCCACATCCAGGAACAAACTATCCCTGAATACTGGGGGGGGGGTGTTGCCGGGGGGGGCAGCTAAATATCTTGGAGAGGGTGGGTGCTTTTGCACTCCACACTCGCAGGGTTTCCAGAAGAGCGTGGCTGTCCACTGACGGAAGCAGGGAAGCCAGGCGAAGTGAATGTTGGTGCGAATTTTATTTTCTTCCTCCCTCCCTCCGTCCCTGGCACACTAACCCTTCCTTCCAGCAGCTGGGGGTGTGAAACTCCCGGTCTCTCTTCTTGCAGGCTGCGTCAACATCATATTCCCGGACGTCGTTCACTTCCCGAACTTGCCCCAGCAAGACCTTCACTACGAAGAGGATGATGTACTGCAAAGAGGAAGGGAGAGGGGACAATCAAAGAAATGTAGAGTTGGAAGGGAACTCCAAGGGTCATCTAGCCCATCCCCTTGCAATCCAGGAATCTTTTGCCCAACATGGGGATCAAACTCATGACCCTGAAATTAAGAACCCCATTCCCCGCTCCCCACGATGCTTTGGACTACATTACCCAACCCCCCACTTTCCTGAGAACCTGGTTCATCCCAGCCAGGGTGACGTGGGCCTAAGCTGGCCTGCACTCCCATGATAAAAACATAATAAAATAGCCAGTCCTCTTCCCCCACACTTTCACAGGCAATAGATTATTGAATAGCCTTGGCCTGGGTAAAGAGGAATGTTTTTGCCTGGCGCCTAAAGACATGTAATGATGGCTCCAGGCGAACCTCTGGGGAGAGCACCCCACATTTACTATGTAAGTAAAGCCAACGTTTACTTTTTCACAAAGCAATGTGTGTGGCTGTTCTTTCTAAGGGGGAGGAAAACAGCAATACCAGGCAAAATCCAGTCTGCCTTAAAGCATCCTGGATTTTTTAAATAAAAAATCTTATTTATTAATTTTTCACATAAAAGAAATCTTTACATATTTTAATATAATCCATAAATAACTTTATCTGTTGACTTCCATTTCCATGGTTTTCATATTTACCCTTAAATGCTGCATATTTTCCCTATACTATTCAATACACACAATTTTACGTATTTATCTTAATAATTTGTGCTGTCACTCATATTTCAAGTCCTGGTCATCTCACAAGGCATTTTTCATCATTTTGATCTCTAATCTTTGCTTTGCTGTTAATTTTACCAGTTGCATGTACTCCATCATTTTCAAAAGCCAATCTTCATTTGTTGAAGGATTGGGAAGACGAACAAAGCATCCTGGACTATTGTTTCTAGACGGTTAAATCAACATTGCCTTAGCTTCCAAGTTTATCCTGCAAGGACAGTCCTCTGCTGACTTCACTCACGTGAGCAAGTGAAATATACTCAGAGTCGCAAAGTGATTTCATGCTCTTTATTCAGCTCATAGTGGTGAGGAGGAATGAATGAAAGTCCCCTCAAAGTATCTGCCTTATATACATTATTTACACAATGGGCTGCACATGATTGGCTAATTCCGGAATTGTACTGTAAACCAATCAGGTTGTGGATTCACTTCAATCTGGAGCATGATTGGGTGGTTCCTGCCAACCAATCATACTGCTGCATTGTTCTAGGACCAATCAGACTGCTGCCTTTTGGATCCTATTGTTCTAGGACCAATCAGACTGCTGCAGTTTGGATCCTATTCGACTCAGTACATAACAGCAAGGAAAGGTAATAACTAAACAATATATCCTCTCCTAGTATCTAAATCCTTTCCTACAGAAGTGAGTCTCGTGAGGCCTGTCAGCTGGAGGTTCCCAACTCCTGCATTCCTGCAGGACAAGGCGACGGTGAGGCTCGCTACTCACCAGAAACCAGTAGATGTTCATCAGAGTCAGGACGAAGAGCAAAGCATTGAAAAAGAAGTAGAAGGGGATGTCCGGGACAGTCTGGAGGCTGGTGTGGCAGGTGGCGTAGAGCACTTTGAGAGGGAACCAGTACAAGCGGAACCAGAACCTGCGGGGACAAGGGACCTGGTCTAGGAGGACTAGAATCTTGTTGTTCGTTCACTTAATAAAATCTATATATGGTTTGATTGTAAAAGATAATAATAACCTCAAAGCGATTTACAAATTTGGAAAACTTTTCGCACAAGAGCAGTCTATCTGAACAGCAAAATACTGGGATTGCAGCACCACAGTGATTTATTTTAGCCACAACCAAACAACAATTTGTAATATGCCTTCCCGCTGGGTTTTCTTTTTGAGGGGGGGTGGAGTTTGCAGAACCGCCCTCCCTCAGAATGGGCTGCACATGTGCAGAGTTTGAGGGCAGCCAAACTCACCAGCTTACGCTGAAGGAGACGCAACCGGCGTTCGAGATCAAATCATTCAGACGATGGTAGACCCCGCCCCGATATTTGAAGTAGACGTTGAGCTTTGTGAACTCCAGCTGAACGTCGCTGATGTCGTGAAGGAAGAGGACGAGGATTCCCACATTGTGGTACCTGAAGGCAACGTTGCCAGGAGGAGAGGATAGAAGCACAGGTGAGCCACAGCACAACCCTTGACGCACACCTGGGTTCAATTAGCGGCATGTAGAGTTTAAGTGCATATACTGCATGTAGAATTTCTGCCCGAGACATCTGCAAAAGCCACAGTGCCGCCCAAAACAAGAATAATAGAGTCGTAGAGTTGAAAGGTAACCAAGGGTCATCTAGTCCCACCCCTGCAACCAGGGCACCGAACGTCCTGCCATAAATAATGTGGTCTGGCAGCATCCTCAGTCACTTGTGCATGGCCTCCTAAAATCTCCACAGTGCTTTGCGAATGAAATATTACATTTCCAGTCAACACTGAAGCTGGCACCAGGTGATTTCCAAATAATCACCTGGAGACTCTCCAAGTAGCCGGTGGTGTCTAGAATGAACCTCACCTTTTTCTTGTGAGTAATCTACTTTTGAATCTGGAACATGGAAGAAGCTGGTGCCAAGCGCCTTGCTCTTCTTCCCTCGGGACCTCAACAATGTCGAGGCAACACAATGACCAGACAATCTTTATAGAATTCCGTCAAACCATAGCAAGTTCAAAATGAAATCTTTAGTCTCAAAGTCTCTGAAAATCTTTAAAGGCCGCCCCGTCAGTGAGGCCAAGAGGGGGGTCTTGTTGTCTGGGCAGACCAGGACCTCCAGACACGCTGCCCAATCACTTTGGAACAGCACCTCAGACGGTTTTCTGCAGCCACAGCAGTTTCACTTCACCACCAGAGGTGCACTCTGTTGTCTCTCGAGATGGACAGGTGCCAACAATAATTTTTTAAAAAACAAGCTGGTGGGAAAGGCCCTTCTCTGCCCAAGTCCCTACAGAGCCTCTACTGGGCTTTGTATTCCTATAAGTAGTCTGTACTAGTGCAATGCGGCACCCTATGCTCCTATTTCAGGCGATGAGGACCAGTGTGGGAAACTCAGGTGTATAAGCCAGGGATCAAATGGCTCCTTAAACCAAGGTTACAGTCGCCAAAATGGAATGCCTAGTGGACATTGTGGGGCAAGTCTTATTTTCCAAATGATGGACTGACTGCAAATGAGTCTCAGTTAAACATCCGCCTAGTTCAAAGGACAACCTTGAGCTAAGATAAGAGCTTTGAGAACTTAAAGAAGAAAAGTCCCTTTTCCACATAACTATTAGCCCATTCCAACCTCTTTTTCTTTATGCTGACTGCTCCTGCTGAGGCTGCACAAAGAAACCATTTTGGTTCCTGAGATTCTTTCTGATAGCGCAGATAAAATATAATGGATAGAATTATACCGAATGGGGTATTAGTGTGTGAAAAGAGCCCAGATCCGAGGCTCTCCAGGCATGCACCTCCCCATCCTGGCCCCCAGGCATCTTCACTTGGTCACAAGGGGTGAGGTGCCAGGTGCAAAATGTGCTTGGAGCCTGGCTAATTTCAAACACTGAGGACTAGAATCTTACTTTACCCTGCGGGGAAGGACCAGAGGACCCAAGGTTCAATCTCCAACAGCATCTCCAGGTAGGGCTGGGTGCGACCCCCAAGTCTGAAACCCTGGAGTCAGTGCAGACAATGCTGAAGTAGAGGGACCTTAGTCCGGTTGGGAACCCAGGACTTTGTGCATGCACAGAGTGCGCTCTGCCCCCAAGCGGAGGTGTAGCCAGGCAGGAAACAAGGAGGGAGGGAGGGGGCGTGTGTGGAGGGAGACGCACCTGAACATGTAAGAGAAGGTGATGAGCATGAGGGCCACCACGTGGTGGATGAGCATGACGATCGAGTCCCTGCGCCAAGCGTCCATGTAGAACGTGGCATAGATGGAGTGGCCGTAGAAGCTGCCTTGCATCAGGTAGGCCATGGCAATGTCTGGCGGGACCTCCATGCCCCTCTTCCAGCCTGGGAAGCCGCAAAGGAGAAGGGAGAAAGCAAGGTCAGTGAATCATAGAAGGGACACCCAAGGGTCATCTAGCCCAACCCCAACCCCCCCGCAGTGCAGGAATCAATTATTATTCTAGCTGCCATGGAGAATTTGATCTCACACATCTACAGCCCCCTACCAGCTGAGCCAAGGGCTGTGGGAAGCTTGCAAGCAGGGCCAGGGGGCAAGAATAATACAATCAAAGAATTGCAGAGGTGGGAGGGACCCCAAGGGTCATCCAGTCCACCCCCCCCTGGAATGCAGGAATCTCAGCTAAAGCATCCTTGACAGATGGCCACCCAACCTCTGCTTAAAAACCTCCAAGGAAGGAGAGGCCACAGTCTTCTGAGGGAGATTGTTCCACTGTTGAACAGCTCTTACTGTCAGAAAGTTTTTCCTGTTTTTGCTGTCAGAATCTCCTTTCTTGTAACTTGAAGCCCTGGGTTCAAGTCCTACCCTCCAGAGCAGGAGATGCTTGCTCCCTCTTCCATGTGGCAGCCCTTCAGATATTGGAAGATGGCTCTTCTATCTCCCCTCAGTCTCCTCTTCCCCAGGCTAAACATACCCAGTTGCTTCAACCATTCCTCATCAGGCTTGGTTTCCAGACCCCTGAACATCTCCTTCGCCCTCCTCTGCAGATATTCCGTCTTGTCAACATCCTTCTTCAATTGTGGCGCCCAGAGCTGGACACAGGACTCCAGGTGGGGTCTGACCAAGGCAGAAGAGAGCCTGTCCCTTGGTCAGCCTGCTGGGAGCCAAAGCAATCCAAGGCACAGAGTTGCCACACACCCCAGATCCACTCTCACCCCATCAGGAACCCCAGATGCCCCAGAATCCTGCAGCCATACCAACAAAGAAAAAACAAAGCGTGCTAGCTAGTGGGCGTCCTGAATGGACATTCCAGGCTGTGACCACAAGGGGGCATTGCTGCAAAAAAAAATGAATTAAGTTTAATTCACTTTTGGGTCCCATCCTATCCCCAGCCCCCCCCAACCACCCTGCCCTGCCTTGTATTTTGCCAGGACAAAGGTGGCAACCCGAATCTCCGTAGAGGATAGCTGCCTATTTCTGCATTGCAGGGGGTTGGACTAGATGATCCTCAGGACCCCTTCCAATTCTCCAATACTATGATTCTATGTCCAGTCTGGCGAAAACACCCAGGGGGGGTGAGGTGAGGGGGTGGCCTGGCAAGAGTCTCAAGGGTTGGACAGAGAGGTTCGCAGGGCCTGAGCTACCCTGGGGAAAGGTTTTGCAAGAGGGAAGCCCCTGCCCAAATCTTGACTTGACCTGCGCTGCTTACCGTACCATAAAAGACGGAAGGAGGGTCGTGGAAAAAGGGGTATCCAGCGAAGAAGAGCAGGTAGGCGCCGTACAACCAGGAGAGGGTGTAGAAGGCCAGCTTCCAGGCACTCTCGGGCATCTTGGCAGCATCCTTGGGGGGCAGCTGGCACCACTCAGCAAAGGGCTGGCAGAGAGAAGAAAGGATGGGCTGTTAATGGAGTGAGGTGGAATCCTGACAAGACAGAAGTGCTGCTTCTAGGGGACAGGGGGGTGGGACTCCCTGGTCCTGAATGGGGTAACTGTGCCCCTGAAGGGTCAGGTGTGCAGGTCATTTTGGACTCACAGCTGTCCATGGAGGCACAGGGCTGCAGTCAACCCTTCTGCAGTGCAAGAGTCTCAACAAATGCATCCACAAGAGATGGCCACCCAACCTCTGCTTAAAACCTTCCCATTCCCTACTGAAACTAAGAGTTGGAGGAATGCCTCTTCTTTGCATCAGGGATGAGGCACTCTTATCGCTCCAGGTATCGGTAAAGGTAAAGGACCCCAGGCAGTTAAGTCCAGTCAAATTCCACTATGGGGTGCGGCGCTCATCTCCAGAGGGAGGCGGTGTTCGCCCACAGCTTTCCAGGGCATGTGGCCAGCAGGACTAAACTGCTTCTGGCACAACGGGACACCGTGACGGAAACCAGAATGCACGGAAATGCTGTTTACCTTCCCGTCACAGTGGTACCTATTTATCTACTTGCACTGGTGTGCTTTCAAACTGCTAGGTTGGCAGAAGCTGGGACAGAGCAATGGGAGCTCACCCCATTGCACGGATTTGAACTGCCAACCTTAAGGGGCTCAGTGGTTTAGACCACAGCGCCACCTGCGTCCCTCTAGTTGCTAGCAGATATCACTAGAGAAATGCCAGATATCACTAGAGAGATGATGGGGAACCCACAGTGCCGGATTTATGTATAAGCTAAACAAGCTACTGTATAGCTTAGGGCCCCACTATCTTGGGGGTCCCCCAAAAAAATTAAAGGAAAAAAACTGGGTGTACATTTCCACAATACAGTATAAGATAAAAAACAAATAAAACCTACATACAGCAACAGTGTTTTGTGTTGTGTAGGCTCCTATGATGTAAGTCATGGGCCAGCCTGCTCCCTAAAATATCACGGGTTAGATACCTATTAGGTCCATAAATTACCATATAGCATCTATTCAACACAAAAAAACAGTATCTTAGGGCCTGGTCAAACCTAAATCTGGCCCTGGGAACCCGCAATTTACAGAAGGCGTCCCAGTCTCTGATTTGATCCCAGAATGTTCTGCTTTTCCCCAGGACGTCCCTATTTTCATTGGAGAAAATTAATGTTGGAGGCTATGGAAGGTGAAAGGCCTCTCTTTCAAAGAGATAAGAGATTCCCTCCAGAGATAAGGGGAACGATCAGAGACATTGGAACCTAAATCCTGTCCAAACGCAGCCAGCATGACCAATGGACAGGGCAAATTGTAGTCCAGCAACATTTGGAGAGCCACAGGTCAGTTTGATTTATTTTTGGGGCGGTGGGGGGGGGAGCATGTAAGCTGTTCCTCCGATCCCTGATTTTGCCACAGCAGGGCTTGTTGTGGCTCCGGCTGTGACCTGATCACCCCAGCAGCTGAGATCTTAATATAGCATTCCCAAGCAGGGAGCCCGTCTCAAAAGCTGCTGAGGTTGTGGCCTCTGATTCACGGTCAGGTTTTTTTTTTTCTTTCCAGTTTCCACCTCCTCAAATTTCCCTCTGCTTTTCCGGCTCCCTTGTGTGGCACGAGTGCCTGGCGGGGTTCCTGCCCTGCAAAGATGCCCAGGAAGGGGAGACGAAGCAGGAGATGCGCTCGCAGGCACCCAATGAAGCCGAAGGCCAGAAAAGTCAGGGCTAAAGCTGGGTGATATCTGGTTTTCAATATCACAACATATCACCAGCTAAACATCACGATATATTAATATATCATGATGTCTGAAATAAGCATGGAGCCTGCATTGTGATTTTTGCATAACTCACACACACACACATCTTGATTCATGATATATTGCCAGGTCAAAAATTATGAAACCAGTATCGCGGTATGGACTTCAAATCAGCAATCCACAAATACAACCCACCCCTCCCGCAATTTTTCATAAACAAAAGTCTGACTAGTAATAATAAACAAAAAAACCCTCTCCCTTTTTATTATACTATTTTGTTGTAAATGATTGGCTTCCTTCTCTAGACTTTGGAGCCTTCCAGAAAGAATAATAGAATTGCAGAGTTGGAAGGGATCCCAAAAAAACATCTAGCCGAAGCCCCAATCTTGATGGACTCCTCATCATGAATCTGGTAAATCTTTCAAGAGGCCACAAGACTCTCCATGACACCAATCCACTTAGAAGTGGCAAGTTTTGCCCAGGCTCCTCAGATGCAAAGGCCCAAAGGAATCAATGGGGCTTCCTGCCAGGTTATGGTCTCCTCAGAAGGTGGTGGTCTCTTCTTCCTTGGAGGTTTTCCAGCAGAGGTTGGGTGTCCATCTGTCAGGGATGCTTTAGCTGGGATTCGTGCATTGCAGGGGGTTGGACTAGATGACCCTGGGGGGTCCCTTCCAACTCTACAATTCTATGACTCTATGAAATTCCACTTAGAGAACAACCCATTGAAATGACTGGATCCAAGTTTGACACACCCTTTAAATTCATTTATATATATATATACATTTTTATTAGTTTTTTAACATATCATTTCTGATAATTATCTAATATAACTTCTTATTTTATACAATATTTTAGACTTCTGTCAACACCTCTAATGATTTTCTGTTCTTTATCACTTATTCTGCATTTCTTAATTTCTCTATTACTCTTAATTATCATTAACGAATAGTTCTCATAGTCCTTCTTGCAATATTTCAAATAGTCCTCCTTACAGAACTTCTTGCAGTCCTACTAGCGTAATCTTTTCATTACTTTCATTACTTTTCAAATAGTTTGTATATTTACTCCAGTCTTCTAAGAATCTCTGGTCCTGCAGGTTTCGAATCCTTCCTGCTAATTTATCCAGTTCTGCATAGTCCATCAATTTCATCCGCTATTCTTCTTTCGTCGGCAATTCTTCTTGCTTCCATTTTTGTGCCAGCAATGTTCTTGCTGCCGACACACCCTTTAATTTCAATGGGCCTGCTCTGAGTAGGACTATCACTGGATGCAACCCAGTTAAACACATTTTGCCCTAAGGTTAAGCAAGTTTTGCTTTGGGGGAAGGCAGGGCTTCTTCCATCAAATTGTGCGAGAGAGAAATTAATTGACGTTATTCTCTCCCCCCCCCCTTTATCTTTCTCTCCAAACGCTGGATGTCCAGCCAGGCCCTTTAAAAAAAGAAAGAGCCCATGCTTTGGCTCATTTTGGATGTAGGTGAGCCAGAAGGCAGTCCAGTGTCAGTACGTGGGGCTGTGGTGGTGAACCCTCCCAGAGCAAGTGCTCTGCCTGAGCTCCATCTGCAAAGCCTGCCTTCTTACGCAAGAGACAGACACCACCATCCAAGGCATCCTCTTCCAAGTGCGGTCCCCGGTTGCCCCTAGCAACAGAGGTCTTCCTGTGCTGGTTGCCCTGGCAACAGCAGCTGGCTGGCAGCCAGGGGACCAGACTGCTGTCATTCATGTATCCTACCCTATACTTATTTTAAAAAATGAGAGTGAGGAGCAGGAGGAGGAGAAATTATTGATGCCTGAGGCTAGAGTGCAGCTCTCTCCCCGGGGGCAGGAGAAAGCCCAGTCTTGGGAGGTTATTTTTTGCAATTAAGGATGGGAATATATGAAACAATTCTGAGGAAACAGCCATCTGCCTGTGACAAATTCTGTTTTTCTCTCTCCCCTCCACCCTCAGTTTTCAGAGGTCTCCCTCCCCTCTCTTTGAGCTTCTGTTCTGGTGCCCCCTAAGCTCTTGAGGTCTAGAAACGTCACCCTTCTATAATCAGTAGCAGCTGTGAGTGCATTTCTATATCTTACCTTTCCTCCCCAAGGGGCTCAAGCATGACACCCCCCAACATGTTCCTGTTTTAGTTCCACAACAACCCTGCGAGGCAGGGGAGCCCCAGCCCAACCCAAGGTTTTTTCTTATAAAAGGCTTCATATGAACCCACCTGCCCAGATTTCCTGACACCCCCCTTCATTTCACTTCACCCCTAAACATCTCCCGACCTCAACACAAACTCCCATAGACCTTGCCTCCTTAAATGACACCTTGTTCCCCCTTAATTTCCTGAATTGCAGGGGGTTGGACTAGATGATCCTTGGGATCTCTTCCAACACAGCGGCATTTCACTCCCCTGTTCTCCTCACTCTCTAGACTGTTTTTTCCTTGGGACAAAGACCAGGATTATGAAAATCCGTAAAAAGCACCTGGGTACACCAACGGAGCCCTATAAAATAGGAAGGGGTGGGTTGCTGTCTCTGCAGGTGAACTTGCTAGGCAGCCCTAGATCTGGAAGCAAGCCCACTTTGGGCCTCAGTCTTCCCCATCTGCAGTATGGGCATAAATCATACTCGTCCGTCTCACAGGGTTGCAGCAAAGATTACCTGAAGACGCTGATTTAATTTTAAAATGTATAGGGGGAAAGTGTGATTTATTTTTCAGTGTTCAATGCATTAAAATAATGAGGAATACATGTACACACACGCACGCACAGTGACTAATATAACAATGATAGAAGTATATAGTGATGCCTGGCTAGCTCAGTTTGGTTACAGCTGATAATGCCAAGGTCACAGATTTGATCCCCGTAAGGGACAGCTGCCTATTTCGGCATCGCAGGGAGTTGGACTAGATGACCCCCAGGGTCCCTTCCAACCCTGCAGTTCTATGATTCTATATATAACACAATAAATTTTTGATTCAGTTTAAGAGGCAGCTGGAGAAGGTGGAAGCTAAAAATACATAACCTGCTGCAAGACAGCCATCTCCCTTCTTACTGTATGTTAGTCATGATAAGCAAATCTAGATTAGGTAATTAACCACATCTTTCTGCAAATCCACCACAATCTTGGCCAAATGCTGCTTTTATGCTTTAAAAATGGTTTCCCCCCCACAGATGCAGGAATACACACATTTACGTCTTTTTTGGTGTCAGGGAAAAGAAAAGCACACAGACCCTTGATTCTCACAAGCTATTGAAACCTGATTACTTTTAAACCTAATTTCTTTGTACTTTGCTGAATTAAACAGAGCTGTTTTAAAGATTGCTACCCTCCTGCTCCACAGACAAGGACTGTCACCCTGGAAGAGTCAAGTGAGATACATGAATGCACGAAGGCATTTCCTGCTGCCTGGCTGGAGCAGAAGACATTTTAACAGGACCGGCTGCCTAAGCAGGGCAGATGGTAACACACAACACTGCGGTGTAAAATGCAACCCAGATTAACTTTACACTCCCTGGTCCTTATCACACCTTTGCCCGCCACAACGACACTCCGATCAGGTTCTTTTTCCATTGCCTGCGACAGATCAGATCACTGCCAGAACATAAGATAGCTGCATCGGTAGAGCATGAGACTCTTAATCTCGGGGTCACGGGTTCGAGTTCTGTGTTGGGCAAAAGTATTCCTGCATTGTGGGGGGGTTGGACTAGACGACCCTCGTGGTCTCTTTCAACCAGTGTTTCAACCACTTGAGACCAAGTGAAGATGCTTGGGCTCCAGCATGGCACCTGACATCTCCACCATCTGGTGGTGCTTGCCTGGAGATCCATGGATCTGGAATAATTTCACCCACTGATACCCCATCCTGTAGAATCTATGTTATCTGCACAATCAGAATGAATTTCAGGAACCAAAATGCATTTTCTGTGCAGTCTAGTCTGAGCAGGAGCAGTGAAGAGTGTTATGGTTCATTGTTGTCTCTTGTCTTCACTCCCCCCCCCCCTGCTCACAGTTGGGAAGGATATCCCTCTGTTGTCTAGAGTCCCACAGGAGCTCGTCCGCCCGGGAAGGGAGCCCACCTAGGAGAAGGAAAACTGTGGTCCTCACCCTCCACTGACGTTTATCTTGGGAGAAGAAAAGGCTCAGGATTCCACCTCCCTGCACAAATCTGGAGTGGAATCCCTAAGGCAGTCCTTCCGGAAACTCCTCCAGCCACGCAGGTGCCAATCATCTTGCTCTGCTTTCCTTTGTGAAGCCGAAAAGGGTGGCCCAGGACCTCCAGACACACGGCCCAGGCTTGCACCCAGGGCAGATCGCTTTGGTGCTGCTCACACAGAGGTTTGGCTTCACCCCTGGAGGCACACTCCGTTGTCTCTTGAGACAGACAGATGCCAACAGTATGGGCCTTCCTGTAAAGTCATGCTAAGGTTCTAGTCCTCACGGACCTTTCAAATAGCTAATTCAAGCATAGGAAGTTGCCTTAGACTGAGTCAGGGCATTGCTCCATCTCACTCAGTATTACCTACACTGACTGTGACTGGCAGTGAATCTCCAGACTTTCAGGGAAGGGGACATTCCTGGCCTGGCCGCCTTAAGACAACCTCAGCTTCTGAACCCCTCTGATCCACAATCCCTCCCAGGGGAAGCCATAGCAGATCAAAGACCCATTTGCTGAGACAGAGATCAGTCATGGCTGCGAGAAGCCACAACTTGTGCTGACAATTTCTCTCCCATTGTGGTTTCCTCTGCAGCCTATGCAGAGAGGCTGAAACTATCACGGTCTGATCTGATCCTGAACTAAAGCGGATGTGCAGTCGGGGAGGGTGGGGTGAGAGAGAGAGCAGCTTTCAGAAAGAGGCAGCAGTTTGCTGAGAGATGGGAAGAGAGTCCATTTCACTTTCCTATGTTCCCATCCGGCCTCCCTGGAGGAGAGGAGAAGCTGAAGCCAAATTGCAGTGTCTGGAAGCGCTGTGTGGTCATCTCAGCGCAACTGCATGTACCATGCAGAGGTGACCTTCCCCAAAACTGATGAGCCCGGCGGCACAAAACCCAGATGCAGCCTTGAAGATGGAAGGTTTCTCCCTCTCTTTCTTCGCAGGCCGCATAGAAAAGCAAAGAATCACAACTCTATTTTTTATTGGAAAATTAGGAGGCAGGTTTTTTTAAAAAATGGGAGGCAACTTTCTAGTCCTCAAGCACAGTGAGATTTGGGGAAGGTGATTAGAAACTGGAGGCAACAGAAGCCAGAGCTGCTGTATCTTTAGTAGTTGCATCAAGGGAGTTTTTAAAGGTTGTGATTGTTACTCAGTTTAGACATCTCTATTCCGCAGTCCTCCCCAATTTATTTTATTCTTCTTAACTGCTTGATTGTAGCAAAACCGCTAAGAAGAGGGAATTTTGGCAAGCAGAGATGAGCAAACTCATCAACCCAAAGCCCTCACCTGGTGTTCTTTAAATTCAGCCCTGCAATGACAGCTAGAAACTTGATTCCATTTTTAAAAGTGAGAAAGGGGCACATCTGGAAACAAGGGGTGGGATTAAAACTGGCTTTTACTCAGAGTAGGGCTATTGAAATTAACAGACCTAACAGGCATATTCCTTAATTTCACTGTGTCTACTCTGAGCAGGCTGAGTGTTGAATTCCACCCATGGAGATTAAAATCACCACTGGTAGAAACTGAATATTATGTCCCATCTCAACCACAGGCAGGTGAAAGCCAAGACTTAAAACTACCTCTGTGCTTTGCAGAAATGGACATTCAGAAAATGGCCAAATCATTTCACCTAATGCAAATTTGTCCCATGTAATGCTGTTTTCCTGACTTCCTCAAAGATGGTGAGGCAATAAAGTCCCCCCCCCCGCCCCCAGCAGGCAAGTTTCTATTCACAGCTTGGTGAATAAACTTAAAAGTTACAAGTCCACATCCCCACCTATACCTCTTTGCAGGTCCTTTTGTAAAGCCAAAGGTGTAGGTGACACAATACTATTGTATATGCTTCACAATAAGTGTGAAAACTTGTGCACACTTTGGTTTCCCGCATGCACGCACGCACGCACGCACGCACACCAACTTGCCTCCATCTCCTCCCCTTGCACCAGACTCTTCCGCAACCCATAGACAACCTCCACTCCTCTGCAGGCACAATGGCAGCCAGGGGCTCATCCCACGCTTTCTGTGACATCACAGAAGTCTTAGCCAATGGCTGCCAGATGCTTCCTCCTCACCCCATACTGCCTTGGGGCTTCCTAACTTCTTTTTTTAAGCATTTGCACCCAGCCTTTTCTCACCCCACCCTTTTCCTCCCGCTGTTTTTAACAATAAAAAGAAGAACAAAATGTTTCAACCCCGATCCTTGAAACATGCAGGAGAACATTCCACAGCCCCAAACAAAGGGTTGTTTCAAAATGTTTCCCCTTGACTGCAAACTTGTCAGTTGTTGCTTCCCTCTTTCTTCCTCCAAGGATCCTGGGGGGGGGGGGTGCACACGGTTCCTCCCTCCCCATTTTATCCTCACAATACCCCTGGGATGCAGGCTAGGCCAAGAGGCAAGGACTGCTCCCCGCAGAGGCACCCAATGAGCTTCACGGCTGATTGTGAGGTTGAACCCTGGTCTCCCAGGTCCTGGTCTGACACCCTAACCCAGAGTTTCCCAAACTTGGGTCTCTGGCTGTTTTTGGGCTACAATTCCCATCATCCCTGACCACAGGTCCTGCTAGTTAGGGATGATGGGAGTTGTAGTCCAAAAACAGCTGGAGAGCCAGGTTTGGGAAACCCTGCTCTAACCACTACACACTGTCTCTGCTGGGAAGGGCCTGTTGTCACCATCCCTGACCACTGGGCATGCTGGCTGGTGGGGGCTGCCAGGAGCTGGGGTCCAGGAACATCCAGAGGGCGCAGCAGTAGCCAACCCCAATCCAGCCAGCAGCAGTTTTCCTCTTCCCCAACATCTGGCTCGCTCCATAGGTGGCTGAATTACAACTCCCAAAGACAGCAGAAGAGCTGTGCAGGATGAGACCCAGGGGGCCCATCTAAGTCCAGCCTCCTGTCCTCACAGCAGCAGACCAGTGAGAGCAGCAGCCTCTTCCCATTCTAAGTTAGACTGCCTCTCTCCATGGAGGCTCCACTGAGGAATCATAAGGAACTAAAAAGAACCCTTTGTCTTTCATAGCAACTGGAATTAAGAGTCACCCTCCGTTGTCTGATCATTGTAACATTTTCTCCCTCTCTCAAAATGCCAGAACTCATGGCCGTCCAATGAAGGTTCTGAAGAGAAAAGGAAGTCCTTTGCATGGTTTAAACTATGGAACTCACTGCCACTGGAGGCACCAATGGCCACCAGCTTGGATAGCTTTAAAAGGTAATTGAGCTAATTCATGAATAACAACAATAATCATTTTATTATTTGTACCCCGTCCATCTGACTGGGTTGCCCCAGCCACTCTGAGCAGCTTCCAACATACAAAAAAGATTCCCTGCCTTCAGATGTCTTCTAAACATCAGATACCAGTAGTTGTTTATTTGCTTGACATCTGCTGGGAGGGCGTTCCACAGGGCGGGTGCCACTACCGAGAAGGCCCTCTGCCTGGTTCCTTGTAACCTCACTTCTCGCAGGGAGGGAACCGCCAGAAGGCCCTTGGAGCCTCAGTGGATGGACAATGGGGGTGGAGACACTCCTTCAGGTCTACTGGGCTGAGGCCGTTTAGGCCTTTAAAGGTCAGCACCAACACTTTGAATTGTGCTCGGAAACATACTGGGAGCCAGGGAAGATCCTTTAGGACCAGTTATATGGTCCCAGTCTAGCTGCCTCATTCTGAGTTGCAGTTTCTGAGTCACCTTCCAAGGTAGCCCCACGGAGAGCGCATTGCAGTAGTCCAAGCGGGAGATAACCAGAGCATGCACCACCTACAGCTGTGAAAAGTGAGGATACCAGTCTGGCAGCCGCATTCTGGAATGGCTTTTGCTGGCAGCTCCCCATGAAGGATCTGCTCAACCTCTGCAGTTGGGAATGATAATGCCTTCTGAATTTTTACTGCAAAGCACAGGACGGCTGAGCGCTGTGGAGCTCGCATTCTGCTTGCAGGATTCCCACAGGTGTCTGATTGGCAGGATGCTGGACCAGGTGGGTCGCTGGCCTGATCCAGGAGGCTCTTCTGAACTTCTTAAGAACCTAAGACTGGGTCCTGCAGTCGTTGGATCAGGTCAGGGGTGGGGGAATCTAGTCCAGTATCCTGTTCTCACAACGGTTAACTGGTAAGTGTAAGGAAGCTCTCTACATTCCTGTTTAAACTGGCCCTTTATGCTGAACCATGAGGACTAGATCCTTACCTCTCTTGGCATCTAAAGACAGTAACTCACAGGGAATGGCTGCAACTCAGAACTAGGACACCTGCTTTGCATGCAGAAGGTTCCAGGTTCAATCCCCATCATCTCCTCAACCCCAGAGAGCAGCTAATAATCAGATACTGAGCTAGATGGCCTGACTCAGCATGAGGGATCGTAGAATCATAGATTTGGAAGGGACCCTGAGGGTCATCTAGTCCAACCCCCTGCAATGCAGGAATCTTTTGCCCTATGTGGGGCTCAAACCTACAACCCTGAGATTAAGAGTCTCCTGATCTACCCACTGAGCGATGTTCCTTTCTAAAATCCAAACCAACAATGACATTAGGGAGTATCTTATCAATGTATCCAGTACTTTTGAAAGCTTTCAACACGCAATCGAAGGCTTTTCGGATTACCTAAAGAAATACTATAGTATGATGAACTCATGAGCAGGATTTGAACTACGAGCAATGGAAGGAATTAGAAATTATTTTATTGTTGTTATAGTATAAGAGATAGAAGATAGGGCACAGCAGAGGGGGAGAAATAAAAACACAACTGAAATGGGGTGGGAAGTTGACAAAACTAAAGAAAAAATTATTACATATTGGAGTGCATATGTTAAACTTTTGAACATTTAATAAAATATCTTTTGGATAAAAGAAGTATTTCAACAGAAGTCTTAGTGGACCAGCAGCTTAACATGAGCCCACAGTGTGATGCAGCAGCAAAAAAGGCTAATGCTATTCTAGGCTGCATCAACATACGTCTAGCGTCCAGGTCAAGGGAAGGAATAGTCCCATTCTATTCTGCCTTGGTCAAAATAATGTGTCCAATTTTGGGCACCACAATTTAAGAAGGATATTGAGATGCCTGAATATGTGCAGAGGAGGGCAGCCAAGATGATCAAGGGTCTGGAAACCAAGCCTGATGAGGAGCGCTTGAAGGAGCTGGGGATGTTTAGCCTGGAAAAGAGGAGATGGAAGAGCCATTTTCCTATATCTCAAGGGCTGTCACATGGAAGATGGAGCAAGCTTGTTTTCTCCTGCTCTGGAGGGTAGGACTCGAACCAGTGGCTTCAAGTTACAGGAAAAACTTTATGACTGTAAGAGCCGTTCAGCAGTGGAAGAGACTCCCACGAGAGGTGATGGACTCTTCTTCCTGGGAGGTTTTTAAGCAGAGGTTGGACGGCCATCTGTCAGGGATGCTTTAGCTGAGATTCCTGCATTGCAGGGGGTTGGACTAGATGACCCCTGGGGTCCCTTCCAACTCAACAATTCTATGATTCTATTATTCTAACATGAAAAGCTTGAAGAAGAGGAAGAAGAAGAAGAAATTCCTATATGCCCCACTTGTTGTCGTCCCCCCCAAGAGATGCACATATTTATGAGGTGTATATTTCGGAGCCCCCCCCCCACTAGTCCCACTGAATTAGTCGCATCCATCCACTTTGGTCAGTCTACTCTGAGGACGGATCTAACATCAGATACCATCTTCGAATCTGAACACACACTCCTAAAACTGGGCTTTTTAAAAAGCTAGCCAACCCACAACTAATAAGACCTCGTTCCCTGCAAATTTTTCATCCCTGTCTCCCTGCCCCCCAATGGGTATCCAACAACAGGCTTCAGGCCACAAGACCTTGAGGCCCCGTTCCAGCGCCACCTCACAGACAACGCTACGTTTTGCTGCAAAAAATGCCATGTCAAGGATGCAGATTTCGCACCCGGCAGGAAGATGTGACGACATGTTTTGACAGAGAGAGAGAGAGCGCAATTTTCAAGGCCACCCTGTTCCAAATGGAGTCACCCCAAGAATACAACACAATGACTGATTCCTCTCCGCCCTTGGCAATGCAAAGGACCAGACACTTTCACCTGCCCCTCATTGCACACACACACACCCCAAATCACAATGGCACATTTCACTTGCCTCTCTGGATATAATGCAAAGACCGTTTTATTCCACCACAGCAAAACAGATTTCTTGGTTGTCCCCCCCCCCCATACACGTACAAACGTAGTTCCCCTCCATGCAGTGATCTGACCAATTTTACGCACTCCATCAATGCACAAACGAGATGCTCCTTTTTCTGGAGGCAAGGCACTGACCCATTTCCACCGTGGATTTCATTTCTCCCACCACACGCACCAGATTCTTCCTCAAAGGTGATGGTTATTAACCCTCCCTGCAATGCAAACCCATCTCACTCCCCACCGCTGCTCAAAAAGAGGGGCTTTAAATGACCAGTTTTACAGCCCTGAAGTGCAAAATCAGATTCTTCCCCCCTCACCAAAATAAGACAGTGTGCAATAGCCAATTTGACCCTTGCGGTACAAAGCCATATCGTCCCCACGCCAAAAAATGCAAGGAAAGGACCAGTGTAGCCCTTGCAATGCAAAACCAGCCCCCCCCCCCCCCAGCCAAGAGCCAATGTAACATTTGCAATGCAAAGTTAATTCCCCCACCCACACAGGAGAAAGGAGGCCGGCACCGATTTCACTGTTGGAATGCATTGGAAAGGCACCCCCAGCCCAAAATATGAGGCCAGTTTAACCCCTTCAAAGCAAGGCTATAAGTCACGGGTGGGTTTTAACCCCTGCGGTGCAAAACCACGTTCTCCCCCTCCCCACGTTCAAAGACGAGTCCAGGATGGGGCCAAGCCGGGTCCCCCCCCCCAATCAAAGCCCAGGACCAGTTTAACCCTTGCGAGGCCACCTCGGGAGCCACGAACCCGAAAGAGGCGTCGGGAGGCGGCTCGGCGGGCGACGGTCCAGCCGACGGCGCCCAGCAGGCAGAGCAGCGCCTCGCTCCAGGCCAGCCGCGCGCTCTCGGCCCACGTCCGGCCGGCCAGCTCCCAGCCGCAGCCCGAGCAGCTCCGCAGCGCCCCGGCCAGGCTCGCGTAGCCGCGCCGCACCAGCGCCTCGTAGCCCGGCGCCGCCGCCGCCGCCGCCATCCTCCTCGCCGGCCCCGCCGAGAAGCGCTGCCGCAGCGCCGGCGCCCGCGCGCCCCCGCCAGATGTGCGCAGCTGGAGGGCCGGCCCCGCGCGCGCCCGCCCCCGCGCGCGCCCGCCTCGGGGAGGGAAAGAGGAGCGGCCGGCAGGGGGCGGCGGGGGGGGCTCCGCAGGTACCGGGGGGTTGGGCTCTTAGAAATGGTCAAAAAAGGTTAATGATTAAAAAAAACTATAAAAAGACCAAATTATCATCCAAATTATTTCTATTGGATTATGATTTGATATGTTAATTGGATGATTTAATAAAAACCATTTAACAAAAAATATATGTTAATGATAGCAAATCCCAGGTATCAGTTTTGCAAATTATAGCCCCTCCCAGATACTACCTTCCGTCTAATATTGTTGTCGGCCAATCCCAGATCTCTCTCTCAACAATGTTTATTTAAAAATCATTTAAAAGACACACAGGTGATAGGCATCTGGGAGTCGCTATGATTTATAAAACAGATGTCTGGTTTATCAATACAGTAATAACATATCCATATATCCATAGATATCTGGGATTTGATATTCATCTGTCCACAAAATATTTTCTAAATTATATACAGAAGACTTGGACCTCTTTTAAGAATACATTTCATAAATTATAAGACAGAGGAATATATCTATCCATTTTATAATCTGTGAAGTATTTTGTTGGTAGGTATCAAATCCTAAATATTGTTACGGAAAAATTCCGGGTGCGGAGTTACCCTTACCACCCGGCTCGTCGGACGAAGTCCGTGGGTCCTAGCGGAAGAAATGAGCTCAGCCGGAGACAGGAGCAATAAACGGAGATCCAAAGTTTATTGCGCAACAGGTTCAAAATGGAATTGAACCCCGAGAATGGGGCGACATAGACTTTTAAAAGTTCCCTCCAAGTCCCAGAATACAGTGCAACAAACGTCATGAATACATTATGGGAAGGTTGGGTTTCACGGATTACATCATGAATATATTACAGAAAGGTGGGGTTACATGGATTAGCATTTTAGGAAGGGAGGGGGGAATATGCAGAGTAAGAGATATACATAGATAAACATGGATAAACGTTTCCTGAGTACAGGTGATGGCAAGACAATGGCGCAGATATGCATCGTCTGCCACCTGGCATTGCCCGGGGAAAGAGTTTGGCAGAACGATCCGACCGGATTAGGGTCTTCCTGAGTACGTGACCTGTCGCTCAGGAGATTATGGAAGTGGGGCAGCAGCATGGAGTCCAAAGGGAACAGAGTAGAATGACGTTGAGATGGAGAAAATCGGAGCTTTGGTTGATTTTATATTATTGTCCAAAGTTTCGGCCCTTTGCCGGTCAAGTGTATATTGTATATCAAAAGCGGAAACAAATGGATACATTGTAACAAGACTTTGACAGTTTTACAAGGTCGCTGGTTTTGGTTCCATTGTTCTCGCAGTGGGGAGCCGTCAACAGCTTGTCAGGAGGTTAAATGAGGCGTGCAAGAGCTCCCTGAGCTAGCTCCTGCAGGGGAATGCAGGCTCCTGATTGGCTGAGGTGCGGCCATTATAGTCAATGGAGAATACAGTTCGATACGGTCTACCCATGTTAGAAATAGGGCGAAAGTTAGGCTTAAGAAGGAAGGGCTTATTTCGCCCGTATATAGAAGGAAAGGATATTATTTATAAAGCCAAGGGGTATAGCGTGGTGCTTGTGCAACAGTGTGGGGGTTTCAGGAGTCACGGCAGAGCTGGGCGCCGTCAAGGTCATCGCCTCGGGCCCCTTACTAGGAGGAGGAGGGGTGAGGAAAGGTACCCCCCCTCCTTCCGTATCAGTCCCCCATTCGGAGATAGATTTGCATTAAAGTTCTGTAAGAACTTGCAAATCCTTTCTCCACACCCTATACCCCTGTGATTTCGTACTCTCCTTCCCCCAGGTGTCTCATTTGCACGTATTCAGGGAAGACGGGGGTGCTGTGGGAGCGGGAATAGGCTCGGAGAGAAAGAGGGGCAGATTGAGCAGGACAGCGGAGAAGAGAGCAACAAGGAGAGACACAGTGTATAGTACAGCAGAGCACTGAGATGCACAGGACAACAATAAGGGCAGTAAGCAATATCACCTTAAGTAGCTGTCGGAGCCATCCGAGCTTGGGCAACCATCCCCACAAGTCTATGTCGGACAGTCCTTCATGTCGTATCTCATCTAGCTTCCCTGCCAGTTCATGAATATTGTTCAAGTGTCCGGTAATATTCAAAGTCTGATCAGTCACATACGTGCAACACTCTGTGCCTATTAGGGCACATGTCCCTCCTTGACTGGACAGGAGAAAGTCCGTTGCAATCCTGGTCTGTAAACTAAGTTGTCTCACCTCTGACAGCTCCAACATCAGAGAGTCTGTGATTTGGGTTGCCTCTTGCATGAATTTCAGAAGGATGTCGGTAAGTCGGAGGATGTCCACATGATTAGAGCCGGCCCCATAGGCAGGGAAGAGTGCTCGGCCGACAGTCTCTCCATTGGCAGCGACATCGGACAGGTCTGACAGTCCCTTTTGTTCTCTTTTATTCCTCTGCCTCCCAGGGGGTAGATGTGGGACTACTCTTATGCCGGGGACAATGTACCCTACAAAGCAAGATCCTGACATATGTGGTCTCACCCAGGTATATGCGCGATGGCCACATACCCAAAACAAGCCGCTGAGGTAGGACTCCATCCTTCCGGAGGCAAAAGCGAGCAGCAACATGGAGTCAGCGGGCTGAGGCTGCCAGGTTGGAGGGTGTCCGATGACGGTGGCCCAAGCAAGGGTGAGATTTGGGAAAGTTCGGGATCCGGTCATATCGGTGACAGTGACATGGCCGGTGGGTAAAAGTTCTAGGTTGGAGGTGCAGGTACTGGACCCAATGAAAGTTCCTTCTCCGGTGAAAATGCGGCAGAGGGGCCCCTTTGTAGGGCCAGTAAGGTAGAGGTATTGGTGGGTCAAGTTCAAGGCAGTTAAGTTCCAAGAAGCGACGTCTCCCGATCGGAACTGTTCAGTGGTCACGGGTACCGGAACAAGGGGAAGACTTTGTTGGAGGTGGCTGGGTGCATGTGCGCATATCCAGCATTCAGGATAGGGTGCCTCTTTAGCCACCTGGCCAAGGAGTTTGATGTAAGAGTTCTGTTCCCAAGAGGAGAGGAGATCCTCCCCCGGGAGGGCGGGATCAATGCCGAGCTGGCGAGGTGCCGTGCCGAGTGGATGAAGTGGGTCGGTGGTATTGAGGAGTCGCCTGTCCCTGGCTATGCCCCCGCACCTCAAAGGTCCAACGTTATCCCAAGTGGGGGAGCGTGAGGGATGTGCCGGATGATACCACCCTTCTAAATATTCTGCCCCTCTCCAGTCGTGGGTGACCCCGAGGTTCCAGAGGCAGCAAAATCCTCTCAGGCAAAGTCCTTGCAGTTGGGGTTTTCGGGGTTCCGGGGTCATGAGGAGACATTGGAATCCGAAAATCAAGTTGTCAGAGGGGTTTGTTGCGTCGGTTTGTTGCGGCCTCTCCCTTTTCGACTTCGATCCAGTTTGGGTTCCTCAAGAGTTCCCCGTTGCCGTAAAGGAAATGAGTCCCGTTCTTACAGTTGAGGCGGTAGTAGGAATGGTCAAGGGTGACTGCTGCTAACCCAATTCGGTGTAGGTGCTTGTCTCGGATGAAAAGTTCCCAGTATTCGTTGTCAGTTAGTCGGGGCATGAGGGAATGGCGTAACAATGTTCGGGACTCAGGGAGGCAGAAGTCAAAGTCCCCCATTCGGGCAGGATTTGACTTTCCGACGGTTTTGACTCGATGGTAGTCCAAGAAATGGTAATCTGTGGCTAATCCGGTGCAATGATCCATTGGTGTGGCTGGAGATTGGGTCAAAGTCCTGTAGACGAGGAAGATGAAGGAGAAATTCATAATCAGAGTCTGGGGATGGTAAGGCATTGTCAGAGGGGAAGAGTTATCAAAGGCACGCTGCCGAAAGAGTTGTCAAAGGCGCGCTGTCAAACGAGCTGTCAAAGGCGCGCTGTCAAAGGAGCTGTCAAAGGAAGCTGTCAAAGGAAGCTGTCAAAGGCACGCTGTCAAAGGCGCGCTGTCAAAGGAGCTGTCAAAGGCGCGCTGTCAAAGACGTGCTGTCAAAGGAGCTGTCAAAGGCGCGCTGTCAAAGGAGCTGTCAAAGGCGCACTGTCAAGGGCGCGCTGTCAAAGGCGCGCTGTCAAGGGCGCGCTGTCAAAGGCGCGCTGTCAAAGGCGTTTCAAGCGTAGTTTGATAGCGTTGGGATCTGGGATGATCTCAGATGTCCAATTGGGTGAAACTGTGCCTGGTCCGGTCTGTTGGGCCTGATTCTGACCCCGATCTGGTCCGGTCTGTTGGGTCCGATTCTGACCCCGATCTGGTCCAGTCTGTTGGGCCCGATTCTGACCCCGATCTGGTCCGGTCTGTTGGGCCCGATTCTGACCCCGATCTGGTCCGGTCTGTTGGTCGTCGTCGTCGATGTATGAGGTTGGTGGAGTGGGAGGGGTCGAAAAGGTGAAGTCGTCGCTGAGGTCTCCTTCCGTCTCGGGGGGGGGGCGTCAACTTACACCTGGTGTGGTGTAACCATGAGTGTTTCTCACCTACTTTCACGGCGGTTGGCGATGTCAGGAGGATTTGGTAGGGGCCTTCCCACGCTGGTTGAAGGGGTGCCTTCTGGTAGACTTTGACAAGGATCCAATCGCCTGGTTCGAAGGAGTGGGCTTGACCGTCGATGGGCAGGTTTTGTCCTTCGATGGCCGCGTAGTGGTGGAGGCGTTGTAGCTGTCTCTGGAGCTGAATGACATAATTAGTGAGTTCTGCTTCCCCTAGTTCAAGCTCTGAGAGGGGAAATAGAGTGTTGTAAATGGGAGGGGGTCTCCCAAATAAGAGTTCATATGGAGACAGTTTCAATGGTCCAGTTGGGGCACTTCGTATATTATGGAGAACCAGTGGAAGTGCATTTACCCATTTCAGTCCAGTGAGTCTGCAGAGCTTTCCTAGTTGTGTTTTAATTTCTTGGTTCATACGCTCTACTTGGCCAGAAGACTGTGGGTGATAGGGTGTATGAAGGTCCCATTTTATTTGTAGGGCTTTGGCCACTAATTGTATACTATTTGAGCGGTGAAATGAGTTCCTCTGTCGCTGTCTAGTCGACGGGGAACCCCAAATCGAGGGATAATGTCCTGTAGGAGGGCCCTGGCTACTACAGAGGCGGTGGGTTTTCTACAGGGGAATCCCTCCACCCAGGAGGAGAGTTTATCCACTATGATCAGGGCGTGTTTGAAACCCTGACAGTATGGTAGGTCGATAAAATCCAATTGTAGGCTTTCGAAGGGGACGAATGCCCATAGCCTGGCTCCTGGTGGCGTTCTAGGTTGTCGTTTGGGGTTAAAGGAGCTGCAGGTAACACAGTTCTTTGATGCTGTTGTGGCTGCGACCGCAAGTCCGGGAGCATACCAGGATCTTTTAACGTGTTCTATCAGCAGGGGCGCCAACTTATAAAAAATATTGGGGGGGGGCCCATACCGGGGTCCTGCCCCGGGAAGTTTTCTAAATTTTAGATGAAAATTAGTGAGTTTTAAAGTTTTTTAAAAGTATTTTAGAGTCATATGATCAACATTAGAACCCCGAAAACTCGACTCTCTATAACTCCACACTCCGGGAAACTCGACAAGCCTGAAACACTTTTTGGCTTTGAAAAAAGAAACAAAACATAAACACGCACGGTATTTTCGTAAAAAGCTAATTTAATTTGCAGTAACAATTATGCTTATAGACTATTACAGAGCAGTGAATATATAGCTCTGAAAAGACTGAAATGATATTTAAATAAATCCTAAACTATCATTAAAAGAATAAAACATAACATATTGCTGTCGCACAGTAATAGCACTTTGATTAATAAGTGAAATAGCTAATTTAAGCTTACTTTGAATAAGGCTGAGGGTTAATTAAATAAAAATAATATCTCAAAGTTAATGCTTTAATACAGTTAATAAAGTTAATACAGTATGCCTAATACTGTATGTAAATACTGTAATACTGTATGTAAATAACGGGCTTTAATTGGGTCTTACACCCTAAAAATATTTAAGTATTTGAAAATAACTAATACAGTACTATAGTAATATAGAAATACAGTACTAAACTAGTACTAATATTTCGAAACTGAAAATTTAACATTCTGTATGTATTTAATTCTCTATTTTATAAAGATTTTTAATATCTGACAGTGAGTTTGGAGTAGCCCAATGCAAAAATCCTGAGGATCCATGTGGATCCGTGCTTTGTAACCACGTTTTTGCACCACTGTGACCCTAGGCAACAGTGGGTGCGTGATTTTTTTGGTGCAAGATGTAGCCATGAACATGCTATGTGATCTGATGGTGAATTTGGGGTGACCCAATGCAAAAATCCTGAGGATCCATGTGGATCTGTGCTTTGTAACCACGTTTTTGCACCATTGCAGCCCCAGGCAACAGTGGGTGCGTTATTTTTTTGGTGCAAGATGTAGCCATGGACATGTAATGTGATCTGATGGTGAATTTGGAGTGACCCAATGCAAAAATCCTGAGGATCCATGTGGATCCGTGCTTTGTCACGTTTTAAATGGGGAGGGAAGGAAAAACACAGAAGGGACAAGAAGCACAAGAGGGGTGTGCGGAGAAGCAGCTGGCTAAGAATGCAAGGGAGGAGTTTAACGGGGTGGGGGGGAGGAAAGGAAGGCAAAAGTCCCCCCCCCCAAGCCAGCCCTCTCTCTCTCTCTCTCCCACCTGCGAGTCCCTAGAGCACGGAGAGGAGGAGGTGGTGGGCTGGAGCCTGCACGCAGTGTGACTAGGAAAGAAATAGAAGGAAGGACTCGATCCTTTCCTTAACCCTCTGCTTGCCAGGAGGGCAGGGGATTCCCTGCTCTTTGTTGAGTTTGAGCAAACGCAGCAACAGAAGCGGGTGGGAAGTAAGACCCTGAGGCAGAATGCAGGAAAGCAGCAGCTTCCGCCTTCCCTCCATCCGCCCGCCCAATCTTATTTTTGCCTGATTTTTGCCCCTGCGCTCCGGCTCCGGGGACCACACATTCGCTCAATAACACACACAGACATTTCCCCTTACTTTTTAGGAGAAAAAAATCTGCGTGTTATAGAGCGAAATTTACGGTAATAATTTTCTTAGATTATTGGGGGGCGGAGCCCCCCCAAACGAATTTTTGAGGGGGCTCGGGCCCCCTCAGGCCCCATGGAGCCTATGTCTATCAGTCTCCCTTTTCCCCAGTGTGTACGTTGATGGAGGACCCTCACCAGTTTTGGAACCCAGGCTTTTGGAAGGACAGTCCTGCCATCGGGTAGAACCCAAACGTCATTTTGCTCGATCGCGCCCACAGAACGCCAGAGAGTCTTTTCTTCTTCGGGGGCTTCTTTGTAAATTTGTGTGGGATCTATGTTAAGTGGGATTTGTAAGGCTTGAAATTCTGATTCATTGTTCGGGGGGCGGAGTGTGGCCGATTGGGCTGCCTTATCAGCTCGCCTGTTACCCCTCGAGACGGGGTCTCTACCCCGGGTGTGCGCCTTACAATGGACTACTGCGATTGCGGTAGGTAGGTGGATAGCGGTCAGTAGTCTCTCTACCAAGGCGGAATGTGAAATTTTGGAGCCAGCAGCGGTTAGGAAGCCTCTTTGTAGCCAAATCTGGCCAGTTGTATGGACTAATCCGAAACAGTATTTACTGTCGGTGTAGATTGTAGTTCGCTTGCCTTCGCTTATTTCACAGGCACGTATGAGCGCTATCAGTTCTGCAGCTTGGGCACTGTACTGTGGGTTTATCGGATTAGATTCTACCACTTCGAAGTCGGTGACTACAGCATATCCTGTTTTCCTTTCCCCTTCCACAACTTTTGAACTACCGTCTGTATAAAGTATTAAGTCTGGGTTCTCTAAGGGTAGGTGATCTAGGTCTTCTCTGGGTTTCTCGGCTTGGCGGACTATGGTGGTGCAGTCATGGTGTGGGGTTCCATCTTCAGGGAGAGGGAGAAGAGTGGCTGGATTGAGGGAGTTAATTCTCTTTATAGTGACGTTTGATGGTGTTAGTAGAAGGGCTTCATACTTGTTTAGTCGAGAGTTTGAAAAGTGATGACAGCCTCTAAGATATCTGAAGAAGTGTGCATGCACATGAAAGCTCATACCAAGAACTGACTTAGTTGGTCTTTAAGGTGCTACTGGAAGGAATTTTTTTGTTCTGTAAATCTTGGTGTAAGATGGCCAAAAATATTGCAGGTGATTCCACGTATCCCTGGGGTAACCTTGTCCAAGTTAATTGACTGGGTCCCCAGGTAAAAGCGAAAAGGAATTGGCTAGCTGAGTCCAGGGGAATACTAAAGAAGGCGGAACACAGGTCTGCAGCAGTGTACCATTCGTTTTCTGCTGGAATGGCGTTCAAGAGGGAATTTGGGTTGCCCACTACTGGATGGCGGGGTATTACAAATTGATTCACCAGCCTCAAATCCTGGACAAAACGGTACTGGACTGGGGCTCCTTCTGTCGATGGTTTCTTTACTGGGAGTACCGGAGTATTACATGGGGATGCACAGGGAATCAGGATGCCTTTCTCGAGGAAGTCCTCTATCATAGGAGTTAGTCCCTCGATGGCTTCCTTGGGAAGGGGGTATTGTTTTGTACATGGGAAGGGTAAATCAGTTCTGTAGGTGATCTTTACTGGGGCCGCTGACAACAAGAGACCTACTGAGGTCGACTTGGTGCCCCATAGAGAGGAGGGTAAATCGTTTTCCAGTTCGGGAGGGAGTTCCGGAAATTGCCTGTCTGTTTTTGCTTCTTCAATTATTCCCTGGAAAGCGGGGGTGGATTCCTCTGGCATGTGTAAGTAGATGCCTTCTTCGGAACATTTAATTGTTGCATTTAATTTACAAAGTAGGTCCCTTCCTAAGAGGTTTACCGGGCTGCTTGTTAAAAGGAAGGTATGTTCGGCCAGTAGGGGTCCGAGGGTAACTTTAGTTGGACGTGATAGTGGACAGGTACGGGGTATCCCATCTAGACCCATAACTTTTCTGGTCTCCGAACTTGGTTCCAGGTGGCTATCAGTTAAGGTGGAATAAGTGGCTCCGGTGTTCAATAGGCATTGATATGGATGGCCGTCTATCTCAATAGTGCAAAATGGTTCTTCGGAGGACAATGTTAAGATTGGGCAGATAGTTTGGGTTTGATCGGGATCCCCTTCTAATTGTCAATAGTTCCCTTGATCATCTGGAGGGAGTTGGTTAGGGGGGTGTAAGGGAGGTCCTGTCGCTCAGGAGATTATGGCAGTGGGGCAGCAGCATGGAGTCCAAAGGAAACAGAGTAGAATGACGTTGAGATGGAGAAAATCGAAGCTTTGGTTGATTTTATATTATTGTCCAAAGTTTCGGCCCTTTGCCGGTCAAGTGTATATTGTATATCAAAAGCGGAAACAAATGGATACATTGTAACAAGACTTTGACAGTTTTACAAGGTCGCTGGTTTTGGTTCCATTGTTCTCGCAGTGGGGAGCCGTCAACAGCTTGTCAGGAGGTTAAATGAGGCGTGCAAGAGCTCCCTGAGCTAGCTCCTGCAGGGGAATGCACGCTCTTGATTGGCTGAGGCGCGGCCATTATAGTCAATGGAGAAAACAGTACGATACGGTCTACTCATGTTAGAAATAGGGCGAAAGTTAGGCTTAAGAAGGAAGGGCTTATTTCGCCCGTATATAGAAGGAAAGGATATTATTTATAAAGCCAAGGGGTATAGCGTGGTGCTTGTGCAACAGTGTGGGGGTTTCAGGAGTCACGGCAGAGCTGGGCGCCGTCGAGGTCATCGCCTCGGGCCCCTTACTAGGAGGAGGGGTGAGGAAAGGTACCCCCCCTCTCCTTCCGTATCAATATCTAATTACCTTCTTATCTGTAATTTATAAAATATACTGTTGATATAGGTATCTGGGATTTGCTATGGTGGAAAATCCCAGATACAGCTTATAATTTGTGAGCTGTATTGTTAGATATAATAATATTATTGTATTTAATGATATAAATAATATAGTTGCATTTTTCGATCCAAAAGTAGTACCACATTTATGCTCCAGATTTACTCCCAGGAGCTCAGGATGACTTCTCCCCACCCCAATTTGTAGATTCACAACGACCCTGTGAGGGGGGTCAAGCTGAGAAAACAGCCACTGCTCCAGAGACAACCTGCACTGAACTTCATGGCTTAAGCTGGGGGTTTAGTTTGCCTTGTATTGAATCAGGGGTGTTGACTGAGGTCAGTGTTGTCCACACTGACTGGCAGCAGCTGTCCAGGGTTTCAAGCGGGGGTCTGGAGATGCAGTCAGGGAATGGACCTAGGACCTTCTGCATGCCAAGCAGGTGCTTGACCTCTAAGCCATGTGCCTCTTCTTGAAAATAAACTAAGTTTGCAGTCCTCATCATTCTAAATAAATGAAGAACACAGGAACTTGCCTTCTACTGAGTTTCACCTACCGGTACTTCAGCGTTGTCCACACTGGGTGGCAGTCTCTCCCAGCCAACCTAACTTTGCTGCAGACTGAACCTGGCACCTTCTACATGCCAAGCAGGTGCACTAACCCCTCTGTTATGGCCCTTCTGCATTCAAACCCTGGTCATCCAGATCCAAGTTTCACAGTCTTAGGACCCACACTGCACTTGTTCATTATTTTATTCGAAAGCACGTCAAAGTGCAAGTAGATAAATAGGTACCGCTCCGGCGGGAAGGCAAACGGCGTTTCCGTGCGCTGCTCTGGTTCGCCAGAAGCAGCTTAGTCTTGCTGGCCACATGACCTGTACGCCGGCTCCCTTGGCCAGTAAAGTGAGATGAGCGCCGCAACCCCAGAGTCGGCCACGACTGGACCTAATGGTCAGGGGTCCCCTTTACCTTTTATAACTTTTTTATCATGCGGCTCTTCGGCCCCCACCCCCAAGAGGCACCCAGAACACTTTACAAATCACAGGAGCAACACTCTAAAAAGACACAGCACTAGAGGAAAAGTGATGGGGAGGGAGGAGGAGTTGGAAGCAGTGGTGCCAACTTGAATAAAATATGGGGGGGCAGGTAAGCCCCACCCCATATAACCCATCACAAGACACAGTACAAACACACCATGTGAATGGCAGTGCCCATCAACTGGCACATTTTGGACGTGGCTTGGACTAGATGACCACTGGGGGTCCCTTCCAATTCTCTGATTCTACAACTGTTGGGCTGACGCTGTTGTGCGAAGAGGCTGTTGGGTGGCAGGGGCTGGCCAACCTCTTTCGGGTTTCACAGCACATCCAGAGAACCAGCTGGGGAGGAAAATATCCCCCACGTCTTGCTGCCAAACCCCAAGAGTGATGCAGGGTGTGGGGAGGGAGAAATAAAAGAATGGAATGGGGTCAGCGGCCCTATCGCCTTTGTTCAGGCCGTTCAGAGTCCGGCCATTGTTTCCAAACCCCCATGCAGGGGTCTAGAGGCACTGAGACACACACACACACACACACACACACACACACACACACACACAAGCCTGCCTTTCTTTAAAGAAAGCTCTCTCCCCTCCTACACAACCGCTAGACAAAGGAGACCTTCATTCGGCCCCCCTCCCCATCCACAGGGCTTCTGCCAGGGAACAGCTTTCCCCGGGAAAGGACAAAGGGCCCCATTCAGAAATGTTGCATGTGCCGCACAGGACACCGTGGCCTGACAGCGGGGGGAGCTGAAAAAGTTCCCCACCACCTTACACAATGTTGCTCCCCCCCCCTGCTGCAGTGGGGGCCACGGCATTAAGGCGAGCTCTAACCCCTGCACCTCAAACACAGCTTTGAAAGAGCACGAGGAAGGAGGGAGGAAGAAAGTCCATCACGAGAAGATTTGGTTTGCAACCTCAGCTAGTTTTGCAAAGATTCTCCAGGTGCCTCTTTTCCAGGGACAGTCCTGGATTGACAGAAGCTGCTCCAGTTTCTGGTTTGATCCCGGAATGTCCCGCTTTTCCTTAGGACATCCCTATTTTCATCGGAGAAATGTGGGAGGGCCTGGAGTTATGTGACCCCCGAGTCGAGGGGTAACTATACAACCTTTAGAAGACATCTGAAGGCAGCCCTGTAAAGAGAAGTTTTTTAATGTTTAAAATTTTATTATGTTTTCATATATGTTGGAAGCTACCCAGACTGACCACGGCAACTAGTAAAATAATAATAATAATAATAATAATAATAATAATAATAATAATAATAATAATGCAATAGGACGTCCATATTTTCATATTCTCCCTGCTTATTCAACTTATATGCAGAATTCATCATGCGAAAGGCTGGGCTGGATGAATCTGAAGCCGGAATTAAGATTGCCGGAAGAAATATCAACAACCTCAGATATGCAGATGACACAACCTTGATGGCAGAAAGTGAGGAGGAATTAAAGAACCTTTTAATTGGGGTGAAAGAGGAGAGCGCAAAATATGGTCTGAAGCTCAACATCAAAAAAACGAAGATCATGGCCACTGGTCCCATCACCTCCTGGCAAATAGAAGGGGAAGAAATGGAGGTAGTGAGAGATTTTACTTTCTTGGGCTCCATGATCACTGCAGATGGTGACAGCAGCCACGAAATTAAAAGACGCCTGCTTCTTGGGAGAAGGGCAATGACAGGCCTAGATAGCATCTTGAGAAGTAGAGACATCACCTTGCCAACAAAGGTTCGTATAGTTAAAGCTATGGTTTTCCCAGTAGTGATGTATGGAAGTGAGAGCTGGACCATAAAGAAGGCTGATTGCCGAAGAATTGATGCTTTTGAATTATGGTGCTGGAGGAGACTCTTGAGAGTCCCATGGACTGCAAGAAGATCAAACCTCTCCATTCTGAAGGAAATCAGCCCTGAGTGCTCACTGGAAGGACAGATTGTGAAGCTGAGGCTCCAATACTTTGGCCACCTCATGAGAAGAGAAGACTCCCTGGAGAAGACCCTGATGTTGGGAAAGATGGAGGGCACAAGGAGAAGGGGGCGACAGAGGACGAGATGGTTGGATAGTGTTTTCGAGGTTACCAGCATGAGTTTGAACAAACTGCGGGAGGCAGTGGAGGACAGAGGTGCCTGGCGTTCTCTGGTCTATGGGGTCACGAAGAGTCGGACACGACTAAACGACTAAACAACAACAACAACAACATTTTCATCGGAGAAATGTTGGCGGGTATGGAAGGGCCTGGGCATATTCTTTCCACAAAGAGCAAGTCTACCTTGTGTGGGACAAGCAAGAGGTTTCAATTTCATGAAAGGCAGTGGAAGGTTCTGGGTTCAAATCCTGAACCACCTCCAATTCTGGTCTCTGTATGGGAGAGCCCCCAAAGGGCTCACCCCAGCAGGGCAAAGGGTTCGCCCTCCCTCCCACTTTGAATAGCAAGTGCAATTTTTGGCAGAAAGGAGCTTCTCAACTGCTCCTGTCTTGCAGGAAACAGGAAAATGCCCTTCGTCCCCATGAAATTCCATGCATCTTGGCTGGCTGTACTTCTGCGCAGCAGCTGCCCAAGGTCTCGAGAACACGGTTTGAGTCTTTTGAGCAGCTTACCCTGGGGAAAAAAGGCATCAAGATTTTTGTGAGATCTGATTGAATTGAAGGCCACCTTCCCAACACTACTTATTTCTTTTTCATTTTTCATACTGTTTTTATTTATTTTCATGGTACAGCAAATAAATTTTGAGAAAACAACTGTTACAACAGTAAACAAGTAACGTCCTTCTAAATCCTCGCTGCATTATGGGCTCCCTAACACTCACAAAATCAAACAAAATCTTGGAACATGCAGAGATGGGAAGATTGATAGCACTGATAAGAGATACAAATTTTGAATATTTCAAAAGAGACTTTTCTGGTCTATATAAAAAGTTTCTCATAAGTGAAAGCCACAGCAGTGTTTGGAGAGCAGAACATATTAAGAAACATGTCAGGGTGAAATTAGATAAGACAGGACCGTAAAATGCCATTGTATGTAAACATCGATGTTGGGCGAGTGGGAAGTCACTAGTTCTGTTGAATTGGAATATAACTGTTGAGTAATACGGAAAAGGGGTAAAATATTATTATTTTAAAAACCAAACAAAATCTCTAGGCATGCCCCCAATCTTGAAAGGGGTGCCCCATTTTTGCCAGAGCTTCAAGATGACCCCCCCCCCAAACACACTTCATTTGGTATCTACTAATAAATAAAAAGTAAAGGAAAACCCAAGAGTCAGGAAATGGTTCTTTTATTCCAAGGTGTGAGGAAACCTTTTCAGGGTGACATGATCTGAATTTCCTCCTTGGGGGGGGGGTTGCATGCCAGTGTGCGTAAGGCCCCAGGCAAAAGCAGCAAAGGGCCCCATTGTACAGAGAGAGAGATTTGGGCTACACCAAAAGCCAGAGGTTTTGTTGGTTGTACATCCTCCCAAAGCACGCTTCTCTCTGCCTGGGCAGGAAATAGGGCTCTGTAATGCCCTCTGTAATGGGCAGCTGGAAGTACTCAAAAGCAGGGGCTTGGAGTTGAGCCGAGGAGAGGAGCCGCCCTGGGGGGAGTGGGCACCGGCCAGATGGAGTCCTTCTGGTCTGGGGGGCCACAAAACAAACCTCCTGTCAATATCACTGGGCTCCCACGAAGGTGAACTCCAGAGCAGGGAAGTGATTTCAGCTTAGCCCCAGGTTCATCTCCACTTTGACGGTCCTGGGCTGCCCTAGTCCAAAGGTGGCTTAAGGTTTTCACAATCAGAAAGAGCCAGGTAGTTAAATCTAGCAGAGGTTTTATTGGGAATGTTTCGAACTACAGTCTGCAGAAATCTCTTTTCTGCATAGCACTGGGCAAAAAATGTTTTGGGGTTTCGATGCTGTCCCAAGGCGGACCCACGTGGGGAGGACCGGTTTCAGGTTTCACCTGTACGGGAGAAGCGGTGATTCCAGCACACAGAATCCTGCTCTGCAAGACATTGCCATCCGGAGCTTCCTTGCACCCGGCCAGTCTAGGCGCTGGGTGCATACTGCAAAGCCAGGCGGTCAAAGTCATTCTCCTTCAAGGCAAAGAGACAGACGAAGCAGAAGGAAGAGTGTGAATTACAAGGGGATGAAACCTTGATTGAAACAGACCCAGAATCATAGAAACGTGGACCTGGCGAGAGTGTGCCATTTGCGCAGTGATCACGCACGGTGCGTTGGGAGAAGTAAGTTGTTCAAGGCTCCAGAGAACACCCATTCCCCCCCCCCCAAAAGTGCCCATCCACAGAACATCGTGCCTGTTGCATCTCTGCATGATCTACCCTTCCGGCATTCTCAATCAGTCTCTGCTTGGGGCCAGAATTTTCACCTCCACGTGACTGGAGGTAGCAGAATTGCCTGGCACAAAAGAGGAGGCTGTTGCTCGCCTCTCTGTGTGAACCACACCCAAACCAGAAATCTGCCAGTAGGACGAGAGCACAAGAGCAACTCTCCACTCCTGCAGCTTCCAGCTACGGGGATCCAGGAGCACAGCTGCCTCCCACCATCAAGGCAGAGCCAGGCCATTGTGGATCGTGGCCATCAATGAATTTGTCTAATTCTCTTTGAAGGCCATCCAGGTTGGTGGCCGTCGCTGCCTCCTCCTCCACAGTTTATGCCCTGCATGGAATCAAGTCTCCTGAAGCACATCCTTGTGGAAGTGTGAGGGGGGGCCCTGCCCACCCACTGCTCTCTTGCTCTCTCTCTTTTAACTTTATTCCGAAACCAAAAAAGAATTACAAACATGAAATTCAAAATCCATATTCGTTTTGTAACATAAGCCTATTACACACTTGACTAGATTAAAACATACCTAATTGCTATAGACTTCCCTTTGCTATATATAAAAGCAATGCAATTAGAAATATATTAGAATTTTTTATAAATTCCCCTATACTCCCCACTCCCCTTCACCCAGGTGTGATCTCATTTTTTTTTAACTTCTTCCATCTTGTTGTGTTGTTGTAGTTTAATAATTATCAATTGATTCTTTTATTATTTCCTTGCTTACCCCTGCACGTTTTACACATTATGTATTAATATTCCAGTTCCGGAACCATATTTTTTCATGTATTCCTTCACTCCTCCCACTCTTTAATTATTCTCTGATTTGAATGGCCTCTAATAGTTGCCGTCAATTTTGCCATTTCCACAAACTCACAGAGCTTGCTTTGCCATTCTGATAATGATAGGATTTTCTCCCCCTTCCAATTCTTTGCAATCAATATTCTGGCTGCTGCTGTTGCGTAAAGGAATACATTTTTCTTATCTCTGGGAATTTTGGAACGAGGTATATGAGGAGCTGAAAAAAACTATTTAAGATTTCGTTTATCAAAAAGCCAGAGGCTTTTCTGTTAGGCCAAATATCTAACGACATGCCCACCCACTGCTCTCATGGGGGGCAAGTCAACTTCTGGTAGGTCCAAGACAGTGTTTCCCCAACTTGGGTCCCCAGCTGTTTCCAGACTACAGTTCCCATCATCCCTGACCACTAGGTCTGCTAAATAGGGATGGTGGGAGTCGTAGTCCAACAACAGCTGGAGAACCAAGTTGAGGAAACCCTGGGCTGAAAAGCTCTGTCTTTGTTCTTACATCCTTGGATGGCCTTTAGCTGAGGTTCCTGCACTGCAAGGGGTTGGACTGGATGACCCTTGGGGTCCCTTCCAACTCTACAGTTCTATGATCCTATGATCCCCAGCCCACCCGGGGCTGGGTGAACAGAAGAGAAGAGACGGTCCTCTTACCTTGGTCTGGTGTTCCTTGATAAAGGGGTGATGTCGGTGGGCATCTTTCAGCTGCGACAGGTAACGGTTGGTGACCTCAAAGGGAGGAAGAAGAAGGAGAGTCAGACAAAAGAAGAGTGAAGCAGTCGCCAGGAGGGGAGGAAATGGCACAGGTGGGGGGCTTTCCATGGGATGGGATTGTGACATTTTGCTCTTTGGGGCTGGCAGAAATTCCTGCTGCTGTTACAGTTATGGAGCAAATTGTCCCTATGGACCCAAAGGCACAGCTACACATCTCTCCAGAGTTTCGCAGCTTAACAAAGCAAGATTTAATCATGCACCTGAGAACAGCTGCAAAGCTAGTCATCGCCAGACAGTCGAGATCTCCCAGCAGAGACCTTTCTTGAAGCTCAGGTCTCACATGCCTGGGGCTTGACGCTCATGGACAAATTAACCACCTTAAAGCATGAACATCGTAGGGGGACGAGGAGCGCCATGGTTGCATTTTATTCAACATGCAGAATCCACGGAGCATGTCTTTCACGCACCAGGAACACCATGGAATGACACTTTCCATAAATTACTTTATTGATGCTCATGAAAATTTAAGAGCTGGACAGAAGCTGCATCCTACTCAGAAGCAAATTCACCCTCTGGAAGGAAAGAGTTTTATTTATTATGTAACTCTGTTTTAAGTTTTTTAATATAAAAATGTGTTCTTTAAAATCTAATGCATGTTTCTGTATGGTAACATTAAAAAATCTGCTGCAGGTCGGTTGGAGAGCTTTGAGTAACAAGCAACTAGAAGTTTTCCATTTTATAAATCACTTTGAGGTTTTTCCACAATCATTTCATGAAATAATAATAAGAATAAATAAGAATAAGAATAAAACAAGAATAAGCACCAACATGAAACCAAAGAATACCCTCTGGTCTTTTCCACTAAGTGTAGGAAATCCAGATTAACACAAGCAAATATTTAGGGGAGGGGAATATCCTTAAAAAGGGAGGGAGAAGGAGAGATGGGTGTGGGCACTGATTTTCCTAGATGAAGGGCAGTGGAGAGGGAAGAAGCTTCTCACTTTGTATGCTTTTTAATGCAAGGTCTTAAAAAAAAGAAATCCCACTAAGGTCTCAGCTGGGAAGCTTCACTTGGTGCAAATGTCTCCCCCACCCCAGATTGTAGCTGGAAAGAAAAGGAAGCACAGATTTTGGAGCAGGTGGGAAGCCCAGAAGGTGCCATGAAGCCCAGAAACAGGCAGAGGGAATGCTAGTTTTCATATATGGAAGGGGAGCATCTGCACCCCTCCTGGTGCGGCTGGACTCCCGACTGCTGCCGGGGACGATGGGAGTTGGAGTCTGGCGGGTTGCAGAGACCCCCCTCCCCCCGCCAGGCCTAAAAAAAGAGGAGGCGGCCCTCACCTCTGGAGGCTTCCCCAAGTGCTGCGAGAGGACGACAAAGTTGATCAGGGTTTCAGGATGGCTGCTGTCCTGTAGAAAAAGAGAAGTCAACGCTAAAGGAGCCGGAGCCGCTTGTCTTCTGCTGCTTCAGAGGGCAGGATCTGAACTGAGAGATTCAAATCACAAGAAAGGAGTTTCCGACTCAGCTTTCTGGGGGTAAGAGCTGCTCGACTCCCTTGGAGGGTGGCAGACTCTCCTTCCTTGGAGGTTTTTAAGCAGAGATTGGCAGGCCAACTGTGTGTGGGGGGGGACCTTTAGCCGAGATTCCTGCATTGCAGAGCTTAGACTGGATGACCCTTGCGGGGGTCTCTTTCCATTCTGCGATTCTACGAAGGGAGGACACCTCATCACCAGGCCAGCTGATTAATTCGTCTAGCACCTGAGCTGGTGGCACAAAGCCTGCTTGGGCCGCAGAATATGCCAGGTGCAATCCACACGGGGCTGAGTCTCCCTGCCTGAATTCAATTGGTAGGGAGTTCCAAATTTTAGGAGCTGCCACCCTGAATGTGGAGCAGGTGTTATGTAGCACCTGTAACAGGAGCAGCTCTGCTGATGGGGTGAGACAACCTCGTAAGTCCCAGTGTTCTAGTCCTCATTGAGCAGAGGACAGGACCAAAACTGGAATGCGTCGGCCCTGCCTCTGGTTGGTCACATCGGCCGTTGGGGCTCCCTGGCTCCCACCCTACCAGTTCCAATGGGGAACAGCCGCTGCTGCACTGACCGCCTCCGAGGTGGGGATCTCAGAGGCTCTTGGCGCGCAGGGGGGTCCCTCACCTTGTCCAGAGCCTCCTGGAGAACCCCCTCGGCATCATCCCACTTGCCCTGGCCCATGTAGCAAGCGGCCTGGCCGTTGAGGAGCAAGAGGGTGGGCGACCACTTCTCAGACATCTCCTGGAAGATGTAATAGGCGTCCTGCAACTTCTCGCCGCCCTGCAGAGAGAGAGTCACAAGATGCCTACGCATTCCTGCACATGCTCCTCACTCTACTACTCTGTCCAGCAAGGGTTCTGATGACACTTTTCCAGCCAGGCATTTTTTTTCACTATTTCTATTTATTATACTTACAAACTGCCCTTCATCAAAAGATCGCAGGGTAGTTCACAGAATAAAACACAGGTAAATAATTTAACCGAAACAACAAAACAATAGCCCTTCATAAATAAAATAAACAAAACCTTCCAAGGATGTTGCAAACCAGGGCCAGCAGAGAGGCCTGGAGGGCTACATGTGGACAATATGATATGATAATCTTTATTTTCATTGTCCCATACAGAACAATGAAATTGAAAAAATCTACACCAGACATTCAAAAACCAACAAGCCTGCTATCCCAGCCTGGTTAGCCCCCTAAAAACTCTGATAACCCATAATTAAATACAATATACTCCCACAGAGACTTCCTTACACTGTGTTTAAAACCAAAATCGCATTTGGATAGAAACTGTTTCTCAGGCGGCTGGTCCTGGTCTTTATAACCCTGTACCTTCTTCCAGAAGGCAGAAGCTGAAAGAGATCATTTCCGGGGTGCGCACTATCCTGCGCTATCTCTGCAGCTTTCTTATGGCACCTGGAAGCATAGATTTGATCCAAGGTGGGGAGAGTGCACCCAGTTATTCTCTCCGCAGTCTTTACAACCCTGGACAGCGTTGTTTTTCGCCTGGGCATGGTGCTCCCTAGCCATGGTGAAAAACAGGAGAACGGCCCACCGAGCCCAGCGCCCTGTTCTCACAGCAGCCAACCGGATGCTCCAAATGGGAAACTGGCAAGCCGGACCAGATCACAAGAGCACCGTCCCTCTTTGGGGTTTCCAGCAACTGGTATTCAGACGCACGACTGCCTCCAGCCATGGGAGCAGAGCAGAGCCACCCTGGCTAGGAGCCATCAGTAGCTTTTTCCTCCATGAATTTCTCCAATTCTCTTTTAAAAGCCATCTAGGTTGGTGGTGATCACCACTTCCTGTGGCAGGGAGTACCACAGGTTAACAATGGTACTTCCTCTTGTCTGTCCTGGATCTTCCAACGTTCAGCTTTGCTGGATGACCACAAGTTCTGGCGTTATGACAGAGGGAGGAAAACCTTCCACTCTCCACGGTCTTCATGCCGTGTGTAATTTTGTCCCCTTCTGCCATGCCTCTCTTTATCACCTTTTCTCTGAACTAAAAAGTCCAAAACACTGTAAACTTTCTTCCTAGGGGAGTCTCTCCATTCCCTATCTTGAAGCCTTTTTCGGGGGAGGAGGCTGCTAGGCCATGTCCATGTTTTAATAAAAAAATGGCAGAATGACTTGGCTTCACCCTTGGCACAGGAATGCACAATATGGTACCCACCAGGGCAAGATTCACCCAAGCCGTCGCCAGCTGGGTCAGAGTCGCATCTTCGTCTTGCTCCTGCATCTTCTTCAGCTCCTTCCTGGAGGGAGAGAGAATGTTACTGGAGATAGAACCTGGGACTTCTGCAGGCAACACAGGTTCTGTAACACTCAGCCGTGTTCTTTCCCATAAAGACATACGAAGATTCTAGTCCTCATGGTCCACAGCAAAAAAAGATGATTTAAACATAGGAAGCTGCCTTATCCTGAACCAGACAATTTAATCCACGTAGCTCAGTACTGCCTACAGCAGGGGTCGGCAAACTAAGGCCCGCGGGCCGGATCAGGCCCAATTGCCTTCAGGATCCGGCCCATGGACTGTCCGTGGATCAATGTGGGGATTCTGTTCGTTTGGACTGCACCATTTTTTCCCCTGAGCCATTCCATTTCCCCCCCACACACACACCCCGCTGCTGCGCCTCCTCCCTCCCTCCTCCTGGCTTCTGCCTGCCCTGCCTAGAGGAGGAAAGTGGCTGGGTTGAGCTGGCTGAGAGCCATTTTTGCAGCCCCTCTCCGGAGCCAGCCGTTTTGCACCGCCCATCTTCCCTCCGCTGCCCTGGTGCTCCTGTGGGCCAGAGAACGGAGCAGACCAGCTCGCTCTGCCTACCCACAGGAAGCAGCGGCAGCCCCAGGGAAGGTAAACGCAGCAGCTGGGGCCGGGAAAGAGGACTAGTTGCCCCCCTTGGCTCTTCTTCCAGCTCCCCCCTCCATGCCGCTTCTCTGGCCCGTCACAAGGTCTGAGGGAAAGTGGACCTGCCCGTGGCTAAACATTTTTGCTGACCCCTGGTCTACACTGACCGGCAGAGACTCTCTCCCAGCCCTGCCTGGAGATGCCGGTGGGTGCCTGAAGCTGGGACCTTTGGACCAAGGCTCTGCAGCTGACCTATAGTCCTCCCCCAATGGTTAGGGATGGCCCAGGGCAGATGTCTACCAGCTGCAGCTGGTACGCCGGCTGAGACTCTGCCTGTCTACTCCCTGTCTCGCCAGAGTGGTTATCTCCTGCTTGGACTACTGCCATGCGCTCTCCATGGGGCTACCTTTGAAGGTGACTTGGAAACAACAACGAATCCAGAATGCAGCAGCTAGACTGGTGACTGGGACCATATAACCCCGGTCCCAAAGGATCTTCATTGGCTCCCAGTACATTTCTGAGCACAATTCAAAGTGTTGGTGCTGACCTTTAAAGCCCTAAATGGCCTCAGCCCTGTGTACCTGAAGGAGCATCTCCACCCCCATTGTTCAGCCCAGACATGGAGGTCCAGCTCTGAGGGCCTTCTGGCGGTTCCCTCCCTGAGAGAAGTGAGGTTAGATGGAACCAGGCAGGAGGACACCCTCCCATCAGGGGGGAGATAAACAGCTATGTGATTTTTAAAAGACATCTGAAGGCATCCCTGTTCAGGAAAGCTTTTAGTGTTTGATGCTACATTGTGTTTTGGCTATTTTTTGTCAGCAGCTGCCTAGAGTGGCGGAATACAAACAAATATTAATAATAACAATAAGTGACTGGCAACATCGAGAAGACCCATCCAAAATCACACCTAAAAGCTTCTGAGGTGCTGCTGCTCAGAGTAGACCTGCTGAGGGCAGAGGCCTCCAATCATGTGGCTCCAAACTGGACCTCGCTTATGTGTGACAGAGCCAAGCTTTATGTGGCTGCTTTTGCACTGCACCGCACATGCAGGAGGAGGTGGACGAGGGGATGGACGGACGGACAGACAGAAGCTGTCTGGTGCCAAAAGCAACTCCAGTTCTGGGGAAACTTACCGGGCCAGATCCAGGCGATCCAGTTTCAGAAGGATCTGAATGGTCATTGCCATGCTAGAGGGAACGAGAGAAAGGAGAGTTTTAGGAACTTGCACCTGTAAGTTTGCTCCCTGTGGACCCTTGGTCAGACAAGAGCCAAGTTCTTAACGTCTGAAAGACTCGTGGGCTTAGTGCCCAAAGAATCCTGGGAATGTTGTTTGATTAGGATGCCAAGAGCTGTTAGGAGACACCCCCAAATCCTCTCCCAGAGCTACAGTTCCCAGGGAAGGATTGGTTGTTAAAACATTCCAATAATTATAACTCTCTTAACTCTCAGCAGCCTTAGAAAACTACAGTTCCTGGTATTATTTACAGTTTAAAAGATAATGCTTTAAATGTTCAGTGCAAATAGAACCTAACTTAGTTCAATTAATTTCAATGGGCTGTATGTTAGTCCGATTTTGCTATTAGTATCAATATTAAATTTGTGTACCGCCCTACACCGGCAAGTCTCAGGGTGGTTCTCAATATAAAAACACAAAATACATAGCAGAAATAATCCCCCCTCCCATAACAATGATCCCCCCTCCCATGACACATTTTAAAAGGGCGTTGGATGGCAATCAGCCAAAGGCCTGGTTGAAGAAGAAGGTTTTTGCCTGGCACCTAAAGGTGAATAATGAAGGTGCCAGCTGAAGAGGAGCCACTGCAGAAAAAGCCCGTTCTCATGTTACCACCCTCCAGACCTCTGTGGTGGAGGCACATGAAGAAAGGCCCCAGAAGATAATCTCAGGGTCCAGGTAGGTTCATATGGAAAGAGGTGGTCCTTGAGGAATTAGCAGCCCTAACTTAGCCATGTGCACACAGTTCAGCGCATCTGCTCCAAGCAGAGCATGCATTAGTCAACTCAGTGCAACTCTTTGAAGGTGGTTGGCTATCAGTTCCTCCAAATAAGGAAGGAGCCACTCTCCAGGAGAAGCCCCGGCCGCAGTTTTGTTTCGACCGTTTGTTCTGGCTCTTCAACCAAAAAGGCTCCCACAGAGTGGCTGACATGCATTCAATTGAAACAAGGTGCTCTGGGCCCACAGGCTTACAATCTAAAAAGACACACACACAAGGAAAAAGGCACAAGGAAGGATGAGGGGGAAATCGAACTCAGGCACCAATTCATCAACAGTTGTTCTCATAAAGGTCAGATAGCACAGTTCGGGGGTAGGAGGTACCCCCTGTTTGTGCTATAAGCCAAGAAAAAAAGCCGCCACCACAACAACTCAATTCCACTCACCCCTCTAAGCTGTCCCCCTGGTGCAAGGTCCGCAATGCTGCATCCAGGTTCTGGTCGTGGAAGTAGACTGAGGCCGCCATAAGGAGGAAAGTGTTGTGAGTGACGTCAATGCTCTTAGCCATCTTCTTGTCCAGTTCAGCCACAATTGCATCTCTTTTGACACAGGGCCCAGGGTGGGGGGAGAGAGGAATGCCACTAAAGTAAGCATCAGGAAATGGAAGCAGCCCAGACCCATCCACTCCCAGCTCTCACCTGGGAGTTGCCCCAGGGTGTCTTTGAAGACCACAGTTAATGGCAAAAACCACCATTTGCAAGCACACCTGCGAATGCCTCTCCCCACATGATCCCTGGATCCTGCAGTCCTTTTCACAGGCCCCTTGCTAAACGCCTAGTGTTAGAAATTCCCCAAGCGGCACAAGGCCAGCTGTGACCTCGTGGAGTTCTCCATCTGGCTGGCCCCTCCAGCTTTCTTAAGCAAGTAAGCAGAAGAGCTTATTCATTGCATTTATCTCCTACCTTTTTATCCAAGGGGTCCATTGTTCACCAACACCCCTCCTCAGCTAATCCCTACAACGACACAGAGGCTGTGACTGACTCACAAGGGCATCCAGAAAGCTCCATGACTGAGTGGGGATTTGAACCCTGATCTCCCAGGCCCAGGGGCCAGCAAGGTTTACCTCACCTGGGCCGGTTCACTCCCACAGAGATCGCTCCATGGGCTGGATCACGTCTGCACATGTGCAGACTCAATTTCCAGCGCTGCAGAAGCGAGTCCTGCTCCGTGCTGCACCGGTTTAGTGCAGCGCACAGGGACTCACTGAGCAGGTGGCTTGGTTCGGGGATGGCCCGTGGGCCGTTTAAACGACCCCTGTGAGCCACTTGTCGCCCATGGTCAGCAGGTTGCCGACCCCTGTCCTAGTCTGACACTCTCACCACTACACCCCACTAGCTTCCTAGAATCCTTCTGCTATGGGGCAGCTCTATAAATTAAGTAGGCAAATAAAAATGGGGCAGAATGTCACTTAGAGAAAGATCTGAAATCTTTTCCTTGAAGCTTGAATTTGTTTTATTCTGTACTGTTTTATTTGATGTTCTAATGCGCTATAAACCACTTTGAAGGGTTTCCCCCCCCAAAAAAAAAATATAAAGAGGTGTAGAAATGAAATGATTAATAATAAAAATTTCACTGGGGGGAAAATGACACCTAGACATTTTGTTGTGGCGACCATAACCCAGGTTTAAGGTGCCATTTTGCAATTAACTTATACATCTGAGTTTCTACCACTGCATGCACCTCATCTGAGGGGACCACACAAGGCAGGGACTTTTCAGTGGTTGCGCCCCTTTTGCAGTAGGCTCTCCCCAGGCTTTTAAAAAAATTGTTTATAGAACCACAGAGACAAATAAACCAACAACAATAATCCCATAATATATCCAACAAGAGGCAGGGCCTACAAAAGCTAAGCACATGAATTAACATCAGATCTAAAATCATGGCAACCATAATTCTCTAGATGAAAGAGGGAGAGATATTTGAAACTAAACTACATGAAATAAAATCCCACCACACTGAGTGGAAACGATCAGGATCTTCCTGCCCCTTAGAGACCCATATTTTTTTTCTGCAATAACTAAATTCAAAGGATTTTTACGGCATATCAGTGGGACAGAGCTAGGTTTTTTTTAATGATTTCCATTGTTGCGTGATGGAAAGTTCATCAAGTTCATCAAAAAGTTCCTTTTGATGGAAAGTTCATCAAAAGTTCCTTCTATCTACATATGTAACAGGGATAACTGAGGACAGCTTTTACATGCTAAGGGTCAACCTGTCATCCAGAGTGCGCTGCAATTTTAAAATCTGGATATTATGCTAGAATCCAATCACCATTCCTAGGAATTTGATTTTCCAGGAGAAAGGCTGCTGTGTCTGGGCAGCCAGACCCACCTTTGGCTCTCGTTAGAAAGGTATTCTGCAAACATCCGCACAGCTTGGAGTTCCGGAGGTGAGCTGGGCTTGATTTCATCCAACACCACTCCATATTTTCGCTGTACAAAAGGAGAAATGGGAAGTCTCAAAAGTGAATTTGGAAAGATAGAAGGCATGGCTGTTTCTGAGACAGTTGCTTTCAATGTGTTATAAAAAAACACACATGGAATTTCAAAACTCAACCCATGCATTGGGCAAACCTGGAAGCCGGCAAACTGTCCTTTTTTTCAGAAGCCTCACCTGGGCAATGTAGGCACGATACAGAAAGATATCCCTTTCCATCTCTTTGTCAGGACTGGAGGGCTGAAGAAACAAGAGGGGGGAAGTAGAATCATTTGCAGAGTTGAAGGGCAGGAGTGGGAGGAAACATAGAAGAGGAAGCTGTAAAGAAAGTCTCATAGAAATATAAGAAATGTAAAAACCAGGTGGTTCAGGCCAGGGGTGATTGGGCATCTAGTCCACCATGATTGGGCCAAGCAGATGCCCCAAAGCTTCAAGCAGGATTTGAGCAGAAATGTCACATTTTGATCACCGTTCCCTTGACAAACAGGCCTTTGGCAGGGTGTTGACATGCCATCCTCTATCTCACTCCTTTCGCCTGTCCTATCTCCCAGGAAGCTTCAAGGATATGTTTGGCGGGACAGTCCCGGATTTACAGAAGTCATCCCGGTTTCTGATTGATCCTGGAATGCCCCACTTTCCCTTAGGATGTCCCTATTGTCATTGGAGGGTCTGGAGTTCTGCGACCCCCGAGCCAAGGAGATACGTAACTGTACAACCTTTTGAAGACACCTGAAGGGAAGGTTTTTTATGTGTGGTGTTTCATTATGTTCCTATATACGTTGGAGGCTGCCCAGAGTGGCTGGGGCAACCCAGGGTATAATGGTTGTTATTGTTCTGATTATGGACTCAGGCTGATTATGGACCCTTTCCACTGGGGAGGTGCAATCAATCCCCACCGACACCCCCCCACGGCATCTCTGGCTCTTCTCGTATTTATGGGGACCGCCTCTCCTGGTCTGCCCTGCAGAGTACCTTAAGGTTGATAAATAACCATTGTTTAGAGATCCCGGGCCCTAAGGAAGTCAGACTATCCCCCACCAGGGCCAGGGCCTTCTCAGTGGTGGCTCCGACCTGGTGGAATGCTCTGCCCCATGAGACCAGGGCCCTGCAGGATTTAACCTCCTTCCGCAGGGCCCGTAAGACATAGCTATTCCACCTGGCTTTCAATTTGAATTCAGCCTGATCTTTTATTCCCCTTCCTTCCCTCCCCCTCCCCTTTTTATGAAGATTCCCCGCTCTGGGATCCCACAGCTAATTCTCCCTGGCCTCCTTGCTGGCCCAAATAGGACTAATTTAGCCAGCTAGCCCTGGTGATCATCTAATGTTTATTGGATGGATTTCCCCCCCAAATTGATTTTTGAATTCCGAATTTATTGTTATTCACGTTTTATACTGTATTGTATGCTGTTTTTGTTGCATCAATTAAGGGGGGGGTATAAATAGAAATTTATTATTATTATTATTATTATTATTATTCTGTGACCTTGACTCGCTGCGCCTCGTTAATGGCCGCCTGCGAGGCGCCGATGTAGAAGTTGTTCCTGACGTCGAAGAGCTCGTCGGCCTCGCCCTGGGTCGCCGCCGCCGCCGCCATCGCTCCGCTTCCTCGCCTTCGCCTCCGGGACCAGGAGCGGACACGTCTTCGCCTCCGGACTCTCCTCAGCGCCCCTCGCAAGGCACGCCGGGAAGCGCCGATTGGCCGGCACTCGCCCTTTCGCCGCGCCCACCCGCCCGCCTGACCAATCGGGAAGCCTCGCGGGCGAAATGCTTGCCGGGAACTGGAGTTTTGGGGCGGGAGAGGTGCTACGTCGCCGGATCTGCTTAGAGATACGAAAAGGGAAGAGGGACCCGCTCACTGCAGACGGGCTCCGCCTGCTGGAAAACAAGCAACTAGCTCATATTTCAAACAGAACAGCCGCCTCTTCCTGTCAGAGCCACTGAAACCCATGAACCCCGCATGGGAGCTGTTGCATGCGCGGGGAATAGGGCTTGGTTTACTGGGCGCAATGCATGCTGGGCGTCGTAGTCAGACCATTGGAGGGGAGCGCCCGGCGGCGTGACGCGCAGCACATGCGCCGGCGCCTGTCGCGGTGCCTTGTGGGATTGCTCCCCTTCCTTTCGCTCTTCCCTCCTCAGCGGCGAGGGGCTCCGGCCATGTCCGGCTTCCGCGCGCTGGGCCTGTCGCCCTGGCTGGTGTCGCAGGCGGAGCAGCTGGGCCTGTCGAGGCCCGCGCCGGTGCAGGAGGCCTGCATCCCGCCCGCCCTCCAAGGTAAGCCGGCTCCCTCGCGCCTCAGGAAACGGCCCCGCAGGCCCCGCCCACCCCTGCCATGGCGAGCTAGGCCCCGCCCACCGCTGGACCACCCTTTGGCTATTTAAGCCACGCCCATCCCGCCCGCGCTGCTGGAAGCCACGCCCCTTCCACGAGAGCCACCCGTCTGTTCTTCTGGTCACGCCCCTTCATGCAGGCCACGCCCATTGATGGCAAGGCCTGTTGAGCCCCCTCTCCCCATTGCTCCAAAGCAGCTGCCTCAGCCTTTCCTAGGAAAGGCTGCCATGGCTGGGGAAAGAGTGCCTCTGAGCGCATGCAGAGCGCCTCCCCGCTTGATGCCCTTCCCCTCTGCTTTCCTCCCACAGGCCGTGACTGCATGGGCTGTGCCCAGACTGGCAGCGGCAAGACGGCCGCCTTTGTGTTGCCCATCCTGCAGAAGCTCTCTGAAGATCCGTATGGCATCTTCTGCCTGGTGCTGACACCCACGAGGTAAGAGCCAGCCTTTTTCTTGCTGGAGAAAAGTCCTTGGTCCTCATCGAGGGCGGCCCCTGCGTTGGACCAACGATCAGATATCATTGTGGTTAATTGAATTACTATTATTATTTATTAAGTCCATATAGGGACCCGGGTGGCCCTGTGGTCTAAACCACTGAGCCTAGGGCTCACCGATCGGAAGGCCGGCAGTTCAAATCCCCACGACGGGGTGAGCTCCCGTTGCTCGGTCCCTGCTCCTGCCAACCTAGGAGTTGGAAAGCGTGTCAAAGTGCAAGTAGATAAATGGGTACCACTCCAGCGGGAAGATAAACGGCATTTCCGTGCGCTGCCATGGTTCGCCAGAAGCGGCTTGGTCATGCTGACCACATGACCCGGAAAAACTCTGCAGACAAATGTCGGCTCCCTCAGCCAGTAAAGCAAGATGAGCTTTACCCCAGAGTCATTCACAACTGGACTTAACTGTCAGGGGTCCTTTATCATTACCTTTAAGTTCAGATAGCGCTTTTTGTCTCAGAGCAGTTCACGACAATATAAAAAACAAGAAATACATCATCATCATCATACCCCACTTTTTTCTGTGGCACGGTGCGAAACAGCGGCGTGTTTTTTTAATCTCCTGCCATTCCTTCTCCGGCAGGGAACTGGCCCACCAGATCGCCGAGCAGTTCCGGGTCTTGGGGAAGCCGCTGGGCCTAAAGGACTGCATCATCGTTGGTGGGATGGGTACGTAAGTCCTGTTCAGAAAACGGAGGGGATCTTCCTCCACCCTTCTCCGAAACAAAATTAAGGACATCTTGCTTGAAGAGCCACCGAGCAGCTGAAGATAATTTATTGGCAAATCTGCACACAGCAGGGTGTGAGGGGTGTCACTTTGCGCCCTTGGAGAGGGGTTAAGGTATCCCCTTCTTTTCCCACTTTGCAGATATGGTGGCTCAAGCCCTAGAGCTGTCCCGCAAGCCCCACGTCGTCATCGCCACCCCAGGCCGGCTGGCCGACCACCTGCGAAGTTCCAACACCTTCAGCCTTCAAAAGATCAAGTTCTTGGTAAGTCCCAGAGAGTGCACCCTAATTCCCAAGGAAGGCCCCTAGTTCGCCAGCCAGGCCTGAGCCTGGCCACCTTCAAGCCTCCGCAGGGCTGTGCAATGCCTCTCTCCCCACAGCGGCTTAGAAAGCTTTTGGTTTTTTGCATTTCTGTTTCTGTTTCTCAGCAAGAAAAAGTGCAAATGCAGCAAAAAGAAAGAAAGAAAAAAGAAACAAAGGACGTGTCATGTATAATTTAGTTGCAAGTCCCGCATTGCTGGAGGTGGGACTAGCTGGCCCTCAGGGTCCCTTCCAACACTGCAATTCTATGATTATGTGAATTAAAAATATGAACCGTAAGCCTTCACAGCCTGGAAGGGCAAAAGGACAAAAACGCAGCACAGCTCCGAAGGGATAGGCAACTATTAGCATAGATTCCCTTTGCACAAATAAAAGTATTATCTGCCTCCCAAGTTCCATTATTATTGTGAATAACAGTTCTACAGAGTCTTAAGCGAGCCAGACATTCACATATACTGATGGTTTTGCAGGCGCCCATGTGCAATGCCCACTTTATGCAGAACCAAGGAATCAATTTATAAAACCTTTGTGCAGGAAAGCAGCTTAACCATGGCGGAGAGGGTGACTTTACAACTTACAAAGTTGCTCTCTATGCTCTGACAGCCGGGAAGATTAGGGCAAATAAATTAGTTAAATTAGCTGTTAATTGTAAAGGGGACGCTGAGATCTAACTTACACAATCTGCATGCAACTCCCCTTTATTTTATCTTGTATATGGATAATGTCATGGCATTCAGCTAGCACAGTAAAGGTTTGATTGATATACTGATGCACTCAGAGCTTCCTCTGCTGGTCTGAACGCTTCATTCAATATACGGCCTTGGCCCAGTATACCTGAAGGAGCGTCTCTACCCCCTTTGTTTAGCCCAGACACTGAGGTCCAGCTCCGAGGGCCTTCTGGCGGTTCCCTTACTTCAAGAAGTGAAGTCACAGGAAACCAGACAGAGAGCCTTCTCAGTAGTAGCGCCTGCCCTGTGGAATCCCCTCCCATCAGATGTCAAAGAAATAAACAATTATCAGACTTTTAGAAGACAGCTGAAGGTAGCCCTGTATTGGGAAGTTTTTAATGTTTGATGTTGTCTATGTATGTGCTGGAAGAGTGGCTGGGGAAACCCAGCCAGATGGGTGGGGTATAAATAAATAGTAGTCGTAGTATCTCCCCCTCCACCTTCCATCAGCCATGAGCGTTGGCTGGGGCTGCTGGGAGTACCTTGCCCTGGGAAGGAGTAGAATGGCCTCCCTGGAGGTGTGACATTCCCATGTGTTTTTATGCTGTATGTAAAGCAGAGAGAGCGGTTAGAACGAAGAGGAAAATTTAAAGGTGGAAAACTACAGAACAGGCATGTACAGTTGCACATGGGTTAGAATAGCAAGGTCCAAGTAAAGAATATCAGCCTTACCCGATTATCAAGTGTCGTTCCAGGTTTGCCAGGCTTGTGACAGAGGTTGCCTTGAAAACAATGGTTCTGCTGTGTGTGTCTTAAAAGACTGCCAGATCATAAAGAAAGTGTCTGGGGGTTCTAGCTCTTGCCCAGGTCTCACATTAGGCGTCATTTTCTCCATTATGGCTAAGGGGCAGTGCAAGGCGTGGCAAGCACCCAGTGTCAGATTTGGGGCTGGTTTTCATTGAATTGCATTTACTATTCAGGCTGTTAATTCTTTTAACAATACATTGGTATAATCAAAAACATTCAGTTGCGTTTATTTTGGAAAACAAACAATATTCTCTTTAGTAATGTTCATCCTTTCTGTCAAAAGCAAATGCCAGAAATCTTGCACCAACTTAAAATTCCCACATGCTTTCCAATCCCTGCCTTTCCCTGCGAGGATTTCCCTTTCTGCTCTGTTCACTGGTGACACACCTGTCCCTGCCCCCTCCATTTTGGCTCAGGTCCTGGATGAAGCTGACCGACTGCTGGAGCAGGGCTGCACCGACTTCACCAAAGACCTGGAAGTCATCTTGGCAGCAGTCCCAGCCAGCAGGCAGACGATGCTCTTCAGTGCCACTCTGACCGACACGCTGAACGAGCTCAAGCAGATCGCCATGAACAAGCCCTTCTTCTGGGAATCCAAATCTGAGTGAGTTTGACCTCCAGGCGCTGAGTGGTAGACAATGTACATCATTGGATAAGTAACAGGAAAAGAAGGGTTAAAAGTTTAAATGAAATTAAGGGGAAGGATTTGCTGAACTAACATAATAGAAATTGGAATACAAAGAGGGGAGGTATGGGGAAGTCGGGAAAGTAAGGTATAAGAAAAAAAGGGAATGAAATTATACTTGTACTTTTTTGTTTTGTTTTTTGTCTGTGCTATATTATTGTTTTATTTTGCTTTTATATAATTATTGGAAAACTCAATAAAATTCTTTTAAAAAAAAGACAATGTACATCAAGGTTTCCCAAACTTGGCCCTCCAGCTGTTTTTGGACTACAACTCCCATCATCCCTAGCTAGCAGGACCAAGGGTCAGGGGTGATGGGAACTGTAGTGCCAAAACAACTGGAGACCCAAGTTTGGGAAACCCTGGCTTAAGAGATACCTGAATGGATAGATGAGAGGCAGCCAAATGTCCTAAACATGCATTATATTGTCATTGGCGTTGTCATTGTTGTTATATATTGTTTTATTATATGGATGATGATGATTCAGAGGCCTCACAACAACCCTCATGTAGCCGGTCTCAGTCCCAACCTGCCATCTTCTTGCCCTGTTGCAAATGGAGAGGAAGAGACTGTATCTCACACTTTGTATGCTGGGAGGTCCCATGTTTAGTCCCCTCCTTTTGGAGAGTCTGGAAAACCACTACTGGAGACTCGGGGCCACCAAGAGAGGAGACAGCCTTGTGCTGGGGAGGCACAAAGCCAGGTCTGGTGCAAGGAAGTTCTTAAACTCTCTGTCACCCCTAACTGGGCCTCCTCTTTCCCATCCTCCCAGAGTCCGGACAGTGGAGCAGCTGGACCAACGCTACCTGCTGGTGCCTGAGAAGGTGAAGGACGCCTACCTGGTCCACCTGGTCCAGACATTCCAGGACGAGCATGAAGACTGGTCCATCATCATCTTCACCAACACGTGCAAGTGAGTCTGGGGTTGGCCTCCCTCTTTCTCTGCCACTCTTCCCTGCTGGCTCAAAAGCTCACCTTCCGTTCTTAATTCCCAAGAGGGGAGAGATCCCCAGGCTCACTGCTGGCTTGGAGGCAACCCTGAACTTCTGTTCCAGGGAGGGGCAGGTGCCAGGTTCAGCCCAGACTCCTCACTCCTGTCCCCAGAGAATTAACCGAGGCTGTCATTGGCTCCTAGCTATGATGGCAACACTCTGCCCTCCCCTGTCTGGAGGGAGTAAGCACCTCTGGGTAACAGCAGTTGCTGAGGAATCATAAGCGGAGAGAGTTGCTTTGCTCTGATCTTGCTTGTGGGCTTCCTGCTTGGGGCAGGTGGTTGACCACAGTGAGGACAGGATGCTGGACTAGATGGTAGGGAAATTCTTATGCCCTCAGGGCTTTTATGGTAGCTGGCTAGAACCCCATGGAGTTCCATCTTTGAATTCCCATTTCTGGGGAAGAGCAGGAGAGGGCCCTGGTGCCCTTCCGGGGGGCTTCCCTTAGGGGCTTCCGGTTGGCCCCAAGATGCTGGACTAGATGGAGGACCTCCTTGGGCCTCTTTGGATGTTCCCCTTGCAGGAGGATGCCTTTGAGGGGGCCAAAGGGCAGTTTGCTTTTGCTCAGAAGCACTCTTCCCTGCCAGCTGGCTTGTGGAAGCTTTTGACCTGTAGAAGAGAAACAGCTTTGCAGATACAAGAATATGCTTGGGCAGGAGAGAAAAAGGGTAAGACAGAAACCCTTTTGGCTCTTTCCAGTATATTTCATTCCCCTCTAGGCAACTCAGGGTGATATTTGCAAGGTTGGGAAGTCAGCCCTCTGAACAGCCCTGCCAGGTAAAGTACAGCTAGCTAGAGATGAGAGTGTTGTAGTCCAAAAACAGCTGGAGACCCAAGTTTGGTCCTACATTAGTAATTTGTGGTCACAGAGAAGGGAAGCAACAACCATAACGGAACACCCTTGGCCCCCTGGAGGTGGCAGAGGGTTTCCAGTCAGCTGCAGTTCCCCTGAAGTGCCAAGGTTAACCCTCTTCCCCTCCAGAGAGCAGGGGCCGGGGCAGGCCAGAGGAAGGACTTAGATCTCTTGTTCTTGCAGGAACTGCCAAATCCTGAATATGATGCTCCGGAGGTTCAACTTCCCTTCGGTGGCTCTGCACTCCATGATGAAGCAGGTGAGCCAGAGGCTGGCAGAGGCCGTGCACTAACAGCTGGAGGGGCAACACACAGGGGGGGGGGGAGCCACATGCTGATGTTTCTTAAAGCAAGACACAGTTGCTGTGTGGATTCTTTGGTGTGAGAGAATCCGTGGTCCCTCTTTGTTTCGCCAGGAGCCGCCACACACACACACACACAGAGGGAGTTCTTGCTGAGGTTAGTTCTTCCTTCCTCCGCTTTCCCCCAGTGGGTGGACCATACCTTAGTGGGGAGGGCACCTGCTTTGCCTGCAGGTTTCACCCCTGGCACCTCCAGTTTAAAAAGGGTCCGCCAGCAGGCAGGGGTCTCTGCCTCCCTACCCACCTGGACACTTAGCCCAGCCACTTCCTACACTTCCCTGCTCTGACTGCCTTTCCCCCTTCTCTCTCTCCACTCTTTCTAACAGAAGCAGCGCTTTGCAGCCCTGGCCAAATTCAAATCCAGCGTCTTTAAGATTCTCATCGCTACAGATGTGGCCGCCAGGTGGGTACTGCCTATCATTCTTTACCACCCACTTCCATCTATAATATCCTAATTATTTTTCACTGCTGCTCGCAGCTCAAGTCCTACTTGTAGGTTTATCTGACTGCTTAACTTCTTCAAATACTCTGCAAAGGGTTCTACTCCTCCCTTAACGATGATTCCTCTTGATCCCTAATTTTTGTTGTCATTCTCGCCAACTCCACATATTCCATGTTTATTTTGCCATTCCTCTTGGGTTGGTATTTCTTTGTCTTTCCACCTTTGTGCATAGGTTATTCTTGCTGCTGTTGTCACATACAGAGAAAGATTAAAAGTACCTTCTTGGGAACATCTGAGTTTGTTATCCCTCTCTGGTGCTTTTAAATGTATATTTTTCCCCTTTTTAATTTTTGGTGGGGACAGTGTTGGGTGGACTGTTCTTCCCGACTTCTAACCCTGCCCCTCTCTTCTTTGTCTCTCTCAATTCAGGGGCCTCGACATCCCCACAGTCCAAGTGGTCATCAACCACAACACGCCGGGGCTCCCCAAAATCTATATCCACCGGGTAGGCCGAACTGCCCGGGCAGGTAAGGACGTCTGCTACAACCTGCTGATTAGCCACCATTATCAGAGTAGGAACTGGCTCCCACATGGATGGAACATGTGGCACTTTCTTCCACATTGGGGGTCCCTGGTGGGGAGGAGAATAGTCCTGTGTGCATGAACCCCCTTCTTCTCTCCACCCTTCCCCAGGCCGAAACGGCATTGCCATCACGCTGGTGACGCAGTATGACATCCACCTGGTCCACGCCATCGAGGAGCAGATCAGTGAGTTGAGAAGGAGAGTTTGGGAGCGACAGCCCATCGCACAGGAACTGCCAAGTTATTGGTTTGGCGGCTCCTCTGGCCACCTGGGAAAGAGGGCGATGCAAATGGCTGGGAAGGGCTGGCGTGGCAGAACAACCTCCCTCCAACCTGGTGCCCTCCAGGCGGGAACAGCTCCCATCAGCACCAACCCAGCACAGAGTCGTAATCCGAAAAGTCCGCAGGGCACTGTGTTGGGGAAGGCTGCAGTCAAGCCCTAGTCAGCTTTGCTGACATTTATCATCCTCCCATCCTACTGGCAGACCACTCGTTTTGCGGTTGCTTCCTCTCACCTGGTTCTTCACACCGTTCCTGGTTGCCACCGCTGACCCTCTGTTTGCATGTACAGTGGTACCTCTGCTTGTGAACGGGATCCGTTCCGGAGGCCCGTTCGCAACATGAAAAGAGCGCAACTTGTCGTGCTGTATCTGTGCAGGGGCGCGGCACAATTTGGTGCATGCACAAAGCGCTATTTAGCACTTCTGCGCACACGTGAGTGACGAAATCCGGAAGTAACCGTTTCCAGTACCTCCGGGTCACCGTGGGACACAACCTGAAAGAATGTAACATGAAGCAAATGTAACATAAGGTATTACTGTACAGTGGTACCTCTGTTTAAGAACAGTCCTTTTTAGGAATGATTTGGTTTATGAACTCCGCAAGACCGGAAGTAGTGTCCCGATTTGAGAACTTTACCTTGGTCTAAGAACGGAAGCCGAACGGTGGAAGGGCACCGGCGGCAGGAGGCCTCATTAGGGAAAGCGCGCCTCGGTTTAAGAATGGTTTCGGTTTAAGAACGGACTTCCAGAATGGATTGAGTTCGTAAACCGAGGTATCACTGTACTTCTTTTGTGTTTTAAACTTGTAAGCTCCTTAGAAACCTGCTCTGACCTGAAGCAACATACATGTTCAGTAACAACAAAGCCAGCCAATAACAGCAGCCAGATAGAAAGCCAAAAAGGCTGAGGAGTTTCAACAGTGCTAAGAAATGTCTCAAATTCTTGTCCAAGATGCAGCCTTATCACCCTTGCGCCACCAGTTCAATTCCGGAAGCGCTTTGTGAGCAGAGGTTAGGGTCCCATTGGCGCTCACCTAAAAATAATAATTTTATTATTTATACCTCACTCATCTGGCTGGATTGCCCCAGCCACTCTGGGTGGATTTGAACACATATCAAAACATAATATAACATCAGACATTAAAAACTTCCCTGAACAGGGCTGCCTTCAGATGTCTTCTAAACGTCAGATACAGTCATACCTCGGGTTACAGACGCTTCAGGTTGTGCGTTTTCGGGTTGTGCATCGCGCCAAACCTGGAAGTACTGGAATGGGTTACTTCCTGGTTTCGGCGCTCACGCATGCGCAGAAAGACTAAATCGCATTTTGCGCAGAAGTGCTGAATCGCTACCCGCTCGTGCGCAGATGCGGCGCTGCAGGTTGTGAATGTGCCTCCTGCGTGGATCACATTCACAACCCAAGCATCCACTGCAGTTCCTTATCGCCTTGACATCTGATGGGAGGGCATTCCACAGGGTGGGCGCCACCAGCAAGAAGGCCCTCTGCCTGGTTCCCTGTAACCTCACTTCTCTCAGGGAGGGAACTGCCAGAAGGCCCTCGGAGCTGGACCCTAGCTGGACGATGGGGGTGGAGACGCTTCTTCAGGTATATGGGGCCATTTAGGGCTTTAAAGGTCAGCACCAGCACTTTGAACAGGGCTCAGAAATGTGCTGGGAACCAGTGTAGATCCTTTAGGAACACCCCCATGCCTTTCTGCCTTGCAGAGATGAAGCTCCAGGAGTTCTCCGTGGAGGAACACACCGTACTGAACATCCTTACCCAAGTGAACGTTGTGCGACGGGAATGCGAGATTGTGAGTGAGGGCTTTGGGGTGGCTGGGTTGTAGATCTGCAGTCTGGGAATAGCAGTGAACTTTGTGGGGAAGCACAGATTTGAACTCGGATCTCCCCACTCCAAGATCGATGTTTTAGCCTCCTACCGTTTCCCTACCTCCCCAGGTAAAGCAGAATGGAAGCCTGAGGATACATATATGCTTTGAAAACAGTGGTTCCATGAACTCATCCCCAGCGCCCCCTGCCCTTTAAAAAAGCATTATTCAGAATAGCAGTTTGCATGACCCACTAAGCAAGATAACAACACAATGAAATTCAAAACACTCGCAATTAATTTCATGTTTGTTCAAAATCTGATTAAAACCTTTTTAGTTTAATTAATTCAGCAAAACTGATGGAATCACTTGCTCCAGCGATACCAGCTTTTCAAATCCCAGTAGTCCTTTACAGTACCAGGCCCTCTGTAGGTAATCCCTCTCCCTTCCCCCCCCCCCCCGACAGTACTGCCCACTCTGGAAAACACTGCTTTAAAACAACCTTTGTTTCTTTTCTTCCTAGAGATTGGAGGCGACCGATTTTGATGAGAAGAAGGAAATAAACAAACGGAAACAGATGATCCTAGAAGGAAAGGTATGATCATTTCAGGTCAGGGAATGGCCCTGTGTGTTTCCCTCCCTCCTCTGGAGCAATTCTCCCTCTCAGCAATTCTCCCTCTTTGCCTTAGGTGATCTTTAAGAGCGTCACATCTGCAGCAACTAGTTGCAGCTCCCTTCAAGGCACAAAGGGTCTCTTAGCAGCACAGCTCACAGCCCACCCACACCCCCTGCCCCCTCCTCTCCACTCCCTGCTCTCAGCAGCAGCAGCAGCAAGCAGCCTTGGCTTGGCCAGATTTCAACATCGCAGTGTATTACCAGATCGTGATGTTTGGCTGGTGATTCATCGCGATGTTGAAAAGCTGACATCACCCACCCCCTAGTCCAGGGGTTCCCAAACTAAGGCCCACTGGCTAGATAAGGCCCAAGGTACTCGTTTATCCAGCTCACAGCGCTGCCTCTGCCACTGCCCACTCTTACTGGCGCTGTGCTGCATGGCTGCCCACTTCCAGGTCAGAAGAGCACCAGAAATAGCTTGTGCGCACTTGCAAGCGTTATTTGCAGTGCACATCCAGGTCGGAGGAGGCCTGTACACATGCTCACAAGCTATTTCCGGTGCTCCGAACTGGAAGCGTGCCGGAAATAGCGTGTGCGCACGCATATGGGCATACGCTCCCCCACCCTCCGGCCCACTGTGCAATCGGCGCTGGAGTCACCGGCCCGAGGCGCGGTACGTTTGCTGACCCCTGCCCTAGTCCTTGAGCAAACCCTGCTCTGTGCCCTCCCTCAATAAGTGGCAGGTCGAGCATGGCCTCCAGCAGGTGCCCAGCCCTGGTCAGATGTCAAAACAAAGCCTGTGGGCAGTGGGAGACTGATAAAGTCAGGATGCTCTGTGCCCCTCTGGCCAAGAGGGTCTGCTTCTCAGTCTCCTTGCCTTCTCTCCTCCTTGCTCACCAGGACCCAGACCTGGAGGCGCAGCGGAAAGCGGAGCTGGCAAAGATCAGGAAGAAGAATGTTGAGTTTCGGAGCAGAGTCCAGCAGGTCCTGGAAGACAAGAAGCAGGTTGTCCTCCATCGGAAGCTACGGAAGAAGCGGCAGCGGCGGCAACAACGGAAGCAGCCAGTGGCAGAGAAGTGAGGCTGCCTCCCCCCGAACTCCCACCACCCAGGGTTCTTGTGCCTTCCGTCTGGTGTGGGGAAGAAGTGGCGCGGTCCCACCTCTTGGCCCACCAGGGCTGGCCCCAGGCTGAGAAGGGCACCCCAGAGCCAAGACGGGCTCCATCAAAAGGGGGGGGGACTGCAGACAGGACAGGAGGATTCTGGGAATCCAGTTTTATTGAAATTTTCCATGAGACAATAAAAAGAACGGACTAATCTACAAGGTCTAATAACAAGAGAGAAATTAGAAGAAAAGAAAGGAGATAGGAAACTACAAAGCCCTCTCTCGCTCCTGTATCTTAACTTTTATCCCATACAGAGAAAGGTGAGCCTTCCCAACTCTCACCTGGGAGTATCCCTCCCTCTCCAAGCCTCTCACCCTGGGAGATCGCTGGGAATCCAGTTTCCCAGGAAATCTGAATATGGAACTGTGCACCTTATCTTCATCAGTTTACCGTGGTTACTCTCGTGCCTGTACAGGAGTATCTCTCGTTCCACACAGTTGGGACTTTTGTTCCAGTTGCTTTTGACCCCTCAAGATGGTCTGTTTTCAAACTGGTCCCTTCATTACAGGATCACCTTCAAACAAATTCCTTAGTTACAAGACCACCTTCATTGTCTCCTCGATGTTTCTACTCTCTTCTGCTGACAGATTCCGAAAACAGTTGCACCACCTAGCTTTTCCTGGGTCCTTTGTGGTTTGGATCCTTAGGACTGCAGCGATAGAAGGTCTCTCAGCCCCAGAAATCTAGCTGGTGGGAAAACAGGGTGTCTCCTATAAATTATAAGCCATGGGGAGGACGAAATATCAGTGTTTCTGTCTAGATCTCATTTGGGGGGCTGCACCTCCCCTTGGGAGTTGGGCTGTTGAGATCTTCAGGAAGAGAAGCTGAAACCTGCCACCAGTGTGTTCAATTGCAAACTCTCGACACATTCTCAGGATTCTTGTCCCATGACGAAAAGGTCTGGAACAGAAGAGACGGGCCAAAATGAAAATTTGTGAGAGAACGACTGTCCTCCTGCTTCAGAGTCTTTGCCCTCCGTGGCTGGAGGGCGCCAGGTTGGAAAGGCTGCTCTCTAACCCAAACAACTAAGACCAGTAACCCCCAAACTCTCTGTCAATAAATACAAATTCTGGCGAGTCTAACCTACCCAAAGTGCCTGTGCTCTTTCTTGGCTAGTGAGCAGGGTACAGTTGAAACATGCCTTCAGTTTTAATCGGGGAGGGGGAGCCCAGTGGGGGGCAGACATGCAGATCATTTAATAAAAGTGACTTTTTAGAACTATGATTTGGCCTTGGATAGTTTGGCGTTCACAACAACAAACCAAAGAGCCAAGCTCCTAGCCCTCATGCCCGCAATGCAGCCCTGTCTCGAAAGTCGGAAGGGGGCAGGGGAAGATGAATTCCAGGGAAATCTTGAAGGCACCTTTCTCCATCCTCCAGGTGGCCGTACATGATCGTTGGGCACTGGAGCTGACGGGAGTTGTAGTCTAGCAACACCCAAGGGATGCCAGATGGAGGAAGGCACAGAGATCCAGCTCTGAGGGTCTTCTGGTGGCTCCCTCACTGCAAGATGTGAGGTTGCAGGGAACCAGGCAGAGGGCCTTCTTGGTGGTGGTCCCTGTGGAACACACTCCCACCAGATGTCAAGGAGATAAAGAACTATATGACTTTCAGAAAACATCTGAAGGCAGCCCTGTATAGGGAAATTTTTTTATGCTTGGTTTTTATATATGTTGGAAGCCACTCAGAGTGGCTGGAGAAACTCAGTCAGATGGGCGGGGTACTACAAATAATAATATGGCTGTCTTGCATGAGGAGGAACACCATCCTGAATCATGCAGAGTCTGCCTTCTTGCTTCAAACTGCAGAGTAGGGCTGGGTGATGCAGCGATTTATCACCCAAAACCGGTTTGAAGTCCATGTTATGACCTGGCAATATATTGTGCATCTTTGTGTGTGCATGTGCACTGTGCAAAAATCACAATGTGGAGAAAACCATGAAGCTGCATCCCTCTTTCAGACATTGTGGTAGATCAGTATATTGCGATGTTTAGCCAGTGATATGTCTCGATGTTGAAAACCAGATATTGTCCAGCCCTACTGCAGGCCATGTTTTTTACTGCAGACTCTTGCTTTTCCTTAGCTCTGACAGAGGACAAGAATTTCCTTCCCCTCCAAAGGATCAGTGGTCTCTCCCTGAGCGCCTTTATTCACGCAGCAGCTTTAGTATTGAGCACAGTTCTGAACTTTTCAGATCGGGATGCTCTGTGTCTCCCTCATCCACACCCTTGCCTAGCAGACTGGCCCACCCACTCCCAACCCCTCCAGAGTAGCTGCGCAGCACCGACAATGAGGGGGGGGACCCCATTTGCTGAAGAAGCAGGCAGATCGGCAGAGGAATTTTGCTCTTCTGGTCTTGCCGTCAGCTGCTCCTCATCTGCCAAAACACCCCTCTGATCTCACATCGCGCTTCTGCCTTGGCAGAGATTAAAGAAATGGGTCTTGGCAGGCAGCCTTCATTTTCCTTATCACCTGCAGCTACCTTTCAAGGTGTTGCTTTTTCTGAAGCAGAGAGCCGCCGCCCCCCCGGCCCCCCTGTTCCACTCCCAAACCTCTCCTCAGCTATTCAAGAAGAGAGCAGAGGCGCAAAGACTTGTGGGGATTCCAGCATCTCCGATCTGACTTGACGGCTCTTAGTGCATCATGCTGTTTGATCGTGGTTTTTGAAAAATCTTGCAGCTCCCTGCATATCGCACTCAAGTTTGAAGAGAGGGGGCATATGAATTTTTTTACTATTCCTAGGGGAGTTGAAACACCAGCACCACCCAGGCCAGAATAACTGCTCCCAGTTATTCCTGAACACTGCAGATTTTGAGATACAGGAAACTTCCTTCTGTCTAATCAGACCACGTGTCTCTCTTCCTCAATACTGCCTCCAGCTTTCCAGAGTTTCTTTCAGACACGGTCTCATAGCCTGACCTGGATACACCATTGAGAACTGAACCTGGGCCTCCTTGCAAAGCACTGAGCCACGGCCCTTTCTTGAAATTTAAGGTGTTAGTCCTCATGGTTGTGATAAGGAGCTGGTTTCTATCCAATCAGACTGCTGGCCCACCTGACTCAATATTATCTACACTGACTGGCAGTGGATCTCCAGGGTTTGTTTCCCCAGCCCTAGAAGGAGAAACAGCTGTATTGGGGGAGGGGCAGTGCCTCTCTTGGGGGACACATCGTGCTCCTTGGGGCGCAGTTTGCCCACCTTTGATCCCTACCCTGCACTCAGCTCTCACCTGCACCTCCTAGAAGCTGTCAGCAGGTGACAGCAGCCACAATCCCGAGAAATGGCTTCGACTGAACCAGGTGAGGGGAGCCTATGGGTCTCAAACCCTCAGTGACTTAGGGATGTTCTTTGCATGTGAAGAGAGGCTCTGGTGGCTGAAGTGGATGAGACCAAGGGGGGGGGGGTCCAAGGGTCTGCCTGTGCTGTAGAGGGAAGTGAGGGGCAGGTGGGGCTCGTCCACCTGGGAAGGGAGCCCATCTAGGAGAAGGAAAACTCTGATTCTGAAGCTCTGCTGCCTTGCAGGAGATCTTTGGGAGGAGAAAAGGCTCAGAAGCAAATGCTCCACAAATCCAGAGTTCCTAAGGCGGCTGGAAGGTGCCTTGTCCACCTCCTGCAGCCAAGCGGGTTCCAAATGTCTTGCTCTTCTTTGGACCCCCTCAATGAGGCCGTGACACACAGCCCAGGCCTGTAGCCCAGAGAGGTCACTTGGGTGCTGCAGCCGTTTGACTTCAACCCTGGCGGCACCCACTGTGGTCTCTTAAGACAGCCTGGAGGCTTGAAGCCGGGACCTTCTGGGTGCGAAGCAGGTGCTCTGACCACAATATCCCTTTCCTTAAATCCAGGCTGTGCCTTTGTGCCTCAGCTGCTGCTCACATGTTCTCGCTCTCGCTCTCCATCAGCTGAGGTTCTTGGAGGGGTTCCCTGATTCGGTTGCCATGGACACCGTTCCCAAGGTAGCAACTCCACTCCATCCACGCCTCTTTCAACTCTTCTCCTTCCGCTGTCGGGGTGCGCCAGCCACAACCAGAAGAAGAAAAGAATCACACACACCCATTGCAACAAAGAGATTGCAGCAGCAAACGCTTTTCAAGGACTGACTTCGCGGTGGGCAAACAATCGAGGTGCAACTGCTCTGCCTTTCTTTCTTGTCAAGGAAGTGGCAAGTGCTACCCACCAACCCATCAAACCACTGGAGGCCTTGTTTATTACCTTGTTTGCTTATTTATTGCTTTTTACCCCAACATTTTCTTCAAGGCGGCTGCCTTGGCTCTCTTCCTCCCCATTTATCCTCACAACAACCCTTCAAGGGAGGACTAAGAATCACAGGCAGTGAAGGGACTGCAGTAATCTTCAGTAATGCAGTGGTACCTCTGGTTAAGAACTTAATTCATTCCAGAGGTCCATTCTTAACATGAAACCATTCTTAACCTGAGGTACCACTTTAGCTAATGGGGTCTCCCACTGCCGCTGCGCAATTTCTGTTCGCATCTTGAGGTAAAGTTCTTAACCCGAGGTACTACTTCTGGGTTAGCGGAGTCTGTAACCCGAAGTGTTTATAACCAAAGGTAGCACTGTATGGCTCCCTGAGCGAGGCCAAAATTGTTTGTCAGATGCAGGTCACCAATAAAGGAAGTAAATTATTATTATTATTATTATTATTATTATTATTATTTTATTAATGTACTGCCCTATACATGGAGGTCTCAGGGTTCACAGAACAAAATCAAAATAGAAAACCACAAAATATATAATCAAAATAAAAACAACAACCCAATAATACACACACCCCGGTCACGGTGAAGTTAACTCTTTATACAAGGAAACGGCATACAACTTAGCAACCCTTCTCAGGTGTTCTTGCCCCTATGGAGCCGTTGCCAGGACTGAAGGTCGCTGCCTTCCACCTTAAAGCTCCTCCTCTCCCAGATGTTTCCCAGGCAGTCTCAAGCTGTGTCTGCACACCTCTAGCCTCTGTTTTGCCTTCCTTGTTATCCCGCGTGTTCTTGGAGAGAGCTTGTTGCAGCCAGAGAGGGAGACTCCCTGGTTCTTCTGCAGCCTCTTGACTCCCCTCCTCTGCTTCAGCCGGGAGTCTGAACTGCTCCCTGTCACAGACTCCTCCTGCTCACGAAACCCTGTTGCCCCTTCAGGATCCAACCCCTCCTCCCATTCTCCTCCCTCTGACCTCTCCTTGGTGTCCCACCTCCAATCCCCAGGCTCTGAGCCTTCCTCCTTTGGGGGTTCCCCTCCCGGCGCCCCCCACACTCCTCTTTGCCCAGCCAGTCCATGACAGGCTCACCAAATGGACCTTCTCAATCAAGGAGCGTCTTGGTTTGGCATCCCCTCAGCTCCTCACCCCGTGGGGGGGGGGAACTGCCTGCACTGCCCAAAATCTGGTGCTGCCTGTTCTCATGGGGAAACTGAGGGGCTGGGCTGGGGTGATGTTTGCCAGCAGTCACACCAAGGTGGGCAGCAACCAAAGCAGGGGAGGGGGCGTCCAGAGCCTCTCCAAGGTCACAGTCCAAACAAGGAGCGTCTGAACAAGGGAGGGCCAGGTGGGAGGCAAAGCCAGAGCAATCTGCCTGTCCCCCTCCAGTGCAACCTGGCCGCCCCTCCCCCCCAAAGGTTTGGTGTAAGACCAGGGCTTCCACTGGTGAGGAATTCCCCCCCCCCCCCCCGCGAGGCCCTGGTGCAGCTGGCAAATCCAAGCCCCTTCAGGATCTTGGCTCTGACTCCTCTTGGCTTCCGCTGCTGATCCTGGGCCAGGCAGTAAATCTCTTCTCTACCCCCCACCTTCCAACCTCATTTTGCCTGCTTAGCATCGGCCTTCATAGTCTTGCTCTACAAGCCTGCCAGAAATTTGCTGCAGAGGCCTTCCCCACCCCCTCGCTGCCTCCTCACCTTCCACCAAACCTCAGGGCTTGGTGATGCTTATTTCTCAGCTTAGAAGCATTTTGCAGGTCGAAAAAGCCTCATAGGCAAGCTTGCAAATATCAGCGGGAAAGCTGGTGCTCTCTCTCAAAAAAAAGAAGACACATCACTAAAGGAAAAAGGTCCTGGGAGGGAGGAGGAATGGAAAGAGGAAAAAGTGCTGGAGCCAGTTCTGCATGGCATAATTCTCACTGCAGGGGTGACAATATTGAGAGGAGGAGTTGGAAGTGGCTGATCTTTTGGCCGAACCCTGCATTGCAGGGGGTTGGACCAGATGACCCTCAGGGTCCCTTCCAACTTCACAATTCTGTGATCCATGGTGAGAATCCTAGCTGTCCCTCTCCTAGGGAATTTGATGGCTGTGTTGGGGGGCCTGCTTGATGCCTGTTCCTTGCCTGTTCACCCACCTTTTCCAAAGCGATCAGTAGTTTTTGCCTGCCTCCCATGTGCTGAGTTATGATGTGTTGAGCCCAGAGGGCGAGGGAGCCCCAGAAATGAGCTGAGATGGGCTGAGAGTCTTAGTTCCCAAAGCGGGAAACTTCGTGCCCCTCAAGTCATCTTTATGGCTTCCATAGGAACAGAGGAAAGGCTTTCTAGAGACGGTGTGAGCAACGTCAGGCGCAGGGCTGAATGCCATCCCCCAGCCCCTCTATCTGGCTCTCAAAACTGTCCTCTTGTCCCGCTGAGCAGTTTCTCCCTGGCTGGGAATGTCTCCTTCAGCTCTGATCCTAACTCTCGCTCACCTAGAAGGAGAGCAAAAAGGAGCGCAGAGACGAGCCAAGCTGTTGCTCCTTCCACTTTTGCGGCCTCCGGAAGCGAATGCGGCCCCCGAGTCCCTCCACCCTTGCTCTCTACAGCTTCAAATGTTTGGGGGTGTTTTTTTTCCGGGAAGCCAGGGCTGTTCTCCTAGTGGAATCGGCCAATGCATGTTCTAAATTGCAGATTTCTTTATTATTTCTAAGGTTCTTCCTGTGCTGTTAATGTGTGGGGCTGACAAGGCAGAAAGAAAGAACTGAAACCTGCCAGGCGCTGCCACTCCTCTCCACAGAGGTGTGTGGGCTCCGTCCTCTCAACCTTGGAGGGAGGAGAAAGCGCGACTCCGCTGTTCAAAGGGGGAAGCAGCCTTCCCTCCGCGAGGCTTTGCAAAGAGGCAAATGCTCCACTCCAGTGTGACAAACTGGGGGGAAGCCAGACATTTAATCAATTAACTGATTTAAAAACTAAAAAAAGTTGAGCCGTTTTCTGCTCCTCATTTTCTGCTCTGGGCTGGAATCTTGCACGCATCTGTGGTTTCCACTGAGGAAATTAACCCCACAGATTAAGATTGTGCCCCTTGTTCAGGGTAGGATTCGGGGGGGGGGGAGGTATGTGTGATTGAGGCCTGGAACTAGTACACATTAGCATCTAAAGACAGGGTTGTGCAGTGGTTAGAGTCTAGGACGAGGACCTGGGAGAGACCAGGGTTCAAATCCCGCCCCATCCGGCTGTGAAGCTGTCACTAGGTAACCTGGGGCCGGTCACTGTCTCTCTCAGCCTGACCTACACCACAGGGCTGTTGTTGTGGGGGCTGAATGAGGGGGAGGGAGATCCTTTTATCTGACTCGTGCCTCTGGCTTGCGTGACTGGAAAGCGGAGAGGGGTGGGAGGGGGAATGAATTAACATTTGCTGCCCCTCCCACTCTTGCATCTGCCCTCCACTGCTCTCTCCCCTCACCCCAAGGCTGCCTTTAGTTTGGAAAAGGGCTCCCCATACACTCACCACCCCTGGACCCACATCTAACCTGCCTGCCCCGCAGTCTCCTTGGGAGGGAGTTGGCTGACCAGCCACTAGGCGGCAGCACTTGTGGGTCTTCTCATCCCTTTGGCCTCCTTTTTGAAAATTCCCTGGAAGGCGACAGGAAAGAGGTGACATGGGTCTGATCCTGCAGGCCTCGACTCCTCTCTGCTTCAGCCTATTTAGCCAAGACTCCTTGAGAACTAGCAGCTGCTTTGCATTTTGAAACGTGGGTGCGGAGAAATCCTGCGGAGGAGGAACCCACTGCTTGCTGCCTCCCAGAGCAGGACTCTGGATAGATGGGCCAGGCAGGAATAAGGGGACTTTTTAGGTTCCTCATCATCCTGCTCTCTTCTGCTTTGGTCAGGCCACACCTGGAGTCCAGTTCTGGGCGCCACAATTTGAGAAGGATGTTGACCAGCTGGAAGGTGGGCAGAGGAGGGAGGCCAAGATGATCAGGAGTCTGGAAACCAGGCCTTATGAAGAACAGTTGAAGCAGCTGGAGAAGAGGAGACTGAGAGGAGATAGGAGAGCCATCTTCAAATATCTCAAGGGCTGTCCCATGGAAGAGGGAGCCAACTTGTTTTCTGCTGCCCCAGAAAGGAGGATCCAAACCAATGGATTCAAATTGCAAGAAAGGAGATTCCGACTCAACATCAGGAAGAACTTTCTGGCAGTAAGAACCAGTGGAATGGACTCCTTCGGGAGATGGGGGACTCTCCTTCCTCACAGGTTTTTACGCTGTTGGGTGGCCACCTGCCGTGGATGCTTTAGCGGAGATTCCTGCTCTACGATCCTCCTCTCCTACTGAGAGCCTACCCTTCCACTCCCCAATTAAGGAGAGGCATTCCCTGCTGCATGCAAGAGATGGAGGGAGGCCTCTCCTTGGAAGAGGGATAGAGAGCATCTGCCTCCTTCCAGATGTTATCGGTCCTCCACTCCCCCAGCAGCCCACTGGAGCCAGGGAGGACGGGAGTCGGCAAGACCACAGACAACCCCCCTCCCTGGGCTCGGCAGCCCCACAACCATTCTGCCGGGATGCCCCCTTTGGAAAGCTGCCCCCGAGCACCCACAATTTCGTTGTTCTCTATGGGACAATGACAGTACGGATTATGGTATGGTAGGGAGCCCCACAGGTGAGCGACCCATTGTGAGAAGCAGGCGGCTTTTCCGTGCTGTCTCTTTCTCAGTCCCCTCGCCAAGCTGAGCTGAGACTGGAGCCAGCGACAGACCGGAGAGCAGGAGGCGAAGGCCTGCGAGGGAAGGTCCATCTGGGCTCCGCTCCCCTTTTTGCCCTGGGAAAAGGATGACCCCGCCCGCCGAGCTGGGACGCGGCTCCCGAGGGAGACGCTCGCCTTCGGGCCGTGCAAGGAAGCCAGCAGCGCGCTCTGCCCTTCTCTGCCCTTCCTGCAAGATGCTCCCCCCGGATGAGCCGGGCGGCCTCTCCCGGAGGATGTCGGTGTCCGAGGCTGAGGAAGGTCACCCTCCTGACTTCCTGGCAGCGGAGGCCTGGGGGGGGGGGCCCAATGTCCTCTGTCCGTCCTGGAGAAGATGCGCGAGCGACCTTGCGGGCGGGGGGGGGGGGGACTGCGGCTGCTGCTGCGAGAGAGGCAGGACAAGGCGTTGCTCTCCTTTTGCGCCAGGGCGCTGCTGGTCCTTCCTCTGACAATAAAGCCACGACTCCAGTCCTCCTGGAATTATAGAGTTCGAAGGGGTCCCCGTGGTCATCCAGCCCAACCCCCCGCAATGCAGGAATCTCAACTAAAGCACCCATGACACGCCCATCCAGCCTCTGCGTAAAAATCTCCAAGGAAGGAGAGTCATCGAATCATAGACCCGGCCCCGCTGCCCAGGGAGGCCTGGAGAGCTCCCTCGGCTGATAATGCCAAGGTTGCAGGTTCGATTCCTGTAAGGGACAGCTGCCTGTTCCTGCATTGCAGGGGGTTGGACTAGATGATGCTCAGGGTCCCTTCCAATTCTACAATTCTATGAGGACTCATTTTCTGCCCCATCTGAGCTGGAGCTGTGTTGGCCCCCCCGGGGGGAGGTGGGGGCGCCCCTTCCTCTCCATTGCCAGCCCTGCTCTCTCCACCTTCTCTCTGGCTCAGAGACAACTGGCAGGGAGCCGCGAGGAAGGGACGCCAGCAGAGGAGAGCCGCTCCCAGATGGAGCGCCAGTTGGCTTGGAGACTCGGAGTCTGGCATCGCCCCACCCGGGCAGCTGCTAGATTGAATTAAATGCCCCGAGCCCACTAGGCGCAACTCCCCCCGCCCTGGACAGATTCTTCACACCAAGGCACCTTGAAACGTCCCCCCAATCCAGCCACCAAGCTTCCTCCCACCGGGTCTTCGCAGGATCAGGACCCCACAGGCTTAGGCTGGGTGTGGCGGCGAGGCAATCCACCGTGGGGGGGGGGCGCTACCAGGTTTTTTGCCCCGGGTGACTCCTCCAGAGGGGCTCCCAGCCTGTGTGTGTGTCTTTGAGCAGGGCGAAGCACAGCCTAGTTTCGCCCCTGCCTCCTGCAAGGTGAGGAGAGGAAGATACAGAGAGCCTGCTGAATCAGGCCCAGGGCCCATCTAGACAGGAATCCCGTCCTCGGTGGCGAGACCCCAAAGCAAGATCCGAGCACAAGAGTAATCCAGCGGCTGTTACTCCAAAGCAATTGCCGAGGCATCCTGGCTAGGAGCCATCAGTAGACAGTGAATCTGAAGCCTTCCAAAGGGTGTGGGAGGGAATTCCTAGTTTCGCAAGGTGCTGGATTGGTGCCGTGGACTGGTGGGGGGAGCAGAGGAGTGTTGGGAGGAACCAGCTGGGGACCCCCCAAGGGAAGGAGGCTCAGAGCCCGGAGGGGTGTGTGGAGATGAGTGGTTAGAGGGAGAAGCCTGGGAAGAGGAGGGGCTGGAAGCTGAAAGGGCAACAGGGTGGAGTGAGCGGGGAGAGTCTGTGCCAGAGAGATGCCCAGATGGGAAACCCGCAAGCAAGACCCCGGCACGAGAGCAACTCTCTCCCCTGCTGCGGTTTCCAGATACTGGGTCTCCAACCGTAGAGGCTCCCACTCTGAATCAAGGGGTCAGCCCAGCTGGCGTTTGCATAAGCGCTTCACACCCCCCAACTCTTTGGGTCTGGCATCTCTATGCAGCAAACAGCCTTTCTGGGGGTTGGCTTGGGCCAAAGGCACCCGCTCTGGAGACAGCGGGTCTCTCCATCTCTAAACAGGCGTTTCAGATCTGACTGGCACCCATCCCCCTGGGGACACGTCAATCCCTCGGCCTCTGCGGCTGTTGCCTGCCGGCTGCGCCTGTCAAACATGAAGCCACCCGCTTTCTCAGCAAATTCCTCCTCTTCCCTTCTTCCTCGCTTGCTGCAGCTGGCAGGCTCGTTGCCCGACGGGGGTCCCTGAAGCCCCACATCTCACTCTTTGCACACCCCCACTTTGTCAGGCATGAAGGAGGGACGGGGGGGGGGCAGCAGCGATGGAGAGCAAAAAATGGAGAATTTTCTGGGGAAGGGCTCCCATGGCGAAGCAGTCCCAGAGTCCTCGCTGTCATGAGGTCTCTCTCCCTCCCCCCAGCACTTTTCCTCCGAGGAGGTGAATGAGATCCATAGTCCTCCTCTCCCCCCCCCCCCCATGTCAAGGTTGCAGGTTTGATTCCTGTGTGGGACAGCTGCATATTTCTGAATTGCACAGGGTTGGAGTGATGATCCTCAGGGTCCTTTTCAACTCTACAATTCTGCTACACTCCCCATAACCTTGCGAGGTAGGCCAGGCTGAGAGAGGCAGTGACTAGCTCCCAAGATCACCCAGTGAGCTTGCTGGCCAAGAGGGGACTTGAACTCAGGTCTTAGTCCCACACTGCAGCCACCACACCAGCACTTGCGAGTCCTGGGCACAAATGGTGGCAAAATTGGGCTTCAAAGAATTTCTTCACTTTCAAAAGCACAGCTGTGGGGGAGGGAGATGATTCATGGGGCGCAAGGGGAAAGGAAAGGCTAGACCCCCCTTTCTCCCTCCATTTTGCTAAAATGGAGCCACCTGGCCAGGCTACACCCCGAAGCACAAGGGAAGTCCCTGTCCCACTCTATTCTGCCTTGGTCAGACCACACCTGGAATAGCGTGTCCAATTCTGGGCAGCACAACTGAAGGATGTTGACAAGCTAGAACAGGGGTAGCCAACCTTTTTATACCTACCGCCCACTAATGCATCTTTCTTGATGGTAAAATTTCCTTACTGCCCATCTGTGCTTGATGGAAGGATTCAGCTTGTGCCATAGAACCCCCTGAGCTAGAACGTGAGCAGAGGGCGGCAAATGAGATGATCAAGGGTCTGGAAACTAAGCTTTGTGAGGAACGGTTGAAGGAGCTGGGTATGTTTAGCCTGGAAAAGAAGAGACTGAGAGGAGATAGAAGAGCCATCTTCAAACATCTAAAGGGCTGTCACATGGAAGGAGGAGCCAGTTTGTTTTCTTCTGCTCTGGAGGGTAGGACTTGAACCCATAGCTTCAAGTTACAAGAAAGGAGATTCCAACTAAACATCAGGAAGAACTTTCTGGCAGTGAGAGCTGTTTGACAGTGGAATGGACTCCCACGAGAGGTGATGAGCTCTCCTTCCTTGGAGGTTTTTAAGCAGAGGTTGGTTGGCCATCTGCCATGGATGCTTTAGTCGAGATTCCTGCATTGCAGGGGGTTGGACTAGATGATCCTCGGGGTCCCTTCCAAGTCTACGATTCCATGACCTCAGAAGTTGGTGGACTCTCTTTCATTGGAGGTTTTCAAACTGAAGTTGGATGGACCTCCATCCATCGGGTTTATTTAACTCCTCCGTTTCCCAGCAATTGGGACTCAGAAGCATGGATGCCTCCAGGCGTGGAGACAGAGCCTGGGAGACTGCCCTCTCCCTCCATGGCAGAGTTGCGGAAAAAGAAAGCATCCAGAAAGATCTTGAACTCTTTCGCAATTGAGCTTTGAAACAGATTCCGGCTGGAACCTGGTCAACATGTGCGTTGAGCAGCCCAGGAGTGGGTGGCCTCGAGATCAAGAGCAGTCTGGTGGATTTGGCTGACGCTGCCAAGCCCCATTCACAATTAAGTTCCCAATTAAAGGGGAAGGAAAGAGAAAGGCAAGGGGAGAGAAACACCCAGGGTCGTAGTTCCACCATTGCTTTGTCTTATTGAACACCTCCAGTAAAACCCGACAATCGTCAGGTCACTTACACACAGGCTACAATCCACAGGTTTGCTTGAATACATTCTTTCTGCGACACGGGGACATTCTGAATTCGTCACCAGGCTAAAACTCTTGTCTACTTAGTCTTAGAGAGACACAACAATAATCTGCTTTGGCTAAATACGGAGGGGTTGTAGCCCCACTCTAAATAATTCCAGTTCGACCCCCCACCCACCCGTCCTCCCCTTCAGCATCACCTGGTTTCCAGAGCTTTCACTGGGCATTCCCCAAATCTGTCCAAGCTTTCGTCTTCATGCAACAAATAATCAGATTTGCAAAACCAATTAGGGCCAAGTTTTCATTTTCTTTCGGGGGGGGGGGAGGTTTAGAACTTCAAGAAAAGTGCAGGTTTGTGGGAAATAGCCCTGTCGCTGTACAGTAGGTATGGCAAGACAAATGGAGCCTCCAGTCTTGGAGGCATTGTACCTGGATGCTCAGAGAAAACAAGCAAGCCTGTATCTGAGCCTCCCAGAAGCATGGTCTCTTCTTGGGTTCTTCAACGTCAGGAGGACTAGAACCTTAAATGCAAGTGGAGTTTTCAAATTTGCCAAATTTCACATGGGGTGTGCATATCAGTCTGCCTGGTGAAGGCAGCTGCATGGCAAATTCCCAGGCCATTGTCTCAACTTTTCCTCTCCTTTTAAACCACTAAAATAAAATAGGAGAAGCAAAACTGGCGCTGAGCTTTGACTAACCCTGGGCACATTAATTTTGTGTGTCTTGGATGCGCTAGACCAGTATTAGCCCCCTTCCCTCCAAATTCTATGTGTTCAACCTGACTGGACACGCAGGTAATGGTGCAGCCCCCTAGCTTGGCAGGTGCAAGGCAAGGGTGTGCCCACTGCCTGCCCCCCACCTTCTGCTGCCTAAGGCTGCCACCTCACTCTGCCCAATGGCAAGAAAGGGCGCGGCAGAAAGAGGGCTTTGGCTGTAGAGCACTGATTTGTTCCTTCCTTCCAGCCGCAGCTCAAATGCGAGGCAAACTGCTCAAACATTCTCCTCTTTTGTAGATCCATTTCCCAGTGGATCACACCTGGAACAACCCATCAGCTGACTGGTGCAGAGAGAGCGCCTTTAAAGGCGCTTGCCGTAACTGTGGATTGGCAGGTACAGCAAGCGCCTCTGAAGTCTGGGTGTGGTTCAAACCTAATGGAGACATGCAAATTGAAAATTGCAATGGAGTGGGCTGGCACTGCCATCGTCAGGTGTGCAGCAGGTGGGAACAGGTTGGGGAACCACATTGTAGCACTGTGGACCATATGAACGTACCAGACCCTGCAATCATTCTCTGAGGCCTCTCTCCCTGTGCCTCCTCAAGAGGTCTGGAGGGTGGCAACACAAGAAGAGGGCCTTTTCTGCAGTGGCTCCCTGTTTGTGGGAGGCTCTCCGCAAGGAGGTTTGCCTGGCACCTTCATTATACACCTTTAGGTGCCAGGTGAAAACATTCATCTTCAACCAGGTCTTTAGCTGATTGACATCCAATGCCCTTTTAAAATGTGTTGGGGAGCGGGGACTACTGGGTTTTTAAAATGAATTTTGTGTTTTTATCTTGTGATTTTATCTTGTGAACCGCCCTGAAACCTGCGGGTTTATAGGGCGGCATACAACCAATAATCAGTGCTCTCCCCCCCCCCCCCACGGGATACTCCGGCGTATGCAGGTACCAGCACTTGTTTTCTTAGAAGAAAAGCACTGGTTAAAAATGTGGCACTTAGTGGAACAACTTCATAGTGAGTACCGGCACCTTTTTTTCTAGAAGAAAAGCACTGCAAATAATAATAATAATAATAATAATATTTTCGGTTCGTGGGCCAGAGGTCCCATCACCTTTGGGCTAGCAAAGCAGACAAGGACCTATGTTCCTGCCAATGGATCACACTCCTGCCTGACTTCTTGGAATAAGACTCCTTGAGCAAGCTGCACTTCCTTCTCAAAGCAGGAGAGGGTCAGGTTCTTGGTTTCACACAATATTTGCAGAACTGGGCAACCTGCCAGATTGGCAGCTGGCTTGGCTTGCTGCCCCTCTCCCACCGACCCCCTGGAAATAGCTTTTCCCCTCTGACATTAGCACCCACCCCACTCCCCCCCCCCTGCACACACCCCAGATTCCCCTGCCAGCTTTCCCAAGCTGAATATTCATTCCCACATTCGCATTACCCCACTAAGACAAAGTCACTGCTCGCTTTGAAAAGAAAACCAAACGTACAATGGAAGGAGGGTGTTGTTGGGAGGAGAGTGGGGGGCGGAGAGAAGAAAATAGCCCCATTTACTTCCAGGAAGAGAGTCAAGGTTCCCTCTGGGGGGTTTTTTGAGGGGAAAGTCTCTGATAATCTATAAAAAGCAAGCTTGTTAAAAAGACTCAGCTAGGAGGATTACAAGAAAGGTTTTTGAATCAGCCGCTGGTTCTGGTAAGGCTGGCGGGGGGGAGGGGGAGGAGAAGAGTTCTCTATCAAAAACCTACTGGATCAGGGAAGCGGGGGGACCACCGTACTAACTTGGCTAGAAAAGGAGAACTGGGTCTGTAGAAATGGAAGCATCCGAAAGGGAACTAAGGCCAGGAAAAAGAAGCCTGAAGGTGTCAGCCAGGATAGCTCAGCTGGTGAGAGCCTGGTGCTGATAATGCCAAGGTTGCAGGTTCGATCCCCTTATGGGACAGATGCATATTCCTGCATTGCAGGGGGTTGGACTAGATGATCCTCAGGCTCCCTTCCAACTCTACGATTCTATGATGTCCAGCATCCTCTTGGAGGAGCATTTCTGGAGGACCAAAAATGTGCCCCACCAGCTACCCACTTCAGAGCCACGTCGCCTGTCCGCTTCCGCCAGGAGGGGAACCATCGGGGCAGCCTCCCCACCTCCCCCCAGGCTCAGTTGCTCTCCACCAGCTTGGCCAAGTCCTGCCGCAGCTCGCTCAGCTCAAAGATCTTCATGTCCATGATTTCCGCCACCTTGGCCACTTCGTGATACATCTTCTCCCGCTCAGAAAGCGTCTCCGACAGAGACTGCTCAGCCAGGCGAAGGCGCCGCTCCAAGTCTGTGTTGCGCCTCTCCAAGTCCTGGCGAGAAAAAGGGGGAGAGGAGAATGACCTCAGGGTCCCTGTGGTCATGAGGGACCCTCCTGCTGGCCTCCCAGGACCATTGCCCCCCAGGGAAGAGCACCTGGGTTGCATACAGACCACCTCTCAGTTAGTTCCCCAGAAATGTTCAATCCATGTTTCTTTTGCGGGGGTCTTGTGTGTGTGCCTGGAGGTGGTTGGAGAATGGATGGCTGAAATGGATTGAGGCTGAATCCTGACAAGACAGAAGTGCTATTTCAGGGTGACAGGGGGCGGGCGGGTGTGGTCCTGAATGGGGTCAGTGTGAAACACCAGGTCCACAGCCTGGGGGTGATTTTGGACCATGGAGGCGCAGCTCAACTCTGTGTCCAGGGCAGCTGTCTACCAGCTCCATCTGGTACGCAGGATGAGACCCTACCTGCCTGCAGACTGTCTCATTAGAGTGGTGCATGCTCTAGTTATCTCCCGCTTGGATTACTGCAATGCGCTCTACATGGGGCTACCTTTGAAGGTGAATCAGAAACTACAACTTATCCAGAATGCGGCAGCTAGACTGGTGGCTGGGAGCGGCCGCCGGGACCACATAATACCAGTCCTGAAAGACCTACATTGGCTCTCAGTACTTTTCCAAGCTAGGGGCGCGGGTGGCGCTGTCATCTAAACCACTGAGCCTAGGGCTTGCCTATCAGAAGGTCGACGGTTCGAATCCCCGCGACGGGGTGAGCTCCCGTTGCTCGGTCCCTGCTCCTGCCAACCTGGCAGTTCGAAAACACGTCAAAGTGCAAGTAGATAGATAGGTCCCGCTCCGGCGGGAAGGTAAATGGCGTTTCTGTGCGCTGCTCTGGTTCAGCAGAAGCAGCTTAGTCATGCTGGCCACATGACCTGGAAGCTGTCTGCGGACAAACGCTGGCTCCCTCGGCCAGTAAAGCGAGATGAGCGCCACAACCCCATAGTCGTCCGCGACTGGACTTAACAATCAGGGGTCCCTTTACCTTTACTTTCCCAAGCACAATTCAAAGTGTTGGTGCTGACCTTCAAAGCCCTAAATAGACTCGGCCCTGTATACCCGAAGGAGCGTCTCCACCCCACATCATCCAGCCCAGACACAGAGGCCCAGCTCCGAGGGTCTTCTGGTGGTTCCCTCCCTGCGAGAAATGAGGTTACAGGGAACCAGGCAGAGGGCCTTTTCGGTGGTGGCACCTGCCCTGTGGAATGCCCTCCCATCAGATGTCAAGGAGGTAAAGAACTATACAAGCTTTAGAAGACATCTGAAGGCAGCCCTGTATAGGGGAGTATTTAATGTTTTGATGTTTCATTATGTTTTTATGTGTCTTGGAAGCCACCCAGAGTGGCTGGGGCAACCCAGTCAGGAAGGTGGGGTACAAATAATAAAACAATTGTTGTTACAGGAATTGGCAGGCCAGCCTAAGTCACTTAGGGGGTGGCAAAGCAATGTTTTTAATCAGGAGCAAATGGGGTTGGGGGAAAGTTGGTGCTTCTACTCAGGGGGATTTGGCTGAGTCACCATTGCACCCTAACCCCCCCTCCTGCCCCCCATTACCTGCACCTTCTGGCGGGTGTCCTCACACTCTTCATCCGTCTCCCAGCTTCCTCCTTTCTGACCCTTTAGCTGCCGTAGTTCCTGGTCGTTTAAAAAAAACACACAAACAGGAATGGAAGAACGTTCTTTTTGGCACTTCCTAGTCTGCAATGCTATGATTCTATGAAACAAAAAAGAGAACTATACCTTTAAAGATCACGGCTCCCCCCACAATCCTGGGAACTGTAGTTTACTGCGAACAAAACACCACCCCAAGCACCATTAGCAAACTACAGTTCCCAGGATTCTCTGGGCAAGGGGAGACACAAGCTTTATATGAGATATGTTTGGAGGCCCTCCCAGTGTCCCTATTTTAGTGGGACAGTCCCAGATTTACAAAAGCTGTCCCAGTTTCTGATTTGATACTGGAACATCCCGCTTTTCCTTAGAACATCCCTCTTTTCAGTGGAGAAATATTGGACTACTATGCAACCCCCAAGCCAAGGAGATAAGTAAGTATACACCTTTAGAAGACATCCAAAGGCAGCCCTGGATAGGGAATTTTTTTTTAACGTTTCATGTTTTCTTGTGCTTTTATATATGTTGGAAGCTGCCTAGAGTGGCTGGTGGAACCTAGTCACATGGGCAGGGTGTTGTTGTTGAATAGGACATCCTTCTTTTCATCGGGGAGATGTTGGAGGATATGTGTCCACAGCCTTGGTCAGACAGCCCTCCCCCCAACCCCATTATTTGTTTTGCAAAACGTGGTTTGGTTGCAGCTTTCAAAACTACAGCGGACACTCGGGTTGCGAACGTTCGCAACCCACAGCGGCGCGTCTGAGCACGTGTGGGTTGCGATTCGGCGCTTCTGCACAATGAGCCAACTCAGAGGCCGATGCCAGGAGCACAGAGGCAATTAATGCACCTGCCCCTCTGGATAGTCACATTTCTGCATGCAATAACCTATTTTCCCATTGTGTGTTATTTTGACATGTCATTTTAGAAATACTTGATGCCAGTGGTTTTTTTCTAGAAAAAGAGGTGCAGGAACTCCCCCCCCCTTTTTTTTGACGGACAACCCCAATTTCTCCCCAATGCCTACTCATAAGTTTGATGTATTGGCATAATAAGAATATACACATCTGTATATTAATGTATGGTAATGTAACAGTGTTTTTTCTTTTCGTTCACATTCTTTTTTCCTCACTCTCTCTTTTTCATAAATGAAATTCTTTGAATAAAATATTATCCTAGTCTCAAATCCCGGGGCTCTGCACATGCTCAGAGGAGCTCTCGCTCCTTCATTTACGTCCACAGGGCTGAACCACAGCACTGCCCGGGGGACACCTCAGACACCTAGCAAATTGCAACAAAGCCCCCCCCCCCATCCTGAGAGGCTGCAGCTTTGCCCACTTCCTCTTTACAGAAATGCTAATTCTTAGAGCTATGAGTCGTGGGGGGGGGGGGCATGGAGAAGAGAACACAGAGCCTCTTCTCACCAGCGCACGAGTTTCTGCCTTGCGCAGCATTCTCGGAAAGGCGGATCTGCGTCTAGAGCAGGCGCCTGCCCTGTAATTAAACCTCTGCTTTAAACTGTTAATTTAATTGGCGCCCCAGCAAGAGCAGAGGTGGAGTGTGGGCTCCTGGCAGCTGCTGGTGTGGAAAGGAGAGCGATGGAGGAGGGAGCAGGGCTGGCAGGGAGAGGAGGGATGGGGGAACTCCAGCTAATCTGTCGTGGGTGGGTGTGAAAGAGAGGGGGGTGTTGGTCTGTTGGGGCAACAGGGGCAGCCCTGTGCCCAGTCAAGAGGAAGTGTGCAAAAGGGTTGTGAGAGACTGTCCTGATGTCTCATCCAACAATAAGACCATGAGACACGGTGGCTCTCATAAGGCATGTCGCCACCCTGGTCTGGCAGAAAGATTCCAGGACAGCTAAGAAGCATTTAAACATTTCTGTGCAATATAGCATAGCATCAAAATTTGTTTATTTTTATGTGCAGAATGTGGGACGATATCTTTTCAAAATGAGAGTAACCAAGATCCGGAATTGGCGTGACGAACTGTTTCAAAAGGACTGGAGCAAATTTATATTTTATATGAAAGAAAATTGTAAACATTTGAAAACGTTTGTAGGCTTGAATTGAAATGTTTCGTAATGTGAAAATAAGGAGCTGATTTACATATAAGGAGGTGAATGTCAAAAGAAGATATAAGGTAAAAAAGTGGCTATAGAAATGCGAAGAGTTTGTAAAAGATGTTTGGAAGTCAGAAAGAGGGAGGGAAGGAGGTCGATGCTTTGTTTGAGCAAGTTATGGATTTATGTAATGAAAATGTAATGAAATATGGAAAAACTCAATAAAAATTATGTTAAAAGAGAGAGAGAGAGTAAGGTACCAAGAACAAATATGAAAGATCTGAATACAGCAAGGCTTCTTTGTGTTGATGAAAATTTATGGGGAAAGCCACGGCAGAAAACCACCATCTGATATCGTAAGCTTTGCCTCTGAGCCACCAGGAGGGCGACAGCGGCCCCTCACCTCGTCCCTGGCTTTCACCAACTGCTCCAGTTCTTCCAGGGCTGGGCTGGACTCCTCCTTGGCCTCCCCTGAGGATTCGTGGCCCCTCTGGGCTTCCAGCTCGGCCACCTGAGGAAGAGGATGAGAGAACGGACAGGTTGAGGGGCAGAAGAGACGAAGGAAGAGACGGCACCCCAGCTCCCCAAGGCCTGGCGCCAGCAGGGCTGGGGAGCCGGATGCCGCACAGCCCGGCTTAGGGGGTGCGGGGCAGGGCTGGGTGCCCCCCCCCCCCGGGGCTCCACCTCTCCTCCATACAGGATTTTGCCAGACCCTCCTGGCACCTTCCCTGACATCTTTTTTAAAAATAATAATTTCTATTCACTTTTCAAAAGTTTAACATACATACTTCAATACATAACAAGTTGGTCTTTTCCAGACTTCCCGGCCCATTTTCTGCGGTGTTTTACTTTCCCCCCACGGCACAAAGCCTTCAGTGTCTTATACCAATAACTCATCAATGCTGTTCTCTCAAATTCCTTCCGTTGCTCATATTTCTAATCCAGCTCGCGAGTTCACCAAACTATACTATTTCCCTAAATAGTCTGAAAAGGACGTCCATTCTTCCAAGAAAGCTGTCATTGTCAGAGTCTCTTACTTTGGCTGTCAACGTTACCAATTCCACGTAGTTCGTCACCTTACTTATTCATTCTTCTTTGGTGGGAAGTTTGCCTCCTTCCATTTTTGTGCAGAGAGAATCCTAGCTGCTGGTGTTACATACATAAAGAACCTAATCATATTTTTTTAAAACTTCTGTCCCTATAATTCCTAAGAAAAAGGCTTCCGGTGGGGTGGGGGGGTGTTTAATCACTTTAAACAGCTTTTTTATCTCATTATACATCATTTCCCGCAAAACCCTCACTTCCTCACAAATGATGGAGAAAAGATCCATCTGCAGTTATGCCTTCCCCAACATCCTTTTTTTGTGCTAGGCAAAAACTTCTTTGACGGACTAGTAGGGTGACTGTCTGTAAGGCATAAGCAGGGTAAGCCCCTTTGGCCCTCGGGGTGTGATTGGACTACAACTCCCATCAGCCATGACCGCTGAGCATGCTGGGAGATGTAGTTCAGCAACATCCAGAAGGTCAGAAGTTCACCAGCCCCACGGTAAATTGTAAAACTTGTCGCTGTTGGGGGTGTTTGGTGGTTCCCCACCTTCTGTAATAATATTTTATTCTTTTTTTGATATAGAAAGTTACATTTGTTACTCAACAATTAAATTCCAATTCCACCAAACTAGTGACTTCCTGCTCACACAACATCAATGTTTATAACTCAAATTACATATATTGCATTTTAAGTTTCCGTCTTATCTAATTTCATCCTCTCTAACATGTTTCTTAATACGTTCTGATGGTTTCTTTTTATACTTCAAACCCCACAGGGGTCTTTGCATGTGGCAACTAACTTTTAGATAGACTAGAAAAAGTTTCCAGTCTTCTTTAAACGGTTCTAAATTTGTATCTTTTATCAGTGCTGTCAATTTTGCCGTCTCTGCATATTCCAATGTTTTCATCTGCCATTCTTCCTTTGAGGGGGTTTCTCTCCTCCTTCCTTTTCTGGGCACAGAGAATCGCTCTCCCTGGAGCTGAGTCTTCCTTTGGGATTTTGCTGTCTAGGATCCCCAGGAGGAAGGATTCTGGCCTCTTGGAAAAATCACTTGAATTTGTTTATTGATTTCATTATAGATCATATCCCAAAAGGTCGTTGCTGCAGGTGAATGGCACACAATTGAGAAGACCCAGAATCGAGAAGATCCATTTATGGGTGCTAAATTCCAGCCTCACTCAAGGTACCGCCATATCCCCAAAGTTTACCAGGCAGAGCGCAGCCATCAATCGCCGTTGATCAATTATAGCCAATTTGTGGGGGGCAACCAAAGCCGTCTTCTGAAAGACAAGGCCTTTTGCCGATCAGGAGAGCGTACGCATTGGAGCAGCAATATTGAGCTAGATGGGGCCGCTGGCCTGGCTCCAAGACAGCTGCCCATGTTCCTGAGACGGAAGCCATGCTTCGATGCGCCCTTTCTCCCAGCACAAAGGAGGCGACCTCGCATGTCCTCCCTCCTCTTCCTCCTCCTCCTCCTCCTGCTGCTGCCCTTCCTCGCAAAGCCAGGCCAGCTGATGCAAAAGCATCCAGCAAGAGGGCCGGATCCTCAGGCCTGTGTCGTTGGAAGCTGTGCCGGCAGCCCTAGGCACTGTTGCAAACCCCCCCCCCCCCAACAACCCATCAGAGAGGTAGCCAGGCACCGCCTCTCTTCTGAATGCCGCTGCCTGCAGAACGGGGTCGGCTGGAGAGAGGGGGAATGTCAATTATTCATCAAGATGGAGGGTTGCATTTTTAGAAGTGCATTCTTCAAGCCTGCAGCTGCTGCTTTGGAAAGGCGGGGGGGGGGGAGTGTGGTGGGACGAGCCTTGGGAAAGGGAGCAAGATCCCAGGGACAAATCTGGAACCTCAGACGTTTGAGGAAAGGAAGATTCTAGCCCTCCTGGCTATGGAGACAAGCTGAAGGAGGCAAGGGCGATCTTGCAGGATCAGAAGAAAAGACCCATGAGGTTCTGTTTGGGGGTTCATGTCCTGTTTGGGGGCTTCCCTGTGGGGCAGTTGGCCGGCCACTGTGAGAACAGGATGCTGGGCTTAGCTGGGCCCCTTTGGCCGGATCCAGCCCCCAGACGCTTCTGACATTCCACATACCCAGTAGGTCGCTGTGTTCTGCATGAAGGTTTCTCTTTCAAGGCCCCAAAATGTTAGACGCAGTAACTCAGAGCAGGGCTTTTAGTGTGGCCTGTTGTTTTTCAAGGGGCATTTGGGCTTTCCCGAATTTGTTTCTCACAAATTTGTTTCCGTTCCATATTACGGTTGTGTTTTTAGCCTTGCAAAAGGCTTCAGGGTTTCGAAACACAACTCCCAAAACCTCCAGCGTGCAAAAAAGAAATAATAAACACAATAAGATCCACTGGATGTTAACTCTCCCCCCACCAAATACTGAAGTGAAATTTAAAAAACACACGTCAGTCGAAGAGTGGCATTACAACCGATGTACTGGAATTGATGGGCTGGAGTCATTCAGGCGACTGAGTCTGCTCAGAGTATGACTAACGCAGGAGAGATCACCTTGATATTTCCTGAAAGCGAAGCCGCCTTGTAGAGAATTGCCTTCAGAATCCACCACTTCCCTCCCCACCAGCAGAGGAATTTCAGCTCCAGTGTCTCCATTTAAGTTGATTTATTTAAAACGCTGACAGCTCACCTTTCCCTGTTCGAGGTGCTTGCGGGTGAAACTGGGATTGTCATATTTCAAAAAGTAAAAACCAGAACACCCCAAAAGTTGTTGAACAAAAACCCCGCACAAGTTTTCGATTGACTTGCCTAAGATCCAGGACAAAGCGCAAACTTTTGGAAATTCCCCTCAGATGTCAATTCCACCTTTGAAATCCCAGTAATGTCTGGGAAAATCCAGGCATATGTTAGCCCTAACAAAATTCAGTTTTTTATGGTTAACATTTCGAAAGAGGGAGAAGGAATGTGTGTGTTTTGTGTGTGTATCAGAGGGGTGGGGAACAAACTCCCTTCCTCCCCCCCAGAAATGAGGAGGGGCTGTAGCTCAGCGGCAGAGGCCATGCTCTCCACAAATAAGGTCCTGAGTTCCGTTCCCATCATCTCCAGGTGGGGCAGGGAAGGCCCCTGTCTAAGAGCGGGCAGAGGTGCTGCCACGAATGCAGAGCGCAGTCTGACAGCACAAGGCTCCTAGTTCAATTAGCCCCTTAACCAGAAGCTTGAGGGCTAGATCCTTGGCTTATTTCAACAAACCGTGCCAAAGTTCTCTGGCAGGACATCTGCTTTGCCTGCAGAAGGGTCGGGGATTAAAACTGCAGCTCTGGCTTTATCAACACCATGCTCTAACCAACGGAGCTATGCATGCGCTGATAATGGCCAAAAAGCGAGGTGGGAGGGTGAGAGAAAGAGACAGAGGGCATGGTGTATTTCCCAGTCCCCGTCCTCCACCCCCGCTGGCAAAAAAGAGTTGTACCAGTCAGGGAGGGGCAGTGACCTCTCCTTTGTCTGCAGAGACTGAAGTGGCCGGGGGGGGGGGGCTTGACAAGAGGTGGCTGCGCTCTCTCTTTCACTCTCCCTCTCCCACTCCCCTCCCCAACCTGACGACCTTGGGCGGGAGCTAATATTAGCAAGCAAGGGGCGTCTTTCGCCACGCCATGCAATGAAGCCAGGGACGTGCACAGCGACCTCTGAGAGAGGAATTACGCGCATGCCTCTCTCTCTCTCCTGCCACATGAAAATACTTCCCCAGAGATGAGTGGCGGATCTGGTGCCGATTCCCCCAAGCTCTGAGTGTCTGGGGCGTATCCTGATTAAACTATCCTCTGCGGGGACCTGTCCCCAAAGCCTCAGCTTCTGCTGGGAAATGGGGGCGGATTCCGCCAGAGATCTATGTGCAGAGCAATCGGGTGAGTTGCTCAAAGAGGGAGCTGCCCAAACTAAAGTCTCCTAAAGGTAAAGGTAAAGGTACCCCTGCCCGTACGGGCCAGTCTTGACAGACTCTGGGGTTGTGCGCCCATCTCACTCAAGAGGCCAGGGGCCAGCGCTGTCCGGAGACACTTCCGGGTCACGTGGCCAGCATGACATCGCTGCTCTGGCGAGCCAGAGCCGCACACGGAAACGCCGTCTACCTTCCCGCTGGTAAGCGGTCCCTATTTATCTACTTGCACCCGGAGGTGCTTTCGAACTGCTAGGTTGGCAGGCGCTGGGACCGAGCAGCGGGAGCGCACCCCGCCGCAGGGATTCGAACTGCCGACCTTTCGATCGGCAAGTCCTAGGCGCTGAGGCTTTTGTTGGTTTCTGCTTCCTTCACTGAGCAGCGAAGTGCTTGTCACAAGACAATGTTTACATTCAACAGTCAAGTGCTGTTGGGTTTTCTCACGGGAAAGGAGACTGGATGTGACGTACACTGGTTTCCTGTTTTTCACTGTTCTTTGCAGTTCAGAGTGTGATTCTCTCCGTGCTTTAGAGGAGAGAGGATGCCTTTCTCTGCTCCGGCAGAGGGAAAATGTTTTTCTGTAAATTACCAGCTTTGAAGTGTAAATAAAGTAATATAGAGCATGTTGGCACGTACTTTTCATCATTCCGCTGTGCACTGGACACTGCTTATCTCCAACATTTGGTTATGGGCCCAGAAAAACGCAGTGTTTTGAGAATGGACTCCAGAAGTCGGGCTCCTGGCAAAGGAACAAAGGAGCAAAGAATTGGAGTGCCGGCAAAGGATCGGAATGCAGAGGGCCGGATCGGACGATATCTCTGCGCGTCAAGATGATTTGATGAGGTATGTGCTACAGCTCTGGGCAGCCTGCCAGCTTCTAATTAATGGCTTTATGGCTGGACTTTGAACTTTTATAGCCGGTTTTGCCGTGGCACAGGCAAAAGGCTAGAGGGATAGATTTTTCCTATGCTGGGGGAAATCGAAAGTAAAGCAGCTGCAGCAGTGTCGCAGCATGAATTTAAGACAGCAGAGAGAACTTTCACTTTTGAACTTGCCTTTGGAATGCGGTTTGAAGCAGCTGCAGATAAGCAAAGCAGTTAAGCAGAAAGGCACAGGTTCACAAAGCAGAGGCTGTTTTTGAATTTGCTTTTGGATTGAAGCAGCTGTAAACAGACACAGCTTGTATGAAGCAGCCTGATTTAAAGCAGCAGAGATGACGCAGAAGGCTAATGCCAAAGTCATGATGGCTAGCTGCAGAAGGCTGGATGAGGCAAGTGGGGAATTTGATGCCAATCAGCCAAATGCTCAACTCACAGTAGCCTGTGATACTGCCATGATTCAGAATGAAGCAGACCGCCAGGGTGATAGCTGCATGGGCAAGGGGGAGTCTTCACAGACGTCATCCCAGAGTGCAGTGGAACCACCAGATGGCGCCAAAGCTTTGAAGGCAGTGAAATGCTACTCGTGTGGACGTCTAGGCCATATGAAGAGGGAATGCAGATATCCCAGGGCCAAGACAGAGCAGCGCAGCGAAAGCTCATCGCGTGGAAAAGGCCGAGGCAAAGGCAAAGGTCCGGTGTCCAGGACAACGCAGCACAAGGCAATGGTCTCACGCTTCACTCCAAAGGTTGCAGAGGTCCAGAAGACGTCTAGATCTTTCTTCGTTGTTGATTCAGCGGCGACCCATCACATGTGCAACGATAAGCGACTGTTCGTGTCTTTTACACCGCAGGAAGGTGCGATTCACCAGGCGGATGACCACACAATTCCCAGTAAAGGCTACGGAACTGTTGTTCTTCACAGTTTGGACTTATCGATACAGGATGTGTTTTATGTGCCAGATGCCAAACATAATCTGCTCAGCGTTGGACAGCTGAATGAGCGGAAAATTGACGTTTCCTTTAAGAACAAAAGGTGCATCATCACAAAGAAAAATGATTATGTATTGCATGCTGAATATGTCGATCGTTTGTATGTTTTGTATTTTGATGATGTTGTGCAGGATGACACTTGTTGCATTGCAGGTTCTAACAAAAGTTTGCATGCAGAATGTATTCATGATTTTCATCGAAAATTTGGTCATTTGCATTTTGAGGCAGTATCTAAAATGCCTGCCTTGGTTGAAGGTATGACTATTAAACCCTGCAGGTACCACATGAAGTGCAAGGCATGCGCAGCAAACAAGGTAAAAATGGCTGCGAAAGGTAAGGTGTCTAGTAGGCAAGCTACAGAACCATACCAGGTTGTTCATGCTGATTTGGTTGGACCACTAGCGCCCTCTTTGGGTGGAAACAGGTACTTCATGGTTCTCATTGATGCATTTTCCAGGTATATTTATGTGTACAATCTCAAGCAGAAATCAGAGGCTTTTCCAAGGTTCAAGGAATTCTGTGCTTGGTTGGGAAATGTGCATGGTAAGAAGGTAAAGACTCTTTTCAGTGATCGCGGGGGAGAATTCACTTCTCAGCAGTTTGAAGCTTTTCTGACTGAGAAAGGAATTCAACACGATTTGTCTAGTCCTCGCTCGCCATGGCAGAATGGACTTGCGGAACGAGCAAATCAGACATTGCTTCAAGGGTTAAAAACCTTGCTGCATGATGCCAATCTTCCAGAGAGTTATTGGGCCGAAGCTCTCTCATGTTTCACTTACAGTTATAATCGCAGGTTATCTTCAGCGATTGGTTGTACCCCCTATGAGAAGATGTTTGGCAAGAAGCCATACATCAAACACATGAAAATTTTTGGTTCTGACATGTGGGTTCACTCACCACAAAACTCCAAGTTAGACAAGCGTGGATTGCATGGTATCTTTCTAGGTTATCAGAAAGGGTCTTACAGAATAATGATGACTGACTCTAAGGCAATTAAGCTCACAAGAAGTGTTGAGTACAATGCCAAGTGGGGGGAGAATGTGGGAATTTTCCAATGTTATCCTGATGACAGTGATGAGACTGAGGATAATCAAAAGCAACCACAACAACCCACACCCACTGATGAAGGTTCTGATTCTGAGTCTGAAACTGAATCGGGTGATTCAGAGGATTTCAAGAGTGCGAAAGCCTCTATGCGACCCTCTGAAAGCTCTGATCAAGAATTGGAGGAACCATTGTTCACAATAGGTCACTTTTCTCCTAAGAAGGAAGAGGAGAGTGTTGAAGACTTAAGGCTAATTCGCAGGTCACAGAGAGCAACAAAAGGCAGACCTCCAAAGAGATTTGCTGATGAGTTTGCTAAGATAGCAGTAACAGCTGTTAAAAGCACCAAGAAGGTGTTTGAACCTTCAAGTTTCCAAGAAATCCAGGATTTGGATTCAAAGGAAGCTGAGCCATGGTTAAATGCCATGAAGGCTGAGCTTGATTCCTTGGAAAGGAACAAAACATGGGATCTTGTTCCAGTAGTTCCAGGAATGAAACTGCTTGGAAGCAAATGAGTCTTCAAAGCGAAGACTGATCAAAATGGCAAGATAGTCAGACACAAAGCCAGATTGGTAGCCAGAGGTTTTGCACAGGTACCAGGTGAAGACTATCACGAGACCTACTCACCCACCGTGAGGTATGAGAGCATTAGGCTTATGCTCAAGCTAGCTGCAGAAGAGAATCTACACATTAGTCACCATGATGTGAATACAGCTTTTCTGTACGGATCTCTAGATGAATCACTTTATATGCTTCCACCTGATGGCGTACAGGTAAAACAGGGATTTGTTTGTGCTCTGAAGAAGTCCCTTTATGGTCTCAAACAAAGTGCACGGTGTTGGCACACAAAACTCACTGAAGTATTGTTTTCTCTAGGTTTTAAGCAAGGGAAAGCTGATCCATGTGTATTTGTCAAAGAGGAGGGGCAAAAGAAACTGTATTGTTTGTTTTATGTTGATGATCTTTTATTCTTTTGGAAGGATGTCACAATGTACAATAATGCCCTAGCTCAATTGAAAGAGCACTTTGACATAAAAGATCTTGGTGAGGTAAACAACTACCTATCTCTGGAAATAGAGAGAGATCAAGATGGTAACATTCTAGTACACCAGTCACGTAAAATTGCTGATGTGTTAAGCAAACTAAACCTGATGGATGCTAACCCTGTGGACACACCGATGATAACAGGTTATCAGGTAGATGACACTGGAGAAGCATTTTCTGATACTACACTGTACAGAAGTGTGCTAGGCAAGCTAAACTTCATTGCCAGATGTTCAAGACCAGACATTGCTGTTAGCTGTAATTTGCTAAGCAGACAAGTCAACAATCCTACTGTTAAGGATTGGAAAGCTCTGAAACGCATAGCGCGGTATTTGAAAGGCACTATGCATTACAGACTGAGATTTAACAATCAGAAGTCTGGTGGTCTTGAGATATTTGCAGATGCAAGTTTTGGAAGTGACACTACAGACAGGAAAAGTACGTCTGGAGTTTGCTATAAGTACAATCAAGGTCTATTTGATTGGTCATGCAAGAAGCAAACAACAGTTAGCTTAAGTACTTGTGAAGCTGAACTGAATGCACTGTCTTATTCACTTAAGGATTGTGAATGGTTGTTACAATTGTGCAAAGACATGAAAATTCCTGTCAAATGTCCAATCCAGGTTTACCAGGACAACAAAGCATGTTTGGCTTTGCTGAATTCTGAAGGTTGTAAGCAAAGCACGAAGCACTTGCAATTGAAGTTGCAACATGCTAGGGAACGTATTCAAAAGGGACTCGTAACGGTGTCCTATATGCCAGGTAATGAAATTCCTGCTGATGTATTGTCCAAGATTGTATCAAGGGATCAACACTGTACCTATGTGCAGAAGTTGGGTTTGTGCTGATATTGTACGAACACGCTGCCCAGTGATGTTCACAGAAAGGGGGAGGATGTTGGTTTCTGCTTCCTTCACTGAGCAGCGAAGTGCTTGTCACAAGACAATGTTTACATTCAACAGTCAAGTGCTGTTGGGTTTTCTCACGGGAAAGGAGACTGGATGTGACGTACACTGGTTTCCTGTTTTTCACTGTTCTTTGCAGTTCAGAGTGTGATTCTCTCCGTGCTTTAGAGGAGAGAGGATGCCTTTCTCTGCTCCGGCAGAGGGAAAATGTTTTTCTGTAAATTACCAGCTTTGAAGTGTAAATAAAGTAATATAGAGCATGTTGGCACGTACTTTTCATCATTCCGCTGTGCACTGGACACTGCTTATCTCCAACAGCTTTAACCCACAGCGCCACCTGCGTCCCTACTGGCTGCTAAAAATGTCAAAAGCCCTATATGATATATATGGGGGGAGAGAACCCAGGCGGCACCAACGCCACATTCCAGTCCGGCCACCACGGCACAAGGTGAGGCTAGAGAGCACCCTTTGCACCCCAGTCGTGATCCGGTTGGTCAAAACAACACATATCAGCAACATTAAGATCACAGACCATGCACCAGTAGAATCATAGAATGGCAGAATTGGAAGGGACCCCGAGGGTCATCTAGTCCTACCCCCTGCAATGCAGGAGCATTTTGCCCAACGTGGGGCTCAAACCCACAACCCTGGGGTTAAGAGTCCCGTGCTCTGAGAACGGAGTTATCCCACAGAAGTCAACCTCAAACTAGAAGAGGAAATACAAACTGCCCCATCATGATCTTTCAGCCCCATATTGTCAACAAATGAAACAAGAGAGAGTCTCCTGAAGACCCTCCACAACTACTTTGTGAAGAGACTGAGTTGCTGATCAGGGCTTGCTCACCTCCCTTCCGCTGGGGAGTGGGCAGTTCTGTCCTGTCCCTCTTCTAGGGGTCATTGTTAGCACCCAATCGCCCTAAATGGAGAGATGCTGCAGAACCACCTGACCTCAGAGGAGGCTGTCTTTTTTGGGGGGTGAGGGATTAGAGAGGTACTTATCCTACCACCCCTGTGCAGCCAGCATCTCCTGGGCCCACAGAGGCCGCATGGTCAAAGTCCAGAGGCTTCCGCCCTGAAGACCATATAGCCCTGGTCCTAAAGGATCTTCACCGGCTCCCAGTTATGTTTCTGGGCACAATTCAAAGTGTTAGTGCTGACTTTTAAAGCCCTAAACGGCCTCAGTCCAGTATACCTGAAGGAGCGTCTCCACCCCCATCATTCAGCCCATACACTGAGGTCCAGCTCCGAGGGCCTTCTGGTGGTTCCCTCCTTGCGAGACGTGAGGATGCAGGGAACCAGGGAGAGGGCCTTCTTGGTGGTGGCACCCACCCTGTGGAACACCCTCCCATCAGATGTCAAGGAGATAAAAACTATACAACCTTTAGAAGACATCTGAAAACAGCCGTGTATCGGGAAGCTTTTTAATGTTTGATGTTATATGATATTTTTATATCTGTTGGAAGCCACCCAGAGTGGCTGGGGCAACCCAGCCATTTGGGTGGGGTATAAATAATAAAATTATTATTATTATTATTATTACTACTACTACTATTCACAGCAAAACCACAGCCTCTCTTACTCCCATAGAATCAGTGCCTATTGGTGTCATAGAACTGTAGAGTTGGAAGGGAACCCAAGAGTCATTTAGTCCAACCCCTTGCAATGCAGGAATGCTGCCCAGAGTCATTGCTGGGTGGGCTCGAACCACGAACCTTCTGGTTAACAGCCAGGAATGGCTTATGAAATGGATGGACTCTGCTGAAATGGCAAAACTGACTGCCAAATTAAGAGGACATAATGACGAAGCGTCTAAGGAAGAATGGAGACCACAGGTGGATTACCTATCCAATTATCCCCCATATATGAAGTCGCTGCAGGCAGGATTTGAAATATAAGGAGCGGAATAATGAAAGATTAAGCAAAACTCTCGCCTTGAAACTTCCCTTGTACCACCAAGACCATCACCTGGAGCAGAATGTCATGGGGCCCTGAGACAGTGGTGAAGTGCGCTGCCAAGATGGTGGCCGTCTCGGTCAGCCCCACAGCCAGGCTCCCACACCAAAGGCCCCCCCCAGGTCGCCCCCTCACCCGTTGCCGCAGGGTCTCCGTCTCCTCCTGGTAGGCCGCCAGCTGCTTCTTCCACTGCTCCACGTTGGCATTGGCTTCGTTCAATGCGGCCACCAGCTTGTTGTTGTTGTCTTGCAGCGTGAAGAACTCTGCCTCCCACTGGACTTCGCAGACAGAGCTGGGAAGGAGACAGAGAGGGTCAGCGGCGGATGCCAAGGGCCACAGAGTTGGAAGGGACCCCGAGGGCCATCTAGTCCAACCCCCTGCAAGGCAGGAATATTCTGCCCAAGATGCAGCTCAAACCCATGACCCGGAGAGTCTTGCGCTTTGCCAACTGAGCTATCCCAGCTGCTGGGGAGTAAGTGAGATTTGAACAGGAATGAAACAGCCACCGTTTGGGTGCCCCTTCCCCAACCCACCTCCGCCGCCCTCCTCACCCTTCGGAGAGCATCTTCTTGATCCGCTCCCTCTCCGTCGTCATCTCCATGTCGGCGCTCTGGCTGCGGAAGAGCTTGTCATCTCCAGGTCCATTGGAACTGATGATGGGGCTGGGGAGGATCTGTGGGGCAGGAGAGCATGGGGAGCGGGTGGGTGAAGCAGAGTCCAATTTCAGGTGCCCTCAAGAGCCACCTGTCGCATTGCAGGAAGGTGGGCTTTCATGCACGGACAAACACACCCTCCGAGGGGTCAAGGCCCCGTGCCACACTGGGAAATCCCAAACCTTCCAAATATCCCAGGTGGTTCTCTTGCTATCCAGACCTAGAAGAACCTCCTCTCTTCCTCACCATAAACTTTTTTATGCTCCTCCTTCTCTGGAACTCCATGCCACTGGATGCTCAGAATTCAACTAGAACTGTCGCTTAGCACTTCAGAAGCATTGCTAAGTATTAAAATGGTGGCTTTATTTTTAACAAATGCTCCCTGCTCAGTGTGAAGCTTCCCTTCTCTCCTCCTCCTCCTTCTCCAGCCCAAGGGACTGTTCACACTCCCTCCTCCGCACGCTCTGCTGATCCATCTGTGCCCAGACCTAGGAACATGGTGTCCTCCACCCCCCAGATCCACCTGCCTGTCCCTTTTACCCAAGAGGAGCTGCCAAGGAGCAGCTGGGGGGGGGGTACTGCAATGCTCCTGCGTCTTCACCTGCCCCACACCGGAGAGGTGGGCAGGCTCAAAACAATTTCATGGGCCAAATTAGGACCCTGCTGGGCCCTGTTTTCAGAGGTTCCCCCTGGCTAGTCTACATCCCAAGAGTCGGTTCAATTCCTAGTGAACTGGCCCATCCCCCGCTGCAGGGTTTTTGGAGGAACAGGACACCTGGCCTGCTTACCTGCTGGGACGTCAAACTGAGGGCTGGGCTGGTCAGCTCCGTCTTATCCTGCGACTTCTCCCTTGCCAGGCGAGCGGCTTCCTTCACCTCCTGAAACTTCTCTGCAAACTAAGCAGGGAAAACAGAACTGAGGGGTTTGGCCGCCATCTTGGATATTTGTAAAATGGATCAAAAAAGAGGCCCTGCCCTCTTCTACCTTGCTAGCTGAACAGCACCCTTTAACCCCTTTTTTATAATTTAAATTTTTTATTAGATTTCCCCAAAGTTTCCAAAGCTGCTAGTTAGGAGAACAAGAGCCGGAGAGTTGTGTGAGAGCTGGAAGCTGGAGACGCAGAGACCTGCTTGCTCTGTGCTGGACCCAAAGCTGTGACTAAAGCAAGATCTCTTGGGGTGCGGATGCTGTGAGCCCCCCTTACAATGCTCAGGTCGTACTCATGTGCAGGACACCGCTGTCTCTGCCGTGCTTCCTTCCGACACTGAGCCCTGGCCGAGCAGTTGGAACCTCCTGGAGTTTCTCACTGCTCAGAGATTAGGGTAGTGCATTGTGCGCCTTGCACTGTGTGTTAAGTTTAATACCTTTCCTTTTCCTGCCCCTGAGTTCTTACCTGGGAGAGGTGCTGCTCAGAGGCAAATCCCAGGCCATAGACAGTGTTTGCCCTGCTGTCGGCCCACTGGCCGAATTTCTGCGAGGTCTTCGTGAACGTCATGTTGGGGGTGATGGTGCTGTTGATGATGGCCTTTGGGGAGCAGAGAAAGGGTTTTAAGGGTCTCCTTCTGCCTTACGTCAAGAGAAAGTGGCGAGAGCAAAGCTTTCCTCCCTTTCTCAGAACACTAGAATTTGCAGAGACCCAAGGAAGCTGAGGGACGGGAGATTCAGGGCAGAGGAAAGAAAACACTTCTTCGTGCAACGCAGAGTTGGACAGAGGAACTCCCTGTCACAGTGACAGCCAACAACTTGGCTTCGAAAGAGGATTGCATGGAGGAGAGAGCTATCAAAGGTTACTAGCCATGATGGATGTGCTCTGTTTCTACAGATTATCTCTCTCTCTCTCTTTTTTTTTTTTAAAAAAAGAAGCTTTTCCAAAGCGCATGCCTATAATGGGGTTTGTTTTCTCCTGCTCTCGCCGCCACTCTCACCTTGGTGCCTCCCACACTGATGATTCGGTAGACGTTGCGTGTGGCATCGTAGAAGTAGGAGACGGTCAGCGCGTGTTTGCTGGTGGGGATCCAGTTCCTCTTGGTGGCCGGGTCGATCTGGAAGATGTGTGCCCTGGTGCTGAAGATCGGCTGCTCCCTGCAAAGGAGGGCGGGAGCAGAAGGGGGTGCTGAGCAGCGGCTGAGATTGGCAGCCAGCAATTGCTCCCCCACCCACCCAACCCACCTCGTGTGCTCTCCTGCTTAGTGCCAGGCTATATCTGAGAGACCTTATTCCCTGCAATCAACCTGCCTGGGCTCTGAGGTCTCGGGGCAGAGGGTCCTCTCTTGGTACCACCACCCTCTCTGCAGGACGGTGGCTTCTTGGTTGCTCCCAGACAGCTTGGGAACTCTCCGTTCCTAGAGAAATTAGACCAGCTCTCTTCTTGTAAGCTCACCTTTGGTCCCTTTCCCCAAAAACGAAGCTAAGTTTCTAGTCCTCATTCTTCTGAATCAAAGGCTATAGGGAGATAGGAATCGGAGGGTCGATCTCCCCAGCTCTAATGATTCAGCTCTACCCATTCCCTGGAAACTGAAGCCCCCAGCCCCTCCCCACCAAGCAACAATCGATTCATGGCAGCTCAAAGCTCAAAATCAAAAGAGGGATTTCAAAGTCTTGGCCTTTGTTAGTTTGAATGTTAACACAGAGACACGGGGGAGCGGAGATTAAGGCAAGGCTGTTACCTAATTGTTGACATTGGTTAATTCTGACCGATGCAGACGGTTAGGTGACAAGTGGGGGTTGGGAGAGGGGTCTGAGAACGGTCATCAACCATCAGGGTAGTCCTTTCTGTCCCTGGGCGAAATTCCCAGTCTGGCTGGGGTCTGGCGGGCGATTCATTTCCTAGCGATGGAAAATGACGGCTGTTAATTGACACACAAAACACAGGAGAGAAAGAGACCAAGGCAGAAAGCAATATTGCTGAGCAAGAGCCGGCCAGAGGTTTTCTGAGCTGTTAATCTGTAATGATTTTGGGCCACTTAGGAAGAAGCGGGAAGGAGGGAGAGACAGACACAGAGAGAATCAATCTTTGCAATCCCTGTATACTGGGCTCCCATGTCTCAGGGAGATTTAGATTTCCTGACACCTAGAGAGGTGAATGCATCAAGAGTCAAACAAATGTTGCATCTCTGCTTCCTTTGCTGAATGTATTTTTTAATAAAATGGTAGGTGGTGATGATGATGATTCTTAATTGCATTTGCATGCAGCCCTTCATCTGCAGATCTCAGGGCTGTTCACAACATAAAAATACAATACAGTAGTTGAAAGTCTGATGAGAGGCTTGGTGTGGGCAGCAGACCTGGTCCCTTGCGGCCTGGCACAGCAAAGCACATTCGGGAATCAGAGAAGCAGAGAACCACAGATTAAAAACAAACCAACCCTAGATGATACAGTGGTACCTCATGTTACGGACGGGATCCGTTCCGGAGGCCCGCCCGTAACGTGAAATGCCCACAACTCGAAGCGCTGCGTCTGCACAGGCGCACGGCGAGATTTGGCGCTTCTGTACATGCACAAGCAGCAAAACCTGGAAGTAACCCGTTCCAGTACTTCCGCGGGATGTAAGGCGAAAAGACACAACATGAAGCGGATGCAACACAAGGTATGGTTGTACAATGGAACCATCGTTTTCAAGACAACCGTAGTCATAAGCCGGGCAAATCTAGAACTAGACTTGATAACGCTGGAATCTTTCAGTTGGACTTTGAGATTTTAGTTTACAGAGTAGGAGTTAATGAAATTATGCGTGACATGGAGAAAGTGGACAGAGGAAAGTTTTTCTCCCTCCGAACATGAGAAGTTGTGGACATCCAAGGAAGATTCTGAACAGGTCAAAGTCCTTCTCCACACAGCACATAGTTAACTGCGGAACTCCCTCCCACAGGAGATGGCTTCAGAAGAGGAGAACACAAATCCATGGAGGAGGAGACAACAGCTATTGATGGCCACTAGTCAAGATGGCTTTGCTCTGCTTTTGAATACCAGTCGCTGGGAGTCACAGGAGGGGGGAGGGCTTGTGTTCAAATCCTGCTTGCCGGTTTCGCACAGGCAACAATTTGGCCACTGTAAGAAGAAGATGCTGTACTAGCTGGGCTGCTGGCCCGATCTAGCAGAGCTCCTCCTATGCTTTTATTTTAGCCCACTCATTCTCCGTGCCTCTTTCAAAGTTTCGTTTGTCATCTTTTAATTTGCAACTGCTCTCTCTGGCTTTAAATATATTATAAAACGGAATGAAGAAATATTTACCAAGGAGGAGACACACACATACACAGCTGGGATGGTTCCCTTCGCTCTTCTTCACAATACCTCACTGAGCAGGAGCAGTCTATCTGAGGAGTGTGGGCTCTGAATTTCAGCAGCTATTCTTAAATCACCCTCACAACCCCCCAGCCCGGCTCTTGATGCAGGGGCCTGGCAAGGAGATGCATCTGTCCGGAGAAATCACACAATTTATTGTCATAATCTGGTCTTTGCTTTGAGCCGGCTCCCATGCTTGTGGTCCAAAATTGCACCTTTGGGTCATGAACTTACGCCAGTGGTTCTCAAACTTGTTTCTCTGGGCCACACTTTGAGAATAAAAATGTGCTTGCCCCTCACTGATTTTTGTTGTTGTTGACAAGAAGCATCTTGAAAAACAAAAAGAAACCATTCCTAGCAGTGCTTGGTTTATAACACAAACGCTACTACTTTGGAAATTGGGATACTACACAAACGCTCATCTCGCTTTACTGGCCGAGGGAGCCGGTGTACAGCTTCTGGGTCATGTGGCCAGCATGACCAAGCCGCTTCTGGCGAACCAGAGCAGCGCACGAAATGTCGTTTACCTTCCTGCCAGAGCGGTATCTATCTATCTACTTGCACTTTGATGTGCTTTCGAACTGCTGGGTGGGCAGGAGCAGGGACCGAGCAACGGGAGCTCACCGCGTCCTGGGGATTCGAACCGCCGTCCTTCTGATCAGCAAGCCCTAGGCTCTGTGGTTTAACTCACAGCACCACCTGCACTTGTAATTATGTACTTTTCATTTTTCAATAAAGAATATATATAAAAAATAGGTATACAAACTCAGAGGCATGAGCTTGCTTCTGTTGGGTAATCGCTGGCTAGTGGCTCCCAAGTTGTGGAAAGCTCTCTCCAGAGAGGTTAACCTCTGGCACCTTCATTCTATATTTTTAGGAAACAGGCAAAACCGTTCCTCTTCAACCAGGCCTTTGGGCGATTAATATCCTTCTGTGGGAAGGGGGTTATTATGGTCTTGATGTTTTGGTTTAATTATTTTCTTGTGTTTTATCTTGTATTTTCTTCTGTGAACCACACTGAGATCTTTTGATGAAGGGTGGCATTTAGTAGTAGTAGCAGCAGCAGTAATAATAATAATAATAATAATAATAATGTGAGTCTAATTTGAGACAAACTCATCTCATCAACACAAAGAAGCCTTGCTGTTTTCTGATCTTTCATATTTTTTCTCAGCATCGCTAGATGCTCTCTTATTTTGAAAAGATTCTGACCCACATTCTGCAAATAAAAAAATATATATTTTGATACTAGACTATACTACCCTGAAATGCTTAGATGTTTCTCTGATCATCCTGGGATCTTCCCGTCACACTTGCCACCCTCTCCTGGCACACCACACCCCTGGAGGCAGGGTTTGGAGGTCCCAAGCGGCCGACTGTGTGACTCCCACACCGACTTCCATGACAGGCGCACATTCCAGCAGGCCATGTCCCCCGCCCACCCCCAGTCTGCAGGCTGCCTTTTTCTCTCTTTCGTTCTTTGGCTTGCTTACAGATGCTTCCAACCAGCCGTTCAGGCTGCAGACAATGGCTCTTGCTCCGCTGCCAGAAACGATCTCCCTTTGCTGATTTCTTTATGTCAGGCTGCTCTTTAAAAAAGGAGGGGGAGGCAAAGAGGAGCAGCGTAGCCTGGTCAGTTGGCAACCCCATCTGGGAATCAAAACAAGGCCAAAGGAAGGAAGGCGGGCTGGTTGGGGGTTCCAGATCTAATGCACAAAAGGCTTCCTCCATATCCTACAACATTTCTCTGATGAAAATAGGGACATCCTATTTAGCGGTGGTGGTGGTAGTTGTTGAATAGTGGGCAGAGTAGTAGTAGTAGTAGTAGTAGTAGTAGTAGTGTTATATCCTGCCCATCTGACTGGGTTGCCCCAGCCACTCTGAGCGGCTTACAACATACTGTATAGAGAAACATAATACAGTCATACCTCGGGTTAAATACGCTTCAGGCTGAGCATTTTCAGGTTGCGTTCCACAGTGACCCGGAAGTAACGGAATGGGTTACTTCTGGGTTTCGCCGCTCGCACATGTGCAGACGCTCAAAATGACGCCACACGCAGAAGCGGTGAATTGCGGCATGCGCAGACGCGGGTTGCGTTCTGCTCAGGATGCAAACGGGATCCGTTCCGGAGCAGAGGTACAGAGATACAGAGGTATCACTGTAATTATTATTATTATTGTTATTATTATTATTATTATTATTATTATTATTATTATTATTATTAATACCCTGCCCATCTGGGCAGCTTCCAGCAAAATATTAAAATGCAATAATTCATCAAATATTAAAAGCTTCCCTAAACAGGGCTGCCTTCAGATATCTTCTAGATGTCTGGTGGTTGTTTTTTCCTTTGACATCTGATGGAAGGGCGTTCCACAGGGCAGGTGCCACCACCGAGAAGGCCCTCTGCCTGGTTCCCTGTAACCTCACTTCTCGCAGTGAGGGAATTGCCAGAAGACCCTCGGAGCTGGACAATGGGGATAGAGATGCTCCTTCAGGTATACTGGGCCAAGGCCCTTGAGGGCTTTAAAGGCCAGCATCAACACTGTACTGGGGGCCAACGTAGATCCTTTAGGATCGGTGTTATATGGTCATGGCAGCAGCTCCTAGTCACCAGTCTAGCTGCCACATTCTGGATTAATTGTAGTTTCCGGGTCACCTTCAAAGGTAGCCCAACGTAGAGCACATAATAAGAGAACATAATAAAACATTACACATTAAAAAACTTCCCTATGCACGGCTGCCTTCAGATGTTTTCTAAAGGTTGTATAGTTACTTATCTCCTTGACTCCGTGACGCATGCACGCACTGTATGTAGCGATGCCACACAATGCACCCTATGTAACAACGCCATGCATGTGTCGTACGTAGCGGCACAACACATGCGCAGCCAGTGGTTTGCGGTTAGCCGGGTGTCGGTTAGCTTTCATTCACCCCTGATTCAAGGATCAAATCAGAAACCAGGACGGCTTCTGTAAATCCAAGGCTGTCCCTGGAAAATAGGGACACTGGGGGGGGGGGGCAGTCTGCTTCTTTCCCACAAATGTTCAGACTGGATATGCAAACACTGATGTAGGACAGGCCTGCACCTCCCATGTTGTTAAGCACAGAATCTGTGTGAGATTTCAGACCTGGGAAAAGTTTTTTTCAGGATCATATCCCAAAATCACATGAGAGCATGGAACCCCAATTGGCTGCTGTGCTCTCACAATTAAGAATGGGACACCCCATTTTTTCCCCATGACAGTTGCAATGTAAAATATAGGAATATTGGTACCGGTAGATGCCTTATACAGTGGTACCTCGGGTTACAAACACTTCGGGTTACAGACTCCGCTAACCCAGAAATAGTACCTCAGATTAAGAGCTTTACCTCAGGATGAGAACAGAAATTGCGCAGTGGGGGCAGCGGGAGGCCCCATTAGTTAAAGTGGGACCTCAGGTTAAGAATGGTTTCAGGTTAAGAACGGACCTCCAGAACGAATTAAGTTCGTAACCAGGGTTACCACTGTACTTAATGTTTTATTATGTTTTTTTATATGTTGGAAGCCACCCAAAGTGGCTGGGGCAACCCAGCCAGATGGGCTGGGTATAATAATAAAATTCCCCATGCCCCCACCTCCCGTTCTGCATGCCTCCTATGTCACAGTTGCAGCCCCCCACCCCCACCCCCACCTCAGCGGCCTCACTCCCTCTGATCTGCCTCCAAAGCTTCATTAACTACGAACTCCAAAATCTGGGATCCTGTTGAATCTGGTGCCAAAGTTTTGCAGTCATTTTGCAGCAATGTTTTGCCCCCATGTTTTGCAGGACCCCACAAATGTGGGGTTTTCACTGCAAAACAAGTGCAAAGCTTTGGCACCAGTTTTGAGGTGATCCCATATTTTGAGGTTTGTAGTTAAGGAAGTCTGCCTGCAAAGTGTCGCTTGACAGAGGACAGAGCAGGACCCGTTAAGCAGGTGGACGTCAGGCGAAGCAGCCGCTGGGACTGCAGCTTTGCAGTCTCGACATGCTCAGCCCAGGACGTTCTTCGGAGCATGCCAGCAGCCTCTGGTTGCCTGGAGGCCATGGGAGAGCGCTTCACGCACGGCTGCGGAGGGCTTTGAAGAGGCACTTAGAAACCAGCCGGCCACCAGCAGGGCCTGGCGGGGAGAAAGGAGCGTCTCCGCATGTGAGCGGGTGTGCATGTCCTGGGGCAGAGGGGCGTGCGCACGCGTGCGTGCATGCGAGAGAGCATTCTCCTCCGCATGCCGGCTCCTCGAGACTCTTGAAGCGTGCAAGATTGGTGCTTGATTGTTCGCAGAGAGAGAGAGCGCAAGGATGCTGGAAGCATAGCAAAGAGAAATGAATGGATCTCTTTTTAGATATAAAAGGAGCAGGACAAAGGACAGTGAGGAGATGGGAATGGCAGGGGGGACATGCTGATAAAACCAGCCTCACGGAGAGAGGAGGCATCACAGCGCAAAGGGGGAATTGGTCGGAGCATGCAGGGCCACAGTGGTGAAGCTTTTTGCTGCTGGGGGCCACATGGCCATAGTGGATGGAGCCAAGGGCCACAGGGTCCCCTTTCTCTGCCTGGATGCCTACACACCACACATTCAAAGCATGTTTTCATCCCAACCCTAGAATTCCGGGAGCTGTAGCACATGCCTCCATGGCACCTTAACTCCCAGCACCTTTAGAAAACTACAGTTCCCATGATTCCATTTTGGGAGGATAAATGAATGCTGTGCATGGGTTTCTGGCCAAAACCCCTTTCTGCTGCCCCTTGCGCCTCTCTTCCTTGTCTCATACACGAAAGGGACTGCATATGGTTTTGGGGGTGCAGGTTGCTCACCCCCCCAAAAAAAGTAAATCCAGAGTTGCTGCTGTTGCCCCCAGGTCCTCTTTGCAGGCTTCCCATGGGCAACTGGCTGGCCACTTTGAGAACAGGACGCTGGGCTAGACGGGCCACTGGCCTGATCCTGCCACAGGGGTCTTCTCACAACCTTGCTCCTGGGGAAGCACTCCAGTGCAAAGCTGGGATAGAATCATAGAATTGTAGAGTCGGAAGGGACACTGAGGATCATCTAGCCCACCCCCTGCAATGCAGCTGTTCCCTACGGGGATTGAACCTGCAGCCTTCGCATTAACATCAGCAACATGCTCTAACCAGCGGAGACTCCTAATCTCACGGTCGTGGGTTCCAGCCCCACACTGAGCAAAAGATTTCTGCAATGCAGTGGGTTGGACTAGATGGCCCTTGGGACCCCTTCCAACGCTACAATTCTATGCTTCTATGGCAATGCACCCAGCCTTCCCTTTTCCACGGTAACTTTCAAGCCTGTTTAAAAATAGCCTCCGAACGCTCTCAGGTCAGGCCAGCCGCCTCTCCTTCTCCCCGTTTTCTTCTCTGAGCTCAGAGGCTTCGCAGCAGTAGATGCTGACAATGCCTGACTTTGCTGCTCTCTCTCGGGGGGGGGGGGGCTGAGAAATTTCCACCCTGCCACATGGAAATAAATGCCATTTGCAGAGAAAAATCCACTGCACAGCTACTCCACAGGCAAATTTTCCCTTGCCCTGGTTCCCTCAGATTTTTCAAAGCGACTATTTTAAAAGCAGGAATGGGTAAAAAAAGGAAGAGATGAAAGAGTGGAGGAGGTAGAGAAAGGACTACAGCAACCTCTGCTATCCAGTCATGTGTGTAACTGCATCTCTTCCTGTCCACACTTTCTTCCCTCCCCTTCATTAACTCTGCCTCTCTCCTGGCCGCCTTCCCCCAGACATCAGCAGCTGCCACGCCAAACCCCTCTCCTCACCCAAGCCCCATCTGCATGCCTTGGTTTCGTATCCTGGCCTTCCTCCGATGAACTGGATAGCTCAGTTGGCAGAGCAAGAGATTCTTAATCTCAGGGTTGGGGGTTTGAGTTCCACCTGGGGCAAAAAGGTTCCTGCATTGCAGGGGGTTGGACTAGATGACCCTCAGGGTCCCTTCCAACTCTAAAGTTCCACGAATCAAACTCTGGGTGGGGCGAGAGAGTCCATTGGGAGTGGGCAGGCCTTTTTGGACCCTGGGGTCACAGCCTGCAATGGATAAATGCTTTAAATTCTGCTGGCTTCTCTGAAAAGGGATGCAAAGCAATCTCTAGGGGACTAAGAACATCCTTGCAGGATCACCACTGGTCCAGTGGTGGGGAACCTGCAGGCAGGATCCTGTGCACAAGAGCGATGCTTTCCCCCTCCCCTCCTGCGGTTTCCAGCCACTGATACTCAGAACAGAAGCATTACTTCTGAATAGGCAGGGCAGAGCCATTGTGATAGCTTCACCCAACATGAATTTGCCACCTTCCCCAGCAACTTGCATTCCACGTTGAGCAAAAGATTCCTGCATCACAGCGGCCAGGAGTAGATGACCCTCATGGTCCCTGCCAACTCTACAATTCTATGGGTCTATGAGTGGCAGACTGACTTCTGCATACGGAGGTCGCATCCAGCTGCCGTGGCTAATAGTCTACCTCCTCTAAAATCCACTTTTAGAGCAATCGGACTGAGCGGCTGCTAGTTCCACAGATTATTCTGGTCTGGTGGGAAGCGCTTTTTCATTCTGTTCTTTTTCAAGACCCCAGTAAATCCCCCTTTGGAGGGAAAAGGAAGGCTCTTTGCACATCCAGTATGGCCTGATCTCCTCTTCCCAGCCAAAACACTGAAAGGGGGTCGCTGGGCTCCTGTTGCCAACACCCCCCCCTCTCTCTCTCCTTCCAACTTTTAAGCAGGTGCCCAGCATCATCCCTGACCACATGAGTTATTAAAATAGTACCCCCCCCCCGCAATTTCCAAACTACCCCTCCCTGCTGTGTCTAAAGGGGGCGTGAGGGGAGGAAGGAGATTCTGATTGGTCTCTGCTGACCACCTCACCCATCCAATGGGAGGCTTTGCATGGGGGGGGGGCTGCTAGGAAGAGGGAAAGCGAGAGAAGGTGGGCTGAACAGATCTTGTGCATTCATTCCCTTCATCCCTCTCCTGCAACCTCCAATCTGCAAATCTCCCTCAGGGCCATCTTTTCTGCAACCTCAAAAATCTGCCTCCTCTTCAGGTTGGTGAATTGCGCCTTTGCCTCAGCAGATCCCTCCTCATGCCCTCCTGGGTGCCTCTGCCCCTTCCTCCCCTCTTCTCTGAATTTCATCCCTGCCCTTGGCCTGAGAGGGCCTCTCCTTGGATGCCACAGCTGAGGAGGGGGGCAGACACATCCCGACATGGGTGAAATTCCAACATGGAATCATAGAATTGCAGAGTTGGAAGGGACCCTGAGGATCATCTAGTCCCACCCCCCAGCAAGGCAGGAATAGGCTGCTGTCCCTTCGGGGATCAAACCTGCAACCTTGGCATTATCAGCACCACACTCTAACCAGCTGAGCTATCGCACCATCTATATAAAGAAATACTTCCATGGCCTGAGGACCAGGGTTTGGGGAAACCCACTGTCTGGTCACGGGTGTTGCCAGAGGAATAATAATAATAATAATAATAATAATAATAATAATAATAATAATAATAATAATAATAATAATATGCCGTCCATCCAACTGGGTTGCCTCAGCCACTCTGATGGCACCCAACCAAATATTAAAAACAACAAAACATTAACCACTAAAATCTTCCTGATACAGGGCTGCCTTCATATGTCTTTGGAAAGTTAGACAGTTCTTTATCTCCTTGACATTTGATGGGCGGGAGCCACTACGGAGAAGGCCCTCTGCCTGGCTCCCTGTGGCTTCACTTCATCGCAGGGAGGAAACCACCAGGAGGCACTTGGAGATGGGCCCCAGTCTCTGGGTTCCAGCTAAACAATGTTGAAATAATGCCCCTCAATAAGGCCAAACTTAGATTCACAAAATGTACCCCTGCGTACCCCCAGCAAAAAGCACAGCATGGAACTATATAGAGACATCGGCTGACTTCACGGTTTTTCCCACATTGTGATTTTTGCACAGCACACACACACACACAATCATGATTCGTAATATATTGTCAGGTCAAAAACTATGAAGCAGATATCAGGATATGGGCTTCAAAGTGGTTTTGGACAATATATCCATATATTTCCCAGCCCTCCTCCCTCTACCCTTCCCCAAAGGCTCTCCGTGATCTACTGCATCTATTTGCTGGGTATGGGCCTTTGCGGACCCTGCAAGCCCTGGACCTCTACAGATTCTCCGAGGAGGAGGCCAGCCTTCACTTCCCGCCGCTGCCTCACATCCGATGAGGCAGCGGAGGAGACGCAGCAGAGAGCTGGCAGCCAGCCCAGAGCCGTGCTGAGTCAGCTCAGCTGAACCGGCCAAGGCGAGAGTTTGCTCCTCTCTCTTTTCTTATAGCTCACATGGCTTCATGCACATTGCCCTGAGACGTAGAATGAGAAGGGTATCCCCCAAACCCCCCATGCAGGAAATATGGTTGGTCAGAGGTGGTGGCGGCGGCACGCATCCTGTCTCAAACGGAACGGCAGGAGCCCCACACTATGTCCATGGAGCTCGCACCTTGCGGAGGAATCCCACTCAACCCTTAGAGAAACATCAGGACAGTCTCATGTGAGCGGGTGGAAAACAGGACTGTTTCATTCTTGACAATAAAAAGGATTATAGGGGAAAGGTTATATGGGAGAACATGTGAGCAGAATTCAGAAGAAGATCAAAGGCTCAGGCCCTGGCATTCCCAGGTACAGCTAAAGAGGAGTCTGGAAACCTGAGAGAGATGCTTCTGGTCGATACAGACCAGGAGCAGGGAAGCTTTTTCAATAAATCAATGGACTGAAGTGAGTGAGGACTGTCAGGTGCAGCCCAATGCAGGGCCACAGATATTAGAATCACAGGATCGTAGAATCATAGACTTGGAAAGGACCCAAAGGTCCTCTAGTCCAACCCGCTGCAATGCAGGAATTTCAACTAAAGCATCCATGACAGATGCCCCCAAACTTCTGCTCAAAAACCTCCAAGGAAGGAGAGTCCTTCAGCTCTTACTGTCAGAAAGCTTTTTCCTAATGCTGAGCTGGAATCTGCTTTCTTGTTCTTTGAAGCCATTGTTCCCATCCATGGCCTAATGCAGGCTTCCTCAACCTCGGCCCTCCAGATATTTTTGGCCTACAAGTCCCATGATCATTAACTAGCAGGACCAGTCGTCAGGGATGATGGGAATTGTAGCCTCAAAATATCTGGAGGGCCGAGGCTGAGGAAGCCTGGCCTAATGATTCAAAAAGGGAAGAACGAGAAGCCTTTCCATTAACTGCAGTGCTCAAATGAGTGACTGGAAAGGGTTTGAGTTTTTAAATAAAATAAAGTCATTAAAAACGCATCATCATCATCATCATCATGAGTTAGTTCTATTAGCGCCATTTATGAGCTTGATGTCAAACCAGGTTGTAAAACAGCATCTGTTTAGGGGTTGCGGTGAATGCTCACTGATGGCTCTGAACAACATCATGCTCACCGGTGCATGTGGGGAAGGAGGACGGGGTGGGGGGGGGGGTCATGCATGCAGGAAAAGCACAGTGTTTCCAAAGGTGTGGAGAGCCTGGGACAATTCCGCTTGGAGCAGCTAGAAGTGGATGGTGCCAGTGGTGGTCTCAAACTTCAGCGGCATCCTGCACAACGCCAAACATTTACACACAGCCCACCTCTCGCCTTCCATTCTGCATCCTAGTTGTGGTGCCCCTAAGGCTCCACGCCCAGTGCAAGCGAAGCAGCTGCACTCCCTTAATTCAGCCTCTGGCACCAGAAGTCAGCGCACCTGGAAGGAGTCTGCAGTCTGCCCTGAACCTATGGTTGCCCTCTTAAGAACATAAGAAGATTCATGTGGATCAGGCCAAGGGGGCCCATCTACTCCTCAAAGCAGCAAAATACCCTATAGAACTTCAGATAGACTGCCTCTGGGCCTGGAAGTTCCATTCCAACCTAAGAGCCCTGCAGGATCAGGCCAAGGGCCCATCTAGATAAGCACCAGAGCCCCCTCCCCTCATGGGTGTAGCCAGGATTTGTGTTGGGGAGGGCAGGACCAAGCTACCTGCAACACTGTTGGTCAGTTTGTAGAAGCCACGCCTATTGCTCCGTAGGCGGCTGCCAGTTGCCAGAATGTGCCACAACTTCATCCAGGTGACCTCGGCGAGCATTTCAATTGCAAATATTCTGATTATTTCTACTTTTAGTAAAGTTTTTTATTCATCTGATTTGGGAGGGGCAGTTGCCCCCGCTGCTCCCTGGCCACACCCATGCCTCTCCTCCTAAGGTTTCCAGCAACCGGCATTCAGAACATGGAAGCAGAGCACAGCCATTGTGGCCAGTAGCTGCCACTAGACTTCTCTTCCGGGAATTTGCCCAGTCTTTTTAAGCCCTCCAAGTGTCCATTGCTGCTTCCTGCAGCAGCGAGTTCCATAGTTCTATGCACTTTCACAGGAAGGACCATGAACCCAGTTCTAACATCACTATAAACGTAGTATGCAGCCCCACGTTCCTTTGGGGGGGGGGCGGGATATAAACTGAATGAATGAATAGGATAAGAATAAGAGAGAAAATCCTTTCACTTCCTTAGTCTCTCGCAAAAGGTTGGCTGATCCTTTCTTCTTTCCTCTTTTACATCCCCACGTGCCCATGAGGTCCACGCAGATCAGCTAGAGCAGAAGCATTATCCCCATTTGTCAAATGATCAGTCTCATAGAATCATAGAACTGCAGTTGGAAGGGATCCCAAGGGTCATCTAGCCCAACCCCCTGCAATGAGGAATCTCAACTAGTTCATGCATAACAGATGGCCATCCAACCTCTGCTTAAAAAGCTCCAAGGAAGGAGAGCCCACCACCTCCTGAGGGAGACCGTTCCACTCTTGAATAGCTCTTACTTTCAGAAAGTTCTTCCCGATGTTTAGTTGGAATCTCCTTTCTTGTAACTCGAAGCCATGGGTTCGAGTCCTACCCTCCAGGGCAGGAGAAAACACACTTGTTCCCTCTTCCATGTGGCAGCCCTTGAGATGTTTGAAGATGGCTCTCCTATCCCCTCTCAGTCTCCTCTTTCCCAAGCTACACATACCCAGCTCCTTCAACTGTTCCTCATCTGGCTTGGTTTCCAGTCTCCTCTCAGTCTCCAATTTTCATGACCAGGGAGAGAGCAGTCTACATCTGTGCCCTTGTCTACTGCCCCCCCCCCCAGCTTTGGACGTATTTCATTTTTTCTTTTTCCACCATACCAAAACTGATGGGGTCTACAAGGGCCTTGCAGAACTGGGGTGTGGAGTTGATAGAGCTCCACTGAACAACGATGGTGAGTGGACAGTTCTGTATAAACCCATCATTAACGCACTATTCTTGCCAGGTGAGCCTTTCTGCTGCTTAGCTTCAGTGGTGTCATATTTCTGCAAGGGCCTCTCCAGACTGCAGTTTTTTGTGGGTGTATTATTAATTATTGTTGTTGATTACCCACCCTTCACCCAAAGGTCCCAGGCTGGGTTAAAACACAATACAGTGGGGTACCTTGGGTTAAGTACTTAATTCGTTCTGGAGGTCCGTTCTTAACCTGAAACTGTTCTTAACCTGAAGCACCACTTTAGCTAATGGAGCCTCACGCTGCTGCCATGCTGCTGCCGCACAATTTCTGTTCTCATCCTGAAGCAACGTTCTTAACCTATTTCTGGGTTAGCCGAGTCTGTAACCTGAAGCGTATGTAACCTGAGGTACCACTGTACAGGCAGCCCCCAGTATTTGTGCATTCAAGATGTGTGTGGCCCTCCAACATTTCTCTGATGAAAATAAGGACGTCTTATTCCATAATAATATTATTATTAATAATTTTACTACTTATATCCCGCCCATCTGACTGGATTTCCCCAGCCACTCTGGGGAGCTTCCAGCATATATAAAACAATAATAAAACATTTAACATTTTTTTAAAACTTCCCTCTACAGGGCTGCCTTCAGGAGTCTTCTAAAGGTTGTCTAGTTACTTATCTCCTTGGCTTGGGGGTCACCATACGCTCCCATATTTCCCCCATGAAAACAGGGACGTCCTAAAGAAAAGCAGGACACTCCAGGATCAAATCACAAACTGGGACACCGAACCCAGAAGTGACCCAGAAACATCATAAGACGTCACTGAAATGTCACTGGAATGGGAGCTTGCCAGCTTTTCCAATGGGTTTCAATTATACGCGAGGTGCAAGGTGCCTGGGAATGTAAGCACCACATAAACAGGGGACTGCCTGTACTTCAGTTTACAAATTTAATCCGTTCCGGAAGTCTGTTCTTAAACCAAAACTGTTCTTTAAACCGAGGCACACTTTCCCTAATGAGGCCTCCCACCACCGGTGCCCTTCGACCGTTTGGATTCCGTTCTTAGACCGAGGTAAAGTTCACAAACCCAGACACTGCTTCCAGTTTTGCGGAGTTCGTAAACCGAATAGTTTGTAAACAGGGCTGTTCTTAAACCAAGGTACCACTGTATTTAAAACAACATAAAACCAATTACAACCCTTTAAAACAAGGTTGCTCTTAGATGCACATATCTTGAGCGTTGAAAGCCAGGGTAAAGAGGGAAGTCTTTAACATTCTCCAAAAGCCAGACAATGAAGGTGCAGGATGTCCTTCTGCAGGGATTTCCACAGCTTAGGGGCCACCACAGAGAAGGCCTAATCCTTCTGGGCTGCTCCCCACCTCTGAGAGCAGAGTAACTCTGACCTCAGGACCTGAGAGGGTCTGTAGGGAAGGAGGCAGTTTTTAAGGTATTTTGGGGCCTGAGTCATTTAGGGCTTCTACGATATTATTATTTCTTGACTAAAGGTGCCCCAAACGACCATGTCATTGGCACAATAATCCTGCCTTTAGTGGTGGTTATCCTTGACTGTCTACACATTGTTCTGCATTATTACTTGCTCCCCTGAGTGTTGCAGTGATATTGCAACAAAGTCGGGAGAAAATAAACAAGCAAGCAAACCCCAAACTTTGGGGATATGAAAATTTGCAGGATGTCCAACCCAAAACTCTTGCAGGCACCAACAGTGTTGAAAGCCAAGTCACATGTAACCGCCCTGATGCCATCACGAGCGCAAGTCATCGCAAACGCACGCTAAAGAAGGACACCTAGACTATACAGCTACTCTGGCGCACTTCCTGAACACTTCGCTGGGTCGCCCTGCCTGCTCAGAACCCAAATTGATTATGAGAGTGCAACAGCTGGGGGGCCCAGGTTCAAATCCTGCCCTGCTGTGAGGACAGCCAGAGCTGGCTTCACATTTTGCACATGTTCCCTTGCGCCCTTGGCAAGGAGCCATATTGGTGCCCCCTTTGCCCTTTGCCAGAAGAGCCTGCGCACCTCACCTGGCCACCCAGAGCAGCAGAGGAACAGCCAGGGGAGCAGGCAGGATCCTAGCCACTCCAAGCCACCATGGAGAGGCGGAGTTATGTGGGGCGCCCTGGCCTACACCCCTAAGTACACCCCTGCATCCAAGGAAAGAGAGGCTGGAGGAGCAACAGGCAGCTGCCCCAGTGGGGGTTGCAAGATGGGATTTGTGGAGGTAATGGTGGGGCAGGAGGGGGGCGTGGCGGTCAGCTGACCCCTCGTTCTCCACCCCACTTTCTCCAAAACTGGGGGTCAGGTGAAACTAGTCAGTGAGCAGAGTGAGGCACCCCAATGATCCATCCTGCCTTTCAGCAGAAAAGAGCTAGAGAGGATGACCGAAAACAGGACCGCTTTTTCTGTTCTTATCATCATTGCTATTGTTACTGCTATTGCTATTATTTAAAATGAAACTTATTGCACCCTGTGATGGCCAGAAGCAGGGGGGGCGGGGGGGGGGAAAGAGGAAGGGAGCCTGTGGCAGGATCAGTTTAAAAGGTCACTGGCAGCAGCAGAGGGAGAAAATAAACCCTCCCCTTTTGCAGCAGGGGCTGCCCTGACCAGAATCCCTTGGCTCCAAATGAGAACCTTGGGGCAGAGAATTTCAGAAAAAACGCCTCTCCCCGGGACCTCGAAACTTTCGAGCGATTCAGCGGTTTGGCTTTGTTGCAAATCTGTTCATTCACGGGAAGCAAATTTTTTTTTTTTTAAAAAAAAACCCGCACACACATAGTTTTTATGTTTTAGAAAGTGGCAAAAAACCCCCACCCCAATTCTTTTTGTGCAAGCCGTGCAAAAGTCAAAGGCTGCTTCTCACCCCATCTTCGTCTCCCGGAGGTCTCTTTTCTTCCAGGTCTCCCTCTGATCCTTTCCACGTTGCTTTCCCCACCTCCTTTCTTCGGCTCTTTCTCTCCGGATCCGGATCCTCCTCAAATTTCCGGAATTTCACTTTGGGAATCCACTAGTTGGGAAGCGGGGGGGGGGGGCGGCGGGGGGGGCAGGGCGGATGCGGGCGGACAAAAGGGAGAGATTTGAAATACTGGATGAGTCTGGAGCCATGCATTGCAAAGGCAGATCACCCAGACCGGGGCGCCCCCCCTCCCCGCAAACCACAAAGGGGTCCCCCCACCCACGAGGGAGCCCCGCCAGAAGAACTTTGCCTCTCCTGCTGAGCAGATGTGTGTGTGTGTCAGGAAGAGGGTGGAAACAGAGGACGGTTGTCAGCTGGCTTCTCCCCCCCCCCGGGTGTGTTGCAAATATTTCTCCTTCTCTAAGCCCGACCCCAAACATTTGCAAATAAATCAGAATCAAAGTCGGTCTCCTTACCCGTTTCTATGGCCTTTGGTGGGGCAGCTTGGCAAAGTCTTTGTTCTCCTTTTTTCATTAAAAAAAATTCTCTTCCTTCCTCCACCAACTCTCTGCTTCATCTCTCGGTCACATTTCTTCTTTGAGTTATTTCCAAGGGCTGGGGGGGGGGGGGAGTGTCCTATTTGTCGGCTCCCGGGCGCCACCTGCTGGAAGGCTCTGGCGCGCCTTTCGCTTGCAGACCCTCTGCGGGGGCGCAGGGTCAGTGGCAGGACCCCCGATCTCTTTGGGGGCGAAGCGGCTGCAAGGACAGGGAAGGAAAGGGCAGCCCAGCCCATGCCGGGGTTTTGTTTTAAGCACTGCTGTGTTTTTAAGATACATAATAGGGAGGGGCGGAACCTTTTCATCCTGATCCTGAGGGCCATATCACCTTCCCAGGGAGCCTTCCAGGGGCCACACGCTCTATATTTCTATCATATTGTTATTTTTGTCATTACTGTTATTACTATTGGGGTGTTAGGGGAGGTGTGGTCGTTTGGTCCCCACCCTGCACTCAGCTGAGCTCTCGCCTGTGGTTCCTGGAAGCTGTCAGCAAGCGGCCACAATCCCTGGGACGGCCTCTCAAGGCGTTAAAGACTTCCCCGGCATGTGAAGACAGGCTCCAGGAGATTGAGCAGATGAGACCAAGAGTTTCTGCACAGGTTGAAGAGGGGAGTGAGAGGCAGGTGGGGCTCATCACCCTGGGAAAGGATACTCTGATCCTAAACCTCTGTTGCCTTGTGGGATGTCTTCAGGAGAGGAAAAGGGCAAGGACTAAACCCTACACAAATCTGAAGTCCCTAAGATGGCTGGATGGTGTCTTGTATGCAAGGGGTTTGACCAGATGACCCTTGGGGTACCTTTGCAACGCTTCAATTCTATGAGTGTCCCCAACACGGAACTCTCAAGCAGAACTGAAGCACAAGAGCACCTCCCACGATTTGCATGATCTGTATAGGGAAGTTTTTAATGTTAGATGTTTTATTGTGTTCTTATATCTGTTGAGGGATGCGGGTGGCGCAGTGGTCTAAACCACTGAGCCTTGGGCTTGCCGATCAGAAGGTCGGCAGTTCGAATCCCCACGGCGGGGTGAGCTCCCGTTGTTCGGTCCCTGCTCCTGCCAACCTAGCAGTTCGCAAGTACGTCAAAGTGCAAGTAGATAAATAGGTACCTCTTCGGCAGGAAGGTAAACGGCGTTTCCGTGCACTGCTTAGTCCTGCTGGCCACATGACCCGGAAGCCAATAAAGCGAGATGAGTGCCACAACCCCAGAGTCATCCGTGACTGGACTTAACGGTCAGGGGGCCCTTTACCTTTACCTATATCTGTTGGAAGCCACCCAGAGTGGCTGGGGCAACCTGGTCAGAAGGGCGGAGTACTAATAATAGTAGCAGTGATGATGATGATGATGATAATAAATACTAATAATAATGGCTGGTAGCATCCCTTGGGGATGTGTGCAGGGGGAAGTTTCCTAAATTAGAACTAGATGGACTTGCTTTGGTATATTTCCAGCAGGACTCAGAAAACATCCATTCATTTACTTAGGTTTATAGATGGTGGTTGCTTTCTATTTTTGCTATTTTTTCCTCTCCCTTTTAAAAAGACACCTGTCCTCATTTCAGAGGTTAAGGATCCGACAGCCTTTCAGAGGGACTCCTCTTGAGCTGGCTGCAGCACCAGCACCCAGCACCCCTGCCCCAGACGCAGCCTCCTTCTCCAAGCAGGAGCCGTCTTGGGGCTCTGAGTCAGATCCTCGTGTGGAAACTTGTGAACGGCTGGGTGATTAATGCTCCAAATAAAAAGCACCCCTTCCTTTCCTGTTGAACGTTTGGGAGAGGCACTTCTGATCCCAGCAAGATGGGACAAGGCAGATAAACAGCGCTCCCAGAGCATGGCCCGCAATATGCCCACATCCCATTCCAGCCCCCGCCAACCCAATTAAGACAATCTGCCTCGTGCCCAATAATTAGTTTCTAAAATGAGCCTCAAGGCAGGTTGAGGGTGCCCCTACTTGCCCTACTTTCTAAGGTGTCTTTAGCACCATCTGAATTTTGTCTTATTTGTCCATGGTGGTGGTAAAAGGACAGGAAGGAAAAAGGAAACGGGTGATGATGCAGAGGATGGCCTTGTCCAAGCGCTTGCCAAATCACACCTTCCTGAAAATAACTCACTTTATCCACCAGTGTCTATGCTTTGAGAAATGAAGTTCAACAAACCCTTCTTGCATGCAGGAGTGTGCCTGCTCTCTCTCTGCACAAGTCCCTGTTCCAGCTTTGCCTCTTCCGAGAAAGGCAGGTGATTTTGCCTGCTTCTGAATTCTACCACTTTGAGGGGGTTTTTCCTACTCAAGTGGTATGTAACTTTCACAAAATAAAAAGGGTGGTGCTGGCTCATTCAGTCATTCCCAACGTAGACACCCAGAGGAAGTGCCTATCCTCTGAGGAGGCTGCAAATTGCACCCCTGCATGAACCGCCGCCACCACTCGGGCTTTCTCTTCTTCCAATCAGCCTCCACCGCGGAGGTACGCAGTTCTGACATGTCTCTGCTTCTGGGGTGACTGGATCTGTCACTTCTGATGCAGAGATGCAGCAGAACCGATGCCTGCCAGAGGAGGTTCCCGGTTGCACCCCTGCAGGAATGTCTGCTCTGGGTTTCTTCTATGAAGGATGGACTTCTCATCTTCCTACACACTCAGGCGCAAGGAGCGGTTTCTGATTTTAATTTGGTGTGTGAGAGAGGAATAAGCACACCTTGGAAACCATTTGAGAAGAAATGAATGTGTGATGGTGCAGAAATTTCCTAAAAGGAGGGTCACGTTTGGATGCCAATGGAGACAGCTCACCAAACAAACAACTGCACGGCATCCACCCTCCAAAAACAAGTGTGCTCCTGCTTGGGCTTTCTGCCACCATCCCCACATTGAGCAAGGCATGCCGCCTTTTCCCAACTCTGGGCTGCTGTGCATGCTTTTAAGAAATGTGTTTTGTTTTCTGCTGCAAACCTTGTAGTTCTCTCTCTCTGGCATGCTGAAACTTGTCTCCCATTTCTCACTTACCCTGTTCTGGGGGCGATCCTGGCAGCACTCACCAGCTGCGCTCGCTATGAGGATGAGCAACGAGTGCCCTGGGACTCACATGCTCCCCCCCATGCGCCACCAAGTTTCCGACAACTGCGCTGACCAGCAGCAACAAAGAAAGGAATCCTGGCAAAGGAAGGGACAAGAAGTCACAGTTTTGCCCAATGGACACAACGACAGCCTAACGATGTGGGAATCAAGCCACCGAGTTAACATTAAAGAAAGGCAGCTTGGCATAAACTTTACATTTTTATTTATTTTCCAAACCCTCTGAAAATGGGGGTCCTGGGCACACAATGGGACAGTTCGTGGGGTTTCCGTGGTGCGGACCCTCTGCCAAGGCCGTTATGCTGCAAGGCCTTCTTCGTCAGTGAGCTGGACTTTGCTGACCAGGCAGTTTGAAGAACAGCAGGCCGCCCTGCCCGCGGCGAGGCTGGTGGTCTGCTTTGCCTTTGCGCTGCATGCCTCTTGGGGTGAGCTTGCCAGCAGGGCTGATTCGCTGGCCAAGCCGGAGATGGGACAGGAGGCCAAGCTTCCCTGAATCAAGACTGTTTGCTCTGGCTCGGGACTCGCTGCCCCAACGGCATCCACCGTTTCTGACCTCCTGCTCCACACACTTTTCCAGGGGAGAGAGAGGTGGCCCTGGTAAAGGTTCCAGGAGAGCAAGGAAAGGAAAAGCAGGGCAAAGGCTGCCCCCCAAAGCACCAATGTGAACGAGAGCCCTTGGACTCTCTGGGGTCGCTCCAGCCTTGCCGGGTCCTCTGTCTGGAAAGACGCCAAGGGCTGCGACTTTGGAGCTGCAGAGACGGCACACTTCTGATTTGATGGATCGCCCTCGGGAGCCACAGTGAAGCTGCTCTCTTGCTGGAGGTAAAGGAAATAGGTGGACATGGAGATGCGGAATTCTCTTCCGTTGGATGTCTCAACAGACTGGCACTCGTAAAGGCCGGTGTCAGAAGCCGTCATGTTAAACACGACCAGTCCCCTGGCGTGGAAGAGATATTTGGGCTCTTCGTCCTGCAGGCGGCTCCCATTGAATGTCCAGACAGACGTGGCCAGGTTGGACAGAGAGCTGCAGCTGAGATGTGGGCTGCTACCCAGGGGGACAGGGAGCCTCCTGACGTTCTTAGCTGAGAAAGGAAAGAAGCCAGAGGTGGTTACCCTTCTGCTACACTCACCTCCTCCTTGCCAACCTCCTCCTAAAGCTCTTGCACTGTTTTGCTTCTTATTATGATTATTTTTAGTAGGAGTAGTACCCCACTCCACCTGATTGGTTGCCCCAGCCACTCTGGGAGGCTTCCAGCATATATAAAACATTAAACATTAAAAACTTCCCTATACAGGGCTGCCTTCAGATATCTTCAAAAGGTTGTATAGTTACTTATCTCCTTGACATCTGATGGGAGAGCATTCCACAGGGCGGGTGCCAACGCCAAGGAGGCCCTCTGCCTGATTCCCTGTAACCTCACTTCTTGGAGTGGGGGAACTGCCAGAAGGCCTTTGGAGCTGGACCTGTGTCTGGGCTGGTATAGAGGGCCAAGGCTGTTTAGGGCTTTGAAGGTCAGCACCAACACTTTGAATTGTGCTCGGAAACATACTGGGAGCCAATGTAGGTATTTCAGGACGGGTTTTATGTGGTCCCAACAGCCACTCCCAGTCACCGGTCTAGCTGCCACATTCCGGACTAGTTGTAGTTTCCCAGTCACCGTTAGGTAGCTTTAAGCTTCTAGTCCTTGTGTTTTTAAAAGAGCCCTCTATGCCCTTGAGCACAAACCCTGTAAACAGTTGCAGGCCCCCCCCCCCCACCATCTGAGGCGCAGCAGGAGGAAATGTGGGACAGGTTTTCTTTTGGTAGCAGTACCCAGAGCTAGCTAACATGTAGAATCATGGAATTGTAGAGCTGGAAGGGACCACAAGGGCCATCTAGTCCCACCTCCTGCAATGCAGGAATCTTTCGCCCAACGTATGGATTGAACCCACAACCCTGAGATTAATAGTCTCATGTACTACCAACCGAGCTATCCCAGGTCAAAAATGAGTCAGTAAATCACCTGTTAAATAGGTGGATATTTCATAGAATCATAAGAGTTGGAAGGCACCCCGCGGATCATCTAGTCCAAGACCTTGCAATGTTGGAATATGCAGCCGTCCCATGTGGGCCTTGCCAGCACCGCACTCTAACCAACTGAGCTCTCCGGGCTGAGCTGGATATAAATAAATATTATTTAGGGCAATAGTATTTAGAAGCACATTTAACCTATGCTCGCACCTGTTTCATCAGGGTGCTCTTAGACCTGATTTGACTTGGGCTGTGCTGCTGATGTTCTTTTCCTGCCTTTGTGGCTGCTTTGTTAGTTTACAATCACTTGAGGGTTTTAGGGTGGTAGCTAGTAGCTCTGAGGTCCAGGTTTCTGATGGAAGGGTGGGAGATGGATGTTATAAAGCGATGGCATGCCATGGCGGCTTAGGTGTGTTTGTGATCCTGAGACTGATACAGCCAACGTGAGCGTTGTCCCTTTGACCCCTATAGGAAAGAGTTTTCCATTTGTGTAGTGGCTCTCAGAGAAAGAGAAGAGATTCTTGCTGTCCCCCGCCCCCTCGCATCTTTGGAAGCGCTGCTTAACATGTGCTGCACGGAGGGTTGGGGCTCCTGAAATTTTAATGCGCTTTCTGCTCTTTAATATTTGCCGTCTTGTACGAGATGCGCTCAGCGGCAACGGCACCGACAATCTCTGCTGCAAGCCGCTGTTGCTGGTCCCGCTGACATTCACTCCCAAGCACCCGGGAATTCCCTGGGTTCAGCCCGGGGCTAAAAATTAAAGGCGGCAGCTTTTGAGAGAATGGCTACAAAAGGAAAAAGCGAACATGCCTTCAGTCCCATTCTCTAGAGCCAGGAGGGGGTTCATGCTAACAAAAGGGGGGGAGAATCTGTGCCTGGCAAAGGCAAGCTTTTTTTAAACCAAACACAATTCTTTCATGCAGTGCCTCTGGGAAATATCAGAAGTCGCCATGCAGCAGATTCAAAGGGAGATACACGCAATTAACCAAAGAGGCGGGAACTGTGATCCTAGGTTCAAATCAGAGTCTGGGGGCACAGTAATGATTTGCCCTTAAGTGATAGTTCAGTTGGTTAGAGTGAGATGCTGATAATGCCAAGGTTGCAGGTTCAATCCCCATAAGGGACAGCTGCATATTCCTGTACTGCAGAGGGTAGGACTAGATGATCCCCAGGGCTCCTCCCAACTCTATGAATCTAGGATTCAAGATCATGTAGTTGTTTGCAAAAGGGACGCGGGTGGCACTGTGGGTTAACCACAGAGCCTAGGACTTGCCGATCAGAAGGTCGGCGGTTTGAATCCCCGCAACGGGGTGAGCTCCCATTGCTCAGTCCCTGCTCCTGCCCACCTAGCAGTTCGAAAGCACGTCAAAGTGCAAGTAGATAAATAGGTACCGCTCCGGCAGGAAGGTAAACGGCATTTCCGTGTGCTGCTCTGGTTCGCCAGAAGCGGCTTAGTCATGCTGGCCACATGACCCAGAAAAACTCTGTGGACAAACGCCAGCTCCCTCGGCCAATAAAGCAAGATGAGCCCTGCAACCCCAGAGTCGTCCGCGACTGGACCTAATGGTCAAGGGTACCTTTACCTTTAGTTGTTTGCAATGTAGACAGAATACCTCCAAGCTGCATGGAGGGCTAAGAGGCCTGAGAGGGTAGGGGGAACTGGATGGCACAGCGTCCACTAGTGGCAAATCAGGAAAATGCATTCATGGCCTCTGATGCCAAAAGTGCATTTCGTGTGCATGTGAGAAGTGCCTGCAGGCTTGCGAGGGCACGTGTGTCTGTCTGGGTGGAGGACAGCAGCATTACCGTTACCATGGAGAAAGCAACAGGCTCTTTGGAAAGGAGGTGCAGGGCTCCTGGCCACCCGCCTGCCTGCGACATCACTGTTGCCAGGCAAAGTCAAGTTCCAAAGGGCAGTTCCAGATTACTAAATAGGCAGAATAAGCACCGACCTATGGGCCCCACACATATTAGGGGCCCCATGACAATGGATCAAAATAATATTGATTTGATCTTGAAAGAATATTACAACCAAGCCTTCTTAGTTCACTGTTATCCCACTAGAGGGGGGGCGGAGACTGCCTAGGGGCCTCCACAGGGTTTAATCCAGCACTGCCAAAGGGGTACTATGGCACTGACATGGCTGGAGTTCTGGACAGGCTGCTGGCTGGAAACAGAGGCTGCAAACGATCCTTTGCAATGGAGCCTGGCAGGCATTCTCAGCTGGGATCGGTAACTGCTGGGTCACATCAAGGTCAGAGGATTCCTGGGCTTAGTGGGGCCCTTTAAGCCACAGCATGCTGCCCAACAGGTTGGCATTTTTCTCTCTTCGATACCCTGAGGAATTCTCTTTCTTTCTTTCTTTCTTTCTTTCTTTCTTTCTTTCTTTCACAAAATAAAAAGATAAAAACACTAGCTGCAGCCTTGTCCTGAAGAGCGACCTTTTCACACTGGCTGCTCACATCTGACTTGTCTCTCAAGCTCTGTGACTGACAGGCACCTCTGGTTTTGTGGCTCCCCTGCCCAACTCCCATGACTTTGAAATCTCAACTCCTGGCAGCCTCCCCGCTGCCTGGATGGGTGCCTGAACTCCCTTCCCCATTGGGTGTGCAGCCTCCATCTCCCAGCCCTTTTCCTGCAGATCCTGCACAAGCACAGGAATGTTTTAATTGTATATTTGACATCTGCATTGCAGGGTGTTGGACTAGATGGCTCTCGGGGTCCCACCCAGCTCTACAAGTCTATGATTTTATGAGTCATGGGTGGTGGTGGGGGAAGAGACAAGGTGCTCCTCCAGATAACTTGCTTATTGAGCATCCAGAAGTTGCATTGATGTCTGTTCTTCAGACAGCATTTGTCCTTATTTCTTTGCAGGGGAGGTTATATGTTTTCCTTCATTTGACAGCTTATCTCACACTTTTCAGCACATCTCCTGATCACAAAAAGTGGGCAACGTCTGAAAGTGGGAGGGTGTAGCAGTTCCTTAGCCTAAGAAGGTTGGATCTGTTGGATCAGGCCAGTGGCCCTTCTTGTCCAGCCTTGTGTTCTCATGTGGCCAAACTGCTGCCCCAACAGGAAACCAGCAAGCAGGATTTGAGCACCAGAGTCCTCTCTCCCCTCCTGCAGTTTACAGCAAAAACCAGGTTCCTGCAAAGGGAAGCCCACAAAGAGGAGGTGACAGCAGTGGCCTTCTCCCACTCTTGTTTGCCGCTCTTCTAAGGTGGATGGGCTCCATCCATGGAGGATCCATTTAGAAATCATAAGAGCCCTTCAGCAGCTGGGTCAGGCCAGCCCTGTCTAGTCCAGCCTCCTGTCTGCATAGCAACCACGCGGCTGCCCCAAACAGAAGCCCACAAGCAAGAGCAGAGCACCTCTACCCTCCTGTGGTTTCCATCAACTGAGATCTTTTGTTTTCTTTAATGATTCTTTAGCTGGACCATTGAGGTGGAGACGCTTCTTCAGGTATACAGGGTTGAGGCCATTTAGGACTTTAATGATCAGCACAGATAATCTGAATCATGCTCGGAAACACATTGGGAGTCAGCGAAGGTCTTTTAGGACTGAAGTTATATGGTCCTGGCGGCCGCTCCCATGTGGCAGCCACATTCGGGATTAGTTGCAGTTTCCTGGTCACCTTCAAAGGTAACCCTACGTAGAGCACATTGTAGCAGTCCAAGCGGGGGATAACCAGAGCATGCACCACTCTGGCGAGACAGGGAGCAGGCAGGTAGGTCTCAGGCATGGGTAGGCAAACTAAGGCCCGGGGGCTGGATCTGGCCCAATCGCTTTCTAAATCCGGCACATGGACTGTCTGGGAATCAGTGTGTTTTTACATGAGTAGAATGTGTCCTTTTATTTAAAACCCATCTCTGGGTTATTTGTGGGGCATAGGAATTCATTCATTCCCCCCCAAAAAATATAGTCCAGCCCCTCACAAGGTCTGAGGGACAGTGGACCAGCCCCCTGCTGAAAAAGTTTGCTGACGTCAGACTCTCAGCCGGCACGCCAGATGGAGCAGTTGCTCTGGACACAGTATACCTTCTGTAACTTGGCCTCCTATGGATCATTATGGCACCAGCTTTAGAAAGGTAAAATTTGCATGTGTTTCTCTACCCAGTTTAACCTCTGGCCCTGAACACCACTTGTGAACTGGCTAACTACACCCAGGCAGAGCACTTCCTTACAGACCCTATTATCTCCAGTAAATAATAATAACAACAATATATATATATAAAACATTCCCCTACCCACTTCAGGGCACCTGGAGGCATCACCATTCCTGACACTCTGAATCAGATCCCTGCAGGAAGGAAGAGGCGAATTAACATGAATACTTCATGCAGGCATGAAAAAGCATTTGGTGTTGCGCAACCACTTCTCTCAGAAAGCATCCTCGCCTGGCCTTGAAATTCACAGAATCATGGCTGAGGGGCTCGGAGCGAACAGGGGCTCTCCTGTGAAGAGAGAGCAGAGAACAATGTGCTTCGGTGGCGCACGCTGAAGTGTGGCTGAGAGTGCGTGGGTTTCAAAGCCTCACCTTGAGCGTTTATTCCCCGCACAGGCAGGGCTGGAGCCTGGTAGGTGGGAAGCACACTGTGCCAGCCCAGTTCAGTCTCTGGTAACAGACAGAGAAGCTTTTCCCCAGCCCCATATGGAGATGCCAGTGATGGAACGTGAGATCTTCTGGACATGATCTTCTGGACATGTCACTGAACTATGGTCCTCCCCCTGAAAATAAACTAAAATCCTAGTCCTCATGGTTCTGAGGAAAGGTTCTGATTCACAGGGGTACAGAGGGGAGCTTCTACTGAGTCAGACCACTGTTCCTTCCTTTACAGATAAATTTAAGATTCTAGTCCTCATGGTCTTGAACAAAGAGCTAAGTTTTCCACAGAAAACCACAAAGCTGTCGTGTGTCAAGTCATATCGCTGGTTCGTCTAGCTCACGATTGTCTCCAGAGTTTCCCAAACTTGGGTCTCCAGCTGTTGTTGGACTACAACTCCCACCATCCCTAACTAGCAGGACAAGTGGTCAGTGATGATTGGCATTGTAGTCCAAAAACAGCTGGGAGTTTGGGCAATACTGGTCTTGCCTGGAGATGCAGAGGCCCTTCTGCATGCTCCAACCCTTAAAGTTAGAGTAAGATTCCAGTCCTCCTGGCTTTGGCTTAAGAGCTTATTGAAACAGAAGCACAGAAAGGTGCCTTACACCAAGAGATCATTGGTCCATCTGCCCCAGAAGTAGCTCTCCAGGGTGTCAGGTGGGGTTTTCCCCCAGCCCTGTATAGAGACGCTGGGGTGGATCCTGGCCCTTCTGCAGGCCACACAGTTGCTCTGCCACTGAGCTAAGGGAGGTGGGAGCAGTAGTAAGCAGAAGAATAATGTGTGTTCATTTCATTTACAGGCACGGAGGTCGCCTAGAGGGCTCAGAGTGAAATGAGAGGCAGTGATGTTAAGTGAATGGTAAATAATGCACGGCGTAGCTTTCAAACCCTCTCAAATGCTGCATAAATGCTAATAGCTATTCTTATTATGTATCCCACAGGGCAGGGGTTGTGCTACTCACCGCAAACCCCCAGACCGGTTTGCCACGGGGATGCAGGCGCCAAGAGGCCGTGACCAGGCACAGTAAGGATCCCTGGCTAAGACACAGTCGAGGCAGAACTTGTACCGGCTGCAGGTGGCCACGGGGAGCTGCACGAGCCGGGAGGCAGACCCAGCATACAACAGGCCCTGGAAAGGGAGCACCAAGCAGACCAAACTGCGGTGTAGCTCAGCTGGTATGGAGCATGAGAGCCTTAATCTCAGGGCCATGGGTTCCATGTTGGACATGTTGCAGGGGGTTGGGCAAAAGACCCTTGTGGTCCCTTCCAACTCTGATTCTAAGACATCTTTCCTGCACTGGACTAAGCTGTATATGAAAGAGATACACGCAAAAGGGCAGGCAGAATAAGGCATGGCAGGCTAGGACCTGGCGTGCCATGGTTCAAATCCCCACTTGGGCAGCAGTCCTTGCCTCTCCGCCTGACCTACCTCACATGGCTGTTGTGGGGATTAGAGGAGCAGGAGAAGCATGTGCACCCTGGAGGGAAATGTGGGGTGCAAAGGCAATAACTAAATGAATATAAGGATGTGAAAGGAAAAGGATAAACGGTGAGGAAGGGGTGGTGTCATGCTGCACAGCCCATGTAGGCATTTAAAGGCCAAGCCGAAAGGCAGCCACTCTTTCAAATTTCAGTTTCTCCGGTTTTGGCATTGCAGTTCTCCAGCCAAGCAACACGTACAAAACTGACACATGACAGGTTAAACATAAAAATGCCTAACATACAAAAATCCATTGTGCTGGGGGAAACTGCTCTGCAAAAGGGGAAACTGCAACAAAAAAGGTCAACGTGGGGAGAAATTCAGACCCAAATGTCACTGGATTTTCAAAACTTGAAAATAAATAAACTGCAAATTGCTGCAGAATTGTAGAAAGCTGAACTGAAGTTTCGGAAAGATGAGTAACTGAGAGAAACCAGAATGGATGGATCAGGACAGATGCCCTACCTTTTGTGCAGCCAGCTTGAGTGTCTGCACAGGCTCTGGAGATGGAAACAGCTGTAACTCTTCCACAATGAAAATCTCCCCCTGGAGGTTGACAGCTTTATGCAAATAGCCCTTATCTGCACAAAATCAAGCACACTGTTAAACCCCAATTAAAGTAAATGGGGTGGGGAGAAGAAGAGAAGGGGCCACTGTTTTGAAGGAACCATGGTCTAAATTACTCAAAAGCAGGAAAAATGTGAGGTTAAGACTCCCGCCCTCCTAAAAAAGTGCTTTATTCGTCTGATAAAGAAGCCAAAAAGACCTTGGTAAAGTCACTGCTTGCTCCAGCCACTCTGGGTGGCTTCCAACATATATAAAAAAACACAATAAAACATTAAACATTAAAAACTTCCCTATACAGGGCTGCCTTCAGATGTCTTCTAAAGGTATGTGTAGTTACTTATCTCCTTGGCTCAGCGGTCGCATAACCTCCATATCCTCCCACATTTCTCTGATGAAAATAGGAACATCCCCTGCTTCCTGGTAGCCGCCCCATCAACCTTGCGGGGGGGGGGGGGCAGGATGCCTACATCAGCCCCCACCACTCTCACTCCAAGAAAGAAGTTCTTTGCCCCTCTCCTTTGTTTGGAACAGATGGGAGGATGCCCGTCCCATCTTGGCACCCAGCAAAAGGAAGGCATGTTTAGAGAGGGAGTGTTGGATGTGAGAGAGACTGAGTCAGCCCAAGAAGGAACTGAGCAGGAAAAGCAAAGAGTCTCTCAAGCATGGCAGATTTTGGAGGTGTTTCCTGAGACCTTCAGCGGACTCCATGGGAGGTAGCAGAGGGCACACGGGCGCCTGCTTGTGCCATGCTGGAGATTCCCAATCTAGGAAGTTGGCCTACCTGTCCCTAGGAAAAGGATGTCGTACGTTGCATTATCCATGCCACTAGTTTGGTCTACCACAAGATGTGTGTATCGCACGCCTCTTTTGACCAACACCGGCTGGCGGCCGATGGGGTTCACGGTGCCATCCATCAGGGGATGGTCCCTGGCAAACTGGAGGACTCTGTCCGGCAAGTCAAGGGAAGAGCTGTATCCCTCCTGGTGCCTGGCAGAAGTGTTGAGGCACTAGAAAAAGGAAGATGGTTACAGTATTCCTTTTAGTCAGACGTTCACCTGTTTGGTACACACAAGTGATATCCACTTGAACACTTACCACATGGGGGCACAGATGGTCAACCAGGGAAGGGAGGGGGACAACTTACAGCGCCCGGGCGAGGTGTGGGGACCTCTCCCCTGTGCACCACCCATTTAGCATGTGAATTCTCAACGGCAAGGGGGCCTTTGAAGTTTCCTTTCTGGAAGAGGTCTTGAACAGCTTCTATCCTGAACGCACAAATGGCCGAGATGTCCAATCTCCCCCTGAAACAAGATGGAAAGGAAATCAGTTCTGCGACAGACAAAGTCTTTCCAGAATGCCTCCCTGCTTCTGGAACAACTAAAGGATTTGTCTGATCAAGAAATATGCCCACAAATAAGATAAAAACTCCCTCCCACTCTTCAGAAGTGGAAGAAGCAAATCATGCAGAGATGCAAGAAGCAGCTATCTCTGAAGGCGGGGGGATTTGGGCTCAGCCTATGAAGCTGCCTTATCCTTGGCTGTCCAACAACCCAAAGATTGTACAGCTAGCATGGTCCAAGTTCTCAGGCAGAGAACTTTCCTACCTTTTCCCCCCCAAACAGGAGATGCCAGAGATTGAATTTTCTGTATGCAAAGCGGGTGGCTCACCTCAGTGAACTACAGTGCCTCCCGAATAAACAAAGAATTGGTTATTTTACCAATTTATTGTTTACAGAAACAGGCACTTCTCTCCCATTTGCTCCAGCAGAGGTTTGGCAACAATAATTCTGCAGGCTGGGGGGAAACAACAACAGCACAGCTCGGCCACACAGTGTGCATGATGCATTCACTGTTTCTCAGGTGCTAATTGCAATCTTGAGATGCCCACTTTTCCCAATCATCCTTTGGTGACAAAGCTTCTTCGTATGAAAAAGTCAGAAACAGAAAGGGTGGGGCAGTGGGGAGAAAATTATTCACAAAGGAGACTTCTGCCTTGAGTCAAACCAGGGTACCAAAATGTGGGCCGCACTTAAGTTGTATCTGTCAATTATTCACAAGACCTCAATAAAAGCTTGTGTTGCTGCCATGTTAACGGGCCTTTAGTGAGGCTTTTTCTGCCATTCCTGTGGGATGGCTGATGTAGTTCTGTCATCATTGCCATATGCTGTTGGGAGTTGCAGGGAAAACACGCAAAAGCGGCTGGTGTAGCTGCATCGCTATCTATGGTGGCTGCGGTTTCTGCTTTATGCTCACAACAGCACATGTTCCCCACCCTTTTTTGAAGGAAAAGCTGGAGGTTGGCTTTTGCTGCCCAACTCCCCATGGGCTCTGAGTCCCCTAAGTCCATGAGAAGAATGGATGGAGGAGGATCCAGAGAAAGCAAGGGAGATCTTTCTTTTTCTGTTGCGACAGAGTTCCCCGCCCTCCTCGCCAGGAGGTGAGAGACCAAGAACCAATTGTGCAGAAACTTTTACGTACTTTAGACATTGCCTAACCCCTTAGCCAAAGACTTAACTAAAAGCACCATACATACATCACAGAAAGAGGGGTTCCAGCAGAAAAATTTGAGTGTGCAGTCATCTCTCCTGTCTGCCAGGATACCTGATAATGTTTTATTACCTGGGCAGCTTGGCCATTCTTTTGAGATGTTAAATACTTTAGTTCCTCAATCCGGGTCAGAGGCCCACCCTATTCATACACAAATACGCCCTTAAAACAGATTTTGTAGGATTTGTAAGTGAAAAGAACTACTGGGAAAGGTTTCTCCAATATATTTCCTTCTGTAGAGGAAATATTTTGGGTTATTAAGAATCAAGATGGCATCAGGATTCCCCCCCCCCCCAAAGAACTATTTCAGACATGTGATTTATTTACTGATGTATGTGTGCTTACCTTGTGCATTTATGAACATTTATTCTATATTTGAGACCTTAGAATTCTTATAACACAGTCCTTCTTCACACAGCACACATTTAAACTATGAAACTCCCTGCCACAGGAGGCAGTGACAGCTGCCAACCTTGATGGCTTTAAAAGAAACTCAGGGAGGAGGCGGCTATTGATTGGTTCTGGCCCTGATGGCCAGGCTCTGCCTCCAAATCCCAGGAGGGGGGGCTCTTGTGTTCAGGCCCTGCTTGAGGGCTTCCCTTTGAGGCAACTGTTTGGCCACGGCGAGGACAGGAGGCTGGCCTAGCAGCGTTCTTCTTGTGTTCTTACGGCTGTGAGAAAATCTTACCACTGCTGGGTGAAAATCCCATAAAAGATGCTTTCCCGCCAGTTGGTTGTTTTGATCATGAAGACGGCGTGGAGGACATTGAACTGAAAATCTGATTCAGGAGCTGAGCAGACAAGGGTGGCCTTTAGAAACGAGGTCCACTTTTTCTTCAGGGTGCGCCTCCCACCGAGATCACCCTGTGGAAAATAACCCCACAAGATAGCAGCGAGCAACTCTTCCCCCTCCCGTGAATCAGGGCCTCATTCCCTGGGCAGGCCAAGAGTGGGCAGGGTCAGAGCTAAAGTGGATGGGGCCAGTCCTTTTCTTCCTGGCACCCCCTTTTCTCTTTCTCCCACCCCTTCCACACAGAACTGAAGGTGCCATGTTCTAGCCTAGGGATGGAGGACCTTTTCCCGCACTGGTAAGACAACCAAGAGGTCCAGGTACGCACTGTGCAGATCTGGGCTACCCGCGAGACCAGAAGTTTGTCATAGAAGTCAAACTCAACCGCCGCTTCTGTGAAGAAGACATAAACTCTGTCCGAGTCGGAGCCTGCCCCATTCTCCTGCACAAGATCCATGTGAACGAAGGTGGGCTCTGAAGAAGACAATGACACAGGGTTATTGGTCAATGTCAGGGGCAGAGATCCTAGCCAGTTGAAGCACCGTACTCTCGCCACTCAGACTTCCAAACGTCATGATTCTTTTAGGAGGGAATCCACCCCCTCTGATACCAAAATGGGGAGGGGGGGAGAGTTCTGCAGCACCCAACAAAAATGATTTTATAGCATCAATATATCATCCAAAACCAGTTTGAAGTCCATATTGTGATATCGGTTTCATAATTTTTGACCTGGCAATATATATATATATTGTGTGTGCGTGCGCGCACGTGTGAAAAATCACAATGTGGGGAAAACAGTGAAGCCAGCCAATGCCTCTACATAACTCCATTCTTATTTCAGACATGGTGATATATCAGCATATTGTGATGTTTAGCTGCTGATATATCCCAAAGCTGAAAACCAGCTCCATCCCTGTTTCAGACATTCTGATGTATATTGCAATGTTTAGCTGGTGATACACTGCAATGTTGAAAACCAGGGATCACCCAGCCCTAATGAGTAGTGACAGCCACTAACCTAGATGGTTTCAAAAGAGGATGAGGAAGGGAAGTCTATCCATGGCTACCAGTCATGATGGCTCTGCCCTTCCACCACGCTCAGAGGCAGGCAAGGGAAACCTCAGGAGGGGAGAGTTGCTCTTGTGTGTCCGTCTTGCTTGTGGGCTTCCTGTTGGGGCACCTGGCGCCCATGGGGATGGGTAGGGTGGAAGGCAGAGAGCCCAACAGTAGACTGGTAAGACTCCCTGGAAAAGACCCTGATGCTGGGAAAGATGGAGGGCGCAAGGAGAAGGGGACAACAGAGGACTAGATGGTGATGGTGGGACAATGTTCTCAATGCTACCAGCATGAGTCTGACCAAACTGCGGGAGGCAGTGGAAGACAGGGGTGCCTGGCGTGCTCTGGTCCAGGGGGTCACGAAGAGGCGGACACGACTAAATGACTGAACAACAACAACAACAAAACAAACAAGAAACAAGGCAGGCAGGTGGTGGACAAGTGAGGGCAGACTGAGGTTGGTGGGGCAGCGCCCTTTTCCTAAATGGATCATGTGAACATAAGAAGAGTCTATTGGATCAGGTCAGGCTCTTCTTACATTCCCAATATCTTACGGAATGAAACACACTTCATCAGGCCCTTGAAAGATCCCTCCTCTAGACATTCCGACACTCAGTGCAAGACTCCCAGGGCAGTGTACAGAAATGCAATAAAGCGCAATAAAATAACAATAAAATAGCACGCAGCAGTCATCAAGAAGAAAAAGGGGAAACATAATCGTCCAATGATTTTCAAGAGGCCCTGAAACTGAATAAAAGCAGGAAGAGGAATTCCCTTATTTTAAAATTTTAAGTGTTTTCTGCATCCTTGCTTGGGTCTCTCTCCCCAAGCCCCTTCTGTGTTGAAACTTGCAAAACAGCAAAAATCAGCATAGATTAACATCAGGCATCCAGCGGTGCAAAGAAACCTAGATACTCCTTCATGGAAAGGACAGTTTGTTATCACTCAGGCTAAATGAGAACATTCTTGCCCTCATTTAAATAAAGGGGCCGTTTATAGAAATTAATTAAATTGCCTTGCATCTCCTTTCTGTTGCGACAAGGCAGAGCGAATAAAGCCTTTCTGATGGCAAGGAAAACGGGTGAAAATAGGCCTGTCAACAGATTAAAGAACTTTATTTATGGATTAATTATCTGATTTGGAAGCGCTTAATCATGGGGAGCACGTTTACAAATTGCAAAAACATCGGTGACGGAGCCCCCTTGGGAGGAACTTGATTGCAAGTTAAAAATTTAATAACAAAATTTAATAAGCTGAAAGATGGCGCTTATTGTTGAGACATGAAAGGTCATCCATATTGTAGCTTGCTTATTTGCAGCAGGGAAGCCTGCAAAGCTAATCAGCTGAGATGCTGTGATAGCATCCATAGGTGGTTCCATGGAAGGCAAAGCCATTTGTGGTATTTATTTATTTAGTTATTAAATTTGTATATTTCATCCTTTTTAAAAGTTCACAGGGTGCTTCACAACATAAAATGCAAAATGAGAACACAAAATACATAATAAAACAAAAACAAACTCATAATTCCCCCTCCCACAAACACATTGAAAAGACCATAGAACGTTAATCAGCCCAAGACCTGGTTATAGAGAAATCTTAAAGATATGTAATGAAGGCACAAAGTGAGTCTCCCTGGGGAGAGCACTCCACAGATGGGGAGCCACTGCTGAAAAGACCCGTTCTCATGTGGCTGCCCTCTGAATCTCTCATGGAGGAGGAACACGAAGAAGGGCCTCAGAGGTTGAACACAGGATCAGGGTCAGTTCATATGGGGAGAGGTGGTCCTTAAGCATTGCAGGGGGTTGGACTAGATGGCCCTCAGGGTCCCAACTCCAGGATTCCATGATTCTACGACGAGAAGACGGAGAATGAGGCCGAAGGGAAATGAAATTAGGAAGGAACCAAGGTCAAGATAATACGGAGAGCCTTAGCTTTTATAGAAATGCTCAGGGCATTTACAAGTGCCTGTCCTTGCCCAACTGCTTTGTGAGAGGTGCAGAAGGAAGAAGCTGGCTGGGTGGGTGGGGAGGTGATGGCTGTGGCTTAGGCCACACGCAAAGGAGCCAGCCCAAATTGACTTCCATTTGCTCTAGTGTGCCTTTGTGACCTCATTAGCCATTGCACCAATTGCTGCTGTCACCTCGGCCCTATCGGCAGGGTTAACAGTGTATGCACCATATGCACAGTAATGGGCATAAGCAAATTGTCAGCCGACTGTGGAGGACACAGTAACAACATGATTTTACTCACCCCCAACCCAAATCTTTCCTGAACCAAACCTGTGCACCAGTTCCCTGGCTCTCTTTCAATCTAAGGACTGGAATACTGTATTTTAAAACATGGACTTGTGCTACTTTTAACATCCCCTCCAGCACTAGCCTGGTTTGATGGTTTGTTTTGTTTTTTAAAGATCTCCCTTTAACAAAATCTGTTTGGTGTTTTAATGAAAACCTGCTTTTTAAGCTACCATGTAAAGAAAAGCTGTGCACGTAGTGTTTGGCTGCTGCGCCGCTTTCTCGCCAGAAGACGTCGAGGCAGAGTGTGTGTTTTCCAACAATGGCAGATTTAATTGCATGTGCAAAGGGCCCAGTACATGACAAGAGGCAGAGGCGGGCAGATGCCGTCACGAGATCGAAATAAGCACTGCACCTCCAAGCTCCATTAATTGGCGACATCTGCCTGGCGGAGGGGTTAAAGTGACATACCTTTTTTTAAAAAAGAGACTTACCGTTAAGCCATGACGCTTTAAATTCCGTCCTTAAAGGATTCCTCAAACTCCGTAGTATAATTGGCTCCGAACCCAAGAAGTTGTTTGAAGTGGCGGAATAAAGTGCACCGTCTGGGCAGGAGAATAAAGAGACAGGCTTTTTATAAATCTCTGGCAGTAATTACAGAGAACAGGCAAGTATTTTGTGTGTGCATGACAGGCTGATGGCTATATTCAGAAGCAGGGCAAGCGAGTACATGGGCGTAGCCTGGAGGCAGCTGCCCCCCCAAACAAGTAAATAAATAAAAATACTTAACTAAAAGTATAAATAACCAGAATATTTGAAATAATAATTTAATAATAATGTTATTATTTATACCCCACCCATCTGGCTGGGTTTCCAGCCAAATGTTTTGACAGATTTTTCTGAGTGCTTGGGGTCAAAAGAAGACATTTCATTCCAAATCTGCTAGACAGAGCCAGACAGAGGATGATGACAGGTGGGTGTCCTGGCCCCCATCTAACATAAATCCTGGCTACAATCATGACCCAGAATCATTCAAAATATTAAGCACCCAAGACGGAAGGATTAAAGGTGGGTGGAGCTGGAAAAATGCTGTTAGCATCTCAGAACTGTATCCAGTGTTAGCCCTACTCAGGGCAGATCCATTGAAATGGATGGACGTGACTAACTTTGGGGAAAGTCCACGGGGCGGGGGGGGGGGCGGGGAGGCTGGCTTTATTATGCAAGCAGACAGACTGGGCTGTGTGTAACAAAATAAAAATAAATCGGCTTTCTGATTCCCCTTTTCAAGCCAGTCTTTTGTTCAAGGCCTGAAAGGACACAACAGAGCCAAAATATCCCCAAACACCTAATTGGAACAATTAGCACTCGGCAGCCATGACTAAGTGGGAAAGATCTCAGCTCCTTCCTGATGGTGTTGTGACAATGAGAAAACTCACCAACCACCAGAGACGTGTATCGTGTCCTCGGCTCAAAGGGGCATCTTCCCCGGCTTTCTACCACCTTGGACAGCAGCTTTAGCTTCCTATTGTCCATGACCTATTTGCAAACCAAGCAAAACCAAATGAGCAGAGCTTTTCTGTTTAGAGACAGCAGCCAAGGTGAGGCCCACATTCCCTCAGGGGGCCACATGGCGGGGATGGAAGGGGCAAGAGGTGAGAAGGGGATGGGCGAACAGATGCAGGCCTCTCTGTTCAACCATCAGGACTCTCCTGGGCTGCTCCAGCCACTCAGGGCAGCTACCAGCAAAATATAAAAACACAATAAAACATCAAGCACTTCTGCTACTGAAAGCTTTGCTCAAAGAACAGGGTTTTTAGCCGCCAGAGCTGCCTGCGCACTTTTTTAGAGTTAAAACCTAAGAGAAGTTACTCTGAAGTAGACATATATGCTTTAAAGCAACATAAACATATAAATAATGCTTTTAAGGGGAACAGAACTCACAGATCATGGAACATAGAATCATAGAATTGTAGAGTCCGAAGGGACTCCAAGGATCATCTAGTCCAAACCCCTGCAAAGCAGGAACTGAAGACCTCTTGGACCATAAGGGGATTGAACCCATGACCTTGGCATCATTAGCACCATGAGCTAACCAACGGAGCTAACACAGGACGCTGCTTTTTACTGAGGCAAGTGGTCCAACTGGCCTAGTATCGCCCGCACAGACTGGTAGCAGCTATCCAGGGTTTCAGACAGGAAACTCTCCCAGCTCCAGCTGCAGGTGCCACTGGCGACTTGAACCTGGGGACCTTCTACATTGAAGGCAGTTGCTCCCCCTCTGCACTATGGCCCTCCCCCAACTACACTATATGAGAAAGTTGCTGTTGACAGCTCCTGGCTGACTGCCCAGGAAAGCAGAAAGGCAGAGAAAACACAGGCTTTTTAGTTCTTTTTACTATTATTCCAGATGCCAAGGCATCTAATGTTGCTCTGAGTGAAGCTCCACACACTACACACCCCTTCTTCGTACCTCCCTGTTCATCAGACTCCTCCCCTCTCATACAGTTGCTGTTCAGGGCCACCTGCCTTCAGTCCCTCTGCTCTGCTATTCTCAGTGAACGCCTGGTTTGTGGGGAGGGAATGGGTTAGAATCATAAAATCATAGAGTTGGAAGAGACCACAAGGGCCATTGAGTCCAACCCCCTGCCAAGCAGGAAACAAACACTGGATTCTGTGAGTCTCTCCAGTGACAGCGTGTCAGTCAGCTGCTGCTCGGGCTCTGCCTGCTCAATGCTACCTAGATTCTCATCTCCCATTATTTCCCAACTTCTTCCCTCTTGTTCTTCCTCTGGGGTGTGCCCTGTGTTGAACCAGTCCTGTAGATCTATACTATCTGCCCCTTTCTCCTCTCTGGAAGGCTCCTGGGGAGGTGGTCTCCATCACTCCTCTGCATCGGTCCAGTCCCTGACAGTAGGGCACGATACTTATAGGTGTTCCAAGAAGCGTATTTTGCAAACTTACCACGTAACGACAAGCAGGATTAAATGCATTGGTTCCGCAAACATATAAGCTGGTGGCATTTATCTTATGCAGAATGAGGATGTAATTCTGGCAATCTGCCTTAAAAAAAAAAGCACACAAAATGAAACAGTGCGGGGAAGGGATAAACAGATCAAAAGCACACGTAGCTCAGAAAGCTATTCTGCTACTGGAGTTAAGCAGCCAAGTCTAGACTCAAAAGTCACCTGACTTACAATACTGGAGATAGCAGGGATTTGTTCATTCATTCAAAGACTCAGCAACTCACTGACATGCCATGGACAGCTGCTGCCCGTCAGGGTAGATTATGGTGGTGATGATGATGATGATGATGATAATGATGATGATGATGATGATGATAATAATTCATTACTTGTACCCCGGCCATCTGACTGGACAGCTTCCAACAGAATCAAAACACAGCAAAATATCAAACATTAAAAACTTACTGATATCCCTTCAGATATCTTGGGAAAGTCTTATGGTTGTTTATTTCCTTGACATCTGATGGGAGGGTGTCCCATCTTGCCACCCTCTACCCGGCTCCCTGTAACCTCACTTCAAAGAGGGAACTGCCAGAAGGCCCTCGCTCCTTCAGGTCTATGGGCCGAGGCCATTTTGGGCTTTATAGATCAGCATCAACATTTTGGATTTTGCTAGGAAATGTACCAGGAGCCAGTGTAGTTCCTTTAGGACTGGTGTTATGTGGCCGCTCCCAGTCACCAGTTTGGGTTAGATGGACCAATGGTTTGACTTAGTGTGTAAAGCAGCTTCCTAAACCTGGTGAGGGTCTTAAGAGATTTGCAGCCAGAGGTCCCAAATCTGCCTCCGTAGAGTTACCATCTCCAGGGAGGGCAGTTGGAGTCCATGGATTGCACCCTGTCCCTGGACAGAGACCCACATTGCTAAAGTGACCCAGAAGCACCATGGCCAAGACCTACTTTACTCTTTCCTCGTCGAAGGCACTCAAGTTTCCTGTTCTCTGGGGCAAACCAGGCCTCCTGGGAACCCAAAAGCAAATGAAACATTAAGATGAGTGAACGGAGACTGCAGACCAATTCCATTTTCTACTTTATAGTCACCACTGCTTTTAGCTGAACACTTCCTGGGCTGGAAGTACTAGGCTTACTTTCGGGGGCAAAGTTGTTGAGCTTATTTTCAGTTTTTCCCAGAGCTGTTAACCTTTTTTGGTTACGTTTTTGGGGCATATTCGCCCACCCCTAGATGCTCTTCCAGCGGCTTGCCTTGCAAGGGGCTCACTCGCATGCCACAAAGGCAGAAGGTTCCCCGTCATCCCCAGGTAAAAGGATATCAGGTTAATAGGACAGACCTTCTCTCAGTCTGGAGAGCCACTGCCCGTCAGAGTAGACAATACTGCACTAAATGGACAAGTCATCTCACCTGGGGCAAGGAAGGTTCCTATTTTCCACCTCCCAGCCCTGACATAAAAAGCTTTTAAATTAGGCTTTTTTAAAAAAAGAAAAAGAAAACAAGGGACTAGGAATAATTTGACAATTTGGTTTCTTTGCAAAAAGTCTCCTGAAAGACACACAAGTGTGAATATTTTAAACAATGAAATAATAATAAATTAATATTACATACCCTGGTTATTTCTTTAGAGATATCACTCAAGTTCAAAGCAAGGATATAGCCTTTGGCTCCCACATACAAAATGTTGGTTTCTTCACTCAGGAAGAGGGTGGAAAAATGGGACAGTCCTTGTTTCCAAAAAACGTTAAAATTCTCAGCTATAATAATAGGAATAACACTGCCTTTATTGTCAATGTACAACCTGTGTACAATGAAATATAAATGGAATATAAATGGAAGAGAGAAGACAAGGCCTAAACATGACTTGAAAACGACTATTTGGGTATTTGCATTCCACTTTCCCAGCAACGTTGAGCTCAAAATGGCTTATAGTAATAGCATTAAAGATTAGTGAACGTTACTGTCACTATAATCATAATGATCTGATGTAGAATTATATAATTATATATCATATAATAATTCAATCTGCTGCAAAACAAAGAGATTTACTTATATAGTTTCTCTTGCATTGCTTTTTTTTTTTGTGGGTCCACTCCGTGTGGAATAAAGATCCAATCCTTTGCTTTTCCGTTTTGTTCCCTGCCGGGGGCATTTTAAAGTGGTAAATTGGTCTACAGGTGATGGGTTGAATCCAGACTAAGTGAGCTGCCCCAGGTTTCTCATGGAAATGCATGGGACTCAGGTTCTGCTGTGCCTAAATGTTCACATGGATTTTGGTGGGGCCCAAGTTCAACAAATGCAAGTCTCCGGATTCAACCTGATGTAAATAAGTTAACTTTAGAATACAGAAGGGGCAATACCCTATGTGGCCTCCAGCCTTTTATGGACCCAATCTCATGTGCCCTTACAGCGTTCTCACCTCAGGAGGAGCTTGTCCCTCCTACACTCTACCTCCAGCAAACATTTAGATTTCAAAAAGTACAAATTTTCCTGTTACATCATACCCACCACCACCATGGCAACCTGCCAATTCTGACCACTCCTAGGCAAGCAGACAATTCTTAATAGCTCAGTACTTGGTTCCCCATTGTTCCTTAATAGCTAGCCTTAGCTAGCCTGGCCAGGTTGGTTTGCATAAACTAAAACATTAATTCCTTGCCTGGCACAATTCTGAAGCTTGTATTTTCCCTTCTATACAAATATTATCTGAATACTACATTTTATTAGTTTCTAATATGCACTATTACCCCAGCTATAACAATAATGAAAACGATCCCTTCTAAGAAAATAAGAAGTTGCCCTGTTGTATCAGATCTCCCTAGCCCTGGCTTTGTCAGCTGGTGCCCTCCAATTGATGGGAGTTTTAGTCCAAACCCTCTGGAGGGCACCAGGTTGACAAAGGCTAACAGAGTCCAACAGACTGCCTCAGCACCCTTTTCATTAACAATTGTTGTGGGACACCCACAGTGGTACACCACCGTTTTTCTTGGTACACAGTCCAGAAGACTCTGTGTGTTGTTGAGTGACTGGATCGTTCCCCAGAGGGCAAGAAGGTGAAAGAAGGCTGTGATGATGCCCGACATTTCGTTGCAGAGCCCTGCAGTCTCTCCCGCGTAGGCTCAGTGGCCTTTAACAACCTGAGGTGCAAAAGACGGTTTCAAAGGTTTCATACGGCAATGTTTGCAGTCTCTACGGTGGACTTTACAATAAACCCTAGACAATTTCTTTCTTTCTTATAATATTAATAATACATTTTTATTTATACCCTGCCCTCCCCTACCAGAGCAGGGCTCAGGGTGGCTAACACCAATAAAATTTCAATAAAACATAATGGGGGGGAGGGAACAAACAAACAACCAGTTTATTAAAATACGGGTTAAAATACAATTTAAAATGCAGCCTCATTTTAAAATTAGCCCATAGATCAAAACCCTAAGGGAAGGGAAACATAGGGTCAGACTGAGCCAAACCAAAGGCCAGGCAGAACAGTTCTGTCTTGCAGGCCCTGCGGTAACATGTCAAGTCCTGCAGGGCCCTAGTCTCTTGTGACAGAGCATTCCACCAAGTCGGGGCCAGTACTGAAAAGGCCCTAGTTGAGACCAATCTAACCACCTTGAGACCTGGGACCTCCAAAATGTTGTCATTTGTGGACCTTAAGGTCCTCTGCAGGGCATACCAGGAGAGGTGGTCCCATAGGTACGAGGGTCCTAGGCTGCATCGGGCTTTAAAGGTCAAAACCAGCACCTTAAACCTGACCCTGTACTCCACCGGGAGCCAATGCAGTCAGTGCAGCCAGTGCATTTGTATGTAAGCTGTGCATGGTTCTGTCCTGCCCCCCATTTTATCCTCACAAGAACCCGGTGAGGCAGATTCAGATGAGAAACAGCGACTGGCTCAAGGGCAGCTAGGAAGCTTCATGGCTGCGTGTGGATCCAAAGCCAGGTCTCCCGGGTCCTAGCCAACCTATTATTACCTTTAGAACAGAGCCCTTACACACACACACACACACACACACACACACAAAAATACCAATCCCCATTTTTGCTTCTTAAATTGTGGCGTCCAGAACTGGACACAGGACTCCAGGTGTGACCTGACCTGCAGAACAGAGCAGGATTATGACTTCCCTTCACCAGGACACAAGACTTCTAGTGATGCAGCCTAGAATTCACTTTTTTTCCTGCTGCATCACACTGCTGATTCATGTTCAGCTTGTGGTCTCCTAAGACCCCTAAATCCTTTTTACATCTACTACTGCCAAGCCAGGTGTCCCAGGGCTTATATTTGCGCAGCTGGTTGGATACCATTTTCCAGAAGTGGTATCCAACAAATAATAATAATAATAATAATAATAATAATAATCTTATACCCCACCCACTCTGGGCGGCTTATACTCAGAACAGACCCATAACATGGTTACAAGTGCCACATAAAACTCCTGCCACAGCTGTAGGAAGGCAACAATTTTAGCGTGGTGGCACCTGCACTTTGGAACTCCCTGCCCGTTGACTTCAAGCAGGCAACTCCACTGCACTCTTTTTGGAACCTGCTTTTAATTTTTTTTTTGTTTAGGCCAGCCTCTCCAGACATGTAGGAGTTACATGCATCCTTGTTTTTAGCACTACTGTTGATTTCAATCACCTTTGAAATGATTACAATAGCCCTGTAAGATAAGCTGACAAGATAATGTAAAATATGTAATGTCAGGTAATGTAAGATAATGCTGACAAAGTGTGTTTTAATCTCTTGCTGCTAGTGTTAATTACCTTTTGAAAGGTTTTAATTACTGTAGTTGTTTGGAACTGTGCTTTATCGATCATTTCAATATTTTTTGCAAACCACTTAAGAGGTTATTCTTCTTATTCTTTGTAAGTTTATAAACTCTGTAAGTTTTGCAATACAGTACAAAATAAAGAACTGGGCCTAAGTTGTTGAATTTCATCTGAGGAGGTCTGACATGGGAGACGATCCTTGAATCCTACTGTTGCCACAATAGGCGCTGTGGTCTAAACCACAGAGCCTAGGACTTGCCGATCAGAAGGTCGGCGGTTCGAATCCCCGCGACGGGGTGAGCTCTTGTTGCTCAGTCCCAGCTCCTGCCAACCTAGCAGTTTGAAAGCAGGCCAGTGCAAGTAACCCTAGCCTCCCCCCCAAATAATTCACTTTGAGGTTTTGTTTCTTTGTCCTGTAATGACCCCCATATATATATATGTACACACACACACATCCTCAGGACATCTCCCCTCCCCCCCCCAATATCCCCATATTAACTCTCCAAGGGCGTCTCCCCACAAAAAACCACGCCCTTCCTAGGGCAAAAGACACCCGACCCCCAAATACTCCTCTCAGGAAACCCCATCCCTGGTCTTCACTTGCAGCCTCCCCCTGCCCCCCCCCCATTATCATGATGATCTCCCCCTAATTCTCCTCAGGGCAGCCCCTCCCCTCCAGTTTGACCAGCTCCCACACCCGCCTCCTCCCCAAATTCTCCTCAGGATACCCTTATTTCATGCAATGCTGGGGGGCTGGACTAGAGGGCCTTTGGGGTCCCCCCATTACAGCCCCCTCCCCAATGTCGCCCTTCTCAACCCCACCTTTTATTCACCTTCCACAAGCCCCCATTTTCTAGGTGCCCCACTTTCTTTTCAGCCCTCACCCCCACCCAATTATTAAGCCTGCCAATGTTATTACCATTACTATTATTCTCCCTCAGGTATCCCGCCCCCCTTTTTCCCTTCAGCTTCTCTGCTGGCTTTCCCCGCTGCCCCCTCCTCAAATGACCGGGCGGGGGAGGCGCTTTTATACGCCCACGTGACCTGCGCCCCCACTTGGCCCCGCCCCTCCGAGCTCCGGAACGCGCGTCGCTCGAGGGCGAACAAAGGAGCTTCGCGGGCGGACGCTCGAGGTTTCGGTTCTGGAGTTCGAAACAATCGGGGTCCCTTCCCCCTACTCCAAGCTGCAGTTATGTATTTTGTAATAACAATAAGTAAATAGTAGTAGTAGTAGTAATACTAGTAATAATAATAATCAACAGCAGCAGCTTTGCAAGAAACCAATCAATCAATCAATCGGCAGGCTTCAGTTCTGGACTTTGAAACAAACAGATTGCCAATTATTGTGATCTCCTTACACCCTACTCCTTACTGCAATTCTGTGTTTTGTAATAATGATGATGATGATAATAATAATAATGATCCATATATCTCAGGGCAGTTTACAGCATTTGAAAAACGGGGGGGGGGGGGGAGGGGACACAAAATACATAATGAAAACAACAACAGATAATTATATGAATTAGTTTTCTTACGAGCCTAAACTTCTATTCAGTAGATCCATCCAAATTAAATTTCTACTAAACTTCTATTCAGTAGAACCATCCAAATTAATGGAGCCAAGTTAGACCTATTTCATTTTAGTGAGTCTGCTTTCAGGAGGGCTGAAGTCTTGGTGTCTTGCGCCACCTTCAAGTTCAGAGCAGCCTAAGCCAGATCTTTCATTATTTTTTATTGCAGGGTCCCTTCCAACTATATGATTCTATATTTTTCTCCACTCCTTTGTTTGTTGCATTATACAGGTTTAAATAAAGTCTACTCAGAGGAAACCCACAGAAATTAATGGGCCCTTTATTTATACTTCTATTTCTTTATTTCATTTATACACCTCCAAGGAGCTTAGGGTGGTTTCTGTGGTTCTCCCCCTCCTTAATCCCAGGTGGCAACTGGTCTCCAAGTTCACCCAGCGAGCTTCATCCCCAAGTGGGAATCCAAACCCTGGTCTCTCCCAGGTCATGACCCTTCACTCTAACTACATTGCTTCTTGAATTGCAATGGACATACTTTGAATTTATGGGCTGTATGGGGTAGAATCATAGAATCCTAGAGTTGGAAGAGACCACAAGGGCCATCGAGTCCAACCCCCTGCCAAGCAGGAAACACCATCAGAGCACTCCTGACATGTGGTTGTCAAGCCTCTGCTTAAAGACCTCCAAAGAAGGAGACTCCACCACACTCCTGGGCAGCAAATTCCACTGTCAAACAGCTCTTACTGTCAGGAAGTTCTTCCTAATGTTTAGGTGGAATCTTCTTTCTTGTAGTTTGGATCCACTGCTCCGTGTCCGCTTCTCTGGAGCGGCAGAAAACAACCTTTCTCCCTCCTCTATGTGACATCCTTTTATATATTTGAACATGGCTATCATGTTAGGGGGGGGTAGTACCTCTGCTGGGGGATACCTGCTTCTTCTGGGGTTTGGTCCACCTTTGGACCCCACCCTGCACTCAGCTCCCACCTGTGGCTCCTAGAAGCTGCCAGCAGGCAACAGCGGCCACAGTCCCAGAAACAGCTTTGACTTCCCCTGCATGCAAAGACAGGCTCTGGCGGATGGAGAGGACAAGACCAAGAGTGGGTCCAACAGGCAAGGAGGGAGTTTCTGCCCATGCTGTAGAGTTTATCCACCTGGGAAGGAAGCCCATCTAGGAGAAATAAAACTCTGTTCCTAAACCTCTGCTGCCTTGCGGGATATCTTCAGAAGAACAGGCTCAGCAGTAAACACAACACAAATCCAGAATGGAGTCCCCAAGATGGTTGGGTAGCACCTTGTACGCCTCCTTCCCGCAACTCCTGGTGCCCAACGTCTTGCTCTGATTTCTTTTGGACCACCTCTGTAGTCCAACCCCCCTACAGGAATCGCTGCTAAATAATCCCTGGCAGATGACCATCCAACCTGTTTAAAAACCTGCAATGAAGGAGAGCCCACCCCCTTCCGAGGGAGTCCACTCCACGGTCAAATGGGTTTTACTGTCAGAAAGTTCTTCCCAATGTTGAGTTGAGTCTCCTTTCTTGCACTTTGAATCCATTGGTTTGGGTCCTCCCTGTGAAGCAGGCGAAAACAAACTCGCTCCACCTTCCTTGAGGCAGCCCTTCAGATATTCTCTTCTCCAGGCTAAACATCCCCAGCTCCTTTAGGAATTCCTCCTAAGGCTTGGTTTCCAGTCCCTTCATCATCTTGGTCGCCCTCCTCTGCACACATTCCGCTTGCCAAGATTCCTTTCAAAGTGGGTTGAGTTGTATCCAACATCAATTCTTGTGTAGTGCCGACCCACTGAAATGCATGGCTAATGTAGGTTTATTAATTTCAATAGGTCCCACTCTACATAAATCTTAGGTTGGATATAGCGCCCCCCCCCTCCATAGGATGGTAACCCATGGACCTGTTACATAACCAGATGGTCACTGCTTTCTGCAGAAGAGCTTCTATACCCCACAATGTAAGAGGTTAAATGCAATAAAAAGCAAAACATCTGAACATAATTAAGATCAAAAATATACACATTGGGTCTCTTAATTCTTATATCATGTGGAACAAGGCCTTTTCAGTGGTGGTTCCCTAGTTGTGGAATGCCCTTCCCTAGGGAAAGACGTGTCTCCACCATTGTTATTAACTTTCAGGAGACATTTGAAAACATTCCTGTTTACACCCAGGCATTTGGTCGCAGAAGAATATCACTCTTAGCAACCCAAAGATCAGTGAATGGAACAATGTTTTTACCCAGAACTGCTTGTAGTTGTTTTAATTGTTTTAAAGATTTTTTTAAAAAAAACTGCTTTAGATTTTCTTGTTTTAAATGGCTGGCATTTCTGCTGCCCTGGGCTTCTTCGGAAGAGAGATAAATTGAAGAAATTTCTCCTTTCTCCAAGTTCTGGCCAGCTGCTGGGTAGAAAGATCTTGCTCTCTCCAGCTTCTGTTCCACCTGTGCCTTTATTTCCCAGTTTCTGCTTCCTCCCCTTCCACTGGTTCAGCTTTTTATGCAGCTAGGCTGGACGGTGGAGGGAAGCAGGAGTGTGTTGGACAGCCAACTGTTGCCACCACAGACACAGCCAGGCTGAGGGAGGTGGGAGCAGTCAAACTTAGCTAAGAGCAGATCCTGGGAGCTCTTGAGCAGACCTTGCAAACAGGCATTTGCGAAGGCATTTAGCAGGGGAATTTAAGGGGGAGGCCCAGAGTTCTCTCTCTTGGTGTGCATAGGACCAGAGACATGGAGGGCAAGGGAGCTGCTGCTGTAACACCTGTGCCATGTTTGTCATTCTGCCGGAGAACAAGCAAGTGCAAGTTGGTTGTCTTGCTGGAAGAGAAGGGGCAGCAACTTGAGGCCTGCCTAGTCAGAGTTACTTGATAGAGCTGAGTTGACTGAGACTGAGCACCAAGAGAGATGGGGTGCCCCCAGGGTGGAGAAAGATTGCCCACTGCAAGAGTCTAACCCCTGAAGGAATGTGACACACAGGAGGAGGACAGTCACAAACCACACTTTGTCATCAGAGTTGCAAAATCGCTTCCATGCTTTCAACACGGACACCGATTCTTGGCCAGAAGAGCTAGGACAGCAGTTGCCAACCTCGGAAGACACGAAAGTGGCTGTGAAGGAACAGTGCACAGAACAATTATTGCCAGGAGAGACAGGAGGAGATGGATTTGGGGGATCCATTCTTGATCTAACCCAATCAGATCCAAGGCTACTGACCATGGATGAGTATGCCAATAACGTACTTGCTAACTTCTGTGGAAGCCTAGAGATGATAAGCTGGGAGACAGGAGTAGGAAGTACTCAAACCCTAAAGTTTCCTCTTGGTTTCTGCCTGGTTTTCTGTTGTGTTACGTTGAACAATTCTCTTGTTTTAGGGGTGGGAGGTGGGTCTGGCAGACTCAACAGACAGGCTGTGAGCTGGTGCTGGTGTTGCCTTTATTAAACATGCTCTAGTTATCTCCCGCTTGGACTACGGCAATGCGCTCTCCGTGGGGCTACCTTTGAAGGTGACCCAGAAACTACAACTAATCCAGAATGCGGCAGCTAGACTGGTGACTGGGAGCGGCCGTTGAGACCACATAACACCTGTCTTGAAAGGTCTACATTGGCTCCCAGTACATTTCCGAGCACAATTCAAAGTGTTGGTGCTGACCTTGAAAGCCCTAAACGGCCTCGGTCCTGTATACCTGAAGGAACGTCTCCACCCCCATCGTTCTGCCCGGACACTGAGGTCCAGCTCCGAGGGCCTTGTGGCGGTTCCCTCACTGCGAGAAGCGAAGTTACAGGGAACCAGGCAGAGGGCCTTCTCAGTAGTGGCGCCCACCCTGTGGAACAACGCCCTCCCACCAGATGGTAAAGAAATAAACAACGTTCAGAAGACATCTGAAGTCAGCCCTGTTTAGGGAAGTTTTTAATGACTGATGTTTTAATGTATTTTTAATCTTTTGTTGGAAGCCGCCCAGAGTGGCTGGGGAAACCCAGCCAGATGGGCAGGGTATAAATAATAAATCTTATTGTTATTGTTATTCCTGACTCCTGTCCTTGCTCATGGCTGGGGTTTCTGTGTTTTCTCCTGTTCCTCCCCTCCTGACTTCCAGCATCCAGTATTTCCCAGTCCTCCTACTCCTCTGGGGCGTGTCCTGTTTCTCACCACCATGAACCTGGATCCAAACTGTACTCTCCTGCCATTTCCCTGGAAGCCACTCTTCCTCATCCAGCCAGTCCCTGACACCTATGTATGTACAGCAGCTATGTATGTAACAGCCAGGAACTGAAATGAGGCTAAAAATCAGGTTCATGTTTATTGAAGGCTTTTTTGTTAAAAAATAAAATAAAGCAAAAAGATTACATGCCGTTAAACATTTTAAAAAGAAACGATGAATCAGCTAACAAACTTCTCTTTCCACTACGGGTCAATACTGTTCAGATGGCATAGGAAGGGGTGGGAATCCTGATCAAGAGCCACTGAAAAAACACCACCACCCCCAAACGGAGGGTTGGGGGAGAGACACAGGATAAAGATTACACATGCCCTAGCAACTGCAGCAGGAAAGTGTTCGTGGATGCTTGTGGTCTTCGTGAGAGAGCCTGGAAAACTAGAATAAGAAAAAAAAACTAGTGAACCAAATTGGCTACCAAGTGGCCATTTTTGCTCTGCATTTGAAAATATTTTGCAGACCCATTAAAGATGTTCCCCAGAAGTTGCCCAGTGAAAAGCAGATTGTTAGAAGATATCACACACAGGAAAGGAGTGGATCTTGGTTTTAAAATAACCCCAAAAGATCCTTAGGCGAAAGCAACAACGGGAATTTAAATAACACCAGTGTTGCTCAGTTCAATGCTGCCCTAAAACAATTCTTAGCATAAAGGAAGACTGGCTGTAATCATGATTATATAGAAGGGTTGGAGAAGAGTAAAAGTCCTCTTTGGCCCCATCCCAAGAAAAACAGTGTTCCATCTTTAAATAAAATTAAAAAAAATCAAAGTTTGCTATGTACTCCTGCAGCTGTGGATAGAGTCCAGAATCAGGAGGACCACCCCAACGAAATTGGGTTTAAACACACAGCCATTTATTCCCCCAGCCTGGATATGAACATTCATAAGCTGACACCCCAAGAACTGGGCTCAAGCCACAAAGGCAACAGAATCAGCTGGAAGAGAGGAGCGCAGCCCTCCCACAAAATGCAAGAGAAAACGTTTGGGTTATGTAGTCATCTCACTATCTGCAAGCTCCTGAAGTCAGGAGAAAAGGTTCTAGCAACTCGAAAGAAGACACGAGAGTTGGCTGTAAATATGAGGTGGGGTGAAAACAAAACTGTGGCTGAACACAGAAGCTTCACATCAAAGGAAAGGGGCTATTCAAACAGCAACAGCTCATTTATGGGCCAGGGGAATCAGCAATCTGACTCACAGGGGGCCAAAAGGCCAGGTTGGGCAGAGAGCCAATTTAAAAATAAAATAAAATATGCAATGCTCAATTAGGAAAAGGAAACCAAAACACCCCTAGAAATTAAGTAAGAGAGTGGTTTTAACAGGAGAGTGGCCAGACCCCTGTGGCAGCTTCAGCTTGACAGAACTGGATCCTGCAGGCTGAAGGAAGGGGGTCTCATGGGGTTCTTCAACATCTTGCTATCAGCAGCAAACTTCTTGGCTCAAACAACGGCGGGAGCCCCACCCATTCCCATGAACGACTCTTGCATTTCTCAGAAAGGCAGAGGAAGAAGATCCCCGTTGCATGCCCCTGATGGCGGCATGGAGCTCAGGCTGACTTCAACACCACACTCTTTGATTTGGAGTTTCCTGGGGCAGAAAAGCTTGTTCTGAGCAGGAAGGAATGCCGCAAACCAGAGTGGAGTGTGGTTTCCCACTGAAAAGTCCACTTTGGCTATGAAGGGGGAAGGAGGTGCGAATGATCCTGCACATCACAAGGCCCCCACCACAAATGGGTGGCTGTGAGAAACCAAGGTCCACAACGTACAGAATGTTTCAGAGTTTGTGTCTGGTCACCAACAACTGGTTTGTGTCTGGTCACCAAGATGAAGTAGCCTTTTGCAGAAAAGCCGGGAGAGGCTGGGTGGCAAATCGTTACTGGAGAACTCCAGAAGGAAAGTGGATTGAAGAGTTTGTGTGGACACTCATCATTCAGAAAACACTGTCAACTTCAAATTGGGATGCTGTCGAGACCGTCGGTTCGTAAGTAGAGTTCTTGCACATTCTGGAGGGGTCCTATTCAGCAATGGAGCGAACCCAAATTTCAGACAACCTTGTACCCCCCGCAAAAAAAAAGCTCTCCAGAGATCTTCCTGCAAGAAACAGCACTAAGGTTCCTTTGCAGAAGGAAAAGGTAACCAAGACTGCTAAAGAAGACGGAAATGCAGGCCAAGCGAAATCCTGCGTGCCTGGCAGTGGCACTGATCGCTGATAACACAGACCTCGGAAACAAAAGCAAGATTCGTATCTGCCCTACATGGTATCGGTTTCTACATACTGTCTGTATTTTATTTAAAGCAAACAAAGCGATGGTTCAATAAATCGAACAAGTAATGGTTATTCAATAACTGCAGCTCGTCGTGCAGACCCAAAGCAGTTGAAAAGAAAAAGACATCAAACTGTGTAAAGGTGGAATTTCTGGATCTTGCGAAAGGCAGGATGATCATATTGTCCACATAGAGGACAGTCCATTTTTTTGTCCTGTCTGGAATGGATACAGGCACACACACACACACCTACGCAGGGGTTATGTTCCGGGGGCCCCACATGCAGAAGTGAAATTGCATAAAGTGGGGGGCATGCTGCTTTAATAGGGAGGGCATACGGGGAAGAGACAGACTCACATGCGTTGACGGGGCTGCTGCCCTGAGCCTTCCGTCCCATCCCTCCCGGGCAGCAGTCCTGAGAGACTTCCAGGCCACAGTGGTTCACTTCCTTTGATTTCCTCCTCCCCTCCCCTTACCGCTTTGACCCACAGCCCCCCGATCAGCTCAGCTACTCACACTCTCCCCCCACCACTCCTTTTCTCCTCTGAGCACTGACCCTACCTTATTGGGAGATGGATTTGTGCCTCACCTGCTGGCTTAGGGCCGCACGGCTAGTGGGGCACTGGGTTGCCCATCCTCTGGGGTGCCCTTGAGAGGTGCTTTCAGACCCAGCAGTGCAGTGCCCAAGCGCTGATCCCATGTGCCCATGTCCCCTCCCTGTGCCCACTCACACCTTGAGATTGTCGCTGCAGCCAGGACCAGGCTGGTGTGTGTGTGGACATGTGCCCCACAGCACTCGGAGACTCGGAGTGGGGATCTGAGCCGCAGGTAGAAGCAGCCAATTGATTTATTATTTCCCAGCCTAGCATGCACACATGGTTGTATGCAAGTCAGCCTTGCGTAAGTGGGGGGGGGGGGAGCCTGACATCCTAGGTTCTTGTTAAGAGATTTGATCGGAAAGTAGACCCAGCCATTCCTGCATCCAAAGAATGGCAATGTTTGTTTTGATTTGTTTAGGAGATTATGGATTCTTAAGAGCAATTTGCTCTTCTAATTGCTCCAAATTTAAAAGGGGCGGGGGGTTCTCAGAAGATGGCCTGTCCTCTCTCCAGCACAATGATCTTCGCTTCTTTGGTTCAAAGCTCATTCTGGTCATTCATAATGGAAACAAACATGAAAAAACGGTTAAGAACAAATCCAGATAAGCTTTGTGCACACACAGAAAATATCTCCCTGGTCAAAGAAGAAGAAGGAAAAGCTTGAAAACAGAAGAAGAGAGAAACAGTTATTTTAATCTTGCAATTAATTCAAAAGGGGATGGGGGACAAAGCTGACTTGCTGCAGACAACCTACCTATTTATTACAGGCTCTTTTCAGATAGTACATCTGGATCATCCTCTGGCGGAAGGTGGCAAAGGTGTCCTCCTTGTTCTCGTCCCCCGCCACACCCAAGCCCTCCCCCGCTGAGGTGGAGCCCCTAAAAGGGAGGCAAAGCAGAGAGAAAGTGAGCACCCACAGGCCCAGCCACCAGCTTCCCTGACCAAAGCGCAGGGCCAACGGGCGATGTCTTGGCCGCTGTGTTTCCAAAGAGGTGACCAGGCTCCAGGTCAGTCCTTCCCCACGCCCAGTTCCTTTGGCTCATGCCAACCCCAAAAGCATAGGAGTCAATTTTGGAGAGTGCTAGGAAACAGGCAAACAAAGCTGCACCCTTAACATTTGACATATGGCTTGAGAACCGCATGTCAGGAGTGCTCTGATGGTGTTTCCTGCTTGGCAGGCAGGGGGTTGGACTCGGTGGCCCTTGGGGTCTCTTCCAACTCTAGGATTCTAGGATTTACACAGTTGTACTCCCCTTGCAAAAAGAAAGGAAATAGAAAGGCATGTTGGGATACGTAAGAACATCAGAAGCAGGTGGATCAAGCCAAAGGGTTCAGCATCCTGTTCGCCCAACCAGATGCCCCCAATGGGAAATCCACAAGCAGGATTCGAACACAAGAGCCGCTCTCCCCTCCTGTGGTTTCCAGCAACTGGCATTCAGAAGCACTGCTGCCTCGGAGTGTGCAGGCGGAGCAGAGCCATCCTGGCTAGCAGCCATTTGTCTCATCCTCTTTTAAAGCCATCCAGGTTGTAAGCCTAAGCTGCATGAAGGCGGCCTTGGGCAGGGGGCGTCCTCCCCACCCCTGCTCTGGCAGAAGGCGAACACAGCTTCCCAGCACTTGCAAAACAGCTGCTCTCACTACAGACGCTCCCGTCGAACACAGGAAACTTCGATTCCATCTCAAATCGCTGGTCCAGCACAGTAGGTGCTGTCTGCTTTGAATGGCAGAAGACGCTGGACCAGGGGGGGTTGGGATCTTATGGGTGAGACATGCAGGATGCTCCCCTGCCAAAAGCACGAAGCCTGGCAACATGTCTAAGACAGGGGTGGGTTGTTCTCAGAGGCTGGGCTCATCTTTGCCTCTCACAGAGGCCATGCGGTCAACTCTCCCCATGAGGAAGGACCAAGATGTTGCCTCTTAAGCATTAGTAAGAACTCGGCCGTTCCGTGTGGCAGCTCCTACACTTTGGCGCTCCCTCCTTCCCTATTGCAGCCAGCAGCAGTTCTGTTTATAATTATTATTTTATTATTTATATGCCACTCACCTGACTGGGTTCCCCCAGCCGCTCTAGAGTCTCAACAAAATATTAAAAACACAATAAAACATCAACCATTAAAAACTTCCCTGAACAATGCTGGCTTCAGATGTCTTCTAAAAGTACCAATTTTTCTCTCCAACATCTGATGGGAGGGTGTTCCTCAGGGCGGATGCCACTGCCAAGTAGGTCCTCTGCCTGGTTCCCTGTAACTCCATTTCTCACAATGAGGGAACTGCCACAAGGCCCTTAGAGCCAAGTGTCCAAGCTAGACAATGGAGGTGGAGACGCTCCTTCAGGTATACAGAGCCAAGTCAGTTGAGCTGACTGCAGCCTCTGGGAGCTTGTGACAAGGACTTGGGGGCATTGGCATGAAAGGACCAGAGCGCTGTCTTATAGTATATGCAGGACGGCCAAGAAGCTGCTGAAATAACCTCCAACACTGTGCCATGTTTGTCTTCCTGCCTGAGAATGTGCAAAACTAGAACAGCAGCAAGTGAAAGCTGGTTGCCTTGATGGAAGAGAAGACAGAACTTGTCTCTCACCTATCCACACATCAAGTTATTGGGCCAGATTAGGAATTTCTAGCTAAAGAGAGCAGACTACTGTCCTGGAACAGTGATGCCGGGTGAGTGTCGGCCCCTAGAGACTGCAGGAGACAAACCCTTGGAGGAGAGTTTCTTAAAGATGAAATATTGAAGGCACAAAGGTAGATGATTCCAACCCAAAAGAAAAGTCGGAGGGCCAGCCTCATGCTTTCTGTGGCACGTCACCTGTGTTCTGCTGGTACATACTGTGAAGATCACAGAGTATCTCTTTGACACACACCGTGATGCTGTCAGTGCCTAACAGAAATGGGGAGCATTCCTCAGCACCACAAAAAATAAGCAAGGTAGCCACACCAGAAAGGGACGCGGGTGGCGCTGTGGGTAAAACCTCAGTGCCTAGGACTTGCCGATTGCATGGTCGGCGGTTCGAATCCCCGCGGCAGGGTGAGCTCCCGTCGTTCGGTCCCAGCTCCTGCCCACCTAGTAGTTCGAAAGCACCCCTAAGTGCAAGTAGATAAATAGGTACCGCTTTATAGCGGGAAGGTAAACGGTGTTTCCGTGTGCTGCGCTGGTGCTGGCTTGCCAGAGCAGCTTCGTCACGCTGGCCACGTGACCCGGAAGTGTCTCCGGACAGCGCTGGCCCCCGGCCTCTTAAGTGAGATGGGCGCACAACCCTAGAGTCGGACACGACTGGCCCGTACGGGCAGGGGTACCTTTACCTTTACCTTTACCTAGCCACACCAGAACTCACTTCCCATAAATCACTTAGAAGGTACCTGCAAGTTTCTTTCTGGGAGGGCTAAAGTCTTTGGGGTTTTTTATTTTCTGTTTCTAAACGACAGCTCAGAGCTGGGGGCGCCTGCCCAGGGGCACCACTGGAAGCCTTTGTGGGCAGAATGGTGCCTGCTGGTGCTGAGTTGGCAACCTCTGCAACAGGGAATAACTGTGGTGAGATATCAATCCATTCCAAAACCTGTTTGTTTGTTTGTTTGTTTTATAAAAAAGGAGTGTGCCACTCGCTCATGTGCTACGTACACTTTGACGGGGTCCTTGATGCCCATCCCGTGGGCACCAAGCCCAAGGCCTTCCTTCCAGCCCATTTTCTGCAGCATCTGGAAGCCAATGTTCTTCTGGTTCAGCCGCTTGTGGGAAAACTCCAAATCCTTGGATTTCTGCCACTGAGAACAAAACTGATCATCAGCATCGTTATCATAAACACCTGGCTTGGCTATTGCATTAAGGCAACAGAATGCCGTAGCAGGATTATTGTTGCTAATAATAATAATAATAATAATAATTTGTATTATCTAAAAACATTATACAATATTATATTAATAATATTATAATAATTTGTTTCAGTCTATTGCAGTGTTTCCCAAACTTGGGTCTCCAGCTGATGTTGGACTACAACTCCCATCATCCCTAGCTAGCAGGACCTATGGTCAGAGATGATGGGAACTGTAGTCCAAAAACAGTTGGGGACCCAAGTTTGGGAAGCCCTGATCTATTGTTTTAACTTTTTGTGTGTTTTAAATTATGCTGCAATATTTTTTTAGTGACACCTTTGCTTTTTCATCGGCTTTTTTTTTTTAATTAAAAACTTACCCTAAAAAAACACACATCACAACGCTTTGAGGTTGCTTCTGTAGTCAAACTGTGGGTAAATTTTATGAAGAGAAATAAAGAAATGCACTTTGAATAAATGGGCAATTAACTGATCTTTTAAAAATATTATTGTCTTCTTCAGAAATCTGTGCGAACCACTCCTCTGAACAATGCTTTTTATAGGGTTGGGGACATTGGGGATCAGTTCAGGGAACCAAGGGGGCCTGAGAAAGTTTGGGAACCGCTGGGCTGAGGTTATTGCCAACACCTAACTGGTGAACAGAAGCTGACACTTACATTTTATGGAGGTTTGAAGCTGGCTTTGAAAGCTGCACTGGGAGGCCTCTGCCTGGAAAGCTCAGTGCATTAAATCTCTTAAAGAATAAATGCACGTATTTATTATTTTGCCCCCTTCTCACCTTATTTTTGTGGGACTGATAGCCGCTGGGTCGGTCATACGCAATCCGGACGGGGTCGTGGACTGTAATGCAAAAAAAGCAAATCCAGAGGTCAAAGGTCAATCCAGACACAAACAAAATTTGACAAAGAATTACCTGCCTGGCTTAACCCGCCCAGCTGCCTCACTCACCTTTCGGTTCATCGATGAGACAGACCCTCTTGGAGGCTGGGATCAGGCCCACCTTCAAGGACCTGCTGCTGGCCCTCTTGCGCCCAAAGGCCCTGCCCTGCAGAGGACCCTGGGCAGATGCTTCTGAGGTGGGGCCCTCAGGCTGCCCTTCTCCAGCTGTACTCGAGGCTCCCACGCTGGCAGATCCTGCTTGAGCTTCCTCCTCTTCCATTCCAGACTGGGGAGCTTCCTCCTCCTCCTCCTCTTCTTCCTCCTCCTCCTCCTCATTGTTCGTCCAGTCGCCCTCCGAGGGTGCGGGGCTCTCGCTGGCAGGCCCTGGAATGGCGCTGAAGTTCATGGAGGGGCACAGCTCACAGACTTTCATCCGGTAAAACCTGAAGGCTGAGCTCTCACGGTCATGCAGGAACCTGAGAGAGAGAGCACAGGAGGACTTCACGGCACTGTTGTTGTGTGACATTTCTGCGTCGCTTCCTCTATGAGGACCCTGAGGTGGCCCATACAAGTATCTGGGGACAAGCTGCAGCTCTGAGCTTCACAACAAGGCTTGTTCACTGATTTATTTCTAAAAACATTTAGATACCACTGTATCAAAGAAATATATCACAGCAGTGTGCAACAGAACTATAACCCATCTGCTGCACTGACTAAGACTAGAATGGGGTCACTGTGCCCCTAAAGGACCAGGTGTGCAGCCTGAGGGTCTGTCCATGGAGGTGCAAGTCAATCCTATGTCCAGGGCAGCTGTCTACCAGCTCCATCTGGTACGCAGGCTGAGACCCTCCCTGCCTACTCCCTGTCTCGCCAGAGTGGTCCATGCTCTGGTTGTCTCCCACTTGGACTACTGCCATGCGCTCTACATGGGGCTGCCTTTGAAGGTGACTTGGAAACAACAACTAACCCAGAATGTGGCAGCTAGACTGGTGACTGGGACCATATAACTCTGGTTCTAAAGGATCTACACTGCCTCCCAGTATGTTTCCAAGCGCAATTCAAGGGCCTGGTGCTGACCTTTAAAGCCCTAAACAGCCTTGGCCCTGTATACCCGAAGCAGCACCTCCCCATCATTCAGGCCAGCCACTGAGGTCCAGCTCTGAGGGTCTTCTGCTGGTTTCCTCCCTGCGAGAAGTGAGGTTACAGCGAATCAGGCAGAGGGCCTTCTTGAGGGCGGCGCCTGCCCCTCCCATCAGATGTCAAAGAAATGAACAACTATCTGACTTTTAGAAGACATCTGAAGGCAGCTCTGTTTAGGGAAGTTTTTAATGTTTGATGTTATATTACGCTAATAATAAATATAGTAATAGTAACATGCCACCACTTTACAGATGTTGAGTGTTGTTACTGCAATGCCTGGCTCATTGCAATGAGGCTGGGGATGCTCCAGGAGCGTGCCACATGATTTTCCCGGGGAGGGAGAGGGTAGCTCACCACAGATCCGGGTTATCTGTGCTGTTGTCGATGCTGAACTGCTCAATCTCAGGTCCCACCTCCGCCACAAACTTGGCCAGCCTCTCTGCTGTCACCATCGTTTTGGGATCCACTGGAAAGCAGGGGGTGGGGTGGGGGAAGATAACAAAATTATTCCCACTCCATTTTAAACAGGGCTTATATTGCTGGAACACTGGTGGGATACAGCCACAAAACACAGGGATCCAGGACGCTAAATAGGGATGATGGGAGTTGTAGTCCAAAAACAACTGGAGACTAGAGCTGGATGATATCTGGTTTTCAACACTGTGATATATCAGCAGCTAAAGACCGCAATATAGATATATCATGGTGTCTGGAATGTATCTCGGCTGCAGAAAATACCGTATTTTTTGCTCTATAAGACTCACTTTTTCCCTCCTAAAAAGTAAGGGGAAATGTGTGCGTGCGTCTTATGGAGCGAATGCAGGCCGCGCAGCTATCCCAGAAGCCAGAACAGCAAGAGGGATCGCTGCTTTCACTGCGCAGCGATCCCTCTTGCTGTTCTGGCTTCTGAGATTCGGAATATTTTTTTCCTTGTTTTTCTCCTCCAAAAACTAGGTGCCTCTTATGGTCTGGTGCGTCTTATAGAGTGAAAAATACGGTAATACAAAATTGGCATGTGCTCTGCTACCTAGGCTCAGGTGGCCTCAGGGGTTCAGGTGGTGGCCCGGCTATGCCCTTATAATATAATAATAATAATAATAATAATAATAATAATAATAATAATAATAATAATTTATTATTTATACCCCGTCCATCTGGCTGAGTTTCCCCAGCCACTCTGGGCGGCTCCCAATCAGTGTTAAAAACAGTACAGCATTACATATTAAAAACTTCCCTGAACAGGGCTGCCTTCAGATGTCTTCTGAATGTCAGGTAATTCTTTATCTCTTTGACATCTGATGGGAGGGCGTTCCACAGGGCGGGCTTCATCTATGCTCTAGTAACCTCCAGGTTAGATTACTGCAGCACATTATATGTGGGGCTGACTCTAGACAGTTCAGAAATGTCAGCTGGTGCAGAATTTTACAGCCAGGCTGCTCACCAGCGCAAGGTGGTTTGAGCATACTGCATCGATCCTGGCCTGCCAATGAGTTTCTGTGCTGTTTTTTGACCTCTAAACCTTAAATGGCCATTTAAAGCCTGCCTCTCCCCATATGAACCGACACAGACCCTGCCCTCGTCCTCTGAGAGGTCCAGACAGTGGCAATACGAGAACAGGTCTTTTCTGCAACATGGTCTGACTCGTGAGAAGACAGCTTCCTATATTCCTGTGTGATAATGTTAAGAAGAGCCTGCCAGAGAGACCAGCCTCCTCAGTGTCCCCATAAGCTACCCACAGCGAAAATCCCAGAGGGAATTATGGGAGCAAAGGCCAGCTCAGCAAAGGAGCACCCCCCTGGGCACAAAATGCCCCCTCCCACTGAAGGAGCAGAGGGGCTCAAGGCAGCTGTTCAGTGGGCCAAAGGATTGACTCAGCGGAAGGCAGCTCAGCAGCTCAAGGGTCACAGGTCCCACCTCCAGCTAAAAAGGAGGGGAAAGAACCTCTCTGTCCAGGACCCTGCAGAGGCACAGGCAGGCAAAGCAAAGCGAGACCAGGCTAAGACTGGGTGATATCTGGTTTTCAACATCACAATATATCACCAGCTAAACATCATGATATAGTGATGAATCATGAAGTCTGACAAAAGGGTGCAACTCCGTACAGTAGAGGCGTTGGCTGGCTTCGTGGTTTTTCCTACTCTTGTGATTCCCTGTAGGGGAGCGCTGAGCCAGCAGAGTTAACAAGGGCTGCAGGAACTGAGAGACACACTGACTGGCTTCAGTGTTTTCCCCCAAATTGTGATTTTTGCATAGAGCACACAAGCACACACAAACCACAATTTGTGGTATGTTGCCAGGTCAAAAATTATGAAACCAATATTGTGATATGGACTTCAAACTGGTTTTGGGTGATATATCGCCAAGTCCTCATAATAAATAACAATAAGTTTATTATTTGTATTCTGCCCATATGACTGGGTTGTCCCAGCCCCTCTTAGCAGCTTCCTATATATAAACATAAGAAAACATTGCACATTAAAAAGCTTCCCTATACAGGGCTGCCTTTGGATGTCTTCTAAAGGCTATTATTATTATTATTATTATTATTATTATTAGGTAAAGGTAAAGGGACCCCTGACCATTAGGTCCAGTCACGGACGACTCTGGGGTTGTGGCGCTCATCTCGCTTTATTGGCCGAGGGAGCCGGAATACAGCTTCCAGGTCATGTGGCCAGCAGGACTAAGCCGCTTCTGGTGAACCAGAGCAGCGCACAGAAATGTCGTTTACCTTCCCGCCGGAGCAGTACCTATTTATCTACTTGCACTTTGACGTGCTTTCAAACTGCTAGGTTGGCAGGAGCAGGGGCTGAGCAACGGGAGCTCACCCCGTTACGGGGATTCGAACTGCCAACCTGCTGATCAGCAAGTCCTAGGCTCTGTGGTTTAACCCACAGCGCCACCCGCATCCCTATTATTATTATTATTATTATTATTATTATTATTATTATTATTACTAATTAAATGTGTATACCGCCCTATACTTACAGGTCTCACAGATATCGTGAGTCACAATATATTGCCCAGTCAAAGGAACTGATACCACAATATGGATTTCAATCCAGTTTTGGGTGATATACAGTATTGATATATCGCCCAGCCCTAGAGCATACCACATCCTGCCTGCCCTGTCCCCCCTGAAATTCACCTACCGTCAGGGAACTGGCATGCTAGCCCAAGCGAGCTTCCAGCACTCAAACCTTCCCCGGGCACATCTTCTGGGTCGGTGGCTGAGTCGCAGACTCCCGCCTTTTCCAAGGCGGTCTCTGCTGGGTGGGCTTCGGGGCTCTGCGGCAGGCCCTGCTGCTTGAGTATTGTCTCGGCAGACAGGAGCGTCTGGGTCCCCACGGTGGCTCGCTTCACCCTCTGGGCTCTCGCCACCCGCCGCTGAAGGATCCTGGGCCTCCTCTTCCAGAAGAGCCGCTTCTTGATGCGGAGGACCTTGCGGGCGCGCAGCAAGGCCTGCGTGACAGCCAAATCCTGCAGCTCAGGGGTCTTCTCCTGCTTGGGCTTTTCCTTGGCTGCAGACCTCAGCCGATGCATCTCGGACAGCTTGAGCTTGTAATATTTGTGCTCTAGGCTGTCCTCTTCCTTCAGAAACCTGTTTTGACCGGGTGGGAAGGAGCAGCTAATCAAAACAGTAGAATTATCACGAGAAACAATTTACAACAATAACTTAAAATGTACAAAAAGTTAAAAAGAATAGACCAAAACCAGTTAAAATTCACATCAACTTTCTAAACATCTGGGCAGGATTTTCAGCAGGCACCGAAAATGATACAGTGAAGGCACCTGACTGATATCAATAGGCAGGGAGTTCCAAATCCAAAGTAGGCGCTGCTTTGTGAAACGATTTGAGTTATACAAATAAGGAGCGGGTATTAAAAAGGTAAGTTAGGCTGGCCCGAGAAGCCCTGTTCCTGGAAGGCTCCGAGAGTCAAGGGAGCGGAAAAAACCACAAAACTACCAGAAGATGTCCTCCTCCTTCTCCTGCGTGTGAGGGGAGGATCCTGTTGCAACAGTTAAATAAAGATCAGGCTTACTAGCTGCTTTGCTTCTCAATATTCTCTGGTTGGCCTCTGTTCTTTTCTCCGACCGATGGAGAACCTACAAAGGACTCTATAAGGGCTCTTGTGTTCCCCATAGGGCAGGGGTCAGCAACCCGTGGCTCCAGAGCCGCATGTGGCTCTTTTACACCTTTGCCGCGGCTCCGGGGCGGATACTAGCGAGGGGAGGAGGCGCATTGTGTGCCCTGACACTCCCCACTGTGGCAGCCGCTGTACTGGCTGTGACGTCGCATGGGGGCGGTGCGTGTGTTAGTCACGCACTGTCCCGACGTCACCTTCCCGCCCGCTGTCAGATCGGAGGGCAGCGGCGTGCATGTTTGCGGCTCCCAGGTTTTTTTCCTTCGGAAACGGGTCCAAGTGGCTCTTTTTGTCTGAAAGGTTGCAGAACCCTGCCATAGGGGAATAAGGGCAGATTTTCATTTATTACAGATGGCGACCACGAAGGGACACTTGGTTGCCTGGATTCTGGGGGCGAGGAAGAACTGGTGATCCAGCACCCACCAGGCCATTTGCCAGGAGGGCCACCAGTCCTCCAGCGACCCCAGGGTCTGGAAATAACTGTAGTGCCAGTGGGGCTAACCAGGGGAAGCAACGCTTGATCAGGTCAGCCATAAAAAAAACACTACCAGAAGATATTTACCAGTACTCTGGGTTGTCCTTCAACTGAGCTCTCTCTTTCCCTTTCAGAGTGCCAGAAACGATGCTCTCCACCAGCTTCTCGATTGTCTCTGTGACCTTCCGGTCAGCGCGTTGCGGAACTAGGACAAGAAACAGGGGTGGGGGTTAGGATAAAATGAAAAGCTTCCTCGTGGGAACCTCACAATCACTAACTTACAGTAGGGCCACAACTCACGCGTGATTTACTTCTGCATTTGCAGCTTTGTATGGGAGTAGGCGGGGGATAATAAATAAATAAATAAATGGAGAGCTGGGGAGGGAGGTGGGCAGTTGGGAGAGGCCCTCTGAAATCTCACGAGACCTTTCCAGAGCCCAGCAAACCAGAGGGCATAAAAAACTATTTCCGCACCAGGTTTTCCTGCTGCAGAAAAAGCTTTGAAGCTTACTGGGCTCCAGGAAGGTCACACGAGACCTCTGGGAGGCGGGGGGGGGGGGCTGCGAGATGTCAGATAGCCATGAAAGCCTCCAACAGCCTTCCAGAGGCCTCACACCACCTTCCCAGAGCCTGGTTCTCTGCTGCAGTGTTGAGGAGTCCCCGGGGCAAATGAGGAAATTATTCCCAAGCGCAGGATGTACGCAAAAGTAAGGTAGAGAGAGCTATGTGGGGTCAGTTCCCGGGTCTCACTGACTTTGTATGATTTTGCCTTTGCACACGAACCCCTAGAAAGTAACTCCGCATAGGTTGCAGCCCTCCCATATTACAGATCCTGCCAATAAGACATCAATCCTCATTTTTCTGCAGCTGCCTGAGGAAAAGGACTTTAAAAAAATGCACAAATCATTAACATTATTGGTGATTTTGGGTGTGGGTTTTTCCTTTGGGTATATTTAATTTTTGGGAATGGGAAGGCAGGGCAGAGCAAGCCTCACATCATGCCAACAAGCCCCAGACCCAAACTATAACCCTGACAATTCAAAACGTTGGTGCTGACGTTAAAGCCCTAAACAACCTTGGCCCAGTATACCTGAAGGATTCTCTGCACCCCCATCATTCAGCCCAGACACTGATGTCCGGCTCCAAGAGCCTTTGGTGGTTTCCTCCCTGCGAGAAGGGAAATTACAGGGAAACAGGCAGAGGGCCTTCTCGGTGGTGGCACCCACCCTATGGTATGCCCTCCTACCAGATGTCAAGGAAATAAAGACCGATCTGACTTTTAGAAGACACCTGAAGGCAGCCTTGTACAGGGAAGTTTTTAATGGTTGATGTTTTATTGTGTTTTTTGTATTTTGGTGGGAGCTGCCCAGAGTGGCTGGAGTAAGCCAGTCCGATGGGAAGCACATGATTCGTAACATCATCACCATTATTAACCCTAAGAAATAAAATTAAATGCTCACAGGGACCCAAACAACAGAAGCAAGGTGGGAGAAGAGGACAACGACTCACAAACTGAAACAACATGAAGGCTAGAAAGTCTATAGATGGAAATAATTCTTCCCCCAAAGAAAATGGACCCAGCCGCCCCTGACAACAGGCAGTGTCAGTGGGAAGCAGCACCCACTTACTCTTAATCTTCGGCTTGGTTTCCGGAGCGCCCTGTGGGCTGGGGGTCTCCGCACTTGGCCTCTTCAGCTGCACCTGGGACCCGCTCTTCTCCAGCCAGCCCTGCAGGTGTTCGATGTACTCCTTCCCAAACAAGGCCGAGGTGTCAAAATTGGGGAACAAGATGGGCAGAGGGGCCACCTCCTTCAGCCCGATGGCCTCCAGGATCTTCTCCTGCCGGAAGGAGGAGGCCATGGCAAAGGTCTGGCCGACGAGCACCAGGGCCTTCCGGCAGAGGGAGGCAGTGGTCCCGAAGGCGGCCGCCATCTGCCCCGGGTCGCTGAAGCTGCTGGATTTCAAGCTCAGTTCATAGGCATTGCAGGCCATCAAGAGTGGGACAGCACTCTTCAGGAGGCAGGCTTGGAGGTGCATCATGTACCGGTCAAACGGTTTGATGAGCTGGAAGAAGCCGTTCTTGGTGGCCACCAGCTTCTTTTCCAGCAGCAGGTTCAAGAACTGGCCGTCCACTTTGGGCGTCCGCAGTGCCGGGTGCTGCAGAGTCCGCACGACGGAATAGCAGAAGTCCCGGTGCTCCATCTTCAGCGAGCACTTGAAGGAGGCCAGCATCTTGGCGCACGTCTCCGTCTCCAGCTTGAAGAGGATGTGGAACATTTCCGTGTACTCCGGGTCCTTCTTGATCTTGTGGAAGCCGGCCCACTTGATGATCTCCACCCCAAAGGTGGTGAAAACATCCAGCGGGCCACTGAGGTCCAGCTGCGGCTCTTTGTCCAAGGCATGCCTCATGGTTTCCGGGTCATCGTGCTGCAGGGTGCCCCTCAGGGGCAGGGACGGCCGCTGGCAGAGCTGACGGTGCTGAGCGGGGAAGGCCCTCCTCTTGGAGGGGTTGGCAGGCTCCCCCAGCAGGTCGCTTGAGGACAAAGCCTGGACCCATTTCTTCACGGGGAGGACCGCATCTGTCTTGCTTTTGACCAGGCCCTGTGGTGCCCGGGTGCACTTCGCCATCAGGTCCCTCCCCGCATGTAAAGAAGGAGCAAACTCTCTCTCCGCCTCCAGGCCATACTCCAGGCTGTAATCCTGACTCCTCACAGTCCCAAACTCCTCTTCCAATAGCCCTGGAGAATGGAAGCCACTCAACAGCTCTGCTGAACTGTGGTCAGCATCGCGGAGCCTGGAGGTCTCTCGGGAGGAGGCACAGCCATAGTCCCTTTGCCGAGAGGCCAGGCGACCGTAACCCCGCTCCCTGGTGGATGGGCCGGGGAGCTCCCTTTCCGCAGAAGGCAAAGGGCCGTAGTCCCGGTCACGGGAAGGGGCCTGGGCGTAATCCTGGCTCCGTGAGCATGTGGGTGCGTAGTAATCCTCCTCCTCTGACTGATAGGGAGGCACCGAATAGCCTTCGCTGGCGGCTTCTCCCCTCCAGTCGCTGTGCAGGTACGTTCTCTCCTCATGGAAAGCCCCGTCCTCATCCTCGCGCCGGGTTTGCTGCACTGGACGCGAATGAACTGTGGGGGGAAGAAAAAAGAAAGCTATTTCTCATGGCATAAAACCAAGGACACCGGGAGAACTCAGCAGGGGCTTCTTCAACTAACTGGTGCAACATGATGGCAGCTGTGTAAAAACTAAGTACAACAAAATTGGTGGAAAGACTCTTTTGTAACAGAATGGCATTACTTTATTACGTACATCACTGAAAGATTAAATAGAGGCCTCTCCTCACATTATAAAATCTTCTGGATAACTTTGATAAACAGTTTATTGCCTTCTACACAAATAATAGTTTGATATAAAAACTGGGAGGTTTTGTGTGCAAGGCAAATGCTCCACTACTGAATCACAGCCTTTCTCAAGCAAGCAGGATTTCCAAACAGGAGCCAAAACCCAGAGGTAGAAAACCCATGTTTTGCACGCTCTTAATCTCAGGGTTGTGGGTTCGAACCCCATGTTGGGCAAAAAATTCCTGAATTGCAAGATGTTGGAATAGACGACCCTTGTGGTCCCTTCAAACTATACAATTCTATGATTCTATAAAGGCAAGAGGGTATTTATTTGCAAATTTACAGAAAAGTGAAAGTCTAAAGGTCACCAAAAGGGATCTGGAAAGGGTATCAGTTGAAGGATGGAACTGGAGGGAGGAGGAGGGAAAAAAGGAAAAGCAGGAGAACTTGTTTCCTTGATCTAATAATAATAATAATAATAATAATAATGGAAGACCTTTAGATCACTGGCCTTAACTGATGGGTTGGGACCCACTAGCACAGCGGTTCCAATCTTTTAGGGGCCACCGCTCCCTTGGTTCCATAAACTCATCCCCAGCACCCCCTAACCTACCCTCTAAAAAGAATTTGAATAGCAGTTTATATTACCCACTAAAGAAAATAAAAATGCCATAAAACCCAAAACAGTTAACACTTAATTGCACATTTATTCATAATAAATAATAATAATACAGTAATTTATTATTCCTACCCCGCTTACCTGGCTGGGTTTCCCCAGCCACCATGGGCAGCTTTCAACAGAACATTAAAAACAGAATAAAACTCCAAACATTAAAAACTTCCCTAAACAGGGCTGCCTTCAGATCCAATAAATTAGTTTAATTAATTCAACAACTTTGATGAACTTTTCAAAATCTGATAGTCACCCCTCAAGTACTCCTGCCTTTTAGTGCACCCTCTAAGTTATCCCCCTGCCCCCCAGGGGACACTAATGCCCCCTTTGGGGCCACTGCACTTGTGGGTCACAGTCTGGTCCAAGGTGGGTAGCAAAAGGAGCACTGCCACCATATAAATTCATGAAAGATTAAGAAATGTATGTTTGGGTTAAAAGTGAGTCCTGGGGTCTGGAAAAGTTGAAGACTACTGCTCTAGGTGATGGTGGCTGGGCCCCATAAGATACCAGCCCCAGGCATCCTGGCCGATGGACAGGGGTGATGAGGATGTGAACTCCAACAGCATTTGGAAGGGCCCAGACTCGGGATTCCTGGACTGGGAAAGTTTTTTATTTCACATCCACATCAGCCTGGATAGCTCACTCAGTTAGAGCACGGTGCTCATAACGCTAAGGTTGCAGGGTCAATCCCAATATGGGACAGCTGCATATTCCTTTATTTATTATTAATTTAGTATACCGCTCTGTACCCGCAGGTCTCAGGAGAGTTGACAAGATAAAATCGCAGTAGAAAAAACACAAAACACACCATAAAAACAAAAACAAGAACCACCCAATAACCCCACACCAACACCTTTTAAAAGGGCTTTGGATGGCAATCCACCAAAGTCCTGGTTGAATAGGAAAGTTTTTGCCTGGTGCCTAAAAGTGCTCCCTGGGGACAGCATTCCACAAACAGGGAGCCACTGTAGAACAGGCCCGGTTATTGTGTTGCCACCCTCCATACCTCTTGCAGAGGTGGCACATGAAGAAGGGCCACAGAACATAATCTCAATATCAGGGTCAGCTCATCTGGAAAGAGGCTGTCTTGAGGCACTGCAGGGGTTGGACTAGATGATCCTCAGGGTCCCTCCCAACTCTACAATTCTAAGATCATTGGGACTTTAATGAGGTTAGCAGCACACTCCACTTGGGGGCTGGCCACTAACCGCAAACCCTTTAATGCCAAGCCAAGGGAACCTTTTCTGCCTTAATGGACGTATCCCATTTTGGGGAGACCTTCTGTGCAAGGGTCAAGGCTGAAGGTGTGCAGCAAAGAAGGTGGATCCAACCTTTTGACAGTAGGCTAGTTGCTGCACACGTTTGCACTCACGCGTCTCTCAATCTACCCTCCATCCTGGCAAGCAAAAGGCATGGTCAAGGCTCAAGGACACTTCCCAGCTACACAAAAGCACTCTTGTGTGTGCACGCATGCAAAGCAGGGCTGGCAAGGAGAGTGGCTTGGGGAGGCCACCAGGGGGCGCATTGGAAGATGGCCGACAATAACATCTCTCCGACCCACACGAGGTAATTAAGAGGCTGTGATGGGCGTATGCAGCCTCCCTTGCCCCCCCAAGGGAATGGGGGGACTGCCTTGCCTGCTGTGCCCATAATTCACCGCCAGATTCGAAAGAAGGGGGTGAGGGCACTAGGCATAAAGCCCTCGGGTGGAGTCCGGCTCTCCCGGACGCTGTCTCTGATCGCACACTGGTTTGCATAAGCTCGAGATATTTAATTGGAAATGAAGCAAATGCACATATTTCAAGTGAAGAACAGGAGTGAAAACTGCTAACTGAAGTGACCTCTGTGAAACGAGAGCAACAGGTTTGGATTTAACGGAATACAACATGAAGAAATAACATCAGGTTCAGTATGCCGGAGCGGGACTGGGTGGGGGGGGGACTTTTTTTCTTTTCTTCTATGTGATTAATCAATAACCCCTTCTCAAAAAGAACCGCTGCATAACCGACCTAAGCAGGATGATTAAAAACTGTGTGGAAATAATTTACTACCAAAAGCTTGACATGTGAGATCGAGAAAAAGAACAAGGGCTTTTGATGGCGCAGCAACCAAAAGGGAGTCGCCATTTTGACGGGTCTTGTCGAAAGATTTATCAGGAGGAGGAAGCTTTGTTTTCATACTGGATTCCTGGTAGAACCTCCTCGAGGACTGGGAAGAGGGACAGACCTATGAAAGTGAATAAGTAGACAGCAAGAATGCTTTTCTTTATGGAAGCGATGAAATACGGCGGCTGTCTGAAATACAACTCTTGGACGAATGGAAAAACCCACACACAGGTTCAAATTTGTTTGAAATTGTTTATGGAGACAATCAGAGGCCACAAAGACAAAGAGAGAGGAAAAATATATGAAAACAACTAGAAGAGATGTGGAAAACAGCAAAAAAGGATTGGACAGAATTTTGAACATTATTTGGACAGATTTGTGGACTTTTAAAGCAGTAGCAATAAGAGGATTGGACCCCTTTCGGAACTTGAAATATGGGTACCCCCAACAAAATTTAAAATTAGCCTCTGTAATTCAGAATTTATGTGATTTGATATGATTGGTCTGTTAATAAAAATTATTTTTTTTAAAAAAGAGGAGAGTGGCCTGGGGAGAATCTGGAGGGCAGCATCTGGCTCCGAGGCCTGAGTGTCTCCATCCCTGCTTTAGGAGAAGGTCTCAGAAACGGAAGAGCGTGAGGCCTGTGGGATTATTTTCTGGCTCAGATTAAATTTACTGGGTTCATAAAGCTCATCTAAAACGCCTTGAGTCTCTGAGGCTGGAAGCAGGAACAGGGTCAAAGGCTGACGAGCAGCAGCAACAAATAGCTCAGGGGAATTGGACCAACCATACCTCTCAGCTGGTGGAGGGCCTCGTCGATGGGGTCACTCCTGTCCAGACGATGCCGTTTCACCTTGACTTGCATGAGGGCATCAAAAGACTCCCGCGCCATCCGCCGAGCAGCCATCTGGGCTCTGGAATGAGAAAGGAGGAAGAGTTAGGGAGGAGGGGGAAGAGTTGGCATCCATATCGCCAAGTGATCCTTTAGAATGATTCATAAATCAGGGAGCGAGTAAAATAAAGCGAGTAAGTCTCTTCTACTACATGCCCTGAATCTTCCAGTGTTCAGCTTCACTGGATGCCCAAGAGTTCTACTGTTAGGAGAGAAGGAGAAAAACCTTTTCTCTATGCACAGCAGAGGGAGAGAGATATGGACCTCACATTCTTGTTTCTGGGCTTCCCAGTGGCATCTAGGTGGCCAGCATAAGGACAAGGGGGGTGGATGCAGCAGGGCTTTTCTTATGCTCTACCTGCCCTTAAACGCATCAGGTGACTTACGCCAGTTGTCTTCAACTGCTACCAGGCCAAACCCTAATTGATGGTGGGTCACAGCAGCAGCATTGCCGAATGATACTACAGTGGTGCCTCGCAAGACGAAATTAATCCATTCCGCAAGTCTTGCAGTTTTTTCGTCTTGCGAAGCACGGCTATTAGCGGCTTAGCGGCTATTAACGGCTTAGCGGCTTTAAGAAAAAGGAAACAAATTCGCAAGAACTCGCAAGACGTTTCGTCTTGCTAAGCAAGCCCATAGGGAAATTCGTCTTGTGGAACGACTCAAAAAATGGAAAACTCTTTCGTCTTGCGCGTTTTTTGTCTTGCGAGGCATTCGTCTTGCGAGGTACCACTGTAATAGTAATAATTTTTATTATTTATACCCCACCCATCTGTGTTATATGTAATTTTTTATTTTATTTTATCAAGTGGGTCCCCAACACGTGTTGAAGACTAACTGACTTACACCTCTGTCACCAGATGCAGTATTCAAAGCTGCATCACTCCTGCTTCCAACTTCCTTCCAATGAAAGGAGACAGTAACTTTCAGCTCACTGAGAGACTCCAGAGCAGCAGGTTGGAGGACAGAGGAGTTTTCATTTTTAAGTTTTTGCAAGACTGGGCAAACAAGTTTAGAAAGGAGCCTCTGGGGTGGGGTTAAAGGAGTAGCCTACTCTTCTCTGGTCCTTGTTTCTGTTGAAAAGCACCCACCCAGCCATACTGAGAGGTAGAACTGGGTATCATCCGCATACTGGTGAGCACCCAGCCCCAACCCCCTGCTGAACTCTCCCAGCCATTTCATGTACAGTCATACCTCGGGTTGAAGTAGCTTTGGGGTGAGTATTTTCAGGTTGCGCTCCGCAGCGATCCAGAAATAATGGAATGCGTTACTTCTGGGTTTCACTGCTCGTGCATGCGCAGATGCTCAAAAGGGTTTCCTAGAATTGTTTCTTTCCTCCTCCTTAATTCTGATTTTCTCCACCGTTGCATTATTTTACAAGACTCATTCGATATCTGCCAGGAGACTTTTGCTAAAATATCCTCAAATAATGGGGAGAGAGCCCTTTGCCCAGCACCAAGACCAGTTAGCAGTGGGGTTAGCAGGAAAGGTTATCCAAGTCGGCCAACGTGCAACCAAGGAGCCCCTCTCTGGAAGGCTCGGGGTCTTTGGACGGAGGTTGCCAACTTACCGGGCTCCCCCTTCAGGCACCGGCCTCAGTTCGCAGGGCCCCGGAAAAGGGAAAGCCGCGCTGGCCGCTCGCCTGGGGCGGCAAACTGGCTGCTCCAAGGCAGAAGAGGAGGCTGCCTCCAGGTCAGTTGGCAACCTCTGCCCTTCCTTCCCCCCCCCCGACTCCCCCTTTTCTTTCTTTCTTTCCCCCCTCAGAGCTTTCACTTACCGAAGGCCGAACAAGGAAAGGGAGGGGGCGGAGTTCCCCCCTTATTGAAATTAGGACAGAATCTCCCCAGCAACACGCAGCCCCGAAACCAGGCAGGGAAGAGGGGGCTGCCACTACGCACGCGCAGAGATCCCACCGCGCACGCGCATGGAGATCTCGCGCCTCCACCCTTCGTCCCTCTTGTGCGCACGCGCAAAAGAAACACCCCACAAACCCCGCCCCTTGCAGACGTTTCTCCGCCCACCAGCCCTAGTTATGCGCAGGCGCGGTGAAGTGCCCTCGGCCCACCTTCCGCCGCAGGGGCTCTGTCGTGAGGCGCATGCGCACAACGTGCTTGTCAAGTTCGCTCTCTTCGGGCGCTTCTTTTTCTTTCTGCTCCAAATGAACGAATCATTAGTAAATCCCATTGTTGTAATTTCATGTTGTAAACCGCCCTGAGCTTTACAGATGAAGGGCAGAATGCAAATTTAATTATTATTATTATTAATAATAATAATAAGTAGTAGTAGTAGTAGTGATTGCTTCCTTTTCAACAGAAACGAGGAAAAGCTGCTTTCCAAACTGGCAAGACTTAGAAATGAATCCCAGAATTGTGAAGTTGGAAGGGACCCCCAGGGGTCATCCAGCCCCTGCAAGGCGGGAATCTCAGCTCCAGCCTCCAGGAAGGCTCCTTACCGCCCTGGAGTCTCTCAGCTGGAGGAAGGCTGAAAGCTGGAGTATTGCAGCTTTGAATGTTGCATCTGTGAAGGGGGGTGCAAATCGGTTAGTCTCCCAGCATGCGTTTAAAGATCCACTTCTTAAAATTAAAATAAAATAAAATTATTCCTTTGGTGACCACTTGTAACCAAGTAAGATTGTCTTCCATGAATACGGTCTTAACGGTGAGTCCCTAAGTGACTGTGGAGGCCAATTCTGGATCCACAAGTCCTTCCACAGTGGGGACAGAGGTTTCTAGGCAGGGGTTGATCATGGAGAGAACTTGCCAAACAAGCCTTTCTCTTAGCACGTCTCTCCCTTTCGCCCTGAGTTTCTGCTTCAAAGTCTGTGACGCCTTCGGTTGAGGCTGTTCTCCAACTGGAGCACTCACAGGCCAGTGTTTCCCAATTTCCCATGCTTGTACTGCATTTTTTAGATTTACCTTCAAAGCATCTTTAAACCTCTTTTGTTGTCCACCGGCATGATAATTACCATTCTTGAGTTGGGAATAGAGTAGTTGCTTTGGAAGACAATAATCAGGCGTCCACACAACATAGCCAGTCCTAATAAAATAATACATAAATGGCCATAGAAAACAAGCTTGTTCCGTCTTCCATGTGACAGCCCTTGAGATATTTGAAGATGGCTTTCATATCTCCTCTTTCCAAGCTAAACATCCCCAGCTCCTTCAACCGTTCCTCATCAGGCTTGGTTTCCAGACCCTTGATCACATGGCCTCCCTCCTCGGCACCCCTTCCAGCTGGTCAACATCCTTCTCAAATTGTGGTGCCCAGAACTGGACCAAGCATTCCAGGTGTGGTCTGACCAAGGCAGGATAAAGTGGTCCTATGTCTTCCCTTGATTGGGACGCTTGAATTCTGTTGATGTGGAAGATCAAATGCAGGAAAATCTTCCTGATGTAGAATAGAAGGACAGATATGCAACCCATTTGTGATGTCAGCTCAAAACCCCAACCTCACTTTGCAGTTGAGGGCCACACCCCCCCCCCCCAGCCTTGGGTCAGCAGCCTGTGGGTGGCTTGGCTTGGCTTGGCCAGAATCAGAATCATAAGTAACTCTGGGGGTTACTTAAAAAAAATCACCACATATTAGAAAACGAGAAAGACAGCGTGACCATCAGCCAAGTCTCAAGATCAATGGCTGGGAAACTGGTGAGGGGACCAATCTCCATTGCTAACGGGAAATTGCTAACGGTGTTTTGAGTCCTTATTTTATTCTGGTGTTTCAATTATGGGTGCCTTGGGTTCTAATTTTTTATTGTGTTTTTTATTTTGCATTTTCATGTTCATGTTACTGGTTTTTGTATTTTGGAAAGAGCTGCTTATGGCACACTGTTAAAGGAAAATCCTTGGGCTCATTTGGATTGCCAAACAAAGACACCAGCCAAGAGTATTGGAGCAAAACAGCAGCCTGTAGGCCTGGTCTTTATTCAAAAGGCTGGTGCAACAGGACTTCCACCCACCCCAATGAAGAAGCAGGAAGAAGCCCTGAACAAAGGATGGCTCCCTTTTTATATATATGTTTCCCTTTTTACAGACAACACCTTAGTGTAGCATCACACATATATCATATATACATGACAGCTATGTCATAATCTGGGAGGGGTCTTCTGGCAGAAACCTGTTCACCAGGTTTGTTCTCATCCCTCCCTTGACCTCCAGCTCACACCCATTAAGTAACACAAAAGATGAGTATGCACATGTTCCTGTTCTCCTGGTCCAGTTAATCCAGGCATAGGCAAACTCGGCCCTCCAGATGTTTTAGGATTACAACTCCCATGATCCCTAGCTAACAGGACCAGTGGTCAGGGATGATGGGAACTGCAGTCCCAAAACAGCTGGAGGGCCAGGTTTGCCTATGCCTGAGTTAATCACACCGCTTTTGTCTTGACCAAGATCCTAATGAACTGAAGTTGGGTTTACTATTACCCCTGGAATGGCTACCTGTCTGGCACCCAGGTGTCAGGATGCCAGAGATTATCACCTAGGCAGAGGGCTGCTGGGCTCATGCTTTAGGGAGTTTGGCTGCCTTCACTCATGTCCCAAGATTCCCCCTTGGTAGCCATTTCCTTCCTGAACAGAACAAAATTGGAATGGCGTGAATCCAACGCTGGAGTGATTTTATGTGAATTTTCTGAAGGTTTTGTGCTACAAGGGAAGGTGAATACTATGTAACCCTGAACAAGATACAATACAGCAAAACTACGGTGGGATTTATGGGGATATTTACAAAATTGAATGGGGTCTGTTTGGGGCATGATCTGGGGTGCAGTGTCCCGTTTAACTGGAAACAACCCCCCAACCTTCCCAAAAATTCCGGTAACAACACAAATCACTAAATAATAATTCTCTTTCTCCCTCTGCTACAATCATTCCTTCTTGAACCCCCCTTGTTCCACGTGGCTTCGATCCCAATAGCTTCCACCCAGCGTAGACCCATTCAGAGTCATGGGCCGGAGTTATTCCTTCTCATTCATTTCAATGGGTCTACTCTGAGCATGGCTGATACAAGCCAGAGCCCCAGGATGACATTCCTGGAAAGGACTTGGCCTCTGCCTCTTCCTCATGCTGACACCCCCCTCTTGTCAGCCTCCTACTGTAGCTTCCTTGGGGCAGAGACCTGCTTGTGTGGCAGATGCCACGCATTCTCTCCCCTCATCCTTCTCCCTCTTGCTCCTCAGTTCCCCGAAACAGACATTGGGGATTCCGAGGATGTGTGCAGGAGGAGCCCCCTGAGCCTAGAAACCCTGGGGGGCTCGGAAGACATCAAAGAGGTACGTGGCAGAGAGAGGAGGGCCACCTTCTGGACCGGTCGCGAGCAAGGGGGCAGGCAGGCAGGGGGCTGCTGAGGGCAGCTTGTGCTGGCTGCCCCACTCGTCCTGATGGACCAGCCCCCCATGGCGCCAGGGCTGGAGGGCTTCCCTGGCAAGCGAACAATGTGGGCAGGAGAGTCTGGCTTCTGGGTTCCTGCCTGTCTCATTCTGGGCTGCTGTCTTTTTCTTCACTGTCTCCCACCCCACCCACCACCTCGGGGGTCCTGTCTCTGCCAGCAGTCGGCATCTGAGGGCCAAGAACCTCGTGACAAAGCGGCCAGCAAGGAGGAAGAGCCCAAGGAAGACCTGGGCGGCCCCCTGGAGGGAGAAGGCGAGGGCAAGAAGGAGCCCCCCAGACCACAGGGCACAGATTTGCTGGATTTTCGATGGGTAGGTGGCAGCGGCCCAGGGGGCAATTGGCAGAAGGGGAGGGGGGCATATCAACCGCAGAACTGTTGCAACAAGGTCCTCACACTCGCCACACAGGGAGGAAGGAGAACCCAGAACATTGGTGTGCAAGCCCTTATGTAGACTTTTGAAATTGCCCACCCTGTAGCCCAAGACCCCCCCAAGGACATACATCACAGAAGGAGGCGGTCTACAGCAGACATGCATCACAGGAGGCGGTCTACAGCAGACATCCTGTATGTCAGGATACCTGTTAATGGTCACTGATTGCTTTGCCTGGGCAGCCTGGCCATTCTTTGGTAATGGCAAATACTCAGTTCCTGAATCCAGACCACAGGCTCACCCTATTCATGCACAAATATGCTCTTAAGACAGGATTTGTGAGCAAAAAGACAATGGAGATACTTTCCCATTTCCTTCCTCACTGCAAAGGAATATTTGAGGTCCCTGAGAGAGTTAAAATGGTTTCAGGATTGCTCTCCTCTACTATTTCAGACACGTGGTTTATATACTTAGGTTTGTGTTTGCCTTGTACATTTATGAACAGGTATTTTATATTTGAGAATTCTAAGTTCTTATAACACTGTTCTTCAAACTTCTTCATATTGCTATTTTTGTTCGGAATTTGTCCCACAGCTGCAGGAAAAGGAAGAAAAGGGGTTACTACAAGAGCAGCTGTGGCCCCCACCTGACAACAACAAAGAAGACCCCCCGGAGCCCAGAGTCAAAGAGGTCAGAAGCACGTAGTAATTGAGTCCTAGGAACTGCCTGCCACCAGAACTGGTGAGATGGCAGGATGGGTGGCCCTAAGTTGGAGTGGGTGGCCCTTGAACACAACTCCCAAGAAAAGAGTGCGCAAATTTCTATGGAGCAGGACTGGGATTGCGTCTAAACCAGGCATGGGGAAGATGTGGCCCTCCAGATGTTGCTGGACTGAACTGCAACTCCTGTGGTCACTGCATGCTCGCTGGGAGTTGTAGTTTTGCAACATCTGGATGGCCAAAGGGAAAGATTTAGGAATAAGGGCTGAAATTTGAATAGCAACACAACCCACCACTCCACAGTAGGGGGGCTGAGAACCAGGATAGTACAGGGTTGTTACTTACAAGGTCAAACAATGGATCTTTATTCTTTATTTCACTTCTTGCTTGGCAATGATGGTTTCCACCCATCCATCCATTAATGCAGAGACACGGGTGTGCATGCCCCAATCTCCAGGGGTTCCAGGCAGGGATGGGCAAGATATGCTTTTCAACATCATGATATATTACCAGCTAAACACCGCAATGTCCCCCTATATCTCAATGTCTGAAATAAAGTTGCAGCTCTGTAGAGTCCTTGGCTGGCTTCACGGTTTTCCCCAGGCTGGGATTTTTGCATAGCACACGAACACACAGCTCAGGATTTGCAATATATTGCCAGGTCAAAAATCAGGAGACCTCAGGAAAAGCGGGGTGTTCCGTTCCGGGAGCAAATCAGGAACCGGGACGGCTTCTGTAAATCCGGAAGTGTCCTGGGAAAATAGGGACTCTTGGAGGGTCCCAGTTCACCCAAACCAACCCTGCAATCCTACAGATCTAACACTCCAGCGTGATTCAGTTTCACTTCATGAGATTGCAGCCTTGTTTTCTTTCTTCTCTGAAAAATGACAGGTCCCGCCTTATGACAATGCTAAGCCAGACCAACCTGAAAGGGCCACAGCGGATCACGAGGCTTACTACCTGGCCGATGACGAGGAAACGCTCCTGGGCGACTCCTGCGCCTCCACAGGCTACTTCCCCTGCTACCGGACCTACGAGGAGTTCCCCCGCTACCAGCCCCCCGGGGACAGAGAGAGTGGGGCCCCCCGAGCGGGCAGGAAGAAGATCCCCCCCACCAAGGGGCAGGGAGCCCCCCACAGCCCCCCATCGCCCCTGCCAGCGGCCAGTGTGAGCAGGAAGTGCCCTCAAAAGAGGAAAAACCGAGGAGAAGGAGCAAGCCACAGAAGGGGGGCTGAATCTGAGGCTGCAAGACCAGCGCTCCCTGCCCCCCAACCCAGAGCAGGTGGACGTGAGTTCAAATTCTGGGCGGGGCCCAGCAAGTATACCCTCCCAATTTAATCCAATGGAAATAGGGATGTATTATTCAATAATAATAATTTTATTATTATACCCTGTACATCTAACTGGGTTGTCCCAACAAAAAAAAATTCCTTCCAGTAGCACCTTAAAGACCAACTAAGTCAGTTCTTGGTATGAGCTTTCGTGTGCATGCACACTTCTTCAGATACACACTGAAGAAGTGTGCATGCACACGAAAGCTCATACCAAGAACTGACTTAGTTGGTCTTTAAGGTGCTACTGGAAGGAATTTTTTGTTTTGTTTTGACTATGGCAGACCAACACGGCTACCTATCTGTAACTAGGTTGTCCCAGCCACTCTAGACAGCTTCCAGCATATATAAAGAGCACTGAAAAACTTCCCGTTGCAGGGCTGCCTTCAGATGTCCTCAAAAGGTTGTAAAAGTTACTTCTCTCCTTTGCTCAGGGCTCACATAACTCCATGCATTTCCCCGATGAAAACAGGACGTCCTGAGGAAAAGCAGGACATTCTGGGATCACATAGAAAAGTGGGGCGGCTTCTGTAAATCTGGGTCCATCCCTGGAAAAAAGGGCCGCTGAGAGAGTCTGCAGCAGGGCTTGTGGCGCAGCGGTCGAGTGGCGTGGCTTTGCAGGGGACGAGGTCCAGGGTCGCCCCCCAGGTGTGCAGGTGCCTTGTGGGAGCAGCTGTTAGTTCGCCACACCTGAGCTGTGTGGATCCTCAGAGATCTCCTCTCCCTGCAGAGCAGCTCCTTCCAGAGCCCAGGGGTCAGGCGCAGGCGAGCAAGGCTCTGTTGTCAGTGAAGTTGACTCTTCACTCAGGGAAATGAGCAGACAACTTGGCCTAGTGGTCTCAGCAAGCCTAAACACCAGGTCTTGCCCCTGTGGAGCCATTGCCAGGACTGCAGGTCCCTGCCTTCCAACTCTCTAAGGCTTCTCCTCTCCTAGATCATCTCAAAGTGTGTCTGCGCACAGTCCATCCCTTTCCATTTCTCTGTGCATCCTCAGAGACCCCGGGGCAGCCGGAAAGGGAGACTCTTCTGCATTGCTCCCTGTCTCAGGCTCTCCCTGCTCCCTAAACCCTGCTGCCCCGTCAGCGTCCAGCTCCTCCTCTCATTCCTCTGACCTCTCCTCCTCGGTGTCCCACCCCCAGTCCCCTGGCTCTGGGCCTTCCCCCTCGGGGGTCTCCCTCGGGAAGGGGCTCCCCAGCTGGAGCCTCCCACCAGCCCTCTTGGCTGTCTCAAAATCAGAGAGGTGCCCACTGCTCTGTGCTGGCTGGCGAGGTCGCAGCTGGCACAGGGAGGGGAAGCCCCTGCAACCCTCCACAACAAGCAGGCCTCTGCAGCCTGGTTGAAATTCCTATTGGCTGTTTGCTAGAACCAATCATAAAAGATACACCCATTTCCTATTACCTTTTATGGGAGACAAAGAGCTATATTTCCTTCTATCTATAAATGGCAAACAAGTAGCCATATATCTTACATTTGCCTCAACAAGGCACCTTAATTACCAGATCACCTTTTGCCCTTCTTGCCCCTCCATTCCAAAAATAGATGGCTAAAACAGATGCTCATTCTGTCTTACATTTTGTCTTAAACAGAGATCTTGGGTTCACATTCTCACACACCATCAATGAAATAAGAATCTAACATAAGAATCTAACATTTTTACTTTCTAAATCCTTTGCATCATTACATTTAAGCCAACAAATCTTATATATTAACATAGATAGCTTTTTAGAAGAAAAGACATTTTTAAAGTAAAACTCTTCAATTTACACCCCCCTTTCCTGGCCAGCTGCTTTTCCCATTAGCTCTTGCCCTTTAACCTTAGGAAAATGTGGCTAAAGCCTCTAATGGGAGGCACATGGTATTATATTTTGTTAAACAATAAATCCTACTATTTACCAACTCTTAATTAGTGCTTTTGCAGCTTGATTGTATTCTGTAATATGTAGGGTCAATAACCTTTTTGCTCCCAGCCTATAATTCCCTTTTACAACTTTGAGAATTTTGGCTCCTGCTATAAATCAGGGAGGCCCTTGTCCAGAGGATAAACATCTGCCAAAGTCCTTAGCCAGCTGGTCTTCTGCCTGGCATAAAAACATTTGCAAATATATCTTTAAGCTCGTTTTAAAATACAGGCCTTGATCAGATGCCTCAGCTTCTCGCAGGGAGGGAACCAGCAGAAGACCCTCGGAGCTGGACCTCAGTGGCTGGGCTGAACGATGGGGAGGTGCTGCTTCGGGTATACAGGGCCAAGGCTGTTTAGGGCTTTAAAGGTCGGCACCAGGCCCTTGAATTGTGCTGGGAGGCAGTGTAGATCCTTTAGAACCGGAGTTATATGGTCCAAGTCACTAGTCTAGTTGCCGCATTTGAGGTTAGTTGTTTGCAAGTCACCTTCAAAGGCAGCCCCAGGGAGAGCGCATTGCAGTAGTCCAAGCAGGAAATAACCAGGGCATGGACCGCTCTGGCGAGACAGGGAGCAGGCAGGGAGGGTCTCAGATGGAGCAAGTAGCCCTGGACACAGAATTGACCTGCGCCTCCATGGACAGCTGAGAGTCCAAAATGACCCCCAGGTTGTGCACCTGCTCCTTTGGGGGCACAGTTACCCCACTCAGGACCATCTGAATAGTAACCAGTTTCCCAGAATCCCTTGGGCTGGAGCTAACTTGTTTACTTTTCTCGCAGGTCAGGCTAGAGACGGAAGGAGGAAAAACAAGTCCCCAGCAGTGTCCTTCTGCTGGGAGTCGCCCCTCAGTCAAGGAGACTCACAACACCCCCTCAGCGCCCCGCACGACCCCCTCACGCCTCAGCCTCCAATTCCTGGTCTCTTGGGTCTGGAAGATCTTCAGGAAAACGCCGTCGCCGCAGCCTCCACCACAACCCAGTACCAGCAGCGGGGCGCAAGTGGGGAGGCCGCTGGCCAGGCGGCTGGGGCGGTGGATTGCCCAGTACCGCAGTCGCATCCACCCCCAGTCGATGTGACTCTGGCGCACCCCGCTTTGGAGGGGATTCAGACCTTGGGGGCCCGGTTGGGGTGTGTTGCAGGGTATTTTGCAGAAGCCAACCTTTTCCATTAAAATTCCCGCTTTCTTCTTGGCTCACAGGACAGAACTAAAACATGTGAGTCCTTTCACATCACCACATGGGCACCACGGGTGGTTGGAGCATTGGCTGGGATGACCCTGCGACTGTAACCCTTTTTATACTACGCCTCTTCCAGTGTACAGACTGGTCATCCCCCCCCTTTGGGGAGGTACTATGGGAGTGATTTAGGATTTTCACGGCACGGGAGGAGGGTGGTGCTCAAGGAGCCAGCCAGCAATAAAGGGAGTAAGTGAACTGCTTACTGGAAGAAACTGCTTCCTCAAAGGTGCCAGGCCCAATGAGCACAGCCATTCTTCTCGGCCGATCTTGCCCCAGGGAGACAAAGACTAAAGGTGGCCACTTCCCACAGCTGCCCAACTCCTTCTCCCATGGGGCCTTCCCAAGCAACCTGAGACTTTGCCTGCCTCCCAAGTGCCTGCCTCTGCCTCTCCCTCTTCATACCTCTTCTAGTGCTGGGAGACCAGGGGAGAGGGGAGACATCCTGGCTCCTTCACCAGCCTGACTCACCTGTGCCTCTTGGCATCTCTCCCTTCAAGGCTGAAACGCACCCTTGCTCTCCCTCCTCCACCGCTGGAGGCAGCAAGCTCCTAAATACCAGTTGCTGGGATCGCAGGTTGTAAGGCAAGGCCAGGATGCTGGGCCAATGTTTGCTTGTCTTGATCCATCAGGGATCTACTTGGGCCTTTGCATACACAGTGCTACTGTTGAGTGAACAACCCTTTCGGGGGGAGTGTCACCTCGCAGCCAGTTGGGATGCACCTGGAAGCTTCTGGGAAGCAACTTTTGGCTCTCCGTAAGCGAGACCTAACTCAGTAGTGGAACACTTGCTATGTACGCAGAAGGCCACCGGTTCAATCTCCAGGGGAGACGGAGGAAAGAGCCGTAGCCAAAACCCAAGGCAGCTTTTGACAGCACACGACAGCTTTACATAGCCCAATGGGTGGAGTGCTGCAACTGTTTGGATAATGATGTGGTGGTAGGGGAGGGGTGGTACCTCTGTGGGGGGTCATGTTGTGCTCCTTCTGGGGTAGTTTGTCCACCTTTGGTCCCCACCTGCACCCAACTCTCACCTGTGGCTCCCAGACACCGTCAGCAGGCGACAGCGGCCACAATCCTGGGAGCAGCTTCGATTGGCTGGCTAAATCGGGTGAGGGGAGCCAATGGGTCTCAAACCCTCTGTGAGTCAGGGGCTTCCCCTGCATGCGAAGCCAGGCTCAGGCGGAGGGAGTGGACGAGACCAAGAGGGGGTCCAGTGGTCAAGAAGGCGGTTTCTGGATGTGCTATAGAGGGGAGTGAGGGGCAGGTGGGGCTCGTCCACCTGGGAAGGGAGCCTGTCGAGAAGAAAATTCTGCCTTGTGGGACATCTCTGAGAGAGAAAAGGCTCAGGAGTAAGCCCTATGCAAATCCAGAGTGGAGTCCCTAAGGCGGTTGGGTGGCACCTTGTCCGCCTCCTTCTGGCAACTCCTGCAGTCAAGCTGGTGCCAGTCGTCTTCCTCTGCTTTCCTTTGGACCCCTCAGTGAGGCCGAGAGGGGGGTCTTGTCCCCTGGGCAGCCCAGGACCCCCAGACACGCTGCCCAGGCATGTGCCCTGGGGAGGTCACTTCCGTGCTGCCAACACAGCCATTCACCCCTGGAGGCGCACTCCATTGTCTCTCGAGACAGACAGATGCCACCCACCCACCCATCATCTCAGACCACTGGCTGGAGGAACTTTCGCTGGGGCTCCGGAGGTTCCCCCTCCCAGCTCTAAGAGGCATTCCCTGCTCTTGGAATTTTCCTTCCTGGTGCAGCCAGTAGGGAATGTCTCCTCTTAGGACCAGGGAAGAGTCTCCCATCACTCCCGACTGTCTGCAAGGCTGGCCGGGCTGAGGGAAGCCGGAGTCCAGTGACATCGAGAGAGCTCCTCCCTGTCTCAGCCAAACAAGCTTCTTCAGAAAGAAAAACTGAAGCCTTCAACGTGCATCTTTTATGCTCATTCCTTCACGCTGCTCCCTGCTTACATCATACCCTCCAACATTTCTCTCATGAAAATAAGGACATCCATCCTAAGGCATGGGGAGGCAAACTAAGGCCCGGGGGCCGGATCCGGCCCAAATGCCTTCTAAATCCGGCCCGCGGATGGTCCGGGAACCAGCGTGTTTTTATCTGAGTAGAATGTGCCCTTCTATTTAAAATGCATCTCTGGATTATTTGTGGGGCGTAGGAATTCGTTCATTTTTTCCCTTCCAAAATATAGTCTGGCCACCCCACAAGGTCTGAGGGACAGTGGACCGGCCCCCTGCTGAAAAAGCTTGCTGACCCCTGTCCTAAGGAAAAGCAGGGCATTCTGGGATCAATCAGAAACCGGGACGGCTTCTGTAAATCTGGGACTGTGCCTGGAAAAAAGGGATACGTGGAGGGTCTGTTGCATAAATTAGTTCTTGGAAACATGCTTTGAGACCAAGGCCCCAAATGCCAGCAATCTGCTCCAGCTTCTGAGAGATTCTCCTAAGCATCTCTTAGCACTCATAAGGGCTGTAACTTGTTTTTAAAAAAAGAAAGAAAGAAACGGAGGATGTGAGAGAGCTAACTTTTATCCAACTAGAATGAGAATGGTTGAGTTGGAAGAGATTCCCCGGTCCTCTAGTCCAACTTTCTGCCTGCCGGAATCTCAGCTGATGGCCATCCAAGCTCTGCTTCCAAACCTCCAAGGAAGGAGAGTCTGCAACCTCCCAAAGGAGACCATTCCACTGTCAAACGGATCTTGCCAACAACAGAAAGTTACTCCTAATGTTTAGTTGGAATCTCCTTTCTTGTAACTATCATGAGACCAAAGAGGAGAACCATAGAGAAGAATAATGAGACAGGCACAGGATTGCTTTAAACCAGCAGCATGATGACACAAGAGGAAAAAGAACGGCCAGGGGAAAGAGGATGGCACACATCTGGAAGAAGAATGGAGGACAGCAGGGAGCAGTGGTTGCCTAACTGAAGGTGGAGAAGCCTGCCAGGCCCAGCCCTGACCTGGCCAAAATACAGCTGTAAATGGAACAAGAGGCCTGCCAGCCTTCTCCCCCCCCCCCCAAGCCATTGTTGCTGCTTTTTGCTCTTGGCCACTTTTATAGAAAGGGAAGTTTTCTCCGCAGGCGCCACTCCATTTTCTAGGGTCGGCCAGTCAAGTTCTTGAAGCCGCAGATCTTTAAAATAACAACATAAACTGCACAGAAGACTTCGTGCAGAAAACTAAATGGCGGCGCTCCGGTGAATTTCCGGGGCCTGTGCAGCTAATGGCAGCCAAGGCCAACACCCTCCTTCTCCCTTGGGCTGCGTTTATTCCCGTCTGCAAGTCCATCTTGCTCTCCGCTCATCCCCACCACTTCCAGCCCCCCGTCTCCCGGCGTCTCCGGGTGTCAACGCGCCAGGCTGCCCTTCTGGCCCGTCCAGAGCTCCCTCAGCTCCACCTGGCAGCCCAGGTCCCTCAAGGCGGCCTTGGCCACGTCCTCGCACGTCCGGTGGGCGGCCCGGGCCTCGGCGATCAAGTCCTCAGCGCCCATTTCCAGAATGAGCTGGGAGAAATCCCGAGTGTGGGAGACGAGGTTGCGGATCAGCATGCAGGCTTGTTTCTGGACCGAGAAAGAGAAAAATGGCAAACGATTCACTTTGTTAGCAGATAGATAATACTTTATTCGGCTATAAGCCCACAAGGTAAAACAAATCAATAAATAAAATAGCATTTTACATTCTAAAATATCAACTAAAATATTTCAACGCATAATCTCCTTCACATTACATACAATCTCTAGATGTACCGTATTGTGGCCTTGAATATAAAGATGGTGCATAGAGTTTACTGGATTTTTAATAGTCATGTAGCATTCCATGAAGTCTTTTATATGAAAGAACTGAATTCAGGAATCTGGCAACCTGTAATGTTCTATACATTTTCTATACATGTTCTTTGTACATTTCGTACAAAGATTTCCATAATAAAGGACAAAAGTGGAAAGGACCTAACAGAAGCAGAAGACATCAAGAAGAGGTGGCAAGAATACACAGAGGAATTATACCAGAGAGATATGGATGTCTCGCAAACCCCAGGTAGTGTGGTTGCTGACCTTGAGCCAGACATCCTGGAGAGTGAAGTCAAATGGGCCTTAGAAAGCACTGCAAATAACAAGGCCAGTGGAAGTGATGATATTCCAGCTGAACTATTTAAATTTTTAAAAGAAGCTTCTGTTAAGGTGCTACACTCAATATGCCAGCAAGTTGGGAAAACTCAGCAGTGGCCAGAAGATTGGAGAAGATCAGTCTACATCCCAATCCCAAAGAAGGGCAGTGCCAAAGAATGCTCCAACTACCGCACAATTGCACTCATTTCACACGCTAGCAAGGTTATGCTTAAAATTCTACAAGGAAGGCTCAAGCAGTATGTGGACCGAGAACTCCCAGAAGTGCAAGCTGGATTTAGAAGAGGCAGAGGAACCAGAGACCAAATTGCAAACATGCGCTGGATTATGGAGAAAGCTAGAGAGTTCCAGAAAGACATCTACTTCTGCTTCATTGACTATGCAAAAGCCTTTGACTGTGTCGACCACAGCAAACTATGGCAAGTTCTTAAAGAAATGGGAGTGCCTGATCACCTCATCTGTCTCCTGAGAAATCTCTATGTGGGATAAGAAGCTACAGTTAGAACTGGATATGGAACAACTGATTGGTTCAAAATTGGGAAAGGAGTACGGCAAGGCTGTATTTTGTCTCCCTCCTTATTTAACTTATATGCAGAATTCATCATGCGAAAGGCTGGGCTGAATGAATCCCTAGCAGGAATTAAGATTGCCGGAAGAAATATCAACAACCTCAGATATGCAGATGACACAACCTTGATGGCAGAAAGTGAGGAGGAATTAAAGAACCTTTTAATGAGGGTGAAAGAGGAGAGCGCAAAATATGGTCTGAAGCTCAACATCAAAAAAACGAAGATCATGGCCACTGGTCCCATCACCTCCTGGCAAATAGAAGGGGAAGAAATGGAGGCAGTGAGAGATTTTACTTTCTTGGGCTCCATGATCACTGCAGATGGTGACAGCAGCCACGAAATTAAAAGACGCCTGCTTCTTGGGAGAAGGGCAATGACAGGCCTAGACAGCATCTTGAGAAGTAGAGACATCACCTTGCCAACAAAGGTTCGTATAGTTAAAGCTATGGTTTTCCCAGTAGTGATGTATGGAAGTGAGAGCTGGACCATAAAGAAGGCTGATCGCCGAAGAATTGATGCTTTTGAATTATGGTGCTGGAAGAGACTCTTGAGAGTCCCATGGACTGCAAGAAGATCAAACCTCTCCATTCTGAAGGAAATCAGCCCTGTGTGCTCACTGGAAGGACAGATTGTGAAGCTGAGGCTCCAGTACTTTGGCCACCTCATGAGAAGAGAAGACTCCCTGGAGAAGACCCTGATGTTGGGAAAGATGGAGGGCACAAGGAGAAGGGGGCGACAGAGGACGAGATGGTTGGATAGTGTTTTCGAGGTTACCAGCATGAGTTTGACCAAACTGCGGGAGGCAGTGGAAGACAGGAGTGCCTGGCGTGCTCTGGTCCAGGGGGTCACAAAGAGGCGGACACGACTAAACAACAAAATGTTCTATAAGAGTCAATGTCCTGGAGTAAATAGGCTAGATGTAATTCAGGTGGTTTAGCAACAGTTTCCAAAATGATTGAACTCACTTTGTTAGCAGAAGAAAGCGCCCAGCGTCGCCTGGGAACTCTGAGAAGCAACAGCAAAAATATCAGTGCCGTTTCGATTCAAAATGTTGTATCTGAACGTAGGCCGAAACCTGCGCCTTGATCTCAAGGACCACTATGCAATTTTTGAATAAGATCAGCACCATTTTGAAAGGTTCTGCTCACCACCTTGAGTCAGAACCTTGAGTCAAAACTCAGGGCTGATTTCCTTCAGAATGGAGAGGTTTGATCTTGAGTCAAAACCCTACGCAGGCAGAAAACTGCTCCTTGATCTCAGAAACCATCATGCAGACGTTGCCTATGGTACCTTAAGAGGCTTCCAAATGTAAGGGGTGAGGAGAGAAACAGCTCTCCAAAATATATGGCACCTTAAACAACATTGATACACCTCCTAAGTGGTTTTCACTTCATGTAATTGTAAATTATTTATGAAATTATAATGTTCGTAAAACCAGTAAAATCATGAGTGTGTAAAAAAGGTATATAATATTGCACTCTAGGGATTCATTGTGTGGTTTTCCTGTATGGTGTTAAGATGTTTATGTTAATTTCAATGGGCCTTCTCTGAGTAGGACTAATACTACTAATAACAACAATTTTATTATTTATGCCCGCCTCTCTGGCTGGGTTTCCCCAGTCGCTTTGGGTGGCTTCCAACACACATAAAAACAAAATAGAACATCAAACATAAAAAGCTTCCCAATACAGGACTGCCTAAGTCAGATAGTTGTTTATCTCCTTGACGTCTGATGGGAGGGTGTTCCACAGGGAGGGTGCCACCACCGAGAAGGCCCTTTGCCTGGTTCCCTGTGCTGAGGCTGTTTAGGGCTTTCAAGGTCAGCACCAACACTTTGAATTGTGCTCAGAAACATACTGGGAACCAATGTAGGTCTTTCAGGACAGGTGTAATATGACCTCGGTGGCCACTTCCCGTCACCAGTCTAGCTGCCACATTCTGGATTAGTTGTAGTTTCCGAGTCACCTTCAAAGGTAGCCCCACATAGAGCGCATTGCAGTAGTCCAAGTAGGAAATAAACGGAGCATGCATCACTCTGGCCAGACAGTCTGTGGGAAGGGAGGGTCTCATCCTGCGTACCAGGTGGAGCTGGGAGACAGCCGCCCTGGACACAGAATTGACCTGCGCCTCCATGGACAGCTGTGAGTCGAAAATGACTCCCAGGCTGCGCACCTGGTCCTTCGGGGGGCAGTTACCCCATTCAGGACCAGGGAGTCCCCCACACCTGCCTGCCCCCCGTCCCCCAGAAACAGTAGTTCCAACACCAGGCGCAGCCCATCTTATACCCTTGTGGTTTCCCAGGCTTGATACCTTCAGAGGCAATTGTGGTTACGCCAGGGCAGAGGGTGGGTCTCTTACAGCGCAAAATTGTTACCTGCACGCCAGCTTCCTTGGGGTGCATCTTCATGGCCTGCAGCGCTGCCAAGGCCCCGCCCCCTTCCATGATGACCCGGCAGTTCTCGGGCTTCCGCAGCGCCAGCATGCACAAGGCCGCACAACTCTGCTCACACACCTGAGGGCGGAAACACAGGCAGCCATGTTCAACCAACTGACGACACACTTGCATTTTTATTATATAGCAAGCTTGACGCCACTTTGGCATTTTATCGTACAGTAAAGGAAAGGAACTGGGAGCAACCAAGGAGAGCCAATGTGGTGTAGTGGTTAAAGCAGTGGTTTTCAACCAGTGTGCCTTGGCACCCTGGGGTGCCTTGAAGGATGATCAGGGGTTCCCTCCCTCCTCTGATGCCCTCTTGCACCGCTGCCTCCCAAAGGCTTGCACAGCTGTTTGTTGCAGCAGCCCGGCTATAAGGCTTCCCAGGGGAAAGGGGCCTCTGGGAGGCATCTCTCTTTGGGGCAGCGGGGGGCAGCTCAGAGACCAGGGATGTCAGCTGTAGCTGCCTAGAAGACTCCCAAGAAGTGGGGAGAGGAGAAGAGGCTGAGGGAACACACAACAAGGGAAAGTGCTCAAAAAGAGATGAGGGGCTGATGGTTCACCAGGAAAGGAGTGAGCCCCACAGGGGTGCCGCAGAAAGAATGTAGTTGGTCAAGGGAGTCGTGGACTCAAAAATGTTGAAAACCTCTGGGTTAGAGGGTCAGTATAGGACCCAGGAGACCCCTCCCAATTAAGCCATGAAGCTCACTGGGTGACTCTTCTTCTTCTTCCTCTTCTTTAGTGATCACTCATACTCGAGTAAGATTGTCTTCCATAAACACAGTTTTAAATGTGAGTTCGTAAGTTATTGTGGAGGCCAATTCTGGATCCACGCGTCCTTCCACAGTGGGGACATACTGTAGGTTTCTGGGCAAGAGTTGATCCTGGTGAGGGTTTGTCAAGCGTGCCTTCCTCTTAGCATGTTTCTCCCTTTTGTCCTGAGTTCAAGCGTCTTCAAAGCCCATGACACCTTTGGGAAAGGCTGTTCTCCAACTGGAGCGCTCGCAGGCCAGTGTTTCCCAGTTGTCTGTGTTTATACTACATTTTAAAAGATTTACCTTGAGAGAGTCTTTAAACCTCTTTTGTTGACCACCAGCATTACGCTTTCCATTTTTTAAAGTGCAGAATAGAGTAGTTGCTTTGGAGGACGATGATCAGGCATCTGCACAACATGACCAGCTGTTGTCACACACCGCTTGTTATCTTCTGCCTGTTCTGCCGTTGAGGACTTCTGGGATCATGCTTTGTCTAGCTCCTCCCCTTTGACCTTACTGACTTGGGTGACCCTGCATGGAGTACGAGACTCCTGACGGCTGCGCTCACAAGGGTCATAGGAACGTGCAAGCCCACTCCCCATGACAAGGTGATGGGCTGGTTGGGACCTCTCAGTCTAACCCCCTCACATCGTGGTCATGAGGGTTACACCTGTAGAGGTGAACGACCTAACACTGCTTTAAGCTGCTAGGAGGAAGAGGCGGGATAAATGCAACAGACCAGCCAATAAATGGAAACTTCCTCTACGGACACCCACTCACCAAAGGGCTGCCGAGGTGCCGAGTCATGGCCAGCACGATGAGGTCTGTCCCTCCGGCATTGACGATGGCGTCCTTCACGTCGTCGTTGCCCGCGATCGCCTGGATGGCGCTCATCACCTGCTTCACCAGGTCCTACAATCCGCAGCGGAAGGGCAAAGACCCAAGGCGTGAGAACAGGTTTGGAAAGAAAGCCTCACGGTCGCAGAGTTGGAAGGGAGCCTGGGGGTCCTCTAGTCCCACCCGCTGCAATGCAGGAATCCCGGCTCCAGCATCCAGGACAGACGGCCAGCCCACCAAGTCAGCTAAAGTTTGGATCTGGGGTGGAGAAGCAAACACTAAGATACTGGAAAAACAAATATATTCTCTTTTTTAGGGGAGCGGCTGTAGCTTCAAGGCAGAGCGTCTGCTTCCCAGGAGTCTAGATTCAGGCAGGTGGTCTGATGCAGTCGGAATAAAACACTGTCCAGCAACACCTTAGAGACCAACTCAGGTGGATCTGAAGAAGTGTGCATGCACACAAACGCTTATACCCAGAAGAAACTTAGTTGGTCTCTAAGATGCTAATGGGCATTTATTATTATTATTATTTTGACTCCTTTCCAAGATGATGATGAAGATTTCTATACCGCCCTCCATCTGAAGATCACAGGGCAGTTTGCAATATAAGAACACTCCTGCCTGGAGTGCCGCTACCAGTCAGAGTAGGCACTACTGGGTTGGACAGACACAGTGATCTGACATGGCAGCTACCTACATTCGTAGTACCTGGTGGTCAATGCAGTCGGCCAGCAGCGCCACCATGAAGTTTAAACCGCCCAGGTCCACAATCTCCTGGCAGAACTCGTTCCGGACAGAGAGGCGCCCCAGAGTGGCACAGATCTCCCTCAGGACACTGCAGTCGTCGGGGAAGGCTGAGAGGAGAAGGAGGAAGAGAAAGCGAGATGGTTTGTGAATCGTACCTGGATTGTGAAAAGTAAAAGTGAGCTTTTGGGCTTCATACATGCAGAAGGAAAGATAAGGAATTTGAAAAACGACAATTACTGATTCATTGAGGATTTGATAATTTGTGGAGTAACCTCACTTGTAGATAAGAGTAAGAATAAGAAGTTATTATTTATACCTGGCCCATCTGGCTGGGTTTCCCCAGCCACTCTGGGCGGCTTCCAAAAAAGATCAAAAATACAACAAGCAGAAGTCATTAAAAACTTCCCTAAACAGGGCTGCCTTCAGATGGCATCTAAACGTCTGATAGTTGTTTATTTCCTTGACATCTGATGGGAGGGTGTTCGACTGGGCGGGTGCCACTACTGAGAAGGCCTTCTGCCTGGTTCCCCGTTAACTTGGCTTCTCGCAGTGAGGGAACCGCCAGAAGGCCCTCAGCGCTAGATCTCAGTGTCCGGGCAGAACAATGGGGGTGGAGACGCTCCTTCAGGTATACTGGGCCAAGGCCGTTTAGGTCTTTCAGGGTCAACACCAACACAGCTGCCCCATTCAGGACCAGGGAGTCCCCCACACCTGCCTGCCCTCTGTCTCCCAAGAACAGTACTTCTGTCATGAAGTTGAAGGAATGGGTTTCCCAAACCCTAAAACTGACTGTGCGGGCACTTTTTAAACTGCACCAAAATCCCCATTTCTCCTTAGCTAAAATGCATAAACTTTAGCCGTTGAGCAAATGCAAAACAAGAACACAGCTCTCTCCCTTATCAGTTTGACGGCAAGACTGGCCTTGACTTTACCAGTAGAACAGACACAGATATATCTTATGTTCTGACCACAAATGACGCAGAGACCCAAGTCTGGGACTAACGCCAGAGCATGTTCTCGGAAGGAGTGACCTCTTGCTCCAAGATAGGAGTAGGAACAGGAATATCCTTTTATGGTCAGAAGTACAGGAATATTTATTCGCTTTTTCCACAATAAAACAAAAACAAAAAATAACAAACATACAAAACAAAACAAAACTTAAAAAACAGTTAAAAAACACATAAAATTTCAATTGCTTAATTTCTTTTGACTTATTTCTCAGACCTCCTCACACCTCCCCTTCTTGTATTCCAATTCAAATTGTTAGCTCAGCAAATCCTTATTACTTATTTCTCAACTTTAACTTAATAATTTATCTTAACATATTATTATTTTACTTTTTCTCCTTCCTCCCTTTCCTCAATTTATTTTTGCTAACCTTATTTTCATTTAGTTTAATTCATTTTAAAATCCAATTCTACCTTATCCAAACTTAAACATCAACTTATCCATCAATTCTTATTCTTAAAACATTTTTTCTAAGATCAACCAAGATTCCCTTCCACGAATTTCCCAATTTTCATACTATTAAAAAACAAAATAAAAACACATTAAATTGTAATTATGAACCCTTTGGATTCCCAAACTCCACCCCCCTTTCCCGGTTTCAGCCCCCAACAAGTGTCCAGTCTTGATCTACTATCAGCCTGGAGATCTCACGTCCGAGGCTCTTAATTCTCTCTCAGTTCCTCTCTGCCGGTCTTTTTGATAGTCCTTAATATTGAACACCAAATCTCGGAGAAGCTCCGGCCCAACAGGATCCATGTTTCTTCCAGCCAGACCTCCATTCTTAAAAGTAGAGCCTATGGGGTGTTCCAAATCTTGTTTCTTGCTCTTTTCAAGTCCAAAAATCCCCAAAGCTCTAACTTCCACCTTAATCAAATTTGTAATCCTTAGGTCTTCAGATCTCCTCATAAGAAGATCTCTCCATTTCTCAATCTCCAATTCAGGCCAGACTTTCCACATCAAGTCTTTATTTTCCTTTGTTGTCATCATATCAGGCCTCAAACTCTCTTTTGACATCTGCGAAATTACAGCTCCTCCTAGGAAGGAAGATCCTTTTATGGTTGAGAGTAGCAGTGCAGGAACATATGTGATGTCAACCTGTGTACGTACACCGACGTGGTTGGGCTCCTAGGGGAGGAGTGAGAGGGTGCCTGGAGGATATATAAACTGCATGAAACCTGTCATTTCTTTGTACTTGCTGTGGACTCACCACGCAGGTGCCGTCTGCTATCCGGAGAGCAGAATAAACTCTTTCTTTGAACCAACCTTGGTGTCATTTTGACTTCCTTCCTCCTGTCCCAGAGCAACGCAGACCCAATCGGTGAACTCCAATAAGGCTACAAAGTCAATTCTCAATATTGCAAATGTTAAAATATCGTACGTGCAGGAATTGGCAAGCAGAGAGCCGATGGTTTAGAACAAGCAAGTTTAATGGAATGAGCATTGGAAACAACCCGGGAAACAAAGCAGCAACAAGAGGAAACCTTGAGTGGAGTGTGGGAAACCTATTTTGGGGGAAATGGCGTTGAATTTGGAAAATCAATAAAAAGGATTTGGCAAAAAGCCGACAACAACCCAAACCGCTTCTTGGTTGTCTTTGATTGTCGTTGGAAAGACAGAGAGGGAGGTCTTGCCTCCGGTAACGCTAGAGTCGAATTCCCCCCCTCCCTCTGGCCTGATCCAGAAGGGCTCTCCTTGCATTCCCCTGGGTGGGGAGGAAGGGGCAATGCTCCTACCTTTGGCGGCTTCGATGAGGACCCTCAGTCCGCCGTGCTCCGTCACGATCATCTTGGCGTGCTCGTGGGCGTGGCCAAAGGGCACCCGGATATCGTCGTCAAAGGTCATGAAGCGCAGCCCCGCGCAGGCCTCCCGGACCACATCGACCCGGTCCCCATGGCGGACAACGGCCCCCACCAGCAGGGAGAGGACGCCGCCTTTCACCAGGTCCTGCCGGTTCTGCTCGTGCTTGAGGGACGCCTGCCGGACGCAGCGGATGGCGGCCAGGGTCAGGTCGCCATCGTCCTGCCGCTCCCGCAAGACCCGCAGGAGCAGCTCCTGCCCGGGGGCATCGAGGAAGTCGGGCTGGCCGTCCAGGAGGGCGGAGAGGGCGCGGAGGGCTTTGAGGAGGGAGCAGCCTTCCTCACAAGCCAGGCGGCAGGCGGCCAGCACGGCAGGATAAGCGCCCTTCTGGCCCGCCAAGTAGCGGACGGCCATCTCCTGCCGGCACTGTTCCGCAAAGCTCACCAGCAGCTCGTCCACCGCGCCTGAGTCGCCATCAGCAACTGCCTTCTGCAAGGAGTCCAGCGTCTGCGGAAGGAAAGGAGCGAGTAGGGTGGGCAATAGCTGGTTTTCAACATCCGGGAAATCGCCAGCTACGCATTGCGACACACCGGTAGATCACAATGGCTGATATAAGGACGGGGCTGGTTTATAACATTGCGATACCTTTTGCACCTGGCTAGGTGAAGATGGCTGGGTGCCAGGAAGGCGCCTGGCCTCCACACCACCTGGAGGTGCCTGCCTGGGGGTCCCTGGGTTTGGGCTATTTTCACACACACATACCCCATCCTGTAGAACTCCATTTTATCAGCACAATCAGAATGAATTTCAGGAACCCAAAAGCCCTATTAAAGAAGATGACCTCCAAGCCATCTGGCCCCCAAATGGCAAGTAGGCATTCCATTCTGCCGACTGTAACCCTGGTTTATATATTTGACCTTCTGATGCTTATGGCCCTAGGGACCTGCTTAACACGGAGTCAGACCATTGAGCTCAGTATTACAGAACAGGTGCTGCCTACCCACTGAGATGGGCTCCTTTCCTAAGAAATAAACCAAGATTCTAGTGCTCATGGTTTTGATTAAAGCCCTGGTTTAAATAGGAATACAGTCGTACCTCGTGTTGCGTTCCGCTCTTCTTACGGACTTCCAGCATACGAATGTGGCAAACCCAGAAGTGTTTACTTCTGGGTTTGCCACCCGTGCATGCGCAGAAGAGGCGCTCTACTTGCAGACTTTTCGGGGTGCAAACGGCACCCCGAAACGGATTAATTCCGCTACTAGAGGTACCACTGTAGAGGGAACATTCCCAGCCCAACTTCAGGATGCCCAGGATTCAGCCTGAGGTCCTTGTAGTACCACTGGGCCACGACCCCTTCCCAAAGCGATCCCTGGGGTTTCCTCCTTTCTTGGGCGGCCCCAGGCACCCTTCTCACCTGCAAAACAGCATGCTGTGGCTCTTGCCCATCCACAGAGGCGGAATTGGGGGCTGTCTTCACTATGTTGCTTAAGTCAACACCTGGAGAAAAGACACAGAGCGGTGGGGGCAATGAGTAGGGGTCCTCAGAAGGGATTCGTAGAACAGCAGAGAAGGCTGTGCCATCTCAGGTCTTCCCAGCCAGTTAAAAACATGTCTTCGCAAAAACCACACCTTGAGACTCAAACTGCTGGACGGCTTCGATCACAGCCTCTTCCGGATCCATGCCAAGGTCGCTGATGTTCTCCTGCACAACATCGTCAAACGTCTCCTGGGTGATCCGCTTGGCCGCCATTCCGACCTGCGGGACAAGAGTTTTACAGTTGGAAGGTACCCCAAGGGACATCTAGTCCAACCCCCTGCAATGCAGGAATCTCTCCTCAAGCATCCATGACAGACGGACGGCCGCCCAACCTCGGCTTCCAAACCTCCAAGGAAGGAGCGTCCACAAGAGAACGGTTTACGTATGGTGGTGTGTCTTCTTTTAAAAAAAGAAAGATACTGTATAGGATCCCCAAAGAAAGGGGAGGAGCGTAGCTGAGGGGTTAGAGCACCCAATTTGCCTGCAGACAAGCTCAGCCTCAGTCCCCAATGACCACTCCGTGGGCCGTGAGAGATATTGGCTGAAACTCTGGAGAGCCACCGCTGGTCAGCGTATACAATACTGAGCTAGACTGACCAAGGCGGTCACTTATGCCCCTGTCAGTGCTAGAAACTCAGATATATAAGCTAGGTGCCAAATGGGTCCTTAAACCAAGGCTGCAGTCGCTAAAGAGTTTAAAGAGGTCGGAACAGGCCAATAGATGTGTGGACTGTCCCTGGATCAGGGGACTTTTCTTCTTTAAGTTCTCAAAGCTCTTAACCTCGTTCAAGGTTGTCCTCTGAACTAGCCAGATGTTTAACTGAGAATCAATCACAGTCAATGCATAAAGTAAGACTTTAGAGCCGTCTTGTCCAAAAATGGCAACTAGACATTCTGCTTATTTTTAACCCAAAGAGCTCATTGTGACATACAAACGTCTCCCCGCCCCTTCCCTTTTTATCATCACGTCAGCCCTACCAGGTAGGTTAGGCTGAGAGAAAGACTGGCCTAAGGTAATTCCGTGAGCTACCTGGCCAAGTGCAGATTTCAAACCTGGTCTTTCTGGTTCTGGCAACTGTAACCTCGGTTTAAGATGCGATTTGTTGGTTAGCTTATATGTCTGAGTTTCTACCACTGCTTGGAAGAGTGTCCAATGGAACGCAAGGGGATCTTTTCTGCTGAGTAATCAGTTTCAGATTGTGCATGAACAAGACATTCTTTCATGGAGAAGGCGGGAAGGATAATCAGCAGCACAGATCTGAAAAATAAAATCCTCCCTTTCCAAATGCTGCATCCTGCCTGAATATCCCCTATGAATTTCCTTTTCAGAAGATCTGCAGCCTGAGGTTTTTCAGACCTTTTAAAAACTTGATCTGTTTTCCCCTTGCTGCTAATAGAAGGTTTTATCGTACTGTATGTGCTCCCATAGCTTTTGAATGGCATTTTAAAATGTAGCCTGCTGGCCATGTTGCCTTTTGTTCATTATTTTATGATATTTGGATTATTTTGCATTAATTTTATCTTTAAAGATTTGTCGGTCTCTGGAAGATTGGCAATGAATAGCAGTATAAAAAATATGAAAATGATTAAATAAATTATTTTTTAAAAGTCAAGGTCAGGGCTCAGCACTGGTGTAGGGGAGTGGGGGGGTGAAATAACATACAGAAGAATTGATCAGAATGCCTCTTTTTAGTTTATTATTATTTTAGTTGATTATAAACGTCAGTCTACCGTGACTGGCAGCAGGCACCCAGTCTTAGAAGCTGGCCTGAAAGCTGGGCTCAAAGGTGGTGAGATAACCAGCTGCTTCCCCAAACCGCTGGAGCTGAGATGCCTCCAGGGGCTCAAATATTATTATATATTATTATCATTATTATCGTTCTTTGGTCACGACCCCCGAAGCACAACCTGAATACCAAAACGCAGTATGAAGAGCAGCTCCAAATCTCCAGACTGAGGCGAGTCTCCAGTCCTCAAGACTGGAGGCAGCTGTGCCTCTGAGCATCCGCAGAGTGCCGGCGAGCCCCCCCTCCCTCCTGCCACCCACCACCAACGGCTTCCGCCCCTGACTGGGCTGGGGGACCCCGGGGCTCTGAGCATGTGCAGAGCGCACCCCCCCCCCGCAAGATTCCCTTATTGCATCACTTCACCTGGTGTGTCCCTCGGCGCTCGCCGTCCCGTCAAGGACTCCGCATCGGCAGCGAGGGTCGTTAGCGGGGCTGGCGCTGAGCAAGTTTGTCTCCACGCGGCTGCCGTAGGCGAAAGCACAGGCAGCGCGTGCGCAGAGCGCGACCGGCCCGCCCCTTAACGGCTAGCTTAACGGCGCTGCGCGTGCGCGTCGAGGCGCTAGCGTACTGCGCCTGCGCTGGCCGTGAGGCAACCCGAACTCCGGGGGGCGTCGAGCTCGCTCAGCCTTCCGTCGGGAATGGCCTCCTTAGCCTCTAATCCGCCGCAGAGGCCGCTCGTCCTGCTCGACCCAGGCGGGAGGCCTCCGTCCATTTACCACGCACCTTACTGCGCCTGCGCAGAGAAGCCGGGAGCCGGAACTGGGCCTTGTGCGCATGCGCCAGATGGAGAGCGCCCCGATTGAAAGGGCCGGGAAGAGGCTGGTAAGAGACATGTCGTGCTCCTTCTGGGGTCGTGTGTCCACCTTTGGTCCCCACCCTGCACTCCGCTCTCATCTGCGGCTCCCGGAAGCATTCAGCAGGCGACAGTGGCCACAATCCTGGGACCGGCTTCGACTGGCCGGCTAAAGCAGGAATCTCCAGAAAGAGGATGTGATACACAATCAGTCACACATTCGTTTTTGTCTAGAACTTACCATATTGGTAAAAAAAAACCTTTTAAAAAACAGAGAAAGTGCTGCTTCCTTCCAAAACGGTGCCTGGAATGAGAGGCCTGCTAGGTCAGGTGTGATTTCCTTGAACATCAGTGGGAATGTGCCCAGTTGAGGGTCCCACACTTTAAAGGAGGGTAGGGACAAACTGGAACGGGTGGGGAACAGTCCGATGAAGAAAGGTTGGAAGGGAGTGGACATGTTTAGCCTGGCCAGGGTAGAAGATGCCCCATTTGTGGGCAGAAGTCCTCTGCCCACGCAACCCTGCATCTACAAGGTTGACACAAGGCTGCCAGGGTGCCCGGTTGGTGGTAGCCCAAGAGAAGGCAGTGGCTTCCCGTTTGTGAGATGCCCTCACACGTGAGCATAGGCGCCGACTCCATGGGGCCTGAGGGGGCCCGATCTCCCTCAAAAATTCGTTTAGGGGGCTCTGGCCCCCCCAATAATTTAAGAAAATTATTACCGTAAATTTCACTCTATAACATGCAGATTTTTTCTCCTAAAAAGTAAGGGGAAATGTCTGTGCGTGTTATTGAGCGAATGTGTGGTCCCTGGAGCTGACTCGCCGGAGCGCAGGGGCAAAAATAGGCAAAAATCAGGCAAAAATAAGATCGGGCGGGCGGAGGGAAGGTGGAAGCTGCTGCTTTCCTGCATTCTGCCTCAGGGTCTTACTGCCCACCCGCTTCTGTTGCTGCGTTTGCTCAAACTCAACAAAGAGCAGGGAATCCCCTGCCCTCCTGGCAAGCAGAGGGTTAAGGAAAGGATCGAGTCCTTCCTTCTAATTCCTAGTCACACTTAGTGCAGGCTCCAGCCCACCACCTCCTCCTCTCCGTGCTCTAGGGCTGGCTTGGGGGGGGGACTTTTGTCTTCCTTTCCTCCCCCCCACCCCGTTAAACTCCTCCCCTGCATTCTTAGCCAGCTGCTTCTCCGCACACCCCTCTTGTGCTTCTTGTTCCTTCTGTGTTTTTCCTTCCCTCCCCATTTAAAACGTGGTGACAAAGCACGGATCCACATGGATCCTCAGGATTTTTGCATTGGGTCACCCCAAATTCACCATCAGATCAGATCCTCCCCTGCATTCTTAGCCAGCTGCTTCTCCGCACACCCCTCTTGTGCTTCTTGTTCCTTCTGTGTTTTTCCTTCCCTCCCCATTTAAAACGTGGTGACAAAGCACGGATCCACATGGATCCTCAGGATTTTTGCATTGGGTCACCCCAAATTCACCATCAGATCACATTACATGTCCATGGCTACAGTCTGTACCAAAAAAATCACGCACCCACTGTTGCCTGGGGCTGCAATGATGCAAAAACGTGGTTACAAAGCATGGATCCACAGGATCTTTGCACTGGGTCACCCCAAATTCACCATCAGATAACATAGCATGTCCATGGCTACAGCCTGCACCAAAAAAATCACGCACCCACTGTGGCCTGGGGCCACAATGGTGCAAAAACGTGGTTACAAAGCACGGATCCACATGGATCCTCAGGATTTTTGCATTGGGTCACCCCAAATTCACCATCAGATCACATAGCATGTCCATGGCTACATCTTGCACCAAAAAAATCACGCACCCACTGTTGCCTAGGGTTACAGTGGTGCAAAAACGTGGTTACAAAGCACGGATCCACATGGATCCTCAGGATTTTTGCATTGGGCTACTCCAAACTCACTGTCAGATATTAAAAATCTTTATAAAATAGAGAATTAAATACATACAGAATGTTAAATTTTCAGTTTCGAAATATTAGTACTAGTTTAGTACTGTATTTCTATATTACTATAGTACTGTATTAGTTATTTTCAAATACTTAAATATTTTTAGGGTGTAAGACCCAATTAAAGCCTGTTATTTACATACAGTATTACAGTATTTACATACAGTATTAGGCATACTATATTAACTTTATTAACTGTATTAAAGCATTTACTTTGAGATATTATTTTTATTTAATGAACCCTCAGCCTTATTCAAAGTAAGCTTAAATTAGCTATTTCACTTATTAATCAAAGTGCTATTACTGTGCGACAGCAATATTTTATGTTTTATTCTTTTAATGATAGTTTAGGATTTATTTAAATATCATTTCAGTCTTTTCAGAGCTATATATTCACTGCTCTGTAATAGTCTATAAGCATAATTGTTACTGTAAATTAAATTAGCTTTTTACGAAAATACCATGTGTGTTTATGTTTTGTTTCTTTTTTCAAAGCCAAAAAATGTTTCAGGCTTGTCGAGTTTCCCGGAGTGTGGAGTTATAGAGAGTCGAGTTTTCGGGGTTCTAATGTTGATCATATGACTCTAAAGTACTTTTTAAAAACTTTAAAACTCACTAATTTTCATCTAAAATTTAGAAAACTTCCCGGGGCAGGACCCCGGTATGGGCCCCCCCAATATTTTTTATAAGTTGGCGCCCCTGCTCGTGAGGTGCATCCGTCTCCCTCACTATTAGCTTCTATGAGAAATTTAAAGGTATCCCTGTTTAAACAAGGTATTTGGGAGTTGAAAGCCCTGTCCCTGGCAATTCTGAAGTTGTTTGGAGGGCCGCTGATTGCTTTTAGGATTTGTTACCTGTTTTTAAAATAATTTTAATTTGGTGGCCTTTATGTTTTGTTCTTGAAGTTTCAATAGATATCGGCAAGACCAAGGATGTGTGCAGGAGGAGCCCAAATGGGAAGAAACGCCTTGACCCCCAGAGAGACACTGACTTGGACTGTCCCTGAGCTTAGACCATGAAACCTACAAGAGCGACACCTTGGGAGACTCTGGATGCCTCAAGGAGGTGTGTGGCGGACAGAGGAGCGAAGACAAAGGCCGGCCTTGCAGGGTCAGGCCAGGTTGCAGGGGATTCTGGGAAGTCTCCGCCCTCTTCCCAGCACTGATGGTGAATTGTTTTCTTTTCTCACAGGTCAGATCAGCGAAGGAAGGTGGGAAAAAGAATCCCCAGCGGGGGTCATCTGCTCGGAGCCGCACCCCCGTCAAGGAGACTCCTGGTACCCCATCAGAGCCCCACAAGACTTACTTGTGTGGCGGCGGCAAGGACATGCCCCTGGGCGACCATCAGAGCCCTGCCCGACCCCCTCGCGCCTCGCTCAGTTCCCCCGTCTCCGCCTGCCCAGCGGCCTCGGTTCTGCTTGCGCCCCTCTGCTGGTGCTTGGTTGCACTGGTGGCGGTGCTCTTTGGAAAACCCGGTGGCTGCTGGTGCTGGGGTAGTGGCCGGGGAAGCAGTGGTGTTTCCTCATCCTCAAAGTGCCTCTGGGTGCATGCAGCTGCTGTGTTGGTGAATCCTTTCTGCTTGCGCCCTGCTGGTGCTGGTCCTGGGTTCCAGCGGTGGCGCAGGTGGTGGCCCTTTTTAAAAGGCCTTTGGGACACAGGCGATGAGGGAACGCAGGCCAAGGCACGAGGGGGTCTTGGGACTCCTTTTCCCGCTTTCCATTTCTAGCCTGACAATTCACCTCCAGATTCTGGGAAACTGCCATGATCATTAATTAGTCTATTGGTTAATTAGCCAAAGGCCTGGTTCTAGAGCAGAAAGGCCACTGCCATTGTGCTACGAGCCCTGCTGGGCACCTCTCAGAATCCGAACTCACCCCGCACCCTACCTGCTTCGCATCTCCAGCAGCCTCCAGGCTGTCAGAACAAACATTGATGGCTCCCGCCTCCTTTCTGGGCTGGGCAGAGAGTGCTGGTCCTGCTCATCTGACCTTCAAAGAGGTTTCTTCTTTTTTTTGCACTTCCCTGCCATGATAGGCAAGGGAGGGCTACTGTGGGGTCGCCGGCCCGCAGGAGAGGTACTCCTCCTTGTTCACCTGGAAACGCATGCAAACAGATAACTTACAAGATAAATACTGAACCAAAAGCAACCTAAGAGAAATCTCTCTCTTTTTTTTTTAATGACCGGATAAACCACTCATTCAATTGACTGATTGCTTGGAGAAACCCTCTCCATAAAACTATAGGGATCTCTAAATCAGGCCTTTCTCCTCCACCCCCAATATCACTGGGAAACACTTCCCCGGCCACACAAGGTCACAACATCAGCAGCCTTTTATGTCCTAGGAGACAGAAAGGAAAATAAAAAACACAGGAAGAGGTTGCATGGCTCACCTGAATGGCTCCATGGCTCACCTGAATAAAGGGAATCCTCTTGCTGCCAAGTGGGGAGAGACCCCTTCTTTCGGCATTGAACGGTCACATGCTCATAGCGATGGCGGCTGTGCTGCTGCTTCTAAGGAGGAGCTGGGGCAAGACAGGACTGCAACCCCCCAACCCAGCCCTGTTTCACTCAGGTCAGCACCATGACCTCCTTGCACATGTGGGGAATGGATTCCCCATGGAATTACCACAAACTCCAATGGTTGATTCACTCCAGCCTCCTTCATGGTTTGGCGTCTCAGGAGCCTTTTATGTCCTACGAGACAGAAAGGAAAATAAAAAACAGAGGAAGAGGTTACAGGTGGGAAATGTCCGGGAATCCCAAAGTCTATATTCAGAGACCTAGACTCAGGATCCAGCCTGGACCTCAACCTTTCCCTGTTCCCTCCATGTGTCCTATTAAAGATTGTAAGCCCCTCGGGGCAGGACCCTTTCGATGAAGGGTCATGTGCAGCGATGGTGCAAAGAAATAATAGGAAAATAATTTCACCAGGCTCCTGCCCCATGCAAGCTGAAGCCTGCTAGGCGCCTTTCCTGAATACTCCAAAGCCAAGCCCTGGCTCCATGGCTCACCTGAATTAATGGAATCCTCTTGCCGCCAAGTTGGGAGAGACCCCCTTCCTTTGGCATTGAACGGCCACATGCTCAGAGCGATGGCGGCTGTGTCCAGCTCAGCTTCAGCCCCCCCCCTCGTGCCCCCTTCTAGAACCCACCACTCTCTTACGGCTCTCACCTGCCCCCCTTCAAACTCCCTTTCCAAGCCTCCTTCCATCTTCCGTCTCCACCAGAATTCCACTCTCTCTCTTCCCCCTCCCTCCCTGCTTGACATTCCCTTTGGAATTGTAATAGCATCACCTCACAATAATAATATTGCCACTCATCTCCTCTAGGCCTCCTACCTGGAGAATCCATCTTTCTCTACCAACTCTCACTGTCATCTGACAGGCATCCCCCTTGCAGGGCATTATAAGGCTTGCTTGCAAAGCAGCACTTTGTGACATCAGCTGGCAAACAGGGGCCAGGGTGCTGGGTTGTCTGGCAGCTGAATGAAGAAAAATAAAACCAGACTTGCAGAGGCGAGGGAGGGCTGCTATGGGGTCCCTGGCCCTCAGGAGGAGTAGGCCTCCTGTTCAGCAGGAAACTCATGCAAACAGATAACTTACAAGATAAATGCTGAACCAAAAGCAACCTAAGGGAATGTTTTTTTTTAATGACTGGATAAACAACTCATTCAATTGTATCACCTCTTGACTGATTGCTTGGAGGAGTTCCAGATAAATATATAGATGTTAATATTTATAATTATCATCTATATACTTAGACATATTTCTGGACATCTTTGTGAGGCAATTTTGTGCCCCACCCCTCACCTGCGCCCCTGGCCATCTCACCACCCCCTAGCTAGGGCCCTGCCAGGACCACAGAGAAACCCTCTCCATAAAACTATAGGGATCTCTAAATCAGGCCTTCCTCCTCCACCCCCAAGATCACTGGGAAACACTTCCCCTGCCACACAAGGTCACAACTTACCTCCGGATTTTGCTGGGTTTCCCTGCACCGCTGGGCTGCTGCTGGTTCCCCAAACCACGGCCCTGCAAAGGAAGAAGGACATTGTACTCTCTAGGGGGGCAGAATAAGCACCCCTGCCAGGCTGCCCATGCCCACGTCACCACAGGCTGCCAGCCTGCTCCTGCCTGGGCGCCTGACGCCTGGCTTGGAAGGAGGGGGGCGAGGGGCTGGGGCGAGACGGGACTGCAACCCCCCCAACCCAGCCCTGTTTCACGCAGGTCAGCGCCATGACCTCCCTGCAAATGTGGGGAATGAATTCCCCATGGAATTAACCTGCCACAATCTCCAATGTTTCTTTCAGTGGCACACCAGCCTACTTCATGGTTTGCCGTCTCAGCAGCCTTTTATGTCCTAGGAGACAGAAAGGAAAATTAAAAAAAGAGGAAGAGGTTACATGGCTTCATGGCTCACCTGAATAAAGGGAATCCTCTTGCTGCCAAGTTGGGAGAGGCCCCCTTCCTTTGGCATTGAACGGTCACATGCTCAGAGCGATGGCGGCTGTGTCCAGCTCAGCTTCAGCCCCCCCCTCGTGCCCCCTTCTAGAACCCACCGCTCTCAACTGACTCTCCCCTGCCCCCCTTCAAACTCCCTTTCCAAGCCTCCTTCCATCTTCCGTCTCCACCCGAATTCCACTCTCTCTCTTCCCCCTCCCTCCCTGCTTGACATTCCCTTTGGAATTGTAATAGCATCACCTCACAATAATAATATTGCCACTCATCTCCTCTAGGCCTCCTACCTGGAGAATCCATCTTTCTCTACCAACTCTCACTGTCCTCGGGCAGGCATCCACCTTGCAGGGCATTATAAGGCTTGCTTGCAAAGCAGCACTTTGTGACATCAGCTGGCAAACGGGCCAGGCTGCTGGGTTGCCCGGCAGCTGAATGAAGAAAAATAAAACCAGACTAGCAGAGGCGAGGGAGGGCTGCTCTGGGGTCCCTGGCCCTCAGGAGGGGTACTCCTCCTGTTCAGCGGGAAACGCATGCAAACAGATAACTTACAAGATAAATACTGAACCAAAAGCAACCTAAGAGATTTTTTTTTTTTAATGACTGGATAAACCACTCATTCAATTGTATCACCACTTGACTGAATTTGTGTTTACCTCCTGCCCTTCCAAGCCACTACAGTTGCCCTACAAGCCCTGCTGGGCACCTCTCTCACCCCGCACCCTTCCTGCTTCCTCCTCCAGCATCCTTCTTGCTGTTGCAGCACACATTCAGGGCTCCCGCCTCCTCCTAGACTACATTCAGAGATGAAAAAGCAACAGAGCGTAAGATCCTCCTTTTGCTGCAAAATAACTGTTTATGAATACAGATTCAAGTCCCAGAAAGTGCCTGCAAAAACAAATAGCTTTTTCCTTTGGAAATAAAAACAAAACAAAACTACACAATATTTTAAGAAAAGAAGAGGATTCACTCCAGGCTGACAGGCTCCACTGAGAGGCCCTGTTTCATGGATGCTTTTGTGGAGATTCCTGCATTGCAGGAGGGTTGGACTAGTTGACCCTTCCAATTCTATGATTCTGTGTAGTTCCCACTACATATAAAATGGTTTGGTATTTTTACAGGGGAAATCGGATCAGTTGTAGAAGGGTTAGGCCAGAGGCCGAGTGCCCAAACTGCAACCCAAAACCCAAAAGTGCCAACCTGGCAGTTTAACCTGTATATCAGTTTTTCTGTGTGTTTCACGCTTCTTCTGTATGACTGCTGTTGTGATAAATAATCCTTCATAAAAGTTATTGCCTTACATTCTTCATTAAAATTATCTTGCCATTGATATATAATTTTACGGTATAACGCAGTGCTTTTTTTCTAAAAAATGTTTAGGGGTACTCTCATTTTGACACAAGAAAAAAGTGGAATACAAAAATAACAATACGTTATATTAAAATGATCACATGTCAGGGACTGTGCTGAGGAGGGCTGCACTGAGGAGGAATGGCGGGAACAGAGTAGAGGTTTGGAACAGCGGTTTGCAGAGGGACATAGTTCAGAAGGCAGAAGTTTGGAAATACTAGATGGGGAACAGCTAGAAGAAACACTGGCAGGGAGAGGGTTAACAGATTCACAGTCTCTAGACAGCATTCCTCCGCTGCCCTCCTCAAAGTCTCAGATTAGGAGACATAGAAGCGATGTAGGTTCATCGGGACCGAAGGGGCTGGGCTCTTTAATTACTAGGAGATGTGTTCTTTGTTCTCTCGCTGTGATTATTAAAGTTTCTAAGTGGTAAGAAGACTCCTTTTCCTTTGTTCTGCTATCCACAGCCAAGTGGGGAGGAAGCCGGTTCTCCAAAGCCTGACATCAGAGTACAATATAGGGACCATTGGGATCTCATTACTATGAGCAGTCCATGGAAGCAATAGAAAATTGTTTGCATTAAGCACTCAATATCTTTTTATATGGGACAGTTGCAGCTAAAATGGTGTATGTGAAAAAATGGAAAGAAAAAGAAGTACCCACGAAAGAAATCTGGCAGAATAAATTGGTAGAATAGACAGTATTAGTAACTATTACCGCAAAATTAAGAAATAAGGAAGAATCATGAATAACAAAAGTGTGGAACTGTTTTGGAGAATATTATTGAGGATACAATGTTCAATTTAACATACAAGTGGGACTTAACTTATGACCAGCAAATAACAAGGATGATTTGAGATGAAAATGGGTAGAATATTATAAAGTGCAGCTGACTAAGGTTTACTTAGAATGTCATGAGGTCCTAGGGTAAATGATTGTTACAGTATGAAGTGTATTACAAGTTGTAAAAATGCATAAATAAAACTTTAAAAAGAAATAAAATTGTTTGCATTAGGAAGGTCAAGGTAAAGAGCTGTGTCTTCAGGATAAGGAAGGAAACATTGGGTTCAGTTGATGTGGAGAGGTCGTTGCATCTCAGTTTACCCCAAATCATGATGTTACTTCTGTGATCAAAATGAGAAAAACCTTGTGAGCACCTCTGTCTCTTATCTCTTGTAGACAAGAATTAGCAAACCATTTCCTGGGGGTGACGTGGGGGCTTGGCGCCTGCAGGCCCGGTGCTGCCTGAAACAGCAGCGGGGGGCTTGTGTCTGCCCTCTGCCTCTCCCTCAGCCAATTTACAGCTGAGGGGGAGGCGGCAGAGAGGTGCCCCCCGCCCTCAGGACGCCTGCCTTGCACCAGGCACCCGGGTGGCTAGCTATGTTCTGTTCTTTCAATTATGGGTGCCTTGAGTTTTAATTACAGATAGGTAGCCGTGTTGGTCTGCCATAGTCAAAACAAAAAAAATTCCTTCCAGTAGCACCTTAAAGACCAACTAAGTTAGTTCTTGGTATCAGCTTTCGTGTGCATGCACACTTCTTCAGATACACTGAAACAGAAGTTTCCAGACCCTTCTAAGAGTCGTCAACAGGCTCATCACAGCTATCTGCCAACCACCCATTCCCACCACCCTTCTGAGTAATACCCCTCCCCACCTTCTCACTATATAGAAGGGTCTGGTAACTTCTTTAAGGTGCTACTGGAAGGATTTTTTTTTGTTTTGAGTTTTAATGTTTGGTTGTGTTTTTTAATTGCCTTTCTTTTGCATTTTAATGTTCATGATACTGGTTTTTATATTTTGGAAAGAGCTGTTTATGGCACACACATTACTTCTCCCTCTTCCTCGCAGGTGCCAAAAATCACCCCCGAGAGCTCCCTCAGCTCAGTGTCTTCACTGGACTCTTTTTGGGACTCAGAAATGAGGTTCATAGCAGACAGAGCAGGAGGGAAGCCCTGCTGAGCTGCACAAGGGCAACCCTGAGGCTGGGAAGGAAGAGGCAAGGGGCAGACAGGCAGGGGGCTGCTGAGGGCAGGCTGTGCTTGCTGCCCCCCTCGTCCCACGGCGCCAGGCCTGTCCTGGCCAGCTACTCAATGCGGGCAGGAGAGTTTGAATCATAGAATCATATAGAATCCTAGAGTTGGAAGAGACCACAAGGGCCATCGAGTCCAACCCCCTGCCAAGCAGGAAACACCATCAGAGCACTCCTGACATATGGTTGTCAAGCCTCTGCTTCAAGACCTCCAAAGAAGGAGACTCCACCACACTCCTTGGCAGCAAATTCCACTGTCAAACAGCTCTTACTGTCAGGAAGTTCTTCCTCATGTTTAGGTGGAATCTTCTTTCTTGTAGTTTGGATCCATTGCAAAATATTATAAGACATTGAAAGATTGGCTTATACAACCTCTGGTTGTTGTTGTTGTTTAGTCGTTTAGTGGTGTCCGTCTCTTCGTGACCCCATGGACCAGAGAACGCCAGGCACCTCTGTCCTCCACTGCCTCCCGCAGTTTGGTCAAATACAACCTCTGGTAGAAATATCTATTTCAATTTTACGGGGGGGGGGGGAGCACCTGAAACCTGGAAACAAGCTTACATTACTCTGATTCCTAAACAGGGTCAGGATAGATCCAACGTAAAAAACTACAGACCAATCTCCCTACTTAACGTGGATTATAATTTTTTTGCAAATATACTGGCTAATAGGCTAAAAAGGTTTTATCTGAGTATATTCATAAAGACCAGGCAGGATTTCTGCCTGGAAGACATATGAAAGACAATATTAGAAATGTTGTGGATATTTTGGAAAAGTTAGAAGCAAGAAAGAGCTGTAAAGCAATGTTAATGTTTATCGATGCTGAGAAAGCCTTTGACAAGGTTTCTTGGAGTTTTATGTTACATAACTTAGAGAGTATGGGGATAGGTCATGATTTTATAAATGGTATTAGTGCAAACACAGAGAGCACGTGGCGTAAATTCCATAGTTTCCTTTATTCCCTACAAAATAGGCACCCTGGATCACCTTTTTACTTAATGGGAGATATGAATGCCAGAATAGGCTCAAATGATGATAGCCTGGAAATAAAATTCCCAATATTAAGAGATCTAAAGGAAAATAGCGCCCTCTTTCTAAATCCACCCTCACGTAGACATTCGAAAGATTGCCAAATCAACTATGCCGGATTCTGCCTGGCTTTTTCACAAATAAGTCTTGACCTCATCATTGCTAATGGGGCGCTCCCCGGGGACAGAGAAGGCGAGTACACATTCATAAATACAAATGGAGCCAGTACAGTAGACTACTGTCTCACTAAGAGAGAGGCCTTCAAATCAATTTAAAAATTCACCATAGATAATAGGACTGAAAGCGACCACCTACCTCTAATCATCTCCACTACTGGCCAAAATTCAATTCAGCACTCTCACATAGAACATGAGGTCATAGATAAAGCAAATTATCCAGCATTGCGTAGGAAAAAATGGACACCTGAGATAGCAATTGCAGTTGAGAATAGACTGAATTCACAACCTGAATTAAGTTAAGATCAATTATAATAAACAATCTATCAATAGACTCCTCCCTGACGGCTTACGAAAAATCTCATTGAGTCCCTGCAGGATGTGGTTTCGGTTAACATAAACTCGGCCGGCAAGCCATGCACTGCTAAAGGGTTTGACCAAGAGTGCTGCACAAAGAAGGAAGCCTTAAGGAACACTTATTTGGCCTATAGAAACGCTGGATTAAACTACTTACCTCCATCTTATCTCAAAATCAAAAAAGAGTATAAAGCCCTTGTGGCCTCAAAAAAAAAGGCAGTCCGAACAAAATTCCTGGTCCCTGCTATTGAATGCCTCACTAAACAATGAAACTAAACTCTTTTGGCAACTGGTCTCCGACTCAATGAAAAATAGTTCTTCAGCCCCCAGCTGTGTCATTCCAGCTCATGTTTGGGAGAATCACTTTAGAAATATATTTATGGAAAATCCAAACCTCCCTTCCAGCTTACAGGAGGATGACAGGGCAGAATTGTCACTCCTCCCTCATTGGAGGCCGGTTACTGTGGAGGAAGTCCATGCATTAATTGGGAATCTGAAGAGCGGAAAGGCTCTGGGGAAAGACTTTATCCCAGCTGAGTTGATTACATCAAACCAGCACTGGTGGGCTCCGCTTCTGGCAGCACTCTTTACGGTAGTAAATAACTCGGTTAAGGTACCATATTGAGGCACCTAATCATAAGCCTGCATTTTTATCAGAGCTTCTATATTTTATCAAGGCTTGTATTTAAAAATGAGCTTAAAAAAGGATTTTCAAATGTTTCATGCCAGGCAGAAAGAACCTTGGCAAGAGGTTTTTCTCCTAAGACAAGGGGGCCCCATTGATTTATAGTAGAAAAACAATTCTCAAAGTCATAAAAAGGGAGAATTACATATGCTGCCCCAAGGCTGAAAAGACACAATTAAGAATGGGTAAATAGTAAAATAATACCAATGTGCCTCCCAGTAAAATGAGCCAGATCTTCTTTCTAAGGTTGAAAGGCCAAGAGCAGTGAAAAAGGCAACTGGCTTGGCTAGAAGAAAAGAGAGCATTTTTGGGAAATTTTCTAAAGCTGTTGGGAAGAGCTAATGGGAGAAGCATCTAGCTGGCTGGGAAAGGAGGGGGAAAGGGGGGAGGTGTACACTGAAGAGGTTTATTTTAAAAGCTGTGTTTTTTTACTGAGTTCCTTCCTTTTTACTTTGAGAAGCTTTATTCTTTTAAAAGGCTACCTATGATAAGTGAATGAAATATATTAGCTTAAATATATTGGCTTAAATGTAATTATGCAAAGGATTTAAGGAATGCTAGATTCTTATTTCATATGGTTGTAAGAGTTGTATTTATCCTGAAATTAAGTCAGCCACCAGCCTAGCCCCCCTGCTAGACAGAAGACGCCATCCAAGCACTCTTGATATATATGGTTGTCAGGCATTTGTTTAGAAACTTTCAAATGAAGGAAATCTTTCAATATTGATGTGAAACTCAAGATCCTTGACATCTGTTGAACATAAAAATGTAAGATTAAACATTTGTTTTAGAAGGCAATAGGGCAAGGAGGGCAAGAGGTGAGCTGGTAATTAAGATTCCATGTAAGATATATTATTACTTATTTGTCATTTATATATAGCTCTTTGTCTCCCTTATAAGGGCAAGGAAGTGGGTGTATCTTTTGTGGGTGTATCTTTTGTGATTGGTTCTACCAAACAGCCAATAGGAATTTCAACCAGGCTGATTGGACAGAGGCAGCCACAGGAGGAGCAAAGGGGGCTGGATTAAGGGAATATAAGTGCTGGCCAGGATGGCAAGAGGCCAGGCCAGAGCTTGGTAACCATATACCACTGAGCCTCTCATTTATTTGTCTGACAAATAAATTATTATTTTAATTTCTCTATTGCTGCGTTGAATATTTCATTCCAGCTAAGCGTTAACCACAAGCAGGGTGCTACATTTTATGGTGCCGTGACTCGGATAAGTGGTCTGCTGGAACGCAGCCCCTTCGCCCTACTGGGCAGGGTACAAGAGAGAGGACCACTGCTTACCCAGCGCGCACTGGTAAATTTTTCCAGGGGGAACGCAGAAGACTCGTCTGTCTGATACCCTGCTCACTGGCGGCGACGGACCGGGGGAAACAGGGAACCAACCAAGGGTAAGTGCACAAAGGGATTTTTGGCCCTCCAATTAATTAGGAGGAAGAGAAGTCTTGATCAAACTTCTGCGTCTCAGTAAGGGGAAACTGAGTACGCTAGGTGGTTGGGTACATCAGATGGTGATCTGGTGTAGGGAAAGGGAAGGATTGGGAGGTAGAGTGTGGTGAAGTATCTAGCGCATTGTATGTGTGAGAAAGTACAGAGCAATCTGTAGCTGACCTGAGTGTGGAGTGGGCAGTACTTCGGTTCCTAGTAAGGCGACTTCACTAGGCAAGGAAACCCACAAAGCGTGTGTGTGAGTGACTGAGTGGATACTTCACAGGGCCATACAATGGGAGTTGGGGGTTCAAAGGGGGAAAATACACCTCTTGAGTGTATGTTAAATAATTTTAAGAAAGCCTTCTCAGGGGCATATGGAGTCAAAATGACGCCAGAGCGCTTGAGAACGTTATGTGAACTAGAATGGCCGAAACAAAATACTGAATGGCCATCTCAGGGAACTTTTGATATAAATTTAGTAAGCAAACTTTGGTCTAACATCGCCAAAGAAACTGGAGGGTGCCCAGAACAATTTCCATATATAGATTCCTGGCTGAGCACATTAAATAAAAATCCTCCATGGATAAGGGAATGCAAAGTCAAACGATGCAAATTATTGGCTGTAAAAGCTGAAGCTAGGAAAGGAATCTTGCCAAATAAACTCAAACCCATTTTTGAGGGACCAGAGGAAGAGGTGCTTCCACCTCCACCCTATGCTCCACATCGAAGGGAGCTTAATTCAAACACTCCGCCAGTTGTAACCCCAAGGCAAGAAACTGGAATGAATAATGGGAGTGGAGTCACAGAGCTTGATTCCTTGATAGATTATGATAAATATCTTCAGGAGGCATTGGAGTCCTATAATAAAGCCCAAGCAGAAGTGGTTATTCCACCTGTGACTCCTAATAGACCTGCATCTAAAGTCTCCTTTAGTGGAACAACTGATTGCCCACCCCAAACCCCTGTACATCCAAGTCCCAGAGAAATATTACAGAAGTTACAGGGAGACCTTGATCGGTCAGCAAGCAATACAGCCAGGCGTATAAAGCTGCTAAAAGAACGCCTTGGGACAAATACCATCCCCTATGATTTGAGGCCCCTAGAGCAAAGTGAAGAGAAAGATCACGTAGTAGCCCCTCTTAGAAGAGTATTTGATGCACTTGAGGAGCCTGCGCTGGTTAATGGGCAACCCGGACCACGGCCACCTCGAACTTCGACCCTGCAATATATTCCATTCACAACTACAGATTTGATGAATTGGAAAACACACACCCCATCTTTTGCAGAAAAACCTCAGGCTATGATGGACTTGGTGACTTCAATAGTAAATACTCATAGCCCTACTTGGACAGATTGTCGCCAGCTCCTAAATACTCTTTTCACCACTGAGGAAAGGAGAGACATAATTGAAAAGGCACAGATATATTTGCGTGAGCAGGCCAGAGTGGGAAATATTTTTAATATTGACCGTCATCTCCAAGATAACTTTCCCTTGGAAGATCCTAATTGGGATCCAAACAATGGAATTCACCTGGCCAGACTTACCACCTACCGCCAGACACTTGTGCAAGGTATCCGCAGGGCATGCCAGAAGCCCACTAATATGTCTAAAGTCTCAGAAGTAGTACAAGATGTATGTCGAGTCCTACAAGTAAAATGGAGACTGCATGCAGCATATAGGCCTCAGAGTTCAGGGAAAACTGAAAGAATGAATCGGACTCTGAAAACCCAATTGGCAAAATTAACCCAGGAAACGGGATTGGGATGGGTAGATGTGTTACCCATAACACTGTTTCGTGTTCGGTGTGCACCCACAAAAAGACTTAAGTTGTCACCTTTTGAGCTCCTGTATGGGAGACCGCCCTCCTTTGTTCAGGATATTCCAGCTGACCTTAAACAAATAGGAGATCATGTGACACAGGGACAAGTGCAATCTCTCTCCCGTGTTTTTGTTTCTCTTAACAGGTGGGCCCTCGAACGCACGCCGTGCAGCATTGCCGAGCCGATTCATCAGTTCCAGGCTGGCGATAGCGTATGGGTGAAAGAGTGGAAACGTGATCCACTTGCACCAAAGTGGCGTGGACCTTACACCGTCTTGCTCTCTACTCCAACAGCGGTGAAGGTAGCTGAGGTGACCCCCTGGATTCATCACTCTCGTTTGAAGAAGTCCGAAGGCAGTTGGACGTGCAAAGGTGACCCCTCTAATCCTTTAAAACTAACTCTCTCCAAAAACCCCTGTATCTAGCCCTACCGGGAACGGGCTAGGTCACGGGCAACATTTGACGACCGGCCTGCTGCAGCCACAACCTGGAAGCTGGCTGACCTGCGCACGCCTGAAGCTTGAGGAGCGTCTGAACCAGCGACTGTGAACGGAAAGATTCTCTAATACAATTGATTGACTGCCCCCTTGTGGAACAATTATCAGAGATATTACTCATTGGGGATCCTCGGGATATATGCTTTGGTCTTGGTGGTTCCCCATTTCTGTCACTGGGGGAATTATATTGGGGCTAATAATTATTTGCTATCACAATAAGGTAATCTTTTGTGGAAGGAATGCATATACTAGACATCAACATGATTTTATTATTAATCCTGATCCCTTGGGAAGGGGAAGGGTCCTTGAATCTGACCAAATTGGCTAAATATGGATTCAGCCATGACCACAATATGTGGGTAGGTTTAGCTGAAATGGTAGCCAATGTTGCAAATAGGACCAATTGCCTTGTTTGCTCTCTTGGGCCAGATGATTCAGAGGGAGGTATGCCCTTATTACCGATACCATTAGATGCCATTGGTATGGTAAGCGAAATGCCACACCAAACAGAAATACAGAATTTCCCCGGATGGAACTCAACTAAACCATTACGAGTTATACCTGTACAAGGGGAATTCTGTGTACATAAATCATCAGATGCAGCTGATTCTCCCATGATAGGCTCTTCTCATTGTCACTATACTTGGGATTATATTAAGAATAGTCATACCTGGGCACACGGTACTACCTATCGAACTCGGAATACCTTGCCCTGTGCACCTCCTTTTATTCACGCATGGAAAGTGGTGTGGAACATAACTGTGACAGAAAAAGGCAATCTAACATACTGCACTGTGAACTCTCTACCTCTTTTGGTATTTCGCCTTCTGTACTCCACGTACCAAAAACCTCAGACCCGATGGTTGTGGTGGATATGTGGAGAATGGGCATACAAAAAGCTCCCTTCCAAATGGAGTGGGACTTGTTTCTTGGGTTGGGTATTACCACCAATGTGGATTATGCCCACTAGTTCGGCCAGGCGAACACGAAGGAATGCTGATATTTCTCATATAGCAGGAGGAAGTACCCAAAGTTGGAGCGGTACTGATGATTGGCCGCCAGAGCGCATTATAGCCTATTATGATCCTGCCTCCTGGAATCCTGGTGAGCTCATACAAGGGGCACGGGATCCTATTTATAATCTAAACAGAATAATTCGATTGCAAGCAGTAGTGGAACTTGTAACCAATGCAACGGCCCAGAGTTTGAGACTTATTGCACAACAGTTGGATGAAAGTAGAGCCGCCATTTTGCAGCTGAAAATGGGAATGGATTATGTACTTGCCAGGCAGGGAGGCCTATGTGGAGTCTTGAACTTGACAGGGAATGCCTGTTGCTTTAACATTTCAGATAATGGTGAGGCAATCCGTGTGTTGGCCACAAAGATGGAGAATATAGCACATGTCCCAGTACAAACATGGGAAGGATGGGATATGGGATGGCTCACCAATTGGTTACCTAATGTCGCAGGACTCAAAGGGATACTATTGTCTTGCTTGTTTTTCTTGACAGTAGTGGTAATGGTTTTGTGTATGATGCCATGTATCATTTCATGTTTTAGAAGTACAATTAGCAAGATGGTTTCAAATGAAACTCTACCTCATATCATGGCCCTATACAGAGCTTTACCTCAGGAATATGATGAAGGTCAAGCTATCAAGGACACTTGGGATGAAGGTCCTTGAGCTTGAAAGGGGGGAATGAGGCACCTAATCATAAGCCTGCATTTTTATCAGAGCTTCTATATTTTATCAAGGCTTGTATTTAAAAATGAGCTTAAAAAAGGATTTTCAAATGTTTCATGCCAGGCAGAAAGAACCTTGGCAAGAGGTTTTTCTCCTAAGACAAGGGGGCCCCATTGATTTATAGTAGAAAAACAATTCTCAAAGTCATAAAAAGGGAGAATTACATATGCTGCCCCAAGGCTGAAAAGACACAATTAAGAATGGGTAAATAGTAAAATAATACCAATGTGCCTCCCAGTAAAATGAGCCAGATCTTCTTTCTAAGGTTGAAAGGCCAAGAGCAGTGAAAAAGGCAACTGGCTTGGCTAGAAGAAAAGAGAGCATTTTTGGGAAATTTTCTAAAGCTGTTGGGAAGAGCTAATGGGAGAAGCATCTAGCTGGCTGGGAAAGGAGGGGGAAAGGGGGGAGGTGTACACTGAAAAGGTTTATTTTAAAAGCTGTGTTTTTTTACTGAGTTCCTTCCTTTTTACTTTGAGAAGCTTTATTCTTTTAAAAGGCTACCTTTGATAAGTGAATGAAATATATTAGCTTAAATATATTGGCTTAAATGTAATTATGCAAAGGATTTAAGGAATGCTAGATTCTTATTTCATATGGTTGTAAGAGTTGTATTTATCCTGAAATTAAGTCAGCCACCAGCCTAGCCCCCCTGCTAGACAGAAGACGCCATCCAAGCACTCTTGATATATATGGTTGTCAGGCATTTGTTTAGAAACTTTCAAATGAAGGAAATCTTTCAATATTGATGTGAAACTCAAGATCCTTGACATCTGTTGAACATAAAAATGTAAGATTAAACATTTGTTTTAGAAGGCAATAGGGCAAGGAGGGCAAGAGGTGAGCTGGTAATTAAGATTCCATGTAAGATATATTATTACTTATTTGTCATTTATATATAGCTCTTTGTCTCCCTTATAAGGGCAAGGAAGTGGGTGTATCTTTTGTGGGTGTATCTTTTGTGATTGGTTCTACCAAACAGCCAATAGGAATTTCAACCAGGCTGATTGGACAGAGGCAGCCACAGGAGGAGCAAAGGGGGCTGGATTAAGGGAATATAAGTGCTGGCCAGGATGGCAAGAGGCCAGGCCAGAGCTTGGTAACCATATACCACTGAGCCTCTCATTTATTTGTCTGACAAATAAATTATTATTTTAATTTCTCTATTGCTGCGTTGAATATTTCATTCCAGCTAAGCGTTAACCACAAGCAGGGTGCTACAATATAGCTGGAAACATGCTATAGTAGTTCCAATCTTTAAGAGAGGCCACCCAAATGTACCTTCCAATTATAGGCCTATTAGCCTGCTCTCAATAATTGGGAAGCTGTATGCTCGTTTCCTCAGTAGCAAACTGACAACTTATCTAAATGAACATAATATACTATCTGAAGCACAGGCAGCTTTTCGTGAGAACCATTCAACAACAGACCACTGTCTAGTGCTGTCCTTCCTAGCCGAGAAGTATACCAGGCCTCTACAGGGTAAACTCTTCGTGGCCATTTGACTCCATCCCCAGATCCCAGCTATGGTCCAAATTAAGTCTGATCTTGCAGGACAAACGACTTCTCTTTCTCATAAAAGCCCTGTACAATGGAACCAAACTGCAGATCCAATGCGGTCGACAGGGACAGCTATCAAACAGCATCGAGATGACTAGGGGGGTGAGACAGGGTTGTATTTTGGCCCCCACATTGTTTTGTCTATTCTTAAATGACCTAGAAGAGAACTTAATGGACCCAGATGGACACATTCCAAAAATAGGAATGAGAAGGACCCCTCTGTTGTTATATGCTGATGACGCGGCCATTATCTCACGTTCCAGACTGGGTTTGAATTATCTGTTGAGGAAATTTTCTGATTACTGTCCTGGAAATGGTTTATCCATTAATTATGAAAAATCTAAAATTTTAGTCTTCGAAAGAAGCTTCTCCCGGTCTAAATAGGTGCTGGATGGCCATTACCTTGAACAGATAAAATACTTCAGTTATCTAGGGCTCACATTCCATCATACAGGATCTTGGAAGCACCATTGGCAAACCTCCCTTCAAAAGGCGGAGATTACAAAGCTAGCCATACATAGATTCTTCTTCACAAAGAGCGGCAAATATGTTCCAGCAGCCTTAAGGGTTTTCAACGCAAAGCCCGTTTCACAACTTCTGTATGCAGCAAATGTCTGGCATAATGGGGACCTGCCAAAGCTAGATGGCTTTCAGGCAAAATTTCTACGATCTCTGCTGCAGGTACCCAACTGCGTCCCCAACTCCGTACTTCTGTTAGAAGCTGGTGAATGCCCAATTTCAACTAAAGCGTGGTGGGCTGCCCTAAAACATTGGCTCAGGATTTCAGTGTTTAACCTAGGGAAGGGTTTGTACCAACACCTGACCAATGAGGAATTTGTCAGCAAATGGCAGAAAACCATGGCTAGAAAAGCCACCTCTATTGGTCTGTCTCCCCCCAACTGTATTACCTGGGTTATGAAGGCGCCCAAAAGGTTTTAAAGCAAAGATTATGGGACAATGCACACAGTGACTTGCGATCTCAATCACACACAGTCTGTAGTCCACTGGCAGTAGGAGTTCAATATGGGTATGTCTTTGAGTTAACATCTTACATCAAAAACCTGACAGTACCTAACTACCTAAGGCTTTTCACCAAAGCCAGACTAAACGTCTTTCCTTCTGCAGTGTTGGATGGCAGGTGGAGAGGAGTTCCCTACCAGGACAGACTTTGCTCGTGTGCTCAAGACATCGATTCCATAAATCATATTTTGTTGCACTGTGCAAAATATGAGCAGGCCAGGGCTGAACTGATACTACCCTTGCTGGTACCTTTCCCGGGGAAATCAGAGGCTCACTATGTCAGGTTCCTACTGGAAGACCGGACAAAAGCTAGAACGTTAGCAGTGGCAAAGTTTTTATCGGTGGTTGCAAGAACAAATGAGCCCTATATTCTAAACAAAATGCTTGATTAACCTGGAGGTAGGCTGTATGAATTGTGTATTGATTTGTAATGATTTGTTGGGTCTCTGGACCGTAATAAAGATTGATTGATTGATTGATTGATTGATTGATAAATGGTATTAAAGCAATCTATCAAGAACAAAAAACTAAAATTATTGTAAATAATGTGGTTTCAGAGGAAATTAGAATTGAGAAGGGAACCAGGCAAGGGTGCCCACCGTCCCCTCTGCTGTTTATCTCAGTACTGGAGGTCTTGTTCATCTTTTCTAATCATACTTAGCAAGTCAAAGGTATCACAGTAGGTTTGTAACAATACAAATTAAAATCCTTTGCTGATGATTTGGTTCTGACATTACAAGATCCAGACTCCAGTGCAGTTAAAGCACTGGAGCTAATACATGAGTTTGGTCAGGTAGCAGGATTTAAATTAAACAAGAGCAAGAGCAAAGTAATAGAGAAAAATCTGGATAATGAAGAAACGAAAATATTACAAGAAAAAATGGGCCTAGATTTTGTGGAAAACGTTAAATATTTGGGGGTGAACCTGTCTGGGAAAAATTTGAATCTGTATAAGGATAACTATGAGAAAATATGGAATGAAATTAAAAGAGATTTAGAGGTGTGGTCTAACTTAAAATTATCATTAATGGGCCGGATTTCTGTAATTAAGATGAATGTGCTGACAAAGATGCTTTTTTTGTTTCAAGCCCTCCCAGTTATAGACAATGTGAAATGTTTTAAAGAATGGCAAAAAGCTCTTTCTAGATTTATCTGGCAGGGGAGGAAACCCAGAATTAAATACAAATTACTTAAAAAAAAAAGTTTTTTTTTAAGTCTATACATACATTGTAGTGCGTGTGTGTGTGTGTGTGTGTGTGTGCATATGTGTATTGCTTTTATGTATAATTTTACAATTTTTAATTGACACCATTACTCCCCTTGTAAACTATCGTTGTTGTTTTTTCTGGTCTATGACCGTAATAAATTCATTCATTCATTCATTCAAATTACTTACGGATTCTAAAGAAAGAGAAGGATTCTCTCTGCCAGACTTAAAAATCTATTTTGAAGCTGCTGCACTCTGTTGGATTAAAGAATGGATGAAATTAGAAGATACAGATTTACTAGATTTGGGGGGATTTGATAATGTGTTTGGTTGGCATGCATATTTGTGGTATGATAAAGTAAAAGTCCATAAAGCATTTAAAAATCATATAATTAGGAAATTGTTGTATAATGTTTGGATAAAATACAAAGACCTTTTAGAAAGAAAGACGTCCAGATGGCTTTCACCAATGGAGGCAAAGGCCCAGAAAAAATTAAATATGGATACCAAATGGTTGAGATATTATGACTTATTAATAGAGGAAGAGAAAGGTTATAAATTAAGACCATTTGAGCAAATTAAAGATAAGCTAAACTGGCTACATTATCACCATATTAATGAATTGTATAAATTGGATAAGAAAAATGGTTTTGCCTTGGAAAAATCTAAGTTGGAGATGGAGTTGTTAGATACTGAAGGTAAAAACTTATCTAAAATGTACAAGCTTTTGCTGGAGTGGCCTACGAAAGATGAACAAGTTAAATTGGTGATGATTGGGCAAGAGATTTAGGACATAACATAATGTTTGAGGACTGGGAAAGATTGTGGAAGAAAAGGGTGAAGTTCACCGCATGTACTTTGTTAAAGGAAAATATTATGAAGATGATGTATAGATGGAATTTGACTCTTGTAAAATTAGCAAAGATGTATCATAATTGTGATAATACATGTTGGAAATGTAAAGAAAAGGAAGGAACATTCTTTCATATGTGGTGGACCTGCCCCAAGGTGAAAGACTTCTGGGAAAAGATTTATAACGAATTGAAAAAAATGTTGAAATATACATTTATAAAGAAACCAGAGGCCTTTCTTCTTGGAATAATAGGTTCGGAATTGCCCAAGAAAGACGTTAATTTATTTTTGTATGCCACAACTGCGGCTCGTATTTTGTTAGCTAAAAAGTGGAAAACTCAAGAATTACCAACAGTAGAAGAATGGCAGATGAAGATGATGGATTTTATGGAGCTAGCTGATCTAACCGGAAGAGTCCGCGACCAGAAGGAGGAGGAACACCACGAAGAATGGAATAAATTTAATGACTATTTAGCTAAATTTGTTAAGCTAAAATAATTGGAAATAGCTTCCAGCTGCTTGCTCTTCTTTCAAAGGACTCAAGAAGAGCTTCTGAGATCCGAGGCAGCTCCCGAGTAGGTACTCGCCTTCAGAGCCTGTTTAAACTCCCAGCACGGAAACATCAAATGGATGCACGAAGAATGCTTGCCAAACAGAAGTTGGCCGCATACAAAAAGGGGCATTTCTCTGTCCCAGCAACTCCTCTAAGGACAACAATAGTTTTAAGGCAGAGACCAGAATGGGTTTTAAGGAAAGGTAATATAAAAGAGATTGTTGATCCTCTGCAAGCAATTCAGATGGTATTGGATACACTTGGAATTCCTTATTACTAAAGAATGACTTTTAAAATGATATTTAAAAAAGCATGATCAGGATCAGCTTTCATATTATGTAGAGTGTCATATAAATCTATATCCAGGAATAAAATTGAGAATGTATTGAAGAAAAAGAATCTTGATGTAATTTGTTTACAGGAAACGCATGTGGCCAAAAAACATAAACGTATTTTGACAAATAAAAGGTTAGGGGTTGAGTTTATTAACTCAAATGTGAACAAAAAAAAGAGGGGTAGTGATCTATGTTAATGAAAAATGGGAACCCAAACTAATCTGATTATCAGCCAAGTATTATAAAATTTTAGAAGATCAATTCACTCCAGTCTTATGCGAGGTCATGAACAGCATTTTTGCGAGGAGGGAAGATACCAGACACTTGGAAGGAGGCACATATCACGATGATTCCCAAACCCGACACTGATAGATTGAATATAAAAAATTACAGACCCATATCATTACTAAACAATGATTACAAAATTTTTGCAGAAGTATTGGCAAATAGACTTAAAAAATAAATAAAGGGCAGAAAATTTTGTCTGCAAATGGTGAGGCTGAAATGACTGAGAATGTTAAAGATCCTATGAATTCTGACTCTGGCCATTTCCCCCCATATATAAGGGCGTGGCTGTTTGTTCCATGAATGACCAGAGGGAAATCACACAAAATGATAGCCCACATTTTTTAATAAACACCTGCTCTCAATTCCCTGTAAATAAAGGAACCGCTCCCTTTGCTTGGGCTGCAGGAAAACAATATTGGCCAGATGAGAAGGAAACATGATCCCTTGAATTGCAGAGTTTCTTATTTATTTTTTTTAAAAATCAAACCCTATTTTAAAAATCTACTCCTTACCCTTCCCTTCCTTTATTCAAATGGTAATTTAGCCCAAAGATGCAACATTTTAAATGGTATAAAAGATTTGCTGAGACATGAACTCTGCACATGCACAGAGGTTAGGTCAGCTTAAAAAAATTACACTAAATACATCAACAACAAACCAGACCCAACCACCAACCCCTCCCCCAGGGTAACGGGGGAGGAGTTAGGTGCTGCTCCTTAAATACTAGACCCAATTGCTGACACAGCTTGATGAACACAACTCAGCAGCACCTGCCATGTTTCACAGCGGTAAAGCTGGGTCTTGTTATTTTGCTCTGGCCCCTTAAAGACATAGACATCGGGTGGAACAATGATGAACTTTACATTTCAAGAAACCATTCAACACACTCTCCTCCACCCGTTTGTGTCTCTCTCCCTGAGGGACTGCGCATACACAGCTGGAGACTGCGCCTGCATGGAAACGTCCTCTGCTCCTCCCTTGTCAGTCCCCTCCTGGATCTGGGAGACAAGTGGTGCAGGAGAGGGCGTCCCTTCCCTTCCCTTGCCTAGTCTGCCTCCTGCTCCTCTTCCTCCAGCTCTGAAGCTTCCCTGGCCTCTGACTCTTGCCTCCTGGCTGCTACAGGTCTCCACAAATCGCTGCTCCCCTCTCCCGAGTCAGACCCCAGACCCCTTTCCCCTGATGCAAAACCATCCGTGTCTGCCCAGTCCCTGGATCCCCTTCACGGCCAGAGATCAGTCCATTAGGCAAGAGAAAAAGGTCAATGTCACCAACCGCCACCTCCAACACACCTGAGAGAAGGCAGCCCAGGAATAAGATCCCAATGCAAACCCCATTACAGAAGCCGCTCCACAGCCACCTGCAAACATACCTTTTCTTCCAATGTCCTTGGAACACACCTGAGAGGGAGACAGAGAGAGAGAGAGAGAGGAAAGCTTAAATTTTTTATTTTATTTTCTGAATGGGAATAAATATCAATCTGACACAGAGCTTGGGGGGGGGGAGAGACAGGAGGTTGCCCAAATGCCAGCAGGGGAGGGGGGGTCCCAAATTCTTTTACACACCCCAACCCCTGCTTGGATTCAGATTGCGCTCTCATTTCTGTTTCTGGGTTCCTGCACCTTGAACAGCTTTCTGCACCGAGGGGATTTCAGCAGGGTATAAGCTCTATGGGAGAATTTTTTAAAAAAAAAATATTTTTAGTGAATGATTTTATGTTACAAAAAACAATACAGCCATACCACCATTAAATATAATTAAGAAATAAAAATTACATACATCAATATTTAGTTTGTTATTTGTTATTTACCGTCTTATTTCCTCCCAAATATTGCATCCAACAATTCACATATGTGCAGACACCTACACACCCATACCCCCAAACAAGATGATAATAATGAAAGCAAATATTTTTCCACTTTTATCTTCCAAAATCTTTTCTTCAACTTTGACTTCCTGTCAAGTCCCTTTGCATATGTTTTATCTTACATTTGAATGTACACAAAACAATAAACCTTTCTATATAATTTTTCTAATACATTCTGAGCTCTATGGGAGAATTGGCTGCCCAGTGCCTTAGCTAGGGGCGGGCCAGGGGGCTAGCCGGGGGTTTTGCCTCCATTGAGGTGCCCAGCCGGTGTGCATGTACACAAATGTGCCAAACTGGGTCTTTGACCCAGGTGAAATCAAGTCTAGGTTCTTTAACCAGGCCTTTGGCTGACTGACATTCAATGAACTTTAAAAATGTGTTGGGGGGGGGGATTGGGTTGTTTTTGTTTTATGCAGACAGGTTCCAGGACAATTGGACCGTGCCTTGAAGGGCTGCACAGAGACAGGTGAAAAAGGGCAGGAAAAGCTTCTGGCTTCTCCCCCCAAACAGGAGACCCCCCTGCCCTGTTCAATACCCTGCAGCAGAGCCTCCCTCCTGGGCTCCCTGGTGCAAGTGGGGTCAGGATCGGGGCCACAGGGCTGGCAAGGGAGGAGTCCGCCTGCAGCCCAGGTGAGACTCATCTGCAGCCCAGGCTCCCTCCTGCATAAAAGGGGCTTAGCAAGGGGCTTGGCTGAAAGAAGCTTTCAGGAGGGAAGGGGAGGAAGAGTTGGGCAGCTGCTTGCATTGGAGGCCTTGTCAGCAGGTAGGTGCTGGGAGTGCTGGTTTGGGAGCTTTCTCCAGCCAAACCTGGAGGCTTCTCTCCCGGGAGGGGGGAGCACTTGGGGGGTGAGGGAGAGGATCTCTTAAGGCACCCAGAAAGAAAGCAGGGGGTCCTCAGCCCCCTGCCCTCCCAGGAGTCCTTGGAGGTGTTATTCAAAAGATAGGACCCCCAACCAAGGGGTGTGGCAGTTTTGAAAGATTTTAGGGACTGCCCCGCCCCTTAGCCAAAGAGAGGGTTTGTCAGAAGACCTGGTAATGCTGGCAGGTTGCCTTATCCTGGCCAGTCTGGGAGATTTTTGAAATGGTTTCTGAAACCTGCCCTATTCACACACAAAATGTGCCCTTTTGACTGGATTGGAAGGGTTTGTAAGTGAAAAGAACCTTTGGGAGAGGTGTTTCCAAGCTATTCTCTTTTGCAGAGAACAAATTTGGGGTCCTTAAGTGTGAAGATGACTTCTGGATTGCTCCCCTGTTCTATTTTAGAAATAATAATAATTTTATTATTTACAGTCCGCCCATCTGACTGGGTTACATTTGTGTGTGTTTTAGCTTGTGAACTTACAAACATTCATTTTATTTCTGGCACCTTAGAATTCTTAAAACAGAGGGAAGGTTTACATGCGAGTAATCTTTGCAGGTGGTGTCTCCACCTGAGCCCAGAACCTGCCCATGCTGCAGGTGGAGGTCTTCCCTTGCAGGGCTGGGGGCTCCACTGACTGGGGCTCAGCTACAGGAATTTGGTGGGGGCTGGACAATGTGGCAGCACTGCGGGAGGGGGTGCCCAAAGTGGCCCCCACTAGCCAGAGCAGCTCAGGGGTGGTGGCCAACGTGTGTCTACGCTGGGTAGGTCCAAAGCCCCAGCCGCTTCCCATGTGGGGGCAAAGCCCCTTTGGACTGGGGAGGTGGAAGTGGGGCCCCTTCCAAGCAGGCGGCTGGGGTGGGGGGAGACACATGCGCCCCTTGATGGACGCGCAGGACGCAGCAACAGCCACAGGGGCAATGGCTGCCCACAGGTGCACCTCTCTGCAGCGTTCCAGGTGGGGGCGCCGCAAATTCGCCTGCGGGACCGAGTCCCACCGCTGGAGGGCTCTGAAGGGAAATGCTTGCCCAGGGGGACGGTGGTCCTTAAGGGGGGGGGCAGTTGCAGGGTGCCTGGCAAATGCGCTCCTTCTCTTGCCTCTGCAGCCAAGTCCTCTGCCTCGCTGGCCGGCCCCCGGCCCCCCCTGAACTGCCCCAACCTGCCCATGATGACCATGGTAATAGAGGCCGTGAAGACCCTGGACAAAGGCAAGGGGGCTTCTGTTGTAGCTATAAAGAACTACATCCTGGGCACCTACCCCCGGGTGGACCCCATCTGCCTAAAGTACGGCCTGAAGATCGCCCTGGCCAGAGGTCTGAAAAGGGGCTGCCTCGTCCGGCCACGCAACTCTTTCCCACTGGGAGCCACAGGGAGATTCCAGGTGAGGGGAAGGGGCTGTGGGGGGTTAGTGGAGGGGTGGTATCTGGTGGGGGACATGTCCTGCTCCTTCTGAGCCCCACCCCGCACTCAGCTCCCACCGTTTAGAAGCTGCCAGCAGGTGACAGCGGCCACAATCCCAAGATGGCTTTGACTGGCCAGCTGAAGCAGCTGATGGGAGCTGAGGGATCTCTGACCCTCAGTGAGTTTCCCTTGCATGTGAAGACAGGCTCCTGCTAGCTAGGGATGATGGGAGTTGTAGTCCAACAACAGCAGGAGACCCGGGTTTGGGAAACACTGATTTAGAGCCAAACATCTCTGCGGAATCTGCCCTGAGAGCCCAGAAAGACCCCCCCCTCACACACACCCCAGAACTCCTGGGGAGAGGGAGCCTTTTCTCTCCCTGCTCTTAAATGTCCTTTCTTGTGTCCCAACGCCTCCAGCTGGGCTCAGCGTACGCCAGGGGGGAGAAGAGCCCGGGAAAGAGCCCACCCCGAAGGAAGCGGCCAAGGTTCCTGTGGAGAAACCAAGGCTGGGAGGTAAGGAGGAAGGGCCACAACCACCCCTGGCTCTGTGGTTGCAGGGGGGCTGGTGGCCTCCATGGACAGAGGCAGGAGAATAAGGGCAATGGTTGGGATTCATCAGTGGGGAGTTGTTCTGCTCGGGGTCCTGCTTGTGGGGCAGCTGGTTGACCAGTGTTACGGAAATCTGGGTGCGTATTTACCCTGCCACCCAGCCAATCGGACAGAGTCCGTGGGTTCTTGCGGAAGAAAGAAGCTCAGCCGGAGACAGGAGCAAACTGCCGAGGATCCAAGTTTATTGGCCAACAGGTTCAAGACGAGATTGAACCCCGAGAGTGGGGCGACATAAACTTTTAAAAGTTCCCTCCAAGTCCCAGAATACAGTGCACGAAACGTCATGAATTCATTATGGGAGGGTTGGGTTTCACGGATTGCATCATGAATATATTACACACGTCATGAGTGTCTCAGAGAAAAGGTGGGATTACACTCATTTACATTTGAGACAAGGGAGGGGGAAATATGTAGAGCGAGAAATACACATAGACAATCATTTATCAAGTACCGGTGGTGGCAGGACAAAGGGCCATAGATATGCATCGTCTGCCACCTGGTATTGCCCGGGGAAAGGGTTATGCGAAGCGATCTGACAGGATTAAGAAGTTCCTGTGTACGTGCCTGGCCGCTCCGGGGATTATGGAAGTAGGGATCACATCATGGAGTCCAGAAGGGGCTGAGTTGAATGACACCAAGAGCAAAGAAATCGGAGTTGTGGTTGATTTTATGTGAATTTCCAAAGGTTTCCTATGTGATTCGGCCTATTTGGTATTGGTAATCAAAAGCGGAAACAAAATGGATACATTGTAACAGGAATGGATACATTTTGACAGATTTACGAGTTCTCCAGTTTCGGATCCATTGTTCTCACAGTGGGGGGCCGTCAACAGCTTGTCAGTAGGTTCAATGAGGCATGCAAAGCTGCCTGAGCTAGCTCCTGCAGGACGAATGCATGGCTGTGATTGGCCAAGACGCAGCCATAGGAATAAGCGGAGATACAGGAGCGCCCGGTCTACTCGTTCTGAGTATGGAGCGCAAATAGCCATAGGAAAAGATAAGAGAATACATTCATATATTCGAGCTTATTTCGCTCGTGGTAGAAAGGGGCTCTGGGGAAGGTGTGGTGCTTGTGCGACGGTGAGGGGAACTGAGGGTGGGTGAACGGGGATACCCTAGAGGTCATCGCCTCGGTTGTTCAAGGGAGAGGGGCAAAGAAGGTACCCCCCCCCTTTCCGATCCGTATCACCAGTGACCCTTTGGCTTCCCCCAGCAGCCAGACTCCTCTTAAGCAGGTCTGTTGGGATATCAGAACCTCCAGGGCCAGGGGCGGTCTACCCCTGAATGGCAAACCAGTGGCAGGGCTCTTGCACTCGGGTCCTAACCCACAGTGGGCACATGGTTGGCCCTGGCTGTACTAGATGGGCTCTCTTTATGTTCCTATGCTGGAAAATGTGTGGTCTTTGCTTCCTTTCCTTTCTTTGCTGGGGGCTGCCGCCCCACAGTGCTGAGCTCTGGCCTCTTCTTGCCACCAGGCAGTGGTGCAGAAGGGGCCGGAGAGGGGGTCACTAATCCAGCTGAGAACGAGGAAGCCCTTTCTGTCTGGAATGGGTCCCTGAGAAGATGGGGGGCTCTCCTTCCTTGGAGGTTTCTAAGCAGAGCTTGGGCGGCCATCTGTCAGGGATGCTTTATCTGAGAGTCCTGCATTGCAGGGGCTGGGCTGGATGACCTCTGGGGACCCCTCCCAACTCTGGTTCTCTAACAGCTGGGCCTCAAAGCCTGCTGAGGTCTTAACTCTCTGCCTCCGCCCCTCCAAGCTGAACCTCTCTCTGCAAGCTCCTTCACACTTTCCCCCAGGGGCTTCCTCTGTCTCCCCACTTATCTCTGATTGTTTTTCTTTGCCCTCCTCTGAATTTCTTCCAAATTTCTTCCAAAGAGCAGCATCCAGAACTGGCCTCAGGCCACCAAGATGCTGCCATGGAGCCGCCTCCCCTCCTGCACAGTCCAGGTCCCCTTTCAGTCAGAAGGCTTTCCGTCCCGGGGGCCGCACGCCCATCTGCACAACCTTCCAGGGGCCAGTGGTGGAGGCGAATGAGTGGCAAATGTCAGGGCTGCCTTTGGTTAGCAGGTGACGCACACTCACCCCTCCTTGAAATGAGAGGCAATTGTCCAAGGGCAAAAGCACTGGCAGAGCCTTTTGAGGGCCAGTCAGTAAGTCATGGAGGGCCGCATCTGGCCCTTGAGAGTGTACCCCATCCCTGGCCTGAAGGAACAAATGTTTGCATTTGGATCTCCGTTTAGCTTGCACCCAAGGAAGTGAGGAACTCAACTCCTTCATTGCTTCTCCATAGTGTAGTTGGAAGGGGACCCCCAGGGTCATCCAGTCCACCCCCTGCAATGCAGGAATCTTTTGCCCTGAGATTCAGAGCCTCAAGGGCCACTGTGGTGACTTGTGTGCAGCAATAAGGCTGCTGGCACATTTGCCGAGCTAAGCAGGTCCAGCATGGCTTCCAACTGGCAGGGCTAGATGGCCCTCAGGGTCTCTTCCAACTCTGCCGTTCTGCCAGTTGAGCCCCTTCTCCTCTCTCTTCTGCCTCGCAGGATCCAGGCAAACCTCCAGCGAAGCCCAAGGCAAGCAAGACGGGGGGCCGAGGACGAGGGCCCCCCAGGCAGGGCCAAGGCGCCTGCAGCGGCCAAAAAAGCCAAGTTTGACCAGGGGTCCAAGCCCCCCCAGAGCCAAAGGGTTTAAAATGGGGTTTTATGTAGGTTTTATGTAGGTTTTAATGTAGGTTTTAATGTAGGTTTTAATGTAGGTTTTTATGTAGGTTTTATGTAGGTTTTAATGTAGGTTTTAATGTAGTTTTTTCAATTTCATTGTCCTGCATGGGACAGTGACAATAAAGATATATTGTATATCGTAAGGGGGAGGGGGAGAATCCAGCCAGCCGGGGCCCCAAGGAGGCCTGAGGGGCCAGATTCCGCAGGGAGGGCGGGGGGGGGCACATGGCTGTCCAAGGCTGCACCCTCCATCCACCTTGTCCAAGGGAGAGGAGACCCCTTTTATGGTGGGGGCTGCCCCTCCACCTCTGGCACCACGTCCCCATTTATGAATGGACTATTTATGAAGCAAAACCCTGTTTTTAGAGGGCTTCCGGTCGGCGCCAGCGTTTAATGGCGGTCTTAGCCTCGAGCTCCGAGGCAAGACTGCTCCGTAAGTTCGGGTCTGACCCGCTACGGCGAGCGGGGGACCCCTAAAATCACAGGCGCTGAAGCCTGTGAACAAGGAGATTCGGTGGGCACCTTTGCGCCCCCCGGTATCGTGAAGGAGCCTTTTTAAAGGCTCTGGAGCGGCATCGGGTGTGAGCGCGGTGCTGAGGATCGCAACCCAGCTTACGGAGTGAAGCCGCGTCGCCATTGACGGAGAGCGCCGATTCCTTCCTGAAACAACCGATTGGCAACATTACCCGTGAGTAAGATCTGCAAACTAAACGGGACTCTAAAAGCAATTTAAGAAAATTCGGCTGAAAACGGGAGAGGTAGAAAATAAGGAAGCCAGCCCTCCCGGAACTGCACGACCGATTGAGCAATGGAAAAACAAGCTATTTTTAAAGGGAACTTTTCTATTTAAGAAACCTTATTGAACTCTTGATATTGGAAGAAATCCCCCCCCACAGGCAGGTGAAGGGGGGAAGAGGACTGTGTAAATCTAATCTGCCAGAGGACAGGGGGTTGGGGAAAAAAAAGTCTTCCGCTGCCGAAGCCTCTGATCAGGCTGCCGGGGAAAAAAACAAGCGCCAGGAAAGTGAGCTGTCAGAAAATGAGCTGTCAAAAAGCTGGTGGATATATAGGCCAAACTTAATTGAAATAAAATAACGGGACTTTAGGTAATTGAACTTATAAGATATTGGATTTGAAACAAATAAGGCTTTTGGCTGGACTTTTGCTTGGGGGAACTTTGCATTGGCTACTTGTTTCCCTGTCTTTTGTGTTGCTATTGTTGCCATTACTTGGATACAATTTCCCCCTCTAGAGGACTAAAAGAGAGAAACAGTTGCACTGTGATAGAGACAGAGAAGTGGGATTTTCCACTTGCAACTTTCCTGTGGGAACGACCTTGAGTTATGAGCACTCCACAGGAGGAAATAACAACAAGAAGCAAATCAAAACAAACTCAAAAGCAGACCCAAAGAAGAGGCTCCACATCAGGAGCTATAGCTGTACAGGAAAAAGGAACAACAGCATCAATGGAATCTATGACACAGGCACTGCTTAGAATAAACAAGTCTTTAGAAGCACTTACCAAGCAGTCCACAGAGAACTCTAGGAAACTGACAGATAATTCTAAGAAATTGACAGAGCTGACAACAAGACTAGACCTGAACACGACGGCAATTGCAAATAACACAGATTCTATAAACCGTCTTGTGCAAGAATCTACAGAAACGAGAAAAATAGCCGAGAGCGCAAGGAGCACAGCCAAGGACACCAGGGGAAAGTTTGTACCCATTGCAAAGAAAGTCAACGAACATGATTCAGCTTTGGCCTTTTTGGAACTAGAGAGGAAAAATAAGAATTTGAAATTAAGATCATTACCAGAGGAAGAACAGGGTAACCTGGGAGACTTCCTGACAGATAAATTCCAAGAATTTTGGATTGATGAACTAGGAGGGGAAGAGGAGCAGGAATTTGCAATCACTTCAGCCTTCCGGATTGGCAGAAAACAAGGCAAGAAACCAAGGGATTGTTTAATCACCTTAAGATCCAAAGAATAAAGGGATAAAATACTGAACCTACATTTCCAGAAGGCCCTGATTGTTAAGAATTCCCAGGTACAGATCTTCAAGGATATTCCTAAGCACTTCCTAGAGGTGAGGTCTCAATTTAAGACTTTAGCAGATTTGCTGAAAAAATACAATATCCCATTCAGGTGGGAATTTCCACAAGGATTGTCCTTCAACTTCAAAGGGAAGAAAATTAAGATCAAAACAACTCAAGATAAAGACCAATTTTTGGAGAAATACTTTGAGGACTTTGAGAAAGGAACTGTAGAAGAGAGGGAAATACCAGATATAGCAAATCTATCATTTGGACTTGCCCCAGCACCTGCTGACGAGGAACAAGAACTTGGAGCAGTCGGCGGAAAAGCAGCCCAATAACAGAAATGTCTCTGCAATTTTTGAGTTGGAACTGTCACGGCCTGAACCATCCCCGAAAAAGAGGACAGGTGTTTCATATACTAAAGAAAGAACATCTAGATATAATATGTTTGCAATAAACCCATATTGCCAGGATAAACAGAAAACTTTTGATAAATAAAAGATTGGGACAAGAATTCATTTCTTCTGACAAAGTTAAGAAAAGGGGAGTTGTGATTTATGTGAAAGAAAAATTAGAACCAAAATTAATTTTCAAGGATGAACAAGGAAGATTTCTGGCAGTGGAAATTCAAATCCAAGGAGAAAAAATTCTGATTGTAGGAGTTTATGCACCTAATGAAGGGAAGGCCGAGTTCTTCAAGAAGTTGCATGAGACGTTAATGGATTTTATGGACTTTAAAATAATATTTATGGGCGATATGAACGGAGTAGTCTCCACAAACATGGATAAAGCGCAGAGACAAACGATTTCCAAGGATGGGAGACTGCCAAAGACCTTTTTTGAACTGACTGACACCATGGACTTGATTGATATCTGGAGAACAAGGAACCCTCTAGAAAGAGAGGGGACCTTCTTCTCTGAAGCAAAAATGACATGGACCAGGATTGACCAAATATGGATTTCCAGCAATCTGGCACCAAGGGTTAAAAAGACAGAAATCTGCCCAAAAACTTGTTCCGATCACAATGCAGTAAAGATGGAAATGAAGCTGACAACAACTGGAACCTTCAGATGGAGAATGAATGACACCCTGTTTAAAGATGAAACAATCTACAAAAAGGCCCAAAAGACATTGAAGGACTATTTCGAGATAAATTTAAGATCAGAGGTGGAAAGAAGAATAATATGGGATGCAAGCAAGGCCGTGATGCGAGGCTTCCTGATTCAGCAAAACTCCATAAAGAAGAAACAACAGAATGAGAAGAAGGAAAAAATCTGGAATCAAATAAAAGAAGGAGAGAAGAAATTGAGGTCTAAACCTAAATCTCAGGAGATTCTAAGAGAAATAAAGTACTATCAGACTCAATATATGGAACTGGTGAACGAGGAGATAGAATGGAAAATAAAACAAATGAGGCAAAAATCATTTGAATCAGCAGATAAATGTGGGAAATTGCTATCATGGCAACTGAAAAAGAGACAAAAGCTGAACACCGTGACATCCCTAGAAGTGGATGGTAAATTTATCAATAAACCAAACGAGATTAGCAATTGTTTCCAAAGTTATTTCAAAAAGTTATATGCTCAAGGGCCAAAGAAAGAACAAGAGATTGAAGAATTCATTAAAAAATATGGACTCTCAAAGATTTCTGAAAAAAGCAAGAGGACTTTAAATGAGAAAATTACAGACCAAGAAATAGAGGGTGCCATCCAAAAAATGCAACTGGGAAAATCACCAGGACCAGATGGACTGACGGCCAGATACTACAAAGCATTGAAGGAATGGTTAATACAACCATTGAAGGAAGTATGCAACCAAATCTTAGAGGGGAAAAAGGCTCCCGAATCGTGGAAAGAGGCATTCATCTCACTTATACCAAAGACAGAAACTGAGAAACACCAAGTTAAGAACTACCGCCCTATATCACTCTTAAATGTGGATTATAAAATCTTTGCAGAAATTTTAGCAAAAAGATTTAAAAAAGTGTTATCAGAGGAGATTCATAAAGACCAAACAGGCTTTCTCTCAGGGAGATATATGTCAGACAATGTGAGAAATATTATAGATATATTAGAACTCCTGGAGATGGAGATAAACAGAAAAGCAGTGTTGATCTTTGTGGATGCGGAGAAAGCCTTTGACAATATTTGTTGGACCTTTCTAAAGAGGAATCTCCATGGGATGGGGGTAGGCCATAACTTTGAAAATGGTATAAGTGCAATATACTCTGAACAAAAGGCTAAATTAATTGTGAACGGTATGGTTATGGATGAGATTCCAATAGAAAAAGGGACACGACAGGGATGCCCAATATCCCCTCTATTATTTATATCTGTCCTGGAGGTATTATTGAACATGATCAGAAGGGACCAGCTGGTAGAAGGGATAAGACTCGGAACTAAACATTATAAGTTAAGAGCTTTTGCAGATGATCTAGTTTTAACTCTGCAACAACCAGAAGCCAGTACGAAAAGAGCTTTAGAACTTATTGAAATATTTGGTCAAGTGGCAGGTTTTAAATTAAACAAACAAAAGACGAAGGTGCTGGGGAAAAATCTAACGATCGAGGAAAAAGATAGCTTTCAAAGAGAAACCGGTTTAGAAATAACAAAAAAGGTGAAATACCTGGGGGTGAACTTAACATCAAAAAATGTGAACCTATTTAAAGATAACTATGAGAAATGTTGGTTGGAGGTGAAGAAAGATCTCGACATATGGTCTAGGTTAAGACTCTCCTTGTTAGGCCGAATTGCTGTTATTAAGATGAATGTATTGCCGAGAGTGTTGTTTTTATTTCAGACATTACAAATTTTGGACAAAATGGACTGTTTCAAGAAGTGGCAGAAAGATATATCTAATTTTGTCTGGCAGGGCAAAAAGCCCAGAATAAAATTTAAGATTCTAACTGATGCAAAGGATAGAGGGGGCTTTGCCCTGCCGGACTTAAGACTTTATTATGAAGCAGCAGCTTTTTGCTGGCTGAAGCAATGGCTACTTCTTGAGAATACAGACATTTTAGATCTAGAAGGATATGATAACAACTTCGGTTGGCATGCATATTTATGGTATGACAAGGTAAAAGTGCATAGAGGCTTTAAAAACCATATTGTCAGGAAAGCATTGTTTAATGTATGGAATCGTTATAAAGATTTGTTGGAAAATAAAACCCCCAGGTGGTTGTCACCCTTGGAAGCTAAAGCGGTAAAAAAACTTAATATGGATTCAGACTGGCCAAAATACAGTGAAATTTTGGGATATGATGGTGAAAAGCTCAAACTACAGAGCTTGGAGAAATTAAAACCTAAAGTCAGAGACTGGTTACATCACCAGCAGATTAATGAAACGTTTAAGCAAGACAGGAAAGTAGGATTTCAGAAGGAGAGGTCAAAGTTAGAAACGGAACTATTGGAGCCCAATACTAAGAATTTGTCTAGAATGTATAATTTGCTGCTGAAATGGAACACCCAAGATGAAACAGTTAAATCAGCAATGATTAAATGGGCACAAGATATTGGTCATGACATTGTTTGCGGACTGGGAAAGGTTATGGACCACAGGCATTAAATTTACGGCATGCACTGCCTTAAAAGAGAATATAATGAAAATGATCTATAGGTGGTACATGACCCCAGCCAGGCTAGCAAAGATATATCATTTGCCCAATAATAATTGCTGGAAGTGTAATGAATGTGAAGGAACTTTTTATCACCTTTGGTGGACCTGCCCAAAGATTAAGGCCTACTGGGAAATGATCTATAATGAAATGAAGAAAATTCTTAAGCGGACATTTGCTAAAAAACCAGAGGCTTTTCTCTTGGGCATGGTCGACCAAATGGTACCAAAGGAAGACAGAACATTCTTCATGTATGCAACCACAGCAGCAAGAATTCTACTAGCAAAATATTGGAAGAAGCAAGAACTACCCACTCTGGAAGAATGGCAGACCAAGGTGACAGAATTTATGGGATTGGCAGAGATGACCGGCAGAATCCGTGACCAGAGGAGAGAGACGGTGGAAGAGGACTGGAGAAAATTTAAAGTTTATCTTAGGAACTGTTGTAAAATTTCGGAATGCTAAAATGTCAAGGGATATAAGATAGAGAATTATAGCTGTTAAATCTTAAATTTAAATAAAATATAAAGAGAATCAGTTATGAATTGGAATGAAGGATTGCTAGAAATGCTGTCCTAAAAAAAATAAGGGTGCAGTGAAGGGAAGGCTTGGGGAAGTCGTGTTATGTATGTTATTGTATGTTATGTTTTAGTATGTTATGTTATGTCATTGTATGTCATGTTATGTTTTTATTTTGTTATATTTGTGAAAATGAATAAAAAATATTAAAAAAAAAAACCCTGTTTTTAAACACGGTGTCATTTTCCAATAAAGTTCAGAATGCAGCAAGTTGTGACCTCAAATGGCTGTGATACGGAATTTAATTTGTGTAACTGTGATGTATTGATGATGCTTCTGCACTGTATCATGGGTAAGGGAGGGAAGTTTTAAATGTCCATGTCACCCCATCCTGGGGCTTCAGTCTCGCCTTGAACCTGTTGCGCAATAAACGTGGATCTTCTGCATCTTGCCCCCGTCTCCGGCTGCGCTCTTTTTGCTCCGCAGGGACTTAGTCCGACGAGCTGGGTGGCAGAGCAGCCTCGCACCCAGATTTTACCGTAACAGCTGCTTGTGCAAAATGGCTTCTCCGTGCATGGTGTCACGGGAAAAATCCGAGGGCTCTCTTGGACAAACAAGACACCGACCAGGGCAAGTCAGAGCAAAACAGCAGCCAGGAGGCTTGGTCTTTATTTAGGAAAAAGACTGTCGCGACAGGGCTCCCACCGTCCACGAGGTGAAACAAGATGGAAGCCCCGAACAAAGGATGACCCTAACTTTTATTAGTTGCTAATCCCCCAAACTACACCCCCAAAATTACATCATATTTACATCATGATTACATTGGAATTAGGAGGAGTCGAGGAGGGGCTTCGCAGGTAATCTGAGTGTCCTGACACCTGGCCAGAGCTTCCTCTCCCCTCCCATCATGAGTCACCCTGAAAAACAAAGGAAAAGGGCGAAGTTTCCTGCCCCCTGAGGGGAATCCGGTTACTGTCCTTTGTGAGAGTCCGTGCGGAATACACTGAGATATGCAAGTTATTGTATCCCCGATAGCCCTGTGTCTGGGCCCATCACGAGGGCTATCAAGGTTGTCCTGTCAGGGGGAAAAGGTCGCAGAGTACGTGACTGCTCGGTGAAGGGATTATGGCCACTCAGTCCCAAATCACCCCCCTTTGATAGTCCTTGTTACGTGTAGTGGAATAAAAGTGGTCCGATGGAAATCCGACGTACGGCTGATTTTTAGTAAATATAAAACGGTGAAAGACTTTGAAGTTTAAACCGGCTCCAAGTTCAGGAAACAATGTAACAAGGTCTTGATTGGATCAGTCATGGTTGACTGAACTCGGAAACGTTGTATCAGAGAGGTGTCAAACAGGGACGCAGTGAATGCCGGCTGCAGTACCAGCGTAGCCGCCACCAGGGGCGCTGTTCGGCAATGGTGATTGGTTGATACGGCCGCTGGTTGACCTAGAGTTCAGGCGCCCGGTCTATTCTCAGTAAAATGGGGCGAAGCGGAGCGCTTATGGCGGACGGCTGTCAGTCTAGCGCTTCCTTATTTACGGAAGGCTTTTTTTAAGGGATGACCCTCTAGAGGGACATCTCTCAGGTCAGAGAGGGGAGATGCGTGTAGGTGTGTGTGTGTGCTTATGCGGTACATGTGTAAATGAGGGGGGGGGCGATTTCCGGTGACAGTTCCCCCCTTCGGAGATAAGATTGCGGAGGTTGGAAACCGTGCAATCCTTCTCTCCGCATGATCAATAAAAGTCTGACATGTCATACCTAGGATCCAGATTCCGGAAGTTCTTCAGGGGTCCCATTTCCATGGGAGTCGCTTGGGTTCTTGGGGCCGGCAGCCTGTGGGCCGCAGCTGATCGCGGGAGATGTGTCGGAAGGCAAGAGCCACACGTCTGACAGCACATCGGGAAGCAGTGGATTGCGCAGCAGGAGACAGCAACGCAAATGGTTACAGTTATGAGGATTAGGAGTCCGTTTCCTAGGAGTTGCTTTATCCACCCCGACCCAGGCAGCCAGCTCCACAACTGGGCATCTGACAGTCCTTCATGTTGGATGTCTTTAAGCCCTTCCGTCAGTTTATGAATGTTGTTAAGATGTCCAGTAATATTGAGGGTTTGGTCGGACACGTGTGTGCAGCATTCGGTTCCGACGAGAGCACAAACGCCTCCGGTCGAGGCAAGAACGTAGTCCAAAGCAAGACGGTTCTGTATCGCAGTCTGTCTGACCTCTGTCAACTCCGTCAGGATAGATTGAGTAGCCGCATTGGATTCCTCCATGAAATTTAATAGGATGTCCGTTAATTTAAGGATGTCAACGTGGTTGGAACCGGCTCCATACGCAGGAAAGAGAGCCCGGCCATAAGTTTCGCTATTGGCTGCTACATCAGAGAGTTGTGACAAGTCCTTTGCCCTCCTATTGCGCCTTCTTCCGGGAGGTAAATCCTGGGTGACCCGGACTCCGGGCAAGATCAGGCCGAGATAACATGTACCACGGGAGTGGGGGCTGGCCCATACATAGCCGCGGTGGCCACAGACCCAGAATAACCCTTGTAGGCATGAGTCTATGCGGCCGGTGAGAAAAGTGCGGAAGAAGCACTGGGTGACAGGGGAGGGACTCCAGGAGTTGGGTAAGTTCATAACGTGTTTCCATGCAGACATTAAGGTGGGGTGGATGGAGGGGTCGCCTTGGTGCCATAGGGTAATTTTGCCATTTAAAGTAATGTCAATAGTGTACTTACAGTTGCTCTCGCCGATGATTTTGTCGTTCCCGCTGAACTTCCGGCAAAGGTCGCCTGTAGTAGGTCCAGTTAGGTAGATGTACTGGTGGGTCAAGTTCACAGCAGTCAGGTTCCAGGACTGCACGTCAGCTGAGAGATGTTGTTGCAGGGTGAGAGGTACTCCTAGAAATGGTATGCCACTGTGAAGGTGTGCGGGAGCATTGGCACAGATCCAGCACTCCTTGGTTGTTGTTTGTTTTGCAATTTGAGAGATTAATTTCACATAGGTGTTGGAATGCCAAGTGGACAAAAAGTCATTATTGTTGGTGTTTTCAGATACTGACAGTTCCCCCCTTTGCCGAGGTGCGGTACCCGCGGGATGAAGGGGGTCTTGGCGGAGTAGGTAGGTGAGATTCGTGGTGAGACCTCCACACCTTTGGGGTCCGGTAGTGTCCCATTCTGCTGGAGGTGTAATTGAGTGATGCCAACCTTCGAGGTACGCTTTCCCGTCCCAATCGGAGGCGAGTCCGATATCCCAGACGCAGCAGTACCTTCGGAGGCAAACTCCCTGTAGTATAGTTTTGCGGGGAGCGGAATCCACTCGTTGACAATAAAAGCCGTGAATTAGATGGTCTGTGGGGTGATTTTTGTCAGTATAGACTGATTCACCGCCACCATTGTCTAGAAGTGTCCAGTTAAGAGTTTGTTCAGGGGTACCATCGGAAAAGAGTACATAGGAACCATTGAAGCAGTGGGCTCTATCCCAAGAGCCATCTTTGGTGAGGATGAGTTTGCCAAGTGGCGTGTAGGTGGGTGAGCGGATAAAAAGTTCCCAAGTTTGGTGAGTAGAGAGGACGGGTAGTATGGAATGTCGAAGGAGCAGACGGGTTTCGGGTAAGCAGAAGTCAAAATCCCCTAGGCGGTCTGGTGTCCCTGCCTTTACCATATCGACAATCCCAAAGTCTAGATATTTGTATTCCGTTTGTAATCCGGGGCACGAGGGGTGAGAGCTTATGGATTGTTGAGAAAGGGCAGAGGTAATGAAAAGGACGAGGAAGGCGGGTATCGTGGTTGTCATGGCGATGGCAGGTTGAGCTGTCGAACGTAGCTGTCAGATGGAGCTGTCAGATGGAACTGTCAGATGGAGCTGTCAGATGGAGCTGTCAGATGGAGCTGTCAGATGGAGCTGTCAGACGGAGCTGTCAAATGGAGCTGTCAAACGGGGATGTTTGTTCTGCGTAGTTTGAGGCGAATTGGGGGTTGGTTGTTCTGGTCGGATGTTGTGGTTATCTCTGAAGTCCAATGGGTCTGTGTGGGTGGTTGATCAGGTCCGATCTGATGGGCCCGATTCGTGCCCCGATCTGGTCCGGTCTGTTGGGCTCGATTCGTGCCCCGATCTGGTCCGGTCTGTTGGGCTCGATTCGTGCCCCGATCTGGTCCGGTCTGTTGGGCTCGATTCGTGCCCCGATCTGGTCCGGTCTGTTGGGCTCGATTCGTGCCCCGATCTGGTCCGGTCTGTTGGTCGTCTTCTGTATCTGTGTCGTCGTCTGCTGGCTGGCTTGGGACGCTGTAGGGTGAGTTGTCAGTGGTAGGTTCAGGTGCCGAAGCGGGTTTGCAGCGGGTGTGATGCAACCAGGCCGTCTTTTCAGCTACCTTAACGGAAGTTGGAGTGGTTAAAAGCACTTGGTAAGGACCCTCCCAGGTGGGCCGTAGGGGTATCTTATGGTAGGTTTTTGCCAGTATCCAGTCCCCTGGTTGGTATGGGTGGACATTTTCATCTAAAGGAATGTTTTGACTTGAGGCTGCATATTTGTGGATAAGAGTGAGTTGTTTTTGCAGCTGTATTACGTAGTTAGTCAATTCTGATTCGCCCACTTCTAATTCTGATGTGGGAAATTGGGTGTTGTATACTGGGGAAGGTCGTCCGAATAGTAATTCATAAGGGGATATTTTGAGGTTTCCGCGGGGACATGCTCTCAAATTATGCAGAACTAGTGGAAGGGCATTGACCCATTTGATGCCAGAGTCTTTGCAAAGTTTTCCCAGCTGTGTTTTAAGTTGCTGGTTCATTCTTTCGACCTGTCCGGAGGAAGGAGGGTGGTATGGGGTATGTAATTTCCATTTGACTCCGAGGGCGCTGGCTACTTGCTGGATTATGTCTGACGTGAAATGTGAGCCTCTGTCACTGTCTATATGCCTAGGGACTCCGAAACGGGGTATGATTTCTTGTATTAAAATCTTTGCTACGATGTGTGCAGTTGTTTTGCGAGTAGGGAAGCATTCTACCCACCCCGTCAACTGATCAATGATTACCAAAGCATGTTTGTAACCTTGGCAGGGAGGTAAATCTATGAAATCTATTTGAAGGCTTTCGAATGGTACGAAGGCCCATGGTCTGGCCCCTGGTGGGCATCTGGCGGTATGCTTTGGATTAAAACTCTGACAAGTATGACAATTTTTGACAGCGGCTTTAGCGGCAAGGGCAAGACCTGGGGCGTACCAGCAGCGTTGTATTGTGTCGATAAGTTTCTCTCTCCCCCAGTGGGTACGTTGGTGTAGAACTCTTAGATGTTTAGGTACCCATAGCCTAGGCATTATGAGTCTTTTATCTGGGAAATACCAGACCCCATTTTGTAAGCGAGCTCCCTGTTCTTGCCATTTTTCAATTTCATCTGGGGTTGCGGTTTTGTACATTTCAGAGTAATTTATATCTGATAGGACTTGTGGTCCCTGGAACTCATTATCGGTAGAGAGGGGTTGAAGGGCGGCTTCCTGTGCTGTACTATCGGCGCGTCTGTTCCCTGTTGACACTGGGTCTTTGCCTTTTGTGTGTGCCTTGCAATGTACCACTGCAATTGCCTCAGGGAGATGGATAGAATTCATGAGACGTTGCACTAGGGATGCATGTGCAATTTGAGTGCCTGCAGTGGTCAAGAAACCCCTTTGTAACCAGATTTGTCCGGTAGCATGCACCAACCCAAAACAGTACTTCGAATCCGTGTAAATGGTGATGCGTTGTCCCGCCCCTAGTTCACAAGCTCTAATCAAAGCAATAAGTTCAGCCGCTTGTGCACTGTATTTGGGATGGACTGGTCGCGCTTCTAGGATTTCGCTATCGGTTACTATAGCATATCCACTCTTCCGTTCACCTCCCACAACCTTGGAGCTCCCGTCCGTATACAAAATGAGATCAGGCTCTGTTAGAGGGAGGTAATCGAGATCTTCCCGAGGTTTCTCCACATGGCGGACTATCTGGGAACAGTCATGGTGTGGGGTGCCATCATCGGGAAGAGGCAGGAGGGTTGCAGGATTCAGTGAATTGACTCTTTTTATAGTGACATTAGATGGGCTGAGGAGAATGGCCTCATATCGATTTAAACGTTGTATTGTAAAGCGTTGACACCCTTGCAAGCTAAGGAGGGTTGCAACGGCATGTGGAACGTTAACTGTTAGATCATGTCCCAGGACAGTTTCTTGTGCCTTTTCTAGGAGTAGGGCTGCGGCTGCTACGGCCCTAAGGCATCCTACGTTTCCTAATACGGTCGTGTCTAGTTGAAGGCTGTAATAAGCGACAGGTCTATTCCTCCCTTGGAAGGGTTGTGTAAGGACGCCTGAAGCTACTCCTTTATTCTCGTGTACGAATAAGGAAAAGGGTAGTCTATAATCCGGAAGTCCAAGGGCAGGAGAGGACCGCAGCTCTTTCTTAATAGATTCAAAGGCTTCAAGCGCCTCCGCAGACCACTGTAGTTGATCTGGGGCATTGTCGTGTGTCATTGCTGTGAGGGGGCGGGTGAATTCCCCGTAGCGCGGAATCCATGCTCGGCAGAATCCACTCATTCCAATGAAACCCCGGAGTTGCCTTTTTGTTTTTGGTAAGGGTAATTTGGTTATAGCCTCAATTCGGTCCGTGGTTAGTGCTCGAGTGCCCTCTCCTAAGATGTGGCCAAGATATTTCACTTCCCTTTTGCAGTATTGTACCTTTTTTGGGGATACTTTGTGTCCCTTTTGTGCTAATATATTTAGGAGAGTTATAGTGTCGTTCTTGCAAGATTCTAGGTTCCGAGAACAGAGTAAAATATCATCAACATAAAGTCTGAGAGCTGAGCCCCCCGGTAGAGTCACGTCCGATAAGTCTTGGTGTAATATTGATGAAAAAATCGCTGGGGATTCTACATATCCTTGGGGCAGTCGGGTCCACGTTAACTGCCCTGTCTGCCAGGTGAAGGCAAATAGGAATTGGCTTTCTGGGTCTACAGGAATGCTGAAGAAAGCGGAGCATAGGTCTATGACAGAATACACCACAGTTCCTTCCGGAATGGTGCTTAGGAGGTGGTGTGGGTTAGCAACTACCGCGTGGCGGGGGATGACGAAAGAATTAACGAGTCTGAGATCCTGGACCAGCCGCCATTTGACGGGGTTTGTGTTAGGCTTTTTGACGGGAAGAAGAGGGGTGTTGCAGGGAGAGGCGCATGGTATTAAAACTCCCATTCTCAGGAATTCGTCAATCATTGGGGTCAGTCCGTCTATTGCGTCTGGAGGAAGGGGATATTGCTTTGTGCAAGGGAAAGGTAGATCCTTTCTGTAGTTAATTTTGACTGGGACTGCGGACCTTAAGAGCCCCACGGAGGTTGACTCGGTTCCCCATAAAGAAGGGGAGACATTGTCTAACAATTCGGGCGGAAGATCAATTGTGGTGTTGCGGGCTTCCTGTAAGACTCCTTGGAAACTAAAGATGGATTCATTCGGCATATGTAGATAAATCCCTTCTTGGCCACATTGTATGGTGGCGTTTAATTTACAGAGCAGATCCCTCCCCAATAGGTTGACGGGGCTAGAAGTCAACAAGAAAGTATGTTTAACGGATAGCGGTCCAACAGAAACCTTCGCAGGTCAGGAAAGGGGACAGTTTCGAGGGATTCCATCCAGTCCCATTACGGTTCTGGTGTCTTCCCCGGGGGTCAGATGGCTATTTGTGAGGGTGGAGTAGGTAGCCCCCGTATCTAAAAGACAATCGTAGGACTGTCCATCGATTTGCATTGTGCAAATTGGGTCGGAAGATGACAGTTGTAAAACGGGACAGAGAAAGGAGAAGGAGGCGGGATCTGCTTCTAATTGTCAATGTGATTGATACTCGTCCATCACCATCTCATGAGCTGGACTAGTGTTGCGATTTGCCGATTTGAAGGGATTTATAGGGTTTTGAGTGGGGTTCCTAGATCTTGGTTGTGGAAGTGGTGGACCCTCCCGATGTGGCGGCTGAGTCGTAGGTGGAATATATCCATATGAGGGGTCTGATTCTCTGGACCTGGGGTAGCTAGAGTCTCGATAATTTGTTCTGTACGTTTTTTGGTCTCTGTATTCTGGTCTTCCAGTGTCAGTCAGGAGGGGGCAAAATCTCCTTACATGTCCTATTTCCTCGCATTTATAGCAAATGCGGTTGTCCCGGGGTTCAGGTCCTCTTTGTTTACTTTTGTCCTTGTACGGGGAAACCCCTCCCGCATAAGCTAAAACTCGCGGCGAGTCGGGTTTCTGATCTTTCTTTCTCCGCTCGTCCCTAGAATTAAAGACTGACTTGGCGATGGAAAGGATTTCGGTTATAGTCTTTCCGTCGTACCCCAGGTGAGAGTTTAGGGCTTTCCTTATATCTGCCGTTGCCTGGTCTTTGAAGAAGCCTTTGACTATGACCTCATGCTGGGGACTTTCCGGGTCTATCCCACCCCAGGTCTTGATAGCAGAGACTAGACGGGAGTAATAATCGGACGGGTGTTCTTCTGGCCCTTGAAGGACGGCCTGGACCTTTGTCCAGTTCACGGTTCGCTGACCAGCAGCTTTTATTCCATCTAAGATGGCCTTTTTGAAAATTTTCAAACCCCATATGCCATTGTCAGTGTTGTAGTCCCAGTCTGGATCATTAAGTATCGTCTGGGCGGTCAGTGGGGTCATCGAGGCGGGGCGATTTGGTTGATAGCCTTCTCGCGTTAGAGCCTCCCCTGCTTTTGCCAATATTTCTCGCTTCTCTGCTTCATTAAAAAGGGCCCCAAGCAACATATGAACATCTGCCCAAGTAGGATTGTGAGTAGAGAAAATGGTGGCCACTTGGCGGTGGCATTTGTCGGGGTCGTCTCTTAAGGAGGGCATCTTGTCGGACCAATTCATCAAGTCCGAGGTAAGGAAGGGCTGATGTGTAAAGACCATGCGTGGTGGGTCTCCTGCCCTGGCTGGAGGTATAGGTAACGCACGCAGAGGGAAAGCACCTTCTATTTCTCCATTCTGCAGATTATCCCTGTTTCTAGTTCTGCTGGAGACAGGTCCCTCTCTTTCTCCGTTTAGAAGTTGTCCATTTAGGAGGGGTCCCAGTTCTAAGCCTACTTGGTCTTCTCCCGCGGTGGGAGTACTTGAGGAAGGGTTAAGTGGTGAGACACCCGGTATATTTTGAAAAGAGGCAGCAGCGGGTGGGTCCACTACGCGTTGTCCTAGTCCCATACCTTGGGAAGGGGTAACGGCAGTTGGATCTGTTGCGTTTTCCCTCGGTCCCGCGCCCCCTCCACCGGATCCTGTCCTGTCTCCTGCCCCGGGTCCTGGCAATCGGGGAGTTTGTGGTTCGGGGTAGTAGAATGGGACGAGGGTCCTATCCAATTGTTCCTCCTGGGCTCTAATCTCGTCATATGGAGGGGGTCTAGTTGGTTTCAGGACTGCCATCTGACGGGCAATTTGCGCTTGTTGCCGTTGAAATAATTCACGGGCTTCAACGAAGACATTTAGGTAATATACTTGTTGGGGTTTCTCGTCAACCAAATAAGACTTAAGTGCTTGCATTTTTATGAGATTAAAGGAACCATGAGGCGGCCATTGGGAGGATGGTTCCAGGTGGTGGGTAAAAGCGACCCACGAGATGTTACAGAGATCTCTCAGTTTGGACTTTGAGAGTCCCTTTCTCCCTCTCAGTTCCTTCCAGTTGAGAAGGACAAATTGCAGAGGGGTATCGGAGTCCTTCCCGGAGCGAAAAGGCTTCATAGAAGCCTTATCGCTAGGAGGAGTCCAGTCAGAGTGTTGAGAAACGTTGGCTCCCATTGCTCTGTTCTATGGAAATGGGGTTCGCTAGCGGTGTATACTACGAAGGGAAAATAGACAGACAAGGGGACACACGCACACACACACGAAGAGGGAAATAGAAAAAAAATAGTATATATATATTTTTTTCTCAGTCTTTTAGGTACCTCAGCTTATTCCTATTGATTTTAATCCTTTCTACCATTAACTGTAACTGACTTATCATCTATACTTTAAAACATTAGCCTTGAACTCACGGGTCCTTCTCTCTACCCGATTTATAAACACAACTCCTGAATTTCCACTGCAGTACTACTTACACAACTGGTCCTAGTGTGGGGTCCCAATTTGTGAGCCACCCCTTCTACCCTCCACGACAGCCTCCTACCTAGTCTTTGAGACTAAATTCAGAACCCCTACTGGACGCTTGCGCAGTGCAATGCCAGATCAAGGTCCGAGAAAAAACGATAGTTTGGAAAGGAAACAAACGACCTTGCGTTCTCACGTACCCGGGTCATCCCTAACAAAGGTCGCCAGGCAGGAGGGGCGGCTTCGTTTGCATTTTAGACAAGAAAGGAGAGAGTGAGAGAGAGAAAAGGCTTGGATGGACCCCTCTGGACGACTCCGAAAGAGGGACGTCAGAGAAAACAGTAAAGAGCCACGCTTTCCCGGACTTAATGCCAAGACGGAAAACGGGGGAGAAAAGGGATAGGGAGATTAAGACGTTCCTGGACGACCCCGAGAGGGAACGTCGGAAAACAGTAAAGTACCACAATTTCCCCGGTTATGTCCCGCGTAAGAAATTGGGGGGAGAGAAGGGAAAGGATTTGACGTTCCTGGACGACCCCGAGAGGGAACGTCAGACAGTAAAGTTCCGCGACCTCCCTGGCCACTTTCCGAAAGGGGAGAATCGGGGGAGAAAAGAATAGAGGTAAGACGTTCCTGGCCGACCCCGAGAGGGAACGTCAGAAATGAAAGAAGGAAAGTCTGGCTGTCGTGAGGACGCTGCTTCTCCACCCGCCTCCCAATGTGTTTTACTTCAAACCATACTCACGTTCGAAGATGTCCCCCGCAGATCCCGGGATCCTTTTTCTTTTTAGCCGGCTTTTACCTCGCCTTTGCTCTCCCTGGTCGGGCTTCTGGTGACGGTTGATTACCGCCCGCAAAGAGGAGGCAGGGAGAGGAAAAAAGGATCCCTGGGCTAAGGTTGCCCAGTGGCGCCCGATCCCCTCTATCTCCCCTCTCACCTCTGCAGGAGAACCAAGGGTCCCTGAGCACGGTCGCCAAAAACTGTCACGGGAAAAATCCGAGGGCTCTCTTGGACAAACAAGACACCGACCAGGGCAAGTCAGAGCAAAACAGCAGCCAGGAGGCTTGGTCTTTATTTAGGAAAAAGACTGTCGCGACAGGGCTCCCACCGTCCACGAGGTGAAACAAGATGGAAGCCCCGAACAAAGGATGACCCTAACTTTTATTAGTTGCTAATCCCCCAAACTACACCCCCAAAATTACATCATATTTACATCATGATTACATTGGAATTAGGAGGAGTCGAGGAGGGGCTTCGCAGGTAATCTGAGTGTCCTGACACCTGGCCAGAGCTTCCTCTCCCCTCCCATCATGAGTCACCCTGAAAAACAAAGGAAAAGGGCGAAGTTTCCTGCCCCCTGAGGGGAATCCGGTTACTGTCCTTTGTGAGAGTCCGTGCGGAATACACTGAGATATGCAAGTTATTGTATCCCCGATAGCCCTGTGTCTGGGCCCATCACGAGGGCTATCAAGGTTGTCCTGTCAGGGGGAAAAGGTCGCAGAGTACGTGACTGCTCGGTGAAGGGATTATGGCCACTCAGTCCCAAATCACCCCCCTTTGATAGTCCTTGTTACGTGTAGTGGAATAAAAGTGGTCCGATGGAAATCCGACGTACGGCTGATTTTTAGTAAATATAAAACGGTGAAAGACTTTGAAGTTTAAACCGGCTCCAAGTTCAGGAAACAATGTAACAAGGTCTTGATTGGATCAGTCATGGTTGACTGAACTCGGAAACGTTGTATCAGAGAGGTGTCAAACAGGGACGCAGTGAATGCCGGCTGCAGTACCAGCGTAGCCGCCACCAGGGGCGCTGTTCGGCAATGGTGATTGGTTGATACGGCCGCTGGTTGACCTAGAGTTCAGGCGCCCGGTCTATTCTCAGTAAAATGGGGCGAAGCGGAGCGCTTATGGCGGACGGCTGTCAGTCTAGCGCTTCCTTATTTACGGAAGGCTTTTTTTAAGGGATGACCCTCTAGAGGGACATCTCTCAGGTCAGAGAGGGGAGATGTGTGTAGGTGTGTGTGTGTGCTTATGCGGTACATGTGTAAATGAGGGGGGGGGCGATTTCCGGTGACAATGGGGAGGCCTGACCCCCTCCCAATGGGGCCCTGATCCTATGGGTGTGGCAGTTTCTGTGTGGGGCTTTGGGTCTTCTTGTGCCTTTAGGGAACCTCCTTTAGGGAACTGCCGTCTATCTGGGCTCCCTGGTGCTAACTGTGTTTGGGGACTGTGAGAACAGGACCCTGGGCAGGGCAGCTCCATTCCTGAGAGTCTGGTGCTGACAACGCCAAGGCTGCCGGCTCTGTTCCCATATTCCTGCATCACAGAGGGTTGGATGGGATGACACTTGGGGTCCCTTCTGATGGTTCTATGATCTGAGCACAAGAGCAACTCTTCCCTCCTTGTGGTTTCCAGCAGTGAGGATTCAACTGTGGAGGGGAGATCACATGGCTGAAGCGTTGCAGGACCCCTGAGGGTCGTCTAGCAAAAGCCCCTGCAAGGCAGGAATATGCAGTTCTCTCTTACGATGACTGAATCTGCCTTGGCCTTATCAGCACCCTTTTAACTGACTGAGCTAGCTATCCAGGCTGATATTCATCTGTTTGCAATCTCAGCCGCCTTGATGCAGAGTCAGGCCATTGCAGCTCAGGACTGCTGGCACTGACTGAGTGGCTCTCCGGGGTCTCGGGTTCGCAGGGCATTCCCAGCTGAGGGGGGGGATGCTGAACACAGAGAACCCTTTTGAATGCACCGGGAATGTCCCCCTCTCTGCCAGAGATGCTGCAAGTCTAGAGGGAGAAAAGGCTTAGCAGTTCCCTAAAAAGCATTTGGGGGGGGATGGAGAGCTGCCTTCCTCCCCCCCCCCCCAGCCTGGGCCAGAGATCTGGATTGGTTGGAGGGGCGTGAGAATCCTGCCCTTTCCCCCTCCTGGCTCCCTGTTTCTGGCCCTCCTACCGAGAACCCTGCCTGCTTTTCTCTCTGCCTTTGTCCCCTGCAGAGATAATGGCGTCTAGCAGCACCAGGGAGGGTGCCTGTGATAGGCAGCGTGACTCACAGCCATCAAGAACACTCACAAGGAGAGAGAGGTGTATTCCCACATGCTTTGCTGTCAGAAAGGCAGACTCGGCACCCATGGGGTGAGTCAGCACCCCAGGCCAAGCTGGGGAAATCACCCAGGCTGCCCCACCCACCCACAAGGCCCTTAACTGGGGGGTGCAAGTGAGAGAACGCTCAGCATTGCCATGACTTCATGGCCAGCACCCTCCCAGGGTGCAAATGCTCCCAAGGCACCCAAACTGCGGTTCCTGCATTGCCGGAGGTTGGACTTGATACGGAAAGGTGGGGGGCATGTCTTCTTTACCTTCTTCTTCGCTACAATATATCCATTTATTCCAATTGTCAATGTCAAAAGGGACTAAAATCTATAAAATTCATAGAAAATCAGCGTGCCAGTTTGCTCAATTACTCTAGGACTCCATCACACCTCCCCTGTCCAGCATAATCCCTCAAGCAAGGTGTCAAGACCCTAATCCTTTCAAATTGCTCTGATCAGCCTTTCCTCCAGACAATGTCAGGTGGCAGACTATGCATATTTGGGACCATTGTTTTCTCATCCCCAGGAAGTGTTTATCTGTGCATATCTCCAGCTCTGCATATTCCCCCCTCCCTCCTCCATATGTTAATCTATGTAACCCAACCTCCCTTTAATATATTCATGATGTAATCTGTGTAACCAAACCTCTCTTTAATGTATTCATGACGTGTTTTGCACTGTATTCTGGGACATGGAGGGAGTTTCAAAAACTCTTGTCACCCCTTTCTCACTGTTCAATCTCGCCTTGAACCTGTTGTGCAATAAACTTGGATCTTCTGCAGTTTGCTCCTGTCTCCGGCTGAGCTCATTTTTCCTCTGCAGGGACCCACGGACTTAGTCCGATGAGCTGGGTGGCAGAGCAGCCTCGCACCCAGATTTTGCCGTAACAGTTGGCGCCCACAACGTGGGGCATGCGGTTCTCCCGCGTTGCTGACCGGGCCCCCCGAAATCTTCAGCCGGCACCAGGCCATTTTGCCTGGGAAGATCCTTTGGACCCCCGGCCATCTTCCGGGCGGTAATCAAAAGCCCCAGGAGTTCAGCCGGGGAGCAAAGAGGGATCCAGCCGGCTTATTCATCCTGGGATCATCATAGAAGACGCGTGAGTATAAGAAAAAGGAAAAACCCAGTGCACTGGTGGGAAGGGGGTGGAAATCTCCTGGCAACTGAATTCTCTGCCCTCCTCTCTATCGTTCCTTCTCGCCTTTCTCTTGGTCCGGTTAGTGAGAGAGATCGTGGACCGCTGCTCGACCCAAAAGGGGGGTTCTGAGCTCTATCTCTTTCTCCTCTCAAACCCTCCAGTCAGCCGCACCAATTGAGAGTCCGAAAGTAAGACGGAGAGACCCGGCTTGGAAAGACAGCCGACTCTCTGCAACGGGCATCTCAGTTGAAAGCAAGGGCTGGAGTTCTTCTTCCAAACTTCCCGAGCGCCCTTACGGAGGGGGCAGGAAGGGGTCTTGCTTTCTGTATCAATCCCAGCCGCACTGGTCGTAACACGTGTATCGTGCGTGAGCCCGCTTCCAAAAGCAAGGGGGATTTTCGGTTCGAAACTCTATCCAGGGATCACCCGATCTGGCACCGCATGGCGCGGGCGTTCAGTAGGGCCCCTTTTCCTGAGCTTGTGACAATAGGTAGGAGGTTGCCAGGAGGGATAGCCCATGAGGAATTGGGCAGGATCGGCAGAGTGGAAAGGAACCCCAAGTTATGGAATAGGAAATAAGACAGGAATAGGAAAAGAACCAAGTGGGTAGAGCTCGTTAAATTGTTAGGAAGTTGCCAAGCAACAAGGAAAAGGAAAAACCCTAAATAGCCCCCTGTACAAGTTACCCAAATCCTAATCAACCCCTCTCCTTCTCCCTTCTCTATCCCCCCCCCAAAAGAAAACAACAACAAAAGCAACAACAACAACGCATGCATATATAAAGGGGTACCCAGTCAACTAAGCATTGTGAACCCTGCCAGTTTGGTTAACTGGTGGTGTTTGAAGAGGCAAGGAGGCTCTTAAAACCATGTGGGACCTTCCTACTAATTTCACTTAATGAAGCTAAAGGAAGCAGCCCAACTCCTTGCAATAACCAAGTAAAGGATGAGAATATGTGTGTTTACATGTTGTCTGTTATGTGTGTTGTGTGTTAATACATATATGAGAATATGTGTGTTTACATGTTGTCTGTTATGTGTGTTGTCTGTTCCTTCTGTCTCTGACAGACTGCCTTTCTTAAGCGCGCATAGTTTAAACTGCAAGCTTGCTTCAAAATTTTAAATTTAAGGAAGCTATGCTGGACCTTATCAGTCCTAAATAAAACAAAATGAGAATGTTTACCCCACCTCTTGCTTTGCCGCAACTTTTCAGATTGTGAGTCTACAGTCTATTTTGGAATGTGAATGTTTCTAATGTGAATTAGATGTTTCTGCTGCAAAAGCGTAGGTGAGCACAACTGCTCTCTCAAGCTAAAATGCAGTGTATTTATTTCATGAAGCACATGCCTATGAAAGTATGGTCTTCCTTCTAAGAAAATATCTGAGTCCAGTTTTAACTTTGATTTGGTTGGACAGAAGAGTTATTGTAAGGCTCCTGATATCAGGCCTCTTTTCTTAGAAAATGCCCCCCCCCCCTTGTTTCATTCTGTCTCTTTCAGGGTTTTTTTTCCTTTTTTTTCTTCTTCTCCTCTTCTGTGCCAGGTAAATTTACTCCTGAGTAAGCTTCCTTTAAAGGAAACTGCAAGGGGGGGGCATAGATTAGGCTTACTATTCCTCTGCAAATTCAGATTAGGTTTACTATTCCTCTGCAAATTCACATTAGGCTTACTATTCCTCTGCAAATTCAGATTAGGCTTACTATTCCTCTGCAAATTCAGGAAAAATTGTCACTTTTGTATTCCCTTTAAATCAAATCTATGGCTGTTTTAACTATGCTTTATAAGAGATCCTCTCCCTATCTTAAGAAAATGTTCACTTCAATCTTTCTTTAAAGATCATTTGTCTAGGAACTTGCACTCTAAGGAACTTGCATGTCTAAGGAAGTAAGCTCAAACTAATCTCAAGATCTGCTAAAGGGTTCTGTATAAAGTTGGGAATTTCTATTTTCCTCTTCCTTAGTACATGATAGGAGCACTGATTGTGCTCTCTTCCCCAGTAGTGCCTGTGTACATAAGTATGTGTGTGTAGTACAAATCTTGCTGTGAAATCTTGCTGTGGACCCTTTATTTTGGAGGGTTGGACTAGATGACCCCAAGGTCCCTTTCAACTCTCCCAATTTGTGGCTGTGTGGAAGGACATGTGTCCGCAAGCATTGCAGGGTAATTCTTAAATTCTGGTGTGGTGATGGAGTTGAAATTCAGCCTAGCTTTGCTCTTTAGTTTTAAAAAGGTGAGAGGTGAAGCTGTGATGTTTTGAAGCACAACTGGTAATATCAAGCATTTGAGTGATTACAGTGTTTATCATTTTGTCTACTATTTAAAAATCAGACAAATACATATGGGCCTTGACCAATCCTGTAAATAAAGGGGCAGGAAAATTTTTGTCTGCAAATGGTAAGGCCGAAAAACTTAGAATGTTAAAAAAAAAGAATAAAAAAATTACTATGAATTCTGACTCTCTGGCCATTTTTTCCCATATATAAGGGCGCGGCATTGTTCCACGAATGGCCAGAGGGATATTAGCCCTTTCCTGTACATAAAGGAAGCAGTCGCTTTGCTTGGGCTGAAATTGCTAGCTTTTGTTGGTGAATACTTCAATTGCTGAGTTTCTCTCTTTTGTTTTAAATCTAACCCTCTTTTAAAATCTACTCCTTACCCTTCCCTTATTCAAATTCTAATTTTGCCAAAAGATGCAACATTTCAATAGTATAAAAGGTTTGCTGAGACATGAACTCCACACATGCACAGAGACTAGGTCAGCTAACAAAAAAAAAAGGATAGGAAAAGAAATGAGAGAGGAAGGAGGGGGAACTGTGGGGGGGGGGAGGTTTATGTAAAACTTGGAACCATTGAGAGAAATCACCCTTAATGTGTCCCAAGTTTGAAATCTTAACATGCCAAATTCTTTTCACAGGTAAATATCAAAGCATTCCACCCCTCAATGGGATTTAAATCACAGACTTTGTTTGTGTGCATTTTAGGAACAGCATTTCCTGACAGGCTTCTCACATGAAATAATTTTCCCTTTTAACAGGATATGTGAACCCCGATAACAAAGTGTTTGTCCCTTTTTTCTCCCACAACAACTTTCTTTCTGTTCTGTGAAATCCCTGCTATATTAACTTTCTTTCTGTTCTGTGAAATCCCTGCTGTATTAGTGACTTTCATCTCTTCGTGGCTTTGACACTTTTAAAGTTACAAATAATCTGTTTCCATTTATTTAATCCGTTTTTCCATGATGTCTATGAAATTAATCGAAGCATAACCAAACATTGTTTGTGGAATGGTATTTGTTTACCTTTTGCCTGAGCATTTCTTATTAATTCTGTCATTTTGGCTAGTTCAAGGTACTTGCACAACTTTAAATTGCCATTATTTTGCTATTAACATTCTAGCCGATGTTGTCACATCAAGAAACACTCTTTTATTTTAATTGTTACTTCAGATTTCTTAAAATTCTGTGTCTTAGCATTTATTTATTTTGGTTCCTCATAGGTCATTGTGTGTGTGTGTGTGTGTGTGTGTGTGTGTGTGTTTTATTATTACTTTAACTGTGTCTTTTAAGTCCACCCTGCCCTTACAGGATATCACTTCTACAAGTGTGTTATTACAGATCCAATGAAAAGCTTCGCCACCACAACAGAAGACACCAAAGTTTTCAAAGTGGCCACAGCTATCTCTTTCAAAGGATATAGACTGCCGGGGGAGTGGGGCTGACAAAGGGGGGTGGAGTTGAATTACAAGGACATTTTCTGACTTTTGAACCTCAAGATACATGCGTAAAAAATATCACAATTGTCTCAAGATATGCAACTGATACTTAATTAGTTTGTTTTGTATTCTGTGTTATTATGTAGGAATGTTGAAATGTGTCTGACAGTGTGTTATTTCCACAAATGGGGGGGCTATTTTTTTGTGGCTATTTTTGCGTGTAATTGTTTTTATGTTTAATGTCTTATTCCTTACTCCCCAGTAGACTATTCTCATACATTTTATGCTTTTTCACAGATCAGGCTATTATGTAGTCCAATGTTTAGAATTAGATAAATTTATAACCACATTTAGTTGTTTCACCTGTCACTCTGCCAACTTCCCTACCCATTTTAAAAATGTGCTAGAACTCACTTTATCAAGGAGAAGCTTCAGGACGGTGTATATGCTTTGGTTTAGCCGGAATAATCCCTTATAGAGTTAAATTGACTTATTTGGAGAAGTGCCCCTTAAGAATGGTTTTGCTTTAACAGATTGGTTTGAAAAGTTGAGAACCATGGGGCAAGATAAATTCAAATTGGACTCAGTTTGAATTGGGCAAGTGTATCCAGGCTGCAAGTAGCTTTTTGGTCCTTAAAGTACAAGTGAGCAACTTCCCATGACTGCAAGACCAGAGCCTACGATAATAAAATCCCATAGAATGGCCAGGCAAGGACATTTCTCTCCTGACGTGCCCAAACCTGTGCCAGCTGTGGTGAGTGCCAGGCAAGATGGTTAATATGAAAGCCCTAAGTGGATTCACCAGGGATTGCCACTACTGTGAGACCACAGAAGAGCTACCTTGACACCTGAGAACACAAAAATGGCGGGGGACAAAGCAAACTGCATTTTTTTTCCAGTCAGTAGTGGACCTTCCTGCTAAATGTAAAGCATAGACCACTATTGAACAAAATACAACAGGTGTCCTTTTATGCGATATCCTATATCCAGCTATCTGCACTACTATACTTGCAAATGACCTTAAGAGGCATGGCTTGCAAGTCCCCTTCAGGTTTGCATAAACCCACACATCTGGTACAGTAGATACCAAGTTACAAGTTAGCGCATATCTATAACATGCATGTACATTGTATTGGTCAGTGTTACTCCCTCCTTTGCTGCCCTGCTCAACCCACCTCCTTTTCCATTGGGCCTATTCCCACTCACAGGGCACCCCTACCTTCACCGAGATTTAGGGTGCGGAGAAAAGATTTGCAAGTTCTTACAGAACTTTAATGCAAATCTATCTCCGAATGGGGGACTGATACGGAAAGGGGGGGGCATGTCTTCTTTACCTTCTTCTTCGCTACAATATATCCATTTATTCCAATTGTCAATGTCAAAAGGGACTAAAATCTATAAAATTCATAGAAAATCAGCGTGCCAGTTTGCTCAATTACTCTAGGACTCCATCACACCTCCCCTGTCCAGCATAATCCCTCAAGCAAGGTGTCAAGACCCTAATCCTTTCAAATTGCTCTGATCAGCCTTTCCTTCAGACAATGTCAGGTGGCAGACTATGCATATTTGGGACCATTGTTTTCTCATCCCCATGAAGTGTTTATCTGTGCATATCTCCAGCTCTGCATATTCCCCCCTCCCTCCTCCATATGTTAATCTGTGTAACCCAACCTCCCTTTAATATATTCATGATGTAATCTGTGTAACCAAACCTCTCTTTAATGTATTCATGACGTGTTTTGCACAGTATTCTGGGACATGGAGGGAGTTTCAAAAACTCATGTCACCCCTTTCTCGCTGTTCAATCTCGCCTTGAACCTGTTGCGCAATAAACTTGGATCTTCTGCAGTTTGCTCCTGTCTCCGGCTGAGCTCATTTTCCTCCGCAGGGAACTACGGACTTAGTCCGATGAGCTGGGTGGCAGAGCAGCCTCGCACCCAGATTTTAGCCGTAACAAATGGCAATATAATTTTAATGAAGAATGTAAGGCAATAACTTTTATGAAGGATTATTTATCACAACAGCAGTCATACAGAAGAAGCGTGAAACACACAGAAAAACTGTTATACAGGTTAAACTGCCAGGTTGGCACTTTGCGAGAAATAAGTGGGTTTTGGGTTGCAGTTTGGGCACTCGGCCTCTGGCCTAACCCTTCTACAACTGATCCGATTTCCCCTGTAAAAATACCAAACCATTTTATATGTAGCGGGAACTACACAGAATCATAGAATTGGAAGGGTCAACTAGTCCAACCCTCCTGCAATGCAGGAATCTCCACAAAAGCATCCATGAAACAGGGCCTCTCAGTGGAGCCTGTCAGCCTGGAGTGAATCCTCTTCCTTTCTTAAAATATTGTGTAGTTTTGTTTTTATATTCAAAGGAAAAAGCTATTTGTTTTTGCAGGCACTTTCTGGGACTTGAATCTTTATTCATAAACAGTTATTTTGCAGCAAAAGGAGGATTTTACGCTCTGTTGCTTTTTCATCTCTGAATGTAGTCTAGGAGGAGGCGGGAGCCCTGAATTTGTGCTGCAACAGCAAGAAGGATGCTGGAGGAGGAAGCAGGAAGGGTGCGGGGTGAGAGAGGTGCCCAGCAGGGCTTGTAGGGCAACTGTAGTGGCTTGGAAGGGCAGGAGGTAAACACAAATTCAGTCAAGTGGTGATACAATTGAATGAGTGGTTTATCCAGTCATTAAAAAAAAAAAAATCTCTTAGGTTGCTTTTGGTTCAGTATTTATCTTGTAAGTTATCTGTTTGCATGCGTTTCCCGCTGAACAGGAGGAGTACCCCTCCTGAGGGCCAGGGACCCCAGAGCAGCCATCCCTCGCCTCTGCAAGTCTGGTTTTATTTTTCTTCATTCAGCTGCCGGGCAACCCAGCAGCCTGGCCCGTTTGCCAGCTGATGTCACAAAGTGCTGCTTTGCAAGCAAGCCTTATAATGCCCTGCAAGGTGGATGCCTGTCCGAGGACAGTGAGAGTTGGTAGAGAAAGATGGATTCTCCAGGTAGGAGGCCTAGAGGAGATGAGTGGCAATATTATTATTGTGAGGTGATGCTATTACAATTCCAAAGGGAATGTCAAGCAGGGAGGGAGGGGGAAGAGAGAGAGTGGAATTCGGGTGGAGACGGAAGATGGAAGGAGGCTTGGAAAGGGAGTTTGAAGGGGGGCAGGGGAGAGTCGGTTGAGAGCGGTGGGTTCTAGAAGGGGGCACGAGGGGGGGCTGAAGCTGAGCTGGACTTAGAAGCAGCAGCACAGCCGCCATCGCTCTGAGCATGTGACCGTTCAATGCCGAAAGAAGGGGGTCTCTCCCCACTTGGCAGCAAGAGGATTCCCTTTATTCAGGTGAGCCATGGAGCCATTCAGGTGAGCCATGCAACCTCTTCCTGTGTTTTTTTTATTTTCCTTTCTGTCTCCTAGGACATAAAAGGCTGCTGAGACGGCAAACCATGAAGGAGGCTGGAGGGGCACAACCTTTGGAGATTGTGGTAGGTTAATTCCATGGGGAATCCATTCCCCACATGTGCAGGGAGGTCATGGCGCTGACCTGCGTGAAACAGGGCTGGGTTGGGGGGGTTGCAGTCCCGTCTCGCCCCAGCCCCTCGCCCCCCTCCTTCCAAGCCAGGGGTCAGGCACCCAGGCAGGAGCAGGCTGGCAGCCTGTGGTGACGTGGGCATGGGCAGCCTGGCAGGGGTGCTTATTCTGCCCCCCTAGAGAGTACAATGTCCTTCTTCCTTTGCAGGGCCGTGGTTTGGGGAACCAGCAGCAGCCCAGCGGTGCAGGGAAACCCAGCAAAATCCGGAGGTATGTTGTGACCTTGTGTGGCAGGGGAAGTGTTTCCCAGTGATCTTGGGGGTGGAGGAGGAAGGCCTGATTTAGAGATCCCTATAGTTTTATGGAGAGGGTTTCTCTGTGGTCCAGGCAGGGCCCTAGCTAGGGGGTGGTGAGATGGCCAGGGGCGCAGGTGAGGGGTGGGGCACAAAATTGCCTCACAAAGATGTCCAGAAATATGTCTAAGTATATAGATGATAATTATAAATATTAACATCTATATATTTATCTGGAACTCCTCCAAGCAATCAGTCAAGAGGTGATACAATTGAATGAGTTGTTTATCCAGTCATTAAAAAAAAACATTCCCTTAGGTTGCTTTTGGTTCAGCATTTATCTTGTAAGTTATCTGTTTGCATGAGTTTCCTGCTGAACAGGAGGCCTACTCCTCCTGAGGGCCAGGGACCCCATAGCAGCCCTCCCTCGCCTCTGCAAGTCTGGTTTTATTTTTCTTCATTCAGCTGCCAGACAACCCAGCACCCTGGCCCCTGTTTGCCAGCTGATGTCACAAAGTGCTGCTTTGCAAGCAAGCCTCATAATGCCCTGCAAGGGGGATGCCTGTCAGGACAGTGAGAGTTGGTAGAGAAAGATGGATTCTCCAGGTAGGAGGCCTAGAGGAGATGAGTGGCAATATTATTATTGTGAGGTGATGCTATTACAATTCCAAAGGGAATGTCAAGCAGGGAGGGAGGGGGAAGAGAGAGAGTGGAATTCTGGTGGAGACGGAAGATGGAAGGAGGCTTGGAAAGGGAGTTTGAAGGGGGGCAGGGGAGAGTCAGTTGAGAGCGGTGGGTTCTAGAAGGGGGCACGAGGGGGGGGGCTGAAGCTGAGCTGGACACAGCCGCCATCGCTCTGAGCATGTGGCCGTTCAATGCCAAAGGAAGGGGGTCTCTCCCCACTTGGCGGCAAGAGGATTCCATTAATTCAGGTGAGCCATGGAGCCAGGGCTTGGCTTTGGAGTATTCAGGAAAGGCGCCTAGCAGGCTTCAACTTGCATGGGGCAGGAGCCTGGTGAAATTATTTTCCTATTATTTCTTTGCACCATCGCTGCACATGACCCTTCATCGAAAGGGTCCTGCCCCGAGGGGCTTACAATCTTTAATAGGACACATGGAGGGAACAGGGAAAGGTTGAGGTCCAGGCTGGATCCTGAGTCTAGGTCTCTGAATTTAGACTTTGGGATTCCCGGACATTTCCCACCTGTAACCTCTTCCTCTGTTTTTTATTTTCCTTTCTGTCTCGTAGGACATAAAAGGCTCCTGAGACGCCAAACCATGAAGGAGGCTGGAGTGAATCAACCATTGGAGTTTGTGGTAATTCCATGGGGAATCCATTCCCCACATGTGCAAGGAGGTCATGGTGCTGACCTGAGTGAAACAGGGCTGGGTTGGGGGGTTGCAGTCCTGTCTTGCCCCAGCTCCTCCTTAGAAGCAGCAGCACAGCCGCCATCGCTATGAGCATGTGACCGTTCAATGCCGAAAGAAGGGGTCTCTCCCCACTTGGCAGCAAGAGGATTCCCTTTATTCAGGTGAGCCATGGAGCCATTCAGGTGAGCCATGCAACCTCTTCCTGTGTTTTTTATTTTCCTTTCTGTCTCCTAGGACATAAAAGGCTGCTGATGTTGTGACCTTGTGTGGCCGGGGAAGTGTTTCCCAGTGATATTGGGGGTGGAGGAGAAAGGCCTGATTTAGAGATCCCTATAGTTTTATGGAGAGGGTTTCTCCAAGCAATCAGTCAATTGAATGAGTGGTTTATCCGGTCATTAAAAAAAAAAGAGAGAGATTTCTCTTAGGTTGCTTTTGGTTCAGTATTTATCTTGTAAGTTATCTGTTTGCATGCGTTTCCAGGTGAACAAGGAGGAGTACCTCTCCTGCGGGCCGGCGACCCCACAGTAGCCCTCCCTTGCCTATCATGGCAGGGAAGTGCAAAAAAAAGAAGAAACCTCTTTGAAGGTCAGATGAGCAGGACCAGCACTCTCTGCCCAGCCCAGAAAGGAGGCGGGAGCCATCAATGTTTGTTCTGACAGCCTGGAGGCTGCTGGAGATGCGAAGGTAGGATGCGGGGTGAGTTCGGATTCTGAGAGGTGCCCAGCAGGGCTCATAGCACAATGGCAGTGGCCTTTCTGCTCTAGAACCAGGCCTTTGGCTAATTAAACAATGCATGGCCTTTTAAACATGCTTGTGGAATGGGAGGTTGGCTTATGGATTCGTTTTTGTTTTTAATGTGTATGCTGTTTTTTTATTTTGTCTTTTTATGCTGCAAGCCTCCCTGAGAGCTTCTGATGAAGGACGGCATACAAATTAATCGATTGACTGATTAATGATCATGGCAGTTTCCCAGAATCTGGAGGTGAATTGTCAGGCTAGAAATGGAAAGCGGGAAAAGGAGTCCCAAGACCCCCTTCGTGCCTTGGCCTGTGTTCCCTCATCGCCAGAACCAGCACCAGCAGGGCGCAAGCAGAGAGGATGCTGCTCTGCACGCAGCTGAGGCGGTGGATTCACCAACACAGCAGCTGCATGCACCCAGAGGCACTTTGAGGATGAGGAAACACCACTGCTTCCCCGGCCACTACCCCAGCACCAGCAGCCACCGGGTTTTCCAAAGAGCACCGCCACCAGTGCAACCAAGCACCAGCAGAGGGGCGCAAGCAGAACCGAGGCCGCTGGGCAGGCGGAGACGGGGGAACTGAGCGAGGCGCGAGGGGGTCGGGCAGGGCTCTGATGGTCGCCCAGGGGCATGTCCTTGCCACCGCCACACAAGTAAGTCTTGTGGGGCTCTGATGGGGTACCAGGAGTCTCCTTGACGGGGGTGCGGCTCTGAGCAGATGACCCCCGCTGGGGATTCTTTTTCCCACCTTCCTTCGCTGATCTGACCTGTGAGAAAAGAAAACAATTCACCATCAGTGCTGGGAAGAGGGCGGAGACTTCCCAGAATCCCCTGCAACCTGGCCTGACCCTGCAAGGCCGGCCTTTGTCTTCGCTCCTCTGTCCGCCACACACCTCCTTGAGGCATCCAGAGTCTCCCAAGGTGTCGCTCTTGTAGGTTTCATGGTCTAAGCTCAGGGACGGTCCGAGTCAGTGTCTCTCTGGGGGTCAAGGCGTTTCTTCCCATTTGGGCTCCTCCTGCACACATCCTTGGTGTTGCCGATATCCATTGAAACTTCAATAACAAAACATAAAGGCCACCAAATTAAAATTATTTTAAAAACAGGTAACAAATCCTAAAAGCAATCAGCGGCCCTCCAAACAACTTCAGAATTGCCAGGGACAGGGCTTTCAACTCCCAAATATCTTGTTTAAACAGGGATACCTTTAAATTTCTCATGGAAGCTAATAGCGAGGGAGTCGGATGCACCTCACGAGTGAGGGCATCTCACAAACGGGAAGCCACTGCCTTCTCTTGGGCTACCACCAACCGGGCACCCTGGCAGCCTTGTGTCAACCTTGTAGATGCAGGGTTGCGTGGGCAGAGGACTTCTGCCCACAAATGGGGCATCTTCTACCCTGGCCAGGCTAAACATGTCCACTCCCTTCCAACCTTTCTTCATCGGACTGTTCCCCACCCGTTCCAGTTTGTCCCTACCCTCCTTTAAAGTGTGGGACCCTCAACTGGGCACATTCCCACTGATGTTCAAGGAAATCACACCTGGCCTAGCAGGCCTCTCATTCCAGGCACCGTTTTGGAAGGAAGCAGCACTTTCTCTGTTTTTTAAAAGGTTTTTTTTTACCAATATGGTAAGTTCTAGACAAAAACGAATGTGTGACTGATTGTGTATCACATCCTCTTTCTGGAGATTCCTGCTTTAGCCGGCCAGTCGAAGCCGGTCCAGGATTGTGGCCACTGTCGCCTGCTGAATGCTTCCGGGAGCCTCAGATGAGAGCGGAGTGCAGGGTGGGGACCAAAGGTGGACACACGACCCCAGAAGGAGCACGACATCTCTCCCCCCCCCCCCCGAGACTGTCGCTCCCTAAAACGCCACAGGTGACTGGCACCTACAGACATGACTATAGCAACACCAAGTATATTCTATCATCTCCCCTCAAAAATAAAAAAGCCCTCCCTGCCTGCCTGCCTCCTCCCAGTACAGATAGCTTCGGGGTGAATATTTTTGGGTTGCTCTCTGCGGTGACCCGAAGTAATGGAGCGCGTCACTTCCGGGTTTCTCCGCTCGCGCATGCGCAGACACTCAAAACGAATCGCCGAATCGCGACACGCGCGGATGCACAGACCCGGGTTGCGTTGGCTTCTGGATGCGAACGGGGTTTCCGGAACGGATCCCTTTTGTATCCAGAGGTGCCCCTCGACAAGGTTTTATCAGTTTAATCCAAATAAACCACGTCCCAACCTGGCAATTCTAAAACACGGTTTCCAAACTCAATTTTAGAAAGTGAAAATATTTAACATATGAAAGCACTACCTGCCACAGAAAGAAGAAGCCCAGGGCCGGGAAACTCTTCGCCCGTCCGCATCCAGAAGGAGGGTTTTCGGGGGTTGCCAACTTACCAGCCTCTTCCTGGCACTTTCAATCGGGGCGCTCTCCAACTGGCGCATGCGCACAAGGCCGAGTTTGGCTCCCGGCTTCTCTGCGCACGCGCCGAGCCTTCCTGCGCTTTCTTCCCGGCAAAAGGCGCCGCGAAGGCCGGTGGCGCTTTCCGCGCAGGCGCAGTAAGGTGCGTGGTAAATGGACGGAGGCCTCCCGCCTGGGTAGAGGAGGACGAGCGGCCTCTGCGGCGGATTAGAGGCTAATGAGGCCATTCCTGACGGAAGGCTGAGCGAGCTCGACGCGCCCCGAGTTCGGGTTTCCTCACGGCCAGCGGCGGGGCTATGGGCAGGCGCAGGCGCAGTACACTGGCGCCTCGACGCGCACGCGCAGCGCCGTTAGGCTAGCCGTTTCACCCTTTCTGCTACGGCAGCCGCGTGGAGACAAACTTGCGCAGCGCCAGGCGCGCTCACGACCCTCGCTGCCAATGCGGAGTCTTTGACGGGACGGCGAGCGCCGAGGGACACGTCAGGTGAAGTGATGCAATAATGGAATCTGGCGCTCTGCACATGCTCAGAGCCCCGGTGTCCCCCCCCCCAGTCAGGGGCGGAAGCCGTTGGTGGTGGGGGTCAGGAGGTGGGGCGGGCTCGCCTGCACTCTGCGGATGCTCAGAGGCACAGCTGCCTCTCAGGCTGCGTCTTCGGGGCTGGAGGAGGACTGGAGACCCGCCTCAGTCTGCCTTTTGGTATTCAGGTTGTGCTTCGGGGCTCGTAACCAAATAAGGATAAGAATAATGATAATAACAGATAATAATATTTGAGCCCTTGGAGGCATCTCAGCTCCAGGGGGTTGGGGAAGCAGCTGGTTATCTCACCACCTTTGAGCCCGGCTCTCAGCCCAGTTTCTAAGACTGGGGGCCTGCTGCCAGTCACGGTAGACTGACGTTTATAATAAACTAAAAATAATATTTTTATTTTTATTATTTTTGGCGTGCTCTGGTCCATGGGGTCACGAAGAGTCGGACACGACTGAATGACTAAACAACAACAACAAACAAAATACTAATAATAAACTAAAAGGAGGCATTCTGATCAATCCTTCTGTATGTTATTTCACCCCCCCTCTACTCCCCTGCACCAGTGCTGAGCCCTGACCTTGACTTTTAAAAAATAAATTAGTTAATCATTTTTGTGTTTTTTATACTACTGTTCATTGCAAATCTTCCAGAGACCGACAGATCTTTAAAAATAAAATTAATGCAAAATAATCCAAATATCATAAAACAATGAACAAAAGGCAACATGGCCAGCAGGCTACATTTTAAATTGCCATTCAAAAGCTATGGGAGCACATACAGTACGATAAAACCTTCTATTAGCAGCAAGGGGAAAACAGATCAACTTTTTAAAAGGTCTGAAAAACCTCAGGCTGCAGATCTTCTGAAAAGGAAATTCATAGGGGATATTCAGGCAGGATGCAGCATTTGGAAAGGGAGGATTTTATTTTTCAGATCTGTGCTGCTGATTATCCTTCCCGCCTTCTCCATGAAAGAATGTCTTGTTCATGCACAATCTGAAACTGATTACTCAGCAGAAAAGATCCCCCTGCGTTCCATTGGACACTTCCAGGCAGTGTTAGAAACTCAGACATGTAAGCTAACCACCAAATCGCATCTTAAACCGAGGTTACAGTTGCCAGAACCAGAACCAGAAAGACCAGGTTTGAAATCTGCACTTGGCCAGGTAGCTCACGGAATTACCTTGGGCCAGTCTTTCTCTCAGCCTAATCTACCTGGTAGGGCTGATGTGATGATAAAAAGGGAAGGGGTGGGCAGACGTTTGTATGTCACAATGAGCTCTTTGGGTTAAAAATAAGCAGAATGTCTAGTTGCCATTTTTGGACAAGACGGCTCTAAAGTCTTACTTTATGCATTGACTGTGATTGATTTTCAGTTAAACATCTGGCTAGTTCAGAGGACAACCTTGAACGAGGTTAAGAGCTTTGAGAACTTAAAGAAGAAAAGTCTTCTGATCCAGGGACAGTCCACACATCTATTGGCCTGTTCCGACCTCTTTAAACTCTTTAGCGACTGCAGCCATTGTTTAAGGACCCATTTGGCACCTAGCTTATATATCTGAGTTTCTAGCACTGACAGGGGCATAAGTGACCGCCTTGGTCAGTCTAGCTCAGTATTGTATACGCTGACCAGCGGTGGCTCTCCAGAGTTTCAGCCAATATCTCTCACAGCCCACGGAGTGGTCATCGGGGACTGAAGCTGAGGGTGTCTGCAGGCAAATTGGGTGCTCTAACCCCTCAGCTACGCTCCTCCCCTTTCTTTGGGGATCCTATACAGTATCTTTCTTTTTTAAGAAGAACACACACCACCATACGTAAACCGTTCTCTTGTGGACGCTCCTTCCTTGGAGGTTTGGAAGCCGAGGTTGGGCGGCCGGCCGTCTGTCATGGATGCTTTAGGAGAGATTCCTGCATTGCAGAGGGTTGGACTAGATGTCCCTCGGGGTACCTTCCAACTGTAAAACTCTTGTCCCGCAGGTCGGAATGGCGGCCAAGCGGATCACCCAGGAGACGTTTGACGATGTTGTGCAGGAGAACATCAGCGACCTTGGCATGGATCCGGAAGAGGCCGTGATCGAAGCCGTCCAGCAGTTTGAGTCTCAAGGTGTGGTTTTTGCGAAGACATGTTTTTAACTGGCTGGGAAGACCTGAGATGGCACAGCCTTCTCTGCTGTTCTAAGAATCCCTTCTGAGGACCCCTACTCATTGCCCCCACCGCTCCGTGTCTTTTCTCCAGGTGTTGACTTAAGCAACATAGTGAAGACAGCCCCCAATTCCGCCTCTGTGGGTGGGCAAGAGCCACAGCATGCTGTTTTGCAGGTGAGAAGGGTGCCTGGGGCCGCCCAAGAAAGGAGGAAAGTTGTTTTGGGAAGGGGTCGTGGCCCAGTGGCACCACAAGGACCTCAGGCTGAATCCTGGGCATCCTGAAGTTGGGCTGGGAATGTTCCCTCTACAGTGGCACCTCTAGTAGCGGAATTAATCCGTTTCGGGGTGCCGTTTGCACCGAAAAGTCCGCAAGTAGAGCGCCTCTTCTGCGCATGCACGGGTGGCAAACCCAGAAGTAAACACTTCTGGGTTTGCCACATTCGTATGCTGGAAGTCCGTAAGAAGAGCGGAACGCAACACGAGGTACGACTGTATTCCTATTTAAACCAGGGCTTTAATCAAAACCATGAGCACTAGAATCTTGGTTTATTTCTTAGGAAAGGAGCCCATCTCAGTGGGTAGGCAGCACCTGTTCTGTAATACTGAGCTCAATGGTCTGACTCCGTGTTAAGTAGGTACGGAAGGGCCCTAAGCATCAGAAGGTCAAATATATAAACCAGGCTTACAGTCGGCAGAATGGAATGCCTACTTGCCATTTGGGGGCCAGACGGCTCGAAGGTCATCTTTTTTAATAGGGCTTTTGGGTTCCTGAAATTCATTCTGATTGTGCCGATAAAATGGAGTTCTACAGGATGGGGTATGTGTGTGTGAAAATAGCCCAAACCCAGGGACCCCCAGGCAGGCACCTCCAGGTGGTGGAAACGCCAGGCGCCTTCCTGGCACCCAGCCATCTTCACCTAGCCAGGTGCAAAAGGTATCGCGATGTTATAAACCAGCCCCGTCCTTATATCAGCCATTGTGATCTACCGGTGTGTCGCAATGCGTAGCTGGCGATTTCCCGCGATGTTGAAAACCCGCTATCGCCCAGCCCTACTCACTCCTTTCCTTCCGCAGACGCTGGACTCAGTGCAGAAGGCAGTTGCTGATGGCGACTCAGGCGCGGTGGACGAGCTGCTGGTGAGCTTTGCGGAGCAGTGCCGGCAGGAGATGGCCGTCCGCTACTTGGCGGGCCAGAAGGGCGCTTATCCTGCTGTGCTGGCCGCCTGCCGCCTGGCTTGTGAGGAAGGCTGCTCCCTCCTCAAAGCCCTCCGCGCCCTCTCCGCCCTCCTGGACGGCCAGCCCGACTTCCTCGATGCCCCCGGGCAGGAGCTGCTCCTGCGGGTCTTGCGGGAGCGGCAGGACGATGGCGACCTGACCCTGGCCGCCATCCGCTGCGTCCGGCAGGCGTCCCTCAAGCACGAGCAGAACCGGCAGGACCTGGTGAAAGGCGGCGTCCTCTCCCTGCTGGTGGGGGCCGTTGTCCGCCATGGGGACCGGGCCGATGTGGTCCGGGAGGCCTGCGCGGGGCTGCGCTTCATGACCTTCGACGACGATATCCGGGTGCCCTTTGGCCACGCCCACGAGCACGCCAAGATGATCGTGACGGAGCACGGCGGACTGAGGGTCCTCATCGAAGCCGCCAAAGGTAGGAGCATTGCCCCTTCCTCCCCACCCAGGGGAATGCAAGGAGAGCCCTTCTGGATCAGGCCAGAGGGAGTGGGGGAATTCGACTCTAGCGTTACCGGAGGCAAGACCTCCCTCTCTGTCTTTCCAACGACAATCAAAGACAACCAAGAAGCGGTTTGGGTTGTTGTCGGCTTTTTGCCAAATCCTTTTTATTGATTTTCCAGACTCAACGCCATTTCCCCCAAAATAGGTTTCCCACACTCCACTCAAGGTTTCCTCTTGTTGCTGCTTTGTTTCCCGGGTTGTTTCCAATGCTCATTCCATTAAACTTGCTTGTTCTAAACCATCGGCTCTCTGCTTGCCAATTCCTGCACGTACGATATTTTAACATTTGCAATATTGAGAATTGACTTTGTAGCCTTATTGGAGTTCACCGATTGGGTCTGCGTTGCTCCGGGACAGGAGGAAGGAAGTCAAAATGACACCAAGGTTGGTTCAAAGAAAGAGTTTATTCTGCTCTCCGGATAGCAGACGGCACCTGCGTGGTGAGTCCACAGCAAGTACAAAGAAATGACAGGTTTCATGCAGTTTATATATCCTCCAGGCACCCTCTCACTCCTCCCCTAGGAGCCCAACCACGTCGGCGTACGTACACAGGTTGACATCACATATGTTCCTGCACTGCTACTCTCAACCATAAAAGGATCCTCCTTCCTAGGAGGAGCTGTAATTTCGCAGATGTCTAAAGAGAGTTTGAGGCCTGATATGATGACAACAAAGGAAAATAAAGACTTGATGTGGAAAGTCTGGCCTGAATTGGAGATTGAGAAATGGAGAGATCTTCTTATGAAGAGATCTGAAGACCTAAGGATTACAAATTTCATTAAGGTGGAAGTTAGAGCTTTGGGGATTTTTGGACTTGAAAAGAGCAAGAAACAAGATTTGGAACACCCCATAGGCTCTACTTTTAAGAATGGAGGTCTGGCTGGAAGAAACATGGATCCTGTTGGGCCGGAGCTTCTCCGAGATTTGGTGTTCAATATTAAGGACTATCCAAAAGACCGGCAGAGAGGAACTGAGAGAGAATTAAGAGCCTCGGACGTGAGATCTCCAGGCTGATAGTAGATCAAGACTGATGGACACTTGTTGGGGGCTGAAACCGGGAAAGGGGGGTGGTGTTTGGGAATCCAAAGGGTTCATAATTACAATTTAATGTGTTTTTATTTTGTTTTTTAATAGTATGAAAATTGGGAAATTCGTGGAAGGGAATCTTGGTCGATCTTAGAAAAAATGTTTTAAGAATAAGAATTGATGGATAAGTTGATGTTTAAGTTTGGATAAGGTAGAATTGGATTTTAAAATGAATTAAATTAAATGAAAATAAGGTTAGCAAAAATAAATTGAGGAAAGGGAGGAAGGAGAAAAAGTAAAATAATAATATGTTAAGATAAATTATTAAGTTAAATTTGAGAAATAAGTAATAAGGATTTGCTGAGCTAACAATTTGAATTGGAATACAAGAAGGGGAGGTGTGAGGAGGTCTGAGAAATAAGTCAAAAGAAATTAAGCAATTGAAATTTTATGTGTTTTTTAACTGTTTTTTAAGTTTTGTTTTGTTTTGTATGTTTGTTATTTTTTGTTTATTTTTGTTTTTGTTTTATTGTGGAAAAAGCGAATAAATATTCCTGTACTTCTTTTTTTTTTTTTTAAATATATTTTATTAAGGGTTTTCTTGTTTTACAGTGTAAGTGTAATGCCTCGTGTATTTTTTTTTCCCCGTGTAACATTTTTACAAATCCATTTCATTTGTTGAGGCATTAGGAGGAGAAGAAAAAAGAAAAAAGAAGAAGAAGAAAGGAGGGTGGAAGGAGGGGAGATGGATGGGGGTGGGGTGGGGTAGCGGTGTTTCTATTATGCTTAATGTATGTAGTTTGGTGTCAGCGTGCTTGTGTTGTTCACTTGTGTTCCTTTGGTGGTGAGAGAGGTTGGGGTTGGCCTAGGATGTGATTGTTTGTTTGTGATTGGCTGTGGTGATCTTTGTTTTCGTGTGTGAGTGAGGTGGGTGGGTGTTTTGGGTCAAGTTAGCCATATTGATTTGTATGCTGTTGGTGGATTATTGTCATTGTCCTGTTGGGCTGTGTATGTGATAAAGGGGAGCCATACCGGGGTGAAGGTGTCTTCTTCTGTTTGTCCCCGTGTCAGTTTCAGTTTGTTAGTTAATTTTTCTAGTAGGGCTGTTTCCCATACTATTTGGTACCATTGGTCTATGCTTACTCCTGACAGGTCTCTCCAGTGTCTGGTTATGGTGTTTCTGGCTGCTGAAAGTAGGTGGGTTATGAGTTCTTTGTGGAGTAAATGGGCATTGTTGTCTTGGAAGATGTTTAGTAGGGCCAATTCTGGGGTGAAGTCTAATACTTGCTTTGTTATTTTACATATTTCTTGTATGGCTGTTGTCCAGAATAGTTGGATTTTGGGACACTCCCACCACATGTGGAGGTATGTGCCTGTGGAGGTGCACCCTCTCCAGCATTTTGGTGAGGTTCCTGGGTGTATTAGCGCTAGTTTCCTTGGTGTTAGGTACCACCTGTAGGTGAGTTTCAGTGTGAGTTCTTTTCTTTTTGTTGATATGGATTTAAAGGGGGGTTTAGACCACATTCTGGTCCATTGAGTGGGGTTAATCTCATAGCCTATGTCATTCTCCCATTGTTTTTTGATTGCGTCTAGGGGATTTGCGGGATTTTGGAGTAGTATTTTGTATATTGCGGATACCGTCCCTTTACCATTTCCCTTTGTTGTTAGGAGGAGGTTTTCAAAGGTTGTCAGGGGCCTAGTTGCTGCTGATTTTACTGTTGGGTTGTTTAAGAGGGCATGTAGTTGGTGTTGTGTTAACCAGGGCATTTGGGTGTCTTCTAGTTTGTCTTGTATTTCTTGTGTTGACAAGGGTTTGTTATTTTTATAAAAGTCTATTAGGCGATATAAGCCTTTGGTTCGCCAGGCTTTTATCTGGAGGTTTTGTGCTGCATGGTGGAATAATGGGTGGTACGCCAGGGGGATTAGTGGGGATGGGGTTGGGGATAGTTTACCTATTTGTGTTTTCCATGCTTTGAGCATGGTCTGTGTGTACCTGTTAAGTGTTGTGGGAATTTTCTTTAGTTTGTTTGGGAGGAGTGGGTATGTTGTGGTGCAGGTGTTTTCAATTGTGTCCCTCTCTAGGTGTACCCATTGTTTTGTCTCATCTTCTAGTATATATGGGATTATATGGCGTATTTGGTTGGCATTGTAATATGCTTCTATGTTGGGGATTCCCCATCCTCCTTCTGAGGTGGGGAGGTGCAGGTATTTGGGGCTTATTCTTGGTTTTTTATGTGAGAAGATGAAAGAGTGTAGTTTTCTCTGCCAACTGCGGAGTTGGGTTGAGGGGATCCAGATTGGGAGGGTTTGGAATAGGTAGGTTAGTTTTGGGAGTGTGATCATTTTGATCATGGCTATTTTGTCTGAGAGAGTGAAATTCGTGTTATTCCATCTCTTTAGGTCTTTGTTAATTTGCCGCCACAGGGGCTTGTAGTTGTGGAGGTACAATTTGTTGAGGTTTCTGGTTATTTGTACCCCTAGGTATCTGAACTTGGTGTGGCAGAGTTTTATTTTGGTGACCTTCGTGAGCTCTTTTTGGGTGTGAGGAGGGGTGTTGAAGCACATAGCTTCTGACTTTGTAAAATTTACCTGTAGGCCCGACACCATTGCAAATTTGTTGAGTTCTCAGATTAGGGAGGTTGCTGTGCTTATGGGGTCTGGTGTTGTCACCATTAGGTCATCTGCAAAGAGCCCTAATTTATAGGTTCTGCCTTTTATTTCCACTCCCTTGATGTCTGTGGCTGCTCGGATGCGGATTGCTAAAGGTTCCAGAGCCAGGATAAATAAGAAGGGAGACAGTGGGCATCCTTGTTTCGTGCCTCTTTGGATAGCTATAGTATTAGAATCCATATTGTTAATTCTGCATTTTGCTGAGGCTTGGGAGTATATTTGTTTGAGGATTTGTAGGAAGTTGGGGCCAAATTTCATGTTAGTTAGTACTGCTAATATGTATTTCCACTCTAAGCAATCAAAGGCTTTGAGGATGTCTAGGGACATAATTGTCAATGGGAGTTTCGTTGCCTTGCTGTGTTCGATCAGGTTCAGTAGTTTCCTGATGGGGTCTGTTATATTGCGGCCAGGGACAAAGCCAGTCTGGTCTGGGGCTATTAACTTGTGTAGGGAGATTTTTAGGCGGTTGGCCAAGATTGATGTGAATATCTTGTAGTCTTGGTTTATTAATGAGATTGGGCGGTATGATTCTACTTTGAGGCTGTCTTTTAGTGGTTTTGGGATGGAGACTATTTTGGAGTGGGTCCAGGTTTTGGGGATGGGGCCCCCTTTTATGATGTCGTTGAATAGGCGGGTCATGTAGGGCATCAAGGGTTCCTTGAATTTCCTATAGAATTCTGCTGTGAAGCCGTCTGGGCCTGGCGCTTTGTGTGGTTTCAGGTTTTTGAGGACCACATCTATTTCCTCTGGGGTGATAGGGCTGTCCATGAATTCCTGTTCCTCATCAGTTAGGGTAGGCATGGTCAGTCCTGCTAGAAATGTTCTGATTTCCTTCTCTGGTGGGTTATGGGAGGTGTATAGGTTGGAGTAGAATTTTGCAAATTCTGAGGTTATTTCTTCAGGGATATTCCTGTACTTCTGACCATAAAAGGATATTCCTGTTCCTACTCCTATCTTGGAGCAAGAGGTCACTCCTTCCGAGAACATGCTCTGGCGTTAGTCCCAGACTTGGGTCTCTGCGTCATTTGTGGTCAGAACATAAGATATATCTGTGTGTGTTCTACTGGTAAAGTCAAGGCCAGTCTTGCCGTCAAACTGATAAGGGAGAGAGCTGTGTTCTTGTTTTGCATTTGCTCAACGGCTAAAGTTTATGCATTTTAGCTAAGGAGAAATGGGGATTTTGGTGCAGTTTAAAAAGTGTCTGCACAGTCAGTTTTAGGGTTTGGGAAACCCATTCCTTCAACTTCATGACAGAAGTACTGTTCTTGGGAGACAGAGGGCAGGCAGGTGTGGGGGACTCCCTGGTCCTGAATGGGGCAGCTGTGTTGGTGTTGACCCTGAAAGACCTAAACGGCCTTGGCCCAGTATACCTGAAGGAGCGTCTCCACCCCCATTGTTCTGCCCGGACACTGAGATCTAGCGCTGAGGGCCTTCTGGCGGTTCCCTCACTGCGAGAAGCCAAGTTAACGGGGAACCAGGCAGAAGGCCTTCTCAGTAGTGGCACCCGCCCAGTCGAACACCCTCCCATCAGATGTCAAGGAAATAAACAACTATCAGACGTTTAGATGACATCTGAAGGCAGCCCTGTTTAGGGAAGTTTTTAATGACTTCTGCTTGTTGTATTTTTAATCTTTTTTGGAAGCCGCCCAGAGTGGCTGGGGAAACCCAGCCAGATGGGCCAGGTATAAATAATAATTTCTTATTCTTACTCTTATTCTTATCTACAAGTGAGGTTGCTCCACAAATTATCAAATCCTCAATGAATCAGTAATTGTTGTTTTTCAAATTCCTTATCTTTCCTTCTGCATGTATGAAGCCCAAAAGCTCACTTTTACTTTTCACAATCCAGGTACGATTCACAAATCATCTCGCTTTCTCTTCCTCCTTCTCTTCTCAGCCTTCCCCGACGACTGCAGCGTCCTGAGGGAGATCTGTGCCACTCTGGGGCGCCTCTCTGTCCGGAACGAGTTCTGCCAGGAGATTGTGGACCTGGGCGGTTTAAACTTCATGGTGGCGCTGCTGGCCGACTGCATTGACCACCAGGTACTACGAATGTAGGTAGCTGCCATGTCAGATCACTGTGTCTGTCCAACCCAGTAGTGCCTACTCTGACTGGTAGCGGCACTCCAGGCAGGAGTGTTCTTATATTGCAAACTGCCCTGTGATCTTCAGATGGAGGGCGGTATAGAAATCTTCGTCATCATCTTGGAAAGGAGTTGAAATAATAATAATAATAAATGCCCATTAGCATCTTAGAAACCAACTAAGTTTCTTCTGGGTATAAGCTTTTGTGTGCATGCACACTTCTTCAGATCCACCTGAGTTGGTCTCTAAGGTGTTGCTGGACAGTGTTTTATTCCGACTGCATCAGACCACCTGCCTGAATCTAGACTCCTGGGAAGCAGACGCTCTGCCTTGAAGCTACAGCCGCTCCCCTAAAAAAGAGAATATATTTGTTTTTCCAGTATCTTAGTGTTTGCTTCTCCACCCCAGATCCAAACTTTAGCTGACTTGGTGGGCTGGCCGTCTGTCCTGGATGCTGGAGCCGGGATTCCTGCATTGCAGCGGGTGGGACTAGAGGACCCCCAGGCTCCCTTCCAACTCTGCGACCGTGAGGCTTTCTTTCCAAACCTGTTCTCACGCCTTGGGTCTTTGCCCTTCCGCTGCGGATTGTAGGACCTGGTGAAGCAGGTGATGAGCGCCATCCAGGCGATCGCGGGCAACGACGACGTGAAGGACGCCATCGTCAATGCTGGAGGGACAGACCTCATCGTGCTGGCCATGACTCGGCACCTCGGCAGCCCTTTGGTGAGTGGGTGTCCGTAGAGGAAGTTTCCATTTATTGGCTGGTCTGTTGCATTTATCCCGCCTCTTCCTCCTAGCAGCTTAAAGCAGTGTTAGGTCGTTCACCTCTACAGGTGTAACCCTCATGACCACGATGTGAGGGGGTTAGACTGAGAGGTCCCAACCAGCCCACCTTGTCATGGGGAGTGGGCTTGCACGTTCCTATGACCCTTGTGAGCGCAGCCGTCAGGAGTCTCGTACTCCATGCAGGGTCACCCAAGGCAGTAAGGTCAAAGGGGAGGAGCTAGACAAAGCATGATCCCAGAAGTCCTCAACGGCAGAACAGGCAGAAGATAACAAGCGGTGTGTGACAACAGCTGGTCATGTTGTGCAGATGCCTGATCATCGTCCTCCAAAGCAACTACTCTATTCTGCACTTTAAAAAATGGAAAGCGTAATGCTGGTGGTCAACAAAAGAGGTTTAAAGACTCTCTCAAGGTAAATCTTTTAAAATGTAGTATAAACACAGACAACTGGGAAACACTGGCCTGCGAGCGCTCCAGTTGGAGAACAGCCTTTCCCAAAGGTGTCATGGGCTTTGAAGACGCTTGAACTCAGGACAAAAGGGAGAAACATGCTAAGAGGAAGGCACGCTTGACAAACCCTCACCATGATCAACTCTTGCCCAGAAACCTACAGTATGTCCCCACTGTGGAAGGACGCGTGGATCCAGAATTGGCCTCCACAGTAACTTACGAACTCACATTTAAAACTGTGTTTATGGAAGACAATCTTACTCGAGTATGAGTGATCACTAAAGAAGAGGAAGAAGAAGAAGAGTCACCCAGTGAGCTTCATGGCTTAATTGGGAGGGGTCTCTTGGGTCCTATACTGACCCTCTAACCCAGAGGTTTTCAACATTTTTGAGTCCACGACTCCCTTGACCAACTACATTCTTTCTGCGGCACCCCTGTGGGGCTCACTCCTTTCCTGGTGAACCATCAGCCCCTCATCTCTTTTTGAGCACTTTCCCTTGTTGTGTGTTCCCTCAGCCTCCTCTCCTCTCCCCACTTCTTGGGAGTCTTCTAGGCAGCTACAGCTGACATCCCTGGTCTCTGAGCTGCCCCCCGCTGCCCCAAAGAGAGATGCCTCCCAGAGGCCCCTTTCCCCTGGGAAGCCTTATAGCCGGGCTGCTGCAACAAACAGCTGTGCAAGCCTTTGGGAGGCAGCGGTGCAAGAGGGCATCAGAGGAGGGAGGGAACCCCTGATCATCCTTCAAGGCACCCCAGGGTGCCAAGGCACACTGGTTGAAAACCACTGCTTTAACCACTACACCACATTGGCTCGCCTTGGTTGCTCCCAGTTCCTTTCCTTTACTGTACGATAAAATGCCAAAGTGGCGTCAAGCTTGCTATATAATAAAAATGCAAGTGTGTCGTCAGTTGGTTGAACATGGCTGCCTGCGTTTCCGCCCTCAGGTGTGTGAGCAGAGTTGTGCGGCCTTGTGCATGCTGGCGCTGCGGAAGCCCGAGAACTGCCGGGTCATCATGGAAGGGGGCGGGGCCTTGGCAGCGCTGCAGGCCATGAAGATGCACCCCAAGGAAGCTGGCGTGCAGGTAACAATTTTGCGCTGTAAGAGACCCACCCTCTGCCCTGGCATAACCACAATTGCCTCTGAAGGTATCAAGCCTGGGAAACCACAAGGGTATAAGATGGGCTGCGCCTGGTGTTGGAACTACTGTTTCTGGGGGACGGGGGGCAGGCAGGTGTGGGGGACTCCCTGGTCCTGAATGGGGTAACTGCCCCCCGAAGGACCAGGTGCACAGCCTGGGAGTCATTTTCGACTCACAGCTGTCCATGGAGGCGCAGGTCAATTCTGTGTCCAGGGCGGCTGTCTCCCAGCTCCACCTGGTACGCAGGATGAGACCCTCCCTTCCCACAGACTGTCTGGCCAGAGTGATGCATGCTCCGTTTATTTCCTACTTGGACTACTGCAATGCGCTCTATGTGGGGCTACCTTTGAAGGTGACTCGGAAACTACAACTAATCCAGAATGTGGCAGCTAGACTGGTGACGGGAAGTGGCCACCGAGGTCATATTACACCTGTCCTGAAAGACCTACATTGGTTCCCAGTATGTTTCTGAGCACAATTCAAAGTGTTGGTGCTGACCTTGAAAGCCCTAAACAGCCTCAGCACAGGGAACCAGGCAAAGGGCCTTCTCGGTGGTGGCACCCTCCCTGTGGAACACCCATCAGACGTCAAGGAGATAAACAACTATCTGACTTAGGCAGTCCTGTATTGGGAAGCTTTTTATGTTTGATGTTCTATTTTGTTTTTATGTGTGTTGGAAGCCACCCAAAGCGACTGGGGAAACCCAGCCAGAGAGGCGGGCATAAATAATAAAATTGTTGTTATTAGTAGTATTAGTCCTACTCAGAGAAGGCCCATTGAAATTAACATAAACATCTTAACACCATACAGGAAAACCACACAATGAATCCCTAGAGTGCAATATTATATACCTTTTTTACACACTCATGATTTTACTGGTTTTACGAACATTATAATTTCATAAATAATTTACAATTACATGAAGTGAAAACCACTTAGGAGGTGTATCAATGTTGTTTAAGGTGCCATATATTTTGGAGAGCTGTTTCTCTCCTCACCCCTTACATTTGGAAGCCTCTTAAGGTACCATAGGCAACGTCTGCATGATGGTTTCTGAGATCAAGGAGCAGTTTTCTGCCTGCGTAGGGTTTTGACTCAAGATCAAACCTCTCCATTCTGAAGGAAATCAGCCCTGAGTTTTGACTCAAGGTTCTGACTCAAGGTGGTGAGCAGAACCTTTCAAAATGGTGCTGATCTTATTCAAAAATTGCATAGTGGTCCTTGAGATCAAGGCGCAGGTTTCGGCCTACGTTCAGATACAACATTTTGAATCGAAACGGCACTGATATTTTTGCTGTTGCTTCTCAGAGTTCCCAGGCGACGCTGGGCGCTTTCTTCTGCTAACAAAGTGAGTTCAATCATTTTGGAAACTGTTGCTAAACCACCTGAATTACATCTAGCCTATTTACTCCAGGACATTGACTCTTATAGAACATTTTGTTGTTTAGTCGTGTCCGACTCTTCATGATCCCATGGACCAGAGAACGCCAGGCACCTCTGTCCTCCACTGCCTCCCGCAGTTTGGTCAAACTCATGCTGGTAACCTCGAAAACACTATCCAACCATCTCGTCCTCCGTCGTCCCCTTCTCCTTGTGCCCTCCATCTTTCCCAACATCAGGGTCTTCTCCAGGGAGTCTTCTCTTCTCATGAGGTGGCCAAAGTACTGGAGCCTCAGCTTCACGATCTGTCCTTCCAGTGAGCACTCAGGGCTGATTTCCTTCAGAATGGAGAGGCTTGATCTTCTTGCAGTCCATGGGACTCTCAAGAGTCTCCTCCAGCACCAGAATTCAAAAGCATCAATTCTTCGGCGATCAGCCTTCTTTATGGTCCAGCTCTCACTTCCATACATCACTACTGGGAAAACCATAGCTTTAACTATACGAACCTTTGTTGGCAAGGTGATGTCTCTACTTCTCAAGATGCTGTCTAGGCCTGTCATTGCCCTTCTCCCAAGAAGCAGGCGTCTTTTAATTTCGTGGCTGCTGTCACCATCTGCAGTGATCATGGAGCCCAAGAAAGTAAAATCTCTCACTGCCTCCATTTCTTCCCCTTCTATTTGCCAGGAGGTGATGGGACCAGTGGCCATGATCTTCGTTTTTTTGATGTTGAGCTTCAGACCATATTTTGCGCTCTCCTCTTTCACCCTCATTAAAAGGTTCTTTAATTCCTCCTCACTTTCTGCCATCAAGGTTGTGTCATCTGCATATCTGAGGTTGTTGATATTTCTTCCGGCAATCTTAATTCCGGCTAGGGATTCATCCAGCCCAGCCTTTTGCATGATGAATTCTGCATATAAGTTAAATAAGCAGGCAGACAAAATACAGCCTTGTCGTACTCCTTTCCCAATTTTGAACCAATCAGTTGTTCCATATCCAGTTCTAACTGTAGCTTCTTGTCCCACATAGAGATTTCTCAGGAGACAGATGAGGTGATCTGGCACTCCCATTTCTTTAAGAACTTGCCATAGTTTGCCGTGGTCGACACAGTCAAAGGCTTTTGCATAGTCAATGAAGCAGAAGTAGATGTCTTTCTGGAACTCTCTAGCTTTCTCCATAATCCAGCGCATGTTTGCAATTTGGTCTCTGGTTCCTCTGCCTCTTCTAAATCCAGCTTGCACTTCTGGGAGTTCTCGGTCCACATACTGCTTGAGCCTTCCTTGTAGAATTTTAAGCATAACCTTGCTAGCATTCTTTGGCACTGCCCTTCTTTGGGATTGGGATGTAGACTGATCTTCTCCAATCTTCTGGCCACTGCTGAGTTTTCCCAACTTGCTGGCATATTGAGTGTAGCACCTTAACAGAAGCTTCTTTTAAAAATTTAAATAGTTCAGCTGGAATATCATCACTTCCACTGGCCTTGTTATTTGCAGTGCTTTCTAAGGCCCATTTGACTTCACTCTCCAGGATGTCTGGCTCAAGGTCAGCAACCACACTACCTGGGGTTTGCGAGACATCCATATCTCTCTGGTATAATTCCTCTGTGTATTCTTGCCACCTCTTCTTGATGTCTTCTGCTTCTGTTAGGTCCTTTCCACTTTTGTCCTTTATTATGGAAATCTTTGTACGAAATGTACAAAGAACATGTATAGAAAATGTATAGAACGTTACAGGTTGCCAGATTCCTGAATTCAGTTCTTTCATATAAAAGACTTCATGGAATGCTACATGACTATTAAAAATCCAGTAAACTCTATGCACCATCTTTATATTCAAGGCCACAATACGGTACATCTAGAGATTGTATGTAATGTGAAGGAGATTATGCGTTGAAATATTTTAGTTGATATTTTAGATTGTAAAATGCTATTTTATTTATTGATTTGTTTTACCTTGTGGGCTTATAGCCGAATAAAGTATTATCTATCTGCTAACAAAGTGAATCGTTTGCCATTTTTCTCTTTCTCGGTCCAGAAACAAGCCTGCATGTTGATCCGCAACCTCGTCTCCCACACTCGGGATTTCTCCCAGCTCATTCTGGAAATGGGCGCTGAGGACTTGATCGCCGAGGCCCGGGCCGCCCACCGGACGTGCGAGGACGTGGCCAAGGCCGCCTTGAGGGACCTGGGCTGCCAGGTGGAGCTGAGGGAGCTCTGGACGGGCCAGAAGGGCAGCCTGGCGCGTTGACACCCGGAGACGCCGGGAGACGGGGGGCTGGAAGTGGTGGGGATGAGCGGAGAGCAAGATGGACTTGCAGGCGGGAATAAACGCAGCCCAAGGGAGAAGGAGGGTGTTGGCCTTGGCTGCCATTAGCTGCACAGGCCCCGGAAATTCACCGGAGCGCCGCCATTTAGTTTTCTGCGCCAAGTCTTCTGTGCAGTTTATGTTGTTATTTTAAAGATCTGCGGCTTCAAGAACTTGACTGGCCGACCCTAGAAAATGGAGTGGCGCCTGCGGAGAAAACTTCCCTTTCTATAAAAGTGGCCAAGAGCAAAAAGCAGCAACAATGGCTTGGGGGGGAGAAGGCTGGCAGGCCTCTTGTTCCATTTACAGCTGTATTTTGGCCAGGTCAGGGCTGGGCCTGGCAGGCTTCTCCACCTTCAGTTAGGCAACCACTGCTCCCTGCTGTCCTCCATTCTTCTTCCAGATGTGTGCCATCCTCTTTCCCCTGGCCATTATTTTTCCTCTTGTGTCATCATGCTGCTGGTTTAAAGCAATCCTGTGCCTGTCTCATTATTCTTCTCTATGGTTCTCATCTTTGGTCTCATGATAGTTACAAGAAAGGAGATTCCATCTAAACATTAGGAGTAACTTTCTGTTGTTGTCAAGATCCATTTGACAGTGGAATGGTCTCCTTTGGGAGGTTGCAGACTCTCCTTCCTTGGAGGTTTGGAAGCAGAGCTTGGATGGCCATCAGCTGAGATTCCGGCAGGCAGAAAGTTGGACTAGAGGACCGGGGAATCTCTTCCAACTCAACCATTCTCATTCTAGTTGGATAAAAGTTAGCTCTCTCACATCCTCCGTTTCTTTCTTTCTTTTTTTAAAAACAAGTTACAGCCCTTATGAGTGCTAAGAGATGCTTGGGAGAATCTCTCAGAAGCTGGAGCAGATTGCTGGCATTTGGGGCCTTGGTCTCAAAGCATGTTTCCAAGAACTAATTTATGCAACAGACCCTCCACGTATCCCTTTTTTCCAGGCACAGTCCCAGATTTACAGAAGCCGTCCCGGTTTCTGATTGATCCCAGAATGCCCTGCTTTTCATTAGGACAGGGGTCAGCAAGCTTTTTCAGCAGGGGGCCGGTCCACTGTCCCTCAGACCTTGTGGGGTGGCCAGACTATATTTTGGAAGGGAAAAAATGAACGAATTCCTACGCCCCACAAATAATCCAGAGATGCATTTTAAATACAAGGGCACATTCTACTCCTGTAAAAACACGCTGGTTCCCGGACCATCCGCGGGCCGGATTTAGAAGGCAATTGGGCCGGATCCGGCCCCCGGGCCTTAGTTTGCCTCCCCATGCCTTAGGATGGATGTCCTTATTTTCATGAGAGAAATGTTGGAGGGTATGATGTAAGCAGGGAGCAGCGTGAAGGAATGAGCATAAAAGATGCACGTTGAAGGCTTCAGTTTTTCTTTCTGAAGAAGCTTGTTTGGCTGAGACAGGGAGGAGCTCTCTCGATGTCACTGGACTCCGGCTTCCCTCAGCCCGGCCAGCCTTGCAGACAGTCGGGAGTGATGGGAGACTCTTCCCTGGTCCTAAGAGGAGACATTCCCTACTGGCTGCACCAGGAAGGAAAATTCCAAGAGCAGGGAATGCCTCTTAGAGCTGGGAGGGGGAACCTCCGGAGCCCCAGCGAAAGTTCCTCCAGCCAGTGGTCTGAGATGATGGGTGGGTGGGTGGCATCTGTCTGTCTCGAGAGACAATGGAGTGCGCCTCCAGGGGTGAATGGCTGTGTTGGCAGCACGGAAGTGACCTCCCCAGGGCACATGCCTGGGCAGCGTGTCTGGGGGTCCTGGGCTGCCCAGGGGACAAGACCCCCCTCTCGGCCTCACTGAGGGGTCCAAAGGAAAGCAGAGGAAGACGACTGGCACCAGCTTGACTGCAGGAGTTGCCAGAAGGAGGTGGACAAGGTGCCACCCAACCGCCTTAGGGACTCCACTCTGGATTTGCATAGGGCTTACTCCTGAGCCTTTTCTCTCTCAGAGATGTCCCACAAGGCAGAATTTTCTTCTCGACAGGCTCCCTTCCCAGGTGGACGAGCCCCACCTGCCCCTCACTCCCCTCTATAGCACATCCAGAAACCGCCTTCTTGACCACTGGACCCCCTCTTGGTCTCGTCCACTCCCTCCGCCTGAGCCTGGCTTCGCATGCAGGGGAAGCCCCTGACTCACAGAGGGTTTGAGACCCATTGGCTCCCCTCACCCGATTTAGCCAGCCAATCGAAGCTGCTCCCAGGATTGTGGCCGCTGTCGCCTGCTGACGGTGTCTGGGAGCCACAGGTGAGAGTTGGGTGCAGGTGGGGACCAAAGGTGGACAAACTACCCCAGAAGGAGCACAACATGACCCCCCACAGAGGTACCACCCCTCCCCTACCACCACATCATTATCCAAACAGTTGCAGCACTCCACCCATTGGGCTATGTAAAGCTGTCGTGTGCTGTCAAAAGCTGCCTTGGGTTTTGGCTACGGCTCTTTCCTCCGTCTCCCCTGGAGATTGAACCGGTGGCCTTCTGCGTACATAGCAAGTGTTCCACTACTGAGCTAGGTCTCGCTTACGGAGAGCCAAAAGTTGCTTCCCAGAAGCTTCCAGGTGCATCCCAACTGGCTGCGAGGTGACACTCCCCCCGAAAGGGTTGTTCACTCAACAGTAGCACTGTGTATGCAAAGGCCCAAGTAGATCCCTGATGGATCAGGACAAGCAAACGTTGGCCCAGCATCCTGGCCTTGCCTTACAACCTGCGATCCCAGCAACTGGTATTTAGGAGCTTGCTGCCTCCAGCGGTGGAGGAGGGAGAGCAAGGGTGCGTTTCAGCCTTGAAGGGAGAGATGCCAAGAGGCACAGGTGAGTCAGGCTGGTGAAGGAGCCAGGATGTCTCCCCTCTCCCCTGGTCTCCCAGCACTAGAAGAGGTATGAAGAGGGAGAGGCAGAGGCAGGCACTTGGGAGGCAGGCAAAGTCTCAGGTTGCTTGGGAAGGCCCCGTGGGAGAAGGAGACGGGCAGCTGTGGGACGTGGCCACCTTTAGTCTTTGTCTCCCTGAGGCAAGATCAGCCGAGAAGAATGGCTGTGCTCATTGGGCCTGGCACCTTTGAGGAAGCCGTTTCTTCCAGTAAACAGTTCACTTACTCCCTTTATTGCTGCCTGGCTCCTTGAGCACCACCCTCCTCCCGTGCCGTGAAAATCCTAAATCACTCCCATAGTACCTCCCCAAAGGGGGGGGAGGACCAGTCTGTACACTGGAAGAGGCGTAGTATAAAAAGGGTTACAGTCGCAGGGTCATCCCAGCCAATGCTCCAACCACCCGTGGTGCCCATGTGGTGATGTGAAAGGACTCTCATGTTTTAGTTCTGTGCTGTGAGCCAAGAAGAAAGCGGGAATTTTAATGGAAAAGGTTGGCTTCTGCAAAATACCCTGCAACACACCCCAACCGGGCCCCCAAGTTCTGAATCCCCTCCAAAGCGGGGTGCGCCAGAGTCACATCGACTGGGGGTGGATGCGACTGCGGTACTGGGCAATCCACCGCCCCAGCCGCCTGGCCAGCGGCCTCCCCACTTGCGCCCCGCTGCTGGTACTGGGTTGTGGTGGAGGCTGCGGCGACGGCGCTTTCCTGAAGATCTTCCGGACCCAAGAGACCAGGAATTGGAGGCTGAGGCGTGAGGGGGTCGTGCGGGGCTCTGAGGGGGTGTTGTGAGTCTCCTTGACTGAGGGGCGACTCCCAGCAGAAGGACACTGCTGGGGACTTGTTCTTCCTCCTTCCGTCTCTAGCCTGACCTGCGAGAAAAGCAAACAAGTTAGCTCCAGCCCAAGGGATTCTGGGAAACTGGTTACTATTCAGATGGTCCTGAGTGGGGTAACTGTGCCCCCAAAGGAGCAGGTGCACAGCCTGGGGGTCATTTTGGACTCTCAGCTGTCCATGGAGGCGCAGGTCAATTCTGTGTCCAGGGCTACTTGCTCCATCTGAGACCCTCCCTGCCTGCTCCCTGTCTCGCTAGAGCGGTCCATGCCCTGGTTATTTCCTGCTTGGACTACTGCAATGCGCTCTCCCTGGGGCTGCCTTTGAAGGTGACTTGCAAACAACTAACCTCAAATGCGGCAACTAGACTAGTGACTTGGACCATATAACTCCGGTTCTAAAGGATCTACACTGCCTCCCAGCACAATTCAAGGGCCTGGTGCTGACCTTTAAAGCCTTAAACAGCCTCGGCCCTGTATTCCCGAAGCATCACTTCCCCATCGTTCAGCCCAGCCACTGAGGTCCGGCTCTGAGGGTGTTCAGCTGGTTCCCTCCCTGCGAGAAGTGAGGTTACAGGGAACCAGGCTCAGAGCCTTCTCGGTAGTGGCACCCAACTCGTCAGATGTCAAGGAAATAAACATCTATCTGACTTTCAGAAGACATCTGAAGGCAGTTTAATGTTTGACATTTTATTATGTTTTCATATGTGTTGGGAACCGCCCTCTACATAATCAATTATTACGATTCCTGGCTTGAGATCAGGAGGGCCTATGCTGGGCTGCCCACAGGCAGGGCTGGATGCTGCAGAACTGCAGAGGCCTCCTTGTTGTGGAGGGTTGCAGGGGCTTCCCCTCCCTGTGCCAGCTGCGACCTCGCCAGCCAGCGCAGAGCAGTGGGCACCTGTAAGATTTTGAGGGCAAGAGGGCTGGTGGGAGGCTCCAGCTGGGGAGCCCCTTCCCGAGGGAGACCCCCGAGGGGGAAGGCCCAGAGCCAGGGGACTGGGGGTGGGACACCGAGGAGGAGAGGTCAGAGGAATGAGAGGAGGAGCTGGACGCTGACGGGGCAGCAGGGTTTAGGGAGCAGGGAGAGCCTGAGACAGGGAGCAATGCAGAAGAGTCTCCCTTTCCGGCTGCCCCGGGGTCTCTGAGGATGCACAGAGAAATGGAAAGGGATGGACTGTGCGCAGACACACTTTGAGATGATCTAGGAGAGGAGAAGCCTTAGAGAGTTGGAAGGCAGGGACCTGCAGTCCTGGCAATGGCTCCACAGGGGCAAGACCTGGTGTTTAGGCTTGCTGAGACCACTAGGCCAAGTTGTCTGCTCATTTCCCTGAGTGAAGAGTCAACTTCACTGACAACAGAGCCTTGCTCGCCTGCGCCTGACCCCTGGGCTCTGGAAGGAGCTGCTCTGCAGGGAGAGGAGATCTCTGAGGATCCACACAGCTCAGGTGTGGCGAACTAACAGCTGCTCCCACAAGGCACCTGCACACCTGGGGGGCGACCCTGGACCTCGTCCCCTGCAAAGCCACGCCACTCGACCGCTGCGCCACAAGCCCTGCTGCAGACTCTCCCAGCGCCCCTTTTTCCCAGGGACAGACCCAGATTTACAGAAGCCGCCCCGGTTTTCTATGTGATCCAGGAATGTCCTGCTTTTCCTTAGGACGTCCTGTTTTCATCGGGGAAATGCATGGAGTTATGTGAGCCCTGAGCAAAGGAGAGAAGTAACTTTTACAACCTTTTGAGGACATCTGAAGGCAGCCCTGCAAAGGGAAATTTTTCAGTGCTCTTAATATATGCTGGAAGCTGTCTAGAGTGGCTGGGGCAACCCAGTTAGATGTACAGGGTATGAATAATAAAATTATTATTATTGAATAATACGTCCCTATTTCCATTGGATTAAATTGGGAGGGTATGCTTGCTGGGCCCCGCCCAGAATTTGAACTCACGTCGTGCCCTACCTGCTCTGGGTTGGGGGGCAGGGAGCGCTGGTCTTGCAGCCTCGGCTTCAGCCCCCCTTCTGTGGCCTGCTCCTTCTCCGGGGCCCCTCGGTTTTTCCTCTTTTGAGGGCACTTCCTGCTCACACTGGCCGCTGGCAGGGGCGATGGGGGGCTGTGGGGGGCTCCCTGCCCCTTGGTGGGGGGGATCTTCTTCCTGCCCGCTCGGGGGGCCCCACTCTCTCTGTCCCCGGGGGGCTGGTAGCGGGGGAACTCCTCGTAGGTCCGGTAGCAGGGGAAGTAGCCTGTGGAGGCGCAGGAGTCGCCCAGGAGCGTTTCCTCGTCATCGGCCAGGTAGTAAGCCTCGTGATCCGCTGTGGCCCTTTCAGGTTGGTCTGGCTTAGCATTGTCATAAGGCGGGACCTGTCATTTTTCAGAGAAGAAAGAAAACAAGGCTGCAATCTCATGAAGTGAAACTGAATCACGCTGGAGTGTTAGATCTGTAGGATTGCAGGGTTGGTTTGGGTGAACTGGGACCCTCCAAGAGTCCCTATTTTCCCAGGACACTTCCGGATTTACAGAAGCCGTCCCGGTTCCTGATTTGCTCCCGGAACGGAACACCCCGCTTTTCCTGAGGTCTCCTGATTTTTGACCTGGCAATATATTGCAAATCCTGAGCTGTGTGTTCGTGTGCTATGCAAAAATCCCAGCCTGGGGAAAACCGTGAAGCCAGCCAAGGACTCTACACAGCTGCAACTTTATTTCAGACATTGAGATATAGGGGACATTGCGGTGTTTAGCTGGTAATATATCATGATGTTGAAAAACATATCTTGCCCATCCCTGCCTGGAACCCCTGGAGATTGGGGCATGTGCACCCGTGTCTCTGCATTAATGTGTGGATGGGTGGAAACCATCATTGCCAAGCAAGAAGTGAAATCAAGATCCATTGTTTGGCCTTGTAAGTAACAACCCTGTACTATCCTGGTTCTCAGCCCCCACTGTGGAGTGGTGGGTTGTGTTGCTATTCAAATTTCAGCCCTTATTCCTAAATCTTTCCCTTTGACCATCCAGGTGTTGCAAAACTACAACTCCCAGCGAGCATGCAGTGACCACAGGAGTTGCAGTTCAGTCCAGCAACATCTGGAGGGCCACATCTTCCCCATGCCTGGCTTAGACGCAATCCCAGTCCTGCTCCATAGAAATTTGTGCACTCTTTTCTTGGGAGTTGTGTTCAAGGGCCACCCACTCCAACTTAGGGCCACCCATCCTGCCATCTCACCAGTTCTGGTGGCAGGCAGTTCCTAGGACTCAATTACTACGTGCTTCTGACCTCTTTGACTCTGGGCTCCGGGGGGTCTTCTTTGTTGTTGTCAGGTGGGGGCCACAGCTGCTCTTGTAGTAACCCCTTTTCTTCCTTTTCCTGCAGCTGTGGGACAAATTCCAAACAAAAATAGCAATATGAAGAAGTTTGAAGAACAGTGTTATAAGAACTTAGAATTCTCAAATATAAAATACCTGTTCATAAATGTACAAGGCAAACACAAACCTAAGTATATAAACCACGTGTCTGAAATAGTAGAGGAGAGCAATCCTGAAACCATTTTGACTCTCTCAGGGACCTCAAATATTCCTTTGCAGTGAGGAAGGAAATGGGAAAGTATCTCCATTGTCTTTTTGCTCACAAATCCTGTCTTAAGAGCATATTTGTGCATGAATAGGGTGAGCCTGTGGTCTGGATTCAGGAACTGAGTATTTGCCATTACCAAAGAATGGCCAGGCTGCCCAGGCAAAGCAATCAGTGACCATTAACAGGTATCCTGACATACAGGATGTCTGCTGTAGACCGCCTCCTGTGATGCATGTCTGCTGTAGACCGCCTCCTTCTGTGATGTATGTCCTTGGGGGGGTCTTGGGCTACAGGGTGGGCAATTTCAAAAGTCTACATAAGGGCTTGCACACCAATGTTCTGGGTTCTCCTTCCTCCCTGTGTGGCGAGTGTGAGGACCTTGTTGCAACAGTTCTGCGGTTGATATGCCCCCCTCCCCTTCTGCCAATTGCCCCCTGGGCCGCTGCCACCTACCCATCGAAAATCCAGCAAATCTGTGCCCTGTGGTCTGGGGGGCTCCTTCTTGCCCTCGCCTTCTCCCTCCAGGGGGCCGCCCAGGTCTTCCTTGGGCTCTTCCTCCTTGCTGGCCGCTTTGTCACGAGGTTCTTGGCCCTCAGATGCCGACTGCTGGCAGAGACAGGACCCCCGAGGTGGTGGGTGGGGTGGGAGACAGTGAAGAAAAAGAGAGCAGCCCAGAATGAGACAGGCAGGAACCCAGAAGCCAGACTCTCCTGCCCACATTGTTCGCTTGCCAGGGAAGCCCTCCAGCCCTGGCGCCATGGGGGGCTGGTCCATCAGGACGAGTGGGGCAGCAAGCACAGCCTGCCCTCAGCAGCCCCCTGCCTGCCTGCCCCCTTGCTCGCGACCGGTCCAGAAGGTGGCCCTCCTCTCTCTGCCACGTACCTCTTTGATGTCTTCCGAGCCCCCCAGGGTTTCTAGGCTCAGGGGGCTCCTCCTGCACACATCCTCGGAATCCCCAATGTCTGTTTCGGGGAACTGAGGAGCAAGAGGGAGAAGGATGAGGGGAGAGAATGCGTGGCATCTGCCACACAAGCAGGTCTCTGCCCCAAGGAAGCTACAGTAGGAGGCTGACAAGAGGGGGGGGGGGTCAGCATGAGGAAGAGGCAGAGGCCAAGTCCTTTCCAGGAATGTCATCCTGGGGCTCTGGCTTGTATCAGCCATGCTCAGAGTAGACCCATTGAAATGAATGAGAAGGAATAACTCCGGCCCATGACTCTGAATGGGTCTACGCTGGGTGGAAGCTATTGGGATCGAAGCCACGTGGAACAAGGGGGGTTCAAGAAGGAATGATTGTAGCAGAGGGAGAAAGAGAATTATTATTATACATTTAGTAATTCATGTGTCATAAGCAGCTCATTCCCAAATATAAAAACAAGTAACACAAACATTGAAGTGCAAAAGATGAGCATTTTAAAAACACATTAAAACATTTAAACTCAAGGCACCCATAATTGAAACAACAGAATAAAACAAGGACTCAAAACACCCTTAGCAACTTCCCATTAGCAATAGAGACTGGTCCCCTCACCAGTTTCCCAGCCATTAATCTTCAGGTTTTCCTCCAGCTTTCTCGCTGTCCCCAGATTTTCCGATTCTGTCCCAGCCCAACCTAGCCACTCACAGGCTGCTGACCCAAGGCTGGGGTGGGGTGGGGGGGCACTCAACTGCACAGTGAGGCTGGGATTCTGAGCCAATGTCATAGACAGGTTCCGACCAGTCCATTTCCTCTAAGGGGGGGGGGGGGACACCTGTTTCCCCTTAGGGTGAGCGCTTAACACAGCACCCCAGAGAAAAAGAAGAAGAAAAGCGGAGGAATCTTTTAGTTCTGTAGCATGAAAGAATGAGTGCCTGGGGTTTTCTTTCCCCTGCCCTCCTCCATTCCAGCCCCTTTTCCTTTTGTGGACTGTCTTATCATTGGTACTTATAGAATCATAGCGTTGGAAGGGACCCAAGGGTCATCTAGCCCAACCCCCTGCAATGAGGAATCTCAACTAGTTCATGCATAACAGATGGCCATCCAACCTCTGCTTAAAAACCTCCAAGGAGAGGCCGCCACCTTCCTAGCTAGTCCATTCTCCACTCTCAAACAGCTCTTTCTGTCAGAAAGTTCTTCCTGATGTTTGGTTGGAATCTCCTTTCTGGTAACTTGAAGTCATGGGTTTGAGTCCTAGCCTCTAGAACAGGAGAAAACAAGCTTGTTCCCTCTTCTATGTGACAGCCCTCGAGATAGTGGAAGATGGCTCTCCTGTCTGCTCTCAGTTTCCTCTTCTCCAGGCTAAACAAACCCAGCTCCCTCAACCATTCCTCAGAAGGCTTGGTTTCCAGACCCCAGAATAGGGCTTGATCTTGTAAGCCACTGGTATTAGTAGCAGTAAAAGTGACACTAATCACAATAAGAAAGTTACAGATAGGTAGCCGTGGAATCTGAAGAAGTGTGCATGCACACGAAAGCTCATACCAAGAACTAACTTAGTTGGTCTTTAAGGTGCTACTGGAAGGAATTTTTTTTTTGTTTTCACAATAAGAAAGATAGTAATAATAATAATAATAATAATAATAATAATAATAATAATAATAATTTATATCCCGCCCTCCCCAGCCGAAGCCGGGCTCAGGGCGGCTAACAACAATAAAACAGTACAAAAGTACAGCACAAACAACACTCTAAAATCATTTATTATAAAATTAATATTAGGGAAGTTTTTTATGTTTAATGCTGTGTTGTGTTTTTAATATTTAGTTGGAAGCTGCCCAGAGAGGCTGGGGAATTAATAAATTAATAATAAATTATTATTGTTATTATAGGCATTGTTAACAATTGTTTTTAAGAACATTGTTCACACATATTTATACTGCTTAACTGTGTGTCCATTGCAATCACTTATTCATTTTTTTGCATAGTCATTTTAAGTGCATTGTTAATATAAGAATAAATGTGCAATACTGTTAAAATGCATATCTTCATCAAATATAAACACATAAATAAATGACATATCCTATAGTACAGTAATTCAGTGCTTGGACTATTAATAATATAATATAATATAATATAATATAATATAATATAATATAATATAATATAATATAATATAATATAATATAATATAATATAATATAATATAATATAATATAATATAATATAATAATTCCCTTCCCCCAAATTAATACTTCATTACTAATTACCGTAATATTCGTACTACTGTAATAATAAAAGAAGTAAAGCCAGAGGCTCCTCCCAGCTTCGCCTTGCCCCGCCCACTGGGCGTGAGCACCCCCCACTAAGCCCCGCCCCGCTTTCCGCCGCCGCCTTTCGCGACCTATTGCCTTCCCCAGTTCCACACTCCCCGCCTCCTTTCCACAATGCCTCTCCCGGATTGGCGCAGGCGGACTGCCACTCCCGCGGGCGCCGGGGCTCCCCGTTCCCCTCTCTTCCCTCTTGCCTCGCCCGCCCCGCCCCTCGGCCTGGCCCCGCGCTGATTGGCCGAGACGGGGGCGTAGGGGGCGTGGCTCGGCGGACTACCCGGAGGCGGCGCGGCGGCGGCGGCGGCAGAAGCAGCTGGAGGAAGGAGCGCGAGCGAGCGCCCGAGGGGAGGGGTGAGTCCTCAGCGTGGTCGGCACGGGACGCGCATGCGCGCGGGGCAGCTGCCCCACTCCTCACCCAAGGGGGGAAATGGGGGGGGGGGAGGAGTAACTGAGATGGACCCCCCTCTTAAAAAGTGTATCTTTAATGTTGTTATGAGTTAATTTTTGTAGGGGGAGTCGAAAGCTTATTGCTCCCCCCTCCATAGTTTGTCTCCCATAGGTTAGGGGGCTTAAAGTCTGTGGCTCTGACCCCCCCATTTGAAAGGCCAGTTCCAACCCCCCCCCTTGAGGGGAGGGGAAGGCTTCTTTCCTGGCCTCCCCCCCGGGTTGAAATTGGTTGGGGGCTTATGCCCTTGGTGATATATTTTTTTTTGGGGGGGTTATAAATGTGACACTCCTCCCAATCTGAAATCAGGGAGGGGGTTAAAGTAAGGAGGCTTGATCCCTTGCTGTCGGAAAGAAGGGAGGATCATATGGTTAATTTCTGTCAACCCCCCCCCCCTTTGGGACTGAAGAGGGGCAAGGGGCGGTCTCTGAGATACGGATTTTGGGGGAGAAAAGATAACTCTCCCTACAATTTTGGGGGTCCAGAGGTTGAGTCCCTCGCCTCTTCACAAGAGCTGAGAGCCTTCTTGTGTGTGGGGAGGGGGGGTAGTTGTCAAAAAATCCACAACCCACCCATTAGGAAAGATCTGTCTCTAAAAGTGAATTGGCTTCCTCGTTTCTCTTCCCAGTGCCCCACCCTGCCCTGCAAGCAAAGGGGCAGGGGTCTTAATTTCCCCTTATCAAGCCTGAGTGCTTATGGGTGTTTTTCGGTGGGTTGGGGGGTGGGGAGATCAGATGTTAACCTTCGGACTATCAGCCCCCTGGTATGACTCCCCCCACAAAATAAAAGTTTCCCTGCCTTGTTTCACCCCCCCAACAGGTAGAGAATGAACGTCCTCTGTGGGCATCGAGGGGTTAATTCACCCCCCAGACTTAATTATACATTAACTCTGCGTGAAGCCAGGGGGGGCAGAAAAAAAGTTAAGTTCTGCTCCCTCCCCATTTGTCTGCCACCACCTGGCTTGAAAAGCGGGGCGGGGTGGGGGGCTTTGAAAACACTCAAGCATTCAAGGACTAGGGGAAATTTCACTTCTGGGGTGGGGTGGGGGCGTGGAAGGTGACTTTGTTTTCCTGGTCAGAGTTTGAGGCTGGGGAATAGAGAGCAACTTTGAGGCTCCTTCGAAGGACAAAAAATGGGAGGTTTGTTTCTTTAGGTGTGGGTACAGTCTTTAAAAAAGTGTTTTGGCTTCCTTTCTCCTTGGCATTCCTCTCACCCACTCCAAATTTATTTATTTAAAGTATTTATAAGCTAGTTTTGGGGGTAAAAAAGAGATGCCTCTTCCAACCATCAATGTATGCAATTTTTTTTTTTTAAAAGAAATATTCTCCCCCTTGATGCCCTGCCTTTTTCTGCTAAAAATGTATAATATATAAATGGGTGTGTATATATGAACTGTTTCTCGAGACAGACGGGTGCCAACAAAACAACTCTCTATATTGGATACAGTTGTACCTTGGTTTTAAAATTCAATCCGTTCCGGGAGTCAGTTCAACTCTGGAATAGTTAGAAAACCAAGGGGCGGCTTCTGATCAGCTTCCGAAAATTGCTCGAAAACCGGAACAATTACTTCTGGTTTTTGATTGTTGGGGAGCCGGAACGTTTGAGTTCAAAGGCATTTGGCTTCCGAGGTTCCACAGTACATAAAGAGAGAGAGAGATTGAGAAATATCTCTAGCACAGCTGGAATGTACAAAGGTTAAGAGCCTCAGACATTGCTCTGCCAATCTCCTTTGGGTTGAAAAAGCTGCTTCCTGATGGGAAAAAAATCATAGAAATGTATTGTCAGAAGGAACCATGGGGGTGCATCTAGTCCAACCCCCTGAAATGCAGGAATCTGTCACCCAATGTGGGGCTTGAACCCTCAACCCAGGGATTGAGAGACTAATGCTCTACCAATCTAGCTATCCAGCCTTAAGTAAGATCTTAAAACTGGGGGGGGGGGGGGGATTTGCTTGTTGGAGAAATGCACCGTACTGGGAGAGACTGGCCAATGGCCTGATTTGGAATAATGCAGATTCACCTATTGGAATCCTTGGTTTCCTTGGGCAAAATATTGGTGGGAATTCGCACCCATTGCCCTCTGGGTGTTTCAGCACTCCAACTCCCAGCAGCCAGGAATGGTCAAGGGTGATGTTGGGAGTTGAAATTCAACAAAACCTGGAAAATAGATGTTTTCTCCTCCTGGTTATCCTCTGTAAAGTATATGGGAAGAGCTTATAGTAAAATAGCAGGAGAGTCCTAGCCCAGCAGGACATCTGCTCTGCATGCAGAAGATCCCAGGTTCAGTCCCAAGTATTTCCAGGTAGGTCTGGGAGAGCTGCTGCCGGTCAGTGTAGGTGATATTGAGCAACGGGGACTAATTCAAGGTCTGGCTTCATAAAGCAGATTATCAAGTTTCTAGATTGCAAAAAAATAAATCCACATCACCCTCCTTGCTGCGGTCCCAGCATCTCCTGATAGGACTGGGGATGTAATAGAATCATAGATTACATAGATTGGAAGGGACTCCAGGAGTCATCCAGTCCAACCCCCTGCAATGCAGGGATCTCAGCTCAAACATCCATGACAGATGGCCATCCAGCCTCTGCTTTAAAACCCCCAAGGAAGAAGAGTCCACCACCTGTTCCTCTTATCATCAGAAAGTCTTTCCTGAGGCTGAATCGGAATCTCCTTTCTTGTGACTTGAAGCCACTGGTTCGGATCCTACCCTCCAGAGCAGGAGGAAACAAGCCTGCTCCCTCTTCCCTCTGACAGCCCTTGAGATATTTGAAGATGGCTCTCATATCTCATCTTTTACAGGCTAAACATCCCCAGCTCCTTCAAGCGCTCCTCATCAGGCTTGGTCTCCAGACCCTTGTTCCTCCTCCTCTGCACACCTTTCAGCTTGTCAAGATCCTTCTTAAATCGTGGTGCCCAGAACTGGACAGAGTATTCCTGGTGTGGTCTGACCAAGGTAGGACAGAGTGAGGCTATGACTTCCCTTGATCTGGACACTAGACCTCTGTTGATGTCCCCTGGATCAAATGGTAGAGAACCAGCGCAGACCATATTGACCTAGACAGATGAGTGGTCTGTAAGCTTCCTGTGTTCCTTAGGACCAGCTGAGTTCCTTATGCTGGGGTTGGTTAGCTCCCTTCCCCCCAGCCCTATTTAATGTGAATCCATTGGGATTTCTGTTCATGGTGATATTGGGGAGGTTACATTATTCTTATTCTTGTGGTGGTATCAGGGTAGCCACTTAAGTTTGTCTATTGCCCTATATCTGTATATCTCAGGGCAAGAAACCAAACCAAAAATCTCGCTTGCAATCCTGCCTTTGATACTGTCCCTGCATAGTTTTGGAGGCAGACATGATTTGCTCCTAAATGGCGCATGCCCTGTAATTTCTTGCTGAAATCCTGCAACTTTTTATACTGCGAATGTTCTGGTTTGGGATTTCCTTGTTGTGCAAAAGTGCCCTTCTGGAAGTCAATAACAGTGGGGTGGCATGCATTGCTGAGCAGCTAATATAAAGCAGAATGGTGTGTGGACGGTCTGGGATAAACCCAGCAGTGATGCACAATGACCTGATCAGTTGCAGCAAACTCCCCTAGGAGGAAAGGTTCCTTCAGCGTCTGGGACTTTTTAGTTATGAGAAAAGGCAGGTAAGAGGCGACACGATGGAAGTTTACAGCAGGTCCAGGACAGGTCCAGACAAGTCCTTAAAACTATGGCACTCCCTCCCACTTGAGGCAGGAATGGCCAACAACTTGGCTGGCTTTGAAAGCTGATTGGGCAGATTCAGGGAGGAGAAATTCAGTGGCAACTCGACACCATGGTTATGCTTCTCCCATGTTCAGAGACCGCAATGCTTCTAAATCCCAGTTGCTGGAAGCCACCCAAGGGGAGAGGTCTCTTGAGCTCGGGTCCTGCCCGTGGGCTTTCCAGGGGGCATCTGCTTGGCCACGGTAACAACAGGATGCTGGTTAGAACCAAGGTTGCAGGTTTGATTCCTATATGGGGCAACTTGCAGGGGGTTGGACTAGATGACCCTCAGGGTCTGATCCAACGCTAAAATTCTGTTTCTTGATGGGCTGTTGGCTGGATCCAGCAGACTGTTTATGCTGCACAATAAGCCCACCCACAGAGAAACCACACCAGTCTAGAGCTAGATTTCTCCCCACTCTTTGCAAAGATGCATTGTTTTCCCCCTGTGTATATAGATTGAGGCAGAGCCTGACTGTGCCGGTGGCGCCAGATGGGAGTTGGAGCCCAAACATCGGGATGGCACCAGGTTGACAAAGGATGTTCCACACTAGAGTTTCCCAAACTTGGGTTTCCAGCTGTTTTTGGACTACATCTCCCATCCTTAGGTAGCATGCCCAGTGGTCGGGGATGATGGGAACTGTAGTCCAAAAACAGCTGGAGACCCAAGTTTGGGAAGTCCTGATCCAGACCAATACAGGTGCAACTACATCTGCAAAAAAAGGTAGCCTTATTTATAGTAAAAACCTCCATAATTTCACTTCAGGGTTTGTGGACCATTGTGGAGCTTTTGACAATCGATTGACTGAAAGTTTAGGACAAGAATTGCGTAATGGCTTCTTTTCTTTAAGTAGTTAAAGCTGGATAAAAAGCAGATAAAAGCAGATAACATCAACTAAAAGGAATTGGCAGCTCTCAAAACAACTTCAGCTCCTAAATGCCTGGTCTGCTTTTAATTTCTCCTGGAAGCTAATAGTGAGGGAGATGGATGCACCTCATGAGTAAGGGCATCTCACAAATGGGAAGTCACCACCAAGGAGGCCCCATCTTGGGTCACTACCAACCAGGCACCCTGGCAGCCTTGTGTTAACCTTGTGGATGGGGGTGGGGAGGGCGGAGGACTTCTGCATCTTTTGCCCCGACCCAGCAGGGCTCGTCTTCCAGCCTCGCCACTGTGAAGGAAGGTCTCCAGTCCTTAGTGTATAACATGGCAGTGGCAGAAAGGAGTCGTCCCCTGCCAGTCTGCTTGCTTTCCTGCATGGAACTCCTGCTGGCCACGGATGAGCTCAGTCGGTGGAGCATGAGGCTCTGATCTCAGGGTTGTGGGTTCAAGTCCCACAATGGGCAAAAGCAAGGCTTTTTTTCCAGCTGGAACTTAGTTCCATTGCCTCTCGGGAAGTTGCCTTTGCCATCTGAAGAGAATGAGGGAGGCATTCAAAGTGAGTTCCAGCACCTCTTTTTCAAGAAAACTAGCACTGGTAAAATAACAACCCCCTTGGGCTCCCTCCCTACTCTACAATTATAAGATTCTACGACCAGGCATTTGGGATTCAAGGCTTTCTCGTCACTTTTTACGCCAGCCCTGTGAGGTAGGCAAGGAGTTCTCTCTTCATGTGGCTGACAGAAGTGTGGGTGGAAAAAATGAGGCTGCAGGGGATACCGTATTTTTCACCCTATAGGAGGCACTTCCCCCCCCCCCTCCAAAAATGAAGGGGAAATCTGGGTGCGTCCTATGGGGCGAATGCAGGCTTTCGCTGAAGCTTGGAGAGCGAGAGGGGTGGGTGCGCACCGACCCCTCTCGCTCTCCAGGCTTCAGGAACACATCCGTAGCCTAGGCAGCCCTGCGGGAGTCCTGCAGGGATGTCTAGGCTGCGGATAGCAGCCTGCTTCCCGGAGTGTCGGGCGCCCTGAAAGGAGAGCTCCCGGCGCTTCGGGAACACATCTGCATCCTAGGCAGCCCTGCGGGATTTCCCCGCAGGGCTCCCCACGCTGCGGATAGCAACCTGCCGCCGGGCGGGCGGGGCACCCTGAAGCAGAGCGCCCCGCGTGCCGGGCAGACATCGGCCAGCCCCACAAGCTCAGGAGAGGCGCAGCGCCGCCATCCCGCTGTTCCTCGACCTGGTTCGGTTTCCCCGACCAGCTTTTGGGGGGGAAATAAAGGAAATCCCCCCCTTTATTTCCCCCCATAAAAACTAGGTGCGTCCTATGGGACGGAGCGTCCTATGGGATGAAAAATACGGTAATTTCATAGCAGAATGGGGATTTGAACTTGGGACCGAAATGTTGTCGTTCCGCTCACGTTTTTTAAAAAGTCCCACATCTTTTTGCCTGGAGGCTCTACCAGAATCCTTAAAAACAGCTAGGGAGCAGTGATTTTTTTGACGTGCTACTTGCAGTGCTGCAAAGAGGACTTTTAATCTTGAGGAGCAATAGTACAGTATGTTTGCCTAAGGAGCTGCCCAGCGGGTAGACTTTGAACGCTCTGGTTCTGGACAGACCTCCAGGCGGGGACCTCTGCAGGAATTCTCCCCTGGTAGGCAGAGACAGGGTCAGCAAACAGAGGATAAACTAGCAGAGAAAGCTGGTTGACTCCACTGAAGTTGGCTGGGTCTAAGCCGCTGGGAGTGGGACCCTCACCTCTGGGGAAGGGAACCCACTGGAGCGTGGTGGGGAATGATTATTGGAAGGGCTGGATCCCACCAAAGGAGAGCCAGCTAGTCTAGCATGCTGCTCTCAAAGGCATCTTCAGGGTCAAGCGCAAGTCAAGCCCCACAGAGAGCACTCTGCAGTAGTCCAGTCTGGACACATTATTAGCGATAGGCAACATTTTACTGTTTTAACATGTTCCGTGAAATTGCTCCCTCTAACAGTAAATCTGAGATGACGACAAATTAGCGCCTGGCTAATTTTGAACACTGATCTTACAAATACAGTGGTACCTCTGGTTGCGAACAGGATCCATTCCGGAGGCTCATTTGCAACATGAAAAGAGCGCAACCCGCAGCAGCGTGTATGCGCACGCACAGGTTGCGATTCGCTGCTTCTGTGCATGATGTCATTTTGCACTTCTGCACATGCGCAAGCAGCGAAACCCGGAAGTAACCCTTTCCGGTACTTCCGGGTCACCGCGGGACGTAACCTGAAAGAACGTAACATGAAGCGGACGTAACATGAGGTATGTCTGTACAGTAATAGCTCAGAGACTCATGCAGAGAGACACGGATGGGCTCCTGTGAAGCCAGCTGGTCCTCATTTTATGAATAAAATCACATATCAGATACTCGCACAGAGAGACTCCTCTGGAAGCAACTGGCTCTCGCTTGTTCTGTGTCGTCTTTTTGCACCTTTCAGTTCAGGAGAGACAAGGTCTTCATCTCCAAGAAGTCTGAGGAAGCCTGTTAAGCTCTGAGTTTTTCCCCAAGGGAAAAAGAAATAGGTCAAGGCCTTTTTGGGAAAACAGCCATTCAGGATTATCTTACAGCTTGCCAGCCAGTTCCTTTGGCCGAGGTGGGGAGTGGGCAAGCGAAGAGAGGTTTTCCTTTCCCCATCCTTTCGCTTCTTGATGGTGGGCAGTGAGAATTTTGTGGTTTTGTGGAGAGACAATGGGAGAGCCTGGCTCCTGGTCTCCCAGCTGGGAAAAATCCCAGAAGTTCTTGGGGTGGTGGGGAGGCTGACCCCTTTAAAAGAAATAATGGCGAGGGCCTCTCTCTACGTGGCTGAACTGGTGCCTGGGCTGGTCCCAAGAGAACAGGAGGAAATCTTTTTTACTGTGGCTGCAAAGAGCAATGCTTGGGAAATGCACCCAAATCTATGCTTTGAACCAGAGGTTCCCACCCGCCCTGGGAGCAGCAGGCTTTGGAAAACTGGTGTCATTGAATCGAGACCATCAACTTTGCAGAGTTAATCTCCCCCCCAATTCTTTTGCCCAATCTGGGGCTCGAAATAGTTTGAGCTGGATTTTGAACAAATGTGCAATTAATCGTTACTGCTTTGAATCTTATGGGTGTCAGCACAGTGGTTCTCGAACTTTCAGAATAACAATTTGCTCACACCACACCGGATTTTTTTATTGACAAGAAATATATTGGAAAACAACAAGAAACAACTTCTGGCGGTGTTTGATTTGTAACGTAGAGCACCGTTACTTTATAATGGAATCATGGGACACCCAGAAAGTATTAAACAATGCAGCAGCGTCGGGACACACATCATTCCCAAAAGATAACTGTAAGCGAGCCTCTTACATATGAACCTTAAATGCTGCTTTTTCCTGGGGGACGCAGGGGGACACATACCAATCATCTTTTTTAAGGAAAAAAGCACTGACCTTACATATAAACTCAGTGAGAGGTGTGAGCTTGTGGTTTTTTTTGGCCAGGTAATCTCATTTATATTAGCCCAAATTTGAGACGAACAAGCATTCATCAACACAAAGAAGCCTCTCTCTTTTCTGATCTTTCATATTTGTAGGAAAATCCCTGTTCACAACAATATGATGTGGATAACTGTAGAAGAATAGCTAATACAGCGGACGCTTGGGTTGCGAACGGGATCCGTGCATTCGCAACCCGCAGCATTCGCAACCCGCAGTGGCACATCTGCACATGTGCAAAGCGCGATTTAATGCTTCTGCGCATGTGTGACCACCGAAACCCAGAAGTAACCCATTCCAGTACTTCCGTAACCTGAAAAAACGCCACCTGAGGCATCTGTAACCCGAGGTCTGACTGTGGTCTTGAAGAGAGGCATGGGTACTGTTTCTAGGGTGTGTGTGGGTGTGTGTATTTGTGTGTGTGTAAAATTATTTTGATGTGATACCATGCTCTACTACACTGAAAAGTTAAAATGTTTCTTTAATTGTCCTTGAATCTTCGCAGCACAATTGCCACCCTCTCCTGCTGCCCTTTGAGAAGCACGGGGTTAGCATATTCCTTACAAGCCACCATTTGTAACCACTAACTTGTCAAGTTTCTAGATCTCATGGTTGCAAAAAACCACAAAAAAAACTGTATACATGAATGAAATCACAGGTTCAGGTCCCGGCATCTCCAGACAGCACTGGGAAGGTCTGTCACTGGGAATGGCAAAGAGCTGCTGCCAGTCAGTGTGGGCAGTACAGAGCTAGATGGACCAGTATAATGCAATTTTCTTACAAAGCACAATTATATAGAAAAGAGAGGGGAAATATTTTTTTTTAAAAAAAAAACAGTTTATTGAAGGTTTTTAAATATATTGAGCACTAAAATCCCAACACATTTCATAAAAGATTATAAAGGATTACAAAAAGGAAAGAAAATAATATTTTCCTCTTCTTTTTTTTTTTTGCTTTTTCTCTTACCTATAAAATTATGTTTTGTAATAATATGTTGTTGTTTATTATCTTTTTAGAAGTGTGTTTGGATTTAGTGCTCAATATGTTAAAAACCTTCAATGAAATTGTTTAAAATACTGTATATATAATGCATCTTCTGCAAATTCCAGTGTGGCAAGTTATAATCGCACAATAAACATAATTTTAAAACAAACAGCTGAAAGCTTCTGTGCCCATTTTCACCTTCTCTTGTTGGCTTGTGAAAAATGCCTCTTTGTTTTATGGAGAATCTGCTTGGTTACTGAATTCCAAGGAGTGTTGCTATGCTGCTGGTTTTGATGTATTTAAAGTCTCGCCACTCCAGTTTCAAGAGCGAAATGTGGTTTGATTCCCCTTTTGTTTGAATCCTGAGATTTGTGGCTGGCTTTGGGTTCGAGGAAGTATTAGGCAGTGCGCAATGGGCAGCCTGTGACAATCAGCGCTACCTTTCGGAGAGGTGAATTGGGTGTTTGCAGGGTAAGGTGATCTTGAAGGGAAACTGGCCCAATCTGTCTTGAGGCTGAATCCCAACAAGAAAGGAGTGCTGTTTCTGGAGGACAGGGGGACTCCCTGGTCCTGAATGGGGCAACTGTGCCCCTGAAGGACCAGGTGCACAGCCTGGGAGTCATTTTGGACTCACAGCTGTCCATGGAGGCGCAGGTCAATCCTGCATCCAGGGTGGCTGTCTACCAACTCTATCTGAGACCCTCCCTGCCCGCAGAGTATCTTGCCATAGTGGTGCATGCTTTAGTTATCTCCCGCTTGGACTACTGCAATGCGCTCTACGTGGGGCTACCTTTGAAGGTGACCCGGAAACTTCAACTAATCCAGAATGCGGCAGCTAGACTGGTGAGACCGCCGAGACCACATAACAATGGTCCTGAAATACCTACATTGGCTCCCAGTACGTTTCTGAACACAATTCAACGTTTTGGTGCTGACCTTTGAAGCCCTAAATGACCTCAGCCCTGTATACCTGAAGGAGCGTCTCCACCCCCATCGTTCTGCTCGGACATTGAGGTCCAGCACTGAGTGCCTTCTGGCAGTTCCCTCCCTGCGAGAAGTGAGGTTACAGGGAACCAAGCAGGGGGCCTTCTCGGTGGTGGCACCCGCCCTGTGGAACGCCCTCCCACCAGATGTCAAGGAAATAAACAATTAAATGACTTTTAGAAGACCTCTGAAGGCGGCCCTGTATCAGGAAGTTTTAAATGTTTGGTTTTATAGTATGTTTTTATGTGTGTTGGAAGCCACTAACCCAGTCAGATGGACAGGGTTGACACTGTTATTATTATATACTAACAATAGTACTTTGAACTTGGCCCGTTGGCAAATTGGTAACCAGTGCAGATCTCTGAGTAGGTGTGTTGCTTTCGACGAGGCCTGTCAGCATTCGCACTGCGGCATTCTGCATCGATTGCTACTTCTGGGTCAAGCTCAAGGGAGGTCCTACGGAAAGTGCATTGCAGTAGTCCAGTCTTTAAGGGTGGTTATTTGAAGATGAGTATTGTATGGCCGAGTTAACACACAGCGCCACTTGTCAGGTGGGCGGGTGTGTGCATGCAGCCTCCCCTCTCCGTTGACCTTTGGACCTGATGGTGCTCTTGTGCCATTCAAAAACAGCCCTGATGCCAGAATCCTGCATTCTTTCTCTGGATTGACCTGCTGAACAAGTGGGAGCAGATTAGATGGATCCTTCCTGCTTTTATTTTTTAATGCAACCCATTCTCTCTCTCTTAAGATTTTTATTTAGATTTTCCATCATACAAAAGAAAAAGAGAAATACTGTAATACATAACAGAAAAGAAACATTAAATCATTATACATTAAATCATTATACAATATCCAAAAAAGCTAAACAAAATAAAATAAACCCACCAGCCTATTTAACTTCCTTCCTCCGCTACTCATCTTCTCTAGAATCAATTTTACCCTTATCATTGCATTCTGATTGTTTTTATTTTCTCTATATACATATATGTCACTGATAAATTATTGTTTTGATGCATTTACATTCTTAGTCTAAGCATATCAGCATGTCTTTTTAGAGCAGTATTTTGTCATATAGTCATCAAAGCATCACCATTCATTTTTTAGTTTTTTATTTGACTGCTGTCTTATGGATGCTGTTAATTTAGCCAATTTTAAATATTCGTTTAATTTGAGAAGCCATTCCTCTTTGGTAGGTAGTTATTTACCTTTCCATTTAGATGCTATTACTATCCTAGCTGCTAGGATAGGACAGCTAGATGGATCCTGCTTTTTGCCCTGTTTGGAATCCTGTTTGGATGAGGGCTACCTTTGGGTATTTTCCGTCTCTCTTTCTACACTTGCATTTTGTTTTCGTCGGCTTTCTGTGTCACTGCTCTGGGCAGCCTTGTTCCAGTGAACAGCTCTTACTCTTAGGAAGTTCTTCCTAAGATTTAGTTGGAATCTCCTTTCTTTTGACTTGAAGCCATGGGTCCGGGTCCTTGCTTCTGGGGCAGGAGAAAGCAAGCTTGTTCCCTCTTCCATGTGACAGCCCTTGAGATATTGGAAGATGGCTATCATATCTCCTCTCAGTCGCCTCTTTTCCAGGCTAAATGTACCCAGCTCCTTCAACCGTTCCTCATAAGGCTTGGTCTCCAGTCCCTTGATCATCTTATTATCAAAATTTCCAGACTTTTAGCTCTTTGAAGTGAGAAAAAAAAGCAATGAAATAGCTCAACGGATGCTTCCAGTGGTTTCCCCAAATTCAGCTGAAATTGCAACTTATACTGGCTTCTCCAGTAGATTTTGATAATAAACTTGATTTGCAATGGGGGTTGGATAATTTCGATTGCACCTGTACGTTGACCAGCTGTCAGTCCCCCAGAAAGGTCTTTGCAACATTGGGTCGGAATCTCCTTTTCTGCAATATCAATGCATTAATTTATTGCTGTTTATATTATTTAAAGGCTGGCCACACTTGTCTAATCTCAGCAGGACGCCGAGCACCCCAGGAAGACCTCCTTGGAACTGACAAAGGCAGTTCACTGTGCTGAGTTGAGCAACGAAGGTCAATTTTGTCCATTTCCTTGAGGTGCCCAAGTGTGTGGGTGTGTGGGGTGTCCTTTCTCCTGCGGAGCTCAGCCAACCTCCCTCTCGGATCTTCTCTGCCGCGAGCCCCACCTCTGGCCCCAGGCAAGAATATTTCTCCTCTCTTCCCCCTGCTGTGTGTGTTTCATGTTAAGTTTCTTCCGGCTGAAATTTGCGGGAGGAACCCGTGTCTTTCCACCCTGGTTTCTTCCAGTTTAATTTTTGGGGAGCTGATGGTGCTGGGCACCTCAAGGTGCTGGTGGGGGAGAAGGATGGAGGACACCTGCCCTGCTGCATGCCGTGTTCAAAATCCCCCTGGCAATGTATAAAGCAAGTAATCATTGTTGGAAATGGAAAGAAAAGGAAGGTACTTTTTACCATAAGTGGTGGGTCTGTAAGGAGGTGAAAGCTTTCTGGGAAATGATTTATAAAGAACTTAGAAAAATGTTGAAATATACATTTGTAAAAAAGTCCAGTAGCCTTCTTACTAGGCATTGTAGGTAATGAAATACATAAGCAAGATAAAAGGCTGTTTTTATATGCAACAAGAATATTACTAGCCCAACGATGGAAGCAACAAGAGATAGCAATGAAAGAAGAGGGGCAGACGAAACTAATGGACTATGCCGAGTTGGCGAAACTAACGGGGAAAATTCGGAACTAGCAAGACCAGACTTTCCTGAAAGGCTGGAATAAATTTACAGAATACTTGAAAGACAATTGTAAACAACTAACTTCACTGGTAGGGTTGCAAGAAGTTTTGTAAGGTGGACTTTATCAGTTATTGCAAAGTATAATTTTAAAATTGTTGATCTATGATTAGGATTTAATAGTAATAATTATAATCCCAAAATGCAGTATTAGATAATAAGTGGGAAAACCATTAGTCAAGGAGGACGGAAGTCTCAGGGTGTTGTGGCCAAATGCATTTTATATTATATACAAATTGAATGCTATGTTTAAAATATCTCTAAAAATTGATAAAAATTATTATAAAAAACACAAAATCCCCCTGGCAACAGGCGCGTTTTGTGGCTGGCTTGGGTCCAATTGTGACCCCCAACGTCTCCCTCTGGCCGGCCCCTCTGGCTTTCTTAAGCAGGTCAGCAGGAGAGCCTATTTACTGCATTTATCTCCCAACTTTTTCTCCAAGGAGTACATGGTTCACCCCCCTCCTCAGGGAGGGAGGTTAAGAGGCTGTGAACTGACTCACCAGGTCACCCAGGCAGCTTCAGGGCAGAGTGGGGATTTGAACCCTGATCTCCCAGGTCCTTGTCTGACACTCTAACCACTACACCCCACCGGCTTCCCAGAGTTAAGTAGGCAAATAAATATGGGGAAAGCAAAGTGTCCCTTAGAGAAGGATCTGAAATCTTTTCCTTGAAGCTTGAGTTTCATCATAGGAGTCATAGCGTTGGAAGGGACCATGAGGGTCATCTAGAATAATAATAATAATTACTGTTGTCGTTGTTTGTTATACCCTGCCCATCTGACTGGGTTGCCCCCACCACTCTGAGTGGCTTCCAGCATATATAAAAGTATAATAAAACATCACACAGGAGCAAAAGGAATCTTTTGCCCAATGTGGGGCTCAAACCCACAACCCCAAGATTAAGAGTTGCATACTCTTAATCTTAAAACGGAGCTGTTTTATTCTGGATTGTTCTTTTTGACGTTTTAATGTGTTATAAACTGCTTGTTGATTTTTTCCCTTTAAAATGTAAAGCGGTATAGAAATGAAACATAATAATAATAATAGTAGCAGTAGTAGTAATAAAGTTCATTGCAAAAAAGAACAAAGGTGCCTGGACATTCTGTCACGGTGAAGGCAACTAGATTTCAGGTGCCGATGGGCGATTAGCTGATCTATCTGAGTTTCCAACCTTGAGTGCGCGGCGGCTCTGGCAAGCGTCCTAATGTCCTGCACTTGAGATTAAGATCTCTCCTGCTCAAGTTGCAGCGGGAGAATTAAGATAGCAGCTGGGCGGTTAGCTCCAACTACTCCCACCCACATAATCTCGCCGTCTCTCCTTAGCAGGCGCTCAAGCCGAAGCGCTGAGTGATGATAATCATATGAAAAATATTGTGTCTGCGTCCTCAGCCCTTCTCAGTAAGGGGGGCAGCCGGTGACATCCGAGCCCCAGATCAGTGCTGGTTTCTGCTCGGTTCTTTGCTGCAGGGAATTAATTTCATTCCCCCTTTTGCCCGACACAAGGAGCTCAACGCGACGTATGTGGTTCTCCTCCTCCTCATTTCATCCCCACTGCATCCCTGTGAGGTGGGCCAAGCTGAGAGGCGCCAGGTTGCCCCAGGCTGCCTGGAAGAATAGAAAGGTTTCCAGTCAGGGCTCAAAAGGGGCAAAGGGCGGGTGAGTAATAAAAACAGCGCAAGGAGAGCCTGCCGGATCAGGCCCAGGGGCCAGCATCCTAGTCCAGCATCCTCTTCTCACTGCGGCCAACCAGATGCCTATGACGGGAAACCTGCCAGCAGGATTTGAACCCTCTCCCCTTCTGCATCCGGGATTTGGAAAGTTTTTACCCTCTGAGCATCACCCTATTGGCTAGTGGCCATTCCTCTGTGAGTTCATCCATTCCTCTTTTGAAGCCAGCCAGGTTGGTGGTCATACTGCCTCCCGTGGCAAGGAGTTCCATAGTTTAACTATGTGTAGCATTAAGAAAGGCTTTCTTTCATCTGTTCCGAATCCCCCAGAATTCAGCTTCGTGAGCCAAGGAGTTCAGCATCTGAAGGCAGCCCTGCATGGGGAAACATTTTCAAGTTTAATGTTCTATTATGTTTTTTATACATTTTGGAAGCCGCCCAGAGTGGCTGGGGCAACCCAGTCAGACGGGTGGGGTATAAATAATAAAATTATTATTATTTTCAGTGCTCCCTCCCCCCCGGGGTACTCAAGTGTATGCAGTACTGGCATGTTTTTTCTTTCTCTAGAAGAAAAGCACTGATGATGATGATGATGATGATGATGATGATGATGGAATAGGACATCCAAGGATTTCTTCCTTGCAGGGGGTTGGACTAGATGACCCTTGGGGTTCCCTTCCAACTATGATTTAATAATAATATAATTAATAATAATTAACAATAAAATATATTATTTATGCCCCCCCCCAATCTGGCTGGGTTTCCCCAGCCACTCTGGGCGGCTTCCAACAAAAGATTAAAAGTACATTAAAACATCAGTCATTAAAAACATCCCTAAACAGGGCTGCCTTCAGATGTCTTCTAAACGTCAGACAGTTGTTTATCTCCTTGACATCTGATGGGAGGGTGTTCCACAGGGCTGGCGCCACCACTGAGAAGGCCCTCGGAAATTATTCTTATTTTCATCAGAGAGATGTTGGAGGGTCTGTAATATGTGCTGCATTGATCATGGAAATGTTTGTGTGCATGTTTTTTTAAAAAACCTAAGTAGAAGTCCCTCTAGTCCAGGAGCAGGGTGAGGTCCTCTTTGTTCTGCTGCCGCTCTGAAACCTGATTTGTGTCCCCCCTGCCCTGGTTTTTTATTCTCGACCTTGAGCTTAGTTCTGGTGACTCCACCGCTCCGCTCCTCCTCCTCTCTCTCTGCAGTTGTGCATTGCTGAAAGCGGGATGTCAGAGAGCGTTTCGGGACTGGGAGCTTCCCGTTGCAATCCTTTGTGGCCAAAAATAAGCTGGGATGGAAAAGGGATGAAGGAGGGGAGGGGGGAGGCAGAGGGGTGTGTTGTGACCACAGGCCTGTTTTCCCCAAAATGAAATTAGTAGTTCAAGAGAAGAATGGTTCCTTCTCTGTCTGTCTGTCTGTCTGTCTAGCCAGCCACTGATGTGTCAGTTTCTTACCCAGCTATGTGTGAATAATAATAATAATAATAGTAATAATAATATCCTGTCTTTTTGTCTAACAGAGACTCAAGGTAGATTACAGCTTAAATAGAAATAGCTAAAAATATTGGGTGGGGGGAGAATAATAATAATAAAGCACAAATAAAAATGCACAAACACATGTATATGAAAACATATAAGGAGCGTCTCCACCCCCATCGTTCTGCCTGGACACTGAGGTCCAGCTCCGAGGGCCTCCTGGCGTTCCTTCACTGCAAGAAGTAAGGTTACAGGGAAGCAGGCAGAGGGCCTTCTTGGTGGTGGCGCCCACCAGATGCCAAGGAAATAAACAACTACACAACTTCCTAAAGGCAGTCCTGTACAGGGGAGTTTTTGATGTTTGATGTTTTACTGTGTTTTTAGTGTCTGTGGCCAACCCAGTTAGAGGGGCGTGCAGGAACTCTCCTCTTTCCTCCTCCCTCCAAGCTCGTTTTCTTTTTGTGCTGTGTCTATTTAGATTGGAAGCTTTTTCTTGAGTAATTTGTTAGCTGCCCTGGGAGCCTTTTGTCACTGTCATTGTTGTTCCAGATTGGGGTACTTCTTTGACTTCCTAACAAGTCCATCCGATTTAGGTTTTGAGCTACTGTCCTTAACTCCTCCCCGCCCCCCTTCTCTTCCTCAGGAGGTCTGGTTCTTTTCCTGGGCAGCCCCTGAGCCTGGGATGGGGAATGGTCGAGCAGCAGGAGGCCAAGTGGGTTTCAAGCAGAAAGATGTAGAGCCGCAAATCCACATGCCGATTTTGCCAGAGGTGAGTTTTGCTGAGAACGCTGGCAGCGTGAAGGTCAATTCAGCAGGATAACAAATACTTGAGAGATGTAAGATAGGAGAACTGAATAAAATGTATCTGAAGAAGTGTGCATACACACGAAAGCTCATACCAAGAACTAACTTAGTTGGTCTTTAAGGTGCTACTGGAAGGATTTTTTTTTGTTTTGAATAAAATGGTTAGAGTAAAATGCAGGAATGGTGGGAAAACTAAATGAGCCATGGAAGGGGAAAGAGGGAGGTCATCAAATGTATGGTGCAAAATTGAAAACTTAATAAAAACTATAATACAGTGGTACCTTGGACGTCGAACGGAATCCGTTCCGGAAGTCTGTTCGACTTACATAACGTTCAGAAACCAATGCATGGCTTCCCATTGGCTGCAGGAAGCTCTTGCAGTCAATCGGAAGCCGCAAAAGTCGCGTAGCATGTTCGGGTTCCAAAGAACGTTCAAAAACTGGAACAACCACTTCTGATTTTTGATCGTTTGGGAGCCAAAATGTCCGACTCCCAAGGCATTTGAAAACCAAGGTATGGCTGTAATAAAAAAGATTTGAGTGCTGGTCTCAAAGTGTGGGTGGCAGTGGGCATTGTAGGTGGAGAGAGTTTCAGGGATGAAGGGCACCAGGTTGGCAAACGCTGCCCTAGAACAGCCTTGCAGTTAGACCAGGTAAGTGTTCCTTCACAGGTAAGTTTACTAGTCCTGCATAAATCCATCTAGATTTTCAATCTCAAGGTGTGAAAGAAAGGGGCAGGCCTGATCGCCTATGGCGGACAGGAACCAGCAAGGAAGAAGTTCGCCAGCGTCTCCCTTGTCCGCTCGCCTGCTGCCAGTTCCTGCTCACCCTAGGTGACCAGCCAAGTGGCTTGTGAGTTTCTAGGTGCTTCCTTGCCAGCCTCCTTTGGTTTTCTGTTCCAGGCTGCCCAGGAGAGAAGGAGCGTCCTCAACTCCCTGATATCTGGGGCGTTTGCTGGCGCTGTGGCCAAGACTGCGGTGGCGCCTCTGGACAGGACGAAAATCATATTCCAAGGTATTTCTGGGAGGGAGGGCAGGTTTTTATAATTTTGTAAGTTGTGTATGCCGTATCATCACAATTATAACAAATAAAGGCTTGACATATCTCGCTTTGCATGTCATGAGTCTATCTCATATATTAGTTTCACCTTTTAAGTTGAATTACTGAAATAAATGAACTTTTCCATGATATTCTAATTTTTCAAGTTTCACCTGTATATAAAAATAGAATGGATGCAGGGAGAACGTAATTAGATGGACAACCCTGTTTTTAATGCTGTGGACTTTCAGCTCCCATTGACAGGGCAGAGAATCTCCCAAACTTAAAGCCTGGTTTGCAGCTCAGATTAAAAGCAAAGCGCATGCACACACGCGCGCTCTCTCTCTCTCTATATATATATAATTTCTGTTTTGAGGATTAATCCTCCAATGAGTTTTTGCTGGAAAGAGATTTGGTTTGATTCAGGGTTTGTTTGCTTGTCTTTCGACTGGCTTATCTTCCGGCTGGGATAATTGGGGGCAGGCAGAGTCAAACTGAGATTGGGGAGAGAGAGAGAATTGTTTCGGGGTGTTTGCAAACTGCATAAGAGATAACCGATACGCTATATGGGGTGGGGGAAACTGGGAAAGCAGGGGAGAATTCTGGTGGGTTGTTTTTTTAAAAAAGTATAAATCACAAGAGAATGCGGCTGATCAGTAGTCTTCAGATCCTTCTAGGCTCCAGTATTGATAAAGAGCTTTGAAAGAAATAGTTAGGGCTCTTACCCTAGAGAAATCCTAGTTCACTGATCCATGAGTGTTAGTGGATGAATTGATTTGTACCTTCAAATGAGTAAAAGCATGCTTGCTTTTAATTTTTCTGCTTTTCTCTTTCAGTATCATCAAATCGGTTTTCTGCCAAGGTAAGACTTAAAGCACAATCCTCCTTTCTTTGCTCTGTTGCTTAGCTCAGCAGCTTTGGTTTTTTCCTTAACAAAGTCCCCTTTTTCCTTAACAAAGGAAACACCCCAGCAGGGGGTGTACAGGTTAACAATTTGGGGCAGGGGACTTTGTTAAGGAAAAAACCAAAGCTGCTGAGCTAAGCAACAGAGCAAAGAAAGGAGGATTGTGGGGGACACGTCCTGCTCCTTCTGAGGTTGTTTGCCCACCTTTGGTCCCCACCTGCACTCAGCTCTCACCTGTGGTTGCTAGGAGTGTCAGCATACAACAGTGGCCACAATCCTGGGAGCAGCTTTGACTGGCTTGCTAAACCAGGTTGAGGGGAGCCGATAGGTCTCAAACCCTCAGTGAGTCAGGGGCTTCCCCTGCATGCGAAGCTAGGCTCCGACGGAGGGAGTGGATGAGACCAAGAGGGAGTCCAGTGGTCAAGAAGGCGGTTTCTGCATGTGCTATAGAGGGGAGTGAGGGGCAGGTGGGGTCGTCCACCTGGGAAGGGAGCCTATCTAGGAGAAAGAAGACTCTGGTCCTTGTGGGACATCTTTGGGAGAAGAAAAGGCTACACAAATCTTGAGGGGAGTCCCTAAGGCGCTTGGATGGCGCCTTGTCCGCCTGCTTCCAGCAACTCGCAGGCGCCATCCAAAGTGGTGCCAAACGTCTTGCTCTGCTTTCCTTTGGACCCCCTCAGCGAGGCCAAGAGAGGCGTCTTGCCGTCTGGGCAGCCCAGGATCTCCATGCACCCTGCCCAGGATTGCATCCCAGGGAGGGCACTTGAGTGCTGCAAACTCAGCAGTCTGGCTTCACCCCCAGAAGCGCACTCCATTGTCTCTTGAGGCAGACAGACGCCAACAACAACAACAGCACACCCCACCGCTGGAACAAAACCTCCTTTTTGGGATTACAGTTTGTGGTTGGTCAAAAGCGTGGCAAACCAAGAGCCCTGGTTCAGATGATGCGCTCAGCCTCTCTCGGTCTCTCTTTTCCAATAACTCTGTTTCTGCTCTCTTTAGGAGGCTTACCGCCTGATCTACCGCACCTACCTCCACGAGGGCTTCTTCAGCCTCTGGCGGGGGAACTCTGCCACCATGGTCCGCGTGATCCCTTACGCCGCCATCCAGTTTTGCGCCCACGAGGAATACAAGCAGATCCTGGGCAGTTACTACGGCTTCCAGGGGAAGTAAGAGGCTGCTGGGGTTGGGGTCTTCTGCAACAGGGTTGGGGAACCTCAGGCCTTGGTCAGTCCAGCTGGTGAAGAGTCACGGGGGTCTCTTCCTCCTGCTGCGACAAGCTCCTTCACACTGGCACAGTCTCCGATTGCTTGGGGAAAGCCCTGGATAGGAGGGGACTTAGAAGGCTGTGGGGAAACAGAGATTTTCAGTTTCAGCAACAGATTTTCATGGAGTAAGACCACTGGGAATGAGTTGCTGTGCTCATTCAGCCTAACACTTAGTTTGATTAGTTTCAGCATTCATGATAGACTGGTTGGTGAGAGCATAACGCCAAGGTTGCAGGTTCAGTCCCCCTGTGGGACAGCTGCATTGCAGGGGCTGGGCTAGATACCTCTTAGGGTCTCATCCAATGCTTCAATTCTATGATCCATCAGGAAACTTTCCCTAAAAAACTGATCCTTCCCTGCCCACAACCAGCTGCTGGAGAAAAGAACTGTGGGGAATTCCACCTTTCAAAAGCCTCTCTTTCTCCTTCCTGCTTCCAGGGCACTTACCCCATTGCCCAGGTTCATCGCTGGCTCCCTGGCGGGCACGACGGCCGCCATGTTGACGTACCCCCTGGACCTGGTCCGCGCCCGGATGGCCGTCACGCCAAAGGAAATGTGAGTTGGCGCTGCGGATGCTCCTGTGGAAATTTTGGGTGGGATGGGAGTACCTCAAAGCAACCAGATTTGCGCTGTAAAAAGGTAGGTGGGCAGAGGCCTTTTGGGTTTAGCTGGGATAGAGGCTCGGACGAAAATGGAATACCAAAACAACGCAGTTTTATGAAATTATTATTTTCTCCATCAGCCCCAACTGTAGCAAAAGGCTAAATCTCTAGGGGATGAAAGGCTGGATTAAAAAGGCAGGTCTTTTACAGAGGCTGATAAGTTTGACGTGGGTTCATAAGTCTTCTTTTGGGGGGTCTCAGCAAATAAAATTCTCCCCTCGTGGGATTGTTGCAAGACGTATTAATGTGCCTGCAGCACAATCAGGGAGGATTTGACCTGCAGATCTTAATAAATGAGCGGTTCTGTGCAGAGAAGGGGCTCTCTCAGGCTGGAACATAGTCTTTGGTACCAAAGTGAAGGACTATCTGTGGTCGCCCCCCACGAATTGGCATATGTCCTACCCGAAAGGAAACACACACTCCTGATCTCTTCCCTGCTTTAAAAGTACCAGTCAGCCCACCCTTCAGGGCATGGAACTGACCAGCCCTGGCTTGAGAAGTAGAATCCTAGAACGGTGGTGTTGGGAGGGATCCACAAGGGCCATCTAGTCCAACCCCCTGTAACGAAGGGGCCTTTTGCCCACAACCGCTGGCTTTTCCCTTCAGTGTCTTGTTCAATGTTCCTCTTCCCCTCCTCCAACGCATGGCTGGCGTCCAGCGTCTAAAATAGCCTGGGTCCTTCTCAGCAGCACACCAGGTGTCATCGGGTGCCCAAAATAGTTAAATTGCGATATGGGGCCTTGGTGTGTTTGTGTGTGTTGGTTGTCTCTCTTATGGCTCAGGGGGGAAAAGGAGAATGTTGACAAGGGAGCCAACCCTGTTCTTCTTTTTCCTGGCAAATATTTTTAATTTCATTTTGTGTCGGAAATAAAAGAGGGAAAACAAGTATAACAGAGAAACTTATAAGATGGAAAACAAACCTGTAAACCAGGCAGGCAGAATGAGTACTACTAAAGGTAAAAAAGGTGAAAGCTACTACTACTGCTACTACTAATAATAATATTCATATGTGGCTCAGCCAGATATATATGTCCCAGCCACTCTGGGCAGCTACCATCCAATGGAAACATCAAACCTTTAAAACTTCCCTAAATCAACTAAGTCCATTTATTTCAATGGGTCTACTTTGAGCATGACTACTTCCGTGTGCACTTCTAAATGTACTTACTGAGAAATAAACCACACCGAAAACAGCTGAACTTACTTCTGAGTAAATAGGAACAAGAATGCGCTGTAATTCATGGATTTCAGACTCTGATTACTGAAGCATTTCACTTCTGCTGCCACGCTTTCACAAAATATAAAAATCAAATGGAAATGAAGGAATCCAGTTGCGCAGGGGCTAAGGTCACAAAGTCCAAGTGAAGAATATTAGCTTTATTTGGTTATCCAGTCTGGTTCCAGTTTGGGGCAGTTTTCCACTGAGTTGCAATTACTCTCTGAGCTGCCACGGTCATATATCAGACCAGTTCTATAATTCTATGATTCTCTGGTTCAAAAAATATTATTTGAAATGAGCCTCTTATGTATGTATCTTAAGTACCTACACAAACGCACTGAGAGTTATGAGCTTGTTTTTGCCGGGTAATCTCATATGTGGTCTAATTTGAGACAAACTTATCTTCTCAGCAACACTAAGAAGCCTTTCTGTCTTCTGATCTTTCACCTTTGTCAGAGCTGGAAATCCCTCTTCCCAACAATTTCTCAAGGAGAACTGTAGAGGAATAATAGAATAGTAGAGTTGGAAGGGACCCCCAAGGGTCATCCAGTCCAACCCCCTGGAATGCAGGAATCTCAGCTAAAGCATCCATGGCAGATGGACACCCAACCTCTGCTTTAAAACCTCCAAGGAAGGAGAGGCCACAACCTCCCGAGGGAGACCGTTCCACTGTCAAACCGCTCTTACTGTCAGAAAATTCTTCCTGATGTTGAGTTGGAATCTCCTTTCTTGTACAGTGGTACCTCGGGTTAAGTACTTAATTCGTTCTGGAGGTCCGTTCTTAACCTGAAACTGTTCTTATCCTGAAGCACCACTTTAGCTAATGGGGCCTCCCGCTGCCACCGCACCACCGAAGCATGATTTCTGTTCTCATCCTGAAGCAAAGTTCTTAACCCGAGGTACTATTTCTGGGTTAGCAGAGTCTGTAACCTGAAGCATATGTAACCTAAAGCGTCTGTAACCCGAGGTACCACTGTAACTTGAAGCCCTGGGTTCGAGTCCTCCCCTCCAGAGCAGGAGAAAACAAGCTTGCTCCCTCTTCCATCTGACAGCCCTTGAGATATTGGAAGATGGCTCTCCTATCTCCTCTCAGTCTCCTCTTTCCCAGGCTAAACATCCCCAGCTCCTTCAACCGTTCCTCATCAGGCTTGGTTTCCAGGCGCTTGAACATCTTGAATAGCCAATGCTCTTGAGGAAAGGCATGGATCATGTTTCTGGCTGTGTATTCAGATTTTTAAAAATCTTGATAGGATGTTAGGCTATACTACACTGAAATGTTCTAAGCTTCCTTTGATTGTCCTTGAATCTTCTGGCCACTCCTGCTGCCCTCTCCTGCCCCACCGGTGTGGCAAGCCAGACCCTTTGATAGCCAACAAGGCTTGTTTTTCGAGAGGCATGATAACAAGACATGATTTATCTTGCTCCGCTCTCCCCGCAGGTACAGCAACATTGTCCACGTCTTCATTCGGATATCCCAGGAGGAAGGGATGAAGACCCTCTACCGGGGCTTTGCCCCCACCATCCTGGGGGTGATTCCATATGCTGGGCTGAGCTTCTTCACCTACGAGACCCTGAAGAAGTTTCACGCAGGTAAAAGCAGTGGGGCCAGGATGCCAGCCTTGACGGGCTCCGTTGGGCATCATCCAGAAGATGGGCTCTTATGAATGGCTTATAAGATTAGGCAAATCCACGGAAGAGCAGTGGCTACTAGCCATGTCTCAGAGGGGAGCCGGCAGTAAATCACACCATGCAACTGGGAGTTAACTCTTTATTAGCAAGGACATGATCTGAACACGAGTGTCAGGCCTAAGGAGCACAGCAGCTCCCCATGAAGCAGCCGCTGAAACTGAAGGTCCCTCCCTTCCCACCGCCATCCAAGTCCCTCCAGGATTTTCCCCAAGCCATCGAAGAATGCCCCTGCATGCAGCCAACCTCTCCTCCACCCTCTTCATGCCTCTCCTGGTTCTGGGAGACCAGAAGGGAGGGCAGCTTGATGCAGCAGGAGGGGGGAGACCTTCCTCTCCTGCTTCAGCTTCTGCCTCCCATTCTGGACTTCTCTCTGCCACCGACTCTCCCCTCTCACCAAGCCTTGTTGCCTCTTCCGCTTCTGACACCTCCTCCTCCAGTCTTCTCCCCCTGGCCTCTCATCATCACCCCACCGCCATTCCCCGGGCTCTGAGCCTTCTTTCCTTGAATGTCCCCAGCTGGTTCCTCCCGCCATTCCTCTGCCTCATAACAAATCCATGCCACCAGGATGGCTGTGCACTCCCTCCAGTTTGGAGGCACCATACCTCCTGGCTCCTGGCCATTGCAATTGGGGAGGGTTGCTGTTGCACTGAGGTCCTTGCACTCTTGCAATTTCTGGGGGTCCTAGGGCCCCATGGCAGAAGGGAGAGAGGGAGATCTGTTTGCACTCTCCTTCTGCGTCTCCACAGTTGCCCACCACTGTTTCCTTTTCCTTCAGAGCGCAGTGGTAGGACGCAGCCCTACCCCGTGGAGCGGCTCGTCTTCGGGGCCTGCGCCGGCCTGATTGGGCAGTCTGCCTCCTACCCGCTGGACGTTGTGCGGCGGCGGATGCAGACGGCCGGGGTGATGGGCCACACCTACAGCACCATTCTACGCACTATGCGGGACATCATCCGGGAGGAAGGACTCGTCCGCGGCCTCTACAAGGGACTCAGCATGAACTGGGTCAAGGGCCCCATCGCCGTGGGGATCAGCTTCACGACCTTCGACCTCACGCAGATCCTCCTCCGGAAGTGGGAGCAAGGGGTGAACGTGGAGAGGTAGTGGCCTGCCGGCGGGCGGCTGGCGGTTGGTACACATGTTGGTGGGAAGGTGGGCAGCCATCCTCTTCCTCCTCCCTCCTCCCCTCCCTCCCTCCCTCCCCGAGCCAGAGGGTTCTCGCGCCAGAGCTGAGTGACCCAGGGCAATCTCTGTTGGGTCCCCACAACCGTAGCATCCTGCCCCCTGCTTCCCCGAGCTTGCGTTTGCAAAAGAGAAGCCGCCGAGTCCTTTGCTGGTGGTGTTTTCTTGCTTTCCCTCTCCTTTCCCCACCGAAGTGGTTGAAATTCCTCTGAATTCTGCTTGGATTTGTGGGGAACTGGCAAGGGGTCTTCCTAGGAGGCTGCAGCCATGCTATTTACTCGATTTTGCCTCGTTGTTCTAAACCGTGGCGACCCAGTCCTGTTACATCTCCTGCCTCTCACTCTCCTGCACCCTTTATTCCGTAGGGAGACGAACTTACCTGTATGTTTGAGACGTGGGGTGTGTCTGTCTTGGGGTTTCCGCTCCCTGCGGTCTCCGCCCTCCCTCCAGCAAATGGTTTGTTTTCCAAGCCCTGGAGAATGGCGCCCTTCATCTTCTCCCTCCCCCCCTACTTCAAATGCTTTTAAAATTCTGCCCCAAAACCTCCTGGAAGAGGGCCAGCCGGCCCCAGGGGAGAAAAAACCAAAGACGGGATTCTTTCCTTTCCTTGGGTTTGTCCAAGGCAGAGAGGCCACGGTGCAATCCTGAATTCTCTTGCTGCCGCAATCCACGCAGCTCCTGGTTCCGAGATGGGATCAGAATTTTGGGATGTCGCAGGCTTCTTTCCTTGCTTTTCAGAGACTATTTTAATGATCTGTATTTAGATATGCTTCGGAAGATGGCATGCGGTCGAGCTAACCTTTGCTCCTCCGAATTGTCTCTGCTTTTTAGCAGGGCTTTCCCCTCCAGTATTAAGTGTCAAAAGGTGGAAGGAATAAGGACTCTTGAAGAGGCATTCCTAGCCTAGAGCAGGAGATCATAGAATCATAGAAGCCTCATCTCAGATTGGCGATGGGGAAACTTTTATCCCGACGGTCAAGGATGATAACGAAAAATGGACTTCCATATGTTGCTGACCTTCCAGCAGCCAGGTGAGGATGAGAGTCAGGTGCCTTGAACACCTAGAGAGGAATTGGATCGGAGAAGGCATTTTGCAGGTCTCCTCCTGGGAAGAGGAGTGGGTGTTTTGCCAGACAGTCCTGGGTCTCTTGCCATGTATGAGCTCAGGCACTCCCCACCTTCGAAAATCTCCTAGAACAGGGCAGCAATCCTGTGTCCTTCCAGATGTTGACTGACTCCCACTAGCCCTTTCCTGGAAATCATGCTAAATTAACCCTGCTAATTCCTCTCTCTCTCATCTGCTCTCCACTGCATTGCACTGCTTCCTATCACTTAGCAAGCACAATGCCTGCCTTCAACAAAAGCGCACCAGGGATTCACCCACCACCACCAGATCCGAACCTCAAGAGCTTTTACCTCCCCGGTATGAAAATAGATTGAACGGGGTGATGCATGTCCTAAACAGGAAGCCCAGTTTATGTAGCCCCCCCCCCCCCCCAAGACACTGCTTATGCAGGTTGGAGTGTTTTGCACATTCTGAAAAAGATGCACTGCCACTGGGAGAGCAGAACCTAACTTGGTTTCCAAACTTGGGTCTCCAGCTGTTTGCGGACTACAGCTCCCATAATCCCTAACCACTGGTCCTGCTAGATGGGGATAATGGCAGTTGTAGTCCCAAAACAGCTGGAGACCCAGGTTTTGGAAACCCTGGTCTACACACCCACACCCACACACCCCGTTTCCCCAATTCTCATTTTTCTAATTCTCTGTGCCATCAGCAGTTGTGATGGATCGCAATTGTGGCTCAGCGGGTTTTGTTTTTGTCGGGGAGAGAATTTCGGAGGGACGGCAGGTGCCACCTCGCCAACGAAATAATGCTCATCTCACTGTGTCAAACCCAGATCTTGGGAGCATATATAGAGGTATGTGTATATATTCTAGGAGAGAGATTGCCAGCTCAACGAAGGTGTCTTGCTGATTGCTGAGTCTCAATCTGCTCCTTCCTTTGGACTCTGGGGTGTTTCCTTTTAAACCTCTGCCTGCATGTCCTAAAACCTTGAGGTAAAATAGAACAGCGTTCCTGGGGAAGATGACTTTCCCTTTTTGGGTTTAAGAGGCTGCAAGCTAGTGTCTTTTGATGGCCTGACTACAACTCCCATAATCCTCTGCCAGCTTGGACCGACAATCAGGGCGACAATCAGGGCTGATGGGATTGGTAGTCTAGTGACATATCTTCCTGCAAGGTTTTGAGTATTTGGGATGACCTTTTCTTCCCTCTTCCTTTTGAGTTTGCACCACTAACCAGACTCCAGAAGTGAAGACCTGAGCATTTCCCATTCCAGCTCCCTTCCTGACCCACAACTGCACCATGCCCTTCCCAGTCAGCTGTAGACCCCCCCCTTCCTGATACCTTTCCGCTGTGGAGCTGGGTTTATTTTTGCAAATCTTACAAAGTTGGCAAGGAGCAGTTAATCGGTGAAAGCCATCCTGCCGGCCTTGGCGTGAGGTCTCCCTACCCCAAGATGGACTTCAGGCGGCTAGAGAATCTTTCCTGGGATGCTCTGGGCTGTGGGTCACCCCCCCCCCGCCAACCCCTTGCAGAGAACCAGATTTTCCAAAGCAGCAATCCCAGAGAGATGCTTTCCCTTCCCTAGAATCTAGCCCAGGGTTTCCCCAACTTGGGCCTCCAGCTGTTTTTGGACTACAACTCCCATCATCCTGAGCTAGCAGGACCAGTGGTCAGGGATGATGGGAATTGCAGTCCAAAAACAGCCAGAGAGACCCAGGTTGGGGAAACACTGACCTAGCCCCCTTCCTACTAGCGTTCCTCATAACGTGGAGGGGGCAGAGGTCATTTCCGGGGGGTCCCTGTATGTTGGCTGCCCTCCGGCCTCAAGATGGCACTACGGTGACATGGGTGGGGGGTATCTGCACCTCTCTAGCCCCCATCAGTCGGGCGCCTAGAGGGACACAGATGCTCCCTGCTGTCCCTCTCTCCCCAGCACCCAAGGGTGGTGGTGGGGTGGCGTTTCTACAGCAGGTAGGAGAAGTCGTAATTGCAGCGGTTGAATCAATGCACAACGGAGCTGGGATCCAAGGGAGCCTTTTCCAGCAGTGCTGCAGTTGCCTGTTGTTCCTGGCCGCTGGAGACGCTTGGGGGGGACACCCCTGCTTTAAACACCACCCTTCCTTAAGAACCGAGACCTCCTGCCATGAGGGGGACTCATTCCCCATTGCAGGGAATGGTTCCAAGAATCTGTTGCTCGGTTCACAAGGGGACAGGGGCCAGCACCCCCCAACTCATCATTCTTGATACGGGAGGGGTGCAAATTGATAGCGAGGGTCAAAGAGTTATCTGGGGGCCATTGTCTGCCACTGGTGATCCCTGGTGAGTACTTTTCCCAGGGAGGTCCCCAGAATAGCCAGTCTGTAAACAGTGTTGTGTCGCCCCCCCCCCCCCAATGCCCTGGCCAGCCCCCTCTCCTCTTCCCTCTTGCCATGACAATGTATTAACCAGGATGGCTTTTAGCAGGGAAGGTGGGTAACTCTATGCAGGAGTGTTTGTGCGGTCCGTTGTCAAATGCTGCCTTTGTGTCTCTCAAAGCGAGTGCGTCTGACGCCTCCGGAGGGTCCTGTGCGTGTGTGGATTTTTGATCCTTTTGTTTTATATATATATATACACACACACACACACACACACACACACAAATACAAATGTGTGTCTATAGTGACATTACTTGTACAAAGATCTGTGCCAAGAAATGATGTATATTTAATAATAAAGAGATGATTTATTGAGGCTTGTGTGTGGATGCACTGTATCTTGAACAACTACCCTTGCTTCTTAGTTCTTGTTGTAGGTGCTGGGGCGGTACTGTTTTTGTAGAGCTGCAGGGTTGGAAGGGACCTCTGAGGGTCATCTAGTCCAGCCCGCTGCAGTGCAGGAATTGCAGCTAAATAATCCCAGGCAGGGGGCAATCCTGCAATGAAGGAGTGCCCACCACCTTCCAGGGGATTTCCTTCCCACTGTCAAACTCGTCTTCCTGTCAGAAAGTTCTTCCTGATGTTTAGTCATAATCTCTTTTCTCGTCATTTGACCTCATTTGTTCAGGTCCTAGCCCCCCCCCCAAAAAAACCCCAGAGAAAACAAGCTTGCTCCATCTTCCATGGGACACCCCTTCCTTCAGATATTAGTCTCTAGGGCCGGGCAATATCTGGTTTTCAACACCAGCTCAACATTGTGATATACCAAAACATCACAATGTCTGAAATAAGCTATGGAGCTTTCGAGAGCCATTGGCTGGCTTCACGGTTTTTCCTGCATGGTGATTTTTGCACAGCACACATGCACATACCTAACATGATGCACGATATATTGCTGGATCAAAAACTACGAAACCAATATAATGATATGGATTTTGAACCGGTTTTGGACGATATATCAATCTGTCGCTCAGCCTGTCTCAGTCTCCTCTTAGCTAGGCTAAACGTATACCCAATGTAAGTATTTGTTGTTGTTGTTTAGTCGTGTCGGACTCTTTGTGACCCCCTGGACCAGAGCACGCCAGGCGCTCCTGTCTTCCACTGCCTCCCGCAGTCTGGTCAAACTCATGCTGGTAGCTTCGAGAACACTGTCCCACCATCTTGTCCTCTGTCGTCCCCTCCATCTTTCCCAACATCAGGGTCTTTTCCAGGGAGTCTTCTCTTCTCATGAGGTGGCCAAAGTATTACAGCTGTCTGAAACAACAACTATGGGGCAGAAGCCGAACTTTCCACCAGTCTTGCTCCTGGATGTAACTGAGGGGCTTCGGGCGAGGGAGAAGGCGGCCAGAGCTGTCATTTTCAAGAGCTGTACTTTCAAGAATTTGAGCTTCCTTCCCCCCTCTTTCCTCCACTCTCATATTTTCAGAGCGCAAGTATCAGTACTGGCTTTCTGCAAGTCGCTCTGAGAGGGCGGCTGGGGTGGGGTTATAAATACCGTCAATAAATGCTGGTGGGAAGCTTAGGGGGAGCAGCGTCCTTCAGGCGAGAGATTTCACACCTTGAGGTAAAGAAGGCCTGAAATGCCACTCGCATCATCTGAAACTTGTACGAGCTGTCCTGTGGACCGGCGTTTTTTCCTCTTCCCTCCTCCCTGCTCTTTCCTCCGCTGCCATGTTTTTTTTAAGAGCACGAGCGTTTAGGACTGATTTTTGCCAGCCCCTTTTTGGCTAGAGTTTGGGGATACAAACACTGCATAGCTAAATGCTGGTGGGGAGGTTAAGGGGAGCAGTGCCAGTCTTCACCCCCCCACCGCCTCTTTGCCCCAAAACAAGCATAGAGGGTGAAGTGAAGCTGCTTGTGTTTGCATTCGAGGCACCGGCCTCCTGCTCAAAACCCACAAGGTCCCTTCTTAGGGGAGAGACGGGGCACATGGTGCCTTTAATTTGGGGCCTGGAGAGGGGTGGGGTGGCGCAGGTCTGGCTTGTGTGCTCAGATACATTTTTAAAAGAGTGGCTCTCTCCCCTCCTAATTGGCCTCATCCGAGACAACACCGGCTGCTCCATGAATATATCACAAGATAGGCAGTTCCCCAGAGAGGACATGTCTGAAGCGGCTACAAAGCTGCTCCCAGAGTGAGGTCTCTGGCCTGACTCATCGGCACCCTGTAGGAGCAAGGAGAATAATAGAACCGGCAGTGGAAGACAGAAGTATGCTCTGGTCCAGGGGGTCACGAAGAGGCGGACACGACTAAACGACAACAACAACAGGGTTGAAAGGGACCCCCAAGGGTCATCCTGCCCAGCCCACTGCAATGAACAGGACACATTTTATCTCTCTCGCAAAAGAGACAGGCAAAATGCTTTGAAGTTGGGTGGAAGAGGAAGGAGGGAAGGTAAGCCACGACTTAAGGTGTTTTTTTTAATCTTGCAAAAAGAGAGGCAAAACACCCCAATCCCTCTAGGGAATGGAATTATCTACAGCTCTTCCTCAACGAGCCCACACCCAAATTCTGCCTTGTAGAAAAACGTACACTCTTTTTTTGCGGCCAGATTTGCATTGGAAACTGGAAATCCTGCAGCCTAGATGCAAACGACAACCTTTGCCGTCATATGCAAAGTGGTCATAAGACCCCTCTTAGTTTTGCATCATTTGTTCTGCAGGACACCCCCCCCCCCCAGCCTCTGCCCCCAACCCCAATTTTGCCAGTATTGGGGGATGGGGCAAGGAGATTTACAGGAATTCTGATATATGAATACTTTTCAAGTATCTCTCCCCCCCCCTTTTCCTGTGCAGTTTAGAAACTTGATATAGGAATGCCGGAATCAGATCATTGAGTCCACCTAACCTTAAACTCATGGGCAGCTTTCCACAATTTCAGGCAGGCCACTCCAAGGCCTACTGGGAGATGCTGGGGCCTCCTGCAACTAGGCTGGCTTCTTTTTGGAACCATGAGGTCTAGAAACTTGACACAGGATTGCTTTTAAGGCCTTACGTTTTGGCAACCACAAGATCTAGGAACCAGAATATAAGAATGCAAGAATTGAATATATGTACAAACTCACTACATGTGAACAAGTTGTATACAAACGTAGACCTGCCATGGGCAAATTTAACAATATTTGGAATTCATTCTTATAAATAACATATTAGATTTCATTCTGGTTAACTACAATAACAATTTCCCCCCTCTTTTTTGTAATATACACAATATCTTTTTTCTATTTTGTTCTCTACATGGGTACTACCGTATTTTTTGCTCTATAACACGCACCTGACCATAACACGCACATCGTTTTTAGAGGAGGAAAACAAGGGAAAAAACATTCTGAATGAAACAGTGGATGTATCATTTTTGTGCTTCATGCTGTGGCCACAGACATGTGATCTGATGGTGAATTTGGGCTGACCCAATGCAAAAATCCTGAGAATCCCTGTGCATCCATGGTTTGTAACCACGTTTTTGCACCATTGCAGCCCCAGGCAACAGTGGGTGCGTGATTTTGGGGGGGCAGGCTGTAGCCATGGACATGCTATGTGCTCTGATGGTGAATTTGGGCTGACCCAATGCAAAGATCCTGAAGATCCATGTGGATCCATGGTTTGTAACCATGTTTTTGCACCATTGCAGCCCCAGGCAACAGTGGGTATGTGATTTGGGGGGGGGGGCAGGCTGTAGCCATGGACATGCTATGTGATCTGATGGTGAATTTGGGGTGACCCAATGCCAAAATCCTGAGAATTCCTGTGGATCCATGCTTTTTAACCACATTTTTGCACCATTGCAGCCCCAGGCAACAGTTGGTGCGTGATTTTTGGGGGGCAGGCTGTAGCCATGGACATGCTATGTGATCTGATGGTGAATTTGGGGTGACCCAATGCCAAAATCCTGAGAATTCCTGTGGATCCATGCTTTTTAACCACATTTTTGCACCATTGCAGCCCCAGGCAACAGTGGGTGTGTGATTTTGGGGGGGCAGGCTGTAGCCATGGACATGCTATGTGATCTGATGGTGAATTTGGGGTGACCCAATGCCAAAATCCCGAGAATTCCTGTGGATCCATGCTTTTTAACCACATTTTTGCACCATTGCAGCCCCAGGCAACAATGGGTGCGTGAGTTTGGGGGGGCAGGCTGTAGCCATGGACATGCTATGCGATCTGATGGTGAATTTGGGGTGACCCAATGCAAAGATCCTGAGAATCCCTGTGGATCCATGCTTTGTAACCACATTTTTGCACCATTGCAGCCCCAGGCAACAGTGGGTGCGTGATTTTTTTGGTGCAGGCTGTAGCCATGGACATGCTATGTGATCTGATGGTGAATTTGGGGTGACCCAATGCAAAGATCCTGAGGATCCATGCTTTGTAACCACATTTTAAGTGGGGAGCGAAGGAAAAACAAAGAAGGGACATTAGAGGGGTGTGCAGAGAAGCAGCTGGCTAAGAATGCAGGAGAGGGATTTAACGGGAGGGAGGAAAGAAAGGCAAAAGTTTTCCCCCACCCAAGCCAGCCATCTCTCTCTCTCTCTCTCTCTCTCTCTCTCTCTCTCTCCCCCTCCCTCTCCCTCCCCCCTCTCTCTCTCTCCCTCCCCCTCCCCCCTCTCTCTCTCCCTTCCCCCCTCTCTCTCCCTCTCCCCCAGCAGCACCGGAGCTTGCCTGGAGGGGAGGGGCTTTCCCTGCTCTTTGTTCCGTTTCAGCAAACACAGCAACGAAACAGTGGAGGGTGGGCAGTAAGACCCTGAGGCAGAATGCAGGAAAGCAGCCGCTTTCTCTTTCGCTTCTCCGTGCAGCGTGCAGCGCCTCGATTTGATTTTTGCATGATTTTTCGGCTCCAGGGACCACACATTCGCTCTATAACACGCACAGACATTTCCCCTTCCTTTTTAGAAGAAAAAATCTGCGTGTTATAGAAGGAAAAATACGGTATTTCTTGTTTTGTCTTCTTTTGTGTCTTATCTTACTCTGTGTCCTTGGAATTTTGTGCATTTTATTTTTCAGTAAAGAATTCACATTTCATATATATATATATAGGAGTATAAGAAGAGTCTGCTATATCAGGCCAGTGTCCATCTCGTCCAGCATCGTGTTCTCAGCTGCAGCCAAGCAGACAAAGGCTTTTAATCCCTTTTGCAACCATGAGATCTAGAAACTTGCTATACAGGTGCTTTTAAGCCCTTTGGGGGCCACCATAAGGTCTGGAAACTTGATACCATTTAAAAAAATTTTTTTTAATGAAAGTTAAGATTCCCCAGCCAGCTGACTTCTCTGATCAGCAGCCTGCAACACAGTTGTAAATCTCCCCAGCACACACAAAGATCGGATAGTGCAGGATCCGGCCATGGGGCAGCCAAAATCCTCCGGCAGAAGTCCTGCCAACTCTCTGTGGACCATCAAAATTGGCAGCAGGCAGTAGAAGAGTTTTCCCAAAAGGTCTCTGCCTGCATAGCGTTGGCGGCCCCCTGACCAGGAACTGACCGATTGCAACGGCCTGCTCTCCCTCTAGTCCCACCCCGAAGGGGTTGGGTGGTCTTCTGGTTTGTCCCGTCCAGGGAGCGCTCCCCACAGAAAGCCTGCAGTTAGGACGCAGCCAGGTGCTGGTGGAAATACAGGCCGAAGAGGGTGGCGATGACCTGGCAGGCGGACACCCACCAGGTGAAGAAAGAGAGAAGCCCCCGGTAGAAAAGTGGGGTGAAGACGGTGCTGAAAGCCCCCAGGGCCCCCGTGATCTGCTCCACAGCTGCCTGGATGTCCTCCGTCCCGCCGTCGTTCGAGGGGGCGGCCTGGGGGGCACGAACCACATCCACTGCTGGCGAGGTCAGGGCGGGCTCTGGGTACAGCCCCCAGGAATAGTCGCCTTTTAAAGAGAGACACATGTGAGAAACAGGGCATGGGGCACGCAACTCCTGACCCAGCCTAGTATTCGAGCCCTTTGCCGGTCGCCACAGGCGAGCAGGAATTATGTGTAGGTGAGCAAGTGGGCCAGTGGGTCAGCACACAGCAAAGCGGGCTGTCACCTGGTGGGGCGGACCTCCCCAGCACAGGGTGGCAAAAGCGGGCCCTGGGATTGGAGCATTCCACCGTCTCTCTGTCAACATCCTGGCTGGAGGAAGAAGAATGGCAGGAGGAGCCAACGGGGGAACCCCCAAGGGAAGAAGGCTCAGAGCCTGGGATGGGACCATGATGAGTGGTCAGAGGGAGAAGAGGGAGGAGACTGAGGAGGAGGAGGTGTTGGAAGGGGAAGAGGCAACAGGGCCTAGTGAGTGGAGCGAGTCGGTGGCAGAGAATCAGTCCAGAATCAGAGGCAGAAACTGAAGCATGAGAGAAGGAGTCAGGCTGGGGAAGAGTCACGGATGTCTCCCCCTCCTGCTGCATCAAGCTGCCCTCCTTGCTGGTCTCCCAGAACCAGGAGAGGCATGAAGAGTGCGGAGGAGAGGTTGGCTGCATGACGGCACTGTCTCCAATTGCTTGGGGAAAACCCTAGAGAGGAGGGGACTTAGGCAGCCGCGGGGAGACGGGGACTTTCAGGCTCAGCAACTGCTTCATGGGGGGCAAGACCTACCAGGGATGAGCTGCTCTGCTCCTTAGGCCTGGTGTTTAGCCAAGTCTGTGCAGGTCCTGTCTTACGAATAACGATGTCACTCCAACATGCCTGGTGTGATTGGCTGCCGGCTTGCTTTTGACACTCTCCTGTAGAGATGGGGAACTCCTGGGTCCCTCGTGATGTTGCTGGGATCTGGATGCCTGTCATCCCAGACCACTGGGCCTGCTGGCTGCTGGGAGGTGGAGCCTAGCAATGTCTGGAGGGCCACAAAAGTTGCCCTCCCCTGCTCAACCAGCAGCATGGCACACTGCAGGCCAGAGATTGGGGCGGGCGGGGGGATGGGGCTATTTCATCCAGCAAGCACACCCCATGATCAGGGATGATGGGAGGAAAAGTTCAGCAAACACCAGCAGGTCCATGGATGTACACCCCCCCAATTCCTGTGCTAGGTAAAGGTAAAGGGACCCCTGACCATTAGGTCCAGTTGTGGCCGACTCTGGGGTTGTGGCGCTCATCTCACTTTATTGGCCGAGGGAGCCGGCGTGCTTCTGGCGAACCAGAGCAGCGCACGGAAATGCCCTAGGCTCTGTGGTTTAACCCACAGCGCCACCCGCACCCCTAATTCCTGTGCTAGTATTTGATAATAAATTCATGTGTCTGGGTAGAAACTAAAGTGGGGGCATTGAGCTATGGGGCAGCCCCATTCAGCTCCTGAAGGCCTCCCCCCTGCCACCACTTACCTAGCGTTTTGAGGAGGAACATGCAGTGCAAGGTGAGCAGGATTGGGGCCAGGTACTGCAAACTGACCACAGTCACGTAACAGTAGATTCTGGTGATCTGTAATTCAATAATAATAATAATAATAAATAATGTAAAAAAACAAATAAACTCCAAAACAGAACAAAAACACCATCTTAGCAACATTGCCATTTGGAGGAATGGAACTTAAAAATAAACAGGACATTTAATTTTGCCCAGGATCAAGCCCCTCCAATGCTCTGTTTGGAACTTATGGCCGCTGCAGCAAAATGTCCCACCTGCCAGCCAGACGACACTCGCGTTTCCTCTTCCCTCTGCATACCTTTTTTCTTTCATGCTGTGTATTTTTGGCTATCAGCGCAGAGCAGGGAAGAGATTGCCTTGGCTTGTAATACAGGGGTGGGGGGAACCTTCAGTAAGTCACAACTTGTCCCACAATTTGTCATGCCTATGCCTGAGCCGCCCCCGCCCCCCCGGTTCTGCCTCCGCACCTTCCGCTGGATCTCCAGGACAGCAATCCTCCCGGCCTCCCTCTTCACCTGCTCCACCCATCTCTCGGCGAGGTTCAGGTAGGCCTGCAGGTGGTAGCGCACAACAGCCAGGCGGAGGAGGCACAGAGCTACAACGGTCCAGAGGCGCACTGAATTATAGGAAGCGTTGGAAAGGCTGTGGGCAGAAAGAGAAACAGACACACACATACAGAGGACTGCAAAGTGTGTTGTAAAGTGCATTATGGAAATAGGACACTAGATGGCGATGGTGAGCTATGGCAAATTCAATATATTTTTCAAAACGGGTTTTTTTTTTTATAAAAGCATTTTCACAGCATTTTTATATGTGCCTAGATTCCACCAGAGAGAGACTTCTGCATCATATACATAGCTCAACTGGTAGAGCAGTCTTAATCTCAGGGTGGTGGGTTGGGTGATACATTCCTACCCTGAAGGGGGTTGGGCTAGATCTCAGAACTAACTACGGAGATCTGGTAGGCCTACTAAGGAAGAGCAACATTTTGTTCAGGTGGGAATTTCCGCAAGGCCTCTCGTTTACATTCAAAGGAAAGAAAATAAAGATAAGATCAAAGGAAGATAAAGTGAGTTTCCTGAGAGATTTTGGTGAAGATCTACGAAGGGAGGCCAGAACAAAAGAACTGGAGATACTAGGACTGGGATCACCTGATCTAGGAAGGCACCCCTTGGGGTTGGACCAATTAGAGAAAGAGACACAACCATCAGAAGAAGAACAACTTTTGGGAGCGGTTGGAGGAACCTTACAATAACTACAACATGTCTCTGCAGATGTGAACCTGGAACATTCGGGGTTTGAATTCCCCTAGCAAGAGGAAGAGAATTTTCCACATGTTGAAAAAGGAACAGTTGGATCTGATTTGCTTACAAGAAACACATATAACAAGACTCCACAGGAAATTATTGATAAATAAGAGACTAGGCCAAGAATTTATCTCATCGGACAAAGTCAAAAAAAGAGGAGTTGTGATATACGTAAAGGAGAAATTGTCACTAAAATTTCTTTTTAAAGACGAACATGGACGATTTGTAGCAATTGAAATACAAGTACAAGGAGAGAAAGTACTAATAATTGGAGTCTATGCACCTAATGAGGGGAAATCAGAGTTTTATAAGAAACTGCATGAGACGTTGTTGGATCACATGGATCAAAACATTATCTTGATGGGAGATATGAATGGTGTTGTGTCAAGAAACATGGATAAATCTGAAAGACAGGTAGTCACAAAAGATGGAAGACTACCAAAGACTTTTTTTGAAATGACAGACAATATGGACTTGATTGACATTTGGAGAACTAAAAATCCCCTAGGTAGAGAGGGGACTTTCTTCTCTGAAGCTAACATGACTTGGACAAGAATTGACCAAATTTGGATTACAAGAGGGATGGCACCCAAGATCCCGAAGGTGGAAATCTGCCCAAAAATCTGCTCCGACCATAATCCTGTGAGAATGGACATGAAATTAACACCGATTGGTTCCTTTAGATGGAGAATGAATGACACCTTGTTCAGGGACCCCGAAACTATAAAGAAGGCCCAAAAAATTGTGAAAGATTATTTTGAAATAAACTTGAAGACAACTGTGGAAAAAAGAGTAATCTGGGACGCAAGTAAAGCCGTTATGAGAGTTTTTTTGATTCAGCAAAATGCTATAAAGAGGAGACTTCAAGAGGAAAGAAAAGAAAAGATTTTAGAGAAAATTGGAGAAGGTGAGAAGAGACTAAGGACTAAACCAAAGTCACAGGAGATCCTGCGAGAAATTAAATTATATCAGGCACAATATTTGAAAATGGTTAATCAGGACATAGAATGGAAGATGAAACAAATGAGACAAAAAACTTTTGAATCGGCTAATAAGTGCGGAAAGCTGCTAGCTTGACAGCTGAAGAAAAGACAAAAATTAAATACCGTGACCAATCTTGAAGTAAATGGAAAGAATATACAAAACCCACAGGAGATTAAAGATTGTTTCCAGAGATACTTCAAACAATTGTATGCACAAGGGCCACAGAATGAGACCAAGATTGAGAAATTTTTAGAAACAAATGGATTACAAAATATATCCCAAGAGAATAAACTAATATTGAATGACAGAATTTCTGAACAGGAGGTTGAAGGTACCATTAAGAACTTGCAACTAGGCAAGTCTCCAGGCCCGGATGGGCTTTCCTCCAAATATTACAAAGTAATGAAAGACTATTTAATTTAACCATTAATGGAGGTTTGCAACGAAATTATGGAGGGGAAAAGAGCGCCGGAGTCGTGGAAAGATGCTTACATCACGCTTATACCGAAAAATGAATCAGAAAAGACACAACTTAAGAACTACCGCCCCATATCCCTACTTAACGTGGATTACAAAATTTTTGCAGATATTTTAGCCAAAAGATTGAAAAAAGTTCTAGCAGGAATTATACATAAAGACCAAGCAGGCTTTCTCCCAGGCAGATATATGTTAAATAATACGAGGAACTTAATTGACATTTTGGAAAAACTACAAGTTAACATCAATACAAAAGCTGTTCTGATATTTATTGATGCAGAGAAAGCCTTTGATAATATTTCTTGGAGTTTTATGAAGAAAAATTTGCAAGGGATGGGGGTGGGAGAAAGGTTTGGAAACGGTATAGGGGCGATTTACTCAGAACAAAAGGCAAAATTAATAGTGAACAATGCAGTTACAGAAGAAGTTAAGATAGAGAAAGGGACACGACAAGGCTGCCCAATTTCCCCTTTGCTTTTTATTTCAGTTCTGGAGGTCCTGCTGAACATGATTAGAAGGGACCAACAGATTCAGGGTATACAGGTCGGAGCCAAACATTACAAACTGAAAGCCTATGCAGATGATCTAGTTTTGACATTACAGGAGCCAATCCCTAGCACTAAAAGAGCTTTGGAAATAATACAAGAATTTGGTCAGGTGGCAGGGTTTAAATTGAATAAATCAAAAACTATGGTTTTAGAGAAGAATCTAACACCGATTGAGAAGGAAAGGTTTCAGGGAGAAACAGGATTAACAGTGGTGAAAAAAGTAAAATACCTAGGGGTCAATATGACTTCTAAGAATGTTAATTTATTTAAAGACAACTATGAAAAGTGTTGGTCTGAAGTGAAAAAAAGATCTTGAAATGTGGACAAACTTAAAGCTTTCCTTACTGGGTAGAATTGCAGTTATCAAAATGAATGTATTGCCAAGATTGTTGTTTTTGTTTCACACGTTACAGATTATTGACAAGATGGACTGTTTCAAGAAGTGGCAAAAAGAAATTGCTAGGTTTGTCTGGCAGGGCAAAAAGCCCAGAATAAAATATAAAATTCTTACTGATGCAAAGGATAGAGGGGGGTTTGCCCTGCCAGACTTTAAACTATATTATGAGGCAGCAGCTTTTTGCTGGCTGAAGGAATGGCTACTTCTTGAGAATACAGATATTCTTGATTTGGAAGGAAATGATAATGTTTTTGGATGGCATGCATACTTGTGGTACAGTAAGGACAAAGCACATAAGGCGTTCAAAAATCATATTGTCAGGAAAGCATTGTCCAATGTCTGGGTCAGATATAAAGATTTCTTGGAGAATAAAACCCCAAGGTGGCTCTCACCTATGGAGGCTAAGGCCTTGAAAAAAACTAATATGGGATCGAATTGGCCAAAATATTGGGAAATTCTGGAACAGGAGGGGAGACAAACTGAAATTGCAGAGCTATGAGAAACTTAGATAAGGTGCATGACTGGTTACATTATTTCCAAGTAAGAGAGGCCTATAATTTGGACAGGAAAAATGGTTTCCAGGTGGAAAAATCGAAGTTGGAAACAGAATTGCTAGAACCCAGTGCTAAGAAATTGTCGAGAATGTATAATTTGCTGTTGAAATGGAATACTGAGGACGAAACGGTTAAATCTGCTATGATAAAATGGGCACAAGATATTGGTCATAACATTATGCTTGCTGACTGGGAACGGTTGTGGACCACAGGTATGAAATTTACGGCATGTAATGCCTTAAGAGAGAATATTATGAAAATGATTTACAGGTGGTACATGACCCCAGTCAAGCTAGCAAAAATCTATCATTTGCCCGATAATATATGTTGGAAATGCAAAGAAACGGAAGGAACATTCTTTCACCTTTGGTGGGCCTGCCCAAGGATTAAGGCTTTCTGGGAAATGATCTATAATTAACTGAAAAAAATATTTAAGTATACCTTTCTAAAGAAACCAGAGGCCTTTCTCCTGGGCATGGTCGGCCAATTGGTGCCAAAGAAGGATAGAACCTTTTTTATGCATGCCACAGAAGCAGCAAGAATACTCATCGCAAAGCACTGGAAGACACAAGATCTACCCACTCTGGAAGAATGGCAGATGCAAGTAATAGACTATATGGAACTGGCAGAAATGACCGGCAGAATCCGAGATCAAGGAGAAGAACAGGTGGAAGAGGACTGGAAGAAGTTTAAAGTTTACCTACAAAAATATTGTAAAATTTATGAATGCTAAGGGCATTGTAAATGAAATGAAGGGGTTCTGGTGATTAAGATAAATAAGAGTATAAAGGGAAGGATAAAGGATGAATTTGAATATCAAATGATTTTGCTGAATTAATTTATAAAGTGGAATACAAGAAAGGAAGGCAGGTGGAAGTAAGGAAAATAAGATCTGGAAGGGCATTAATTTGAAAGAGAGTGTTTTTTATGCTAAATTTTCTTTTTTCTGTTTTTCTTTTTTCTGTTTTTCTGTGTGTATTTTTGATGTGTGTTTGTTGTTTTTGTGATTTTAGTTAATTTTTTTATTGGTTGTTAACTTTTGTAAAATCTAATAAAATATGATTTAAAAAAAAAATGAAGGGGGTTGGGCTAGATGGCCCTCGGTGTCCCTTCCTACTCTACAATTCTATGACGGTTTCCCTTTTTTCCCTTTTCCTTTTTTGCCAAATTGTCTTTATTGATTTTAACAAATCAGCCACATATTTAAAATCAGCCTATAAAACCGGAGAATACATAAAAAAAAAAAAATCATAATTGTATCGTAGCTATTTTTAAAATGCTGGTCTGTGACTGTGATAAATGGAAACTTTGAAGCTTTGAGCTTCCTGTTTGAAATAGGACTTGTTGAGTTTATTTGGCTCATTTATGACCTTCAACTCTCCCCCCATTTCTTGCCAAGGAGCTCAAGGGAAAGGTCCCTGGTCGCAGCAGGGAAGGCTGAGCCATCCTTTCAGAGTCCACAAGGACATTTCCAGCTAGCCAGGAACATTCAAGGAGGAGGATGTTCCAAAAGAGCAGGTTAGACTATTTACGTAAAACGACGACAGCAGCAAGAATACTGTCTGCCCAATGATGGAAAGATGGAGAGGTTTCCAGTAAAGGAAGAATGGCTTTTGGAGATGGAGGGGAACAGCAAAGATTAGAGACCAAAATGATGAAAATGCCTTGAGGACTGGAGACCTTTCACTGCTTGAGGAACTATTAGAGTAGATGAAAATGCAAGCAGGACTTGAAATATGAGCAGCAGGGCAAATTATTAGGATATGTAGGCTAAATTGAAGGCGGCCCTGTTCAGGGAAGTATTTAATGTCTGACGCTGTATTGTTTTTGATATTTGGTTGGAAGCCTCCCAGAGTGGCTAGGGAAACCCAGCCAGATGGGGGGGGGGTATAAATAATAAATTATTATTACTAAATTGAATGTATTTACTAGTATAGGGACAAAATATGCAGCATTCAAGGGTAAATATGGAAACCATGGAACCGGAAGATACGAAGTCAAGGGATAAAGTAACTTATGGTTTAGGTTAAAATTTGTAAAAAAAAAATTTATCTAACTGAAAAATTAATACGAGGGTTTTTTGTTTTGTTTTTAAAAGGAACACTCAAGGATGCTGCCAGGGAGAGATGAGCGGGGGGTGTGTGTGGCCTAGGGAGAGCTCCGGGGGTCAGAGGGAGAGCTCTGAAGGGCCGCCTCTCCCTCCTGGCGATCACAGAAGCACTTACATTTGGACGGTCTCTTTCCCCATGGGGGCGTTGAGCAGGAGGTCCCGGGAGATGGGCTTGACCCACATCAGCATGACGGCCACGGGTGCGAGGAAGCTGGCGTGGAGGAGCAGCCTGCCGTGTTGGGGGTCAAGGAGAAGAAGGGTCAGGCCCCCCACAGGCTGCCCCCTCCGCATCCCTGCCCCTTATCCCCCCCACCCCCGTCTTTCGGGAAGGGAAGGGGCAAGCCGTTACGCAACTGGACCGCCGGCCGGTCTGCGGCCATCTTGAGGGCATCCAGGTGAGTCTGCGCCAGCCGCAGCCCTGGGAAGGTCAGGCAGGCGCCGAGGAACGAGCAGAGGGCCACCAGGCAGAGCTTGACGGTCAGCTTGGTCACGGGGACCCTGGGGGAAAGAGAGGGAGGCGTTTTTCGGGAAGGGCTAAGGCTGCTGGAGACGCAGCAGGAAGGGACCCCAAGAGTCATCCCTGCAAGGCAAGGCATCGCAGCTAAAGAACCCCTGAGACAAAACCGGGGCCTTTTCTGCAGTGGCTCCCCATTTGTGGAATGCTCCCTCCATGGAGGTTTGGTGGGTGCCAGAGAACCATAGAATTGTAGGAGTTGGAAAGGACCTCCAAGGGTCATCTAGTCCAACCCCCTGCAATTCAGGAATCTCAACTAAAGCATCCAGGACAGATGCCAACCTCTGTTGAAAAGCCGCCAAGGAAGGAGAGTCCTTCCTTAACAGCTCTTAACAACAGAAAGTTCTTCCTAAAGTTTAGTCGGAATCTCCTTTCTTGTAACTTGAAGCCTTGGGTTCGAGTCCTGACCTCCAGAGCAAGCAAAAACAAGCTTGTTCCCTCTTCCATGTGACAGCCCTTGGGCTATTTGAAGATGGCTCTCCTATCTCCTCTTTTCCAGGCTAAACACCCCCAGCTCCTTCAAGCGCTCCTCATATGGTCTGGCTTCCAGACCCTTGGTCATCTTGGTCTCCCTCCTCTGCACATGTTCCAACTTGTCAACATCCTTCTTAAATTGCGGTGCCTAGAATTGGACACAATATTCCAGGTGTGGACTAACCAAGGCAGAACAGAGTGGGATTTTGGCTTTCCTTGATTTGTCCAGTTGAGTCAAATGAAAATTCAGTACAGGTTTTAGGAACACTCTTCCCCACCTTTTTTGCAAACTAAAAAGTCCCGAACGCAGCAACTTTTCCTTGTGGGGAAATCACCTGGCTCATTTTGGCCAACCTTTCCTAACTCTAGAACAGGGATCAGCAAACATTTTCAGGAGGGGGCCGGTCGACCGTCGCTCAGATCTTGTGGGGGGCCGGACTATATTTTGAAAAAAATATAACGAACGAATTCCTATGCCCCACAAATAACCCAGAGATGTATTTTAAATAAAAGGACACATTCTACTCATGTAAAAAGATGCTGATTCCCGGACCGTGTACAGGCTGGATTTAGAAGGCGATTGGGCCTGATCCGGCCCTCAGGCCTTAGTTTGCCTACCCATGCTCTAGAATATCCTTTTTGACGTGAGCTGACCGAAACAGTCCTGGAGTGGCCTCATTTCGGACATCAGATCTCCACTCGAGGGCAGGAGGTGGACAAAGAGAAATAACTCCAGGCAGGGTTTAAGATTTCAGAGACACACTTACGTCCAGTCCCAGCCTTGCCCTTTTAGGAAGACCTCCAAGTTGTCCTGGACGCTATTCAGCCCTGTGGGGACAAGAGAGTTGGGGGAGAATCCAGGAGAATGATGCAGCGCGATTGCTGGCAGGAGCGAGGCCTTATCAAAATGCAGTGGCGGACCTACATTCCCCCCCAATTGAATTTTCCCGGGGAGCCCAATGCAAACAGCAACAAGGTCATCTTCTTCAAGGTTCCCCTGCCCCACAAAATATCACATTTTTTAAAAAAAAAAATCAATCTCAGATTTTCATTAAAATTGCTGTACCGAATTATCTCACAAAGGCCAAGTCACTGGTGTGAATAAAAATCTCCTACGTCTTAACTTTTTTGAGTTATGGGGGGATGAAAATTAGGGAAATGCAGGCACGATGCCAGAGGTGCCAATTCGAATAAAATACTTTGCGGGGGGAGCTGCAGGTAAGCCCTTCATAATCAGTCACATGACACGGTGCACACACACTATTTGAAAGGCAATGCCCATCAGCTTTGGAGGAGTCCCTCAAATATTTTTTTGTGGTGGGCGAAGGGTATGTGGAATGCCCTCCCTTCAGATGTCAAGGCAATAAGCAACCATCTTACTTTTAGAAGACATCTGAAGGCAGCCCTGTTTAGGGAAGTTTTTAATGTTTGATGCTGCATTGTGTTTTTAATACTCGGTTGGTAGCCGCCCAGAGTGGCTGGGGAAACACAGCCAGATAGGCGGGGTATAATAAATTATTATTATTATTAGTAGTAGTAGTAGTAACCTGATTTGGTATTCTAACCCTTTTGTATCTAAAAGTAATTTTAGAAAATCTTAGAAAAGTGAATTTTTCCATTCTTCCAACATCGAGAAGAGGAATACGTTAGAGGAAATAAGTAAAATTCTTTATATATAACCACTGCTTTGTGAGCTTGCCCCCAGCTCCCTCACCTGCGTCGAGGCCAAATTCAAGGTAGTCTTCGCGGACGACCAGGACCAGCATGGCGACCAGGAGGAAGAAGAAAGCAAAGGCCAGGCAGACCGATCGCTCGCCCCCCTCCTTGGATCGGAAGTAATGCGTCATCACCGTGAAAAAGATTTTGCTGAAGGGAAGGGTTGTGCTAAGGATCACATGCCGGAAACATCGCTTCTCCCGAGAAAGACAAAGGTTTCACGTTATTCATTCATTCATTTGTCTCTATACATCCCCCCCCCCCCCCCGATTTTAGACATACAAATTGAATAACTTCCCAATAAACACACATATACAGAGAGAGAAAGAGGCCTTTCCCTTCACCCCCTTTGAGGTTTCTTATAATGTTAATTTTTAACACTGCATTTCCAGCGTTATTCCATTTATTAGTTACTCCCTGATTTTTACCTTAATCTTGCCACTGAACTTAATTGTGTACAATTTTTTTTTATTCAGATACAGTATTCCACAAATTTTCCCCGTTCCTTGATGAAATTTCTTCTTGGTTCCTTATTCTTCCATTCATTTAGTCTGACACTTCTTCTTGGTTGGGACACAATCCTGAAATAGCTTCACTTTAGGGATTATTTCATTCCCGCTGTTCCCTTCTCGGAACTACAGTTCCCAGGGTGCTCTATCAATCCACCCCTCTTTCCCCGCAACTAACTCGGGTCCCTAAATCCCATTGGGTCTACTCTGAGTATCACTTCAGCCACCTTAATTGACTCTATACAATTAAAAGCTCTCTGATGCCGCTTTAACAACCATGGCATTCCCCTCCAAAGAATTCTGGGAGCTGTAGTTTGCTCTGGGTGGTGCTGACAATTGTTAGGAGACACACAACCCAGCCATTCCTCTCCCAAAGCTACAGTTCCCAGAGTTCCCTGGGAAGAGGAATTCATGGTTAATCCACTGCCTCTCAGCTTCCTGGTACTTCCTGCAGAAATATTGATTGTTTTGCAACTACAAGATCTATAAACTTGAAATTCAAATGCTTTAAAACTTTTTTTAAAAAAAATCCTGAGGTGTAGAATCATAGAAGCAAAGAAGCATAACACTGCAAGGTGGGAAGGGGTCCCGAGGGTCATCTAGTCCAAGCCCCTGCAATGCAGGAACCTCAACTAAAGCATCAACCACATGTCAGGAGTCCTCTGATGGTGTTTCCTGCTTGGCAGGGGGTTGGACTCGATGGCCCTTGGGGTCTCTTCCAACTCTAGGATTCTAGGATTCTATCCAGGGCAGATGCTTAAAAACTTCTGCTGAAAAACTTCCAAGCAGGGAGAGTCCACCACCTTCCATCTCTCAGTTGAACTGCTCTTAACTGTCAGAAAGATCTTCCTGATGTTTAGTCAGAATCCCCTTTCTTGTAACATGAAGCCATGGATTCGAGTCCTGCCCTCCAGAGCAGGAGAAAACAAGCTGGCTCCATTTTCCATGTGACAGCCCTTGAGATATTTGAAGATGGCTCCCATATCTCTCCTCAGTCTCCTCTTTCCCAGGCTAAACATCCCCAGCTCCCTCAACCGTTCCTCATCAGGCTTGGTTTCCGGACCCTTGACCATCTCATTCGCTCTCCTCTGCACACCTTCCAACTTGTCAACATCCTTCTTCAATTGTAGTGCTCAGAACTGGACACAGGACTCCAGGCCTCTGCCCAGGAAACTTGGCGCATTTCTTAAATGGAAGCTCAATTTCTCAGACTTACAAATCATGATGCAGACACTTGTGAAATGGGAAGCGGTCATGAGAACCTAAGAGGAGCCTTCTGGATCAGGCCAGGGGTCCAGCATCCTGCTCTCACAGGGGCCAGGGAGATGCCCAAAGGGGAAGTCCACAAGCAGGATCCAATCACAAGAGCAACTCTCCTCCTCCTCTGATGATGATTATACCCTGCCCATCTGACTAGGCTCCCCCAGCCACTCATCCCCCAGCCCCCCATCTGCCCTTGAGAGCCCTCTTCCAGTTTAGAGTTGGAAGGCACCCAGCGGTCATCTAGTCCAACCCCCTTGCAATGCAGGAATCTCAAGGTGTTCCTCAACTGGCCCAATCCTCTTTTAAAGCCGTCCCAAGTTGGTGGCCGCGAACGGCGTCTCCGGGGCCGAAGGATACACGGAGAAGATGACAGTCAGCAAGCACCAGAGGATCCCAATGTTGGCTTCCTTCTGGGGGTCAACCAGGCAGTAGTAGCCTTCAGTGAAGACATAGATCCCGGTGGCGTATGCTGCAAAGTCCACGTACCACTGATATTCCAGGAAATAGCACAGCACTAAGTGGAGAGAAGAGAGACAGGAAGATGCTCTTATTGCCTCCTGGGCCTGACCAGCTGCACCCAAAAGCCTCTTCCAAAAAGAAGAAGCAAATGTCCAGGCCTTGTGGAATGGTCAAGAATGGGTAGGAGGGGACCCTGAGAGTCATCTAGCCCACCCCCTGCAATGCAGGAATCTTTTTGCACAAGGTGGGGCTCAAACCCACTACTCTGAGATTCAGAGTCTCATGGTTTGCCGACTGAGCTATATTCCAAATAAATGGTTAATTTGACAAGGAACTGTGGAGCCTGCCTTATCTAGAGCCATCCAGCTTAGTGTTGAATTGGACCCAGAAACTAATTGGCAGTCAGTGCAGTCGGGCCAGGATCAGTGCAATAAGCTCAAACTGCCTTAACCCTGGTGTGCAACCTGGCTGCCAAATTCTGCGCCACTGAAGATTTTCAGTGTATAATAATAACAATACCCCGCCCACTCTGGGTGGCTTCCAACAAAATAAAACACAATTAAGACATCAAACATCAAAAACCTCCCTATACAGTGGTACCTCTGGATATGAACGGGATCTGTTCCGGAGCCCCGTTCGCATCCAGAAGCGAACGCAACCCACATCTGCGCGGGTCATGATTTGCTGCTTCCGCGCATGCCCGTGACGTCATTTTGACCATCTGCGCATGTGCGAGTGGCAAAACCCGAAAGTATCGCATTCTGTTACTTCCAGGTGGCTGCGGAGCACAACCTGAAAGCGCTTAATTTGAAGCAACTTCAACCCAAGGTATGACTGTATAGGGCTGTCTTCAGCTGTCTTCTAAAAGTCAGATAGTTGTTTATTTCCTTGACATCTGATGGGAGGGCATTTACACTATTTTTTGTTGGGAGCCGCCCAGAGTGGCTGGGGCAACCCAGTCAGATGGATGGGGTATGAATTATTATTTTTATTATAAACCTGTAAGCTTCCTGGCAAAGGGGGGAATTTGAACCCTAGTCTGCAGTCAGATAGGTGGCATATAAATATCATCATCATCATCATTAAACTGCTTAGAAACTCCTTTGGCATGTAAGCGATATATAAACAAGTACCTAATACGAATAATACACAAATGCCATCTATGATCCCCGTGACTCGCTGGGCAGCCTATGGCAAGCGGCAGGAAACTTGCTTGCTTCAGGGAAAATTGGGCACAACGCTCTCCGCCAGCCAAAGGGACTAGAAACTTGGCTCTGACAAACAAAAGCTTAAACCATCTCAGGAAGAAAGGCTTGGGGTGTCCCTGAGGGGACCAGACCACCTCAGTCCTCCCTGACCCCCAAAGCTATTTGGGGAGGGGAGGATAGGCAGCCCCCCCATTTCTGCCAAAGGGAGGGAGCTTAGGGGATCCAACCTCCGCGCATTTACCCAGAGCGTCCACGGCGGTGATGGGGCTGCTGTCCAAGCGAAGGTCAATATCCCGGGGGACAGAGGAAGGCTTTTCCTCCGTGACGCCGTTGATCTTCCTGTCAGATAGACAGATAAACATAAACAGTTGGTTGGCGCCAGAGGGAGCTGTGTGGTCCAAAGACGGCGCCAGGGGGGCGAAGATGGATCTAAGTTGCCCCCACGCCTTTCCCGTGTGTCTCCGGGTGGAGATTCGTTGTTCCTTCCCCATTGCCAGCCACCAGCTCCCTCTGCCACCCAGACAGACAAGATGGCCGCCCTCACGTCAACTCTACTCACCGCTCCCTCTTCCCCTTTGGCCTGGGCTTCCCCGCCAGGGCGAGCAGCTCCTCTTCCGAGGGGTGTTTGAACCGGCGCAGGCTGGCAGAAGAAGAGGGGGAAAGGGCTCACCAAACAGACATTGGGCTGAACGCAACTCAAGAGGAGTCCCATTGGGATGGGTGGGAAATGATATATAATGAAATAAAAAAATGTTCAAAAATACGTTTGTTAAAAAACCAGAGGCTTTTTTTACTAGGAATATTAGGAGATGAAGTGTCAAAGAAACAAAAGAGGCAATTTATATATGCAACCACAGCTGCCAGAATGTGACTTGCCCAAAAGTGGAAAGAAGAGAACGTACCAATGAAAGAAGAATGGAGGACTAAGGGGAGAGACTAGGCCAAAATGGCAAAACTCACCGTGAAGATCAGGCACCAAGATGAAGAAGAATTTAATCATGAATGGAAAATTTTTGTAGATTACTTTAAAGAGCACTGTAAAAATGGGGAAACACTAGCAGGATTGTGAACTGAAGGTAGAATTTGTGAACTGAAGGTAGAATTATGATGTGAAAAATAATTATAAGAATTATAAGAAGGAAAATAAAAGGATAAAAAAAAAGGAAAACAGGGGTGGGGGTGGGGTGGGGGTGGGGAAGTCAATCATTGCAAATTTGGATTTGATATGTAAGCATATGAAAATTATTGTTACCAGAAAAATTGAAAATAAAATATTGGAGAAAAAGATGGGCAAGGGCTGGCATGGCTCCATTAATTTCATTGGTTCTGCTCCTGAGGAAAACATAGGCCACATTTGCACCCTATCTTAATCATCATCATCATCATATTTATACCTCACCCATCTGGTTGGGTTTCCCCAGCCACTCTGGGCGGCTTCCAGCAAAATATAAAAAAAATATGTCAATACAGGGTTAATAATAATAATAATAATAATAATTGTATTATTTATAATAATTTTATTGTTTATAATAAAAACTTAAATCACTTTTGACGCCACTTTAAACAGCCCTGGCTTCCTGGGGAACTGTAGTTCAAAGGCACTGGGTGTTGTGAGGAGGTCCCCACTTTTCCCCTCTGAGAACTACAATTCCTGGACCAGTTTAGCAGCTCATCTCCCTTCCCAGGGAGCTCTGGGAATGCTAGTGCTGAGAGGGGAAAGACTCCAGGGAGCTGTAGTTTGTTTGGGGTGCTGAGCACTGTGAAGAGGCCCCCTATTCTCCTTTGCAGAACTACGGTTCCCAGAGCTCCCTGGGGAAAGGGATTGAGAGTTAAAACTGGAGGGGAAAGTGGGGTTCCCTAACAACACTCGGCACCCTTCACAAACTACAGCTCCCAACTTGTCCTCTATGTATGCCAATAAAGGTTGATCAATCAATTGATTGATCACTTGAAACTACAGCTCCCAGGATTCATTGCAGGGGGGATGCCGCCACCACAGTTGTCCAAAGTGATATCACGATGCTTTAAAGGCAGAGTGCGGATGTGAGCCTACGATTCCCAGAGTTCCCTGGGAAGAAGGATGGATCGCTAAATGATGTTGGGAACTGTAGCTTCACAAGGGGAATCGCACCCTAACAAACTACAGCTCCCAGAATTATTTGGAAGCCCTGGAGGTTTTAAAGCGGGATCAGAACTTTTTAAAGGTCTGGCGCGAACGCGGCCACAGCCTAACCAAACCAGCAAATTTGGTATGAATGCCAAATAAACAGGGAATAAATTCAATGGCGTTTTTCTGCAGGTGGAATCGTGGACAAATGGATAATTTTGGGGGGGGGGGTCCCAAGGCCGAATGTGGGAGCCCCCAAGTTCCTTTTGCTTCCATCCATGGTGAAAAAATAATAAGCAAATTTTGACCTCTTGCTGCACTCCTGAGGAACCTCCCTGCCATCCCCAGCCCTGAGAAAAAGGGGATTTCTGGTACCTTCCGTTGCAGAGGATCCACCGGGCAAAGGACCAGTGAGGGGCCATCTTCTGCATGATGCTGGCCACCAGCAGAGAGACCACGAGCTGCACCCCCATCACCGCCTGTGGGGCAGAAGCAGAGGAAGAGGCCTTGGGTCAAGTCCAATGTTTTATTCTCATCAAAGTTCTATTTATCATCATCATCATCATCATCCCCTCCAACATTTCTCCAATGAAAATAGGGATGTCCTATTCACTGATGATAAGTCAGATAGCTTAGTTGTTTAGCGCATGGCACTGAAGCCACCCAGAGAGGCTGTGGAAAACCAGCCAGATGGGCGGGGTATAAATAGTAACATTATTATTATTATTATTATTATTATTATTATTATTATTCCCTTCAACATTTCTCCAACAAAAAGAGCAACGTCCTAAGGAAAAGTGGGACGTCCCGGGATCAAATCAGAAACTGGAATGGCTCCTGCAAATTTGAGACTGCCCCTGGAAAATAGGGGCACACCAAGGTTGCAGCTTCGCTCCCCACATGGGACAGCTGCCTATTCTTGCACTGCTGGGGGTTGGACTGGATGACCCTCAGGGTCCCTTCCAACTCTACAGTTCTACCCCTTTGGGCTAATCCAGCAGGGATCCTGCGTTCAGTTCTAGAAGCAGGTAGTGAATTTCTCATCCCACTTTTCAGATCCACCTCGATATTCGCCCTCCACCCCACCCTCCACCCCAAATCCTACACTTCGCACCTCTCTGTTGGTGTTGATCTTTAAAGCCCTAAACGGCCTCAGCCCAGTATCTTTGAAGGAGTGTCTCCACCCCATCATCCACTGAGGTTCCCTCCCTGCGAGAAGTGGGATTATAGGGAACCAGGCAGAGGGCCTTCTCAGTGGTGGCACCTGCCCTGTGGAACGCCCTCCCATCCGATGTCAAAGAAAAGAACAACTACCAGACTTTTAGAAGACATCTGAAGGCAGCCCTGTTCAGGGAAGTTTTTAATGTGTGCCATTTTAATGTATGTTTAATCTTTGTTGGAAGCTGCCCAGAGTGGCTGGGGAAACTCGGTCAGATGGGTGGGGTACAAATAATAAATTACTATTACTATTACTATTACTATTACTATTACTATTACTGTACCGAAAACATAGACCCCATGTAAGGTTAGTGCAGAGATATTGACTCATTTCTATTTTAAGGGCAGGAAGTGGAGCTGGCGGCCGGCTGTGTGGCCTGGACACGGGATTCAAATTTCAAGGAAGGTGATTCCCACATTGGGGGAAACTTTCTGACAGTGGAACGGTCTTCCTTGGGAGCTGGAGGACTCTCCTTCCTTGGGAGTTTGTAAGCAGAGGTTGGCTGGCCCTCCATCCTGGCTGCTTGAACTGAGATTCCTGCATTACGGGGGGGTTGGAATGGATGACCTTTGGGGGTCCCTGCAGCTCGATGTCCCCGGAAGGTGGTGATCTCATTTCTCCTTCCTTGGAGGCTCTTAAACGGCGGTCGGATGACCACCTGCCAGGAGTTCTGCAGCTGCGCTTCGTGCCTTGGGCGGGGTTGGGCTAGATGTCCTTTGGGGGTCCCCTTCCAACTCTACGGTTCTGTGGTCCTGGGACCTTGGCAAGCATGCAAACCTTCTCTCTCATGCAGAAAGCAAACCCACCTGCCCCGCAGCCCAGCTCCAGGCCCCTAAGTCCATAAACACCCAACAATGCATTCTTGCATTTTTAAAAACTTACCATTTTCTTTTAGGATCCCGAGCCAAAAACAGCCCCAAATTAAGAGACAGGCAAGGCAGGTAAGTTTCCCTGCACTTCTGATCCTGCAGACCAAAGAAGGAGTGAGACCCCCCCAGCCAATCCCAAGCGGCACTTCCAGTTGATTGCCAGCCAGCCAGCCAATGACAAGGCAAAATAAAAATAAAAAGGTTTGAAGGGAGGCGGGGATTTTGCCACCCCCCACCTGTTTCCGGTTTTCAGGCGCCTGCCAAGCGCGTTGCATGTCGGGGCTTGCAGTTTCCTTTCCCAGACGAGGTTCTTTAAGATGGAACGGAGAGGGAATTTTTTTTTGCACGTTTTCCTCTGCAAAAATTCACAAGGTTTTCCCTTCACATGGGCCCTTTTGCAGCCAGTGTGGATGGCCTTAAAAGAGGATTGCACAAATCTGTGGGGTTTTTCACGAATTCAGGGGCTACTAGGCAGGATGGATGTGTTCTCCTGCCCCCAGTTGTTGGGGAATGAGAGCACCGACTGCGGCTGCAGAGGTCCGTAACCCCTGCATTGCGCGGGGTTGGACTAGATGACACTTGGGGGCCCTTCCGACTCCACAATGCTATGATTCTGTGAACTTGTAACTGCTGCCTCCGGCGTTGCTTTTGCTGCGTCAGCAGCACCCAAGTGACCTCCCTGGGGGAGCAAGCCTGGGCAGAGTGTCTGGGGGTCCTGGGCTGCCCGGGTGACAAGACCCCCCTCTTGGCCTCACTGAGGGGGTCCAAAGGGAAGCAGAGCAAGACGTTGGGCAGCAGCTGGGCTGAAGGAGTTGCCAGAAGGAGGCGGACAAGGCACCATCCAACCGCCTTAGGGACTCCACTCTGGTTTGAGTAGGGTTCACTCCTGAGCCTTTTCTTTTCCCAAAGATAACCCGCAAGGCAGCAGAGGTTAGGTATCTGAGTTTTCCTTCTCGTAGACAGGCTCTCTTCCCAGGTTGATGATGAGCCCCATTTGCCCCTCACTTCCCTCTACAGAAACTGCCTTCTTGATCACTGTTGGGCTAATTGATCACTTAATAATAATAATAATAATAATAATAATAATAATAATATATTTATATCCCGCCCATCTGGCTGGGTTTCCCCAGCCACTCTGGGCGGCTTCCAACAGAAAATTAAAATACAATAATCTATTAAACATTAAAAGCTTCCCTAAAGAGGGCTGCCTTCAGATGTCTTCTAAAAGTCATCCCTTCATTCCACCAGAGCCTGTCTTTGCACACAGGCGGAGTCCCTAACTCATCAAGCGTTCAAGGCACACCGGCTCCCCTCACCTGGTTCAGCCCGCCAGTCAAAGCCATTCCCAAGACTGTGGCCGCTGTCACCTGCTGACAGCTTGGAGGAGCCACAGGTGAGAGCTGGGCGGAGGTGGGGAGCGAAGGTGGACCCCAGAAGGAGCAGGACATGTTCCCAAAAGCAACTTTCCTGAACTTGGAGGTGAGAGAACTGAATCCTAACCGCCAGACCACCAGAGGGTAGCAATGCTTCTGAATCTTGGGTGCTGGAAACCACAGGAGGAGAGAGGGCTCTGGTGTTGGGGTTCTGATTGGCTGGCAGAGATGCAGGGTTGCCATGGATACGCCTGTGGGCGATGAGAGGTCCTTCTGGTCCTTGTCCACTGGGTGGTGCTTCAGAATTTCTTTTGGAGTGAAGTTTATAGATGGCAGTAGAGCAACTGCTTTGCATGCAGAAGGGCTAAGCAATGACCTGAGTTTTCTGTGTTCCCAGGAAAAGAGCTTTCCTCCCCTTTTTTACTTTGCTGGTGACTCACTGTCACACAAAATCACCACTATGCAAAAGTCTGATAGATTCAAAGTGATGCTCTATATGTGTTGTTGTCCACTTAACATCACAGGGGCGAATAACAGTTTGTCCAAACGGGTTTACCCTGTGTCCCCCACCCCCCCAATCCCCCCAAGAAACGCAGATTTCAATTCCGTGTGGGGTGAGGATGGTGTGAAAGGACAATCCCTATGTCTTTATTCCTGTGACGAATGTAATGGAGGTAGAGTGAATCATGGACTTGCAGAGTTGGAAGGGACCCCCAAGGGTCATCCAGTCCAAACCCCTGCAATGTAGGAATCTCAGGTAAAGCATCCAGGGCAGTTGGCCCCCCAACCTTTGCTTAAAAACCTCCAAGGAAGAAAAGACTCGAAGCAAAACGGTTCAACATCCACCTTCTTCTTTTTTCATTTTCACTTTATTTCTTTAACAACATTTATATATCATTTATTCACCGAAGCCTATAAGCTTTTTGTATTCTGCAACTCTGCTCAGCTCCTGCTAGCTGGCTTCTCATTGCGGCATCTTCTTGTCTTTCAGGCTCTGTTAATGTTATCGTGTTAAACATAGGCGCCGACTCCATGGGGCCTGAGGGGGCCCGAGCCCCCTCAAAAATTCGTTTGGGGGGCTCTGCCCCCCCAATAATTTAAGAAAATTATTACCGTAAATTTCGCTCTATAACACACAGATTTTTTCTCCTAAAAAGTAAGGGGAAATGTCTGTGCGTGTTATTGAGCGAATGTGTGGTCCCTGGAGCTGACTCGCCGGAGCGCAGGGGCAAAAATAGGCAAAAATCAGGCAAAAATAAGATCGGTTGGGCGGAGGGAAGGCGGAAGCTGCTGCTTTCCTGCATTCTGCCTCAGGGTCTTACTGCCCACCCGCTTCTGTTGCTGCGTTTGCTCAAACTCAACAAAGAGCAGGGAATCCCCTGCCCTCCTGGCAAGCAGAGGGTTAAGGAAAGGATCGAGTCCTTCCTTCTATTTCTTTCCTAGTCACACTGCGTGCAGGCTCCAGCCCACCACCTCCTACTCTCCGTGCTCTAGGGACTCACAGGTGGGAGAGAGAGAGGGCTGGCTTGGGGGGGGGGACTTTTGCCTTCCTTTCCTCCCCCCACCCCGTTAAACTCCTCCCCTGCATTCTTAGCCAGCTGCTTCTCCGCACACCCCTCTTGTGCTTCTTGTCCCTTCTGTGTTTTTCCTTCCCTCCCCATTTAAAACGTGGTGACAAAGCACGGATCCACATGGATCCTCAGGATTTTTGCATTGGGTCACCCCAAATTCACCATCAGATCACATTACATGTCCATGGCTACAGTCTGTACCAAAAAAATCACGCACCCACTGTCGCCTGGGGCCACAATGGTGCAAAAACGTGGTTACAAAGCACGGATCCACATGGATCCTCAGGATTTTTGCATTGGGTCACCCCAAATTCACCATCAGATCACATAGCATGTCCATGGCTACATCTTGCACCAAAAAAATCACGCACCCACTGTTGCCTAGGGTCACAGTGGTGCAAAAACGTGGTTACAAAGCACGGATCCACATGGATCCTCAGGATTTTTGCATTGGGCTACTCCAAACTCACTGTCAGATATTAAAAATCTTTATAAAATAGAGAATTAAATACATACAGAATGTTAAATTTTCAGTTTTGAAATATTAGTACTAGTTTAGTACTGTATTTCTATATTACTATAGTACTGTATTAGTTATTTTCAAATACTTAAATATTTTTAGGGTGTAAGACCCAATTAAAGCCCGTTATTTACATACAGTATTACAGTATTTACATACAGTATTAGGCATACTGTATTAACTTTATTAACTGTATTAAAGCATTAACTTTAAGATATTATATTTATTTAATGAACCCTCAGCCTTATTCAAAGTAAGCTTAAATTAGCTATTTCACTTATTAATCAAAGTGCTATTACTGTGCGACAGCAATATGTTATGTTTTATTCTTTTAATGATAGTTTAGGATTTATTTAAATATCATTTCAGTCTTTTCAGAGCTATATATTCACTGCTCTGTAATAGTCTATAAGCATAATTGTTACTGTAAATTAAATTAGCTTTTTACGAAAATACCGTGCGTGTTTTTGTTTTGTTTCTTTTTTCAAAGCCAAAAAGTGTTTCAGGCTTGTCGAGTTTCCCGGAGTGTGGAGTTATAGAGAGTCGAGTTTTCGGGGTTCTAATGTTGATCATATGACTCTAAAATACTTTTAAAAAACTTTAAAACTCACTAATTTTCATCTAAAATTTAGAAAACTTCCCGGGGCAGGACCCCGGTATGGGCCCCCCCAATATTTTTTATAAGTCGGCGCCCCTGGTGTTAAACATTTTGCTTTGGGCCCGTTGGCGTTCAACGTCTTCATAAGCTACTTGGACCAGGGAATTGAGGAGGCTTGCATCAAATTTGCAGATGACACCACACTGGGAGGGGAGGCCAATGTGAGCCCCTCCATCTTAGGCTTATGTTGTGTATATACTCAAATAAGACCATATATCCTCACTGCAAGGAAACCAAACTCTGAGTAAGCACTGAGACCCCCTGGAATCTCTCACCGTTCAGAGATTGGGCCATGTGCAACACTGGGGTCAGAAGTGGGATTGTGTTTCCTGGGGTAGGAAGTTGGAGCTCTTCCACCCTATGCTCGGGTTGCACAGATGTGTAAATAAACCCGAAAGCTACTGTGTCTCTCCTGACCTCTATTCGAACTCTGGCCCCCTCCGGAGTCTCTTGCTGTTTGCAGGTTGGGGTGACTTGTAGCTGCATTTTCCCCTCCGCAGCTGTTAGCTGAAGGGGGACCCCCTTCTCCACTGTGAGTCTGGGTTAGGTCTTCGCTCTGGCGTCCCAAAGGAGGCCTAGCGCCTTTGTCCAGGGTCTCTCGGACATTCCTCCAGTTGGAGACTCGGAGGGTGTGTGTGTGTGTGTTGTGTTGTGTGTGGCAACAGCAAGGAGACCAGCCTGTCCCGTATCACCGGCGAGGGTTTTGCGGTCTGAGGAGCAGCTGGCCACGAATCCCTCCCCACCCAGAGTGGTGGCGCAGAGCATAGTGCGGCCCTGCGCACGTCTGCGGGCAGGAGGTACTTAGCATCACAATGCCAGAGGGCCTGTGAACTCCTTGCTCTCCAGACCTCTCCGCCTGAGAGCCCTGATGAATGGGGGCCTTGGGGGTTTAGCATAACAAACTGGCACATGTCCTTGTCGGCCCCCTCACACAAACACACCCACCCTTGGCCTTTCCCCGAGAAGAGGGTCCCTTCTTCGTACAGGAATCTGGGACAGCGCGCAATATGGGCACGGGGTTTCATTTATTGGGGGAATGGGCATTTTCCATCTCTCTTTCATATCCAGATTAAATGCCATCTAGCTGGTATTTGGAAAGCTTCCAAAGCAATAGAGAGAAAGAAATAGGAAAGAGTTCTGTTAGAAAAAACTTTAGTGAAAGAATGGCAATTTAGAAAACATAACCAGAAGCCTTTTAATTCTTTTCCTCTCATGGTTCCTGCCTTTTCTTTTCTCTGCCTCAGTTTCCCTCTTGGTTTCTGCCCTTCCTTCCCAGACCCTCCCAGTGTCCCTATTTTCCAGGGACATCCCAGATTTACAGAAGCTGTCCTGCTTTCTGATTTGATCCTGGAATGTTCCGTTTTTCCTTAGGACGTCCCTATTTTCATCGGAGAAATGTTGGAGGGTATGATTAGTTATGTGACCCCAGAGCTAAGGCGACCAGGAACTAGACAACTGTTAAAAGACACCTGAAGGCAGCCCTGCATTGGGAAGTTTTTTTAATAATGTTCCATTATGTTTTTATATATGTTGGAAGCCGCCCAGAGTGGCTGGGGCAACCCAGTCAGAGGAGCGGGGTATAAAGAATAATAAAATTCTTCTTCTTCTTCTTCTTCTTCTTCTTCTTCTTCTTCTTCTTCTTCTAGAATGGGATGTCTCTATTTTCATTGGAGAAATGTTGGAGGGTGTTCCTTCCTTCCTCCCTTCCCTTCCCTCCCTCCCTCCCTCCCTCCCTTGTTCCTTCCCTTCCTTCCTTTGCCCTCTTTTTCCTCTGGGCTTCCTCCTGCCGCCTGCCTCAGTTTCCTTTTGGAATCTCATTTCTTCCTTTCCTCCCTTTCCCTTTTCGTGCACTCCCATTGCCACCCCCCTTCCCCACCCCACAATGTCCCATCGCCCCCCCCCCCCAGGCAAGGCCTTACACATTTGGAAAGGTCTGTCAGCAGCTCTTTGCCTTTTGACCTAGATGGAGCCTCCCTAGCCCAAGGCAGTCTACCACACTGTATCCCGGAAACGAGGGCTGTTTCCTTGTTGACTTCCCAGAGGCAGGACCTGAACCAATGGAGTCAAGTCACAAGAAAGGAGCGCCCAGACTAAACTTTAGGAAGAGTTTTGAGTTGTTTGGTCATAGAACGGATTCCCCTGGGAGGTGATGGACTCTCCTTCCTCAGAGGTCGGGTGGCTGCCAGGGATGCTCTAGTTGGTCTAGATGAGCCTTAGGGGTCCCTCGCAACTCTACGACCCTACGATGCCTGTGTTTCCAGGGGATGGTGGAAGAGGGAGCGAGGAGGACGGCGTTGGGGAGAGGGTACAACTTTTTCTCTTTTGCCTGGCTGGGCAGACACAAAAGGGCCCCATCCCTGGGCTTAATCCGCCGTTAACTCTGTCCACAGACCACCCAGCAAATGAGCAGCCAGCCATAGAAGATCCCTCCGGTGGGGAACTTACAAGCGACTTAAGGATTTAGCCGGACTTCGCCGCAGATCTGCCCGCCCTCGCCGGAGCTGTCAGGCCGGGAGATTAGCTCTTGTTTCCAGCTGGGAGACGTGGCAGAAGCCGCTGCTCTCCTCCGAGTTTTGCCACCTGAGCGCCAGAAAAACCTGCTGGACCACAGCATTGTAGAGCTGGAAGGGACCATGAAGGTCATCCAGCCCAACCCCCTGCAATGCAGGGATCTCAGCTAAAGCACAGATCCAACCCCTGCTAAAACACCCCCAGGGAAGGAGAGTCCCCCACCTCGCGAGGGACTGTCCCGCTGACAAACAACCCATGGCCCATCGAGTCCAGCAACCTCTTCTCTCAGCGTGCACCCCAATGGGAAGTTTGCAAGCAGAACCTGAGTCCAAAATCATTTCTCCCTGCTTGAAATTGACAGCGCCTGGTATTCAGAGGTAGAGCATGGCTGAGTAGCCTTCCGTAGCCTTATCCTGCTCCCTCGCCCTCGAATTTGTCCAAACTCATTTTAAAGCCACCCGAGTCAGTGGCCAGCGCTACCTCTTGTGGCAGGGAGTTCCATCGTTCTAACTCTGCACATATGTTCGTACCATGTCCTACACTGAAAAGTTTCTAGCAGAAGGTAATAAAGGCAATCAACAGAATGGAACAATCTTAAATTTGCAAAGGAAAATATCCTTTTGAATTATATACCCAAGACATGGAATCTAACAAAGGGACACTATCAATGAACTCTCCATGCCCTTAGGACAGCAAAAAGACTGATATTGATGAACTGGAAAAATTAAAATGCAGCTGCCTGTAAGGATTGGATTGATGATTTGTGCACATGATTCGCTGCACATGAACATGTTGTGTAGAAATGCAGACCTGCCATGGTTAAATTCAGCGATATTTGGAATCAGTTTTTATAAACTCCGTATTACGTTAAGGTCTGGTTAATTATAATAGCAAGCCCCTCCCCTTCTGTAATGTACACATTTTTGTTATTGTTATGTTTTGTTTTGTACATGGATACTATTTCATGTTTCATTTTTTATGTCGTTTTTGTGTCTTCTTTCTCGTGTCTGCGCACTTGTACTTTTGGACTTTTTATTTTTCAACAAAGAAATAGACACACACACACACACACTGAGCTGCACAAAGAATTCCTTCCTTTTGCCTGTGCTGACTCCGCCAGTGTAATTCCTGTTACAAAAACCAGGCTCATGGCACGTGAGGAAAGAAGGCAGAGGAGGGAGGAGGAAAAAACCATATTTATTAAGGCATTTCCATCCCCGTGTGGTAATTCAGCCATGATGCGCTTGCTCAGCTCCTGCCCAAAGTCCAGTCCTGACGACACCGCAAAGAATGGCTTGGCTTGAACAACAAAACGCTAGTTTTGGCAGACTCCTGTTGACAGTATCTGTGAAGACGCCAATGCAAAGCACCCCCCTCCAATTCCTGGGTTTCAGTTTCCAGAAAGCTGAATATTTCAGAAGATTGAATTGAATAGTTGGGAGATTTAGGGTGGACAAAGACCATCTGTTCAAGTGAACTAAGTAAGGCACAAGTCACCCAAACTGTCCTAAGGCACTGATTGGCTAGAATCCATCTCTGTCTTTGCCTATTGTTTCCCAAATGCTAGTGCATCTTTTGTGAGATAAGGTTCAGGATGTCTGCAAATCGCGCACAAGCACCTATTGGCTAGCAGTTGGGAAGCCACCAACCACCATAGAATTGTAGAGTTGACAGGGACCTTGAGGGTCAACTAGTCCAACCCCCTGCAATGCAGGAATCTCAGCTAAAGCATCCAGGACACACAGCCATCCCATCTCTGCTTGAAAACCTCAAAAGGAGAGTCCACTGCCTCCCAAGGGAGCCCATCCCACTTTCAAACAGCTCTTCTTGTCAGAAAGTTCTTCCTGATGTTTAGTCGGAATCTCCCTTCTTGTAACTTGAAGCCATGGGTTCAAGTCCTGCCCTCCAGAGCAGGAGAAAACAAGCTTGTTCTCTCTTCCATGGGACAGCCCCTTAGATATTTGAAGAGGGCTCTCCTATCTCCTCTCAGTCTCCTCTTTCCAGGCTCGGTTTCCAGACCACTCCTCTCCAAATTTCCAGTGTTCTCTGCTGCTATCGAAATGTCCTTGAATTTGGTGTGGGATGCAAAGGACAATGGCGTGTGCTATTTAATGTGCATTCTGAATGCAAGAGGGTTGAAACGAGGCCAAGGCCTGTCAAGGCAAAGGAATGTGCACGGCAAAGAGTTCGCTCTTTATTGTCAAAGATAAGGCAGTCTCTTCCACAATTCCAGATCCCTTTGCACACCAATCTCAGCAGCCAGGTCCACACTCTATGGAGCAGCTGCATCAACTGGGGACCACCCTCTCCGCCAGCTTATGTACCTTCCTCCGACAGCTGGAGACTGCGCCTGCGTGGAAGCTGCTTCTGCTCTTCCCTTTTCAGTCCCCGCCTGGTTCCGGGAGACGATGTTACAGGAAAGGTTGGGGAAATAGCAGGCTTTTCTCTTGCTCAACCCAACCAGCAGGTTGTTGTTAAATGTTATATGCCAATTTGGACTTTTGGATTTTGTATGCTTAGGAGCTTTTGTTGAAGAGTCTATTGTTTATTAGTGTGTATTGTTAATTGTTTTTATTATGTTTTATTTTTATTTTTACTATGTTTTAATTCAGGATGGTTAATGCATTGTGTGAATAATACGCAGCTTGCAGGTTGAATATAATAATAATAATAATATAATAATAATAATAATATCTTTATTGTCATTGCCCCCTCTCGGGGACAACAAAATTACTTGGCTGCTCCATCCACCCAGGTAGGGCACTCCACACAAAATATTCCTGCCTTGCAGGGGGTTGGACTAGATAACCAGCAGGATCCCTTCCAACTCTCTATGATTCTATGATTATTTTTATTATGTGTTTTGCAGGGCATTTTTTCAGCCGGAACTCAGGTGAGATCTGCACCCATTGCTTCGCCCAATCTTTGCTAACATGTGGTCCCCCAAAAATTCCCTCCAAAGGGATGCTTCCCTTGGGCAGGAAAAGTCACCCCACGCCTGCCGCAATGCAAGCTGGGATGTCCGCTTTCGATGGGGATGGCGATGGCGAAGACCTCTTCGATTTCTTACTCCCATCTCCAGCTAAAATTCGAGAACCAATTCCTGTGAGAAACACGAGTCTGGAAAGGACACGCCGTCCAGCCAAATATTGGAGAGAGCTTTGCAGTCGAGAGTCGCTGGCTATTTTGCTCTCGCCACCTGCGTTTGAGGAAGAGAGAGGGGTTAGTGACAGAGTGGTGGACTTCCTTGTGTCCTTTGCTAGCCTCAGATTGGCAAGGCTCCCCTTCCATAGCATGCCGCTGTCCTGCGTTTTCCACGGGATGCCCCATCCCCACACCCCGAATGAAGAACGAGACAATTCCCAGCTTTGCATCTTCCTGTTAAAGGGGCCTCCTGAGGCTGCTGTTTCCCAGGCCCCTCTAAATCTTGGTGAAGGCTTGGAGGAGACCTTGGGGAGATCATCTCATCCAGTGGGTCCCAAAGTGAGCAGGATCACCCCCTGGGGCAGTCTTTTTTTTATTATTATTATTATTATTATTATTATTATTATTATTATTATTTACAGTAAGTTTCACCACCACCACCCCTCCTCTTCTTCCCCGCCTTATACTGTACTCTCCACTAATGTCTCATAACAAGTGTAACTGATCTGTAGAAAAGACTTTTCAACATGAAAAAAGAGACAAGGCTTGTGCTTTCGTAAACCAAGAACATATTTAATAACAATGATTTTTAAAAAATCGCACATGTTTCATCTGTTGTTAATGAAGCTGCAGCAACCTCAAGCTGTCTTGTTTACAACATCTTTCTTTACTGTGTTGTAGAAATATAGATGCATACAAGAATGCAAATTTGCCCCTGCATCTTACTCTTTGTTCGCTTGGAGAAGATAGATTTCCGGGGCGGGGGGGGGGGGGCTGAGTATTTTTTTCCTGAAAAGGAGTGGTAGGCCATTATTTCAGAGTGAGTGGCATTCTCAAGCAACCAATGTAAGATTTGGGGCTGTTTTCCGCCAAGTTGCAATCACTACTTGAACTGCCAAGATCAGGACGGTTCTTTTGACAATATATCTTGGCATCATCACAGACATTCAGCGACACTGATATGTCTTCAATTTTAATTCGGGGGGGGGGATTAGGTTTTTTTCTGGGGAGGGGGTCAGGAAGTACGTTAAGGCCTGCTTTAAAATATCACCCCCCCACCTTGCGTCAGTGCAAGTTTCTGAGCAAATAGTATCGACCCGCAGTATCAGGTGCAAAAGCGCAATTCTCATCTCCCCACCTCGACCCCCAATTGAGAGCATTCCCCCCCCCGCCCACGTTTGCTAATGACACATTTTATGCCTAGCTCAGAACCTTTGGGCCGGTGACGGAAAACGACTCTCCCTCTTAATTTAGTGATGGGAAATTGTCACTTAAGAAATGTGCTTTTCGCCCGTCGCAGGTGCCCGGGAGGTCAGTAAGGCTAAAAGGAGCGTTTCTTGAGTACACAGAAATCGCTTGGCTGGCAGAATACTTGGGTGGGTGGGTGGGTGGGGGGTTTGTCTTCGCCAAAAGGCTCATGCAAGGGTTGGGGTGAGCGCAGGAGGGAAGGCAGAGGACGGAGGGAGAGATGAGGACATTTGGGTGCCAGTGGCAGAAAAATCTCGCGGGTCTCCAACCCTCACTTCTAGTCATCTGGAGCAACAAGGAAGAATTCTGGGAACTGTAGTTAAGGTTGACAAGAAACCCTTATTTCCCGCCCCATAAGTTACAGTTCCCAGAGGTCCCATGAAGAGGCATAGATTGCTAAACTGTTCTGGAGATTGTAGCTTTGGGAACATAAGGGTCCCTTAGCAACACTCAGCATCCTTAACAAACTCCAGGGGGTTGGACTAGATGTCCTTTTGGATCCCTTCCAACTCAACAGCTCTATGATTCTTTGATTCTACATCTCCCATCATTTGGGGGGGGGATGGTGGGGAAGACACTACTGTCCAAAGTGGTATCATTGCACTCTAAATGTGATTGTGGATTCCAGGCCCCCTCACCTATTAGCAGGGAAGGCTCAGAGGACACGCAGCAACCCAGGAATGAAAACTATTCTCTCTCTTAAGCACCAGAAGGAAACAACCGACTCAGAACAGCGCCACCTAGTGACAAAACAAGAGAATGACATTATCCACATGCCCTACATTGAATTATATACCCCCAGCATTTACTTAATTTACTTCAGAAGTAATAAATTAACAACGCGTTTATTAACAGTGGACAGAACAGTAGTAGCCAGAACTCAGAAAACCTTGCAATTAATTCATATTGATCACTGGTATAATATCATCTGGCAAACAGCCATTCTGAGAAAGCTGTCACAAAATTGGAGGTGGCAAAGGGCGAGAAGCAGCAAGGCACTTTTTGCACTGCATGGTGTGGTTTTATTAAATGCACAAATGGAGCAAGACAAGGATGAGAAATACGTACAACATATATTGCAATAGATAAGAAGATGCTGCTCATTAGCTCAAGCCGATTACTCTGTTTTATACGTCAATTTATTGAAGAACTCCTTATCCTGGTTTACTGTTATCTTCTTATTATGTACTGTAAAATAATATGCTTAATAATAATAATAATAATAATAATAATGTTCCCCAACTACTCTGGGCGGCTTCAAGCACATGTAGAAACATAATAAAAACATAGTCTTTTACACCCTTGGCGACCCATTTTCTGTTAGTCATGTCATGTTTTATTATTTATCTGTGTACAATATTGTAACCAGAATATTGCTACGAAAGTTGGGTGCCTGCCCCTCTCTCTGCAGAGCGATGGCAAGAGCCCACGGGGGTTCCAGACACTCACCCCGGGTCTGTCTTCCTTTGCAGAATTGAGACACGGCAGAGACCGTTGTAGCTTTACGAAATGGTTTATTTGCCTATTTGCACCTTCAGTCTACATGGAGGGAGTCCAGATCCTGATTATTTGGGATGTGGAGGGAGAAATACAAGCTGCAGCGGAATTCCTGGACTAGCCTACGCAAAAGGACCTGGCCACGCTAGGGCCACTTAGGAAGAAATAGAGGGCCATTGAGGTCAACTGTCCTCCCTCCTTGCCCTGAGACTGGCGGTTTGGAAGGCTGCAGGGTAACTGGCTGTGAAGTGGCAGGAAAGGAGAGGGGTTTTAAGCAAGGTGTGCTGGGAAGAAGAAAGGGAGAGAAGGATGGGATCCATCTTGGGCAGGCTGGCTGAAGGCTGGCTGGGAGAGCTGCAAAAGCCCCCCTTGAAATGACCATGCTGTAAGATCAGGACTCCCTCCAGGCAGACTGAAGGTGTAAATAGGGGACTAAACCATATTTCTTAAAGCTATGATGGTTTCTGCTGTGTCTCAATTCCTCAAAGGACCACAGACCCTGGGTGGGTGCCTGGAACCCCCTGGAGTCTTGCAGAGAGAGGCGCCGGCTCCTGACTTTTGCATCTGTCTTATTTCTATTACATCACTACTTGTTTACGTTCAAGGTGAATCAGAGTTGGAAGGGACCCTGATGGCCATCTAGTCCAACCCCCTGCTTCAAAAGAAACAGAGCTATATGCAGAGAATTCCCTCCTCTCTGCTCCTGGCAGATTCACAGACACAGGCTCTCTTCGCCCGAGACAGGGCCTGATCCGGCTTTCCTTCTGTTTGCCGGTGGATCTTCCTCCTTGCTCCTCCCCCTCCCTCGCTTGACCCCGTCCAGACATCATTTGCATTTCTCCAGCAGGTGGACACCCCATCTGCTCCCAGGCACTGATGTCAATTAGCTCTCTCCCGCCTCCCCCCCTCAGACGTGCATCCAAAGGACACAGGACCCGGGCGGCAAGGATTCAGGGCGTGTGGGCCCTGCGCATCTCCCCCGACACACAGCCCATTTATGCCAAGGAGGAAGAGAGATGTCTGCCGTCTCGACATGCCGCTGTCCCCAAGGGGCTCTTCGTCGCCTGGGGGAGTGGGGCAGGCAGACGCAATAACCGTAGCCAAGGGGGGAGATCCTCCAGGAGACAGACAGGAAGGACTGGGGCTCAATTAGTGGCTCCCAGACTTTTTCAGCCCACTGCCCCCTTGGCTCCATAAGCACATACCCAGTGCCCCCTACCCTCTTAAAACAGGCCCTCCAAGTGCCCCCATTTTCCAGGCACAGCCCAGGATTTACAGAAGCCATCCCAGTTTCTGATTTGATCCCAGAATGTCCCACTTTTCCTTAGGATGTCCCTATTTTCGTCAGATAAATGTTGGAGGGTCTGGAGCTATGCGACTCCCGAGCCAAGATAAGTAACGAGACAACCTTTAGACGACATCGGAAGGCTGCAGGCTGGTAGCGGGCGGGGCCAGAACAAAAGTGGGCGGAGCTGCAGGCTGGTAGTGGGCGGGGCCAGAACAAAGTGGGTGGAGCAACAGCTGCAGGTTTTAGATTTCCTGCAGGAGTTCCTGCACACTCACTCAGAGACTCACCAGGATTATTGCAAGGGTACCTTAATGAACAGCTCCACTTCCCTGAATTGCACCAAGAAATTATAAGACAGTTTCCTGTGTTTTTTAATGCTTTTCTAAGAGATGCGTGTCAGAGAGGGAGTGTCTCTGGATCTCTAAGGGAGACGCGAAGAGGCAATGGCAATGGGGCAATGGGATGGGGGCACCAGAAGTGTAAATGATTTTCAGACTTTGAGAAGCTGGGCTCACTGGATCAAGTCTGGGTGAATTAATCATAGAGTTGTAGGGACCCCAGGGGTCATCTAGCCCAACCCCCTGCAATGTAGGAATCTTTGGCCCAACATGGAGCTCAAACCCACGACCCTGAGATCAAGAGTGTCATGCTCTACCACCTGAGCTAGCCAGTTAAAGCAGTTTCAACTGGATTCTGAGCAAATGTGCAATGAATTTTTCTCTTCAAAATTCATTGCTTCTGAATTTTGTTTTTTTAAAGGGTAGCGGGCACTGGGGATGAGCTTAGGGAACTGAGGGGGGCAGGGACCCCCCCAAAATCAGGGAACGACAGGGGCCGCCGGTATTTGAAGTTGTACATTGGAAGAATCAACACATCACATCACGCAACACATTATTGAACTGTGCAACTCCCTGCAGGGATGGCACCAACTTGGATGGCTTTAAAAGAGGACTGGATAAAGTCATGGAGGAGGAAAAGTCTGTCAGTGGCTTTCTGGAATAGGGGTTTCTGGAAACTGCAGTGGGGAGAGAGTTGCTCTTGTGTTCGATTCCCTTTTGGGGCATCTGGTGGGCCGCTGTGAGACCAGGATGCTGGATTTGACGGGTCCTGGGTCTGATCCAGTAGCAAGTCTCTTCTTAGGTTCCTATGGAACCCCCAGGTTCAGAGGCAGTCTATCTGGAGCCCTGGGTTCATAGCCACTATGGGAACAGGATGAGTCCTAGGCCTGATCCTTATGCTCTCATGTTCTTCTTGCACACCGGTTAGAAATGGCAGTTTACATTACTAAAATAAACGAATATTGCTGCTGATGGCATTTTTTCTTTTTCCGATACGGGTCAAACCTGCATCTCTTTCCCCCCAAAGCACTACACAACTATTAAGTTAACTTTATTCGTTTTACAGCCCTGGAGAGGACAGTTTGAATAATTCATGCCTGGTGGGGGCGAGGGGAGGGGAGGGTGGAGTTACCTCTGACCTTGAACGCTGGGGCCCTTTTTATCGTGCCCCATCTCCCCCCGCCCCACAGTCCGCGTGCCCATTCACAACAGCTGGGGTGTCTAGCCGTGAGTTGACAGTTCAATGCAGTCTTTGTCTAACCCGGCCATTAACCGAGACGAGTTCTTAAAATGCAGAGAAGTTGCAATATAATATTTATGGACTCTACACCAGCTCCTCTGCTCCACCCCCCCCCCCAGCACATGCACACATGCTCAGTGCGTGTCTGGGCTTCAGCAAGCACTACCTCCTGGCCTGAAAATTTAGAAGCAGGAGAAGTAAAAGCAAACGAGGACGGCCATTCCAAGCCTGCAAAAGCCTTGTTATTACTGCAGAAAATCTCCAAAATAGCAAAACAGGTAATAGAAGCAAGTACAGAACTAGCATGCCCTCCAACATTTCTCCAGTGAAAATAGGGACGAACCCTATTAAATATCTCCTAGGACAACCATGTGCATGCACTGTTTAGGGAAGTTCTTAATTTTGAAGTTTTATTCTTTTTTTTCGTGTTCTGTTGGGAGCCCAGAGTGGCTTGGGAAAACCAGCCAGATGGGCGGGGTATAAATAAAATATAACAACAACAACAACAACAACAACAACAACAACATGACAAGGAACTCATAACTCGCTTACTCTCACCAGCTAGAAGTATGGTAACTGGACACTGGAAGAACCTATCAGGACCAGTGGTACCAAAATGTACGGGAAACTGCCCTGCTAGAGAAGTTAGCCAACAAACTTAAACTAGCACAGGGACAAGCAAAGGCGGTGTAGCTCTCCTTTTTCATATACACGGTACAACAGGACAAAACAGCTCACAACTCAGTATGGCTAACCTGACCCTCCCACCCACAGGCAAACAAGCCACACAGCAACTAACTGAACACAACCCACCAAGCTCTGGAGCTTCCAATCTCTCGCAAGGCCAATGAAGACAAATAAATATAGAAATATGTGATGCAGACACAAATCCCCACCCTAACTCTATGCAGTAGAATGAAAGAACAATACTCCCATTCCCCCCCCCTTTCCCCCTTTCTTTCCCCCCAACTGTACGATGTCCATTACATTAATATCTCAGCTAGGGCCAGGGCCTTTTCAATACTGGCCCCGACTTGGTGGAACGCTCTGTCACAAGAGACCAGGGCCCTGCAGGACTTGTCATCTTTCCGCAGGGCCTGCAGGACGGAGCTGTTCCGCCTGGCCTTTGGTTTGGACTCCGTCTGACCCTTATGTTTCCCTCCCCTTAGGGTTTTGATCTATGGGCTGCTATTAAAATGAGGCTGCATTTTAAATTATATTTTAACCTGTATTTTAAATTGGTCCCCCCCCCCATCATGTTTTTACTGTAATTTTACTGGTGTTAGCCACCCTGAGCCCGGCTCTAGCTAGGGAGGGTGGGGTATAAATAAAATTTCTTCTTCTTCTTCTTCTTCTTCACATTAACAAACTGTAGAAAACTGTGAAAAAGACTCTGGAGAGCTCAGCTGGTTAGAGAGTGGTGCTGACAACACCACGGTTGCAGCTCTGATCCCCGTCTGGGACAGTTGCCTACTCCTTTATTGCAGGGGGTTGGACTAGATGACCCTCGGGGTCCCTGCCAACTCCACAATTCCAGGCTACTATGAATCAAAAGTGGAGATGCTATATGTATATATCCTTGTTTATTTTGTAACACAAGAAAATCTTCAATGAAAACTATTTTTTTAAAAGGGGGGGGGGGACACACAAAAGGGCCAGGAAGACTATTGAGGGGATGGAGCGACTTGCCTGTGAGGAAAGGTTGCAGCGTTTGGGAACTTTTGGTTTAGAGAAAAGGTGAGAAGGAGGGGATGCTGTGGCAGAAGTTCCTCAAACGCTGAGTGGCCGGGAGAAAGTGGGAAAGAAAAGTTTTCTTCCTCTCATGTCGTGCTAGAACTCACGGGCATCCTGTGCCCACGAAAAGGACTTATTGGAAAAGGACTTATTCAGGCAGCCCATGCAGGAGGCCAGGGTGGTCCCAACCTGGATGGATTTAAAAGTATGTTGGAAACAGAGGAGAAGACTATTGGCTGGGATGGAGGCAGCGGTGTTTCTGAGTACCAGAGGCCGGAAACTGCAGTTTCCCCCTGAGGCATCTGGCTGGTGGTGGACTAAACAGGTGGATGGACTAAACAGGCCACTGGCCTGATTCAGCAGGCAATTCTGAGGTTCCTGTTTTGTAGAATCATAGCATTGTGGAGTTGGAAGGGACCCCAAGGGCCATCTAGAGCAACCCCCTGCAATGCAGGAATCTCAGCTAAAGCACCCAGGACAGATGGCCTGTTTAGACCTCTGCTTAAAAACCTCCAAGGAAGGAGAGTCCACGACCTTCCAAGAGAGACTGCTCCACTGCTGGACAGTTCCCACTGCTGGAAGTTCTTCCTGGTGTGTAGTCGGAATCTCCTTTCTTGTAACTGGGAGCCACGGGTTCGAGTCCTACCCTCCAGAGCAGGAGAAAACATGCTTGCTCCCTCTTCCATGGGACAGCCCTTGAGATATTGGAAGATGGCTCTCCTATCTCCTCTCCATCTCCAACCCACTGGAGAGAGAAAGAAACTCAGAAGGGTTCACTGCTGGGGAACATGGACAGAAAAGTGGGTGGGGGGGGGAGAGAACGGGGCAGCGCAAGTGGAGGAGGATGCAGCTAGCCGACTGAGCTATGACCTGAAGTGCTGCACATGCTGCAACATGCAGCTGCAGTGGCAACTGGATTGTGCTTTAATGTCCTCCTCAGCCTACATAACTTAACTGCAGTCAAAAAGCCTTCTTTTTTGTGAGCAGTTTTTTTGTCGTATAATTTTTTATTTCCCCCCCAAAAGTTTTCACAATAACCTTCAAATCAAATAATTACATTATTTCGCAAGCTGACTTCCCACTCTCACTTCCACAAACCTTTTCTACTGCATTATATCTTTATCTATTACAAAAAAAATCTGAGTGTATCTGAAGAAGTGTGCATGCACACGAAAGCTCATACCAAGAACTGACTTAGTTGGTCTTTAAGGTGCTACTGGAAGGAATTTTTTTTGTTAGACTATGGCAGACCAACACGGCTACCTATCTGTAAAAAAAAATCCTGTTACAATTATTCTGTCATTTTCCTTCCACTGCCTGTATCTTGAATCTTGCCCGCTGTAATATTTTTTGTAAACAGCTTTGAGGTTATATACCATCACCAAGCGGTATATAAATTTTACAATTGTAAAAAAAAAGCCCTCAAAACTGTTTACAAAAAAAGATAAAGCAATAAAAGAAAAACTAGCAACCATCTAAAACTATAGAAAAGTTTGAATAACGATAGACTAACGACAGATTAGAACCCGCACCAACTTTCTGAACCTCTGGACGGGATTATCTAAACAAGAATGCTGTGGCTCTTGATGTCCATGAGCAATAATAATAATTATTATTATTTATACCCCGCCCATCTGGCTGGACTTCCCCAGCCACTCTGGGCGGCTTCCACCAAAATATTAAAATGCAATAATGCACCAAACATTAAAAGCTTCCCTAAAGAGGGCTGCCTTCAGGTGTCTTCTGAAAGTCTGGTAGTAGTTGTTCTCTTGGACATCTGGTGGAATCTGTGCTGCCTCCCTGGGCAGAAGCCTCCCTGCTTCTGTATCCCAGTTGCTCTTGCGCTCGATCCAGGCATCTGATCAGCCGCGGTGAGATCAGGACGCTGGACCAGGGAGGCCGGTGCCAGACGCGCAGTCTTCGGCGCAGGAGGGGATTTCCATGCGGAGACACAATGATCTCATTCTCTGGGGGCCTCGAGGTGGGTCTTGCCCCTTTCCCAGCCAGACACAATAGCTGCCTCCTCCACCCACCACAGCCCTGGCCATCTCCCCACATTGTCCTCCGGCTTTCCCACACACGCTCCCTCTCCCGCACGCTCAAATCCTTTGCGCCCTTGGGGAGGGATAATGGGTACATTAATGCTTTCCACGGCGGAGACGTTTTTGTCCTGGAGAAAAAAGGAACTTTGTGCATGGATTTGTTAGGCGAGGGAGCAGTTGGGGGGGGGGGAGCCCATTCCTCTTTTCCATCCATAACCCAGAGAGAGAGAGAGAACTCTGGATTTAGCCCCAAATAGCTATAAATATTCAAGGCGGACAGAGAGAAGAAGAGAGATCTCAGCTCTCAGTACAATTGTCCCTTTTGGAAATTGGCATCGCTCAGCCCAAACAACTTCGTGCATGCTTGGGGGCTGGGGTTATTATTATTATTATTATTAGCCAAACATAGAACTGTAGAGTTGAAAGAGACCCCAAGAATCATCTAATCCAGCTCTCTGTAAATCTGCTTGTTTGTTTATTACATTTATAAACCTCCTTTCATCCTAAGATCTCAGGGCAGTCCACAGAATAAAATACAGGATAAAAACATGAAAAATAAATAAAACAAAAACATGAAAATAAGTTAAAAAAGCCAAACAAGCACACACATACAAAACAATCCCCTCCTTCCCACAGACACACTTAAAAGGCTGTAGAATATTAATCGGGAATGCAGGGACCTGAGCTAAATAAACCCTGAAAACCTCCAATGAAGGAGAGTCTACCCTCTTCTGAGATCAAAGAATCATAGAACGGTAGAGGTGGAAGGGGACACCCAAGGTCATCCAGTCCAACCCCCTGCAATGCAGGAATCACATCCAAATCATCTCCGACAGGTGGTCACCTTTGCTTCAAAATTCCAAGGAAGGAGAGTCTGTCACCTCCGAAGGGAGTTCTTCCTGATGTTTAGTCAGAATCTCCTTTCTTGCAACTTGAAGCTATGGGTTCGAGTCCTCCCCTCCAGAGCAGGAGGAAACCAGCTTGCTCCATTTTCCCTGTGACAGCCCTTGAGATATTTGAAGATGGCTCTCCTATCTCCTCTTAGTCTCCTCTTCTCCAGCTCCCTCAACTGTTCTTCATAAGGCCTGGTTTCCAGACCCTTGATCATCTTGGCCTCCCTCCTCTGCACACCTTCCAGCTTGTCAACATCCTTCTCAAACTGTGGTGCCCAGAACTGGATGCAGGACTTCATACGTGGTCTGAGCAAGGCAGAATAGAGGGGGAATCCTCCCCCTACAGAGCCATCATGTCTGCTTGGAAGCCTCTCCAGGGACCCCCAAATAATTTCACCGGAGTTTCAAGCCAAAATCATACCGACCTCCCTAATTCAGAGTTAGACCATTAGTCCACCTAGCTGGCCCTCAGCCCTGAATGCGAAACCAGGTGTGCTGGAAGGCTGATGCCAATAGGAAGCTCAGGACTGGCTGTGCTCCACTGAGCTCAGGGCTGCCTGCGCTGACTGGCAGCAGCTGCCCAAGGCTTCAAGCAGGGGACTCTCCCAGTCCTTTCCTGGAGATGCCCTCAGGGACTGGACCTGCATGTGAAACAAGAGCTCTGCCATGAAGCTGCGGCTCTCTTTCCCAGGACAGGACCACATGCCTGGCATTTGGTGGTAGACTGCCCCTGAACACGGAAGCTCTACTTAACTCTCAGCAACGGATGCCTCCACTCATCCTCTGAGAAGCAATCCCTGTTGATGGTATCAAACAAATCCTGGAAATGTAAACATAATGAGGGAACGTAGTCGCCCAGAGTGGCTGGGGCAACCCAGTCAGATGGGTGGGATATAAATAAAATAACAACAACAACATGAACAATTGTACCCTGCCCATCTGGGTTTCCCCAGATCTCATAATATGAAAAAAATCATAATCAGATGAAATCGTGAGCGGGTTTTGAAATATGAGCAGCAGCAGAAGATTGATAATATAGGAAATAGAAGATGTCATGGATGTTTTAGCTGAGATTCCTGCATTGCGGGGGGTTGGACCATCAGGGTCCCTTCTGACTCTACGATTCTATGATTCTGTGTCTTAGGTGAAATGTTTATTAGAATGCAATGTGTAAATGGGATGGGAAAGGCGGGAAGTCAAAGTTTAAAGAGAAATGTGGAATAAATTTGGAATCTGGAGTATATATGTAAAGATTTCAAAGCATCTGACAGTGAATAAGCAAAAGCGTAGAACTCAGAGCAGAAAATTGGGCAGCAGCCCTGCTAGCGAGGGGAGGCTGAGCGGTCAGAACGGAGGAAGGGGCTTGACCAGGGATGCCAAGTGAGAAAGAGGGAATTTGAGGAAGGCAAGAGGAGCCTTGGAGCTGCAGAAACAGCAGTCCTAAGAGGACCAGGCTTCAGGGGCTGGGGGGGAGAGAAGGGGGAGGCAAAGCGATGGGGACTTGGAAGATGAGGACCACAAACCTGCCCTGGGTGCACAAATTGTGTTAGTGAGCCATTGCTGCACCAGGTCCATATCTACATCTCAGCCATCAGGACGATGCCCCTTTCCTCATCTGTTTGCGGGGAGATTAGATGGAGGGGGCTCCCTATTCCATGAGCAGCCATTCTTCATTGGCTTGCGGGGCAACCGGGCAACACTGAGTCAATGCAAGATTTCTGGAGAAAGCAGATGGGTAAATTCTTCTCCCTCTCTCACAGCAACAATTGAACCAACTGATATTTTCATTTCATTATCATTTCACTTTTATCTATTCTGCCTTTCTATATTACTACAAGCAAGGCAGTTTACAGCAACAAAGAACACGTGCCTTATAATAATATAATAATACAATTCTGAAAGAAGAAGAAGAGGAAGAAGAGTTTGGATTTGATATCCTGCTTTATCACTACTAAGGAGTCTCAAAGCGGCTCACATTCTCCTTTCCCTTCCTGCCCCACAACAAACACTCTGTGAGGTGAGTGGGGCTGAGAGACTTCAAAGAAGTGTGACTGGCCCAAGGTCACCCAGCAGCTGCATGTGGAGGAGCGGAGACGCGAACCCAGTTCACCAGATTACGAGTCCACCGCTCTTAACCACTACACCACACTGGCTCTTATTACACTGAAAGTTGTAATAAGACAACTTTAAAATGGAACCACTTATATCAAATAACATAATATTAAATAATCTATTAAAATATAATAGCACACACTAAAATTAACTCTCAAAACATCAGAAAATAAAAAATTAAACAGAAATTCATTCTTAACAATTACAATAAATAACTACTAAACTATGATCAATAAAAATCCAGTCACAGAAAATACCACAATGTGTACAAAACCATGTAAAAGGATCAAACTGAGAAACAAAGACACAACTTTTAAATTTGTTTTTACAGTATATCCAAAGAAGCTGATTGCTGAAGGATTCATGACAGATGAAAGAAAGGACTTTTCCACACAGTGCAGAGCTGAACTGTGGGACTCCTTGCCACAAGATGTAGTGGCCACTAACCTGGATGGCTTTAAAAGAGGATCAGGCGGATTTGGGGAGGAGGCCACAGATGGCTACTAGCCCCACAGGCCATGCTCTCCCTCTGCTGATGGGGGTGGCAAATGCCTCAGAATTCCACTTTTGGGGGGATTCACCCTTGGCTTTCCCACCTGCTTCCTAGGTAAATATCTGGGCTCCCCAACCTTTCTCTGGGAAAGCTTGCATTCCAGTATTGAATCAGAGCCAATGTCAGTGTGCAGAAAAGCCCATTGCCACTTGCTGTAATTCAGGGCTAAATTGTGGGTTTTCCTGGGGAAAGAGGCAGAAGAAAAAGGAAACATTGCGAGAATATTATATGCCCCAAAATGATGGGAAGATGCAGAACCCACGACAGAGGTGTGGCAGTTGAAAACGATGGAGTACGTTGAACTAGCAAGTTTAACCAGTAAAACTAGAGAACAAGATGAGAGAGCCTTCAAGGAGGATTGGAAAAAATTTATAGATTTTTTTTTAAAAAAAACTATTGGAAAATTTATAAATAAAAGTTAATTTTTTAAAAGGGAAATATTGCTTGGAGACAGACCTGTCCCTAAAAAGGCAGCGAAAAAGGAAGGGTGGAAGAGCCCTTTCTTGCTGCGTTGGGCCAATGGGAGAACAGGATCCCTTCTTTGATGGAGGTCAAATAGTTTACGGCATGATCAGCTGCCCTGCAGTGTTGGCAGAAAGGCTGCCTTTTGCAACACAGTTCCAGGGCCAATAAAGAGAGTCTGTTTAAATGATGGGAGTCTGTAAAACCAGCGGGGGAGTCCATTTGGCTGGAAACCAAATGGAAGGACATCAGCAGAGCCGGCTGGACCAGACGGACGGGGACCCATCTAGTCACAGAGTCATAGAATTGCAGCATTGGGAGGGGACCCCAAGGGTCATCTAGTCCAGCCCTCTGCAATGCAGGAATCTCAGGAGAAGAATCCCTGGTAGGTGGCCACCCAGCCTCTGATAATAATAATAATAATAATAATAATAATAATAATAATAATTTATTATTTGTACCCCGCCCATCTGGCTGGGTTTCCCCAGCCACTCTGGGCAGCTTCCAACAAAGATTAAAAATACATTAAAATGTCACACCTTAAAAACTTCCCTGAACAGGGCTGCCTTCAGATGTCTTCTAAATGTCAGGTAGTTGACATCTGATGGAAGGGCGTTCCACAGGGCAGGTGCCACCACCGAGAAGGCCCTCAGTCTGCTTCCCTGTAACCTCACTTCTCTCAGGGAGGGAACTGCCAGGAGGCCCTCAGAGCTGGACCTCAGTGTCCGGGCAGAACGAAGGGGGTGGAGACTCTCCTTCAGGTATTCTGGGCCAAGGCTGTTCAGGGCTGTAAAGGTCAGCACCAACACTTTGAACTGTGCTCAGAAACGTACTGGGAGCCAATGATTAAGCCTCCGGTTCCTACATTGCAGGGGGTTGGACTAGATGACACTTAGGGTCCCTTCCAGTTCTACAAATGCCCTGGCTATTATCCTCCAAGCATTTAACCCTTGCTGGATCCAGGACACCAGTAATGCGAAAGAGACTTGGGCATCATGCAGACTAAGCTTGCAGCAACACACACCTCCCTCAAGCTTTTCCCAGAGGACTCCGTTTCCAGACCCGTTTTCATCTTAGTCGCCATCCTGCCCACATGTTCAACATGATGCCCTCACTGTGCCCCAGTGGGAACCCCTAAAACTGGATCCGAGCACAGCAGCTGCCCCCACCTGTGTTTCCCGACAACAGCTCTTCAGAAGTTCTCTGAAAGTAACCCCACTAGGATTTATGGATTTGGGGATTTCATAAGACCACTAGGATTGCAACCGCCTTTCCTATAAGCAAGACTCATAGAATCATAGAGTTGTTGAGTTGGAAGAGATCCCCAGGGGTCATCTAGTCCAACCCCCTGCAGGAATCTCAGCTGAAGCATCCATGGCAGATGGCCATCCAACCTCTGCTTAGAAACCTCCAAGGAAGGAGAGTCACAAGCTCCTGAGGGAGAGTGTTCCACTGTCGAACAGCTCTCACTGTCAGAAAGTTCTTCCTGATGTTTAGTCGGAATCTCCTTTCTTGTAACTTGAAGCCATGGGTTCAAGTCCTCCCCTCCAGAGCAGGAGAAAACAAGCTGGCTCCCTATTCCATGTGACAGCCCTTGAGATATTTGGAGATGGCTCTCCTATCTCCTCTCACTCTTTTCCAGGCTAAACATCCCCAGCTCCTTCAACCGTCCCTCATCAGGCTTGGTTTCCTGTTTCCTGTTTCCTCCAGCATCATCCCAAGAGGGTTTTGCACATTTAATAGCTGCACATAGAAATTCAACAGGTGCAGCGCCTGTTATTGCAGCGCCATGATAAAATGCACCTGTTGATTTTTCCGTTTTTGCAAAGCTGTTAAAGGCAGAGGAGCCTCACTCAAGAAAGGAGTTGGCACTCCCAGTTAGGCCGTATTGAAATAACCAGTATGTTTTGTTAAGTTTCCTCTCTTTTAAACACAGATCAACTTCAGTTTTTGTACCAGCTTTTTCTCTTCTTGCCACTGGATGACAGGTTTAACAACCACTGCATCTGAATCTGGGAGCAGGGTGCTGATGCAAAAAATATGTTGTGGCTGATGTACATTGGTTGCAATTTTGGGGGCGGGTGGAATGGAAGAAGAGTGTGGGAAGCATTATTTTTTAAAATAATAAAAATAATAAATTGGAAACAGAACGACTGGACCAGGAGGAGAAGGCGAGCGCCAGCGTGGCAGTAACTGGCCACAAGGTCACCCAGTGAGCTTCACGGCCAAGTGGAGGATTTGAACCCTGGTCTCCCAGGATTAGTAAGACACTCTAACCACTACCCCACACTGTCTCTCTTGCAAGCGACATAGCAAACTATGAATATTTATAAGAGTTATCTTCACAGCACATTATGGCTTAAAAGAAAACTATTACAAGATGATATATCGCAGACCCTCCAAGTGCCCCTATTTTCCAAGGACAGTCCCAGATTTACAGAATCTGACCTGGTTTATGATTTGACCTGGAATGTCCCGCTTTTCCTTAGGACATTTCTATTTTCATCTGAGAAATGCTGGAGGGTATGTACACCTTCCAGCTTGTTAGCATCCTTCCTAAATTGTGGCACTCAGTGGTCTGCCCAAGGCAGAAGAGAGCAGTGCTTTTGCTTCCCTTGACCAGGACACTTGACTTCTGTTGATGCAGCCTAGAGTAGCATTCGCCTTTGTTGCTGCTGCATCGCCCTGTGGACTCATGTTCAGCTTGTGGTCCACCAAGACCCCTCGGTCCTTTTCACATGCGCTGCTAGCAAGCCAGGTGTCCCCCATCCCATATTTGTGCATCTTGTTCTTCCTGCCTAAGTGCAGAACCAGACATTTGCTCCTACTGAAATTCATTTTGCTAGCTTGGGCCCAGTTCGCCAATCTTCTAAGGTAATCTTGAATCCCGATTCTGTCTCCCCCTCCCAGTTTGGTGTGAGATGCAAAATTGGAGTCTTCTTCTGCAGCCCCCACAGAGAGGGAGTTGACTTGCTTGCCCACTAAAAGGCAGCTTCATTACAGGGATTAAATGTCTCTGCTGAGCTAAACTGGAACATTCAAGTTACTCCAGGTGCAGAGGTGATGCTGTCACATCTCTGCATGACCCTGTATGCTGGGTTCGCCTCTTTCTTGTCAGACAGCACACCTGGAAAACACACACACACACCAAACACAAGGAGGTATATGCCGCTTCATAGATTCATAGAGTTGGAAGGTACCCTGAGGGTCATCTAGTCCTACCCCTGCAATACAGCTGTCCCTTACGGGGATTAAACATGCCACCTTGGCGATATCAACACCATGCTCTAACCAGCTGAGCAGTGTGGAGAGTCACCTGGGAACTACTCTCCACTCCTCTGCCGCTTGCTTTCCAGTAGACTGCGCCTGAATGCAGAGGTTCGCTGTTAAGAGGTTGTGCACAGCAATTGCCAGCAAAGCTATTGCAAGACTCGGAATCCACCAGGACCGAAAAGGGGTTCTGAAGCTAGCCGATGGAATAAGCTTGAAGGCTTGTCTTGCAGGATTATATCAAAGGTCCTGTGGGAGTGAGTTCCATAGGTCAACTCTGTGCTGCATGGACATTATTTTACCTGCCCTGAATCTTCCAACTTTCAGCTTCATGGGATGCCCAGAGGTTGTAGCATTATGAGAGATGGGGGGAAACTTTCCTCTATCCATTTCTTCCACACAATGCAGTTATCTAAATTTTCAGCATGTCGCCTTGCCGTTTCTCTGAACTTAAAAGCACCCAAAGGCAACGGACCACAGTTTGCAGACCCCTCTGCTGGAAGGAGCACAAAGCAGTGTCCACAGAGTTCTCATGCCTCATTTTATCCTCGCAACAACCCTGTGAGGTAGGCTAGGTTGAGAGAGAACGAAGAACACCTGGAGGGATGTGGGTCTCCCTGTCCCTCACCTGGGCACAGATATTCCCCCTCTCCCAGAACCCTCCTGGATTCCCTCGCTGCTTGTATAGCAATATCTGCACAATACTACAATTCCCGGCACCCTTGGAACTACAGTTCCTGGGATCTTTCATGGGGAAAGCCGTGCGCTGGAGGCAGTTCCACCAAACTGCGTGGCCCTCTCCTTTTCTCTCTCATGAACCCTCTTGCACCCCCTCTTCTCTTAATCGCAGGGTGGTGGGTTCAAGCTCCACATTGGGCCAAAGATTCCTGCATTGCATGGGTTGGTCAAGATGACCCTCAGGGATCCCTCCCAACTCCACAATTTGACGTTCCTATGAAAATCCACATTGAAACACTGATGAACTTTCACAAGAACTTTATAAGTTGCAAACTGAGGTTGAAATGTAGGATTTGCCCATGCATGCTTTGTTTATTATTAAATTTTGGTTCAGCCGCTTAGAATTGCAGAGTCGGAAGGCTCCCCAGGGGTCATCTAGTCCACCCCCCTTAGCACAGGCCAACTCTATGATTCTACGATTCTCCTGCCTGAACCCCCATTTCCCTCCACCCCGCAGAGTGACGTCTGGAGGTTTTCTGGGGGGGGGGGGAGACACCCACACCTCCCCTTTACGGAAGACCCCCTTGCAGCCTTCCCTAGTGGCGGAAACAATGGCCTGTGTTTGTTGGGAAGGAGAGAAAGAGTCGTCAAAAGAGTGTCTCGCTTGAAAGACTGAATGGAGGCCAGCCTGAGGAGGGGGGGTGCAGCCCCCTCGCCTATTGGAGGCCTGAACAGCTGTGAAAGGGGCTCGTCCAATTTTCCCACGCTCGGGCGCAGGGCCCTGCCAGGGTCAACCCCCCCCCCCACGCTAATATATACACAACCCGCGTCCTCCCTTTGGAGGGGCGTTTGTTTAGTGCACAGAGACAGCCCTGACACTAATTTCACCGTCAATTTGCTTTAAAAAAACACACACCTCGCCGTCCGTCCCATCCCCCCACTACCCCACCGCCTTTTGTTGCTGTGGGGATAAAAGATGGGGGGAGGCAGGGGCGAACACCCCCCCTGCCCCCACAAAAACCATACTGAAAAACAGGGAGAAACAAAAACGGTGTCTCAGTGGCCCAGAAATAAAACTCGGCTGTGGACTCTCACAGAGACACACCAAACCCCTCTTTCGGCGTCTGGCTAGGTTGCTGGCAAGGTCAAGATGAAAGTTCGAGCAGAGGGATATTGGGGAAGGGGGCTGGAGGTTTCCGAAGAGCCATATGGCGGTGGGGTCAGGATGCAGTGAAGGTACAGAACCTGGAAAATTTGCTCCCTCCAGTCTAGAGCATATTGGGTGGGATGGCAGTCAATGGATAGAGGCTGAATCCCAAGGAGTGCTGTTTCTGGGGGACAGGGGGCATGCAGGTGGGGGGGACCTAAAGGACCAGGTGTGCAGCCTGGGATTTATTCTGGACTCACCGCTGCCTACCAGCTCCATCTGAGACCCTCCCTGCCTGCACCCTGTCTCGCTAGGGTGGTCCATGCTCTGGTTATCTCCCGCTTGGACTACTGCAATGAGCTCTCTGTGGGGCTACCTTTGAAGGTGACCAGGAAAGTACAACTAATCCAGAACTGGGGACTGGGACCATATAACTCCAGTCTTAAAGTATCTTCACTGGCTCCCAGTACGTTTCTGAGCTGGTGCTGAGCCCTAAACAGCCTCAGCCTTGAAAACTGAAGGAGCGTCTCCACCCCCATCGTTCAGCCTGGACACTGAGATCCAGCACTGAGGGCCTTCTGGTGGTTCTCTCACTGCAAGAAGTGAGGTTAGAGGGAACCAGGCAGAGGGCCTTCTTGGTGGTGGCGCCCACCCTGTGGAACGCCCTCTCATCAGATTTCAAGGAGATAAACAACTATACAACTTTTAGAAGATATCTGATGGCAGCCCTGAATGGGGAAGGTTTCAGTGTTTGATGTTTTACTGTGCTTAATGTGTTTAATTTGTTGGAAGCTGCCCAGAGTGGGAACCCAGTCAGATGGGTGCATATAATAAAGTATTATTATTATTATTATTATTATTATTATTATTATTATTATTATATCGACCCAGCATGCAGAAGGAGCCTGTGCATTGAAAAGAATCAGGCAAGGTGGCCCCAATCCCTGGAAATTCAGTGCCAGCTGAGAGTAGACTGCTTTCGGTCTCTGAGGAGATTGGGCCCACCTCTTTGCTGGTGCACGAAGAATACAGTAAGAACAAATTAAAACACAATACGATCTGTCCACATGTTTTGGAGCCTGTTGCTGCAGGCATGAGGACTAGAGCCTTTTTTAAAAAGAAAGTAATCTCTTATAAGAAAAAATGGAGTTGGCTTTTACAGCCCAACTCCCCATCAAGGGATGGCAGCGCACTCTAAGTCCGTTATCATTCTGGGAAGAATGAGTAGAGACAGGAGCCAGTTGAGGAAACAAGGAAGATTGTTTTCTCCTGTTGTAGCAGGACTCTCCCCCCTCACGTTGTAAGGAGGTGAGGCGACCCAGAACAAAAGCGTGCAAGAACTTTATTTAGAAGTTGCCCAACTCCTTAGCCAAAGACCACCCCAAAGCATCGTACAGAAAGAGGCAGGCCACAACAGAAATTTGAGAGTGTGCCTTGTCTCCTGTCCATCAAGATACTGTACAGAATGTGGCACCCAGAATTGTAGCGTTGGACCGGACGCCCATGGATCATCTAGTTCAGGGGTCTGCAACCTTTAAGACAAAAAGAGCCACTTGGACCCATTTCCGAAGAAGAAAAAAAACTGGGAGCCGCAAAACCATTGCGACATTTAAAACAAATATATCTCCAGAGCCGCGATCTGACAGCGGGTGGGAAGGTGACGTCGGGACAGTGCATGACTAACGCACACACCGCCCCCATGCGACATCACAGCCAGTACAGCGCCCGTCACAGTGGGGAGTGTCAGGGCGCACAATGCGCCTCCTCCCCTCGCTAGTATCCGCCCTGGAGCCGCGGCAAAGGTGTAAAAGAGCCACATGCGGCTCCGTAGCCGCGGGTTGCAGACCCCTGATCTAGTCCAACCCATGGCAATACAAGACTGACCTCTGACCCTCAGTTCTGAATGTGAAGCCAGGGGACCTGGAAATCTGGTCTCAACAGGAAGCTGAGCCAGGCAGGGGACTCTCCCACTCCTTCCCTGGAGGCGGCCTCAGGGACTGAACCTGCATGTCAAACAGGGGCTCTGGCATGAAGCTGCAGCTCTCCTTCCCAGGACAGGACTACATGCCTGGCATTTGGTGGTAGGCTGCCCCGGAACATGGAGGCTCTACTTAGCTCTTTAGCATTCAGTGCCTCGGTCCATCCTCTGAGAAGCAATCTGTTTCCTTGGGAAAACCCAGCTTGGCTGCTGCACAGAATCAGAGAATCGTAGAGTTGGAGGGATCCCAGAGTCATCTAGTCCAACCCCCTGCAATGCAGGAATCAACAGTTTCTCAATCTCCGTATTTTCTGCACTGACTGGCAGCGACTCGCCAGGGTTTCGGACAGGGAGGTTCCCTCGGTCCTGCTGGGGATTTCAACCCAGGCTTGATGCTGTACAGCTGCGATAATCCCTGGAAAGCTAACTGCTAGGCCTCATGGTTCTGAATGAGTTGCTCATCTCGATAAAAGCTACATGAAATAAAGAGCACAGCCAAAATGATTTAAAATAGCCCAATGTCATTCTAGTACATCTCGTTTAGTATGGCATGCATGGATGGAAAATAACATTGTTCATCTCTAGGGCATGTGCAGAGTGCCTGTCCTGAAGCTCACAACTACAGCCAAGTTAAGGCTTCTGGTGTGGAAGAATGTTCATTTCACAGTTTGGTACAAAGCCCTTGAGGTGTTTTGGTTTGCAACACCCAGTAGCCAGCATGACCAATGGTCAGGGACAATGGAAGCCAGAATCAAGCAAGATGCAGAGAGCCACAGGTGCTTCTCAGTCTTGACAGTCTTCAGCTAAATGGTCCAACTCTGGGTTAAGCCACTTCCTGAACTCCTGTTTAAACCGGAGTCATGAGGAGCAGCACCTTGCTTTGTTTTAAAGGGAAGAACCATCGTTTAGCGGTAGGAGACCTGCTTTGCAGGCAAAAGAAATGAAAACACCCCAGTTGAGATGGAAGCTTCTTATGTCCGGATATTCTCTGATCTTTGAGATTAGGTGCATTCTCCTGAGGAAAGGCAGGCCTATGGACCTGCTGTTAAGTCAGGATATTAAGGGAACATCCACACACAGGCACAGTCTACCTCAAAACAGCAGCTCCCTGGGGATAAATGCCACGAGAGGCCTTGCTGCCCTGTGGCCCTGACTGCATGGGCTTCCCCTCAAGGGCTGGCCGCTGCTGAAACCAAGACGAGTCCATGATTTGATGCAGCCAAGTTGGCTAAGTTGAGCCTCCAGTTTCAGAGACAGTCCAGCACTCTCTTTTATCCCCCTCCCCCTCCAGGCACCATTATCATTCCCATTCCCTGCAGTGTCTTTCTCTCCACTCACTCTGTTAACATCCCACTCTGCAAAAAAGAAAAATTATCTTTCTTTCTCCAGACTGTAGGCTCCTGGAGGCAGAGGACTGCTGTTTCTCTGTTCTGCAATATGAAATGTTGTTGCTTTAATCAAGGATGTTGTGAGATCAGAAAACTTTATCCATTGCTTGCTTTTTATAGAAAAATGCAAATATAAATTAAATAATAACTGCTTTCCTTCACTCCCTTCAGGAAGAAACCTTGCAAATAAAGGTGAGGAAATATATCAGCACATGATTCTATGATTCTGTTCTAGGAGATCTGGTGTTATATGAGAGAGGGAGAAAATATTTTCTCTATCCTCTTTCTCCCTGGCACACTTAATTTTATACAGCTCATGCATTTCTCATCTGAAACATGCCTTCCCCCTAATTTAAAAGCCCCAGACATTGCCACTTTTTCTCATCGGGGAGTTGATCCAGCTCCTCAAGGGCTGCCAGTAATGACCTCTAAATCCGGCAGCTTTAAAATGGAATGACACAAAATCATGGAATAGTTTGAGCTTGCTGTTTCTTCCTCCCAGCTCTTCCTCCTTTCCTCGTGTGCCGTGTCCTTTTAAGCTGCGAGCCTGATATTTTCGCAAGAGAAATTACGCTGGTAGTTTCAGGACCGACAGAAGGAAGGACTTCCCCCACAGTGCAAAGTAAAAACACAGAATTTGCTCCCACAAGATTTTGTGGTGGCCACCGACTGCAGAGGACAGTTATTATGATGACAATTTTATCATTAGACTGTCTGCCAGTTTGCTTTTTCTTATGTTTTTCTTATGTTTTTATCACTGATGTTCTGTAATGTGTTTTTAATGTTGTACACTGCTCTGGGATCTTCTGATCAAGGATGGTATATAAATTGAAATAATAATACAGTAATAGGTGAGACCAATTCACAGATGCCCACAAGTTGTGGTGTTATATGAATGCATGAGGAAATCTTCTCTCAATCCACTTTCTCCATTCCACGCATCATTTTATACCCTCCCTTAAACTAGCCTTTTCTCTAAACTTAAGAAAGCCCCCAAACTTTGCAAGGTTCCTTCATTGGGGAGTCGCTCCGTCCCCTTGACCATTTCCCTACTTTTTTGTGGGGGTCCCTTTTCCTGCACCTAAATTTATTCTAAAGATAATGAATTCCCCTTCTCTCGCCCAACACCATTCACGCTCACACAAGCCTTTCTCTGTTCAGGCTGCCCCCCTCTGCCTGCCTTCGAAGACTTTTTCCTGAAAGTGCCCCACTTCGCAAACCGGGAGACTGTTTAGCCCCTGAACAAAGAAGTTTAAAAAAGAACTTGGACTGGCAGATCTGAACTGGACTCTCAATATCCGCCCAAGCCAGGCAAGCCCATTCAGTGCCTGGTGGAGTCAAAACTGAACAGAAATGGCCTTCGATCCAGCTGCCTCGCCTTGGCACCGGGAGAGCGGGCACGGGCGGCCCTCCATTGTGGCACGGAGGAAGCTGGTGACAAAGCAACCCTCCAAAGGACGTAGGAAAATGGACCCAGCGAAATGCCAAATGACCCCCCCCACTGCCTTTTCAAGTGCCAACTGACATACTTCCGAGTCCTTGGCAGACTCATCCCTCTCATTGGGGTCATCCCTCGCCACAGTGTGCCAAGAACATAGCGACAAAAGCGAGGCTTCCGCAGAATGTTGGGCCCTCCCGCCGACCAGCCAGCCCCTGCCCTCTGGCAGGCTACTCCACTGCATCCCCCGCCCTCCCTGTTTTCTGTTACTTCTCCCCCACCCCAGTCAGCCGGTACTCCTTCTGCGCAGGGAAAGCTCGGGCCCATTGCCACTCACTCCGGAACATGGCAAATATTCCTTCCTTCCTGGGCTTGGACTGGATGACCCTTGGGGTCTTTCCAGCTCCACAATTCTATCGTTCTATGAAATACAGGGGGGAAGATAGACAGACAGAGAGCAGACCCTCCAAGTGCCCCAATTTTCCAGGGACAGTCCCCGAATTACAGAAGCCATCCCGGTTTCTGATTTGATCCTGGATTGTCCCGGTTTCCCTTTTCCTCCATGGAGAACAATTAAAAGTGGTTTGTGTGTAGGTGCAGAAAGAGAGTCCTGTTTATACAGAAAATGAAATCACTGAGCTAAATGAAGGAAACGGTGAAGCTGGCATACGAAGCCCTTCCTATATTTTTGGAAGAAAATGTCACCAATCCACTTTAAATTCTTTACAGTGGTACCTTGGCTCTCAAACGCCTTGGCACTCAGACAACTTGGAACCCAAATATTGCAAACCTGGAAGTAAGTGTTCTGTTTTGGGAACATTTTTCGGAAGCCGAACGTGCTCCGTTTTGAGTGTTACACTTCCATTTTGAGTTTGACACTGAAGTCTGTCTGTTTTTACTATTTATTTTGCGTTTTTGTTGCTTTTTTGTTTTGTTTTTGAGACTGTGTGGAACCCAGTTCAGCTACTGATTGTATGACTGCAGTACATTGTTTATTGCTTTCATTTTACGGATCAATGGTCTTGTTAGATAGTAAAATTCATGTTAAATCTCTTTGGGGGTTGTTTTTAAAAGTCTGGAACAGATTAATCCATTTTGCATTACTTTCTATAGGAAAGTGTGCCTTGGTTTTGGAACGCTTTGGTTTGGAACAGACTTCTGGAACAGATTAAGTTTGAGAGGCAAGGTACCACTATAATTGCAATGCTTCCGCAGCCAGCCATATCTTAGGAAATGTGGGGAGTGTTGATTCCTTTATTGCAAATGGAGCCTTGCCCTGTCTACTCAGAAGTAAGCACCATTGTATTCAGCTGAGCTTACTCCCAGGTAACTTGGTCAAGACTGGGCTGCCTTACACTGCGATCCTAAGCATTTTCACTCAGAACTAAGTCCCACTGAGTTTAATAGGATTTTCCCTCTAGCATGTTGCTAAAGGTAAAGGTAAAGGTACCCCTGCCCATACAGGCCAGTCTTGACAGACTCTGGGGTTGTGCGCCCATCTCACTTAAGAGGCCAGGGGCCAGCGCTGTCCGGAGACACTTCCGGGTCACGTGGCCAGTGTGACAAAGCTGCATCTGGCGAGCCAGAACCGCACACGGAAACGCCGTTTACCTTCCCGCTGGTAAGCGGTCCCTATTTATCTACTTGCACCTGGAGGTGCTTTCGAACTGCTAGGTTGGCAGGCGCTGGGACCGAGCAGCAGGAGCGCACCCCGCCACAGGGATTCGAACCGCCGACCTTTCGATCGGCAAGTCCTAGGTGCTGAGGCTTTAACCCACAGCGCCACCTGCGTCCCAGCATGTTGCTGATCATTCTCAGTTTCTCCTCCTCCTCCTCCTCCTCCTCCTCCTCCTCCTCCTTCTTCTTCTACTACTACTACTACTACTACTACTACTATTATTATTATTATTATTTCCTCAAGGAGAGCTCAAATCCTATTTCCTGCCATTTATCTGTGGAAGGTGTTGCACACAATCCCTTCCTTCACACATTTTCCCTTCACAACAACCCTGTGAGGCAGGTTCAGCAGAGAGGTTGGAGTTGGCTCAAGGTGACCAATGCTGATGTGTCCATGAGGTCTATGTTTGCAGGAGAAGCTTCCTGATGTAGAATAAGGTTTCCCATCTGAGAAATGTTGGAGGGTATGAGAAAGATAGATAGATAGATAGATAGATAGATAGATAGATGATAGATGATATAGATAGATAGATAGATGATAGAGATATCTCAAGACTGGTGGGTGCATAAAAATAGAGTTATCTATACAGTGGTACCTCGGTTTTTGAATGTCTTGGAAGTCGAATGTTTCTGTTTTCAAATGCCAAAACCTCGGAAGTAAATGCTTCCGTTTTTGAGCATGCCTTGGAAGTAAAGGGCTTCTGCTGAGGTTTTTTTTAAAAAATTCTCTGTTAAATGCGCAGACTGCCCTTTGTGCCTCAATTTTCGAACGTTTCAGAACTCAAACGGTCTTCTGGAACCAGATTATGTTCGCAAACTGAGGTACCACTGTATATATAAAAAGTTAAATCTTGATTTTAAAATATAAACCTGTTAACACTACAGTATGTAACACAATAGTTTTTTAAAATAATAATGATAATTCATAGTGATAAAAAAGCTAACCATTAGAAAATGGATTTTATACATAACCTGCTTTTTAAAAAAATGTTTTGTATGTAATTGCAATTAGGGTTTTTCTGTTCTTAAAATTGTTTTTACACATAATGCAGCTTTTAAAAACTTGTGTGTGTGTGAAATTATTGAACAGGAATGCAGTCATTATTATTCTTAAATGAAATAAATGAACAAGGAAAACTCCTCTTGTTTTTCTTTCTATAGTCCCGCTCAGAGGTGGCCCATTGGAAACTTGGGTCGGGTAACTTTAACGTGTCTACTCTGAGTAGAACTTTGTTGGATACATGCAGTGTTGTACCTCCCCCTCCCCACACACTGCAACTATGACTAGGACTTGGGAGAGACCTGAGTTCGAATTCGCCACTCAGCCACCAATCTCACTGGGGGACCTTGGGGCCAGTCACTAGATCTCTCAGCTTAACCTCACAAGGTTCTTGGTGGGAGAGGATGGAAAGAGCCAAGGAGCTCTGGGAGAGTGCCTGCTCTGCATGCAGGAGGTCTTGGGTTCAAATCCCTGGCAGCATCTCCAGGCAAGGCTGGGAGAGAGGCCTGCCTGAAACCCTGGAGTGCTGCTGCCAGCCAGTGTGGGCAACACCAAACAGCATGTGCCAGATTCCAATGTTCCTAAGGATAGCTAAATAATTGAGGGGATCCATGGTCTGGAAGTGGGACGCAGGTGGCGCTGTGAGTTAAACCACAGAGCCTAGGACTTGCCGATCAGAAGGTTGGTGGTTCGAATCCCCGCAATGACGGGGTGAGCTCCCGTTGCTCAGTCCCGGCTCCTGCCAACCTAACAGTTCAAAAGCATGTCAAAGTGCAAGTAGATAAATAGGTACCGCTCCAGCGGGAAGGTAAACGGCGTTTCCGTGCGCTGCTCTGGTTTGCCAGAAGCGGCTTAGTCCTGCTGGCCACATGACCCAGAAGCTGTACGCCGGCTCCCTCGGCCAATAAAGCGAGATGAGCGCCACAACCCGAGTCATCTGCGACTGGGCCTAATGGTCAGGGGTCCCTTTACCTGTACCTTATAGTCTGGAAATTAAAGCACAGTGGACAGGAAGTTTTCTGGAGAGAGCAGACTATTATAAGAAGAAAAGGGGAAACATCTAGTGAATGTCAACTATTAGATTTCCATACATGCAGAATGAAGGAAAGGAACTTAACTTAGAAATAATAATTATTATCATGGACTGATAATTTGTTGATTAACCTCACTTACAGATATTGCAAATGTTAAAATGTTGTACATGCAAGAATTGGAAAGTGGATAGCTAATGGCTAAGGATAAGTTTAAAAACACACAAAAAGCTTATTGTAATATAAGGTTAATTGTAAGGAACGGAATGTGAATTAGAAATAATGCAGCAACAAGAGAGAACTTTGGAAGCATCAAGAACGGAGTGCAGGAAATTTTTTGGGGGGGAAATTCGTATTAAATTTGTTTGAATGATTTGGTAAATATTTGGAAAATAAAAATGATCTGGCAAAAAAAAAAGAGAGGGATAACTAAATAAATCCCACTAGGAGGACCCGAGTGCCACAGCTTGGATATGGAGTTTCCACCAAGCTGACATATGAGTCATAAGGCCGTCAGAATTATCCTCCTTCTGACTCAGTCCAGCATCCTGCCCTCCTGGGGGGCTGGCCAAGGGCCCCAATCCTAAAAGCAAGGCATGAGCGACACCCTCCTCTCCTGTGGTTTCCAGCAGCTGCTATTCACAGACCCTCCAAGTGTCTCCATTTTCCAGGGACAGTCCTGGATTTACAGAAGCCGCCCAGTTTCTGATTTGCTCCTGGAATGTCCCACCTTTCCTTAGGACGCCCCTATTTTCATCAGAGAATTGTTGGAGGGTCTGGAGTTATGCAACCCAAGGAGATAAGTAACGAGACAACCTTTAGAAGACATTGGAAGGCAGCCAAGATAGGGAGGTTTATAATGTTTAATGTTTTATTATGTTTTTATACATGTTTGAAGGGTATTGGTTATATGTGTTGGAAGCTGCCAGAGTGGCTGGGGCAACCCAGTCAGATGGGTGGGGTAAGACGGGGTCCCTGCCATGGGAGCAGATTCACCCAGTGCTTTACCAGTTGCACTGGCTCCCGGTGGAGTACAGGGTCAGGTTCAAGGTGCTGGTCTCGACCCTTAAAGCCCTTCACGGCCTAGGACCCTCATACCTACGGGACCGCCTCTCCTGGTCTTCCCCGCAGAGGACCTTGAGGTCCATGAATAACCATAGTTTAGAGGTCCCGGGCCCTAAGGAAGTCAGACTATCCTCCACCAGGACCAGGGCCTTCTCAGTGGTGGCTCCGACCTGGTGGAATGCTCTGTCCCAGGAGATCAGGGCCCTGCAGGATTTAACCTCCTTCCGCCGGGCCTGTAAGACAGAGCTATTCCGCCGGGCCTTTAATTTGAATTCAGCCTGTTCTTCTATTTCCCTTCCTTCCCTCCCTCTCCCCTTTTATGAAGATTCCCCGCTCTGGGATCCCACAGCTAATTCTCTCCTGGTCTCCTCGCTGGCCCAAGTAGGACCAATTCAGCCAGCTAGCCCTGGGGATTATCTAACTGATTTTTGAATTTTATTGTTATTCATGTTTTTATACTGTATTTTATGCTGATTTTATAATTAAGTGTTTTAAAGTGTTTTAAATTTGTTGTTAGCTGCCCTGAGCCCGGTTTTTGAACTGGGAAGGGCGGGGTATAAATAAAATAATAATAATAATAATAATAATAATAATAATAATAATAATGGCCATTGATAGCCCTCTCCTCCGTGTGTGTGTGTGTGTGTGTGTGTGTTGACACTATAGTTGACCTTTTAAAAATATAAATTTAGGGCCAGATGATTTAGCAGAGTGAGGTGAGGCCATGGAGGCTGAGGGAAGAGAGAGATGGCCCAACTAGCTGTTTTCTATTCTCAGTGAACTACACAGATCATAAAACAGCCTGTCTCCCCACAATTCAGACTCCAGACAGATCCATTGTGTTGCCTCCCCTCCGACGGGCAGGTGGTCTTCTGGCTGTCAGGATTTGCGGAGAGTGGGTCCCGGGGGTTTATGTGTGTTGGGTCTAGATCAGAGCAGCTGGAACGAAGTGTGTCTGTGGATAACGTTTTTATTCAAAAGGTCACAGGGCCTTGGAATAAAATTTGGGAATCAACACTCTTAAAACCCACTTCGTAGGGGGAAACGCCTTGAAATTACTACGCAGATGGCTTTGCACAGCTTTGCAAACCCTGGAGGTTCTTAAGGAGAGGTTGGGTACAATCTAGTGGAGATTCTTGCATTGCAGAGGGTTGGAGTAGTGGACCTTGAGGACCCCTCCCAACCCCACAATTGTATGATACTATGATTCCACTGGGACACGGTTGGCGCTGTGGGTTACACCACAGAGCCTAGGACTTGCTGATCAGAAGTTTGGCAGTTCGAATCCCCGCGATGGGGTGAGCTCCCGTTGCTCCCTGCTCCTGCCAACCTACCAGTTCGAAAGCACATCAAAGTGCAAGTAGATTAATAGGTACCACTGTGGCGGGAAGGTAAACAGTGTTTCCGTGCACTGCTCTGGTTCGCCAGAAGCAGCTTAGTCATGCTGGCCACATGACCTGTACGCTGGCTCCCTTGGCCAATAAAGCGAGATGAGCGCTGCAACCCCAGAGTCGTCCACAACTGGACTTAACTGTCAGGGGTCCTTTACCTTTTATGATTCCACAGTTGACGCCATACACTTGATGCATATTCAACACGCAGTTAAAGGCCATGATGTCCCCCAAAGCAGCTACAGGGGGTTGGACTAGAGGACCCTCAGGGTCACTTCCAACTCTAGTGAAAGAGGCTTTTAATTTGCAAAACAAACAAACAAACAAACAAACAAACAATTCTCATTTTACAGATCAGCCTGGAAGATTTTTCCTTTTCACTTTCATGTTGCCTTTTACAATTGACAGTTGTTCCCTTCCCAGGAATAGCTTCTGATGCTAGGATACGGAGAAGGTCTGTAATCTCCAGAAAATTAATGGCATTTGGAAGACGAGGCCTTAAAGTGGAACCTATTTTAAGAAGTTATTTCTGACTCATCGGCTTGTGCCTCTGTGGGGGGGGGGGAGTCCTCCCTCCCACCTTCTGCCACCTGCACAAACCAGGAAATTGTTATTTAACTACCTTTGCAGATAGTCCCCAGGAAGATGATGCCCAGGTAAGATGGCGAAGCTGAATGAGGGTTGGAGAAGCTGTCAAATTGTTGGGGCAAAACAGATCTTTAAAGGTGGGGAATCATTTTTGGTCTGAGGAACGCACTCAGCACATGAACAGAGAGGTCAAAGTCGCTGGAGCACTAAAAGTAATTTGTTACCTTTGAACACTACGCTGGTTTCTACAAACACAGGCAGCAGCCCTCTCCACCCCCCTCCAGGCGAGTGAGATGCATGATCTGAAATTAAGGACACATTCCTGCCTTGCAGGGGGTTGGGCTGGATGACCTTTGGGGTCCCTTCCAACTCTACAATTCCATGATTCCACGATTCTATGAAAAATAATAGCAGTGATAATAAATCATTAGTTTTGTAAGCAGGGCACTGAGTATGCTTTGATTCTGTAGTAGCTTAAAAGGAAAGAAAAGCTTCATTGTTTCGAAAGAAAGAAAGTTCTAGCTCTCAGTTTTTAAGAAGATAGGCTTGAAAGTGCCTGGGCCAAGCCAAATGATATCTTGCCAGCCAGGGAGAGCAAGATTTTGAAGCCTGGCAGAAGCTCTCCTTGGTGATCCATCCCAAACTGGAATCCTAGAAATGTAGAATTGCAAGGCACCCCAAAGGTCATCCAGTCCAACCCCCTGCAGGAATAATTAGCAGTAATCTGAATAAATTAGGCACTTAAAAAACAAACCTTCTGCAATTCTATGATTATTATTATTGCTGCTGCTGCTGCTGCTGGCATCCATCTCTCTTGGGAGATAACGGAGGAGTGTGTCATGGGCCAGGAGTCGGCTTCACCTGCTGAGCAGCAGCCTGAAGGAGCAGAAGGTGAGGTGACTCCACCTGTTGCTCATCAGCCTTCTTGCTCCTGATGTGAACCAGCTGACTCCAGCTTTCTCAAGCAGCATCTCCAGCCTCAGTCAGTCACTGGAAACAAAAATTTGTCGTTTCTGAGCAGACCTTGCTGCTTCTTGTGACCTTGGGCCCTCGGCTTTCTTGACCCCCAGATCGTCTGACTACGTGAACTGAGATACTCCTGCCCTTAGGGCTGGACCTTGCATTCGGACTCTGCCTCCAGGCAAGGACACCCCTGAGATATGCCTGGCTTCTCCCTCACCTGAGCTCTGCCACGGCTGGCAGCACAGGACTGCAACAGAGTGCACCTTTGGGGCTGAGGTCAAGCTGTGGAAGGTTGCAGCGCTTGGTGTGGCTGTAGAGACCGATGCAGGAGAGACATGTTTTGTTGCAGCAACGGCAGAGGACTGAACCATAGAATCTTAGAACTGTAGAGCTGGAAGGGACCCAAGGGTCATCCAGTCCACCCCCGGCAATGCAGGAACCTCAACTAGAGCACCCATGACAGATGGGACCTGGGACCTTCTACATGCCAAGCAAGTGCTCTGCCACTGACCTGTAGCCCAGCTGCACTGCAGACTGCTGGCATGAGCCACTGCTTTTCCAGGTAAGAAAACACAGACACAATTTCACAGAATTGCAGCCTTGGGAGTGGGCAAGGGGTGGGCAGAGGAACGACTAATGCAACTGAGATGGCTCAGGCAGTAGAGCAGGACACTCTCAATCTCGGGGGGGGGGGGCTCTCCTTTTCATGAACTCTCCTGCACCCCTTCTTCTCTTAATCTCAGGGTCGTGGGTTCAAGCCCCACATTGGGCAAAAGATTCCTGTATTATAATAAATAATAAAAATAAATTTTTATTTATACCCCGCCCTTCCTGGTTCAAAAATTGGGCTCAGGGATATACAACGAATTGGAGAAAATGTTCCATTTAACGTTTGTTTAAAAACCCGAGGCATTTTTGTTGGGGATTGTAGGGAAAGACCTGCTAAAAAAGTTGAAAAACATCTTCATGTATGCGACAACGGCCGCGAGAGTTCTGGTAGCACAAGGATGGAAGACTGAAGAAACCCCAACTAAAGAATCATGGCTAGAAAAATTGATGGACTATGCAGAACTGGCAAAACTGACATATAAGCTACGGGACAAGGATAACTGTGACTTTAAGGATGAATGGGAACCCTTTACAAAGTATCTGAAGACGCAACAAAGCGAGCGGGACTCCTTGGCAGGTTTTGAATAAACATTCACAATTTTTTTACTGATAATAATCAGCTAAACAGTTTGAGGATCTATACAACTTTGTAACCTGCAGAAAACAGCATTATTAGAGAAATCAAAGACTGGAACTGAGGGAAGTCGGGGGGTGGGGTGGGGGTGGGGTTCTGTGTGGGAGGGAGGAAAAATGGGGGGGCGAAATAAGGATGATATGTTTTTGGATAATATGTCTTGCTATAATTTTGAATAAAAAAAACGGGCTCAGGGTGGCTAACAACAAATTTAAAACACTTAATTATAAAATTGTTGCAGGGGGTTGGGCTAGATGACCCTCAGGACCCCTTCCAACCCTACTTCCACTGTCTCGCCAGAGTGGTGCATGCTCTGGTTATCTCCTGCTTGGTCTACTGCCATGCGCTCTACATGGGGCTGCCTTTGAATGTGACTCGGAAACTACAACTATTCCAGAATAAGGCAGCTAGACTGGTGACTGGGAGCGGCCGCCGAGACCATATAACACCGGTCTTGAAAGACCTACATTGGCTCCCAGTACGTTTCCGAGCACAATTTAAAGTGTTGGTGCTGACCTTTAAAGCCCTAAACGGCCTCGGTCCAGTATATCTGAAGGAGCGTCTCCTCCCCCATTGTTCTGCCCGGACACTGAGGTCCAGCTCCAAGGGCCTTTTGCTGGTTCCCTCACTGCAAGAAGTGAGGTTACAGGGAACCAGGCAGAGGGCCGTCTTGGTAGTGGCACCCGCCCTGTGGAACGCCCTCCCATCAGATGCCAAGGAAATAAAAAACAACAGTCGTACCTCAGTTTAAGAACAGCCCTATTTATGAACAATTTGGTTTACGAACTGCGCAAAACTGGAAGTAGTGTCCCAGTTTGTGAATTTTACCTGGGTCTAAGAATGGAATCCAAACAATGGAAGGGCACTGGCGGCGGGAGGCCTCATTAGGGAAAGTGTGCTTCGGTTTAAGAACGGTTTCGGTTAAGTACGGACTTCTGGAACAGATTAAGCTTGTAAACCAAGGTACTACTGTATGACTTTTAGAAGATGTCTTTAGGCAGCCCTGTAAGGAAATTTTTTATGTTTGAGGTTTTATTGTGTTTTTATATCTGTTGGAAGTTGCCCAGAGTGTAAAGGGATTTTCATTCCTACAAGAGTGGCTGGAGCAATCCAGTTAGATGGGTGGATTTATTATTATTATTATTATTATTATTATTATTATTATTATTATTAATTATACATGACCCTCGTGGTACCTTACAATTCTGTTATTCTATTATCTAGTCCAACCCCCTGCAATGCAGGAATCTCAATGATAGAAGACCATTTGAGGGACCCCGATCCGCCGTCCAACAGCTCTTACCGCCAGGATGTTCTTCCTAATAAAATTCTATCCCTGTTGAAAGCCAGCCAGAGGTGCTCAGAGAAGCCCCATTCCCTGATGTTGCTGTTCCATTTTATTCAATTATATTCAACAAGTAAGATTTTAACTGGCTGCCTAAGAGAAAACTCTTCCTCTACATCCCACAATAATGTGAAAGGGGTCGCCTGCCCCCCCCTGCAACAATTCACAGGACCCTTTGCTGGAAGATGTAGACGTGGGGAGACATTTGCAAAAGCCCCGTCGAGTAGCGGGTGGGTTTGTACATTCGGTTTTCTAGCTTTATGACATCATATATACTCATACAGCTAGATAACCAAAGAGAAAAACCAGCCCTGTTGGGTAGGCTTTGCCCAAACAACTATGTATTTAGACCAAGGTGAAGGGGGAGAACTTTGATCTAGTTCACGCTTGCATTCTGAGCTACCTGATGCTTGTTTTTGGACACAAGATGGGAGCCATTTTTCGAAACTTTGCCCCTTACCTGAATTTCGCAGTGTGTCCAGAATTTTGCAACATGATGTGTCCAAAAATACATATATCCCTGGTGTAGTGGTTAGAGCATTGGGCAAGGACATGGGAGGCCAGTGTTCGAAGCCCCACTTAGCTGTGAAGCTCACTGGGTGCGACCTTGGGGGGGGGGCAGCCACTGCCTCTCAACCTAGTCTGCCTCTGAGAGTTGTTGTGTGAGGAGGGGGAGATCATACAGGCCACCTTGAACTCCTTGAAGAAAAAGATGGGCTTTAAGTGCAGTAAATCAGCAGTGAAAAAATAACCTGAAATATGGCAAAGGCATCCAAAAATAACCCTGCCGTCCAAACTGCCGCTGGGACAGACACCCAAAGAGGCTTGCCCTCAAGGAATACCCCCCCTTTTACACCCCCACAAATATGTGCCTTTGGAGACCTGCCGCCTCTTGCAGACTGCTCCCACGATAACAATATATACACCCTGCCAACCCCAGTCCAGGCCCAGGCATATCCCACTGAGACCCAAGTTGCACCTGCCTCTAGAGTAACCCTGTGTGCAAAAATTCTCTCCCCTCCCAAAGTTACTGGCTCTGCAGTTGCTGAGTCACAAACCCCAGGAGCAGGAAGACATGGTCTGTGCATCTTAAAGGGACCAGCCATAATTCTCCGCCTCCCCCTGCCTACGATGCTGATAATTATTCTGATTATTTTGTTGTTATCCTCAGCCTCCACTCCAGTTCGTGGAAATCTCTGGATGCTAAAAGAAAACCAAACCATTGCACAGCTTCCCGGGATTTCAACACATCTCTCTCTCTACCTGTCTGCATGCTCCGTCCCTTTGCAAATGCTTACAACCAGCACTACCAGCAAATCGCTTCGTTTGTTCCTATATTGATCAAACCACAGTTCCTAATTGATTATTATTATTATTGGGGGGCCTTCCCCCCCTTCACCGCCCCCTACCCCACCCTTGGGTAAATGCCACCTCTGAAATTTCATTTGCAGGTTTCCAAAACCGAGTCCCTAGAAGCAAAGAGGTCTGTCCAAGGATTTCGCCCGGCGAAATCATCACCCACAACTCGATTGGATCAGTTACTCGCCAAGTGCCTAACTCAGCTTGGCTACCCAACCCAAAGCCTGGAGGTAAGAGGAGGCAGAATTTTTATTTTATTTTAAGCAACAACAGCAACATGTGCACACAAATATTAACACAGCAAACCATTTCGCACGCTAGCAACCGGTTCATCTTGAACAGCTGATTAAGATTTGCAGGTATGGGATACTTTCAGCCCCTCGAATGCATCTTTGGCCTAATTGATGCAAAACCCTCCTAACTCTTTAAGGATCTTCCAAAGTGAGTTGTTCTCAAGTTCCTTTGGGAGGAAGGATTGGATAGATGGATGGATGGATAAATATTAACAAAGCATCTCTACCAGTGTATGAAATGGCAAAATGAATCTTGGAAGAGCCCTCCAACCAGGTCAAAAGTGTTACAAGGGTGTCCTCAATTAAATTTGTAAAAGAAGAGGAGATAATATAATCTCTTCTCTCTCTCTCTGGACAGGGTAGCTGTTCAGCTGGCCTCACCTCAGAAGGTGAACCTACAAAATTCGCAGTTTCATTTCATTTCTTTTTTTATTAATCTAGATTTTCAAGATAGCCTACAAAAGAGAACCATAAAACAAACATAAAACAGATCAAAAACATCAGAAACAAAAGCAAATTGCCAGTTTTGAAAAATATATGGAAACCAGAAAACAGCTCCCTGTCAAAATTTGCACTTTTCTGAATTTTACAAGCCAGTTCTCTAGCCAAGTCATGTGTGTGTGTGTGTGTGTGTGTGTGTGTGTGTATGTATGCATGCATTATTTGACAGTAAAGTGTGGCTAAAATGCATTATATTTGTGAAAACAAGAAATTAGCATTTTAGGAAAGATTCAGCAATGATGTTTCATGAGAACTTTCCCCGACTTAATAAAAATACAAATCACAAACTGCTGTGAAAAGGTAAAGAACTAAGCTAAAGACTCGGGAAACAAGAAAGAGTGAAATGGACAGATTTGCCTATTCCTACTAGTCCTTATTAAAAAAAAAAATTAAAATTCTACAGTTTTAACAAAAGGCAAGTCAATTGTAGCCAATCCTACTCAAAAGTAGACCCATTGAAATTAGTGACCATGACTTAGGACAATTCAAATGGGTTATTTCCTCCTCCTACTTTCTATCTGGATTTGAGGCTCCAGATTTCACCCTGTGCAAAGCTTATTCCCCGAAAACGTCAAAACATTGCCCACAAGAGAGAGCCCATTTTCATTTCTGCAAAAGTTTGCTACTCACTCAGTCTCCTGTCTCTTGCTGTCCAAAGTAGACGATTCCGCCTAAATCGCCACGTTTTGCCATTTCTGCGTTCCCAAAGTGTGTGGTAAAGGGGGGGATGTCAAAAAGAGAGGTTTTGGATAGGGAGAGAAAACTCAAAACAGACTCCCCCCCCCCCCCGCCCTGCAAAATAAAAATCCTTTCAGCATATAAGTGTCCGGCTCCTCCAGCCTCTCCGAATGTGAGGAGTCTCCTTCTCTTCTCTAAACTTGATTGATTTTTAAAAACCGGCTCGGGTTGGGGCGGGAGAAAAAGATGGGAAAGGGTTGGGAGGGGGTGAACCTCTGAGAGCGACAGCATGGGAAAAAGAGGGGTGGGGGAGCAATATGGAAATGGAGGGACAATGGCCAGACAGGGGAGAAGACGACAGCCTTTCTATGCGGGAGAGCCAGACAGGGTCAGAGGTCGTCCTCCAAAGCCACCAGATGATGCGAATGTCATTTAGGGGTGCCTATTCAGACACAGATGAACAAGTTTGCATGAGGCTGCCTCTGAGGTAGATGTCTGGTTTACATTTTTTTTATATGCAAAACCAACAACCCTCCCTGGGCTCATACAATGCCTGACCCCCCACACGCTCCCTTTCTCCAAATCGGGTCCCAGTTAAAAGCGGGAAACATTATTCCAAAGGGTTGGCGTCCAGTGGGTGAAAAACGACCCAGTTGGGTTGTTTATAAAGAGATGCCCTTGCTGGATCCGGCTCAAAATATCCTGCACCCTGGCTCGTGGTTTGGGGCTGGGTGTGGAAGCGGCAATCCCAGTTTGTCCCTGGGAGTGGCTGGGATTCAGAGTTGGGTGTCTTGGTTGGAAAAGGACAACACCAACAACCTTCTCAGGAGCTCACATCATGCCCAATCCTGCCCCTGCCCCACTAGCCAAGAAACCTTAATTTAAAAGGTGGGCATCCAATCTGTATAACCAGAGGGGCAGAAGAATGACCCAGTTTGGCTGTCAATAATTTTTGCATATATTTGTAGCATTGCTGAGCCACGTTCAAATTCTAGCATGAACTGGCAAAATCCAGCTTAGGTCAAGGAAGCCTCTGTTGCCTCCTGAACCCTTACATATCCCAGCTCCCTCAACATCGCTGGCTGTTCCCTGAGTCAACAAGGCTCATTTGACAACATCAAGGACAACCGAGCCTTCACTGTCTTTGGCTTGGTCCTGAGGAACTCTCTGCCACTGGAGATTCGACGGGTGCCTTTTGTGGCAACTTTTAAATGCCTGCTGAAAACTTTTCTGCCAGGCCTACACAAGCAGTTAAGAATAGATCCTTCCACAACCATTAACTGAGATTTGTGTGGTTATTAAAATGGTTATGTTATGGTTTTTATTGCTGTTATGGGCTTTTTTCAGCTGGAACTTGCCGGAACTTGGTTCTGGCGCCTCTCAGGAGGGTGCCAATGCTATTCTAAGAGAACAAGGGAGGTGCTGTGGTGAGTTCTGGCACCTCTTTTTCTAGAGCAATAGACTAATTTGCCTATTTTTTTTCCTGATTGGATGATTGCTTTCATGAGCGCTGCAGGAAGACCTGTAGAATTTGACTCATCCTTCCAGGCCAGCAACAGGGGTATGAGATGCAAGATGCTGCAGTGGGTGGAAGTCTTGACTTGAGCTGAGTTCAAATTGTGCTCTCTCTCCCCGTCTCTCCCTCCTTCTCTGTGCCATGCCTACCTCACAGGGTGGGTGTGAGGATACAATGGAGTGCAAGAGAGAACTGCCCTCAGCTTCTTAGGGAAAAGATAGGATAAAAAACCAGTCATTTCAAACATTCACCCAAAAGGAAAGTGATGCCCAACTTGGTGATAGCAGAATAAAGATGGGAAAAGAGGCAGTAAGGGAACACCTAGCTACTTTAAAATGAATTCAGTTCTCCAGGGCCTGATGAGCTGCATCCGATTTCAGAGCCTTTGTCTATCATCTCTGAGAAATCGTGGAGAACAGGTGAGGTTCCTACAGACTAGAGTAAATGTTGTCCCTATCTTCAAAAAGGAAGACCCAGGTAATTACTGACTGGTGAGCTTGACATCAGTACCAGGGAAGGTCCTAGAACAGATCATTCAACAGTTGGTCTGTGAGCATTTAGAAGAGGATGCTGTGATTACTAAGACACACCACAGGTTTCTCAAAAATAATTCGTGTCAGACAAACCTCGTTTCTTTTTTCCCTTTTCTTTTTTGATGGAATTAGAAACTTGGTGGACCAGGGAAATGCTGCGGACATAGTGTATCTTGATTTCAGTAAGGCTTTTGACAAAGTCCCCCATGATATTCTCACAAGGAAGCTGCTAATATGTGGGTTGAACGAGGTAACTGTTATGTGGATTTGTAGCTGGTTGACTGATCAAACCCAAAGAGGACTCATTAATGGTTCCTCATCATCTTGGGGAAAAGTGACAAGTGAGTTCTGTCTTGGGCCCGCTGTTGTTCAATAGTCTTGGATGAAGGAATTGAGGAGATGCTCATCTAATATGCAGATAATACCAAACTGGGACGGGGAGTTAGCGGCACAGAAGACAGAATCAGGATTAAAAATGACCTTAACATGTTGAAGAACTGGGTCCAGGCTAGCAAAATGAATTTCAGTAGGGACCAATGTACTTAGGCAGGAAGAACCAGATGCACAAATATAGGACGCGGGACACCTGGCTTACTAGCAGCACATGTGAAAAGGACCGAGGGGTCTTGGTGGACCACAAGCTGAACCTGAGTCCACAGGGTGATGCAGCAGCAGAAAAAGTGAGTGCTGTTCTAGGCTGCATCAACAGAGCAAGGGAAGTAATGGTCCTACTCTATTCTGCCTTGGTCACACCACACTGGAAAACTGTGTCCAGTTCTGGGCACCACAATTTAAGAAGGATATTGATGGGCTGGAAGGTGTGCAGAGGAGGGTGACCAAGATGATCAAGGATGTGGAAACCAAGCCTTATGAGGAATGGTTGAAGGAGCTGGATATGTTTAGCCTGGAAAAGAAAAGAGGAGACTGAGAGGAGATAGGATAGTCATCTTCCAGTAAAGGTTAAAAAAAAAAAGATAGTCATCTTCCAGTATCTCAAGGACTGTCACATAGAAGAGGGAACAAGCTTATTTTTTCCTGCTCTGGAAGGTAGGACTCGAACCCATGGCTTCAAGTGACAAGAAAGGAGATTCTGACTCAACATCAGGAAGACCTTTCTGAGAACTGTTTAACAGTAAACAGTCTCCCTCAGGAGGTTGTGGACTCTCCTTCCTGGGAGGTTTTTAAGCAGAGGTTGGGTGGGATGCTTGAGTTGAGATTCCTGCATTGCAGGGGGTTGGACTTGATGACCCCCAGGGTCCTTACAGCTCTACAATTGATTTTATGATTCTACTAATCTTTCTCCAAACTAAAACATCCCAAACGCTGCAACCTTGCTTCAAAGGACACCCCCATGATCATTTGGGTGGTTCTTTTCTAACTCCATAATATCCTTTGAGGTGAGGCAACCTAGAAATCCTAACTTAGAGAGCCAGCTGGAAAAACAACAACCCACGCTATGATCTAAAACTTAAAAGTTTGTGTGTTCAGTTCAGACTTGAGGTGGGAAGGCCAACTGAGCACAGCAGGGCTTCTTTCTGTATAAACGTGGGCAGGATCCTGCTGGGTACTGGGACCAAAATGAGACTGGGAAACAAAGAAAGCAAATGGGATCCCCAAGAAACAGAGATGGTGGTGGAAGAAGAGCCTTGTCCGTGGTGCTGAAATATCCCTCCCTACTTTCTGCCAAAATCTTTTTGTTACTTCTAAATTTCAAAAGTTTACAAAATGATATTACTGCCAAATACATATCCGTTTCACGTTCAACTTCCCCTCCATGGTTTCCCCTGTAGTTTCTATAGTTGTTACATATTATAAATATTCTATACATTATCTTTTCCACACTGCACTCCAACAACTATTCAGCTGCTGTTCTTCATTCTTCATTCAAATCCTGTGTTTACAATGATTCTTTAAATATTCAACAAAAGGTTTCCACTCCTCCTTAAAGTCTACCTCTACTTGATCTTCAGTTTACATAGCTACCTTTGCCAATTTGGCAAGGCTTTCTGCCAAAATCTCAGGGTTAGACCAGTCCTACTCATAGAATCGTGGCGTTGGAAGGGACCCTGAGGATCAACCAGTCCACCCCTGCAATGCAGGAATAGGCAGCTGTCCCATGCAGGGATCACACCTGCAACTTCCCAGCACCACGGTCTAACCAATGGAGCTATCCAGGCTGACAGTACATCCATTGAAAGAGAATGGGCTCAAGAAACTTAAGCCTGTAAATTTCAGCAGGTCCACTCAGAGTATTATGAAACTGGAGGCAAACCTAAGTTCTGTGCATATTATACCCTTTTGAAGGGTCTTCAAAAACCCTTTGCGGTCTTCCTAGCCATATAGATATGTTTTAAAAAACACACACCCTGTAATAAGGGGCTGTTTCTAGAATGCAACTGTTATTTAAATTTGCTCCACACATCCCTGCATGAGGAAAGCTAGCATGGAACGGGGAGACTGTCATAGCAAGTGGTTGGTGCCCGACTAAGTCATAGTCTGAGCAGACTGGCTGAAATTCACTGAGATGACTAGTGGAAGTCTCTTTAATTTCAAATAGATAACGATTTACCTCCGAGTGCCTTTATGAGCTTTTCCAGAGTCACCTGCTTTGAGGGCTCCCTGATAGTTTGTGCCCTGCAGCAGTGAGTTCCTGCAGTGATCAAAGTGTGCACCAGGTCGTGCAGACTCTGGCCCTGGAAATTTTATTTTTATTTGCTTTCTTTAACATCTATAGCACACCTTCCTTCTGTCACAGAAATTCAAATAGGCAGGCATGTGGTTTTCAAGCTCTGTGTGTCTCCCATGCAGAACCTGACCAGGCCCAGGCCTGCTTAGCTTCAGCAAAGAGCTGGTCCTGTAAAACCATTTCTTCAGGATATTGTCTATGCTAAGGCTCAGGGGCCAGATCTGGCCCAATCGCCTTCTCAATCTGGCCCATGGACGGTCTGGGAATCTGTTTTTACATGAGTAGAATGTGTCCTTTTATTTAAAATGTATCTCTGGGTTATTTGTGGGGCAAAGAAATTCGTTCTTTTTTTTTCTTTCCAAAATATAGTCCGGCCCCCCACATGGTCTGAGGGACAGTGGACCGGCCCCCTGCTGAAAAAGTTTGCTGACCCCTGGTTTATGCTCTGGTCACCTAGCGGTTAGATTGCTGCAGTGTGTTATACGTAGGACTCCCTCTGAAGATGGTTTGGAAACTTCAGCCAGTGCAGAATTCAGCGGCCAGGTTGCTCACCGGAGCAAGACGGTTTGAACATATTGCACAGATCCTAGTCTGACTGCACTGGCTACCACTTAGTTTCCGGGCCCAATTCAAAGTGCTAGTTTTTGACCTATAGAGCCTTAAATGGCTCAGGACCACAATACCTCAAGGACCTGTGGCCTCTTTCCATATGAACTCAGCCAGACCCTGAGATTGTCATCTGAATCCCTTCTTGGTGTGCCTTCTCCATGTGAGGTCTGGAGGGTGGCAACACAAGAATGGGCCTTTTCTGCAGTGACTCCCCATTTGTGGAATGCTCTCCCTATGCTCCCCCACCTTTAGGTGCCAGGCAAAATGTTCCTCTCTAACCAGCCTGGGGCTGGTTGACATCTGATGCCCTTTTAAAATGTGTTGCTGAAGGCATTGTAGGAAATGATATTAATAGACAGGATTGTAAGTTGTTTTTATATGCAATGACGGCAGCAAGAATATTATTGGCACAAAAATGGAAGCAAGAATTACCGACAAAAGAAGAATGGTGGATGAAATTGATGGACTATGCAGAATTGGATAAATTAACAGGAAGGATTCGAAACCTGCGGGACCAGAGATTCTTAGAAGACTGGAGTAAATATACAAACTATTTGAAAAGTAACTGTAATGAACAGATGGTAGGATTGCAAGAAGTTTTGTAAGGAGGACTATTTGAAATATTGCAAGAAAGAATATGAGAACAATTAGTTAATGATAATTAAGAGTAATAGAGAAATTAAGAAATGCAGAATAAGTGATAAAGAACGAAAAATCATCAGAGGCGTTGACGGAAGTCTAAAATATTGTATAAGATAGAAAGTTATGTTATATGATTATTGGAGATGATATGTTAAAAAAACTAATAAAAATGTGTGTGTGTGTGTGTGTGTGTGTGTGTGTGTAGTGTTGCTGAAGGGGGGGCAGTTATTGCGTTGTTCATGTTTGCATTTTTCTTATTTATTTTGTGATTTTATGTTGCAAGGCACCCTGAGATCTGCAGGTATAGGGCGATATACACATTTTATAAATCATAATCATAATATGAACCAACCTTCCGATCTGGGAGAAAGGGATCAAGCACAGGGCAGTGGGAAGGGAGCCCTCCACCATCTTTCTACTCTAACCACAAAACCAGGACTCAGACATGCCCAATGGCTGCCAGCAGAAAGACCCCTGTGCCAAGCTACTATAATAAAGCAATTCATCGTTCATCAGTGAACAGTGTGGCCCAGTGGTGGCCAGAACCATCAGTTAAGAATCCTCACCATAGCTCAGTTTTGTATAGATTCCTACTTGGAAGAAACGTATACGACAGCAGCCTTTAGAAATATACTCCACAACACAGAGAGAGAGAGAGCTTTGAGAAGCACAGGTGAATTTGCAAAAAATACCAGTATCTAAGTGAAAGCTGCCAAAGACCGTGATGCAATCTCCCAACATCTGTCCAATAACAGGTGCAAACATTGTGGGCTACATCCAATGACGTCCCACTCAGAGTAGACTCTGAAGACCCCCCTCCCAAGTTAGCCATGCCCATTCACTGCAATGGGACTGTTTTGTTTTCATTTCATAAAATTTATACACCAAAACCCCTGAAAACACCCTCAAAGCAGTTTGCAAAAAGATAACACAATAAAATCCAGGAAAATCTGCAACAGTACTGTAAAACATGCAGAAGGTTAAAATGCTAAAACAGATACTAAAACAAAAAAGTACAGGGATGGCATCTGCTTGATCTCAATAGGCAGGGAGTTCCAAAGTGTAGGCGCTGCCACACGAAACAACCAAGTTCTCGCAAACGTGGAATGTTTGTGACCTACGTTCAGGTCAAGCATTTCTGAAATACTCACGGAGGTGTAATTATACAGGCTGGACTCTCCACACAGAATTAAGCCAACTCACAATTTAATCTCATCTACACGTGCCTGTCTACACATGGGAACAAGGAACAGGGCCTTCTTGGTGGTGGCTCCTCCCAGGTTTGGGGACTCCCTCCCTAGAAAGGCCAGCCTGGCTCCCTCTTTCCTGTCCTGCCGCCAACAGACCTTTTGGAACTGACTCTTTTTAAAGGAAAGGGTCCTGTGCTGCTTTGATTATCTACCTTTTAATAGCTCTGTTTCTTTAAGATTGTTTTTCATTCCATTAGAGCTTAATTGCTTTTTTAACTATTTCCCTTTATATGTTTTTAGCTTTTCGTATTGTATCTGTGGTGGTTTTAATTTCAGCAGGTCGCCATAAGTTCCAGTTTTGGGAAAATAATAACAATATTCAGAAGGAGTTCTCATGGGGTCTCCAAATAGGTAGGCGACAGGATTGTTCCGGGAGACACTGAGCCCACTTCTGAGTAGACATGTTGAAGTGGCTGCTTTTCAGTGATCCTGTGCATGTTTACTCAGAAGAAAGCCCCATCATGTTCAATCTAACAGCGTTGCAGTTTTTGCACACATATAAAATGGCTCATGTATCCGTCACACAGATATAGATGCATGTGTTTCGCATACAATGTAGAATTCATGCTTTTTAGCTGATTATTTTACTTGGAATATTTTATTTCATGACATTCCCAGGGTATTTTATTGGCTATGTTTTGCAATTTCAAACTCTCTCGTATATCTGCAGCAGATTTAAATGTTTGTTTTGATGTTTTTCATTGTTTCTTATAGAACGTGGAAATTTTCTGGTTTGTTTGTTTAAATTTAAATATGTTCCAACCTATGCTGCATATCCTCCAACATTTCTCTGATGAAAATAGGGATGTCCTAAATAATAATAATAATAAAATAAATAAAAATAATAATAAATATTATTATTAATATACCCATCTGACTGGGTTGCCCCAGTCACTCTAGGCAGCCTCCAATATACGTATATAAACATAACAAAACATTTAAAAGCTTCCCTATGCAGGGCTGCCTTCAGACGTCTTCTACTTATTTATCTCCTTGACTTGGGGATCATATACCGTATTTTTCGCTCTATAACACGCACCCGACCATAACATGCACATAGTTTTTAGAGGAGGAAAACAAGAAAAAAAATATTATAACGAAACAGTGGGTGTATGATTTTTGTGGTTCATGCTGTGGCCACAGACATGTGATCTGACGGTGAGTTTGGGGTAGCCCAATGCAAAAATCCTGAGGGTCCATGTGGATCCGTGCTTTGTAACCACGTTTTAGGTGGGGAGGGAAGGAAAAGCGCTCAAGGGACAAGGAGCACGCGAGGGGTGTGTGGAGAAGGATGCTGCTAATAATGCAGAAGAGGGGTATAAGCGGAGAAGGCTCCTCTCCTCTCCCGCTTTGCTCCTTTAAAGCAAGCAGGCTCCCTGTCCCTCTCTCCTCCCCACTCAGCGGCTCTTCTCCCGCTTCGCTGTTTCAAAGCGAGCCACGGAGGAGGGAAGAGGAACCATGGATCCTCTGCTCACGACTGCAGCAGATCCCCCCACCATCCATAGGCATTCGCTCCATAACACGCACAGACATTTCCCCTTACTTTCTAGGAGGAAAAAAGTGAGTGTTATGGTGCAAAAAATACGGTAACTCCATACCCTCCAATGAAAACAGGGATGTCCTCTCATACTCTTCGACTGTTCTCCGATGGAAATGTCCTAAGGAAAAGCGGGACATTCCAGGATCAAGTCAGAAACTGGGATGGCTTCTGTAAATCCGAGACTGTCCCTGGGAAATAAGAGGTTTTAGGCTGTAAGCCACTTAGAAGAAGCAGCCTGTGAAAAATCTAGACCAGAAGGCAGAGGAAGTTGAGACTGAGGTGGTGAACAGTTCTGGGCTGAAGACCGTCATGCCCATAATTGTCAGTAGGTCTCCTCTAAGTAGGAGTAACGCTGGCTGGTTACAACTTAGTATATTTGTTTTAAATAGATAGCAAAGTACTAAGACTGTAGCCATATCAGAATGTATTGTAAGAATATTGCAATATTGCCTTCCTTTCATTTTGGCTCTTCAGCAAGCCGTTTACTGATGATATGACATTGCTTTGTGATATGCGGTTAAGAATAAAAACACAATGGCTAGGAATAAAAACAGATTACTATTAGAGGGATGTCTGCTCATTACATATGATCGCGTGATATATATGTAGATAGATATCATTTTTGTTATTAATTATTACTATTAATGATGCTTATTGTTATACCGTAATTATTATTACAGTTTATTTATTACCTATCCTTCACCAGGGCAGGTTACAAGAATTAAAACACACTATTATAAACACTTCAAAACAAAAAATCCATATTTGAAGAAGTGTACATGCACACGAAAGCTTATACTGTACCAGAACAAACTTAGTTGGTTTATAAGGTGCTACTGGACAATTTTTTACTTATTTTATTTTTATTTCTACTTCAAAACAAAGTCTCTGTAGTTCTGTCTATCTGTATATCTATATCTATATATCCAGTGCTTTGCTTCTTAAAAAAAATGTTTAGGGGTATTCTCACTTTGACTAAAGAAAATCGCCATTTTATAGTTCAAATCGGGGAAAATAAATACAGTAAATGGACAAAAGTACAAAGATTCACAAAATGTTTAGGGGAATGCGTACCCCTGCGTCCCCCCACCAAATAAAGCACTGTATTTATCCATATATCTATCTGTATGTGTGTGTTAATATTTCTGTATCTCTATACTGTACATCTATCTCACATATGGACACATGCACAGATAAAAAAAACAAGGCTTGTAGGAATCCCTATGGAACATTTACAGTGCAAATATCTCCAGATCTATTCAGAAACAGCACCCCCCCAAAAAAAAAGTTCAGTGGGACTTACTCCTAGGTAAGTGAGCTTAGGGCTGCCCCCTCCCATTGCCCAGGGGTAGGAAAGGGAGTTTTCAGATTCCAGAGACAGAAAGGAGTGGGGAGAGTCAATATGATTTAGCTTTTGTTTTTATAAATATCATCCCTACCACCAACAGAATATCTAGTCAAATGATGGAGATTAACAGGTTTCCCTGAAATGAATGATATGAAGTCAGCCTAGAAAGTTTCATGAAATGCAGAGAGAGAGAGAGAGAGAGAGAGAGAGAGAGAGAGAGAGCTGTAAATCTAAAAAAAGAAAATTATTCAGTGTCAATGTATTATTATGTTGAAATTTATTCTTCTTTTCTCTCATTCCTGCTGTCTTCAAAAAGGGCAGCACTGATTTTTTTTAATATTTGAGTTTATTTTAGAAAGTAATGATGGTTGATTAAGACTCTAATTTAAGGTTTTTTTGGGGGGGGATGAGAGAGAATCTGAGTCTTAAAAACCCCCAAGTGAAATTTGCCAGGTGTTGGAGCACACTGGGCAGAGATCCTGATCCAAGATAGCTTTTAAAAAAATAAAATAAATCAGTTCAAATCCACAGTCAGAGAATTTGCCTATCCAGGACATTTTAGAGAATTTCAGACATACAGAATGTTCAAAAAGGCGATTGATTGATTGATTGATTGATTGATTGATTAACTCACTGGCACATAGATAGGATACTCTCAACAGATGCCTATGGATTCACCACGTGAAATCCCATAGAGTCCAATGACTGACAGAGAGATAGGACTCTCCTCCTTTTTAAAATATCCTTATCAATAAAATAAAGTATATATTAATAGATGCCTAGAGATTCAAGAAATGTGAACACCTCAGAAGTCAAGACCCATTGAATTCAATGGCTGATGGAGAGATAGATACTGTCTGTCTTAGATGAGACTTATAAATAAAAATGAATAAAATGTGCGTTAACAGGTATCTGTCTAAAGGTTAGCCACACTGTCCAGTCTTATTCATGCTTACTTAGAAGTAAGACCCACTGAATTCAGTAAGACTTGATTCCCAAGAAACTTAACGATGCAGTTTGTTAATTTCTGGAGATCCTGAAAACTAACTCTCTCTCTCTCAGTGTATATATGCCGCTATCCATTCATCAGTACCACTGAATGGGACTTACTCTTCAGTAAATGCTTTCTAGGATCGCAGCCTTAGCAGCAACAAGGTTTTGCAGATCTAAAACATTAAAATCAAAGGCAAATAAACCCCAAACCAGTTTTTAATTCGCATCTGCTTCCCTCCCCTGCTGATCCTGAACGGGTCACAGCGCGACCCTAACCATGGTCTACTCAGAAGCAAATCCTGAGAAATTCAGTGGGCTTACTCCCAGGTAAAACGGGTCAGGGTTGCCTCCTGTATCCGAAGTATGTGTGCTAGGAGGCGGGGGAGTTGGTTTTTCTTTAATGGCTGGAACCTGGTAAAATGAGTCACTGATAGATAGATATGGGGGTGCCAACTTGAATAAAATATTGGCGGGTCCACCTCGCATAATCTATCACAAGATGTGGCAAAGCCCATCAACTGGGGAGGGGGAAGCCCTCTCCAAAGGGACCTCCACCCCATGGAGTTTGATCCTATGGATGAAGAGATAGATCGGTATGCAAAACTTCGAGGAATAATTCTGCCTTCCCCCCCAGCCCCCTCCCTAATAATAATACAAAATCAATGTGATGGACTAGATTGTCGTCTGGAGACGGGTTGGGTGGGTTTGTCATTCGCCCCCAAATAAAAAATAAAATAAAATAGCAAGATATGAACATATTATGCTCCATAATTTCTCTGTAGGATTATTATCTCCCCTCTTTAAATAAAGATATTGCTTGCCAAGGACAAAACACCCCCCAGGACAATTTAACCTAAACAGGGAAACTGGATAAAATGCCTAAGATATTCACGTTCGTAACAGGGATTCGTCTCCGAAACGGGTTTCGACCCCACTTTGCGCATCTTGGCTAGCAGGCGAAGCCCCATAGGGCTTACTCCTGTGTAAGAGGCTCAGGATGGCCGCCCTGGCGAAAGAGAGGAGACGGGGTGGGGGGAGGGGGGACCCCAGCCAGGGAAACACAGGACACCCCCTTGGGCACTCCCCGCTGAGATGGGATCAACCATTTGGAAGAAGAAGGAATTATCTGCAAACCCCCCCCCCCAAAAAAAAACAACAACTACAGTTTCCTGCAGAGTTGTTCGTAATTTCCATCTCTGGTTTGGCCACAATTATGCAACGCATTTTAGTGCTTTAAGAAAAATGGTTAGTTTTTCTTAATGAGTTTATGGCTGTGGTTTTCTTTCTAAAACCACATTGAGAGCGGTTTTTTTAACCCTTAGAAACGGGGCTATTGGAAGCTCTTCCTACAGTACTACTACTAGTAGTAGTAATGGTGATGATGGTGATATTATTTGTACCCCGCCCATCTGACTGGGTTGCCACTCTGGGCACTACAAGTTTGCAAACTGTGACTTAATTATTATTGGGTGTGTTTTTTGTTCATACATACGTATATCTTTAAGCCATAGATGGTACTATTCTGATATTATTACATGTAGGCATCCATTAAACACTTATTGCATCTCTGTTGGGTTGTGGTCAACGTTAGAGTAGACCTATTGCAATTAAAGGGCATCTCTTGCTGAGATCCATTCATTCCGATGAGTCTACTCTGAGTAGGACTTAGCAGGAGACAAGGCATAGCAGTCCTGAATACTGATAACAAAACAATTCATTTAATAAAAGTTAAGCGTTGTACACCTAACCGCATCTACTCAGAAGTAAGGCCTATGGAATCACTTGGGGGCTTATTCCCAAATAAGTAGAGCAAGAATTCCAGCCTTAATAATAAGAATAATTGTATTATTTATACCGCATCCATCTGGCTGGGTTTGTAAAAGAGGTTTAAAGACTGCCTCATGGCAAATCTAAAAAAAATGTAGTATAAACACTGACAACTGGAAAACACTGGTCTGCGAGCGCTGTAATTGGAGAACAGCCTTGACCAAAGGTGTCCTTGGGCTTTGGAGACACTCGAACTCAGGACGCGAGGGAGAAACGTGCTGAGAGGAAGGCACGCTTGGCAAATCCACACCAGGATCAACTCTTGCACGGAAACCCTACTGTGGAAGGACGTATGGATCCAGAATTGGCCTCCACAGTCACTGACGGACCCACTGTTAAAACCGTGTTTATGGAAGACAATTTTACTCGGCTACGAGGGATCGCGGAGTAGTAATAAAATAGGTGTCAAAGACAAAGAAGCTAGCAGCCTTGAGTGATTTGCAAAGTGTGTATGTAGTTTTATTTCTGACTTTTCAAGATGAATCAGGAGTTGCGGAAATATTTCTAAATGGGCGGGAACCCCTCTGAGAGAATAAAATGACTATAATATTTAATAACAATTTTGTAATATATTATTTATTGTTATTACTGTTGTCGCTTTAATCCCACGAGTTATTCAATTTATTTATTAGTATTATTAATAAAAAATAAACATCAGGAAAGGAGGGGTGGGATGTCAAGAAGTTTTGTATGCATATAAAAAACCTGCATATGAAGTTGTGTTTTGAAATATCTTTAGAGACTTAATACTCTATCTATCTATCTATCTATCTATCTATCTATCTATCTATCTATCTATCTATCATCTATCTATATCTATCTATCTATCTATCTATCTATCTATCTATCTATCTATCTATCTATCTATATCTATCTATATCTATCTATCTATCTATATCTATATCTATCTATCTATCATCTATCTAATCTATCATCTATCTATCTATCTATCTATCTATCTATCTAATCTATCTATATCATCTATCATCTATCTATCTTTGCCACCACCGATGGTTGAAAACAAATAAGGAGAAATCTAAAATCTGAAGTATTTCTGAGTAGCGCAACCCTGAACCGGTCTACTCTGAAGGAAGCCCCGTTGGATCCAATAGGGCTTGCTCCCAGGGAAGGGTGCCTATAGGATCGCTGCTTCTCAGGCGGAGGAGATCCCTCCCCATACCAGTGGCTGGGAGGAGGGGGAGAAAAAAGATATAAAATCGATATAAAGGGAGTAAACAGACTTTTTTTTTTTTTGCTTAATATATTTTTACATTTCCTTTTTCTTTTTAGCGGAAGGAACGTTCAACATCAAAGGTTTGCGGACGGGGAGCAGAAAGGGGGGGAGGAAGGGGGAAAAATAGAAATGAAACAAAATAGAAATAAATAAAATCATAAATAAAATCATAAAAATAATAAAAATTGAATTAAATTAAATTAAATTAAATTAACCCCCTTTACTAGGATTTCCTCCAACGGTGGTGGATTTCGTAAGTTGGCCTTTCCTCTCTCCCTCCCCCCCCCCCTTCCACCTCCATCTCACCTTTTGTAGGCCTAGCAACTTGGCGGCCGTTTTAAAATTATTTTCTCACGCACAAACAGACCGAGCGCCCCCCCCCCCGCCCAGTCCCCGAAAGGCGAAGAGAGAGAGCGCATTAATAACCAGCACAGACGACGTCAAGTTCAACAGCATGGGGCTCCTTCTGAATTTCCATAAGAATTGAAGCAGCATTTCTATGCTCAAACAAGAGAGTGAGATGGGGGGGCGGGGGGGCGGCGAGTTTCATGAAAGCTTCCAGGAATGATCTATTCTCTCACACCCCCCACTCCAGTGCTTTAAATCATCAGCCAACTAGTTTGGAAAAGCTGGGAGAAGCTTTTAAAAACATTTTTTTAAAAAAAATTAATAATTTTGCCATTCATCAGAAATAATGGTGTTTTAACTTTGAATATTTGCAGTCAGGTCCTCTGCGACCACCATCAAAAGAAGCGGGTGGGGAGGGGAGATAGAATTATTTTTTGTGTGTAAGGGGGGTGCTTACAATGCAGGATTCGAAAACCAAACATTGGCTAAAGTTTCCGCAGATTTCATAATAAATACAGTTGTTATGGTTTTGCATTTTGACACATTGCATCTGAAAAATCGGAATTGTTTTTGAAAATAAATTTACAAAGAAGAGGAAGGAATTTTGGGGGGGTCTGTTTATATTTTTGTGAAAATTAATAAAAAAATATCGAAAAAATAAAAATTAAAAGAAGAGGAAGGAAATTGATGCCTGTTGATGCATCAGCGCCAGAGTTTGACTTGCGGGCATCCTCAGACTTTAACCCATTTAATTATGGGATATATACACTTTGTGGAGTAGAGAGTGAGTCCACTTCCTCAGATGCGCATGGTGTGTTTTCTGAGCTGGAGGTGCGCGCGCGTGTGCACACACAAACACGTGTTTTTTCTGTGGGAGGGGGCTTGGAAACAGCGGGAATTCAAATGCACGGGACGCTTAGGGGATTTAATGGTAACTGGCTGCCCAGCTGCAAAACCAAGCCATAGAAACCTGGGCGTCAGGAAACAAAATCTGAGTGGATCAAGGTCTCTGCCAGAGATGCTTCCAAAGCGAAACTTGATGCCACGATGCATATTTTTAATTTTAAAAAATAATTTAAAATGGTATATCGTCTCCTCTGACTTCCCCTAACACAGAGGGAGAAGCTGTGTGTCGCTGCGGGAGGGTCGTCTAGCTCACTCGAACCTTTTCTGCGGGTCTCAGAAGAAAGACCCGAGGGGAAAAGCGACGGGGGTCTTTTAACAGCCACACCTGACACGTGTCTCCTTCTTAGGTCAGTGAGGAAATACTGTTCAGGTTTTACGTCTTCTGGCTAGGCTTGTTTCAAGAAAAAGCCGGCCCATCTGAGCGCAGCAGGATTTACTCCCGGGTAAAGTGTGCATAGGACCGAAACCTCACGCTTCTTTCTCTCCTAGAGCAATAGTTTAATTTGGGTTTTTTTGGCGCGGTCTCCAAAGGGCTTGAACTTGAGCTGGATCGAGACCCTCAGCACTTCCCATTACACGCCCCATTGTTTTCCTTGCTCCCCTCCACCCCAGGTTATCTCCCCTCGCTCCCCCGCCCCCCAAAAAAATCCAGAGTAAAAAGGAAATAAATTCCAGCACTTACTTGGTCGCTTTCTCGGGCGCGCCTCTTCCTTCGGTCTGCTTGCAAAGCCAAGCATATATATATATTTTTTGGGGGGGAGGGGTAGGAAGAGAAGTGCAAATATTCGAACCTTCTTGAGGATGGGAATGGTGAGGAGGGAGATTGCGAAGGAGCTAAGAAATTCCAGCCTCTTTTGCAATGCGGGGGGGGGGGGAAGGCTCCCTCCCCCTGCCAAAAAAAACCCCACCAAAACTTCATCAGAGCGCCTCATGCTTTGCAAAGTTTTCTTTCCCCCCAAAATTATATATATCGGTGGTTGCTTTTGCTTGGCTGGGCTGCAAAAGGAGGAGAGGGGGTGGTGGGTGTGAGAGACGGGTTATCCCCCCCCCCTTTTCTCCCCTTTCCAAGTCCAGACAAATTTTCTCACAGATCCAAGGCGTGAGGAAATGGGGGGGGGGGGGAGAGCTGAGGCTGGACTGAGCGGGGGGCTTTTCTGCCCCCCTTTCCCAAACCACCTTCCAACGTGTCTTGCAAACCAAACAGAGAACTCTTCCCCCCCAAATAAAGACCTTCCCCAAGAGGGCATTGTCTGCAGTTTGAAAAGAACCCAATTGTACTCCTGGACGCTGCATGGACTGAAAAGAGGCGGGGGGTTAGGAATATATATATTTTTCCATCCGGGAGCTCCCTCCCACGCTCCCGAAAATAGAGGGGTGGGGGCGCGCACCTCACCAATCAGGACTCCTTAAAACCTTCCCCGCCCTGCAAGAGAGAAGGCTGGGGGGGGGGGAGGGAAGGGAAAATAAAGCAACAACTCAGGAAAAATATACGAGGCGCTCAGCGCTACGGATTCATTCCGAAGAGAAGCACAGAAGGAGACGAGGAGTGGATTGGGGTGGGGGCGTCAGAGGGTCCCGGAGAAGTTTCAAGTTCAAAAACCTCGAGGGAGGGGGAAGCATCGAAGGGTTAAAAGAAGCGAGGGAGGCAGCGCCACTCATTTTTTTTAAAATTGAAATGTGGGTGCGCGCGCACACATCTTTTCTTGAGGTGGTCGCTGGAAAGAAAAGATAATAATAATAATAATAATAATAATAATAATAATAATAGCCAGATATCCTAGAGTCCAGCTCTCCAGCCATCAAACGCTCAAAGGAGCGCGCGTGTTGTGTAATAATTCCGGGTATTCCCTCCCAGAGCCATCCGATTCAGCCGCATCCTTTCAACTTGGGTACCACTTTTGAGCCCAGAGAAAAAACATGCTAAGATGCTTTCTGGAGAAAGATACTGCTTCTCTGACAATCTCCCCCCGCTTAGCAAGGATGCTTCACCGCAAAGAGGCGCAGGGTTTAGATCCGGGAAAGCCTCCGAAATGAGAGAGGCGAGCAATTCTGGGAGATGTGATGGAGGGAGGAGGAGTTACGTGGGGTTAGCGACGTCTGAGCCGGGTGTTGTTGCCACATAAAAAAGAGGAATATATATTTATATATGGCTGTAGTCCCTGCGAAATTGAGAAGAGGGGTATTTGGTGCTGCCTCCCCAACCCCTCAATAAATCTATATTACAATTGCAGAAATCTCCCCCGCCTTTTCTTTTAAGGAGAAGAGAGGGGTTTTCTTCATATTTTACCACGCAAAGGCATGACGTCCTCACGCCCTCATCGTTGGATAGGCTGCTCAATTTTATTTTATTTTTAAAGATTTATTTCACGCACACACAAACACATCACTGCAGGCATGTGTATTCACGGAGGGGAAATCCCTGGGAAAGGAAAATATGAGCTTTATTTATTTATTTATTTATTTTTAAAAAAATCAAATCAAAATCTTTATTCTGGCCATAGACCAGCATATAGTGAAAGCACCTACAGACTGAATATGTAGAGCATGCTAAACAAGCAATAGGGCAACTATAGAAGTTGGGGTACATATACTCATTCTCTCAGTTACGATAGTCCAGGATAAGTATTTTTATTTACTTTAAAAAGTTAAAATATGCCGAAATCGGCAGCGGCAAGGAACCCACAGGACTATCTCCTTGCCTCTATTAATTAAAGTTAATTTATCCTTTCCCCTTCCTTGCCCAAGCTTCTGAGGCCTTGAGATCTACGGATGGAGGGTAGTATACAAATAAATGACAATACAAATAATAAGAATGATAAGAAAATAAAAAGACATGTAGTGTAATCCTATGCATGGCTGCTTTTTGAAGACCCCCCCCCCCCCGAATTTGCCAACGTCGGTCCTACTCAAGAGTCGACTCGCTGGAAATCTATTAAGGAACGTTGGTTTCAGTGGGTGGACTTTGGGGCTGCAAATACTAACTCAACTTACTGGGGAGTAAGTGCCATTGGATTCCACAAGTCTTACTTCCTAGTAGCATTAGCTGGTTATCAGCAACTGAGATCAATTGCTTAGTCCCAAGTAAGAGAGTTTAGCATAATAGAATCATAGAATTGTAGAGCTGGAAGGGTCATCTAGTCCCAAACCCTGCACCAGGGGTTAGGACTTGGTTTTAACCTCTGCTTAAAAATCTCCAAGGAAGAAGAGTCCACAACTTCCAGAGGGAGACCATTCTACTGTCTAACAACACTTGCTTCAAAGTTTTTCCTAATGTTTAGTCAGTTCTTGTGACTTGAAGCCATGGGTTCGAGTCCTACCCTCCAGAGCAGGAGAAAACAAGCATGCTCCCTCTTCCATGTGACTGCCCTTCATATATTTGGATCTCCAAATGCTATCTCCTCTGAGTCTCAGTCTCTTTCCCAGGCTAAACATCCCCAGCTCCTTCAACCACTCCTCATCAGGCTTGGTCTCCAGACCCTTGATCATCTTGGTCTGCCTCCTCTACCCACCTTCCAGCTTGTCAACATCCTTCTTAAACAGGTCTGCCCAGAAGTGGACACAGGACTGCAGGTGTGGTCTGGCCAAGGCAGAATAGAGTGGGACTATGACTTCCCTTGATCTGGACACTAGACTTCTCTGGATGCAACCTAGAGTAGCATTCGCCTTTGTTGCTGCTGCATCACCCTGTGGACTCATGTTCAGCTTGTGGTCCACCGAGACCCCTCGGTCCTTTTCACATGCGCTGCTAGCAAGCCAGGTGTCCCCCATCCCATATTTGTGCATCTGGTTCTTCCTGCCTAAGTGCAGAACCTGACATTTGTTCCAACTGTTAATGGAAAAACCCAAGGGCTCCCTTGGACAAAAACAAAGACACAAACCAGGATAACTTGGAGCAAAACAGCAGCCTGTAGACTTGACCTTTATTGAACTGTTGCAACAGGGTATTCCCCTCACTTGCTGGAGAGAGGAAGGCCCAGAAAAATAGTTTATAAAAAGTTATAAAGACTTTTGAAATTCCCACCCTGTAGATCAAGCCCACTCCCAGAAACATCATACATACATCACAGAAAGGAGGGGTTGAGGGGGGAGTTGTGGTGGTAACCTGAGTGTCCTGTCACCTGGCTGGTTCCCCCTTTCCCCCTCCCCATGAGTACTTTCCAGGTGACAGAGGGGAGTTTACAGTTTCCTGCCCCCTGAGGGAAGAGCTGATCATTGTCCCTTGTTCCAGTCCCTGTGCTGAATCCACTCCCATATGCAAGTTCTTTGTGATCTTGATGGTCTTCTGTCTAGGACCATCAGGGTTGGCATAGCAACTGGGCAGGGCTCCTGTGGATGTGCTGGGATGGTGAAGGGATTATGGCTGCCCTGTATCAAACCTTCCCCATTTTGTAGTCCTTCCTTAATGGAGTAAAATAAAAGTGGAACAGTGCAAATCCGATGTATGGTTGATTTTCTATGAATTTATAACAGAAGCATAGCTTATGCAGTGTGTGAGTGTGAGTGTGTGTGAAGTTTGTACAAACTGAATGATTGGGGGGGGGGGGTTCCTGCTACAGTTTTAACCTCTGCTTAAAAATCTCCAAGGAGGGAGACCATTCTACTGTCTAACAACATTTGCTTCAGAAAGTTTTTCCTGATGTTTAGTCAGTTCTTGTGACTTGAAGCCATGGGTTCGAGTCCTACCCTCCAGAGCAGGAGAAAACAAGCATGCTCCCTCTTCCATGTGACTGCCCTTCATATATTTGGATCTCCAAATGCTATCTCCTCTCAGTCTCAGTCTCTTTCCCAGGCTAAACATCCCCGGCTCCTTCAACCACTCCTCATCAGGCTTGGTCTCCCTCCTCTGCACACCTTCCAGCTTGTCAACATCCTTCTTAAATTGCAGTGCCCAGAATTGGTCACAGTATTCCAGCTGTGTTCTGCCCAAGGCAGAATAGAGTGGGACTATGACTTCCCTTGACCTGGACGCTAGACTTCTCTGGATGCAGCCTAGAGTAGCATTCGCCTTTGTTGCTGCTGCATCACCCTGTGGACTCATGTTCAGCTTGTGGTCCACCAAGACCCCTCGGTCCTTTTCACATGCGCTGCTAGCAAGCCAGGTGTCCCCCATCCCATATTTGTGCATCTGGTTCTTCCTGCCTAAGTGCAGAACCAGACATTTGCTCCTACTGAAATTCATTTTGCTAGCTTGGGCCCAGTTCGCCAATCTTCTAAGGTAATCTTGAATCCCGATTCTGTCTCCCCCTCCCAGTTTGGTGTGAGATGCAAACTGGAGTCTTCTTCTGCAGCCCCCACAGAGAGGGAGTTGACTTGCTTGCCCCCGGAGGAGCTTGCTGGTTGCACCCGTTTGAGTCTCTGCTCCGTCTCTTCCCACTAAAAGGCAGCTTCCTTACAGGGATTAAATGTCTCTGCTGAGCTAAACTGGGACAGTCAACTTACTCCAGGTGCAGAGGTGATGCTGTTGCATCTCTGCATGACTCTGTTTGCCTCCTTCTTGTCATATCCTTTTCACATGTCCTGCTAGTAAGCCAGGTGTCCCCCAGCCTTTATGAATCATAAAATCATAGAACCACAGACTTGGAAGGGCCCCCCAAGGGTCATCTAGTCCAACACCCTGCAGCCTTCCTCGGTAGTAAGACCCCAAGGAAACCTGCATTATCTTCTCCTGTGGTCTAATGGGCTATTGTTACATTGCAAAGCTGCCCCAAGTCATAACAAGAAGAAGAAACTTGATTGAAAATGTGATCCCACAGTTGCAAAGTTTCTAAGTTTCGTGTTATTTGCTTCAATGATCTATAGAGCACCGAACAGCAAAATAACTGAATCCCAGAGTTGGAAGGGAGCATGAATCTTTTTGCCCAACGTGGGGCTCAAACCTACAGGACCGCCTCTCCTGGTATGCCCCGCGGAGGACCTTAAGGTCCACAAATAACAACACTTTGGAGGTCTCGAGACTCAAGGAGGTTAGACTGGTCTCAACTAGGGCCAGGGCCTTTTCAGTACTGGCCCCGACTTGGTGGAACGCTCTGTCATAAGAGACTACGGCCCTGAGGGACTTGACATCTTTCCGCAGGGCCTGCAAGACGGAGCTGTTCCACCAGGCCTTTGGTTTGGACTCAGTCTGACCCTTATGTTTCCCTCCCCTTACGGTCTTGATCTATGGGCTACTTTTAAAATGAGGCTGCATTTTAAATTGCATTTTAACCTGTATTTTAAATTGGGGTTTTTTCCTATTATGTTTCTACTGTAATTTTTCTGGTGTTAGCCGCCCTGAGCCCGGCTCTGGCCGGGGAGGGCGGGGTATAAATAAAATTTATTATTATTATTTATTAAACCCATGGCGTTGAGATTAAGGGTCTCGTGCTCTGCTGACTGAGCTAGTCTATGGTTTCTAAGGTGTGTACAATGAGGTGCCCTGTGAAAAATGCAATAGAGATAAAATCACAGTTAAGGTTTACCATGAAATAAGAGGAAAAAACCAAGAGATTCTGACTCAGCATCTGGAAGAACTTTCAAGAATAAGAGCCTTTCGACAGGAGCAGACTTCCTTGGGAGAAGGTGGATTCTACTCTCTTGGAGGTGTTTAAGCAGAGGTTGGGCAGCCGTCTGTCATGGATGCTTCAGCTGAGATTCCTGCATTGCAGAGGGTTGGTCTGGATGACCCCTGGGGTTCCCTTCCAATTCTACAATTCTGATTTTATAAGATCAATAATGCAGCCTGTGGCAATAAAATTTACCATCAAATGAAACAAAGCTGCTTAAAATAAAAGGGGAAGGTTGAGAAATCAGCAAATTAAAAAGACTTGAAAAGTCTGGTATCCAGAGTCTACTGACTGGGACAATTTGAATTCCGAACGGCAGGAGCTAGATCAATATATTCACAGCTGATGGATGAAAAGAGGGGGGTGTGACATTAAAATCTGCATAGAAGCAGCCCACCTGCCCCCAATTGGTGGCTGGAAGACCCCTCACCTCTCAACCTGCCTTAAAATATTCAAATGATTTAGTAATCCAAAGCAAAACTCCCTCTCATTCACTGGCCAGTTCAGATTGCTGGTTGAAATCAGCGACCTCTAGTGGGATAAAGGGACATTGGTCCAAGCTCATTCTGGCTTAATTCACTCCAAATATTGCACTGAGTTTGGTTAGAAAGTTTCAAAGGGAATTCCTCCTGAAGAAATCATATTTTATTAGAACACTTATTTCTAAAGAAGGTGCATGGGGTGTTTAGGGGAACGGTAGTACCCGGGGGGGGGGGGAGACACATTGTGCTCCAACTGGGGTCATTTCCCCACCTTCGGTCCCCACCTGCACCCAACTGTCACCTGTGGCTCCCAGACGCTGTCAGCAGGCAACAGCGGCCACAATCCTGGGAGCAGCTTCGATTGGCTGGCTAAATCAGGTGAGGTCTCAAACCCTCCGTGAGTCAGGGGCTTCCCCTGCATGCGAAGCCAGGCTCCGACGGAGGGAGTGGACGAGACCAAGAGGGGGTCCAGTGGTCAAGAAGGCGGTTTCTGGATGTGCTATAGAGGGGAGTGAGGGGCAGGTGGGGTCGTCCACCTGGGGAGGGAGCCCAGCCAGAAGGAAAACTCTAATACTAAACCTCCACTGCCTTGTGGGATCTCTTCTGGGAAGCAAAGGCCAAGGATTAAACCATGGGTAGGCAAACTAAGGCTTGGGGGCCAGATCAGGCCCAATCACCTTCTAAATCCAGCCCACGGACAGTCCGGGAATCAGCATGTTTTTACATGAGTAGAATGTGTCCTTTTATTTAAAATGCATCTCTGGGTTATTTGTGGGGCATGCCTGGTGTTTTTGCATGAGTAGAGCGTGTGCTTTTATAGTGGTACCTTGGGTTACAAATGCTTCAGGTTACAGACTCCGCTAACCCAGAAGTACTTTACCTCAGGATGAGAACACAAATCACTCGGCGGCAGCGGGAGGCCCCATTAGCTAAAATGGTACCTCAGGTTAAGAACAGTTTCAGGTTAAGAACGGACCTCTGGAACAAATTAAATTCTTAACCCAAGGTACCACTGTATTTAAAATGCATCTCTGTGTTATTTGTGGGGCATAGGAATTTGTTAATTCCCCCCGCCCCAAAATAGTTTGGCCCCCACAAGGTACGAGTGACAGTGGACCAGCCCCCTGCTGAAAAAGTTTGCTGACCCCTGGATTAAACCCTACACAAACCCAGACTGGGGTCCCTAAGGCGGTTGGAGGGTGTCTTTTCCTTCTGGCAACTCCCAAGCTGGTGCCCAACGTCTTCTCTGCTTTCCTTCTTGTCATCCGGGCAGCCCAGGACTTCCAGAAACATGGCCCAGGCTTGCGCTCTGGGGAGGCCACTTTGGTCCTGCTAAGAGTTGTTTGACTTCACCCCCGGAGGCACACTCCATTGTCTCTCGAGACAGGCGGATGCCAACAACGTCCCCCAGCTTTCTTCCCAAGAGCTCAAGGTGTACAGGATTCTCCCCCCTCTCCATTTAACCCTCACAACCCCCCTGTGAGGGAGGCTCAGCTGAGAAGTCACCCACAGAGCTTTATGGCCAATTTGTGGCTTCCCAGGTCCTAGTCCAAACTCTAACCAGGCTGGTTCTAATTAGACTTGAGCTCTTTTGCTGCTGTGGCAACGTCTCATTGTGTTCATTATCTTAAGATGTTGACAATGTGGACTAGCAACATATTCTTTAAAAAACAAAATGTCAATTGTATTCAATGGTCAGGGGGCTTCCACCCATTTTTACGTTGACGATATAAATTGTTTGATCGTATTTAAAGCCCTCAAATCTGCCAACTTTCCTTTTGCATTCAGTTCAGCCGCAACAAAAACAAAACAAATGATAATTTAAAAAATTCTATCAGGGCTGTTTGCTGGTTAAAGACACTCTGGCTGGTCAATTGTAGGTGTTTTAATGGATCAGATTTGGAAATGGAGAAGAAAGGTTAGAGGATCCCCAAAGGGTCCAACCCACCACAGATTCAGGAAATCTTTAGCCTCTGGTTAAAAAATATCCAGTAGCAGAGAGTTCTCCAAGGAGATGCTGCCAGTCAGTGCAGGCCATACTAAGGTAGCTGGACCAATGGTCTGACTCAGAATGGAAACCAGCTTTTTATGTTCCAGATTTGGTATCATTTAAAATTAAAAACAAAACCACAGATGATGTACTGATAGCAAGATTTAGCTTCGATGTAGTGCATTTATGCAGAAATTGTTTTTCAAACAGGGTTTCAACCTCACAGTTCCTCTTTTACACACACACACACACACACACACACACACACACTCTACCCTGACTATGAACCTCTCTTTGGTTCTATTCAAAACCTGCCGGTTGCCATAGCAAACCCAGACTTCACGCAAACAACCCCCAGCCAAGAATTGTGCAGGCTAGGAATGGCCCAATTTGCATATATGCTAATGATAGCATGGCAATCAGCAAACCCTCTCTAGAAAACAGGAGATGCCCTGCTATTATTCCAGGCAATTGGCTGGTCAAATCCAAATCTGACCAAGGCAGAACAGAGTGGGACTATGACTTCCCTTGATCTGAATGCTAGACTTCTGTTGATGCAACCTAGAATGGAGTTAGCTTTTTTTGCTGCTGCATCACACTGTGGACTCAACATTAAGCTGGTGGTCCACCAAGACCCCTCAATCCTTTTCCCTTATACTACTCGCAAGCCAGGTGTCCCCCACTTTATATTGCGCATTCCAGCCTAAGTGAAGAACCTTACATTTATCCCTGTTGAAACTCATGTTGCTACTTTTTACCCAGGTCTGTGAAGGTAATATTCAATCCTGATTTTGTCTTCTGTGCACAGGAGCCAACTCCTAGGGGCCGAGGTCCCTTCAATGGCCCCCCAATAAAAGATTTGGGGGGGTCTGCCCACCCCCAAAGTTGACGTGAATTGCCATCCAAATAGTGTGTGCCTGCTGTGTCATGTGATTATGTGGGGTGGGGCTTACCTGCTTTTCTCCCCACAGCACAAGACATTTGTTTGTTTATTTGCTACATCCACGGACACCTGCAATGTTCCAGATTTACATGTAGTTCAGTCATTTATTTATTTACTTTTGGGGGGGTGCAATCTCTTCGCCGTGTTGCAAACTGGCCCTGGTTCGAGGATTCCCCTCCTGGCTCCCTGGTCTTCTCCCTCTTATCTCAAAAACAAGAAAACTTACCAAAGGCATTGTCCATTGTATTCTGAGGTATACTGCCCCTGCACAGTGAGGTTCCATTTAGCTGCCAGTGATAGTCCTTCTCCTTTGTGGATTTCCTCTCAACCATTTTTCTAAGGCAGGGGACCTCGCCAGAGCTTGCTGCCAGTAATTCCGCAAGTGATTTATACACAACGGGGTGAAATAATTTGCTTTTATAAATCCTGGAATCTGCTGTCAATCCCTTTTTATTTTTTTTTTCGAGGGGGGACTTTCCTCCCAAATCTCTGGAGATTTAGATGAAACAGGCAGTGGGGAAACAACAATCTCATCTTTTCTTTCAGTTGCTTTCCCAAATTGCCCCACCTATGGGTGCCCACGAGGGGGGGCAAGGAAGGGAAGTGACGTCTCCCCATGAGCTGTAACCTCCAAATCCCCAGCTTTCATTTTAAAATTGGGAGCACGCTTCTAACGTTTGCCAGAGCTGAGATAAGAGGCAAAATGTCCAGGCTACTCAGAGTAAATCCACTGGGTTTCATCCAGTGACTTCCTACTCAGAATCGACCTCTGCAATTAATAGAACAAAGTGAGCCATATCACATAGCTGTCAACTTTTCCATTTTCTTGCGAGGAATCCTATTCAGAATAAGGGAATTTCCCTTCAAAAAAAGGGAAATGTTAACAGCTATGCATATCGATTCATTTCAAAGGATCTGTTCTGAGGAGGACTAACATTGACTGAAACCCCTTGCAATTAAATGACATGAATTACTTATTTGTATTAATGCCAATGGGTCTACTCAGTGTAGAATATCATTGGCTAAACAACCCACTGGCACTGTTTTTATTTTGTGCATGTGAGAAACTAGCCTGCTCCCCCAAATCTGGGATAATTTGCTCCCCCAACTCCTTGGAGAAAACTCCCTGTGAACGCTCAAGGCCACAGAAAGTCTGCTCTCGCACATTCACACAACCACATTCAGGCAGATGCTCCCTGGCTCCATCCGTACATGTGAACATGCTGAGAATGCCACTATCTCTGCCACTCATCCATGGCAGGTTGTGGGCGACGTGGGGGAACGCCGGGGTGCCTCTGCTCGTCTGCCAGAGGGCGGGAGAGGAGGAGAGAGTAATGGTAAGCCTTGACGTAGTCGTCTCGGGAGTGTAGGTCCATGGGGACATCAGCGAGCGAAGGGCGGGCGCACTGAGAGGCCTGGGGGCCAGTTGAGCCACAAGGGGCCGTCGGAGAAGCCCGTTCGGACTTGACACTGATGGGCGAGCCAGAGACGAGCGCAGGCTGATCGCCGATTCGACCCATTGCTCTGCAGGGAATACAAGAAGAGAGAGGGGGGAATGATAGCGGTTCCCAACATTCTTATTTGGAAGGCAAGCAAAGCACCTTGTATCATCAAGCCTGTCCAGATTTAAAGAACTGTTTTCCAAGAATTTCTTCTGTTGGCTTTCTGGATTGCTGGTCCCTAAGAACCGTACGTTCTGGGGTAGACTGCTCTTTCACATGGAGGCTCCCGTGCAGCTTTGGTGGCTAATGGGCACTGACAATTGGGCCTGGCAGCAAAGGGTTGGTTTCCATTCTTGGTTCTAATCAGAGCACATGGGCAGAGATGAACAGCTTCGGCTCATTTCAGGGAGGGTACTCAGAGTGAAACTTGGCTGGATGGAACCTTCTGGGTGTTGCTCCCCCCCCCCCCACTAGCCTGCAACTTCAGCTGCCATCCTCAAACGCGTAAATAGCTCCAAAGACACACATAAATCTCAAGGGATGTTGCTGAGAACTGACTCTCTGATTTGGGCCTCCTGGTAGCTTAGAAAATGAGGATGTAGAAGCAGAACCTGAGACTCGAAACAAAAAAAATTCCTTCCAGTAGCACCTTAAAGAAGGGTGGTGGGAATGGGTGATTGGCAGATACCTTCTCACCCCTTGCTTTTTCCTATAAGACCTATTGCAGTCGTTAAGAGTCGTCAACAGGCTCATCACAGCTATCTGCCCATCACCCATTCCCACCACCCTTCTGAGTAATACCCCTCCCCACCTTCTCACTATATAGAAGGGTCTTGTGACTTCTGTTTCAGTGTATCTGAAGAAGTGTCCATGCACACGAAAGCTCATACCAAGAACTAACTTAGTTGGTCTTTAAGGTGCTACTGGAAGGAATTTTTTTTGTTTTGACTATGGCAGACCAACACGGCTACCTATCTGTAACTGAGACTCAAAGGTATCGTTGAACGAAGGGGCCACAAGGTGGCAGCAAAAC